>NC_136477.1:20891161-23569396 GCF_902686455.1 Sciurus vulgaris
GTGGTATCAAAGACATCTTTGCATGAAGATTTTCTCCTTTTCCTCTTGGGGTTTTATAGCTTTTAGTTGTACATACAGGTCTAGATCCTTTGTCAGGTTTTTTGATATAAACTGTGAATGAGGTGTTGAGGTTTATTGTTCCACCCAGATGTTCGAGTATTCTAGGATCATCTGTCGACAAAACGATTTCAGGACACCTTTCCCCGAATTGGTTGTATATTGAAGGTTAGGGGAGAGAGAGAAATGATTGACAGGCAGGGCTACTGGCCTTCATGCTTCCGCCCAGGGAACAGAGCCTTGGTGTTCTTTCCCCCTGACCCAGGGTAGTGGACAGGTGACCCCGTGTCACAGAAGCCAACTGTCCATGAACTTTGCCAGGTGTGGTTACTGTTTGACACTTTGGGGTGAAAATGAGGGGGTTTTGTGTGTGTGTGTGTGTGTGTGTGTGTGTGTGCTGGGGATGGAACACAGGGCCTCACCTGCCAGGCAAGTGCTCTGCCCCTGAGCCACACCCCCAATCCAAGATTGTTTTATAAACTCAGAGGGATGGACACAGCCTATACCGGCTCCTGGGTAGAAACCACTGATGGCCTCAGACACCCAGAGAAACCTGGCAGAGTGTCAAAACATGTCTCTGGGGGCAGGAAGGGACAGGTCTGAAGAATTCTTAAAGCAGAGTCCAGCTGTGAGCTGCAGGTTGCCAAGGCCTCTGGCGCACAGCCCAGGGAGGAGCTAGGCAGGAAAGCAGGCCTGCGCCCTCCCTGCATGGCTCCTGTTGTTCACTCTGAGGTGGCCCAGTGGCCACGTGGCTTCTGTCCCAGCCATTCCACTTCTGGCATCTGTGGCCCCAGGAATAAAACCAAGCAAGCGGTCCAGACTGCAATCCTCGGCTTTGTTTAGGATGACAGAAAACTGGACACAGCCCAGGGGGCCATGACTGAGTGAAGGTGTCCTGGGCTGGTTTCAGAGTGGAGCGCTCCGCAGCGGAGATGCAGAGATCCCGGTGGGGCCGGAGAGGACTTGGAACACCTGCTGGGCGAGAAGCCAGTCCGCATGTACCATGGAAGCATTATTTTTTTAACTATTGGATATGGCTCAGTGGTTAAATACCCCTGGGTTAAATTCCCAGTACCACACAAAATAAAAAATAATTTAAAAAAGGTATATATATTTCCTTGTTCCTCTTAACACCTGGGTCATCAGTTCTTTCTATAACCAGCCCTTAATCCGGCAGCTGTAGTATCAGGGTTTTATTTAATCATAAGCCCTGCCTACCTCCCTCTGGGTTTTTTCTCGGGTCCCCAGCTGAGGAGCCAGGACCTGGAGCGGGATGGTTGAGGGGCTCCTGGGGTAGGTGGGGGGACCCGTCCTCTCCAGGGCAGGTAGGGGGGCCCTGCAACACGTGGGCCTGCCTCGGTGCCTGGTCCGGCAGGGGAATACCACAGCCCCGTTTCCCACTCCCTGGCTCCCCACATCACTAAGGGGCACTTGTCTGCCATGGTCGCCAAAGGGAACTGGTGGGTCTGAATTTCTTATGAGTCACAGTCCCTTAACTAAAATATTTAGGTGGAAGGCTACTGGGTCCAAAAAAAATACGCACAGAGGTGCTCTGTAAAAGGAGGGTGCCTAGAGCTTGTCCTGCTGGGGAGCCATCTCTGATGAGGTGGAGGCTGGCGGAATTGGTGCTGTGGACCTGGTCAGGGTATATGGCAACTGCAGTTCCCCTGCCCAGTGAGCCCTCTGGGGGCGGGGTGCTCATTGCCCATCCCGTCTGTGCTCAGGGCCTTCGCCAGGGTGAGACACCTCACCTGGGCACCATCAGGGCTGTGTGCAGGGCCCCAAGGAAGTGAATGGAGGGGGACAGCTGGTGGACAGCCTCAAGGGGAGTGTTGAAAAATTGCAGCAACTCAGTGGTCTGGCTCTGACCAACCCTTAGTTGCTGAATAGAAGATAGGATGGGGGTTCTGGAAGAGGAGTTGAAGAGGGCACCTGAGGAGCGTGGGACAGAGGCGGTTTTCCTCCCTGGGTGGGATACTTAGAATATTTTGACAACTGACATGTCTGCATGTCTAGATGGTAGATGGAGGGATCAGGTAAAAGAATCAGTAAAAGATGGAGGGATCAGAAAAAGAGGATGGATACTTTGGATAGATGGGTGGATGCATGGATGGATGGATGCATGCATGCATGCATAGATGGGTGGATGGATGCATGGATGGGTGGATGCATGGATGGGTGGATGGATGTGTGGATGGATGGATGTATAGATGGGTGGATGGATGGGTGGATGCATGGATGTATAGATGGGTGGATGGATGGATGGGTGGATGCATGGATGGGTGGATGCATGGATGGATGGATGGATGGATGGTGGATGGATGTGTGGATGGATGGATGCATGGATGGGTGGATGGATGTGTGGATGGGTGGATGCATGGATGGGTGGATGGATGGGGTGGATGGATGTGTGGATGGATGGATGTGTAGATGGGTGGGTGGATGGGTGGATGCATGGATGGGTGGATGGATGGGTGGATGGATGGATGTGTAGATGGGTGGGTGGATGGGTGGATGCATGGATGGGTGGATGGGTGGATGCATGGATGGGTGGATGGGTGGGATGCATGGATGGGTGGATGGATGGGTGGATGGATGTGTGGATGGATGGATGTGTAGATGGTTGGGTGGATGGGTGGATGCATGGATGGGTGGATGGATGTGTGGATGGGTGGGTGGATGGGTGGATGCATGGATGGATGGATGGATGTGTAGATGGGTGGGTGGATGGGTGGATGCATGGATGGGTGGGTGGATGGGTGGATGCATGGATGGGTGGGTGGATGGATGGGTGCATGGGTGGATGGGAGGGAGGAAGGAAAATAGATGGATGATGATGGATGAGTGAGAGGGACCACTGAGGGGTGGATACGTGAGGAGTGGTGGTAGCTACAGGCAGCAGAAGACTGCAGACTGCGTGGAAAGACAGAAGGGCGGAGACACAAGGCAGGCGGGAGGATGAGGGAAGGTGTTGGCACGGGCCAGGGACCTGTGCGGTCTGCGGTTGCCGCCTGGCCCTCAGCTATGGATGCCCACGGGAGCTTCCTGGTCCCCTACCTCGTCATGCTCTTCGTGGAGGGAATGCCGCTCCTGTACCTGGAGCTGGCGGTGGGGCAGCGCATGCGGCAGGGAAGCATCGGCGCCTGGAGGACCATCAGCCCCTACTTCAGTGGCGTCGGTATGTGGGGCCCTCTCCAGTCCCCTCCCACCCAGAGACCCCTTTTGGTGCCCTGGCAGCACAGGGGTGGGGGTGGGAATCCATCAGCAAGCACGGGTACCCAGAGAAAGCCCTTGGCAGGATGGACGGACAGCCCAGGAGGGGCTGAGAGGGGCTGGCATTCCGGCTCACAGGGCAGCAGCCTGGGACACTGATAGCACGTGGCTTCTCCTCACTGGGCCTCAGCTTGGAAACATGTCAATGGGAAGCAGCTGCCCAGCGTGGGGGCTGTAACTGCATCCTAGCCAGCAACCACTCAGAAAACGCACACAACTGCTCCCTGCTAATTAACAGCAGTTCTTTTACTGAGCACCTGCTCTGTGCTGGGTGCTGCCTATAAGACATAAGCGCATGAGCTTATTTAACCTTCATTGCACCACTGAGAGGCTGCCGGGGGAGGTGCCATTAGAATTTCTAGCCAAGGCACCTGTGGAGAGCAGGTCACGTGCTATGTCTCCTTGGTTACCTGGAGCTGGTATCCCTGGCACCTGCTCTGCACAACCCCACCATCCAGGGGTGCCCATGGCCACAGTTTGTTCTGCATGCCCAGGAAAGGGGGTAGTCAGGACGGCAGAGTGACTCCTCACAGAAGTGAGGAAGGAGTCAGCCTGACAGGACCTGATCTCAGACACAGAAGAGCAAGGTGTCCGGTGGCCTCTCCAGTCATCTCCAAATCCTGAACCACTCCTCGCCTTGAAAGCCTGTCAATCTTTTAACACAGCCTGGGGTTTTTAATATTATTATTATTATTATTATTATTTTTTTTTTTTTTTTTTTTTTTGTGGTGCTGGGGATCAACCCCAGCCTGGGGTTTACAGTCACCTGAGTCAGCCGTCACAGAGCGCTTCCCAGAGGCAGCGCAAGCTATGTCACAAGAAAGACGGCTGCTGTGCATGTCACTCTGGAGTGCCGGTCCCCAGTATAGCCGCGGGTGGGGACCCTGTTCTGCAGCTTGCGAACACTGGTAGTGTGAATGCTCCCACCCCGGCCCAGCATCAGTCCTCCTTGTGAGCCCCTCTCAGGTGTGTGAGAAGAGCAGGGGACAGGGCTCTAGAGGGCCTGTGCGGGCAGCTCCAGGGCACCCCTGGTGACCCACCTTCCCTCTGCTCACAACCCCACCCTGATCTCTGCAGTCCTGACCAGTCCTGGCAGCTCATCCCCACCCCTGCCTCCCTACCCCACAGGGCAGGGTCTGGCCTCAGCAACTTAAACCTTCAGTGAGCCAAAGAGGGAGCTGTGGTCACATTGGGCCTGGGGCTGGTGATATGGCAGTGACAAAGAGCTTCTCACACGAGGCTGGAATCCACCCTGGGACACTTGCTAGCTGGACAGTCTCGCGCAAGCCGTGTGCCTCAGTTTCCTCCTCTGTGAAATGGGGGTATATTGTTGCAAGGACCAAACGCCTATGAGGAGCGTAGCACGGTACCTGGCACTGTGATTCCAGAAACAAAACCAAGACCTGTCCTTGGTCTCATGTCCCAGAAGATGGGGGGCGTGGGTGGGGACAGGGCAAAGAAAGAACTCTCTGAAGAGGGTCACAGTGCTCACACAACTCCGTGACGGGTCTCCCGTCGCGGGGGCGTGCCCTGGGCGGGGCCTCCGGTACCTGGTCCTCAGCGGCGCCCTCTGCTTCTTGGCAGGCGTGGCCAGCGTGGTGGTCTCCTTCTTCCTGTCCACGTACTACAACATCATCAACGCCTGGGGCTTCTGGTACCTCTTCCACTCCTTCCAGGTGAGCGGGCGCCCTGGCCAGAGCAGGAAAGGAGGCGTGCGATGCAGGCTGCGCTCTTCAGGCCATGGCGGGTGGAGGAGGCCAGCCTCCATCCAGGGAGCAGCAAGTGGAGGCAGGGCGGGAGGCAAGTCGAGCCCCACAAGCCAGGGGTCCCGACCCGGACCCGCATCGTGAGCCGGCTGGTGCCGGTGGGTGAGCGCGCGCGCGCGCGCGCGTGTGTGTGTGTGTGTGTGTGTGTCCATTTCGGGGACTGAGGTCCGCAGTCTTCATTCTGTTCCCTCTGAAGGACGTGACCCCAACATATTAAGGACTCTGGGGGGGCCAGGGAAAAGGCTGGCAGGCAAGGACGGATGGGGACTGATTCTGGCATCCCAGCAAGTCCGCAGGGGACGCTCCTCCTCCGCTTCTGCCATGGCCACTTATCTTTTCAGGTTTGGGGCTCCGAGCTGAGGCCCTCCTTTTTCCTGAAGACCCCAAATTCCTCCCAGAAGGTCCACCGTCACCCTTTAACACAACAGAGACTGTTCTCAAAGACGAAACATTCTAAGCCACATCCCGATGAGCCACAGGGCTGAGGCCCAGTGCAGAAGGGGCTGGAAGTCGTGGGAGGGCGTCCTTGAGAAGACACACTCTTTGAATCTTTGGGGCCCCAGGAATTTCCTAATAATCCTGACCTGACATCGCCACTTGAAAAGTGGCATCTCCACCCTACCGTGGCCCTCCCAAGGGGCCGCACACTTCCCCCAGGGGAAGGACTCGGCCCTGAGAATAGCCCCAGCACCAACATTCTTTTCCTGGCATTGCCTAGAGTTCCATGAAGACTGACCACAACTCTGCCTCTCCCTAGACTTCTGGGTGGAGACAGGGCTAGCTCCTCTTGCTCTAAAAGTTGGGACCTACATCCCCTCCTCTCTGCAGAACTGCCATGGATGGTTGGGCAGGTTGTACACCGCTCAATGGCACTCTTCAAAAGAGGTGGAGGCATTGTTGCAGGCATTATAGGTTGGTATCCTTTTGTCATTGTTGTTTGAGATGGGGTCTTGCTGTGTTGGTCTCCAACACGTGGGCTCAAGTGACCTCCCACCTCAGCCTCCTGAGTGGCTGGGACTACAGATACACACCCACTTGTCCGGCTTAGATTATACGCCTGCTAAGTCGAGTTTCCAAAGGTGGAAGCAATACGCCTTGTCTCATAAGGTCAGGAAAGATCTGCCCATCTTCCAAAGGTGAAAATAAAGTGTATTCCAGAAAGGGGTCCCTACTGCTAGTCCTCGGAAATGTGAGGGGCAGCGATTCCAGAAAGTCACTTGAATATTCATTCACCCCACCCCTGGCGGGTGGTGGACTTGCCTCTGGTCCCTCTGCTTTGGAGCCTCCTCCAAGGTCACATGATGACAGCAGCAAGGGTGCAGGGGGCACTCAGGTCGCACTCGCTCTGTGGCCAGGCCAGCCCTAGGCCTTGGGAAGCTTGTCCCCTTCACGATGCTACAGGAGTGACTTCCAGTCCCCCCGGCTGCAGGCCACTTGCCACCCCTCTGCTCAGGAGGCCTCAGCCTCGGGCTGTGACCAACGCAGATCAGGGATCCCGTTGGGGGACAGGGCAGCGGGGGCCGCCGTTGCTCCAGTGATCTGGCTCTGCAACTTCTTTGCCCTGGTCAGGCACGGACAACTGGCCAGAGCTTCAAAAACCTGATGCCCAGGCCCCGCCCCACCCAGAGGACATCAGAGACTGGTGGTACAGCCTGGGTACCATCCCCTTGTGTGATTCAATCCTCCGGGAAGAAGCTGAAACCCGGAGGCTGGATGACCTCAGGCAGAGGGTTCAGTGGCTGGGAGCCTAGTCCGTCCCCCATGGGCCGAGGAAATGGGCCCTGGAGAAATTGGCCCAGGTGGGCCAACTGGGCCTTCATGTCGGTAAGGGCCTCTGTCACCTGGCAGGGACCCAGTGCTGTGCACTGGGGCCACCTGGGTTCCCTCTCGGTGGCCTCTCTGTCCACGTGGCCTCATCCTTCAAGAGTCTTGGCTGACTGACTTCAACGAGACAGCTACAAAGACCTTAAGGCCGATCCACAGAAGGTCAGCCCGGCATCTCTCCCCCTGCACCTGTTGGTCACAGCAGCGTCCCAAGCCTGCCCAGAGTCCCAGGGCAGGACAGGAAGTGCCGGCCTTTGTAGGGAAACTGCTGTGCTCTCGTTGCGGAGGTGGGACAGCAGCTGTGGGCAGCTTGGAGAACCATCAGGAATCGAAGCCAGAAACTGGCTCTCATTCTCCAGCAAGCCAGGCTTGGCTAGGTGGCCAGGGTGTCCCCCACCGCAGGCCTGAGCCCCGGGCTCAGGAGGTCACCTGGGCTCCAGCCATCACTGCAGGGGGCTATGATCCATCGGGTAACACCACTGGGCCCTGGTGGTGTAGACCATGAACTATGATGGGATTAAGCCTAACACGGTGGTCAGACTTGCTTGTTAGTGGAACGTTGTCTGTCTGATGAGTCCAGCCTGGGGAACCCGAGACAACCCCAAATTGACCCACATGGGGCTGGTCCTGGCAGAGCAGGGTTGCTGCTCTGGAGTCCCCACCGAGGGGTCAGAGTTCATTTTTTTCCCTACATCCCAGCCTGTATTAGGGTTCTCTAGAGGAGCAGAATCATGGGAAACTATGATCATAAGAAGGGGATTTAATGAGGTTGGCCTTACACAACCAGAAGCTGGCTGGTCCACATGGACGTCTGCAGGCTGGAGAGCTGAGGAACCAGGCCACAAGGCTGACGCCTCAAAACAGGAGCTCAACGGTGCCAGCCCAGTCCGAGAATGAAGGCTCCTGGAAACTCCCTGGAGAGTCCCTGGCAGAGTGCACTTTGGAAGAGTGAAAGGAGCGAGAGTCTGATGTCCTCAGGTGATTGCAGCAGCGATCAAGAACCTGTTCAAGAGAGCCGAGCTGGCATCTGCTGCTGCTTCCTTGTTCTTCCCACTTTTATTCCATCCAAGCCTCCATCCTATTGGATGGTGCTGCCCATGCTTGGGGAGGGACTCCACTTCAGTTGGCTATCCCATATGCCAATCATTCCTAGCCACGCCCAAACTGACACACCTAGACACTTCTTCATCTTCAGTAGCTCTTAATCCAATCAAGTTGACAATTCAGATTAACCATTACACTGCCATCTGGTGTCTCTATTTGGCACTTGGCCTTGGATCTTGTTTGCTCATCACTGCTGGGGAACGCAGGGCAAAGCAGCTTAAGCAGAAGAGGATCTTACTGACTCACTCCGCAAAGCCCAGGGGTCTCAGTGCTTCAGGCGGAGCTGACTGGAGCTCAAAGGAAGCCACTATATAGGGTCCTCTGGCTCAAGGGGTGCGATTGCTTCAGGGTGGTAAAACCTCATCCCCCTCTGGCTTCCAGATCCAGTGTCCATGGGAAGGACAATGCCTGTCCTCCACCAGCAGATGTGCCCTGTTAGGGGGTATTGCCTGGAGCAGCTAACAGTGGGCTAAGTAGAAGTGAGATTCTGTGTGATAGGTTAGGGCACATTTAATCCTTGGTTGGGCACACAAAAGGGAATACATGAGTTATTGCCTAAGTCCTTATCATTATGACCAGTGCTGCAGTTTGGGGTTTGATTTCCAGGTCTGGCTGCTGCAGAGGTGGAGAGTCACAGTGCTGTTGGTCCTAGCTGGCCTATCCTTGCCCACTTGTTTCTCAGCCCTTAGATGCACAACGGAGTTCAGTAATCCTCAGCAAATGCCTGCAGAATTGCAAGTCGAGTAGACCTTGCATTAGTTAGTTTTCCATTACTACAACAAAATACCTGAGGCAGCTAAGTTATAAAAAGAAAGGATTTAGTTTACAGTTTGGAAGGTTCAAAGACCAAGATCAGATGGGTCCCATTGGTTTGGCTCCTAGTAAGACTGGCAGATGGCAGTGCCTTGTGGCAGAAGCACATGTGGGAGAAAATGGTCACATCTTGAACAAAAGTAGAGAGAGAAGAATGTGGTCCCACATCCCCATCAAGGGCACAGCCTCAATGACCTAATGAGCTCTCACTAGGCCCCACCTCTTAAAGGGCCACAGGCACCTCCCAATACGGCTACTCTGGATGCCAAGTCTTTATATATGGATCTTTGGGGGAACTCAACATCCAAACCATATCAGCCCCCAGGAGCCCCACTGGTGGCCCCGACAAACCCTGCTTCCCCATCTGCCTCAGCAGCTCCAGCCTCCTGCCCTGTGGGGACCAGCATCCTTCTCATCCCACCCAACCTTTGGCCGGGCTCTCACCTCTCTGTGTGATGCTTTTCCATTCTGAAGGATCCGCTGCCATGGTCGGTCTGTCCGCTCAATGGAAACCACACGGGCTACGACGAGGAGTGTGAGCAGGCGTCCTCCACGCAGTACTTCTGGTACAGGAAGACCCTCAACATCTCCCCGTCCATCCAGGAGAACGGGGGTGTGCAGTGGCAGCCGGCGCTGTGCCTCACCCTGGCCTGGCTGATGGTGTACCTGTGCATCCTGCGGGGCACCGAGTCCACTGGCAAGGTGGGTGCGGTGCTCCCTGCGGGGGGCGGGCGCGGGAGCAGCTGCCTGTCTCCGGCCTCGGCAAGGCCAGGAGTTGCTTCTGTGGTGCGGGGTAGGAGCCGGTGGGACGGGGGACACACACCGTGTTGCGGCACAAGCCACCTACAAGGTTCCAGTAGAGACGGTCAGGGCCAAATCTCAAAATGAGGGCTCGTTCGCTGCCTTTTAAAAAACCAGCCAGCACCGCAAAAAAGAAAAGAAAAGAAAAAAAAAAAACCAGCATTTCTGTTCCAGCCAATCCCAAATCCATACATGGCCCCTGCCACCGGAACTGTTTTCCTTCTTAAAACTCTGCGTCATAGGGCTGGGGAGATAGCTCAGTCGGTAGAGTGCTTGCCTTGCAAGCACAAGTTCCTGGGTTCAATCCCCAGCACTGTCACCGCACTTGCAACCAAGACGTGGCGGCCTCTGACTTTCTGAGTCAGGTGTGTGGATGGGCTGGGGATATAGCTCTGGCAGAGCGCTTGCCTCACACGCACAAGGCCCTGGGTTCAATTCCCGGCACCACAAAAGTTGTCTATGGAATGGCCCCGAGACTTTGCAAACCCGGTGCCCAGTCCTGCCCCCCAGGCTGACGCTGCTGTTCTGGGAGCCACCCCATCCCGGGGTGGCGTACAGGCTCCAGTGTGCAGCTGGGCTGGGTCCCTGGGCTCTGTGTTTCGATGGCACACGGAGTGGTCAGGCTGGTCTTCCAGGGTCTTGTCCCTGCTGCGTCCCCAGGTTCACACTCCTCCCAGGCCGACGCCTTTGCCGGGAGAGATCCCATCATCTGCCACCTGTGTGAATTTGTAGCACAGGCTCCACACCCCAGGGGCCCCGACTCCTACGGGGTCCCTCCTGGTTGCAGATCCATGTAGGCTGGGCGCCCACCTTGTCCAGTCTTGCAACAGCCCATCACAGCAGGTCCTTGCCGGCAGCCCCCTGGGGCTTGGAGAGGTGATGCGACCTGCCCAAGGGCACAGCTAGGGAGGGCAGGGCCAGGGCAGAGCCCGGCTTTGCCCCAAGGACCGCCCACCCTCTTGGTTGGTGACTGCCCCCAAGTGCTCACTTCCAGCTCTCCTCCCACGGAGCCGAGGGAACAGTGGACCCCATGCCCTTTCCTGGCAGAGCTCAGACCCTGCAGCCACCACTGTGTCCCACTCTGGAGCAGGAGGGTGAGCCAGAAGCTCTGGGGTGGCTGTCGTTTCCTGAGCCCTTCTTTCCAGGCCGCTCTCTCAGTGAGATGAGGCTGCGTCAGTTACCTCTCGGTCTGTTCCCTCTGCTGAGGACACGTCCTCTCCACCACCAGGGCGTGAGTCTTGTTAAAGACCGCGAGCCGCTTCCTGCCCTCCTCTGTGGCCCTCTCCTCTTCCGGGAGTTTTTGTGGATGGGTCAGGAATGGCTTCTCCTGCAGTTGAGCTGGGTGGTGTCCGACAGTCCTGCCCATTTGATGGGGGAGAAGGAGCCCCCCGTGGGGACAGCAGACAGCGTCCGGGGATGCCAGTGCTTGGGCACTGGCCCTGGAGCGCCTTCAGAGCGCTGACCGATGCTGACTGTCCCCTTATCTACCTGCACCTCTCTTGTTGTCATAATCTTGGGCACATTTATTTATCTCTCAAGTTACAATGACCTCAGCCAAGAAGCAAGACGCACCCGCCTTCTTTCGGCTCTCTGGGTGAGAGGACACAGAGTATCACTCTGGTGGCTTTGGAAATTCATGGGACGATGGCACCACGCCTCAGAGGAAATCGAAGGCTGAGTGTCCTTCAAGCCCATTGGGACAAGGGTCACCAGCTGTGTCTCTCCCAGGAGGACCCAAATGATAAGGGCGCTCATACACAAAACAGCCTGCCAAATACCATAAGGCTCTGGTGCACACAGGAAGCTCTACAGAAAAAAATCCAATTGTGGGCAGGCAGGTATGTTTTCTATTTATTTATTTATTTTTTATACCAGGGATGGAACTCAGGGGCACTCGACCACTGAGCCATATCCCAGTCCTATTTTGTATTTTATTTAGAGACAGGGTCTCATTGAGTTGCTCAGGGCCTCGCCATTGCCGAGGCTGGCTTTGAATTCTCGATCCTCCTGTCTCAGCCTCCTGAGCTGCTGGGATTACAGACAGGTTCTTTTTAGTTATACAATGAAGTAGAATGTATTTTGACATATTATACATACATGGAGTATAACTTATTCTATTTTCATGTATGCATCATATATGAACATAGGAAAGTTGTGTCTGATTTATTGTCTTTCCTATTCCGGTCCCCTTCCCTTCCCTTTATTTCCCTTTGTCTAATTCAATTAACTTCTATCCTTCCCTCTTCATACCTCCTAATGTGTGTTAGCATCAACATATCAGGAAAACATTCAGCCTTTGGGTCTTTGGGATTGGCATATTTTGCTTAGCACGATAGTCTCCTGTTCCATCCATTTACCAGCAAATGCCATAATTTCATTCTTCTTTATGGCTGAGTAATATTCCATTCTGTATATATACACATTTTCTTTATCCATTTGCAGATGTGCTTTTGAAGGCCTGTGTGCACAGTACTGGGATTGAATCCAGGATGCTCTACCTCTAACTACACCTTTAGCCCTTTCTTTTTAATTTTAAGATAGGGCCTCGGTAAGTTGCCAGGGCTACCTGGAACTTGTGGTCCTTCTACCTCAGCCTCCTAGTCGCTGGGATTACAGGCATGTATGCCACATGTCTGGCTTGAAGTCCCTATTTTGAGGCTTTGTAAAAGTTAGGATGACCCCAAGAATGAGAGGCTCCTGCGAAAGCTACTAAGAAAACTGAGGGGAAAATGTCTTTTTGAACTTGCAATGCATATGAATAGGGAGAGATTTGCTTGACAAAAATTCCATTCGTGTGCAATTTCAAGCCCAAGGATGTCAGCCTTTCATAAGGGAAACCATAAAATCCCATCCGTGAGTTTCCTGTTGAGTTTAAGGTGGGGACTTTGTCCCCCACGCTTGGAGTCACTACTTTTCCTCTTCCAACACTTCTGGCAAGCTTCTCTCAGTCCTTAGTCCTGCGAACCTGTCCTACCAGCGGCCCCTGAATTCTTCTTCCTTTTAACGTTTGTGTTTCTTGCTTTGCTTAGGCCACTAGGAAGCTCAGAGCTGAATTAGGCTCAGAAATTGAGTAGGATTCGCCCCCGTGTTCTTTCTCTCTGGCCCCATTCCTGGATTGCCCACATTTTCTTTGCAGACTGATCTCTTTCCCCAGCACCGTGAAAATTCCCATGGAATTTTGTGGGCTAGCCCATCTGGATATAGGCGGCTGAAAAGGCAGCAATGCTCAGCACGGAACCCCCAAGGCAGGACGTCTTCGGCTGCAGGCGGGGCGGAGGGCAAAAGCCCAGGTGCCCTTGGCCTCCTCTTAGTGGAATCGGAGATTCCCGGTGGTGATGGCCGCGGGCAGCCACATCCAGCCAGCCCATGCCTTCAGCCCAAACTTGGGTCCTGGGTCCGACCGAGATCGCCAATGCCCCTTCCCGACGTCGGGGGTGGGGGGCGGGTGGGGCACGTGTCCACCTGCCGCCCGCCCCTCCCCAGGAGACTGACGGCGCCCTCTGATGCCCTCAGGTGGCGTATTTCACGGCGTTGCTGCCCTACTGCGTGCTCACCATCTACCTGGTCAGGGGCCTCACGCTCCACGGAGCCACCAACGGCCTGGTGTACATGTTCACGCCCAAGGTACAGGCTGGGGAAGGGACCCTGGGGACGCCTCTGGCAGATCCCGCCACCCTCAGGGGAGATGGAGGGAGGGCCAAGCTGCACACAGAGGGTGCAGTGAGCCCGAAGGCTGAGGTGAGGGTTGTGGGTCCCCTGGGGGCTGGACCACCTCCTCAGACAGGTAGTGCCCACCCCCTCCATTCCAGGGTGTGAGGTCTTCCTTCAGTCCCTCCCGTCCTCACTGTCCCTGGCTGACTACTGCCCCAGCCTCCCTTCTGTCCTTCTTTCCCCAAAGTGCCACACATACTCTGTCCGGAGCTGGGGACCACAGGCTCCGCCCCATCATCTCCCTCACCTGTCACATGCTTCCTCCTGACCTTTTCCCTCCAGGCCAGCCATGATTCCTTCCCAACTCCCCACTTTCCAGCACCCCACAGCTCATCAGTGGGGGACTTGTGGGCGGGTCAAGTTCTTCATGTAGCACATCTAGTGCCTGGAAACAGAATAACTGTACCATCCCCCAGAGTGCACACCCTTGTTCCAGATGCCCCCAACATCAGCACCAGATGCAATCCAGACCTGAACTCCGCCTCCAAGCCACACCACTGTGTCTGCAAATGTCCAGACCCACATAGTGCCTAACCAGTGCGTCAGAGCTCAGTGCCTTTTTTTTTTTATCATTTCACCCTAAATGTCCAGTCGCCCACCTCCTATGGTTAAGGTGTCCCGGAGGGTATGACATAGAGTGCCACATGGTTCTTCTGCTGGGGCGTGAACTGGGCACAGGCCAGGCCAGGGTCAGGAGCTCTGGGCTTTCACCCCAGGTTGCTCTGACTGGCTGTGCCCTGGAGGCCCTTCCTTCTGCCCTGGGCCTCCCTCTCCTGGGGATCTGAGAGTCTGGGGTCGGGGCCCTGCAGATGGAGCAGCTGGCCAACCCCAAGGCCTGGATCAACGCGGCCACGCAGATCTTCTTCTCGCTTGGCCTGGGGTTCGGCAGCCTGATCGCCTTCGCCAGCTACAACGAGCCCTCCAACAACTGCCAGAAGCACGCGGTCCTCGTGTCCCTCATCAACAGCTCCACCTCCATATTCGCCAGCATCGTGACCTTCGCCATCTACGGCTTCAAGGCCACCTTCAATTATGAAAGCTGCTTAAACAAGTAAGCCTGGGCTGTCCCATGAAGACTCTGGCCTGGTGTGGGGACTGGGTCCCCAGAGCTCTGAGCAGGTGTGGGGACTGGGAAGAGGTGACATCCAGAGGCCAAGGGGCCAGCGAGAACACCCATTTTGGAGTCCTCAGTACGGAGTCCAGTTTCAGGCTTCCCGCCACCAGCACTAGGAACTGAGGGAGGGTCAGGTGGGCCTTGCAGGAAGGGGCTGGGGGGCGGTTCAGGGTACTTAGCAGAATAGAGCATTCGACAAACAATCTCAGTGTCTTCTGATCCACCTCCCTTATCTCTAAACTACCCGAAGTCCAGCAGAGTGGTGCCCAGCACCAGGCAGGCAGAGGTGAGTGGATCAGTTGAGCCCAGGAGTCTAGACCCACCCGGGTAACACAGAGAGCCCCATCTCAGAAAAGTAAAATGAAAATAAGTTTAATTTAAAAAATAATAATAATAAAGTAACCAAGTCCTCTCTGGCCAAACCAGAGTTTACAGAATTTCCCACGTGTAGCCCTTGACCAAAAATACAGGCACATCATCTAGAAGGTAAGATTCCAACATGGCAGGCAGCAGTCACGAGCAGTCATGTTTACATTCAAGTTTCAATTAATAATGCAAGCTGTAATTATTTATATTGAAATAATTTGCAGACCAATATTAACTTAAGTAATCTTAAAGTTTCTTTAAATTCTTCCTCCATGGCACTGGCCACACCCAAGTATTCTGTCACCACTCGTGGTTAGTGGTGCCAGATTGGACAGCCACTGTAGCCTGCTGCCACCATCCCACGAAATTCCATCAGACTTCACTGGTCCAGGTGTTCAGATAGCCTCAGGTGGGAGTCCCGTTCCTGTTGTCCTGCCTGTTTATACCTGAGGCTTCCTCAAAGTCATTGAAAGAGTCACCAGTCCACAGATCCCCACCTAAGCCAGAAGGTAGAGGCTGTGGGAGGATAGACCCCCACCCCTGTGGCCTTGCTAGTCAGTGAAGGTCTAGCTGATGGTCTGCTCTGCAGGGTGATTCTGCTGCTGACCAATTCTTTTGACCTTGAAGATGGCTTCTTGACAGCCAGCAACCTGGAGCAGGTGAAGGACTACCTAGCGTCCACCAACCCGAGCAAATACAGCCAGGTGTTCCCACTCATTCAAAACTGCAGCTTGGAGTCGGAGCTGGACACGGTAAGGACCTGAGCAGGTCAGGGGCTGGCCTCTTTCCCCACGCCTCCCAGGGGCCTGGGGGAACTGCCTGCTACCTGGTCCCTGAACATCAGGAGAGATTGATTTACTTTCCCTGCAACTCAGAGGACAGAGACTGGCCCACTGCCCTCCCCTCATTATAAAGCCCCATTGGGTTCTCTGTGCCCTTCCTTCTTTCTCCTTTTCTGTTTTTAAGTTTTAATAATATAGGAAGGTATAGACAGAGAATAAAATAACAAACACCCTTACAGCTGCCTCTCAGAATGAACGCTTGTACACATATCATCATTATTTAAATGTACAAATGGAGTACAACTTTCCACGTCTGTTGTACACGATGTAGATTCACACCAGTCGTGTAATCATACATGTACACAGGGGTAATAATGTCTGTCTCGTTCCAACATCTTTCCTTCCCTCCACCCTCTCCCCTCTTGAGACAGGGTCTTGCTAAATCACTAAGTTCCCGAGGCTGACTTTGAACTTGGGATCCTCTTGCCTCAGCCTCCTGAGAGCCTGACACCAACTGATTTTTGACAAGGTGCCAAGACTGTAAATTGAAGAAAGAATAGTCTCTTCAGTACAATGCAAGGAAAACTGGATAGCCACATGCAGAAAAACAAAACTAAATCTCTGTCTATCGCAATATTCAAAAATCAATTTGGTATGGACCAGAGACCTGAAATGTAAGACTGGAAGAAAACAGGGCAAACACTTCGAGGCATTGGTATAGGCCATGATCTTTTAGATAGCACCCCAAAGGCAGAGGCATCAAAAGTAAAAGTAGACAAATGGGATTATAGCAAGCTAAGGAGCTTCTGCACTGCAAAGGAAAAGTCAACAAAGAAAAACCAGCATATGGGAGAAAATATTTGTAAACCATGTGTATACAGGTAATCTCATTGCTTTGCTGGTGGTTTTCAAAAGAACGTAAGTAGTCCTGGAGGACGTGTTTCTCATTCAATGGTTTAATTTTGAGACCTGTCTATACTACATTTAGAATCTCATGCATTCATTTTAAGTGCTGTGTTTTATTCCATCACACAAAGATACTACAGTTTATTTTATCCATTTTACTAATGGGCATTTGGATGTTTTTCACATTTGGCTTTTGAAATAATTTTTATATTTCCCAGAATTCGCTCTGCTATGCTAGGATCTTCATTTTTTTCACATTAATTTTAGGATTATGTGGTCATGTTTCACTGGGAGGGACCCCTTAGGGAATTTTTATTAGGGTTGCATCGATGATTTTATAATGTAATTTGGGGAGAATTAATATCTTTTGAATCATGACTTCTGATTCAGGAACATGCTTTCTCTCATTCACTCAGGTCTTTTATTCTTCAACTAATTTTCTTCATGAATATCTTGGCACATCATTTAATGGGTTTATAGTACCTTATTATTATATTGCTATTGTGAGTAGTGTCGCCCCCATTTCTATGTTTATTTTTGTTGTAAAAGAAAGCGAAAGGTTTTGGACATTGATCTCATACCTAGTGACTTTGATGAATTCACATACAAAGTCTCATGTTCATTTATAGGTTTGCTTCTTTGTGTGTGTGTGTGTGTGTGTGTGTGTGTGTGTGTGTGTGTGTGTCGACAGACCCAATTTTGTGTTTCCTTTTCAATCCTTGTATCTCCTTCCATTTTCTGATTGTATGCACTAAGGCTTCGAGCACATCAGAAGTGTGAGCGAGCATTTTGTCTGGTTCTGAGACTTAGGGTAAATACTTCTAGAGACTTCTAGAGAATTCTAAGAACAGGGAAGAGGGAGAGCGTGGCTCTGGTCTCTGGTGAGGCGGCCAGGAGGCTGATCTTTCGGGCTCCTTGGTCATTTGGTTTCGTGGTGAAGGCATTCCATGTTATTTCACCCGTGGGACAATACTTCCTTTCTCCTGGTTGTTCAGACCCAGTTCCCTGTGTACCCCAGGCAGGGGAGTGACCCTCCCGATGCCAAGACCCCAACCCCAGGCATCAAAGCCCAGATCCTGTTCTGCACCACGGGGCCCTTTGGAACCAGCTCCTGTTGAGGGCTCTGACCTCATTTCCTTTTTGGTTTTGGCACCTGAGATTTTCCCTGACTAGCTTTTGAACTTGGCCAAGAATTACGTGGTTACTCATTGATTTAGACTTGTTTCCCTGTTCTGTTTGTTTTTTTCTCTCTGTCCCCCTCACCCGGACACCCTTTTCTTATTCCACTTAATCCTCTACCATTTGAAATTCCGATGCTTGGGTTTTTTTTTTTTTTTTTTCCTGGAAATTTTCCTGTGCATATTTAACTTACCAAAGTCTAATGTTAGACAATACTGTGACTTCCCTCCCAAGTAGCAAAAGGTCTTTGAACACTTTCCTCTTATCCCTCTGGTTTTAAATATGATTGTTGTCCAGTTCTGTCTTTTTAAACCCATAAAACGTGGTCATGTGCATGCTCGGCATATGCAAAGCCCTGGGTTCAATCACCAGCTCCAGGGGAAAGACACACACGCGCACACACACACACACACACACACACACACACACACCCTATGTGTATGTGTATGTATAGACACATATACCCCAAGTTGGACACTACTGTTTTTTATACGGTCTTGGTCTCTTACCTACGCGCTTGCCATTTGTGGGGGAGGTTTAGAATTCTTTCCGTAATTCTAGCTGTCTTTGGGGGGGGGGGGGGGTCTTGCCTTAAAATACCTTCCTTTAGAGCAGGTTTCAAGAATGGCAGACTTTTGGGCTGGAGATATAGCTCAGTTGGTAGAGTGCTTGCCTACCTCACACAAGGCCCTGGGTTCAATCCCTGGTTTATTCTTTCAATAAAATATTCTTTCAATAAAATATATTTCAAATAAATATTCTTTCAATAAAAAGAATGGCAAACTTTCTTAGGTTTTGCTTCTGTATAAATGTCCATATGTGGCTCCTAGTTTCTAAAGATATTTTTCTCCAGGGCAGAAAATTCCAGGTTAGCAGTTATTCTCTCTCAACACTGTGAAGATATTTGCCTGGTGATTCTGGTTTCCATTGTGGCTGTTGAAATTTTCTTCCATTCTTTGTAAGAAAACAGTTCTTTCTTTTTTGTCTTTTTTCATGATCATCCCTTTGTCACTGGCATCTGCAAATTAGGCATGAATGTATTTTTATTTATCTAAGCTAAGCTGGGGTGACACTGAACTTCCTAAATCTGTGGATCTATATTTCTTTCTCTCACTCTTTTAATTATTATTATTATTATTGATACTGGGAATTGAATCCAGGGATGCTGTGCCACTGAACTACGTCCCCAGCCCTTTTGAAAAATTTTCAGAGGGGGTCTCACTAATTGCTGAGGCTGGCCTTAAACCTGTGATCCTCCTACCTCAGCCTCCCAACTCACTGGGGTTATACACACCACACACACCCATACACCACAACACCAGACTGAATCCACATTTCTTATCAGTTTTGGTAAATTCATTCCTGTTTTCTCTTAATCATTGCCTCTGCTTTTTCCCCCTCCTTTTAGAACTTCATTTCCACCTATGTTAGTTCTTCTCCTCCTATCCTACAGGTCTCTTAACCTCTCCTTTTTATTTTTTTTAAGCTTATAATTTTTTTGCTTCATTATGGACTGTTAAAAGACAATTACAACAAATCAGTTTTGTAAGTATTAATTGACCTAATCTAGAATCAGGCAGCAGTTAAGACAAAAACAAGGTTCAGAATGCAGATTGTATTTGTAGCTAGAGAAAAGGAAGTGTCACATGGAATGCAGAAAGGAGGGACAGAGACAGCTCAAGTGGTCGAGGCTTGGCGGTTGCCTTATTTGAACCCGATTGAGCAGTCTGTGGGTGATGGAAGTTGGGCTGTTGCAATCAGCTGAAACCCAGATACTTGTTCCAAGAGTGGGCTTTACTTTACATGCAAGTTAGCTTACAGCTCATTATGTGCAGAGAAACAGGCCAAATTTAAATTATGCACAGGCGCAGTTTTAGGTCAAATTGAATTCAATTTAACAGAATTTATACCAAGATGTATCTCTCCACTCACCAATTCTCTCTTCAGCTGCATCTAATCTAGTATTTACCTGTCAATCAAAACTTTCAATTCAAAAAGTATATATTTTTTAATTTCATACATTATGTTTCCTCAACTTTACTTGCCTAATCCTTTCTTATTATGTGCTTACCTTTGTAATATATTCTTTTGTTTCTTTAAACACTGCATGCATAGTTGTTATGGTGATGGGCAGGAAAATGAAAACAGACCTCCTGGTGGGGAGTATTTATCCCTGACACCATAGAACTGCTAACTCCTGATAGTAACATCATGCAGCATGTCAGCTTTAGTAGGTTTTTAAATTCTCTACAAGTGAGAGCCCTTCACTCTCAGTACCTGATGCTGACTATGCCCTTGAACTGACTTGTCTTGAGCTGTGTTCTTGAATTAGGCTGTCACGGCAACGTGACAGAGAATGGATGACTCAAACAACGGAAATTTATTTCTCATACTGCTGGAGCTGGAAAGTCCTAGATCACCGCCCAGAAGGGTTTGGTTTCTGATGAAGTCTCGCTTTCTGTTTCAGAACGCTATCTTCTCGTTGTATCCACACGTGGTGGAACGTTCTCCTCTTCTCTCCTTCCCTCCCTCTCTTCTTAGGAGGCCACAGTCCGAATGGATTAGGGCCCCACCTTTATAACCTCCTTTAACCTTAATTACCTCTTAAAGACCCTATGTCCAGATACAGTGGCATTAGAGGTAGAGGTGTCAAATTTTAGTAGGGACACAATACGGTCCATAAAAAATCTGGATCTGGGCACATCTGTAATCTCAGTGGCCTGAGAGGTTGGAGCAGGAGGATTCCAAGTTCAAAGCCAGCCTCAGCATCTTAGTGAGCCCCTAAGCAACTCAGCAAGACTCTGTCTCTAAATAAAATATAAAAAAGGGCTGGGGATGTGGCTCAGTGTTTTAAGTGCCCTGGGTTCATTCCCTGGTACAAGAAATAAAAGACAAACAAACAAACAAGCAAAAACAAAACAAAAAACTGAATCTGACAACCAGCATCTGCCATCCTTAGGAAGGGTGTTCTAAATCTTCTTTCTTATTTCTGCCGACTCCTCCCTCATGGTGACTTGTCTTCCTCTGGGTTTATAAATCCCTGTTTGTGAGCTCATTGCTTAATCCCTGGGAGTCCTGTGGGTGGCGATTGGGAAGCTCTTGATTCTTCTTCTGATAGCCCAAAAGCACTGTGTGCTCATGACTTCTTTTGATCCTCACCAGGGTCACACAAAATATGTCTTAAGCGGGAGTTGCAGGCTGTTTCCACAGTTCAGTGTCTCCACAGCAGGGTCACCAGCACAGGGATCTACCCACTGAGCAACCCCGCAAATCCAGCTCCCTGCCACTGTTGGCTGCTACTGCTCTGTCCACCGCACTTCCTTTGTCCCCAGCACTGAGGTCTCAGAACACCTAACCATTTGTTACGTTGGAAGCAGAAATTATCCAAACATCATTTTATTCTATTTTATCTAGAATTGTAGGGGCAGGGGAGGGGAATGCCCTGTTCCAGACTGACTGGGGGTTCTCCACGTGCTTAGCAGCCATGAAGTCTGCACGGCTCCCCTTTCTGGTCCGTCTGAGCTGAGCTGAGGGCCTGATCTGCGTGAGGAAGCCCCAGGCTCTTCTGGCTAGTTCCAAGCTCCCCAAGTTGCTAAGAACTGAGTGCGTTCAGGAGACTGTCAGTCCTTTGGGTGCACAACTGGTATCTTCTCGCCACGGGCAGGCTGTCCAGGGCACCGGCCTGGCCTTCATCGTCTACACCGAGGCCATTAAAAACATGGAGGTGTCCCAGCTGTGGTCAGTGCTGTACTTCTTCATGCTGCTGATGCTGGGCATGGGGAGCATGCTGGGAAACACGGCAGCCATCCTCACCCCTCTGACTGACAGCAAGGTCATCTCCAGCCACCTGCCCAAGGAGGCCATCTCAGGTCAGTGGGCCAGCCAGTGGAAGACGTTGGGTTGGGGCGGGCCGGAAGGTGATGGCGAGCCAAGGCTAAGGGGCCTTGTGCTTCTCAAGGTGGCTCCAGGTGACAGAAGCAACCTCACCACAGTCCTGCCTCAGTTACAGCTTGTAGTCTGAGCCCTAGGTCATGTGATCCAACCTGTGCCTCCTTCTCAACATCCCAGGAAAGGTCACCCAAACCTTAAGTAATGCCCAACCTCCCTGACCTGACACTTAATGATCTGCAGCCTAGGAGAGAGCCTACTTCAGCTTCTGTTTAATAGAAGTATAACAATTATGAGTATATATTACTTAAGGACATTGCAATGAATTTGACCTATGGATCCTTCCAAGTAACTACCACCTAGGTCAAGAACTTTTGTCCAGAGCCCAGAGAGCTCCTTCTCAGATTCCTCCCCAGGTGCTAAGCATGCCTACAGCTCACCCCTATTCTGAGTCCTACCATTTTAGGTTTTTCAGCACTGTCCCTGAACTTTGTGTCGGTGAAATCTTACAGTACATTCTCTGAGTCTGTTGTCTTCATTCATAATCTGCGAAATTCACCGCATTGTCGTGGGCAGCAATTGCCAGACGCTGTTCCTGTCGTATAATAAGAAGCCATTGTAAGAGCACAGACCAGTGTCTCCGGCCATTCTGCTTTACTGTGGGTGGTTAGTGAAGGAACCAGCTTCTCCAGTAACATCTGTCCTGGCTTCGCTGCACTGCCGTTCCAGCCCGTCACAAGGACCCACTACCCACTACCTCTGTCCTCTGATGGCGCCAAGCCTCCCTGTCCAGGATGACTCACACCCAGCGCCCCTCCCTTCTCCCTCAAGCCCTGACCACCCCCTGGAGCCACCTGCCTTTCTTCAGGGTCCGCTTTCACTTAGCATCCTTCCTGGAACCTGGTCTTTGCAGCCAGCACTGTGTCCCAGCAGCTCCCCAGGCAGCACTTACCCCCTTTTCCTGGTGTGTCCCCCTGAAGATGGCAGTGGGGCTCAGTGGTCATCACTGTCTGGTGTGTGCAGTGGAAAGGGCAGGAGCTTAGGCTTCAGACACCTCCTGGGGTCCCCAAGGGGGGGCAGTTGAAGGAGACTGGGACAAAACCCAGATTCTGGAGGCTGAGGCACCTATTTCTGAATCCTGACTCTGCCACTGTGAGTCATTGGATGAATGCTTGACATCTCTTGGCCTTGGTGTCCCATTGGCCTCGGAGGCCTAAGGCTGCAGTTCATAGCCAGTGCCTGGTACGCAGCAGGAGGCGGCAAACGCTAAGCTCCTTCCCCACCGCGGTGCTGTGAAAGATCTCCAGGAAGTCCCGCCGGGGATCCCTACCCCACATCCAAGGCTCTTCCTGGTTCGCTGCCCATGAGCTCTGGGCTGAGTGGGTAGGATCAACACCATCCCCAGCCCGACTGCCCAGGTGGGATTAAAAGAGCAACACCCACCACTTTCACTTTCCCGAGGAGCCTAACATGACCCTCTTCCAACCCATGTGGACGAACCCATTGGCCGGAGTCCCCTTGGGAGCCTGTGGCTGCTGCTGCCCCATAGAGAGTTGGCGGAGTGGGTGGAGGTGTCAGGCAGGCGAGCGGCGGTCTTGTGTCCCCAGGTCTGGTGTGCCTCATCAACTGCGCCATCGGCATGGTGTTCACCACGGAGGCCGGGAACTACTGGTTTGACATATTCAACGACTATGCAGCCACGCTGTCCCTGCTGCTCATTGTCCTGGTGGAGACGGTCGCCGTGTGTTACGTGTACGGTCTGAGGAGGTGAGCGGGCTCAGCCCTTGCCAGCCGTGTGGGGGAAACAGCGCAAAGGGGACACCCCCGCAAGAAAGATCGCCCCATCTCAATGTCCTTTCACTCCCAGAAGCAGAGCATTCGCGGTCAAAGCCAGCTCTCTGCCTTCGGATCTCGGCTGTCTCTCTGACTCGCCTCACTCTGTGGTATAGGAAGTTCCCTGGTGACCCTGCCGGGCCCCACAGCTTACTGGGCAGAAAGGTTTTATACCTCCAGGCCCTCCAGGCCCTGAGCATTGGTTAACATCAGTGTTTTTCAAAGACTCTGACCAAAGTCCAGTTGAGAACCTTAGGAAATTTGGCAAATTCAAAATGGGTTCAGGTTCTCAACCCTGCCGCCCCGGCTGGCACTAGAATGTGTTCAGTCCCCCCGGGTCATGAAACGTGCAGCTGGGCTCAGGACCGCTGGTCTACAGCAGCTTCAAACTTGAATGTGCCTCGTGGTTACCCTGGGGGTTCACGCAAACAGGGATTGCAGGGCCTCCCCCTACCAGAGATTCTGGTTCAGGCATCTGGGGTGAGTACAAGAGTTCTTACTCTAAACCAGGTGCAGTGGTGCACACCTGCAGTCCCAGCAACTCGGAAGGCTGAGGCAGGAGGATCTCAAGCCTGGGCAACTTAGACCCTGTCTCAAAATAAAAAATAGAAAGTGCTGGGGATGGAGGCCAGCTGTCGAGCACCCCTGGGTTCAATCTCCTGTACCAAAAATAAATAAAAAGAGAGTTCTCATTTTAGCATGTTCCCAGGTAATCTGGGGGGACACTTTGAGACATGGTGTAGTACTGTAATCCTCCAGTTGTGGTCCCTTGAACAGCAACAGCAGCGAGGAGCAGAGAGCCTGATAGAACCTGAGGACCTCAGGCCACCCAGCGCCACTGAGCCAGGTCCTGCAAATTAACATGTTCTGGGGCACATGGTAGGTGCTGCTCCAGGTGAGCTGGAATCAGGGGACCAGGCCTCATTGTCTTCCCGCCCTCTTCCCCAGAGTCTTCTGATGTTCCAAATTAGTCTGGGTTGGGAAGGGAGATCTGTTCCAGCACTCTAGCAGGCTAAAGTCCCTTGAGAAACATTTCTCACTGTGCCTGGAACAGCTGAGGTTTCCTGCCATGCTAAGGGATCTCCCATGATCAGTTCATTTCGGGACATAAAGCTGAAGCCAGTCAGCGGTCTTTCCTGTAACATTCACAGAGCCCTGGAGAAAGATGCTTGATTCGCAGACGGGGCTAGAATTTGCAGCATTCCCAAAACCTACTTGGCCCTTTCATCCTCCCTCTTCTACCTCCCTCTCACAGCTAATAACATTTTGAGGACACTAGCATTAGGATGACGCCTTCCATTTTCCCCAGCACCGAAAGATTTCCTGGGACCCAAGCATTTCAATACTAAAACCAGGAAAGCCCCCAGAAAAGTAGGACAAATAGGTCACCTAGAAAATGCCAGTCTAGAGGGACCAATTGGTCCCCAAAGAGGGTGTTTCAGAGCAAAGGGAGAAGACTGGGGAGAGAGGAATGGAACTCTGGGCCCATGGAGGTCACTGGAGGGGAACAGGCGCTTCCAGAAGAGGTGGTGGGAAGGGACAGAGAAAGTTTGCAAGGACTTGTAATCAGGGGCGTGGCCGGCGCAGAGCTCTTCTGCTCGCTCAGGGCACAGCGCCATCTAGTGACCAGAAAGCAGCAGTGCTTCCGCAGCCGGCTCGTCCCACATTTCTCTGTCCAGGAGTGCATAGGGGTCAGAGGGAAGAGAGGGGCCCTGGGAATACAGCTCAGTGATAGAGTGCTCGCCCAGAATTCACAGGCACTGGGTTTGACCCCCAGTACCCACATTCCACACTGGGGATAGGTGCAGGGAGGCAGGGGGCTGTGACCACAGCTGGTGACAGTGACGCCTTGCCCCGCCCCAGCCCTCCTACCAAGGTGGCTTCTCCCACAGTGAGAAACAGATTTTAAGGCTCTGGCTTGGAGACAGGAGGAGCTCTGCCACCACCTGGGTGCCTTCAGTGAATTCCATCCCAACCCTGGGCCTCAGTCTCCTCCCCTGTGAAATGGGGAGATTCGCCGGGCCAACGTGTCCCCAAGTGCTGAAGAGCGTGTCACTCATGCACACGTGGGTCCTGGGACGGTATCTGGTTGGCCTGTCGAGGAGTGCTACTTCCTGTGTGCTGCTGAGTGAGTGTGCATCCTGGGTGGAGTGGCGTTGTTCTGCGGCCTCCACTTCCAGGAAGCACAGCCTGCCGGCTCTAGACCTGCTCCGCCAGCTCTTCCAGGCTGGGGCCCAGGCCCTCTGGGTCCAAGGCCGGGCTCTCTGTGCTACAAGACCTGCTGTTTACAGGCATAAAGCAGTTCTGCTCTGCGGGCCCTGGGGGCCAAGTGGCAGTAGAGCCACTTGGATGGGAGTGGAGGGGAAGCAAACCACTGGCGGGGCCCTGGTCCCTGAAGGCTGACTAGACTGCTGTTCCCCACGCACGTTCCCACTCTCGCTGGGAGCTGCCCTCTGGCCTACGCCAACAGCCAGCACCTGGTGTCAGATGTCTCCTGGTGTCCTCTCATCAGTGGGGATTGTCACGCCTCGTGGGCAACCTCAGTCCCTTTGCCTCCCCCCTGCAAGAAGGGGTCAGAGAGGTGCAGAGGGGTGACGTTCAAGCATAAGTGGCGCCCAGAACAAAATCTTCCTAAGTGGGGGGCGTGCAGACTGGACCCCTCGCCTCCAGCATCAATAACCCAGACTTTCTCTCCCCATGATCCGTATAGATTTGAAAATGACCTTCAGGCCATGACCGGGCGTGCCCTCCACTGGTACTGGAAGGCCATGTGGGCCTGTGTAAGCCCGCTGCTGATCATCGTGCTCTTTGTCTTCTACCTGAGTGACTACATCCTCACGGGCACCCTGCAGTACCAAGCCTGGGATGCCACCCAGGTACCTGCTGTCCCCACGGGGCAGGGGCTGGCCCCACCAGAGCACAGCCTTTAGTTCCCTGACATGGTGTGGGGAGGTCATTGGTCACAACATGGAAACCTCACCAAGGTATTTTACAAATGCTCAGTCCAGGGTGGCAAAGCTGGGCTGCTTTTAATTATGTGTCCCGGTGATGAGACAGTCTCCTCCAGCGCTTCCCAGTGGACTTCTGCCTGGATGTTGAGAAAATGTCCCTGCCAAGGCTGGTTCCTACCCACTGGGCAGGGAACTCCTCCTCCATGCAGGTGTCTGGGTGCCACGTTGGACAGATGGATACAAAGCAGATGTACCACCACAGAAAGTTCTAGTCTGGGCTCAGGGTGGCCCTACATTTAGGTACACTGAACGGTGCCTCTCTAGTGAAGTGTCTGATGGTACCTGTTTATGGAAGAGCAAAGAAGCGGGCTCCTAGCATGTGCTGTGAACTCCTGGGTTGGGGTGTCCCTTGGTGTGGCATGGCAGCCCCTCAGGTCTCTTCCCACCCCATGCTGCTTCTCCACCAAGAGGGGCCAAGGCCTGGGCACAGTGCTCAGAAGGTTCTGTGGAAAGTTCCCTCTGCTGATGCTGTCCCTCCTTCCAGGGTCAGCTGGTGACCAAGGATTACCCGACATATGCTCTAGCTGCAATTGGGCTGCTTGTGGCGTCCTCCACCATGTGCATTCCCCTGGTGGCCCTGGGGACTTTCATCATGCACCGCCTTAAGAGGGGGGACACAGCCCCCGTGGCCTGAGAACTGGACTTCCCAGAGACGCGCCGTTTCACAGCCCCTGCTTACAGGTGGAAGCTCCTGGGCTGCCTTTAAAATACTTCAGCCTCAAGGACTCCACCCCCAGCCTCCAGAGACTACGAAGTCAGAAGGTGTGGAGGAAGGTTCCCTGGGAAGAAAACACCCTCCTTACAAAACCAGTCTCCTCCCTTTGTGGGTCCTCAGGCCATGCCATGCTACTTCCTTGTCATCAAGGTTAAGGCCAATCTTAAAGATAATTGCTTCCTTGATTCTACAAAGTCCTGGGAGTAAGGTGCACTGTGAGCTGCAATTTTACCATCATTCTTTGGGACTCAAATGCAAGCGATTTGATTTTTTGCTGAGAAAACACCAAAATATCAGAGGACAACAATTTTACTTCAGTCGGAGGAGTTTTGAAGTGCCCAAGATGACATATTTGAATACTGTCAGTGTCTCACTCATAGTGAACATGCAACTTGTGTCCCTACTTTTTACATGCTAAGAGGATTGACTGGCCACAAAGAGAGACCTTTGTTGGGCCCCAAAGGGAATCACCTGTCTCTAATCTAAGTCTCTCTCAGTGGTCCAGGATTAGCCCTCTACAAAAACTGCTCTAAGTACAGTTTGCAACCCCCAAATCCCTGTCTGAATAGATACCCTGTCCATGGTGTCTCAGTGCCTTAGAAAAGGTTCTAGAAGTTACTGTGAAGATGAAGAATAAATCTAACTTTCCCATATATTTCAAGTGGTATTTGGGTATAACAACTCTATAAAGAAAACAAATGTCAATTAGTTTTTATTTATCTGTACATAACTTTTATAAAATGTACATAAACAGCATCCTGTTACTGAGGATTCACCATATGTATGATTATAGCATTAATCCACCATGTGAATTTCTCTTCTACTATAATGAAGTAGGTTAATGTCACCCTAAGTGGGAGGGTCCCCTTCTTGCTCCAGCATTCTGTGCTTCCTTGAGGTCCTGGAGTTCAGGAGAGTTCCTTTGGGTATATTTGTATAGACATCTCTGAGGACACTTAAACGATCACTTGGGACATCAGCCAGAGATGTCTTTTTTTAACTTATTGTCATGCTATAAATTTTCTTACAGCAAAAAGAAATACTAGGAAGGTCTTCTGCTATCTTAGCCACCAGCTTACCAATACTTCCAGCTTCCCCTGATGTCTGGTTATTCGTGGATTCCGTCCTTTCAAATGTATGAACTGTGTTTTACCCAATACTCAGTCCTCCGATTTCTCATCAGATGGTTCTCCAGCCTTGAAGAGTGGGCCCACCCCAGGCCAAATGCAGTCCGCCCTATCCTTCAGGGCCTGTCCCCTCCTCTTGATCCCCAGAAGTGGTTGCTGTCTTAGGACATGGTGCCACTGGCTCCTGTGGTCAGTCACAGGCAGGGGGGCCTGTAAGCCATTCTCAGAGGTGAAAGAAAGGTCGCCCTGGATGGCTGCTTCATCAGGCACCTGCCAGTGTGCCCGCTCACCACCAGTTCCCACGTTCCTGGGAGCACTGCAGATCCCAGGTGTCCACTCCAGCCGAAAACCTGGGGGTGAGCCCAGGATCTCTGCAGTTTTTTAAAGTCCTCAAGTGGTTCCAATGTGTAGCAAAACCTGAGAGCCAGGCCCCATTTAAAAAGGGACGAAAAATGAATGGTTTTATTTATATCAATGATGGCTTATAAAATTTGAAAATATTTCCAATTATGGGGAAAAGGCATTTCTGTGGAAGAACTGGAAATCAGAGATGGAGCCATATGAGGCTCCTTCACTCATGTGGTCATATCCCGGCAAAACCTCTGCGAGTTAAACATCCAGAGTTGAAAACACATTATGGCACCTCACTGACGACCCTCAGCTCAGCAGCACAGCGCTCTGTGGTGTGTGGGATTCTGACCTTGTGTGGCTTTCACACCTTCACAGAGCGAAAATATCCCAAGTCACACCAGCATCAGTCGCAGACCACCTGTCACGCACTCCAGGCGACGCTGTCTCTGGTTGAAGTCTTACTCTGGTCTTTGTGAACTTCATGAAGAGCAGGACACGTCTCAGAAAAGGTTTTTGCCATTTGCTAGGTACTGCACAAAAGTGCTAGTCTTGGCACTTGTCCACCCACCCTCCCATAGGAGGAAAGGGACACTCCACCCTTGTATGCTTAACAATGACCATGGCATCAGGGCCAGATGGTGGACTCTGGAAACTTCCTATTCACGCTGGAAATAGAACTACCCTGGACTTAGCTCTAGACATCGAAGACATGTTCCCCTACATTTGGTTTTATCCACTGTCGTCGTGAATAAAACGTTAAGCAAGGATATCTGTAGTGGGGATTTTCTGTCATTTATTTGTACAGTTTCAGACCTCTCTAGACACAAGAGATCCCTCATCATGTAAGTACAAAAGCTAATTCTGAAAAGTGGAAAATAAAGAAAAGGTGGAGACTCTATAAGTCTTTTTTTTGTGTGTGTGTGTGTGTGTGTCACCTTTTTCCACATTCCCCTCTTTACGTAGCCAGTGAAACGACACCAACATGGAGCATGAAGTCTACTCAGGAGATGAGGGTTCAGTTCCATAAGAAAAGTTAGGAAAACTATTTCCAGTGAGCTGGGTTTACAACAGAGTAGGAGCTCTTCTGAATTGCTGTGGATTCCTTCTAACCCTCTTGAAAATGCCCTGGAACGAAACAACATTTAACTGGGGATACATCATATGTATGAAAAAAAAAAAACGTGAAAGAAAAAAAATGTTTAAGACAGCCAGGGGTTAAGGACAACAACAGCATGGCGCACCACCTGTGTCTGTGTGGCCAAGACCCCCCTTCCTCTCCTTCCCTTTTGAGCTAATTTGCTACATAGCATCAAATAATTGATATACCTTAGTCCTAGCATAAGTCCAACCTCCTCCAAGAAATCACCTGATACCCCCCCAAAACTAGCTCTGTACCTCAGCTTAGTATTCTCTCCCTACTGTTGATGGGCAGACTTGACAAGATGTCCTCCAAAGATCCCCATCTCCTGGTGTTCATGTCTTCATAAATTCTCCCCTTGAATGAGCTGGATTCAGTGACTTCTTCAGCATAGAACAAAAAGTGGCAGGATGATACTTCGAAGCTTAGATCACAGAAGACTGTGACTTCCATCTTGCTAGCAGACTACACTTCCTTGATGGCTTTGATGAACCAAGCTGCTATAATGTAGAGAACCATGTGGCAAGAAACAGAGTGACTTCCAGCCAACAGCCAGCAGCCTGTGAAGACTGAATCTTGACAACCATCAGGCAATCTTGAAAGTGGAAGTGGACCCACATGAATCCTGACTGCAGCCTCTGTGAGAGACCCTGAAGCAGGGGACAGAACTAAAACATGTCCAAATTCCTGATGCACAAGAATTGTGAGATAATAAATAGTAACTGGAAAAGAGACTCTCAGAAGTATTGACCCTGTTTACTTATATTGTCTAAATTTTCCATAATGATTATATATTGTTTTAAGAAAAAAAATAATTAGAAAAAGTCACCTTTCAAGATAAAGTATAGGAACAAACAAAACCAAGAGTAGTTAGAAAAGAATATGACATTTTATTTTCACTTATGGATGTACAGTACATGAATTAAGAAATAAAATCATTGCAGGGTTCTGAAATATTGATAGCTTATGACCTAACATACCAATATTAGTCCATTCCCTGCAAAGCAGCCACATTAGCAGTTCGGATTTGGTCTTTGATGCAGTTATTTTCACATCATTACTGTGAAATGCCCAGTAGCATTTGGATAATATATTACAGTAGACTTGAGCTATGTGTCAATATTCCATCTTTGGAACAAATTATGCTTATTTACATGTTAAAGACAGGTGGCTCTAGCTACTTACCCTACTGTGATTTTTAATGACTGATTTTTAAGCTACACAGGGTTTTCTCAGATATTATTTCTTTTAGAGTTTCTAAAAGCAACAACCCTTATTAATGTTTATAAAAGATTATGTTGAAAAAGGTAATGTTAAAATAAAGGCGCTTTTAGAAATATTTAAGGACAACATAAGGTACTACCATTGGAAAAGAACTGTACATATTTTCAAGCAAAACACTGAAATATTGTAGCAGTGTTTAATTGAATTGTTTCAAAATAGTGGTAATTACACTACCTTACATACTGTACTAATATCTAAATCTCATAATTACAATTTGAATGTACAATCTGACTTACAATTACAACTATGCACAGCTTCTGAAGCGTATTTTTCAGGTTTGTTTTGCACATGAATTGAAGCTGAAGTTGGTCCTTGATTTGGAGAACTATAACTACCTGGAAGCACTAAATTTTAGACACACTTATTGATAGCCAACAAAAACCTTGACAGAGAGAAAAGCAATCGTACCATGCGTGGAAAAGCAGCTGTTGCCCCCAAGTGCAATATCAAATCTAGCATGACACCCTCTCAGAGGCCTCCAGGTCTCAATGAAGAATCCCCAAAGAAACCAAAATGTACAGGAGGAAGCAGCTGGCCAGTCAAGGGTATTTTCTACAATGGGGCAATCCTTAAAAAGTAGAGGCTTTGGACCTTTAGCATAAGAGATAGACTTTACATTCTTTGATTTCATTTACACCTTATAAAAAAGATAAAAGTATATCTTAACTCCTTCATCACACTTAGACTGCTGATGCTCTGCGGCAGCTCAAGTTGACTGAAGGTGAGAGGCAGCCCACCAAAACTGAATAACCCAGACCCCACTCTCCTCTTCCCGTGAAGTCACAGACTAGCATTTGATGACTATAAGAGACTTACATTTTATAAACATAGTAGAGTTAGCTCATTATTAAACTTTGAAGAAAAGTCTGAAGGTGTGGAAAAGTATGCTTGCTAACAGTGACTGTGTCTACAATGACATAACAAAACAGCTAGAAAAATAATTTTACTGTCTTAAATAATGAAAGAAGCTAAATTTTTTAAATATATTACTCATCTGCAACAGCTGATTAACTTGACAATGAGTAGATTCCTTCTATCCTGTGAGTTGAATTCAGATTATTTTTCAATTATAAGATAGCCTCAAATTATAAATATAAACATCCCAACAGTAAAGAGATCATCAAGGCAGTAACATCAGATCAATTCTAAGTCACCACTCTACACAGAGCACAAGAGGTGCTTTTGGATAAAGGCTTTAAAAAGATCACGGGCTGATGTGGAAAGCGGGTCAGTAAAGACTCCAGTTCTGCAACATGGAATCTTCCAAGCCAAGCCGCTTTCCACAAACACAAATTCAGTCTATCTTTTCTTTCTGGACCAATCTAGGAGCATCAACAAAATCTTTGCCATTGTAAAGAATAATTAAAAATGTTCCAATGCTTGCAACTCCCCAGAAAAGCACATAAGCCAGTGTCTCTGTCCAAGTGTCACCTGTTGATTAAAAAAAAAAGAGTTGATAAATAAGTCACTCACTGATACCAGATCCAGCAGTCAGGTACATCCTCATAACATTAAGGCTTACCAGCCCATCCTTAGGAAACATGTAAGAACCTCTTAATTAAGGTGTAAACCAGCAGTTCTCAAACTCTCATTAGCACTATTATCTTCTGCAGGCCTTGATGAACTATCAATGGCTGAGCTCTAAGAATCTATACTTCTAACAAGTTCCCAGATGCTGATGCTACTGATGCAGAGACCACACTCTGAGAACCAAGGCACTAAACATTCATCTTATATCTCACAAATAATAAATTATCACTCTGAGATTACAAACTTTAATACTATAAGAAACTACTAATAGTTCAATGCATAGTTCTATTTATGCCAGATACGAGCTAGTATCAAAATACCTATACAAAAATACAATTTCTATGTTTCGGTAATGTGCTATATTAAAGTGTATAACACAAAATGTAACACATTTTAATAACATTTCGCACAACTCTACTGAAGGCATTTTTCAAAGTCGGAGTTCATGAAGGACAGTAGCAAGCCACTAGGCAAAGATCTGTTTTACTTCACTCCTTAAATAGTTGAGCCTGGGGTCACTTCTCTCGTCCAACTATCCCGGCCTTGTCTGCAGAGCAACACAGGCGGGAGCCAGCAGTCAGCCAGGGAGCACCAGGGAAGGAGCGCCAACACCTGGACTCTTCCATTCCTCGCCCACAGAGTTTGTGCTGCCCTTGTTTCAGGCCTTTGAAAACCACAGCAGCAGCTGGAGATCAGACACCACCACCACGCCCAGCAGTGGAGGTGGGATGATGGTGGTGGTCATTGAATAAATCCTTAGTTCTGCAAACATCTGAGGGCTTACTATATCCTCAACACTGGAGATGAAACAGTAAGACAGTCTCTGCCCTCAAAAAGTGGCTGATCCAGCTGGTCATGGTAGCACATGTCTGTAATCCCAGTGGCTGGGGAGCCTGAGACAGGAGGATTGTGAGTTGAAAGCCAGCCTTAGCAATTTAGCAAGGCCCTAAGCAACTCAGTGAGGCCCTGTCTCTAAATAAAATACAAAAAAGGGCTGGGGATGTGGCTCATTAGTTAAGTGCCCCAGGTTCAGTTCCCAGAACCTCCCCAAAAAAGTTCCTGATCCAAAGAAAAAGACAAACAAGTATACAAATCATTACCATAGAGAAATACACACAGGTTCTGCCACACTCTAAAGAGGCATTCCACCTCTAAAAGTAAAATCCTAGGTATGAGTTCAAGAGGAGAGTGCTGGAAGAGAGGTTCCAAGAGTGCTATGGAAATCCAGAGAAGGAAAGATGACGTCTGTGGACCAAGTATATGGAATTCAGACAGGCACATAAGGCCAGAGGCTGATGACTGAAGGCATCTCTCCTCCCAGAATGCCTGAACTTGTGCCTCAGAGATATGATACACCCTAGTCAGATTCAGCCCAATGTACAAGATACTACATAATGGAAGTTGGACTCCTCTCGCTTAAGCTTAAATGCTTATTAACATGAGAAAATACTAAGTAAAAAAGAAAACGAAAACAAAGACCTTCCAGTTCAGGTTCTTAGGCAATTTTATGCCTAACCTTTTAAAATTTAATGATAAGTAATATCTTTAATCTATTAACATTTATTTGTCCAATGATATGTGATTGGTTCAATAATTATACATCCACAAATGAAGCCATTAAAAATGAAGAACATGAGAAAAATACTCTGCTCAGTGCAAAAAAGCAAATTACAAAAATGCATACTATCTCACTTATGAAAAAAATTTCACACATTTATAAAGATTAAAACATCAAGTTGTGCCTGGTGGCACACGCCCAAAATTCCAACAATCTGGGAGGCTGAGATAGGAGGATTACAAGTCTGAGGCCAGTCTCAGCAACTCAGTGAGACCACATCTCAAAATAAAAAATAAAAAGGGTTGGGGATATAGCTCAGTGCTAAAATGTCCCTAGATTCAATATCCAGTACCAAAAGAAAAACGCAAAAAACAAAAGGTCAAAATGTTAATTGTGGTTAACTTATCTCTGGAAGGCAGGATGATAATATTTTTCCATTTTTGCCTAACTATATTTTCTACATTTATTATGTATTACTTTGGTAATAAGTTATCAAAATCTTCAGAAAGAAGACAAACAGGGATGGAGATACAGCTCAATGATAGAATGTATGGGTGAGGTTCTGAGTTCAATTTCCAGCACTGCAAAAAATAAAAAAATTAAAAAAATAAAAACTATATGGACTGAGGGTGTATCTCAGTGGTAGAGCATTTGCCTAGCATGTGCAAAGTACTGGGTTGGCCCCTTACACTGCAAAAACAAACAAAACTGAATTAATTATTAAACTACTCTATTTTTTTCTTCTTACAACATCAAAAGAACTAATCTCATCTACTCTGTTCTCATTCAATTTAATAGGTAAACAAATGTTGAATGAACTAAAAAATTCAAGATGTACAACTAAGTTCAACATTCTAAGAAAGAAAAAAATGTAAGAATGTGAAATAAGAGCAGACTTACCAGCCATAAGCAAACAGATAATGCACATTGAAAAGGCAACCACCATAATAATAGGTAACTGGAAAAGAAAATGGAAAGAGACACCATCATTTAAAAGAATGATCATCAAGATGTACATTGTACATTGTTTTGCTTGAAAAAGGATAAAACTCTTCTGCAAGCTAATATACAAAATTATATTCTTTCTTCCTTTTTTTTCCTTTTTTTAAACAAACCCCTTATTTAGGGGTTCAATCACAATCGCAACTCCAAGACTTCACATTGGTTTTTATAAGATCAGCGGAAGCCTGTCTCTGCTCCAAACCAAGGCATGCCAAGTAGAAGGAGGACTTCCAAATGAGAATCCAGGACACCAGGTTTCCCTTCCATCCCAGGGTACTTTGCCCATGAGCATGAGAGGCTCTTGCAAAGTTTGGCAAACAGAGGTCAAAAAGAGAAGTGCTAAAAGCACACTCTGTGTTCCATGTTACAAGTTTTTATCTCCGGCAACTCCTCAATCCTAAAAGGACTAACGTCTTCCTGAACAAGGAATCCTCCACATTCCTTTGCTTATGTGTTCTCACACAAAAAGGATGTGCATGAGAGTGTCAGGGAAAGAAAACAAAAGCTCAGTTATTTTACTTTGCACCCTGATCTTCTCTCTTCAGGGAATCTGAAGTATTTATATTCTGTTTAGAATAATAGCGTGCACTGTTTTTAGTCAAGGGCAATTGGTACCATCTATCCTTCAGAAACAATGCCTTTAACAACTTGAAAAACATAAAGGTTGCTTACAGCCAGGAACTTCCAATCCCTTGGAACACTTAAAGGACTATGAGATTCTAATTCATCCACTGAATAGTTCCCAAGAAATAAATCTATAGAATCCTAGAACAGAGAGAAGGAAATTAGTAACTTCCCAAACTCAACATGATTACATTATTATTATTATTATTTGATAATGCAAAGCTGTTACCACTCAATGAACAAAGAAAGCATCAAATAGAAACTTACCTGTCTAAATCCATCAGAAAAGTTGTTCTTGTAATATCGTATGAGTGAGTTCCAGCCATCCATTATAAGTCCCAACTGAGTTCTCTTCCCAGTTCTGGTTAAAAGAGGTCAGTTTTAAATTACATACTTAGATACTAAATTCTTACACTGCTTTATGGCCATATGTCATGGAACGAAGTGAGTTACAAAGATGCTAAAACTCATTCCTGAAAATGCAGATACTTCAAAAAGAAGTCATTAGCAAGTTCAAGAAATATGTACAGTTGTACCCCAGTATTCATGGGGGAATCCCAGCAGGTATCAAAGTCTGTGGATGCTCAAGTCCTTTATATAAAATGGGGTAATATTTGCATATAACCTACACACATCCTTCTCTATTCTTCAAATAATTTCTGGATTATTTAAATACCTAATTCAATGTAAATGTTAAATAAATAGCTGTTAAACTGTATTGTTTAGGGAATAATGACAAGGAAAAACGTCTCATGCTCAGTACTTTTTCTTCTTTTTTTTTTTTTTTTTGGACTATTTTCAATTTGTGGTTGGTTGAGTCCATGTATCTAGAACCCATGGACACAGAAGACCAACTGAATTCTTTTCCTAAAATATCACTAAAGTAGGCACAAGGAGGAAAAACAGTCCCAGCTGCAAAAACAAGAAATATGAAGAGTCCTACAGTGTAGGCTAAATGGTATGAAATAGCAAAGAGACTAGAAACCATATTTTGCTCCCAGGGAATACATACACTATAGCAGAAAAGACCCCACTGCACTTGTAACAAATTCTAAATGTTTTAACTCCTCATTGTCCAGTGTGGTCCTCGAAAGTAGCATCAACATCACCTGGAAGCTTTTCAGAGATGCAGTCTCAGGCACATCTCAGATTTGCAGAATCAGATGAGAGATTCGAGACCATAATAAAGTTTGAGAAGCACTGCAGAGCTGTGGTGCCAAGTGAGGCCTAGGTGCTGGTGTTTGGTTATTGTAGCTGCAGTTCCCCAAAAGTCTCCCAGAGGACTCTAAAAGCCACAAGGACCACGATGAGCAATGCCATTTTACAAGTGTGGCTTACCTGGTAAAGTCAGTCTTCAAGGCACCAGTTCCTGCATACTGTTTGGCACAAGCATTTGCATTGTCAGCCCAGGCTGTGAAAAAAAGTAAAAAGCAGCTGATAATGATAAAAATGAAAACCAAAACTCTGCATCCAAAACATTTATTTTGATATTTGAGCAACTGTGACTTATTAAAGAAATTACTTACCATTTTTATAAATCTTCTCAAATTCATCTTGTTCTTCAAGCTTTTGTCCCACATGCAAAACTCCTAGTCTCTAGAATAAGAACCACACCCGTATTTATGTGGACTAGATTTCAGTAGACATAATTTAAGAAGAAAAGGCACACGGCCCTTAAATCCTATCAAATGGACCCTGGCTGTTGGGTGCGAGGCAGAGATGCATCCCAGCTCACCAGACCCCCTTCTCAGCCAGGGCAAATTGCAACGCCTCTCCTGGGGGCTTATCTGAGCCCCAGAATCACAGAGAAAGTAGTGAGATCATACTCAGGGGAAGAGCATGAGGGATCTGAGCCACTACCTCCTCTTCCCTCCCACTCTAACCTTCTACTGCTCGACTCCTCTGCCCTTCTCCCAGTCTACCATCCCGACTCTCCCACTCCAGAGGCACCACAACCTGCCCTCTACTGCAGGCACCCCGAGAACCTGATGAATGCTACAATTCTACCATCCCCAAACTGCACAAACGGCTCTTTGAATATAATCTTAAGGAGTCACTAGGCTCATGAATCCCCTCTATGGACTCCTCTTTGGGGTTTACCTACCACAGATTAGAAAGCCTTGCCTTGGCCTTGGTCTGAGGCCACCAACTCTCTCAGGACCACCATCTCCTTTCTCACCTCAAAGGTAGCTCACTGCCTCTTACCCAGAACAGGTCATTCTACCCTCAGACACAGCAGGAGCCCCCTCAATGACTGATAGCTGGGTAAAAACACTGCCTTCAGTGGAAGGAGAAAAGCACAACTGGAGAGTCCCCAACTAGCTGGAAATGCTGCTAGAGAAGCTCCTGCCCAAACTGCCCCTGAAGGTTCATCAGGTTTAGTATGTAAAAGACTTTAGACTGCAGAACCTATTTAAATAGGTTTTGGCTAATCAGCCATGGAGCCAAACCATTCCTAATTGTTTCTATTAAAAAATGTCACAAGGCAGACATAGACATAGTACAATACAAATTAGAGATTGCTCAAACAGGGAGCTCACTCCTTGGCATGTTACTGTAGGATTCAAGAATAATACATTCTAACCAATTAGAACAAATTAAAAAAATAATTCATTCTAAAGGAGATATTTTACCTTCATAATTTCCTCTTGGGCATCATATAATTGTCAGAAATAAAACTGAATATTTAACTTATTATCTAGGCAGGAAATCACTTGGGATATACTTTGTCCTGTCCAACAAATGCTAATGTGATTTAAAATCTGGGTGCTACATATTTTTATTGCAAATATAACAGAAGAAGAAATTTGTATATTTTTCACATTGGTATAATCTTAGTGGTAAAGCAAAGTTGTACCAAAAACTTCTTACAGAGTTAATATCCCTTGCTAGTAATGTAAGAGATGCAAATGAAAACAACTTTGAAGAACTACTTCATAGAATTAAAATTGAAAAAAAAATTGTTTTAAATAAAAATATCTAACCTTGGCACAAGTTCAATGAAATGAATTCACTTATTTATTGCTGACCTCAGCTTAATCCAGTAATTTCACTTCTTGGAACTAACCCAAAGGAAATAGTTCAAGTTATAATAATAATATGAACAGACATATTTTCTTCAGTGTTATTTGAAAGCCAAAAATATAGCAACTTAAATGGCTTAGTAAATACTAAAGGAAAATAACAAAATTAAAAATTGTACATATAAAGATACTGACCACCATTATAGAAATGTGCACACTGGTGATGGCAAGACACAAACATAAAGAGTTCAGGTTAGAGTGAGGGCAGTGTGAATCACTTTTTTTTTGGTTTTCAAAGATGAAGGTTCTTTAAATTTTGTTATATTGTTTTTCAATGAGAGAGAGAAAGAGAGGAAAAAAAGAAGAAAAAAAAAAAAAATTCACACCTGAAGCTGAGCCTGAAGAGACCGCCGAGCTAACAAACTCTGGATCACATTGGTTCTATCTAGACAATCCATGCAGTTGCTGCGGAACACGCCTTCCTGGTTTGTCACCACTTTGCCGACAGAGTCTACTAGAAAATAACTAAAACATATTTGTATAAACACTCTCATACCGAAGTAGGTCAAATCTATGAATGACATACCTGTTTTAGAAAATGGGTCTCATTTCAGTGACATTATTAAAAACTATAAATTAAAAAGTCAGACAGGAATGTATGGTCAGGCATACTTCATGATCCTAGACCAAATAGAAGTTTGAATGGCTGAGGCCACACAGCCCCCTATCCAAAAACCAGGTGTACATTAGAGATCACTACATCTAAGAGAAGTGAAAAAGTAGAGCTGGGAGTATTATGAAGGTTGCTATGCATATCAACCATGTTTCCCAAGGTCAGAAGAAGTTCCTTTAACATTATTGTTTCAACTAAGTCTCTATATATTAGGGTTTTATGGTCCCTGTACAATCTATATCAGACTCCACTCGCTTTCTGGTTAAAAGTAACAATTCTTGGCTTTAAGATCAACTGAATCAGAATCTATGAAGCAAGGGCTGGATACTGCATACTGAAAACATTTTTTCTTCTTTTTAAATGGATAACATGTACAGAATGTAAAAAGTATAATCAAGTATTATTATTTAAAAATTTTGCTTCCTTTCTCTTTAACCACCCAGACACCTGTACTGCAGCCAATCATGGTGAACAGTTCCTATGTTTTCATTATTTTAAAAAAGTTCCTCAGATAATTCTATGAATTAAAAAAATCTGACAACACTCAGTGTGATGGTTATGAACAGGGACTCTGGCAGTAATCAACTCTGTTTGCTAGTCTTAGCATCACAAGCAAATTTCCTAGCTTTGTAACTTCAAATAATGTGTTTTTATCCACAAAATAATAAATATAATAAAATAAAATAATAACAAAATAAATAAAATAATAAAAATAAAAATAATTCATAACACAAAAAAGTACTTATCAGAGCGTATGTGACATAGCATGAACATTAGATGATATTAATGTATTGGAATTATTCTCCAAAATTCTAAAGGAGGGAAGAGGTGCAATACATTGAGGACTACATAGAAACCATGGTCTTAGAAGTAAGGACCGAAAAGGTTTTAAATGAAAAATCTTCATGAGATTCATGACTCGTGAGGCTGATTTAGAGTTAGCACACAAGTATGCGTAGGCATGAGTACATGTGTGGGTGATGGGAACCCACTGGTACTTGAAAAATAAATGCTAGATTTTTGTAAATATTATTTCTTAACCATACAATAAATCTATTAGGTAGGTGTTCTTGTCGCCACTTTACAGAGAAACCAAAGTTTGAAGATAATGAACAGATCTCCAGGTCACAAGGCTAATGAGAGATAAATTGAGATTTAAACTGAGACAAATCAGACCTAAAAGCCTAGATTCTTTCTACTATCACAAAGCCTCCAGAAAAAAGTTGTCTTGAGAGATCATCTGAAAGTCACTGGAAAAAGCAACTGTTGTCTCTGTGGAGCACAGTGAGTGGCAATGGACATGGATTCTGGGATCAATCCTCCTACTTTATTACTTTCCTGTATAATAGCAATTAATGGGTGAACCCAAGGAACCATACCTCGCCCCCAATAAGATGCCAGGCCTAGCCAATGTTTTCTCTAATCTCTAATAGCCCAACAACAATACAGGTCCATCTCTCTTCACCAGCAATGTTTGTGACAAAAATTCCACAGGGGGGGAAAAAAAAAAAAAAGGAAAACTACTTTTGATTACTTAATATACAATAATTTTAAAAACTGAGGGCTAGAGATGTAGCTCAGTGATACAGTACTTGCCAAGCATGCACCAAACCCTTGGGTCCCATCTCCAGTACTGCAATAACAATAACAACAAAACAAGGGGAAAAGAAACTGAGAAATGTCAGCCAGAGCAGTTTTATCATATAATGTGTAGCTAAAATGAAAAGGCATATCTGAGTCTAGAACTATCACATGGAGGCAGAATAAAGTGACAGAATGATTTATAGATCCCTTCTTCTAGCTTTAAAATAAGTGAAGACAGACATATTCATAGAGTACAGTAAATCTGTGAATGAACATGATAAATAATATCAAATGCATACAGAAAGTAACCCAAAGATATTCAGACCTTTTACTCCATTAATCCTACTCTAAGAATTTGGGGAGGGGAGATTAACAGAAGTAAAAATCTATACATACATGTAACCCAAGTGATACACTGCAGCATACTCAGGATAGGAGGAGAAAAGGAAATAAACTGGATGTTTAATGTGAAGAAAAATGTTTATTTTAAACCATGTTAGACCTAATGTTATACAAAAAAGCCACTAATGCTAACATTACAAAGTCTATGTAGACTATATCAAAATACCTATGATAGAATGTTTGGTGAAAACAACTGAATACAGAACAGTGGTGAACCAGATCAGTTATGTGAAAACTTGTAAATGTGTTGAAGATAATTTATAGTATCAATATATCTAAATGGGTCATTTTTAAGAATTTAGAAATAGTTTTAAATCACCAATTCTCATTTTTCCAATAAAAATTTAAATAATAAGATAGTATACTCAAGGACCAAAATAAAATAGTATACACACACACTGACAACTCAGGAAACTTCCTTTGTAAGTCTACTAGATAATACATAATAAATATGATTGGTATATATGTATATACACATTCTCTTTACCTCCATAAGGAAACAATATAGCTTACCTTAATTCATCTTGAATTTCTGCTACCTGATCCAATAAAATACTTAGTCGATCCCATCTCATATTTCTACATTCCTTATGGAAGTCAAAGGCAATGTATCTACGAGAAGGAAAGATTCAGAAATTGACATGAGATCATTCAATTTCCTTCTATTAATCATACCCTCACGCAAGGCACAGCAGCGCACACCTATAGTCCCAATTACTGGGGCAGCTGAGGCAGGAGGATCACAAGTTAAAGGCAAGCCTGGGCAACTTAGTGAGAACTTGCTTTAAAATTGGAAAAAAAAACAGGGAAAAAAAAAAAAAAATAGGGACTGGGGATAGAGCTCAGTAGTAGAGCCACATGGGTTCAAGCCCTAGCACTGAAAACCACACATATCCACACACAAATACATGCAAACACACATCTAATTTCACATGTTCTTCAAGGGGCCCTCAGGAATAGAGAAGTACAATAAATACTAGTGAAGTGGACTAAATGCAGTAATGAGGTACACACCAAAGAGAGGCACAGGGCAGTTGAATACCTAGGGTATATATGTGCAAAGAATAGGGTCCCTTTTTTTAATTTTTCAAATCAATTAACATGTTCAAAATGGTCAAACTCAACTCAGTCCATGGAGGATGAGTCTGGGTATCTGTTGTGTATTAGGGGTTGTGGGAAGTAGAGGCAGGATAGTTCCACTTTGTTTACTTACTGGCCATCCTAACAAAAAATGCACTTTCTCCTATCAGTCTCTATACATTGCACATACATGCGGCAGAGATAATTTTATCGATGGCCAATGTATAATGAGCTTCTCCCAGTTATCACAATTCTAAAAGTCAGAGGAGACTGAATAGTTAGGGTGTCCTACCATAAGCTGAAGCGATGCCCCTGAGAGTGGGAAAAACCATTAAGTCCTGCAAGCCAGGGGAGGAAGGGCACAGAGAACCTGAACACCATGAACACGTGAATTCTGGAAGTAGAACTGGAAGGGCATCATGCTCTCCTCTGCAGAGTGAAAATCCACATGAAGCACCTGCTCTCATGTGATGCCCTGGGCTCCAAAAGACTGAAGGATTATTCGTGGAGCATGAGCTTTCAGCCTATAAAGGTGGCTTACGCCTGTAATCCCAGCAGCGCAGGAGGCTGAGACAGAAGGATGGAGAATTCAAAGCCAGCCTCAGTAACTTAGCAAGGTTCCAAGCAACTTAGAGACACTGTCTGTAAATAAAATATATAAAGGGCTGGGGAAGTGCCTCAGTGGTCAAGCGCCCCTGGGTTCAATGCCCAGTACCAAAAAAGAAAAAGAAAAATAGAAAACCTACCATCTCAATGGTTATCTCAAGTGAGAATAGTAACCTCAGAAATCAGTACAAAAATACATGTCAGTCAATGATAGGAAATGGCATATTCAAAGGCAACTTCAATAAAAGTGGCAATATGATCAGAAGTATTATTTTTATAACTGCAATTTATTCATTTATTTATTTTATATGGTGCTGAGGATTAAACCCACTACCTCACACATGTGAGGCAAGAGTTCTCCCACTAAGTCACAATCCCACCCCCCTAGCCCTGTTAAAGAAAATTAAGCAAAATCAAAGTGCTGCGGATATACTGTACAACGTTGTACCCCTAGTTGATAATACTGTATCTTACACTTAAAATTTTAAGAAGGTAGCTCTCATATTAAGTGTTCCTATTGCAATAAAATAAAATTAAAGCAAAAAAAGAAAACCAAACCAACCAAAAGAATCTATGTAGCTCACCAGCATCTAAATATACTTGGATTCTTGGGCTTGTATCCTTGTTTTAAATCATATTTATATATTCCAAGAATGAGTTACACAGTTATATTTTGAGGATAAAATATTTTAAATCTATTTTTTTACTCTGAACCCAATGGTCGAGCAGTTTTACTTCTCTCCAAGTTCTAGGAAGAAACCCTTAGAGACACTTCACGCATACATCTAGGCATTTTTCATCCAGTATCCAAAAGAATAATTTTCCACTGCTAAATGAGTCCTACTACTTCTCATAAGTGTGGCAATATGACTTTCTTTTTCTGGCCACACACCAATTCATCCACTTAATTCACTCGTTGTAATAAATGGCTTAAAGATTAAAAAGTTTATCAGTACAAGAGACAGCTTAAAGACAACAAAAAATCTACCACTTGACTTCAGATTTAAATCAACTCACTGATTTCCTGCCTGCCCGAATATCTTTATTAATTTTTAAAAAGTCAATCTTATTATGCTCCTCTGTTTGGTGGTCTTTAGAGTTCACAGAATAAATAGCTCATTCTTTAGCAATAGGCAACCTTCACATTCCCCAAAGGGCATGACTTTAGACTCTTTAAATAAAGAGTATACCTCAAGTTCTCAAAGTTAGCTATTGTTAAAAACTCCAAATTCCCCAGGACAACTCTGGAGGCAAAAAGTGCCTATGGAAATTGTACGGGCACAGGGTCCCAGCCAGGGGTGTACACAGGAGCTAACAGGTAAGATTTTTCTAGTACATGCAAGCTAGATTCTAACCCCAGAGACACGATCATGGGATCTGATGGTACAGGCTAATTTCCTCCAGAGTCTTAGGCACACCTTGCTTAGGAGTACCTTCTCTGAGTCTCCCAAAGCGTGTCTGGGCAGGTTCCACTGTCAGAAGATGGAAGTATGGATGAAGTGAGGATCTGATGAATTTGCTAGAGCTTTTGAATTGGACAGGAAAGTCTGAAAGTCTTCCCATTATATTATTTATTATTATATTATTTATCTTTCTGTACACTTAAAATTTTCCATAAAAATTTTCCCCAGATGCCCACGACCACATTTTACTATTGTATACCCCTGCTACCCACCCAGTTTCCTGGGCAGAAAGTTCCATATGGGCTGCCTTACTTTGTACCTGGGAAAGTGATGTTTCAGGATTCCATTTTTTCACTAGGATTCATAGTATCTGTGACTGTTGCCTGGTAGAACGGGCAAAGGTACTGGTCCCAATGAGGTCAGCATACAAAGGCTAAACTGACCCAGGAAATATGGTGGTCATCATCAGAGGCCACACACCGAACAATCACAAAGGACTGAAATTCCTGATCTATTGGCCACAGCTTCACAAAGCCTCACAGAGACATAAAGCCTTGATGAGGATTCCAATGAGGCACTAAACTCAAATTAATTAACTATAAAGAAGTTTCTCTCTAATGTAAATTATATCAGAGAAAATTTGAAGCCAACCAAAAAAAGTATGATTTGACCAGGTATTAAAAAAAAAAAAAAGCAATTTGAAACACAGTATATGTGGTGAGCTCTATGTATGTATGTAAGCACACAATGGACCTAAAAATCCAGCAACAGATTCCGAGTGAGGTACCTGATCATTCCACTTCCCAAGGAAGACACCATTGTTGCAAATGTCTGTTCAAGTGGTTTCTCTGAGCCCTTCTGGTTTACCTGTAAAAAATTTAGAACACCAAAGACAAATCTTGTTTATTTAAAGAGAGAGATCAGAAGAACAGCAAGAATGCTTTAAGCTCTCATTCTGGCACAGAAACAACAAACACAGAAGTTATCTGAGCTAACTTTGTAGGAAGAGTAAAGGTAAATACAAGGGCAGATATAAACCCCAGTATTCTTGTAATCCTGCTCTATAACTCCATTTTAAAATTTTCTACAGGATTTAAAAGTAAAATGAATAAAAATTATAAATCTGCATTATCAGGAACACAATATGTAAAGACACAATTTGTAATAACCACAACACAAAAGGGAGGGCAGACCTTTTTAGGAGTAGAGCTTTGTATGCAACTGACGTTGGTAATAATTAAAATTAGATAGTCATAACTTTGGAGAAATTATATATGATCCTCAGGGTAACCAAAAGGAAGCTACAGAATATACACAAAAGAAAATGAGAAGGCAACCGAAGCATATCACTACAAAGAATCAACTAAACACGAAAGGAGACAGTAATGGAGGAAATAGGCAACAAAAAGCTATAGGACATATAGGAAATAAATAGCAAAATGACCAAAGTAAATCCTTTGTTATCAGTAATTAATTTAAATATAATTGAATTAATTCTTCAATCAAAAGAAAAAGATGGGGAGAAAGGATAGAAAACAAGAACAAACCCTGTGTTATAATATATAAGACATTTACTTTAGATCTAAAGATACAAACAGACTAAAAGTAAAAGAATGAAAAAAAAAAGATTCAGTGCAAACAGTAATCTAAAGAGCTAGAGAGTAACTATATTAGTATCAGGCAAAACATACTCTTATTGAAAAACTGTTACAAGAAAACATTAAATATTAATAAAAGGGTCAATTTACCAAGAAGATATAATAATTAAAAATAAAGAAGCAACAAGCCATCAGAGTCCAAAAATACAATGAAGCAATACTGACAACAGAAAAGTCTACGATAATAGTTGAAAACTTTCAATACCTCATTTTTATAACAAGACAAAAAATCATACAAAAGAGCCATAAGAAAATGGAGAATTTAAATAACCAACAAATATGCAGAATATTCCACCCATTAACAGCAGAATACACATTTTTCAAAAAGTGCACATGGAACATTCTCCAGGACAATCTATATGGCATATAATATACCAAAATGTATGAGATAAAGCAAAAGCAGTGCTGAGGGAAATTCACTGCTATAAAGGCATACAATAAAAAGGAAAGCCTCAATCAATAATTTTATACCTTAAAGAACTAGAAAAAGGAGAACAAACTAAACACAAGGAAATATAAAGATTAGAGCAGAGAGAAATAAAACCAACAGAGAATGTCAACAAAACAAAAAGTTTGTTCTTTGAGAAGATTAATAAAATTAACAAATTTTTAGATAGACCGACCCTCCCCGTTAAAAAAAAAAAAAAGAGAAGACCCAAATTACTAAAACTAGGAATGATGGAACATTACCAACAATTTTTGAGACATAAAAAGAATTAAAATACTATTAGCACTCATACCAAAAAATATATAATTGAGATTTGAAAAATTCCTAAATATACACAACCTACCAAAACTTAATCACAAATAGAAAATGTCATTTGACCAATAACTAGAAAGAAGATCAAATCAGTATTGAAAAGTTTCCCCACAAAAAGCCCTGAGCCAAATGGCTTCACAGGTGAATTTTACCAAACGTTTAAGGAAGAATTAATACTTTTCTTTTTCAAAACGCAAAAGGAGGAATGGTTTCTATCACATTTTAAAAGAATAGGATTATCCTGATAATAAAATCAGACAAAGGTACCACAAAAAAACAAAAACTACATATTTGTTAAAGATGATAAATTCAGCAAAGCTGCAGCATTCTAAAATCAACACACGATAATCAGTTATATTTCTATATGCTAACAATGAAAAGTTCTAAAAGAAAATTAAGAGTTCCATTTACATAGCATCAGAAAGAATACTCAGGAATAAATTTATTTAACGAAGTGAAAACAAGTTCACTGAAAACTACAAAACACTGCTGAAACTTAAAAAAAGATCTTAAAAAAATGGAAAGACATCTGCGTTCATGGACTGACACTATACTATTGTTAAGATGATAATACTCCCCAAAGTAATCTACAGTGTCCATGTAATTAATCTCTATTAAAAAATGATTTTTTTAACAGCATTTTTTGCAGAAATAGAAAAATCTTAAAATTTATATGAAATTTCAAGATACCCCAAATAGCCATAATTTTGTAAAAGGAGGAGGAAGTTGGAGGGTGACCTCATACTTCTTGACTTCAAAACTTACTAAAAAAAGTCAGAGTTATCAAAACTATCATATTGGCATAAGGACACACAACACAGACCAATGGAATACAACAGAAGGCCCTCAAATTGTTAAACTGATTTTTGACAAAGAGGGCATAACCATTCAATAAGAACGGGACAGATGGTACTGAAAAAATTGGAATGCTATATGCAGAAAATGAAGGTATACCCTTACCTTACACCACATACAAAATACAAAAGGCAACTCAAAATGGATCAAAGACCTAAATGTCAAATATAAAGCTAAAAAATTCTTAGAAGAAAATACAGGGGCAACTCTTTAGGATTTAGCAATGATTATGTTTGATGTGATGCCGAGAGCACAGGCAATAAAAGAAAAAACAGATAAGCTGAACTTCATTAAAATGAAAAGTTTTTGTGCATCACACACTACTATCAAGAGAGTGCAAAGACAACTGAAAGAATGGGAGAAAATATTTGAAAACACCACTCTGATAAGGGCTGAATATCCAGGATATAGAAAGAAGGACTACCTTCACAACAAAAACAGAAAACAAACAATATGACTTAAGTAAATACCTAATTTAAAAAAAAATCCTCCAAAAAAAGATACACAAATAGCCAATAAGCACATGAAAAGATGTTCAACAACATCACCAGGCATTACATAAAAATAAATCGAAACCAAGATGAAAACCATTAGGATGGCTATCATCAAAATAACAAGAGTTGGCAGGGACTGGAGAAACTGCAACCCTGGTGCACTGCCAGCAGAAACGTAAAATAGGGCAGCCACTGTGGAAAACAGTATGGTGGCTCCTCAAAATGTTAAACAGAGTCATTATGTAATCTAGCAATTCCACTTCTAGGCATAAACCTAAAAGAATGAAGGGCTGGGGATATGTATGGCTCAGTGGCAGAATGCTTGCCTAGCATGCACGATGCCCTGGGTACAATCCCCAGCACTAGGGAAACAAACGAACACAAACTTAAACCTAAAAGAACTGAAAGCAGGAACTCAAGTGCAGACTTGCACACAAATGTTCATAGTGGCATTATTCACAATAACCGAAAGGTGGAAATAAGTTAAATATCTATCAACAGATGAATGGATAACCACTATGTAATGTATATCTACAACAGAATACTATTCAGTCTTAAAAAGGAATTAAATTCTGATCCATGCTACAACATGGATGAATCTTTAAAACGTCTACACTAAGTGAAATAAGCAAAATACAAAAGGACAAAGATTGTTATGATTCTACTTACACTGGGAACCTAAAATATGCAAGTTCAGAGAGATTGGAAATAAAATAATTACTGGGGGCTGGTGTGAAGAAGGTAATAGGAAGTTATTACTCAATGGGTACAGAGTTTGGTATGACGAAAAGCTGCAGAAATGGAGAGTGGTGATGGGTATACAATATTATGAAATACCAAATGCCCCTGAATAACGTACTTATAAATGTTTAAAATTATACATTTTATATTAACAAAATCAAGTTATTGTTTTATTTTTCCCCCCAAGAAACATGCAAGAAACATACCAGATTGATTATGACTTGTTTTCCATAAATAATTACTTGTGAATCAAAATGCCTTTGGAAACCATCCATCTAGAGGGGGAAAATAGATACTTATCATATTACATTTTAGGAATATTTTGTAATATTTTTTAAAGTACCTCTTTAAATGTCCTATTTCTATATTCAAGAGAATGTGTCAGGATGCCTTCTAAATACCATGTAGTATACAGCGATTACAAGTCATTTTACTCTAAGCTACAATACCATTTAAATTCTGAGCACAACTCAAATAAAATATACTAAGTACTCTCAACAAGGTTAGGTTGCAAATCTTACCAAGATCCTCAAATCTATATTTGCCATTAACATTCAAGCACAGTCTTTTCCCACATATTTCTAATATGCAATCTATGAAGCATTTTGGTTTAGAGGTCAACTGTGTGCCAAATTCAAAAAGGGCTTCAAAGATGTTGAATTCTGACTTATGGAGAACTATTGCTTTATATGCAAACCTAAATGGTCACTGAGCTACTTTTAGCCAATGAAAGATACACACATGATTTGCTACTTTGTTGATCTGTGGCAGTGGTTTGTACTTGAGGTTTGGTCTTTGGGACCAAAAAACAGGTATTGATCCTCGAGTCTAAAAGAAAAGAGAGAAATGTGAAATCAAACACATATAAAACTATTTTTCTCAACTTACACATTGTTAGCAGTAGAAATAGTAGTGACTCTGCAAAGGTAAAAGATAATACAACCTACCAGCTATGGAAGAGGTACATATGCACCTATTCTAAAGGTTCATATTTTGTAGGAAAATACTCAGAAAGGACTCTTTCTCCTAGTTTTATATACATGGCATTTGTGTAGTAGACAGTTTTGTATTTTTCCTAAATCCTAAAATAAATTAATTTACTGACAAGCAAAAATTAATAAGACCTGTCTATTATTTAATTTGGCAATATGAAAAAATTTAAAAATTGCTTCATTCATTCTTAAAGAAATTATGTTTATGAGCATATGAATATGTTTACCCACTATCACTGGAGCAGGAGTGATCCACAATTCCATGAGAAGGGAACAGAGGAGAGGTATTACTTCACAGTGAAGTGCAAGGCAGGCAAAGCCAACCATGAGCCAACAGCCTATCCTGTCAGCACTCCATGGGCAGACGACTGGCTAAATTTCCACAACAGTACCCCTCCTTCGCTACCCTCTCCTTTAGGGATTTAATTTAAGGGCAGGAAACATCAGCAGGACAGCATCTGAACAATCCTTTCTGGGGCGTTACTATTTCCACACAGTAGACAAAGACAGTACTTAAGAAAGAAGGAAAAGGGAGGGAAGGAAAATCATGATCAAGCAGAAAAGGTCAACCAGCAGGTGCCAAACAGACATCATAACTTGCCTGTACAAATGAAGCCCTGCTCCCATTGTAGTGCACAATTTGTTCTGTTTCTATAAAGTTAGCTGCATGGCCCTCAGAATCAATTCCTAAATAGAAAAAAATTAAGATTTAGATACACTTAGTACGTAAGAAACACCAGAAACTTGCATATTCAGATTCACTTAGAAAAATTAATTCAGTTCAAATTCAAGGGAAAGTACTTACAAAATTAAAATTTACAAATACATAGCACATAACCTGAAAAAAACTAACAGCTTACTGATTTAAACAGGTATAAAGAGGAGTGTTAAAGACCTATTAGTAAACAAATGTAGTTGCTATTTTCTTAAACATGCAAAATTTCTCTAAAACAGTGCTTCCTGAGACATCTTTTAAAAAGAAAAAATTCTCAAGCATGTCCACAAATCCTACTTTGAAAAATACTACTTTGAAAGTTGAAAAACAATCAACTTAAGTGATCCTACTTAGTAATAACACAATATTATAGGCAAATGAGACCCATAACATTAATTCTATTTAGTTAAAATAATACGGGGGGTGTCTCTGAAAGATGCCTATTAATTTTAATTATCAAAATAAAAGCACAAAACCATATGATTCTAAAGCTTCTAAACTCCATAAATATATTGATGAAATATATTTATGTGAAAAGTATTGCTCTAAAGTGCTTACTGAGACGTGATGCTGCTTAGTCCTTTCCAATATCTGAAGTACTCCCTTACAAAATTATTTATATATTTTTACTAAGAAAGGCTTGCTAAGAAAAAGCAACTTTCAAGCTAGTCCCTGACACAAATTACTAAATTCTCAGACAGAAAGCAATGGATTTTTAACTCCCCAAAATATTTCTTAACATCTTTTCTATGTGATATATTTCTCAAACACAGCATTTTGAGGTATGTGTGCAGTATTATTGTTTTTAATGTATTACAGAAGGGGACAAAATTATTGAGCCAAATTAGCAATGACTTGATTTCTCAATAATTCTAAGATTATTTCCAGAAGCACAAGATTTTTTTTCCTTCCATAATTCCCATTAGGGGAACAATACAGAGTTCTTTAACAATGAAGAGAAGAGGAATAATAGGAGAGGGAGAGGGGAGACGAAAGGTGAGAGATATTTCTTTATGAAAAGATTTCCAAGATACATTAAATTTTTAAAAAGGAAGGAAACAAGGAATAGGAAAATGTACAAAGTATATAACCACTGTCTATAAAAGGAGAAAAACAACAACATATACATGTTTGACATAAAAATTATCTAGAAGGATAAACAAGAAACTAACAACTAATAAGTTGGGAGGGCTAAGAACAGAGCAGATGAAGGCAAAAATGGCACATTTTTATTACTTTTTAAAATTCTTTTTAATATTTGAAATAGGCAAATGTACTGCCTATTCAAAAACTGCAATTATTTAAAACATGTTTCTATCCAAGAAAATCTATTTTCTACAAGGGAGTTTCTAACTCTAACCTTTGGTTCTGTGATCTTGGCCAGATCACTCACTCAATGTCTTTCTTCCTCTGCTATGTCATCTATAATGTGAGATTAACCAAATGATCTCTACATCTTTCTGGCCCCAAACTTTGATGATTTAACAGGATTTTATTCTGGTTCAAAGAAAAAAAGTTGAAAGAACTCCTTTCCATAATAAGAGTAACTTTTAATGCAGATTTTAAAAGCTTAATTTGAGCAAATTAGCATGTCACTAGTACAAAACCTACAGAACAAATGCTCAAAATGTAATAAACGTTTTACAAAGTTAAGGCATGAGAACAAACTTCTAGCTTTATTGAAAGAAACCAAGAGTAACAAAAGAAAATACATTCTAATATGAGTTTAGGTTATTGAAATCTACAGAGTTCAGCTGTACTTCCCAACATTCAACAAACATGCAATTCCTCTTAGCGCAGTTAAGAAGCAGCTTAGTATCACGTTGACAAATGCAATATAATTACAGCAGCTGGAGGAAAACAGAAGACCTATCTAGCTTTTATAATGAGGCAGGACACAAATATTTAGCAAAGCTATCAAATAATAGTAAACACAAAATACAAAAGATTACAGTCATGTCACTGTAAGACAGAGGTTGATTAATGATAGATATGACCTGGCACTGAATCACACTGACAAAGAGTCTCACCTCTTACATAATAGCGCACACCAGCTCTAAAACAACTCCTCCTGGAGATGAGAATCCAATCAAAGTATTTTCCATTGATTGAACATGAGTGCATAGTAATAACTTAACTACATTAAGAAAAATATAACATGCAGAAATATAGGTATCATTTCTAGATTTAACCATTGTTACCCTAATATCAGTGATCTTTAAGAGAAAAAGGGATAGAGTATGCGAATCTTTCTGGTTCTCCATGAATATTCACAAGTCTTCAGTAAGTGAAGTTATTCCCCTTTTTAGTTTCAACACATGCAACCATGAATTAAAAGCACACAGCTTGTTTTTGAGTTTTATAAAAACTGGCCCTGCACTGTGTATAAACTTCAAGCCCTTTTTTTTTCTCCCTATAAGTTCCCAAGATTCATCCTAATATTGCATGAAGCATTTTATTCCTCTGCAGTGCCACAAAAGACCTAATTCTTTGGCTAATGGAACTTGTATTCATAGTTTTGCTCTAACATGTTGCTATGAACATTGTTGTAAATAACCCCTGGTAAGAATGTACTGGGAATACACAGGAGGAGTGCTGGCAAATTCACAAGAGGATGCCAATCCACAATGGCAGTACCATTTTTACCTCAGCAATATGAGTCGCTGATAATTCATTCCTATTACCTGGTATCATCACACTTTCTAAGGGCTCTTCTTAGGCTCCCAGTTCACTCTCCTTTCAAACCCACAACACCAGAGATGATTTCAAAGCAGCATTATTCATTTACTTACCCAAATTACCTGTTTTGAGCCAGGGGACAAAGATGAGTAAGACATGAGCCTACCCTTAGAGAGCTAAATCTAGCAGAAAATATGACTACTTTGTGAATCATTTCCCTCTGAAAACAAGATATCTATATCTTGATATATATGTCAAGAACAAAATACAAATATTATAATTTTTTTAAAAAGTGAAATGAATTCACTTCCACTGTTTTATCAATGAGTAACTCCTAGATGATCCACTGCCACTCCCAGGATGTCCATTTCACACAGTCTCCTCAACTTCCAACACTCCTCTCAGTCCACTCACAACTGATGACACAGTGTCCTATTTCACTGTGAAGATAAAAGCCCTCCACATGCTCCTACCACATCCATACAACCACCGGCATCCACACCACACATCTGCTTTGTTTCTACAGTGGTGGATGAACAGCATGTCGGCCCTCTTCCCATGCATAGTGCCCCACCTCACTCACACTCACAGGCATCCTTCAGCATGCATCTTTATCGCCAGTCTCCCCTTCTCCAAAATCTTTCTTATCAGAATTTGCTAATCTCCCTCATTTGGGGAGGAGCAAGAACATAACCTTCTTCCTCAACAGCCATCATATTTAACCAAATAGGAGCATATCAGCTGCTCACACCCTCTTGGAAACTCTATCTTTGCTTGCTCCTGGGACCCTATTCTAACCTGGTTTTCCAGTTCTTCACTATCCTTTGCTGGTTCACCTTCATTTCTCTGATTTTTGAAGTTGGGAATACCCTATGACCTGCCATTTTAGCTAACTCACTTGGGATCCTCACTCCACAAGTCCTTCATCTTCACTGAGGCCCACAGTTCATGACTCTAACATTTTTTCACTATCTAGAACTCCCCCTTCAGTTCATTTCTCCCCCACACTTCTTTCCCACAACTGTTTCTCTTCTCTGTGTACATTTCTTCCTTTAATTACCTCATCCAGTTGCACGGTTCGAAATGCCATCTACACCCTGAACCCACTCAAATTTGTCTCCAGCATGAACTTCTTCCCTGAACTCCAGTCCCATCTGATCCAATGCCTTCTTGTCATCTTTATTTGGTTATCTACAGAAACTTCAAGCTTAACAGTTTTAATGAAACTCTGATAATCTTCTACCTTCAGCCCATCGTCATACTCTGGCCAAGAACCTCAGAGTCACACTAATCTCTTTTTCATTCACCATGTACAAAATCAGAAAATACTATCGGTTCTGTCTTTAAAAGTCATCTAAAATCTGATCATTTTTCACCACTGTCACTGTTACCACCCTGGTCCTAGGCAATGTCACTTCTCACCTGGATGGCTACAATTCATTCTTCCTAATTTTTCCTTGCATCCATCCACCCTTGCTCACCTTTGGCCTACTCTCTGTATCACAGTCAGAGTGATACTATCTTACCATGACAACACTCAACTCAAATCCCCCTAAAAGTTTTTCATCACAATTATAGTAAAAGCTACAGTTATTCCCATGGCCTATAAAACTTTAAGTTATCTGGACCCAGCTGATGACAGAACACAGCTGAACACTGCTCCTGCCTCTCCTTGTCTACACTCTACTCCAACCATGCTTCTGCCTTTGTACTTGCTGACCTCTCAATATGTTATGTGAAATATGGGACTATGTTTCTACTTGCCAACCAGAAGCTCATTTAATGCTTTAAATGTTAAGTGAGCCGGGCGCAATCCCAGAGGCTCAGGGAAACAGGAGGATTGTGAATTCAAAGCCAGCTTCAGCAACTTAGCAAGGCCCTGAGTAACTTACTGAGATTCTGTCTCAAAATAAAAAATAAAAAATAAAAAAGGCTGGGGATTTGGTTCAGTAATTAAGTGCCCCCAGGTTCAATCCTGGGTACCAAAAAAAAAAAAGTATAGTAAAGCAAAACAGGTATGCCTTTATCCTGAGATTTTTCTGATGTTTATTCCTCCATAACTATGTAAAATGTTTCCTCTATTACTTTACTGCTTTTAAGTAGAACATATATAATAAAATCATTAAATAATGAATAAATAAGACTATTGTGTCAATAAGCTTCTTGGGGTTACTTGATAAAGAGATATTACCTCATTTTCTACTGGCCACAGTCCTAATTACAAGCACTCATTAGCATATATTGTGCCTATCCTTTAATAAGAGGATACTTCTCTTCCCTATTTTATCAAGTTATCACTGCTAAGGACACGTTTTTAAAATATGCCTACAATTAGACAATCATTACTTAATTTGCATTTGTGCTATGGTTTTCCCCAAGCATTATTCTTTGTACTTTATTTTCATTTCTCTATGATTACTTTAAATACTAATAAAGATTTTAATTGCATTTCTCCTCTCCAAGTTGTCAATTACCCCAGTTCCTGAATCTAGCTTTTTTAATTACTAAGGAAAGGTTTCATTTAAACAGACAAGTTCAAACTACCCTTGTGCAATTCAATGATGCAATATAAAATAAATGCAAAATATAGTGTGCATATTCCTTTTCTTTAAACCACCAGCCCCCAAACTCTTGAATGGAGACAATAATTTAGCCTCAAGAGTTCTTAAAAAACAAAAGTTGTTCATAATCAATATGCTTTTTATGTCAATGAGTTTAATTTTCTTATCAACAGCAATTTCTATTAATCCCAAAATACTCTCTTCATGCCAGATATGAAACAGTCTCCAAATCTGTCTTATAATATAATTGAATAGACTGCTAGAAACTAGAGAGTAATATCAGGTAAGGATACAGCCATGTAACACTGGAAGAGCAAAACGATGGACCTGAAATGAAGATATACAATGTACTCAGAATCAACATATCTTAGAAATAAATAAATAAAAAGAGCAGAATTATATAAACTATGTTTATACACAGGGAGGTATACACATACATAATAAGGTAGTAAGCTTACACATAACTTTTCATTTTAAAAGAATGTTTCCAATGTTAAGTATGCAGTACAATCATTTGGGCTTGATTATTCCCAGATTTTGGAAACTAATAGAAATACATAAAGTTGCAGAATGTTTACCTCCCTCCTTCTCATCCTTTGCCTACAACCAATTCACTCCTCCTGGGAAAAGATATTCCATGCCAATTGTTTGCAGGTGAGAACTACTTTTCTCAAAGAAGTCTGGGAAAATGGCAAGAAATAAACAAGCCTATTTTCCTAGATTCAATATATTATGTTTTTCTGTCAGGGTCTTCTCTTTATGCTCATTTGTATAAACAAAGGACAGAGATAGGTGGTATCTGGGCATGTCTCTCCCCAAGAGAGAAGGGACTCACACACTCCCAGGAAGACAAGTGCAGAACTTTCCACTTGGTCTGGGTACCTAGCCCTGGCCCTTCATTTCTTCATTATTCATCCAAGATTCTTTCTAGCCCTCGTACAGAAGGTAATGTTTTTTTAACTTAAGGCTTCAATTGGTATTATGATTTGAGTCTCAAATGTCCCCCAAAGGTCATGTGTCATAGAAGCAGCCACCGGTCTGTGGCACTATTATGAAGTGGTGCAAACTTTAGGAGGTGGGGTCTAGTGGAAGGCAGTTAGGTCACTGGGCGAGTGTCCTTGAAGGGGATGGGGAACCTGGCCTATTCCCGCCTCTCTCTCTGCTTCCTGGCCACCATGAGGTGAGCAGTTTTGCCCTACCATGAGTTCCCTACCATCATATCTGCCTCACCACAGGCCCAAAGGCAATCACAGACTGAAACCTCTGAAACTGTGAGCCAGAATAAAACTTCTTTCTTGTTTATTTGTTTATCCTCAAATATTTTGTCACACTGATAGAAAACTAATATAATAGAAAATTACAGTAAAATTAGGTTTTCTTCAACCTAGAGTGATATGAGAGGATAGACATGATCGAAATGTGTAAGTTATAGTTAAATTAGATTTATCCAAATCCGTGATGACTGAGTAGTCTTTTTATAATATTCATAAATTAAAACTTGGCCTGTGACATGGAAGCAGATTTTTTTTTAGAGTACCTTACCTCTGGCTGAGCAGACAGTTCTCTTAGAAGATGACCATTCCAAACAAATCGCTGATCTGCCTGAGAGAAGTTTTAAAACTTAATAAAATTTCTTCTGTGATGTTCAGTTTCTACAGAAAGAAAACTACACTCACCAATATCTCCATCTGGTGGTTAAAAGCAGATTTCTTTGAAATACTGCCAACAGAATACTTCCTCCCAGCTCATATCTGCCCCTCCTCCACCATTCCTGTCTGCCTCTGGGAGAAACCTGGCAGTCTGTCCTCTCAGGATCTCTTTCCCTTATATTAGCTAACTGCCAAGTACTAAATCACCTTCGAAATCCATGCTCTGTCTACATTTCTACTCCACCCTTCTCAGCCACTACCTGCCTCTAGCCTCACCACTGCACCAGCCTCCCCTGCTTCTAGTGTGGGCATCGGCCCTTCCTGCCCATCCTCCTCAGTGCTGCCAGGATTTCTCTTACATCCTGTCTCCGGTCTGCCTGACATTCTTCAGTGATTCTCTGTCATCTAAGAACCAGGCCTGGGATCTGACAGCCTCTACTTAACTCTCTGGCCACTCTGATACTGAACTACAAAATACAGAAAAAGCTCTTCAACGACCTGTATTTGACTCAGCTATGGAACAACTCTCTACAGTCTCAGTATGAGGCACCCAACTGAGTCACATTCGCTCTCTACCCACCTGAAGTTCACAGGGAATGGCCCTTCACTTGGCCATAACTAAGAGCTGAACACGTATTCCCACTTAGTTTATGACAGGAACGCTAGTTATTCATCATTACATAATGATGGGACTGCACATTAACTAATTGAAACAAGACTAAAAACAAACTGCTATTTCTATAAAGTTGAATGATTTGGAATAAAAATTGATAAAAGTCAAGTTGCTAAAACAAAATTGCTGCTAATTAGGAATAGAAGAGGCAACTAAAAAAGATTAAAGAGGACTATACTAAAAACCTGCTCCAAATTGCTCCTAAGTGTTAGTCTTTAAAGACTCAAACTGGAAAGTCTATTGACATGATTAATAAAAGACAATCTGGAATCCAGGAAACAAAAGCAAAGAAAAGCCTATGGTTCTACATGAAAACATTGGTCAGTAGATAGAAAATGTTAAGCTAGGATAATGTGTTTAAGGCATAAGTGTCTATCACACATCTCCCCAAGTAGACTACAGGCTCTCCCATAGAGCAGAGGCCACAGCTTTCCATTCTAGGTCCCCACTGGCTTAAACAGTGGCTGGTACATGACAGGCATTAAAGAGAAGTTTGATAACAAATGAAAAATATAGCAACTGCTTTTAAAAAGCATCACTCTTTTGTTTAAAAGTCAAATTTCTTGACTGTTTATCTTATATCTAAATTAACACCTGAGTTTATAATTTTATTTGATTAAGAATATAAAATCTCCCTTAAAAGGCCAGTCAACTAAAATGCTGAATTAGGGTAAACTATTTGAAAGTATCATCTTTATTGATTACAAAAATGGTCATTACTGGCAATTTCATATTATCCAACCTAACTGATAACAGCAACCTTTTAAATTCTGGCTGCCCCCTAAACACATCTATGGTTTATTAATTTAAAAAATCAAGGCAGTAATTATTCAGTTTCCCAAATAGAAGAAACTGCCAGTTGAGATCACTTGAGGCCTAATTTTAAAAACACATCACAACATCTTTTTAAAAGAGCAAAATAACAACAAAAAACTTAAGGTATTTTCAAATTCTTTTTTTTTTTTTTTTTTTTTTTTTTGCGGTGCTGGGGATCGAACCCAGGGCCTTGTACATGCAAGGCAAGCACTCTACCGACTGAGCTATCTCCCCAGCCCTTCAAGTTCTTAACAAATTGTAGTTATCTAGTTTTAAAATGCTTAAATAATATCACTGCTGAAATAACCTTAATTGCTAGAAAACTGATCTTTATAAACCTGATTATGTTGCCAACAATACAGACCACTAGAATCTAAGAAAACACAAAAGAATGCAATGCTGGAAGATTTGAAACCTGAGAGCTAGCACTTGACAGTCTGGTAACATTTGGACAAAATTCTAATCACCTACATGTATGTTTAGACTACACTTCTGAACACCTACATCAGTACTTCTCATTATGGTTGTGTACACGTACTGACTCCAGGGCCCTCAATTTGAGATGGTGATATACCCTTGAAACATGGTATGTTTTCAAAGAGCCACACATGATCTTACTATACTTGGGAGTAAGAAAAATCAAAATAGTGCTGAGGGTGTAGCTCAGTGATAGAGCACTTACCTAGCACGTATGAGAACCTGGGTTTAATCCTCACTACCCCCATTCCGCTCCCCCCAAAAAAAAGAAAAAAGAAAGGAAAGAAAGAAAGGAGAAAATAAAAATTTTTAACAATGAATGAGACATGTCCTTTAAAAAGGAAACTAAGAATAAATAAAAATAACTGAAAATCAATCTTACCCTTTCCAAAAGACTCATTTCTTGGAATTCTGGACTAGTGTTGGACAACCGCTGCAAAGTATGGGTCAAGTCATATGTTGTTGAAAAGTAAAACCCATCCACACTCAAGACATGGTTTAGCATCGATAGGAAAGTTTTATTATCTTGTAACTGTAAACAAAGGGGGAAAAAATCAGTATGCCTCATAGTTGAAAAAGAGAAAGAGTCAAAATAAATGCGTGTTAAATCCAGCCCCCACTAAACAGCACCGGTACAAGGACTGGACAGACAAGGGGAGGCACATTATGTCCCAAGGACCTAGTAGAGCTCCTTACACAGAAGATGCTTCATAAATATTACAGGGTCTTATTACATGACCTGATTAGGCAGGACTACTTCCCTTTGTGTCCTTCACAATTTCTACTCCAAAGGGTAGAAGAGTTGTTCTAACAAAACATTATCGTCTTAGATTATGACCTATGCTGTGCCAGACTCTGCATAGATTCTGTTTACTTTCCACAACAACCCTCTTTGGTTAGCTTCACTTGGCAAATAAAACATGTAAGTTCATGAGGGATAATTTCTAATTACCAAATGATCAACAAATTAATTCATGTGTTACAAATCTACATACTACAAATCAGAATGAAACCATCCAAGGAAATATCCCTGGGCTATTAAATGAATATAACCATTTTTTATTTCTTTAAAATATCATGTCTCATGGAGAATGAATATATTGACATACATGGAAAAAAAATTCAAAAGTATAAAAATCATATGCTACATTTTACTTAGTTAAGATAGGGCTACAATTTTACTGTTTTAAATGTTTATCACAGGTAAGGCATGTTTTGGAAAATTATATTTTCTTTTAGAAACAAACATTTTTATAATCTTGGATACAAAAATACAACAAAACTTTTTTAAAGCAAACACTGAAACACTGTAAATAAAATTATTTTGAAAAACAATAGGTGTAAATCTCTAAACAATACTATTTTTAAATAGTAAGTTTCAAAAATCAGAACAGAGCAATGCCATTCATGCCAAGTAAAAATAGATTCTGTTTGAATATAGGCAATCTTCACTTTGTATTTGGGTGGGACTGTGAAAATGACCATACTATTTTAACCTTAATAATCTTAAATCAGCTTAATAATCCACTGGAAAAGCTACGATTGTTCCATTACATTTAAAAGTTTTGTCAAAATATTAAAAATTCTCTTATTGTTAAGTTATAAATGTATAGGGAAATGAAAAATAGTAAAACATTTTCAGCACACTAAGCATTAGAAACATGAGAATTAAAAATATTTTGGTCTGGGGCTGTAGCTCAGTGGTAGAGCACGTACCTAGCATATGTGAGGCACTGGGTTCAATCCTCAGCACCACATTAGAATAAATAAATTAAATAAAGGCATGCTGTATCTACAACTACAAAAAAATTTTTTTTAATTTGAAAATATTTTGTTTCTATGTAAAAATTTAATCAAGAGAAACTAACAGTGCTTGCCCTCTTCCCCATCATACAACTTATGACACAGAATACCTACTCCATCTTTGGTAAACAAACTGTTATATACCTTTTTCAAGATGAAACCAATTTCTGACACTTTATCCCTTACAGTTTCATGTCCCGATAAAAGGGTTCTAATTTAGCATGAAGTTGAAGTTTTTTGAAGTTATCACTTCCTTCCTCCTTTTGTCACAGCCACTTCATCATTAATGTGCATAAGTCCACCTTCACTGCGACCTCTAACAGCGTATGGACAGACAGCCTCTTTAACAGTGAGTGTGAGCATTCCTGCGGTCAGCTATTTCTTCTGTGTTCCACTTATGTTCATTGCATACATTCAATTTCAATTTCACTTCCACAGTTGTCATTTTTTGCTTCTTTGCACTTACATCTTTGTAAAGTTATTTCTTCAGTTAATCTATTGTGGTCTTTAAAATTTAAACTGTGTTGTTGGAGAACTGGCATTAACCAAACCAGGTAACTGAAATCTGTTGACTCGTATCAGGCAAAGAAAAGATTGTCTGCAAATACACACACATGTTCTGTGTACATGTGCACACGGGCACACACACATACACTACTTCTATTCATGTGGTAAAAGTGAAGAAAACTTTTCTCTGCACAAAGAAGGGAATGAAATGAGAACTTCAAAGGTTTCTAATATTTCTTTACACAGAACACGAAGTTAAATCTGGGTGCATTTTCTGTTTGTCCTTTTCTTTCCATAAGAAATTTCATAATTTAAGGATTATTTTAAAAAGAAGACACTGAAACCAATAAAATAAGTGAACAATTTCTTAAAATATCATTCATGGATAGGTAGAAACATAGGTATAACGAATTTTCCCTGAAGTCTGCCTCATAATTAGAAATTCATCAAATGCACTTTGTGTTCTGCAACCCCTTGCCCTGTGGTACTTTCTCTGGGTTTTGCAAGTAATAACTGCTTCCAGTTCTTACCTGAATATCAGTTAAGTGCAACATTGTCTTCTTATAAGAAAGGACATCAAAATCTGTTGCTTTCCAGATTACATGATTGAAAAATTCACCTATTTTCGTCTTTTTGGTAATGACAATAAGATAATTACCTGCAAAAAAGTATAGCCAAACACATATAAATATAAAAAAAAAGCCTCACAGAAGTGGGGCTGCAGATATATAGATTGGCATGCACAAGGCCCTATGTTTGACCCCCAACACTGCCAAAGGAAAAAAAAAGCAAAAAGTAAGAGTCCTTATTTTTAAACTTTAAAAGGCTAAAAGAATGAGACTGTAATGTGCCACTCAAATAAAAGTACTATTTTTAAAAGCAACCATACAACTTATGAATATAGAGACTAGCCTATTAGAAAAATTCCTATTGAAAGGTCAACTTTTTCTCAAAAAGATAAAACAAAACCTATTGGTCACAAAGGAGTGGTCCTAGAATGTAGAAAGTGGAGACAAAGGGCTAGGGGTGTGACTCAGTGGTACAGCATTTACCTAGTACGCTTGAGGCCCTGGGTTCCATCTCCAGCACAGAAAGAAGGGAGGGAGGGAAGAAAGGAAGAAAGAAAAGACGGAAAATACTTCCTCTCTCATCACTCATAAGGCACACAGGCCTCTATCATTTGCCTGCATGTAGTCTGAAGTACCAGAGTCATGAGATTGACTACCCAAGGGTAATGTCTCCTCTATACCACTCCTATTCCTGGGAGACACTCTAAATGGTAGAAAAACGTGCTGGGGAGTATAACTCACTGGATACTGCAATAGTATAAGGATGACTTGCTGGGAATCAAGTACCTAACCATGACCTGATCCTGGCAGCCTCATCCTCAGACAAATAAAACAGAGAATAACTCTTTCCCATTATACTAATTCTTCTGTTTTTATGTTTGGTGTAGGGGTGTGTGTGTGTGTGTGTGTGTGTGTGTGTGTGTGTGTGTGTGTTGCTAGGGATAGAACCTGAGGCCTCTCACATGCTATACAAGTACTGAGCCTTCACTGGATCAACTCTTAAGACCTGTTCAATCCTCTACCTGCAAGTGTCCTCCCTGGAAGTTTTCCTGTGTCCACCTCTCTTCAAGAATTTGTCACAATGCACTATAGTAGTTTATTATTTATATGTTCTCTTACTAGACTGTGGACTAACAGAACAACAGGAACTTTCATCTCTTCTAATTTAACATCTAGCACAATGACTGAAATAACAAATTTTTAGAAGTTCAATGAAACAAAATTAAATGAACAAAAATCACTTTTTTTTTTTTTTTTTAAGGTACTAGGGATTGAACCCAGGGACTCACACATGCTGGACGAGTGATCTACAACAGAGCAGCCCCCAAATCACCTTTTTATTAACTCAAATCACCTTTTTATTAACATTCTCTAGCATGCACACAGTATGTCATATTCATAAAGGGCTGAAGGTATAGAATACCCTGATCCATCAGTGCATTAAAACTTTTATTTAAATACTCTCAGAATGTATGAAAAATGTCTGACGACAGATTTCAAATCTACTTGAAATAAAACCAAACATGAAACCTTTCTTTTAAAATGGAACACCAGGTTAAGAAATTGAACCACTGGGGAACATTACTTTTAGAAATGAACGACAAATACCTAGTCTAGAGCTTTACTGCCCAAAGCATGATATGAAGTATACCTTCATACTCTAATTTAATTGTCTTCTTTACTGATCTTAGGCTTATTTTCTCTTACCTGCCACCAGATGGATTGTGCCCAATATACCAAATATTGGTCTTGTGACAGCTGAAGGAGGAACATCTTTCTTGGCTTAAAAGAAAGAAAGGAAAGAAAGAAAAATAAGTCACAAAGAAAAAGTTCACCAACAGCAACAGAAATTTAGCCTGATTTTAAGTTACTTAACTAAATTCATTTGCATATTTTTTCTAAAAAATCAATATGTCCTCACTAATGTCAGACCTCCACTATGGCAGAACGTCAGCTGGAGAGAGCACATGACATATAAAGGCCTCTACTCATTTAAGGTGTGGTGTTGAGTAGTATGCTCCAGCTTCCTCATCAGGTCAGTCATGGGCCATTTCTAACGCTCATTTTCAACAAAATTTATTCAACCTCTTGCCAGAAACTAAGACCCTATCCCTTTAAGAAAATGAGTAAATTAAGAAAGTAAGGGTTTGAGATAAGTTTTTAATCATGCAACTAACAGAATACAAAAAAGGCCTTGTCTACTCACATCTAAGAATGTGAGAAATGGAGGTAAAGATCCAGGGGAAGGAGGAAGAAAAAGCCTCCTCCTTGGGTCTAGTAACAATTCACAGGTATGCAGGAAGGCACCTTTCTTGACCTTGATTTTATCAATAATGCCCTTATTAACCAAAGAGTATCTTACAGGATTCATTTCTCATTTCCTAAAATTTGCAGTCAGTGTTTCACAAATGCATTTTGAAGAACTCTAGTTGAAAACACAGTGCCGCAAAGAGGAACAGGGATAGTCTCAGTCAAATAAGCTCATTTTGCTTCATCTCCAATTATCTTTACTCCCTCTCCTAGAGAGAGAAAGTCATACACAAAATAGGAAAGTAAAGGCTCTGAGAAGGCCTCAGGCAGAAGAAAGCTATTCCACTGCTTAACGCAAGGCTTCCAAACTCGACATGGCCAGAAAGCTTTCCTTTATGTTGCAACTTACTATCATCCTGAAAGTCATTTTTAAAATATTGCCATAAACCCAAGACCTGGTTCTTAAAGGCAGTCATAACAGAAATTCTATTACTATGAGTAAAATAATTCTGGAAAAGGTCTAAAATTCACTTGTCTCTTAATAATTCAATTTTCTTAGCTATCTGGGCCACAATTACAACATGAAAAACAGAAATGCCTGTCCATGAATGAATAGCTCTGAGTAAATCTAAATATACTGAGATTATCTGGTAAACTCAAATGTACTACTGATAAAGCTATAAATTATATTAACTGGAGTCTAACAGCAATAAAACCATGATAACTCCTAGTATATATGATAGTCGCCCAAGGAAGGAAAAGACCTTTCTTTCTGTGGCCACAGTTTGCATAGCTACTGGTAAAAAGAAACACTGAGAAATTGTGAGTCAGCCCTCATCACCCCGACTGCTCAAAGCTCCGTGCCCACGGGTGCCTGCTAGAATCATCGTCTGCTAGAATCATCGTCGTCTTCACATCCAAACCACTCATGACCTTCACCTTTCAGACTACTCAAATGGGTCTGCAATCTCTACTTACACATAAAATGTCAATGGAAGGTCAAAAATAACTGAAAATACACCCATATGAAAGCTCTTACAAAACACTATCTTGTACGTCTATGACAAGAAGAAGCAGTAGTGTAAATAAACTTTAAGTATACAAACATTTGTTAAAACTAATCAGCTATCTTGAGACAGCCAAGCATATACTACAAAATGCCAAATTATCAAAGAGTTCTAATTCCATTTGATCAAAGGAAAACTATACATGGTACTTATCAAAATAATCAAATAACCAAAGAAATAGAAATTTTATAGTCACAAATTTCTTACAGTTCACTAACCCACTGAAATCATTTTCATATTTTCCACTTTTCTCATTCAAAGAACTAACTAAATGCCTGCTTTAAGGTTATTCAAATGTTATACTAAAAGAAAAACCTGGAATTCTGTCTGGAGGTGAATTAAAACCTTTAAACCAGTGAAATATGAAATTCTAATTGTGATATCACATGATAATGTCACCAAAATGATTTTGCATTAATCTATTTATAAATCAGTGTTCCACAAAATTGAAAAAAAATGGTTTTCACAACCCAGAGAAGCAAAACCAAAATAGAGATCCACACACTGACATAACTCTGAGTAATATTTTAATGACTGTAATTTAGTATAAAATCTTTCTCAGGCACTTCCAAACCTAACTATAGAGTACCTGCAAGGGTGACCTCTGTGGACACACGGTCAATGGTAAGTACATCATCTGCTCCATCATCACAAGCTTCCACATAAAATTTCTCAGGTGTAATATGCCTAAAAATAAATTGAAAGGCATAAATAAACCACACAAAATGAAAACTTTAAAAAAAACATATTCATTATAAAATTACAGCAGGGTTTTAATGTGACATCATTTTCCCAGCTTTCAAGTAAAGGAGGCTGGTAACTTTACTGTTCTTACGAGTTTAGTGCAACCCTTTTCACTTGCACATTTGACAATGATGAAGTTTTAATTTGCTATAAAGCCATCAACTGTGGGGTTAGCATTAGGGTTAGGGTTAGGTTTAGGGTTAGGGATAAGGAGGGTGGTAAGAATGGAGGAAGGAAGGACTGTATAGAGGGAAAAGAGGGGTGGGAGGGGTGGGGGGAAGGGAAAAAAATAACAGAATGAATCAAACAACATTGCCCTATGTAAATTTATGATTATACAAATAGAGAAACAACATGTATCCCATTTGTTTACAACAAAAAAATAAATAAATAAAATAAAATAAAAAAATAGAGCCATCAACTGGACTTACACAAGAAAATCATAATCAAATCTAATTTATCATATATATGCAACACCATGCAGAAGACAGCAATACAATCTAGAACCAGACTACCTCTATTGTGTAACATTAGGCAAGTAACTCATCCTCTCTGTTCACCCCATCCCCTTAAAACAAGGATATCAGACTCACCACACAGTACTCTTGTGTGGATTAAATGAGCTAATCTTTGAACTCAGAACAACATTTGCTACATAGTAACCAAGAGTTTAGTATTAGCCAAAAATAACAATGAATGCATTTTTAACTAAATATTTCCAAAAAATTAAGATTCAAATTCTTATTGTTAGAAAGCATGGCATGTGTAAAAAAAAAAAAAGTACTGTTCTGTAAAAATATATAAAATACAATACCATCAAATAAAGTTGGGGCACAAAGAGGATTGGGGCAGACTACTCAAAAGTTATGCATTTTGTAACCAAAGCCTAACAAAAATTAATAGTTGGTTCCTAAAGAGTAGGAGAGCTCAGGCAAACAACTCTGCATGGTTAAGGATCTACCTAGGAGAACTCTAAAGCACTGACCAAAGCTGCTGTCACTGGAGGCACAGGGGAGGCACCACCCCGGGAGCTGAGCCTTGCTCAGCTGCAGAAGGCAGCTGTGTGCAGGTCCCCCCACCAAACTAATCTTTGTTGTTCATAAACCAGACTTGAAAGAACTTCTGCCTGCGCAGCTGCAAACCTGAGGGCTTTTTCCTTTCTTCTTAATTCTACTCCCACTATTCTGGTTCACCCTACCATGAAAAATCTTATAAACAGAGTACTCTGAGGAATATTTGATTATCCAAACATAACTTACAACCACTTATGGCTCATCAGAAACAAATCAGTTAATATTAGACTAGTTTCCTTCATTTTAGGGCATATCGTAAGAGAACAAAAACCAAAGTCAACCAGACTACATGTTCAACAAAGAAGGCAGTCTTCAACCCAAAAGTTCATTTCTTTTTATTACTAAATATACTCCATTGTACAGATATATCACAATTTGTTTATTTGTTCCCTTGTTGATGGACATTTAGGCTGTTTCAGGTTTGAGGTTATTTTGAATAAAGGTCTTACAAATATTCCTGTAATGTCTTAAAGCTGACATGTATTCATTTCTCTCAGGTTACCACCCAGAAGAGAAATGGCTGGGTCTAACCACACAGTGCATTTATGTTTAACTTGTATGGGGAGGGAGAAAGACAAGGGGTTCTCCATCTTAACACTGGCAATGGTAAGTAAGTGGTGTAAAAATGTGTCAAAATGTATTAAACTGCACACACTTTAAACATATAAAGCTTACTATATGTCAACTAAACATTAGTAAAGCTATAAAAAAACAAAAGTGAGAAGTCCTGAAACAAAGTATTTTTAAAATTCCAGATTACTTTTGTTACTTTTATGACCTCTGGTCTTAATCATTAAAAAGAAATTCAGTCCACATCTGCATAAGATGCTTTATGCAAGCATAAAATACACTGCAAGTATAACACTTATAACATTTACTGAAAAGATATCCTGTGCTTAAGCATTACACAAACACTGGGGACTAGGAGGGTAGGTGCTGAATAAAACACAGAATACAAAAGAAATTGGTTTTTTTTAGTAAAAAGCAGACCTGAAAAACAAGACTTCTTTATAAATGTTTTTGAAAAAAAAGTATGGTCACTAGATGCAGATAGCATTGATAAGCCTCTGTCTGGGGTCTGTCCACACCCCGCACTCCTCGCCCTCTCCAGTGCTGTGCCAGTGCTTGTGCAGCAGATGTCCTGCCGCATTCCCTGGGGCTTAAGCAGACTCGGACTTGAAAGAGCCATGTGAAAGGCTTTCATCCATGGCCAGGGTTATCACAGAACGTCTTGTTCCACAGTCAAGTGTCTTACAAAACTCCACAAATTCTTTTTATAAGGTTCAAATGAATGAACAAAGAGCTTCTCCTCACCGATTTTGAAACAGGTGATCACAGCATTGTCAAGAAACAGCCCATAACTAATGCTGCATCCATGTTAAGTAAACCAACAATGATTTATTTCAGTTCCAGTAAGGCCAAAGCAACCTTCAACAATCAATCAACACATACTTGTAGGCCTTATATACGTGGAGACACTAAACTTGAAAAACTGAGCGTAAGACCCAATCAAAACACTACTTCAACAAATTATAAGAACACTGCCTGAGAAGTAGTTAAACTGAAGTAGCCTGGAGATTTGCAATAGAAAAGTATAGGACCATGCTAATTACTAGCTATGAAACACTGGCTAGGTTATGAATATCTGATGTCGGTACTATTCTAGGCACTAGTGCTACAAAGCCTCTGGATCCAGGGCCTATGGGAGAGATAATCACCATACAAGGAAGTAATTAAATGATGTTAGTGATCAATGCTATGAAGAAAATAAAGGGGGATGGAAGGTAACCAACAGGTTAAAAAATTAAATGAAACATGTAAAAGCTCCTGGCATGGTTGTGAACATCTTGGCCCATAACTAAATCAAACCACAGAGATGAGAACTCTTACCCTACCTACCCAACAGAACCATGAGCAGCAGGGTTTTGCAGAGGCAAAGGGCTGACACATAGGTATGGTAGCTTTCTATCACTTTAATAAAATTAACATTCTTTAACACAGAAGGGAGAAAAGTTGCCAATTATCAGAATAAGACTCTAAACACAGAAGCAGAAAGGTTATTCAATGAATGCTTTGAAGAAATAATAAAATAGCCAAGTTATAGAATCAGTCTAAGTACCTGTCAGACAAATGGATAAAGAAAATGAGGTATACGTACATAATGGAGTTTTACTCCATCATAAAGAATGAAATTATATCATCTGCTGGTAGATGGAATTGGAGAACATCATGCTAAATGAAATAAACCAGACTAAGAAAGTCAAGAGTTGAGTGTTTTCTCTCCTATGTAGAAGCTAGAGAGGAAGAAAAAAAAAAAAAAAGTAAAAAAATAATCTCAAGAAAACAGAACAACAGAGTAGAGGAAGCAGACTGAGAGGAGGGAGGAGAGAAAGGAACAGGAAAATACTAGGGAACAAAATGACCAAATTATGCTAGGTCCATGTACCACATAAATTCATAAACCACAACAAATTCCACTTTTATATATAATTACAATGTACTAATAATAGAAGGGAGACCAGTAGTGCAGAGGAAGAGGATGGGGGAGGAGAAGGAGGAAAAGGTAAGTATTGGGAAACGAGAATGATCAAAGTATGTTGTGCATGTACAAATAAGTCACAAGGAATCCCACTAAGTAAGTATAATTATAAAGCACCAACAAAAACTATAAAAAATTTAAAATTTTTAAAAACTTTAAGAATAATATATAGGAGAAGGTTTTGATTTCTTTGCCACACAGATAATATCTGAGCAGTTAATTTTGATAGAATGGTACTCAAATCAAATTATATCACAACTCAAGTATATTTTATGTTTGAAAATGTTATATGTTTGAACATAACATATAACATACAACATATAACTGGGATACATGAATAAAAATAACATTAGCTATCGCACTAGACTCTAATGCATATCTGTCATCAATTGTATTAAACTGGTAATTTTATCACATATGTACTGAGGTATTATTCCAATAATGATAATCTAAAAAGAAAAATACCTAGACTTCACCTTTTGGCCCCAGAATTATAGTGAAAACCTGTCTTCCTTATAATAATACTAAGTTTCTTAATGCTTAGAGAACCAAGATAATTCTTTTCCAAAATACCTGGATGGAATTTCCACCAATGTATATCTACATATTTAAAAGAAATATATTCTACAAATCAGAATATAATAAAAACAAATCTGGGAAAAGGCTACATTTAAAAAGAAAACAGCTGTTTCTCAGGAGTAAACACTAACCCCAAATATCAAGACCACAAAAAACAAAGGTCTGATTTATCAAAGAATAAAAAGTCTGTTTAGAAAAGTATTAATGAAGCAGATATAGTGATACACACCTGTAGTCCCAGGTACTTGGGAAGCTGAGGTTGAGAGGGCCACTTAAGCTTAGGAGCTCAAGTCTAGCCTTGGCAACATAGTGAGACCCCATCTCAAAAAAATAAATGAGTAAATTAAAAAAACGTTTTTCTTAATATTAAAAATATGAATCCATTAAAAAAGGAGGTCTTTAAGAGACAATGTTAGCACAGAATCAACTTTAAAAAGCATAAAATGTCAGTTATACTCTGCTACTTTTTCTGGTAATCATTTTACATTGCATAGCTAAAAGTTTGAACAATTAAACTGAGAAAGAATGCTGAAATATTAAGAGATTTACTGTAGAAGTAATTTTTTTTTTTTTAATAAATGTAACTGTGGTAGGCAGAACTCTAGAACTGTGTCCTGAAGATTCCTATCTGCTGATTATAATCCAGGTACTTCCCTGCAAATGAAATTAAGGTTACTAATCAACTGGCCTTAAAATAGGGAGTTCATCCTGAGTGCCCAATGTGATCACCTGAGTCCTTAAAAGCAGTTGAAAAAAACAGAAGAGGCAGTCAGGAAGATGCAGCAGAAAGGGAAGGAGAGTTTAGTCCTGAAAAGGGTTTGACAAACTATTGGTGGCCCCTGATACAAGGACTAAAAGACAAAAGAAAGAGGCCTCTAGAAGCCAAGGGCGGCTCCAAGCTGATAGCCAGCAAGGAAACAGGAAACGGCCCCACAACCACAAGGAAGCAGATCTGAATGAGCTTGGAAGTAGATTCTTCCCCTTGCCTCCAGACCTGAAGCAGCCCTGCTGACACCTGGATTTTCACCCAGTGATACTCAAGCAGGATTTCAACTACAGAAACTAAGATAATACATGTCATACTGCTTAAAGCCACTAAGTTTACAGTAATTTGGTACAGCAGCAATAGAAAGCTAATTTCATTCCTGTAAAATGAAATAACATTCACCTTAACCCTTGGCCAGAGCACACCCACAAACACGAACACTCTCAATTCCTGGTTTACAAGGAAAGAGATTCTTTCCACCAATAATTTTTAGATACTAATGTTTGGGTTTCTAAGAGAGAACCCCCCACCCCCCTTCTCTGAAGTACTGAGGCCTGAACTCAGTACTAACACTGAGCTACATCCCCAACCTTTTTTATTTATTTTGAGACAAGGTCTTGCTAAGTTGCCCAGGCTGGCCTCGAACATGGACTCCTCCTGCCTTGGCTTCCCAGCAGGGACAAAATTTTCAAAAATAAATGTTTCAATTTTTGTTTTTTTCCAGTAATGGGGACTGAACTCAGGGGTGCTTTATCACTGGGGTACACCCCCAGCCCTTTTTATTTTTAGATAGGTTCTTGCTCAATTGCTTAGAGTCTCCCTAAGGTGCTAGAGCTGGCCTTAAACATGTGGTCCTCCTGCCTCAGCCTCCAGAGTAGATGGAATTTCAGGTGTAAACCACCACAACTGGCCATTTATTCGTTTGTGATAGGGACTGGGAGGCTGAGGCAGGAGGATTACAAATTCAAGGTCAGCTTGGACAACCTGAGACCTTGTCTTAAAAAAACTAAAAAAGCCTGGGGATATAGCTCAGGAGTAGAGTGCCCTGGGTTTAATCCCCAATACTACCAAAAATAATTTTTAATGAAGTCTTTAACTTTTATTAAACCAAGACTTTTCTTTAAATAAGTATACTGAACAGGACTTTCCTGATGGAGCAGTTTTGAACTAAACCATATCTGTGCTAGCCTACCAAAGGATGATTTCTTCAAATTCTAGTACTATACTATGGTGAAAAAAAATGACAGGTTTTAGACTCTCATAAATCTGGTTAGAATCCCAACACCATGTCTATACTAAGTCCCTGAACAAAGCACCAAACTTCTGGGCTCAGCCTCCTTTCCAACAAAAAAAGTTAAGTGAGGGTAAATGAGAGAATGACTTGATGTGTCCAGTCCTGAGAAGTGACTCCATGAAATGGAAGCATTATTAATATGTTCCTAAAGTGACCTCAGCCCACTGGATTTTATTGTTGTTTTACTCTTCCACTGCTCCTACTCATCTGCTCTAGTTTTTCATCTAAGACAAAGTTAACAGGCTACAGCAAAGGCCTGAGGAGGACTAGCTGGTTTTGACCATGGAGTCAAGTCTACAGATCCTTATTGCACTGATTTTCTTCATGCTGTCCAAGGCCCTGCATTCTAAGTTCACAGCTGTACTGTGGGGGACAGAGCTACCACAATTTATTTCTCCAGATAAATGGTGTACTCTACAATAACTAATTGAATTGTTCAGTAATTACTAGTAATATAAAAAGATGATTATTTAACATATGACCACAGAGACCAAATTCCTCTTTTTTGTACGATGCACAAAAATGACATTTGTATCTAAATAAACAGTCAATGGAGAAGTGATTATTGCCTGCCCTCAATAGTTCATCCTTCTACACTCTGCGTTTATCTATATAAATGCATTTGAACTTCTCACCCATAAAACTTCTATAATTAAAATAAATTATCTGAATGAAACCAATGAACTGAAAAAGCACACTTTGTTCCCATATTCTGTATGTTTTAATGTGTAATTCAGGTACATTTCAATCAACAATAAAGCATTCATTATAAAATAAAGGGACTAAAAGAGTATATATGCATATGCAAACATGCATATACATGGAAAAAATATGCCTGTTTATATGTGCACAATTAAAAAATTTTTCTCAATTTGACATTTAAATTTAAAATTGATTTAGAGGGACAGAGTGTGGCTCAGTGGTACAGCACTTACTTAGCATGAGTGAGGCCCTGGGTCCCATCCCCAGCACAGCAAAACAAAACAAAACAAAATAAAAACTGATTTGGAAGTGTGTGGAAACAATAGTAAAATAAATACACCTTAAAGACTTCAAGTCATATACAAAATAATGGTAATTGTTAAATTCCTAATAATCACAATGTTAATGACTTCACTATGTGCTTAGAATTTTTAAAATTACAAAGTTAGAAAATGTACTCTCTTTAAAAAAAATACAATATGTGACACTTTTGAGTCTGGATAAACACATTTGAAGTAAGATCAATAAATTTTAATTGAAGTAGATGAAAACAAATTTCCAAGAGTGAAAACTGTCCACATAAAAAGATGTGATCTTCTTTCAGAAGATAGAATCTGGGGAGTACCAACAGGCAGATGCAGGCTGAGGACACGTACTAGCCACTCACATGCAGGTTGGAAAAGGAAAAGTTCTTGGAAATAGACTAATTAACTTAGTTACCAGAGGATCTAAATGTCTATGAGGTAAGAGCTAACAACATAAACATATTTTAGCAAAAAACAATGAAGAACTTCAAGAGCAGAGGGAAAAGATAATTAAGGATTTGGCAGTGAGAGGAAGCAAGGGTAGGGAAGGAGATAAAGTAGTTTGAAGTTTGTGAAAAACAATAAGATTCCCACCACCCAAGTAGTGTCCAAGCACCTGCCCTCCCTGATGCTGGAATTCAGTTTAAAACAGAATGACGAGAGTCCCTGGAATCCAGACACCAGGCATGGCTGAGGACCCACTCAGTGTGAGATAACCAATGAAGTCAGGACCCAGAAGTCTACTTACAGATCAGTAAAACCATCCCATCCTCCTCCTCGGCCAGGCTCCCAGAATGATGGAGGCCAAGCTTGCCTCACCCACTCCCAGTCCCTATGGGAACTCTGAAGACTGTCTCTGAAGAAACTCAAGAGAAAAAAGACGAGGAACTGCTGACATTTCAGAGCCCAACTGAAGATGTGAGTTCCTGCAATCACACAACAATGAGGGCTACCAGTTGACAAGTCCTGACTCCCAAACCAATCTTTGAGTGAGTTGTTTTCAATGCCTCGTTCTTAAACATGGAATGACAACAGCGTGGATAGATACTTGAGAAAAAGCTCCCTTTCAGAAGACAAAAGATCAAAACAAGCAGTAAAACATCTCTGAGTAAACAAAGTATGCTAAGAACAGCATACAACTTCAAAACACATTTATAAGTGATAGCCTCAGAAAGACACTGAATTCATACAATAAGTACAGGGCGTTACAAAAAAAAAGCATGAATGTGTTCTTGAACTGATGAAAATAATAATTTGAATAATTAACAGAAGGACTGGAAGATAATATTGAAAAACTCTCCTTGAGAACAGACTAAAAAGAACTGCAAAATAAAAAGCATGGCAAGGAAGGAAGGGAAGGAGGAAAGGAGGATGACTGAGGAGGGGAGAGAGAAAGCGAAAGGAAGAAAAAGAGACACAATCCAAAGTGTTCAGCTTCCATTTAGCAGGAATTCCAGCAGAACACACAAGAAAGGGGGAAAAAAAGGAATAGTAAGGAATTTTTAAAAATCTCAGACCAAAGGACAAGTTTCTAGACTAAAAAGACCCAACAAATAAATGGAAAACACACACACACAACACAGGCACATAAGCATAAAATTCCAAAACATCATACCAAGACAGTTCTAAGATTTTCAGCAAAAAGAAATCAAGAGGAAGAAGCACTAAAATATTCAACAGCCACAATACTGGATTATTCAACAGCAACACAACAGGAAGGTCTTTAAAATTCTGGAGGATAAGCATGTCCAATTGAGAATGCCATATCTAGCCACACTACCAGTTAAGGCAGAAGAAAGAATAAAAATGTTTTCGATACACAATGTTGGAAGAAATATCTTTCAAGCTGGGCATGGTGGTGCCAACCAGTAATCCCAGTGGCTCAGGAGGCTGAGGCAGGAGGATCACAAGATCAAAGCCAGCCTCAGCAACATAGTGAGGACCTAAGCAATTTAGCAAGATCCTGTCTCTAAATAAAATATAAGAAGGGCTGGAGATGTGGCTCAGGGGTTGAGGGCCCCCCGGTTCAATCTCCAGTACACACACACACAAAAAAAAAATAAAAATAAGAAATATCTTTCTTTTCTCTTTCTTAGAAAGCAGGAAATGTGTTCCCACCAAAATAGGTAATCAGAGTCAGACCTAAAACACAAAACAAAATTTTTTTAACACCCTGTTCTTATTTCATTAACAAGGAACTCTCAACACTGAATATCTTCCTATAACTATATTCAGAAGAGAGGAAGAGAGGTAAAAGCTAAACGTTATCTTCTGAAGAAAGTCATCAGAAAACTGAAAAAAATACCAGGAAATAGAAATAAAAGCAGTCATTTAGAACTATGAAATAATATATCAGAAGTCACTCGAAAAGTTGAAAGTAGATGCCTCTAGGACAGTAGGAGTTGGGGTGATCTTTGTTACTGTAAGCTTGGTGCACTATTTTTAAACCATATACATACGAGATTAAAACAAAGTTTAACAATGTATTAAAATAACAAAATATACAAATAAGAGTGTTTATGGATTAAGTTCGAGTTTTAGCCAAGAGCGTTGGGGTCTTTGCTTTATCTTACCTCTGAGAGATGTTGCTAGAATCTAAGCTGTGGGTGCTGCCACCACACTATTCTGGTAATGTCTGCACCTCTGGGCTGAAGAATTGATGTAATGAAACTATGAAAAATGACTATTGGCTAATTGACATTTCTAAGGACAATAATTGTTAATGACTCAGAATCCTTCTAATCACAACAGCACATCACCCCCACTCAGAGACACAGAGACACCTACACATGCCCTTGCTGTCCTCCTCTTTTTTCCCCCCCTTTCATTTCCCACCCCTCATTAGTTGGCCATAAATTTTGGGGAGGAGGGGTACCAAGGGTTAAACTCAGGGGCATAACCACTGAGCCACATCCCCAGCACTATTTTGTATTTTATTTAGAGTCAGGGTCTCACTGAGTTGCTTAGCACCTTGCTTTTGCTGTGGCTGGCTTTGAACTCTCAATCCTCCTGCCTCAGCCTCCCAAACCACTGGGATTGCAGGCATGCTCCACCGTGCCAGGCTCGTTGGCCCTAATATTGACCTGAAGTATATTTGTCACATACAGTTAATTCTATTCTATAAGTTTTATGCTCCTGAGACTTCAAACCTTGTACCCTGTAGCATTTGCAGTCAAGAACAATTGAGTTAACATTCAATGACGTAATTTTTGCTAGTGTGTGTGGTTTTTATTTTGTTTTAAAATCTTCACCAGTGGTCTGTCTCTGAAGACAAGAACTAAGCTTAAGTTCATTCTCCTTGTTTCTCACATAAGAAGCAGCAGCTCAATCAGTTTTCTTAAAGAATATAATATATTTAGTCAGCAAACACCTAAATAGTTTTAAATACACATATATTGCCCTTAACTTGTGTTTTTATTGGCTCAGTGACAGAGTAAACAGAATTTTAAATACTGTTTTCCTTTCTCCTTGCTAAGAAAAACTCTTAACAGGTCAAGTTTTAAACTGGAAATGAGAAAGAGGGAGCAGTGTTTTCTCTGATAAGGTTTACAGAGTATCACTGAAGTCACATTCTGTCAGGATTTTTTAAAATTTAAGAGTCAATAGGTTATACTATATTCTCAAAATAACAAACACATAGAATTCATAGACTTCGTGGAAACTAAGAAAAAGAATGATAATTAGAAACCTAGGAAAAATTCATCTATCGAAAAAAAGAAACCTGTGATGTCCTTCATTTCCACAGAACTTCACAGTATTTATTTTATAAAATAGGCTTTAGAAAATAAGAAGATTCCATCCAAGATTATTTGGTCATTAGCTATGTTGTCAGGTTTCTAAGGTTCACAAAGTAATCCTACATAAAAAGAAGGGCTCTGGTCCTATATAAACCATCCAATAAAGTGATCAAAATACAACTAATTATCGCCAAACACCTCGGTAAACTTAGTGAAACCCTTTTTCAAAATAAAAAGGACTAGGGAAACTGCTCAGTGGTTAAAGTGGCCCTGGGTTTAATACCAAAAAGAAGAAGGGTCGGGGGAGGGACAAGAAGATTCAATATCAACCTAGAATTGTGGTTTCTGTTGCCACATATTATAATGGAAGAAATATCAAAGCAAAATAATGAATAATAATTGCTTCCTATTTTTACTACCTTCATTTGGTAGATTAGTTTGCTCTTAAGGCTTAATACCATTGTGTGGGATTAAAAAAAGAAATCACAGGAGACTAAAAGTTACATTCAACAGACAATTCTAGCTATTATAGTTAATATAAATACACTTACTCTTACAGCTACCTGAGATTCAATAGCTCTTAAGACTACTTTTTAAAAATGACCCTTGTTAAATTTTAAGAAAAGCAATACATTTATCATAAAGTAAATATCAAATATCATTTTCATTTTCTTTCACTCTTAGATTATGATTTAGTATCTAAATCATATGATTTAGTATCAAAAAACATAACTTTTTCCCCCATGTAACATTCATACATTTCAGGCAACAAGGGATGTCTTCAAACTCCTGCCAAATCACTATGAGTAAAATTAATTCATTTCAAATATATTACACCCACTAAAATGGAAAAAATAGAAAGGAATAAGTGCTGGCAAAGATGTAAGAGAAACTGGAACCCTGGAACTTTGCTTGTGGGAAAATAAAACGGTGCAGCCAATATAGAAGTTCTTCAAAAATTATATACAGAATTACTATATGATCCAGCAATTCTACTTCTGGGTATATACTCAAAATAACTGAAAGCAGGGTTTAAAAGCGGTATCTCTAGACCTGTATTCGCAACAGCATTATTCACAGCAGTCAAAGAAGCAATCTAAATGTCCATCATCACATGACTGGATAAACAAAACATAGTAGTTGGGTATGTGCTGCATAAAGACGTTCTGGTCAACTACAGGCCATATGTACAACAGTACATATCATGTAGCCGAGGTGTGTAATAGGCTATATAAATATCTAGGCTTGTGCAAGCATATTTCATGATGTTTACCCAAAAACACTGCCTAAGGCCACATTGCTCAGAATGTGTTCCCATTGCAAAGCAACATGACTGTGCATATAAAATGGTATATCATTCAGCCTTAAAAAGGAAATGCTAACACATACTACAACATGGTTGAACTTTGAAAACATACTAAGTAAAATAAGCCTGTCAAAAAGGAAAAATATTGTTATGATTCCACTGAAATGAGGTACCTAGAACAGTCACATTCACAGAAACAGAAGACTTAGAGTGTGGTTGCCAGGGGCTGGGGGAATGGAAGAATGGGGAGTTGTTTAATGGGTATAGTTTTAGTTTTGCCAGAAGGTAAGAATTCTGTAGACAGATGGTAGTAATGGTTGGATAACAATGTGAAAGTGCTTACTGCTACTGAACTATACACATTTTAAATGGGTAAGACAATATATTTTATATAGATTTTCATAATGAAAAAAATGACTATTTGCCTAGGAACATGGTAACTGTCACTGTCACAAAGTTTATGTACCTAAAGGATGCTAGCCTGCATCATATCACTTAGCATTAACCTATACTCTCTAGTGTGAACTTCCACCTAACTATGCATTCCTTGGACATAAACTTTTATCATCTTTGTCCAATTTCATGAGGATAATCTATATACCCTTCCCTCCATGCAGAGGTATGCAAATGTTGGACAGATTACATATGTTCTCATTACAATGCAGTTTAGCTTACATCTGTTCTCTAGTTTGCAATACATCTGCCCTGACTAACCTCACAGCTCTATAAATCTTTGAGGAAAGACAACTTCTTAACTAAGGAAACAGTACTTTTTCAGAGGTAAGCTGTCGCCTGACTCAGTATCTACCTTTAGATATTCCCTGCCTTCTACCTAATTTCTATTGACCTTTCAAGATGGGGTTTGGGGGGAATAATACATTTCTACTCTAATTGTTTTGCAATTTCAGATACATGTCTGACATTATCCATGCTTACAAAATGATCTAAAAAGCAAAAAGAAGTCTCAACATAGGACATTTAAAACTGCCCAGAAGTTTCAAAAAATATTAATTTTAAATTCTAAATGAATCAATGTTTTCCATATTAAAATCCATATGGATATGTCAACTATGTTTGATTACAAGTGACTCATTTCTTTACCTGGCACGTCTGAGGACTAAGGAGAAATCAATTTGATAAGAGAAAAAAGGTAATTTGAATAATGCAGTGTAATGGAAAGATCACTGGACTCTGGATCAACTGTGTTCCAAGGTCAGCTCTGCTATGGCTTGGCTATGTGACCTGACTATAACCAGGGTAATTATTTGTCTTCAACAATGACAAAGGAAACATATACCAAAGACCTTACAGAGGTATTGGGAAGAAAACAACACACATGAAATGACTTAAGCCTCTGCTTTTTCAAAATACATTCCAAATTATTACAGACAATTTTCGAATTGTCTGGTGAGTGGTCTATACTAGAAAGTTCATTTATTGGGAATGGAGGTTCACTGAGGAGCTGCACAGGCTTTACATTAAATAAAGTAGGATTAGAGAAGAAATCTATGTTAAGGTGCTCCTAACATATTCCAGATACTAACAACATGGCTGAAGAAACAAAGTATACATCATGATCACATCCTTTTTAGGTGGCAAGATGACTGATTAAACAGTATTATGGATTGATGGTTCTAGCTCTCAGTAGTCTTGTCCATGAGACAGACAGTAAATGCTCTATAAATCAATCCTAAGAGATAGATATGTAAATCATATGGACTTTCAGGGTTTAATCCTTGTGATGGTGATTTCTCACGTTTAGCTTCAAAGACTTATCACAGCTGAGCGACAAGAAAGATATGGAAAGAAAAGGTTTCTCAGAATTCTCTGTGACATATAGTGAGTATTTCATCTGCAAACTCTTTCAAACCATACAATAATTCTGTGAAGTATTGACATTCAGATTTTACAGATTAAAAAAAAAAATGATTCTGAAAGACTGAGTACTATGCCCAGGACACAAAGCAAGCAGCAAGTTTAAGATTTGAATTCAAATCTGTTCTAACTAAAAAAACCTGAGATCTCTCAGTTCTACCATGGATGTGATCAGCATAGAGAGAGGAGAGAGGAAGAAGGCATTCTGGGTAGAAGGATCAAAATAAACCCAAGTTAGAAGAGGGTAAGCCCAGTCTGGCAGAAATGAGTGGGTTGGGGAGGGGGTACTTATGAAAAATAAAGTTAGAAGATAGATTATAAAGAGGTTAAGAATACAGACACAGCTAAGCAATGTGGGCTTGATCCTATGGGAAGTGGAAATTGTACCCTGGGAAGTAGAGGATGAAACCGAGACATTTGGAAGGTGAACTTTATAGCAGGGCAGAGGTGGACAGAAGAAAAAGTATGGCATAATGTAGGAAAAAATATTTAACATTTCAAGCACTTTAACATTTAAATAAGTATTATGCAACACATTTGTAAAAAAATAATAATAATAACCAAACTATCTCATGTGTATGGCACTTTCTTAAAATACATCTCCAAGCAGCTTTAAAAAATGGTTACTGTGTCCTACCAATTCTTATGTAGGTCAGCAACCAATTCCACCTCCAAATGCATCCAAAAGAATACTCCTTGGTCAGAGGCCACATTTAAAAACTGAACAGCCGGACCAAGAAGGAAAAAAAAAAAAAAAAAAAAAACAGAGATTCCAACTCACAAGCCCACTAAAGTAAAACAAATTGGCATTTAAGAAAAAAAAGAGTTCTATCCTCACATTTATAGAAGCACTCAAAACTTAAGAATTAATAAATTAGAGAATGACTTTCACATAACCCCTTTTTTACTGAAACAAATTTAAAGCTTCTACTTCTCACAAAAATCAATACAAAAAGCACCATTCTCACCATTTAAGGACCAAATTTCCTTTCTCTTTTATGGATCTAGAGGGTGTTGTTGGTTTTGAGGTCTGGACCAGTGAAATTTAGTGCTTTGGCAGCTCAAAAACAATCATCAAAATTCTCAAGTTCTCCATCTTATTCAACCTTTACCACAGGAAAACTCAGCTGCATCCTGTAAGCTAACACTGAGCTGCTTTAAGCCAAGGCTCCATATTGCTTAAACACATTTGAGAGCTGGTGTAAGATCACATTAAAACCTTTAGCCTATCAGATAGACAACAATAACCCAATTCACTAGCAAAGCACGCGCAACACTGCCCTAGCCAGTTACCTAGTCAAAGACACTTCAGCTCTTTTTGATCACTTTGCAAATGGGAAACGGAAGAGAATAAGAAAAAGTGAAGAAAATGTAGAGGGAAGTGTGCAGTGTGCTGGGGTTTTCAAAGGGATTATTATAAATGGAAGAGGCAAAGGGAGTGAACTGTAGAAAAAGTAATCACCTTTTCTGCAAAATACATGACATGGAGTAGATATCCTCCTACCCAGTGCTGCACCCCTAACTGTGAACCTTTCAGAAAGTCATTGAGCCTAAGGTTCTTGGGTATATAGGAAGATATATTGGGTATATATTGGGTAAATACTTTTATATCTCATTTTCCTACAAAGGAAATGTGATACCTATGCCTAAGTACCAGGACATTTTAACTTACAGAAGGATGGATAAGCTTCTCAAAAATTACATTTGATTCTGCTGTCAAAGACATTTCCAGGCTACCAGACTTTTAAATAGCCTAGAGGCAAAGCATTAAAGTGAGTAGAATGAAGTTGCTCGAAAGAAATAACCTTAAAAAAAAAAAAAAAAAAGAAGAAAAGTGTAGATGCTGAGGGTAATACTAAGGGGAAATACAATCATGTTATTTATCCAGGACGAGCCAAAGCCCTTACAAATAACTATTTTACAACTCTTAAAATCCTGGGCCTCTCTTTCAAAGCCCCAAACATTTGTCTTTACTAAAATGTCAATCTGCAGTGTCCAAACTCTAGAGATTAGCGACTGGCTGTCAGCAAAGACTTAAGAACCTGCTTATGCTAGAGTTGTATAAAATTTAAAGCAAAGTAAATTCCTTACAGACCTTAAAAGTAGTACTGACCGTGAATTCTTTTCCTGCACCCTAACGACCAGTCAAGCAGCCTTCCATGTAATCAAGGGAAAAGTCTGTGTTGTGTGGACTCCAAAACGTTATCACAGATCCATTAAATACAAGAAAACCTCTTTTTCTCTATTAAGCCATAAAGATAAATTTGGCCAACACCTTTCTTTAAAAAAAAAAAAAAAAAAAAAAAAAAAAAAGTGGGGAGGAGCGCCCTGATGGGCCGCGTAGTCACGCGGTCCGGGAGAGCTGGGAGCCGGTCTGCAGCTCCGCTCCCCGAGGGCCCAGAAAGGCCGGCAAGACCCGAGCTCCCGGCCTGGCGATAAGGGCCGGACGAGGGCCCCCCACCCGACCCGACCCTGGAGTCAGGATCCTCTCCCAGGCGCCGGCCCGCACCTGCCGCCCCCAGGCCCTTTCTGTCAAGCACCAAAGCCGCGGGACTCACAGCTTCAGCCGCTCGTAAGTCGTCGCCGCCATCCTGCACCACCACCTCTTCCTCTCCGCTCCGCCGGCCCGACCCGCGCCTCACCACCGACTCAGCTACGGCGCTACCGGTCACCCTGGCACCCGGGCCACCGCGCCCGCCTCACCCCACCCCTTTGCCGCCCCGCGGGAAAGAACGCAAGCGAACGGGAGGCGATGGGGGACAAACTAGTGCGCGAGTGGGAGCACGAGAGACACGCCCCCTGATGCGATGGATTGGAGTGCGCCGGAGAGCGCCGTGACGTAGCGTCAGCGGATTGGTGCAGCGTGTTCGTTGGGCAAGGCGGAGCTGGCCGCTCTGCGCTGGAGCCACGACACCCGACGCAGGGACCGAAATGGAGGGCTGGTGCCAGGAAGCCTGTTGAAACTGCGTCAGCGGTGATCAGCTGCACAGTGAAAGCTCTGCTAGCACGGGCCAGTGGCGCAATGGATAACGCGTCTGACTACGGATCAGAAGATTCTAGGTTCGACTCCTGGCTGGCTCGGGGTGTGCTATTTTGCGACGTTTGCGTTTGTTGGAGGGCCCTTGGCAAAGATTATGACAAGAAAATGTGAAGGTCAAATGTCTTGAATTGTAAAGCTGCTTTGCCCATAGTACTACTCTCTTTTAAGCTGTGTTTGGAACCTGGAGTTGTCTGAAATGGTTGGCAAATGGCAGAGCGCCCTCGTCTTAAGTGATGCACACGAGGAATCTGTAAAATGGAGTGCCTTTAAAAAAAGCAGTTGGGTGGTTTGGAGTGAGGGGCTTGCAGATTACCTACCGATGACGCAAAAGCGCATTTTAGGATACCCGTCTCCCCAGGGAGCAGAAACCCCCCTGCCGACGTGAGAGGAGTTGCTGCGCGGGTTTACCAAGGTGGTGGGCTCCCGTTCTGCGCGCGCGGAGGAGGAACTGCCGCAGTGCTTTGCGGGCGGTGGTGAGGGTCTGCAAAGCTCGCCGAGTCTCCGACCCTGGCGCCTGCGACCTTCGACCCCGAAACCAATCTGGTTCCTAAACTCAGTCGGGAAAATTTTAAACCTCAGTGATTTTACCGTGAGAGGCCCCCAGGTAATCCAGTATATTACCCCTTATTTTACAGGTTCCGAGATGCAAGACCTGAGAAGGCCAAAACGTTTGCAGCAGAAAGGAGCCTTGAACCCCAGGAGTGTCTGTCCTGAACACTTACTATGAACCGATTACTCCATGATCAATTAATTTTTCCCAAACAACGTCCCCCCCCCCCCGAAGGAAATTATACAAGAATTGTAAAATACAGAAAAATATTGAGAATAAAAAGAAAGCGGGGACTGGAGATGTAGCTCAGTGTGCAGGGCCTGCTTAGGCATACATGGAAGGCACTGGGTTCATCTCCAGCACCAAAAATAAATAAAGCGAATTCCCACTCTATGATTATTACTATTAACATTATCGGTCGCACTTTAATAGAGATTTACCTACACGTTTGTCTGTTTGCCGCCCCCTCCCCTCCCGCCACTCCCCCGGTCTTTGTGTCCTTTAGCTTTTTGTCTGAGACTTAAAGTCATTAAATAGCCTTTGAAGATGTTCTATCAAATTACTAAATATTTTAGGAATGAGGGTTGTTGCCAGCCTAACACTTTTTTTTTTAAACATTCAATGAAGTTTATATGTCAGTTGGTAGCATTCATCTCTATGAAGAATGGAAAATAAATCAACGAGTAAAGCCAAGCCAGCTATGCACTGTCTGCTGCAATTCTCTCACTTTGTTTCCCTTTAATACTTATTTGGAGTTTCTTATGTTAAGTAATGCTCTGTGTGTTAGATCTGACATGCCCTTGAATCTCTACAATACTGATTAGGGAGGTTCTAGTAATTCATAAAGGCCTATTACAAGGGACAAACCAACAAGGATCCCTTCCCAAGGTGTTGGCATCATCCTCTATCCCAGCCTTTCTTCTGTGAATCTTCTCTGGTTTGGAAAATAATTTCTGAGGAAGGGCTACTTATTTGGAGCTGACTTTTTTATACAAGAGGATTTATTAGATTGGCTTACATGATCAAAAGATGGATAGTCCCAAATGGCCTGCACACCAGGGAGCCAGAGGAACCAGTTAGCTTAACACTTTATAATAAAGAAACTGTGTTGGATTATTTCTGTGTCTTATAAATTTCTCGATGGAATAACCAGGTGAACATTTTTAAGATCCATTTCATGGGCATTTTAAAGACTTTTGGTACGTATTTTCAAATTGCCCTCTGGAAAATTAAACCAATACACACTTCAATCAACAGCACCTATTTCCATGCATGCTAACCAACACTGGATTATTTTATGTATGTAAATTGGATAGCTGCATAAAATAAAATGGATATATATTGAATTATAATTTGTTCGCAATTTTCAAAATTGAAAAATGGAACTTCCTTTACATTGTTATTTTTTTCTTGCAAATTTGGCTTTTTAATGTATTAAGGATTTTAACTATCAAACACATTACAATCTTTTTGCCAGTTTATCATTTATCTTTTTTTTATATTTTAACCTAATTTTTGCTTTTATATATTCAAATTTACTAAATATATTGCTTCTATCATGCACATTTTAGAATTTTTGTTTGTATTACTTTTGGGGGAGAGGGTACTGAGGTTTGAACTCAACCACTGAGCCACGTCCCCAGCCCTATTTTGTATTTTATTTAGAGACAGGGCTCACCGAGTTGCTTAGCACCTCACTGTTGCTGAGGCTGGCTTTGAACTCGAGATCCATCTGCCTCAGCCTCCCAGGCTGCTGGGATTACAGGCCCCACTGTATTTTTTCCTATTTAATCCATTTCTAATTTACTTTGTTGACCATCCCTGATGTCTACTGTCTTAAAAACTTATCACACCTAACTGAGCAACTACTTCATGTGCCAGATACTGCTCTAAGCCCTTCTATTTGGACCAATTCAATCAATCCTTATAACAATCTCATAAATTCAGTTATCCTTTTTTTTTTTTTTTTTTCTTTTTTTGGTACCAGGGCTCGAACCCAGGGGCACTTAACCACTGAGCCATATCCCCGATCCCTTTTTATTTTATATTTTGAAACAGGGTCTTACTAAGTTGCTGAGGCTGACTTAGAACTTATGATTGTTATCCCCACTTTTATGCAAGAGGGAACTAAATTTGCTTAAGGTTATTGAACAATTAATTGGTGAAGACAGTTGTAGTCTGGGCTCTTGACCCCAAAGCTCTCCTGCCCTAGGGGTCACTATACCTAAGGGGGCACCCCATGAGTAGGCTCAGGTCCTGTGCCCTGACATGGATGGCAGTCACATACTACTATCCCCCACTCACTGGCCATCAGAAGACTTGACTTCTAGTCCTGACGATGCTTCTACTCACCAGTTCTGGGCTTCTGGACAAGCTGCAGATTATTGGCACCGTCCAGATTATCTCTATAGTTGACTTCTTGTCTAATTCCCACTATAGACCTTGGATCTGTTTTGTCTTGTGGAGTCTGCCTTCATGCCAAATCCCTAAGTTCCCTCATTTTTCATTCCTGCACAGGCCTGTTGTGCCCACGGCCACTTTCCCCAAGGACTTGGATCAGTTGAAGGAGTGTATGTGTGAGAGAGACAGACTAGGTGGCAGCAGTGTTTCCAGCTGCCTTACATGCTTCAAGGTAGCCACACAACCAGGGCTTCCCCTGAAAGGGTCCTACACCTGGGGATGTCACATGTCCAAGACCTTCTCCTGAACCAGACCTCTTGGCTTTTTTTTTTCCTCCCACCAAGGCATGACATCTGACTTTTTTTGTATACCCAGATTCTAATCATATTTACTATATGTAGTGCATTTTGGTTTTCAATCCAGGGAAAATGCAAACTTTAAACAATGCTTGAAGAAAAGGCACCTAATATAATATCCTAGGGATTCTTTCATTTCCGTCCTAAAAAAATATATTTTCTGTAGGAGCCTCAATAATGCTCCCACCAAGATGTCCATGTCCTAATCCCCAGGATCTGTGAATATCTTATCCAATAAAGCAAAGGGGGATTTTGGATTAAGGATCATGAGACAGTAAGATTATTTGGGTAAACCCAGCGTAACGAGAAAGATCATTATGATAAGGAGGGGGTGGGGATCAGAAGTGAGTTATAGAGCTGGAGCGGTGTCACCACAAGCCCAGAAACATGGCGGTCTCCAGAGGCTGGAGATGGGCAAGGAGTGCATTTTCCCCTAGTGCCTCTGGGAGAAATGTAGAGCTACTGACAACCTTGATGTGAACCCAAGGACCCATTTCTCCAGCATTTTAAACAGTTTGTGCTATCTTAAGTCACTGAGTTTGAGGGAAGTCTCTACAGTAGCAACTGGAAAACAATGCCAATTCCAACGGCAGTAATAGGATCCTCCTCAGCCTCATGAGATTTTATGGACTGTGTGGCTTTAATGAATAAAGACACAGAAGCACGACTGATTCCCCGGAGACACAGTGGTCAAGATAGTCCCCTCTGCATGAAGCTGCTGAGCACTCACTGAAGAGTTATTTCACCTTCCATGTCTCCATTGTCTATAAAATAAGGGATAGAGAATACAGGGTCTTTAAAATAACATCGGGGACATGGTCAGCACAATCAGTGTCAGCTATTACTGTTGCAATTATGGAAATTAGAACCAGACCAGATTTCCCCAGTGCTTCAGCCCCCAAATGCCTGAGGCTAGTTCATACTTGCTCATGACCACCTTCTCCCAACTCTGGGTGGGTTCTTGGATGCCATGTCGGTAGAATGAAATTAGTTGGGACAGGAGCATTTGCATCATAGAAATCAGCACACACTCCCTGTCAAGCCCTTTCAGACTTCTTCCCCGCCCCCCTAAGAGAAGCTGGCTGACTAGAACACCACAGCCTTGGCCCACCTTTTCCCCTGACTTACATTTTCATCTCTCATTCCATTAAATGGCAAGTGCCTACATCATCTCCCAGCCCCAAGGACTCCAACCATACACTTGGTCCCATCACTGTACAAGTGCCACCTCCCTGCACGTGGCTGCTTTAAACCTAGAGGGCTATTTTTCTCTGGGATCCTTTGGTCATAACCTCAGAGAAACAGCAGCAACACATGTCCAATGGGGAGAAAGAAGTGACCACCATCATAGCAGGACTTTAAAAGGTGGTAATGTTCAGGACCCAGTTAAACTGCTGATTCCTGGGATATGATTCTCCAAAGCCTTTCAGATTTTTACACTAATCTTGTGAGCATAAGCACTAACAGCCTTAGATCCAGACTAACATCAAGGATGTTAGTACAGTGAACAGTTGTGGATGATCGTGTCTCTTTCCAAAGCAAAGATCAGGTAGACTCAGTGCCCACTATAAAAGATAGGGGTTCCTAAGCATGTGGTGTCCCTTGGAATGCAGTCATCACATGTGCAGGTATTGTCTGATCCTCTCCAGAGAGGCTATAGGAAATAGGGCTCAGTAAACAATCCCAAATGCTGGTAATCAGGCTACTACTCTTGCTGTTAGCAATAAGCTGTCCTTTGTCCCTGATCTGCAAGTTCTGTGACTTCTGCCAGGATCCATGAAACCATGGCATGTTCATTTATTAGCTTTTAAGAAGGGTAAAATCACAGACCCTTGAAACGCATGTGTTACCTTGAAGAATCCAGAGTTCGAACAGAGGACAAAACCCAGGTATAAAAACACGGTTAGATTATTCCACACACAGAAAAGACCCAGTGAACACTGCTATGTTAGAGAACACTTTAATAGCCTACAAAATGATTCAGTTTTATCACTGCAACACTTTGAATAATTTTATAATGAAAGAAACAAAGAGGAAAATAATTTCCCTATACAGCAAAACTTTCATAACTATATGGAGATTTCCCACATCTGTCCAGTTTTGGCTCAGAACAAAAGATATCTAGTACATTTTACTCGTTTTCTTTTTCTGTTACTTTAAAGTTACTTTGAATACTAACTAGGAAATTAGAACTGATTCTTTTTTTTTTTTTTTGGTACTGGGGATTGAACCTGGGGTATGTAACCACTGAGTCACATTCCCAACCTTTTTTTGTACTTTATATTTAGAGACAAGGTCTCGCTGAGTTGCTTAGGGCCTCACTAAATTGCTAATGCTGGCTCTGAACTCGTGATTCTCCTGCCTCAGTCTCCAGAGCTGCTGGGATACAGGTATGTACCACCATGCCTGGCTTCTTAGGACTGATTCTTAGCAAAGGAAGTATAAAAATAATTTGGTTTCCTGGCAGACCATATTTTAACAAGTGCCTCCAGCAACCGCTGTTTGGGGTAGAGTTCCACACACTTTCTCTGCAAGGGACTAGCAGCCTTACTCACACAAGCACAGGAATGGCACACAAGAGCAGCCTTTAGTGGAACGCAGTGGACTGTGAATTCTGAGCAACTCTCTCAAGTCCCCCCAATCCTGCTTTTCATCCGTGTGACTCAGGACTCAGAAACAAGGCAATGACAGCACTTGAAGATGATCAGAGTGCCCTGGTTCTTCTATCTGCCACCCAGGACTCAAAAGCAGAACCTCAGAGGTTCTCAGCAGCAGGAGAGCACGCTCAGATATTAATAATCGAGAAGCAGAGAGTCCTGCCTGCTGCCATGTGCAGGGAACAACCTGGCTGGGAATGAGTGCCCTTCTGCAGTAAGAGGTAAACAAAGCAGATGATCATGAGCAGGAGAAACAGTGAATGAGAGAGAATCCTTACATGACAGACCAAACTGGGTTATCAGATTTTTTTAGATCACCCAGGTTGCTTTTGAATGATTCAAGCTCACAGAAGGAAAAAAGAGAGGAACATGAGATGGTGCCAAAAAAAAAAAAAAGTCTTAAGGCAAAATGACACAAGAGAGAAGAATGGAGGCTCACTCTGGGGTCTGGGATCAGGACTTCATCTTCCTTGTTTTGTCTAAAATCCAAGAACTGTTCAGGAAACTACGAAAGGCTATTTTCTCTAACATTCAAAACAAATGTATTCATCCTGTTTTCTTCCTATATGCCCATAAATACAACCCCATTACAGTTCTAGTTGGCTAATAATTTATGTAACTTTTAAAATACCAGATAGGCAAATATCTCTCCATGGCTTTCATGCAAGGGCCTGAGGTGGAGACAGACAAGACTAATTCACTACCCAGTGCCCTTTCCACAGAAATGGACAATCAGAGAAGTCCACTGCTAGGATTTCTAGGACATCTGGAAATTTCTTTATTGTACTTTTTCTGCAACATAATATGTACTTGCAAATACATTTGAAATACCTCTATCAAGGTCACTTTTAAAAAATTTCATTCAAAATATTAATCGGAGAGTTTTTTTAAACTAATTATTCAATAGGCAAACAAATCCCTGCTATTTCTGATAGTGATTCCAACAGAATTTTCTTCACTCTACTTGGCTCAAAAGTGGAACAAAGGTGTGTTGACAAGGCCAACATTACTAAGCTGACGCATGCAGCCAGGTTAAGACCCAGTGGCTAGCTGCGTTCCCCACCAGCCTTGCCAAAGCCAAGCTGGATGGCTTGTTCAGAAGACAATGTCCCAGCCTCTGGGTCCACACCACAACCCCACACATTCATGGGCTCTTAGGAGGTTCAGCCTGGGAACAGGAACTGAGGCGTGTCATCTGGTCAAAGGAAATGGAAAAGATAATGAATGCATAGTGCCGATTCTGTGCTTCTCACCAACAATGGCTGCCAGTGAGTCCAAACATGGCCCACAGGTAGAGCCAGGCCTGGTGAAAAGTCTGCATTCACTTGGGCCAACAATGCCACTGACCACTTTACACAGCCCACTCCAGGTGTGAGGACAGGACTCTGCAGAGTCCAGAGGCCAGAGCCATGCCTGGTCTGGCTGGAAGCAGTGAGACACCCAGCACTCTGTCACAGAAGAGAACAATGACAACCAGTTTTTTTGTACTGTTTGTTTCATTTTTCTTTTTAGCTTCTCCCATTCAAATTATCCTCTGGCCTCAGCAGTGTGACTTGGAGGACAAATTTTGCCTTTTCAGGTGATCTTGAAATCTTGCCAGCGTGTGGTCCTCCTTCAGCCTTCACTACCCAGGAGCCAGTATGCTGAAATGCATATGGGTAGTGGCCAAATTTCCATCAGATCTATTCCCAGCTGCTACTTAGTTATGATCATGCTACCCTGACCAGCTGGAGTCTGACAGGTGAAGCCGGCGATTCCTAACACACCCAAGGAGGTATCCCAGTCCAGTGTGATTGCCAAATCCCTCCTGAAAATGCGATTTGGTGAAGCTCTATCTGTGAGGTATTTTTGTGTGTGTGGAAGACTCAAAGTGGACAGAAACAATTAAAAGAAAAAAAAAATAGGCCAAAGCAGAGTACCTTATATTGCTTTCTTCAAACATCACATCTGCCAAGAAGTGGGCAAGGGCAAAACCTCTCAAGTGAATACAGTAACTCGCCCCGAGGCACTGCCTGCGGCCCGGCTTACAGATCTCACACACACACAAACTCTCCTTGTTTCTAAGGAGCTCTCCCTCTCCATGTGGGCAGGACTTTCCAAAAGGCCATCATTAAATTAGGTAAAATAGGTGCCAGAGATGTCTCTGCATGGGATCCAGAGACTTGCCCTGCAGGAGTGGCTCCAGAGTCACAGACCTCAAGAGCTCCAAGAAAAAGAGCACAAACAGGTGGGAAGAGAGTCCTGGTGCCTGCACCAAGGTCTCCTCCCAAAGCACACTTCACAGGGACGGGGGCCAGCACCACGCCCTGCCTCAGGAGAGAAGACTGGAGGGGCACTGCACGCAGTCAGAGCCCGAGGAGGGGCCTGGGCTCAGGTGTCTGGAATCTTGGCCAGGCAAATGCTTCCCAGGACACAAAGCCCGGATTAGAGCTTCTCTTGCCATAATGCGATGAAGTCTGCAGCCACTCTCAGAAGTACTGAAGCTGGGTGGAAAGCAGCCTTACCTCATGCCTTGAGGGTGCGTGGGTACGAAGGGGTGTTTGGGTGAAGGTATTTTCCTAAAGGAGGGGAAGGGCTGAACGTCTTGGCCGGTGAGCTGTCACTTCAGGGCATTCTGGGAATGCGATCAATGCAAAACTCTCCCCCTGAAGTGGGAACTGTTGGCATGCACACACTGGAGTGGCTTCCTGAGTCACCTGATGAGGACGTGGCAATGGAGAAAAGCACTTGGAAAATTCATACACCAGACAGGCAGGGCACCTCCCTGGTTAAAGAAGGGAACCCCACACCTGCAGGAACTCGCCACTTGCTCTCGTCTTCCTCTACCCCAACTCCACCCCAGGGGCCACCAGAAGTAAAAGGCAGATGTCTCCTTTTGCTGCCTGGCCCCTCAATCCCACCAGGAGTTCTGGAAGTGACTGGCTAGAAGTGGTGCTGGTGGAGGGCTGCAGACGAGGGGCCTTTATCCAGCCTCTTGACATGGCAGGAGTGACAGAACAGGTGGTCTTCCAGTGGGTAGCAGCGGTGACCATCTTCATCATTGAGCTCCAGACCACAGTCCTGGGGGGTGGAGGTGGGGGCAAGAATGTTCAATAGCAGAAGAACAATACAGGCTGCAAGACTGACATATGGCCACGATCCCCAAAGGCAGCGGTGGATGCCGTGTCCGTACACCCCTCCCGGTGAAGGCCTGTCTAATCTGGATGTCCCTGGCTACACGGCACTATGGAGCACCTGAACCGGGGCTGGCTGGAAAGGAGATGTGCTGCCAGATCAAATGCACACCAAATTTCCAAGGCTCAGGAAGAAAAGAGGATGGAAAAATATCTTGTGAATAACTTTTTATACTGACTACACATTGAAATGGTAATGTTCTGGATCCACTAGCTTGAATAAAATAATTGATCCCAGAGGTGGTGATATGGCTCAGTGGTAAGAGTGCTTGCCTAGCAAGCATGAGGCCCTGGGTTTGATCCCCAATACTGGCTGCCACCCCCCCCGCAAAAAAAAAAAAAAAACAAACTGATCTCATTTATTTCTTTTGACATTTTAAATGTGGCTACTGGGAAACGGAAGTGATATATCCAACTTGAATTTGTGGCACTTACACCTCTACTGGACAGTGCTGGTCTGGGATGTACAGAGAGTATGGTTGAGCACACATCTTCACCCTCTTCTCCAGGGACTGGGGGTACCATCGGCCAGGAGTCCCACGTACTCCTTCAGTTCTTCAGTACGTATCACCTATCCTCCCTGCCCTCCCCAACTACAACATCACAAAATGCACCCCATCTCCTGTTGGGGAATCCGCTCAACCATGGTGGAAATTCCACTGTCGCCTCACAGGGTCTGGTGAGGGGTGACCTCTGGCTTCCCTGGCAATCATGAGGCACACTAGTGGCTCATTCGACCTGGCATGTGACATGGGGCAGGTGAGCCCCACTGGCCTGCATATGCACCAGGTGACATGCCTATTTCCAAGAGGGGTTTCTTCATGATTTCCAGGGCTGAGCTCAGACAGGAGATTCTGGCAGACAAAACGGCCTGTGTGCTGGAGGGGAGGGAGTCTCTTCCCCCAAACATACATCTGTCTGATGACTGGGTCCCCACCCAAAACCTGACACACACACTCCACCTGACCCTCCTAGGTCTGCAGCACCAGGGACGGCAGCTTCAGTTTCAGGACTTGCCAGTTCTAGATGTGCAAAAAATGATCAAGGCCTTCACACCCAAGCACCTGCATCCTGCCCTGACATCAGCTCTGGAGGGCAGACCCTACCCATAACCTCGTGACTCTCCAGTAACCTGAGAGACTTTCCTCCTGGACTTCTGAGATGGGCTTGGGGGCCACATGGAGGGGCCTACCTCACAGTGGTAGCATTCCACATGGTAGTCTCTGTCCATGGACACCACACGGATGGTCTCGTCTGAGCCCTGGGCACCAAGAAAAGCAAGACATGGGGAAAAGGCCAGTTAGGGGCCCAGTGTGTGCCACAGGCCATGGAGTAGGGAGCAGAGAGTGTCCTGGGGTAACAAGTGGGAGGCCTTCTGAGAAGGAAACAGATCAGCAGTGATGACTAACACTTGAAGGAAAAAGAATTAGCTGATGAGGGAGAAGTAGAAGGGCCAATATCACCTTCTGGAGTGCCAGAGTCAACAGAGAATAAAAAGGCCAACAGGGACATTTTTTTTTTTTTTTTTTTTTTAATGAATAAGAGAAAAGCTTTCCGGGCTGGGGATGTAGCTCAGCTGGTAGGGTGTTTGCCTCCCAAGCACAAGGCCCTGGGTTCAATCCCCAGCACCAAAAAAAAAAAAAAAAAAAAAAAAAAAAAGCTTTCCTGCTCATCTGCTAATCTAAGAGTTAGTATCAAGTAGGAGAGTTTGACCTGGTTGTAGGGACAAATAAGCACAAGAAGGGCAGGAAGCTGGGAAAGCCAGCCCATGAAAAAGGGGGGCAATGTTATTTATCTCAGAGTTGGGATTTTGAAAGGTATAAGAAGAGGACACAGAATCTTGTGACTGACCCCAAGGGGATGCTCAGGTCTTAGAAGACCCTAAGAAACATGTCTGAGAAAGCACCTTACCTCAGGTGGAAGGATGGGAAGTCCGCAGGCTGCACACTTGGGGGCCAACACCCTGGGGAGAAACAAAGAAGCCAAAAAATGTACTTGTGCTATGTCTGGAAGGCGAGGCCCAGAATAAGGCTGGCACCAGGAGGCTGCCTAGAGCTGCTTCCTGCCCATGCTCCCCTGGGACATCCCTCTGGCCCTCACCTGAAGACTGAGCCTGGCTCACTCTCTGGAACATCCTTTGGGATTGTTCCCAGCTATAACAAGGACTGGATAAAGAATAACTTGGTTCTTGCTCCCCTTGGGAGGCCTCGTAGAGGCCAGGCAAACCCAGGGTGGTAGAACCAACCCAACTTGGTACCTAGTGAAGTCAGACAGAGCTGAAGCCACAGGGCCTGATGGAATCCTCCTGAGACCAGGAGGCTGATTACAGGGTTTGTTGTCACTGTTCTACTTTTTCACTAAAGATGACGTTTCAACCAGTTCCTATCTGCAGGCATCTACTGACCTCCCGGGGCCCATGCTGTACCCTCAAAGCCATCAAGCCTTTGCTGACTCTGGACAAGTGCTACAAGCAGCTGCAAACATGGCCTTTTCCAGCCTCTGCTGAGGTCAATGTGGCCCACCTCCTCCCTCCATCCTTACTTGTGGTAATCCCGGACACAGTAGATCTTGTTCTCTGAGTCCACGGTGAAGGGCACCCCATCCAAACATTCATTACAGATCACACAGCGAAAACAGCCAGGATGGTAGGACTTCCCCAGGGCCTGTAGGATCTGGGGGTGCAAATGAGGAGAGGCCAAGACTTGGTGGGATTCCAGGGAAGGAAAGGACAGTGGAACAGAGAGAAGTGCTTTGGACAGAGGGTCACATGTGCAGTCACCCAGCATGACACGGGGTCCCCCCAGTTTCATCTGGATAGAGATCAGGGGAAGACAGGGATAGCAGGGCCGGTCTGTTTAGATGTATGGACAGGAGCGGATTCACAAGAATTCTCCTGCAACCTCTCAGGGTTGCTGAGCTGGGAGGGAATCAAGGGGACTCCTTTCTGATCCTCACCCAGAGCAGAAAACTCTTTCATAGCTCTTTCCTAGAAAGGTGTGCTGTGATAGGGCTGAGCCAATCCCAGAGCCAAAAGCCACCAAAGAGAAGCAGGAAATGATGCAAAGCTGAGGCCCAGAAGGATTTTTCACCAATTTGGGAAGTGGCCAGCCAGTACCTGAGAAAATGAAAGGTAACTCTACATGAAAATGGCAGTTTGGGAATAAACCTTCTAACTTTGGCTTCTTGGGTGCTCCTCACATGTGACTGTGACTCTGCAGTATGATAATCCAGAAGCCCCAACTCAAGCCCTGTTATCTCACATCCAAATATAATAAGCAAAGTCCCCTGGTGGCAGCTGTTTTTAAATGCAGTGAAGAGAAATACCGGCAAACCTCCTTCTTCTCAGCATCATTTGCTTTGGATATGACACCTGGAACTGCTAAAGCCATCCTGAAACCAGGACCCAGCAAGGGAAGGAGCAGGGGTATGGAAAGAACATCCTTGGGCAGATCAGTGAGTAGCTGAATTAATTCACACTGGGACTGCCTACCTCCAAACCTCACTGCTACGTCAGTAGTTCTCCAAGTGTGGTCCCTGAACCTGAAGCTTTAGCATTACCTGGGAACTTGGTAAAAATGTATATTCTCAGACACCATCCTGGACTTTCTAAAATCAGAAACTCTGATTCTGATGCAAGCTAAGTATAAGAATCACTGGTTCGAGTTAAAATGAGTCTGTGTTCTCCTATAATTTATGATTGAAAGCATCTTCACTGTATCGATAGAGATTTGTCTCTGTAATTACCTGGGTCACAAAACAGCAAAAACAATCCAGCTGTGGAATCTACATGAGCAGGGGAGCCTACAAACACCCATGTATAGAGCATGTACAGACGGCCATCCATCCCTAGCAGTGGAAGCCGCGTAGGAAGCCTCGCGCAGGCTGAAGGAAGGGGACTAGGAGGTCATTGAGGACACTGGGAGAATCGTGCCGTCCAGCTCCTTGCACTGGAAGCAGATGATTCTACCCTGCACACGCTCTAGCCAGAGCAGCAAGAGGAGGACCTTGTGCTCTCCTGGCTTGCCTCTGAAAGCTCAGCTTTCAAGCTTCCTCATTCCTTCCTGGGTTTTACTACCTTGGGCCCCTCTCAATTCACAGTAAACTGCCAAAGAGGAAGAACAACTGCTGGGCTTCCAAAGTCCATTTGGCAATTTGGGCCTTGGAATGCATTTCCTCCCAGTCTAATGCTACCTTGGCAGAAAGAGAACCTTAAATTAATTGAACCTACAATGTGCCTAAAGCAAGACTGCTCCATCCTGGCTAGGTGTAATAATTCTGGTATGTGGGACTATGTACTATTCCAGAATATACCCCTTTGTTAAATTGAACAGACAATTTTTACGGAGTTAGACAATTTGAGCTCTGCTATAGAAGCAAGAGTGGTATCTAAAAAAAATCTTTTAGTGTGTTATTAAAATTCCTGGCAGTAGTCAAGGATTCTGTCTTTTAAATCCAGGCTTACTACCAAACAGATGTTCACCCAGAGCTTTTGAGTCTTCCAGAGGACCTGGAAGACTGCAGGTCCAACTTCCATTAGCCCCTAGGTTAGAGATCATCTCCTAAAATCAAGTGCTTCCCTTCCTAGATGCACAGGTCAATCCTTACATTAAGAAATGGAGAACAGTCCCCTCTCTTGAATCAGAACTGGCCTTGTGGCTTTATTTGAGCAAAAGAATGAGGAAGAAATGATGTCCTGAGATTTCTGAGTCTGGTACTTAAGAGAAGTGGCAGCTTCTGCTTCCTCTACCTTGTATGAGGAAGCCTGAACCAGACTACAGAAAGATTAGAAGTCACAGGGAGAGTAGCTTAGAAAGCGAGAGATCACCTCAGAGGTTCCAGTTCAACTGTCCTCACAGCTGAACAAAGATAAGTGATCCCAGCCAATGTCACAGAAAGCAGAAGAATCACCCTGTTGAGCCCTGAACTAATTCCTGACTCAGTATCATGATAAATAATAAATCACTGTTGTTTTAAACCACTAAGTTTTGGGTGGTTTATTATGTAGCAATAGATAAGTGATATAACTAAAGACCCAAGTAAGTCTTAGGACAACCAGAAGTAGGAACAGGAAATTATAGTACTCATAAATAGTACTCATATGCATATAGTACTCATATAGTACTCATATGCAGTGGGTTTGCCAGAAGAACTCTAAAAACAAGAACAAATTCAGCAAAAGAAATGGAGCCCTATAGAGTCTGGCAGGCAACTGGGAAAGACAATAGGGAGGGTACATGGCTTTGGCCTGTCTCCCCCTGCGGAAATAGAGGGCCATGTTCCCCAGGGAGGCCCTGGCTACTAGTGAGGACATCACTAAGCAGGCTAAACTCTGCTACAATCTATCAAAACTTGGATGGCCACAGGCATCCAAGGGCTCTGTTCACTGTTGCTTTATGAATGTTGTATATAACCGGCAGAATGAGTGTTTACATCCATGAAAGATGCACAAGAGAGTTTCCACTAGCTTCATGCGTAAACAGACAAAAAAAGGTAAACACCCCAGTTCCCATCAATTCCACATGATGGGATTCTACCTCGCAACAAGAATACACAAAGGACCCAAAACACGTCTCTAAGTGAGGAAAGACAGATTCAAAAGCCTCTATGCTCTATGATGATGCTTTTATGACGTTCCATAACCAGCAAGACACATTAATGGCAATGGAAGCCACACAGCAGTCTCTGTGGCACAGGATGTCAAGTGGAAGATGGCAAGAAGGACTTTCAGAGATTCAAACAATGTCACGTATCTTGATCTGGGTGGTGGTTATGTGGGCAAGGTGCACATGTAAAAAACTCATCAGCCACTCACAAAATTTGCACCCTTCACTCTGAGTTATTTCTCAATAAAAAGGTTTAAAAAAATGTAACAATTGGCAATTCTCTTCTCCCGAATGGAGTTAATGAATCATTAGAGAGTAATTTAATGATTTCCAGCTAAAAGTATGTTATACAATCATTTTGTGTGATCAGCAAATTAAAGAAATTCTTTTTTTTTTTTTTTGGGGGGGGGGGCGGTGCTGGGGATTGAACCCAGGGCCTTGTGCACGCGAGGAAAGCAGAAATTCTTAAAGGCAGGTTTCGAAAGGTGAACAATTCAATCCCTGTATTCCCTAACTTCACTACCCAACTATATAGGGAAAAATTGTCCTTACTAAAGAGACAAAAACGCTGAGGCCAGGGCAACCTCAGAGAGCCGGCAGCTAAGCAAGGAATGGAACGTATACAAACAGGGCCTTATTCTACTGTCTGGGAAGTTAATGACACGCCCTAAAACCCATCTTAGTGGCTTGAGCTGGGCAGAATACAGGGGAAAAAAACAACCTTGTTCATCTCACTTTCTGCCCTCAACTTCAAGGTGGCTGAGATTTCTGCAGTAAAACCAGGCTGCATTTGCCATGTACTTGAAATGCCACCAGGTCAGAGAAATCAGAGGGAAGTCAACGTGATCCAATGGAGGAGAGAACAAGATCAGAAGCAACGTGGTACAGTCTGAATGATTAAAGATGCAAATCTAAACACAAGCCAACAGTGTGGGTTCTATTAGGGAAGCAGGCTGCACTTTACTGGGACTTCTTTTAATAAAGCCAGCTGTAGCCACAAGTCAAGGTAAGAGGCACTGTGCTCAGTTATTAAGTTCTTTTTTCCCCGGACTGCCTCCTCCTCCCAAGGTGCCATGATCTGGTTTGGCTGATCCTACTCACCATGTCCATGATCAGATGTCCACAAAGAAAACACCTGTCAGCAGACTGCTGGAAACCAGAGTACTGCAGAGGAAAGGGAAAAGAAAGTTAAACCCAGCCTGGGCGCATGAATCAGCCACTTTCCCACCAGGCCAGACAATCAGAAGGAATTTCCAAGAAAGATGTATCACTCTGGGCAGGAATCTGTCACTTTACCCAAGGACAACACAGCTGTGCCCTGAGTCATATGCTATCCTCTGCCACAAAAGCCACTACAAATACTAATACCACCACCCAAACAGCAGCTGGGCGGGGTACTCACAGTGTGCCAGGCTTTATGTAAAAAGCTGGAATTCCTAATTGCAGAGGTTCTCAAAGAGGAGTTCCCTGGCATCACCTCGGGTACAAGGGCCACCCTGGCATGTACAGAAGACAGGGCCTCTCTCTCCAGCAGTGCAGCTTCCCAACAGAGCTGGACAGTGCAGAGAGAAACCACCTGCTGTCGTCCAGGCCTGTCTAGGATCCTGCCCCCTGTGTCTCTCTGGCCAGCCCAGGAAGGGGAAGCTGGGTGACGTACTCACCAGAAAGTCTTCCTCACAAAATACTTTGCCATTGACAAAATAAAAGGCTTTTCCTCTCAGCTTCCGGCCTAAGAAAAAAATACAAAGATGGCATAAAGGGAAATGCTAAACTGCAGTGAAAAGAGCCGGCGAGGTGGGGCACACCTGTAATCCCTGCAGCTCAGGAGGCTGAGACAGGAGGATTGCAAGTTCAAAGCCAGCCTCAGCAACGGTGAGGTGCTAAGCAACTCAGCGAGACCCTGTCTCTAAATAAAATATAAAATAGGGCTGGGGATGTGGCTCAGTGGTCGAGGGCCCCGGAGTTCAATCCCCGGTACCAAAAAAAGAGTGAAAAGAAAGGTGGTACCTTATTAACAACAACAAAAAGGCAGGAATAAACACACATACACTAAAAAAAAGGAAATGCCATCTGCCAATAAGTTTCCAGTTACCACAAGATGCCGTGACCCTCAGCCATGGGCAGGCTGAGGCCAAAAGGAAGGGTCCCCTGGAAGATGTTATATGGTGTGAAGCCCTGACGGCTGAGGGAATCACCCTAAGCCCACCTTCTAGGACCTCCTCTCTGCTTAGAAAGAAGTCAGAAACCCTGAGTGATGGGAGGACACAGGCACACACTGAAGTGGGGTGCCAGTAACAGTATCTTATGAAGCTGCCGTTTTCCACCAGCATTTATGACAGCCACTGACATGTCCTCCAGGGGATGCTTGTGACAACCTACCAGGGAGTCCTACAAATTGGTTAACTTTATTTCTTCTTTTGCCTGAATTGTAGAAAACACACACAGTTGGAAGGACTGTTTTGCTTTCTTTGCTGGGGGGTGTGGTACTGGGGATTGAACTAAGGGGCACTCAACCACTGAGCCACATCCCCCAGCCCTTTTTTGTATTGTATTTAGAGTTGCTTAGCACCTCACCATTGCTGAGACTGGCTCTGAACTCACGATCCTCTTGCCTCGACCTCCTGAGCTGCTGGGATTACAGGGGTGTACCACCACGCCCGAGTGTTTTGTTTTCTTTTTATCTAAATGTGGTGGGTGGGAGTGGGAAAAATTCAAAAGCACCCTGACTCCTTCAATGTGACTTCAGTTTCCATGAGGCTAAAACACTGACAAGACAAACATACCTTAACAATCGCTTTAATGTTGTGTAACACAATGGTGCCAGGCACAGTGGCACACACCTGTAATCACAGCGACTCAGGAGACTGAGGCAGGAGGATTCCAAGTTCAAAGCCAGCCTCAGCAACTTAGTGAGACCCTGTCTCAAATAAAACATTAAAAAAAGGGGGGGTGCTGGGGATGTGGCTCAGTGGTTAAGCAACCCTGAGTTCAACCTCTGGTACCAAAAAAGAAAAAGAAAGAAAACACAATGGTGCTGCAGGTACATATGGCCTGTGTGGAGTCTCCAGATGGCTCCTCAGCTGTGCTGGCAGGTCTGGGTGCATTTCCAGCACTGAATGAATTCTCAGCACTGAATGAAATCAAGCCCCTGCAGCCTGGTGCCTACAACATGAAAACAAAATCTCCAACGTACAAATACTGTCAGCAATGAGGCACAGAAAACATCCTGGGCAAACTTCCCTTGCCTCGTGCTGCCCTGAGCAGACACAGCCACACAGGCGGATGGAGAAGGGACAGGTACAAAGGCTTGGTGGAGCTCAGGCAGGACCCTGACAGCATCCACATGGAGGACAAGCCATAACAGAGGAAACACACTTCACTACGAAAGCGAACACCTTCAGGTGGATTAGGGCCCCGTACTTCACCACGTAGAAGGCCCTGCCCTTCCTCAGCCTGCAGACCTTCTGTGCTGCGGTGTCTGTTGTCAGGTCAAGGGTTGCCTCAATATTTCCCAACCCTGCTACCAGTTCCCAGAGAACCTTTTAATACTCTAAGTAGAGGCTGCATTCCTTGAGGGCATCACTAATTTCCAGGCAGCTCCACACTGGAAGGGTTTGGTGAGGATCTCGACGGTGCAGGAAATATCACGCTGGAACCACCAGCGCGTACACTACATTCAATACCTATTCAGATCTAAAACACAGCCAGGCGCCGTGTGCTGCACTCCTGTGATCCCAGCGACTCAGGAGGCTGAGGCAGGAGGATTACAAGTTCGAGGCCAGCCTCAGCCACTTAGCAAGCCCCTGTCTCAAAATAAAAAATAAAAAGGACTCAGTGGTAAAGTGCCCCGGAATTCAATCCCCAGTGCCAAAAAATAATAATAATCATATATACACACATATGTATGTATAAATGTACATATACAATTATTTTCTACATATATTATGTATATATACACATACATATCATGTAAAAAATGATTCTTTATCTTTGTATGAAAGTCTTTATATATGTCATACAAATAATACTAACAAATCCATTAAAAAAAGAGTATAATGAGGAAAATGAGCAAAAGACAGGAAGAGAAAGTGCACAGAAGAGAAAACCTGTTAAACCTTGGGCAATAGCCAGTGTTAGTAATAAAAACTTAATTATCTACAACATAATAAAAAGATGTTCTACCCCACCAGCAATCAGAATAATGCAAATTAAAGCCACAGGGTTCTATGTCACTCCCATTTGACAAAAATGACTAAATCCAACAACACTATATCATGGTGATGCTGGTGCAAAGGTCCATTGGGACAACCACCTGGGAATAATTTGTCAAGAGCCAACAGAGCTCAAGATCTGTATAACCTGTAGCCAGTTGCCCTTGAGAAGATCCCATGTGCAAAAGCAGGTATATGTGCAGATGTTCACGCAAAACTGCTTACAGAAAAACTAAAAGTGTCTTCCGTGTTTCCCAAGATAGAAGAATTGATAAATAAACTGAGGAAGAATTTGAAATTATACTCGATGGATGTGATACTACTCAACAGTCAATGTGAAGAGGATAGATCTATACGTATCATTAACTGAACAACAATTACTAATAAGGCAAATTTTCCAAACATACATCAATATGACAGTACATCTGAAAGTTCAAGCACACACGTATGAACGAGCATTAGATGTGTTTTGTTGACAGCTGTGCGTCAATACTGTGAAACAATAAGAAAACTGGAACTGGTAGGTGCCATGCTCAGTTCTACCATTACTGCCCCAGGGAAGGAAGGGATAGGATGGGAAGGGGAAGCAAGAGAATTTTCATCATCTACAATATTTTACATCCTTTATATAAACATATAGAACCAAAACGGCAATGTATAAATGTCTGTGCGATCTGGGTGACAGGTTAAGGGTTATTTCCCACCCTACTTTCCTATAGTTCTAAACACACACACACACACACACACACACACACACACACACCCTGTAGATGAAACATTACAACCAAAGACGATGTCAAACTAGAGAAAACACCTGCACTACATGACAGAAAAGGATTTGACCTTAATATGCAAATAACTCAATGAACAGCCCTATATGAAAAACGGGCAAAGAACGAGAAAAGACAAACCACAAAGGAGGTGTGAAGACCAATAACTGGAGGGAAATCTTCAGCTTTCTACATGATTTTAAAGTCTGAAAACTGAATGAAATAGAGAATGGGGTATGGCTCGGCGGTAGGGCCTAGCCAGAGTGCTTGCCCAGCATGCACGAGGCCTGGGCTCCATCTCAGGCACCACACATACACTAAAGTAATAGTCACAGCATACTGCGCTTTCCGATCAGACTGGCAAAGGTAAACAGAACAGTAATACCCAATATTAGTAATGACACAGGCAAATACTCCTGCCCTCTGGGGGGGATGATAGAAACTGGAATACACTTTTAAGGAGAGAAATTTGGCCAATAAATATCAACAGAACTTAGAAAGTTCTGATTGTTTAAATTTTACCCCCAAAAAATTCTGCCTGAGGAATTTGTCTTATGGAAATTATCAAAGTTAGATTATTGAAAGGATATCCACGTGAGAGTTTCTAATAGTTTAACAAAAATAAACGTTAATCAAATATCCAACTTGTATCAAATAAATAGTGGCACATAAACATGTTGGACTATTACAGAGTCACTAAAAGATTGTGTGTGTGTGTGTGTGTGTGTGTGTGTGTGTGTGTGTGTATGTGTGTGTGTTTTCAAAAGAATTAAGTGAGCTGGGGTTGTAGCTCAGTGGTAGAACACTTGCCCAGCATGTGTGAGGCACTGGGTTCAATTCTTAGCACCACAGAAAAATTAATTAATTAAATAAAGTTCCATAAACAACAACAACAACAAAAATAAGTGACATGGAAAATATTTAAGTATGTTTAAAGGGAGTATATAGCATGTATGTATGCTACAGTTATGGATATACATACACAGATAGTCACAAAATTATATAAATGCTCATTTGATGTATATCAAATACATCTTTGAGTGTAAGAAAGTGACTTTCAGTCTTTTTCCCTGCAATAACTACATATTACTTTTATAACCTGGAACAAGTTCTAATGGAAAGGGGGAGTGTGGAAAGGGGAATGGGGTGTACATAGGAGGCTACAACTCTTTAGCTTTCCAAAGTTCTGCTCTTGTCCTTTCAGCAAAGTTACAGGTACCTTCTTTTCTAGAGGGCGTCCATGTTAGGATTTAGTATTTCCTCACTCTGCTAAACTAGGGTAACAAGAGTCCTTAACTACAGCTAAATGATTTCAGGTTCACCAACAGAATCCCCTTGACAATCAGCCATGAAATTAATTTTAATTACGTTACTTACTTAAACTTTCCTCTTTATAAAAGGACTTTAGAGAACTCAACGATTTTGGAATGAAATTAAGGATCAACTGAAGCATCTTTTCCAACTTTTGTCCTCATTAAATACCTGGGTGAAGCCAGGCACAGTGGTGTACGCCTATAATCCCAGCTACTGGGGAGGCTGAGACAAGAGAATTGCAAGTTTGAGACCAGCCTGGGCAATTTAGGGAGACCAAGACCCTGTCTCTGGATAAAAAAATAAAGAGGGCTGCGCTTGTAGCTGAGGGTAAATCACCCCTAGGTTCAGTCCAATTAAAAAAAAAAAAAAAAAAAAAAAAGATAACTGGGTGAGAGCTGATCTGCTGCCCTCAGTTCCTCCCCAGTAACAAAGTGACAAGGACAGAAAAAGACCACACAACCAGAAAGGCTGAATGCTGCACAACCAGAAAGAAAAACAGGTCACACATTGTTGACTGCAATTAAAGTCCAGGGCTTCCCACAGAGAAGAACCCTGTTCTGAAGAGGGGAGGCCCGGGGGCTGCAGTTGTGGATAGAGCCACTAGAGAGCGCCAGCAGGACGCCAGGAACTTGCAAAGGACTTCCCAGAGGGAGCTGAGCCTGCTCACCCAATGTGAGAGAGCCCGGGACTAGGGCGTTCTAAGAAATCTAAGTTGGAAATCCAGGGCGTTCTAAGGAATCTGAGTTGGAAATCATTTTTGTTTTGTTTTGTTTTAACAGGGAACAGATGACCTCTATTTCAAAAGCCACCAAGGAAGATTATTCAACATGCAAAGCCCTGAGTCTTCTAGCGTGCCCATACATATGGACTATCGGGCTTTTTCACCTAAGAGATCAACAAGGATTTTTAAGTGCTTGGCACTGCCATCGCTGCACATTCTTCTAAACTACTGATGAGAGCATAAGGTGATCAACTCTCCTTAGAAGGGAAAACTCTAAAATGGGTGTCCCTGACTCAGTGGGGCTGTCTGGGGCTTGACTTTGGAAAGGAATAAGAAATATGGATAAATATTTCTTAGATCTAAACTGGTAGCCTTAGAGGAATGAATACATAAAACTGAACACATCTAAATGATGAGCCACTTAAAATACCTTTCAGCAGGGCGTGGTGGCGCACGCCTGTAATCCTAGTAGTTTAGGAGGCTGAGGCAGGAGGATTCCAACTTCAAAGCCAGCCTCAGTCACTTGGTAAGGCTCTAAGTAACTCAGTGAGAAGCTAACTCAAAACATAAAAAGGGCTGGGGATGTGACTGGGTGGTTAAGTGCCCCTGGGTTCAAAATAAAATAAATACCATTTAAACAGTGTTTTAATAGTACTAGAAAATGGCACACTACTAAATGATACTCAAGATATATTAATACAGGTATTAAAGAAAGCCAAGTGTATTTGTAGTATAATTCCATTTCATGATTAACACATGTCCCAACTGATATGCAAAAGGGAAAAACGAATAGTGGTTAGCACCAGCAAAAATATAACAGGGAGGCCAGGCATGGTGCGAGGTGGCCCACACATGTACTCCCAGGGTCTCCGGAGGCTGAGGCAGGAGGACTGTGAGTTCAAAGCCAGCCTCGGCAAAAGCAAGGTACTAAGCAACTCAGTGAGACCCTGTCTCTAAATAAAATACAAAATAGGGATGGGGATGTGGCTCACTGATTGAGTGCTTCCGAGTTCAATCCCTGGTACTCCGCCCTACCCCCACCAAAAAAAAGAAAATAAAAGAAATATAACAGGGATATTTCACTTTCAATTTTGCATACTTCCATATTTAAAATGTTCATTCTGGTATTAGTTATAATTATAGATTGTATCAGAAATTTTATTTTTTACTTCATCCGTTTATATGACTTTATATTTTCTTAGAATTATGTGTAACACAAAAATACTTTTAATTAATAAAAACTTCGAAGTTCCAATGTGAGAAGAAAAAGGATTGAGGAACTATGTATCTCAACTGTACAAAGAAGGACCCTGCCCCCAGGTGATAGTGCCTGGAGCAGACCTGCAAAGCACCTGTGTGAAGGAAGGGTGGTGTGTTGGCTAGTTATTTTCTATTTTCCTAAATGTTTCCCAAACTCTTAATAATGAGTGGGCACTGCTTTGATCATCATTCTAAAAATTCCCCAGATGGCTGGTCAAATCCTCTTGTTGCTGGAGCAAAGTCCTGGGTCCAGACACCAGAGGCCGCGGAGGGGCTTAGGGGCTGTCTCTGATTTTTCTTTATTCCCAAATTTAGAAATCAAGCCCCCACCCACTGACCCAAGAGAGGGTGAGGCTGAGTCTGACTAAAGGAATCAAATTTCAGCTTTCACTTCAGTATTGAGAGACCACCTGAATTTAGAAACTGGATACCACATTCAAAGTTATTTGTTGGTATTTTGTCAAGGGGGTAGGAGGTAGGGGAACACCTGCTGACTGTACTCTGTGCTCTGGGTACTATGTTTGGAACTTTCTTATATTTTATAAAATGACTGAAAAGCCCCTGCACCTGTTACAGCAGCATCAGCCCCCATCCCTGCCCATGTACTGCCACAGCCTCTTACGAAGCCATTTCCTCCTCAAGTCCCCGCCTACTCCAGGTTTCAGAGAGCACAGGGGGTTCACCAAAGAGTGAGGAGGCAGAAATAAGATATGCCAGGTGTCAGTATCAGGGAGCAGAACAAGGACTGATTATTCTTTGATATCACACCCAAAACCATTCCCAACTTTGTCACCTCACAAAAATATGATACTTGTTTTTTCAGGGCCTAGGATCCAACCCAGGGCCTCATACCTGCTGGGCAAGTGCTCTACCACTGAGCCATACGCCTGGCCCACAACAGGATATTTAAGAGTTAAATGTCTTTGTTTCATAAGTGAGAAAATCGATGCTCACCCAAGTGGTGGGTGGGCAGGCTGGGAACTCGGGTCTGAGACTCTGAAGCCCATGCTTAATAAACTACACCATGGGAACGCCTAGCATGATGTAATGCTTATTGGACACACACCTATATGCAGAATCCTGCTTCTCTCTTCTACCAGAGAATGGAGAAGGGAATCTTCATTATTTAGGGAGCTTTTTATGTACTAGGCCCTTTACTTACATCATATCACAATGAAAGCACCATGTACGATTCTATAAAAATTCCTTGTGAGGGCACATATTTGGATATAATCTGATTGGTGGCTGGCTCCCATCTTCCACCTGGAGACACACTAAAATCTATATATTTTGGGGGGAAAGGGACAATGAAGGGTGAGGTCAGGCAGGGAACAGCAAGCAATCTGGCCTTGAGAAGCATGAAAGAAGAACATGGGGCCAGGAATGTGGCTCAGCGGTTGAGCATCCCTGGGTTTAATCCCCAGTTTAAAAAAAAAAAAAAAAAATGAAGGAGGAGGAGGAGGAGGAGGAGGAAGAAAAAAGAACTAAATCCAGGCTGACTCACTCCAGATCTAGCGGATGAAACAGACACTAACTAGCCTGGAAAGTCCTGGCATCACTGCCGCTTGTCCTGAAAGTTCCAATCAAGGACAGGATCCCCAATCATTCACATGAACACCTAAGCCAGAGCACCCAACCACCACTAGGTGGCACCAAATCATATCCAGAACCAGGACAGACGGGCTGCACAACCTACTGAGAACTCAGAGCAGGCTGGCAGGCGAGGCTGGCTTAGGCCAGCTCATCAATCTCCTGATAACGTACCTCTGCATTTTATCATCTGAACCTTACCTATTGTATTACGGTGGTGCTTTACTGAATCTTCATTTTGCCAACGGGGAAGCTAAGAGGCCAGCTGAACTTATCCACAAAGCTAAATCTAAGAAGAGTTGACATTCGAACCCAGTTCTTTGCAGGGCAAAGTCAATACTCTTTCCACCATACTACATAGACACTCTTGTCTGTTCCAATAGGAATCTCTCACACACTAAGGGGAATGTCTTGGTCAGCTGGGGGTGCTGGGACAAAATCCCATAAACGAGACGGCTTGAACAACAAACATCTATTGTCACAGTTCACAGGTAGGAAGATCAGGGTGTCGGTGGGGTGAAGTCCTTCCTGGTTTTCAAATGGCTGTCATCTTGCTATGTCCTTACATAATACATAGGAAGCTACCTCCTTCTCCAGTCTCTTCTAAGGGCACCAATCCCACTTCTGAGCCTCCAGCATTGTGAGCGCTTCACCTCCCCAGCCCCATCTCCAAATACCAATACCATCACACTGGGATCTTGGGGGTCACACACTTGAGTTCACTGCAGGGAAGAGGATGCACTCCTTGGTGTTCATAATCAAACCTCATCTCTACTCTGCTCCCTCAAGCTTCCCACTCCCTTCCCACTCCCTTCTTATGGCATCCCCTACTCGGGAGACATTCACCAAGGAGCCAACTGTGGCTACAGCACAGCTATTATAGATAGAATGGAAGGGTCCAGGGGCCAAAAATTAGACCAGTGATTCTCAAACCTCAGCATTCTTCAAAACTACCTGGCGAGTCTATTTCAACATACACTGCTAGACTCTGTTCCCTAAGTTTCTGATTTTAGTAGGTTTGAGGAAGGATCTAAAATTTTGCATAGCTAGTAAGTTCACAGATAATACTGATGGGGCTGGTCCAACACTGTCTACCCTGGGGACCACTGAGTTCAATGACACCTCAGGCCTGTCTCTGAACCAGCATTTCCACTTTATACAATTCATCTTGGTCAAATCAAAGTTCTAAGACCTAGACCAGGCCTAGATAATTAGCTTCCAACCTAAAAATGTGGAACTATTAGAGTTAGATTTTTTTTTTTAATTGTAGTTTCAGAATCATCCTGCTTCCTGAAGAGGAATTCCCCCCCACCAGGGAAAAGCTGGCCATATGCACACTAAGCATGTAGTAAGCAACTAGTCTTTCCCGAGTTCTGTATTACAGAACTGTTCTTTTCCTATTATAACACGGTTTATGAAATATTAACTGATAATCGTACAGAGAATCTACTACAAAAAGACACACACTTTCCACAAATGCAGTGAATGAATATTTTATATTTGCTTTCAGGGAACCTTCAGTCGAAAAGAGAGAAAAGCATCTGATAAAGCCAGTGTAGATTAACAAGGGACACAGCAGCAAGGGTGGCAGAGAGGCCAGCCATCATGGGACAAGTAAAACTGAACTTGCAGTAATTCCCACTATTTCCCCTTCCTTCTGCAGAGAGAAATGAGTTGTAACTTCACCACAAATTTCTGTTCCCAGATAATCTCTCTGACAATTAAAAACGCAAGATTTCCCCAAACACGAGCAGACTTCCTGAAAAAAGGAAGTAAAAATTAGCACAATGCCATCATGTACATTGTATTTTTACTGTCTTGTCCCAACTAATAACTTCTACCTGTGTTACCTAGAGTGGCTGCCAGTCACACGTGGCTATTTACATATGAGTTTAATTAAAAGTTCAGCTCCAGTTCTTGAACTAGCACATTTCAAGTTCTTGATGGCCACTTGGGTCTAGGGCAGCTCTAGAACATTTGCATCATAGCACAAAATTCTACCCCTCTGCTTTTTCCAGAAGAGGTTAACTTTTTTTTTTTTTTTTTTCATGCTAGGTTGAACCCAGGGCCTTGTGCTTGCTAGGCAAGCACTTTGCCAAGTGAGCTATATCCCCAGCCCAGAGGTTAACTCCTAAAAGGTATTGCTAAGAACAAAGCCACAGAGAGAAAGCAACTAACCTGCTTCAGCTCAAATGCAACAGATACCCAGCTTGGATTTCACAGGCTCACCTGGTCTCGGTAAGCCAGGGGATATGGCAGAAAGGTGGAAAGTGGAAATGTTGGCTTGGGGTCCAACCTAGCTTTTGCCTCTTCCCAGAAAGAAGACCTTGACCTGTCACCTAATCCCATCGGGGTCCTTGGCAGAAGGTATGGGAGGCCAGGACAGAACTGGGGATCCCAGTGGGGAACCCAGCAGAGTGCCAGCTCATGTTAAGTATCTGTCTATGGCTGGGGTCCTTAGGGACCTTCAGTTTCCTCAAATGAAAGCTACGTGAGTTAAAAATCCCAACTGCCATCATCTCCCCCTTTGTCCAAATCCTCCATGTCACAATTTCCTTCTCCATTTATTTGTGGTAAAGGGCCTGGTTTGGAGGTTACTTTTAATTTCCATCTCTCAGATTTCCTTATAAAATGAAGTAACACAGAAAAATGAAACACAAAATCCAAGCCTCAATTATGGTCATTATCTAATTCAACTGACACAAAGTCGCCATGACAGATTGTTACAAAATCTCCTAACCATCTTCCACCTCTGTGCTCCTCTCCTGTGGACTGATCTGAGGACCATTCTTTGAGTAGCTGGGCTCCACACTCCACTTAATTCTCTTTTCATTTGCTACCCCCAGGTTGGTTGGTTGGTTGGTTGATTTGTCTTAACAGTTTCACAAATTCATTCTTTTTGTTTTTCATTCCCACTATTCTAGGCCATTATCAGCTAGATCAGGGACAACACCGCAGAGATAAAAACCCAGAGATGTGCTGAGGCTCTCTGAGCACTCAGCAGAGTACTGACTGGCTCATGCATGTGAGGACTAATCAAGGTCAGGGACACACAACTGAAGGATAAGCGAGAACAGTGCCTGGTGTTTGTTCACCAGGGCTGGAGGCAGTGCCGATTCCCACCAGCACCAGAAGTTGAGCAGCAGTGAGCCCCAGCCTGAGCTCTGCTCCGAACCCATCTAACGAACCATAAAGGCAAGAATGGAAAAAGACTACTTCCAAACAACTGCGTCCTGGAACAACACAGATCAGAAGATTTAAAGAACACAAAATATCCCAGACTCGATAAGGTGAAACTTTCAATGTCTGCCATCCAATCAAAGATCACCAGGCAAACCCAGAGGCAGGAAAACAGGACCCATAGTGAAGAGAACAGACCTGGCACAGATATTAGAATGAACAGAGAAGGGAAAATGATTGCTACTGTTACTGATTTTGTTACTATATTCCTATGTCCAAATGTTAAATAGCACCATGGAAGACATTTTAAAATCCCCAACTAAACCAAGAGTTGAGAACTAAAATGTCAGACAGGGAAAAAACCCTGGATGGGATTAATGACAAATTACACACGAGTGAACTATGGGACAACTTCAAGATGCTTATTAAAGGAGTTGCTGGAGTCCCCAAAGCAGAGAGGAGGGAGGAAGTAGCAGAAAACTTTGAAAAAAATAATGGCAAAAAAATATTCCAGAGTTGGTAAGGGTCATAAAGCCACAGATCCAAGAAGCACAATGAATCCCAAGAACAAGAAACATGCAAAGTACACCAAGAGACATCATAACTAAACCTCTCAAATTCAATGATAACGGGACAACTTAAAAGAAGTCAGAAAAAAAAAAAAAAAAAAAAAAAGATGTTACCCATAGAACAATAAAGGTGAAAATGGCAAAGGTTAGGGGTTATAGCGTAGAGGGAGAGCATTTGCATAGTTAGTTTGTGTGAGGACCTCAGTTCAAGCTTCAACACCACCACCAAAAAAAAAAAAAAAAAGCAAAAACAACTGAGAAAAGACAACAAGTGAGAAAAGAGTAAATAATTTATTTTTATTTTAAAAAGTGTTAGCTGCTGAATGGATGAACACAATGTGGTATATTCATACAGTGGAATATTATTTGTCCTGAAAAAGTAATGAAGTATCGATACATGCTACGACATGAACATGCTAACGAAAGCAGTCAGACAGGAAAGATTATGTATTGTATAACTCCATCTGTATGAAATGTCCAGTCTCTGAACTGGACAGTAACCTCATTGCTGTGCTCCAAGACCAGTGTGGACAAAGGGGCAGATGGGCAGGGAAACAAATGGAACCAGAGACCTGTTCGTAGGTGACAGCAGTGATCCAAGCAAGAGACAGAGGGCTTCCCTAAAAGGGAATCCAGGAGCCACCAATGGTGACTGCTGTCAACAGGATCTAAAGCACCAGAAGATGAAGAAGACTATGGAACCACTGGGGAAATGTCATAAGGCACATCTAAGTGGAAGAATCCAGGCATGACCAAAGGCACACCAGGATGAGAGCCAGGCAAAGACGACGTCTGTGTAGGTAGAGCACCCATTTATTTTTGCTTCCTTTTGGTAGAGTTACAGGTGACTGTCTTCTCCCATATGCATTTTTTATAATGTCACTATATTGAAATTGTGATATTTAAAATGCAAAAAAATAAATTCTACCAACAATTTTCTAATAAGTAAACTCTGATTAGAAAAGACTTAGGAATTAGACACTTTACATGTACAGTTCAACATCTACATGTGGCTATTTAAATTAACTGACTAAAATGATATAAAAGGAGCAATTCAGTTCCTCAGTCACACTAGCCACATTTCAATGCTCCAAAGCCACCTGTGGCCAGGGGTTGCTCTCATGGACAGTGTAGGTCTGGAGTTGAGAGGCCAGGGAGCTGGAAGCCCAAAGGAAGGCAGAGGGGCAGGTAGTCAGACCAGCTGCAGGGTCAGGGAAAGTCCCCAGCCTCAGTGTTGACCCTGGGACACTCCACCAGTGAGTCGGCAGTCCTCCATCTCTGCAGGGGGACCCAGGACTCTGTGGTCACAGGCTCCTCATGCCTGGGACTGATGCACAGTAAAGGCTCAGAATGTGGACGTGGAAATTGAGGTGTAGGTCACACCCAAGACACGCTCTGAAGTACAGTTCAGATCCCCTAGGCTGATCATGTGATATACAGGAAGATGCTGATATTGTCTTGCTCTCTGTGACTTCATGGCCTCTGACGGGGCCACCAAGTCTGGCCTCCATCCAGTGCACCCCTGAGATAAACACAAGGGACCCTCTGAAAACCCCGCAAGTCAGTCACCCCTCTGCACACTCACTCCAACCCATGCAGCCCTCTGCCCGGCTCCAGCCCGTTTGGGTTGCTTCCTGACCTCTCCCTCGCCCACTGATTTCCTTTAGCGTCTGCCCACTCTTCCTTTCTCACATTCCAGATCTTCAGCTTTTTCCTTAAACCCAGCTGACTCACTCAGCTCATACAGCAATGTGGAATGGGATGAGAAACACTGGGGCAATTCAATGGCTCAGAAATTCTGAATCAAAGGCCTTAAAAAAGAGAGACCTCCAATCAGAGGAATAGGTTCATTCTCTCCTACGGTGGCATCCCAGTACTGGTACCCCCCGTCCGTTCCAAGTCCCAGGCAATCCCCTGCTCCCAAACCCGAGGGTGGCTGAACACCCAGTCTTTGTGGTCACACAGCTCTGAGGCAAACCTGAGAGGCCAAGGAGGATCGCATGCCCCGTGCCGGGTTCGTTCCTCCAGCTCTTGCTCTTTCTGAGCAAAGATCATTTTAGTAGAGCGGATTTGAGCGAGGGCTCTGGATCCACACAGTCAAGTGCCGACCACACCAAGAGCAATATAACCAAAACCAAGGAAATTAACTCTCTTAGCCACCAACCGCCGGACTGCAAAAGGAGGGTAAAAATCATGCTGACCTGACTGGATTGTGACAAGGACTCGGTGGGCAGCTGGGGGTGAAGGGTGATGAGGCACTGGGCCCACAGCAAACTGGAAAGTTCACTTATAAATATGGCAGCGCAGCTGTGGCTGTGGCTCAGTGGCAGAGCGCTCGCCTAGCATGTGTGAGGCCCGGGGTTCCATCCTCAGCACCACATAAATATAAAATAAAGGTATTGTATCCACCTACAACCAAAAAAGAAAAAATATATATATATGGCAATGACTGCCTGCAACAGGCCGGCCATGACGGGTTGGCTGAAGCTCAGCCAAGCCCCAAGGTATGAGCCTTTCCCAAGGCGGGGCTGACGAGGTCATTTCGAGTCAATGGAATGGTAAAGGACTTCAGAGGCAGCATTTAGACTTTGTAAGAAAAGCAAAATAGCTGACAAGAGCTTTCCTACAGTTCAGAGGTGAACTTACTGGTGGGTCGAGGTGTGTATTTATTCACTGACAACCTCCGACCCACGGGGCGGGCTGCGTTCTGTTGTCCTGCTAACCCCAGGTAACAACGTGGCGTCCTGTGAGCGTTCATGCAGCCTTCTCCTAACTCAGGGCTCGCCTCCCCCCATGGGGTGCGCCTTCTTTAGGAGGCAGGCATCTGGTTTCCGGAAGGCGAGATAAGCAGTGGCGTGGATTCTCAGGGAGGTAGGGCAGGCGCGTCACAGCGCGCCTTCTCACCCAGGGATACACACGATGGACGACTCCACTGAAGTTAACCTCTGCTGGCCTCGCTGTGCATGCCAGCGCTGTCCCCTGAGTGGACCTGCTCCAGCCTCCTGTGGCTCTCCTCATTCCTCGGAACCAAACTCCCATCCCGAGACCTGAGCACCCCAAGTTCCATGGGCTCCTGGAGGAGAGTATGTGGGCTGAGCTGCTTGACATTTTCCAGTTTTTTCAGCTGAAAATTAATAGCGACTGTGAACACAACGTGGCCCACGCACGGGTTTCACCTTGACTGAGACAGAATGTGGCTGCTACAAAAATGAATAAATGCATTCCACTGTCAAGTACGATAAATTAGGACAAATAAAAACATTTTTTTTTAAATCCCATCTTTTGGACCTAAACCTGCCTGGGATGGGAATGCAAGGCCCCTGCTTTCTCCTCACCAGTCTGTTCTAGTAGGCACCCAGGAGAATTCCACCTGACCCCTCAAGTCAGCACACTCTTCCCTCTCATTCCACCTCTCAGGAGCTAGACAGGCGTCAGCTTCTCCTCAGACAGCCACTCCACACACAGCGTGCATGGCCACTGGACCCCCTCCAGGGCGTGCCCATGGCTGCTGGAGAGCAACCAGCCAGGAGCAGGGCCACCTCAAGGAGGCACGGCCTGAGCCTGAGAAGGGAGACCACAGCACACATCTCCATGGCAACCACACTCAAGGCCCAAGAAAGAAGAAAAGAAAACTTTAGCAAACCACAGAGACGCCCACACATTGCTTCCCGAGAGAGTACTTCTGGAACACCAAGGAAACATCCAGGGAGGGGGCGGATGCACACAGACACTCCCTCTGGCTATGTGTAATTATGCGCAAACCCAAAACAGGCTAAAGGCTCAGGGACAACCCATGTAACTGGTGACGTGATCACCAGAAATATAACGCTAAGTCAGAAAGGATACAGTGTTTCTATACCATCATCACAACTCTAAAAAGTATGGATAAATTTGAACAAAAATGGGTAGGGAGGCCCAGCAAGGTGTCACATGCCTGTAATCCCAGCGGCTAGAGCCGCTGAGGCAGGAGAATCACGAGTTCCAAGTCAGCCTCTGCAATTTAGCGGCTCAGGGAGCCCCTGTCTCTAAATAAAATATAAAATAGGGCTGGGGATGTGGCTCAGTGGTCGAGTGCCCATCCCCCCCCAAAAAAAAAATGGGTAGGGAAAACTGAAGAGAAAGCCGCTGCGCTACAATGCCAACACAACAGGTTTCTGCCTTAAAATTTCCCTTTGTGGTTTTCGTGTGGTTTGCACGGCTCAAAGCGAACTCATCAGAGGGTGGGGAAAGGTGCTCATCTGTGCAGCGAACCCACCTTGGTGCCTGGGAGAACCTGTATGCACCCACGTAAGCAATGGCTCGCTGAGTCCTGGCAGAACACCACGGAGCCTCCCAGGACACAAGAGGATGCGAGCGGGAGCCTTCCACTAGCCTCTCATCTCGTCCCCGTCTGGTGGGGGACGGGCTTTCTGCCCTACCCACGGGACAGAGCTGTGGCTCTGAAAGCACTCGGCTACTGTTTCTCAGCATCCCACAATTTGTGCCGCAGTCACCCAGCCTCTCTGATTTGTATCATTCTTTCAGTGTCTGGGACAAGGACCCGGGATGCTGGCGCCTCTGGCCCATTCTTCTTTCTGTTGTATATGTCTTGGTGCATTTTCTGTTGCTATAATTGAAGAGCACAGACTGAGTTTATAAAGAATAGAGGTTTATTCAGCTGACAGTTCTGGAGGTCTGGGGGTGACGGTTCTTATCTGATGAGGTCCTTCTCGGTAATGGGGGCTCTGCGCAGTACCAAGGCAGAGCAAGGCATCTCGTGGTGAGATGGAACGAGCATGTATCAGCGCAGGTCTCCCCTACCAATGCAAAGCCACTAATGCAATCACAGGGGCTTCACCCTCATGACCTCATCTAATCCTAGTTACATCCCAACAACATATGACTTAGGGGATTAAGTTCCAACATGAGTTTTAGAGGAGACAAACACCCCAACCATAGTACTCCATACGCTGAACCTACAAGAGCATTGCTGTACCCTTACCAGTCAAACCAGTGAGACTTTGGCCTGCCTTTTTAATGTGTGTGAGCTTGACAGTATCCCAAGATTATGTTTTAAATGTGTATCAACAAAATCCAAGAAATGTCTGTTCATACCTACAGATATATACGGCACACACATATGGCCATAACCCAGCTTTAAATACCATAAAGAGGGGCTCAGTTACAGTGTGTTTGCGTAGCCTGCATCAGGTCCTGGGTTCAATCCCCACCACCACAAGGAAAAAAAATTAAGGATAAACAGCATATATGTGGTAGAGTTTTTCTCAGTGGGGAGGGTTGTTTGGTTTTCTTTGTGGGGTGTGGCTGAGGAATTAACCCAGAGCCTCGTGTTTGCTAAGGATCCACTGTACCACTGCGCTATACTTGCAGACCTATGTGAGGCTTTAACCTAGATTATTTTTTAGTTTAAAATGGATAAATAGAAAACATATAGTGGGCTGGGAATGTAGCTCAGTGGTAGAGCAGTTGCCCAGTATGCACTAGTGCCCTGGGTTTGATCCCCAGCACCCAAACAAACAAAAAACACACACACATATATTCTGAAATATACTAATCAGGCTCTATTATCGAAATATCATAAAGAACAAAGAAAAAAATCTTCCTTTGCTTGACTAAGAAAACAAACAGAGAACCAGAAAAATGGGGACATATAAGGCAGGAGCCCTGGTTGCTGGTGCCTGTTCTGCTGCCAGGTTTTGGACCTTGAAAACTACCCTTTTCTTCTTTGGGCTGGGAATTGAACCCAGGAGTGCTTTACCACTCAGCCACACCTCCAGGAATTTCTGAGACAAAATCTTGCTAAATTGCTGAAGCTGGCCTTGAACTTGGGATCCTCCTGCCGCAGCTTCCTGAGTGGCTGGGATGACAGGCATGTGCCACCATTCCTGGCTCTTTGAAAACTTCTCTCCACTCTCCGCCCCATTTTCTCTTCTAAGAACGGGGTAGACTGGACGCCCCCCGCCCCTCGGGGTGCCGTCGCCATGATGCTGAGGCTCACTGAAACACGCTAGAGGACCTGCAGGGCCGGAACACAGCACCAGGCAACTCCCGCCTCTGCTGAAAGCCACGTTAAAGGACAGCAATAAGTCAAGTGAGCAAAGGCACATGACTTCAAGTGCTCAAAAGACATCGCTCTGACACAAGCCTGGCCCCCCAACATGCCAGCTGCTGCACACACTGGAGAGGCCAGGAGACACAGCAGGAGTGTCTGCAGGCCCCGTGGCACCCCGCACAGCTCCTTCAGCAGCTCTGTTCTAGGGCCCATGCGCTGACACCAGGGCAGGACAACACCAACAAGCAAGAAGAACGTGCCAGATTCAGAAGCCAAGGTTTCTTCCTGCAAGAGGAGGAACCTGAGTGAGGTCCTCAGGCTGGACAGATATTAAATACACAAAATGAATGAGAAGAGACTGCAGGGAACAGTGTGGCCACAGGTGTGGAAGTGGGAAAGAGAAATCCAGTTGGACTGTGATAGGAAGCAGGAAGTGATAAGATGGGGACAGACTACCAACAGAGGCCTTAGATGCTAGAGCAAGAAAACCCACACCACCTCTGTCATTAAGTCTGTGCTGGCCACCATTTGAAACAACATAAACCCACTCCAGTAAAGAACCCAGGACTATTCAAGCAGCCACAGGTGGAGCCAGCTGACTCACCAGCAATGGTGATCCCTAAAATCTGTATGTCGGAAGCCCAACCTCCAACACAATGGGTTTGGAGGTGGGGCGTTTGGGGGTGGTGTCCTCATGAATGGAACTAGCGCCCTTATGAGAGGCCCGGGAGAGCTCAGTTTTCCCTTTTATGAGCATCCAGAGAGATGACCATCTAGGAACCAGGAAAAAACACCCTCCCCAGACACCAGACCAGCTTGTACCCCAATAATGGACTTTGCAGCTTCCAGAAACCACCATAAATAAATGTCTGTTTATAAGTCACTCAGTCTAAGATACTTTGGGGTTACAGCAGCCCTGAAACACTGAGACACTCATCAGTAGGCTTTTCTCCCCACAGAGAAAATAGTAACTAGTTCAAATAGTAACTAGTTCAAATAGTAACTGCTTGAGGTGAAAAACAACCTCTACTTCATATTTATTTGCTTCCTCCAGGTAAACAGAGGAAATATTGATAAACTGCTGTGGAAATCAAAGGTCAAAGATAATTGGGGGAGGGGAGGTAATGGAATTTAACCCAGGGGTGCTTAACTGCCAAGCCACATCCTCAGCCCTTTTCAGTTTGAGATAGGGTCTCGCTAAATTGCCTAGGCCTTTGCTGAGGCTGGCCTTGAACTTGCAATCCTCCTGTCTCAGCTTCCTGAGTTGCTGGGATTACAGGTGTGCACCACAGCACCTGACCAGAGATCATTTTAAAGGACTATCTGGTCACAATCCCCATCCAGGTAAACCACAAACACATGTCAAAGATTTTTTATTTAACTCATGTCAACTCACACTGCAACTGGGAGAATGCAAAGAACCACACGTACAGGCCATCAGGAAGGCTGAAATCAATTTGATTACTAGATGCAAAACTGGCCAATCTCCACAAAGCAACCATGATCACCATCGAACAGTCTGCGCTGCAGTGAACAAGTCGTGGGCATCACCACGAGCATCCCCCCAGGGACAGTGTCACGGAGTTCAAAGACCAAGAGAATCAAAGACCACATGACTCCTAGGTGTCCACTAAGGACACACAGATTTCCATCTCAAAAATCTCTTCCAACTTCTCCCTACAAAGGTGAGCACTGATCAGCAACATAACCGTGAACTCTCGGGCACATGTTCTGGGGAATCCGCAGTTAGGACTCAAGTGCAAGGGGAGAACTCTGAGCTTCTTCCTGGGCCATCAGGGCTCAGCAGGTCAGGGGGCGGGTCTGCACACCAGGCAGCTCTGCATGCGAATCAGGTCATTTCACAAACAAGCCACCAGCAGGTTCTTTCCTTCCCTTGCCAGGAGGTTTTGAAATGAGGTGCCGGGTACTAATCCGTGCACTCAACCCAAACCACCCCACGGAGGGTCCTGAGAGTTTCGAAAAAAGGCACTTGCCCCTGTCTAGGAGTTCCACCTCTACAGCTTCTGATTCTGCTGGTCAGGGTGGGGCTCACTGGCTTTTAAATCTCCCCAGGTAATTCTAATGAGCTGCCCGCATGGAGCTCCACCAGGCCAAACTGTAACAAAGACCCCTTCATCCTTGACATTCTGTGGCTTTGGTGTAATGGGTCTTTTTCACTGAGAGCTGCTAATCCCAGTATACAACTGGAAAATATCACCAGGACATTTTCCTAAAATGCTCCTCAAAATTAACCTTTGGTGGAACTCAGAAAATAAGCATAATTCATGACTTGGTCAGACTTGGCACCCATCCTACATGATGGTCTTCCACTGGGGCAGCTGCTGTTAAATGATCCATCTCCTGATTTCCACTTTAACCATAATGCATGTGCTGGACTATACAGAAAGACACCCACCGGTGTGTGCTAATGAGCAACCACTACACAGGTGGTATACATGCACACACAGACACCCACACACCTCACACTCATTCAGCAGCTTCTCAGTCAAGGACTGGGGTCAAAGAGTTACAAACCAGCCTGCCTCACATTGAGCTGAGTGACTCATCAATGGCCTTCTAGTTGAGTGGTCCAGACCGTGGGAGAGAGAACTGACCATAGGGTAGACCCAGCATTGCCTTCGCTCCATTCTCCTCAGGCCTCTCCCTGTTGTCAGGGACCGCTTTGGATCCACGCCACTTATCACCACAGTCACAGGCAATCTTGAGTAGTTCCCATGAGTCCTTACCCTATCACGCTTGTGCTGGCGGTAAGAATCCAGCTCTCAAGGACACTTTTGGCTAGGGATGCGGCTCAGCGGTAGAGCGCTGGCACAGCATGCGTGAGGCTCATGTCCCTCCCTCTCCCCACTTCCTCAGTCCCGTGGTCCTCCTGCACCACCACACAACCCACACTTACTGCAAGCCGCACAGGTGAAGCAGGCATCGTGGTAGAGGTTCCCCATAGCCTGGCAGGCCTGGCCAGCCCCAAACACCCCTTTGCTGCATTTCACACAGGCTCCTGCAGGCAAGAACACACCAGTGAGTCAGGAGGGGACCAAGTCATCAACAGACAATGAGTAAAGCGAGATGCCATCCCTGCCCCAGCAAACCAGCCCGTCACCATCAATGTCTTTTCTGTCAATTCTCTGGCCCTTCTGATGGTCAGTCCCTTTGAATGCAGAAAACAGCCCCCAGGCTGGACTTCAGGCCCCACACTGTCCTCCACAGTCACGTTCATATTCAGAATACCCACTCCCCTGCCCAGAGCTCTGAAAGGCTCCTACCATTTATATGACTGCCCCTTTCACCCATCCACAGGAGGAACACGTGAACAGGACCGGCCTCAAGACCGCTGGCCGAAAAGGAGACGTGAGACAGAGCTCATGGGTCAGCGTAAACTGCTGGCCCAGACGCACCCTGTCCAGCAACGCTCTCTTCCGTTCGCCTTTATCCGAGACTCAAGACCTGCTCCCTCCCATTCTCTGTGCTTGAGTTTGATCCCTCGGGCTGCTGGCATCCTTTCTCACCACTCTGACCACTGAGCACAGACACAAAGCAAGGAAGGAAGCCACCTGTGTCCAAACTGTCAGTCACGGAGTGAGGAAGATCCCATATGCAGCCAAGTCAGTAGGAAAATGTCTCATCTGTGTTGTGTGTAGCAAATGAGTAGAAGAGTCCTTTGTAAATACAAAAGGTAGGAAAAAACCCAGAAATCCCAGTATCACGTTCTAGGAAAGAATGTCCTCACCGTGGGCCAGACCCTGGGCTGGGAGTTTTCAATCTCTGAAGGAGTCGCTACCATCGCCCCTCAACAACCCACATTCTAGGAAAGTCCGGCAGCTGGCAGGTTTGAGAGGTGGAATTTGAGCACAGGTTCTCACTCCAAAGTCCTGCTACCCCGTGTGGCTGCTCATACCACACACAGGGGTCCCTTCACAAAGTGAGGGAGCTCCTTCCTCACCCTCCAACATACAACCTGCTCAGGGGCTCAAGCCCAAGGCCAGCCCTTCCCTGAATCTCCTCTCGCCCACCTGGCCTGCCCCCCATTCTGCCTTGCTTTCCCATCCAAGGCCAGGTGCCTGGGACCTCAACCATAAGGCCTCTCCCACGAGGACGGGTGGCCCACAGTCCCTCCCGCCAAGGACACTGCTGCTGAGTGCCTTCCAACTGCCCCGGAGAGTCAGGACAGCAATCCTTCACCCACAAACACTCCTCCATCCCTTGCAGCCAGGCTCTCTGCAGACGCTGCCAAGAGGATGAGACGGTACTCTGGCCCCACCGTGGGGGAAACCAGCCTCTGCCACCGCAGATGGGTGGGGTGCCCAGCCTCACCCAAATCCTGCACTGAGGCTAAGTGGCCCAGGCTGACAAAAGGCTAAGGTTCCTCAAGAAGAGAAAAAGCAAGCTACTAGCTTCCCTCTGCGTTCACACAGCTCTTGGGCCATCAGATTTACAGACATGCTCAGCAGAGGAGAGTAAGAAAATGCCATCACCTGTTACTGAAAAAAATCCATGCTCAAAAGCCAGGAGGAAAGTGGGGGGCCCCAGGGAGTAAACTTTTAGGAGAGAGCCGGGGTGGTACACATCAGCAGCTCAGGAGGTTGAGGCTGGAGGATCCCAAGTTCGAGGCCCAACTGGGCAAGTTAGTGAGACTTGGTCTCAAAATAAAAAAAATCAAAAGAGCTGGGTGGGGGTGGAGGTAGCTCAGGGGTAGAGCACCACTGGGTTCAATGCCCGCAGCCACCAAGAAAAGAAAAAAGGAAAAAAAAAAAAATGTCAAGAGGCACAAGGAAGAGAAGGACACTTTCCCCTGCAATTTGAGTTGCTGCCCTTTAATTCATTCTCTTAACTGCAGCTAGAGTGATCTTTTTTCAAAAACAGCTTTAATGAAGTGTGTCACACGATAAACTGCACACATTTAAAGCGTGCAATCTGGTAAGTTTTGACATTTGCACGCACCTGTGAAATCACCACAATGAAGACGGTAAACATGCCCAGCCCAGACTTCTCCTGCCTTTTGCAAGCCGAAGCTCCTTCCTCTCCTGTCCCCAGGCAACCACGGCTCCCCTCTGTCATCACAGATTACTTTGTGTTTATGTAAGTGGAATCTGGAGCATGTACTCCTCTTCATCTGGTTTCTTTCACTAGGCATAATTATTTTGAGATACAGCCATGTTCTTTTCTTAATCAATAGTTTATCCCTTCTTATTGCCACACCGTATTGGACTGTAAGGATGCCACACACTTTATTTATCCATTCACCTCGTGATGTGCATATGAGATGTTCCCATTTGGGGCTATTACAAATAAAGCTGCCATCAATATTTACACACAATTGCTTGCATGGACGTACATTTCCTCTTCTCTGGAGTAAAGACCTAAGAATGGCTCAATCCTATGGCTGGTATATATCTAACTTTCCAAGAAAGTACCCAGCTATTTTCTGAAAAGGTTCAACTATTTTACTTCCACTGGCAGTTTATTAGTATTCCAATTTCTTCACATCTTCCAGCTCCTGGTGTAGACAGTCTTTATTTAATAAGTACTCAGTGAGATTTTAATTTGCATTTCTCTAATAACTATGTTGTGCGAGGACATTTTTTCAAGTGTTTATTTGCCACCCTCAACCTATGTGTGTGTGTGTGTGTGTGTGCAATGCACACGCACATGCGTGTGGTACTGGGGATTAAACCAGAGGTCCTCTACTACTGAGCCATACCCCCAGCCCTTTTTGACACAGGGGTCTCACCAACTTGCTGTGGCTGGCCTTGAACCTGTGATCCTCCTGCCTCGGCCTGCCATCCTGTATCTTCAGTGAAGTATCCATTCAAATCTTTTGCCAGGTATGGTGGTGCACACCTGTAACCCCAGCACTTGGGAGGCTGAAGAGGGAGGGACCACAAATTTGAGGTGAGCCCAGCCAACTTATAAAATAAAAAGGGCTTGAGATGTAGCTCAGGAGTAAAGCACCTCTGGGTTTGATCCCCAGTAACTAACGCACACACATACACAAAATCTTTTGTCCCTTTTGTTCTTGCCGTTGAGCTATGAGCATTCCTTATATATTCTGGATAAAAAACTGCTTTATCGATATTGCTCGAGCTACAAACTCTGCTGTGGTCTTCCCAGACTCTCGGCTCCATTTCAACTCAGGGGGGTCTGCCAGCTCTGCCTCCCCTCTCCCACTGCCAAGGCCTGAAGTTCCCTCAAGGGTACGGCAGGGCCTCAGCTCTTTTGCTTCCTGTCTCTCGGGAGTCACTGTCCTTCCTTCCCTGATGTCTTGTCACACTATTTTATCCTTGTGCCTGTATTTATTTCTTCTATTTTAGGTTGTTTTGGGTCAGGGGGTTAATCCAGCCCCCATCATTCCATCCACAGAATGGGCATTTATTAAACACCCTACTCGCCAAACACTGTGATAGACAACTTAGCTTCTTCATGGAATAACAATCCGACCAAAGAGAAATCATGGCTTTGCAGATGATGAAAGTGAAGTTTCAAGAAGAAGCAGGAAGCCCAAAGTCAGGCTCACTCTTCATCTGTGCCCTTTCCAGTTCCCTTTCCTACACTTACAAGGGCTGAAGGGAGTCAAGAGGAAGGAAGGTCAAGACACTCTGCTCATCCTCAAACTTAGCGTCCTCAGGTTCTGGGGCACCGGGGAAACCACAGGCCAGCTCACCAGCAGGAGCAAAGCCCCTTCTTGGCAGTGGCTTCCAGATGGAGGCAGCCTATCCTTCTCCCCACAGAGAGGTGGCCCTGGGGGTCCTGGGCACAGAGGGGCCCCAGAAGAAAGGGTTTGTGTTCCCAGGCCTCTGCTTCCTGGGACCACCCGAGGAGCTGGGGAACTGGTGGGGTTGTGAAAAATCATTATAAATCAATGGATGGGGTGGGGACTCTTTTAATATGACATTTAGCATTTTGATTTCTTCCTTTCTGCATTTTTTAACATAGAATTTACTTTTAGAGCAGATAATAGTAAACTGAGCACAAAGTATAGATTTCCTATATTCCCCCCTGCCCCAATATAGGCACAGCCTCCCCCACCCACCAAACGCAACCCCCCCAGAGTAGCATCTGTCACAACTATGAGTTCTCACTGACAACGTCACTATCACCTGGAGGCCACAGTTTACACTGGGGCAGGCTCTTGGTGTCCTATGGACTCCGACAAATGCGTAATGACATGTATCCACCATTCAAACCTCATATACAGTAAGTTCACAGTCCTAAAACTCCTCTGCGCTTCTCCAATCATCCCTCCCTTCCCCGTAACCCCTGAAATCAATAATCTTCGCACTGCCTCCACAGTTTTGCCATTTCTAGAATGTCATATCGTTGGGATTTACAGTACAACAGCCTTTTCAGATTGGCTTGTTTTACTTAGTAATATGCATTTAAGGTCCCTCTCTGCCTTTTCATGGCTTGGTAGCTCATTTTTTAAGGCTGAATGCTATTCCACTGTCTAGACAGATGCATTTCTACTGATGGGCATCTTAGTTGTTTCCAAGTTTGGGCAATTATGAATAAGGCTGCTGTAAACATCGATGTGCAAGTTTCTGTGTGAATGCAAATTTTCAGCCCGTTTGACCAAATGCCAAGGGGCGTGATTGCTGGACCATACGGTAAAAATATGTTTAGTTTTGTAAGAAGCTACCAAACGATCATTTGAAGAGTTGTACAGAATTCTTTCAAGAATCATAATATTCCCACAGAAAGGGTGAGGACTAGGGACAGTTTCCTTTTTAAAAGATGTATATAACAAGAGACAATGAACCACCAAGGACTATTCAAGCACTAACACCTGCCTGTCTTTTGTAGCTCATGATTTTCTGCAGGGAGGGCTAGCAGAATCCATCTCCTCCCACCTATCAAAAACAAAACAAAACCCCTGCAAAGGGCAGGGGTCTGCTGTATGTTTAGTGTCCCCATAAACAGAAGAAAAGTGAGTGTCCCACACATAGTAGACACCAGGTAAGCACCAAATGCATTCAAAACCCAGATTCAGTGGCACGTGCCTGTAACCCCAACTACTCAGGAGGCTGAAGCAGGAGGATCACAGCTCAAGGCCACGGGCAACTCAGTGAGACCCCATCTCAAAATAAAAAGGGCTGGGGATGTTGCTCAGTAATAGAGCGCTCCTGGTTTCAACCTCTAGTACTGATGGGGAAAAAAAGAAAAAATTGTCAAGAGTCGGGGGGAAGATGCTCTAGGTTGAGAGAAAAGCCACACAGCGAGGAAGCCAGAGGCCTGTGCCACACTCTGGGCTGTTGATGTGGCAGCAATGACCCTGAGGCACTGGCGGTGAAGGGAAGAAGCTCTGAGCCAGTGTAGGGGTGGAGAGGCGGGGGCCAGAGAAGACACTAGCCGCCTAGGAAAGCAGGCAGGACTTATAAGGGGCTGCAAGGTTTTCTAGGGCCAAAGTTCCCCCACCCCCAGGGGCTCCGAGACTGGCCCTGACTGAGGTGGCCCAGGCCTGCTGGGGCCACTCCCAAGCAGAACCTCCCCAGAAGGCAGGGATCCTAGTCACTCTCAATTTGCCCCTCCCCTGTTGAATGACTCTCATCTGGGAGGTCACGGTGGGCCAGGTCCTCAGGCAGTTGTTTGGAGCTTTATAAGCATGGTCTTCCACGTGTGGGAAGAGAAAAACTGGGTATCCAGTACAAAAGCTACCAACACGGTGACTTATTATAATGTAATGTCCTTTAAGAGGCCAGAGCAATGCAACAGGCCTTCTGCTAAGAACTTTCCATTCACCAAAGGTAAACAAAAAGTTCTCCCACGAAGGGCACTCGACTTTTTATCATGGTTCTGTACTGACGGCACTGGTGACCTGTAAACCAGACTGGTCTCTCTGTGCACAGGAGTGGTTTTCAAGCTGTTTTAATGGATAGAAACTTTTCTCAAAAAAAGTTGTGGAGGGCTGGGGCGATAGCTCAGTTGGTAAAGCGCTTGCCTTATAAGCACAGGACCTGGGTTCGATCCCAGCACTGCAAAAAAGAAAAAAAAAGTTGTGGAACCTCAAAAATACATATCAGACCAAAGGGAAGCAACTTGGTCGAGGGTGGCACAGAGCCCGCTCTGCCTCCTGGAACAGCCGGGCCCTGCAGCGGTTCAGGGAGATGACTGAGAACAAGTGACACAGCATGAGGGATCCAAACGCACTGGCCGGGGTGGTGTTCCCCATGAAACAAATTACGCCAAACTGGTCTTCAATTACCTCTCACACCCAAAGTCAAAAAATAAATGTGGCGTCTGCCCACAGCCTCTGACCTTTCCCTCACAAAGGCAGGATCCACTAGCAGGGAGGCCCAGAGAAGCCTTCACATTCAGCTGGAGCAGATGTCCTGCCTCCCTCCTGCCCTCAGCCAGCCTGAGGACCCTGGAGACCAGAGGCCCTCCTTCAATTGACATCCAACCTGGAGGGTGACCTGGTCAGCCTCTCCTGTTGTGATGAAAAGGTTTTAAATAAAAAGGCACCATTGTGCCAGCCAATGAGAGTGGCTCTGCGTCCCACGGTACCTCTTGGTGAGGAAGGTGCTCCCCACCATCCAACACCACGTGTGATCATGAAGCCATGAGCCACCTGCTGTGTCTAAAGGAGGCTGGGGTAAGGTCACTGCATCCAGACAAGGTTCGGGGAGGGGAAGAAGGCAGACCTGCCTGGAGTCTATCTGGAAGGTTAGCTGGAGCCCGAGTTGTACAAGGCTCTTCCTTAGTTGAAGCTTGCAGTCTTGCATCCAGAGAGCCCTGGGCATCAGCAGGTTCTGGAAGCGGGGCCAAGCCTTGGGGGAAAGGCCAGACCAATGACCCCAGTGATGGCAGGGCACAGTGGTGCACACCTGCAATTCCACTGATTCAGGAGGCTGAGGCAGGAGGATTGCAAGTTCAAGGTCAGCCTGGGCAACTTAGCAAGACTATGTCTCAAAATAAAATACAAAGGGCTGGGACTACGGCTCAGTGATAGAGTACCCCTGGGTTCAACACCCTTCCTCAAAAATAGAATGATCCCAGAAAGTCCTCCCCCGCCACCCTGTAAATTCACAACATATCCCCCAAGACAGCTGGTTCTGGGCCTCTGATGTACTGAGCAGACTGCTACTTCTCCAGCCTGCTGTGCAGAGTTGAGGCACCATCGCCCAACAGGACCTCCAGAAGTAGGTGCAGGGCAAGCTCCTAGGCTGATCTGAATGTGCAAACATGATTGAGAACCACAGACTCAGACAATGCAAAGCATGGCACCACATCCCCCTGGCAGCCTGGGATCCCCTGCCTCTGCTTCTCTCCCACATGCTGCGCAGTTCCCCAGTCAATGCACAAAGCTATCACCAAGCCACAAAGGAAGTACTGAAGGCCATTCTGGGCTCCAGGGGCATTGCACCAGCCCACTTTCTTCATTCTGAAGCTGCCACTAAAACACACGAAGCCTCACAGTCAACAATGGCCTCGCTTCGTTGCAGAGGGAAAGGAAGTTTCTAAGGTGATTTCCCAATCAGTCGACGCTGAGCTTGCCCTGCCAGACCACTGCCAGGTGCGCTTTAGCCCAAGGGTGCTACCACTCTCTGGCCTGAATGATCCCCTGCCCTCCACTCTCCAAAGGAAGGAGCTGAAGATATCCCGAGGAAGTCCTGCACCCCTGCTCGGACTTTCCCACAAACCCTTCCACTGCCAGCTGCCAGGGCACCGCCTGCAGTTCTGGCCTGCTTCACTTCCAGTCTCTCTGCACTCCAGAGTGAACCTTCTCAACTCTAACCTAGGATAGGAACGGTCAGTCTGCATGCAAAGTGTTGGGCACTGTTAGGGGTCCAGTGCGAGGAGGTGATGTCATGTGTCGCTTAACCAACTGGTAAAGAAGGAAAACAATAACAGCTTTGCTGATACTCTTTTACACTCTGAGTGAAACCAAAGACTGGAGGACTTTCTAAAGGATAATTTGGTACAATGTATAAAAAAAGCATTTAAAAAATTCACGTCATGTGACCCAATTAATATAACAGAATTTTTCTTAAGGGGAAAAAAAAAAAAGATGCTGACAAAAATGAATGTTCTCAGAAACAGTAAGTAGATAAGTGGTTGCCCAGAGCTGGGGACGGGGGAGCAGGGAGTGACTGCTAGTGGGTGCAGGGTCTTCCTGGAGTGATGAAAATGTTCCAAAGCTAGACAGTGAAAATGCTGATGCACAACTCTGTGAATGCACTAAGAACCACTGCAACCAGGTGTGGTGGCGCACACCTGTAAATCCAGAGACTTGGGAGGCCGAGGCAGGAGGGTTGCAAGTTTGAGGCCAGCCTCAGCAATTTAGCAAGGCCCTGCCTTAGCAAAAACCTGCCTCAAAATAAAAATAAAAAAGGCTGGGGATGTGTCTCAGCGATAGCACACCCTGGGTCCAATCCCCAGTGCTGCAAAATTCACATTCAACTCTGGTATCCTAAACTTTTTATTTGCTAAATCTGGCTATCTATGCTCAAGCATAAAGAAGAGAGTATTATGCATGCATGCAACTGGCAACCAGTTAAATGAATCTCTAAAAACACTGCCTCATTATCCTTTTGTAGGGACTGCTGTTAAAAAACCATTTTCAGTTTAGTATCACACACAGAAAGAAAACCCGGGGCTGAGGGCATAGCTCAGTGGTACAGTGTGCTTGGCACCCACGAGGCCCTGGCTTCTACCCCCAGAGGGAAGGAGGGAGAGAGGGAGGGAGGAAGGAAGGAAGGAAGGCAGGCTGGCTGGCTGTCACCAATGGTACAATACAATGCAACGACTATTCCTCAAAATCAGCACCCATGAATAAGTACCAAGTAGATGGGGAAGGGCAGCACCACCGCCTGAGGCAGGCCCTCTCCCTGAGCCCACAGGTCACTAACATTCTTGGTTCTTCCAGGGGCGAGCGCTTCTTTTCCCTGTCCACTGCCTCTCTCCTGCGAACAGTAGCTTTGGGGTGAGTACTGGGCTCCAGCCCCATCTGAGCTTCCTCATCTGCCAAACGGGGTGTGATCAGACACACGCTTCCTGAGGGGGCTCTGAGGCTTGGGCGAGATCATGTGAGCTCCTGGCACCGGGAGACATCCAGTGAAAGTTTGTACCCTCGCTTTCATTCCAGGAGAGATGTCGTCTTCCCTCATTTCCTTCCAGGCCTTAGGATGGTGGGTTAAGGAAAAGACATCAACCCTGTCCTCACAGACACCACCTTCAGGGACTTCACAGCCCCTCCTGTGCTCCCCTGAGGGCCCCCAGGCTCAGAGCTGAGGCCTCTGTTCCCAGGCCCCATGCCCCCCTCTCTGTCCCGTCCCCACAGGCCAGCAAAGCCCTGGAGGACTCGGCCACATCGCTGAGCCCAGCACAGGCAGGCGCTCAATGAGCTGAGTGACAGAAGGAGTGAATGAGTCACGCAGCTCCCACCTCCCCGCCAGCATGTCCTCCAGCTCCCTCCTGCCCTCCCTCCAACCACAGAAAACACAAATGCCAGCAGGCGGCCGGGCACCGAGCAGCTGAGTCAGGGATGGCTGCTGTGGCACAGAAAGGCTCAGGCAGTGACCCTTTTTGATTTTTTTCTTTTCAGAAAAACACAAAAGCCTGAATTTTCCTCAGAAGGAACACAAGGCTGATTTTATTCTATTTTTGTGCCACTGGGGACAAAACCCAGAGCTTCCTGCTTGCTAGGCAAGTGTCTACTACTGAGCCATATCCTGTAAAAGGCTGATTTTAGAGCTGCTTTAAATACATAGTTAACCAAATTGCAGGGAGAGAAGGGGGCGGGGAGTATGATAGAGAAAGAAGAGGAGAAAAAGTGAGAAGTTGTTGAAAACCTGAGGGGACTTTCTGTTCTCTCCCACGTCTGCAGACAGATAGCCCTTCTCTCCTCCTGGTCCTCCGCATCCTCCAGAGATGGAGGCAATCCAGATTCCCACCAGGCTGGGGCGAGTCTCCCCACTTAGTGGCCAAAGAGTGCACCCACCTACAATTTGCTCCGTAGACCTGTTCTGCCCCTTGCCAAGAGCTCATCCCCGCCCTGAACAGTATGAGAAGCCTTGCATGGTGGGAATGGGGGAGGCTGGGCCGGGTTCATGTCACAAGACAGAAACTTTAACACTGGTTTTGCACCTAACTGGGAGTATATAACATAGGGCCAAGGCCCTCTTCTTTGAAAAGATAAAACACTGCTTTCTGACGCTTTCTGGTTTAAAATCCGAGCAGTAAGCAAGCACATTTGCAGCGCACACACAGGTGTGATCCTCCTGGGCATCTCGAAGATCAAGAACTTCCAGGGAGGGGCCTGAACATGGTCCTGTCCAGAGAAAGGACACTGGAATGCAGATGGGCTCCCGGTGGGGAGTACGCAGAGCAGCACATGAGGGAGAGTGGACTGGAGGCAGGAGGTGGCAAGAACCTGGTTTTGTGTTAACAGGACAGATCACACTGCTGACTGGGTCAGACCTTTATGAAGACTGCTGGCTGCTCAGAAGAGGTGCTTTCCATCAGTGAGAACTGACAGACACTTGTCAGGCTACCTCTGGAGAGTGAGTAACCAGGGGAAGGATTGGGAATTGTCAGCAAGGTGAAGCCAAAAGGTTCCCGTTGGGAGGGGAGGGAGCTCCAGGTCTAAATTCTGATTTCACAATTTCTTGCCTAAGATGAGTCTGGGCTGCTCCTGCAAGAAATAACGACAGCAGCTGGGGTGACAGTCTCCCCAAAATTTAAGACACCGAATGCAAGTGGCATTTTCAACAGATGGTAAAAAGGGAAACTGCTTCACTCACTGGCTTCTAGAGAAGGGCCCTGGAAGGCCCTGGAAGGGTGGCAGACATGCTAACCCACACTGCTGGGTCATTCTGAGACAGGGTTACCCTGAGCTAACAGCACTTAGAAACAACAGATGCCAGAAGGTCATTCTCATCTGTCCTTTATCTTCCTTAAAAAGGAGATTTAAATTTTAAAAAAATCCCACACAGGGGCTGGGGATGTGGCTCCGTGTACAGCACTTGCCTAGCATCCCTGAGGCCCTGGGTTCATCCCCAGCACCACAAATAATCAAAACAAAACAAAACAAAAAAACCCACAAGAGATTAAAAACTCCCATGTAAAAGATACCCTCCCTATACCAGGAAGAAAGGAACTCTTCATGGGGAGCAACAGCTGAGAGAATTCTGTACAAACGAACCTTGTTAAAACAATTCCTATCTTCCTTTAGCCTCCAGATATCATCAAATTATGTTCCCGCCACTGTCTCTCTTTGTTCAACCTGATGTGAAAAACACCTAACTTTCCTCCTTTGGGTCTGCAGTTCTTTATGAAGTGCCATGTAAACCTCATATTGAATTTGCAAGCTCTTCTTCTGTTTATCTTCATTCTCAGGCCCACCCAGCCAGGATCCTCAGAGGGAAGAGACAGAGTTCTGATTCTCCTACGCCCTCTACTACACATTCCAACTTTCACTAGAGTCTCCAGTTTTACAATGAAGTTAATTTTGATTCCCTCAGATTCTTTAAAATTGTATTATCTAAGGGTTGGGGGCATAGTTCAGTTACAGAGCTCTTGCTTATAACTGGGTTCCATCTCCAGCACTGCAAAAATAAAGATAGAATTAAGTATCTATGTGTTAAAAAAAAAAAAGTTTGTCTTGCCAGGCATGGTGGTGCACATCTGTAATCCCAGCTACTCAGGAAGCCGAGACGAGAGATTTCCAAGTTAAGGCCAGCCTCTACACCTTAGTAACAAGATCATATCTCAAAATTAAAAAATAGAAAGGGCTGGGGGTGTAGCTGAGTGGCAGAACACTTCCTAGCATGTGTGAGGCCCTAGGTTCAATCTCCAGTACCACCAAAAAAATAAATAAATCAAAAATGGCTCAAATCCAAGGAGGAACTCATATATTGCTGATGGGAACATTACATAGCACAGCACTTTGGAAAATTTTTTGGCAATTCAAAGACTTGTGCACAAAGGATCACAGCAGACTCATTCATACTAGCCAGAAACTGAAAGAAATAAAAAGTTCCTCAATTGGAAAATGAAAAAAAGTAATATATCCATGATTAATTTCACAGATAATATCTGAGCCAAAGAAGCCAAGCAGAAGAGTACTATAGCTTGTTCTTGCTATCTGCAGTGATCACGTTCCACAAAATTGCCAAGAACACCAAACCCCAGAATCCTCCACCATCACCCCAGCACAGACACAGTGCAGGTTCCTCAGAAACTCTGGCCACGAGGTTTTCGTCAGCTGATCAGTAACCAAACGTGTATGTGTGTTTCTGTTTAAAGACACCTTGTTAAATACACTGCTGACTCCCCACCGAACCCTGGGCCAACGGCACCGTGACTCAGGCATGACCTTGACCTTCCACGCCTGCTCGCGCTCGGAAACGCTAGCCAGCGCCTCAGCACCACACTTGGCTTGGGGGCCCTTTAAACAGTGAGATCACAACAGAAAGAACAAAAATGCAAAAAAGCACAAAGATGCAAAAAACACCGCACTCCATGGATCACAAGAGGGCACCTGTTTGCTCTGAGGGCTGAAGCGAGAAGGCAAGCCCAGCCACAGCTGGCGAGGCATGTGCTGGGGGTTCCAATTTTTCACCATTCTGTGCACATCCAAGAATGATCACAAAAAAGCCCAAGTACTGATTCTGGGGTGACGAATAAATCTTAGCAAGTAAACAGATTTGTAAATACAGAATCCGTGGGCATGAGGGCCATCTGGCTGGGACACTTGTCATCCCACTGGAGGCCAGGTCCATTCTGGCGTGTGGCTCACTAAGCAGGGGGTCTCCTTCCTCCCTCATGGCTCCATCTGCATTTCTCCCAAATCTAGGCATTTGGTCAAAGAGGACAACCTTCCTGATAGGGGAGGGCTGTTCTGTGGCCAAGGGTACACAAGTAGCCACGCTCCTCTGCTAAAACCACCATGTAGAATGTGCATCTAAAAGGAGGAACTGCATGTGAATAGTACATGAACCCATTTATGTTATGTTTTAAAAGAGGCAAAACTAATAAATGATGAAAAAAATGGAATAGTGGTTGCCTGTGAACCACTGGGAAGTGGCATGAGGGAACTTTCTGGGGATGGAACTGTTTTGAGTCACACGGGTGTCAAAACTCACTGACCTACACATTTCACCACATGTAAATGTGGCGTTTTTAAAACACAGCCACAAATTCCTAGACACTCCTCCCATCAAGAAGTGGGTGTGTAGGAGGGCTTGTGACTGCTCAGAGCACAGCAGAAGTGACCCTAAGTGACCTCCACAGCCGGGCCAGGGAAGGCTGGGGAACCAGGGGCACAGGCCTGCCCTTGAGCACCCGATGCAGAGAGGAAAGCGCTCCCCCCACTCCACCCTCTGCAAACAGTCAGGTTTGCTCAGCATCGTCTCTATTCTTCCTGCCCCCACCTTCACTTCCTTTGCTCTCTGGCTGTGAACTTGGGCAAAGCCACCTCTTGCCACATGCCACTAGCCCACCACCAGGCGTGGGTAACCCAAAGAGTTGGCAGCCATGGGCCAAGGGCAAAGGAGGGGGCTGCCAGTTCCAGCCTATTCACAGCTCCTAAAATTGACCTCTGGGCGCCAACAAATGGCCTCTGTTTAAGCCCCTGCCACCTGAGAGCAAAGCCTCAGCTCCATCAGGCCAAGCTCCAGACAAACGGGCCTTTGGAAACTGCCTGGAAAATCACCTCCCAGCCTGCGCCCCAACTTGGCTACCTGCCATCCTCCCCAACAGGCCTCTAGAGAGGCCCACACCCAGGCAAGGACTCCAGAGCCTGACAGAGGGGCAAGGCACAGGCAGAATGTCAGCAGCAGCCCCACGTGAGCCAAATCCCAACATGCCTCATGCCCCTCAGGACAGGAAACGCCATCTTCCACATCTGCTCTGACTACCTCAAGGGGAGGGGCGGTTTCGGGATGCTCTGTACGTACTCGCGAAGCTGAAAGTGCATTTTTAAGGTACCGGAAAATGGGCTCAGCGATGATCAACACCCGCTCCTCATGCCCTGTGCATATGGCAGCTTCAGGCCCCCAGGATCTTCTTCCTCCAGGGAACACACACGCTCTATGGCTGCCCGTGAGTTTCATGCCACCCCTTGCCTCAGGCAGGAGGCCTCGCTGGGCTCATTTGGTGGATGGCAATCATGAAGTCCGCCTCCCTTGAACAAATCACGATCTTTCCATTTAAGCATTTATGGTTCTGAAGACTCTGACTGGGCTTGGCTTTCGAATGAGACAAAGTAAAGATACCCTGATACAGCAGTGGCTTAAGAGCAGTGACCACCGCGTACCATATGTACCCTGTCCTACGTGCTTCCAGAAAGGTGATGCAAGCCAGGCGTGGCTTTATCTCAAGCGGCCACACTTAAAGAGCAAAACCAGGTGAAACTGATGTCAATACATTTTACTTAACCTGATAACTTCAAACACAGAATCATTAAACACAGAATCAATCTCAAAATATTAATGAGCTATTTTACATTCTGTTTTCCAAACCAAGTAAGTATTCAAAATCCAGTGTTTGTCACACTTGAAGTACATTCGGTTCAGAAGAGCCACCTCTTTCTTCTATTAATGCGCACTGGTCATCTAGAATAAGCCTGAAGTGTGTGACAGCTTCCACATGTACTAGCTAATTTAGTCTTCGCCAGAACCACACGTACATGTGACTGATATGGGAAACTGAGGCTGGGAAGCTAAATGACCTGCCCAGTGCCCCACAGGGAGGGGCCCAGCCAGGATGGGCAGATTTTGGCAAAGCCCATATGCTCTGGAGACTCTGCTCCCCACAAACTCCTCAAGCCTGCTTCAGTGTAAGATGAACGTCTCCCTGGAGAAGATCATGCATGCCTGCCAGCCCACCCCCTGCTCCTCCCAACCCGCCCAGAACTTGGTGAGCGGGTCCCTGGACCTCTTAAGAGCTCTCAGTGGGATCGAGCAGAATCCAACCCCCATGAGACACTCTGCTTGCTACTGAAACTTCCTCGACTTCCTCGCTCCTCTATCTGGTCGCCCGATCCCTGACCCATGCCCCTGACAGCACAGCCTCTGGAAATCACTTGATATAACTTTCGTGTGTCTGTGCTGGGGATGGAACCCAGGACCTCACGCATGCTAGGCAAGCACTCTACCACAGGGTCTTGCTAAGTTGCCCAGGCTGGCCTTAAACTTGCCTCCCAAGTCACTACGGTTGCATATGCACCATCATGCTCAGCTCATATGAATTTCTGTCCCAGTCTCCTATTAGAGATCCAACCAATACATGTAGCCACAGGAACCTGGCCTGGACCCAGTTATGAGATTTCCAAGGTGGCTGGAATGTAGTGAAAAGAACACTGTCCAGGAGAGATGGAAGCCCCAGAGCTGCTCCTCACCACCACTACCACCACCACTGCCACCCAACTGCACTGTGGGACTCCTGGTAAGCTCCTTCAGGGCACTAGGGGACAAGTTCCCCCACTGTGCGATGTCAGCCACTGAAAGGACACCGTTAAGGAACTAGAGAATGCAAGGGGTGGCTCCTGGTGCTGCAGGATAGGAGCCTCGTGTTACTCAGCCAGCCCCTCCACTGGGCTCTGTGCCAATGTACAACTTGGCCCAGAGCAGACCAAAGTAAGTATGTGTGGAGTAAACCTGGGCAGGGCACCCAGCACACTGTGCGACCTCACTTGCTCTAAGCAAATTTGTCACTGCACACGTTGTTTTCCACACCTCCCCTGCCCCTGGCTGGCTTCTCTGCAAGCAAATGAGGGAAAGCATCCAAGTTCAACCTGTACTCCCTGAGCATGCACGCACGTACTCACATGCGCATGCACATTCTCTCTCTCTCTCTCTCTCTCTCTCTCTCACACACACACACACATACACACACACACATACACACACAGAGAGTATCAGAAGCAGGTTCTTCCCAAAACCACTGTCACTCTCTCAGGGACAGGGAGGAAGCTCATAACATAGGAAAGGAAACCCAATAATAATAATAGGACATCCAGTTTCAGAAGATGAGGAAACAGAACAGAAAGGTGAGGCAAGGTGCCCAAGCTAGCACAGTCAGAAGGCAGCACAATCAGGCCCTGCTGCTTACACAGTTAACGTAAAGGACAACTGTCAGCAAATGCCCCAGAGCCCAGCCACAGGCAGCAGCTGGATGCCCTGGAATCCACCTCTCTCTAAACCCATAACCTGATGATTGCATCATCAGGAAGCAATGCAAACCGAGGTGGAAGGAGAGGAACAGGCAACAGTTGAGCAGATGCAAAAGCCCAGGGCCAGCCCTGACCATCATGTGAACAAACTTGGTTCCACCCTGCTGGAAGAAAATCCACCAACTCAGCTGACAGGAGGCTCAGGAGAACAAGGAAGCTGCAGCTGGTGTCAGAACAGGCTTCAGGCAACAAAAAGTAAATCTGCTACTGACTAATCATCTGAAATGACCTTCACGTGCTGTCCAGCCCGGGCCTGCTGTGATGTGTCAGCTCTGTAGACCAGAAGGGGTGCCATGTCCACCAGATCCTCCAAGACCTCAATTATTACCACTCTCAGAATGGGCTGCAGGATAGACCCACGCTAAGCCCAAATTCCTTCCTCTTGAATGACAACATGGCAGGCTTCCAGAACTTTCTATATGTTACAAATACAAGTTTGGGGGAGGGGAGGGGTATGTTCCCAGCCAGCTTCAGTAACCGGGAGTAACCCATCCTCATTCTCCTGAGACAAGTCACAGAACAAGAAGGAAAAGGAAGGAACTTGGCAAAGTCTATACTCACAGCTCCCAGAACTTAAAAATAACCTGGCTACGGGTCCTAAAGTCCTCCCTTTGAAACACTCAAGCAGAAAGTCCCCCACCTTCCAGCATGACCCCGAGAGCTTGTGTTCAGCTGGTTTCCCCATGAGGGAAAAAAATGAAAAACAAAAACTGGAGTAGATATAAATATTTGCTGCAAGCATTAGCCTGCCTTGGAAATTCTGGTAACCTGTTTTGTTTCAGGGTAAGATTTCTGCTCCGTTTGCTGGACGACTCTAAGCATAGTTTTATCCAAGTTTGGTTCGAGGATCTCTGCACACAGCCTGGGGTTGCTACTAACCCTCAGGACAAAGTATCCTAGCTGTCCCTAATAGAACTGTGGGCTGGCATGCCTCCTCCATGCCTGAAGCATGGCAGAGCTTCACACAAGCACCCCCAAAGGCATGCCTTGCGTGTCCTGACCCACCATCCTCAGTGGAACATGAGAATTCCGGCACCTGGCTACGAAGCCACCACGTCCTCAGGGCCCCATCGTTGCCCTGCAGGGAGGCACTCAGGTGGGCACAGGCTTTGGACAGAAGAGGAATCTCAATGCTGCCTGGGTTTACAAGACAGGGATCCAGCTCCTTGGCCAGCTCAGACACCTGCCACAATCTGTCTTCTCTGCTGCTCCCAGCGTGGCCCTGGCTCTATCAGAGAAGAGGGAAATCTCAGCCCTCACCTGCCAGCGGTCACAGTGCCCCTCTCTAAAGTTCCCTTTGTCAAAGAGCCCTTGCACTTCCAAGAGCTGGCAGGCAGCACAGACCCAGAGAAACTACTTGGTAAGTGGATTAGGCAGGTCGCTTACCTTCTGTTTACCTCAGTTTCCCATCTCTAAAATGGGGATAATAAGGGAGGGTTGTTGGAAGCTACTATATGTGGGATGCTTAGAAAAGCACTGACGAATTTTAGCCCAACTATTCAGAGCCCTAACTCCAGCTAAAAATCCCTTCCCACCCGAAGTCTCTCCATTCCTCAACAGATATCCAATGAGTTCACATGATGTGGGACACTGAGACACAGAAGAGAAAGACCAGCCCAGACAGTGCTGGGCCCCAGGTCACTGTGCTGTGTCAGATGGCCAAACCCAAGACCCAGCATGGATACCACAGGAGTCCACAAGGTGACCAGGGGGGACAGTGAGCACCATGAGCGCTCCCAGATCCCCACACTGAGGAGACCAGTTAGAACGAGAGCCTTAGAGGCCTGTAGGGCTGGTGATCATTTTAGTACCAGCGGCTCAATGTGTTGGGCTGTTTCTTAAAGGAAACCCTTAGTCCTTTCTAATGGCACTTTAATAAGCACACTCAAGAACAAACTGGCCTCTAGCTCCATAAATGAGTCTACCTTTGGCCAGAGATTCAAAACCACAGTGTGTGATACACACTGCATCACCAACAGGCTCCGCCACAATGCTGTACTGGAGATTTTCTGCAGAAAATCTTAACACTGATTATGTTTTCTAAGGTGATGGACACAAGAGTGATTCATACTTTTTCAACTGTGTTTTCCAGAATATCTGAAGTAAAAATTAACTACTATTTGCAATAAAAAATATAACCATAACTCAAAACCATGTTGATTGATGCCATCCAGTCCTTTGTTACTTGGTTAGCTACAGTCCAGGCATCTACTTACACCCAGTGCCAGTTACAGGACCCTTGGCCAGGCAGGCCCCTGAGAGGTCGTCCTGGCTCAGCAGAGGTGGGGACCTTGCCCAACATTACTCCTAAGCTGTTGGGAGGATCAGGCCCAGATGCCTGGCTTTCTGACTCTCAAACACATCCATACAACTTCTTCCACAGTTCTGTATCCTACGGGAAGTCATAAATCAACAAATGTAAAGAAAAAGAACTTTTTTAAAGAGCTCTGGCAAGAATGGCCATGCCAAAAGACCCACTTCATGCTCTGATTATTAATGGAAAAAGCAGGAAGACTAGATGGAAAAAACAAGACATTCTTTCCTGGTCACAGAGGAAAAGAGCAGACACATACCATCCCAAGAAGGGGAGGACCCCAGAGAGCAGGCGTGATGGGACAGGCAGATGCCGTGGGAACAAACCCATGTCGGCAGATGCCGGCTTCAGGCTCACCCACCTAGGGGGTAGCAGAAGTAGGGATGGCATTGCGCTGGTCAGAAGGACATCCACTGGAGCAGCCAGGGCAGGGACCTATGTGGGCAAGGAACTCACTCAGGGAAGAGCAGGGAGGCCTGCACAGGGGCAGAGTGAGCGAGTTCAGAGCATGCACAGCCTAGGAGGCCATGTGAGAGAAACTTGGACGGCATCGTGATGCCAGTGCCTGAGTATGATTCCCGGCCCAGGCCAGAGAGGAAGACACAATGGATATGCCACCCAGGCCACTTGTGTATCTGTGGGCTGAATGAAGAGATGCAGCACTCCGGGGAAGTCCCGGAGATCCCTTGTCATTTCCACCTCCCCCTCCTCCTGCCCCCAACATCTCTGAAGGGAGACGCTGCAGCTGGCACATAGGGACAGAGCTAAGGCATGGGCCTAAATGGTGTCCCAGCCCTGATGGCTGACCACACAGGAGCCACTTATAGAGCACGCAGAGAGCTGGCCCTGTGCCACGTCACCAACTCCTGACTATTTAGCTTCAATTGGCTCAACCTCACAATCTCCACTCATCCACAGACATGCCAGATGTTTCTTCAAGCCCCATGCCTGCTTGAAAACTCATTTTATTGTGAGAAGTCAGGGCTGCATTGATCCTTAGAGGGTGGCAATGACAGTGAAGGTGCCAGGGGCTTCCTGGGTGACAGTCATGTTGTCTTGATCTGGTGCTGGTGTTCACTTTGTGTACTGCATACACACTCTATACATCAATAAAAAGTTACCACCTTCCTGACCTTGACGGACAGACTGCCCAGTTCACTAAAAAAAAAAAAAAAAAAAAAAAAAAGCACATAGGTCTGGGCATCCCCACAGCCCAGGGTACACACCTGCAGGGCTAAACAGGCAGAACTGGAGTCCTGGATATCATCTCCAAAAACTACCCAGAGGATCAGAAATTTACTTCCATGCCCAGTGGAAGCCAGGACTCAGTAAACCAAAGCATGGCAGAAAGTCTCCAAAAGCCATTGCTAGTCCCCAGGGAAGCAAACTCTGAGCAGAGTAGCTGATGAGCTCCTACCACTGCCTTCTACTTTAGTACTTGCCTTGGGTTTAATGAAATGTCTGATACTGGGGGGAACTAGGGGTAGTCGGTTTCTCTGGGATGCACTGACGGAACCCTGTCCTGGAATTCTGGAGGTGCTACTCTATGTCAGGATTGGTCCGTGTTATTTCCTTTTATATGAAAAATGCTCCAAGTTTCCATCAAGGCTGGAATTCGGCCTCACAGTTCACACGTCTATTCAGGTAAGAGGTGATTAAAAGGTCACTGAGACAGGAGACTCAGATGGGACCACTTCCTGGTGTTCCTTGTCTAGCAGCTCAGTTCACCTGCATGGGCAGTAAAGTGAAGTCAGGTGGGACAGGCCCCCTGGGGCCCTGGCAGGGGCAGGGCCATTCCTAGGAGAAATCACACCTGTGTCCAGGCACCTGGGCTGCGGGAGGGGTCTGCCACAGCAGCTTTGTGGGTTTACATATTACAGCAGGAATGGCCGCCAACGTCAAAAACTAAAGTAAAGACATCCAAGTGTGGTGGTGCGTGCCTGGAATTCCAGACACTCAGGAAGCTGAAGCAGGAGGATCTCAAATTAGAGGCCAGCGTCAGCAACTTAACAAGACCCTCAGTCACTCAGTGAGACCCTGTCTTAAAAAGTAAAAAGGGCTGGAATGTAGATGAATGGTAAAGCGTCCCTGAGTTCAATCCTTAGTACCAATTAATTAATTAATTATCTAAAAAAATAGGGCTGGGGATGTGGCTGGCTGGTAGAATGTTTTGCCTAGCATGCATGAGGCCCTGGGTTCAACCCCCAGCACGGTGAAAAAAAAGATAAAAACTAAAGACAAAACCAGTCTCTCCATTCCTCCTGTGGGTAGGAAGGAGGCCATCCATCCACTTGTGGGAGAAAGGAGACTCTGGAATCTCCAGATTCCTGCTTTCCTAGCCCTTTGGTGCCTAACAGAGGTGGCAGAGTCTTCTCCCCACTGGGCAGTGTATGGCTCTGTCCTGGGTGGCTTCTGCACTGAATGACCCTCTGGGCCTGCCCACAACACGGAGGAAGGGTACAGGGGCTGCAGGTCCAGAGGACACATTAGTCTGAAGTCCTGAATGTAGAGGAAGAAGGTCTGGGAAGGGCAGGGAGCACACAGATGCCCCCAATGCACTTGGGTGGACAGTGCTTCTGGAGAGGCAAAGACAAGGCACCCAACTCGACAGGCATGACCACCTCGTCCCACCAAGAGAGCCATCAGAATGGGAGGAAAAGCCCTGAGAGGGGCAGAAGTGTCACCACTCATGGTCTTGAGCATGTCACTTAATCTCTCTGGCCTCAATTATAAACAAAGAGCAATGGAGCAGAATAAAATACAAAATAGGGCTGGAGATGTGCCTCAATGGTTGAGTGCCCCTGAGTTCAATCCCCAGTACCCCCCCCCAAAAAAAAGAGCAATGGAGCCTGTGTCATACCTGTGTGAAGGTTAAACAAGAATAATTCCCACTAAGCTTTAGCCCTCTGCCTGGTACATCACTGGCACTTAATAAACAGTAGCTATTATCAGAACCACGGTGCCCTTGGTCACCTGCCCCAAGAGTGAGGGCTATGGAGGATGCTTCATTGAAAGAACAGAGTGGTCCAGCAGCTGGTGTGCAGCTGGCAGGTGCCCTTACCTATCAGCCCCCGCAGGGACTGTCCTAGCTGCATAGAGCTACTTGGCCAAGGTCACCATCTCCCCAGGGTGGCCCACATCCAATGGCTAAGCATGGGGAGGGAGAAGGCCAGGCCATCTCAGCCCAACTCAGGATGGGGCTGAAGGGCTCTTCCAACTCCCAGCTCCTGGGGGTCACTGTAGCTTAGCTCTCCTCTGCTGCTCCAGATTCCCTCCCCTTCCCTCCACAGGGAGGACCCCAACAGCACCTGTTAATAAGCCCCTGCACACTAAACTCTCGGTTTCCCCAGAAATCCAGCCCAACAGGTGGTTACCTGTGTCCTTTTTCCTTGGTAAAAGAGGAGAGGACCCATGTGAGGGAGACAAATGGAAACCGGAGGAGCAGGAGAGGACATAACAAAATACATGCCCACCCTGCCTCCTCTCTGCAGCAGGAACAGCAGTGTAGACAGAAGCCACCTGCACCAGTAGCATCTCCCAAGAGCCACGCCCAGTAGGAACCCAACATCTTCCAAGCAGTGTCAGTAGTCGGTCAGGCAGAGAAAGACATGGACTTTTTCACTTCAATGAGAAAATTACTTCTCTCTTGCTTATTTACTTTGCTCATTTCCTGCCTGTTTTACTACACTGTCTGCCCAGGGAGGCAGAGGTTTCTGTTGGTGCTGTTCCCTCTGTATCCCCAAGGCCTAGAACAGAGCATTGCTCATATCCATGCTCAGAGTATAGATGCTGAACGAATTAACAGTGTTAGTTACTAATCACTGCCTTGATCCAGAGCATAAGCTTGCACCCCGGAATAAATAAAACTGTTTTATTGTTAGCTTGAAATCAGAAACTAAACAGAAAACAAAATTAAAAGACCCACAGAACCAGCTGCAGTGGTACACATACATAATGCCAGATAATCCCAGCTACTTAGAAGGCTGAGGCAGGAGGATCTCAAGTTCAAGGCGAGCTTGGGCCACAGAGCAGGAGCCTTGTCTCAAGATGAAACTTTAAAAGTTCAGAGGTAGAAAGCTCCTGAGTTCAATCCCCAGTATGGTGGGGGCGGGGGGGAATTTTTTTTAATTAAAAAAAAGAAATAAAAGACCCATGGCATCTCCAACTAAATATTACCCCCCTGGTCTGACTCTGCAAACAAGGGACAGTTCACATAGGGTGCTATGTGCTTTAAAAAATAAACCAATAAACAGTAACCTTGACCTCCCACTGCCAAGCACACAGTCTGAGCGAGTTCCCAGAAGTTCTCATGAGAGTCAAACAACACCATGGGTTGCACAGACATCCAGTGGCCCAGCACTCCGCACCCTCTCCAGGACCTCGGGACAGAGAGTGCCATCTTCCCCACTCAGTGCCTTCCCTGCCCCTTCCCTCCTCCACGCCACAGACCTGCCACCCCAGCAGGACTGAGGCTATGGAAGAATCAGGAGCAAAAATGGAAAATAGGGCTGGGGAGATAGCTCAGTTGGTAGAGTGCTTGCCTTGTAAGCACAAGGCCCTGGGTTCGATCCCCAGCACTGCAAAAAAAAAAAAAAAAAAAAGGAAAATAATAGGTCTCAGACAGAATAGGCTGTCTTTCTAGATAGTTTTCCTGTGAAATAAGTAAATCATCACTCAAAAGAAGGATATAGCTACCTTCTTATACCCTCCAAAACCCGTGCAGAGGGGAAAAAAAAAAAAAGTTGAATCCAGTAGTCACCAAGAGTTTGTGATTTAAAAAATAAAATAAAACAAAATCTGCACATTTAAGTAAAATCAGCAAGCAGCACCTTCTAGTCTATTCAAGACCCAGCTGTGGGTGCCACTTGGCTGCTCACTGGTACTGGGTGTGGGCTGCTAAGAAGCTCTTAGTCCAGCAGGGCTCAAATCTCCCTGAACATCAGGACACCTGACTGGTGGGATCCACACTCCTTGCTGCATCCTAGCCCAGAGTTTTCGATTCAATAGGCCTGGGGTAGGACTCAGACCTACTGAATCAAAATCATTTCTACCTAGGGTGTGGCCTGTTCAGGGAATACATTTTGAGAATCACTGCTTTAGCCAGGTGCAGTAGCACACATCTGTAATCCTGGCTACTCAGGAGGCTGAGGAAGGAGGATCATAAGTTTGAGGCCAGCCTCAGAGACTTAGTGAGATCCTGTCTCAAAATAAAATACAAAAAGGACTGGAGGTGTAGCTCAGTGGTAAACTGCCCTGGGTCCAATTCCCAGAACGAAAGAAGAAAAGAGACCCACTGTCCTTAGAACAGCATTCCATGGAAGTGGTTCACCTCCCTGCCTTAATTGCACGCAAGAACCACAAGACACACACACACGCACAGCAGCTGAGAGCTAGAGACCAACTGTTCAGAAGTGTCTGCCCCTGAGAAGCTACTCCCATTTGAGTCCTGCATGAGGCTGTCACTTCAAGAGCCTCTAAGTTCACAGCCCAAACCCTTGACATCCAAAATCACAGCATTTCCATTTTTTTAAGACAGTCATGAGCAATGCCACCCTACTTCACCCATCACACATGGGTAACTCTCTGCTGCAAGGTCCACTTCTGCCCAAGGAGGCTTTCAAGTTTCTGAACTAGACAAGCAATTGAAAGAGGAAGCCAAAAATGCAAAAACACACACGCCTCTCAAAGAGAGCTACGCCATCCCTGGTAGAGACCCACTGCCCCACCATGCGCAGCTCCAGCAGCTTCTCACTCACCGAAGTAATCAGCCTTTGGGTGAGCATCCATCTCTCGCTCCAGACGCTGGGTGAGGGCTTCTAATTTCAATTCCGCAGCAGAGGGGCCAAGCTCAGGCCCTGGGACCAGAGTTTGGCAGGGCAGCCTCACCCTGGAAGAGTTGGGGCTCTCTGGGAGCACAGGTCCTAGGCTACTGTCAGGAGACCAGCTGGGAGGACCCTCTTTGCAAGATAACTCAGGCAGAGTGGACATCACCGGATGGACAAGGTTGGGGGTACTGATCTTGGGACCAGTGCCAAGGTCTGCGCAGTCAGACTTCAGTCCCAAGCCAGGGACCTTACCTAGCTGTGAACTGTCCTTGCCAGCTGCTGATAATGGGGCAGAACTAGAAAGGTAAGATTTAGGCCCATCCTGGAACCAGGGTTGAGGGTCCACGGTGGGTTTGGACAGCACGCCTGAGATCTCACAACCCAGCTCCAAGTTTGTCCTTGAAAGAGTTCCTTGAGTGGGGCAGTAGGGGGCCTGGGGTGCTGAAATAGGATTCCTGGGCTGAACTGGGGCCCCATTTTCCAAGCCTGGGGAAGGAAGGCCCGGGCTCACCCTCTGGGAGGAGGCAGTGGACCAAAGTCCTGCTGGCTTCTCACTACTGCAGCCACCAACACCACCATCTTGGCCACTAAGGCCACCCTCAAAAGATTTGCTGGAGCTCAGGGAGAGCTGTGGCTGGTACAGGTGATGGTCCCCACAGGGTCTGGGCAGTGAGGAGTCACTCCCTGAGGGACCAGGCCACCCACTCCCTACACCCAGGCCAATGCTGGAGGACACTCCTGGTTTGTCCTCCCACTTTGGGCTTGCCAAAGAGAGGTTATCGTAATAGTCTCCATGAGTGAGGCAGGAAGGATCCTCACAGGGACGGTGGAAAGCAGACCTCTCGGAACTCAGTGGGCCCTCCCTGGAACCACAGTCCTGGCTACCAGGCCTTGAGCCATGGACATGTGGTCTGGCCCTCTGCTCCTGGGGTGGGAACGTGGGTTGCCCAGTGGAACTCGTGGTGGTGACCCCAGGCGCCACTGTGGAGGCAGCAAGAGGGGGCTTCGCAGCCCCATCCACAGTCAGCTTGCTGCCCACACCAGCTTCCCTGTGGGCCTGTGGGCCCAGGCGGCCCCCACCATTGACAGGGCCTCTGCTTCCCCTGGGAAGGGTCTCTTCCTGCAGGAGCTGCTGCTGCTGCTGGAGGTGGATTTTGGCCATCTTGGTAGCAAACACCCTGCGTGTCTCCTCAAACTCAGGGTTGTTGCCTGCACCTTTGTCCACTCGGAAGAGCCCATCCTTGGAGGCTTCATACATGTTCAGGTCCTCAATGAATTTACTGGCCTCGAGGCCCAGGTCATCATACTTATCCATGTTGCCGATCAGTGTCCAGGACTAGCCAGGTGCCAGGGATGAGTGTGGTGGGGCAGGAGTGCAGAGAGGGTGCTGGCAAAGGGCCAGAGCTCAAGTCCAGCCCAGGACAGGTAAAGACTTCCACCTGCCCGATGTGAGGGTCATGACTCTAGGCCTTAAGAGTTCAGTCAAAGTTAAGGCCTTGGGACCAGCTGGACCAAGTTTCCTTCCAACTTTTCCCCTAGAGAGCGTCCACGTGGGGACAGTTGGCGCTCAGCTGTCCCGGCCTGCTCTGCGGAGTTCTTTTCTCCTTTCCAAATCATAGAAAGAAAAAGAAGAAAAAAGAGAGAGGGAGAGAGAGAGAAAAGGAAAATCACATCCACCTTAGGCACCCGAACTTGGAAACGCACAGGGCATCCGCTGGGCTGGGGCCGGGTCGGCCCGGAGCGTGCGGAGGCTGCCGGCCGGATCCCGCCGAGCCCAGCGTGGCGGCAGCAGGCGCGCGCTCGGTCCTCCGGGGCTTCCTGGGGCCAGAGCCGGGGTCCTGCGACGCGGGGCGGGGGCGCGGGCGGCTCCCCGCGGCGGGAGTCTCGGCAGCTGGGTCCCGGGGCGGCCGGGTGCGCGATGGCGGCGGCTGGGTTCGCGGCCCAAGCGGCGGGACGCGGAAGTGAGTGCGCCGGACAGGGAGCAGCGCCGGTCGCTCGCTCGCCGGCCGGGCGCGTCCCGGGCTGCCGGGAGGCGGAGGCGGCGGCTGCCGAGGGGCGGGGACGGCGCGGGCGGGCGCCCGGGGCAGGCCTGCGTCTGCAGCCTGGCCGAACCTCCGCCCCCGGACGGGCCAGGGAACCCCGAGGTGCGCCCCGGCTCTCGCCCGGGGATTGCGCGGGAGTTCCCCTCCGCCACGGCAGCCCCGCGGCTAGTCCCGGGCCGGTCGGGCGCCCCCGCCCTCTTCCTGTCCCGGGCTCTCGGCGGGCCCCGCCCCTGGCAGCGCGGGGCGGGGTCCTGAGCGAGGAAACGCCCCCGCGGCCTGGGCAGCCTGCGCGGGCCAGAGACCCGCGGCTTAAAGTTTGCTCGGAGTTTCGAGAGCGCGCGCTCCTCGCCCCACCGTGCCTCAGATTCCTGGGTGGAAAGCCAATCCCGTGTGCCGCCACTTCCCGGGCTGTGCCTGCCACCCGACTTGCGGGAGGGGCACAATTGGAAATCTGGAATGTCTCTTGTGGATGGTGACATCCAGACTGCGGCAGAAAGGGAGAGATGTCCAAGAAGTCAACGTGACCTGCAAAGCGAGGATGGAAGTCCACGTCCTCTGAAAAGAAGTAAAAGGAAAGTCATGTTGTGCCCTGGAGCGAGCGAGGCTTTCACGTCCTACGTGCGGCAATAAAAACAGGTGCCCCTGTGGGTTCCTTATTCATAGGGAGACTCTTGGTCCCCAAGTATGTTCACGCGACTCCAGGAGCACCAAGCTTGACTTCTTCTCAAGCCCTCGCTCTTCCCGACACACCCTACACAACTCCGAGATGATCCTGGAGAGGTTTCATTTCCCACATAGCAGAGTGATTCCAAGGCAAAGAGCAGACCTGTCACATCCCTACTTAAAGCCTCAACACATACCCGGGATTAGATTGAAAGTGGCCCTCCATCATGGCCTTCTCCACCTGCCTCCCCTAACCTGATTTGGGGGTCTTCCCTCCCTGCGCTTTGGCAGCAGGAGCTGCCTGGTGTCTGTCCAGAGCCTTGCCCCTCTGCCTCTCCACTTAAATGATCTCCTGCTGTTCTTTTGCAGCACCCTCTTTATGTCCTGCTCAGTTCTAGTCACTTTTATGCAGCCATCCCTTAGGTATCTACTGGGGATTGGGTTCCAGACATTGACTTCGGCGAACATAAAACTCCACAGATGCTCAAGTTCTTTACATAAAATCACATCGTTTACATGTGACCTATGCACACCCTCCCACACTTTAACTCATCTCTAGATTACTTATAAAGCCTAATGCAATGTAAATGTTATGTACATAACCATTAGATTTTTATTTTTAGGAATGAATGACATAAAAATAAAGTTTATACAAGTTCAACTTTTTTCTGCTAAGTACACTGCAACTTTTTTTGTTGTTCATTCTCTGCTGAACTGACCAGATGTGGAACTCTGGTCGCAGAGTGTCAACTGTAATTACTTATTTATCTGCCGACAGGCCTTTTTGTGTTCGGTGTTTGATTTTTCACCCTATAAGAGCATATCTGTATGCTCAGTGCTTGGTTGAATAAGTGTATTAGTGAATCCCTATCTGTAAGGTTGTGACAAGGAATAAATAAGATAACATGCATGAAAGTGCTTTAAATACTGTAAATCCAATGTGTGGCTCACCAACCAGTGGACTCTGAATCCCCTGGGGGAGCTTGTTGAAAATGCAGTCTCAGGCTCAGCCCCAACTTACTGAACCAGAATCTGCCTTTTAACAACATGGGGGAGGGGAGTTTGCACAATAAAGTTTGAGAAGTACTGCTATAAAGCACTAAGCTAGAATCCAGAGAGTTTTGTTTAGTTTTGCTTGTACTAGAATTGAACCCAGGGGCACTTTGGCACTTTACCACTGAGCCACATCCCTAGTCCTTTGTATTTTTTATTTTGAAACAGAATCTCATTAAGTTACTGAGGCTGGCCTTAAACTTGCAATCCTCCTGCTTCTGTCTCCTGAGTTGTTGGGATTATAGGCATGCACCACATTACTCAGCTAGAATTAGGCATTCTAATCTTAAAAGAATCTTCTAGGGCTGGGGTGTGAATCAGTGATAGCACACTTGCCTAGCATGTGTGAGGCCCTGGGTTCAATCCCCCTGCCCTGGGGGGAAAAAAAAGTGTTTAAAGATAGGGCATCGACTTTGGAGGCTGAGGCAAGAGGAACACAAATTTGATGCCAAGCCTCAGCAACTTAATGAGACCCTGTCTCAGAACAAAAGAATTTTTTAAAAGGGCTGGAGATGTAGCTCAATGGTAAGCACCCCCTGGTTTCCATCCCCAGTACTGCAATCAATCAATCAATCAATCAATCAGTAACTTAAATGCTAAACATGGCCCGGAGACCACAAGTGTTTTACGGCTACTTTTTGATACTCAAAGTAGATCTTTCAAATTCTGTGCATCACATTTAGAATCCCAGCCATGGTTATTTAATATAGGCCAGTTTTGTCTGTATCATGTGCTTGGAAACACCTGTTGATTGATATCTCAAAAAAAAAATTGTGTACATACTACACATAAGTTGTTTAAAAAGCAAACTACTTGAACTAAATATTTTTATCAGTAGGTCGACAGAACATGGATAGTTCTAAGAGTTTACAAATGAACTTTTATTTTGTTTGTTGAATGAGAAACGTTCAGGGTTGTATTTCTACCCCTATCTTAGTCCATTCAGGCTGCCTTAATAGAATACCATAGACTGAGTGACTTATAAACAATAGAAATTTATTGTTCCTAGTTCTAGAGGCTGGGAAGTGCAAAACAAAACCTCCAGCAAATTCAGTGTCTGGGTGTGGGCTATTTTCTGGTTCACAGATGGTACCTTCTTGCGGCATCCTCAGACAGCGGCAGGTGGCAGAGCTCTGTGGACTTCTTTTATGAGGGCACTAATCCCACTCAGGAAGCTTCACTCTCATGACCTCATCAGCTGCGGGAGTAGGTTGTCAGCATGTGAATTGGGGTGGGGCAAACACAGTCCATAGCAACCAGTAAAGCATGGCTCCCTTCCAAAGTAAAGGTCATTCCCTCCCGACTCTGCCTATATACCAGGTGCCACTGTCAACACACAGCTTTTCTTTGGTTCTGAAGTCAATTTTCATGAGAACTGAGGTTAAAAAAAAAACCTCTGGCACATGGACACACTCATTATGTGAAATGTTCAACTGGACCTGCATCTCAGTGCCATCTGTTGGATCATGTCCCTCCTCATCTCCAAATTCTTCAGCAGTATCCTGAACCACACTGAGAAAAAGATCCTCCCCTTGGCCTTGTATAATCTGGCCTCTTTGAGTCCTCTGCTACCTCATTTCCCAATACTCCCCTGCTTTCTCTGCTCCAACCACACTGACTTCACAGTTCCTTGCCCTCGCCGTACATTCCTTCTTGCATTGAACACACATTACCTGACCAAGCACTTGTGATGGCCCGGCCCTTCTCCAGGTGCTATGCACAAAGTAGAAGAACCTCTCTGTACGCTTTGGACTTACATTTCTGTATGTGTGGGTAGGAAGGGTGGACGATAAACAAAGTAGGTACAAACTTAGAAAGGATGTGGGAAAGGAAGGAACATTGTGGAGACAAATGAAGCCAGAAAGAGGACATAGGAGGACACAGTGTCTTAAATACGAAGATCAGGGGCGGTCTGGCTGAGAAAGGGACACTGCCAGGCTGGGAGTGTAGCTCAGTGGTGGAGTACTTGCCTAGCATGTGCTAGGCTCTGGTTTCCATCCCCAGCACCACAAATAAATAAAAATAAAAAATAAGGGCTGGGGAGATAGCTCAGTCGGTAGAGTGCTTGCCTTGTAACCACAAGGCCCTGGGTTTGATCCCCAGCACCCAATAAATAAATAAATAAATAATAAATAAATAAATAAATAAATAAATAAAATATAGGAGGTGGAAGGGCATGTTCAAGGCTGGTGGGATCGGCCTGGTGCGGTGGGGGTGGGGGAGGAGCATAACCAAAGGGAGAAGGCAGAGTTCCTGGAGCAAGGTCCAGAGTGGCAGAGCAGCTAGACTCCAGTGCACAGCTCAACTCACCGTGGTGACAGGAAGGATTTGGCAAGACTCAAGTAGGTGACTACAGAAGGTGTTGGAATCTTAGAGTGGTGGCCTTTTGAAGGCTAGAATTTTGCCCTGAAAGAGGAAGTGAGAAGGTTGGCGGAGCATAAAGCTGGCAAAGCTGCAGCTGGGAATGGGCCATCGAGGGGAGAAGGAGAGCGAGTAACCCCAGGAAGTTGAGGACACCCCTTGGCTCCCCAGCCCCACCCTGAGGTTCTGGGTGGGAGCTTCCCCTGGGCCGGCCAGCCCCGTGGCTTGTTTTTTTCTAGCCGAGTCTCAGCTGCACAGATGTGGGTGTGGGGTAGGTACAATGCTGGGTCTAACCAGGGCTGGCTTTTGCCAAGCAAGGGCAACGTACCTTGGAGAATGGGCAAAGAAGTTGCCATTTCCTCTGCCTAGAATCTGCTCCCCCAGATAGCCACATGATCCCCTCCCTTACAACTCCCAGTTCCCCATTCAAAGGCCACTTCCTAGAAAAACCCTTCCCAATGCCCCTCCCTCCATGTCCTTACAGGACACACAGGGAACACCTGCTCCATCACTTGTTTGCTTGTCGGTCTCCTCACTGGAGTGCAAACCACACGACTATCTGGTTCATTGCTGCATCCTAGCGATCTAGAAAAGTGCCACCCCACCCCCACCCCGCCCAGCCAGTGCAGTCTCTGCAGGAAAGGGAGCGCAAGTGCTGCCACCTACAGGTAGGAGAAATTACTGGACTCAGTGGTGCCCCAGGTTTGGAGAAGCAAAGGTGGTATTATTACTCTTGTAATTTTTATGTCCCTGCACACCTTCTGAAGATTTTGTTTGATTATCTTGTAGCCAAATATTATATTATATATTATATCCAAATCATCTTTGATGAATATTAATGATACATATCTTAGTCAAGAATATGATTGCATATGGATATATGCATATGTGCATCTGGATTTCTGAAATCTATTTGATTTAAGAGTATCTGTGGCCACAATAGCTAGATTGTGGAACCAACCTAGATGCCCTTCAATTGACGAATGGATAAAAAAACTGTGATATATATACACAATGGAATATTACTCAGCCATAAAGAAATATAAAATTATGGCATTTGCTGGTAAATGGATGAAGTTGGAAAATGCTAAGTGAAATAGGCCTAGCCCCAAAAACCAAAGGCTGAATGTTTTCTCTGATAAGTGCATGACGATAAATAACGATGGGGGGCAGTGGCAGGGGGAAGAGAAGAATAAGGGAAATTTGGATGGTATAGAGGAAAAAGGGGTGAGAGGGGTTAGGGGAAAGAAAGAGAGTAGAATGAAACAGACAGTATTACCCTGTGTATATGTATGATTACATGAATGGTGTGAATCTACATTGTGTACAACCATAGAAATGAAAAGTTGTACCTGATTTGTGTACCATGGATCAAAATGCAGTCTGTAAAAATAAAAAGATTTTAATAAAAAAAAATAAATTAAAAAAAAAAGAGTATCTGTGCCCCAAATTGAAAGCCAGCCTCAGCAAATTAGCAAGACCCTGTCTCAAAACAAAAACAAAAACAAAAAATGGGCTGGGGATGTGACTTTGTGGCCAAACACCCTTGGGTTAGATTCCTGGTACCAAAAAAAAAAAAAATCTGTGCCTGGTGTGGTGGCACATGTCTGCAATCCCAGTGACTTGGTAGTTTCAGGCAGGAGGATCACAAGTTCAAAGTCAGCCTCAACAACTTGGCAAGAACTTGTCTCAAAGTAAAAAATGGAAAGGGCCAGGGATGTGCTCAGTGGCTAAGCACTCTTCGGTTTAATTCCCGGTACCGCAGTGGGGAAAAGAAAAGCAAAAAAACCCTGCCTGCATACCCACATACATATTTTTTGTATAGATGTGTATAAAAACTGTTGGCCAAAGGGCATTTGAGAAACCCTAGTCCAATAGACTGTAGGCAGAGCACCGCTCAAGCGGTTTGTGAATTGTTAAGGGGCTCATGGGACAGAGGGCCCCTGGCTTGAGACAGAGCCCTGCTTATTTTGCAGTCAACTGAAAGGGCCTTTCTGTAGCTTTTGCTTGGCTATAGGAAATGTCCCTGCACACAATACTGTGTGTGTCCCAGAGTTGGAGGGCCACTTCAGGGACAGATCTGAAAAGAATCTTTATATTGCAGCTGAAGAGATGGATGAAGAATTAAGAATCAAAGTTCCTTTGGGCTCTTTCCATCCACTGATGCCAGAGCAGGCCAGGAGCCCAGGCCCCTCCAAATCCGTTTCCTGAACCTTGGGTTTCTCTGGCACTAAGCGTCAACGTGCAATTGCCCCATAAACGAAAGGCCCTTTCCTTGTGTTTGTAATGAGTCTTTGTTTCATGATTTTCTGCCCTGGAAAGTTGCCTGGGTCAGGCCAAGTCTTGGGACCATGACCTTGCACTGTGTGTGTGGCCTCTACCAGGCTGCTGGTGCTTGCTCTTTCTTCCCTAATCCCCACCTACAACCAGCCCTTCAGCTGCACAGGCGCCCCAGCTGGAAGCCTGCGCCTGGCCTTGGGCCTCACATGACTTCCCACAAGCCCTGACCAACCCCTCCCCAGGCCTTCTGCTCAGAAAGGTGGGAAGGACACTTAACAAGACGCGGTGAACTATAGTGCTGATTTCTCAATCAGCTACAGTATCTGGCTTAATCTTTTTTTTTTTTTTTAAACACGCATATATGGCCTAAAATTCAAAAAATATAAGTAAGCACACAGTCAAAAGCAGTTATCCTTCTGCCCCAAGCCCTAGCCAAGTAGTGCCTACTCCAGAGCCAAGCACTGGTCTCATCACCGAAGTACATGGGCATGTATCCTTCCTTCCTTCCTTCCTTCCTTCCTTCCTTCCTTCCTTCCTTCCCTCCCTCCCTCCCTCCTTCCTACGGGAATTGTACCCAGGGGCACCTTGCCACTAAGCCACATCCCGACCCTTTTTATCTTTTATTTTGAGACAGGGTCTCACTAAGTTGTTTAGGGTCTCTTTAAGTTGCCGAGGCTGGCCTTGAGTTTGCGATCCTCCTGCCTCAGCCTCCTGAGTTGCTGCTGGGATTACAGATGTGCGCCACCGCACCCAGCCTTTTTATGTTTTCTTTAACACAGAAAGTGAAGGTGCACCGTCCTTTGCTTTTGCATTTAATATTCCGGGAACTCTTTCCACATCACTGCACGTGCAGCCGCTCACATCACTGTCCTCTGAGTCATGGATTATTTAGCCACTCTTCCATTCACAGACATCTAGGTGACTTCCATGCTTTGGCTATTACCTACATCATCACAATGAGTGTCTCATGACTGTGTCACACCCATGCTAGCATATCTGTGTGAGAGACAGATGACCCCTACGTCATTAGTTCGACTTATGATTTTTTTGAGTTTACGATGAGTTTATTGGGATATTAAATGCATTTTCATTTCATAGTATTTTCTGCTTGCAGACACTTTAGCAGGACATAATCCTGCCTTAAATCAAGCCGCATCTGTGTTCTCAAGAACTCCACAAAGCAGGGCTGGGGAGATAGCTCAGTTGGAAGAGTGCTTGCCTGGCAAGCACAAGGCCCTGGGTTCAATCCCCAGCACCGCAAACAAAAAAAAAAAAAAAAAAAGAAAAGAAAAAAAAACTCCACAATGCGACTGAAATGACTTGGATCTCTTCATGGACACCCTTCATGCCTTCCTCTGCCCTGGGGACCAGCAATGGCCCCACTAGAGTGAAAGCTGTGCAGGGCAAGCAGGTCTGTCTTGTTCCTGTTGCTTTCTTACACCATGCTAATTAACTATCATATGAATGAATAACCATTGTCCCTGGATAATAGTAATACTAATCAGAGCTGATATTATCAAGAACTGGCCAGGGGTTTGCCACACGTATCTCATTTCATTCTCACAACAGCTCTCTGTGATATATCCCACTATTACTACCATTAAAAAAAAACATGGAGAAAAAGTCAGCATGGTGGGTGGGGCACACCTGTAATCCCAGGGGCTCGGGAGGCTGAGGCAGGAGGATCTCGAGTTCAAAGTCAGCCTCTCAAAAGCGAGGTACTGAGCAACTCAGTGAGACCCTGTCTCTAAATAAAATACAAATAGAGCTGGGCATGGTGGCTCAGTGGTTTGAGTGCCCCTGAGTTCAATTCCTTGTACCCCCCCCCCAAAAAAATGGAGAAAAGAGATTAAATAATTTGCCTAAGGCCACACATCTGGTAACAGTTGGGATTTCACCCATGAATGTTTTGCTTTCTTCCCTGAGTGATATCTGAGGTCCTATCTACACCTAAATGGCAGATCCATCAATTCTCTATCAAAAACTGACCTCTGTCAGGTGCAATGGTACATACCTATAATTCCAGCAACTTGGGAAGCACTGAGGCAGGTGGATCACAAGTTTAGGGCCAGGCCTCAGCATTTAGTGAAAACCTCAGCAACTTAGTGAGATCCTGTCTCACAAGAAAAAATAAAAAAAGGCTGGGGATGTGGCTCTGTGTGGTGAAACCCCTGGATTCAATCCCAGTATCCCTGCAAGAAAAATTCCTTTCCGTGCAGGCTGAAGGTAATAGCTCACCCATCTTTCTTTCTTTTTTCCCCGATCCTGGTGCTGGGGGTTGAACCCCACAGAAGGTCCTGACAGGTGCTAGGTAAGCGCTCTACCACTGAGCCCCACACCCAGCCTTTTAAAAAAACTTCTGGTAGAAGGATAGGATAGAAGGGTGTTGCTGGTGGAATCCCATTCACCAAACAAACACCCTGCGCAACCTGACTGGATCAAGACAGAGCATACCCAGCCCCCTGGGAGTCCCTGTGACCTCACCACCTTCCCGAGGCTAACCACGGTCCTGGCTTCCAGAAGCGCAGCTTAGTGTTGCCTATGCCTGCCTTTCCTGTGAATGGAACCACACCCTATGGCTGTTGTTGGTCTGGCTTCATTGCTCAACGTGTTTGTGGAGATTCATCTGCATGTTCCTGTCCTTGCAGGGTGCCCGTTTCCACGCTGTGACTGCATCGTGTGGGTAGGCCACACTCACCCCATCCCGTTACAGGCACTTGGGTAGTTCCTTCTTTGGGATCATTTTGCATAGGGCCTGCTGTGGACAGTTCTAGACAGGTGTCAATAATGAACCAAGGTGGGCCCTTTCTTTCTTTCTTTCTTTCTTTCTTTCTTTCTTTCTTTTTTCTTTTCTTTTTTTTTAATATTTTTAGTTGTAGATAAACTCAGTAACTTAATCTTTTTATGTGGTGCGAAGGATCGAAACATCAGTGCCTACATGTGAGAGGCAAGCGCTCCACCACTGAGCTGCAACCCCAGCCCAAGGTGGGTCTTCCTCTTGGACACATCCGTGAGAATGGAATTGCTGGGTCACGGGTATTGGTGGGTTCCGGTAATCGATTCCAACTGGGGTGTGCCTGGCTGGTGTGAGGCCCTAGGTTCTGTCTCCAGAACTGAAAAAAGAAAAAGGAAAGACGTAGCAGATCCTGCCAACCAGGGCTGCAGACTGGTTGCAGGGTTACACTCCACCCCTGTCGCAGCCCTGGCGGGTCTGGCAGCTCCCGTCCTCACTGACATCATTCGTCTCTTCGTTGAAACCCTTGGGGTCAGTGCAAAGAGATATCTCATTTCGATTTAATCTGAATTTTCTGATGATGAAGAAAACTGAACACTCCAAATCCTTTTTTATGAGGAGATCATAAACCAAAGAACTACTCGATTGCTTTTTTGCTGAAAAGTTGCTGAAATTAAACTTCGGTTCTGTTTTCAGGAAATGCCATGAGACGTGCTTTTCCCTTGAGATAGAGTGAGGAAAAACCCGAGCACAGGTGAGACCGGCTCAGGCCCATGCTCAGTCCCTTCCGGGCCTCCATCTCCTCCCCCTCCTAGGAAGGAGTTAGGAACCCCCAGTAACAGTAAGACGTGACAGAGAAGGCTTGTGGACCCCTCCTTAGTTGGCAGGCATTTTCCATCTCATCAAACCAACTTCCATCAAGCTCACATCCTCTCCCAGACCCAGCTCGACTTCATCAGTCGAACTTAATTATGTCCCCAGGTCAGCAAGTCACTGAATCAGTTGGAGCCACAAGCCTTTCCTCCCTGACAGCAAACTATAGAGGACTCTGCCTCTGTAAAATTATTTTGGCCCCCACTGATCTTTTCTTTTATGAGCAGCTGTTTAATCTATTACAACAAAAAACAAAGACATCTGAAGCAATCAAAATTCACATGTGCTAAGATGGACAGCTGGAGTCAATGTAGGAAGAGCAAGGAGGATGGCTATTCCAGAAGCTGTGATAAAATTATCCACAAGAGGCAGATAAAGGGATGGAACAGAACAACCAGAGCCACTTGACAAAGCTACTCGGTAGATGAGTTGCTGGTCAGTCCTCCACGGCCCTGCATGCTAGGATCTATTTCCAATGTATAGAAACCAAAGCTCAGAGAGCTCACATCAATTTTTTAAGGTAGCACAGACTGTTGGTGGGGAGCTGCAAGACAGACCCAGTTCCTTTGGACACCAAGGACCTGGTCTTACCCTCAGTCTTCAGATAGCTCCCTGTCTTGAGGAACTGGCTATCAGGGAGTTCAACACCAGGCCCCCCCACTTTGGGACTGGCATGTAGAGAGAGGAAGCTGCCCACCTCCCATCCTACCAAATAAGCACTGGCTGCAAACCTAGGTGACACCAGCGTTGTCCAGGATGCGGAGCACAGAAGGCTGTCCTCTGCTGCTGGACCATGGGACACTCATGCACACAGACCTCCCCCAGCAGTAAGGTCTGCCCGTCCCTCCCACAGCCGGCCCTCGGAATTCTCATGGTAGTACTACATGAGCAATAGCAGAATCCAGGATAGTAGAGAGAGTTCCAGATGACTACTATGGCCATGTTTTTTTTTTTTGTTTTGTTTTTTTAATTTTTTTTTGCAGGGCTGTGGATTGAAGCCAAGTTCGTGCATGCCAGGCAAGCACTCTACCACTGGCTCGATACTCTTAGTTCATCCTTTATCTTTCATTGTGAACATATTTTTTTCTATATTTTTAGTGGTGCATTCTAGTGGTACATAATGGTGGGATTCATTGCTACATATCTGTACATGCACGCAATATAACAATAAAATTTAGCCAATATCATTCCCCCAAACTTTTCCCTTTCCCTTCCCCTCCTCCTCCCCAAATCCTTTTTGTCCCACTCTACCGATTGCCCCTCATTGAAATGAGACCCTCCCTACCTGCCTTTCTTTTCATTTTTCTTTTCCAGCTTCCACATACAAGAAAAACACACAACCCTTTGACTTTCTGGAGTTGGTTTATTCCAGTGAACATAATGTTCTCAAGTTCCATCCACTTTCCTGAAAATAATTTCATTCTTCTTTAAGACAGTCCGTTATTTTTAATGTTGTGCTCCCAACTCGCACATATGATAATTATGGGTATTGGGTGTTTCCTAATTTAAAATTTTAAATAATTGTTTTAGTTATTCTGTTGAAGAAATATATGCTAAGCTATCAAGAGTGGCTATCCTCGCCAGGCATGATAGTGCATGCTTGTAATCCCAGCAACTCAGGAGGCTGAGACAGGAGGCTTACAAGTTCAAGGCCAGCTTCAGCAAATTAGTGAGGCCCTAAGCAACTTAATGAGAACCTGTTTCTAAATTAAAAAGGGAGAAGATGTGGTTCAGTGATTAAGTGCCCCTGGATTCAATTCCCAATATAAACAAAACAAAACAAAAACAAAAACCCCCAAAAGAGTGGCTATCATGAAGGCAGGGGAAAGGATTATGGGGACTTTTACTTTCTGTTGTACTCATTTCTCATCCTTCAAATCATTTAGGATAAACAGATTACAGGTTGTACTGGGAGAAAAGGTCATTAAAATAGAAAAAAAGCTGTGTATGGTGATGCACACCCATAACCCCAGTCACTTAGGAAGCTGAGGCAAGAGAATCACAAGTTTGAGGTCAACTTCAGCAATTTTGAGACTCTGTCTCAAAAAGAGATGGAGGTACTGGGCACATGGCTCAGTGGTAAAGCACCCATGAGTTCCAACCCAGCACCAAAACAAACCAAAAGAAAAAGATGGCTTAAAACCAAAATAATGAACTGACCTCCCATCTATTAAAAGTGAGGCTTACCAGCAGTAGAAGGTGGTCTGGTACCCAGGGGCCTTGGAGCCTGGCAGGGCGTCTCATTTACATTTGAAGCACCATCTTCAGGTGAAGGTGAGCACCCAGGACAAGATCCCAACAAGATGTTTATCCCACGGTATCACACCGGTGTCCCATCATGACCTGCACTGCCCGTATTATACTGGGAATTGATAACGTTTTAAAACCCTAAAGATCACTCTGGGAGCGTGGGAGCTGTGTGTGATCGCGGGTGTATACTTTCTCTAGTCCACGTTCCTATCATTGAAATCCTAACCTGCTGGCTTTTTATAGACAAATATTTAAAATACACCACAATTGGAATCTATTTTTCAGATGGGGATTAGAGAATACAGAAACCATATACTGGCTCTTGAAAAAAGAATTGCCATGATCCTTTTGAATACAGGAAATACCACAGACGTTTGAAATGCAGAATAGCAGCTCCTGAACAACCCAACCCAAGCCCTTGGCCAGCATCTTTGTTTTGCAAAAGATCACATGATGTGGGTAATACAGAAGTCCAGGGAAAACTGGTGTGAAGCTTGTACAACTCTGTCCTGACCCTGCCTCCAGTCAGCCCTAGCCACTGCCCAGTGTACATTAACACCCAGACTAAGGGGCTGCTGATTGTCTCTCCCTCTGGAGGTGGCTGTGTGGTCCAGCTTTTCTCCAGCGGAATCCACTTTCCTGAGTACATCTGCATCTCTGGCTGGCACATGCTGAAATTCTTTCCTGTCACACATACCATGTCATCCAACTTGTCCTGCGTCGAGGTTCCTCTCTCTGGGAACTCCTCCAGTGACACTTGATTTTCCTTATTTCAATACACATGGGAGTCTCAAGAAGTCCAAGCAGCCAGGACCTCTTTTGGTTCACCTGGGGCTAGAAAAGAGGGAGCCCAAAAAGTACATATTGTTTCATCCGGCTGAACCCCAGGGGAAAATGCCGGAAGGCTGGGAGGAGCTAATGGGGGTGATGAGCAGGGAGAGCCCAGGCCCACACAGCCCACCCAGCCCACCCAGCCCGCCCAGCCCTGGCGCTCCTGTGCTCTCCTGGAAACACTGCTGCTGCCTAGAATTCTCCGGGTCTTGCTTGTGAGAAGGGATATCAGCAGCTATAGGTAAATGAGACACCTGGTTTTTGTTAGGCAAATGAATTTTGTGACTCATGGGGCTTCGAATTTACAGAGCATGTTTGAATATGAAGATGTGTATGTGTGTGTGTGTGTATATATATATATTTATACATATATAAAGTAACACCCACCCCCACGCCTTTTTATTTAGAGGGAACCTCACTATGCTGTCCAGGTTGGCCCTGAACTTTTGGGCAGAAGAGATCCTCCTGCCTCAGCCTGCGACATAACTGGGACAACAGGTGCGTGCCTCCACACTTGGCAGAAAGCATGTTTTCTGATGCCACAAATAATAGAATTTTAAAGCATGAAAAATACATAGGAAGTCTAAAGCAACCGTATCACCCTGGCAAGGAAAAGTCAAATCCAATGCCATGACTTATACAATTTGTTCTTGAAGAGGAAGAAGATTTTCCATCACCTTCCTCAGCTCACAGGAGTAGCTTTTGAGGGGAGAAGCACATGTTCTGTGATGTCAGGCTCCACCCAAGAATGTTCTAGGAGACATGTGAAGCCACAAGAGAACAAGTGTCAATCACTCAGCCAGTCCTTGTGTTGCTCACAGTGAGGCTCCAGAGCAGATGACACTTGGGCCATGAAACAATCAGCCTTTTGGTTATGAACAGTCAGCTTCCCCATCCACTCATGCTGCTCACAGTCTAGAACGAAATTAAGAAAAGACAGAGTTAACTGTTCTCCATAAAACAGAACCACAGGTTCAATCTCCAGTACCAAAAAAAAAAAAAAAAAATTTTTTTGGTTATATATATTTCACCAACAATTATAAACAAATCAAATTTAAATTTGAAAATTCACTGTTTTATTAAATTTCACTGAAGATTTAGCAGATTTCAAGGAGCCACTTTAGGTATGTCAGTCTCTACCCTCCTCTGTCTCCCTCTTCCACTTCTGCTCCTCTCACCCTCTTCTCCCATTGCCCTGGGCACAGTAAATTCCACCTCCTCTGTTTGGAGATAATGACTTTCCTTAGAAATAATGCCTCTATGCAAAACAAAAAAGCCAATAAAAACTAAATAAACAAATGGAACGCAAGGACTTTGCAGGGCGTCTATCAGAGAGGTGACATTTGAGGGGATCTGAAGCCAAGAAATGTAATGCATTGGGCCGGCACCAGCATCTGTAGGAACATCCTACAGAATGAAAAGGGCAGTCCCCAGTGTGGTGAGCAGGGGAGGGCTGGAATACACTGGCTGGAGCAGGTGGGGTCTCCATCGCCTGCTACTGGGTTTGTCTTGGAAGAGTTGGGTAAGGGAGACAGAGCCGAGCTCTGAAAAGATGACCACAGCAGCCATGTTGAAGAATGGGACTTTTGAGTGGAGTCGCTGCCAAGGGAACAGTTCTGAGAACCAGAAAGTCCAGCGTCCATGTTCAGATACAGTATTTAACTTTAATGTAAAACGACTTGGGGTGTAAGAAAGGCAGTTGTTGGGGAGAGCAGAATGGAAAGTTAACACCAAAGTGTAAAAATTCACAGCCCCTTGACAAACAGGAGGTGAGAAGGAAGCCTCCCTCCACCTGACCCAGAGAGAAACTGCTCCCAAAAAGCCTCAATCCAAGGGGACTGTCCCACCTCAAGAGAACAAAGGGAGGTGGGAACAAACCTAAAGGTGTATTTGTTTAAATAACCCAATAGGAGGCAACAAGACCTAGGTGATGTTCAGGAGGATGGTGCACCTCATCGCACGCAGCCAGTGAGGAACAGGGGCAGGGAGCCTGAGCTCTGTAGGGGTAAAACTGCACCCAACCTGTGGTCTCTGACCACCACGCACCTGTCATTAAAGTAAAGCCTCGCTTTTTGCTGTCCCTCTCATCTCTTAGTCCATTCGTTGGGTTTTGGACAAGTGAGTGTGTTTCTCACAAAAGGAAGGTGTGCTTTCATTGTTGTTGCTCTGACACCAACTTGGTGTCCAACGATTCAATTCTGATACTTTCCAGGGTTAGCACAGATCCCCACAAAATAAAGAGGTCAGTCCTACAAGACTGCCCCCACTTCAGATGCTAGCCATGAAATCTGGGTCCATAGGTAACCCCCACTTATGTCTGACTTGGTTACCAATTTGGGGGTTCCCACATCCCTCCTCAGATTCAAGAGTTGGCTAGAAGGACTCACAGAGCTCACGGAAGCACTTCGCCTTTGTGCACCAGTCTGTTATAAGGGAACAGCCTCATGGAAGAGCCACGTAGCGCAAGGTGTGGGCTGTGCAGCAAGAGCTCCTGTGCCCGCTGTGAGCACACCCACCTCCTGGCACGTGGACCTCCTTACCAACCGGAAGCTCTCAAATTCCCATTTGTTTTTTTTTTTTTTGCAGGTGCTGGGGATTGAACCCAGGGCCTTGTGCTTGCAAAGCAAGCACTCTACCCAACTGAGCTATAGCCCAGCCCCCCATTGGTTTTTCGAAGGTTTCATCACATAGGCAGGATGGATAACCATTAGACATTGGTCATTGAACAATACCCACCCACCATCTTCTCCCCTCCCTGGAGGTCAGGTGTGAGGCTGAAAGTTCCAGTACTTCAGTCATCCTGGTCTTTCTGGTGGCTCCTCCCCATCCTGCAGCTATGGAGACCCTCTTTCCTCCAGGAGTCATCTCATTAGCAGATACTGAGGTTTCTGCTGAAAAGGGCTTGTTATGAACAACAGAGGAAAATACCTGTCAGGACATCCCAGAAGTTTTAGGAGCTCTCTGCCAGGAACCCAGGACCTAGACCAAACATTTATTTCCTATTACAACACCTCAGGAAATGGTTGAGAAGTGGAGAAGCCTGTTGTAGCCCAGGACAGATGATGGGGTGAGATCAAGGAGACCCTGGATCGGGAAAGCAGTGGAGATAACCTGGGGCGGAGCAGGCAGAGACTGGATGGGAAATGTGGGACAGGAGACGAGGAGGATCAAGGAGAATTCCTAGTTCTTCTATTTGAGTCACTGGGAGTCTTGGACAATAGGTGGTGGGCCATTTATTGAAATAGGGCAGATTTGGGGAGAAATAGGGTGAAGGGGAAAAAACAAGGAGAGAGTTGAAAAGCCAGCTGGACTTGAAATTTGGAGCCCCTGGAGTTTCGAGTCATGAACCTGAGTGAGCTCCCCAGGGCAGAGGGTGCAATCAGAGAACGGAGCCCAAGACCGAGCCCCAGAGTTCAGAGAGGGAAGAGCCAGAGAAGGAGGCTGAGGGCCAATTGAGCAGGGAAGGAAACTTTTATTCTTAGCCAAGAATATAAGTGGGTGTGGAGAGCAGGCTGTGCCTTGCTCTGAGTTGTTCCACGTTGTAGAACAGCAGTTCCTAGCCCTGAGTTACTCCATTTCAGAAGAAACAGTTTGCCAAGAGCATCTCCATTTTTAGAATAAGCACTAAGGCAGAATGATTTGATAATTCGTTTCTTGCTTTTGTTTTGGGCACTGGAAATTGAACTCTTCCACTGAGCTACATCCTCAGCCCTTTTTATTTTGAGAAAGGGTCTCACTATGTTGCCCAGGTTGGCTTTGAACTTCCAGCCTCCTGCCTCAGCCACGGTGCCTGAGTGTACCCTGTACCTTGAACAAGTTCTTCACTCTGAACAGCCTGTGCCCTGAGCAAGTTCTTCAGCTGGTTAGGGTGGTCTTATCTGACCACCTGCAGTGACTCTTCTGCATTCTATCTCTTTTCTTTCTCTTTTTTTTGCATTCTATCTGCTTTCTACCTTTGGATTTTGACATAGACCCTGGAAACCCTATAGCTGCCTTAACCCCTTCTAAGCCATTTTGTAGCCTATATATCATTGTGTAAAGTGTAGTGTATGATTTGAATGCTAGATATTGGTCATTAAGATTGGAAAGCCAGTTGCAGTGGCCCATGCCTGTAATCCCAGCTACTCAGGAGGCAGGGGATCATGAGTTTGAGGCTAGCCTAAGCAATTTAATGAAACTCTGTCTAAAAAAATAAAAAGGTTCGGGAGTGTAGCTCAGTGGTAGAGCATCCATGGGTTTAATCCCAGTACTGCCAAAAAAAAAAAAAAAAAAGACCGGAATGGAATAAGGAACCCGTTTGCTAATGGCTACCAAGGGGATCATGAGTACTCAGTGAATTAAGTTGGTGAAAAGTGATGTAGCTTGTGAATTTATTATTACTCAAGAATTCTGACATTGTGGAAAGACACAACTGTCCATTCTATGTTAATGGCATAGCTCACTCATGACATGAGAGGAGGACTCGCTCATCAACTGCTCAACCCACTGGTGCTAGGAGGGTTATAGATATAGGGTGAAGAAATGAGGGGAAGGATAGGCTAATAAGCAGGAGGAACATTCCAGTCTTTTCTCTGAATTAATGGAGATTTTCCAAGGAATTCAGGTGCCACCTCTTTTTGCTCCTTTTATGGTTCTTTCCAGTTGTCCTCATGGCAATTGTCAACCATCGTGGCACTGGGAGGTGCAGGTGGGGGGTCATTCAGTAAGTAGATGGAATTATAATGAAGTTAGAGTTTGTCTGGGGGTCACTCTGGCAGCCACCTTAGATCCAACCACTTTCAGTCAGCCCACTGGAAGAGGGGCTTCTGGCCTTCAGACAACATGTCCTCAAAGATAAACATGAGGGACATGGCTCAGTTGGCAGAGTGCTTGCCTTGCATGCACAAGGCCCTGGGTTCAATTCCCGGTATCACAGGAAGAAAAAAAAAACAAAAACAAAAAAAACAGAAAACAGAAAACCAGATTAGCATGATTAGGGCAGGATAGAAATTCAGCTAGGGCCCCCAAGCAGTAGAGATCAGGGTGGTTACGGAGAGGGAATAGACAGGAGGCAGGAGGAGAAGAGCAAAGTGTGTCTGTGGAATTAAGATGAGGACTAAAAAGTGACATTACTTTGCAACATGAAGGTCATTGGTGACCTTGAAAGGGCTGTGGGAAGGGAACATGACTTCCCCCAGTTCCATGGGATTTGTGGCTGCATCTATTTCACTTGGGTAAGAAAGAAAGAGGTGACTCCAGAAGATCCAAGGACTTGGTGACATTCCTGATGCACTGGTAAAGCAACATCAAAAAGAAAAGAAAAAAAAAAAAAAATCCCTCTGACATTTTCAGTAATCCTGAAATGGGACATGAATGTTGAAAAAGGAGGCTCCTTAGGATTTCAGGCAGCCTCAGGAAAGCCCTGGCTGCTGCTGGAGAAACTGTGAGCTGCAGCTCCTGGTGTGGTTCCCCATCTGCCACCCGCAGAGAAGTGACCTCTGCTTAGAGACTGTGTGCCCTGGGCCCAGGAGGAGCAGAGCCCTGCCTAGCTAGCTCCATCTGCCTGACTGCACGTCCGCTGATATCGTCCCACCCACCCTCCTCCCCTTCTTTAAGCTTTTGCTGTTGAGGAGACAAAAACACAGCCCTGAGGCCAAAGTCATGTGTCACACTGGTCAATCTGGCCAACTACCAGGGAGCTGAAGACAGTGAGGTTCAGCAGAAAGTGAAGGGAAGCCAAGTGCAGCAACCCTCCCTGGGACCTGGGGAGGAGCCAGTGCCTGGGCCTGGAGACCCAAAGGCAGATTTAAGTCTTCCAAATCCTGTCTTCCACCTAAATCCCACTGTCTGGAGGACACAGTGAACAGGGCCAGGAGACCAGGTCAGCTCCCCACCCCCTGCAGTTCTCTTCTCAAGGCGGGGACCCTCGAATGGCTGCGGGCATCGTGTCTTATTCATTTGCAAAATACTCACAATCCTTGGAGTCCCTTTAAAAAGAGAATAAAACCAAAGTCTGGGAATGATTTCATTCTGTGCTTTCTGAGAGCCACGGCTGGACCACATGATAGAGCAGACATCCACAGGACACCCGCCAGATCTGAGGGTTGGTTGGAGTCATTTTCCCCCTTCGTCAAAATAAATGAAACTTTTGTGTTAAAACAATTTCATGGTTTGATTTCCTGAGTCCCGTCCAGCCCTCCGTGACAGCAGAGGGCCTCACTGATCCTCCTTAGACTGTCCTCCACTTTAGGCAGGGCAGAAGTCCTGGTAGAGATGGCTGCCTCCCCCCCACGGCCTCCATCTGTTTGGGAACTGACCGAGCTGGTTGGATAGGGTCTGAACTGATGAGAGGGTGAAGAGAGGAATGGGCAACATCTCAGTCCTAGTATCTGCTTCTCATAGAACCTGAACTAACGTAGCTGGAGCTTTCAAAATGTACGGGAGAGAGAAGCAAGCGGCCTCAGTTATCCATCACCTGAGAGGTAAGTCTTACTCCAATATTTGTCCATGATTGAGGTCGGTCTGTGGGCTACTGGCGGACAATTGGCAGGTGGACCTCGGGCAGTGGGTGATGGGTAGGTGAAAGGCAGGCGATGGACAGGCAAGTGGCAGGCAAATGGTGGATGATAGGTGCCAGTCAGTGAGCAATCTGCACTCAAAGAGTAGTCCGTATGCTGGCAGACTGCAGGTGATCGCGGAGGACAAATGGAGTAAACAGCAGGGGATCAATAAGCAGCAAAGACATCCTCACCAAGAAACAGATATCTTCTGCTTGAAACCTGAGTTACAGAGCGGCAAGGAACACAGCCTCCCTGTAGTCCACCATCTTGGATCTCCCCATGATTGAGGTCATCGCCATGACCCCTTCTGAAGAGACCCAGATTCCCTCTGGATAGGTACCTATCGCGCTCCATGTCTTTGTGCTGCTTGCTCTAGGACCACAGTTTGAGTCCACACCCACTCAGTCCACACCCACTCATGTACCTGAGTGTCCCTATGGTAGGTGTCTCCAGCATCTGTTGATTCCACATTCAACTATGAGGCTACATACAACTCACCCGGAAAAACATAAAGCACATTGGAGTGTGGTCAACTGTCTCTCCTCCTGTCATTTAGAGGATGTGACCTTTCCTAGGGATTCAGGTACCACTGTGATGGCAAAACCAGACCTGGCTGTCAAATGAAATTACAGAAACATTATGGTAAGAGTCCAATGCTTGGGGTAGGGGTCAGTTCCCCTCCCCTCTCTCAGCCTTTCTCCAGGAAGCCTAATTAACCGTGCGTCCCTACCTTTTGCATTGTCAATCACTGCCCTAGGAGTCCAACTACTCCCTCCTGAAATGCAATGGATGTCTGTGAAAAGAGCTGCTTCTTCTTAGCTGCTCTGTGAGCATGCTTTATGTTAGAGACCCTGCACAGGCCTTCAGCCGCATAGATAAGGAATTGTTTTTAAAAAAGAGGAAAAAGCCCCAATGATAGGATGGGTCTAAGATGACGTCAAATAACCTATAAATCTCATGAGAAACTGTGGATCAGGGCTCAGAATTTTGGAGTGCTAATTCCCTCTGGGCCCACCAGCGTAAAATAAAGCTTTGTCTCTCCTACTTTTATTTTGCGGCGGGGGAGGGGACTGTGGATTTGAACCCCGGGCCTGAGTGCTTGCAGAAGCACTCTACCAACTGAGCTATATCCCCACCCAGCCCTCTCCTGCTTTTTGAGTGCCATCTTGTCGTTTCCATAACACCATGAGATTAAAGAATAAAGAAGGGGAGATGAAGGAGACAGGAAGGGAGGGTGAACTTCTGTAAACAGGTTGTGAAGTCCTGTTGCTACTTACATACAAGGAAATTTTACATACAGACAGGAATATTTATCAGATCCTTTCTCAAGGAGATGGGAGTGGAGTGAATGGACTCTTCTCCGGGAAGTCACAGAAATCAGAAGAGAGCAGTGGAAGACATACCTGATTGGGTTGAAAGAGCATCACTTCCAACCTCACATTTGAACCTCAGAATGTGACCTTGCTTGGAAATAGGATTGTTGTTAATGCACACAGTTAAGATAAGTTGTAGGGGATCAGGGGGGAAAAAACCTTTTGCTTCTATCCTTCTAGTTTCTCAGCTGAGTCTTGAACTCTTTGCAGATTAAGAAGAAAAACGAATACGTTTACTAGCATGTATGTCTCATAAATACATGGGAGAAATTCAGCGCTCAAAGGGGTATTTAGAAGGAGTATATATACCATCTTAGGCTAAAAGAAAAAGGGGTTAGGGTTTCTGGAAGGGAGAGGTTAGTTACAGGATGATGGCTGAGAAATGTATGATCGGCAATGGCAAGGACTGTTATGCAGCTTTAAGTCAATGCCTTCTCCATTGCCAGTAGACTCTTGTGGGCTGGGGGTGTGGCTTAGTGGTAGAATGCTTGCCTAGCTTGTGCCACACCCTGGTTCCACCCCAGCACTCCAAACAAAAACACAAAACACCAAAACAAAACAGAACAAAAAACTCTTCTGTCAGGGCTTCTCCTGTGTCTGCTGTTTCTCAAAATAACCCTTCTGCCAAAGAGGTAGGTTCTGGGGTGGCATATGCTGGTCTCCCACAGAGGTCATGCTCAAGCAGAGTGAGTCCTGAATCCAGTGTGACTGGTGTTATTCCCAGAGGAAAGACACAGACACCCAGGAAAGGGTTCTATGTGCTGGACTTAGGACACATCCCCCCAAATGTGCCTATAGGAGACCACAACATGCCACCCGAAAACACAGACCGGCTTGGCATGTTGGTTATTTTGAACTGGTCTTTTTTTTTTTTTTTTAAACTAGGGATTGAACTCAGGGGAACTTTACCGCTGAGCTATATCCCCAGTCCTTACTATTTTTTATTTTGAAACAGGATATCATTAAGTTGCTGAGGCTGGCCTTGAATTTAGGATCCTCCTGCCTCAACCTCCCAAGTTGCTAGGATTACAGTCATGTGCCACCACGTCCAGGTTGAGCTGGTTGTTTCGAGAAGCTGCAATGCTGGGCACAGTGGTACACACCTGTTATCCCAGTGACCCAGGAGACTGAGGTAGGAGGATCATAAATTTGAGGCCAACTCAATGAGACCCTATTGCAAAATAAAAAAGGACTAGAGCTATAGTCATTGGTAGTGTGCTTGCCTAGCACACATGAGGCCCTGGGTTTGACCCCCCCAGTGCTGCAAATAAAAAAGGAAAAAAAAAAAAAAATCTGCAGAGCACTGAGCGTTGGTTCCCAGGACTTGGATCACCTTGCTCTCTCCTGGATAGAGTCACACTGGTCAGGACCCCCTCTGCTCTGACTGCAGACCCAGTACCAAACCCATTTCTCAATTCCATGCTTAGTCACCACACCTCTGTTAATATGTTCCCTCTCCAGAAACTTGTTCTTTCCTTCAACAAATATTTGCTGAAGGACTGGAGGTGTAGCTCAGTGGTAGAGAGCATGCTCAGCACATGCGAAGACCTGGGTTCCATTACCAGCAAAAATTTTTTAAAAAGAGCAGATATTTATTGTTAAGTTTATTTATTTACTTATTTGTTGGTACCAGGCATTAAATCTAGGGCAAAGAAACAAAAATGCCAGTAAAATACACCATTATTCTGTGACCCAGGCGTTATACTCTTGGGCATTTATCCCAGAGAAATGAAAACTTGTATTCATGCAAAATCTGTACACAAATGTTCATAGCAGCTTTTATTGGCAATGACCCAAACCTGGAAATAACTGAGATGCCCTTCAGCAGGTAAGTAGTCAAACACACAATAGAACATTCATACTGTGGAATACTGCTCAGGAATAAGTGGAATCAACTATCAATAAATACAACCCCTCGAGAATGTGGGTCTTAAGGGAATTCTGCTGAGTCTAAAAAGCCAATTGCAAAGGATATATATTATAGGATTCCATGCATGTAACATTTTTGAAATGATAAAATTGTAGAGATGAACAGATGAGTGGTTGCCAGGTGCTAGGGATGGGGTGGGTGTGCAGCAGGGAGGTGGAGGTGGATCCAGTGAGGAATCCTCAGAGGAATGGAACCTCCTGTCCGGATGTGTTGGTGACTGCATTGTGGCCACACTGCACACACATGCACATGAACTCACCTCCCCCCACGGACCAATACTAATGAAACTAGGAAATCTGAATAAGAGTGGCGGATTGTATTGATGTCAAAATTCTGGTTGTGATACTATGCTGCAGGATGTTACCATTGGGGGGAACAAGGTAAAGGGTGCATAGAATCGCCCTGTATTACTGTTTTTTTTTTAAATTTTTATTTATTTATTTATTTTTTCAGTGCTGGGGATTGAACCCAGGGGCATTCTACCATTGAGCTACTCCCCAGCCTTCTTTTATTTTTATTTTGAGACAGGGTCTGGCTAAGTTGCTCAGGCTGAGTTTGAACTTGTGATCCTTCTGCCTTAGCCTCCTGAGTTTCTGGGATTACAGATGTGCCTACCACCCTCCCCGCCCACATGCTCTGTATTATTTCTTACAAGTGCATGAGAATCAATTAAAAAAAAAAAAGAACAGAGTCATGTCAGAGAACTTTGAGATACCACTGAATGGTCTAACATAAAATAAAGTGAGATACCAAGTTGGGCACAGTGGCACAGGCCGGTAATCCCAGTGGCTCGGGAGGCTGAGACAGGAGGATGGTGAGCTCAAAGCCAGCATCAGTAAAAGCAAGGTGCTAAGCAACTCAGTGAGACCCTGTCTCTAAATAAAATACAGAATAGGGCTGGGGATGTGGCTCAGTGGTCTACTGCCCCTGAGTTCAATCCCTAGCACAAAAAAAAAAAAAAGAAAGAAAGAAAGAAAGAAAGAAAGAAAGAAAGAAAGAAAGAAAGAAAGAGAGAAAGAAACCAGAAAGAGAAGGGAGGTAAAAATGAGGCAGAAGAAAACATTTTTTTTTTCTTGTCCTGGGGATTGAGCCCAGTGGTACTTTAATCACTAATTCACATTCCCGGTCCTTTTTTATTTTTTATTTTGAGATATTTGCTTCAAGGTCTTACTAAGTTGCTGAGGCTGGCCTCACACTTGTGATTCTCCTGTCTCAACCTCCTGAGTCATTGGGAGTACAGGTGTGCACCACCACACCTGGCCAGAAGAAATATTTGAAGATTGAATAACAAAATTTTCTAAAATTGGTAAAAGATATCAACCCATAAATTCATAAATCTGAAGAACTCCAAGCAGTATAAATACAAAGAAGTTCGATCCCCAGCACCACAAAAAAAAAAAAAGCAAGTAAATACAAAGAAAAAACCCTACACTAAGATATATTCTAATCAAACTAGTAAAATTCAGAGTTAAAGAGAACATTTTTAAAGTTGCTAAAAGCGGGGGGTGGGGGGAGATGATACACTATCTTCAATGAAACAATAAAAAGAATAATGGCTGATTTTCATTTGAAACAATGAAAACCAGACACCAATGGAATGGTATTTAAAATGCCAAAAGAAAAATGTGCCGGCCGCGAAGTCTGTATCCAGTGAAAATACAGGAAACGAACTGTTTTCAGACAAACAAAAACTGAGATAACTTAGTTCCAGAAAACCCATTTTAAGAAATATTAAAGAAAATACTTTAAGCTAAGGGAAATTATATTCAACTGAAGACTAGACCTGCAGGAAGAATAAAGAAGCAGCAGAAGAGTAGGCATTTGGGTAAATATGAAAGGCTATCATTTTCTTTTAAATTTTTCTTTAAAGACTCTTGGCTGTTCAAAGCAAAAATAAAAAGCAATTGATGTGGATTTTATAACATACATAGTATTTGCCAATAGGTCAAAGGACAGGAGGGGACTCTGTTGTAAGAAGGGTTTAATTTTTACATTGTGTTTGTGAAATGGCATGATATGAACTTGAGGAACTTACTGTGAGTTAATGTTTCATGTTACAATGTCTAAAATAACCATTAAAATTGCTACTGTTAGCTGGGTGCAGTGGCGCATCCCTGTAATCCCAGGAGCTCTGGAGGCTGAGACAGGAGTATCACAAGTTCAAGGCCAGCCTCAGCAACCTAGCAAGGCGCTAAGCAATTCAGTGAGACCCTGTCTCTAAATAAAATACAAAATAGGGTTGGGGATGTGGCTCAGTATTCAAGTGCCCCTGAGTTCAATCCCCAGTAACTCCCCCCCCACCAAAGAAAAATGCTACCATTAACTGGGCTTGGTGATGCATGCCTATAATCCCAGTGACTTGGAAGGCTAAGGCAGGAGTAGGGCAAGTTCAAGGCCAGTCTCAGCAACCCAGCGAGGCCCTCAGCAACTTAGCGAGACCTTGTCTCAAAAATTAAAAAATAAAAAAGGGCTGGGAATGTGGCTTAGGGGTAAAGCTTCTCTGGGTTAAATCCCTAGTACCAAAATTTTTTTTTTTAAAAAAGAAAAAGCTACCATTAAAAAGGAGATACCATCAGCATATTACCCACGGAACATTCATAACTAGGTAAGACAGGCATTCCCACTGGATTTCACGGATAAAGAAACAGGCTGGGAGAAGCTAAAGCTTTTGCCCCAGGTCACCAGATAGGACACCCCACCCAAGTTTTGGATCTCTATTGGGGTCTCAGAAAACAATACCCCACAGTGTAGTGCTCGGGCACGTTGCCTGCTTTGGACTAAAGGAGACCCAGATCTCTGACCTTCCCCTGCCCCTCTCTCTCCTGAGGCGCAGGCGGGGGCTTTCTCTGAAGCTCTGCACTCTCCCTGAAGGCTGGATCAACTTGCAGGAAGGAGAGAGCAGCAGCACCCTTAAAACCCAGGAGAATTCCGTCCCAGGCTGCTCCCTGCTCTGAGCCCATTGGTCTCCCTTACCTTGCCCACCTTCTCCCACTACCCTTTCCCCGTGAGGAGGGCACACAAGCTTCTAAAGCTCCCCGGGTCATTAGGCACTCACTGCCTGTGATGCCCCAGCACGGGGTGAGCTCGTCCACATGTTCTCCTGTCAATCTGCCTGCCGCCGGTTGACTTCAGCAGACTCAGTCACTGAACCTCAGAGGGCTGAAGGGAGGTTCCCTTCACCCTGACGCCCTCAAACCCAGCGTCCCTTCCAGCACCCCAAGAGTTCACAAACCTTCTCTGTACGAGGCCAGATCATGTATGTATTTTGTAGGGGACAGGGAGTCTCTGTCACGACTACTCAACTCCGTGCTGCCTTCCATGCAGAAATGATGGAGCACAGCAATGTTCCAGTAAAACTCTGCCAACAGAAACAGGTAGCGGGGCCGATGTGGCCCTCTGGCTATAGTTTTCCAATCTCTAGATTGTTCCACCATTCAGGTGGTTTTTGGTTCTGGCCAAGGAAAGCCATTCTGAGACACCTTAGCCAACAGGCTCTATCTGGCCTTAACACTGGGTTGGGGCTGTGGATGTGGCTCAGTGGTAGAGCACTTGCCTAGCATGTGTGAGGCACTGGGTTCGATTCTCAGCACCACATGTAAATAAATGAATAAAAAAAAAAAAAGGTCTAACACTGGGTTGACCCCTCCCGTCTCCTCTTGGGCTCTGGACCCAGCATTTTGGTCAAGAAAGAGGCTCAGTTCCTTCCACTCCTGCCTCAGGGAAAATATCCAAGTGAAGGCCGGGGACTGCTGAGCCTGGATTACTCAGGCTCACTGTGCCCCTCGGCCTTCCTCTTTTCCAACCTTAAAATAACTAACCCCCAGTGCTTCCTGCAGCCTCCCTTACTCCCTTAACAGCTCTTTCCATGTGGCCTTTTGCTTAGAGCTTCCTCCCTGGCAGGCTTCACGCCTTGGGGTCAGCCCTGTCTTTAAAACCTGGGACCGTGTTGCTGCAGGCCATGGTGCTTCACGACGCCCCCAGTCAGGCCTCAACAATCGATCATTCTGTGCAGCTTGAGCAAGAGGGGCCTGAACTCAAGTCCCAGCTGAAGGACTTGGCAGGAAACCATTCAATTGTTAGCCTTCTGTCCCCTGTGGAGAAATCCCCAGGCTGCCATTTAGTGCTGCTCAGCAGTTTTCAATTTACGAAATATCCTCCAACTATTTTCAGCAGTTTTCCTCCCAGGACACCAGCCCCACCCACCAGCTGGTCCACTTTATAATTAAAGACATTAGAATCTCATTCCCTGCCTTAACAGCCTGATCAAGTTCAGAGAGTCCACTTAGGGTCAGAATCAGAATTTGTCCGGCACTGCCAAGCTGTATCCCCAAATCACCCCTGCTGCCCCGCTCATTGAACTAAGTAAGGGCCCTCCCTGTGCATGCTAGGCAAGCGCTTGACCACTGAGCGACACCTCCAGCCCTGTACCCCTTTCATGACCCTTGGAATCGCTTCCAGACTTTGAAAATTTTGAAGGTCAGTCTTTGAGCCCATCCTGAGCAGCTGCTTAGGACTCCTAAGATAAGAGGCACTGCAGAGATGGTTTTGCTTAGGGGCTGAGAAATGAACCCACCAATCCCCCAGCACCCCTGGGTTCAATGCCCAGTACTGAAAAAATAAAAATGTATTTGTGGGCTGAGAATTTAGCTCAGTGGTAGGATGCTTGCCCAGCACATGTGAGATGCTGGGTTCCAACCGTAGAACTGCAACAACAAAAAAATTAAAGAATGCATTTTGCTAGGTACACACCTGTAATCCCAGCAACTTTGGAGGCTGAGGCAGGAGGATGGTAAATTTAAGGCCGGCCTGAGCAGTTTAGTGAGATCCTGTTTTGAAATAAAAAATAAAAAGGGCTGGGGAATGTAGCTCCGTGGAAGAGCACTGGCCCAGAATGTATGAGGCCCAGGGTGGACTTTTCACTACCACCACCACCACCAGCACCACGAGAATGCACCTGGATCTCAGAGAGGCTAGACTGTGGAGACCTGTGCACCTTAGAATTGGCGATACTGGTGACCTGGCTATGGAGAGGGTAGGCGGGTTCTGTCTGGTCTTTTTTTTTTTTTTTAAGTTATTTTCCACCCCATGGTGCTGGGGATTCGAACCCCAGTCCTTCCACATGCTAGGCAAGCGCCCTACGAGATAGGCTATATCGTCAGCCCGGTAGGTGGGTTCTGAAGTCTTCGTGGCAAAAAAAAAGAAAAGTGCTCCCAACGACTGAGTGGCTGCGGGAGAGCTTTACTCTACCCTGCCTGTGCTCGACGCCGTCAAACTGCCTTCAACCACCTCTGGAAAGGTGCTTTCTTCCTCTTGAGGTGGCAGATCTGCCGCAGCAGGGATGGAGTGGGCGGTGAGCATCCCTGGGCTCAAAACCCTGTAAGGGCTGCTGCAGTCCAAGTCCACGGTCCTTGCATCAATGCGAGGAGAGGCAGAGCTGGGGCCTTTCCCCTCCTGCTTCGCACCACCTTCTGCCCGGGGCCAGACGCGCTCCAGCTGACCCGCACCAGCTGACGCGCTCCACTGACCCGCTCTGGCTAAGTTGATCACACCCCAAGGCTGGCCCTACCCTGAGGTCCCGAAGGGCTCAACTCAAAGCAAGATCAGGTGTAGGCTCAAAGGCACAGGGTGACCTTCCCCCACCCGGGCCCCCTGCTGCGCTGCCAGGCCTAGGATGTGCTGGTGCCCACAGTCTCCTCGTCTCCCCTCCGCGCCTCTGGAACCCCTGGCAACGTCCCCGTTGCCTTTCCTCTCCACAGCTCATTCCTCAGCCCCGTCTGGCACAGGGGTGATGCTCCACGTTCAGCAGGCCCCACGAGGAGCGCTCGGGTTATCACCAGCAGGCCGAGGAGGAGCAGGCACCGGTCCTGGGGGCCTCAGGACACCCTGTCCCAGCTGAGCGAGGATGGGCCCTCCTGTGTGACCACTCGCCTTGGCCCCAGGCCTGGGCACTCGCCCCACAGCTGTGACTTTCAGTAATTCTCAAGACTAAATTGTCCTCCCAGCACCTCCCAGTCATGTGGAGCGAGGCGCGTCCCTTCCTGTTACCACACAGCTTCCCCAAAGCAGTCCTCAGTTGTGTGGTGTGTTGTGATTGTGTGTTATGTGTAGGTGTGTTGTGTGTGGTGTGCACGCAGTGTGCATATGTGTGTTGTGGCCTATGCAAAGTATGTGGGTGGGAAATGTGTGTACATGTGGTTCAGTGTGTGTGTGTGATATGGGTATGTGTTGTGTGTGTGGCTGGTATATGTGTGGTGTGGTGTATGTGGTGTGCCTGGCTTGTGTATGTGTGGTGTGTGTGGTGTGATGTGCAAGGCCTATATGCATATGTTTTTGTATGATGTGGTGTGAGTGGCATGTTATGCATGGTGTGAACTGTGTGTCATGTGTTAAAGTGTGGCGTAGTGTATATGTGGTGTGTACTGTAGTGTGTGTGTTGTGTGTGCATTTGTGGTGTGTGTGAAATGTGTGAGATGTGAGATGTGGTGTATGTGAATCAGGTGAGTGGTGTGTGTGTGTTTTGTTGTGTGTGGCGTATGTGTATGTGTGGTCTGGCATGTGTCCAGTGTCTGTGTGGCATGTGTATGTGTGGTGCAGTGTGTGTGCTGTGTGTGGTGTGGTGTGGTATGTGCGTGGCTGTTCATGTGTGGTATGTGTATGGTGTGTGTGAGGTGTGTACATGTGGTGCGGTGTGTGTTGTGGAAATGTGTACGTGTGTGATGTATATTTGGTAGATGTGGGGTGGGTGTGTATGTGTGTGTGGTGTGGTGTGTATGTTGGGTAGGGTGGGGTGTGCAAGTTGGGGTATGGTGTGTATGTTGGTGTAGTGGTGTGTGTGTCTGGTGTGGGGTGTGGGGTGTGTGTGTTGGGGTGTGGTGTGGTGTGTGTGTAGGGCATGTATGTTGGTCTGTTGGGGTGTGTGTGTGTTGGTGTGGGGTGTGTGTGTTGGTGTGGTGGGGTGTGTGTGGTGTGGGGTGTGTAGTGTGTGTGTGTCAGGGTGTGTGCGTTGGCATGGGATGTGTGGCGTGGGGTGTGTGGTGTATGTGTTGGGGTGTGTATGTTGGTGTGGTGGGGTGTGTGTGTTGGTGTGGTGGGGTGTGTGTGGCGTGGGGTGTGTAGTGTGTGTGTGTCAGGGTGTGTGTGTTGGCATGGGATGTGTGGCGTGGGGTGTGTGGTGTATGTGTTCGGGTGTGTGTGTTGGTGTGGTGGGGTGTGTGTGGCGTGGGGTGTGTGGTGTGTATGTTGGGATGTGTGTGTGTTTGGGGTGTGTGTGTTAGTGTGTGGTGTATGTGTTGGGGTGTGTGTGTGGCATGGGGTGTGTGGTGTGTGTGTGTGTTGGGATGTGTGTGTGTCAGGGTGTGTGTGTGGTGGTGTGGTGTGTGTGTGGTGGTGTGATGTGTTTGTGGTGGTGTGGTGTGTGTGTGTCGGGGTGTGTGTGTGTGGTGTGGTGTGTGTGTGTCGGGGTGTATGTGTGTTGGTGTGGTGTGTGTGTGTGGTGTGGGTTGTGAGTTTCCAGGACCAGCTCGCTGCCCTGCCGCATTCAGGGAGGTGTCACATTTCTGCTCCAGTGAACAGCCCTGGTCCTCGTGAGCTGGAATGTGAGGAATCCCCAGGCTCCCGAGGGCATCCACCTTGGAAGAGGTGCCGACACCTGCAAGCCCGGCATCTCCACCGACCACTGTGTGAGTCTCACGGAAGAAGAGTGGGGAGAATTGGGAACCAACTATAAACCTTGGGATCAAGAATGACATGTCATGAAATGGCACAGAACAGGTCTGTAACTCACACAGCACGGGTGAGGACCTGAGTCCGGGACAGAGGGCAAGGCGGGCATCCTGGTTTGGCAGGCCACGAAGGAGCCTGTGGTTACACAGCTATTTTGGACCCGTGGTTAGCAGCGTTCACAGATTTAGAAGGTAAACAGCTGTCACTCAGGAGGTGTCTAAAACAGGGTGTTAGCAGACACTGGAGATCATGAGAAGAAAACTGAAAAGTACAGAGACAAGATTTTGAGAAAACAAAGCCATGCACGTGGCAGTGACAGCTACCTGCCCGCTAAGGACTGGGTTCCCCTTCCTGGGTGCAGAGATGTTGCTGGCAAGTGGTTGCCCAGCTCTGTGCCATCGGCTACCCTTCTGCCCCTGCCTGTGACTGAATTCTGGTCAAGAAGAAGTGGGCAGAGTGCTATATGCCCTTCCAGATCTGGCCCACACATCCCCCTTTCCACTGCACACCTCTCTCTTCCCTTTTCTGCAGCTGCCTTTGCTGTCCAGGCAATGGAAGCCCTAAATTGAAGATGGAGGAGCCTCCGTGAACCCGGGTCCCCAGCCACACCAGAAATGAACAAAAAAGAGCCTTCTCCTTTGGTCTCCTCTCCAGAGGATTAGACTTACCAGAATGAGAATCGAAGTCTGCTGTTAGACCACCGAGACATGAGAGTTGATCTGTTACGGGCCATTAGTTAGCAGTCGGTTGATCATGAAAACATTTTTATTGCTGAAGATGATTGACAGACGATCAAAGGTCTCAGCACACAGCGAGGTATCGGTGCACAAGCAAGGTGTCACAGGTGGTAGCGAAGTAACAGAAGACTAAGAGGTCTGCTCATTCTCTCACACCCAACGTGTTTGACTTAGAGTGTTTGCTGATGACTAAATTAGTTCATGAAACATAAACAGAATACAGATATTTCCCAGAAACCAAGGTGTGAATGGACAGCTGAGTTAGAATAACTAATGATGGCCACACTTGGTGACACTCGGTGGCATGCCCTCAGTTCTCAGCCGATGTCCCTGTGGTGGCTGTGCTTCTATGTACTCCTTCCCACTGACAGTGAGCCCCCCCCTCTTTCTAGTGGAAAGGACTTGCCTATACCCTGGTGAATGTCACCCTCTGGGTGACCTCCCTCCTGCTAATCCCATAGAGCCTGAGGAAAGGGAATCCCTCCCCTAGGATCTAGTTGTCCTCCTGTAACAAGGACTTAGATGCTTCACGTTGGCCTGTGAATGTCCTGTCTGAAGCAGGATCAAGGACTTGGCATCTCTGCTTCCAGGTTGTGTCCACCTCCTTTGCTCTGAGTCCCCTCAAATTCCAGGAATAACAGGCCTGATCGTAAACGTCTTGTGATGAGCAGAAGGCACCCCTAGGCAATGGCAACTTTCCTACCGGTGACAAGACCCCTCCTGACCAAGCCTGAGAAAGTGATGGACAGCCCACACCTGGCCAAGCTCACCTGGCTCGGCAGCTGTGAGAGGCCTCGGGCTGCGCACACCCCCACCCCTTGCCCTCGTTCCCCTTCCTATAAAACCTGAGCATCATTGTCTGCCTCCCAAAGACAGGGCTGAGGAGGTGGGTGCCTGGCCTCCTGGTGCAGCTGCCCTGCTGAGAGTTCCTTTCCTGATTTCACCTGAGCTTCTCTGTCTTTGGGGGTGAGTGGTTGGACCTGATTTGGTGGATCCCCAGAGTCAGCCCTCTGGCCTGGGACTCCTGATTCTGAGGGCAGGCTGCGATATTGCAGTAGCAACAGATGAAGGTGAGTACGCCTTTGGAGGGGGGCTGGGGTGTACCAAACGTCATGGGTCCCAGATGAGGTCTTTCCATTATCGTGGGGAGAACCATCTGGAAGATTCTGGACGGGCTGCTGTGAGGCTCTGGAGCTCTCATCAAGGTGGCAGTCCCCCCTGCATGGCTCTCCCAACTTCCCTCTTCCAAGAGCTTTTCCTGGTAGTATGTGGAGTTAGGCAAAATTGCTTTCCTGACTTCTAGGTTCCCAGTCACGGTGCCCAAAGGAGGGTGTGTCTGTTGCAGTGGTCAGTCCTAGGTTCAGAGGGAGCCCGTCTGCTCCCCAGGCACATGCCCCAAGTGGGAGCCTCAGAGCCACGGAATGTGCTCAGCTCTGTGTGCATCTGTGGTGACCAACCTTCCCAGACACTGACCAGGAAGTGTTGTTTGGGCAGGTGCTAGAGAACTTCGGGGACAATTGGAGAGAAAGTTAGAAATCAGGACTGTCTTGGAAAATCCAGGAGGTACAAGGGCTGGCTTACCTCAAGGTTTTTGGGAAGCGGGTAGCAGGTGGAGCAGGCCTGCCATCTTCTTGCATGTGGGCAAGGCCCTGTATTTGGTTGTGGGGTAAAACCCCAGTCAGTGCTTCAGAAGGCTTCTTGTTCCTGGGGGTCAACTGGAGTCCAAGTTCAAGCAGAAAATGAAAGAAAGCATACCTACTTGACTGTTCCACTGTGGGACCCCAGAGCAGATGGGTTGAGGTTCAACAGCATAAAACTCTCTAAAATGGCTTCAGTAACCGCCCACCCTATTGACATTGGCACCTTTACTCCAATGTCTCAATAAAAGCGTGGGGTCATTAGGAGCTCAGTTGCTTCTGGCCATTTGCAATATGTGGCCAAATTCAGGCAGTATTCCTGCGCCCAGAGGCCTCCAGGGAAGGCCGACTGTAGAGCTAGGGTTGAAATATGGTATTTGTGTGAACCTTTCCCAAGACCGGACGGCATGCCTTTCACTGTCGAAATAAGAGATGCAGGGTTGCCTGCGGCCCCTCCATCCATATACGGTGCCCTGGTATCAATATTGTCCGCATTAGTAAGGCAGCCCCTCCAGTCAGCAGCACAACTGATCTAGGGGAGACAGAAAGGTTGGGGTAGGAAACCAGAGTTGAAATTGGAAGGGCCTCTTAGAGTGTCCCAGAGACAGACCTGAACTTAGTAGCAACAAGAGTGGATGACAGGAAAACAGATAAACAACCTAATGACACCCAGTGCAGGTATGGGAGCAAGTGCCAAAAGACAGGAGGTTTCAGCCATTACCTCTCAATGAGGAAAGGGAGAGAGAAAGGTAGAATGGACTCCTTCTCCAAAAGGAGACGATGTCAAGCCCTTTGTATTAGGAGCTGTAATGAAAGCAGAGTCCACGGCTCTCCCTGAGGAGTCTTTGGGTCCTTGGGTGTAGGATGACTAGGGGTGAGGTCTAGGTTCAGGGGTTCAAGCCATGTCTCTGGACCAGGGGCCATATTTAGGATCAGCAATACATTAGTCTTCAAAAAAATATTCAGGGTTATTGCATGGGTGGCCACAGGAGCTGAGTGCACACTGACATGTGGTCATCCTGGCCAATTCTCAGGCAGGCAACCTGCTGTTGAAGGATGTAGAGGAAAAACAGCAGGAGTTCTAGTTGGGACGCTCACGCCGTAGTGGACGCTGCCTCCCATCCCCTACCTGTGGTCAGAGCTCCCATTTCTGAGTGTAATTCAGCTGTTAGTAGCTTATGAAGTCAGTGTCCACTAACTACATACGGGAGTCCATTTATGATTCCAGGAGCATGTGCCAGCCGTCAAGCTGATGGTAAGGGGGCATGATAAACGCCCCCTAGTTGTTTTGCCTGAGCTCAGCAGACAGTTACCACCAAACAATATCAGCCCCCTGGTGGTCATCGAGAGAGAATGCTGGACCTTGCTAGCACCTTCTTTAGCAGAGATACAGCTCCTGAGAGTCAAGACCCATCTGCCTTCCCGTGGGAAGGTGACAATGCACCTTGGTGGTGTGACCTCAAGGATATCCCCACAGCCCCACCGTGTGTCACAGTATGATAGTGCAACATGGAGAAACCTGCTCCCACCTCTGCGGGGAAAGATATTTCACGAGACTGATGACGTACCTCTCTTTGGAATCTTTTTCAGCACGCACTGAGGCTGTGTCCACGCTCTGAACTCATTTGTGGCGGAGAGGATGGGCTGTGAACCCCGAAGGGCAGGCCTCTGGCTTACCAGAGAAATCCTTGGGTGTTGTCTGATCGGGTAAGACAAAGGCCATGAGAGAGTTCAGGTGTCCCCACTTCCCAACACAGTGACGCAACCTCAAGAATGTGTGGGACTCCTGGGTCACTGCAGGGCTTACATTCCACATCTGGCTATCATGACCCCTGTACAATCCGTGTCGGAGACCGTGTGGGACTGGACCGACCGCCATACCGAGATATTTAGTCAGGACAAATGAAAGACCAAACAGGCACAAGCCCTTGGAGCACCAGCACATTGAAGTCTGCTGATTTTACCATCCGTGTCACCGGATGGCTCTGGATGAGGCTTATGGCAGTGGATTAAAGGACATAAGACCCCCTTTGGATTTTGGTCATTCATGAAAGGAGGTGGAGGGATGTCTTAGCTCTTTGGAAAAACAACTGTGTGCTGTTCTTCCTGCCACGGAGCCACCACCAGGGACACTCCAGCAGTGGATGACTACAGCAATGGACAAAGCCCCACCATTGGGGTGGCTCAGATGGTGGCCACTGTGAAATGGGGTGAGTACTGTGGACAGGGAGGAATGGACAATACCTTGCCTCTCGGTTTAAAACTTCAACAGTTACTAGGACAGGTCATGTATATTACTGGGACAGGTCGCAGAGAAAGATGAAACACCAGAAGGCCAACCTCCAACACCTGAGTCAGCCTGGCACACTGACAGATCGTCAAAAGGAAACCCCCGCAGGGTGGAGAGTCATAACCTATCACCCAGTGACTGAGGCCCGGTGGATCAATAAAGGACAAGGACACAGCAGCCCCTGGGCTGAACTGTGAGTGGTATGGGGGTTACTGCTTGGGAAGGTGGGCATTAAGAATCTGCACTAACCACTGGGCCATATTCGGAGGACTTACAGTGTGGCTGCCTCAAGGGCAACAGGAGTGGATGATTGACGGCAGGCCTACTTGGGGAAAAACAACTACGGGAAGACATTTGGCATTGTGTCCAAGCCACAGTCGTCGCAGCGTACCATGTGACTGCCCGTTGTCTTCTCCAATTTCTAGGTAATGACAAGGCAGACCAACTGGCAAAGTTAAGATGGCAGGAGGAAGTGCTAGCAGAGGAAATATGCCACTTGGCTACATTCTAGATTAAAGCATGCTGGCCACACGGCTGTGTGGGCAGGTGTGACACGGTGGTGGCTGCCCATGGTTTTATTTTGTGTGTGTGTAGTGGTGCTGGGGACAGAACCTGGGTCCCACACCCATGCTTGGCAAGTGCTTTCCTCCTACTGAGTTACATCCCCAGCTCTGCCCATAAAGATTTCTGATGCTGTTGCATGCTGGAACCGTGCTCAGTGCTGCCCACGATGACCGATGCTGCCGCAGAGCTGATCGAGGAGCGGATGTTCGTCTTCAGTGCTGGAAGACAGACTGCACTCATCCCCTCCCATTCTCAGAAGGGGCCGAACAAGCTGTGACCTGTGTGGACACAGTTACAGGCTTATTGCAGGCCTTCCCTGCCAAGAGTGTTACGTATGGTCATTGAGAGTGACAAAGGAACCCATTTCACAGGCCATGACACAGCAGTGGGCTCTAGACCAGGACCAAATCCACAGCCTGGATTTCCCACCTGCCATATAATCCAACAGGAGCTGGATAAACTGAGAGAGTGAATGGTCCGCTGGACACGCCTAAGGACTGAGCGTGACTATTCGGCTACTCGTCTGCCTGAGGCACTGAGGACACTGAATGAAAAGCCAGGCACCAGCAGATTGCAGTCCTTTCTATATCGACATGCCCATGGCTGCCAGCATTAAGGTTATGGATAAAACACTACCACTCAGGGCTGGGGAGGTAGCTCAGTTGGTAAAGTGCTTGCCTTGCAAGCACAGGGCCCTGGGTTTGATCCCCCAGCACTGCAAAAAACAAAAAACACTGCCAATGAGCATTTTCTTAAACCAGCCTGGACCACAGGTAGCAATTTACTGTTGCCAGCTCCTCAATACTTCACATCTGACACCAGAAGCATTGTTTGGCCATGGCATCAGCCCCTGGTGGTTCGCCTTACTGACCTCTTGGGGATAAAGGGAATGTCCACATTTACAAGTGAAGCCTACTGTGTTGGGAACATGGCCCCTAAAGCATAGGTGATGTCACCCTCACCTGAGGAATACTTTGTATCAGTTTATGGCAATTATTTTATTTCTTTGATACTGGGGATTGAATCCAGAGATGCTTTACCACTGAGCTCCATCTCCGGTCCCTTTTGTTGTATTGTTTTGGAGACAGGGTCTCCCTAAGTTGCTGAGGCTGGCTTTGAACTTGTGATTCTCCTGCCTCAGCCTCCTGAGTCCCTGGTATTAGAGGCGTTTGCCACCACAGCTGGCTAGTTTATGACAGTTTAGAAGTGGCTTATTCTCTCTATCCCCCTAAGAATTGGCCTGGTACACTTGCCCAGGCATGCTTTCTAACACAAGATGGTACAGTGGCCTCATGGAGCTGATCTGCCTTTATTGGTGCCTATTAAACATCTGTCACGTTCTCCATAGGTTGGCAACAAGTAACCTGTTTCTGGACTGGGCAACGGAGATCGCACATCATGCCAACCAGACCGACTGCTGGATCTGCTCAGAACTCCCTGTGACCGCAGCACAAGGACTTCCCTGGGTAGTCCAACCTGCAAACGAGACCCAGTGGACTTGGCTGGCACGGAACTGGAGTAAAAACACTCACCCGCCAAAATGGCCATCGTATAACTACACAACACAAAAGGTCTTTGCTTTGATTAGGGAGACACTGAATATTTCTCGAGTCCCTGGGTACACTTACGTATGGAATGGGCTTTCATGGGAGGTAGCAGTTCAGGTCACAGTTAAAGAGATGGCTTTCCTTTGTGTCACCCAGTCCGGTCATGACAACAAGACAGTGGGCTTCATGCCTGACCCCCTGTGTAAGAAAACGGTCAATTCGGCGGATATCCTGTCCCCATCACCCAATGTCACTCATGGGGCCTTCCCCCTGCCGTGGGGTGCACTGTGGATATGTGGGTCCTATGGATGGCCTTACCTACCTTACCACTGGACAGGACGATGTACGTGGGGCTGGCCTTACATCCCGGCCCGAGTTCTGCCTCATTTACCACAGACACCCAGTAACTGGGAGAGCGTGAAGGCGCGGCACAGCAGGCAGCGCCGGGCATCCTGGTGGTTCTACTCGCTGGCTGTTTTCTCCCCGCAGGCTGCGGTGATTGACGTGGAAAACCAGGTCTCCGCGTTAGCCTCCCACACGGCGCAAGCTCTCAATCAGACTAAAAACGCCATCACCTTGCTAACCGAGGAGACCACTCAGATAAGAAAGGTGGTGTTACAAAACAGGATGGCGCTAGATATGCTCATGGCTGCCCAAGGCGGGGTATGTGCCGTCCTGGGGACAGAATGCTGTGTGTACATACCTGATAACGAACACAATATCACTCTGGCTTTAACCCAAGTGTCTAAGCAAATGAACGCTATTGAAGCCCTTTCCACTGATCCGTTCTCTAACTGGCTGACGTCCCTTCCTTCAGCATGGCGCCAGGTCTTCCATATTGTCTTACTAAGCCTGGCATGCCTGTTGATAGGCTCTTGCTCTTTGTTCTGCTGTTGTGGGACATGTATGCAATGTGCCTCGGGGGCCCTGTCCCGAAGGCTTCATGGAAGACAGGGGGTGTGAGATAGAGCAGGCCATTAAGAGGCTTCCAGAGTACTGATGGGGTGGACCTAGCCAGAGCCTAGGAAAGCTTGTTCAGCACAGTGAGATAAGAGGGACTCCCACAAAAGTGACAAGGAAGGAAACAGAAGCTGGCCTCTTCCCTGTTTGCAATTTTTAGGTGGATATCAAAGTAGAGAGGCTTTGGAGGTAAAGAACGTACTTAAAAATCTGAAGAAATCCACCTGTGCAGTGGGCACACGGCCTAACCCGTATGTTCTCCTGCTGGCAGGTGTGGTGCGGCCCCCTGTTGTACTCTAGCCTGCCCCCCAACACAGAGCATGTAAGAAAATGTCTGAACCCTGTCAGTTGAGTCCTCCAAGTTCTTTCTTTGGGATTGGTACGCTGGGGCTTTTGCTGTCCTGGGGTTGGACACTAGTAAAGCAGGGCCTGGCACATACTGCTCCTCATGAAAAGGAAAGGTAGCATTGCTGTGGCCAGTCGGGGAATCACAGGTCACAGCCCTTACACGCTGGGGTCTGGAACAAATGTCTCTTCCTGAGGTCAAACAGGAACTGGAATTCAAGCTGCAGGCTTGAGGCACAGGAGGTGAGTCACAGGGGTTGGGTTCCACTGGCCTGGCTCCCACCTCCCCTCCAGGGCCTCATCATCCCTGAGCCTCCCGCCCGCCCCCCTCCTTCCCTCCATCATGTGGGCAGCCTGGCTTGGTGATGGTGATGGAGGACTTGAGTGAAGTCAGCTCTTCTGGGCTGTCACTGGCCCCACCCTTGCATCTGAGGCCTCTGCCCACAGGACTGGCCTTTCCTTGGATGCCCTGCCAGCATGGTCCCCACCCACTACTGCCCTAGGGGAAATCCCTACTTGCTCACTATTGCTCACCCCAGATTCCATTCTCCAAACTCATGAGCTTGGACAGGAGCCTTTGGCCGCCCACCGCTCTGAGCATCAGGCAGGGGCCCAGCACACTGACCCGCTGTTTTCCATTTGCTCTCCTCGTGGGAAGAAAGTGGGGTGCAGACTCTTCTCATTTCACCAACCTGTAGGGTGTGGCAGACCTCATCCTTCAAGAACATCTACCTGAGGGCACCTCAGTGCGTGGGGGCCATGCGAATTTTCTTACAGTATGGGGAGGGGGTGCTTTAAGTGGAATGTGCAGATTGGGGGTCAAGATAATTCTTCAGCTGCAAGGTGGTCTTGAGCTAGTCACAGCCTTTTTGAGCCAGTTTTGCCATCTGTAAAAAGGAGATGCTAATGGCTTCTGCTTTGGTCTTATTCATGACCTCTGTCAGCAGCGAGCCCTGGGGGTGTTGCAAGATTCTAAGGCTGAGACAGGAGGAGCCTCCCCTCTACCCAGAACCAGCGACTGTGCAGCACTTTCTTGGATCCCATTCCACACAGGGAAAGGAGTAGGTCTTCCTAGGAGGGCACATCCTCATGGGCAGTTGGACATCCCAGCGGGAAGGAAAAAGAAATGTCAAGGGAAACAGGTCCTTAGCTCATGTGGATCTTTATAAAATTGTACATTTTGGTATTTCCCCCATTATTGAAGTACTTCATGGCCAATAAACATTTTAAAATGTCAAAAAGTAAACAAAAGGGAAAAAATAATGTGTGGGACTCCCATCCAGTGATCTCTGGGCAAATTTCCTCCTCTCATTTTTCTTTATAAGGGTCAGAGTTTAAAAAATTATGGTTGGGATCACATTGTGTATTTCTCTTGCTTTATTTATGAAAAAATGCCCACAGTACATGCTTTTTAAAAGCCATCTGGTTTCTGGCTGCCTTGTCTTTCTTTTCTTTATTCCTTTTGGTACTAGGGATGGGACCCAGGGGTGCTCTACCATTAAGCTACATCCCCAGCCCTTTTTATTTTTTGAGACAGGGTCTTGATAGATTGCTGAATTTGCTAATTTGCCCAGGCTGGCACTTGTGATCCTCTTGCCTCAGCCTCCTGAGTTGCTGGGATTACAGGCATGTGCCACTACCCCTGGCTGCCACCTGTCTTTAATTGATTGGAGATGCCCTATCTTTTTTGACCAGTTTCCTAAAATGATGGACTTAGGTTGGGATGCAGAAGGCCTATGTTCTTTCCCCGCTCACTTATTTAGTCTTTGAGATCAGTTTCTTTGGCAGACTCCTACTATAGCAGCGTCTGCTGTGGATCGCCACTCTCCTTGTCCCCAAACCCTCTTCATTCTTTTTTCCAACAGAGATAAGCTAGACATCTGCACTTGGGCCTGGGTCTTCCAGGGGCTGGGCAATAACCTTCACCCCCTAGCCTCATGGAACCAATCCCAGGCTCTTGGCCTCTCACCCACCACCTGCCTCTGTAGAGAAGGCACTGCTGCCGGGTGTTCTTAGATTTATAGACTGAAAGTTTTTCAGGAGGAGAGACCCAGCCAGTCTCTGCTCAAACAACAATGGCTTTGCTCAACATTTCACCTGATTGTCAGGCATCAAGCAAGATGGGCAATCATGTAAGGATATGGCAGTAGACATGTCAGGGTTGCCTAAGTGGAAGCCAGGAGATGTGGGTCTGGATCCTGGCTCTTCTAGTTGTTAGCTGTGAAACCAAATTACTGACCTTCAGAGCCTGGGATTCTTCATGAGAGAATCATTCCTCCCCTTTATGGGTTTCATGGGAATTGAATGAGGTAATGCATGTGAATTTGTCCAGTTCTTTCTGACCTCATCGAGGCAGTCAATAAATGGCTGAGCTCATTCCCCTCCCCACCTACTTGCCCGCAGGGACGGAGCTTTCTGTCCAATGGTCCCATGATATCTAGTATCTCTTAGTAAGTACCAAGGAGCTCTTGATTTCAACAATTTTATCCTCTTGGAGAGAAGGTTCTCCCAGGCCATGCTGGCATCAGCCAACTGGTCAGTCCAGAAGCCACGAGACTTTACTGGTCCACTGCTCTGGCTAGATATGTGCAAATAAAGGGCTTCCTACACTCATCTCGTTCAAGACTACTTAGCTTACCGTAGGAAAAAACAAAAGACCATCAAGCCCAAACATTCCCCAATCCTTGTACCAAATTCCATGTTTGCTTATATTTAATCCACCTTTGCTCTGAAATGCAATGGGATTATGCACATTCAAGGCACCTCTGGGAACATTTTAAATACTCGCTCTAGAGTTCTGGCCTCTGCCTTCCCTCTTTTTCAACTCCACTTACTTCATCATGTCTTGGTTCTAGGCCAAACTCAATCTGGTTAAGCTGAAGGTCAGGAAATAAGACTTTTTTTTTTCTTGGTTCTGGGGACTGAAACCCAAGGCCTCACACATTCTAGGCAAGTGCTCTACCACCAAGCTAGCTGCACCCCCAGACCTACGCTGAAGATTAGGGAGAGGAAAGACTAGATAAAAATTATGGTTCAAATGCATCCATTAGTCCAGTGGTTCTCAAATTTTAGTATCACTTGTAGAGTTTCTCTCTCGGTCTCTCTGCAATGCTATGGATCAAACCCAGAGTTTATGCATGTTAAGCGCATGCTCTACCACTGAGCTTCACTTCCATCCCCACTTGTAGACTTTCAAAGAACCTTAATGGCCAAGCTACAGCCCAGACAAATTAAATTGGAATTTCTGGGCATGGGCACCTGGCATAAAAGTCAATTTGAGGACCTGTAACTTACTTGCTGTTGTTAATGTGCCTGAATCAGTGTTGTCTGCCATACAGTCAGTTCCAGAGGGACAGGACCACATGCATCTCCACAGTGTTCCATGTGGGGCCAGGCACACCGCCAAGCTTCTGATGATGACGGCAGACCTCAGTCTGTTCCTGATTAATACCAAGACTTGGAATATGGCGGCTATTCCAAGATCACAGATATGTCCCAAAGTGGTAAACATTTTATTACAATAAAAAAAAAGTCATCTCTCAACTGATGAACTGCAGGGAACCACATCAGAAGCTGCTGCAGAATAACAGCATCGAATAACAAATACAGATTTTTAACATCACGAAATGGCTAGATTCTTTCCATTCTTCCCCCATTAAATGTTAATCAGTGGCCTAGGTCAGTTCTGATAACAGCCCATCAATGCTTACTTCATATAGAACCAGGATTGGACCCACACACGGGGCCACTCCTGGCCACCTCCCTAGCAGCCAGATGGCAGTGGCCTAGACACAGGAGGTGATGCTGAGCAGCCACAGCTGGATTCACTCTTCCTCATGAGTAGCACTGAGTCTGTCTACCAGGGTAGCATTGCCATCTGGGGTCCACACGAGCCACTGGGGCCCTTGCCTGGCAGGCTGTGGTGGGCTCCAAGGTTGGCAGCCAGAAGCCTGAGAGTGGCTCTGCTTCCCTGTGTAGCAATTCGCACACACCAAGGGCTGGTTCTGACGCACTGCTCCTCGCTTACCCTCCGGAGTGAAAGGCGTGTCCAGCTGGGGTCAGGGAGGAAGAGGCCTGTGTGGTAGAGCTGAGGAGTGGTGGAGACACGTGCAAAGGGACCAGCATTGCTGGTCTTCTGTTCAGAACAACTCCAAAAGGACCCAGTGTCCAACTGCACACACTGCACATTTGCAGATAACCCAAATGGCTTCTTCGCCGAGCCTGAAGGCCAGGAGACCATCCACCACCTCCGGAAGCTTGAATCTTTGTTCAGAGAGACGGGTACACTGCTCCTGAGCCTGCATGGCTCCTCGGGTCCACCTTTAGCTCTCGAGAAGCATCCACGTGGTGCCAATTCAGGATCGAGAAGCCCCTGGGCTGTTCCAGAGACACCGTCCTCACTTGCTTCTCTTTTTTCCTTCCTGCTCCCAGCCAGCAGCATCTCCGGTGGCTTCACAGGGGGTGGCATGGCTTCCTCAACCCTGACATGGGGGCGGAGGGCAAGAGATAGCTAGATGATTCCTCTCCCTCCCTGTGATATCTCCTTTGCCCACGCCCACCCTCACCCCTGCACAGGCACCCTGTTGTCCCCAGCATGTCGTAGTACAAAGGTCAATATCCCACCCCAGGCCTGGAAGGAGGCTCTTCTGAGGTCCTGGCTGTCACTCTTGCACCAGAAAGTTGATGAGGGCAGTCCTGGGGGAGAGGAAGGCCTTCTTGATGCTTCTCCCCTGCAAGAGCCTGACACCCAGTTCGCTCTGGAGAACAAGTTCATGGACTTTATCCTGGTCTTGGGCAACTTGCTGGGGCACAGGGATCTTGCCACAGGCCTTGTTGTTAATCTGAGAAGGAAAATAGCCAGAGACAAACAATGAGGACAGTCTGCCTTGAGGCAGGCAGCCCAGTGCCAATCCCCACTGCCTGCAAGGGGACTGCGGTTTGTATGGGAAAGAAGCACAAGGAGGAGACAGGACAGCTGGCACTGCCTTGGGGTGGAAGGAGGAGGGCACAAAGCAACCAGCTGGGAGAGAAAGATAGACAGACAGACACCGAGACCTCAACGCTGCAGGTGAACACCACCTTGTGTTTCCTGAGCACTGCCCCAAACACACTTGTGGTGGGAATCATGTTTAAAACATATGCTTAGGCTGGGCATGGTGGCACACATCTGTAGTTCCAGCGACTTAGGAGGCTGAAGTAGGAGGATTGCAGGTTCAAATCCAGCCTCAGCAACTTAGCAAGGCCCTGAGCAACTTAGCAAGACCCTGTCCCTAAATAAAAAATAAAATAGGGCTGGGGATGTGACTCAGTGGTAAAGCACTCCTGAGTTCAATTTCCCAAGTGCCAAAACAAAAACCCAAAAACAAAAACAAACAAACAAACAAAAACCCAAAAACATAAGCCTGGGTCATATCCAGAGCGAGGGATTACCAGGTCACTGCAGATCAGGTTTAAGTCCAAATCTGGGCTGGAGTGGCCCAGCCCCTGAGCTCTGCCTGTGTGCCAGGCACGTGCCATGCAGTTCACTTGGATGAGCCTGTGAGGAGATGCATTACAATCCCATCCCATTTTACAGGCGAGGAAGCAGAGATAGGTGAGGAGAAGTCATTTGTCCGAGATCCCAACGCAGCAAGTACAGGAAAGTGGATAATCTGCTGAATCCTCTCCTCCTGCCCAGACCCCCCCTTCAGCTCCCAGGTCTCTGGATGGAGGCTGGCCTCTGAGGCAGAGACTCTCCCAGCCCTCAGCCGCCCTTCCTGTGCCCTTTGCCCCAGCTGCTCCATGGCTCACAGGCCAGGGTCCCTGGGGACTCGCTCCCCCCATCTGATGTTCTGACACCCCTGTCTCCACTGGGGACATGCTGTTCCTCTTTCAAAGCCAACACCCAGCTTCTTGTCCTCGTGACACCTCTTCTAATCTCCCAACAGCCAGAAACAGCAATGGCGAGCTGGCAGCAGTCACCATTTACTGAGTGAATCCTGGACTAGTGAGCTATTAAGCCCCGTTCTACCACTGTTTCCTCACCACCGGAGGGGATGAGTCGAGGCTGTAATGGCAGGCCCACCCCCAGGGCCACTGTACGGAGTAAATGAATTTGTATCTGGAGAGTCCTAGGTCATACCTGGCCCTTCATTTGCGCCAGCTACGAGTTAGTTAGCATGCACGAAAGCAGGGGAAGCACTTTGGCCAACAACACTTTTGCCTCAACAACAGGGGGAAGCTGGCATGGGCTGTCTCCATTTTATAACGAAGGAAACTGAGGTTTGGTGAGTGTCTGAGACCCTCACCCAGCATAGTCCAAATCCCAAGCTCTTATATCTTTTTTTTTTTTTTTTTAATATTTTTTTAGTTGTTGATGGACCTTTATTTATATGTGGTGCTGAGCACTGAACCCAGTGCCTCACACATGCTAAGCAAGTGCTCTACCACTGAGCCACAACCCCAGCCCCCAAGCTCTTACACCTTGACCTTGATGCTGCACGAACTCTGTGTGTGAGAAAACTCACACGCCCTAGACCTTGGTCCCTTGGCGCTAAGCTCCTTGAAGAAAAGGGCCTTTTCTCTGTAACCCAGGTACTTGGCAGAGTTCAGCTTGTCTTGGGCACAAAGACCACATGGGGTTCAACTGAACTACATTACACTGAATGGTGCTTGTGGCTTCTCTTTCAAGATGGGGCACCAACCCTGAAATCTCTCCAGAGTCAGCAAGGGACCACCCCAGACGTCTTGTGTTGGCACACTGCCCCACCCAACCTTCTCAGGCTGGGTACAAGCTGGGAGCCTTAACTCATTTTTAATTTGGGGTTTACAGTTCAATGATCTTCTAAAATTATTTTACTAATGATCAAAACTCAATTTGATGATGTTTCAAACAGAAATTTCATGATAACTTAAAACAGAAGTACAATCCTACCACTGGAAATTGTAAGCCATCATTTCTCAACTGTGTGAGGGCAAGTTTTCGAGGGTACATGAGTTAGCTATTTCTTACCAACATTACTCAAGTTAAAGAAAGGTCCTCTCTGAGTTGGGTGTGAGGGCGCCTGTAATCCCAGTGGCTCGGGAGGCTGAGGCAGGATTGTAAGTTCAAGGCCAGCCTTGGTAATTGAGCAAAAGCCCCGGCAACTTAGCAAGACTCTGTCTCAAAATGAAAAAATAAAAAGGACTAGGGATGTAGTTCAGGGGTAAAGTGTTTCTGGGTTCAACCCCTGGTACTAAAAAAAAAAAAAAAAAAAGTCCTCTCTGTGCTGCAAGGATGCTTTTGATTTTGAGAACTTTTGGAAGAAGCCTCCAAGGCAGCCTCACCTTTTTTGCCTCATAGTGGGACAGAGGGGAGGTGGGGGAGGCAGGACTAAGGGCCAGAGCAGGTGATGGGGAGCTGAGCTGCTGTCAGGAACCCAACTCCAGGACCAAACATTGTCTTTCCAAATGATGACCTTCCCGCTGGGCCTAAGGCTTGCATAGGTGCACAGGGCTGGGCCTGGCACCTCTGTGGAGCCTCTGTGGGGCATGACCTCCCTCGACCCTGGGCAGGTTTAACTTGGTACAGTATGCATTCATTTTATTTATTCATTTTTCTCTTTCCTTTGTGTGTGTCTCTCTCTGTGTGTATGTGTGTGATGCTGGGGACCGAACCCAGTGCCTTGCACATGTTAGGCAATTCTCTACCGTGGAGCTACATCCCCAACCCTAAATCTAAGATTATAAAATATAAATTTTACTTTGAGATAGGGTCTCGTTAAGTTGCTGGCCCTGAACTTGTGATTCTCCTGCGTCAGATCCTGAGTTGCTGGGATTACAGGTGTGTGCCACTGTGCTTTAAGCTCCGTATAGGTAGAGACCCTGCCTGTCTTATTTGATTCTGTGTCTCCAGAACCTAGCACTGTGCCTGGCACACAGTAGGTACTTGGTAATTATTGAAGAGTAAATGATTACACCTAGTCACTTCTCCAAACTTGTTTTCTCAACTGCAAATGAGAATGGTAATGATCACCTTGTAGGGTGACGTGAGTCACGTTACATTTTGGTTGTGAATTATCTGGCCACGTGGGGCTCAGAGGCAGTGATGTAAAATGTCCACCCCTGGCCTCTTTCCTTCTTCAACCACATCAGTGTACAGAAGAGACATTCCCTATAAATGTGTCTCATATTAAATAATCAAATATGCAAATGTTACAAAGAGATTAAGGGAGTTATTTCTTTTCTTTTCTTTCTTTCTTTTTTTTTTTTTTTGTGGTGCTGGGGATCGAACCCAGGGCCTCGTGCTTGCAAGGCAAACACTCTACTGACTGAGCTATCTCCCCAGCCCAAGGGAGTTATTTCTGATATAAAAGGTTTAAACAATAAACTACGCTTGAATTTATGCTGTTCCAATTTACCAAAGGAAAAAAAAAAAAAAAAGAAAAGAAAAAGAAACTTTATGCAGCTTTTCTAAAATAGATTTACAGTGAGAGGTCTTCCTGCATTGCCAGTGACCTCACCCCTGACCTCCCCAACCAAATAGGCACACCCAGGCACAGCTCAATGAGCAGTCCTCAGCTGGAAAAGACAAATGGAACCTGTCAAACAGGGCACGTTGATTTCTCTCCCTTCCAGTCCCTGAGGGCCATGAAAGCACAATGCTCATAATCGTTCTGTTATGTGGTGACGGGGAAAACCAAAAGGCACTAGAAAAGGCAAGAGGCCTTGTGCTCCGTGCCTGGTCAGGTGGGCTGGGGGCTGAGCAGAGATGCTTACCAGAACTGCCATCTGCACCACGTCGGGCTGCTGAAAGAACTCTGGGTCCACCGTGGGCCAGGCCTGAAGCAGCACAGTGGTGTCCCAGGCATAGTGGGCACAGAGCTTCTTGGGTACCAGCGCCAGGCCTGCAATGCAAGACACGGAAGAGTTGGCTACTCTGTGTGGGAGGTTCATAAGAGCAGGATGGAAGGCCACGGCCTGGACACAGCCTGGCCTAGAGCTGTCGGAGGAGGCTACGGAAGGCCACATCATGACTGCAGCCTGCCATAACCGCAGGTTTATAGGCAGCTCTTTGCAAACAGAACCCAGAGCTAAAAGATGAATGGACATGCTGCTGGGGTGAGCATCTGGGAAAACAAGGCTGCCGATTTTCCCAGGTCAGCTCTCTGCAGCTCTGATGGGGAAGGAATGCTTTGGAGCCAGCTTGTGTACTGAGGGGCCTTGGCTTCCTCTCTTGCCCATGGATACTTGTGGTGTGAGAGGCCTCCCACCCAGCCCTTTACGCGTGATCGCTGGAGTCGCTGGAGCCAGGAACGGCGGACACACAACCTTCTCAGAGGGAGCCTAACCTCCCGGCTAAACTTCCTCTCCCAGTGGGCTCTGTTATGGTTCAGACAGGAAGTGTCCCCCAAAGACTTGTGTGTGGAAGGCTTGGTCCCCAGTACAGCGATGTTCAAAGGTGGGTTTTCGGGGAAGTGATCAGATTACGAGAGCTCCGCCGACCTCACCAATGGATTAACCATTTGATGGCATTAATGGGAGGTGGTGGAAACTGTAGGAGGTGGGACCTAGTTAAAGGAGTAGGTCCCAGGCCAGCGTTTTACCACTGAGTGGCATCCCCAGCCTTTTACAATTTGGAAAAATATTTATAAATAAAGTTTTTCCATATTATGGGATAAGGTCAAGATTTTCTTCTGTTCTCTTTAAAAGGTTTCATTTTCTTCCCAAGTTAACATTTAAATTAATTAATAATTAATTTTGTTTACAATGACAAAAAATCATTAAAAAAAAAAAAAACACGGTCAACTTTCCAAACCCAATTGGCTGAACAAATCTTCCCTTACCTATTGGTTTGTATCCATATATTGACACAAATATATTATCTCAGGGATTGTTTCAGGAGTGTTCACTTCAGAGCTACTCAAAGTGCATGTGTGCAGTGAGGTAAAGAACTTGGAACAGAGTGTAAAATAACACATTGCTTCCTTCATTGAGAAAGTCCTGTTATGTTAAAAAATAATATATACGGCGAGTGTGTCTATGGAAAGAGATACAAAGCATATATATGTATATAAAAATAAAACATTTTGTATTATTTTGTATATATGTATACATACACGCCACCTCATAGAAAGCCAGCCCAACTCAACTGTGCACTTTGTGATGGCAGTTTACATCTTGGCACAGCTTCTTATCTTGTCATGGACTGGAACTGACAGTTCCCAGGCCAGCCTCGGGTCCCTGGACTACTCTGCATAGTGCTGGCACATTCTATTCTGGTGACCTCCATCTTTTTGTGCCAGTATCAGGGACTTACTTGTTGCAAGGTTTTTTTTTTTTCCTCAGGCCCTTTCATTGTGAGCACGTGTGCTGGTCAGTCAGTCAAAGGGTCAATGGTGGGAAAGCGAAGGCCCTGAGGGCTGAGGATGGAGTGGTATAAGACACATGACATACTCCTGATGCCCAGCTGGCTCCTGGGCCTGTAGCTCTTGTGCTTCTTTTTTTTTAATTGAAAATCATAAATTTACATAGGGCAATATTGTTTGATTCATTGTTATTTTTTCCCTTCCCCTCACCCCTCTTTTCCCTCTATACAGTCCTTCCTTTCTCCATTCTTACCACCCTCCTTATCCCTAACCCTAAACCTAACCCTAACCGTAACACTAACCCCTCCTACCCCCCCTTATATGTCCTCATCTGCTTATCAGCGAGATCATTCGTCCTTTAGTTTTTTGAAATTGGCTTTCTTGTGCTTCTTAATGAACCTATTCCATGTCTAACACATGTGCCTTTTGGCAAAAACAGAAAGGAGATTCCTGCTTGTTCCTTAGAGGGGAGTCTATTAACACTCCTATCTAAATGTGAGACAGAGGTCACAGAAGGCAGATAATCCTTTCTTTATTTTAGTGAGCTGGCCCAGTGTGGACTGTCCCGTGACCCAGCTGCAGTGGGAAGATTTCCAGAACCTCAGAATGGAAGCTGCACAGGATGCCTGTGAGATGAAAGGACCTTGGACACAAATGTTCTGGGCAGAAGCTGTTGTAAATTCCACTTTAAAAAAAATGAGGAAGCCCAGCCTTCCTGGAGCAACCAGGATGCTTATTTATAGCTGCCTGGGCCCCTGCCAGCATTTCCATATAGACAGGAGTGGGGCCATCCTGTGCAGTGGGGAACAGAAACGCAGGATCCTGCAGGGTGTTCCTGCCTTCCTGCTCTTTTTAGGGAAGTAAAAATACCTGACATTTGCATGACAAATACAGGGGCTTCTTTATGTGGCATAACCAAAGTGACAGATCAGGTGGAAAGCTGGTCTTTGAGAAGCATATGGGGATAGTTGAACACCAGCTGGGAAGTGGCAGGGTCCTAGCAATGCAAGGCCACCATGCAGGGCCACTGTGGCCCACAACCCACCCCTTTCCTTCCCGTCCTCGGGGACAGTTGAGCTTCCTGTGGAATAACCGAGGCATGCCGCCTCTCCCTCTCTGAGAGCTGGTGAGGTCGCCATGGTACCTTGGCTGCGGGGATAGTCATGGCTCCTGCTGGTGGCAGTTCTCTCCTGATGGCCACCTTTGGGTCTATCTCCACCCCCATTTTCCCACTTCTTGTCCTCATATACACCAGAAAGGAGGACCTGAGGGCTCCGTGGCTTCTGGTCACCCTGGGGTCTCCATTAGCCTTGACGATTCCTAAGAAATGCACAGGAAGTAAGGCTACTTCACTTTAGCCTTTTCCCAGAGAAATGGTTTCATTGACATGATTTCGAGATAACAACGTCCACACAGCAAACACAAACACCCAAACAAAAAAAAAACAACAACCAGTCCCTGCCCAAACCATCAGAGCATCAACAGATAGGTTTTCTCCCTTGAAATAATCTCTCTCACAAAACACACAGATGTCTACATGATTGGTATGTTTATAATTTTGGTGGAATTAATGGATCTAGCAAGACACTATAGCTGTAAGATTTCACAGCCAATGTTTTCTTTTTTGTGGTGCTGGGCATGAGACCCAGGGCCTCACACACGCCAGGCATGCGCTCTGCCACTGAGCTGCACCTTAGCCCTCACAGCCATTTTTTGTAACAAGTTACAAAGAATGTTATTTCAAATTATTTTATGAAGAAAAATGGGTTTGTGCAGGTAGACTGATGCTTCAGGAGGAAGGGCGCCTTCCAGGGCCTCCCTGCAGTGGTCTCGACAGTAAGTATCAAAGGACGTCTTGGAGGTCATGCGTGTTACACACTGAGGCAAATGTCAAGAAAGAACGGTCGCCCAGAGCTCCAAAAGGGCCAGGAAAACAGAAACTTCTTATCCCACATTTTAACACCCTGGACTCTGGCTTATGGTGGCTCAACCTTACAATGGTGCGAAAGCCACGCACACCCATCGGAAACCACATTTTGAATTTTGACCTTCTCTGGACTAGCAATATGTGGCCTGGCACTCTCATGGAGCCGAGGCTCCCAGTCAGCCACGTGACCACAAGGGTGCACAACCAGTGCTCTACAGAGACCTGGTCCTCAGGCATGTGTTCCGAGACACCCCCTCCCCAGGGAGTTGAACTTATTTTCTGCAGCTGGTTCTGGGCACTTCAGAAGCGGACACAGGAACACAGGCAGTGGTGTTAGTCAGGCACCAGACAGGCCTGTCCCTGTCTCGGTGCTCCTGCTGCTTGACTGCAGGAGAGGAGGCTGCCTCGGATGCTTGTGGGGTGAATGGCTACATCTGGCCAGATGTGGGCGTGTGTCTGAGTGCACGCACGCGTGTGTGTGAATTAAAACCTTCAACTAGAAATAAATTCCTTTCTCCCTTCCTTCTTTCTTCTTCTCTTAGGAGCCACTATGTCCTAGAACTAGAATCTCGACACTCAGGACTTGGGAGTTTAGAGAGGCAATAAAAAGAGCAGCAACTTTATGGTGAAATAATTTTGGTTCAACAGAGAAATGTTAAGAGGTCCCACGTGCCCTTCGTCCAGCCTCCCCATCTGGCATAATTATAGCACAATATCAAAACCAGGAAGCTGGTACAATCAATCCACAGTTTGTTCAGACTGCATCAGGGTTGTAAGAACTACCTGTGTGTGTGTGTGTGACTTCACATGCTCACCACCGTCAAGACCCACGACTGCTCAGCAACACAAGGGAGCACCCTAGTGCCACCCTTCTGCAGCTGCTGCCCCTCCACCCAACCCCAACCCCTCACAACCACCTTCATGTTTTCCATCTCTATTTTCTTTTTTTCCCTTTGGTTTGCATTGCTGTGAGTGGAAAGTGCTCTACCACTGAGCTCCATCCAAGCCCATTTTAATTTTTTAGATTTCAGGAGTGTTATATAAATGGCATCACAACAATACATAAACTCTGAGCCTGGAGTTTTTCACTCAGCATATTCCTCTAAGACTTATCCAATTGTTCCTGTCGGATAGGACATTTTTTTTTTGTTTTTATTTTTGCATTTGTATTTTATTTTATTTATTTTTTTAATTTTTAATTTTACAGACTGGATAGGTCATTTTTGATGATGATGAAACTGCCTCTTCAACAAGAGTCTGACTAATGAAGTCTCTGATTTTTTGCTTTCTTCCTTTCTTTTTTGAGATGGAGGCTTGCTGCGTTGCCAGGGCTGGCCTCAAACTCGCCATCCTCCTGCCTCAGACTCCTGAGTAGCTGAGATTACAGACATGCCACTGTGCCTGGCTTTGCTCTTCTTTCCTTCCTTCTCCTCCCTCTCTTTCTCCCTCCCTCCCTTTCTCTTCCTTCTCCCCGTCTTCTCTCGCTGGGGATCAATCCCCAGGCCTTGCACAAGCCAAGCATGCATTCTACCACTGAGCCCTACCCCCAAGCCCCAAATTTCTGCTCCTTAACCATCCACCAATGAAGGAAGTATTGAGCAGAACAGAACCAGCGCCTCTGAATACTCAAAATTTTTCCATGCAAGCAGCTAACACTCTCATCCGGAGAGGACAATTCTACATTCATAAACAAAAGATAACATTGCAAATTCAGATGTGGTGTCTTTAGCTTCCCAAGGCTTCAGGCTTCAGGCTTCAGGAAGGAAAAAAAGATTTCCTCATCCTGCTGCAGTCTGCAAACGGCCAAGCTGCTAGTTCTGTTTCTTACTCAAAGTCCCCATTTACCCTTGAAGCAACTGACAGAACTGTTAGGCTGCGAGTCCCGTGGGCTTCTCCAACATGCTCCTTCCATCCAGCCAGTGGTGGCCACTGTGCCCACAGGACTTCAAGTCTGCCCTGGAATACAGTATCCCTCTGCTGCTCTGCAGGGAGCATCTCTCCTGGGAGAAGTAGCTTCACGCGGGACTCTAGGAAACGGTAACTTCTGAATGTGCCATGCCATTTACCACATTCTCTTTATAGTCATTCTGAGGTTATTGTTCTAAGTTGTAAGAATCAACCAGAAGCTACGTGGAAGGTGAGTCTTCTAGAATAAACGGAAGGTGCATAAAAAAATGGTCCAGAGCTTTAGAATGGAAATGCCTGAGAGTGAGGGATGACAATGATGCCCTGATGATACAGTGCTCCTGCCCTGGTCAGCAGCTTGCTTCAGGTCCTTTATTGTCTGCTAGGAGAGGCAGGAAGGGATCATGTCCCCTTTCTTTCCTGGGGACACCTGACTACACCTGTGAGTTAATGACCAGGGTGACATGCTGGGTGCGTGAGACTCCTCCCTTAACTAGTGGCACCCACAGCTGCTCACTTAGAGAGGTTGGCACACATTTGGGGAAGAGCGGGAGGGGAGGCAAAGGTTAAATGTTGCTTTTCTTGAACTCAGAACAATAAGCTGTGACGGACTTGTATAGCTTTAAGAAAGATCTCCACTTGAATGAACGCAGACTACAGTGCCCCCTCCTCCAACCGCCTACCCCAGCTTTCCCACAGATTGCTCAGATCAGAACCTGGCCCACAGTATGTGCTCAGTAAGTGTTTATAAAATAATGAATGAAATGCTGTAGAAAAACTAAGTTTTAATCTGATCTACTCCTCAAGATCAAATAGCTCACAACAACAATGCAGTCACTTGTAGGAAAAACCACGGAGCAAAGCACCAAACAGGCTAGTTTCTGTCACATCACTTTAGTGTACGTCATGCCAGAGATGTATCACGGAAATGAAGGACAGACTGGACAGGGACCTAGACAGAGCAGACCTTTGTTCCCCTGTCCCCATTCCAGATGCAGAGACTGGAGGGGAGTGCAGGAGGGAGTCTCTAAAATCCTACTTACATCAGTCCCTCTGGAAAGAAGTGAAATGAAGGCAGCAGCAGATAGTGTGGGACAAAGAAGATGAAGGGGAAAGAGGCGTACATGCTAGGTGAGAGTTGGGGAGTTTATTACAGGAGGCAGGAGGTTGAGACAGAAGGATCACAAGTGCCAGGTCAATCATGGCAACTTGGTGAGACCCCAGAGGCAACCAGTCCACTCCATGAAGTCAGCAAAAGCCTCACTCCCCAGCTTGACAGAGCATGCTGAGAAAACTGGTCTTAGGAAAGTAATTGTAAAATTCTAAATAAAACACCAGCAAATAGATTTTTTTTTCTCCCAAATTCAATGTAACAGTATATTAAAAGTCTACTATGAACCGGGTACAGTGGTGCACAACTGTAATCCCAGCAGCTTGGGAGGCTGAGGCAGGAGGATCATGAGTACAAAATCATCTTTAGCAACTTAGCAAGGCACTAAGTAACTCAGTGAGACACTGTATCTGAATAAAATATAAAAAAGGGTTGGGGATATGGTTCAATGGTTAAGCACTCCTGGGTTCAATCCTCACTACCAAAAAAAAAAAAGCTATTATATCAAGGTCAAGATGAATTTATCCTATAATATCTTCATATTAGGCAATCAGTCAGGCATAAATCATATCAATCCCTAGTTCTGCAAAAACAAAAACTTAAAAACAGATGCCAGAGAAAAAAAAACCTTTTTTTGGTACTGGGGATTAAACCCAGGGGCGCTTGACCACTGAACTATATCCCTTGCTAAACTGCTGAGGCTGGCTTTGAACTTGCAATCCTTCTGCCTCAGCCTCCTGAGACTCGGGTTATAGGCGTGCACCACCATGCCTGCTAGTAGAAAAATATTTGGTGACTCAGAAATAGGTATGTTCATGGAATATTTAAGTGAGTAAAGCAATCATAATATGACATCTAGAAAAAAATAAGAACAATAAAAGCAAAATCATCAATAAAAGAAAAAGAAACAAAGTACTATACATACAACATGGATACATCTTAAAAGCATTATACTAAAAGAATGAATGAGACAAAGGATTATATGACTTCATTTATGGGACATTTCTGGAAAAGGCAAAACTCTAGAGACAGAAAGTCATGGTGCGGGTGGGAGAGGGCATGGGACTGATGGTAAGAAGGACCTTTTTGGGGAATGGAAGTGTTCTAATGCTGGATTCTGGTGAGGCTTACACAAGAGTATAAATGTACTTATGTCATCAAGTGTATATGAAAAGTGGGTAAATTTCACATTATATAAAATTTATTTTATAAGGGTACACAAGAAAACTAAGCAAAACTAAATTAGGTACATGGCTGTGACCATGACCCCGCACTAGGGTGTGACAAGGGTTGCTTATTTCTAGAGGGTCAAGGAAGGGGATTTTTATTTTCAGTCCCTGGCATCTGGGAAGTGGCCTGGCAATCACAGTTGGGTCTCAGAGTCATTACAAGCTTGCCTGGTGCTCACAGCTGGACCACATTATCCTCCCGTTAGACACAAATGATCTCACAGACACCAACATCAGCAAGGTCACGGTGAAACCATGATGAAGTGAGACAAAGCAAGACCCAGGTGGCATGGAAAGGGATGGTGTGATTTAAAAGCTATGAGTTATTCATTTCTGGAATTTTCCATTCAATATTTTCTGGCTTTGTTTGGTTTGCAGTACCACATTAGGGAATGAATCTAGGATCTTGCATACTAAGTTATATCCTCAGCTCTTTTCTTCAATTTTACTTTGAGATGGGGTCTCATGTTGCCCAGGCTGACCTTGAACTTCTGACCCTCCTGCCTCAGCCTCGGAGTGGTCAGGATGAGGGAGTAGTGTGCGCCACCACACCTGATTCATTTACTATTTTAGAACCTCAGTTGACCTTGGTTAACTGAAATCTTGGACAGTGAAACCACAGATAAGGGGAACCACTGCATTTGACCATTCTTGGCTCCTCACTGGTCAATATGCATTTTTTCTGTGTCACCATATCAGTAATTTTTTAAAATTTCTGATTGATTGTGGAGCCGGAGATCGATCCTAGGGTCTCACACATGCTAGAAAGTCATGTTAGTAAATTTAATTAGGAGTGCTCTTTTATGTAAATGAACTGCTAAATCAAATGCATTACAGATGGACTATTTCTAGAAATATCTGAAGACTTCCACTCATGACCTTTGGTGGCTTGGTTACATGTCTCTTTGCCTATTCCTATATGCTTGGCTCAATTCCAATTTGAGGATCTATATGAAGTTCCTGATTCTTTCTGGGTCAACACTACCGATGTGGAAAGAATTCTAGGGAATGAACAGTCAGACCTGCTTTGGTGCCTAGATTAGGAGGAACCATTTGGAGTGGAGGACTGAATCTTGGTATAAACAACATTTTAGACTAGTAACTTAATTCCAGATGCCCTTTCTCCAACTGTAAAGTAGGACCAAACATGTGCTTCCATCTTAAAAGAACATACAAGGCCATGGTGTGGTATGTGGACGCTGATGGGCTGATTCATTAAAAGGAATGTTCTTTGGAGACATCAATATTTGCATTAGTCTGGGCACATTATTCCAAAGTGAATGTGTCTTTCTCTTTGACAGGGGTGAAACATTTCAACAAAGAAGTACCACATCAGAGTACGAGACAGAGAGTGCTGAGTGTACACGCCACATATTGGACCCCATGGCTGAGAATATCTGAGCCCTGAATAATGTTCCAGGAAGAGGCAGGGCACCTCCTGGTTAGTAGCAAAAAGTCAAACAAGGACTCTCCCACATACCTGCCCAGAGCTCCGAGGTTATGTGAGGGGCCATCGGGGCAGCCATCACCAGCAGGGCACACAGAGCATCCTCAAATTCGGGGCTATGGAGAACGACTCTCTGAGAGGCTTGCTAATGAGGAAGAAAGAACAGTGTGAGAAGACTGAGGTGTCGGAAATAGGATGACTAAGAAAAGTCATTAACTAATCTCAAGTTCAGAGACAGACACGGGAAGAAACCCTTTTCACTGCCCTTTTTTGCTCAGGACAAAGGATGCCCCCACTTAATCAGCAGTATAAACAGCATAGCAGCAGCGGCAAAGGCGCCTTGAGCATGCCCTTGGTGTGATGGGAACTCACCTAGTTCTCACAACACCCTTCAAAGGCAGGATTCTCACCCCCTTAGACAGGTGGAGAAGCTGAGCATCAGAGAGGGCAGCCGCCTGCCTCTGGGCATGCGGTTAATCAAACTCCAACCTCTCTGCCAGGTTTCCTGTGCACTGCAGGCCCAGACAAAGGCACGAGACCTGCTCAAAGATGCCCCAGGGCAGGGGTCCTCTCTACCTCCCAGGGACCTCAGAGACTCCCTTCTCTTAAACAGCTGTGCCAGGTAAGCATTCATTCCTCCCCGAGGTGTGGCTAATCAGCTATCCCAGTCAGAGTCTCTCAGCTCAGAGACAGTGACTCTCAGCAGGCTTTCAGGATGAGGGGAGCAGAGGGCAGACTCTGCTCTCAAGGAGAAAACTGACAGAGGACTCAGGATGTCACAGGGTTCAGTGGAGGGCGGGAGGCAGGGAGCAGGGTGGTCCACACAGCTGGGTGTCAGCTGGGTATATAGTCAAGGAGCGGCCCAGGGAGACATGTGGTCCTAAGGTGGTTGGATGAAGAATGTTGCTGGAAGGACTTTTGAGGAAACTGGTAGTTCTCATGGACCTGGGGAAGCCATGATAGAAACCAGCAGGGCCTGGTTATGGCAATTAGTACATGTTCAAAACACCCCAGGACAATTACAACTGTGGTTTACTTGTATGGTATATTTGTAAAACATAAAAAGTAGGGTCCAGCAGGGACATGTAAAAGGGATAATATTTATTTTTAAAAAATGTACTTAAAAGGTTAATATTTTTAACTTTTTTCTAACTTAAAAAGTTCATATATAAAAAGTTTTACATATTAATATGAAAACAACTCAAAAATGGTCAAAGCAGGTGCGTCAGGTAGTGCATGCCTGTAATCCCAGAGTTCTGGGAGGCTGAGGCAGGAGGATCATGAGTTCAAAGACAGCCTCAGCAACTTAGCAAGGCCCTAAGCAACTCAAAGAGACCCTTCCTCTAAATAAAAAATATAAAAAAGGTCTGGGGATGTGGCTCAGTGATTAAGTGCCTCTGGGTTCAATCCCTGGTAACCCCCCCCCAAAAAAAAAAAAGGGTCAAAGGATCTGAAAAGATAATAATTCACAGAAAATGACAGAAGCAGCTGATAAACTCATGGGGGTAAAATCTGCCTTGCTATCTTGAAATGTGTATTAAAAACACAATGTGACTTCTCTTTACCTATCAAATTTTCAGAGGTTTTGAACATGATTGCTCCATTGCAAAGATGGCAGGACAGATCCTCCGCACCACTGATGGGCAGTTTACAACCCTCAGGACACTCTGGCTCTGAGGGCCTCAGCCTCTGCCTGTGTACACCCTTCAGCCCAGGGTGTTCCCTGCTGATGATTCTGAATCACAGGATTTGGAACTCTAAATGTCCTCCCATGGGGCAACTGTAAAATGACTTACGTCATATCAATGAGGAGGAAATATGCTCCCATCATTAACATCATTTCCTCCAAGAAGACTTAATTTCAAGAAACTGTTCATGAAATACTCCTAAGTAAAAACATGATTTCCAAGGGTCCATGTGGGCTGGGGACGTGGCTCAATGATGGAGAGCTTGCCTACCATGCTCAAGGCTTTGGGCTCAACTCTCAGCACTGAAAAAAAAAAAAAAAAAAAGAAAGAAAGAAAGAAAAAAAAAAACCAGAAAGTCCATGTGATTAAAAATCCCAGTCATGAGAATGCTATGTGAACTAGTGCAGACTTACAGTTTTACATTTTCGGAGAGAGGCATAAGATAGACATTTCTCAAGGGTTCTGGGCTACGTGTTGCTACTTAGGGAAAAACGGGCAAACATTATAAAAAACTGAATTAAAAGTGAAACATCTGCCCCCTTGCAGCTGTTTCTGCCCACAGCCCCCCTGGTAGAATTTTCTATGCCTTTACACATGAAGTCATGTTCAAACATTTTAGGCAGTTTTACAAAGATCATATGTACATCCTCTAATTTTTTTTTTTTTTTTTTTTTTAGATAGGGTCTCACAATGTTGCCCACGCTGGCCTTGAACTCTTGGGCTCAAGGGATCCTCCTGCCTTAGCCTCCCAAGTAGCTAGACTACAGGTGCACACCACCAGACCCCGCATACCCTCATTTTTTAAAAAAAGAAAACCATGTATAAAATTTTTAGTATCTCTGCACCCAGAAGAATATATCATATGGGCCCTACTTTTTAACTTTATTTTTATTGCCATACTGGGTACTGAACCCAGGGACACTCTACTACTGAGTTACCCACCAGCCCTTTTCTTTTCTCTTTCATTTCACTAAGTTGCCCAAGTAGCAGGGAATACAGGTGTGCCTGCTGCAAATGGTTTTAATGCGCATTTCTTGTCATCTAACTGCTGACCTCGGTTGCTGACAAATTCTTCCCTTGCAAGAAAAATGGGAATCCTGTTGTAGCAAGATGAATGGTACTTAAAAGGCTGGTTTTTGTTTTCAGTGAGAATAATTCTGATCCATCTAGATTAAATAAATACAAAATATAACCATATTGGGAAAATATCACAATTCATTCAGGAAATCAGGCCGTGGGGGACTAGGAGCCAAAAAAGAGAGAGGCCTGAGACTGGTCTGCACCTGTCATCTCACTTCTCTGGGCTTCCCTTGTTTCGTGCTGGGGATGAATCCAGGGCCTCATGCATGCTGGCAAGTGCTCTACCAGTGAGCCACGTCCCAGGCCTTCCATGTCTTTATCTGCAAACTCCTGGGGAAAAAGGGGGTTTGCATCACACAATCTTTTAAAAATGTTCCAGCAATAAGACTAGGTGGTAACTATGGAGAAACAAATTTTTTTTTTTCCTTTTTTTGAGGAACTGGACCTTGTGCATTCTAGGCAAGTGCTCTACCACTGAGCTATATCCCTAGGTCTTTTTTTGTTTGTCTTTTGAGACAGGGTCTCACTAAGTTGTCCAGGCTGGCCTCAAACTTGCAATCCTCCTGCCTCAGCCTCCCAAGTTCACTGGGATTTCAGGTGTGTGCCAGGCAAGAAAATAATTAAGACAACAGAATTGCACTGAGGAGGTGACACTGTGGTGCTGCTCTGTCCACAACCTGGGATCCCACAGGCTCAGAATCACACCTCAACTTCCCTCCTGTGCTACCAGCAAAAACACTCACCTAGAGGGCACTTACCAAGAGGGCACTGCTGAGTCCCATCAGTTGAGAAACTGCAGAATTCAGTGAGAAGTCCTCTGTGAAATGGCCAGTCACCTATTGATAAAAGTTGAATTATTTGCTTTTCTCAAAATTCCTTTAAACTTTCTGAAAAAATTCAAATTATAAAAAAGTGAAATTAAATGACTGTAAAGACATTTATAAACTTATTTACTATCTCAAATAATCATTGTTTCATCAGCACAAATATTTTTTAAAGTTAATGCTGTTTCCACTACTTAAGACTTTTTTTCACTATTTAAGCAGTCCATATATCTTCCACGTCTCTGAGATAGTTTTGGTTCCCATAATAGGAGTTTAAGGAAACAATGCTAGTTGTCTGAATAGGAGGCAGGACCCCTTGATGAGCAAACATCAAAACAACAGTAAACAGAGACGGGCCAGGGATGTCCCTTCTGCTTGGTTAAATTCACAATGAAGGTTCTTGGTATACAGCATAAGGTTAGCTATACATTTTGAAATGTAGAGGCAACATAAGAACACTAATGTGATTTGTCAGCTTTTTTGTTTGTTTCAATTCTGACTAAGGGCAAAAATACAGAAAAATAGAACTTCTTTAAGATGTCAAGAGTTTCTAACTTGTTGAAATAACTCAAGTCTATTATCTGACAGAACAGAAGAATTTGCCAGATCCAGAGAGAAAATACGTGCTCTGAAAACAATTGCCTGGCCATCATTCAGGTCATTATGCTCAATTCAGTGAGCTCTGCTCCTCCGCAGAGAGGTACAGAGGGTGGAGATGAGGTAGAAGAAGCATCATCAGGGCATCAGTCATCTAAACCTGAGTCCAGAGGGGTGACCATGGCTGAACTTGCAAGTTTGAATCAGCACGCTTTTTTTTGGTCAGTGCTGGGAACTGAACCCAGGGCCTGGTGCAAGCTTGGTAGGTACTCAATCAGTGGGTTCTATCCCCAGTCCTGAATCAGCACATGAAGAAGGAGGAGGAGGAGGAGGACAAGGAGGAGCAGCAGCAAGAGGGAAAGGGGGAGGAAGAAGAGGAGAAAGAAGAGGAGGAGGAGGAGGAAGAAAGCCTAAGTGTTATGTTGGATATGAGGTGTCCCCCAAAAGCTCACATGTGAGACAATGCAGGAAGGTTCAGAGGAGGAATGGTCGGGTTGTAAGACTCAATCAGTGAATTAATCTCTGATGGGATTAACTGAAGTGGCTGAAGGAGGTGGGAATTGGGGCGTGGCCACCGGGTATGTATTTTGCATCTGGAGAGTGGAGTCTCTCTCTGCTTCCTGATCATGTGATGTGAGCCACCTTCTCCCACCTCTGCCACCTTCTCCACCATGATGCTCAGCCTCACCTCAAGTCCTGAGGAATGGAGCCAGTCTTCTATGGACTAAGATCTCTGAAACAGTGAGCCCTCAAATAAACTCTTCCTCCTCTATAATTGTGCTGGTCGGGTCTTTTAGTCACAGCAACAAAACAGCTGACTAAAACACTATGAACTTGGGCTAAGAGATACCCATTAAGAATTCTGTTTCTGTTAATACGACACAAGCAGCATGTCATCAGCGAGGTCCTAGATGAGCTTCTCCACCTGGAAGTGTCAGATATGGAAACACGGGAAGCAGGCAGCTCCCTGAGATCCAGTGGACTCTGTGATATGGCATTAGAAAGCCACTTCCTGAGGTCATCTCTTTCCATTACAACATCTGTTCTGTTGCCCTGTCTTGGTAAAATAACCACCATAGAAGGAGCAAGTAGGAACAAAGCCGCAAGAAGCCTCAGGATGGTCCACCCCAAATCAGGGGCCACGCCCACCATGAGGCAAGGCTCCCACAGAGAGCTCAGTGACAGAATCAGTCAGAGTCTGCTGCACTTTCTGACCTGAGAGATGACCGAGTTCTTGTACTCCCAGAGCTTCCTGGCCTCGGCTTTCTCCGCTGGGCTCAGCAGCTGAGGCTGGGGGTCCTTCCCAGAAGCCCTGGCTTCGATAAATCGGGTTGCCAAAGACCACAGGCGCTGCTGCCATCTCAGCACCCCAGGGAGAGCATCAGCTGAATTAGTGACAGTACAGGAGACAGAGAAAAGAGAGCACTCATGAGAAGGTAGATTTGGTGATAAGTAAGCCAAAACATGCACTTGTGAATGGGTGAGACGCTTCCCTGCGCCCACGGTCCTCCCTGGCTTCCAGCGTCTGGGAAGTCAGGCCAGGACTGATTTGGGTATCTCTCAGTGCCCCAGATATTCCAAGTACAGGACGGCAGAGCTACTCAAAATGCTGCCCACCAACTGTCCTGGGCCCATGATGAGATTGGAAGCTCAGTGGGGACGGGCATCAGTACACTGCTTCCTTGATTAGGCGGGCTTGCTGGGGAGCCAGCGTGTGCTAGGGCAGGGTATGTGGCGGCTGTGGCTGGCAGGCTGTGCTTGGGAACGTACTGCTGTGGAGGGAAGAACTCTACCACAACCCCTGTCCTTCCAGGTATGCGTGTGTCACACAGTTCAAACACACTCACCAAATCTTTGGGCGTGTGGTACTGGGGATTTAACCCAGGGATGCTCCACCACTGAGCTACACTCTTAGACCCTTTTTAAAATTTTAAAAATTTGAGACAGGGTCTTGCTAAGTTGTTGCAATCCTCCTGCCTCAGCCTCCTAAGCACCTAGGATTATAGGACTGTGCCATCCCACTGGGCCACATTCACCAAATCTGTTAATGTGACCTGGTAAAGTCAAATGGTCCTGGGTCACACAACTGGCCAAACAAGGGCCACTCAGGTTTCTGTACTGTTTGGTCCTTGGGCCAGGTGTTCTCAAGCCTGGGTACACAGCTAAGTCTTCTGGGAAGCTTGTTAGAAAGAGGTTCCTGGAACCTGTCCCATGGCCGAGGGCGAGGAGCTGACCCTGTGTCTGTCTCTGCTTTCCAAGCCCCCTGTGGTTCTGATGCAGTATATGAGAGGACTAGCAACCATCACCATGGCTCCAGACTACACTCCCACCAGACAAGGGGGCTGAGACAACAGGGGACTCCTCAAACAGCATGCTCGCCTCACACAAGGTCAAGGTCCCGGCACTTCCCTTCCTCCTCCCTCAAACACGCTTGGGGTAGATCACAGGAAGGACGAGTTGATGACCCCAGGTAGCGAGGTGCCCAAGATCATTTTACTTCACATCCTCTTAAATCTGAACCACAACAGAAAGAAAAATCCCCAAGGCGAGATGGAGGTGCTGGGGTTGCTGGGAGGCCACAGATAACAACCAACCTAGGTCCCCACCTAAGGTTTTCTGCACTGCTGAGGGAGGACTGCCCTGTTCTAGAAAAAAAACCTTCTGGGCAGAAGGCCTCTGTAGCAGAGCAGGTCTAGGAGCAGCACTGAAGCCCCCTGCGTCTGAGGCGACGCAACAGCTCTCCAGGAGTGGTCCTTGCAGAAGGGCAGAATCGCCACGGAGCCTTTGCAAGGCAGGTTCCTGGCTCTGCCCTGGAGGCCGTGCAGGTCTGGCCGAGGCCTGGGAAGCTGCATTTGCAGCAAGTTCCCCAAATGATCCTGAGACTCACTCACACTGGAGAGCACTGGCCTGAGGTGCCACAGGACGCTGGGCAAACGGCTTCCCGCTTTATGGAGTGGAGTCCTAGAACTCTCCACTACCGTCTTCCTGCAGGGCAGATCACAAGGGAGGCAGGCCGGGAGGGGGAAGGCGACTTACTCTTCACGTCCCACAAGATATCCTTCTCGGGAGGGGCGGCAAAAAGCAGGTAGAGCCGAACGGTGTCGATGCCATACTGCGCGACGACCTTCTCGGGCTCCAGCCCGTTGTGCTTGGACTTACTCATCTTCTCCCATGTCACCTCCAGCTTCTCCTTCGTTTCTGCGTGAACAGGAGCAGAACCTAGGTGCCAAAAGAACAAGGAGGAACGCTAGTGATTCAGAATGGGTCCTCCAGAAACAGCCCCTCAGAAGCCCCGGCGAGCAAGGCCGAGCGTCCATCTGAAGCGCAGTGTTGCTTCTCTCAACTCGCCTCTCTTTCCCTCTGCTGTATTATGAATTTTTTTTAAACTAAAAACACAAACCTTCCTTTCATAAATACACACAAAGATATGATGACCTGTGCCAGTTTTTTTTCTGCAAAACAATATCCCCTTTGTAAGCAAAATTATTTTTGTAAAAAAAAAAAAAAAAAAAATAGGAAAGTAAAAAAGAATAAGAAGGGTTAGGGGTGTAGCTCAGGGGTCAAGTGCTTGCCTGGCATCCACAGGCCCTGGGGTCCATCCCAGCCCCATAAACAAAACAAAACACAAACTTGCACAAGTTACTGTTTTCTCTGTGGACTCAGGGTCTTGGAAAAGCTGAGTCCCCTAAGAGGTCAGTTCACTCTGAGACCTGCTGCCCCTATTTATCCCATAGTCACCAGAGCATGATCTTGGTCGGGCACAGTGGCTCACGCCTATAATCCCAGCAAACAGGGAGGCTGAGGCAAGAGGATCATGAGTTCAAAGTCAGCCCCAGCAACTTCGAGAGGCCCTGAGCAACTTAGCAAGACCCCGTCTCAAAATATAAAAAGAGCTGGGGATGTGGCTCAGTGGCCCTAGGTTCAATCCCCAGTACCAAAACCAAAACCAAACGAAAACCCCCCAAATGAAAAAACTTGATCTTGTGCAGTCTGGGCATATGGGGGTGACTCGCCATGGTGGTCCCTTTGTGGTGTGGGTGACACCCCACCTTGGGAAGCATCTTCTATCTTACCCACACACCACACCACTGTCCAGAGCTGCTGACAGAAGAGGCCTTAAAGGCCATGTTGGGATGTGGTGACCTTGCTGTAAGACCCTGTGGAAGGGACTGAAAGGACACAGGACAAGGCTAAGCCTCTTTCTCAGGAACTAGAGCTGACAGACAGAAACTGTTCTGATGTTGTTGGGCACTAGAGCCCCAGGAACTAAGGGGTGAGGGCAAGACTTGCCACTGTGGCTGCCCAAGGTCACTTTGTAAACTGACCCAGGGTAGAGCAGAGTCTAAGTCTGGCAGAGGAGAGGAAGAAGAATAGACAGCAGCAGGAGGAGGAGAGACAGGCTTGAAAAGAGATGGAGAAGGAGTGTGTGCTGGGACGGGCTGTGGTTCCTGCAGCAGGGTCTGGGGCAGGTCCCACGATCCCTGAGTTAGGCCCACCTTTAGGTGAAATTCTGTCCCTAACTCAACGGCAACCAAACTCCCAAGGGACTGATGTCTACACCTAAAAGCCGACTCGACACACCGTGAGAGGTCCGTCTGCTAAGGAGACAGAAACCTGTCCTTGCTGACTGAGGCTTTCTCGCCCAGGTGGCAAGTCGGTGGGGAGGGAAGGATGTTCACAACTCTGACTGGCCCAGGACGTCAGGGCGGAGGGAGGCTGAAGTCCTGGAGCGTGTTCATCCAGGCTGTGGTGAGGCTTGGAACCATCCCCTCCTCTACCCCATCCTGGGCGAGGATGAGCTTTCATAGCACGGTTGTCCAAATTAGGAAACTATATCTTTCTGGCCAGAGAAATTGAGAAGATAGAAAATGGCGTTCTCTTAGTTGGGTGCAGTGGCACATGCCTGTAATCCCAGTGACTCAGGAGGCTGAGGCAGGAGGATTGCAAATTTGAGACCAGCCCAGGCAACTCAGCGAGACTCTCTCAAAATAAAATAAAAAGGGTTGGAGATATGGGTTTAGTGGTGGAGCATTTACCTAGCATTTGCAAGGCCCTGGGTTCAATATCCACTAAAAGCCCCACAAACACACACATAAAAGGTGCTCTCTTTCAGCAGATGAGGCCCCAAAACGTATGGTTTGGCAGTGTCTGGATTGCAGGCCCTGCTGATTCCCTTGGGTGGATACCTTTGTGTAGTGCACAAACTATACAGCTCTATGTGGGCTGCCTTGCCCAGAACAGAGAGAGCATTTTACTAAGAGCTGAAATTTATATGACTTTTTATGATCTGTGCTGGAAAGACACTGATAATTTGTTTCTCCAGCTTCCTTTTATCCCATGGTCTATACAAACCATTCCAAACCCTGACACATTACTGCTTTGATTGGGTAAATTCCATCAACTACTTTCACCTGAACTGCCTCTTAGTGCTTGCCTTGGGGGCTCTGTACCACCTAAGGGGTGGCTTGGTGCACCTAGTCTCATCCATTATGTACTGGTTTTTCCAAACTGAGTGGCTGAGTGCTGGGGGTATTAACCGCTGCCTCTGTGCATGACCCTCCCCCTACTGCCTAACATGTCACTCATTTTACTTGTGCGCTGGGTGCACATGACACATCCTCGTGGTGCCACCTAAAGATCTGACAGGAAGATGCCTTGGAGGAAGGCTGAAGACAGTGGAGGGAGAGGGCTTGGGGGAGTGGGAGAAGAAGTCCAGGGGGGAGCGCGAGGGGACGGGGGGTACAGAGGGAGTAGGCAGGGTGGAGGCCCTGCAGCTCTCAAATGCTCCTCCAGGCCTTGTGGGGAGACGCTGGGAGAGCTGCGGTCTTGGAAGAATGTCTCCTGGGCCCGGGGCTCTGCCCGAGCGAGCTGTCGAGCCTGGCTGAGTGGATGCTGCCTCATGTATGGAAGACAGCCCTGTGGGAGCTGAAGGGACACTAGGGCTGGATGCCTGAGCAGGGCTCAGGGAGCAGCCAGCCAGTCCCAGGAGCAGCCTGCAGAGGCCCAGACCCAGACAAGCTGAGCTGCAGAGAACGGGGCAAACAGGTCTCCCTCCTGGATTTCCCACCCAGCCAGGGCCTAGAGGCAGCTGTCTTCAAGCAGAACAGCTCCTGCTCTGGCCTTGGTTCTCTGCAATAGCCTGGAGCAGACGGGACGGGGCCTTACCTGTGAGGTCCACCTCCTCTCTCCGCAGATACTGTCCAGATGCTAGGCGGAATGTCTGCCCCTTGATAAGGCCCTGGGCCAGCAGCTTATGAAAAGGCTCCCTGAGGAAAGAGCAGGAAAAGAGAAGAAGGATGGGATACGAAGCATCTAGAAATCAGCAACACGTGCCATACTTGCTGAAGAGTAGCAACAACTGCCCTTCATGAAAATAAGTCTGCTGACCAGCCTGGAAACCAGCCTGAACAAATCTGATGACATTAAGTCAGATTAGCCCTCTTTAATGATAGCCCTACTTTCTTTTTTTTTTTGTACCAGAAATTGAACCCAGGGGTACATAACCACTGAGCCACATCCCCAGTGGCTTTTTAACTTTTTAACTTTAGCCCTTTTTAACTTTTCTTTTGAGACAGGCCCTCAGTAAGTTGCTGAGGCTGGCTCTGAACTTGTGATCCTCCTGCCTCAGCCTCCCTAGCCGCTGGAATTACTGGCGTGCACCCTCACACCCGCTGACAGTCCCACTTTCTACTATGGAAAGTGGAAAGAGCCTTAGGTCTCAGATTTGGAAGGTCTGGGTTCGAATCTCATTCTGCTTTTCAGGTAAGTCACTTATTGGCTCTGAGTGTCAGGCTGCTCATGTGTACACGGGGGAAAGGAAAGCCTGCCCCAAGTGTTTCTGGGAAGATGGGACAATGGCAGGAAAAAACTCATCGAGTTCCACAAAGGAGGGCAGAGGATGAAGGTTCCTTGCTTTGTTCCTTAGTTAACACACAGGGCCTGCCTACTTTCTTTGAAAACATTTTAAATCATACAAGTGAAACAAGAACCTGTCCTTTCGGTTCAGATCCTGGCTGGGTCTACCCTCCTTTGAGAAGGGGTCACCAATAGTTCTATGTACATCCCTGGAAGTCTGGAGTTTATGTACATGAATGTGTGTATACCTGCATATGGCTTTAAATCTTTTTCTTAATTTAAATAGGTGGAATCTTGCTAAATGTTTGACTTTATGTTATTTTACGTAATGGTATGAATCAATTTTTCCATAATAGTCTATATAGATCTATTCCATTTTAAAAACAGCAACCAAGTGTTCTACACTATAGATGAATTATAATTTATTTATAGTGTCTGTTTTTAGAAAGTTTTGAGTGTGTGTGTGTGTGTGGGGGGTGGTACTGGGCTCTTTACCACTGAGCTCCATCCCCAGCCCTATTTATTTCTTATTTTGAGACAAGGCCTCACTAAGTTGCTGAGTCTGGCCCTAAACTTGAGATCTTTCTGCCTTAGCCTCCAGAGCCACTAGGATTATAGACATGTGCCACTGTGCTAAAAAGTAGTTTTAATCACACTCTTAGTGACTGAAAAGTGAAACAGAAACTTTTCTTCAGAGGACAAGTTGAGGTTAACCTTCATGCTAAAATAATTTTAAATTTGAAAGGGTTTAGTGTTTTTTTGCAGGTGGGGGGTACCGGTGGTTGAACCCAGGGGCACTCAATCACTGAGCTACATCCCCAGCCCTGTTTTGTATTTTATTTAGAGACAGGGTCTCACTGAGTTGCTTAGGGCTTCGATTTTGCTGAGGCTGGTTTTGAACTTGAGATCCCCTGCCTCAGCCTCCCAAGCTGCTGGGATTATAGGCATATGGCACTGTGCGCGACTGAAATGGCTTATTCTTGTGAACCCACCTGATTCAGTTCTGAAATGTTTCAGCAAGAGTTACTGTGAAGGCTCACATGTGCACCAGCCTCGTGTTGTTCAGGACAGCAGGAGGACTGTTCACTTAGGGGAGCAGAATGACCTCCATGAACATCACCAGCAGCATGACATGCCTTCCCAAAACAGAAGCCCTGAGGCACTTCAAGTTCATTTGTATGATGGCGGGACAGATCTTCTATCTAGAGGTCCCAAAACAGTGACCTCGAAAAGGCCCCATAGGCCACATGCCTAACATTAGTGCCATGGGTAGCAGAAGCTGGCTTCGTAAGTTTAATAGGATCCTTGTTTTTCCACACAAGAATATCAAATTCAGATGGACGCTGATACTGATAGGCTCTGCCCCTGAGTTGTGTACTGGGCAGCTGTGCGGATGGACAGAGGCTATTTGAAGGAAATTTTCTAGTGGATGCAAGAGGATGGAGAAGGCAGCTAAAAGACTGGAAAAGAGATGGAGGGTCAGCTAGAAGAAAAGGATTCTTGGCCTTTGCATTTTAAAATGTTGTTATGGGCATGTGTGCAAATGTATGTCTGCCATTAACAGTGGTGGCAGGAGAGCGGATACACGTTCAAGGTTGGAAAGATCCAACATACTTAACACTCAAGTGGAAATGTCATATTTTTGAGACCTTATCCAGTATAGGGTTGCATTATTTAATGTCACAGGACCATTGAGCATGCTGTGCATTAATTTGGAAGAAATTCCACATGTGCACATAAAAATAATTACACCATTGTCTCAGTTCTAAAATAAACTTTTTTTAAACACTTGCAGTAAAAATTAACAAAGATAGGTGACTATATTAAACAAAGAAAAATATGGCAGAAAAACATTAAAATCAATAGGCATTAGCCAGAGATTTACAAAAAAGAAAATACAACCTGTAAATAATTATGTTAGGGTTTGAGACAAAACTTCTGTGCCTCCCACCTCCTCCAAGATATTCTACTGGCAAGGTCACACTTGGCAGGAGAATGATGGCATTTTATGCCACAGCTCATGTCCCCAGCAAGATTCCCAGAAAATGAGTCCTTTACATAAAAAGATTTACGAATCGCTTGCACTTGGTTCTTCCACTTGGTTTTCCTTTTAGCACAGAAGCACAGTGAAGCACGGCCAGGCTGCTACGGTTTGTGGAAGGTTGGCCCAGACACCATAAGGAACCTTGTGTCCTCAGGCCTTCCAAGTCCCCCCAGAGTTTTGACACCGAAGGACCCAGGTCTGCATTTTTCTGGCTCCTCTTGGAGTCAGGAAAGCAAGCCAGTCCCTGAAACTGCATCAAGGAGTTCAGAAAACTGTACCAGCAGACCGAATGTGGGCTTCTCTCTACCATCCCTCCAGTCCCTGTGGACCTTCCTGGCTTCTCTGCCCTTGTTCCTCAGAGGCCACATGGAGTGGCTGCTGGAACGTGCCACACTCCTCAGCAACTTCGTGTCCCTCGGCAGGAATGCCTTCCCACCTCAGCCTCTTCAAGAAGACTAGATTCATCCTCAGGCACCGCTGTACTCGGGCATTCCCTTTCCTGGCTGGCTGTCCCTGTCCTCCTCTTCACAGTTCTGGGCCCTCCTTCATGTCCTTAGCAGCCAGCACACCTTGCTGAGAAGCATGTGGCCAGGATGTTTTGTGGTCCCATGCCAAGATCAGCCCATCCAGCTCTATGCTCATCACGGCAAGGACCACTCCCCATTCCTCCTTCCAGACCCAGCACCTGGCACCGAGCCAACTGATGGTGGGCTTCTTTAAAAATGTCACATGGTGATGAACGGGAGAACAGGTAGCTGGATGGTGGGATGGAAGGAGGAGAGCCTGGGTGTGTGCTATTTCTTAGTTCCTGAAGTCATCATTTCCAGTTAATTTGAGGTACACCTGGATCTTTAACCTCACTTCATAAATGATACAACAGATTTCAGCAAAAGACAACATTGTGTGGCTACTTTAGCTTGAACAGGTGAGGAAAGAGGCTGGATACAAATATACGCCAAAGCACGGAACAAATGAAACTCGTATTCCACAAGGATGGGGTGCTGTCCTTTAACACCTAGGGGCCCCTTGCCAAGTTCAAGATTTGTGCACATGGTGACACGTTTCTGTTAATTTTTTTTTGGCGGGGGGGGGGGGGGGGGGTGGTGGGGGGCGAACCCAGGGAAGGAAGGCAAGCACTCTACCGACTGAGCTATTTCCCCAGCCTGTTAATTTTTTAGGTTGGAATTTTTGTTAATCTTTTAGATTGGAAGTTTTGCTCAGATGACTTTACATGCCCAAAAGAAAAGAAACAAATGGTTACCTTTCCTGATGCACTTGGTGCCAGCAGGCTCATTTGCTGTTACTGTCTTAACGACCCACCGTCTCTTCGGATTTTGAGGTTTTTCCCACTCTTCTCTCAGTGTGAGCACCAGGGCTGTAGCTCAGTGGCAGGGCACATGTTTAGCATATGTACCGCCCTGGGTTCAGTCCCCAGCACCAGGAAAAAACCCAAAGAGCCTCAAAACCAAAGCAAAAAAAAAAAAAGTCTTTGGGACGGAAGGAAGGAAGGAAGGATGGATCTGAATCCAAAGAAAAAGATGAGTAGGATGATTAAAATCAACAGCATTAAGACTCAAGGGGCGGAGGAGGAAGCACGGAATCTGTTCCTGCATTTCATCAAGTGGCCCACCACTGCCACCTTCTGGGAATGTATAGAATTGCAGTGGGCCAGAATTGCCCTAATCCCAGCTGCTCTGCCTAAGACTACACTCCTCCAGCCTCATCTTTTAAAACTAACTCTCTCTCTCTCTCTCTGATTTATTTTATTTCTTACTCTGCTGGGGATTGAACCCCAGGCCTCACACATGTTAGGCAAGTGCTCTACCACTGAGATACCCCTCTTATCTCTTAAAGTGAACTGCTAAATGAAAAGACAGTAACCATATTAAAAAGCATGATTCCTTGGGATACACAATTTGGTGAGTTTTCACAAATAAACAGAGCTGTGCAGCCAGCACCCAGATCAATCAGCAGGGTGCACCCAACCTCCCAAATCCTGCTCGGCCCACCCTAGGTGCTACCTCCTCACCACGGGCACTGTGAGCCTGACTGCTAACACCATGGTATAGTTCTGCCTGCTTCAGAACCACTTCCAACCACTTCTGAATGTGGGGTGTCTGGTATGTCGCCATGAGATGCTTTCCCTGGAACTGGGGGGCGGGGTCACCTCATAAAACAGCAGTGCACCAGAACCAATGCATCTTCCTTTCTGAGAGGTGGCAACAGTGTGACTTGATCACTGGAGGCCATCTGCGCTGGACCTTCTCCTGGGTGCAGTAGGGCAGGGCCACCTCAGAGGAATCTTCTGGGGCAGAGATGGCAAAATGCACATGACTGCCCCAGCGCCCTCGCCTGTGACCATCCAGGCATCACCGATCACGGCACTTGGGTGGGGCCTTGGAACTCAGCACCATGTTACCAGAAAGCACAGAGTTATTATGTGAAGCGGGTTACTTATTTATTCAACTAGTATTTGTTGAGTGCTTGCTATGTGCCTGATGCTAAAGGAAACAGGCTTTGGGGATACAATGGTGGGAAAGCGACCCTGGTCCTTGGGGAGGAAGTCCATTTGCTGTCACTGATTTGTGGTTTCCAATGCCTGGACATTCTCAAAGATGTGAGGGAGGAAAAGAAAGCCTAGTCATGTTTGAAGAGTACTGCCTTCCAAATCAAGTCCAAATTCTTCAGCTTGGTCATCAAGGATCCCTTCCCCTCCCTTTTCACAGCCTCTTCTTTTCCCGATGTTGCCTTCATGTGTGTCCACATCCTTACTCATGCTGTTCTCCAAACTGCTATCCAAATCATCCATTTGTCAAGTTCAACTCCACCTTGCAGGCTCCACTCCACTGCTACCTCTACTGAGGCGTCTTGGAACTTCCTGCTCTTTCCTTGTATATGTGCCCAGTGTGATACTTCTAACTGTATTTGGTAGTTTTTAAGTTTTATTGCATGTGACTGACCTGTCCATCTTCCTCCTGGGAGGAAGAAGAAGGGAATCTTTGAGATGCTCCCAGCACCCAGCCCATAACATATGCTCAATAATGTTAACTTCTTTGAACTAAACCAAGCTCGTTTTAATGCAAGAATAAATAAGCTTCCCAGTAGCAGAGGTGGGGGACAGTGTGGAGGGGATGATGTGAAGAGAAGAGATGAAGGAAGAAAGAGGTGGGTAAGAGGCAGGCACAGGAAGCTATGAAACCTGGAGGCACAGGTATGCTAGGTGCGATGTGGAGGTGCTAAGTGCCCAAGGAGCAGCATGGAGGCAGTAGGTGAAATGGAGGCACTAGGTGCACTAGATGTGACGTGGAGGCACCAGGTGTGCAAGATGCAACGTGGAGGCGCCAGGTGCGGGAATGAGGGGCAAGAGGCTGTAGGGTGCTGCTGGACTTGGAGCCCAGCCCTGCTGGAGTAGCGCTCACTCACAGCACGCCGTGTGTTCATGATTCAGATTCACAACCAGCGTGGTGTTTCCCGTTTGTTCATTCATCTACTCACTCAGCAGATGGCACCTAGGAACAAACTTACATAAGCAGCTGAGTTACTCATTCATTCTAGAGACTGCACAGCAGGGACCTTTATGAGAGTGAAAATCTGCAACTTTAAACCACCAACAAACTGCTTCTGGCTCTAGGACCATCAAAGGCAGGGGCATTATGCCGGCCTTCACTTGAAGGCTGAGGATTTCCAGAGCTGGCATTTTTACTCCTTCAAGCCCACCTGGGGGAGATGATGTTTGCATGCACTGAGACACAGGTGCATGAGGAGAAGGGATGGGATCGTCAGTATGACCAGCTGAGGTGGGACTCCAGGAATTCAGAACAGATGATTGATACCTGCTGGGCATTGAAGGCCACCTCTGTCTCTTGAGACAGAAGGGAAGGAGGAGAGGAAGGAAGGAAAGAGGGAAGGCGAGCAGCTGAGAGGGAGGGCGGGCTGCTCATTAGTAGGACAGACAAGGAAATTCTCAGCACAGATTGCCAGGCTACTTAAGTGCTGGTACAAATCATCACTTGCAAGGAATGTCCCAATTAAGATGTAGCTCAAACAATCTCAGGACATGGCAGAGTCCTAACTAGTCTCTGAGATGACATCTGCCCACTACGCAGCCCTGGGCAGCCTGTTGCCCACTCTCCTGACCCGACCAGGCAGGCAGCCACTTATGTAGAACTGGAAAGGAGAAAGCAGAGGGCCACGGACCCCTGTAAGTCCAAGTCAGAGACTTCCCTCTCCTTCCTTGCTGGGTCCTTAGGGCCATCATGTCCACAGCGAGCCGTTTCTAAGGTAGCCACGCTCCCGGGAGCAGAGAAGTCAGGAGCAGAGCAGGCCTTGTCAGTAGGCTGAGGCCCCAGCAAAACGTCTCTTCCCTGCCTGCTCCTTTTGTCACAAGCTTTGCTTCTGATGCGATCAGAGAAAGTGATCACAGGCGGCTGTTCCCATAGAGCAGTTTCTGCTGGCCACCGCTTTGCTGCCAGCAAGTTACAAGGAGAATTTCAGTCCAGGGAATTCAGCGTCTCTCTGAGTGGCACTGAGCAACAAAAGAGCTGTCAGGAGTCCACGTCTGCAGCTGTCCCCCGCATGGCACAGGAGGACAGAAAAGGCCCCCTTATCTGGAGTCTGTAAGAGGAGCTGTGACAAGGGCTCCCACTGTCCTGTGCCCCTCCCTGGGGCTCTCTCCCAGTGCTAATAGAATCAAACCCCAGGCTCCCAAATTTCCCTTCTGTAGAAAATAGTCTGCAAATGACTGCTTTTGTTAAAAATCATAAAGTTACTTAATCATTGTAAAAAATCTGAGAACAATTGGAAGTGTGTTAAAAAACAATAAAATCATTAAGAAGTTCATCGCTCATTGATGACCAACATTGCCGTATTCTTTCTAGTCTTTTCTTGTGCTGAATGAGTAAATAGACGTGTGTCAACGTGCACAAACATACAAAGGCAGATGAACAAATTGTTAGCTACAATTTTGCATCTTGCTCTTTTCACTTCTCAGTGCTTCAGATGCATTTCTTCATGCTCTTAAACTTTGGAATTTAATTCTAAAGAGTTGAATAAGAGAGAAACCCAGAATAGCTAAAGCAATCCTTAGCAGGAAGAGTGAAACAGGGGGTATTGCAATACCAGATCTTCAACTCTATTACAAAGCAATAGTAACAAAAACGGCATGGTATTGGTACCAAAATAGAAAGGTAGATCAATGGTACAGAATAGAGGACATGGACACAAACCCAAATAAATACAATTTTCTCATACTAGACAAAGGGGCCAAAAATATGCAATGGAGAAAAGATAGCCTCTTCAACAAATGGTGCTGGGAGAATTGGAAATCCATATGCAACAGAATGAAACTAAACCCATATCTCTCACCATGCACGAAACTAAACTCAAAATGGATTAAGGACCTCGGAATCAGACCAGAGACCCTGCAAATTATAGAAGAAAAAGTAGGTCCAAATCTTCAACATGTTGGCTTAGGACCAGACTTCCTCAACAGGGCTCCCATAGCATAAGAAATAAAAGCAAGAATCAATAACTGGGATAGATTCAAACTAAAAAGCTTTCTCTCAGCAAAGGAAACTATCATCAATGCAAAGAAAGAGCCTACAGAGTGGGAGAAAGTCTTTGCCAATCATACTTCAGATAGAGCACTAATCTCCAGAATCTATAAAGAACTCAAAAAACTCTACACCAAGAATGCAAATAATTCAATCAACAAATGGGCTAAGGAAATGAAAAGACACTTCACAGAAGAAGATCTACAAGCAATCAACAAACATATGGAAAAATGTTCAACATCTCTAGTAATAAGAGAAATGCAAATCAAAACCACCCTAAGATTCCATCTTACCCCAATTAGAATGGCGATTATCAAGAATACAAGCAACAACAGGTGTTGGCGAGGATGTGGGGAAAAAGGTACACTCATACATTGCTGGTGGGGCTGCAGATTAGTGCAGCCACTCTGGAAAGCAGTGTGGAGATTCCTTAGAAAACTTGGAATGGAACCACCATTTGACCCGGCTATCTCACTCCTTGGCCTATACCCAAAGGACTTAAAATCAGCATACTACAGGGATACAGCCACATCAATGTTCATAGCTGCTCAATTCACGATAGCCAGATTGCGGAACTAACCTAGATGTCCTTCAATTGATGAATGGATAAAGAAACAGTGGTACATATATACAATGGAATATTACTCAGCCATAAAGAATGATAAAATCATGGCATTTGCAGGCAAATGGATGAAATTGGAGAATATCATGCTAAGTGAGATAAGCCAATCTCAAAAAACCAAAGGTTGAATGATATCGCTAATAAGTGGATGAGGACACATAATGGGGGGAGGGAAGGGTTAGTGTTAGGGTTAGAGTTAGGGTTAGGGAGGGGGGCAAGAATGGAGGAAGGAAGGACTGTATAGAGGGAAAAGAGGGGTGGGAGGGGTGGGGGGAAGGGAAAAAATAACAGAATGAATCAAACAACATTACCCTATGTAAATATATGATTACACAAATGGTATGCCTTTACGCCATGTACAAACAGAGAAACAACATGTATCCCATTTGTTTACAATAAAAAAAAAATGAAAAAAAAAAAAAAAAAAAGAGTTGAATAAGAATCTTGCACAGGTGGGCTATTGTCAATTTATCCCTTCTCAGGGGTGCATTCTGGGGCATTGAGGCTGTATGCACACTTTCAGCTACTTGAAATAACATGTACATGGACATCCTGGTACGCAAGCTTGAATTTCTGATTATTTTCTTAGGTTAGAGTTCTAGAAGTGCGAGTAGTGTGTCCAAAAACAAATAAGTGAGTATCCTTAAGGATCTTGCTTTATATTGGGAGACTTGCTCTCATCTTAGCCTCTTTGTTCCATGGACAATGGCTGACTAGTTTGTATTTCTTTGACTACAAGTGAGGAAAACAACGGATACACTGATTACTGATCATCTGTATATCTCCTTTTGTGAATTTCCTGTTGCTGTTAGTTTCAGGTTAATTATTCGTGGTATTCCACATATACCAACAAGGCACCTGTACCTGCCTGCCCAGTCTTGTGGGGTGGCACACCCAACCCAGAGGCCAGCTTCTTATGAATAGTAGGAGACCTTCTAAAGTTCTAACTGCAAACCTAAGTGTGTAAGTAACAGGCAAAATGTCTAGGGCTCTTTAGAAAACAAGAAGGAATATCTGATCTGTGCATATGCTGTTTGCTGTTTATATGTAAAGAAATTTATAATTAGCTGGGCACAGCGCCACATGCCTGTAATCCAAGCAGTTCAGGAGGGTGAGAGAGGAGGATCACAAGTTTGAGGCCAGCCTCAGCAACTTAGCAAGGTCTTAAGCAACTTAGCAAGACCCTGTCTCAAAATAAAAAATAAAAAAAAATAAAAAGACTGGGAATGCGGCTCAGTGCTGAAGTGCCCCTGGTTTAAATTCTCAGTATATACATAAAATTAATTAGAATCATAGAGAGAAAAGGGGCTCAGAGATCACCGAGTTCCTAACAAACCAGGCCACTGAGATTCAAGAGTCAGGTCTCTTGTCATCATGGCTAACTAGTAGCATGCTCAGCATGAATAGAGGTCTCTGGATACCTGGTCCAGAGGCAAGGGCTGAGAAATGAAAAATTGAAGTGAAATAGCTATAGTTTCAAGTCCCTACTGAAATGACAATGCTAATCAAAAGGATCACAGAAATTAAACTTTAAAAATTTTGACTTTCACAGGTTGTACAAACACACACACGGTGGACAGGCCTCGATTTTTCCTCCGGGGAGGACAAGGCAAAGGTGAAGGTGGCTTTTTGCATCTTCTTCTGAAAGGTCGGCCTTTATAGAGAACTCAAAGCAAATCTCTTAAGGGAGGGGAAGAGGGAACAGAATCTCACCATCGTGAAAAGAATATTTAAAAACCCCAAATGCCTGCATAGGTCTGTTTCTATTTACGTCATGTAGCTGGCCCTTAAAGCTGATGGTAAAGTGAATTCCAGGAGTATCTGGAAGCTTTTCAGATTAGAAAAGCATCTGAACAGAAACGAAGTCATATCTGCAAATGTATTTCAGAATTACATCAGAATGCTGCAGACCCTTTTTCCTTCTCAAACACAGTTTTGAAACATCATAAAGAAGCCATAAATAGAAGGGAAATAGTAGAGTGTAGGGGATCAGGAGGGAGGGAGGAAGGGAGGAAAGAGGAAATCAGGGAAATAAAATCAACCATATTATGCTACATGCGTGCCTAAATATATCCCAATGAATTCCACCTTACAATGCAGCAATGAAAAGAATATGTAAATAAAGCTGGGCACAGTGGCACACGCCTGTAATCCCAGTGGCTTGGGAGGCTGAGGCAGGAGGATCATGAACTCAGCGAGACTCTATCTCTAAATAAAATACAAAATATTGCTGGGGATGTGGCTCAGTGCAAACAAACAAACAAACAATATTTAAATAAACAGAAGGAAGACCAGAGGAATAGAGGAAAGGGAAGAGGGGGAGGGAAGAAGGAAGGGAAAAGGGAAGTTCTGGGGACAGAGCGAATTATGTGCCTATGTGAATATCACAATGAACCCCACTATTGTGTATAACTGTAACCCATTGGTTAAAAAATAAAAAGTTTTTTAAAAATTAAAAAATCCAGGCCCTTGTGTGCTATACCTTAGGATAGCTGATCACTGAATAATTGGTTGATTGATTACTTCCACAAATAATTATTCAGAAACTGGCAGAAATGTGCCCTATTATCAAGGAGCCAGAAGTCACTTATATATGGTCTCTGTTTCTAGATGCAAAAATGAAATATTTCTTGTGTTGTATTTTGTCTTTAACCGAATCTCTACTGCCCAGGCACACCTACAATCCCAGTAATTTGGGAGGCCAAGGCAGGAGGATTGCAAGTTTAAGGCTAGCCTTGGCAATTAGTGAGGTCCTATTTCAGAATAAAAAATAAAAAGGTATGGGGATCTAGCTCAGTGGTTTAGCAACCCTGGGTTCAAACGTTAGTACCAAAAAAAAAAAACAACAACAACAAAAAAAAATCAAACAAACAAACTGAATCTCTATCCAATTCTCATTATCTCATGGAGACCGTTTCTATTGAAGAACATAAACTAACTGTTTCTATCAAGGGATTAAACTAAAATTTATTTAAACAAACAAATCCTATGAATGTATAATGTCCATGAGACTGTGACAGGACAGGACACCATTCCCAACCTCAAGGGTAATGTTTACTTAGGTAAATTCACTTTCATATGTAAGAAACGCAAAGCAGAACTGGCAGGTTCTATAACCTAAATGCAAACATTTTAACTAATTTATTTACCTGAGGATCAGGGCTGTTAATGTGTTTAATGACCTTCTGATGCGAATCAGTTTATTTTTATACATGGAGGTCTCTGGGACTAATGAGAAGAAAATTAGTTTAAGCATTTAATTTATATCCTAAATTAGTTTTCTGTACAGATGACTTTTAATCCATGTGCACTGCAGAGTCAGTGAGCTGGTCCAAGAGCGAGGTGAAGGCAGGGACCTAATGTGCTTCACTATAATCAACCTGAGTTTCTGTCTGTATTACAGAGGTTTTATTTTTATAAAGATTTATTTATTTATTTTTAGTACTGGGGAGTGAACCTAGGGGTGCTTTACCACTGAGTTACACATCCAGCCCTTTCTATTTTTTATTTTGAGATGGCCTCACTCAGTTGTTGAGGGTCTGAGTTGATGAGGCTGACCTCGATCTTGCGATTCTCCCTCCTCAGCCTCCAGGGTCATCAGGATTGCAGACTTGTGCCACCATGCCTGGCTCAGAGGTTTTAACAGTTATATATATAATTTTGTTTGTTTTTTTTTTTGGTGCTGAGGATCAAACCCAGGGCCTCATGCATGCTAGGAAAACACTCTACCACTGAGTCACATCCCCAGCCCCAGCAATATATTTTTAATCCAACAAAAAGTAAAAAACATATAGCCTTTAATTCAAGATTCCCCAGTGTTTGGACTTGACCCTACAGATATGCTCCTCAATACTTGCTAATAATATAGCTAAAGAGAGTCACCAGTTGGGCATGGTGGCACATGTCTACAATCCTAACTATGTGGGAGGCTGAGGCAGGAGGATCAAAAGTATAAGGCCAGCTTGGGAAACCTAGTGAGTCCCTGTCTCAAAATAAAATAAAAAATTAAAAGGGTGTGGACGCAGCTTAGTGGTTTAATTCCCAGTACTAGGTTTAATTCCTAATTCCTGGGTTTAATTCCCAGTACTAAAAAAAAAAAAGTTACTTCTTTTGGATAATAAATAATTGGAAAAATAGAGGACTATCTGAATATGGCATACTAGGCATGAATTTAAAAGCATATCATGCATAAATTTTAAAGAATGGGAGATTTGTATGTGCTGATTTGGAGAGACTACCAAGCTACATGAAAAAGGCAAAAACCTATGTGCGACATACGTAATATTTAAAGTGAGTTTATCAATGAAAGCACATAGGTAGAAATAAGGAAAATATTTTTCTGCATGAAATCAAAGAAATTTAAAAGTCCAGAAAGGGATGAGGGTGGTATGCAGGGAGGAAGACACCAAATTCACTTCCTATGCAGGCAAACTTTTCATAGGCATGTATCACTTTTTTTACTGTCACCTTGGGTAATCTAGATTGGGAGATACTAGGATACCACCCCTCCACTGCCTTTTCTTCTCTGTAAGTAAAAAATATGCTAAAGGATGTTCCAACTTGCCGCCAGGCAGATGAGAGCGTCTGATCATTGTTCTGAAGGGAAATCAACTGAAAGAGCCAGATAGGCTAGAAACCACATTGCTTAGAAGGCATCACTTAGCTGACCAAACCAAACCTCACCAAGGCAAAAACAAACTAAGGAAAGTCCGGTTCCTGCGGCCAGAATCTACGGAAGCCCAGTGGTCAGGAACTCTGAACACGGTGTGGAGCAGAAAAGACGAGATGGAAAGTCTGGGGGGCTAGGCCGCCGAACCCCCAGGATGTGGGGTAAGGCGGGAACCAGAAACAGACTTGGGGCTCAGGACAGAAAAGCAAGGACACTTGCCTTTGTTGACCACGGTGTTGTCAGGAAGGAAAGAAAAATGTCTCTGGAGATTCTGAGACATAAGCCCACCTTCACATGGGTGTGGCACTGAATCCATCCTACCCATATGGTCCTATGAACCTAAAGCAGAAAATTTAATTTAAAGTGGTCCCAAGTTGGTAGCATCTCTCGGCATCAGGGAGAGGCTACACAAATCACCTCTGGTAGAGGCACCAAAGAATTCCCATAAATAAAGGAATGGAGGCATAGGAGCTACAGTTAAAAAGCACCCTCTCACATACAAACCAAGGGAACAAAGCCCCTGAGTGAGAACAGTAGAAAAAACAAATGCCTGAATCAGGCCCATGAAGACCTTAGATACAGGATCAACAGTCAGATATTTAAAATAGACACATGGAACATATCTTAGGAAATGAAGAAAGGCTTGAAATTCAGTAAGACCCTACAAACAACAGAGGAGATTTAAAAATCCAGAACTTCTAGAAATGAATACAACAACTGAAACACAAAACTCAAAGGATGGACTAATCAGCAGATGAAGGACAATTACAGATGGGAAGAAATCACCCTAAGGGAGGTGGGGAAACCAAGAAGTAGATGATGTAAAAGGACAATTAAGAAATACAGAATGGGAGGCTGAGGCAGGAGGATGGCAAGTTCAAGGCCAGTTTCAGACACTTAGTGAGGCCCTGTCCCAAAACAAAAAATAAAAAGGACCAACCAGCACAGTGGTGCACGCTTGTGATTCTAGTGGCTTGGGAGGCTGAGATAGGAGGATCGTGAGTTCAAAGCCAGTCCCAGCAACTTAGCAAGGCTCCAAGCAACTTAGTGAGAACATGTCTCTAAATAAAATATAAAAAATAAAATATAAAATATTTTCCACTGGGGATGTGGCTCAGTGGTTGAGTGCCCCTGAGTTTAATCCCTAGTACCAAAACCAAACCAAAACAAAACAAAACAAGACAAAAATAAAAAAGGCTGGAGATGTAGCTTACTGGTAGAGCACCCCTGGGTTCAATCCCCCGAACTGAGACAGAGATAGAGATAGAGATAGAGAGAGAGAGAGAGATAGAGAGAGAGAGAGAGAGAGAGAGAGAGAGAGAGAGAGAGAGAGAGAAAGAGAGGGAGAAAGAGAGAGAGAGAACACATGCAAGCGAGAATGGGACTGAGGCACTCTATAACTACATCTAACCGGAGTTACAGGAGAAAACTGGCAGAATGGGGTTAGCAAGAGATAACATTCGAAGAAATAGTGACAGAGAACTTCTAAGATAGCACCCTACATATTTAAGAAGACCAAACCCCAAGCAAATACATGAAGGAAATCCATACATAGATAAAGCAGATGAACCCCAGAACACCAGAGACAAAGGGAACACTCTAGTGCAAATAGAAAAGATGGCCCGTCTAAAAGGGAATCACAAGCCAAGGTGTACCGACTGTCGACTCGCCATCAGAAAATGGCCTGAGAGAGCACTGTCAACTGAGAACTCTGTGCTAAATCAAACTCTCTTAAAAATGGTGTTTAGGGGCTGAGGATGCAGCTCAGGGTAGAGCATGGGTTTAGCGAGCACATGCCCTCGAAGGGTTGATGAAGACGGAGTGAAGGGCACCCTCATCTCTGCTGGGGCTATCGCCACTTTGGGAAAGAGTTGGTGTTCCTTAGTAAAGCTGACCAGTGCGTACCCTACAACGGAGGTACACAACCTAGGAAATGTTGACACACACATCAGCAACCATGTGCAAGAACGTGCATGGCAGTTTTGCTCGTAATCGTGCAAAACAATCCAATGACTGTTATGGAAGAATGGTGCTGTGGATGCATAAACTGAGCTCTGTACTGGCAATTCCACTCCACACAACGGAACACCACCCAGCAGGGGAACAGGAACGAGACGTGACTTCACACAACAACACAGATGAGCTGGCTGCTGAGGTGCACACCTATAATCCCCTCTATTAGGGAGGCTGAGGCAAAAGGATAGCAAGTTTGAGGTCAACCTGGGCAACTTAGTGTAACCCTATCTCAAAATGAAAACGGCTGTAGCTCAGTGCTTACCTAGCATGCATGAGGCCAGGGTTCAATCCCCAATATTCTGAAAAAAACCCAACCCAAACCAAAAAAAGCAGCACTGACTCAAAAAATGTTGGGCAAAGAAAGCAATACAGAATAGGAGAAATATGATTCTATACAGTTCAAATGCGGAGAAACCAAATAACATGTATTGTTTAAATATATATACAGTAGTGATAAGTTTACAAAGAAAATAAATAAAAAAGGCAGGGTGTTAGCTGGAGGAAGGGTGGTGGTGTGGGAAGAGGGCTGATGGGACTGGAGAGGGTGCCAGGGCATTCTGAGGTGATAGTAATACTCTACTTCTTAAACCAAGCAATGGGGCATGGGTGTTCATTTTACTTTTTCAATTATATAATATACTAAATACTAAAAATATATATATGTAAATATAGATATATATATCACATATATATATGATCTATTTCATGGGGGGAAAGCGCACACTTATGTCTTATGAACATGAGGAAGGTTATAGACTAACAGGAAAAAAATTATCAGTGCATTTACAGTGTGATTCTCTATTTTCCACTCCAACACATACACTCATCATCGTGGCATATTAAGGCAGGATTCAGCCAAGCTTAGAAAGAAAGCTTGTACAGAGGCCGGAGATGATAAGCGTGACCTCACATGAGATGCCAGAAAAGGCCATGTACCATGGGGCCTACTTTTCTCTGCCTCACAAGTAAGTCTCAATTACCTAACTCACTTAAGCAGAGACGCAATGAAGGCTAGATTTGTGTGAGCCAGAACTATTAAGCAACAGGTATACACGCACCTCAAACTCTTAAGGCTGACAATGGCCTCTGGAGTACACTTGAAAAATAGAATTTTTCTGCCACATACATTGGCCTTGCTTCTGAACAGGTGACACCTGCTTCAAGTTGCTCTTCGTGAACTAATTCTTTAGCGGAATGAGTATAAATGCTCACCTGTGTTTGACCATTTTTTGATCATGACAGAAATGACTGAAGAATCTTGCATAGAACAAGTGCATGACAGCATGCTCCTTCCCTCCGATGTACAGGTCCACAGGCATCCAGTAATCTGCCAGTACTGAGCTAAAAGGGCTGGAAGAAAGAGAAATGGGCATTTAAAAAAACCTGCTCACAGTACTGCATAAATTAGAACTGTTGTGAATTGCATATGCTCTGAAATGAATTGTGTCAGGGAAAAACAGTAATTTTCTTTTAAGAATAAGAGAAAGGCTTATGTAATAAAGGAGAAAAAAGTCAGATCAGTGCTAACTTTGGAAATTTACAACAGCTACAGAAGACATCACTGACACATTTTTTAAAATGCAGTTTTCATATAAAATGAGAATAAGAGAAAAACAGCAGCAAAAAAAAATGGCATCTCAGTGTGATGCACGTTTGAATATCTACATTTATTTTAGTTTTTATTATGATTAGACAATCGAGATTTCTGAGTTCTTACCCATAGAGGGCAGTGTGGCATTTACAATGCAGACTGACATTGAGATACTAAATGTTCATTTTAAAACAGAAATTCAACCTTATTTTTTTTTTTTTTAATACTTTTAGTTGTAGATGGATACAGTATCAGTATTTATTTTTATGTGGTGCTAAGGCTTGAACCCAGTGCCTCACAAGTGCTAGGCAAGTGCTCTACCACTGAGCCACAACCCAGCCCCCTCAACCTTATTTTTTAAAGTAGCTTTGAAACAGTCAGCAAGAGCCTGTACATGGCTTACTGAATGCGATGAAGCCTATTTAGGATAAAATCGTCAGAAAATAGCTCAATGACTCTCTTACCTACCATGTTCCACTACAGCGCAGACACTGAAAGACAGGCTTCCTCATACTCCTGGCCCTGATGGGCGTGGGGAGGAAGAGAAACTCCATTTCCCTCTGTTCTGCAGGGACCCTTGGGAAAGAGGGACGCTGGCCCCTCCCTTGAGGTCAGTCAATCAAGTGACCCTTTGCCTTTGGAAGATTTGTGCTCCATGGCTTCATGCATTTGTGAACTCTCCCCCCACATCTCTAGATACTTTCTCTGCAGGGAGACGGCAGCTCCAGCTCAAGCTGGAAGCAGGAGCTCGCAGGTGGAGGCCTGGCCCACCAGCACACGTCTGCATCTTAGCAAAGCTTGGTCTCTCACCTCCACTTACTATGCTGGCATTTGGTACATTAGGAAAAAAACAATTTTTTTTTTGGTGAAAAATGGTTCCCTACAGAAACCCAACTGCTAATGCAGGTGATGGTAAAGAAAGGAAAGTGAAAGATGGTATTTAGTTCAAAAACAAGTTTGGGAAGAATTAAGATATGAAACGACAAAAATAGCTGTAGAGAGAATTTATGATGCACACAGGAAAGCATCGTAGGGGATCTCAAGCCAGAGGCTGCTGAACGCAACAGCGGGGAGGGAAATGAAGTGCACTGTGCTATTCACAAGGGAGGGGCTCCGAAGTCCAGGATGTACCAAATGAGACCCCTCCTGGGAGGAAGGCCCAGGAGAGGAGCCCTTCTGTGGGTTAGACGGGCCACCTGGTGACTCACAGCCTCAGGAGTTGCTATGACCTTTCTACCTTTGCAGGGGATTATTTACTTTGGATCCTACTCATTTCTGAAATGAAATCCAATGACAGAATCATAATTCTGCAGGTTAGGATGATGGTGGGGGAGGACTGGAGCGTCCGTCTCTCCAGAAGTACATGATTTTACAACTAATAAAGGGGCATTTTTATATGTAGAATTTAGGGTTCCAGAATATTTCTACCAAGGACCAGAGCAATCTGGCAAGGTCCTTTTAAGCAGAGTGTTTATATTTTTTCCTGAGGTCTGGAATAGTTTTCTTTAGCTCCCGTTCTTTTTTTTTTTTTTTTTTTTTGCCTTGTTACCAAGTGCTCTTTCCCTTCATTTTTTTGCTGTTTCTTTTCTTTTCTTTCTTTCTTTTGTGTGTCAAAGAAACATAAACACAGCTAAAGAATCATATAGTATTGAAAGGTTTATCAAGAAGAACAGCGGTGTCCAGTCCCAATGCCCCCACCCAGGTCTCTCCCTGAGCTACTATGAATTCTTAGTTGTTTCTTCTGGCAATTATTTTTAAAATGGGTTTATATTCTTTGTTGATTTGCCTACTTGGGAAATTATCTAATGACTATATGTGATAACAGGAGATGCTGCCTAGCTCTTTCACACTCCTGACCCCACCCTCTGTATAGTTGCATCATTATTTCTAGTTAAATACATAACACTGCATTCTTATCATCATATAAATGCAATGTCCTACAAGGCAGGCCTCATGATAGCCTTCCTTTCTATTTTGGTCTTTTATTTGTCTTGTACTTGGGATTTACTTGGCTGTGTATAACCTAATTTAATAGTTTAATACACTTTAAGAGAACCTGCTTGTTTGTTTTCCAGTGCCAGGGATGGAACCCAGGGCCTCAGGCATCCTAAGCAAGCACTCTATCACTGAGCTGCACCTCCCAGTACAAGAGAACCTGCTTTTAGGAGCACGGTTGTCCCACACGATGGGCTGCGGAAGCTTCAATCACTCCAGTTTTCGTGCCAGCCCTTGCTCTCCCAGCAGCTCCCAGGAGGTAAGAGGGAGGCACTAGAGCAGAGCCATTTCTGCCTGCCTGGGACTCTGAGATGGACAAGTTGCTTGGGCTTCCCAGCAGCCTTGAAGCTCTCAGGGTTGCGCTGTGGTCTTCCCCTCTCAGCTATGCTCCTTCCCTCTGCTCCTCCTTCTGCACCTGTCACCTGCTGGTGGCTAAGGGCTCTCCTTGCCTACTCCGCTCCTCTCCCCTTTATCCCGCATGGGCATTTCCCCCAGCGGATCTCTTGCACATGTAACTCCATCTTGGCGTTTGCTTGCTGGAGGACCCAAACTGACCAGAGCAGGGGCATTACCTGTGAGGATTCTGAGGGTCTGTGAATCGGAAGTAGTACCAAGCAGAGTCAACAAAGGTATCCATGGTGTCTGTCTCTCTTTCAGCTGCTCCCTGGCACCTAAGAAATAAATGAGGTTCATCGCTTGGTTTCTTTTTAAATTTTAATGCAGTCTTCCACCAGCTTTTGAGAAAGTCATGACAATGAGGATGAATTTAAAATGTCATAAGAATAATGCCACATCATAAAAAGACAATTCAGAGAAGCCTCTCTTTTTGGATTGTACAGTACATGATGTTTTAAGGGAATTTATAGAATAAAAATTTCAATCTTCCACAATTAAAAGCCTTCTTCTTCACTTCTCTGAATTTAACCCAGTACAAAAATCTCATCATTTGAAAGGACAAGGTGGGATTGTCTCTTTTGTGCACTGACTTCTATTTCAGGCATGTCAAGACTGCCTTCAGCCACCGCCTACTTTATGATGCGTCTGAAGCAAATCAATGCACGAAGAGAAATTGAAAACCTAAAGTAGTGAGACGTGCTAAAAAATGGAACTTGGGATTTTTTTCTATTTCTGCTCCAGGGTGAAGAATGCAGAAATCCACCTGGACGACCTGAGGCCATAAATTACCTTGGAAAGCCCAAGGGCAGTGGTGTGCTGGCGCCCGCTGGTACCAGCTTGTGGGACTCAATTACCAGCATCTCCTCTCAGCTCTGTGACAAGTGACGTCAACTTGGTCACTTGAAATTAGCTCTGGTGGGAGTATGATACCACAGAAATTGGCAAACACTGTAAATCAGAAGCCCCTGGCAGTGAGCTGGCTGCTACACATTTATAAGCATACTACTGCCCAATATGGGTTCCTTACTGCAAGGTGAAGAGAACCTGGCGTTGCAGACAGAGAAGTGAGATCTTAGAGCGTGAAGGGTTGAAAACAAAATGCAGTCCCGTCCTAGGAATGGAGGTTCCTGGGAAGCACCAAGGCCCACAAGGGCCATGCTATGCTAATTCTTAAGAACATATCTAAGTTCAGAGACTGTGGGACTAAATAAAGAGCCAGGTGCCAGAAGCCACTCCATCGAGAAAACTGAGAGGAGGTGCCCTTGGTCAAGCCAAACACAAGAGGGGACTCAGGTCCCAGGGAGGCTCTGGCCGGGAAGCCCTTCATTACTGCTTATCAACAAAGAGGGTGTCAATTTTCCTCCTAGAGTTCACTTATTTATTTATTTATTTTTTGGTGCCGGGGGTTGAACCCAGGGGTGCTTAACCACTGAGCCACATCCCCAGGCCTTTGGATATTTTATTTTGAGACAGGGCCACACTAAGTGGCTGAGGCTGGCTCTGAACTTGTGATCCTCTTTCCTTAGCTTCCCTAGCCACTGGGATTACAGGCATGTGACACTGCCTGGCTTGGGAGTCTACATTTCTACCGTAAGGTGGCCTGTGGCTTCCTATGTTCCTGCCTACAAGCTCCATTTCAAATTTCAAAACCACGTGGGTGAGGCCCCAGAGGACAGCTGTAAAGCTTCCACCTACAGAACACCTGCTAGGTGCCTCGATGCAGCCTCACCTGCGTTCATTCTGGTCCTCGGAACAGCCCTTGGAGGAGGTTACTCTAATTCCCGAGCGGGAACTAAGGCTCTGGGAAGTCAGGCGACTTTTCCAAGGCCAGACAGCAAGTTCAGAGGCAGAGCCAGGACTTGAATCCACTACTGCCTAATTCCTCAGCCTGAGCCTTTCACCGGCACCATGTGGCCACCTGATTGCCACCAGGAACTCAGTTCTCCTCTGGCAGAAGACTAAACTATTTTAAAACCTCCCTATCATGGTCCATGAGCAGAGAAAAATGGCTTCTCCACAAGGAAGAAAGAAAACACAGGAGCTTGATATCTGCGACTTATTTGTTTAACTGGCTGATTCGGCACCATCAAAATCACACTTGAGACATGCCTGTGAACCGATAGAAAAACAATCCCACTTCCAAAGGAGGAAAGGGGAAATCAGGGGTACCTCAGGGCCTCGGAGACAAAGCCCTGAGCACACTGGTGGTTTCACTCCCGTTCTGCCACTGTGGATAAGATCACTGTCACCGCGGTGAAAGGAAACCACAGACATGGGAGAAAACATCCTCTTATTTCCAGCAAGCTCTTGGGAATATAAAATGGGAGACAGTGGTCTTTATAAAAAATATGATGAAAATCTGTGCTTTTTTACCCCCTGCATCAGATGTTTCTGGAAAAGATGTTAACTGACATGGCTGCTTCCAAAGGAGAGGGGAAGGCACCCACCACAGTGGCTGAGCCAGATTCCAGACCCTTCTCTCAAGTGTCCCAAAAGACCTATGGTATTCGGGCTGGTGGAAGTCATGGGAAAAGAGAGCCAAGTTAGCACCAGGAGAGAGAAGGGGCCCTGAGGGGTCTGCAGGGTACTGGGGTCACAGGCGCAGTGGCCGCTGTGGGGGCTGGCTCCTTACCGGGGGCAGGAGCAGTTCACCCACTCTGAAGCTGTAGCCAGTGGGGAGCCTCCCTTGCTGGTGAAAGATGTGATGTTGGGCAAAGTCACGGGCAAGTCCTCCAGGGGCACAGGCACTGGGCCGCAAGTTGCACAGTGGACTATGGGGATCGGTGTGCCCCAGTACCGCTGTCGCGAGATCAGCCAGTCTTTCAGTTTGTCACTTGTCACATATCCACCCACTCTCTTCCCTCGGGCTTTCTGAGTCAGGGCCAGGAAGGCATCCTGCCGGGTCATACCTGTGAACTAAGAGGGAAAGGACAGATGAATAATCTTCTCTGAATAAGACAAGGTACCACCCCCACATTGCCAACCCGTACTGCCATATTTACGTGTGGCTCTCCCAAGGGACCAGTTCTGTGCAGGGCCGCATTAGGACTCTCCTGAGCCCTGGGTGCTTTTGTCTTTGTGGGTCCCTTCCTCCTTAAGATAATATTAAAAATCATATTTTATGACTGCTCTGATATAGACAAGTATAATTTTTGACCCTAAAATTTCATTTTTTTCCCCTTTAAATTTTAAAGGAACTTAAAAACCCTCTAAAAGTACTACGGGACTGGGCACTATATCCACTAAGTCCAGTTGGCCCTGGTTCTGTGGCTCTCCTTATTCCAGAACCCTGTGATACCTACAGAGATAATCAAATATCAGCATTCAGCTGCCAGCGAAGAATTGCACAATATGTATTTTTAAGAACTCGTCCCTTGGAGAGAAAGATATCCAGAAGAGAAATTTGATGTTATAGAGGTAGTCAGCGCACACCTGGTGCCCTGGCTTCAGGGAACAGACCACACCTTTTGTATTTAAATGCTCCCATTTTACAGAGAGCAGGGCTGAACGGGAATAGTACAAAAGGGAAATTCCTGTTTCACTGACTTTTCAGAGAGCAAAACTGTTCGTACAAAGTGAGCCAGTGGGACTTGTGAACAACCAGACCGTTGCACTGGAATTGATTTAGTAGACATAATGTGTACCTACTATGTGCTGGGCTTGTGCTAGGCCTTGGCACAAAGATAAACATAGTCTGTCCATGCCCTCACGGAGCTTATAGTCATAAGACACACAGAATAAGAAAATACAGCAGCATTGACCAAGAGCAGTGCTTTTCATTAGCAGTCTGATGGGTTTCCTGAAGTACGGAGCTCTCTGCCAAGGAAGCACCTGCGCCTGGGGACAGTTTATGCTCCGTCCTCCCGTTACCACAGAGTTATGATGTAGTTTAAAAACTTTCTTGAAAGTCTATCCTCCACGTACCACTATCTTTATGATCCAGAAGCTTGTGGAGGAAATGGTTTTTGACCATCCACTCTCTTTCTATTCACTGAAGAAATTCCTCTATCCTAGATAACCAGGAGAGGATTCAACAGGCCGCCTGAAACTATGTGAAAGAAGCCGAGAAGTACGACTAACGCTCAGAGTCTCTATTAAGGAGTGGGTATTTCTCTGGGCAGTGAAGCCTCATTTTGGCCGTGGGTGACCCTCTCTTGCCCTGCAGAGGGTGAGCCCAGGTCCCTTAGAGACACCTTGGCTTGGTTCTTTTCCACCTCCAGAGGACCTGCTCAAATAAGATGTAAAGAAGGGTTCACGATCTTAGAGCGTGAGTCATGTCTGGGGATGCAATCTATGAAGTGAAGATACAAACATGAGATCAGAAAATGATGCTGTTCCTTATAAAGGGGGGGAAAAACCAACCTGGCCATAATTCTCATATTCATAGAAAGAAAAATAAAACATCCTATTGACAGTGAAACATCCTGAACCTGTAAAAGCTGAAAATTTAGGTCTGATTAGATCAGGATCACCCAGGTTGGGGCCAGTAAGCACCTCCCCAGTGATTCAGAGACACGACCAGATGTGGAATCATTGTGTTACGCCAGTAGTTCCCAGATTCCGCCTCACAGCAGAATTGCCTGGAGATCTCTGAACACTCTTAATGTCCAATTCAGGCCCTCATCACCAACAGTCATTGCATCAGAATCTCTGGGGCGGGACCTAAGTGTTTTAGAACACTTTCCAGGTGTTTCTAGTGTGCAGTCAAGTTTAATGAAGAGTGCTCTAAGCCAGTACTCTCAAACTGTAGTGTGCATAAAAATCATACAAAGATCTTACTTGACTAGATTGGGGTCTGAGTGTCCACATTTCTAATTAGTGGTGCCAATGCTTCTGGTCCAGGGACCAGACTTTGAGTAGCAGTTTCAAGCTGGTAATTTTCAAAATATGGTCCCCGGACAGCCAGCAGGAGCAGCAGCAGCAGCAGCAACATCTACAGATTGGCTGGAAATGCAAGTTCTTGACTGGGTGGGGCCAGGCAATCTGCATTCTAATAAGGCCAGCAGATGATGTTGAGGCTCACTGTGTTAAGGAGTTTTTCATGTTGTGACCAAAATAATCAATAAGAACACCTTAGAGGAGGGGAAGTTCATTTTGGCTCATGGCTCCAGAGGATTAGTCCATGGCTGGCCCAGTCTACTGCACTGGGTCCAGGGTGAGGCAGAACACCATGGTGAGTGCTGCTTCAGTCACAGCAGCCAGGAAGTAGAGGGAGGGAGAGGAAGGGGCTGCAGACAAGATGAACCCTTCCAGGGTGCACTCACAGTGAACCACTTCTAGCCATGTCCCACCTAGTCAGCCCACTTAAATTCAGATGGACCAATCTGGTTACTGCTCCCATAATCTAATCATTTTGCCTCCGAACATTCCTGAATCAACACGAGGGCTTTCAGGGGACCCCTCACAGTCAAACCATAAGGCTGCTGCTCTAAGCCACTTCCCACTCCCCCCATCCCTGACCTGACCTCTCCCATCACTTTTTGGTTTGGTTTGGCATTAAGGCTGGACTCAAATCTGGCCAGATGTACAGCTTCAAGTGCCGCTCGCTGTCTCATTCCAGCAAGAGCTAACCTTGACCAAATGAACCCAGCTCTGAACTTCTCTGTTCATTTCTATAAGTGAGTTAAACTTCAGCTGGAAACAAAGTTAATAGCCTGGAGACAACAGAAATGTTCCGCAGGGAGAAGAATCAAGTTCAGTCACCCATTCCAAGAAACCAGATTTCTTGGAAAAAATTCTTCTCAAGCAGAAGACCCCCATGATAGCACAGTATTCAAGGGTCAGGTTGGAGTTAGAGCTGATGAACTTGTAGATCTTGAAGAACAGTGTTTTGTTGCCATAGGAAAGCAGGGCTGCAATACTGTTAGCTGTGAGGGTAAGTGAAAGGGCAGGCTGTGATCTGCATCTGAAGGAAAATGTCTCATGCAATTCATATCAAGGTCAGGATTTTTGAAGAAGTTCCACAGGGCACCAACCTCGGCAGAGCTGCTCAGTCTCTCTGTGCCATCTGGCAAAGTTTCAATGACGGCAGAGTAGGCCAGACTCAGGGTTTGGGCTAAGTTGGTGTCCTCCAAGCTGGTGCTGGGAATTCCTAGGGGAGAAACAACATCTCTTTTGCAAGCGCCCCAGATCACAAAATAATTGATGCCTTCAACACCTGGCTTTAGTTTCTTAAAGGAGATGATCTCACTTAATGTGGAAGTCATAAAACTGCATCAGATTCACTGGAAGAATGGAACACACTCTAACATCCTAACATGATCAGTTTATCATGTTAGTATTATTTTCCTTTGCTTAGTTTCTTTTTAAAAAATAGTTGTACATCCTAAAATAGTCATTTTTTTTTTTTTTCAGTGAAACATGAATGAGCATTTAGGGGAACCTCTTCTTCAAATTTCCTCAGTGACAAAGAATTGGTAAGTAGAGTTACTTCTTCAGCATTTCCCTTTCCCTAGAACCCCAGAAAAATCCACTCAGGAAGATGAAAGCTAGGTAAGGCAAAAGTACATTCTCAATAGAATGTATTCTTCAACCCACATATGTTCTTGAGGAAACAAGTTGAGCATAAGGAAGTCACTCACCAGAGGGGCCAAGGCCTGCTGCTTTGGGTTCAGCTATGCTGAACAGGTTTTCCCAGTTGTTGATTTTACAGGCAGAGGGTTGTTCAACCTCTGGACTGCTGACATTGTGGACTTTGATGTGGGGGCTATTCTATCCATTGTGGGATGGTGAGCAGCATCCCTGGCTCTTAGGAGTAGCACTGGTAGTTGGGACAATTTTCCAAACTGCCAAAGGTCCAGAGTCCCTGGTTGAGAACCCCTGTTACAGAGCTACCTGTTGAAACTTCCATATTTGTGGATTTGATACTTCATGCTAAAAACTGAGGGTAAGGGGCAGAAGGCTGAGTCAGATCTTGGAACACTGTCCTAGAAGGCGGATTTGATGTTTGGGAGACATGTTGGAAGGCTCTTTGGAATCACAGAAAGCTCTGGGAAGTTCTGTGTTGTTTCAGATGAGATTATGACAGAAAGCACCTGAAAGTGAATAATGTTGGGTGATTTGAAGGGTTAGGGTAAACAGTGAGCAACAAATATTGAAGAGTGTTCATGGGCAGGGTGTGGTGGTGTATTCTGTAATTCTAGCTACCTGGGAGGCTGAGGTAGGAGGACTGCAAGTCTAAAACCAACCTCGGGAACTTAGCAAGACCCGATTTCAAAATAAAAAAAGGGCTGAGGACGTAGCTCACTGGCAGAGCACCCCTGGGTTCAATCCCCAGTATGTATGAATGTATGTATGTATGTATGTATGTATGTATAAATAAATAAGTAAATAAATGTATGTATGTATGAATGTATGTATGTATGTATGTATTCATGGTCAAGCAGGAAACAAGTCATTTACTGCTTTCCAATGTGTCGGGTTAGGAGTTAGAAGGAGTAATGTTCAAAAGGAGACACTGTGACCACAAAATGTATTTGGCCATATAAAGAATGCTCTGGGGCCTGATGTTGGTTATATGAAACTGGGTAGAATGTGAACTGCTTGTAATAGTGCAGGTGGGACAGCAAAAATACCGCTTATCTCTTGTTTGTTTCTGCTCTGTCCTTCTTAGAGGGCAAGAAGCAATCATTTAGAAAATGTTAACTATATAGCTGTGGGAAATCAAGACAACAGGAAAAACAATTTTCCATGCATGCCTAAAAAATCTACTTTTTTCTTTTAGAGCTCTCCACATTGTATCAGTGATTTAACTCAAAATCCCACACAAACAAATATGAAAATGCCAAATATTCACAAGAGCTGCCTTTATTGTTTATCCTGGCTGGTCATATTACGAATTTTTAAATTATAAAATGCTTAAGAGTAATGGAGTTATTTGCTTGCCCAACATACACTTCCTAGGCTCAAGTGGTCAGAAGAGGAAGGCCTGGATGGCTTAGTATTGCTTTTTTTGTTTGATGTCCCTTCGAACCACTTAATCAAAAACCTATCTGGGCATTATAGGGGCAAAATGTGATTTTAATAAGAAACACTATTTCTTCTGCTAGGAGAACAGAACGGAAATAACTGTCCCTGCAAGGTTTTGGCACTATGAAGACTGGTTGGAATCTACTGGGGGAGAGTCAGGAGAGAGATGTGCAGCCTGCCCTAAGGGAAGATTTTGGACAGAGCTGTCTTTAGATTCCTGTCCTTTGCTCATTCCCAGACTTTCTGCTACATGGTGATAGTTTAGAACACTCACGAATGAGTAAGGCTGCCAAGGACATCCAATTTACAGTTCTAAATATGCCTCCAATTTTTCTGCTGTTTCACAATTCTTTCTTGAATAGCTCAAGTTCACCTCCTCCACAAAGCCTTCACCAAAAGCCCAGCCCACGTTGATCATGTGTGCTTGGAGCCCCCATCTCATCACCTGCTGACGGTTCGGCCAGTTTTGAGTTGGATTTTCATCTAAGCTGTACTGTTCCTTGCATCACATGCCTAAATCTCACCAACTAACTCTTGATCTGTGGGGCGGACATTTTTTTATTATTCTCAATAGCAATTGGCCAGTTGTGACACACTTATGTTTTCAAATGTAGTTCTTAAATAAGGGATGATTAAATGAGAGGGTAAGGGGTTGGGGTTATAGCTCATGGCATGCGTGAGGCCCTGGCTTCAATCCTAGAAACGCAAAAAATAAATAAATAAAAGTTTTCATTTTACAAAGAATCATGGACTTGACAGCTCTTTCAAGTGACAGCAATAGGCAAGTACCTTGATCTTAAACCTGTGAAATATATTATTATGATGACATTTTAATAGCTGCATACCTATTTTTGAATCCAGAGAGCCTTCGAAGTTAGCTTGGGCTGCGATAACGACAGGGACCTCCTGCTGGGTGAGCATGTTGACAGCCGTGACGGTCGTGAGGCAATCTGAAAATGAGAACAGACCTCTGCATGCTAGTCAACTGCGACACCAACCACCTGAATCTCAGAGAAGCGAGCGTGAGCTCTTCTGTGCTCGGTACTAAGTGTTGAAGAACGTGTCCTTTGAAGGGTATTAATAGACACTTCACACCAGTGGAAAACCAAAAGATTAAACAGGCTCATGAGAAAATGTTCCTCCTGCTCCTAAGCAAGTGACAGCAGCATTTCTGGTTTCCAGATGGTGGAGTAAAGATGTTCTCACCCCTGCCTTTTCCTTCTGAAAACTATCTCCAACATACAGAATAAACACAAAATCTATCTGCAGTGAAAGCAGGAGATACCTGAAACCCCAGATCATAACACATGAAGATGGTCGTGATAAGGTATAGAGAATGACTGAGCAGAAAGGGGGAGAGGCTTCCAGAAATGCTAAGCAAAATAGCTTCTTCCCAGTACCCTTTTCTTAGGAGATATGGGAGGATGAAGAAAGAGACCAGACACAGGATCCAGGAAACAGGGCATCCAACAGAGACATTCACAGAATGAAGACAGAGGGAAGGGCTGGAAGGACAGATGTGCAGCAGTGGCTTGGAGAGGGACCAGGTTAGGTCTAAAGAGGACACAGAGCCCTGGGAAACATCTTCAGGAAGGCAAGGGAATCAGTAAGTTATATGGAACATTGTATTACACAGAAAACTGTACTGAGAGGAACACCAAAGAAACATTTTCTGATAGAATACTAAGTGAAGACCAGGAAATAAAGAGGTGAAAGCAGTCTCATTTGTAAGATATGTGTGGGAATACGAAAAAAGTAAGATGACCATGTACAAAAGAATGAAGTTGGACCCCCATCTTAGGTCATTGGGATTGGGATCTAAAACTACAAAATTCTTCAAAGAAAACATGCATGTAAATGGTAATTATTTTTTAACACCCACAGCAAAAATCAATAAAAGAAAAATAAACAATTTAGACATCATCAAACTTTTGTACTTCCAAGGGAACCATCAAGAAAATAAAAAGACAGCTCCAGAACTGGAGAGCATTTTTACAAGTTACATATCTGACAAGGAACATGTCTAGAATATGTGAAGAATTATTGAAATGTGCCAAAAGGATCTGAAAAGGCATTTCTTCAAAGAGGATAAATAAATGGCCAATTAATAAATGAAAAGATGCTTGATAATATCAGCCACAAAGAAAATGCAAACCAAAACCACAGTGAGACAGCACTTGACACCTACTCAGATGACTGTGATCAGAAAGACAGATGAGAGAGAGTGTTGGCAAGGATGTGGAGGGACTGGAATGCTCATGTGCTGCTGGTGTTTGAAGCTGCTTTGGAAACAGTCTAGTAGTTCCCCAGATAGTTCCTACATGGCCCAGCAATTCCACTCCTAGGTATATGCTCAAGGAAATAAAAATATGTGCCCACACAAAAAACTGCATGAATATTCATAGCAGTATTATTCATAATAGTAAAGTGGAAATAACCCAAATGTCCATCAACTAGTGGGTGATTAAAATGAAGTATAGCCATATGATGGATTATCCATATTGGAAATAAAAAGAAGAATGAGCCAGGTAGGATAGTGCATGCTTGTGATCCCAGTGACTGGGGAGGCTGACACAGGAAGATTGCAAGTTTGAGACCAGCCTCAGTAACTTAGTGAGGCCCTAACCAACTTAGCGAGACTCTGTCTCTAGGGGGAGGGGAAAAAAAAAAAAAAGGGCTGGTATGTGGCTCAGTGCTAAAGCGCCCTCTGAGTTAAAATCCCCAGTAAACCCCGCCCCCCAATAAATAAATAAATAAATACATACATAATGAGACACATTCTATGCATGGAAGAACCCTGAAGACATTATGATAAATGAAAGGAAGCCGGACAAAAAGGAGAACTGTCATATGAAGTAGGTGGCGGGCAGCTATCCCGCTCAGCCAGCAGGCCAAGGACAGATGTCATAACTGAGCGACCCTGCCTGACCCCTGCACCTACGTTGGTGCCATCACTGGTTGGTTGCAGTTGTGGAGCGAGGTGGTGGGTGAGTCAGGCCACTTGCATTGTGGAGGTAGCAGGCGGGCACCCAACCTGCCTGCCTTGCGGAGCTGGGCGGTGGGTAGCCAACCCACCCAACCACCAGGCCAAAGACAGACGCCATCACTGAACAACCCCGCCCAACCACCACGCCGAGGTTTGTCGCCATTAGCCAGAGCTTCTTTATAGGCTGGTGCAGGCATTTTGAATTACTCCTGAGGGCGTGGCCACCATCATCGGAAGGACAACTCCCTTCCTGAGACACCTACAGGAGGCTAGAGAACCTTTGACAAGACCCAGGAGCCAAGAAGAGGAGGTATTGAGAGACTCGGGACCAACTCAGAGCTACCAGGGAATATACCCACCTGAAGGCTACCACCCCTAGGAGGCCAGCTTCCTAGTGGAGCACCGCATTATCAAGTTCCTCCAAGACTTCAGGCTACTGAAGGCTAAGAGGTGAGTTATTGGAAATCTACAGAGACAATATTAGTCAATAGAGGAAATCTGCAATATCCTAGAGTTTCACTATTAGAGGGGTAGATACCTGAACAATATGAGAAAACAAGGGAAGAAAATGTCCCAAACAAACCTAGATGGTATAGCAATAAAATCCAATGACAGCATGGCAGAAGAAATGGCAGAAAGGGAATTCAGAATGTACATAATCAAAACGATCAGGGAAGCAAACAAGGAGATGAAAGAGCAAATGCAGGCATTGAATGATCGCATCAATCGACAGTTAAAAGAGCAAATACAGGAAGCAAAAGATCATTTCAATAAAGAGAGTTATTGGGAAAAAAACAAACAGAAATCTTTGAAATGAAGGAAACAATAAACCAAATTAAAAACTCCATAGAAAGCATAACCAATAGGATAGAACACCTGGAAGACAGAACCTGATATTGAAGATAAAATATTTAATCTTGAAAACAAAGTTGACCAAACAGAGAAGACGGTAAGAAATCATGAACAGAATCTACAAGAACTATGGGATATCATGAAAAGGCCAAATTTAAGAATTATTGGGATTGAGGAAGGCTTAGAGAAACAAACCAAAAGAATGAACAATCTATTCAATGAAATAATATCAGAAAATTTCCCACAGCTGAAGAATGAAGTGGAAAATCAAGTACAAGAGGTTTATAGGACTCCAAATACATAAAATTACAATAGACCCAAACCAAGGCACATTATAATGAAAATACCTAACATACAAAATAAAGACAGAATTTTAAAGTCTGCGAGAGAAAAGAATCAAATTACATTCAGGGGGAAACCAATATGGATATCAGCAGAACTGTCATATGATTCCACTTACATGAAATGTCCCAAATAGGCAAATAAATAGAGACAGAAAATAGGTTGCCTAGGGCTGGGATTAGGAAGGAATCAGGGTGTGTGACTGCTGAAGGACATGGGATTTCTTCTGGGGATGATGAAAATGTTCTAAAATCGACTGTGGTGATGGTTGCACAACTCTGTGCCTATTCTAAAACCCACTGAATTATATCCACTAAATACACAAGTGGATGATTTGTATGCTTGTGAATTTTATTTAAATAAACTTGTTATACAGAAAAATCTTATTAAAAATGTAGAAAATAGGGCTGGGGACATAGTTCAGTTGGTAAAGTTGCTTGCCTGTCAAGCACAAGGCCCTGGGTTCAATCCCCAGAAATGAAGGGGAAAAAAAAGTAGAGAATAGAATTAAAGGGTTGGATTTTTTTTTCATTTCATAAAAGTTTGGTTATGCCAGTTTTTCAATTAAGAAAAAAAGTTGGCCTTTAAACTTAAATATTAGTAGATTTACACTGAATGAGTAATAGCAACTTGCTTGCTGGACCTGATCAAAATTTATTTCTCATAAAGAAACTAAAATCTGAAATTCCTTTTTCTTTCTTTTTTTTGGGTGCTGGGGATCGAACCCAGGGCCTTATATTTACAAGGCAAGCACTTTACCAACTGAGCTATCTCCCCAGCCCCTAAAATCTGAAATTCCTGACCAGGTCCAGTGATCTCCACATTTCTCCTAAGTCCTGGGTTGGTGACATAATGCAGAAATCTAAGAGAGTCACAGAGAAACCTAAAGAAGCATCTCACAGAACAGTGAGAGAACAGCTGGATTCTAGTAATTACAAAGGAAACATTCCAGGCCAAAAGGTACTCTGCTCTTGGCATGCAGAAGGCAGGGTCTCTCCTGCCCTTGGGAAAAATAGACATGCGACTTTCATCTGGTGTTCCCCAGAGCAGTGTTTCACACAACCACTTCTCAGGGATGCTGTGGCAACGGGGCTCTGTGGTTGAGTGAGGGTGACAAATGTCACAGATGACCTCCTCCCTCACAGTGCACAACGTTCACAGTGCACAACGGCAGAGCAAAGGTTTCAAGTCAGGAGCAAAGAGACCTGTATATTTTTACTTATTCCTTATTTCTGGAGCACAGAAGTTTTCCCCTCCACAGAACATCTATTAACACGTGCTGAAAGAGGGTGCCAGAAAAAAGCAAATAAAAACCAAACCATTGCCCTGGGGTTATGAATCTGCTCCTCAGCCCTTTGTGTCAGCCCCAAGCTGAGACTATGGAGATAGGGCAAAAGATAGTGAGCGATGAATTATTTAATGTTCTGGGGCTTCCTCGGGAAGCTCTTGCTCTCTAATATGTTGATAACAACAGGGTTCTGAGTTACCCTTTAGGGAGACCTCATTTACCCTTTTGAAAAAAAAAAAGCACCATGTAGACAGTGAGTCAGAGCTGAAATGCACGACTCCAAAGCCCCAGGGTCTGGACAAAAATGACTGTGGGGAAGATAGAACAGCTTCTAGAGCTCTGAGGACACTTCCCTGTTGATGTCTTTCCTGGCTTCTAGTTACTATATCGTCAGTGTTGACACCGTAAGACTCAACAAGAGGTGGTCGGCCAAGAAGGAGCAATGTCAGCGATTGTAGAAATAAACTAAATTCCAAGAACTCTAGGGAAGCAGGGTATATAATTCCTCTCTTAAAGCAATCTGTGCCAAATTTGCTAAGCAGAAAACTATACATCTAGTCAATAACATTGACAACCCAGTCGGCCAGGCCAACAATCAGGGATTTCCCAGGATGCTCCACCCATGCTGCCTTCCAGACATTTCTGAGTGGGTCCCTCCTCTCCATTCTGACTCCCCTGGTTCTGTGGTCTTCACCACCTCTTCCCATGGCTAATGGGATAAGCCTGTCCGCCTGCCTCCACTCTGCCAATTGAGCATCACTTGTCTCCTCACCGCCCTTAGGGGTCCTTCAAGACCCTCCAAGACCACCATGCCTGACAGGCCCATAACTTGCTCTGCTGAGAAATCTAAACTCACAAGTTACGTGACCCTCCTCAGGTTATAAGGATGGATCTGGGACTGATATTTGGTGATCTTATTGCAAACAAAGAGATAATATGTAGAAATCCATTTAGCAACAGTAGAAACTCATGTTTGAGAATTTAAACTCCTGCAGTGATAAATTCAATCACAACTGTGTGCTGCTATGACCCTCAGTGGTAGATGTTTTAACACTCATCACCCTTAAAACCTATATTAAGGAAACAATAAGCCAGTGAGCAATGGCAAGTGACTGCAGTGACATAACATTCATGGTTAAAAAGTAATCCTATAGGGCAGAGGAGGCAAAGTCCATATTCTTAAGGTAATTTAACTTACCTTTTGGGAAAAGTGCATTATATTAGACGCTTCATACGGGGTCTAGGTGACTCTACAGTCACATGACAAAATCCAGGATCTTGATATGCAAATTAATCTAGAGACTCTGAATAAACTGACATCTGTAAAAAGAATATTTCTACTCTGAAAATTAGAATTGGAAAGATTTAGTGCCAAGTATAATGTTCCATTTGGAATGATTTCAGAGACAATTAAAAATAGGGGAAAATCAGCTTATGAGCTGTGCCAAGTGAGACATTACACTTGGCACTAAATTTGCCAAAATGGAATGGCCAGGCCAGTCAGGTGTGCCAATGCCCAAGTGGTCATGAAAACACTATTGTGTGTATATATTAAAATGACTTCTTATTTTTTTTATGTATGGAAATGTTTTTAATTTATAGTGTCTTTCATCTCAGGAACTCTGTCTTCTATAATTTATTAGCCCATTAATCTCCTATAAAAATTACCTCATTTTAATTTGCATCCCCAAATGAACCATAAGAAAAAATGTAAGGGCTACACATTTATATTTTTGTTTTTCAATTTTGGATATTATTCAACCACCATAGCCCTCAAGGAAGCTCAAATTGCTCAGGAGGGTAGAAACTATCTATGAGTTTTCCATTTAAACTAAACAGTTGAAAAGAATCCAATTTTTCTTTTCAGTAAGTAGAGAAAATAAACCTGAGAGATAGCTATAGTGATCTTATAAGCATATACTGAAGTTTTAACTCAAAAGTCTTCTTTCTTTCCATAAATAGCAAAAAAAAAAAAAGTGGAACCAGGTGCAGTCACCTGCCTGTGCCATGAGGGACTGTGATATCCAGTCCGATATCTTCTCTGCTGTCTCCCAGAAGCACTCTCAGGACAGAGAGGGGCCTCCATATATCCCCAAAAGGTGGCTCATAACAGGCTCTTAGGAAGTGCTCACTGATTTGAATGCTTGCTTTAATGTTCTCAGTAAGCAATCAGAAGTCTTAAGCACAGGTCATCTGTGTTGATACTGTCTCTCCAACCTAATACCAGGAAACATTTCCTTCTATTTATTTCAAAAATGGCAAATTTTTAAAAAAATTGTTTTAGTTGTTGATAGACCTTTATTTTATTTGTTTATTTATATTCGGTACTGAGACTCGAACCCAGTGCTTCACACATGCTAGGTGAGCGCTCTGCCACTGAGCCGCAACCCCAGCCGCTAAAAATGGCAAATTTATATCACTATCAAAACAGTGTTCTTAGTCAAATAATACTTATTATCAACCTCCAATCACTCAGATTGGATACTCTGGGCTGAAGTTTATACTCTATGAAACAGAATAGGGATGAGGTTTTTGTAGAAATATTTAAATTACTCATTGAGAAAAGACCTGTTTTCCCATTGAGAAAAGACTTCCTTTCACTCCATATCCTCACATCCCCTTCCTCTGGGAAGAGCATCCTGAATTTGTCTCTTCCCTCAATGATTCAATCAAGGAAGGTGCCTGCCCTTGCCTTGGGAAGAAAAAAGCCAGGGAGCCCAGTTACACCAGTTGGACACCTTTCTCTCCAACAGGAATCTTTTCCTTCCTCCCTTCCTTCCTATAGGAATCTCTTCCTGCCTGCGTTTCTTTCCGTCTTTCCTTCCCTCCCTCCCTCCCTCCCTCCTTCCTTTTTCCTCTCTCTCTCTTTATCTCTTTTTCCTCCCTCCTCTCCCCTCCCCTTCCACTGTCCTCCCCTCCCCTTCCCCTATGTTGCCCAGGCTGCTCTCAACCTCCTGGACTCACGTGGTCCTCCCGCCTCAGCCTTCTGAGTAGCTGCACTACATATCACCACCATGTCTGGCTCCCGCAATAGGAATCTTGCACCAAGTGCTCCAAACACTAGAGGTGGAATTAGAAGAGACTTACTCTGACAGTAGCACTTGAGGGACAGCCTATTAGCTCCTGCTGCTATTCCCTGTCCCCTGCTGTGGCTGCCTGGTTCAAATCTTTTTTCAGGCTAGCTCTTCAGCCGTTCCTTCAGCCAGAAAACTTCTCATAGTTTTCCACTATTTCCCCATCTCCTATGGATCAACCAGAGATGGATTCTGTTGCTGGCAACCACAGAATCTTGACTGAGGCACAAACACTCCTGAAATATTGGTTGATAGATAATGCAATACGCCAATTCCAGGTCAGCCTTATCCACTCACAAGCAGATCTGTTAGATATCTGTCCTGAGCAGGACTGTTCATCTGTGCAGGTGACCACCTGAATTCTTTAAAATAACAAAGTTAAGCTATTGGAAAAGTTGTCTCTCACTCTCACTGGCTTTCCTCTAGTCCCTTTGGTATAGTTTTATTTGATGGTGGAATTATAAGTTAAGGAAAAGACTTTATTCCAATTAGAAAAGAAGTTTAAATAGAGATTATATGGAAAGAGAAAGAGCTGAGCTTTCAGTCACAAACTCCAGGTGCAGACAAACTACTAACCCAGAGTGAAACCAAGGGAAGTAACTTAAATGTTTCCAGAGTTCTTTGTTATCCTTCTGTTTTAAAATAAAACATTAAGAAGTAAGGCCAAGGTGAAGAACAAAGCACATGAGATGATACATGTGAGATGACCTTGACCTGTGAATGGCTGTCCTGCTGGAAGGCAGCAAGCGTCTCTGCTTACCAGCGCCAACTCACCTTCTCCAGGGACAAGTGCCTTCCGAAGGGCTTCCTTCAGAGAGTTGTGGCTGTGTAAAAGTCTGTGGCTGGGAGAGATGGTCACGTGGGAAGCGCCATAAATGGCCTCAGGGGTGGCTGTGTATGCAGTCAGCTTTTCTCCTGTGTCTTGTCCATCAACCTGGCAAAATGAAATAAGTCACTTAATTTCTCCTTCCTCCCCCTGGGCTGTGTGGCTCCTCAGCCACATCCTCTGGCCCTTCCCTCAATTATAAACAGTGGTGACAGCTTCTGACCACAGGGCCAGGGGTGTGGGGGAACAAGATGGTGCCTGGCAGGAGCTGAGAAGGGAGGGAGGAGAACTGCAGTGCCCACCACCAGGCATGTGGGGGGATCCCAAATTGAGGGTGGTTCGGGCATGCTCAGAGAGGCACCTTCCTCGTTTTCTTGGCTCTTTTGTGTATAAATAAAAAAAGAATATCACCATCAGTGTTATATTGTTTCTTTCCTGGCAAAGGAGCTGTATTTTCCTCAGGGATTTAAGGGAATATTTAAAAAAAATAAAATAAAGGCATCTTTATTTTCTAAGCCAGAAAAGCAGGTTATTACTACGTTTTTAACTGAGGTTATTACTGTTTTGAAGAGAGAAAGAAAAGTCTGAGCTGTGTACACAATTGAGTATCCCTAGAGCTGGTTAAAATGCCTTTCAAAGTGGCATTCATTAGGCACCAACTGAGTGTCCATTATGTACAGACCATGGGGGACACACAGGACAGGTGCTACTTCATACACTGACTCAAACACAGTGACAGAGGGTTGGTGTGAAGTAAAAGATGGTCCACAATATGGCCCAAGTGCCAATAGGGGTCACCCGTGGAGCCAGACACAGCTGCAGGACCTGCCTGGTAGGGCCGAGAATGCTTCCTTTCTACAGACAGCATGAGCCCCATCCCATTTTCAGGTGGGTCCAGAATGGAGATGGAATCATTCGCATAATTAAACACTGGTCAAGAGAGAGTGTGCAGGAGATAGATAGCCCATGCTACAGCAGTCGAGGGATTCCGAGATCCACATCCTTCATCTTGATTAAGAAGCAAAGACCCCTGACCTGGGAACCAGACCCAGGCAAATGCACAGGACCCCAAAAGAGATGGCTCTGGAAATCTGAACAAAAGTCACGCTGGACTGAATTTGAGAACTATTTCCATCTTCTCAGGAAAGCAGTAAGAGGAAAAGCTAAGCCCAGGATTTGCTACCGAAAGGTTTCCAATCCTTTACAGGAGGCCTCCTGTGCTTCCGTGTATATGGCTAAAGTGAACTGGATCGTTTTCCCTGGGGACCAAACAGGGAACTATGAGCTCAGTAGCAAGTGACAGGACTCAGCAGACACTAGGTAGGTTTTCAGTGGCTGGGGACATAGTTCAGTGGGAGGGCTTGCCTGGCATGTGCAAAGCCCTGGGTTCCACCCTCAGTACTGAGAAAAAAAAAAGGATGGTTGTCAGCATGAAAGAGTCTAGAAAGGTGTGCCAACTTTGTCTCTTGGCTGCTGCTTCTTCCTCCCAAAGGTTTTGACAGGGACCAAGTTGTAAACTCTCAGCAGTGTTTCCATGGGTTACCTGTTTTGAACATAATCCTCAGCAGCTTGAGGAAGTCCTGATAAGTCTCTTCCCCTGCCTTTTAACCTGTTTTATGACATGAACCCCTTTGACAATTTGAGAGCTACAGACCCACTGCTCAGGGAAATGCCCACAGAAACCATGTGTGCATAATCTCAGGGAAGTCGTGGACCTCCAAGTCACTGTATCTGTGCTTCCAGCATGGCAGCGATGGTTTGAAATGGGGCAGGTGTGCACTGCATGCAGAGAATACGGTAGCTTCTGAAGACTGCACTAAAACATGGATTTAAAAATATTTCTTTAATAAATCTTTTCCAATCCCATTCTGACATGTTAGTATTTTAGGTAAATGGGTTAAATACAATGTTATACAAATTAATGTCACCTGCTTGTGCTTTTGAAAAACTTGGTTACTAGAAAATTTAAAAATTATGCAGATGGCTTGAAATGTCTTTCTACTAGACAGTGCTGCTCCGAATCCCAAGTAGTTGGTTTACTCAGTGAGTACCAAGGTGCAGAAGGAGATCCGGGAGCACGAATTGCTGGAGATGCTATTGTTTGATTACCTTTAGAGCAAAGTCCAGATGGCAGCCCACGCAGTCCCCGATCCAGTGGGCCTGCATGCCTTTTATCCCATACCATTCTGGAAGGTCTGCCAACGCGTCCTGCATGGCCTGTGGGAATGAAAAGAGAAGAGAGAAGTCAAAGCAGAGCTTGTTTAAGAGAAAGCAAATGATCTGGGCTTGTTAAGGTACGACATAGGGGAGGGTCACGCTTTAGCCCTCTCCTCATTTGTTTGCAGTCAGAAGAGGCCCGCAAAGGTTAGAAACAGATGTGCCCATCTTGACTCAATTGAATGAGATGGGTTTGACCATCTTCTCTACTTGGAGGGATTCAGAGTTTTGTGGAAGAAAGAAAATGAACAAAGATCATAATTCACATCTTTAACAAACGTGTTCAGTGCGCTCTCTCCCATTGTCTGGAAATAAAGTAAGATCAGGATCTGAAGACTGGCTTCACCTCCTGCTCTATCCTTTTGCCATAGGGATTTGGGGTCGAGGAGTCCAATTCTGATAGCCTTTACATCCCACCTTCTCCCTGCAACACTGAACCACTTCTATAGAAACCCTCATCGGGTTTTTTTCTTCTTGATTGAATTGTTGAGGCTGAAGAACTTCTGGTGGAGGTGCTTTGCTTAAAATATTCAGATCTGGATGAGCATAAAAGATTCAAATAGAATGAAATATGAATGTTTTCATATGCTAATTCTGGAAAGATGCCTGCTTAAAACTAAGCAAATCTATGAATATTTTTAAAAACCAAAAGAAATTTTCAGAATTGACCAAATGAAACCGACATCTTGAATCACCCAGCAAGCTCTTCTTAGTCCCCTGGCATGATAAACACATTATTCATGGTTGCTTTTTGATGAACAGGGCTTTAGGCAGCACCCTGCCCACCAGCTCCCAATTAGTTCTCCTTTGTCCCAAGGCTGGCCTACGCCACAATGTGGACAGTTACAGACGGACAAATGCTCCACCTAAAGAGCCCGTCTTGTTTAATGAGGTTATATTCTTCCTCCTTTTTTGAATGTTGCATTTATAGTGACCGTAGATGGTACTGGTCTCATTTCATGTTCTCACACTTGTCAAACAGTTAGCAGTGCCCCTCCTCCCCATCCTGGCCAACCCTAATTTACAGAAATCCTACTGGCTTACAGAATCCAAATACTTGGGGGAAAAAGCAGGTTGGTAAAGTCATTTTTATAAAAGTGCTATGAAATCCATGCTCAACAAAATCTGAGAAACCCAACGTGTTAGAGTTGAAAGAAGATGAATCACTCTCCTTTAGTTTCCCCCGTTGACTCCCAGGGCTTGGGTATAATCTGGAAACCATTACCTCATTCAACTTCCCTCATTTAATTAATGAAAACAATGGGATTCTAAGAGGTGATGTGATTTCTCTAAACTAATTCACCCAATTAGCAGCAGATCCCAAATGACAAATAATCCAGATGTTCTGATTATTCTGGGACTACTGTGCTCAGTTTTCAGGCCTCTCTATTTATGTAAATTAAACAAAAAACTTCTTCCACAAGCAAAAAATGGGAATACTATCTTAGGAATTAAAATGTAGTATAGGAATTACCATATTTAAAACTTATGTGCAAGAAAATGTGGTACACATACACAATGGCATATTACTCAGACATAAAGAAGATTGAATTATGGCATTTGCCAATAAATGGATGAAATTGAAGACTATTGTGCTAGGTGAAATAAGCCAATCCTAAAACACCAAAGGCTAAATGTCCTCTCTGATATTCAGATGCTAACTCACAATAAGGGTCGGGGGAGAGAAGAATATAAGTTCATTGGATTAGACAAAGGAGAATGGGGGAAGAGAGGGGGATAGGAATAGGAAAGATAGTAGAATGGATTGGACATAATTTTCCTATGTTCACATATGAATACATGACCAGTGTAACTTCATATCATGTACAACCACAAGAATGGGAAGCTATACTCCATGTATGTATAATATGTCAAAATACACTCTACTGTCATGTATAACTAAAAAAGAACAAATAAAAAAAAAAAACTAATCTGAAGGAACACTGTGGAGTTTCCCTATGGTCTTATTTAACACATTACAGAAGTACTTTGGATTTGCAAAGAAACTATGTAGTCACTTTCACTGGGATGGTCTGAAAAGACAGGTGCTCTTGGTCTCTAGATGCAACCCCTAAATGAAGAAGCTGTACCTGCACTTACTGAGTCTGAAAAGAAGCCAGCATTTAAGAACATGAACCAGTGAGATGGGCTGAAGAAACACCCATCAACAGACTTGAGTAACATAAAATACAATCAGGAGTAAGAAAGAGAAACACTAAAACCAAAAAGCTGGTAATAAAAATAGGATTGAATATAACATGACTATTCTGGATTTTTCTTCAAATTAGGGAAAGTAAAGTTAGAGATAAATCCATACTTCCCAAAACAGGAAGTACATGAACTACAGAATTCACCAAGATGCAACCTGAGCACAGTAAGAATTCTAGAAGTAGTTTAAAATAAATGATAAACTTTTAGGACACCTATAAAAATTTTTTGGGCAAACAGCGAAGAACAGATCTTTTTAAAACAAGAAGATGCTACTAAGGAGACAGTTGAGAAACAAGAACCTTGAGAGCTGGACACAGATTTGAGACAAAATAGAAGGGAAGGTCTGATGTCAACTTGTAGCTAAAACGGATACTTTGAAAAAGCTTGCATACTTCTGAATCAGTAAAATTTGATTAGTGATTCTTTTTGAATTATAATTTGTATGTCTTTTTCTAAAACATACTCTTGTTGCCAATATTTCTTTTTCTTCTTTTGGAGTCATTTCCATGCAGTCACTTTAAAGACGCTGTGTGTAGTTCAGGTCTAAGTAAGGAAAACCAATCCCAAAGGCATTAAGAGGTTGAAACATCTAGATAGCCCCTTGGGAATATATTCTAGAGGAATAAACTGTTACTCATACCTTATTCTTCTTCTCCTGCTTTGATTTTGGCATGAAATTATGCATGAGGATTTATTTGTTATTAAAAAACTAATTTGGAAGCCAGGAACAGTGGCACATGCCTATAATCCTGGTGACTCAGGAGGCCGAGACAGGAGGATTGCAAGTTTGAGGCCAGGCTCAGCAACTTAGTGAGACCCTGTCTCAAAATTAAAATGGGTTGGGGATTCGATTCAGTAGTAGAGGGCCCCTTGGTTCAATCCCTAGTACCAAAACAAAACGAAACCAAAAACTTCATTTGGTATGATGTCTACCTTGTCTGAATTTAGGAAAGGCATGACAAGTAAATATAAAAAATACCCATCCTATGACAGCTCTCCCTTAATCTCTCTCTAAAATGGGATGTGCATTTTTAGCAATATCCACTTGTTGTGGCATCTCAACCCAAAACAGTTATTTACAAATACAACTATGCTATTCAAGAGTTTCTATTCCAGTAAAGGTGATGTTAATCCTGCAGGGGAAGACTCAGTTCTGAGCAAGACATTTTGCTAAAAACGTGACCTGCCAACCAGGTGTGGATCCAGGGGACCGCAGGGGCAAGACGAAAGGAGGGACCCAACCAGCTCACACATATCAAGTGCATGTCTCAGAGCTATGTGAATGAGAGGGACAAACCTCGTGCTACAGAATGACTTCCAGGGAGGGGGGTGTAGCTCAGTGGTAGAGCGCTTGACAAGCAGGCCTGAGGGCCTGGGTTCAATCCTGCACACACACACAAGATTCCAATAAAGAGAATTGAACACATAAAACGATGTAACACTCAGGGATGCTGGAAAGAAGGGAGTGCTTGATGAGTGTGATCATCCGGGGCCATACTGTGAGGCCCAGTGTGCTCTGTGGGAGAGGAAGAAATAGAGACCCAGGAAGCTATGGTAGCAGCCAATTCGGCCCGTCTTTTCTTATCCATGCACCCAGACAGTAACTCAAGCCAACTTTCCAGTCTTTCTTTTCCTTCTGCCCCGACTCTGGTCACCTCAACTTTTTAGCAATAGAACCTTTTTAATTCTACTAACTTCCAGGAGGTGGTGACTACAGGTTCTGAATGGCATGACAGAGGCTGAACTGCTATAAGAGCCATCTGTCCAGTGAGATGACTTCTTGTTTTTCCCTCTGTGTGTGCTTGCGTACACGTTTTTAACAGTGGAGATCACATTGTTAAAATATTCTTAAAACTGCTCGAGTGCATTTTACCCAAGTTCTCAGCTTATTACAGCGCCGAAAAAGAATAATTATGTATTTTAAACACTACTGATACTTAAAGTCAGCAATCCTGAAATAGTATGCAAAATATAGAGTAGAACAGAACGATACTGCAGAAAATTGTCCCTTTCTATCACACTTATTTTGAAAAAAAGTATGGATATGGATATGTCTTTTAATGACTATTTGCTTCTGATGAGGGGGCAGTCTCCCTATTCTGGATCAGTCTCCCTATTCTCCAAGCAGCTGGGCTCAGGAGGCCCTGGGGTCAGGACTGGGTGCTGGAACAGAGAATAATGATGCAAAGCACGAGACAGCTCTAGCTCTGAGAGGCCAATAAGAACAAATCGGAAAAACCTCTCATCTCTGCACCTGTCATTACCCGGCCACTGGTGCCCTCTCCCAGACCTACTGTGTTTCCTAACTTGCTCAAGTCTGCCTCCCCGCCACACACTGGCTACTATCTGCACACGTTCTCAGAAATGCTTGTTTGCTGGGGAGCCAGTCCTTAGGAGCAGATGGGAAGAACGCAGGACTGGGACTGAGGGGACCCAGCTGGATCCTGGCTCTGTCCTGAGCATGGATGTCTCAATTATAGAATGAGGTGTGGGCTGGGTCAGTCATCTTTAATGATGGGGCACACTCCTGGGGTGGCAGTCACCCCCAGGGAGGAGGGCAGGATATGGGCTGCTTAAAATAAAGTAATACCTTATACTTTAATTTTTTGATTTTTATTTTTTTGTGGTGCCAGGGACGGAACCCAGGGCCTCGCATATGCTAGGCAAGTGCTCTACCACTGAGCTCCACCCCCAGCCCCAATCCCTTAAAATTTGTTTTTAGATAACATATGAGTTTTGTAATTTTAAACAGCAGGAAAGGCAGGCATGAGGGTTTTGGGTTTGTCTGCTGTTGTTTTTTCAGATAAGGACAGGGATTAAAGTGTGGGGACTCACACTTAAAATGACCCTCCAAACTCAAGAGGCTCACTGGCAACAGCTGCCAGCCCTCCCTAGCAAACTCTGAGACCCCTGAGTCTGAGGGGGCAAATCCATCTCTTTGCTCCCCTGGGGTTCAGGCTAACACTTTGGGAAGGAAGGCTCCATACCCCAAAGGAACTGCCCAGCAGCTCAGACAGGCTACTCCGGGTTTAAAGCAAACTCTGATGTTGAGTTCTATATAAATTTACTATTTATTTTATTGGCAGTATACCCTGAGAAACATACTATTAATTTATTTGTTCCATTTTCCCTTTGCTGTTATTCCTTCCCTCTTGGAAACAAAACAAAATGAGAGAAGCTTCCTGTTTGCGGAGTATGCGTGCTGATCTGGAGAGTGCGTTCCCTTCAGAAGTTCGCTCTCCTTCTTGAAGGCCCTGGAGAGAGTGCGGCACACTTGACGGCACACTTGATGGTCTTTCTTTACTTCCCTGACAGGGAGGGCCGTGGGGTGTGGACAGGAAGTAAGGACAGAGAGTCAAACAAAGTAGTCTTAGAGAGTTGATCTAATAGAGGCCTCAGCAGATGGGATCAGGCTTTGGGGGGACATTCCAGAAGTGGGCAGGAAACCTAATTGCCTCTGTCATCTCTATCACGTGGCAACACCATGGTTTTCTAAATGCAGAGAAACAGGAGAGATGGCCAGGGAAGAGCTTGGAATCCCAGAGCTGTAACTAACAGCAGGACCCTCTAAGGATTATTGTACAGGTTCAAGTAAGATGGTGTCAATAAAGGCCTGAGCCCAGAGAGGGTGAGCAGATAGGGAACAGAAGGTGAACACAGACTTCATCCATGTTACCAGGTAACTCCTGAAAACTTGGAAAACATAACTATGATTTGGTGAGGCTAAGGTGGCACCATGGTGTGGCTGTGTCCTTCTTCCTGGCGCCCAGGGTGCAGGCCTGTGGTGCAGCCAGCAGAGGGCAGAGGAGGTACCAGCAGAAACCAAATCCCAGGTCCGGTGGAGTTCAAATGACTCCACCTGTCTGTCTCTCCTGCCGTGTGTCACCCTGCTGCAGGAGTCCCTCTTGCCCTCTGGATGGAAGGCTCCGATCCACCCTCCCCTGGTTAGCCTCGCCACTGCCGCCCACGAGCTGCCACCCACACAGCTCTGCCAAGATTAATTCACCTGCTCTGGAGCCTCCTACTGCAAGCTGCTTTTGCATAGAATGGGAGGCCGAAATCACGTTCATTCTCACAGAACAAACAATCCAGAAGAGTGGGATGGGGTAAGAGGAGAAAAATCACATATACCACAGAGCAGTCTTAACAAAGCGTTTTAATATTTCGGACTTCTCTGTAAGTGAAGGGAAGGGAAGGGAAGGCGGGTTCCTCCACACATCACGCTACCAAGTCGACCACCAGCCATATGTCACAGAGGTAGCCCTCAGAGCTCGAAAACCAGGTGCAGATACAAAGCTCTGAAGTATGTGTGGTGGGCCCGGCTCACTGGCCATCCCAGCACACACTGCCCATTTTCTTCCCCCATTCGCCTTAACTACAGAAGCTAAAAAAAACCAAGCCTGATTTCCTACTATCCTTTGAAACCGAGGGTGGCCATATGACATAATTAGGGCTGATGGAACATCAACTGGATACAACTGGAGGTTCTGGGGAAAGTTCTTGCTTTCCAGACAAGAAGAATTCACTTACATTGTCCCTTTTCTGCTTCTGTTTTGAACGCAGATGTGACATCTGGAGGTGCAGCAGCCACCTTGCAACCATAAGATCACAAGCAGGAAGGAAAAGGACAAGAGAACCACTGAGATGACAAGTCAGAGCCCTATCCTAGCTCAGTTCCAGCAACTAAGGCTTGCTAAGTGCAAAAAGCAACTTATCCACGTAAGTTATCATGACTTGGGTTTTCCATTACTTGCAGCTGAAAGCATTGCAACCAATTCAACATCTTATCCTTATCTATACAGTAGCACCTCTTTGTTATTCTGTTTTGTTTTACTTATTTATTTTTAATTTGATTGTGGTTCTTGGGATAGAACTCAGGGCCTTGTGAATGCTAGGTGAGAGCTCTACCACTGAGTCACGCCCCTGTCCAGATACCTCGTGTTAGAGCAGAAGTTCTCCCTTGTCTGATCTTTGAAATTCTGGACCTAATTTTCTAAGCACCTATTAATTTACATCTTTTCTCAAATATCTGCCAGTCACCTTAAACTCAAAAGGGTCAGGATGATGCCTCTTCCAGGAGTCCCTGCCTCAGTGAGAGGCATAATCATCCACCAACCGTTCAAGCCAGGGTCTTCCTTGATGCTGCCATTGCGGGCCTGTCATCCAGCATATCACCGAGTTCCATGGACTCAGCCTCCTGAATATTTCCCTAACCGGCTCACTTCTCTCTGCGGCTGCTACCTGAGTCTAAATGTGCGTGCCCGGCCATTACAACACCACCCTAACTGCTCTCTCTGTATCTGCCTTGTGCTTTCCATAGTGATCTTACAAAAACAGGTCCCACCGTGTCGTACTCCACCTCAGAGTCTTTTAGTGGTTACATATGCTCCCCATGGTAAAGTCCAAACTCCTCAAGACCAAAAAGGCCTGATCCAGCCCCTCTGCACCTCTCCCCACTTGGCTCTCAGAAAGCTATAGTCTTTTCAACGTCTCAATGCCATCTCCTATATTTCTGTTTTAGAGACACCACACATGCTGTTTCCTAAATGGGGAGAGGGTACTCCCCCAGCTTTATGGTCTACTTAGCTCTTATCCTTCTGCAGCCCAGTGAATTGTTCATTTCAGATACTGTGCTTTTCTGCTCTAGATTTCCAACTGGTTCATTTTTTAAAACAATTTCCACTCTCTTCTGAGAGTCCCCCTCTTCCCACTCATTATAGACCATCTTATCCTTTAAGTCTCAGGCCATTTATATAACAAATGCTTTTGGCTTAATCTTCTAATTCCAACATCTGGGTCATCTCAGGGTCTATTTCTATTGGGCTATGTTTTTTTCTTGATTATGGGTCAATATTTACTGTTTCTCTGCAAATCTAGTAATTTTTTATTACATGTTCAACATTGCAGATGAAACCTTGTAGGGAGTGTGCTTTATGTTGTTCCCCTTTGAGTTTTGTTCCAGAAATTTATTTTGAACCCCTCAGCCTTGCTTTTATTTTTTATTAAGGCAAATCTATTTTGATTTTGTCCTCAGTGTTAGGGTGTCATATATATTTCTAATATATGGCCTTGGTGTGGTCTCAACTATATATAATTGGCTAGGCGATCACTCCAAGGTGTCCCTGTACTGTGCAGCCTTCTGGTGTCTCTGTTCTGCTCTCATTCCCTAGTAATTGTTTTCTGTTAGCCCTCATGAAGCCCTGCTCTCTCTCTTCTGATTTTCAGCAATGACCTCTAAAGACAGCTTTTTCAATAAATCTGCACAGGAGTTCAGTAAGAACCAGGCGAGTCACCATGGTAACTAACCATTTCTGCTGAACAGTTGAAAATTCACAGCTGACAATTTAAAGAATAATGCCTCTCAGTTAGGTTATTACATTTCCAACTAGAGGCAGAGGTCAAAACAAAAGAGCTAATTAGGTGGTCTTTCCAATAATGCCTATTACAAAATCATCTCACAGGTCCATGAGGTGACCTGGCGTCCTCCCAGTAATGTGGCAGACCCCAGCTGTCAGCAGACAGGGGCTCCCTCTGCCTGAGATGGCACGGAAAGCAACATCCCAGCTTTGTTCTTCTCCTTCGGACTCCAATATTACTGTGCTTAAAAGGAGCAGGGCACTGTGTAACAAGTTCTAATGAGCACTTTCCCGAGTCCATATGCTAGTCTCTGCTGCATTCTGAATAAATTATAATGGGAAAGAGTCTCATTTAAGATTTGTCTTTGAGTGTGAAAACCGGAGGTCACACTTCCATATGGCATGGGTATTGTGAGTAGGTGGACTGCAGTTCTAATTCAGCAGCTTTGCAGTGAGTGATTGCAGGTCATTCGGAACTTTGTGCCTTCTTTGCACATAAGAACTGCAGGATCTGACCCAAAGTCTGCTTCAGACCAGCACCTTGTCTGTCAGAGCAACTGGGCTGCTGTGGTGACTAATCTGGGATCTGGTGAGCTCACGGGACACCCCCAGAGTGGTTCCAGCATATAATTTTGCTCAGGTGACTGATTTAATAACCAAGTCCCTGCTTACAATTGTTGGCTTTGCCTTGAATCTATGAACACAGAAGACACTTTCGGCTGCCTGGCCCAACCCTCTTATTTTACTGATGAGAAAACTAAGGCCAGTTGACACTGTCAATCAGGGACATGGGGAGTCGGCACCAGAGCTTTGGTCCTCGGCTTCTTTCTCCTCACTCTGGCCTTCCTGGAGGGAGCTGGCCATCTCCTCACTGCTTCCAGAGGATCTTCCTCGTGCCCTCTGAAATGTCATCCTCTCCTTCTGTAGGTCTTATCAGAACCATACAGAATGAGACATTTTTCACTTTTTAAAAAATATATAATTCATTTTTTGATATATAATTGCTGATGTAATTAACAGATATTTTTCTAAAACTCTCGGTAGCAGCGAGTTCAAAGATCAGCAAACAATGGACAACAGTGTGCCATTCTTAAAACTGTGATGCAAACCCATTACCCTCAGGGTGGGTGTAGCTGAGGCCTGTCTGCTTCCCATCTGTCCACCATGGCTCTGGGGGCCCCTACTTCAGCGTCCCCACAGCGGGCTTCCCAACACTCAGAAGATCTTGGTGTAACTGCCGACTCATCAGGCAGGACCAGGACACTCACCTTTGCGTAAGCGGTTGTTTTAATAAACCACTGCTTGAGGTACTTCTGTTCCACCTTTGCTCCAGAGCGCCATGAACAGCCATGTTCATCCACCTGCTCATTGGCAAGCACTGTCTGATCCACTGGGTCCCAGTTAACCAAGGCCTGGAAAATTTAGGAGACAAAATGATGTAAGCTGGTGACAGCTGTTACTAGGATCACTTCAAGGTGTTTTCCAGCATGTGGGAAAAAAACTGTGAATGTAGCAGCTCTGCTCTGAGGCCTAAAGGCATCTCCCAGGAGGCCGGCTTGGCCAGGAAACTACTAGCAAGCTGTCAAAAAAACAGGTGGACTGCCTCTGTTCTTGCATATCATTACAACAGGCTGGGAAGGAAGGCTTAAGCATGTGTCTAACTCAACTTTGATGTCTTCTTCTTCCATCATCATCATCATTATTATTTTGCAGCACTGGGGATGGTGCCCAGGCCTTAAGCATACTAGGCAAGCACTCTTCTAGTGAGCTTGTTGAAAGAAAGAATGAACCAGAAGGGTTAGAAACTTTAGTAAACAGAAAAAACAAACAATGGAACCTACTTTGAATTTAGCAAAATGTAGAGGAAACACATGTATTAATTTTAATAAAATTGTTAACTTTGATTGAGGGATTACCATGTACCAGCTGCTATGCTGAGTGGATGACTAGGGATGGGTCCTTAATTCTCACAACCACTTTCTGAGCTAAGTATATTCTTACCCTCATATTGCAGATAAGGATTTTGAAGATTAGAGAAGTTAATTTATCTAAGTTTCCACTGTCAGTGAGTGACACAGAGAGGGTCAGAACTCAGGTCTCTAGAAACTAAACTATTTTAGCAACTATTTATAAAAAAGTTTACTTAAATTGAGGTGTAACATACATAAAAGGAATAAATCTTAAGTGTACCAGTGACGAATTTTTGCACAGGTCAACATTCATATAACCCTCAGGATACAGAACATTTTCAATAACCCAGGAAACTCTTATGCTTTCTATCAATCAACATCTGCTCCCCACAAGGTAACTACTCTGGAACTTTGGCTCCAGGGGTTCATTTGGCCAATAGAACATGCAATCCTAACTTTTGCGAAGATTCCCTCACAGAGTTCTAGTTAGTTTCTATCTCTATTTAAAATAAATACCTGTCATCTACATTTACTGCTTTATGACATTCAGGTGCCACCTGGTCCAAGAAGGCAGTAAGTACTGAGGGTTGGGCATTAAAATACCCTGACTTGATAAAAGTTGTTTTAATTTTTTTTTTAATGGTATACTATGTGCTTGGCATGCACAAAGCCTTGGGTTCAATCCTCAGTACCATCCTTCCACAATTTTTTTTTTTTTTTAAATAATTCTGCAGGGCATGGTGGTGCACACCTGTAACCCCGGTAACTCTGGCAGGAGGACTGCAAGTGAGGCCAGCCTCAACAACTTAGCAAGACTGTATCTCACAATAAAAACTAAAAAGGCTGAGAATGTAGCTCAGTGGTTTCAGTGGTAGAGTGCCCAGGGGTTCAATTTCTGGTACTGCAAAGGGGGGAAATAAAGTAATTGCAATAAGGGAAGGTGCTAACTCCTGTCCATCGGCCCCTCCAGGCCCTCTTTCCATCCTGTTCTTTGGCCTGTGTCAGTTAACTCAGACACTCGCCTCTGTCTGGGTTTGACCCATGAAAGGTGCCCTGGCTTTCTTCCTGGTGGGGCTGTGCGCTGGCAGTGGCCCCTGCCCTCTTGGGCAGGCCTCGCCTGCTGCTACCACTCCTGCTCTGCCAGGTTCCTGTAACTGCTCCCTGAGGCTGTCCCTGAGCCTGGCAGTGGGAGGTACAGGTTTCCTTCTGTTGCCACTGCCAGTTGTTTTCCAGCCTTTCTGAATCTCCCTGAAGTTGGTACAAATAGTCCCTTTATTACATTTTCTTCAGTGACTCCTCTTGGGTGCACCCTCTATTTCCTGCTGGGAACTGGCTGATTCAGAGACATATCTAACCCATAATTACAGGAAATTTAGGGAGTCTAACCTATCTCTGGGTTGTGATTTACAAGGCATGGTTTACAAGTGAAGTACATCCACTGAAAAATTTAAACCTGTGAAGTCTAGAGCTGGGGTAGGAAAGACATGCACTGAAGAATTTATTTCCTCCAAAATAGCCCCCCCGAATTCATAAATAAGTATAGAGACAAAACATAGGACAAACGTACGTTAGATCTAAAAACTTTAGGTTAATAAACCAAAGATGATTTCCTTATCTTTATCACTGCCTGTATTAGGGGGTTGGGGAAAAAAGGTTCCACTTAGGTAAAACGAAAGGCCCAAGGCTGGGAACGTAGCTCGCCAAGAGAGTGCTTGCCTAGCATGCAGTGAGGCCCTGAGTTCATCACCAGCACTGCAAAAAGAAAAAAAGAAAAGCGGAGGGAAGGGCAAATATTATTTAGTAACTTAGTTCATCCAAGGGCTAAACTTTCACTCAAACACACAAAAATACCAAACCCACCCACAGCTAAAATTGTATAATATATAAAAGGAGGGGGAGCACTATTTACCTCCACCTCTGCCTCCTGCTCCCTGCAAACCTCAGAGGATACAGGAGAAGCCCATGCTCGGTACTGCAGATTTGCAAAAACAAATAGGACTTTATTTTCTCATCGACATTTCCCACACGGCCTGGCATCTCTCAGGCTGTAAGTAACTAAAAGCAATGAGGAATATGTGCTCCTAAGAGATTTACACGTTATAATAAACCCTGGGTGTGGAATGAAAGACAAATAAAAGCATGACACAAAAGCAAGGTTTTTTCCCCAATAAAAGACTCCAGGGAGGAGGCAAAACACCATAGGAAACAGTCTCAAATGAAAGGTGCGGCAGCTGCAGGAAGCCACAGACTGCAGTCCGCCTCACCCGCCTCACCCCGGGGCTGCAGAGTCAGCTTGAGACTCACAGTAGAGCTGGTCAAAATCCAGGCCCCAGGTCCAGGAAGCCCAGTGGGTACAGGCTGTGCAGCCCAGGAGCCACTTCCCAAATCCCTGCCCCCAGGTCTCCTATACAACTGTCTCCGCCCTACAGCTGCCCTTGAAGCCAGGTCTTCCCCTATGCCTGGAGTTTCAGTTTTGAATATTTACTGTGATGGACACCCTGATTTTTAAGCAAGCACAGTCTTGGTGAATAGGATATAATTTGTACACAACTTTACTAACGATATGTGTCCCTGGTTGACATCTATGTTGTCTGTCACCCAGTGAAGGCAATTCTATATTCATTGGTTGATAACTAGCCTTATTTGTAAAATACTGTTTATATTGGCAATTTTAAATCAAACTTCATCAAGACTGAAATCATTACAACACTTGAAAACATGCTGAAAAAATAAGAAAACAAAACAAAACAAAAAAGAAACCACACTGAACTCGGAGGAGGTTTACCCACTGCTTCCCTCAAAACAGTTACCTGGCAACATCAGAATGAGTCATTCCAAGGAAGAGAATTTCCCAGTTAATCAAGGACTAAATGCTAGATTAATATGTTAGCAGAAGCTTTTAGAAAGCCTTTCAGAATTGCACACCATTACAAACATGAAGAAGCCACGTTCACAGGAGTCAAACTTGCAGAGATGCTCCATTATCCCATTAAAAACTTAAAACTTCTTTTGTGGTCTTCGGGAAGGAACTGAGAGTCGTGCACATGCTAGACAAGGGCTCAACCACTGAGCTACACCCCCAGCCCTTTTTCTTTTATTTTGAGACGAGTCTTGCTAAATTGCCAGGTTGGCCTTGAACTTGCAATCTTCCTTCCTCAGCTTTCTGAGTTGCTGGGATTACATGCATGCACAAGCTCCATCTCATTTTTGTTTCTTCCCTCTATACTCTGCTGTTGGGGGCTCCTTGGGCTCCCTTGGGGACGATCTGGGCAGTATCATCCTTATTTCACTGTATAGTAACTGTGGTGCCTGGCCCCCACCAGATCTCCTGTTCCAAACCTTCACCGTCTCTCCTCTCTTGCTGAGGACCCTGCCTGCCCTGGCCTCCTTGGGCCTAAGCCTTCACACAAGGTGCCAGTGCCTTCCAGCACGCATGCACATCAGCATGCTTTGGTCCCTGGAAATGAACACACCACTCCCAGGCTGTTGACTACTCACCATTACTCTCCTTGCTTCCTTCTCCTCACACTCTGCTTTTTTCCTACCTGAGATCTTTTCTGAGTCTATTGTTAAGTAGTTTCAGGTTCCAGAAGTCTGGTAAAGTATATATTTTCAGGTATTGGTTTTCTCAAGATCTATTTGCTTCCTCTTGACAAAAGCATGCTTAACTAAGTAACATCATGTTGATCTCATTCAAGGACCTTGCTCTCAAAATCCATCCTGCTCCATTCCATCCAGAATGGGCCTGAATTTGGACTGAGTTCGGAAGGGGCCCCAAGGTCATCATTCACTTGTTACTGTCTCCACTCCCTGAGCCACAGGTGTACAGTGGAAGAGGCACGTGTTTGCACAGGGATCTTTCAGTGCACTTCCTGAAGCTGGAGCCATGCTGCAAACCTAGCTTAGGCAGGTGAATTAGTACTAGTGCCAGTTGCCACTGAGAACACGGAGATGACCAAACACAAACTCCCATCAGGGGACTCTCCACAGTCCCCCAGGATGTTCAAGCATAACCTGCAAGCATCCTTCTTTGTCTAACTATATCCACAGAATAAAATCTTTTTTTTTTTTTTTTTTTTAAACTAGAGGTGCAATTAATGTTGTGTCGAGTAAGGTCTTTACGTTCATATTTATTACTGAAAATATTTTTGTTTTGTGAGAACAAGAGGAGATTCTTTATGCAGTGGAACTGAACATTCTGTGGACAGTGCTTATTTGGAACAAAACACTTACCAGCTCCCATTACATTAGTAATGCTCTGATCCAATCCTTACCCTAAATGCCCATGTACACAGCTATGGTAGAACTAGATTTAAGGGCTGAAGCTATCTTTTATTAAAAAATAAAAAGTTACGACAATGTTGTTACAGGAAAAGTACTAATATTTGAGTTACTTTTGGTTAAATATACTTTACAAAGTATATTAGATATATTCCTTCCTAAATCAATTAGCTTTATAAAATTAATTTCTAAAGTTTATATTTAGGAATAAACCATGGAGAGAGAATGCCGATAAGAATGTTTTATGCTTTTATAATTTTTTGTAGTTGTCAATGGACATTTATTTATTTATTTATTTTTATGTGGTATTGAGAATCGAACCCAGTGCCCCACACATGCTAGGCAAGCGCTCTACCACTGAGCCACAACCCCAGCCCAATGTTTTATGTTTTAAAGACAGCTTGAAGATGGTTATCCAAACAAAGGAGATCTACCTCATAGAAAAATCTTGGATCAGGACTAACTTGCTCCAAAGGTACATTTTTTGCATTCTATTTATTATTTTTTCCTTAAGGTCATAATACTTTAATGGTGACTTTAAAAAAGCAGCACTCCAAAAACAATTTAAATCAGCAACTGAGAACAAAACATTATATCGTTTAAAAATGAAAAATAAAATAAAATAATCTAAATTATTCTTTCCTAATACCTGTCATGGACAGGCTTCCTCAGAATTAGCCAGAAAACCTTAGGTTGGTTGGTTGGTTTCCCACTTTTCCAATTTAAACACCATAAGGACTCTACACCGAAACTCCATAGTTATGCTCAGGTGGGGCATTTACTGAGCATCTAGTCTGTTCCAGGCACCATTCTGGGTTCTTCATGAGCATTCACTTGTTTAGTCCTCATAACAACTCTATGAAATAGGGAGAAAGTGCTTGTGGTAAGCAGAATAACAACCTCCCAAAGATGTCCACGTCCTAATTCTTGGAACCTATAAACACATCACCTACATGGCAAGGGTCTCTGCAGATGTGATAAAGCAAAGGCTCTTGAATGGGGAGACTGTCCTGCAATACCCAGGTGAGTCCAATGCAATCGTTATGTTCCCCAGGGCACCCCTACTGGGGGCAGGGGAAGGAGTGTCACACTGATTTGGAAAACAACTGAGAAGAGAGATGACCTAGAGTCAATCAGAAGGCTGCGCATGCACAAGAGGATCCTCCCTATTACCTCTTACATCTCCTAAGACGCTGAATATGGCTGGCTTTGGATCTAACCCAACAGTGATGAGGTTGTTTCCTACCTGGGTTTGATGGCTATAGAATTGAGATAGCATGTACAAACTCTGAGTAAAGAGACAGAGAAAAGCAAATGTCCTAAAAAAAGAAATTACAATAAACATGCAACAAATTCAAAATTTGACTTACTCATATAACAGACACAAAAATAAAGTGTCTTATACAGGAATATTAAACAGCACACATAGGGCTCCCTGTGAGAAATGTTTATGCTATTATATTAACATGTCACATCATTTCACATCCCATGCATATAAAACAATAAACAGTACCCAGACAACTAAGGATAGGAAACTGGATAATCTTATTGACGTCATATACAACTGCTCACACACTTCATAGAATTGTTCAGTCCTTCCTGTCCTGACAGATTTACCTGTAAGGTGCCCTCTTGCTTTGCTTTTTCATGCCTTAAAACTTTGGTTTGTATTTACGCTTCTTGCTCTCCTGTGGATGCATACTCATTATATTACCCTGCCCCGCCGCCTGGACCCATGGGTGATTCCAGTGTGGAAACCCCATTTGGATATAATTGCTGTCCACCTGGAACCCTTAAGGGAGGATCTTCTGAGAATGTATCTGTTGGCTGCTAGATCATCACCAAATCAGCCGAGTGGCAAGAGAATCCATGATTGTCCCACTAATGCTCCTCCTAGTCTTTTGTTTCTGAATAATGAATAACGCTGCTTTAAAAAATCACCCCAAACTTAGAAATAGGCAAAAGGGATTGCTGGGTGTATTTTCAGTGTAAACTGGAATTGTCTGGCAGGCCCATACCCCCTGGGGATTATCTGATTTTCCAGGGATATGTACCTTTGTTTGACATCTTATTGACTAAGGTTTAAGCTATTTAACAACTCTGCAAGGGAAGAAGTTAACCCATGCAAAACTGATAGCAATGCAAATGATTTTTGTCTGAGGATATACAAATAATTCTTATTCCATGGCAGCACAGATGTTTTTCTGAATCACGGAAAGGGCAGCCCCAAAGATGAGGGTCATTGTCTTGTATAGGACAACTAGGCAAGTTTTGATTCTACTAGCAAATCATTTTAGTATTCCTGTGACTCTATAAATCTACCTTCCTTGAAATCTCATTTGAACCAGTCTTAACATAACTATCTATCATTAGTTAATGAGTTGAATAAAATCTTTGATACCTGATTATTTTTATACTTGTATGGGAGTCACCTTCTTAACTTTTTGAAAATTATATTTTAACAATGCAAAAAGGTCTGTTGCCATCAGGAACTTTGAACAGGTGCGCATTTATTCCTCATCTGTCACCACTGGCAACTTCTTACCTCCGAGGGCCTCTGGGCAAAAGAATGGCTTCAGTCTTTTAAGAAATTATTTTATTTGTTTTGTGGTACTGAGGAGTGAACCCAGGGCATTCTACCACTGAGCCACATCTCCAGCCCTTTTTATTTTTTAATTTTTGAAACAGGGTCTTGCTAAGTTGCCCAGGCTGGCCTCAACTCTTGCCTCAGCCTCCTAAGTCACTGAGATTACAGGAATGTGTCACCATGCTGGGTATATTTGAAGAAATTAAATTGACCAGGAAAGTTTACAGTGGTTGAACGTTAGTATGACTCAGTTCTACAAAGTTCCCACTCTCAATTTATCCCCTATGTTCATGAAGACACAACACTTAAACTTCTGGGGCTCTGAGGCCCTTTCATTAGATCAAAATGATTTTCATTATAATGAGATGTCATTTGTCTTTTTCATTTTGTTCACATTTGCACTGATGGTGCAAAAGCAGTGGTGGTTTCTGTCAGTTCTCAGCAGAAGCCAAGGCAGTGGCACCAAACTGTGCTAGTGGTCGAAGTATTCATCTCTTTTCACCCATGGTATAAGGGGCAGGGGAGCCAGTTTAACTTTAGAAAGTCCTTTGAGAAGAAGTGACATTTACTGAGCTATTAAATCTATACCCTGGGGTATATATCTTTTTAATATTTTGTGTGATGAATGGGAGCTTTGATTGCCTAGCAAAAAAAGTACTTGTGCAATTATTTGAGCTACAGCTGAATTGGCTACATTTTTCATTAAACTTTTTTTTTTTTTTTTTTTTTTTTTTTGGTGCTGGGGATTGAACTCAGGGCCTTGCGCTTGCCAGGCAAGCACTCTACCAACTGAGCTATGTCCCCAGCCCAAACTATTTGCTTTTTATGTGAAAGGATGACTGGCAATAAACTATGGTAATGCAGACTGAAGCATGGGATAAACATTTTCTCAGAAATAAAGTGGAAACCAACTGATGGCATCTGTTTTTAATGATAGTGAGCTTCAGAGTAAAAAAGAATTTTGGAAAATTTAAATCTGCCCACCATAAGCAGGTAACTTCCCCAAACTTCATGACTCTTTAGATGCTCTGATACAAGGAAATGTGTCAATGTTTAGCAGACCTGCATAACTCAGTGAAGCAATATTTTCCAAATGACCAGGACATGATGTTACAAAATGAAGCATGGAAAAATCCACTGAAGTTCAAGACAGACTGAGGCACTGTGAGGTAACAAAAAGCTCACTAATGTCATTTCAGATTCAACATTTGTGACTAACCCTTCAGAAACCAACACTTTACTGAGTTTGGTGGGGCAGTAAAGAAACTGTGAATATCTGAACTGGTTATTAAAATATTCCTCACTTTCAGCATGTGCTATTTATTAGTTCTTCTGATGTTTATTATTATATCTCTAAATGATGCAATTATACTTCAGTTTTGGTATATTACTTGGTACCACATCTGCTGACTCTCGGCTATGAAGTAAGAGAGCACAGTCAGACAGCACTTCTTTTACCTCCCTGCCCTCATAGTTTTTACTATCTCAAATCTTTAGCTTCAACAGTTTCCTTTCTGATTTTAATAAAACAGATAAGGCTCAAATCCTTCACCTATGACTCCTTGTTATACTCATTTCTACTTCTCTCCCCCTATTTCACCTCGTTTCCTGTTATTTTTTAAAGGGCTCTGCAAAGCTTTATTTATTTATTTTTATATTTTAATTTTTTATTTGCTCTTTTTAGATATACATGACAGTAGAGTGTATTTTGACATATCATACATACCTGGAGTATACCTTCCCATTCCTGTGGTTGTACATGATATAGAGTTATATTGGTTGTGTATTCATATATGAACATAGAAAAGTTATGTCCAATTCATTCTACTGTCTTTCCTATTTTCATCCCCTCTCTTTTCCTTTAGATTTTTGTTATCATTTTTATACTGTCAAGGTTTAGAACATTTTTGTTTTATTTTGAAATTCTGCATCTGACCCCATGATGATTCCAAAAATTTAAAATCTAGGACAACCTGCTATCAGGTCTCCCTCCTCTGGTGAGAACACTGCTTCTTTTATTCTCATTTAAATAAATTCTATTCCTTTCACTCTCAAAAAATTAAATTTAAAATCTTAGCACATAATAGTCATATAATATTACTGACTGTAAAACAAGCAATGCAGTAGAACCCACAGAAAAGAAAAAGTGATTTTGTGTCATCAAATCCCCCCTGATCAAAGGAGGATGCATCAAGCATAAAGGCACAGTGGATTTCCTGTTACTTCTCAACCTTCTAGACCAGTGCTATTGATGGGTTGGTCTGTGAAGATGGGAAAAGTTCTACATCTGTACTGCCCAATACCACCAACCAGCAATGAGGGCATTGAGCACTTGGAATTTGGCTAGTGTGGCTGAAAATGGCTTTTTAACATTATTTTAGTTACTTTAAATTTAAATTTAACAACCACATGAAGTTAGTGGCTATATCACATGACAGGGTAGTCCTAGGCCTCTATGATACTCTTGTCTTGTTTCCAAGTTTTATCTACTGTTATTGAGCTCCCTGCCATAACATTTCCTGGGGGACCACTACATGTAGGCACTGGGATTTCTGTTTGGGGATGATGCTGGGGATTGAACCTAGGGCCTCATGCATGCTAAGCATGTGCTCTACCCACTAAGCTATACCCCCAGCCTGGTAGTTGTTCAGTAAAGAGTGCCTCTAGGCCTAGGGATATAGCTCAGTGCTAGAGCATTTGCTTATCATGCATGAGGCCCTGGGTTCTATCCTCTGTACTGCAAATAAAATAAAATAAAATAAAATAAAAAAAGGTATATCTCTAATTTTCTCAGGAATCCTAAAGGAAGATGCTATTATTCCCATTGAGCACATGGGAAACCATGTTTCCTGGAGATTCTGTTACCCAGCTGTGTGAACAATACAGATGTGTGAACAGCTGAGAGAGGAAGCAAAGCTAGGATTTAAGAAGCCTGTGTTCCTCCTGTGCTCTTTGATCTCATTACAGGTACCAGACACTGTGTCGTGTGCTAGGAATTTAAGGGTGAAACACACCCAGACCCAGTGTTGGAAGCACTAAACTAAGCCAGGCGGAAGTTACTTTCTGGGTCTGCTGCAGGTGATCCCATGAACTTGAAGTAGTATCCACTTTCACTGCTACTATGCAAACAGGGTTTATTTCTTTCTCATATAAAAGAGAGAAGAAAGGAGAAAGAGAAGAATTATGAAATTTTCCAAATGCAGCTAACTTTAACTTACCTCCTTTTGATAGGCCAGTCCAGCTTCAAAGAGTTTAATAAAGAGGTATTGAGTCCACTTGTAGTAATCTGGCAAACACGTAGTTATTTCCTGACAAGGGAGAAAAAAACATCATGTAAAGGCCTATATAAGCATTCCCCTGCAATGTATGCATCACTCTTGCTCTTCAGTTTTTTTAAATATATTTTTAGTTGTAGATGGATACAATACCTTTATTTTATTTATTTTTATGTGTGCTGGGGATCGAACCCAGTGCCTCACATGTGCTAGGCAAGTGTGCTATAGTATTTCCACTAATTCATAAAGTACTAGAAGTAGTTATTTGTTAATGGAGGAGAGATGCTATGGATATGCCTCTCTGCTTTCCTAAGACATGTTCAGTGGTGACAAACTCAACTTTGAGTCTTTTTAAAAATGTTTATTTTATTTTATTTTATTTATTTTTATGTGGTACTGAGGATCAAACCCGGTGCCTCACATGTGCTAGGCAAATGCTCTACCACTGAGCCACAACCCCAGCCCCAACTTTGAGTCTTTTGTTCATCCCCTACCCACCCCACCCAGGCAATTAACAGGTGAATTACATTGAAGGAAAAGATATTATATTTTTGTCAGCATAAACATACGCTGGGGGCCGTGGATGTAACTCATTTGGAAAGCAAGCACAAAATTCAAGAAGAATATTTGCCCACTTTGACACAGTCCTTATTTCAAAATAAATTTTGTGTTTCTACATGTACCTGGGGCCCAGTGGCTCCTGTAGATTCATTATTTTCCATTTATTACATTATATGAATCAGGCTGTTATCTAATTAGGAAGGCCAGGGATATGGTCAGGGATAGACACTGCTCAGAGACACATTTTCTGAGTCATATAGCTCTTCTGGAACTTTCCCTGATATGCTCATTAAAACAAAACAAAAAGTTATTTCTAGACTTCTAACAATTTTTTTTTGAAGACATTCTTCTGAATTAAATTGCTTTAAAGCTCTTATTTTAGCCAACTGGCTAGAAATTGAAACCTTCTTCATGTTTTCACTGGGAACTACTTATTCAAAATCCGGATTCACAGACAAGAATCTACTGGGGGTTTTAGTGCCCAGAGATGATCACAGTCCTCCTCAGGGAATATCTGGCAACAACTGGAAACATTTTCTTTGTCACAACTGTGTGCATGTGTGTGCACATGTGAATACACACACATGTGCTACTGGCATGTAGTGGGTAGAAACCAGAGATGCTACAAAACAAATCTGTAATGCACAAGACAATTCCCAGAACAAAAAAATTATCCAGCTGCAAATGTTAATAGTGCCACAGCTGAGAAATCTTGATCTAAGGGTTTAAACTATTTCCATTTGATTCTGAAACCACAGGCAGATTAAAAGAGAATTAACTAGGCAACTCTCTGGTGGGCATCCCATAAAAAGTGATCAAAGGATAAAGTGTCATTGGGCAAAGAGGAAACATGGAGTCAGTTAACTTAATACGCCTCCCCATTAGATGTGGTCCTATTTCTTCGAGCATGACTTGTAACGCACAGAGAAATGCTGCAAGCTGCCACCACCAGCCCCTCCACCACAAAGCCACACACCAAGCAGAGACAGACAGTCAGGGCTGAGATGCAGATGGATACAATTCTGAAGCTCTATTATGCATGCATAATGCTGTTCACTGAGAATGAGCGACTGATTTTACCATCTAGATTTTAAATCATTTAACATGCCTCCAAGTAGTGGTCTGACTTGGAAAATTTCACATAATAGATTCATGTAATAAATTTTCTATTTTCAAGTAAGAGAGACATATGGTTTCTCTTGATACAACAGTTTATCCCTCCCATGAAACAGTTGTTGAACTGTTTAAAGATCATCCATTTAACCAAAGGGGGTGGGGGGGGGGTGGGGAGAGAGAGAGAGAGAGAGAAAGAGAGAGAGAGAGAGAGAGAGAGAGAGAGAGAGAGAGAGAGAGAGAGAGAGAGAGAGAGAGAGAGAGAGAGATCATCCATAAAAATCTGGCACCATACACAAATGTTCAGACCCAACCCTGCCTGCACCCCCCTGGGACAGGGGTCTGGGGCAGGGGCTCCCTATTGCCCAGCTCTGTCCACAAGCTGTGAGACAGCACCAACTTGCTAAGACTTCTTGGTGAGGCCACCAGAAAAGACAAGTGTTGTTCCCTGTATTCCAAAACCTCTCTCCATTCCTGAACTTTCCTTTTTTCCTGCTTTCAAATAAGCCCACATCTATGTGAACGTACCATTGTTTTTAATACGAAAAGTCAGGTAATTCAAACATATAGCTCTAAAAGGAACCGTGATTCAGCCACACTCCACATAGATTTCTATCAAGGTGTCAACTTTTATATCCTTCTGAGCTCTAGAAAGTGCAATCTAGCTGCCAAGAGACTCAATTTACGTATCTGGGATCTCAACTAGAATGATTCCTCCACACGGCAATTTTACATCCTACAATATCTGGTTTTAGCATTAAAAATATTTTGCACATTTATAGGCAAACACAAAGCCCAGCGCAGAAGGTGAGCTCTCTCCAAACACGAGAGGCTCTATGCATGCTCTTTTGACAGACACCTGGCTGCCCACACTTCAGTGGCCCCAATATTTAGGTCATCTATCAGGGACTGAAGAGAACGAAGGAAAAAGGAAACCCTGACACAATGTGTTTATCAAGCCAGTCATTTGGTGGCCCTGCACACTGGAAAATAAGCACAGTCGGAAAGCTGAGCAGCCACCATGCATCACTGTTCTCATGATTTGATAACTAAGCCAGCCTGACCAGCAGTTTCTGTGGCACAGTAATGAAGTCCAAGAAGGCCACAGAGCCTACTTCATCCCTGAGGAAAACAACACTTGCTCTGTGAGAAGGAATCCCTCCCGGCCACTGTCCGAGTACCCAGCTGAGGCTTCTTGGGAGCTACTCCCTGCTCCTGGAAGAATCTGGAAGAGCATGGTGATGGGGAAAGACAGCCACTCTGGAGTCACGCGACTTGGGTTCAAGTCCTCGCATTACCAATACCTTTGTGGCCATGCCATGTTTCCCTATCTAGAAAACAGGGGGGTAAGGCCCCGCCTCGAGGGCTGCTGTGAGCACAGAATGCAATGAAGGATGAGAAGCACAGGCTGGGCACGTGGGAGGGACCAAGAGGTGCCACCTCCCTGACATGAGTCAGAATGTGTTATGACAGGGTGGGCTGCTGTACCCATGAGGTTCCCGGCCAGGCAAGAGGGAGAAAAACAGCTTACTATCCCTTACCAGACACTGGCTTCCTCACTAAAAAGAGATGGTGTTTATGAGCAAAGACCAAAACACATGACCCAGGCTGCTCCCAGGCAGCTCTGCTGGTGACCCACCGCAGGGGGCTGTGAGGGCACCTCTGCCCCTACCCTCTTCTGCTCTGGCAGGATTTAGTTGAGTCCATGCTCCTTGGTCCAGTTGCATCTTCAACAGTGACTGGTCCCACATCACAGAACGGCCAAAACCACTCACAGCCATTGTGCATTACAATGGCATTGCCACCTCACAATATTTAGGTCATCTATCAGGGATTTAAGAGAACAAACGAAAACCTGAAGCAACATGTTTATCAAGCCAGTTATTTGGTGGCCCTGTATTTTGGAAAATAACACAGAAAGCTGAGCAGTCACCATGCATCACTGTTTCCAGTGACAAGACATCACCTCCCCCTCTCCTCACTGTGAGCCTCCTGCCATCAAAACAACGAATCTTGGAAACAGGAGAAAGGTACTCAAGACTTTTCTTAAAAAGCGATCTTTTGTAACGTGCACTTTTGTCATTTGTTCTTTATTGCAACAGATCAAAAGGAAATGTGTGTCGATGAGCTTGCCTTTTATCCCTTCCCAGGTCCTTCAGTTCTGAAGAGGAGGGATTCTGAAAGCACTGTCCAGCTCAACAGGAGCTAAGGGCACCATTCAGTCCCTATGGCATTTCCACCAGGGTCCCAGTCCTCTGTGCTAAAGGTCTCTCGATGAGCCTGCCCTTGATTCACATCCCCCCACCCTAACTCAGATTCTCCTAGGTCCTACTCTGTTTTCAGAAGACAGATATTATAAGAAAAAGAACCCCTTGAAGCCCACCTTCATTTTCATGGCAACGGATACACAAATTTTACTAGGCAACCACCTGCACACAGTACTCAAACTAGCTGTTTAAAAGGCTGGAACTTCGACAACTCATTTCTTTTCCTGGAAGAGAAGCCTGGCCTGGGCTTCCAGAGAAGAGGAAGTAGGAAGATGGTTAGTTCCTGATGCAGATTCTCCTAAATGATCCTTAGGCAGGACGGGGACATAGTGAGTGAGAGCAGACAGCTCACACAGCCCTGGCTTCCAATCTGAATTAGCCCTTCCTGTGCTTTCTGTCTTGGGCTTTCTCTTGTTCTGAAGAAAGTTAGCTGTCATGAACTGCCCTATGGAGATGCTACATGGCAAAGAACTAAGAGAGGCCTCTAGCCAACCGGCCAGCAAGGAGCCAGCTCTCAGTCAGCAGCCGAAAACCATGTGACAACCTTGGAGGCAGATCCTACCCAAGTCAAGCCTTCCCATAAGCTCTGGGCCTCAGCCTTGACAGCAGCCCTGTGAGCAGCCTGTGCTGGAGGCCCCAGCTAGGCCACACTGCATTCATAGTCTGCAGAGACTGGGACATAATACATGCTTTTGGTTTTATACTACTAAATTTAAGTTACAACTTATCATGAATCAATATATTGATACATTAGTAAGAGGGGCCAATAACTGGACCAAATCTTGGGAAGGATATGAGGGTACATGGAGCAGAATCAGTCTGCTGCCCAGAGTACAAAAAAATGACAGGAGACAGAGTGCTCCAGGTCCCTGGCCAACGGAGCTGGGTCTTAAATGCCAAGATCCTTTCCTCATTTAGGACCTAACACAGGTGGTTTGGCTCTGTCATTTAAGCCCCAAATCTTGTTCACCTTCTCAAACAGGCTGTCAGCTCATGGGGCAGGTGAAAGGCAACAGAAGGAAGGAGAGCAGGGTGGCAGGCTGAAGAGCTGGGCCTGCACACGGGCTCTGCCAGGGACTCACTGGCTACTCCAGACAATCACTTCTCTCTCTGGGCTTCCCTTCCCTCATTCCAAAATTGAGATACTATAACTGCTATAAAGATCAAGAGATCTGAAGAGGGCTGGTCCGCCTTTCCAACCCTGTGTACCGTACAGGGGCACAGATCTTCATTAAAGCAAAAAATATGCTAATTCAGGTGATCCAGAGTCACCATTTTTAAAAAGCAAAGGAAATCCTAGAGACAGGATTTCAGGATTTGTACTTCTTAAACATAATAGGCTTTCTAAACAAGAGTGCCATTGTTCTTGGAACACTGAAGACTGTCAAATATAGGTTCATATGAAAAACACCATCTCAATTCACACTCAAGCACAGTGCTCGAGGAAACCTGTATGCAGAATATCTAAAACTTGAGCCCAGCACTGTGGCGAATGCCTGTAATCCCAGCAGCTCGAGAGACTGAGGCAGGGGGATCACAAGTTCAAGGTCAGCCTCAGCAACGTAAAAAGACCCTGTCTCAAAATGAAAACTATAAAGGAAAAAAAATACATAAAGGGCTGGGCATGTGGTTCAGTGATAGAATGCTCCTGGGCTCGATCTCTAGTTATGCAAATAGAACAATTAAAAAACAAACAAACAAACAAACAAACAAAAAACCCTTCAAAACTCCAAAGGCAAATGAGAGAACCACATTTACCTCCGTTAACAATTTCCACACTACCAAAAACAATGATGGCCTTTCAGACGGAGGGTGCAGTTGAGAGCAGCTTCTCGATGCCCTGGTATCATGCTGGCTCAGCATTTTATATCTGCCCCCACTTAATGCACCAATGAGAGAATACTGACCCAGGATCTGCTGCCAGAAAATGGTGATGCAGAGAACAGGAAGATGGATTTTCTACCCCACTCAAGGCTTCGAGTATATTCACTCACTGAGTCATTCCACAGACTAACTGAATTACAACTGTAGGCCAGCATTGGGCTAGGGACATGAAGATGAGCTCTCCTCCATTACTAAGGACACCAGGCCATGTACAGCTGGCCTTTTCAGTCTCTCCACTCTCAAGCAAAGCCTCTCAGCATTTCCATCCCCCTCAGCCCATTCCTTCCCATTTCTTTCTGGGGGTAAAAGAGAGGCAATCAGTCTCAGACCTGAACCCCCACCAGCACTCTGGACCCTGGACCCGCCCGCCTCTCCAGGTTGTGCAGCATTCTGTCTTATTTGTATTTTTCCTGGCAACTCTTAGTCATTTACAGCCAGGGTCCCAGCCTGGAACACGTGCCACCTCCTCCTCCTCTCTGGACCATTAATCCCCATGTCTCCCACAGCCCAGGCTTCCTCAGCCTCACTGTCTGCTCCTTCTTGGCCTCTTCACCTCGTTCTCCTTTAGGTTCCATTTTCGCCAAGGTTCTGCCTCTGACCTCTCTCACCTTCCCTGTTCTCCTCTTTGCAGAACTGAGGGAACAAGTGTTCAGATCAGGCTAATTAATTAATCTGGAACATAACATTTGTCTACGAACTCATTTTTATGCCATTATGTTCCTCACTCAGGACTAACTTTAGACTGAAAATGAGCATTTAAAGAAAACTGAAAATGACAAGTGCTAGACACTGTGCTTTTATAGAGAATAACTTAAAGGTCTTGCTTTTCAAATCTAGGGCTACAAGTGAAATTCTTATATAATTTGAAAGGTTTGTGTTCCACAGGCTCTTGAGGCCAATTTAGAGCCAGTGTTAATGGCAGGGAAATCATGGTCTTTGTAGTTTAAAAATACTGTCTTTCTTATCAAAAGCAGCTTGATCAGTGAATCCTTCTTTCTGCTATTTTCTTGATAATATATATTATATATTATTTTTTGGTACTGGGGATTGAACTCAGGGGCTCTCGGCCACTGAGCCACATCCCTGGCCCTATTTTGTATTTTATTTAGAGACAGGGTCTCACTGAGTTGCTTAGCACCTCGCTTTTGCTGAGGTTGGCTTCAAACTTGTGATCCCCCTGCCTCATTCTCCTGAATTGCTGAGATAACAGGTGTGTACCACCATGTCCAACTTGACCAATATTTTGAATATTATCATTTTTATGGTGACCTCAAAGTGATCCCACTGCATACTACATGAGATTCTATAAACTATCCATAGTCAGACAAACAGCAATGTGTTTAATTTCTTGGTAATTGTTCTTTGCCACCTGACAAGAATCTCATCAAGGAAGTCTAACAATACAGACAGTTTTTCTAACTAGACATTTGGGAACAAAAAACCCCTCCATTAAACTACAGATGAGATTAATTGGTTTGAGTTGTAATTTATTATCAGTCTAGTTGGGCAGATGCCAGTATTTCAGCTGCCCAAGCAACACGAACTCTTTACAATTGCTTCATTTTTCTAGAAGGATAACAGCATTCATGTAATCTGCAACATCCTTGAAAGTTTCAGCATCAATAGGACAGAATCATCTGAAAGATGCTTTCAGGAGGCCTGTTCTCCAGGTTTCCTGAGTAATATGAGAGCCATTTGTTAGACATGGACATGGATTCAGAGGAAGAGGAAATATCAATCCATCAATCCCATGGATGCATGAAAGCAGAACCCAAAATGAACTGCTCAGCTGTCTGCAAGCTCCATTAGGCAATGAGCAGTAGAAACTGGCATGGCTTAAAGATTTCATGAGACACAGACCACGAAATAAAACCAGAAACTTAGAAAAGTCATAGAAAATCATTCATTTGGATAGCCCAGTGATTTTTAAGGGAAGTGCTAAGAGTGGGGAAGACCAGACCAGAATCACATAGGAGGTGGGGGGATTTTTTAAAACTGCACATACTCTCTTCTGCTTCTGGGAAGATGGAGTAGCAGTACTGTTCTTGCTACTAAATACAACCAAAAACTCTAGGATACATATAGTGTTTGTGTGTGTATACATACATATATATATGTGTGTCTGTGTGTGTATATGTATATATGTATACACACACACACACACACACACACACACACACACATAAAACATAACATCCTAAAAGGTGGAAAAGAAGGTAAAATGGGAGGGGCCTCAGAATCAGGGAATAACAGTGTTGAGTTCCTTGTTTTTTTTTTTTTCAATGTTCCATAAGTCCCAGAATTATAGCTAATGAAGCCAATAATCCAGAAACAACAATAAGTACAAAGAAAGAAAAGACAGAGAGAGAGAGAGAGAGAGAGAGAGAGAGAGAATTATATATTCAAAGGAGATGCCTTAATAAAGCTTAACAATAATGAGGCTTAAAAAATAAATTTTAAAAACGAGGCTTAAGAAACAAGGATATTTAAGGGGCAACAGGAAATAAGCTGGAGGTCAGCTCAGGAATCGGTAAGACCACACCCACTACAGGTTCACAAGGGTGGAAAACAAATTTGTTTCATAGACTTTCCAGGTCAGTCAGAGTCATTTGAGAAGGGAACCATGGGGGTGGCCTGCATGCCCAAAGCACCTAGGAATTCTCCCTTTCTTCAGCTACCCAAGCACTGAGAGGCTGCTGCAGCTGTGGTTTGAGCGGGACCAGGTACGTTTCGCAACGGTAGCAGACACCAGTGTCAGCCATGTGACATTGGTTTTGCAGGCATGCAGAATGCAAGAGTTACGTTGTCACGGAGGCATCCACCAAGATTTCAGAGGAAGGCCTCTGAGGCCAGGCAGTGTGCTGGTAGCCATCAGAGCCCCTGTAAGCAGCTCCCAGCTGTGTGTGGAATTTTAAGAGTGAAGTCTAAGCTGCAATAGAGACTCCAGGAAGGAAGAGATGCTAGGAATGTGGACTGCTTGCTGAGGGAAGCTGCAGGCAGCATGCAAAACCTGCCCAAAAGAGAGACTAAGTGGGGGGCAACCAGCAGAGCCATAGGGATGGGGCTGCCCAAGCCCTGGAAACCCACATTCTGCCATAGCGTGCCCCAGGTGTTGGACAGGAGCTATAGAGTTTAGTGTTTGCCCTACTGGTTTTAATTTTTGCTTTGGTCTAATTCTAATCCCCTATCCTTTCTTTTGGAATGGGACTGTTTATCTTGAAAGTATATAACTTATGTTCTTACTTTCTCACAGGGGCTCACAGCTAAGAATTTGCCTTGAGTCTCATAGGAAACTTTGGATTTGGACTTTTAAGCACTGCTGAGATAGTTGGGACTGGCATCTCTTGGGGATGGATGGAATGTATTTTGCTTTGTGAGATGGACATGAACCTTTGGGGGCTGGGGTAGGATACTAGAGTTTGGATCTGGAATGTCCCCCAAAGGCCCATGTGTTGAAGGCTTATTCCCAGAGCCAAAATAAACCTTTTCTCTATTTAAGTTGCTTATCTCAGGTATCTGTAAGTAGGAAGCTGACTCTCACAGATGGTCTCACCTGCAGAGTGGAAGGGATAGACGAAAGAATCAGTGGACTCCAAGACAGATCAATAAAACTTACCAAATCTGAACAACAGAGAGAAAATAGACTAAGGAAAAAAATTAAAAGAACCTCAAGGACATGTGGGAGTACAGCAAGAGATCTAACAAGGATGTCACCAGAGTCTCTTAAGGTGAGGATAAAAGAGTAAAGCTGAAAATGACTCAAAGAAATAATGGCTGAAATATTCTCAATGTGGCCCAAAAACATAAGCAACAGATTCAAGAAGTCAAGTGAATTCTAAACCAGTAAACCCAAAGAAACCCACTCCAAAACGCACCATAATCAAGCTTCTGAAAATTATGACAAAGAAAACAATATCTTGAAATAAGCCAGACAGAAATAATATATTACCTGTAGGGAAAAAATAATTCAAAAGGCAGATTTGTCATCAGAAACCACAGAGGCCAGAAAGAAGTGCTACCCTATTTCTCAAGTGTTGAAAGAAAAGAACTGTCCATCCAGAACTGTATCCCACAAAAATATTCTTCAGGAATGAAGACGTCAAGACACTCTAAGACGAAGAAAAACATAATCTATACAGAGCAGACCAACCCTAAACAATGGCTAAAGAAAGTTCTCTATTTAGAATGTTATAAAAGAAGGAACCCAGGAACACCAGGAATGAAGAAAGAGAGAAGTAACAATATGGGTGAATAAATAATTTTTTCTCTTAAGTTTTCTGAACTATATTTGATGGCTAAAGCAAAGATTATAATGTTGCTGAAGGTGTTTCTCGATGTACATTTAAAATAATTATATTACCCAAGGGGAAGATTAAAAAAAGGCATGTAAAGTTCTTATATTTCATTTGAACTAGTAAAGTGGTCATACCAGTAGGCTGTGATACAGTAAATATAATGTAATACTAAGCAGACACTAAAAAGCTGATACAACCAGATACACAAAAGCACTATAGCTAAGTCAGGATAAAACTCTAAAAAGAAGTTCAAATAACCATAGACATATAGAAAAAGAAAAACAAAAAAGAAGCTAGAAAATAAATGCTAGACTTAAGCCTAAATATATCAATAATTACAATGAATGTAAATGGTCTACATATACCCATTAAAAGGAGTTGGGGTTACAGCTCAGTTGGTTGAGTGCTTGCCTCACATGCACAAGGCCCTGGGTTCAATCCCCAGCACCAAAAAAAAAAAAAAAAAAAAAAAAAAAAGGCATATACCCCATTAAAAGACATTAAAAGACAGAGTAGCAGAATTGTTAAAAAAAAAAAAAAAAAAAAAAAAAAGGAGGTGGGAGGGGTGAGGGGGAAGGGAAAAAAAAAATAACAGAATGAATCAAACAACATTGCCCTATGTAAATTTATGATTACACAAATGGTATGCCTTGACTCCAAGTACAAATAGAGAAACAACATGTATCCCATTTGTTTAAAAAAAAAAAAAAAAAAAGACCATATTCTATTTATGAGAAACCCACTTTAAATATAATGACATAATAACATAGGCAGACTGGAACTAAAAGGGCAAAAAAAGATAATCATGTAAAAACTAATCAAAAGAAAGAAAGAGTGGCTAGATCAATGTAAAATAAAGTAGACGAAGGGGCCAGGTAAAGTGGTGCACACCTGTAATCCCAGTGGCTAGGGAGGCTGAGGCATGAGTACCTGCTGAGTTCAAAGTCAGTCTCAGCAAAAGTGAGGCCCTAAGCAACTCAGTGAGACCCTGTCTCCAAATAAAATACAAAAGAGGGCTGAGGATATGACTCAGTGGTCAAGTGCCCCTGGGTTTAATCCCTGGTACCCCCCACCAAAAAAGAGTAGACTAAAACGAGGGGTTATATTAGCATTTCATAAAGCATGCTGCATGTATAATTCAAAGAAAAATATACTTCATAGTAAAATGTGATAAACAGGCTTCAGAGTAAACCAGGGACAGAGAAGGGCATCAGACCATGATGAAAAGGTTAACCAGCAAGAAGACACAGCAGTCCTAAGTGTATATGCCATAGTACTATAAAATATATGAAGCAAGAAGTGATAAAACTGAGAGGAGAAATGGACAAGTCCACAATTACAATTAAGGTTTCAACAGTTCTCGCTTGACAAACAAAAGAGATCCACATCACCCAATAAGATCCAACTGATCATTTAGAAAACAACACACCCAACAATAGCAGAATACACATTGTTCTCAAGTCAGGTACCAGGATAAACCATATCCTGGGTCATAAAACAAAACTCAAGAATGGAAATCATAGCCAGGTGTGGTGGCACATGCCTGTAATGCCAGCAGCTCGGTAGACTGAAGCCAGGAGGATCAAAGTTCAAAGCCAGTCTCAGCAACTTAGAGGGGCACTGAGCAACCTAGCAAGACCCTGTCTCTAAATTGAAAAAAATAATAATGATAATAATAATAAAAAGGACTGGGGACTTGGCTCAGAGGTTAAGCACCTCTGGATTTAATCCCTAGTACAAAAAAAAAAAAAAAAACCTAAAAATCACCCTGAAATCAAGCACATTATATTCTCTAACCATAGTGAATCAAGCAAGAAATTAATGAGAAATTAAGATCAGGAAAATCTCTAAATATTTGGGAAATAAACACCCATCAAAATAATTCATGAGTCAAAGAGGAAGTTTCAGAAGAACTTAACACCAAAAAAAAATAAAAATAAAAATAAAAAACCAAATAACCTAATCAATAAATGGGCTAAGAAACTGAAAAAACACTTCACAAAAGAAGAAATACAATCGATCAATGAATGCATGAAAAAATGTTCAACATCTTTAGCAAATAAAGAAATGCAAATCAAAACTACTCTAAGATTTCATCTCACCTAGTCAGAATGGCAATTATCAATAAATGTTGGTAAGGATGTGGGGAAAAAGGTACACTCATACATTGCTAGTGAGGCTGCAAATTGGTGCAACCATTATGGAAAGCAGTATAGAGATTCCTCAGAAAACTTGGAATGGAACCACCATTTGACCCAGCTATCCCACTCCCCTCCCTGGTTTATACCCAAAGGACTTAAAATCAGCACACTACAGTGACACAGTCACATCAATGTTTATAATAGCTCAATCCACAATAGCTAAACTATGGAACCAACCTAGGTGCCCTTCAACAGATGCATGGATTAAAAAAATGTGATATATATAAAATCTACTACTTAGCCTTAACGAAGAATGAAATTATGACATTTGCCAGAGAATATCATACTAAGAAAATAAGCCAGTTCCAAAAAATCAAAAGCTGAATGTTTTCTCTAACATGCAGATGTGAATTCACAAGTGTCGGGGGGCACTAGGGAAAATAGAGTTACTTTAGATTAGGTAGAGGGGAGTGAAAGGAGGGGAGGGGGTTTGAGGACCGGAAGGATAGTAGAATGAATCAGACATTATTACCCCATGTACATATATAACGATATGACCAGTGGTATTCTACATCATGTATAACCAGAAGAATGAGAAATTATCCATTACATATGATGTATCAAAGTACATTCTACTGTCATGTATAACTAATTAAAACAAATTAAAAATTTTTAAAAATAGAAGAAATTTTCAAAATATATTTAATGGAATAAGAAAAAATAAAAGAGGTCAAATTCTGTGGGACCCCGCTAAAGCAGTGCTAATGTTAGAAGTCTCAAATCAGTGACCCAAGCACTTACTTCAAGACACTAGAAAATTAAGAACAAAACCGACTCAAAGTAAACAAGGGAGAAAATAATAAAGAAAATGGATATCAATGAAACTGAAAATAGAAAAACAATAGGAAAAATCAATTAAAGAAGAAAATTCATTCCTTGAAAGGATCAATAAAATTGACAAAGAAAAATGGACAAGAAAAACAGAAACAACAAATTACTAATATCAGGAATAAGACACTTAGAGATTCCAGAGACATCAAAAAGATAACAGTAGAAAAATGAGAGATTACACTATATTTATGTATGATCTATCAAAATGTATAAATGCATTCTACTGTCATGTATAACTAATTAGAACAAATAAAATTTTAAAATTTTTAAAAAAAGATAACAGGACACTATGAATAACTCTACAAACATTAATGTGACATCTAAGATGGATGGAACAATTCCTTGAAGAACACAGAATACCACAATTCACCCAATATGACATAGATAATTGGAACAGCCCTATAAGCAACTAAGGAAATTGAAGACACAATTAAGAAACTCCTGAAAAACAAATCCCTAGGACCAGATGGTTTCACTGGAGAATTTTATCCAGTGTTTAAAGAATCAACTCTAATTCTATATAATCTCTTTCAGAGACTAGAAGAGGGGACACCTCCCAAGTCATTCTGAAGCCAGTATTACCCTGATACCAAAACCAGACTGACATCTCAAGAACCAAAAAAATACAGACCAATATCCCTTGTGAATACAGATGCAAAAATTTTCAACAAAATATTAGCAAATGGAAATGAGCAAACTATGGAATTTATATACCCTGACCAACTGGGACTTATTCTAAGGATGAAAGGTTAATTCAATATTCAAAAATCAATCTACCATATTGGTGGGCTAAAGAAAAATCAATTCATTTGATGCAGAAAAAGCATCTGACAAAATTCAACCTGTTCATAATAAAAACTCAGAAAACTAGACAGGGAACTATCTCAACTTGATAAAGAATACCTATCCAAAATTACACTGAAATCATGTGGAAAGACTGAATGCCTTCCTTCTAAAATCAAAAAGAAGGGAAGGATGGCCATTCTCACCACTGCTATCCAACATAGCACTAGAAGTTTTATCAAACACAATAAAGTAAGAAAAGGACATAAAAGGCATCCAGATGAGAAAGAAAGAAATAAAACTGTCCCTACTGCAAATGGCATGATGGTCTTCACAGAAAAATTTATTAAAAAACGTAGAAATCCAAAGAACTTGTTTCTGCAAAGTTGAAGAACACACAAGAAACACTTAAAAATTGTGTTTCAATATACTAGCAGTAAACACACACAAAGAACTTAAAAATAAAACTACCACTTATAATCGTTCAAAAAAATGAAATGCTTAGGTGTAAATCTAATAAAAAGTGGTAAAAACTATACGAGGTATACACTGAAAACTATCAAACATTGGTAACAAAAATTTAAGAACTAAAAAAAGAGAAATCCTATATTAATGAACTTAGGAAATTGTCAAGAATCTACAAAAGACATTGGAATTTGTAAGAAGGTAGCAAGGTTTCTGGTTATAAAGTTAGTATAAAACAAAAAAATGGATAGAAAAGTAAACATACACAAATGACTATTTCTTTGAGAGAAAGTATAAAAATCAAAGCAGGCAAAATGGAAGAATGAGGGGGGAGAGAGAGGCAACAGGAAAACAAAGAGAAAGGAGGCCGAGTTGGAGCATCTGAAAATCATCTCATCCAGTTAGCAGCTTAGTGTTGGGCTTTGAAATATTATCGTGTTCTTGAGCAATGTTTAAAAGCTATCTTTTTTGCATAGGGAACAATTTTCCAGCATTTACTTTCACAGTCCAAAGCACATCCCCCACCAACTTTTTTTTAATTGTGGTAAAATATACATAACTTAAAATTCACTATCTTAACCACTTTGAAGTGTAGAGTTCAGTGGAATTGAGTGTATTTTTATTATTGTGCAACTGTCACCACCATCCAACTCCAGAACCCTTTCCATCTTGCGAACTAAAACCCCATGCCTATTAAACCATAATCCCCCATTTCCCTTTCTCCCTAGTCCCTGGCAACCATCCTTCCACCTTCAATCTCCATGAACTGAAGTACCTCCAATGAATGGACTCATACAGAATTTGTCTTCCTGTGACTGGCTTATTTCACTTAGCATAATGTCTTCAAGGTTAATCTATGATACAGCATATGTCAGAATCCTTTCATTTAAAAACTGAATGATACTTCACTCACTATATGTATATACCATTTTGTTTAGCCATTCATCCACTGATGGACACTTGGGTTACTTCTACATTTTAGCTACTGTGAATAATGCTGCTATACAGCATTGGTGTATACATCTTTTTGAGACCCTGATTCCAATTTTGGGAGGATATACCCAGAAGTGGAATTGCTGGTAATTGTTGGTAATTCCATTTTTAATTTTTGGAGGAACTGCTGTACTGTTTTCAATAGAGGCTATACCATTTTACATTCTATGAACGCATGAGAGTTCCAATATTTCCTTCCATGTCCCCATCAACACTTGTTATTTTCTGGACTTTGTTTTGTTCCATTTTTGATAGCAGCTACTAATGGGTGTGAGGTGGTATCTCACTGTGGTTTTGAATTGCAGTTCCTTAATGATCAGTGATGCTAAACATCTTCTTTTGGAGAAACATCTAACCAAGTTCTAGGCTCATTTTTGAAAAAGGTTGTTTAGGTTTTTCTTGCTGAGTTTTGGGAGTGCTACATATACAGATACTCCTTGATTTACGATGGGGTATGTCCTGATAAATCTACCCAAAGTTGAAAATATCATAATTCAAAAATGCAAATGCAGGAGGAGAGAAATAACAAGGAACCATGACAGCTCTATTTGCAGCTGGCAGCGGTTTAGGGAAGAAGGTGACACACCGGGTAATAGCTGCTGTGTCTGCCTCATAAATCCAGGAACTCTCACAGTCTCCATTGTAGCATTGCAGCCACTGCCTTGACCCTAAGGGTGGGTGGAGTCATCAGGGTTAGCAAAGAGACGCTGGTTTCTAGGTGATAAAGTTTCTCCAAGATGGGTGGGAATCAGTAATGGCCCTTAACTACTATTTTAGAGCTGAAGGAGCCATGAGATATTCAGTCAGCTCCTTTAAAACTTTTAAACATAAAAAGTAAGTGATGGATAGAATAGTTCTTTAAGAGAGGCAGTGGTGCTGGTTGGTGCAGCAAACCTATAATCCCGGCTACTCAGGAGTTTAAGACAGGAGGATCAAAAGCCCAAGGCCAGCCTGGGCAACTCAGCAAGGCCCTATCTCAAAAAAAAAAAAAAAAAAAAAAAAAAAAAAATGCATACACCTAACCTACCAAAGAGCACGGTTTAGCAACACCATGCACTGTAGAATATCCTTGTTTCCCCTCGTGATCACAGCTGACTGGGAGCTTTTGCTTGCTGTGGTCACCTAGCATCTCCAGAGAGTATCATGCTGCATATTGCTAGCCTGGGAAGAGACCAAATTTCAAAATTCAAAGTACCATTTCAAATGAATGTGTATAGCTTTGACACCTTCATAAAGTGGCAAAAAAGGATTCTGCAGCTGTAATTAAATAGGGAGTATACTCAATTATCCAAGTGAGCACATAATAATCACATGGGCCTGTAAAAGCTGATCTCTTTCTTTGGCTGGAGTCACAAAGATTTCTAGCTTAAGAGGGAATGCATTACTGGAGGGCCCCATGGAAAGCTGGAATAGGAATGCAGGTAGCTTCCAGAAGTCAAGACCAGCCCTGGTTGACAGTGGCAATGACACTGTGACACTGCCCACGAACGCTGAAGAAATGAATTCATTCAATATCCCAAGTGAGTTTGGATGTAGATTTCCCCCCAGAGCATCCAGCAAGGAACACAGCTCTATCTACACCTGGATTTTGGCTTTGTAAGACCTCGGCAGATGTCCCCGTGGAGCCCACCCAGATCTGACCTGCAGAAGTTGTGAGATAGTAAGTTTATGCTGTTTTAAGATGCTAACTAGGTGGTAGCAATAGAAAACAAATTCAGGGGCTTGTCTAGATTTAAAACAGCAATAAAGACATTCCTAGGACAAGTGAGAATTCACATGTAGACTGGATATTGGACACTATGGAATTACTGTTCATTTTCTTAGTTGTCTAAAGTGCATTGTGGTTATATAGGACACAGGAATGCTGAAGTACATAGAGGCAAAATGTCATGATGTCTACAAGTCACACTTGAATAATTCAGAGAAAAAACTGAAATAAATATATATGTAATGAAAGCAAATAGGGCAACAATTATTGAATCTAGGCAGAAAGCAGATGGTCATTATACTATTCAAACTTTCTGAGTGTTTGAAAAATTTCCATTTTTATAATAAAAAATGGAGAAAATTTGTTGAGTTAAAGAAGGTAGACATCAAAGAACACATACTAAGTAATCCCATTTATGCAACTTTAAAAAGCATGTTAAAAAAGTCAAACAAACAAATACAAAAGTAGAGCATAGGGCAAGTTCCTGCAAGCATGTCACCTTGTGAGCTGAATAACTGGAGACCTGGAAGGCAAGGTCATCATGTTTGAAAAGCAGTTGTGAAGAGAGACTTAATGGAATTTATAGGAAGCTATAAGAAGTGGAAACCCTGGGTCTCTGACTTAAGCAGAGAAATGTTTCTCATAACTGCAATTTTAAGAATGAAACTTCAGGAGATTTCAAGATGGCAGAATAGAGCAGGCTGCTCCGATGTGTGAACTAAAGCAGACAGGCAGCTTCTCAGCAAGGTGGGTGAATGAACAAGAAAAAAAAAGGAGAGAAATTTACTGGAATTTAATACTGGACATTCAAAGCAGATCAGGTATTCAGGAGATTGGATATAATAAAATAAGGAGGAAATCCCCAGCAGCAGAGCAGCTGCCTTGGCCAGAGGCACCAATCAAAGGGGTCTTTCCAGGAGCACAGTGGAGGGATAATTAAAGAAACCCACATTTTTAGGAGGACTGAGGTGTGTCTGGGTATGGAGAGTTTAGAGATTAAAAACACTGCCCAACTAAACTGAAAGGCAAGCTGCACAATATCTTGTACAGGAAAGAAGCTGCCATCTCTCCTGGAAGCGTGCGGAGGACACAGGAAGGAAACATTTTGCAGGCCCAGCAAACCCACAGTGCAACTACATAGAGTATGCTTAAGTGACCAGGAGAAAATCAAATGCAGAAAGGCCTACACAGGGTCACAGAAACCCACCTGGTTCTCCCCAACCCCCAATCCAGCTGCTTGCAGGACTGGCTGGGAGAGAAGCACCTGGCTGGGAATTTGAAAGGGCAAGATCAGAGAGATTGAGTTCGGAAACTGAACCTGAGACCAGGAAACTTCGGGTCTGCAGGTGATATAGTAGACTAAGAACAGGCCCCACCACACTAGAGGGACCCAGGGAAGAAAGATGGGAGGCAGACTTCCATTGTGAACCAGCAATTGCTGGGCCCTGGAGGTGCAGTAATTTAAAATCTCCAGACCAATTGGCATCCAATGAAGAGCCTGGAGCCTACCTGTGCCTAAACCCCACTTCCCGGAGTTCCGCCAATGGGATTACCTCACCCACCCTAGCAACCCCACCCTGAGGGGCATCTTACTCCAGAGAACCCCACTTAATCGCTGAGAATCTTCTGAACTCCAGTGGAAACAATTCTTTAACTTTTCATTGAGTTATTTTTTTTTCTTTTTTCTTTTCTCTGCTTAATTGTGACCTTAATGATTCATGAACATTCATATATATATATATATATATATATATATATATATATATGTTCATATTTGTTTTTAATTCTTTTCTCATTTCTAGTGTTTTTGAAAGCAGTTATTTTTTCACGGATCAATTTTTTTCAAACTAAGAAAAAAACTAGTTAATCAAACTAGGAAGTTTAATTAGTATATTTCAGTTTTGTTTTGTATTCTTTCATTATTTTATTTTTAATTTTAAAATTTTTACTTCATATATTTTTTCACTCACTTATCTGTTTCCCTTGAATCATTTTCTCTTTTCTCCTGCTAACAGCCAATCTCTATTATTCCTCCACTCTTCCTTTGATTTTTTACTTATATCCTGTGTCCTCTTCCCTCATAATCATCACATCCTATATCACTTCTATTCTCTCCCTGTCCACCATTCAAAATTATAAACAGTTTTGTAAACTTGCTGTTTTATTGTGGGCAATAACTGATCATATAATTTCTGTTTATTGTGACATTGTAGATGTCATAGCAGGAACTATTTGGTTTAATGTTATATATTGTTTGCATTGGTTATTATTTGTATTGCTGTTATTATTTGTCTCCCCCTAAATGATGAGGTACTAAAACCTTCAAGGACACTATAAGTCTACAGAGTAGAAACTCTACTGCCTCGGATCCATACTGTTAAATGGGTAGACACACAAACAAGATGAAAAAGCAAGGGAACAAAACTCCCCAAACAAACCAAGATACTTCAATAACAAAATCCATTGCCGCCACGGTGGAAGAAATGTCAGGGAAGGAGTTTAGAATGTACATAGTTAAGCTGATCTGTGAAGTAAAGGGTGATGTAATGAGTGAAATCAGAGAGAAAATACAGAAAGTGAAAAATCACTTCAATACAGGGATAGAGGTTTCAAAAAGAAATCAAGCAGAAATCCTCAAACTGAAGGGAATCAATAAACCAAGTTAAAAATTCAATGGGAAGCATCACCAACAGACTAGACCACTTGGAAGATAAGAGTTTCAGGCAACGAAGGCAAAATATATAATCTTGAAAATAAAGTATACCATGGAGAAAAGATGTTAAGAGACCATGAACAGAACTCACAAGAAATATGGGATAACCTGAAACACCAAATTTAAGATTTATCAGGATAGATGAAGGCTCAAAGATACAAACCAAAAGAATGCAGGAGGCTTACAGGACCCCAAATATACAGAATTATAACAGACCTACATCAAGGCACATTATTATGTAAATGCCTAACAGAATAAGAATAGAATTTTAAAGGCTGCCAGAGAAAAATGACAGGTGACATTCAGAGGGAAGCCAATCTGGACCTCAGCTAATTTCTCAACCTAGACCCTCAAAGGTAGGAGGTCTTTGAATAATATATACCAAGCTCTGAAAAAAAAATAAGTGCCAACCAAGAATACTATACCCAGCAAAATTAAGCTTCAGAATTGATGATGAAATAAAAATCTTCCATGACAAACAAATGGAAGAATTCACAATTAGCTTTTAATACAGAACATAATAAAACATTTCATGAAAAATAAAAGTGAAAACCAGCAAAGGGAGGAACTATACTAGATGCACAGTGAATCAAAAGAGAAATTAATTTAAATTAAAAACCAAAAATAATAAAAATCATATATCAATAATAACTTTGAAAGTCAATGGCTTAAATTCATTAATTGAAAGACACAGACTGACAGATTGGATTTAAAAACAAGACCCAATGATACGCTGTCTCCAAGAGATTCATCTCATAGGCAAAGACATCCACAGACTTAAGGTAAAAAGGATGGGAAAAAACATCATTCACATGGATCTTGTAAACAACCAGGGGTTTCTATTCTCATATCAGATAAAGTGGACTTTTAGCAGAAGGGACAAAGAAGGACATTTCATACTGCTCAAGTGAATTATATATCAACAAGACATAACAACTGTAAATATTTATGCCCCAAACAATGGAGAGTCTACATACATTAAATAAACCCTTTTCAACTTCAAGAATCAAACAGACCACAACCCAATAATACTCGGTGACTTTAACACACCTCTTTCACTACTGGACAGATCCTCCAAACAAAAACTAGATAAAGAAGCTATAAAACTAAAATAAGCAATTAATAATTTAGACTTAATAGACATATATAGAATATTTCATCCACAATGACTAAATATACTTTCTTCTCAGCAGCACATAGCTTCTTATCTAAAACAGATCAAATCTTAGGTCAAAAAGCATCTCTTGGCAAGTACAAAGAAACAGAGATAATACCTTGGCATTGTATCAGATCATAATAGAATGAAACTGGAAATCAATGATAAAATAAAAAAACAGAAGCTACCCTAATACCGGGAGACTAAATAATATGGTACTGAATGATCAATGGATAGCAGAAGAAATCAGGAATGAAATAAAATACTTAGAGGTAAATGAGAATAGCAATACAACACATCAAAATATCTGGGACACTATGAAGGCAGTGCTTAGAAGAAAATTCATTGCATTGAGCTCATTCATTAAAAGAATAGAAAGTCAACAAATAAATAACCTAACATCACATCCCAAAACCCTAGAAAAAGAAGAAAATATTAACACCAAAAGCAATAAAAGTCAGGGAATAATTAAAACCAGAAAAAATTAACACCAAAAACAATAAAAGACAAGAAATAATTAAAATCAGAGCTGAAATCAATGCAACTGAAATAAAAGATACAATCCAATCAGCAAAATGAAAAGTTGGTTCTTTGAAAAAATAAATAAAATTGATAAACTCTTAGCCAAGCTAAAAAAGAGAAAGAGAAAACTCAAATTACTAAAATTTGTGATGTAAAAGGAAATATCATAATGTACACTACTGAAATACAGATGATAATCAGAAACTATTTTGAAAATTTAAACTCTAATAAAATAAAAAATCTTGAAGACATTAACAAATTTCTAGATACATATGACCTACCCAGATTGAATCAGGATGACATAGAACATTTAAACAGATCAATTTCAAGCATCAAAAGCCTACCAAGAAAGAAAAGCCCAGGACCAGACAGATTCTCAGTCAAGTTCTACCAGACCTTCAAAGCAGAACTAACATGAATACTTCTCAAATTATTCCATGAAATAGAAAAGGAGGTAACCCTTCCAAACTCATTGTATAAAGCTAGTATCACCCTCATACTAAAACCAAACAAAGACACATCAAGGAAAGAAATTTCAGACATATATCCCTGATGAGCATAGATGCAAAAATTCTTAATAATATACTGGCAAGTTCCATACAAAAACATATTAAAAAGATAGTTCACCATGATCAAGTGGGCTTCATCCCAGGGGTGCAAGGTGCAACATACGGAAATCAATAGAGGAATTCATCACATCAGGAGACTTAAAAACAAGAATCACATGATTATCTCAATAGATGCAGAAAAAGTATTAGACAAAATAGAGCATTCATTCATGTTCAAAACACTGGAAAAACTACAGATAGTAGGAACAGACCTCAACATTGTAAAAGCTATCTATGCTAAGCCCAAGGCCAACATCATTCTAAATGAAGAAAAATTGAAAGCATTCCCTCTAAAAACTGAACAAGGCAGGGATGCCCTCTATCTCCACTTCCATTCAACATAGTCCTGGAAACTCTAGCCAGAGCAATTGGATAGAAGAAAGAAATTAAAGGGATACAAATAGGAAATGAAGAACTCGAAACTATCCCTATTTGCCAATGACATAATTCTATATTTAGAAGACCAAAAAAAACTCCATTAAAAACCTTCTAGAGCTCATAAATGAATTCAGCAAAGTAAAAATGAATACCCATAAATCAACTGTGTTCCTATACATCAATGATGAATTGACTAAAAAAGAGATATTAGGAAATTATCCCATTCACAATAGCCTCAAAAAAAAAAAAAAATGGGGAATCAATCTAACAAAAGAGGTGAAACACCTCTACAATGAAAACTACAGAACTCTAAAGAAAAAAACTGAAGAACGCCTTAGAAGATGAAAAGTTCTCCCACATACCTCGATAGCAGAATTAATACTGTCAAAATGGCGATACTACCAAAAGTGCTATACAGATTTAATGCAATTACTATTAAGGTTACGATGATGTTCTTCATAGAAAGAGAATAAGCAATCATAAAATTCAACTGGAAAAATTAAAGGTCCAGAATAGCCAAAGCAATCCTCAGTGAGAAAAGTGAAGTAGGAGGCATCACAATACCAGACCTTAAATTATACTATAGAGCTATAGTAACAAAAATGGCATGGTACTGGCACCAAAACAGACTTGAAGACCAAAGGTACAAAACAGAAGACACAGAGATAAACACACATATAAATACAGTTATTTCATAGTAGACAAAGGCACCATAAACATACATCAGAGAAAAGATAGCCTCTTCAACAAATGGTGCTGGGAAAACTGGAAATTCATATGTAACAAAATGAAATTAGACCCCTATCTCTCACTCTGCACAAAACTCATCTCAAAGTGGATCAAGGACCTAGGCATGAGACCAGAGACCCTGCACCTACTAGAAGAAAAAGTAAGCCCAGATCTCTATCATGTTGGCTTAGGAACCAAATTCCTCAACAAGATTCCTAAAGTACAAGAAGTAAAATCAAGAATAAATGGGATGGTATCAAACTAAAAGGCTTCTTCACAGTAAAGAAAACAATCAAGAATGTGAAGAGAGAGCCTACAGAATGGGGAAAAAGCTTTGCTACCTGCACCTCAGATACAGCATCATCTCCAGGATATATAAAGAACTCAAAAAACTTAACACAAAAAAACCCAAATAACCCAATCAATAAATGGGCAAAGGAACTGAAAAGACCTCACAAAATAAGAAATATGATAGCTCAACAAATATATGAAAAAATATTCAATATCACTAGCAATTAGAGAAATGCAAATTAAAACTACACTGAAACTTCATTTCACTCTAGTCAGAATGGCAATTATCAACAAGAAATGCTGGCAAGGATGTGGGGGAAAAGGTACACTCGAAATGCTGATAGAACTGCAAACTGGTGCAACTACTCTGGAAAGCAATATGGAGATTCCACAGAAAACTTAGAATGAAGCCACCATTTGACCCAGTCATCCTACTGCTCAGTATATACCCAAAGGACTTAAAATCAGCATACTATAGTGATGCAGCCACATCAATTTTTACAGCAGCTTAACTCACAATAGCTAAACTATGGAACCAGCCTAGGTGCCCTTCAACAGATGAATGGATAAAGAAAATGTGGTACATATACACAATGGAATATTACTCAACCATAAAGAAGAATGAAAATTTGGTATTTGCTGGTAAACAGGTGGAACCAGAGACTATCACGCTAAGTAAAATAAGCTTATCCCAAAAAACCAAAGGCCAAATGTTCTCTTTGATATGTGGATGCTGACTCATAATAGGCTGTGGGCTCGGGTAGGAAGGGAGATTCACCAGATTAGATAGGGGGGAGTGGGGAGAAGTAAGGAGGATGGTAATGGGAAAGACAGTAGAATGAATGGGACATACCTTTCCTATTATATGAATACATGACCAGTGTGACTCCACATCATGTACAACCACAAAAATGAGAAGTTATACTCCATGTATGTACGATATGTCAAAATACATTCTGCCATTATGTATCGCTGAAAAAAAAACAAATAAAAAATAAAAACAATACAAAACAAAACAAAATGCCACTATAAGTAAAGAGTCTGAAGATACAGGTGGAGATGGCTGTACAATATGAATGTACTTGACACCACTGAATGGAACACTGAAAGATTGGCTAAGATGGGAAAGTTTAAGTTATGTGTACACGACCATAAAAAAGTAATCTGGAAAAAACTTAAACACATATGTAGGTGGTGAAACTATATCGATCGTAATACCGATAATGATCATGAATGTCAAATTGGAGGTCACCTGCAGTGAGGAGAGATGGATCATGAAGCGGGAGGGCTTCTGGATGCTGATGATGTTTTCTTTCTTTTTATTTCTCTCTCTCTCTCTCTCTCTCTCTCTCTCTCTCTCTCTCTCTCTCTCTCTCTCTCTCTCTTCTGGATGCTGATGATGTTTTCTTTCTTTTTATTTCTCTCTCTTTCTCTCTCTCTCTCTCTCTCTCTCTCTCTCTCTCTCTCTCTCTCTCCCCCCCTCCCCCTGCCTCTTTATCTCTCTCTCTCTCTTTCTTTTTTTTTTCTGGTAGCAGAGATTGAAGCCAGGGGTGCTTACCCACTAAGCCATATACTCAGTCCTTCTTTTATATTTTATTTTGAGATAGGGTGTTGCTAATTTGCTTGGGGCCTCACTAAGTTGCTGAGGCTAGCACAGAACTTGTGATCCTCCTGCCTCAGCCTCCTGAGCCACTGGGATTACAGGGGTTCGCCATAATGCCCAGTTTATTTCTTAATTTAGGTGGTAGCTATATGACAATGTATTAAGCTATATGTACATGTTTTATGCTCTAGTCTATATATGTCTAATATATCACAGTGAAAGGAAGTGATAAAAATAATTCCTCTATTTACAAAAACATTGCCTATATTTATTTACTCTGCACCCTTTTTCTGGAGATGGGTCTCGCTGTGTTGTCCAGGGTGGCCTTAAACTATTAGGCTCAAAGGACTCTACTTCAGTCTCCAGAGTAGCTGGTACTATAGGCATATGCCAGTATGCCAGGTTTATTTTTTAAGTTTTGATTTTATTATTTGTTTATGTTTTATCTTGCATCTGAAAGGATCAACAGTGGGCCTGTATTTGGATTATTACCTATAAAGGTTTGGAAGCATAATCTTTCCTATGATCCTTCTTTCAAAAGAGAGAAACAAAATCACAGAAATTCTGGGGGTGGGGCCCAGAAATCTAAGTTTTAACAAGTTCTCCTGGTGATTCTGGTGCTCATACTGGTCTACGTACACTTAGAAATCATCTTTATTATTTTCATGGAATAATGACTTCATCTTCAAGACCTTTTAGATATTGCTTCCCAAATGCTTAAAGCTCACTGTACCATCCATTCACACCCAGGCATTCTATCAGAGCTTGTACCTGTCTGATGTGTGAAACTAATCTGCAGGTTAATTCAGTCATAGGGAGAGAGGTTTCATTCCCTTATATTCAAAGGTGTTTAAAGAGTAATCTAATCTCCCAATAACAAGAAGTGTTCTCCTGGAAAGAAGCTGGGGCTCACATGCCCCCCATGTGTTAGTGGCATGATCCATCACAAAACCCAGACCTTCAAGATGGGCACAGATCTTGCCTCCCGAAAACAAGTAACAAGTATTAAATGGGGAAGTTCTCTTCTCTTAGCCAGATGTCCCCTTTGATAGGGACAGCCTGCATGGGCTCATGACCACCAGCTGGGACTGTGGACAAAACAAAGAGCTTCCTTAAATAGCCACATTGACTGAGCATCCTCAGGAGACCTCCTTCTTTAGTTAGGGTCAAAGAGTCCAAGAACACTACTACCCTGGCAGAGGCGAAGAAAAACCTGCCTCCTATGTTTCAGACTGGCAAGCACTGAGCTGGCCCAGCTGCAGAGGTCAGCTGTGTGGGTGCCACTTATTAATGAGGACACACGGTCCCGACCTCAAGATGACAGCACAGATCTGAACACCAACCATTCTGCACCAGCACTAACCTTCCTGTAAATAAACAGGTTAAGTGCCCAAAGATAAGCAGCCAAATCATTTCAGCTAAAACAAAGGTAGCACTGCCCCTCCCACCATCCAGTCCCAACCAAAGGGAAATTCTCCAGGAAAAGGCTAATATTCTGACTCTGAAGGAGAACCAGTAATCCAGAGCCAGAGGTCTGCCAGACAAACTGCTTCACCTCTGTGAGGACTTGAAAGGGGACTGGGAGAGTTAAACACTCCCAGTGCCTGTTACACGTTGCCAAGGCAACCAGCTCTGGGCTTTCACAATGGAAGCTTCTCAACCATGTTTTCAGGTGCTCGCTGGCCCCCAATTTCTTTTTGTTTTAAGCTATTCTTTATATCCTTAAAAAAATTTTTTTTAAATATATCCTCCTAGTCTTAAAGGGGCCTCCTTATTTCTTACAGTTGAGTCCTTCCTATCAGATCAGTCCTCTGCATGAAATGCCAAGGTAGCAAGGACTGTGAAAGCAGTAGTAATTTTTCACTTTGCACTTATACGAATGGTTGTCTTTGAAAATAAACTAAGGTATGGCTGATGCAAAGAGACTGGGGATGGAAAAAGGGTATGCTCCTCCACCATGGTGACAACATGGGCGGGGAAGAAAAGGCTCAAACAAAGACCCGCAGACAGGAGCAAAGGAGTCCACGGTAGGAAAAAAACACTTCTAACCCAACCACAGAAGTGTGCACACTGGTGTTCTATGACTGAGGCACTGTTAACTGTTTTGGTGATTACCAGAAAATGAGCAAGACAGATGAGAACCTTCACATTTTAGCAACATATACTGAGTTCTTTACAGATGGAATTGTAGCATGAACAGAGAGAAATAGAAATGAAGATACCTGTGCTGATGACAGGGATGCCATGACCCTGAGGAGCCACCCTACTTTACGCAGGTTTTAAGGTACCGATGGCCAAAACCTGAAGGGGTCAAAAATCACCAAAAGCCCTGTCCCCATAAGAAATGCAGCACTGATGTGGCTTTGCCACCCCTGGCTTCCCTTCACATGTGACTTCCCTCACAGCTCTGCAGACAGCTGCACGCTAAGTCCCTCTTAGCCCATGTGGCCCATAGGAAGAGTGTGAGGTCACATCTCAGTTTGTTTTAATGGATAAGAGTCTTAAGGGGCAGCAATTCTGTACTCGCCTGGCCTTGAAATGGGCAAAGCAGTCAGCCTTATTGCTAGGCACAAGAATGCACAGAAGACTGAAGACAGAATAGAAGAAAGAAACCAGACACAGCAGTTTAAAGTCTAATCAAAGTGAGTGCAAATAAAAGCACAAGATCTCTGCAATAAAGAAACTCAGAAAACAGTCAACTTTTGATTATGTCACTGAGGGCAAACAAGAAGAGTTGAGTAAATCCAAGTATCATTTATGCCCAGTCCTGGAGTATTTCCTCTTTGCTTTGTTTTAATTTTTCAATGAAGTATGGGTGTTCGGAGATTGTTCAGCAAGCACTATAAACAAATAACAAGGCTCTCCTCTGGAAAGTTCCACACGCATTTGAATCTTAGCTGGTTTGGACTTTTTTTTTCTTTCTTTCTTTCTTTCTTTTTATATTTGTCTGATTTTGAAGGAAACTCCTAGGAACTATCTCTAAAATAATCAGATGCTTCCTGATGAAAACCAGGCCCAAGTGTATACCAATGAAGAGTTATCACCATAACCATCTCAGGCACCAGGACATTGGGGAGGAGACAGAGATCAAAGTCACACCTGCCTCAAAGGGCCTCATCAAATGACTTAGAAGCTAACTCTGTCACAGGGAATGGAACACACAGAACCACCCCCTTGGGTCAGTTTATTATTACCCCATTATAACTGAACCCTAATATGTAGAATGCTGCTACAGTTTGGACTAAATGTTCCCCAAAGCCCACATATTAAAGCCAAGATGTTCATCCCAGGTCGGCACTATTGGGAGGCGGTTGGACCTTTCAGAGGTAGGGTCTAGTAGGAGGTTTTAGGTTATGGAGGAGGGTACCCTCAAAGGGGATTGTGGGTCCCTGGTCTCTTCCTCTTCCTTTCTCTTTTGTTCCTGGCCATGAGGTAAACAGCTTTGCCATGTCACATGCTCAATGCTGCTGGGCCAATCAATCATGAACTAGAACCTCCAAAACTGTGAGTCAAAATAAACCTTTTCTCTTTGTAAGTTGATTGTCTCGGGTATTTGTTACAGTAATGGAAAGCTGACTAACACAAATGCAGATCACGTCTTCTCCTCGGAAGGCTGCTGACTATTCCCAAAAGGGATTGAGTGTTCCACAAAGAAACATCCTACTCTCCACTCCACCTTTCTCTCTCATTGCACAGTTTGGAATTTCATTTCTTCTCTACTCTTCTCTCAGTAGATGTTTCACTATACACATTCAGCTTCCAATTGTTACTTTCCTTTCCGTCAGTATGATACAAACTGTTTTGGGACTAATATCTGAAAAAGTGAAACACTATCCTGTGCTAAGAGAGGATGTTTGATTATCATTCTGGCTCACCATAAATGCATTAATTCCAGGAATGCGTACATGTTTTTCAGTCCAGAGAATCAAGCTTTTTATGTAAGGAAGATGAGAGTATGGCTCCTCACCATGATGTGCTGACTTGCCACAGGCTCAATGCTGCTGGCCCAATCAATCACGAACTAGAACCTCCAAAACTGTGAGCCAAAATAAACCTTTTCTCTCTTTTTACTCTACAAGGTTCCTTGCCCAGGGAGAGGCAGGAAGAAGGATGCCACCACCTGGGTTTAAAGATGGCTTTCTGTCTGGAGGAGGAAGATAACATATCTGAGCTACCATATTTTAAAAACTTTTAATTTTCAGCTAGCCATCTGCAGAATTATCTTTTTTTTTTATATAAGACTTTAGGAATATTGTTTGTGAAGGGAACAGATTTGCCTCAACAATTCAATAAACGGTTTCCTCTCTCTCCTCACTTTGTTGTAGGCACCAAGCAGATGGTAAAGGTTTAATCAAAAAAATGCTTGTGGACTTTGGGCAAGATTGCATCATGAATACACACATCTAAACTTGTTTCCATTACTCTCATTAAAATGACTAACAAAATATAAAGATGGAGGTGGGAGTGTTCAACAGGGCTATGCCAATGCCGGAAACAACAGAAGGTGCCACTGACATGCCAGAAATGCCAAGGAATTTTAGCAAATAGGTCCAGATTGAAGAAAATGCCATGAGCCAAATAGCATCTCCCCCTCTTATGAACTGGCTGATTCTTGAGAAGCAGGGTTCTGGCACCCCTACTTGAGAGAGGAAGGAAGAGGAGGCCTCTGGGCAGAGGCAAAGCCTATAAATTGGACCCGTCTGGCATGGTGGCTCAGAAACACTTCCAGCACTCATGTTCAGAGTACATCCATGACACCAACGCCTACCTGGGCAAAGATCAGACCAAAGCAAAAGATGCACCAGAGCAGCAGACTCTCCAAAGCCAGGCCTAAGGGAATGATGCGGAGACCATATAGAGTTTCCACTACACTCCCCTCAAGCTAAAGGGATCTCTGAACTGGTATACTGGTCCACCTAGTCCAGAACGGGGGCGGGGGTTCCCACAAAGTGTCTACAAGATTTTGAACACAGCATTCCAAACCGTGAAAAAGACTTATTACAGGAAGCCAAAATAAATTTTCAAGAGCATCTCCTTGTGTTGAAGAATGCTTTTGATATATGGTCTAAACAGATGAAGAAGAGGAGAAGGAGGAGAAGAAGGAGAAAAGGAGAAGGAGAAGGTGGGGATAAAGAGGAGTGGAAGGTTGGGGGAAGCAGGAACAGCAGCTAGTCTAGAAAAAGCACCTGAGAAACAAAATGGAAACCGAATAAGGTGAGGAAAAATACTAATAAATCTAAAAACAGACCGGTAAAATTAATATTTATATTAAAAGTTATATTAAACAACACTGATTCTACATAAACAGAATCAGTGAAAGCAAGCCTGCGAAGGTCTTCCAGAAGGCAGAGAAGAAAAAGGTGACCAAAATCTTAGTGTATATGCAGCCAAGTGAGCACAGAGGTGGCCAAAATCATGAGAGACCTGGGAAATCAAACTCATGAGGGCCAGCAAGTGCACAGGGACAGTCAGCACTCTGCAGAGGATCCCATGCCACCCCAACAAGGAAAGATCTCACCCCCAACTATGGATCACAGACCAAGCCCCAGGCAAATTAAAGCCAAAGGACTGACTCTGAGATACATTCTGATGAGACTGTCAAATGGCCAAGGCAGAGAAAGAAAGACTCCAACAAGCATCAAAATGGGGTAGAAAGAGTAATATATGCACCGACACAATTCTAGCTGGCCTTAGACTTCTCCATCAAAAGACAATGGATCAGGTTGTGGTGGTTACATAAATCTCTATGTAATTGAATTGCACAAAACTACTACGACTACCACCACACACATGAACACACAAATGACCACAAGTAAAAACTGAAATCTGAATAAGATCTGTGCTCCAGTTAATAGTATTGTGCTGATGTCACTTTCCTGGTTTCAATATAACATTTTGCCAAATGATCTCTGTGCTATCCTGACAACTTCCTGTGAGTCTGTAAGTATTAAAAAAAAAAAAAAAAAAAAAAAAAAAAATTAGAAAATTGATTGAGATCTTTCACAAAAATGTGAAAGAAAAAAGATAAAAAGATAAAACCAAAATATTGTTATTCATAGGTGAATTTAGTGCAGTCCTTCTTAGTTATGAAAACAGTCAGTGATCTTAGAGGATCCAAAGCAAGACTTAAAACACCATGTAAAAAACAGTTTTTAAAGGACAGTTGTAAAAGGTCTACTGATAAGCACTGAAATTAAAGATCATTAAATTTAAATAATTGTTAGGGATATGACTATAAAACTGGAAGCAAATATCAAATATAATGTATAAGAAATAAACACAATCTGAAAAATTATAGCATAATAATACATTAGGCTTAGGATCTCAGAATGTAAAAACGAACAAACAAAAACAAACCCTTAGAATAGATTAAGAAAGTGGTAGAGTGCTCACCTAGCATGCGTGAGGCCCTGGGTTTGATCCTCAGCACCACATAAAAATAAAACAAAGGTATTATGTCTACCTGTAACTAAAACAAAATATACATATATAAAAAGTGGAAAGTAGAACTATCTAGTGGAATCTATCTAAATGCAAGGTAATAAGGGATAGATTTTAAAAGTTATATTCATAAAAAGGAAAAATCCATAGCTGCAAAAATAGCTTTTTCAAAGAATATTCAACAAAATGTGAAAATATTCATGAATACTAGGTAAAATATAAGATTTTAAAAATATGATTATGTAAGCCAGAGCATAGCTCAGTTATAGACTAATTGTCTAGTGTACATGAGGCCCTGGGTTAAACCCTCAGTATCACACACACACACACACATACACACACACACACACACACGTGCATTATGAATTAAATTTTGTAAAAGTAAATCATAAAGATGTTCATAATTTCAGAATAACAGACTGCAAGGAACCATATCAGGATATTAAATTAGCTACATTACGTTCTTTATACTTTTCTGTATAATATTCTATGATATGGACTGGGGTTGTGGCTCAGTGGTACAGTGCTTGCCTGGCATGTGTGAGGCACTGGGTTTGATTCTCAGCACTGCATACAAATAAATGAATAAAAATAAAGGTCTATCAACACCTAAAAAATGCTTTTAAAAAATTTTAGAAAGAAAAATATTCTATGATAATCAGGAGAACAACACAACAATTTTCAAGTCATTTATGGTTGATGCTCCGGTACAGGACTAGGTCAGTTATCAATCTAGGGGGCTAGAGAATCTACCTTTTCCCTTAAGGAATCTTCTAACTCATTGCTAAAATGCTCTGGAAATGATTCAGCTCTCTCTGCATGAGACTGAATTTCATTCTCTATCAATGATTTTCCACTGGCACCTCAGGACAGCCTGACTCAGACACCAGGCCTGTTTTACACCTCTGTCAAATGAAACACTGCTGGCCTTGCAACTCAGTGATAGAAAGGGCATCAGAGGTGCAATTAGAAATTGATTTAGACCCTCCTTTACCTAAAGGAGTGATGGGAAAAAAATCCAAGGCCTTTTCACTGTACTCATTATATTTTAATCATTTAAGAAATTGTTGGGAGAGGAAGTTATCTCACCTGGGTTTATTCCAGAACTCTCTTGAGTAAAGGGCTATAAATTTAATGGGACAAGCAATGAAACCTCAATCATTCTGTGGAGTATGGGAGATGCTGAGAGGGATGGAGGGGACAAGCAGCAGTCTACCACATCTAACAGATACTCCTTCACATCTAAAAGGTGGCCTCTAACCAGAGCTTTGAAGGGCTTGGTTCACAGTCTTCCATTAATTCTTCCTGGGTCTGGAATTCTCCACTGTTTGGGGGGGGCAGAACAGTTTAAACTATTATACACCAAGAGTTAATATGTGACTGAATCATTATGGGCTGTTAGGAGACTCAATTTTGAACAAAATGTAACTAAACGGTCAATCAACAACATTATTCACCTAAAGGACCAGTGGGTTGGTATTTAATCACTTTTATGTAGAGTCCAACAGTCTTTTTAAACCATTGCTGAGAGCAAAAGAAATCCTTGTGCAAACATTTTTCCACACACAAAAAAATCATAGTTAAATAAGAAGTTAATTCTCTTAGCTTAATCCCACAGAAAAATACTCATTTGCAGACAAATTATCCACTCAGGATACTTTAGTATTTGTGGAGAGCTAGTCCTTCTCTCCTGCTTCCTGCCTCCCTCCCTTCTTCTCTCTCAATCCAAAAAAGAGAACCAGACCCTCTGCAATCAGGCCCTTCCATGAAAATAATGACCTCGCAGGAGGAAGGACTGACTTACCCTGTCCCAGCTGAAACACAGGCCCAGTCGATCCAGTTGTTTCCTCATGTGTTTAATATTACTGTGAAACAAAGGGAAATGAGTTTGATTCTGTGGAAAGTGGAGTTCAAACCATAACGAAACTACACTTTGAGAACATGGAGGGAAACTGGAAAGATCTAGAATATTCAGAGGGGCTTTGACTATTGTTTTGCCCTAGCCAAAAAAAAAAAATAAGTATCACTGAAAATACCAATATATTAGAAGATATATATATTTTTTCCTTCTCTTTGGAGAGTTACCAGCTTCTTGGGTTAGAAGATTCCCATTATGTGGAGACATACACAATCAACTAGAAATAATAGTGGTCTTGGCCCTGAGCTGCTCCTTTCTGGGCCGCTCAGATAGACAACCCCTTTGGTATGTGTTCTCCTGGCCCATCCGCATGCCTGAATTCAGACTTAAGTCAAGCAATTCCAAGTCTTAAAGTGACTGAACCTAAGTGCAGTGGTGGACCCCTATACTTCCAGCAACTAAGGAGACATGGCAGGAGGACTGCAAATTCAAGACTAGCCAGGCAATTTAGTGAAAGCTTGTCTCAAAATTAAAAGAAAAAGGTGGGGGGAGGGTCTGGGGATGTAGCTTGTGGTAGAGTGTGTGCCTAGCATGTACGAGACCCTGGGTTCAATCCCAAATAGTACAAGAAAATAAAAAATCTAAATGAACAAATTATGGGAATTCAAAAGAAACCATACAGTGCTTTGTTAATCAAAAATCAAAAACTAAAACTGTCTAACATTTGGGGTATAGAGAGAAAACTGAGTTAATTAATTTATAATATGGAATAAGGCAATACATCATTTTTAAAAAGGATTACTACATTTCGACTACTGTCTCTTTCCGTTCAAGCAGACTTAAAAAATATGAAAAACCATGAAAAGTCTTCTATGCCATCTCTGATTAGCTAATAATAGCTTATTTAATTCCAGACCCTGAGCCAAACACTTTGCAGAAAAGTGCTTAATCTTTATCCAATCACATGAGGTAGGAATTGTGACTATCCCAGTTTTACAGACAGGTAAATGAAGGCACAGAGAAGTTAAGAAATGTGCTTAAGCTGAACAGCTAACAAGAAGGAAAGGTAGGATTTGCATCTAGGTGCTAACTACACAATGGAGGGGCACCAGACTTTTGTCACAGGCTGGATGAATGTTTTTAGTTTTGTGAGTCATATAGTCTCTGACACAACTACTCAACTCTACCATTGTAACATGCAAGCAGCCAGCGGCAATATGTAAATAAATGCATGTGACTGTGTTCCAATAAAACTTTATTTACAAAAAGAAGTAGGGATAGATTTGGCCCATAGGTCATAGTTTCCCAACCTCTACTACAGCTGACATCATATTTGAGGTATATTTGATCATTTTATTTAAAACATCGGTTCCTTCTCTTTTTCTTCATTCCCATTAATCTAGGATCAACCATATGTGGAAAAGTAGAAACTAGGGGCTAGGAAGAAAAAAAGAAGCAGATATAGTAGTAGAAGTTCAGTAAAAAGTAGCCTTGGGCAAGGGAAAGAAGAGGGAGATGAAAGATACTGGGGATAAATCCAGGAGGGTGAGGAGGAAAAGGTCTCAAGTCTTTGTGAAAGGGGCTGATGGTGTGGGCCCAGAAAATTCTGCGGTGTTCTGGTGTGAGGTGCAGTGCTCAGGACTTTACCAGAAAGAACAGGGATGAGCACTGCTGATCACTGTACATGGAAGATGAGGGTCCAGGGGGCTTGGAAGAAAGTCACACCCAGAAACAAGTGCCATATATTTCCATATTGACTAAGTTCCCTTTGCTTGTCAATGATGAAGATAAAAATTAATGTTTAGAGAAAATTACAATGTAGTATTTGGATATGGGTCAAATTACGGTTAAGAAGATAAGAATTCTTGCATTATAGAAACTTAACAAATGCAACTCTCTCCTTTTTTCTCCCAAATGCAAATGCTCAAAGGAAGAGTAACTTGGTAAATAGCAAAGCATCAAAAGAGCATCTGAATGAAAACACCCCTCCTTCTCTGATAAGTCTTAGATGAGAACACAGTGTGTTAGAAGACAAACACTGATACGGTCAATTCTGTTTACCTCTTGGCAGGCTGCAGGGTTTTGTTTGCTTTTTTTTTTTTATATTTCATGCATAGGCTGGAAAAGATGTTGAAGGTTTTGTATACAAGTGTTTGCATATGCCTGTCAACACATACCTTTGGGTCCAACTCTCTGGGTGCAAATTCCTCTCTATGGCAGCATTTTCAGCAGGCAATCCAAATGCATCCCATCCCATGGGGTTGAGGACCTAGCATCAAGAAGACAAGCATCAGCCATGGCAAGTCACTAAGACCTACGTGGGTATTCTCTTCTGGGCAACAAATAGCTTCCCCTCCTGCTAACATGCTTGATTCCTTTCTGGGTGATTTCTAGCTATGTGTCTGAGAGTGAGCAGGCTGCCTGTGATGTTCACATGGAAGAGAATTTAGGTTATACACCAAAGTGCCAACAGCAGTCTTCTCCAAGTTGTTAGTTGTTCTCATAAGTAGTTTTACTTCTTCCTGTTTGTATTGTCTGAAATAAACCCAAACTGTTTTTCTGAAATTATAAAAAGCTTCCTTCAATTTCAAAAATATGTACACATAAAATTCATAGCTCTCAAAATGCTCATTTTATGTCAGAATTTTCCAATTAAGGAGCTGTGTTATCTAATATGGAGGCCATATATGTGGTTATGTACATTTAAGTTTAATTAAAATAAAATAAGATTTTAAAGTTGATTCTTTAGGTTCATAATCCACCTTCCATTAGCCACATGTGATGATAGCTACACAATCAGATGGTACAGATATACGCCATTACCACAGAATGTGCACCACGACTGATAACCAAATTGGTAAGTCCCAGCGACCCAGCTCTATTCACATAAGAAGGTTCAACCTGAGTGGCGTGGGCCACTCCCTTTCTCCTGAACCCCCTGAGTCCAGCACACATTCCCATCTTTGTGAGCATCACTCACTCAACACCCTACCTGAGCTCACCTGAGGCCCAGAGTTCTGTTCTTCCTCTCTCTTCCTCTCCTTCTCTTTCCCTTAACTGAACTAACACACTCTTTTGAAAGGTCCCCTCCCCATTTCTTCCTGAGTCCATCCCTTTCTTCCTACAGTAAGGAAGGGAACACGCTACTCCTATACAAACTGCCAGGAATGTGGTAATACACACGACAGCAGACAGTAGGCCTCCACAGAGTAACCTGTGAGACTGTATCTAAGTAGATCTTTTGAGCAAGCCCTATGCAGCATTTACACTAATTTGTAAATTTTTAGTTCATTGCAAAAAACCACCAGCTATGCCTTGGGCATAAGGAATGTTCCACATGTAGTTTCCTCGTCTTTCCTTAGTCTGTCATCTGCAAGTGGGGATAATATCAGTAACTTCTTCATCAGATCATCATGAAGATTAAATGAGTTAATATAAGAGAGGCCATGAAGACAGTGCCTGCCTGGTAAGTAGTGCTATATGCAGTGTTGGCCATTATTGCTTTTATTCCTAAAGATTAGCGCCTTCAAATAACTTCCTATAATATATTTCCATTCTCTAAAAAGCAGAGAATCTCAAGATCTTGGAGCTTAAAGATGCTTTTGAGATACATCCTCTATCCTTTGAAGTGTAAACCACTGTGGCCCAGCAAGACTGAGAAGCAATTACATAGGCCACTAAGAAACTCCTTTCTCCAAACAGATGATCAGTTAGGCTGTGGCTTGCAGCTTCAGATGGCAAATTCTCTTAACCTAACTTACATACTGCATATAGAAACAATGACTTAAAACACTGTGTATGGACACCAGAGACGCCTCAGAAAGCCAGGTCTCTGCCCCATCAGTCCCCACCATTCTCTGAAAGTGATCCAGCCACAATACCTCAGACATGGATTCTCTCCCAGTCAGATTTCCAGGATTTCTAGAAAGCAGCCCAATCCAGTGGGCCATCTTACTTGCTGTCCACTACCATGAGCTGGGGTTTGCTCGGGGCTGCTCTGCTTTGCTTTGTGACCATACAGAGAACCTGAGCTCATGCTCCCACTTCCTGGGATAATGAATATTCAGGGGCACTAGCTGACACCACCTCATCAGCCACACCAACATCAGGATGGGCCATTTTCAACTAAGGACATATACCATAGGAAATAAGACTCACTTAAAGTTCTACCTTGCATGTATTCATATGAGATACACCCATATAATTTCCTAAGGGTGGGTTGCTTATGGGGAGCCTCTGAAGAAGGTTAGTGTCAGGCATCAAAGTTTTTACCCAAACTGAGCAGACCACACAGGCTCCAGGGGCCAGGTCCTTGCCCTCCTTTCAGGAAAAGGGGCTGAACAGTTCTCTCCCACAGTTAATGGCTCACACCAGGTGCTTTGATTGAAGACAGCCCAGCTGTTCTTGTCACAGCTAGTTGGACCAGGGCAGTCCATCAGCAGAAGGCAGCCATCTGTGCACTGGTCAGAGAGGAGCCTGTCTGACCAGCCCTGGGCAAGGACACTGCCCTGAAGTAGATGTCACCATACTACAGGTGGTAGGAGACTCACCCAGACCTACTCTGGAAGGGACGTGGGCTTAATGGACAAATGTGCTGTGGATCTCTCATGCTTGTTCTTGCTCCAGGGGAGCCAGTTTGCTAGGTCCTGTGCTGCTTATTTCCCAGTCTTGGCAACTGGGGAAGCCCTGGATTACCCTGAGATGACTCCTAAGCTACTATCTTCAGTTCCTGCATCCATACCCCTTCTGAGGTCAATCAGAACAGACTGCTCTTTTCTCTTTATTTGGTGTTTTTCAAATGACAAACCTAACACAGAGTGCAATATTTTTAAGTTGTAAAAGATTTTTCATGTGATTTCCTGCTTTTTAAAATTTTTTATTTGTTCTTTTTAGTTATACATGACAGTAGACTATATTTTGACATATCATAACATATATGGAGTATGACTTCTCATTTTTGTGGTTGTACATGATGTGGAATTTCACTGGTTGTATATTCCTATATGAACATAGCAAAGTTATTCATTCTACTGTCTTTCCCCTTCCCAACCCCTTCCAGTTCCCTCTTACCACTATCCAATTCAGTGAACCTCCACCCACCTCCCATCCCCTATGTGAGTCAGCAACTGCAAATCAGAGAGAACATACACCTTTGGATTTTGGGATTGGCTTACTTCACTTAGCACGAACAAACTGCTTTTAACAAGTGGAACAACACAACACAATGAAAGATCAAGGCCAAGGTGATCCTCATTTGCTAATACCCCCATTCCCAGGTCCTGGATGTAACCAATAACCCCAGCCTTTGTATCCTTCACAGTCTCTGCATTCAAGCACATCCACAAATATATGAAGACACGTATAGGAACTTGCTTATTTCTATGGAAATAGAAACTATAATACATTACTTTATGACCTGCTTTTTTCATTTAACATCATATCCTGCATAACTTTACAAAAATCTGAAAATATGCATGCATTTTTTTTTTTTTTTTTAATTCTACCAATCCCTGAACAGATTTTTCTATGCAGTTTTAGCAGCCTGACTGGACACACCCCAGGTAGATTTAACTGAGAACCTGAGGTCTACTTTTCTCTTGTGAAATGTGACAGACCCAGTGTTTCATCCTCCCAAACAGCATCTCCCTCATCTGGGAAACTACTCTTCTAACCTCACAGGGTTCTGGCCTGGACCACCAGTCTTAAAGACCCTTCCTCTGGCTACAGGGGAAGCACATGCCTAATCCTTCTCTAGGTTATCTGGAGCCAAGCCGAGTGCTGGGCAGGAGGAGACTCTCTTTTCTCCATAGTCCAGGTGACTCTGTTTCACCTCATGGACATGTCTGAGAAAACAAAACAGAAGGAGCTGGGAGAGCTGGAACGCAGCTGGCTTCAAGGACCTGGTCCCAATCCTGGTGGCCTGATCCTCCAGCATTTCCTTGGATCCTGTGAGTCACACCAGGATCTGTAAAAACCAACAAAACCTCCCTTTTTGCTTAAGCTGGTCTGAGCTGGTTATAGTTCTGGGCAGTCAAGAATCCTGACCCAGACAAACACCCTTTGGGATACAGCTTTCCCTTGAATACTGCTTGATCCATAGGTGACGAACACTCTCCTGTGATCATGATTAAGTTTTGCAGTTCTTTCTCTTTTTCTTTTAAAATATCAAAAGAAAAAGAAATTCAGTGCTGGGGGACATGTGCTGGATTACTTGAAAGTTCCATACTTCCATGGACAACACCTGAGTTCAGTTTCCAGCTGCGCTGTGAGTCTCTTAGGGCTGCTTCATTGGCAGAATAATGTAACTGTTGTGTAACTGTTCCACAGAAAGGGGAAAACTTAATTACCACTTGGTGTCTTTGTCAGAACTGCCAAAATGGCACAGATTCAATGTTTCTGCCTATTAACATTCTGTTAGGCGCCATCCATATTTTTAAATAAAGTCAATACAGAGACTGTCACAAAAAACCAGTCTGGATTTACGTAATATACTTATTCATTTCTATTTTTGTTTTCAGATGGAATGAACATGAAAAGATATTCTTAGTTCACATGTTTTCCAAGCTGTCTATGAACATAAAGTTAGAAAAACCTTAAAAGTTTCTTAATATTTCAGATTCTTATCAAAAAATAAAAAAAATACACCCTTGGGAGAAGAAAAGAATACAGACTGTGGGAAGATGCAGAAAGTTGAAGTCAGGCAAGTTCTGTCCACCACAGGCCAGATCACTAGAATAAAAATCCAGTGATTTGGGAAGGATCCCCTTGATCCTATACCTTGGGCTTTCCAGAGCCCCATTAACAGGTGCAGAACTCACTCTCATGCTGTAAAATGAATCACTCCTGTTGGGATGGAGGATAAAGCAAGGACCGGCAGCAGGATTACAACACACTCAAACCTGCCTCTGCCTCTCAGGCACAGATTCTGTTTTCTTGTAAAACTGTTATGGCTCGTTTATGTGAGAGACACTGTGACAGACGCTTCCTTTACCAGTCTCATTCATGTCTTGATCTCTTAAACATTATTCGACCAACTATCCAAATCTAGGAATCAGATGCAGTTTCTGGGTTAGGGAAGTAGCTCAGTGGTAGAGTGTGTGCTTAGCATGCACAAGGCCATGATCAATCCCAGCACTGGAGAAAGAACAATAAAAACCAAAACCTATAGTTTCTTTAGTTTCTTGTCTTTGTTTTTTTGTATACCAAGACTGTCCAAATCATTCACTAGAACTCTAAATCCTCCTTTGGGTTTTAAAATTATTAATCCTTTCTTTCTATCTTCTATCACCCTAACTTGTTTTAATTCTTCCATAGTTAAAGAAGGAACTGCACTTCTAACTTACATGTGCTAAGTAGGCAATTTGCCCTACCCACCCTAAAAAAATTGGCATCTGGTTTATATACTAGAGATCACCTGAGTACTCAGTTTCCTAGAAGTTAACCTCTTCTTGGGTATGAGTACTTTCTGCAGCTGCAGAATATTTTTCCAGGTATTAAATTTCTTTTTTAACATCTACTAAAGACATACTTTCAAATATACATATCAATTTGGAACAATGGGACTATGACATTGCAGAGAGTGACAGATGACTAGAATGATAATTTTTAAATAATAAATGTAAAAATATTCAGAAACTTAATTAAGAAGTCCCAAGAGCTTAACAAAAAAATCTATACAATAAACTTCCAAAGTCTGAAAGACCATCAAGTCCACCAAGTTCTTATGGCAAATACTTTAAGTACATTACACTGAGTGAGAAACCAAGGGAAGAGTGGAACCACCCAGAAATTCAGAAGAATAAGATACCACTACAATACCAACATTGAAGAGACAAAGGGTGAAGCACTCAGCAGATCCCAAAGTCTGAAATTCAGCAGCTGAAGTTCAACAGCTCCAACAGGCTCATGGACAGAACTGGATTAGTGGGAGAGATGGAACCAGGGCATGGAGGGAAGGAGAGAAATTCCCTATCTTCTCCCTTCTTCTGCCTCCAGTCTCACCCAGATTTCCTATTATTCAAAACCAGTCAGAGGCCAGTGGCCATCACAGTTTGGGAAACGGGAGCAGAGGGGTCGGTCTTCTGCCACACAAATGAAAGCAAGCAATGGCTCTGACAGCAAACTGGCCAAGAACAGTGCAGGAACACTAGCAGGACCACAACCCTACCATGATGTGAGATCTCAGAAAGTCAGGGTAGGGGGCTAGGGATACAGCTCAGTCGGTAGAGTGCTTGCTTTGCAAGCACACAAGGCCCTAGGTTCAATCCCCAGCACAGCCAAAAGAAAAAAAAAAAAAAAGAAGGTCAGGGTAAACCAGATGCAGCCAGGAATCAAGGATGGGGGCAAATGGCAGTAGAGCCCTGGAGAGGCCAGGTCAGAGCCCAGCCCTGGGGAGGCCTGGGAGCTGGGCCCAAGCACGCAGCTAATGGCTGTCTGGGCAAGACTTCCTGCCTTCCTAATGCTGAGCCCAGGCAACTCAGCGTTGGCAGGTGGTTGGAGGACAAGCAGACTAGAAGAAAGGGATGGAAGGAAGAGCAGGTTCCATATGAGAGTACAGAAGAGGTTCTGGCAGGACTTTCCCTGGAAAATGCCAGGCTCACTGGCTAGAGGGGCCTGCTCAAAGTTGGAGGGTGGTCAAGGGAGGTTAAACCTTCTCCATGTTATGTTTCTTTTTTAAAAGGAACACTATAGAATTTTAAGTACAATTTAAAAATACTTTAAGAAAAGAAAAACACACACACACACACACACACACACACACACACACAGGCAAATTGACAGTTGTTCTTCCAACACAGGAAGTAAGAGCAAGAAGAGTAAGTATGGAGGCTGATGGGAAGAAAGCTGCCCAGTGGAGAGAGGTAGGCACCATGTCACTACCAAGGGCCGGCCAGTTCCCTGGAAATGACCAGCTCTCTCTCTCTCATCAGAAGACAAAACTTCACGTCTAAAACCAATACAGCTTTAGACTGAGAGCAACCATGGTTACTGCTTCGCAAAATGGCTATTCTCAGAGCATTGTGGTGTCTTTGGAGTAGGTTCAACACTCTTATTTCCAAGAAATAAGAAACACGACATTTAATTTTGTTAGCAAGTACAATAACCTAGCATTATTACAGATTGCATATAAAAATCAAAATTATTACAGATTGCATATAAAAATTATTACAGATTGCATACAAAAATCACAATAACCTAGCATTATTACAGATTGCATATAAAAATCAAAAGAATATTTCAGAGTAAAATACAAAACAAATGACCATACCTAAGCTCAAAGTGGCAGACCTCCTCTGGGAATGTGGAGGGATGTGATGGGCAGATGAATTAGTCGGTTTCCAATCAAGGCCCTGGACTGGCAATTCATTCTCCCCTTGAAATTACATCTGCAAGGATAAGCCCTGGAAATCCACTCTCTACTTTCTGATGCTACAGAGATTTGAAAATTTGAAAACTAAATGTCATACGCTGCACTCTCTGGGCACTTCATAAACACCTGTTGACTGACCGGCAAACGAAAGGCCGAGGAGACGTACACTCCCGTTCACTTGCTAAGAACTCCCCTCGTTTCCTGATATTTGTGGGTAATTACATTATGGTTATGCAGCTGCCAGACTCATAGCCTCAATCTTCCTCCTCCTCCACAGTGAATAGCAAAAAGGCCCAAGCAGAAAACTACTTGGACAATGCCTGGTGGCTTTTTGCCTAAGACTAATTAGTCTAAGCCCAACTCTGTGAGGGGGACTTGGCACTTTGATGCTTTCATCACCCAGACTTCTGGACCAGAAGGTGCTGGGGAGACCAGCCGAGGTGGGAAGCGGGCAATTTTATTTTCTAACCATCTGTGCATACAACATATGAAAACACAACAAAATCACCATATGGAGCTAAGCTTTAAATATGTCATCAGACGTTCTATGAGCTTGAGAAAAAAAAAAAAAAAAAAAAAAAAAACGATTGGCAGTGCAGCCTTCACTGAGAGATTTACCTCTAGCTTCAAATGGCCCTGTTCAAACGTGCAAAGCTCAGGACACCCTTATGATGGCTATGATTAATTGGCTTACATGCAAAAAGTGCATTATAGCTTTTAAACGGTTTTCTCATTGATAGTCTCACACAAATCTTGCAACAAATCTGTGAGATGGGTAAGGCAGGTGTCGTCACTGCTGATTCCTGATTGACTCATCACTCCCAAACCACCTGCCACTCTGCTTACACAGTCCACATCTCCTCCATGTCCCCAGTAGTCAGCTGCTTCTGACCTTTAGCTTTCTTCTCACTTGCATGTGAGCTGTGTTTGAAGCTAGAGAACCATTTTTTGCTCTGCGGAGCACCCTGTCCTATTCATTTAAGTGTTAGAAATACCTGGGTGGATCATTTAAAATGCAGATTCCTGAGCCCCATCCCTGTCTTTTCAGCAAACTCCTCAGGGGATCATTATGTATCCTAAGGTTTAAGAACCATCACTGTACACAGAAAAGCTGACAGAGCATAAATGCCTGTATGCCAAACTTGGTGGCAGTAACTTTGTGTTCTGGGCAATGTTTCAAATTTTACAGTCTCAAACTCCAGGGCCTTGCACATGCTAAGCAAGCATTCTACCACTGAGCTACATCCCTGGCCCTTTTTATTTTTCGTTTGATTTTAAGAAAGGGTCTGACTAAGTTGAGGCTGGCCTCAAATTTGTGACCCTCCTGCCTCAGCCCCTCAAAGCAGGTGTGTGCCACTGCATCCCACAGAGTTTAACTTTCCATTCATTATTTACCAAAACTGAGCCCTAAGACTTTGTCACTGGCATTTGAGAGTTTTCAAGTTTGAAAAAAATTGTTCTGGGTTATGTATATATGTAATAAACACTTAGTCTACACTTAAAGAAAGGAGTTGTGTACTTTAAAGAACATTCAGGGATTCAATCAATTAAAAAATGGTTGAGGCTTACCAGACTGTAAACTCCCCAGCAACAAAGGATCCCATAGGGTGGCAGACATACCAAAAATGTTGGTCCCATGTGAACATTAACACTTGATGTGCATTAAACACCAAACAAGTTAGAGAGACCTTCCCTGTCCCTGTGAAGCTTACAATATATTATTGGACAGGTAAAATAACACACGGAGAACATGTGAACTTAGCTAAGGTTGGTTTGCAGTTTTGACTGTAAGTGTGAAAGTACTTTTGATAAATGTGGGCTGGAGAACCAAGGTATGATTTTATGGTAGAAGTAAGAATTTAAGTGGAAACTGAACAAAGATGAGGCTTGCTTACAGAGGACAGTGAGAGGTACTCCAAAAAGGAGACACGTGGGTAAAAACAGCAGAGGTAAGAAAGACGATTTCCACTACTGAGATGAGTTTGTACCTCATCAAGGATTAGATTCAGGAGGCTTGGGAGAGCAGGTCAGATAGGATCATCATAAAAAGAAAACTGAAGCACTGGACAACTTTGGATTCTGTTAAAAAATATTTACATGTAGCATGCAGGACATAGTTTAAGGGTACTAGAGAGGAGGGAATGCAGTCAGGGAGTCACACGGGTGCTTCCTGGTTACTGGCAGAGATGAAGAAAGACTGCTCCATTGCTGGCAGAGTGAAAATGTCAAGGGCTGAAATCTGGGCCCAAATAACATAGCTTCCCAAGTGAGAGAATTGCCTTTTAATGAGGCATGACAACATGCCTGAGTGCGGGCACACTGGGACCCAACAGCTGAGTCACACCCTAGTTCTCTTTCACTCGGGTGGTGAGGGCAGGATGGGGGACTCATCTTTCACTCAGGGAACTGAGATGATCCCAGCTTTCAGGTACATTTGTGGGAGCCACAGGAGGATATGGGGGGTGTGGCTTTCATGACCCACATGCACTCTGATCTCATTGTTCTCCTTTGCACCATCTATTGGTTGCTATGGGAAGAAACCACAGTAAAAGCAACCTTGAACTTTGAGTTATCATTCTTGCATATTCTCAAAGCCAAACTATGATCCATGGTCTGGACGGTCTCACAAAATGCAAAGACAAACCACTTACTAGGAGAAGATATTTGTACTACATTCAGCCCACAAGTAATCAATAATTCAGACTATATAAAATCTCCTATAAGTAGTAGGAAGAAGACACACAATGCAAGAGGAACTTAGAAATAATGTGAGCAAGCCAATTAGAGAAGAAGAAGCTTAAGTAGACACTAAACAAGAAAAACATCTCAGCCTCCCTCAGATAGTAGTCAGGAAAGTATAAACTAAAAGTACAAGTGAGAGCTGGGGGAATATTTCAGTGGGAGTCCTGGGTTCAATCCCCAGCACCAAACAAACAAACAAACAGTTGGATGCCAATTCCTATATATTATTAGCAGAGATTAAAAAGTCAACACTGCTATTTGTTTCAAGGTAATTGAGAAAAAAATATTATTCTTTGATGACAGAAGTATAAATTAGTAAGACTTTGAAAAGCAATTTGGTGAGACTGTAGTAATGCTGAGGCCATTCACACTCTACCCTAGCCATGCCACTTTCACAGGCTGACAGGTCCAGCACAAGATGTTCTCTGAAGCAAAATTTGGATATCAATATATCCACATTGAATATCAATGTGAAAGTGGGTAATTAAATATTGTTTTAATTATTAGCACCCAAGATGAACATAGAAAGGATAAATCTGTAAATACTGAGGAAAAATATATGTAGAATATTAATCAGATCTTTTATATAAAATTAAAACCACAAAACTACATATAACTGTGTGTGTGTGTGTGTGTGTGTGTGTGTGTGAATATATAGAGTGAAAGCATGAAAGTAAGAAGGCAAAAGAGGCTGTAGCCTTGGGATAGTGGTTACGTTGAAGCGAAGGATGGGAATGTGACTGTAGAGAGGAACAGCGGAATCCACAAAACTTTTTTTAAGTGTTGATGCTAACAGGATTAAATGGTACTATATGTTACATCATGATGGTAGGTTTGAGTATCTATGTATCTGTATACTTTTATGTTGGAAATGTTCATAGTTTTAAAAGTATCACATTGAAATAAATGGGACAGATAAGACTACCTAGGGAAGTGGGTAGAGAAAAAAAGATGAAAAACACAGCATCTTAAAACTGACAAAAAAAGAAATAGACTATCTGAATAATCCTATTAGAGAAACAGAATTTGTAATTTTAAAACTTTCCCCAAAGAAAACTTCAGTTCCAGAGAGCATCACTCATGAACTCTTACAAACAGTTAAGGAAGAAATAAAAATAACACACACCACTTTCAGAAAATAGGAGGAAGGGAATACTTTGTAGGTCACAGTGGTGCATGCCTGTAATCCCAGCTACTCATTAGGCTGAGGCAGGACGAAGCCAGCTTGGGTGACACTTGGGTGAAGCAAGACCCTGTTTCAAAATAAAATAAAAAGGGCTCGGGGTGTGGTTCAGTGGTAGATAGCCTGCCTAGTATGCATGCAGAAGTTGTAGATTCAATCCCCAGGACTCCCCCGACCCGCCCCCATTGCCAAGAAAAGAAGGGAACATTCCACAGCTTGTTTTATAAAGCCAGAATAACCTTAATTCCCAAGAAAATGTCAGCTCAGTATTCCTCATACACACAGGGAAATTAGCAAATTGAATATAACAATATACACATTTTTTAAATGATGAAAAAATACAATATTCCTCAAGGATGTTTCATTTTTAAAAGTAAATCAAGATAACATACCACATTAACAGATTAAAGGAAAAAACACAGATACCACTTCAAAAGATAAGAAAGGGCATTTGACAAAAATCAACATTCATTCGTGATAAAAATTCTTAGCAAGCTAGGAATAAAAGAACTTCCTCAACCTGACCATGCGTATGCAAAGATGGAATGAAACAGGGCAAACTTATGGAATAAGTTGGGAGGAAGAAGCCAAGATGTAAGCGGAAAACCCAGAGAGTGGAGTCTGGATGCCAAGAGAGCAGAATGGTTCAAGGAGAAAGTGCTTCCTCGAATGCATGTTGCCGAGGCTGAGAAAGAAGAGGACAGGGACACATCTGCAGAGGTCACTGTGGCCTAAAAAGAAAAGACTCGCTGCAAGGAGCACTCCACATTCTACTCTTCTTGGTGTGCCTTAGAAGTTCCTCACACATTTTCATTCAAGAACAAAGCAAGCTAACAAATTAACAAAGTAAAAGGGCAGAGTTGGCTGAATTTTCGTAGGCCTTCTGCCTCATTTCAACCTAAAACTCTAATAAATTTCTATTTAATTGAGTAGAAAACTGAGGGTTTAGATAAAGCTGGTGATCAATGATCATTTATTGATGAATTAATCAATACACCTTTCAGATCTCGTTTGGCAGTCCCAGATTAGATAGTTCTGCCCTCTTCAGAGTGAGGATCATTAAGCTGAACTCGAGTCCTAGCCCACTTGACCTCAGGGACTAGTCCCGACACTGGGTAAGATTTGAAAATGACAAGGAAGTTCAACAAGTCTTCTTTCACATGGTTGACAATTAAACTGAGGTTTTTTTTTTTCCCCCCTCCTTTCCATATGACTTTAAAACAGCCTAACCAGGTTTTCTGGTTATATGTTGGATGCTCTGACTTAAATGTGAACTAGGAAAATTAGCAAGAAATTAATTGCAGGGTAACTTAGAGAACAACTCCAAAAGATATCTTGTCATCTTAAAACAGAACAACTAAATTGAGGAATAAAAACTAGAAAGCAAACCTAGGAGTCTGCTGATCACACAGCCTAAGACACCCTAAACCAAATAACAAACAGTGGCTTGAAGTATAAGGCCCAGATCCAGGTTGAGCACAGATAATATGACTTGTAGGCAAGAATATGCAGTCAAGGGCTTCTCAGAGGGCAGCTTTGTGCAGCAGGCTCCACGCAGAAGAGAACAGGGATTCATTTATTAAATGGTGATGAATCACTTTCCTGAGCAGTACAGAGTAAATCAGATCAGTATAAATAATAATTACAGCTATCACTTATTAGGGTATTATTATGTGCCAGATATAAACACCATGCATGCGCCATCTCATTTAACCCTTAAAACAACCCTATAAGGGAGGAATTATTGTTATCACTACTTTTTCCCTTTCCTTCCTATCTTCTTTTCTTCCTTTCTTTTTTGATTCTGGGGCTCATACTCAATTCAGGGCCTTATACATGCTAGACAGCACTCTACTAATAAGCTACAGCCCCAGTCCATCCCTATTTTTAAAATGATCAAAGCAGGATTTAGAGACACTAAATGATAATACAGGATCACTCAGCCAAAAAGTGGTACAACAGTATTCAAACCAGGGTTGTCCAATTCCTGGATCTGGCCTGACTGTGGACTTCACCTATGGTAAGAAGACACTTAACCACTTGTCTTTTGGGTCTGAGCTTCCTGGAAAAACCCCAGCTCCTCTGGGCCTTGGCTTTGCCATGTACTTCCCGGGCAGTGTCTCATCTCATTCAAAGGAATTGGATCCCACATACATGCCCTCAGCCTTTCCCATACCCTGTCATCAATGCTTAAGCTTTGTGTAAATGCTTAACCTTCAACAATTTGCCTGCACTCACTAATTGTTCAAAATAATTTGGCATAAGTAATAATAACAATAACTGCAAGACAAATCTAGTTGAAGGATCACTGTTAGTTAAGGAATTACACTTTAAGGGACTAAGAGTATGGCTCAGCAATAGAGCATTTGCCTACCATGTGCAAGGCCCTGCGTTCCATCCCCAGCAAAGGAGAAAAGGAAGGAAAGAGAAAAAAGAATTTTATTTTAGTAAAAAAGGCAATTCATTCTGATTTGCCTCTTTCTAATAAACATCATAAATAATGGAGAGCAATGTGTGAGAAAATAACATGTGACAAAACCATAAACTTTGGACCATCTGAGGTAGAATGCAAATCTCTAAGCTTGGCAATATAAAGCTATTAACTCCTCCACAGATATACCACAACTTGACTTCATTTTTAAGGAATACTTCTTGTTGTCAATTTCAGCTCAGCAAAAAATTTCAAACCAATTGTGACATAAGATGCACTTACCTTTCTTAAAAAAAGAAATCTTTATTAAGAACAGAGAGGTGGCAGATAACACCTGTATAGACCCTGACAAGTTAGTAAAAGCAAACACCAGTGGGGTGCCAGTAAATGCTGAACAACTGGCTCTCTGGGGAAAGAGCCCTCATTTGTAGGTTTGCTGATTTCCAAGGTATATAAGTGTTCCCACCATTGTGGATTTCAAGCTACTAAGGTGACTAAAAAAAAAAGTAGGCAGGGATGTATACTGTCAGCTCTCAGGATCTGATGTGAGTAGGCTCCCACCCACAGATGTCAACTGCCAATATTTATTGGTTACATACTATGTGCTATGTGGTCCATAGTCATTGAGTTTTTGAGTCCTTATAAGTTCAACAGAGCATGTACTATTTTATCCTCATTTTAAAGATGAGAGGAAAGTAGGCCTTGAATAGGTTAATTAACTAGTCAAAGTTTGCACTGGCATTTCAATCCCGGGAGTCTGCTCCAATGGTCCAAGCTCTCAGCTCCTCCTCCATCTTGCCTCTTTCCATAGGTGGTGAAGGAAGATAATTTGGTCACTACCACCCCATCTTACAGATGATGTCTTGAGTAAAGAGAGGGCTCTAGGGTAGTGGGTAGTGGGGTAAGTAGGACTGACCTAGATCAGCCCTAGAAGGGTGTTTGTCCTCCTTTCTCCTGATAAATTTCACCTTGCCCTTTGAGACTCATGTCAGAAGTTTCCTCTTTAGCAGAGCCTTTCCCAACTCCCCAGTCATTATTCTCTAAACATATTTTTCTTATAAAACTTCATTTTTGCCCATTTTAAAATAAATGCTTGCTCATTAGAGAATGTGTAAACATCCAAAATGAAGGAGAAAACTCTGTGGCCACATCTGCCACTCACAGCATGCTACAGTTTACATCTTAAATGTTACCCAAAGACCCATGGTATTGGGAGGTGATGGAACCTTTAAGAGGTGGGGCCTATGGAAGGTCTTCAGGAGCCTGGGGTATGCCCTTGAAGATGACAGTAAGAACTCCCAGCCCCTTCCCTTCCTCTATTTCACTTCCTGGCCATGAGATGAACCATGCTGTGCCATGTGCTGACAACTTGCCATCTGCACCAGAGGTCTAAAAGCAGTGGGTCCGCCTGATCACAGGAAGGAAACTCTAAAGCCATGAGCCAAAATTAACCTTTTTTCTCTATAAGTTGATTATCTCAGATATTTGTTAAAGTCCTAGAAAGCTGACTAATATGCAGGATTTGATCCATCGTTCTACTATGAGTTTCATTCCCCTATATAATAACTATTTATAGATGAGCTGACTCCTTCTGGGAAGACATTAGGGTTGCTCACATTGTATCTCCATCCTTAGCACAACATCCAATAAATGGCTGTCTTCCCAATTAATCCAGATGCTTGATTATAATGTCTTCTATGCATAAAAGGAAACACCAAGCTTTTCAAGTCAATCCTCAAAGTCATTCTAATCATAACTGAAGCTGGCTGTCATCATTTGTCATGAATACATGGTACTACACTCTTGTCCTGAGTGGGAAGACAAGGGCTGTTGCAGCAGACATCTTTGCTTACCTGCATCCCTCTCATCTTCTGGAATCGTGCAATGGTGTCACTGATGGTGTAGACACGCACATGGCCCATGTGCAGCTTGCCAGAAGGATAAGGGAACATGGAAAGCACATAAAATTTGGGCTTTGATTTCTAGGAAAGAATAACAAAGAATGACAATGAGTATTTATTAAGCATTTTCTGGGAACTCTGCATGCAGTAATATTTTGGCACTTTACTCAGGTAATAATTTAACATTTTAAAAAATTTCTTTTTGAATAATTCTTCTCATTATGTAAACTAACAAAACCATTAAAAACCAAAATTCAAAGCCCTGGTTTAAGCTAAAGAATGTCTAAAAATAATGCTAAACAACCTCTAAGTACTAATTACCTGTGTATATTTTTAAATTTTTTTTTTTCTCTTTTTAAAAGCTTCTTTTTTATGACAGTTTCTATCTAGGTCACAAAGAATTGTTTTTCCAAATTAAGATCTAACATATATATTCATGATTCAAGGAAACAATGGTTGAATTACACAGATATGACATCTCTAAAAATGGAGACCCTTCCTAAATTCCCTATCGCTGCATTCGGCATTAAGAGCAGGATCCTAAAGTACCAGTTTGGATGCTGACTGTCCCCACTGTATTGTGAGCTTATCTTTCAAAGAAAATGTTGAAGTAGGAAAGCCATGAGAAAAATCTTAATCAACAAAGGTGGCTGTTTCGCAGGGGTGACAGACAGGCAAAAACAGATCAGAATTATGGAACTCTCCAGCTTCCAAAGCAGATAGAGCATGAGAAAAAAAGAAATCTATACATTTGCCTAGACAGAGTGAAGACACAGCAGGGGATCTTTCCTGGGTCACTGACTTTTGGTACTTTGGCTGGTGCACTGGTAAAATGGTAAATGTTGTCAAGAGTTTGTGTACCTGAGAGAAAAGGCTCTTGGGGGACCTGCTGTTCAAGAGCAATACTGTGGTTTCATTTTGTTTTGTTCCTGTATGGTGCTATGGATGGACCCCAGGACCTTGTGCATGCTAGGCACCACTGAGCTCTACCCCAGACCCAAGGACCACTTTAATCATCTCTTTTTCCACCTTCCCAGCCTCCCAACAGGAGTTAGTAACTATGGGATAGATGTTTGTTGGCCTCTATGGGAACACTTTTTACCAAAGGGCGTTTTCCCCAGAAAACTTTTCAAATTCTGTCTGGGTAAGAGGAGGCTTTCCTTAAACCCTCCCATGGTGTGTGTTGGGGGTAGGGGTCCCCTGACAAAAGGAAGAGCAACAGGAACTGCTTCTGTTGGTCACTGAGGTGGGACTATCTCCTGTTGGACTTCTCTCTGCCTCTGGCTCTCCCTTTTGGTTCTTACTATCTTCCCAGAGGATTGCAAGAGTTCTTTGAGGCTTTGTTTCCCACAAAGTAATGGAAACAAAGAAAAAACAGAATATTCATAAGCCTTCCTGTATAAAGGAAGATGGTTTTAAAATATTGTTTGCCAAGCACATGCATAACTGACAACACAGAGCCAACCGTAATCAGGTAAGTAGTAGAAGACAAAAGAAATCAGGCTCTTGCCAAGTTCTTTTCTTTCCTTTCCTTTTTTTTTTTTTTTTCTTTTTCTTTTTGGTGCTACTGGGGATTGAACCCAGGGGCACACTACCACTGAGCTACGTTCTCAGCCCTTTCTCCTTTTTTTGCAGTACTGGGGGTAGAATCCAAGGGCAATTCACCCCTAAGCTACATCCCAGCCCATTTTATTTGAGACAATTTTATGGTTTAGATATGAGGTGTCCCTCAAAAGCTCATGTGTGAGACAATGCAAGAATTTTTAGAGGTGAAATGATTGGGTGGTGAGAGCATTAACTTAATCATTGGATTAATCCACTAATATGGATTAGCTGGGTGATAACTGTAGGCAGAAAGGGTGTGGTTAGAGGAGGTAGGTCACTGGAGGTGTGACTTTGGGGTTTATATTTTGTTCCTGGTGAGCAAGAGCTCTCTGTTTCCGTGTTGCCATGTCCTGAACTGCTTTCCCCTGCCATGCCCTTCCACCATAATGTTCTGCCTCAACTCAGGCCCAGAGCTATGGAGTCAGCCAATCGTGGACAGAACCTCTGAAACTGTGAGCCCCGAATAAACTTTCCCTCCTCTACATTGTTCTTGTCAGGTCTTTTGGTTACAGCAACGAAGAAAAACTAAGTAAAACAGACAGGATCTTGCTAAATTGCTGAGGCTGGCCTCAAATTTGCAATCTTCCTGCCTCGGCCTCCAGAGAGACTGGGGTTAGCTAGGATTGTAGGTGTGCACCACTGCTCCCAACTGTTGCCACGTTCTTTAACTCCCTTCAACAAAGAAGGTAAAAAACTTTAACAGAAGCACTAATATGTGGGGAAAAAACTAGAATGAAACTTGCCCCTGTACTGCCATCCTGTAGAAATTACCAAGGCAAGGAATGCTGTCTGGAGGGAGAGGAGGATGAGAAGAAATAAGTAATCTGGAAAATCTAGAAAATCAACTGGAACTGCTGAAATGACAATCAAACAGGGTGGCAAGCAGGACACTGGTCATGCCCTTTAATCAGAAATTGTGGATTCATGACTCTTAGGAAAAGTTCAGGAGTGTGAGAGATGACCTTCTGGGATTCAGGGGTCAGGGGATTCAGGAATTACTGGTGTTAAGAAGGGGAGTGGGGCTGGAGATGTGGCTCAGTGGTAGAGTATGTGCCTAGCATACAGAGCCCCAGGGTTCCATCCACAGCACCATGTGCACATAAAAGGTGACAGAAAATTCTCTCAGCTTGTAAACAAGTCCCTGAAGGGAGGAACAACAACTCACTCTTTAGCTTAAAGCAAAAATCAAAGCAAGAGTCTTTCAAAATCTTATTCTTTACTGGAATGGATGAGGCCTGTTGCCTTTCCTTTTGGAATTTTTAGGGAAATGGGAAAACACCATGTTAGAGTTCTTTGGGAACTAAAAAAATAGAGTTGTTGACATATGCTATCTCTAGTTTTTCATTAAGTTTTTACATAAAACATTTTTCTTATATTATAATCACCTTATTTTATTATACTAATATTAACTTTGTTATGCTACCCTTATTTAATAATCTTGACCCAAACATTTTCCACATAGAGCTTCTTCACTAGCATCTCCTTTTTGTTCAATGAAGATTTAATTAGTAGCAAAATCAAACTAAATCCAACTCCAAAAGGACTGCTAGAAAGTGTTTAATATTCATGAATATTTTTGTTTATTGCAGTAAATGTATTCAGCTTACTGTCTGTCTCTGCCTTCTGCTTTTCTTTTTGAATTAAGTCATCTTCCTCTGTGACAATGAAATGAGTTCTATCATCTGGGGGTGGAAAGAGGGAAGAAGTTATGAAACTTTGTTATGATTGAGCAGAAATCTGATTGAAAGGGAAATTTTCATAATTATATAAAAGTCTAAGAATTTAAGCCTTTAAGAGAAATTAGAATTATAAATGACAGGGTGAGAATGATTTTTATAACTGGGTCCTATTATTTTTGTCAGCCTCTGGTTTCAAAAGATGACGACTGCCTCTGTGTGGATCATGCTCTGAAGCTGTCCCTGAGACTAGAGGGTAGCAGAATCAAAGGTGCACTCCACAGGAGTGCAGAGCTGGCTCTGGTCCTAGCTTTGCCACCAGCTGTAAGGCCTTAGGCAAATGCCTGTGCCTTTCTGGGCTCAGTTTGCTACCAGTTAATCAAAAAAAGAGACAAAAGAAAGTTCCAAGCGGCTGACCCAGTGGCTGTAATCCCAGCAGCTCAGAAGGCTGAGGCAGGAGGATCACAAGTTCAAAGTCAGCCTCAGCAACTTAGCGAGGCCCTAAGCAACTCAGTGAGACCCTATCTCTAAATAAAATACAAAAAAGGGCTGGGGACCTGGCTCAGTGGTTAAGCACCCCTGGGTTCAAAACAAGAAAGTTTCAAGTGAAAACATAAACACAGGAACAGACAGGTCTGGGTTGGAATCCTGGCCATGTCATATGCTAGCTGTGCATCTTGGCAAATGACCAAACTGAGCCTCAGCTTTATGAGGATAACAGTAACTACCCTCAGCGTTGTTTCAGGATTCAAATGAGATAATTGATGGAAAGATGACACCTGGCACATGGTAAAGAGCTCATTAAATGGCAATTCTTTTTTAAATGGTGATTATGATGATGATGGTAAGACATCTGACTTCTAAAAACTCACTGGGGTGATTACAAATGTACCCAGTACCAGAAGGAGATTGATTATAAATGCTTCAAAAACCCACCAGCACTCAAGAGCCTCAGCTCCTGAAAAAGATAAACCACGTTTTTCATCCACTTGTATCTTTTATTTATATAACACTTCAGTTTGTAAAATGTGTTCAGTCACATTTTCTCATTTCATTTTCAAAACAATTCTGTGAGATAAACAATGCAAAGAGCTTGAGAATCAAGGAGGCTAAATGAAAGGCCTAGATCACAAGAAATCACTTCTTAGGATGAACCAGTGTGATAGCCCCTCAGTCCTCACTGGGCACGCTCTCTATTTCCCTCTTCCTGACACAGTGCCTGCAGGGGTTCCACACAATGTTCCTTAGGCCATTTCCCCAATTATCAAACCATAGTTTTCTTCCATTTAATATTTTTAAAAATTACATGCTTATAATGAATGAGATGTCACAAAGTCAGTAAGCTACAACTTCAAAATGTTTGGAAGTCACTAGATTACAATCTAAACTAAAAGGGGGAGAAAAAAGTGAATCTTACTCTGTTTGTTCAAAATTAAACTGCTCCCTAGAGTCTAAAATACACTTAGTTATGTTAGTCTGGTCATGTTGACCCAAAAGCTTTTTACTTCCTAATGAGGTAAAAGTCAAGCTTTCACTGTAAAACGATGCATTAAATTCAAGCCTTCCTTTTTATCATTTCATTTTGTTATATACTAAATCTCACTTGATTTCAGATTTTCTTCCTACCAAGTGCCAAAATCATCTGTCAGGTGATCACAATAGCTCCCCTCCCCGAGTCCATTTTTCTTAAGCATCCATCTCACAGGAGGAGTGTGACAGTGGTAGGGACAGGTGGTAGGAAAGCCAAGTCCATGGAGTGCACCTGGTACAGCCACGTTCAACTGCTTGCCTGGGGCTAATTGCTAATTCAAAAAAACAAGTCTGCATAATTTGACTATTACTAATACAAAGGAACAGTCAGAATTTAAGAGTAAAACTCTTACAATGCTTTTCTCTGATCAGATTCAAATATATGATGTAAACCATTATCTCCTATTTGTCATTCTGACCAATAACAAGAAGAAAGGAACAACATGTCTGAGACTCCTCCCCGAAGTGAGCTGGCCTCCCAGAAAAGGAACAAAGAGCACTCCATGGAAACCAGCCATTGCCAAGTACTTAACCAATTCTGGTAGAGTGTCGAGTTGGTACATGTGGACCAGAAGCCAAGGGTCCACTAACTCTTTAGCTGCTTCCGCAAGGTTGGACCCCAATTCCAGATCACACAGGAAGAAGGCTGGTACACCCCCTCAAAAACCATGATGAAATGACAGAACAGGGTTGGAGGCCAAGATCATGCCAAGGGAGGGGCAGATCTTGTTCAACAAGTGGCCGTCTGAGGAGCCCAGAGACCTCCCCTGGAGTCTTACATCTGGCCTTGTAGATCTCTGTGTGCTGTCCACAATGAACCAAGAAGAACCCCAAACCTGCTGGTGCTCCTGATGAGTTTCCCCCAACAAATGCTACCCCAGGTGCCTGGTGTGGTGCTGTCCGCTATGCACCTTGTATGCAATATTGCTGCGTACACACCCACCACACTGGAAACTCTTCTGAGCATTATCCTTGTATCATCTCCTTTATTCCCCACAATCCACCCAAGAAGCAGGGGGACACTGCTGCTTTTTTTACTCTCTGTTTTAGATAAGAACACTGAAGCACAGAGAGACTCAACAGTTTGGTTCAGGGCCACATACTTAAAAACTTATTTGACCCAGGCAGCCTGACCACAGAGTCCAAGTCCTCAGACACCCAGTTTTACCCGTTCAGTGTACTCACGTCAGCTTCTGAAATTTTGGAAGCCTGTTCTTTTATTCGTTGATGCCACCATTCCTCGACATCCTTCCTTGTCTGCAATGTATACTCTTTCGTCCACTTCCCTGTGGCACTGTAAATACTTCTGGTACATTCTGGAATGACTTTCCTTTCCCACTTGATGACATCTGGCCCACCATTTAGCTGCCTTCTCAGAAGAGAAGCATAAAAACTCAGTCTCTGCCAAGCAGGAGTCATTCTTCAGAAGGCAGGAAGGTGCTGAAAAAGAGGACAGAAGACACACTCACAAGCTGCCTGGAACCTTCCCAGGGGTCCATCGGCACAGCCCAGGGTTCCCTGCCTGCTCACTTGCTTTCTCCTCTGGTTTTGTTTTTTCGGGTTTTTTGTTTTTTTTTTTTTTTTTCCAGAAAAGAATATTTTAGAGGTTCACTTCAACTAACACAAACCCCAGAATGGAAAATGTAAAAGTGGTTTATGCCCCGAAACATCAAAGACATAAGTAACCTATAGGAACAAAGGGAGCCCACTGCCTGGGCCAGCTCCTGCACAACCTCAGAGGTTGCAGGGAGACAATGGCAACTCCTCCCTGCCTCCTCTCTCTGCTGGCCCAGGATGGGTCCAGCAGGCTCCACTTGTCTTCTCTCCTGGCCTCTGAAGTGCTCTAAGCGCATTGCCCTGGCCCAAGGCTCAAATACCAGAAGAGATCTGAACACAAACCTCCTAGAAGAAGCAGAGATTCTAAGCTATGATAGCCTTTTTTCACATATATTCTGTGTTAAAAATAGACTTTATAGGTTAAGCCAGGAAACAACCACTATTTAGAGGATTATTTACTCATCTGATTCTTCATTCATTTACCAAATATTTATTGAGTGCCATTAGGTCTACACACTGTTCCAGGCACTACTGAAAAAAAGAAAAAAAGTCCCAGGCTGCAGGTACAGCTCAGTGGCAGAGCATGTGCTTAGTATGCATGAGGCCTTAGGTTCAATCTTCAGCATGGCAAAAAACTACAACAAATGATGTCCTTTCTCTCCATACTAGAACAGAAGTAGGTAAGAAACCAACAAATAAACCTAACACAATATGTAGCAGTAGGGAGTGCTATGTGACATTTTAGAATACAGCCCATATGTTGGACCCACCAGAATATCCAGTTGTAATTCAAAATTGAACATTAGTGTTTGGTTTCCTCCACAAGCGAATTCTGGAAATGACCTCATTGGAGAAGTTTCCAGCTTTATTGCTGATTAAAGGGTTACAGTAGAATTTCATCAAATATTTAAAATGTATGACTGAATACCCTAAAATTTCTGCCTTCCTGCATCATAGCCCTGGAGAGCTGCTACAGTGAGAGGGAAGAAAACAACAGATGAAAACAGGTCTTACAAAAACAAAAGAGAAACAAACTTGGTACTCTGAACTGGTGTTAATTCTGAGTCTCTCAAAATTCTCTCCCTTTCTACTAGGGTTTGGCCTAATTTACAAGGATACTGGATCACACATGCTGCCAGGAGGGTCATTAAAGGTTTATAAAAGTGGGATTCACACTCACATAAAATGGTATCACAGTGTTGGCACTTTTACTAGTTTGTCTGCCAAAGTTCTTGACATATCAGTTCTCACTGCATTTAACACCTCTTGCTTTTTTAGGGATGGAATCAGAGAGAGACTGAGAAAAAAACTTCTCTCTATCTACTGAGCTTGACTATAATAAAATAAATATATAATATAATAATATATATTTATTTTATATTTATTTTTATATATTTATATTTATATATTTATAAAATATATATCTATATTTATATATTTATTTTATATTTATATAATATAATAAAATAAATATAATAAAATGTGACTATAGGCATTAGGGTGAACCACATGAAACTGGTTAAATATTAGCAATTCTATATAACCAACCTAATGTAAATATACTTTGTACAATGAAGTTAGTTAGATTTACTTTTTAGGTTTCTAGGTTTCTATATATTAGAACTATCCAGAGATGTCATAGAGTTTATAGTACTCTTACTAAGTTGGCATTTCTATACCTTTGTTAGCCAAACAATGTCTGTTTAGCAGAAGGCACACAGACACCTGTCACTTCCCTTTTAGACTACATTTCCAAGAACATGCAAAGAGAGTGTTCTGGGCTGTCCTCACAAATAGAAACAAAGAAAAGTAACAAAATCATAAAAATACAAACTGACCTGAACTGCAATCTGCCAAGGTTTTGACTTCAGTGCTGGTTAGCCATGGTGGTGAATGAAATACCAGAGTGTAGACAGATCACCAGTAGGAGTAATATGAAGGGTATTCTTTCACTTAAAATGCTAATCCTGTCTCTAGAACTTACTTATTCTATACAACAAATCATAAGCAACACAGAACTGCACTCCTGGACCACAGAAGAATAATACCAGCTCCTAATAACCTCTTTTTTGCATAAATCAACAGACTATAGGATCCTGGAACAGAACTGGGTATGTAAAAGAATTTGAAGTTTATTAAGAAAAAAGCACAAACTGATTAGAAAGTGACAGATTATTCAATGAATGGGGGAAACATTTGAATTAGAGCCTCACCTCAAATCATACACTAAGGTAAATCCCAGATCAAGTAAACGATGTTTTTCTTAAACATAAAACAAGATGAAAACAGATGGGTATTTAAGAAACTTTTACAAGGCATACAATGTTCTGTCCTGATCATAAAAACACGAAAAATTTCACAAAGGAAAATATTAATAAGCCTGGCTCTAAAAATGTAAAACATCTGTATATCAAAACATCATGAGTCAGGCACACTGGTGCACAACTGTCATCCCAGTAGCTCAGGGGCTGAAGCACAAGGATCTCAAATTGGAACCCAGCCTGGACAACTTAGTGAGACTCAGTCTCAAAATAAAAAATAAAAAGGGCTGGGGATATACTCAGTGGCAGAGCACCCCTTAGGTTCAAACCCTAGTACAAAAAAAAAAAAAAAAATCCTGAATAAAATTACTAGAAGGCAAACAATTCTGCAAGAAAATAGTCACCAAAACTACAATCACAAAAGGTTACCCAACACTATAAAAAGTTCACATATGAGAGGAGAAACACTCAAAACATAATGTTAAAAATGGACAAAGGTACGGGCTGGAGGTATATAGCTCAGTGGTAGAGAACTGCTTAGCATGCCCAAGGTCCTGAATTCAATCCCCTGCACCACACACACACACACACACACACACACACACAGGGCAAAGGAAAATAGGTCTGAGGATTCACAAATGGTTAATAAGTACATTTTAAAAAGAGATCAACTTTACAACTAAGCGAAGAAATGCAACTTAAAAAAAAATTAAATATTTTGCTTATCAGATTGGCAAAAACTTTTTAAATGAAAAGAAATGCAATTTTTTGTACACTGCTGGTGGAAATGTAAACTGATTCCACCCCTCTAGGAAGCAATCTGGTAATGTGTTTCAAGGTCTTTTAAGAAAAGCCTAAAGGATAGGCTTAGTATGACTCAATGGTAGAGCACTCACTCAGCATGTGTGAATCCCTGGGCTCAACACCCAGCACTAAAGAACAAAGATGCACAGGAAATACTATTTAAGTTTTTGGGATAGGGATGTAGCTCAGTGCTATGGTGATTGCCTAGCACGTGACTGGCCCTGGCTTCCATTCCCAGCACTGCAAAAATAAATAAAGTTCACACCCTTTAGCTTAGGGGTCCCCATACCATTCTCAGATTATTATTCACTATCAGGACTTACAAGGAACCAGTCTGTACTCATGGTTCTGATTTTTACAGAACTTCCTGGGTCTCTACTGTATTCCTTCCTTTACTTCCCAGGCTCTATTTTAGGTCATTCCAAATATCTCTCCATCAAAGGCCTAATGGGTACTGCCTCTTCCTGAAATCAAGGAGCCACCATTGTATCAGAGCTACATGGACACAATGAATGTGAAAGGTGTAGCTCATGTCCTATGCTTATGTTCAACTTGGCCTTTGTCTTCCTTAGCTCTAGCTCATCCAGTTCTTTCACTTGTTTGGGATCTTGTCTCTCCCTCCACATCCTTTCAAACCATCAATTCCTGCCACTCCATCCTTCTTAGTACTGACCTCAATCTCACTTGGAACTTGAGGGTGAAGTTTTTGACAATAGAAGGGATCTAGGAACTGGACCCAAAATGATGATCACATATAGACAAAGAAACCTAGAAGAGTAGGGGAGGCAAAGAAACAGCACACATGGGAGAATTACACGAAGGCATTTCTTAGCACTCAAAATAAAATGCAAGAAAGTATCTGGGGAAATTCCTCTTAAAGAAACTAAGTTTTAAAAAGTCATGTTTATGTTTTGCAGCTAGTTTCCTGTATTACCTCAGGCAACTTATTTCCTGTCTGGAATTCCATCTTCCCCAGATGATGAGGAGCTTTAGGTTCTAACATGCTGTGGTAATGATCTGTGGGCCCCAGAGATGTGATCTTTGACTGGATCCAAGCCCCAACCCGGTCCAGAGTGTAAAGATCCAGAGATGAACCGAGGTAGAGAAGCAGTGGAGAGGGGGATTTCGAGTATATAACCATGTGAACATGTGCGTTTTCTCTGGGAAAGGGTCCCGAGCTATCAACGGGATCCAAGGCTTAAAGCGCCACTTTTCCAGTTCTGAAACTGCAAGGTTTCAGGACCAGGTAACCCAGCCTGCACATTCCCTTCCCGCCTCAGCAAATCGGAACCTCCCGATCCGGGGTGAGAATATCAGTCGAGCCTGTCTTTCGTCCCGCTGAGCTCCGGCAGGGATTTACCTGCTCACAGGCTCTGGCCTGCAGCTCCTCTATGCCTCGTTTTCCGAACCACACACGGCCGAGTCAGTCACCATGGGTGCCGCCATGTTGGCAGAACAACAACTTTATCGGTCGCGGACTTCGCAGACACGGACAGGAGGGCGGGGCCCGGGACGAGGAGCGCGGCCTGTGGGCGGTTCCCAGCAGCGCACGGGAGGGAAGGGGTGGGGCGTCTGTAGTTGCCCCGCCCCCGGTCGTGCCGCTGGTCTGCAAACTGTAGTTATCTCAGGGTCAGATTATTACAGTGTCGCCCGGGCGCAAGGGCTTTTACCTGTAACCCCAGCTCTTCGGGAGGCTGAAGCAGGAGGATCACCGAGTTCCAAGACGGCTTGAGCAATTTAGTGGGACCCTGTCTCAAAATAAAAAATAAAAAGGACTGGAGTGTAGAACGCTAAAGGACTCAATAACAGAAAGCTATTGGGTTCAACCTCCAGTACCGCGGGGATTATAACAATGAAGCAGATGCGTGAGAGCCTTTAGGTTAGTGACACCAGGATAAACTAGGCCGCAGGAGGGTGAAAAAAGCGCTGGGTAATCTGCAGATCCAGGTTCGAATTCCAGCATAGCAACAACCATCTTCTGAACTTGGGCAGGTCTCCACCTCCTGATCCCCGAGGCATCTTCTTCCTCTACATTCTCTGATCTTCTAATCCTGGGCGGGGAATCGCTGGCAAAGAGCAGATTAGTGGCAGAATATTTTTCTCACCCTGGAAGCGGGAGGGGAGCTGTGAAAGGAGGATACCTGACCAACCATCTTCCTCTAGAGGAGTTATTGTACCCAAATCCACCAAGCCCCTGCATGCACACCCTTAAATATTTCTTGCTTGTAATGAACTAGTTGAGCAATGAATTGCCAAGGACCTGTGGCAAAAAGTCCTTTCCTTTTCAAAAAGGAAAAATCTGTTGAAAGAATTTGGAGAACACCTATATACTGGCAATCAGGAATGCGGAAATTAATTTGCTAATTAGGCAAAATGGTTATATCCTATAGTACAAGAAAAACTAATGTTCCAGAACCATCTTTTTCTGAAATCATTTGTACCTTTACTAGCCAAAATTCACCCCATTACTGTCTATATTCCACATCTTAACTTCCGTTCTTAAAGATGAACAATAGCCTTAAGAAAGCAAGAAAAAGATGCAGTGTCTTCTTGTAATTAAAAGCTCCAACCTGCACTCCAGCCAAGGCATACACAGTAATTTCTTTTACCCCTTTCCAAGTCTTTAACAAGTTTCCTGACAGTTCAACATCTAAATACTCTCAGGCTCTACCTCAGACCATCAGAATCTGTGTTTAACAAGATCCACAAGTAATTTCAGTCACATTCAAGTTTGAGGCTTCCTGTTCTACAATGTGAGAATTAGAAAAAATATTGAAGAACCTGCCCAAGCAAACTGGAGTCCAGCCTGCATGTTTTATCAATGTATAAACTGAGGCGCGATGGAGCTGTCTTGCTCAAGGCCATGGTGCAAGTTAGTAAAAGCATGGGTATTCAGAACCTGGTCTCCGGCCTGCCAGAATAGTGTTCTTAACCAAATAGCAGAATTAAGATACTAAGGAGAAGAATTTCTAGTCCAATCCTCCTACTTCAAAGATGAGGATGCTGAGGCCCAAAGATTGGACCCTACTTTTATAAGGTCATACATCTACTCAATGAGAGAGCCAGGATTCCATCCCAGGTCTGTTGATCTTTCTACCCTGTAACATGAGATATTTAATTGAAGCTATATCTTGGAATCGACTGGCATATTAACCTGGGAACTTGGTTAATAAGACATGCATCTTTACTTAACTAGAGTTGCCCCTGTCTCTAATGTACCCAAAAACCCTTATTTTGGTTCAAAAGCACTTTCCTCTTGTGGATTAAAGTTAACATTGACATTTCTAGAAGATTGTTTCAAGTGGAATTTTCCTAAAAGTCATTTGCCTTATAGAAAAGTTACTATTTTTACATCAAATGAGACAGTAGCATTAAAGTAAATTCTTTCATTCTTAAGAAGCTTGCTGCAAAGATACATTATTAAAGAGACAAGTTGCGGGATTATATAGAATGCTATATCTTTTTTTTTTTTTTTTTTTTTAAGGAAATGAAGGGCTGGGGAGATAGCTCAGTCGGTAAAGTGCTTGCCTTGCAAGCACAGGGCCCTGCGTTTGATCCCCAACACCACACACACACACACACACACACACACACAAATGAAATAAAAGAATTGCATTTGTTAATATAAGTATGGAAAGAAACCCAGAAAAAAATAAATGTCCCAAACTAATTTTTTTTCCTGTAATAATTTCTAGTTACAATGGGATTGTATGGGCTTTTCTTTCATGGTTTCTGTATTCCTTTAATTTCTTAGTAGCTTATGTGGGCTAAATAATGGCCCCAAGGAAACTCAGGTTCTATTCCCTAAAACCTGTGAATGCTATCTTATATGCATCTCCCCCTGCCAAAAAAAAAAAGTTTTTGCACATGTGATAAATTAAGGATCTTTAGGTGGAGAGATTATACTAGTAGCCCTGGATGCAATGCAATCACAAGTGCCCCCCCCCCTTTTTTTCCCTGGTGCTGGGAGATAGAACCCAGAGCCTTGCACGTGTTGGGCTACTGCTGTCCCACCGAGCTACATCCCCAGCTCCACGGGCTTTTTTTTTTTTTTTGGGGGGGGGGGGGGGTCTTAGGATTAAACCCAGAAGTGCTTGACCACTGAGCTACATCCCCAACCCTTTTTATTTTTTTATTTTGAGACAGGGATTTACATAGTTGCTTAGGGTCTTGCTAAATTGCTGAGGCTGCCTTGAACTTGGAATCCTTCTGCCTCAGCCTCCCAGGTTGCTGGGATTACAGACATGCACCACCACACCCAGCCCAAATGTTTTTATGAAAGGTAGCCAGAGGGAAATTTGAGACAGAAGAAGAGGCAATGTGACCACGACACAAGATGCTGTGTTGCTGGCTTAAAAGAGGAAGGCAGAGAGCAGGAGCCAAGGAAGACAAGGAGTGCTGCTCAAAAGATGAAAAAGGCAAGCGTACAGATCCTCCCATAGGATCCAGCAGTTCACTTCCCACGTACACGCAGAAGAATTGAAAGCAGTGTTACACTAGTAGTGTAACAGGGGTTCACTTGATGCTTTGACTATATCCCTTGTCACTTTGAATCTCACGTGTTTTTTTTTTTCTTTTTCCCAACCTTTTCCCTGACCTTCTCCCTGATCCTTTCCCTAAACTTCTCCTCCTGATTTATTCTCTCTGAATCACCTCTATAAAAGTCCCCTGTTGCTGCTGATGGGGAGAATCGCAGCCTTTGGGACAGGAGTCCCCCATGTTTCTCCTTTGGCAGCAAAGCAATAAACTGTTTTTTTCCTTTTTCTCAAGACTGTGTCCCTGTTATTGGGTTGGCACTGGGGACAAGGACCAAGATTTCGGCAACAGTAGTACTATTCACAGCAGTCAAAAGATACAAGCAACCCATGTGTCCATCAACTGAAGAATAGATAAACAAAGTGTGGTATATACATAGAACGGGCTATTATTCAGCCTTAAAAAGGGAAGAAATTCTGACATATGCCACAGCATGGATGAATGTAATGCTAAGGTTCCAAAGAACAAGTACTTTATAGTTCCTTTTACATAGGTATTTAGAGCAATCAAATTTGTAGACCTTAAAGTAGAATAGAAGTTGCTAGAGAGCAGAAGAACTGGAGTGACTAAGCAGTTATTTATTTATTATTTTTAAACAGGTACAGAATTTCAGTCAGGGATGGCAAAAAGTTCTAGGGATGGCTAATGGTGATTTTAGTACAATAATTTGAATGCAATTAATGTCACTGAACTGTATACTCAAAAATGGTTAAAATAGTAAGTCACATGCTTATGTAGTTTATCATAATTTTAAGAACAAAAGAAGCTGGGTATGGAGGCACACTCCTGAAATCCCAGTTACTTTGGAGGCTGAGGGAGGAGGATCACAAGATCCAGGCCAACCTCAGCAATTTAGTGAGATTCTAAAATAAATTTTAAAAAGAACAGGGGGGTGTAGCTCAGTGGTAGAGCACATAACTAGCATGTACAAGACTCTACAGTCAATCCCCAGTATGGGAAAAATAGAAAAAAAGAGAAGAAATAGATCTCCTAGAGCTTCGGTAGGGAGTGTGTTCCTGGTGTTAAATAAGAATCATAGGAGGCTGTTGTTCTGGACAAACCTCCTGCACTAGGCCCCAACAGAGCACGCTAAAAATCAAAGTGGAGTCACGCTGAAGTTCCACATCACTAAGCTGAAACCAAGCTACTTATCTGACCTTCTGAGAAATCAGGATTTGAGAGGTAACAGACAAATTTCCCAAACAAGCCCAAATCGGAATGATAATGAAGTTCCCTCTGCTTTAATCCTTACACAAAAGAAGCAACCTGAAGTAACCTGATGTTAACCAATCAGTTATTTTCCTAGTGTTCTGGCTCTCTGTCCCTCCCTGCCTTACAAGGAAAGTAACTTTGAAATCGCCAATCAGGCCAGATGTGGTGGTGCATTCACAACTGCAATCCTAGTACTCAAGAGCCTGAGGCAGGAGGGTCACAAGTTTGGGGACGGCCTCAGCAATTTAGCAAGGGCCTGTCCCAAAACTTTTTAAACAGCTAAAGGGTAATATGCGTAAGTGTATAAATAAATAAATAAATAACTTTTAGGTAGTTTTTTGTGGTTTCCCACATCCAAGATAATCTCCAATGAGCCCCACCTAGTGGTATCCATATACTAGTATTGTCCCTTCCTTCCTACATTGTACTGTAGGCCATTGGTATGACTATAGAATCGAGCAAAAGTAATGGAATGTTATTTTCTAGAGTCGGTTATAAAAGGTATTACAGCTTCCATCTTGCTCTTGTTCTCTCGCTCTCTCTTTCTCTCTCTCTCTCTCTGTCTTACCAGGAGCTACCCTATGAAGAGAGCGATAAGGTGAGGTGAGGAGCCCTCCAATCCCATCTTCAAAGACTGCAAGCAAGCCCAGCTGACAGCTTCACCAAAACCTCATGAGAGACCCTGAGGCAGAATCACTCAGCTAAGCCATCCCCAGAAACTCTGCGGCATGGTAATGTTGTGCCCAGATTGCGAATCCCCAAAGACCACCAGGGAGCCATCTCCGATGCAAAAGCAAAAGGGTCTTTATTGCAAGCTGGAGCTCGGACTCACAGCGTTCACTGACGCAGCTGGTACTGATTGAGAGACCCGAGTCTCCATTCAGTGGGATTTTTATGAGCTCCACAGTAGAGCGGGAAATTTGAACAAAGCAAAGTACACAGTTGGCTGATATTCCAACATGTGAGGTTTGGCATGTTTCCATTGGCTTAGGGTACCCAGGTCTTAACATATTGACATATATGGTTTGGAATGTTAGGCATTGGCTTGTTAGCTCCCGGTTGGTTGTTTGCCAAAGGCCAGTCCTAATCTAGTAGCCTTCCTGGAATCGGCCATCTAGGCCTGAAATCTTTCATGCCCTAAATGCAGCCTGTCATGGCTGCGGTTTAGCTCCCTTTTCAGTAAATGTGTAGTTGTAAACTGCTGTTTTGGAGATAATTGGTTTCTCAGAAACAGATAAGCAATACACTGTTTCCTTCTATTATCTGGTTCAGGATCCAGTCCAGAGGCCATCTTACAATGGTTATTACCTATCCTTCCTCACCTCCTCCATCTTTATTTGCCCCTCATGAGGACTGGTCAGGTATTTTTGCAGAGTGTCTCTCCTGAGTTTGCATTTGAGCAGCAGTACTACCCGAGTAAAGTTTGGATCTTTTTGGGTATATAATTAAAATGCATGGACATGTTTTTAAGGAGATAGAGATGATACAGTAAAAGGAGAAACTAAACAAATGGAAGGAATAACTGAAGGAGAGAGGTCTCTGAAAGGGATAAGAACCTGAAAAATTGCTGAGCCCATCAAAGTAGAATTTAATATTTTATTCTCTGTAGTAAGACTGAATATTTTTGCAATGGACGTGCTACTTTTGTGATTAAGAGACAAAAAGTGCTCATCATTTTTTTAACTCTGGGCTCAGACCTTTCCATACTGGAAGAAGCTTCTTAGTGGTGGACACTTGGAAAATCCACTTTCCTTCTAACATATCTTTCACGTTTCTTCTTTGGCACTTGATCTTCAGCAGGAACCACTCCTCCCACCTCGGTGTCGCCCCCTGCGGCTTCCTGTCCTCCTTTTTGTTGCCTCCTCCCTTGGTTTTCATTCCAGCTATGCCCTGGATCAGGAAGTGGGTGGACAAGGACAATGGAACAGACTCCCTGACCTCAGGGAGACTCCAGCTCAGGTCTTTGCCTCCTAAATTCTCCTTGTTGCCTGGATACCTTGCCTTTCTTCCCATCTGTGTGTCTTCTATCTTATGGGGTCTGATGTTTCGAGTCTCACCACCCCAAACACACTGTTGTCTCCCAATCATCCTCTCAGGTCACCTATTCCAGACCCCTACCATGTCACCTCTCCACCCTCTTTCTACCTCACCTTTTCTCACTCACTCTGTTGGAACATGCCAAAGCTTAGACATTCTGGAATAATTTGGGTAGTACTATAAAAATTTTAATGGCCAATTTGCTGAGTTCTCTGTGGCCTCCCTTAACATCAGGAGTGCTATTAGTGGTGGTACAGTCTCACTTCTCTACTCTCTGTTCATTTTCCTTACCTCTGGCTCCTTCTTTGCACTCTGTGTAGTATAAAATCCCATGCCAAACATCTTCAGGAGTGGGAGTCTCCCGTTACCTTGACGATTCCTTACCATTAGTGTAAAAACAAGATTATTCCTCCCTTCTTGCTTCACTAGGTAAGGTGAATGCTCTAGAAACAACCTAGAAGTGCCAGAGTAATAAATAATCCCAACTGGACATTAATTTCCATGCTTTTGCAACCTTTCCAAAAACAGATCACTGGCCCCATTGGCTAGAAATCCCTACCTGAGCTGTCACATTGCGGACATTGATTCAGATCTTCTGGGAACAATTTTTAGTCTCCTATTTTGGAGATGAAGCCAAGCCCCAAAGATTCATACTACTAAATGGGCTGTTTTTCAATTAAAAATGTCATATCTGTAATAATCAAATGACTTAAGGTGGAGATAGGGTTATCATCTATTCCCTCATTTTTTCTGATCACTGTTCCTGAGCTTTCCCTTACCCAATTCATTTAATCTGTGGATTTGACCTCTACCTCCAGGTCTTAGATCTGGCTTAAATCAATGAGCTCATTCTATCCCTTGAACATGGCAACAGTTCACCCAGTCACAGTGACCAAAGCTAGAGCAATCCAAAGATAGTTGAGGACTTCTGCTGGGAATAGTCAAAGATTATGTAATGGGAATTTATCTAGTTGCTAAAAATGTTGTGTGACCCCCAAATTGGTAGTATTCATGGGTGATTTGCTGACCTGCACAGAGAAATGAAAGAAGAGTTCCCTGCTGTGTACATTCTCAGCAGAAGTTGAACAAGGTGACACTCTACTTCATTTCAGCTCTTGTAAAGTGTCCTTTCTGCTGGATTCTCTGCTGTATGGGAATAAAAACCCCAGAAGCTACCATTCCAAAGCCACAGTGGGGAGACTGCTAAAGTTGGAGGAAAGAGCTGAGAGAGGAATTGGGTCTTGGCACCATGGAAAGGTGTGCTGGATCAAGCCCTGCCTGAGACCCAGATTGCCTCTTGATTCCCAGGCACAGGAGCTAATGTGGTCTCTTAATTATTCAAACCACCTCACTTGAGTTTTCCATTTATTGCAATAAAAAAGCACCCTCTATACCCATGTACCCAACTGACAAAGACTCTGCATTTCTCCAATCTCCATGTAGAACTGGTCTCCAAGTTGTGTTAACTATTCCCTCAAATATCTTCTGCCTTCCTCCACCGCCCCCTGCACCTAGAACAATCTCCCAAATTCAAGCTTTTGTCCCCCACCTTGACCTGGTCTGTCGCAACAGACCCTTCTCTTCACTATTCACTAGTCATCTATATACTCCCATGGATGTCAGTAGGTATTCAGCATATGTCTTTTAAATGCAATCTTTTAAAATGGAGAAGTACCATCGATTCTCTCTAGTCAAAGATTATGTAATGGGAATTTATCTAGTTGCTAAAAATGTTGTGTGACCCCCAAATTGGTAGCATTCATGGGTGATTTGCTGACCTGCACAGAGAAATGAAAGAAGAGTTCCCTGCTGTGTACATTCTCAGCAGAAGTTGAACAAGGTGACACTCTACTTCATTTCAGCTCTTGTAAAGTGTCCTTTTTGCAGTATATTCAGTACCATTCAGTTTTTACATTTTTGCCATCTTGCCGTTTAACACGGCTCCCAAGCGTGGTGCTGAAGTGTGGCCTGGTGTTCCTCAACACAAGAAGCAGCATACGTGTACAGGGCTATTGCCAACAGTGAACAAATCAACAGCAGATACCAAAAAGGTGTCCTGAAACAGAAACATGCAGAAAAGAAGGTCATGAGCCGATTGATTGACATGCATGGGAACCTAGCCCTGTGTATTCCTAGGAACGGTGGTTGAGAGTCTGCTAATTCAGAACTTGAGGTGACTTTACAGAACATGACTACAGCAAATCACAAAAGACTACTGATTGTATATAGCAACTAAGAGACCCCATCCTTCCAAGGGCACAGTCTATCATCAAAAGCTCATGCTCTGGGTGGAAACAACTGGCTTTGAAGCCCAGACCGACCTCTTCCTCTTCCTCTCCTTCCTTCCTTCCTTCCTTGTTTTGGTGCTGGGGTTTGAACCCAGGGCTTTGTGAGTACAAAACATATACTCCACCAGTGAACTTGGTCCCCAGCCCCTACCACTTTCAAGATGAGCAATCTTGGACAAGTGACTCAACCTGCCTGAGCCTCCGTTGACCCCTGGATAAAATGAGGATTTTGGTGCTGGAAGGATTAAATGATATTTTCACAGAACTTGGCCAAGTACCAGAGTCAACATTCGTTACAGCTGCTGTTGGTTTTATTGAATTCAGAGTCAGTCTGCACACACTGCGAAGTGACTAGAAAGTGCCAGTTTGTCTAGGGCAGGAAGTGAGCCCCCTCTCTATTACTGACTCGCTCGGTGGAGGAGGAAGTGGCACGGAGCATCTGTGATATCCCCACCAGTCTGTAAGCTCCCTGAGGACCAGAACTGAGTCTCGTCCACACCTTGGAAGATATCATGGCAAATGAACATGCTCAGAAGACCGAGAGAGAGCAAGCTTTGGGGTAGAATTGAAGCTGTCATTTGCTGGTTGTGCCAACTTGGAAAAATCACCTTGTTTTTCTCACTTATTAGCAGGGTAATAATATCCATCCTGTAGGGACAGTGTCACTATAAGTACAATACAGTGTCACTTCAAGTTCAATAATCCAAGTAAAATGCCTGCTACAATGCCTTTCAGTAAATGCTGGTTTCTCCACCCCTGCAGCAGTCAGTCAGCTTCCTGGCCTGTAATCCTAGCTCAATGAATATCTGCCAGGTTAGCTGTGCCTTGACTTGATAGTACCTCAGGAATCATGCTTGAGCTGAAGGTTAAGGCTGGCATCAATGTGTCCAAAGACTCATGGTGACTTTCACAAGTCTAATGTCCCAGAGGTCAGAAACTAAGAAAATGGGAATGGGTGCCCTTCTGAAATTTGTTACAAAGTATCTGGGCCACAGATGGACGGATAAAGAAAATGTGGTATACACATACAATGGAATATTACTCAGCTTTAAAGAAGGGTGAAATTCTGGCGTTTGTTGGTAAATGGATGGAGTTGGAGAATATCATGTTAAGTGAAATATCCAAACCCAAAAAACCAAAGGCCGAATGTTTTCTCTGATAAGTGGATGCTAATTCAGAATAAGCCAGGGGGCGGGGATAGGGAAGAATAGAGTTACTTTAGATTAGGTAGAGGGGAATGAAGGAAGGGGAAGGGGTACAGGGGAAGGAATGATAGTGGGGTGAAACAGACATCATTATCTCATGTACATGTATGACTCTGCATGACCCATATGATCCTGCAATATGTATAATCAGAAAAATGAGAGATTACACTCCATGTATGTATGATCCATAAAAATGTATAAATGCATTCTACTGTCATGTACAACAAATTAGAACAAATAAAAATTAAAATTAAAAAGAAAGCATCTGGGACTTGAGGGTACAGGAGTTAAATTGAAATTTTCTTAAGAGCCTGATACTAAAAAGGACCCATTACTGAAAGTCATCCTTTCGTTAACTTTTAAAACTTGGGGTTATTTTCCCCAAAATGCCTTATAGTTTTTGAGTATATAGTAAAAAAAAAAAAAAAAAAAAAAAAAAAAAAAAAAAAAAAAACCCCACTGAGTGACTCATACCACAATTATTCTTGGACAAAGAAACAGACTTTGGGATTAAGCTTATAATCTGTTTATTACAGGGGAGGAGAAAATCCTTTCTGTCGCCACAAATCTTCTTAGGACTTGTGATTGCTTCTAGAAAAAGATAATCCTATTTGAAGAAATACCAAATTTATAAAACAGCATTGAGTTACATTTGACCTAAAGATATTCAGAATTTGTTATTGTTAGTCTCAGAAGGGGCTATCAGTGACACACATTTATTCCCAAGGATATTAAATATATCTTGCCCATCCTTTAGTGATCTTTTCAATTTTAATGAATAAATTTTCCTAAGATCCTATAGCTCCTATATTTCTGCCGTTGATTTGGCATTTAGTCATACCACCTTTTGGCACCTCTTGTATTCTTGTAGAGCTAATTAGCCTTTGAATTTGCATGCATGTATCTTGTCTTCCAAGGAGTCTGCAAATTAATGAAATCCACTACCCTGCTCCTCTGATCCTTGATCAGCAATCATTTCATACGCAGAGGACAGCAAAGTTACGTGTTACTTCCAAAGATCTGGTTACTTCCAAAGGTCCATCCCAAATGACAAGTAGAGAGCACACAGACCTCAGTTTCCTACTCTGCCCAATTTGTGGGGTATAGCTATTGCTATATAGAATTTAACCAGTGCCAGACGCATGGAGAGAGCTTGGGAACTGGCTAGGTGATATTAACAATTCCCCATGATATCTTTCAGTGACTGGAAGGGCGCTGGCGTGTCCCTTAGCTGTTTGTGACTTCCCAGTGGCTGATGACAAACACATCCCAGGTAGAGAGGACAATACCAAATAGAGTTGTACTTTTTTCCCTTTAATTACCCTTCAGAATTCATATCTGAGAATCACCAGAAGTCCCTTCTTTCTAGTCTCTTCTTTCCTCTTCCTTCTCATGTCCCATAGTCTGTTTTTTTTTTTTTGTTTTTTTTTTTTACCCTTTTTGTCCTCCCTTCTCCCCCGACCTAGTTTCTGAATCTACAAGACAAACCAGCTTTTCTCTTCCTAATATCGATTGCCCCTCAAGTTCTTAAGCTGAGGGACTGGAACAATAATAACTACAAGATCACTGTCGCCATCATTAGCATCTCAATTCTCTACCTGGAACCCAAGGAGCAAGGAGGGAAGGAGCAGGAGGAAGAAAGAGAACTTGAGCTTAGTCCAATGCTTGGTCAAAGGAGGAGAAGAAAAGAGAAGGTGGAGGAAGAAGACAAGAAAGAAAAAGAAGAGGCAATGGAAGAGGAGAAAGAGTGGAAGAAAGAGAAAATTGAGAAGAAACAGAAAATTGAGAAGACAATGGCTGAGGAAGAGGCTGTAGCATGGCGTGGAGCAGGAAATGAACCTCGACCTTACTGGCCTTCAGTCTAGGGAAGGGAAATGCCATTCTAGAGCTCACAAAGGGTTGAGAACAGCAGATGACCACCATGATGCTGTTCATCATCAATGGGCCTGTGCGATAGCCATTTACATCTGGACCACTCTGTTCCCAGAAAGAGGAGAAGGATGCTGACAGTCCTCATCACAGGCTGGGTCCTGGGTTGCACTGGAAGACTGCGAGCAGTTCCTTCTCCCCATCCTCAGCTTCTCATTTGTAAAAGATACCAAGAGGGGACTAAGAGAACGCATGTGGAGCAGTCAGTGCAGTGCCTGGCACAATGGAAGCTCTCAATAAGGCCAGCCCTGGCATTACATGTGGGGCTGCCCCTTCTGTGTGAGTGGGGCAGGCCAGGCCTGCAGCGTAGATCCTGCAAAGGTTTCAGCTCATTAGTGAAGACAAGTTGCAAGAGAAGCACATTCAACACCCTTCTGCTGATTCGGTCCTCACTCTACAAAGCCTGGGCTGGGGCAGGGTCCTTGTCTAGGTTCAACTTCTGCTTCTCAAACGTGTATATTCATTGCATATCACCCAGGGATCAGGTGGTCTGAGACGGGCCTGAGATTCTGCACCCACCCAGAAGCAGTGCTGTGAGCAGCAAAGAGCTAACTGATAGCTCTGGTGGGACAGAGTCAGCGGAGTCAGCAACAAAGTCAAAGCAAGGCAGAAGTCAAGCCAAGATACGTTACCATGAATTTCCTTGCCAGTGCTTACTCGTTCTGTGAGATGTGGGGGTAAAAGTCCATCTGAATGAATGGGGAGCTCGAATAAAGACATTTAAAAAAGGAGAAAGGAAGGAAGAAAGGAGGGAGGGAGAGAAACAAAATGTAAGTGAATTACTTCGAAACCCAAAGAGTAAAAACAGAAGAAAATGTTGACAAAATTTTGCCAAGTAGAGCTTGGTCCTATTGAACCTAATTGAATAAATACATTGAAATAGTTTGTCATTAGGCAACTGTTCATCGAACGGAGACTGCCAAGGTGCTGGTGGAAATGATTTTTTTAAGTGTGTTTACTGCCTTTTCACCTGGGTCTTGTTTACACATGGTCTTTGCTCAACTGATCTGAAGACAATGACTAATTCCAATCAAAATAACTGAGATGTGGACTGAATTGTACTAGTCACATATGAACAATTCGATTCAATCCATTCAACAGTGTCCCAACATCTTGTATTGTTCTAAGTACCATCTCCAGTCCTGAGGATCAGGAGAGAGAAGACACCGCACACGTGTTCTCAGGAGCTAGGGTTTGATGGTGGAGGCAGGCAGTGAAACCCCCTCACCCCCTCACCTGTGATGGTGATAAGCCCACGTGTGTCAGAACACAGAGGAGGGACACATTTCTCAGCCTGGAGATGAAGGGGAGGGCACTCAGGGGAGGTATTGATCAGGAAAGGCATCCTGGGAGAGGTCATGTGAGTACGATCCCCTCCTGTGATAGCAAATTCTGTTCATTCTTCAAGGTCCCAAAATGAGATTTGGAAAGATGGGTAGTGGGAGGGGGGATGGGAATAAGAAAGACAGTAGAATGAATGAGATACAACTTTGCTTGGTTCATATATGAATACACGACCAGTGAAACTCCACATCAGGAACGACCACAAGAATGGGAAGTTATACTCCATGAATGTATGATATGTCAAAATACACTCTACTGTCATGTTTATCTAGAAAGAATTTTTAAAAAGTTATACATAAAAATTAATACTGTTTCTTTAAACATTATACTTTGTGATAGTATACCAAATTCATAAAGATGTACCATCAAATTTAATATTATTCTAAAACAATAGGGAATATTATTATTAAAAAGGAAAACTTATTAGTTGTACTTTCACAAAATACTTCTATTATAACCTTAAAACTCAAATAGTAGTACATTTATATTTAAGCAAAAACACTGGATGTTGAAGTTTTACTTAATTTCATAGCATCTACAATATTGAGTAAGTGATAAGGATTAAAGAAAAACAGGAAGAAAAAAAAAAGATGGGTAGCCTGTTGCCAGGAGAGCAAGTCTCTAGAGTCCTCTGGCTTCTGTGGTCATGACAGAAGAGCTGGCTGAGATGTCTTCAGGCCCCTTGCCCCACTGATAGTGGCAGTGAGTGGAAGTCTCCAGAAATTGCATTGAAATTACACTAATGTATGCACCAGCATCTCATTAACGCACTGCTAGCAGACAGCTTGTGAATAATTCATTGGTTCTGATTTGGAATAACCAAGGGGTCCCAACTCCCCAGCAGAAGGGCAGAGCCTCAGGAGCTGGAGAGGGCTGTCCTGCTGCCTCCGAGCCTGGGAAGGCTTCCCTGGGGCCACAGGGCTGCTCCCATAAACCAAGCCAAAGCAACACATCATCTTCCCAAGTAGACTTTTATTCCTCTAAAGGAGACCCTCAGAAAAGGGGCAATGAACCAGGGTGACCGTGCTTTCACAACAGAATATTCAGCGTCATGAAGCTGAAAAGACTTCTGCCTTCCCCAAGGGCCAGGTGTGCTATACAGAAAGGGATTCATGACCAAATGACAGAGAATATATTACTGTGATGAATCATATTGCTATACACTAATATCTTGCCCTATTATTTATTTCCTTTTTTATGGTGCTAGGGATTAAACCCAGGACCTTGTGCTTGAGAGGCAAGCACTCTACCAACTGAGCTATATCTCCAGCCCATGCCCCCCCCTTTTTTTAAGGTGCTGGGGATGGAACCCAGGGCCTCACACATGCTAGGCTACACCTCAAGCCTTCCTCTTTTAAAAATAACTGAGGACTTATTAGCATTCATTGAAAACTAGCATTCTGTTGAGTTTACCCTAGGGGTGCTGCCTAGCTTCCAGTATTAGTCAGGGCTTGAGATAGAGATTTTAAGGAATTGGCTAGCTTGTCCGTGGAGTCCAAAATTTGCAGGGCAGTCGGGCGGACTGGAGACCCAGGGAAAAGTTGCCATTCAATTTCAAAAGCAGTCTGCTGGCAGAATTCCCTCTTGCTCAAGGAGGTTGGTCTTTTTCCATTTTTTAAATTATCGACTCATATTTTTTAATTGGTTCTATTTAGTTATACATGATAGTAGAACCCAATTTGATATAATTATACAAGCATGGAATATATCTTATTCTAATTAGGACCCCGTTCTTGTGGATGTACATGATGGCGGGACTCACTGTGGTGTTTCCATAATGTACATAAGAAAATTATGTCAGATTCATTCCACTATCTTTCCTTTTCCTACCCCCCATCTCTCCCTTCCATTCCCCTTTGCTGAATCTATTGAACTGTTATTCTTACCCTCCCCTCCTTATTGTGGTTAACTTCCACATATCAGCGAAAACATTTGACTTTTGGATTTTGGGGATTGGTTTATTTCACTTAGCACAATAGTCTCCAGATCCATTCATTTACTGGCAAATGTCATAAAGCCATTCTTAATGACTGAGTAATATTCCATTGTATATACATACCACATTTTCTTTATCCATTCATCTGTCAAAGGGTACCTTGGTTGGCTCCATAGCTTAGCTATTATGAATTGTTGGCACATATTAATAGTGCAGATTAATGAAATTTACTATGATATTTCCATACATGCATATATTGTGCATTGATCATGTCCATGCACCCTTCTTCTACCCTTGTTACCCTGGTCCCCCTGCCAGTCTTTTTCTCTTAAGGCCTTCAACTAATTGGATGAGGCCCACCACCAACATTATAGAGGGTAATCTGCTTTTCTGAAAGTCTACTGATCTAAATGTTAATCTCATCTAAAAACACCTTCATAAGAAATAGCTAGAATAATTTACATATTTTTATTGGTGCATTATAGTTGTACATAATGGTGAGATTTGTTGCTGCATATTCACACATGCACAGTAGAATAATGTTTGATCAAATATCTGGACACGTGACCCAGAGAAGTTAATGCCTAAAATTAACCATCATAGTGCCTGATTTCATGTCATGTTCCTCCACGCGGTATTAGCTAGGGAGCCCAACTGGGGCTGGAGGAGCCAAACCTTCTAAACAGGCTCACCCTCATGCCTGGCAAGTCAGTTCTGGCTGAGGGCTGGTGCTCAGCTGGCCTAGTTTCTCTCTATGGGCTTCTTCCTGGGATGGCGTGGGCTTCCTCTGACAAGGAGACTGGACCTCACAGGTTCTGTGACATATTGCAACCCATCCTTTGACTTCAAATTGTTTATATTTTCCTCACATGCAGAATATACTCACTCCCAAAAGGCTCATCCCTCTACCATGTCAGGCTTGAGGAACAGATCTCATCATCTAAAGAAGGTTGGGTGTGGATGTGGCTTTCCAGGTGCAGTTCAAAAATGGCCACAACCCCTTCCACCCATTGTCTCCTCCTGGGAGGAGACAGGCGTGATGGTGCAGGCCTGGAATCCCAGTGGTTCAGGAGGCTGAGGCAGGGGGATCACGAGTTCAAAGGCAGCCTCAGCAGCTTAATGGGGTGCTGAGGAACTCAGTGAGAGCCTGTCTCTAAATAAAATACAAAAAAGGGCTGGGGATGTGGCTCAGTGGTTAAGCATCCCTGGGTTCAATTGCTGGTACTCAAAAATAAAAAGTCTAGGAGGAGGAGCCCCGTTGATCATGTTGACAAATAGAAAACAAGAAGGTGACGCTGTACCTGGGCCTTAAGAGACTGACGCTTTCCAGTCTCTGTCTCTTGGGACACTTACTCTGCACTGGAACCACCATGCATTCTAATAACCCCAAGGCCACTGTGTTGAAAAGGCCACCCACAGGGGTTCCAGTTAGCTGTCACTGCTGATGCCTGTCATCCAGCCACTCCAGCAAGGCTCCAAACACGACACCCCAACGCCATCTCAGACCCCCCAGACCAGCCCTGGCACCAGCAGAGGACCACCAAAAACCTTCCTGGGCACCATGAGACATAGACCTGCCCAGTGGAATCCTGCCCAAATTCCTCACCCACAAAATCATGAGCTACATGAAAATAGTTTCAATAGCTAATAGATAACAGGAACAAGCAGGATTCTAACATCTTTTAGTTCAGTTGTTTATAATTCTTCATTTTATGTTTCATAGCAGAAACTTCTTTCCCAATAAAATCTCACATGGAATCCTAACTTATGAAGAAGTCATGAGCCTGAAGCCTTGAGCAGTGTCTGGAACTCACTCAAACTATTTTTGTTTTTTCTTTTACTGGGAATTGAACCCAGGGACACTTTGAGTTATATCCCCAGTCCTTTTTATTTTTTTTATTTTGAGATAGGGTCTTGCTCGGTGGCTGAGGTTGGCCTCAAACTTGGTGATCCTCCTGTCCCAGCCTCCCACAGGTGTGTGCTACCACATCCAACTTACTTTAAACTTATCCCTGTCTTGTGGCTAAGGCTCTCTGAGAAAAAAAAAAAAAAAAAAAAAATGTAGGGATCCTCATTTTGGGTCCAGTCAGCCTAAACTATATCTTGTTTTAGAAAGAACATACTAGACATCCAAGGATTTACTAGCTTGCTTTATATAGGTAGTTCTCAAAGTGTGATCCTACATCTGGAAACTTGTTAGAAATGAAAATTGTTGAACCGAACCCCAGAGCTGCCAAATCAAAAATTCTTCCAGGGGATTTTAATGTAAGGTACAGTTTGAGAACCACTGCTCTATTTTACAGAGTGAAGTCATTACCAAGTAAATTGTTTGAATTGCTCAGACTTAGCTTTGAATCCTGACGATCTCTTAGTTTTGTCACCTTAGGGAGTTACTTGATATCTCAGTCTCAGTTTCGCCATCTGCAAAGAGAAAAGAGTAGTAACTATTGTTGACTCTCTCTTCTATTCCCATTCCCTCCCGGTGGTCCAGACCCTTCCAGGTGATGGAAAAGGAAAGAGGGAAGCTCTAAGCTGGCATGTTGACTCTGAGTCCAGCCAGAAGAATGAGCAGCCGCCAGGGCCACTTCGTGAACCTGAGGTTTCTCTGAGCATCTTGGACTAATTCAAAGGCAGCAGGCGAGACAATGAGGATATAGAGCCACTGAGATTTAATTTATGACGAATGACTGCACCCAGAAATTTTAAGAGAAGCCTCAGATATTCCTAGCATGTTCACCAATTGTACTGGAAGCCCATTTTGTCCCTTCAGTCCTCGGGCCTCTGCAACACCAGCCCCAGAGCCCCCTGCTGCTCCCAACTCCGCCACACCCTCCCCCAAGATTAAAAGAGCCAGACCGCTGCTGGTTCCACCTCTAATTACTGCTTTCTTCATTTGCCTGATTTTCCTTCTCTCACCATAATGTCAATATCAGAAGGCGGAGGTTGTCAGGGTAACCCGGAGAGGAGGCAGGAAGTCCATCCTTGACTGAAATCTTAAACCTGCTTGGTTAAACACCCACTGGGTTCTGCTGCCCTCTTTCCTGGTAGCAAGAATGTAAGAGTTTGACATTTTCTGGATTTTTCCTCCTCTCATAACACCTCCCTCCTCCTCTCCACTCTCCCTCCTACTTTCTACAAACTTGGCCTGACCTATGTATATTCTGAATTTACCAACTTAACTCCCCTTTACTAGCTTCACTTCACTGAGACTCTTCCAGTGCTCTGGCTCATCAGCAACTGGCCCCACCCTCCCCAGCATGCAGTGGGGCAGGGGAGTGCAAGTTTGTGGGAGAGGGTAAAGGAGGGGCGCCTGAGGGTGTGGGGTGGACACACAGAAGGTGGTAGGTTGTGTTCATGGTTTTATTAATCCCTGTCTTTCTGGTCTGCATTCTATGACAGAACTGGAATGTCACTGGTCAGAATTGCCACAATTATGTTATGATGCCATTTAAAATGATAAGGAAAAATATATAGAGAAAAACACCAAAATACAGAAAGAAATTATTTCAAAGAGGGAGGGATGTTTTTTGTTTTTGTTTTTTACGTTTCTGTATTTCCTAAAAATGTTTACAATAAGTGTAAGGAACAAGGCTGCAGCTATTTCTCCCCTGATTCTGTCCCCCTCCCCACACACCATTTCGTAGTCTAGATTGTTAACTTTCTTGTCAGTCATTGGTCCAATTAGCCCGCGGACTTTCACTATTTAAGGGTAATTCTCCTCTATTTGTTCTCTTCTCTTTCTCTCACTCACTCTTTTGCTCTCTCGCCCTCTCGTTCTCTCTCTCTCTCTCTCTCGCCTTTAAGGGCAGACGCTGTTCGTCTGCTAATAAAATCTCTTGTGTGAGTTCCTGCGTCTGGAGTGGTTTTCTGGGTGCTTTCAATAAGCACACGTTATTTTTTACTTTCTTTTTGAAATAATTATAGGGCTCTAGAAGATTGCAAAAATATGCAATCTCACGTATATATTGCTTTTACAATAAAAAATATATTTTCAAAGTACTCCTATATACACAGGAGTCATCTTGAGCAAGTTCTCAATGGCTGAAACTGACATAATTTGAACAACAAATGATGGTAGTAATGGATTATAATACATAGAATAAAACAAACATCCATGAGTCTATAGTGATATAAATAAACTAATAAATAAGGAGAAGGAAGAGATCTTTACAGTAGAACTTTAATGAATAAATGCACAAGTAACGATGGATACAGGAGATCAACATTAGGCAAATAGCACAATAGTAACTTATCAGAAAGATCATCACAGGATGCTAAAATTAGTGGCAAAAAAAAATAGGGTATTTGCAGCCTCAAGATTTCTCCCCATAAAATAATTATTAATTACAAATGAAAAACAGAAACCAAGTAGACCTCACCTTAAGCAAGGTATCAAAGCCAACATCACCAGGAATAAGACACATGGAGATCAGGTATCTGTGATAAAATTCACAGTATGACTTCTGTTGTATTCCTTTCCAAAATGCATACCTCAATCTAATCATGAGAAAACCTCAGATACACCCAAACTGAGGTGAATTCTACACTGTACCTGAACAGGACTTTTCAGAAGTGGCAAGGTCATAAAAGCCAAGGCAAGATTGAGGAGCTGTCCTAGATTAAAGGAGGCTGAGGAAACAAGAGCAAAATGCCATGTGGGATCCTGGATTGGGCCCTGAGCTAGTTAAAGGATACAGTGGAAAACATCATGTATTAATTAGGATTCTTGTTTGTAAGCAACAGAAACCAACTTTGGGGTTAAAAAGATTTTTTTGCAAAAATCCCGCTCCCCCCCCCGGGGGGAAGAAGAGTTGTGATTTGAACCTACATAGACTGGTTTCAAAGATTCAGCTCCTAACTACTACGTTTTGCTTCCTTTTGACAAATTAATAAACATCCATTGAGACTTTTTGAATTTCAGGCACTGGGGATAAAATATTAAAGAGTTGGTCCCTGAACTCAATTACTAACAACCATGTTGGTATTTCTAGTCCTATGCAGAGTGCCAGGCTCCTGGCAAATTCGTTAATCAGGGTGGTAATTAGCCTCCAAGATGGCCCCAGGGAGCTCCAGTTCCTGACTCACCCCCTGAGGAGTTGCTTCCTATATCAAATTGTCCTGTGAAACTAATATGATATGGCGGAAGTGATCGTGTGTGTCCTCTCAGGCTAGGTCATAACAAGCATTGTGACTTGAGCCTCATTTTCTGGAATCACTTGCTCTGGGGCAGGTAGCTGCCATGTTGCAAGGACATCGATAGATTAACATCCACTGGTGATGCTTTCTGATAAGTTACTACTGTGCTGTTTGCCTGATTTGATTTCCTCATCACTTGTACATTTATTAATTGGAGTTTTACTGTAAAGAAGAACTGACACTTCTCCTTATTTATTTTGGTGAGAAACAGAACTATTGCTAACAACCACTCAAGGGAGGCATTTTTGAGCAGATCCTTGAGTCCCAGTCAAGCATTCAGATGACTTCGACTCTGGTTGGCATCTTGTCCCAATGTCATGAGAAACCCTGAGCCCAGAACCACCTAGCTTACCTGCTCCTAAATTCCTGACCTGCCAACAATGTGAGATAACACTTGTTGTTTTAGGTGGCTAAGTACTGGGGTAATTTGTGCAGCAATAAATAAGTAATACAATGAATGAATGAATGAATGTCAGACCTCCTTTTCCCCTCCTGTGCCCCAAGTTTCCAATCATAGCTTTGTCATAACCATATTTAGTTGTTTACATGCCTATCCCCTGAACTCTGAGAACAGAGATGCTCCTTTATCTCTGGGTGCCTAGTGTCTGGTAATTGTACTTAACATACAACGGGTACTCAATAAATATCTGTTGAATGAATGAGTGCAGAGAGAGAGGTGGAATCTTAAACCTATCTTTATCTTTGTAGGATTTAAAACAATCCTACAATAGTGCCAGTGGGGAGAAGGAAAAGGGATTGATATTTAGAACCCTGAAATCAATAAGTATTTTTTCTTTTAATTTTCAATCAGTGTGTTCCACAGGTATTTGAAATAGACATGTTTAGGAAGGTGATTAATGTCCTCCCACAGCCCACTTGGGTTGAGGAATAGCACTTCCCTCTAAATCACAAATGACCCTCCAGAGGTCACCTCGGAGAGCTGACTTATTACTGGTTTGGGGGGGGGAAGCTCACAATGTGCAGAAATCAGTAAAATGTTCTCAGTCAGGTGTGATGGTGCAGGCCTGTAATCCCAGCTACTTGGGAGGCTGAGAAGGAGGATCACAAATTCAAGGCCAGCCTAGGCAACTTAGTAAGACCCTGTCTCAAAATAAAGTTTTAAAAAGGCTTGGGGATGCAGCTTAGTGGTAGAGCACTTGCCTATGCAAGACCCTGGGTATATCCCAGTCCCACCCCCCCAAAAAAAGAAGAAAAACATCTTCTCTCCACTTAATTAGAAAACCACAAAGCAACTCATAATTTATAAATCATAATTCAAATTCATAATTTAAAAATCATGAGAACTATTGATCCGTATGTAAAATATATAATGTTCACTGGGAAAAGCAGGGATAAAATTACATATGCATCGTGAAGTCTCTATTGGACAGTTTTTCAGATTCTCCTGGCTCCATCTGTCCTTAGTCACAACCAGAGAGACAGATACTGGGTCAATTCCAATCAGCTTTTCCCAGGGGTAAACTGATCCACACCCCAAGCCTCTTGCTTCTCGCCCCAGGGGCTCCTCTATTAATAACATTGCTAGTGACCTAGAGGAACCCCTTCATCACCCCAGAAGGGCAGCCCAGTGAGTGGGGGAGTTAACACATCACAGGACAATCCTTTGACTGATGGCAGCCAATAGAAAATGCTTCTTTCTCTCTAGTCCCATGGAGCTCTTCATATGACTCCTCAGATGGTTCCAGAGCCGGCACCTGGTGGCACTCAGCTGCAGCCAATTCTGTAATACCTCCTTATCCTCTTCATTCCCTCATCTCTCATTCTTGCCCCCTGGAATCACATTTCTAATGAAGATACCTGCACAAAAATCTTTGTCTTAGATTCTGCTTTTGGGGGAAAGACAAACATCAGGACATTAGGGAAAAAAAATATTCATAGAGAATACAAGAGAAGACCCCAGTACAATGGCAGGATGGCAAGAGTTGTGTTAGGGTAGAAAGATTATGAGTAGATTTTTTTTTCCCCTTTTTCTTCATTTAAAATTTTTCTTCAGTGAAATCTTACTTTTATAATTAAGAAATTTACATTTAAAATATCATTTTCACATCAGATGTCATTGTCAGAATGGTACTGAAGAAGCACTAACAGCATGTCATTCTCAGGGCTCTGTTCTGATGCTAACCATGTTCCTTAAGGAAAAGATCAAGGGAGAGACACCTGGAGCCATATTGCTTTGGGACAGAGAATTCAGAGCTTAGAACAAATTGACCAGGACAGTGCTAAGAAAAATCTGTCCTCTCTGTAAGTTTCTGAGTTTGGCATAGAGTAGTTTTCAGCATTCTGACCAGCTCTAATTTGGTGAAAAATAAAAGATTTATTTGATCTGAAGAGAAACCAGAATATGATCAGCTCTAGTTTGGGCATTTTCTAATCAATGATAGGATATTTAAAATCCTAGGCTCCTTTGAAGCCCCTTTAGGAAAAACTCTTCTACTTCCTTGAGGTCTCCCTGCCCCACTAGTCAATGGCCAACATCAGGGCCAGAGTTCCTGGAGAAGTAGGTAGGAGACAGGGGTTTTTGTGGGAGACTATCTATGAGTTCCTATGGATAAGAACAATCAAGACACTATCTTTCAGGTAGGAAAAAACACCTTGAAGCCCAGAGAAAACAGGGTCTACAGAGAGTAGGGCAGATCAGGAGCAAGCAGGGTAGGAAGGCAGGGACATCCCCTCTGGGCTGGGCTGGAATCTTAGCATCTCCATGTCCAGACTGGCCTGGTGGGCGGGGCTGGTTTTAAGAGCAGAATACACACTGGACACTGTCAATTCTAATCAAAGAAAAGATGAAGAGGCCCAGAAATTTCCAGTCCCAAATTCCCTGGAGGCCTGCAGTTCTCAGCAATGTTTACAGAGACACCCAGATGTGTTGGTTTTTCTTTCCATGAAATGATTCGAGAAATGTCCTCAAGCAATCCCTGGAAATCCAGGAATCCAGATGACAGGATGTGGGGTAGCATGTTGAGCAGACCTTGGGCTTCCCTTTACTTGTGGGGCCTCTGGAGGTGGACCAGAATCATTTGGAAGGGGCTATCACTAGATGGCATACAACAAGGGAGCTGAGGAGGCCCTGGTGAGGGGAAGTCAGCCAGGAAAGCAGCTTCTGGCCCACACTTGCCCCTGCAGTCACACACACACACATCCCTAAGTTCAGTGGTGTTCACATAAAGTCTTGGTAATCCACTCTCTGGAGTAGTGGGACCTGATGTGTTTGCCAATTTCCATGGCGTAAATGTACTCCTGCAATGGTGGACTTTAAGAGACCAATAGTGTAACACCAGTTTGCAAATTTCCTGAATATCTGACTAAGGGCTCTTGTGATCCAGTGTGAACTGACCTCCACACACCATTGTACAAGCCAGTCTAGCAGCACTGAGGGGGACCCCTTAGATTCCTAGGTACACACCCTCTCAAACCCTGAGAAACAATCCTTTCTGCTAACCAACGCTTTGTTCCAGATCAGATACCCACCTAGCTAGCCGGGCAACGTCTGGAACTCAGCTGCTGCTGTAAAACCAGATGCAGAAATGGAACCAGGCAAAACTGTTTTCAGTCATAAAGGCCACCATGTGGTCCTGCTACTCACCCCAGACTAATTACCATCTCATTGAAATATATGACCCTAATAAAATTCCCACCTGCCAGTGCTTTCTTGATCCCATCCACTTCTGACCCAGATTGAAACAGCCCATATAAGGATGGAAAGAAAGCAAACCCTCATTTCCGGGATAGTCAACTTCCTCCCCAGGAAGTCATGGATAAACCTCCGCTCCTTAACTAACAACATCCTCTAATTTCTCTCTTTAGTCTTAAAAGGAACTTCATCCTTTGTTCAGGTGAGAAGCTTATCTGAGGGGTTGGGCTTGCTCCTCTAGACCAACAATGAACTTTTCTTCACTGCCTAATTGGCTCTTGGTTTTGTTATTGGTCTCATGATTCTGAGAGGGAAAAGAACCCACTTTGGGTCAGAAACTAGGTAAGTGAAACACCTGTGCTGAGGTGGGATACTGTGAATGGCGTTGCATAGATGGAGTCAGCGAGGCTCAGAACAGAGGAATCATTTTCTCAAGGTCATAAAGTTGGAAAGAAGCAGAGCAGGACTTCCAAATTCAAGTCTGCAAACCTGCACTATCCATGAGCTACACAGTGACTACTGAACACTCGACATGTTCAAACTGAGATGTTGCTGTAAAGTGCAAAGCACGCACCAGATTTTGAGAACTTAGTAAGGAGAAAATAGAATGTACGATATCTTATTTATTATTTTATGTTATTTGTTGAAATGATCATATTTTGGATATGTTAGGTGAAATACAGCATATTTAAAAAATTAATTTCATGGGTTTCATTTATTTCTAGTGTAGCTACTAGAAAGTTACATATCTAGATCACATTCTGTTTCTATTCATCCATGGCTCTAGGCTCCTTCGGGGCTCCCTCCCCAGAGCACCAGGCATTGCCCATATTCAGGAATACACAAATCCTTATAGGTTCCTTTAGGCAAGTTACACGCACACACGCACACACAATCCCATTTGCATACAGGGTTGCTGTGTTTACTTTCTGTCATTAAGACAAAATCCTTGAGAAAATCACCTTAAAGGAGGAAAGATTTATTCTGGATCATGGTTTCAGGGATGTCAGTCCATGGTCACCTGACCTGGTTGCTTTGGGTCTGTGGTTGTATAGCACATCATGGCAGAAGGAAGACTAGTTACTTCATGGCAGCCAGGAAACAAAGAGAAAGAGGCCAGAGTCTCAATATTCCCTTCAAGGGCATGCTCCCAGTGACCTAAGTTCCTTCCAGTAGACCTCACCTCCTAATGGTTCCATCAACCCCCCCAAAATGCTCCAGACTAACCCTTAGGCATATGAACCTTTGGGGGACACTTAAGATCCAAACCGTATCAATCAATGATACCCTCTGCTCCTGTTACTTTGTATGCCCACACCATACACAGAGTCAGTCAGGGAAACAGGCTTCTGGGTCACAAGTTTCCATGACATTCCAGTCCTTTCCACTGGGTACTGCCTGAGGACCTCATTCCTCTTCATTGGCCTCAACTGAGAATTCTGTCTGGTAGCATCTATTGGGGTGCCTGTAATCCATAGGTCAGCATTGGTCTGTCGGGCCAAGTGGTAGGTAAGTGACAGGTGGTGCCTTTACCATCAGCATAAGCTCCTTTAAGGACTTTTTCTGAGGGAAGGATCACTGCCTGGGTGCTGAAATGTTTCTGCCTATGAATTTGAGCTGAAGGTCTAACCTTGGGTAACTACAATAGCTCTACTGTCCAAGACGGAAGTAGCTTCTCCAGCACCTGACTTCTCCCAAGCATCTCCTTCCTGAATTTTTCCTGAAAGTGGTCCTCTGTGACAGAGGGTACCCAAATCAGAAGCCCATTGCTTTCACATGCTTGTGTGCATGTGTGTGACTGTGGGTTAAGTGTGTGTGAGAGGAAGACTCCTTCCAACTCATTGACAAGCACACTTGTTCAACCTGATGCTGGCATTGACCTTGGGGCTGTGCTTCTGGCCTCACCACTGTGGATCGCTGACTTTTAGGAGTTGAGTTCTTTCCAAGTTTACAGTCAATGGGCATCTCCAAATGGTTTTGTTTTTGTTTGTTTCTCCCTTAAGCAAAAAACAACAAAACAACAGACCTTTTGGCCCAGGTGACATTAATTTGACAATCACATGGAGATAATTATCAAAATGCAGACTGGATTCTATGAACAGCCATAGTCACAGCCCCCACTGAAATCCAGTAGGATGCTGCTTCCAGAGATCTCCGCAGCCACGAGCATCATCACACAACCAGTGAAGGTTTATAGAGGAACATCACAGAGTGCAGGAAGGCTCTGGAGCTGAAACCTTCCTGCTCCTAATTGTTTAAAGATGGAATATTGCTGGTTGGTTGCAAATCAGATGAACTTCCATAGGTACTGAAGGCCCTGGACTGATCTTTGGGGTATAAGTGGAGATGGGGAATTGCAATAACTGGGAAGATTCTAGAACCAGTAGTATGATGGGGTGAGACCTGTGTTAGGAAAAGGGAGGAAAGTTTCTTGTCTCATGCTGCCATTAGTTAGCTGTGTAATCTGGAAATGCAGTTATCTCTCTGGGCATTAATTCCTCTCTCAGTAAAATAAGATGGTGAGTCAGCTTTTCTCTAGTTCTGCAACATTAGGGCTGTAAGCAGTTGGAAAACCCAGTTCAGACTGATTTGTCACTGGAGGGTGCTTTGGGCAGGGTTCCATCAGCAGATTGATGTCATCAGAGGTTCAGGTTCCTTTTCTTCTAGCTATCCTGTTCAGTATTCCTTATGGACCTGGTGCTGTGGCCATTCAGGTGCTATGGTTTGAACATGCTTTGTTCCCCCAACCCCACCAAAGGTTCATGTACTGGGAACTCAATTTCCAGGGTGGTGGTATTGAGAGGTGGTGGAACCTTTAAGAGGTGAGGCTGGTGAGAAGCTCTTCGGTCATTGTGAGGCATAGGTACTTCACATGTGACCCACTGGTAGGTGTCCAGAGAAGGTCTTTAAGAAAGAAGCAAGTCCAGTCCCTCTCATCTTCTTTCTGCTTCTTGGCTGTAAATGTGGTCCTTGTTCTCCACATGCTGTACCATTTTCCATGAGATCTTCACCAGAGCTGAGACAATGAAGGCACATGCCCTTGAGCACCTCAAACTTCCAGTTAAATCGACATCTTTTTTCTTCATAAGTAGCCTATTTAGGGGTATTTTATTATAGTAACAAAATACTGACTAATATACTGGGTATCACATTCCATTTGGATATGTCCAGAGGGCTCAGCTTACCCAGCAGTCTCCTTCTGGAAAGATGGAAGCCTTTCCCAAAGGTTCTTGCCATTGCCCCTCACATCTCACTGGAAGAATGAGGTCACATGCCTCCTCTTATGCTGATCACTGGTAAGGGCATGAGACTAATTTGATTAGCTTGTAACTGCTCTGGATTTAACATAATCACCTTCCCCTGAGTCATTGACAAAGGTGGCCCCTGCAAAACCCTATGGTTCCATTAAGGAGGGAGGAGGAAGGGGATAGGTGTTAAGTAGGCAACTAACGGTGTCAGCTACACAGAGCACCTACATTTATATGGACAATGGGACATGTCTCGTTTGTTTTCCCCATGATGTGCTGGGATCGAACCCAGGGCTTTACATGGGCTAAGCGAGTACTCTACCCCTGGGCCTCTTCCCCTGCTCTGTCTTCCATTTCTTTACCCCTCCTTTTCTTCCTTTTTATCCCTTTGTCCTAGTCAGAATTGCAGGGGACATAAACCAAATCAAACTGGCTTAATTTTTTAAAGGGATTTATTGACTCCTGCAACTGAAAAACTGAGGGGGAGATGAGGTCCAGCTCAATTCAGAGGTTTGAACGGCACCTTCAGATAGGACTGGGTCTTTCCCCCTTTCCCTCACTAACTCCCTGCCAACTTATTTTAGGCTTTCCACTTCTTAGCAGATATGGCTTTTGGCAACTCAAGGCTCCATGGTCCCTGATGGTCCTCAGTAGCCAGGTTCTGGAAGGGAGTGTTCTTTATCTATTACTGCAGAACAAATGCTATGGTCTGAATTTTATACCAATAGGAAGCAAGGGCCCAACTCGTTTGATCTTATCTAACCCTGATGGTGTTCTTAAGGCTCTATCTTCAAACATGATCACGCCAGTCACATCAATCACACCAGGTGCTAGGCCTTCAATATAGTCCATGTAGGGGGCCAGGGAATTCACATTTAGTCACTAACAGCAGAAAGTTGGGAAGACTCAGGTGGCTGGGGGCTGGTTTCAGCTAAGTGCTTTTTCACTCCATGTCTGGTACCATGGCAGGATGACAAATTACTGAAGTTCTCTCTCCCTCCCTCCATATACACACAGATACCTCCAGCACCGTGGTTCAAGGCTCTGAGAGCAAGTGTTCCAGAAAACAAAGTAGGGGGACACAGTCTCTTTAAGACCGGAGCCTCAAATGTCAAATGATATGACTTCAATCACATTCTGTCATCAAAGCAGTTACAGTCCTGCCCAGAGTCAAGAAGAGCACCATGAGCTACCTGGGTCATCGTTCTAAGGCGGAGTGTGGAAGAATTTGTGGGCTTGTGTTGCAACCACTGTGAGGAGTCCCTCTTTCTCCCAAAGCCCTTACATTTCCAGGAAGGGACACCGCTTGGTCCCTCTGGAGTCTCAGCTCTGTCTTACTAATCAGCATCAGTTCATGGACCTCACCGCACATCCCGCGTGCGAGAGGGAAAGGGTTCCCCTAGAAGGGATGGGCTGGCTGTGAAATACAAGCTAATGAAATTTATTGATTTATCAGCAATAACGACAGAAGACAGAATTATCTTTGAAGCAGGGGCATGACCGATTGAGCCGTCCGTAAGGGTCTGGCTCTAACCAAGGATGGAGCCCATGCTTGGTTTACTTACAGTGTAGAGATCAGAAGGGGGCCAGTAGGAGCTGCTTCTGTGAAAAACAGGATAGGGGGTGGAATTAAGCAAACCATTTGGCTCTAGTGGGTCATTCCCACATCTAGGGCCTGCATTTGAACTTCAGAGGAGAGTTAATGCAAGATAACCACTTGACTCAGGCATTGTCGATCAGTTATTAATAACGCAGGGTTCCTAAGACCAGATTTTCCTGGTTAAGAGGCCCAGCTACGCTTAGTTCTCATATAGGCCATGGGTGGCTTCCCACACAGGGACATGGTGCTCTAAGTAGCCAGTCTTAGGTATAAGCTCCAGTCTGTGACATTTGGTGGACTCTGTGACCTGGGAAGGAGAGGACAGCCTAGAGATCAGGTTTGGATTCCATCTACTTCGGAGTAAGACAGTTAAGCTCAGGGGTTGTAGATGGGGCTTAGGGACTCTGCCCAAATGAAACGTCAACCACACCCTGAAACAGCCCCACCTGCCTTCTGATTCTGGGCACATGGGGACAAACCAAGCTACTACTGAATTCTTGGTATTAGAAGAATGCCCCTTTTACTTATTCCTCCTGCTAAAGAAAGAAATCCTTTCCCTTTCAAGTGTTTAAGGAAAAAAATCTACTGAACTTTGTCTCTTTGGTCTCTTTGGAAGACAGATCTGGGTTTGATTCTATCACAACAAAGAATTTGCCTTGTTAAGTAAGATTAGAGATTGGAGGGGTTCCTCTTTTCTGTCTCTTTCTGTCCTTTTTTAAACCTGAAGAAACACTGACTGTGAAGATAGCGTGTCTGACTCAGGACCCCCCAGCTTGGCTCCAGCTTGCCTATGTGCAAACCCCGAGTACAGTTAACCGGCTCCCCATCCACAGGCTCAAGGCTGGGAGTGCTGGCTTTCAGCCACCATATTGCACACTCCAGGAGTGCCATTTTCAACCTCTTCCATGATGGGCACAGAGCTCTACCTGACAGATAAGGGAAAACCATACTCCCCATAAGGCACTTATGACCCCACAGAGCCAGGTTGTTCATTAGAAGGAGCTGATACTCATACCGTCTTTGCATTGCTGTGTAACCCTGAAGAGGGCACTGAACTTCTCAGATTATAAAGTATGGAGTTGAGCCAGATGGACCTTTTGTCAGGGCCAGGCACACCCTAGTTCCTTTTTCTCCACACTGACCCAGTAAGAGGACGCTATGTTAATGGTCCCATCTGAACCACACTTGGTGGGCCCTATAATAACACATAAATAAAATGTTTCCATCTCATAAGCATTGAGAAGCATGAGGCTTCCTTTGTCTTGTTTTATTTTTTCTTAATTATTTCCATTCATGGCAATAGTTAAAAGAAAAAAAAAAGAAATTTTGCATTAAAAATAGAAGGAATCTGGGAGTACAAGTGTTTTGGAGGAGGGTCCTGGATAGAAGATGCTGTGTAAGGGGGCACTGTGGGGGTGATGTTGCTGGCCTCCATTCCCTTTATCCTCTGTTGGATTCTTCTTTGGGGAACCCCACCCTGCCCTCTGGAGAGGCACCCTGCCCTCTGCGGGGACAGTCAGTCAAGGCTTCTCCTTGCTTTCCAGGACAAGGGGCCAGCCAGTGTCCCAGGAGAGGCTAGTTTAAATCTCTCTTCCAGAAAGAAGGGACAGTAACCCACCACCAGTATCATAATAGGCAGAATAATGACCCTAAAGTTGTCCACATCCTAATTCCCAAATTCCAGAAACATGTGAATATGTGACACTCTAGGACAAAGAGGAGCCAAGGTTGCTAATCAACTAACTTCAAAGAGATTATTCCAGATTATTTGGGTGGCCAAACCTAATCACGAGGGTTCCCAAATGTGGAAGAGGAAGGCAGGAGAGCACATGCCACAGGAATGTGACGCTGCCCACCTGCAAGATGGCTTTCCAGAGGAATGTGGGTGGCCTCAAGAAGCTGGAAAGGGCTAGAAAACAATTCTCCCTTGGAGGCTCCAGAGGGGATATAGCCCGGTTGATGCTTTTAGCCCAGCGAGACTCATGTTCACTTCTGACATCCAGGACTTTAAGAAAAATCATTTGTGTTGTTCTAAGTCACTAAATCTGTGATGGTTTGTTACAGCAGCGGTGGGAAACTAATACACCCATCTCAGAGGGTTGGTCTTGAGAATTACAGGAGACACTGCTGGACACATGGTAAGAGCGAATGAAGGGCTGGGGTTGTGGCTCAGTGGTAGAGCACTTGCCTACCACATGAGAGGCACTGGGTTCGATCCTTAGCACCACATAAAAATAAATAAAAAAGGTATTGTGTCCATCTACAACTAGAAAAATAATAATTAAAAAAGTGAAGGAAGCTGGCTGTCCTTGTTAGTTGGTGTGCAGAGGTATGAAGCTGAGCAGTGTCCCCCTTTCCCCTACCACCCCATCCACCCTCCCATTCCTGGATCCTGAGCCTGCACCTTCCTGCCTAAGTTACTTTGTGATGCTTCCTTATGATCACACACCCGAAGACTCCCTTCAACCCGCTGGAGTCTAAATTGCATTTGAAGTAGCTTGTGCGGCAATGTTAGCCCTCTGATTAGCTTCTTTCTGAACTCCAAAACGAGGGTAATCAGAGTGGAGCAAAGATCTGACCGTGTGTGCTGGAGGGAGGAGAGGGCAGGGGATCTCTCCATAGCAATTTTCTAATAAGACAGTAAGAGCTGCTAAAAAGCAGGCTGGTGTCCCCCTGCAGGCCTCTGGCCCCTCTGTAAACATGAAGTCTCAGGCTTACCCTCCCAGCATGCGCCTGCTGCTTTAGCTCCTCCTTCTCCCGGGTCTCTCCTCTGAAATAATCCTTTGCTCTTGAGATTAGGAAAATGATTATAAGCCAGCTGTCACTTATACCCAGCCAGGTCCTACAGCTCAGGTCAGCTTGGCTCAAACTCCCCAAGTACACGGAGCGTGACATCCCAAAGCCCCCTCTGAGACTCCTGATCATTTCCAGGTGGGGTCTGGCTTGCCCCAGCTCGCATCTGTTCAGAGGAAGATTTATGGGAAGATAATGAGGCTGCAACTCCACTCACTGATGGGAGGCTTCAGCAAAGCGCTCATGTGGTCATATTGTTTTTGTAAGCTGTGCCAAAGTTTGACATTTTTATATTCTTTTTCTTTAATGGAAATCTTGCTCAAGTATAAGCTTCAGGTTCTGTGAAATCTGAATCTGCCCCTGCATCTTGCCCCAGGCAGGAGGCTGGGTCCTTTCACCAAAAGACCTTACCTCAAGGTATTAGTGAATATATTGTATTCAAGTGTGTGTGTGTGTGTGTGTGTGTTTCGGAGAGTGGTGGAATGTCTAGAAGGGTTTCACACTCGCAGCTGGCACTAGGCATAGATGCTCTAAGAAATTCTCTTTAGCCGAGGACCCGCCTCTTAGTAGCTGTCTGGTTTCTCTCTTCCCCGACGTTGCCTCCTTTCTCCTCTCAGGAGCACAAGGCATTCCTTCAACCATCCCCTCAGGGTTCTTCCCCAGTAGCCTCCCTTCTCTGCCCTCAAGAAGTTCAACCAGGTATTTTCCCAGACTTGCTTCCCTAGGAAGACTTCAGGTATTTGCTGTTAGGAAAGTGTATTTTGTATATCACTACATGACTTTCACGGGCAGTGCTGGGCTCTTCCAGAGCTGGGGTGAGTAGATCCAGTAGTGGAGTAGTGGAGTTGCAAAGGAACCTGGGGAAGCGGAGGCAGCTGGGAAAGGGGTCCAGCTGAGTGTTTTGTAAAAAGAGAGTGTGTTGAGATGTTGGTCCTAGGTCCATCTCTCCCATCTTTTTGGAAGTCCCAGGACTTACAGCCAGCTGAATAGCACTAGGGAAAAGGGTAATTCCCTCCTTGTGCCCAGCTGATCCATCAACCCCAAATCCTCCCTCCTTAGAAGGAACAGGAGTGCAAACTCTTATAATTAAAAATCTTTTCTTATGCAAATTCAAACTACACTGAGAGTGTATCTCACTCAGATCATTAAGAATATAAATAATAACAAATGCTGGTGAGGATATGGGGGGAAAGGCACACTCACTCCCTGCTGGTGGGACTGCAAATTGGTGCATCCACTCTAGAAAGTAGTATGGAGATTCCTCAGAAAACTTGAAATGGAACCACAATTTGACCCAGCTATCCCACTCCTTGTTATATGCCCAAAGGACTTAAAATTCGCATACCGTAGTGACATGGCCACATCAATGTTCATAGCAGCTCAATTTACAATAGCTAAGCTATGGAACCAACCTAGTTGCCCTTCAATAGATGAATGGATGAAGGCAATGTGGTATATATACACAATGGAATATTACTCATCCATAAAAAAGCATGAAACTATGGCATTTGCCTGTAAATGGGTGGAACTAGAGACTATCATGGTACGTGAAATAACAATCCCAAAAAACCAAAGGCTGAATGTTCTCTCTGATATTCTGATGCGGACTCAGGGTGGAGCGGAGGCTAGATTGGACAGGAGGTAACAGAAGGAAGGGAGGTGGGGTAGGAATGGGAAGGACAGGATGAACGGGCCCTAACTTCCCTACGTTCATATATGACTACATGACCAGTGTAACTCCACATCACGTACAACCACAAGAATGGGAAGTTAGACTCCATGTATGTATGGTATGTTTATACTGTCATGTGTAACTAAAAAGAATAAATCAAAAAAATTTTTCTTAAAAAACAAATTCTTGTCAGAGGAGAAATTAGAAAAACAAGTAAGATAGAAATACTGTGCAGTAGCCGTAGGCAGAAGGCAGAGGAGACGGCAGCTAAAGATGATGCACCTGGGAAGCCCCAGCTGCAGGGCTGTGCAGGCATCTCTTCCTGGATGGGTGCGGTGAGTCCTGAGTTGAGCAAAGCAGCCTTTGTTTCACACACAGCTCGAAAGGACGGATGGAAAGTCCTCCTCCCTGCCTGAGCTTTTCAGATGCAGAACAACTTGGAAATGCCAGCACAGAGCGAGGGCACGTTATCAGGAAAGCTGCCTACGCAGCTCACAGAAAGACAAGATTTGCAGGCTGACTTGATCTTTGTTAGACATTGATCTTTGACTTTATAATCGGTGGCAAATTCTGCTCAAATCCAAAGGCCAGCTGGTCTCCTGTGGGAACCTAGATCTTAGTTGGGGGAAAAAGAGGAATTTTAAAAGTATTATGCTTAAACATTATATTTTAAACCAATAAAACAATGTCTTCAGAGCTTGCAATAAATTCCTTTTGGTGTTTTTTTCTTTTTTTCCTCCTCCTCCTCCTCCTCCTCCTCCTCCTCCATTCTTCCCCAGGAGTGCTTTACCACTGAACTACATCCCCAGTCCTTTTACTTATTTATTTATTTTTATTTTGAGATAGGGTCTTGCTAAATTGCTGAGGCTGACCTTGGACTTGTGATCCTTCTGCCTCAGCCTCCCGAGTCACTGGGATTACACTCTTGTGCCATGGTGCCAGTTCCTTTTGGTTTTTAAAATGCCTTAATTATTTGGAATTTAGAAGGACTTGAAGACCCATCTACTCCACCCCAATTATCAAGATGTGTCTTACCTGAAAAGATTTGCAGAGTGGTGTCAGTTTATACTCTAGTACATGATTTGCCTGGAAAACGACATTGATTTCCATGATCTAGAAATAACATAGGCCATTTTGGAAAATACTGACCCATCTGTGCTAATACTGGAGCTAGAAATGACTTCAAGAACCTGGCAGCTGAAGTCTGTGGCTCTTGGAAGATCACCAACATCTGAAGCCAATGATAGCTTAATTTCTCTTTTGGAAAACCCTCCAGAATCTGGATTTCACAGTGTCTGGTTTTTAGTACCTAATCATTATTCTTACCAGGGTGTTCTTTCCAGAGAAGTTGATTTTCTCCAGCTGCAACTTAAGCGCAGGTCTATGGGAAGCAGTCATGAATAATCGAAGTGGTTCTGAGTACATGTCTCTCCCAGGGCGAAGGCATCCCTGGGCGTGCTGCGTGCTGTTTTCACCTCTCTGCTCATCTGTTCTCTGCTCTGCCTGGGCACCTGGAGGATGGTCCTGAGGACAGCAGTGATGGGGTCCCTCTGCCTGCTGGTTTCTGGTTGGGTCGGCCAATGGGAGACACCGGCACACAGGAGGAGACAGAAGCCAGAGAGGTCTTCCCTGTTTGGCCCTGGCTCTGTCCATGGTGGTGACCCCATGAGCTCAGCTCCCACAGCGGGGTCCTTGCTCATGGCTCCAGCTTTCTTGGGGCTCTGAGAATATCTTTTCTTCTCTGGCGTCTTCAGGACCAGAAGTGGCAGCAGCCCTGACTGGGTAGGCTCCAGGTTTCCTTCACCTGCCCACAATCTGCAAACAACCCGGTCACTGAAGTCTCTGAACCATAAGGGCTAGAGTCAGTTTCCAGGCAGAATTCTGCCTGAGGAGCAGGGTGAGCTGTCTGAAGCCTCTTAGCTTTGGCCAGCATCAGGGAACTCCATCAGGTTCAAGTCTATCCCATTTGCTCCCTGGACTACCTCCAAAGGTCTGGGCTTCCCCATTTGTTCTGAGGCCAGCAGGACTTCTGTGCATCATGGACAATTGTGCTGTGCCACCACGGAGAAGGTTCTGGAATGGGAGTTGTGAGTGACCACAGGTGGAATCTACTTCACTCTCTAGTGCCAGGAGGAACTGACGGAGTAGACAGTGTTGACCTCACGGTCCCTCTGTGGAGGGGGAAGGACATTTGCAGAGTGGGGTGGGGGCTACAGAGACCACCTTCAACCCCCCCCCCCCCAGTGCTTGCCTTGGTTTGCTCAGTCCTTCTTGCTGGCCCCTGTGAAACCCCTTCTCTTCCCTCTCTGCCCTGCCCAGCCCTGCTTCCAGGGCTCTTTCAAAACAGAAAGCAAGACATTGAGGTGAGGTGCCTGGCCCTGCAAAAACTCCATTCTGATCCCTATGTGACCTCTGTGACTTTCAATGTGGGAAGAGCCCCTTCACTCCCTGGGCCTCAGTTTCCCCATCTATGAAGAGATGCTCAGCCTACCTCTCCCTCTAACACAGACTTTAGTGTAAATGCACACATAAGGGCACTTTGAAAATTATTTTTGTACCACTTGGGCTTCCCCTTTTTCTGATTCCTCACATCCAAGTTCTCAGGAAGTCCTGTCAGCTTGATCTCCAAAATGTCCCTAGAATGTAGCACTGAACTAACAGCCTCCAAACTGGCTTTCTTATCTTTATTTGGGCCACTGCCCCCCAAGTCTACTCTCCACCCAACAGCCAGAGCAATTTTTTAAAACCATAAATTAAAAACATAATACCAGGTGCAGCAGTACACGTCTGTAATTCCAGCGACTTTGGAGGCTGAGGAAGGAGGATTCCAAGTTGGAGGCCAGCCTGGGAAATGTAGCAAGACCCTGACTCAAAATAAGATTTCGAAAGGGGTTGGGAATGTAGCTCAGTGGTAAAACACCATGGGTTCAATCCCTAGTACCAGGTGGGGGGAAAAGTGATAATTCTCCAGAGGTCCCCAGCACATGTGGACAGAAGCCAAACTCATCTGCAAGGCTCTGGTGCTCTGCTGCTCTCCTGGCTAGCACTCAGACCCCCTGTCTGCATGGTTCACTGCTTTCTAGAGTGCCTGGCTTTCAGAGCACACCCCCGCCCCAGGCCTCTGCTCCTGTGGATCCCTCTGCCTGGAGTGCACAATGGCTCCTGATTCATTCAGACCTCTCTTCAAGGTCTTGCAGCAAGGCCTCTTCACTCCACAGCACTGGGCTCAGGACTCCTGGTTCTGTTTCCCTGACTCTATTGCTCTCCGAGTCTCTGACCTCTCAGGGCGAGCTGCCTGCTCACTCACCTGCTTGCTCCTCTTGGTTCCCTGGACAGAATATCAGTTCAGAGCTGGATCCCCACAATAGTGCTTGGCACATAGTAGATGCTCAGCAAAGTTTTGGTGAATGAGTGAATGAATGAATGGGACTGCATGTTATTCTCGTCACTTTGACGTAGGTCTCTTTACCCAGAGATAGGCCTTGGTGTATGTTTGCAGATGTCTCCATGAGATTGCGTGTCCATAAGGGAGTAACAATGGGAACTGGAGTTTATGGCTCTTACAGGAAGCTCATAATAAAAGCGGGTGGCGGTGAGGGCCCATGGGAAATTTTCACATGGGTATATAAAAATTAGCCTTGGAATGCACAATCTTATTTTTAAAAGAAGCTAGGACTAAAATATGCTGTGTGTTGGTTTTATTCTGAACACATCATTGCAAAAATGCAGTGTCTTGGTCATTTCCTTCTTCCTGTGACAATACAAGAGTTCCAAAGTCCAGTTCTTTACAAGAAGGAAGTGGGACAATGACATGACTAGTGGGAGGGTGGAGGGGAGGAGTGAGAGGAGAGAGGCTTTTCTGGAGGGATGGGCTGGACAGGTGTGCCAGGAGTCAGGTGCAAGGGACCAGTCTGGTGGCAAGTTTTGTGCAGGAGGAAAGGTTTGGGCTCTGCTTGGAGATGGGGTATGCAGGGCCGCGTGCCTGCCAGGAAGGATGTCGTAAGCAAAGGGAGTCGGTGGGACAGTGGCAGGGTGTAGATGGCTTCCACTGGAGCGGGGACTTGGGGCATAGAATGAGAACCAGCTTGGCCACTGGGTGGGAAGTCCTGCCTGCAGCCTCCCTCCAGCGTGTGTTGGTGGAGCCCTGAGCACAGGGCAGGTGCTGGGCCAGGTCGGAGCCATTGGTGGGGTTTAAGTGGGACCGGAATGGATGGCGACAGAACCCACCATTACCTCTCTAGTTACCACTTCGCCAGGCCCAGGAACACTTTACCTGAATAAGATGAACCGAAATGAGTCTGAGGGATTTTTAAGTTGTGGTTTTTTCCCAGGTGGAAGGGAATTCCATGTGTCACAAATGGACAGTCCCACAAAAATGCTGATGGAGCGATTTGTGGTTAGATGGCTCCGGGTTTGAGCTCCGGGTTTGTCTGGGTTCTGTCACTCAGTAGCCGAGTGACCTAGGAGCCTGGCTTCTCTGAGGCTCATTTCCTTACCTATATGCGAGTAATTTCAGAACCTACTCCTGCCATGCGGATTCTGTGAGACAGTGTACCTGAAATTCTTAGCCCAGGGCCGGCCTGGAAGAAGTGTCTGGGGGCCACTGTCGTGGCCCTTACTAGCAAGAACATAAGGCCAGGAGATGCTTCCCTGACAGTGGCACTTCCCTGACAACAGAGGACCCAGACGAGCCACCCACCTGGCAGGGGACAGGCTCAATTTCTGAGAGACATGCATTAATGAAGATGACCTACATTTTGCAGGCACAAGCGCATCTTTAGACACCTTTCGTTGGCTGACTGCTTTCGGCTGTTCCAAGTGTTTCCACGTCTCTGCTTCCTCAGTGAGGTAAGTGGGATTCACAGATGAAAGAGGGGAGCTGTCCCACCTGTCACTCAGTTGTGAGCTCTAAGGATAGCAGCCTGGCCATGACTGGCAGTGTGGCACAGTGAGGCCCGGTGCCAGCTGCCCTGAGCATCCTTGTCATACACACAAAGCTGAGGCTTCCAGGGCCCTCAGTGTGAGACCTGACTGTGGCCAGGGATGTCTCCCCATCTCGTCCTCCTGGGTTGGAGTTGGGTCTTGACGCCTACCTGGGGCTGGCCTTCCCGCCCTAAGTTGCCTCCTGCTGAGGGGGCAGAAGGCACAGCGGATGCTCTCTCTTGCTGGTCCCCTCCTGCTCTCTGGGTACCATGGCAACAGATGCACCTCTCAGAACCATGGTACTTCTATTACCTAATTCTAAATACCACTACTGCCCTGAATTGGCTAGGCTGACCCTGAGAAGATCCACAATGATTCAGAGCAAGAGCCCCTTTGAGGTACTGAGAGCTGGGCTGCTGCCCAGCCTTGTAGGTCACCCCAACACAGGTCCCTGCACTCATTCTTGCCTCCAGGAATCACTGGGGAGGTCTTTCCATGAATTCCCTGGCTTATCGCCATGAAGCAAGGATGTGCTTTAGGAAATGGTGTTTGTCTTCTTACAGATTTTGAGGTTCTTGGCAACAGGCCCTTGTCCTCATTAAATTTACTGCTGCAGCACCTCGCATAGAGTAGGTTCTCACAGCACATCTTGGTACCAGGCCTAGACAGGCTGTGACCAGAAGAACCTAAGACTTAGTGGCTCATGGAGAAACTGGCACTGCAAGCCAGATCACAGGTGGGGACACACACAGGTGGTGATGTACATGTGTATACATACCCGCGTACATGCATACACACATATACTGAGAAAGATGGAAATAGATATTAAAAAATGCCAGTAAACATTATCTGTGGCTGGGCAAGATTATGGATGACTTTAGCTTTTTTTCCCTATGATTTCCAACTTCTATACTGAATTCATATAAAATGACTTTGGAAATTAGATATTTAAAAATTTTGTTTGAAAAAAAAAAAAAAAAAAAAAAACAGAACCCCCCCGGGGCCTCTCCCCATCCTGAATTTGGTGCTGGATTCTAAGGAGACAGCCCTCTTGCTTCCAATTGCCTGGGAACAAAAGGAAACCAGCTGCGACATTTCAGCTGGAGTAGTGGGGGCTAGGATCTTGCAGTGTTTTGCTTATACACCCAACTAGAAAATGAGACATCTTGTGTTTTGGGTAAATCTCTTCCACTAATCATGGGGATACTCCAGGTCTATCCGCCAGAGTGACTGGTATAATTACAGACTCCGTCTCCAAGAATAATGCCAGCAGTCAAGTGGATTGTGCACAAAGCAAGCCCAAGCCTTCCTGGAGCTGGGAGAGATGTGGTTCTCCCCTGAGTCACAGATGCCAAGGGTGAGAAGGCTGGTATAGACAGATTTCAGGTGGAGACAGAAGTGTGTCCATAGCTACTGTGAGTATTTCCCAAGGATTTCCAAATAAGTACATGAATTTGGTATCAGAAAAGGATTTCCATAGTCCAGGAATCTCTTTAAGGGCAGATGACCGGAGTCTGACAAGTGAGTTCTCTGTGTCTCTTTTGTAAGTGAAAACATTTTGTACCCATCCAGGGGCTGTGACCAGTTTAGTCATATGTTCCATTAAAACACACGCAATTTAGAGCCCAAAGAGGTGAATGGAAAATGACCAATAAAATGTGTCAGTGCCTAGTCACAAAGGCCATCTGCCATTCCTGTTTCCTCCCCAGGGGTTTGGGGACAATGCCATGAAGATAGAGGCTGACTTGGCTTTGGAAACCTGATGACACGGCAGCCTCTTCCCTCCTGGTGTCCACTAGTATTAAGGTGACATGCCTCAAGTCCAGCTCAAAGAAGACGTCCTTTGTAAGAATTCATAGAAGTTGTTTTCCTGTCTATAAATGATAACATTGAATAGAAACCCCTTCCAATTCAGTCCTCTTCCATCACTGGACTAACCTCTGTCTCCTGACAAAAATAGAAACTACCAAATATGAGGAGGTAGGATGATTCTCAGTGGGGAGTTTTCTCAACCCTATAATTTTTAAAAAATATTTTTTGTGTTGTCAATGAACCTGTATTCTACTTATTTATATGCGGTGCTGAGAATTGAACCCAGTGCCTCACACATGCTAGGCAAGTGTTCTACCACTGAGCCACAACCCCAGCCCTCAGCCCTTTAATCTTTTTGCATTCTCTTGGCATCTTGAGATATAGAACCTGCAATAATTAGCCCCATGACCATCCCCCACAATGGATCCTACTGCCAACAATGACCCTTAGTTAAATCCCTGCTTGTCCTCCCTCACCCCAGTTTCTGACCTCAAAACATGACCAGCGCCACCGCTACATTAATCACATGAAGCCAAGAGAGGAAAGAGGAAGGCTTGGAACTAAATCTATCTTCTTGCACCCTGTTTCCAGAGGGAAGAGCCTGAACCCTAAAACAGAAGAGAATGCAGGGACTCCAAGCAGAGGGAGCCCTCAGTCCTAGGACAAGGAAAAACGGGGCATTACGAGAAGGGATTTGTCATTGTAAAGTGTGGACCACAGGCAGAGTTCACAGGGAAGCATGTCTGGACAGTGTGGCCAGTGGGTCTGGCACTGGTGGGAGAACTGGAAATGGAGGGTGGGGGCCCATGGGAGTGTGCCAGCAGCCCTTCCTCGTGCCTCTGCCCAAACAACATCTTTCAGAGTTACTGCTTTGCTTCTACCTCTCAGTTCATGTAGAACCTCCATTTTGATGAAATGGAACTTAAAACTTACACAAAGAATAGAAATTTTTGGTGGTTATTTTTTTTTTTCTTTTTTGCAGTGCTGGGGATCGAACCCAGGGCCTTGTGCACGTAAGGCAAGCACTCTACCAACTGAGCTATCTCCCCAGCCCTTTGGTGGTGGTTTTGATACTGGGAATTGAACTCAGGGATGCTTAACCACTGAGTCACAACCCCAACACTTTTTATTTTTTACTTTGAGACAGGTTTTGCTAAGTTGTTTAGGACCTTGTCAAGTTGCTGAGGTTGGCTTTGAACTCACGATCCTCCTGCCTCAGCCTCCTGAGCCACTGGGATTACAGGCATGCATCACCACACCCAGCTAGCACAGGATTTTGAATGAGTTTCTAGAGTGAACGAGTTAACAGAAGAACAAGCCAGCCCAGGATGCAAAGCAATCTCAGATGGGGGCACCCTTAAGATATGCGCCTCGGAAAGCTAGGCTGTCTACAGGCTGTCGGAGGGAGGAAAGGATGCTTCACCTGGAGATCTGAGAGGGGAGAGCAGCAGGTCACGGCAGGGATGACATCCTCCGCCCCAGAGCTGCTTTTCTATTTCAGCTCACCTGGACTTCTCTGAGAATCTTCTCCTCTTTTAAGTCTCCCAGACATTTAGTAGCATGAGGAATGTGTCTTAGGGTACAGTACAGGAAATAGAACAGAAAAGGATTTAATACAGGGAGGTGGTGTGCATGCAAGTCATCAGAAGCCATGGGGAAGTGAAGCCCAGGGGCCACCGCTCGACTGGAAGTTTCCAGATCATGCCCCACAACTGTGATTGAGTCAGGACACTGTTGCCATGACGCTGTGATGGCAGCAACTGGAACTGGCTCCTGCAGTTGGTCAAGTCCATTGTAGCTTGGCCATCCCTCCCTCTGCCTCAAGCCACCTCCTGGGCTCTTTCCTGTGGCTTCCAAAACAAAGTACCACCAACTGGGTGGCCTAAAACAACAGGGAAGGAATGATTCCTTCACCGTTTTGGAGGCTGGATGTCTGAAGACAAGGTAACCACAGAGCTGGCTTCTTCAGAGACTCTGTAGAATCCTTCCATGCCTCTGGCTAGCATGATGGCGGCCAGTAATTCATGGCATTCCTTGACCGAAAGCACATTACTCTGAACTCTTCCTCTGTCATCACATGGCACTGTCCCCATGTGTGTCTTCCTGTGGCATTTTCCTCTTCCTATAAAGATACCAGTTATATAGGATTGAGGTCCACCCTAATGAACTCATTTTAACTTGACAACATGTGCAAAAACCCTATTTCCAAACAAGGTCACATCCTTGGGTATTTGACCTGAGGACTTCAACATATCATGCTAGGAGACACAATTTAACTTATAGATCTTTCTAAATTGTATGGAAGCATCTCACCAGCAGAACCTCAGTCATATTCAGATCCTTAGCCAGGCAGACTGGGAAATGCAGGATCAGTTTTCTGACTCTCCAAATAGAGCGAGCGTGAATTGAGAGAGAAGAACCCACCGTGTACCCAGCACAAGAGATGCTGTAAGTACCACCATGTCTGGCTGAATAGATTACATGATTGTGATACACAGAATGAGAGATGGTACAGCAGAGTGGTCTGCAGCTCTGGGGTCTGGTGGTTAAACCTTGGTCCTGCCCTGGCTGCAAGGTCTAAGACTGGTCAGTTACTACTCTGTAACCCTCAGATTCCACACCTGTGAGTGGGAATAATAATAGCAGCCACTTCTCAGGGTCAGGGTTTATGTGAAGATTAAATGAGACAGTGGACTCAAAGTCCCGAGAGCCAGGCACACAATATGCAGTCTACAGATGGGAACTTCCATGAAGTTATGAAACTTACTAGGCCTCTTCTGTGTCCTGTCATGGTTACGGATTTGGAGGAAACACAGAGGTAGGAATGAACTGTACAGAAAAGTCCTCTGGAATGTGTGGGTTAAGATCAGAAACTCCAGGAACTTGAGCCAAGGTATAAATTTCTCGCTGTCAAGAATTGTCTCACTTGCAACAGTGACCCATCAGTGTGCCAAGAAGCTCAGGGATTTAGTAGTGGCTTTTGAGATTTGTTGAGATAAGAAAAGAAAAAGTAGCTGACAACCTACGTGTGGGGTTACATAAACACAGGTATGGTTATATGTTTGTTCTTGAAAAAGGGAAACAGAGGTCAGGTTAACCAGATTTAGGGCTCAGATCACACATTTTTTTTTTTTTGGTAGTTTTAAGATGCACAATTGTGGAGATAACTTTGTGAAGGTCAGTAAGACTTGAAGGGGGACATATTTTGAATTTTATTCTTATGAAATCTGTCACTTTAAGTACTATAAAGCAGTGAAGTCAGAAATCAGACCTTTATTCCTCAGATTATGGAGAATTCAATTGGCAAAAATTAAGCATTATATAATTTAACAATTAAAAAAAAATCCAAAACAAAAATAAGTTGAAGATTTGAACAGACATTTCATTGATGAAGACATACAAATGGCCAATCACATGAAAGTCACCCCCAACTGGGAGGAGCCCAAGTGTCCATCAACTGGTGAATGATTCAACAAATTGCAGATTACAGAGAATAATAATGTACTGTACATTTCAAAAAAACTAGAAAAAGGGATTTATTTTTATTTTAATGGGTTTATTTTTGTCCACATTTTTATTGGTGCATTATAGTTGTATATAAGGATGGGATATGTTACATATTCATGCATACACACAAAATAACAAAATAATTTGGCCAACATCACTCCCCAGCACTTTTTCCTTGATAAAGGGATTTTGAATGTTTTCATTATAAAGAAATGATAAAGTTCTGAGGGGATAAATATGTTTACCCTAATTTAAATATTATATAATGTATGCATGTATTGAAACATCACATGGTATCCCATGAACATGTACTTTTTTATTTTTAATAAATATGAACAGAAAGACTTTATTTTATAATATAATTTATTTTCAGTTTAAAAATAGACATTCAAATTTAACCTGTACATATGCATGTAATGGAATACCACTCATCAATAAAAAGGGGAAAGATGGCAATGTATGGAACACAGATAAATCTCAAAAACACGATGCCCAAGGCAAAGAGGTCAAACACAAAAGATGATGTGTTACACGAATACATTTCTGTGATGTTCTAGAAACTCTAATGGCAGGAAGCAGATCAGTGGTGCCTGAGGCTGGTGAGCCGGGGAGCAGCCCTCTGGGGCAGGGGGATTTCTTAGGGTGAGGGGATTGATTGTTTTGGTTCTGGACTGTGGTGGTAGGTATGTTCCTGAACCCATTCCTAGCAGCCGCCTCTATCCTGGGAAGAACCCAGATATGGAGAGAGTGTTTTGCCAACTTAGGGCCTGGAGTGAAAATAAAAAAGAATTGATTGATGTCATTTTCTATTTCTCTCTTTGTCCACCATGGGTTTCTAACAAGACTGTTTTCTTTTAAGAACATTTAGTATGAAGAGAGCTTAAATGATTTAAAACTTGTAGGTGGGTGGGGAAGAACTATATCAGGCTGTCAAGCTAGCCCAAAGCCTTCTCCAAAGCCTCCTCCAAAGCCCCCTCTGCCTACAGATTCTTTGCTTCAAATCTAATTTCCTGTTCCTGGTGGCTACCAGGGCAGCTTGGTGGCCCTCCCTTCCCATCCTCAGATCTCATCCAGATCTCCTCTAGCTGTTTCTATCTGTCTATCTGTCTCTCTCTCTCTCTCTCTGCAAGCTGAAATGCTGCATCCACGACAAGATGAGCTGAATGTGACTCAGAATGCAGAGATGAACATCTGGAAGCAGCTGAAGCAGGGGGGTCCCTGAACTTCACTCTGCAGCTACACTTGGGCACCTGCGTCTGAAGGGGCCTGACGTCAGTAATGTCTGGTTTTCTTGCTCTTCCCTTGAGCCTTGTGTCTACTCTAGCCTTTTACAGCAATCCATTCCAGAACTTTCTGTGTGCTAGATACCACACCAGGTGCTGGAGACTGTCAGATAAACAAGGAGAATGTCCTCCATCTTCCTGGCACTCAGTCTGATTGGAGGAGACAGACAAGTTGGCAGTGACTGCAGTGTAGAAAACTCAGAAGAAAGCTGTAGAAGAAACCACTCTGGGAACACAGAGGAAAAAAACTCTCTCTGCATGCTATTTTTTAAAATAGAAAAGTACTTTCTCTCTACTTCCCATTACAGAATTTTAAAAGGTATCCTGATGGGATATCACTGGGCTGCCCAGGATGTCCTTGTGCCTTGGGACACACCTCCCTCCTTTCCCACCCCAGCTCCCACCCTCTGCTCCTTTCAGAGGTGATGGCCTCTCAACCAGGCATCTAATACTGGCCTCGATTCCAGGGCAGGGCTGGGTGCAACTTTGCAGATCAGGACAGTATACACTGGGCAGCTTATCTGGAATTCAGTCAAGGGGCAAATCCAGACGGGCCTGAGCCCCTGAGGAGCAGCTGGAGTGAGCGGAAAGAATGGAGTGGGAGGTGGGGAGGCAAGCTCAGGAGCAGCTCCAAGCTTCATCCTGGGGGTCGATTACAGGGTCCCTGTGACTGCAGGAGGGAACATGACCTGGGGGGTTACTGGGATCCCCAGAGTGGACCTCTGCAAAGACAGCATGCATCTCGCCTATGCCAAGGACCGTGCCAAGGGCTTTCTCCGTGTCAGTCCCCCACACACTTTCTCTTCTTAGATGGTTAAGACTCCGTATATCAACAAGATCTATAGATTAAACTAGAAAGAAACACATCTAATGAACATATGGAAGTTTGCTCAGATTCCTTAAATAGTCAGGTACGGAAACTAAAATTAGACACCATTATGTTTTCATCGCTTATAAATTTTTTTAAAGAAAATCCTGTTTTGGTGAAATTTTGGTAAAATGGGTGAGCTATTAGCTGGCTAGGAGCTGCACCAGTTAATACAATTATGGCACTTTGTCAAGATGTATCAAAAGTCCAGTGTGTTATACTGATCCAGAAATTCCACTTATGAAAAAGATAAATAAGCATCAGTATATACAATCTGTATGTATAGAGCAAAAATTGGAATTACTTGACTAACAATAGGAAAACTAGTCAAATAATGGATAGAACACACTCTCTCTCATACCACAGAGAGACTATCATAGTTATATTTTTGTTCTTAAAAACAATATTTATTCGTTTTTCTGCCATTCTATTTACCTGCAGAGAACAAATACTGGGAAGAAATTCACTGAACATAGTTTTCCTGGGATGGTAGGATTATGGGCTATCTTTATTTTTTTGTTCTTTACATTTTCCCTATAATGAATTTGAATTAGTTTTGTTATCAGAAAAAAAAGATCATTTTTAAAAATCTGTAAAGTATTCTTTCCAAAAAATGAATTGAATAAAGACTTGAGTCCTAACTTCAGTCTGCATGAGAGACAAATACACTGACACTATAAAACAATCTCACAAAATCTAGGACATTCTATAAAGAAAATGATCATTGTTTCCAAAAGCCAGTGTGACCATGTTGGTCTAGGACCTGACTTCCTTAACAAGACCCCTAAAGCGCAAGAAGTTAAATCAAGAATCAATAAATGGGATGGATTCAAACTAAAAAGTTTCTTTTCAGAAAAAAAAAAAAAATCAATAATGTAAAAAGAGAGTCTACAGATCTACAGATTGGGAGAAAATCTTTACCACATGCACCTCAAATAGAGCATTAATCTTTAGGATATATAAAGAACTCAAAAACGTAACACCAAAAAACCAAATAACCCAATCAATAAATGGGCTAAGGAACTGAACAGACACTTCACAGAAGAAGAAATACAATTGATCAACAAATATATGAAAAAATGTTCAACATCTCTAGTAATTAGGGAAATGCAAATCAAAACTACTCTAAGATTTCATCTCACTCTAATCAGAATGGCAATTATCAAGAATATAAGCAACAATATATGTTGGCAAGGATGTGGGTAAAAAGGTTAACTCATACATTGCTGGTGGGACTGCAAATTGGTGCAACTACTCTGGAAAGTAGTATGGAGATTCCTCAGAAAACTTGGATGGAACCACCATGTCACCCAGTTATCCCACTCCTCAATTTGTACCCAAAGGATTTAAAATCTACATACTACAGTGACATAGCCACATCAATGTTTATAGCATCTCAGTTCATCATAGCTAAATTATGGAACCAACCTAGATGCTCTTCAACATATGAATGAATAAAGAAAATGTGGTGTATATATATACAATGGAATATTACTCAGCTTTCGAGAAGAATGAAATTTGGGCATTTGCTGGTTAATGGATGGAGTTAGAGAATATCATGCTAAGTGAAGTAAGCCAAACCCAGAAAACCAAAGGCCAAATGTTTTCTCTGATATGCAGATGGTAATTCACAATAAGCAGGGACAGGATAGGGAAGAACAGAGTTACTTTATATGAGGTAGAGGAGAGTGAAGGGAGGGGAAGGAGTATGGGGGAAGGAATGATAGTGGGCTGAAACAGACATTATTGCCTCAGGTATATGTATGACTGCATGACCGATGTGACCCTGCAATATATATAATCAGAAAAATGAGAGATTACACTCCATGTATGAATGATCCATCAAAATGTATAAATGCATTCTACTGTCATGTACAACTAATTAGAACAAAGTTTTTAAATTAATTTTTTAAAAAGCCAGCGTGACGAGGGACAACCAGGTTGAAGAATCATCTTAGATGACGGTAGACTAAGGAAGGGCAGTACCCAATGATGTGCCCACACCTTTGTCCCGTCCTGATGAAGAGCCATCTCTGAAAAACACCATGGGGGGGTTGAGGAGACCTGAGTGTGAATTTGCGTCTTCATTTCCCTCGGCCACACTACAGACAGATGCAGCTCCCTGACCTGCACCCACCCCAGGACCGTGATCCATGTTAGACATACCCAGAGAAGCCACCACGGTATGTTCCCAAGTCTGAGAGGATTTTTGCACGACTTCAGACTAGCACATTTTTCTTCCCCATTTCATGTAATATAGAATGCTATCTAAAATCAGTTTAGATTTGCTAAACTTTCCGTTGGTACCCACTAATGAATCATCAGTTTCTTAGCTTCTCATACAGGTAATTCTTCCCAAGACTCCCAATGGGGTGGAGAAAGGAGGTATGAATCTGGCTGAAAGAAGACAGAGGAGACCCCCCTACGCCAGCACACCCCCTTCTTTCCACCGCACTGACATTATCCAACTCGATCCTGGACCCAGGGGAGGCTGTGGGTTTGTCTGTTTCTAATTAACAGTAGAAACTTTTGGTTGAAGGCCCAGAATTTCTCAATAAGTGGCCAATTTTATCTCACTAACTTCTGTTATTTGATTCAAAAACTTCTGTTTGAGGGTGGAGGAATAAAAATATCCAACTGGTAATCATCATCCCTAAGGTTTAGTACAATATGTTAATATTCTGTATCTAACAAACTTTCTCTCTGGGGCAGTGTTCTATCCTTCTGGGACGTTCTGTTTGTAGAACTTAGATAAATCTTTGCTGTATACAGCAACGTTCTTAACCTGATGTAACCCTTTCCTCATGTGCTGCTTCCCACAAAATGTTCTCACAAGATGGAGTAGCTCCTGGCAAGCAATTTGCCTCATTGTGATTCCAGCTTAACCTCTAAGTAGGCCAAGGGCATCCTGGAGTGAGTGAGCCTCAGAGAGGTTGAATGGTGTCCCACCCCCAGTCTGGTCAACTTGGACCTTGTTTGGAAAGAGGGTCTTTTATAGATGTAATTAGCTGAGAGGAAGCCATCCTGGATTAGCATGAGCCCTAAATCTAAATCTTGTAATCTTTGTAAGAAAGTCATGTGCACAAAGAGACACAAACACACAGAGAGAAGATGGCCCTGTGATGATGAAGGCAGACCACCAACAGGCAAAGAGCACGGGACACCTTGATTTTTAACTTTTACCCTCTGGAACTGTGATGGACAGATGACAGTCCAAGGAAGCTAACACAGATGCAGAATGAGCAACTGCACCAGGTACTGCTCACTTCCTGAATCATGGTAGGAATCATTCCTTTATGGGATGTGCAGCCTCCAGGGTAATCCAGAAGGATTATCTAGAAGGCAGAGGGAAGGTGTCCATATCCTAGCTTTTTCTGGCAGTCTGTCTTCTTTGCCAACATTCAAGAAGGGATACTTTAAAAATTAATGTCCCCTCGCCAAATCAATTCCGGGAAAGCTTTGCAAAACAGCTCTCCGCTGTGCCTCCTAATTTTCCCCTCCGGAGGGAACAACCTTACGCCCCATCAATGCTCTACAGGGAATGCACTAATCCAGTCTTGGTGCTGGGGACAGGATGCGTGGGAGGGCAGGGCCCACCATCCTCCCTTCTGCGGGTGGGCATGGTCACAGCCAGAGTTTCCCTTAGGACAGAAGCATTTAGAAATGCAGCCATCTCAGAAATGGTCCAGGGAGCCGGCTGCTGTTTCAGAGGCCTGCACTGAGCTCTGGGTTAACCCACCGCTTCTTCCTGAGATTTGGGGTTTAGTGTTTCGGGAGTTTGCGAGTCGGCTGTGGTTCATGGGAGTAAGGCCTGAGGCTGGGCAATTGCTCAGACACTGAGACAAGGTACAGCAAGACAGGGGTGACCATGAGGGTGGGTTCACTGCAGCAAGAGAAAGGCAAGAAAAAGTGGGATATGCCTCAGGGAGAGGGGTGGGCAGATGGGCTAGGGACTGGAACATGCTTCTGTGGTAAGGTTTCAGCCTTTCCTTAGGATGGGGAAGGAGCTTGCGGTGGGAAACCTTGGAGTGGCGGGTAGCCACACCTCTTTGGGCCCGGTGCTTGAGCAGCTGCTGCCCATTTGGGGGAGCAGCTTGTGGGCACATGCACGGCCTTGAAAATATGATGCGTGCCCATAAACCCATGGGAGAGAGTGCTGGGTCTCTTAAATTGGAGAAGACCAGTGGTGCCATTTGTAGTCCGCCGGTAGCCCCAGTCACACAAGGGGAGGGGGAACTTAGGTCCTCATGGAGTTGTATCATTGGTATGGACTCCTCTGGGTCAGCTGCCAATCTGGGCCCTTTTATAGCCACCCCCTGTCTCTCCTCCCCCCGCCCCCCCGCTTCCATTCTAGCTCACCACTAGCTAACTACCTAGGCTAACAATAACCCAGGCTGACAATAGCTTGGTTCTTTTTCCCATGAGAAACGGGTTTCATAATAACTCATTTGGCAAACAATGATTGGGCATTCATGTGTGAACACCGCAGAGCCTCCGGTAGGAAATCGAAAGATGAAGGACATGAGGTCCCACCCTCCGGGGAGCTGTCAGTAAAAAAAAAAAAAACACATTAAGTAGGGCTTGAATGCTTAAGTTATCCACAAGTCCTTACAAGGTTCTTCATCCACCTCCCCCCATCTGCTGATGAGAAACTGGGGCTCAAAAAGTCTGAGTGATATGCTCCCAACCCAATGACATCCCTGGAATCTCACCCATAGTAAGGTCTGGAGCAGAGCACAGTTCCAAGTTCCATGCTCCTTCCTCTGGGGACACACACACTCATTACCAGGGAGTGAGGGAGGGCTGGCAGGAGGCAATCAAAACCCAGGGCCAGATTTCCAGATTGATCCTTGTGTGAGGGAAAGGAGCCAATTGAACATGCCACCATAGGGGTAAGATGAGAATCCTAGGCTCCCAGCACCTGTGGGGCAGGGTTGGGGCTAGCAGAAGGGGCGAGGGCAGATACAGCAGGGGAGAGAGTGACCTGTTCTCAAGGACCTGTTGGTGAAGGATGGAAAAGAGCACTTGTCTGAACTTTAGGGCAGCAGACTCAATTTATTACCAAGGGCACATAAATGTCCCGAGATCCTGACTGCATCCATTGGGTGTGGCCTGGGCGTCAGAACTCTGAGCTTTCATAGTCCTATGATGGTGTTTCTTTTTCCTTGTCCTTATTTAAAAAAAACTCCACCAGGGAACCTTGGGAGGTATGGGTGAGACATAGGGTTCACATCAACCCACACCAGGGTCTGCCCAGGTCTGGGTGAGGAGGATGCTCCAGACCACTATGTATGTATGTTTTGTGTGTGTTTAAAATTAGGAATGTTTTACAGATAGTAAAGTTGACCCTTGGAAGTTTACAGCTTTGTGAGTTTTGACAGATGCATAGAATTGTGTGATCATTGCCACAGTCAGTTCTATCACCCAAAATATTCTCAGGGGATGCTTTCCAATGCGGTTCCAGTGACACAGTTTAGTTTCAAACACAAATCCCCCAATTTTCTGCATGAAAGAAAGGTGTCCCAGGTACCTTCTATTTCTGGCATGGACCACTTTTCTGAGAGTTCGAAGCAACGATTCACCCAACCATCCAGCTCTGCCTCATTAGAGTGGCTGTTGAAAAAGCCAGGTTGCTAATGTCACTTTTCTTGCTCCTCCCGAGGCCAATTTTCTGGACCTGAACAGCACCCACAGTCAATACCTCCTAAGATCGCAGAGACGACTTCTGTGGGAGGAAAAAAATCACCTGTTTCCCAGAGCAATCACAGATGCAGTCCTTGCCAGCTGTTCCCAGCTCCTGAGAAATCATTTAATTGGTTTGGAGGTCATAGAATCCTCTTCCAATTAGGGTCCTGTCATGCCAGCTGCCACCTGCACTGGGGACAATCGGATGGGGTATTGTAGGACAAACAGGCCCAGTGTTAGCTGCGGCCACAGTCCTTTGGAAGCATTTGGCTCCTTCTAAGAGGCAGACTGTCCTCTGGCCTAGGGCTCAACTTCATCTCCAGGTTAATTATTGGGGAACCAGAAGGAAATGAACAGAACGGTGATTCTCATTTCAGCCTCTTTCCATTTTCCAGACTCCAGGGACCGGATAGGGCTGTCAGGGTAGGGAAGGGCCTTCCCTCTCACCTTTCAGACTACAGAGCTGGTATTTGTGGACAGCATCCCCCTCCCCCATGACGCTGACACCACACTCTGCCTCGTCTCAATGCCAGGGAGGGGACCCGGTGACGAGCTAAGTGGCAGGAACATGCTGAACAGGGAGCAGTGCGTGCGTGGGAGTATATTGAACAAAATGTTCCCGTGTGAGGAGGCCTTGCAAGAAAATGGGGTGGGGTGTGGGGGACAGGCTGAATGGTGAAGTCAATGACACCTTTTCTGCAAACCCACCTGGAACACGCCTCCTAGCATCTAAAGTCATGTCTGCATTGCCCCCGGGCCTGAGGATCAGCTGCCCCTGGGCTTTGGAATGACTCTACTCTGAGCAAAGACCCCAAAGAGACCAGGACTGTGGGCCGTCAGAGGAGGCTGAGCAGCTGAGCCTTGTTAGAGAGGGTTTATTGGACCCCCACCCCCAACATGCTTTTCATCAGGGTGGGGAGAGGAGGCTTCTGTGGCACCCACCCCTGCCCTGCTCAAGCCCAATCCTGGGACTGTGGAGGGACTCCTGGACATCACAGCCCCAGGGACCACCCTTCCTGCAGAAGGGTCCTTCACATGCCCTCATTAGGCCTGGGACCACCCAATGGTCTCTCAAGTCAGATAAACCTGAGTCAGAAGCAAATAATGAAGGAAAAGTTTGGGCCAGAGCCATTGCTGGGGACTCTGTGGAAAAGGCAAGACCCAACAGGGTAATGGACAGCTTGGGGTTGGACAGATTCCAACATTCTGCTGGGCTCTGGGGCAGAGAAGCTGTCCCTACTTGTCTAGTATTTTGTTCCTGGGTTGACTAGGACAGGGGAAATAAATCCAGGGCTCTGGGATGATAGTTTACATGTGAAGGATATGCCCAGGGAACCCTTGGGTATCTTTAAGAATTGGCTAGTCCTAGGAAGAGCAGGGTCTCCTCAGTCAACAAGGCCAGAAATGCCAGGAACATCAAGAAAATAAGAAAACCTTTCCTGCAGCCGACCTGTGATGACAGGGTTTCAAACAGACATATTCAGAGCCTAAGAAGATCTCAGTTAAAACAGAGATTCCCTTTCCTTCTGTTTGCACAGCCTCTTCTCCTTCTGGGCCCCTGTTGAAAGAAGCGCACAGAACCACAGTCCAAAGCCAATCACCGGAGAAGTCCCGTTTTATTTTAAAAATGCACACACTTATATAGGGCCGGGAAGAGGCTGATTGGTTGGGGCATGAAACGGGGTGAGAGTTGATTGGGAGAGTCTTGTTGCTGGGGGACGGGACAATGGTTGATTGGGTGAGCCTTGTTGCTAGGGGTCTGGGCAGGGTGTTGAGCGCCGATTGGGTGCGAGTTTGTGCTGGCGGGAAGAAGTTATGAGGAGTAAAATCAGGAAGGGAAGCTCGGTCAGCACCATGTTGACACCTAAGTGGGGGGGTGACCCGTAGCCAGGAAACTCATCCTCCTCAGTCTCTTTCATCAGACCCACAGCACTTTCCACCATCTTAAAATGAGTTCTTTTTAAAACTCAAACTCTTCAGGATCTTGGATGCTTTTCCTTTTGAGGTAGAGGATAAGAGACACTCTCACTTCTTTCCCCCATGCCCTGTCAGGGCTTCTTAGCTGCAGATAGCTCAAACTCTTCAGAAAGGGGTAACAAAGAAGCCACAGGACTGTGCTGGAGGCTGCTGAGTGCTCTGAACCAGCCGGAGGCCATGGTCAGCCAGAAGCATCGCCTTGCTCCTGCTGGGGTGTCAGGCTCAATTCTTTTCTTTTGTTAAGTATTTTTAGTTGTTGTGGGCCTTTATTTTATTTATTTGTATGTGGTGCTGAACCCAGTGCCTCACGCATGCTACCACTGAGCTACAATCCCAGCCCTGCCAGGCTCACTGCTTAACTTACATCCCTTGGCCAGTGTGCTGGAGCCAGCTCAGCTCCATTCAGGGACATCCCGTGGACAGTGTGCAGTGGGCCACAGTGGGAGCGTTTACACCACAGTGACCAACGAACACTATAAACCAGGACCACTGCTCTCTCCAAGGCAGGCTGTTAACTGCATCCACCTTCCTTCCTTGAGGCTGGACTTCCCACAGTATCAACTCAGCATCACAACCATAGCAACAGGGGCTCTCATTTCTTGAAACGGTCCATGGGACATAAATGCCTCCTTTCCGCAGATTCACTCATTGCATCGTCCAACTTCTGGTTTCTTTCTTCTTAGCTGGATGCCCTTGGGCAAGTCCCTGGGCTCCTCAGTTCCCTCATCCATGAAAGAGATAATACTGTTCATCCCATAGGCAGCTGGGAACTAACCAAGTCTTTTGGATGGGCCCATGCAACTATAATCAGTGACCTATGGACAAAGCATTGAATTTATGTTTCTTTTTATTAAGGAAGGGAAAAAACAAAAACAAAAACAAAAAAACCCTTCATTTTTCCTAATACCAGCTCCCCAGGCAGGGCTCCAGTCTGTGGATTGGGACTTGCCTTTGACAGTAATGAACACAGGAAGGCTCCGTGGGAGTGGTCTGCTTTGGGGGCCACAACAAGGACCAACTCTGTAGGGAATTTAAAATGAAAAATAAGCTGGTCTACTTAAAAAAAAAAAAAAATCAGTGTCCTGGTGATTGTAATGGTTAATTTGAATTGTCAACTTGATTGGATTAAGAGATGCCAATGATCGAGAGACTTCTGGGTGTGTCAATGAGGGCGTGTCTAGGAATGCTTAGAATGTGGGATAGTGAACTGAAGTGGAGACCCTCCCTAAGTGTGGGCAGCACCGCCCAACAGGATGGAATAGAAGCTAGAAGAACAAGGAAGCAGATGCAGGTGCAAACGCCACTCTTCTTGAATGGGTTCTTAATTGCTGCTTTGATCATCTGAGGATATGGGACTCTTGCTTCTTCACTCTTCCAAAGCGATCTCTGCCAGTGATTCTCCAGGTAGTTTCCAGAAGCCTTGGTCTCAGACAAGGTTAGCACTGTTGATCCTTCTAGTTCTGGGGCTTCCAGGTCTTAGACTGCACAGCTGCTGGTTCTTCTAGCTCTACAGCTGCAGACGGCCATTTTGGACTATCCCAAATGGCTTCTGCTCGGGTAAGCCAATCTAATAAATCCCCTTTTATAATCACACTTCCTGTTGATTCTGTTCCTCTAGAGAACCCTAATACAGTGATTTTAAAGCTTTGTCAATGATAATGTATTCCTCCCCTCCAGGATACCCCTTTCCCAGCAGACCTCTGCTGGAGCTGTCTGTTCTGGATGTTCAGCAGTTAAGGGATGGAGTCAATTACCGTGAGGCTTTGGACGCAGTCATAGCCCTCAGGTCTCTCATTACTGCCACCAATACTTTGTTCTTTGGTGTTCTGGGAAACCGCACAGCATTTTCCTGCTTTAGGGGTCTGTGGTACATTTCCAAGATAGCTACTATATTTAGCAACTTGTCCTAGCAAGACAAGGAGGCTATTTGTTCACACCTAAACTCTGATCTGGCCCATGATTTGCTTTGACCAAGTGAAGTAATGACACGTAAGTTCCAAGCCTAGGCATCAAGAAGTCTTGCAAGCTCTTCTCCGACTCTTGGAACTCTGCCTCCACCATGTGCAGAAGCCCAGGCTACCCTGCTGGATGACCACATGGCCTGGGTTCCCAATCACCCCAGTTAAAAGTCACCCAACCCTGGAGGTGTGAATGAAGCCATTCTACATCAGCCACTCGCCAACTGACCTACCAGCTGGCATCAGACACATGCGTAAGTCAGGTTGAAACCAACCATACAGTCAGGCATGGTGGTATAAGCCTAGAATCCCAGTGATGCAGGCTGAGGCAGGAGGATTACAAGTATGAAGCCAACTGTAGTGACTTCGCAAGGCCCTAAAGCAACTTAATGAGATCCTATCCAAGAAATAAAGGGCTAAGGGTGTAGCTCAGTGGTAGAAATTCCCTGGATTCAATCCCCAATACTAAAAAATAAATAAATAAGGAGAAGGAGAAGTAAAAGAAGGGAAAGAAATCAGTTATACCTGGTCCAGATCCATGTAACCACCCAGCTGGTCCATGGACTCAGGAACCTAAAAATAGTAGACCTTTCAAGCTAAAAAGTATTGGGATGATACTTTATGTAGTAAAAGCTAACTGAGACAGTATCTTTTGTACCCCCATCTCCTCTAGTGCCGTGGCAGACACAGCCAACGACCTTTAAGTTTCACCCAGGGGACTCTGAGAAGTGAAAACTTTGCATAGAGTGTCCCGATATCACTGGTTGTGGGATATTGTCTCTTTCTTCAAGTCTGCATGATGAATGCAATTCTACCTCCTCCCGGAATACCACCTTCTCAGAGTTCCCAGGCTAGAATCCGTCTCTTCCACAGTATTTGGTTCTTAATTTCTGTGTTTATTGTTGCTTGCTTTGCCTTGGGTGGATTTGTACATAAGTCCTTAGTGAGGAGGGGCATTGGGTCTTGATCGTTATTATAATCTCTCAAGTACTTAAGATGCAGTAACCCTGAAGTTCTCAAACTTGAATGGGCAGAAAAATCATCTGGGGAGCTGGCTTAGTCATGCTGCTTTCCAGCCCACTGCCAGAGGTTCTATTCATTAATTCTGAGGTAGAGCCCAGAATTGGAATGTCTAACAGGTTCTCTAGGAGTTTCTCATGCACCTGAAGTAAGAACCACACTTAGATCAACACTGCAGCATAGAAATAAGCATGAAAGAATTATGACCCAGCAAGTCAAATGACTTGTCCAAGGTCCCACCGAGTGATAATGCCAGATGGAGACTCAGTTTCAGATGGCCATGCACATACTCTGTATGTTCTCTGGGAAGGAAAGCATAACCAAACAGCCATGTGTATAGCTCCAAACCCTAGGAGTATACCCGTAGCCACATGGGCTTGCTTTCCACAAAGAAAGCAAATGATTTCAGGAAAGCACCTGTGTGCACATGCACCTTTAAACAGCTGTTTCTTGGAGTGTGTCCCAGCAGACAGTCCTCCTACTATTTTTCATCCTTTTTTACTGGGCTGGGCAGGTGTTGTACTGATTGCCAGATGTTGCCACATAGCCTCTGATGAAGAGGCAGCCTCAGAAACAGAGCTTAAGCCCCTATCTGCCTTCCCCCTCCACAAGTCCCCAGCAAGGTAGCTCTGATGAGGGTCCAGATGGGGCCAGGTGTGGAATAAATGAAGACCACACAATGAAAACAAAGGCTATTTACTCAGAGCTTGCAATAGCAAAGGAATCAGTTACCACGACCTGCATTTGGCAGAGACTCAAAGGCAGACAGAGGAGTGGGGAAGCTTGTTATTTGACCACAGGGAAGGCTTTGGGTGTGTCCTGACTGGACAGGTTTGGCATGGAGGTCTCTGGGGACAGGCTTACTGGAAGCGGGGCATCCTGTTGATTAGGGGTGCATGGTTGGCTTTCCATGGTTGTTCCTAAGTTGGAAGGAAGACACAAATTAGAGGATCTGGCAGTTATTAAGTCTCAGCTATTTGGGGTTGATTGTCACAGGGACTGTGGTATGGCTTCCTGAACTGGGTGTTGCAGATTATGGGCCCAAGTTCTATTTTTACATTTGGTCTGGCCATTATCTGTTTGTATATGTAGTCTTTCAAAGAGAATGCATTTCTCCTTAGCTCTTCAGCTCTGTCCTTACTTTCCCCCCAAATAATCTGCTGTCACAGTTTCCATGTCGTGTAAAATATTCCCCCACCCTCATGCCACCCCCAGCTCCCAGCATCCCAAGGAGATCATTGAATGGAGCTCCAGCAAAACTCCTCCTCTCTGGAGCCTCTGGAAGGGAGTTCTGCTTCCGTTCATGTCCCAATCCATCATCAGAGACACTGTGGAGGATAATCCAGCTCCTGAGTCACCAGGAGCCTGTGTCACCCTCCCCCCACCCCCATCTCCTCTAGTGCCGTGGCAGATACAGCCAATGACCTTTAAGTTTCACCCAGGGGACCCTGAGAAGTGAAAACTTTGCATAAAGAGTGTCCCAATAGCACTGGTTGTGGGATACACAGATTTCCAAAGGGTCATTCTGTCTCCCACTTCTTTCCATGGATGTTCCTCCATGTTGTTCCTGCAGAGAACCTGGGAGTCGTCCCTCACTGCCCACTCGTCTCCCACGCTCAGTTCAGTCTTTCCCTGAGTCCTATCAGTTCTGCCTCTAAAATCTGTCCTGATCCCATCCAATTCCCAGTTCTCTCATCCTCTCCACCTGCAAACCTGCAGCATCTCTCATCTGCCTTTGCAAAAGCACCCCAGGAATCTCCTTGGTTCAAAAATCCAAAGCTACCAAACTCCATTTAAATAAGAACTAGAAAGGTATATATTTGTCTTACAAAGAAAAACAAGGGGAGAGTTAATATGCTTCTCTAGGTTTAAGAAAGAAAGCTCAGTGCTGATTGCTTTTCTCTTTTTCATTTTTATTTATTATTTTTTTTGCAGTGATGGAGATTGAACTCAGCTACATCCCCATCACTTTTTATTTTTTGAGACAGGGTCTTGCTAAGTTGCTGAGGTTGGCCTCAAACTTGCCATCCTCCTGCCTCAGCCTCCCACGTTGCTGGGAGTATAGGTGTGTGCCACTATACCCAGCTACCTGTTGCTTTTAGAAAATAAAGCAGGCATTTACAATCTTATCTACTAGGGTGGTTGATTGGAAATATAAACATTTTATTAGCTAAAAGTCCTCCTTACTTATACAGGGCAACCATCTTCAAAATCTTGGCATCTTAGAAAATGCCTTGTCAGAAATAGCATTTTCAAAGTTGGTTTTAGGATGTGGAATAGTGTCTGCTTTTCTGCTACTGCAGGGAAGGAGGCCACATTTTTCTTTCTTCACCATGAGCATTCTTTCATCAGCAGTTAGAAAAACCCACATTTTCAAGATCAAGCCCTCAAACTCGAATAGTGAACATTAAGAAGAAAAATTTTGCCCAAGCAATTCTAAACTCGTGGAAAAACAAATGGCAGAGAGAAGGGCGATGGGCAGAACAGGGCGTGGCTTGGGAACTGCTGTCTCTGAGCTGCTTTCCTCTTCCCTTCCAGCTGTCTCTCCACATGGCAACCAGAGGGTCTTGTGAACATGACCATGCCCTCCTCTGCTTATGTTGAATCGCTGGGCTGTGGGACCCCTGGTTGAGGAGACTCAGCCCTGTGTGATGAGGAGGTTCTGTACCTCTCCAGCTGAGTCTTCTGTCTCTGTTTCCTTCCCTGGATGGGTGCCAGCCCCATTGATCTTCCTTTGGATCCCTTTACCTTCTTTCTTTCCTTGAGGCCTCGCACACACTGCTCCCTGCCTGGACCACCGCACCTCTGTGCCTGGCTCCGCTCAGGTTTGAGCCGCTCTGAGCACCCTCTACCCATTGAAAAAAGGGAGTCCTTGAAGGTCATCAATATCATTTAATGAATATGTCCTGAGCGATCATTTCATGTGACCTCATCCGGAACACAACAGAAGCTGCCCTCAGACAGCTCACATTCTGATGGAGGAGATGGACTCTAAGCAGGAGGAGTGAATAAATTAAATGCTGTAGTCTAAGGTGAGCTAAGGAGAAAGATAACGTGAGGAAGCAGGTAGAGCAAGCTGATGAGATGTGTCTTCATTTTCCTGTATTCATAGAAGAAAACTGAAACAGAGAGGCATAAAAAATTTACACAAAGTCAGACATAATTTGCAGCTGGTGGGGCTGCAAATTAGTGCAGCCACTCTGGAAAGCAATGTGGAGATTCCTTAGAAAACTTGGAATGGACCTACCATTTGACCCAGCTATCCCACTCCTCGGCCTATACCCAAAGGACTTAAAATCAGCATACTACAGAGATACAGCCACGTCAATGTTCATAGCTGCTCAATTCACAATAACCAGACTGTGGAACCAACCTAGATGCCCTTCAATTGATGAATGGATAAAGAAATTGTGGTATATATATACAATGGAATATTACTCAGCTATAAAGAATAATAAAATGATGGCATTTGCAGGCAAATGGATGAAATTGGAGAATATCATGTTAAATGAGATAAGCCAATCTCAAAAATCCAAAAGACGAATGATCTCACTGATAAGTGGATGATGACACATATGGGGGGGTGGGAGGGGGGGGCAAGAATGGAGGAAGGAGTGACTGTATAGAGGGAAAAGAGAGGTGGGAGGGGTCGGGGGGAAGGAAAAAAATAACAGAATGAATCAAACAACATTGCCCTATGTAAATGAATGAATATGCAAATGGTATGCTGTTAATCCATGTACAAACAGAAACAACATGTATCCCATTTGTTTACAGTAAAATTAAATTAAAAAAAAAAAAAAGAACTTACACACAAGTCCAATATGTTGGTAATTAAGTAGCAGATTCAAGATTTACACCCAGGCTCTGGCATCACATGCCTGTTATACTTTCCTGCTCCCCAAATAGGCACTCAATAAGATTCAATGGCAGAAGGAATAAAATAATAGATCCAGGGGTTACCTTTCTGTTCAGAGACCCAAATGCTCACATTTGGGGGCACCCATTGTGAATTAAGCATCTACTTTCCAAGGATACTTCACAGGGACCTCAGGTCCCAGGAGACCCTTTCAGGGCCACCCTGGAAAAGTGGGATGGGACACAAGCAAGCCCAGGGGACAGGACTCCCACCTCCTCTCCTGCCTCCAGCCAGAGGAGCTGTGTTTTTCTCTGTCCAGTATATTTGGGTTCCAGGTAATCTGTCTTTTGAAAAATAGGATACATTTTTTAACTCCTGTTCTAGACAAAGTATAATGAAGGCAACTAGCATAGTCGAAATCTCATTTGGTGTTAGAGCAATGGTGGATGTAGCCCACCCAATCCACTCATTCCACTGAGGTGGAAATTGAGGCCGAGTAACATGACTTACTCAGAGTCACAGAGCCAGTGATGGGCCAGCACTATGACTCCCACCTCCAGTCCCATCCAGCTTCCTCCGTTCCACTGCTGTTGACAGTGCTAATCAGTTTTTCATTGCTGTGACCAAAATATCCGAAAAGAACAACTTAAGAGGAGGGAAAGTTTATTGTGGTTCATAGTTTCAGAAATTAAGTCCATTGCTCTGGGCACATTGAGAAGGGAGTCCATGTGTATTAATGAAGACTTTTGATTGCAGACAGTAGAATCCATTCTAGCTGAGGAATTTATTAAGAAGAATAGAAAACTGACAAATTAAATATGGGTTCGGTTTCCAGGAACAGCTACTAAAACCATACTGCAGAACCGAACCACTGAACAGCTGCTCCTAATGGGGAACTATAGGGTCAAGAGGCTGCCGGTACAGTTGCTGAGTCCAGAACAATGTCATCTCTTGCCTGAGGTGCGCCAGTAAAATGAATGTCTTGCACCCTGCCTGCCTGTTCCGGTAACTCGATTCTAAAAAAAACTTCACACAAGAGCATCTGGCACATGGAACCTATATTGCATCTGGAAACTAGCTGCTAGTGAGTCTGGAACATGCCATAGCTTTCCAGTCTTTGCTATATAGAAAGGTACAGAAGCAAGATATTAGAAATGGTGTCGAGTGAGCCAATATCTCTATGGAAAACACTTAATACAGTCTGTGACACAGAGAAGCTGCTCAACTTGTTTAGCTAGCTTAATTGTAAGGCCCTAGACTCTGGAGCCACGATGCTCAAATCTCTGCTCTTCCACCATCTCCAGTGTTACCCTAGCAACCCACTTCCCATCTCTCCGTTTCAGCTTATGCATCATACAGTTAGGCTTGCTTCTACTTAGTCATCAGAAAATGGGATAATTATAACAGGTTATGTACTTTATAGGCTTGCAATGAGGGTATATGAGTAATACATGAAGCACTTCAAGAAATGCCTGGCCATAGATATGACCTCAATCAACTCAGTGTAGCATTGGTTGCTGCCAGCCTACTGTTGTCCTGGTCTTCATGACTCCAAAGAGCAACTGCATTTACTAGCGGCCTGTACCATACCAGGTGGGCATGCAGACACTGCAGGTTGACTTTGCCTCTTGTGTGAGCCTCTCATTCCTTTCCCCAAATGCTACTGAGTCAAAGACCCTGATGGATAGTGTCGTCCTCACAACAGTTCTATGGGGATTTATCACCCCACTTCCAGGTTAAGAAGCTGAGGAATGTGAAGTGAGATGCCAACCATCATACGGCTGGTTAGTGTCAGATTTGTAACCTCGTGGTTGTAATGTGCTAATTTACATTCTCTCTTTTTTGTTTGGGCATTTTAGTCCTATAGAATGATGGGTTTCATTGAGGCGCGTTCATGCATGCATATAACGCTTTCTTCAGACCCTCCCCTTCCTTGCCCTCCCCTTCCATCCTCTTCCTCTTCTCTATTGGTCTCCTTTCTACTTTTATGTCATCTGCCCTCACCCTCTGTCTCTCTAGATTCCACATATGAGAGAAAAACTGTAATAGCTGTCTGAGTCTGGCTTATTTCACTAACCAGGATGATCTCCAGTTCCCTCCATTTTCCTGCAAATGACATGAATTCATTTTCCTTAATGACTGAATAATAATACTCTGTTGTGTATATACACCTCATTTGTTCATCCTAAAATAGACCAGTTCTATGACCTGGCTTCTGAACTGTGCTGTGACAAACCTGGGTGTGCAAGGTATCTCTATGATATGCTGACTTTAACTCTTTTTTGTAAGGAGTTAACCTCCCTTGTCTTTGATGCTCTTCCTGGTTCAAGAGGAACAGAACTGTACCGTCCATAGGGTTTGGTTCAGTGGATATTTACTCTAATGCCTGGAGTACAGCAGTAAATAAAAAAGGGTCCCTGTCTTAGAAGAGCCTGCAGTTCATCAGGAAGAACTGGTGTACAAATTTTTAAAACATAACTTGTACCATGAGAAATGTGTAGAATGTATGAATATAACACAAAAGAGCTGTGGGTTAACTAGGGTTTCACAGAAGGCTTTGGGGGAAGAGACGAAGGCTGAGTGGTGTCATAAATGCTAAAGTTATGGTGAAAATTGGACCAGAGGGAGACCCACCACAGCAGAGAGAGCAATATATGCAAAGGCACTGAGGTATGAAAAGCAGCCCAGGGTGTCCAGGGAATGATAGGGCCTATGTTTTGAAAGTTCAACATGTGATGTGAGAACTGGTAGAAAATGGGATTGACAATGTGGCCGAGAACATACTTTGTATGATTTCATTCTTTTCAATGTATCGAGACTTGTCTCACTGGGTAGCAAGTGCTTTAACCTGGGAAATGTTCCACCTGTGCTTGGGAACAATGAATGTTCTGGGGGGCATGTTCTGCAGACGTCCGTTGGACTGACTGTTTTGTAGTGCTGTGAAAGTCTTACATCCTCGATGTTCTTCTGCCTAGTTGTTCTGTTCATTATTGCAAATGGGGTGTTGAAGTTTCCAAATATTATCATTGAATGTCCTATTTCTTTCTTTAATTCAGTTAGTTTTTGCTTCAAGGGTTTAGGGTTCTGCTGTTAGGTACATATATGTTCATAATTGTTGTATCTTCCAGATGGGTGTCCCTATTACCATTATAAAATGTCCCTATCTAATCCTAGGAAATATTTTACCTGATACTTATCTAGCCATGTTGGCTTTTTCGTGTTCTAATTAGTTATACATGACAGTAGAATGCATTTATATATTTTGATAGATCATACATAAATGAAGTGTAATCTCATTTTTCTGATTATACAAAGCCATGTTGGCTTTAATTGCTGTTTGCATGTTTTAACTCTTTCTTTTACTGATGTCTCTGAATCTAGTGAGTCTCCTACAGAGAACAGATAGGCAGATCCTTTTAAAAATGCAATATGACTACCTCTGACTTCCGGCTGGATTGTTTAAGCCATTCACGTGCACTGTTGTTGTTCATGTGAGCATATTTACACCTATAACAACTTTTTATTTCTGTGTGGCTCATGTCTTGCTTGTTCCTTTCATTGCTTTCTTTTACACCAAGTGGATATTTTCTAGTGTAACATTTCAATTCCTTTATGATTTCTAACTCTATTTTTCAGTTATTTTTCTTGTTGGTTACTGAATGGCTTATAACTCTACAGCTTCAGGTTTATTAACGTAATTCCAGTGAGATACAGAAACTATTCCCACATGGATCTAGAACCTCCCTGCCCTCTTATATGCCATTAGATTGGTACCTGTTATGTCTATATATGTCACAAACCCAACAAATTGTTGCTTTAAGAATTACTTTATGTAGTTATGTCTTTTAAAGACATATCAGAGAAGAAAGCATAACAAATATATACTTGTAGAGCTTGTTGTATAAACCTTCTTAATTACCATTTCTGGTTGTCTTAATTTCTTCCTCTGTATTTGAGTTACCACCTGGTAATTTCCATACTCCATAATTTTCCTGCTGTCTCCTTTGTGCTGGTCTTATCAAATATACCATATGATATATAGTGTATAATATATTATGTATATATTATAAATTATAAATACATATTCTAATTATTATTTATATATTATAAATCATGTTACATATAACATGTAACATATGATCGTGTATTATATTATGTAATATATCATATACTACATAGGTATGTAACATACAATATATCCTATGTAATAATATAATATTTAATATATTATAACATACATTTATATAGAAAATATGCATATATATCATATATAATCTATAATAGATGCATAGTACTATATACATACATATATAAAATATATCTAAATATACTTAAACATATCTAAATATACATAAATATATTCATTTTTATCTAAATATGTATATATATATTTAAATACCTATAGCTATACATATATATAGAAATACAGTCTTGCTATGTTGCCCAAGCTGGTCTTGTACTCATGGACTCAATTGATCCTCCTGCCTCAGCTTCCCAAGTAGATGAGTCTACAGGCACATGCCCAGCTTATATCTCTTTTTGCAAAGAGCCAACAATGCAATTATGGACACATTGCTTTATGGAATATGAGAAGAAAGGATAAATTGTACTATCTTTTAAGTGAGGCATAAAATTACTTACAAAATTACAGTTACCAGCACTCCTTGTTTTCCTTATGTGGATTTCAATTATTGTCTGTATCACTTGCTTTCAGCCTGAAGAACAACCCTTTGTATTTCTTGCAAAGTGGACACGCTAGTAACAATTTCTCTGAGCTTTTGTTTATCTTGGAATGTTTTTTATTTTGGCTTTTTCCTCTTTGTTTTTCAAAGGTACTTGGCATTCGATTCTTGATTCGCAGATTTTTCTTTCTGAGTTTAGAGTTTTACTGTCTTTGATCGCTGTTGTTTCTGGTTACAAATTCTATGTTAGTCTTATTGAAGTAACTGATACATAATGAGTTGTTCTCTCCTGTTACATTCAAGATTTTCCCTCAGTCTTTCTCTTTCAATATTTGACTATGATGTGGATTTCCTTGTGCTTGCCCTACTTGGAGTTAATTGAGATTCTGGGATGTATATAGTAATGCTTTTCATTTGAAGTTGGAAGTTTTCTGTCAGGATTTAAGTAATCTTTTCCTTCTCTCTTTCCCCTCTAGTTCTAGTATTTCCATTACACATATGTTAGTTCACTTAATAGTGTCCTACATTTCCCTGGGGCTCTGTGCATTTTTATTGATTCTTTTTTTCTCTCTGAACTTAGGTTGCAGAATATCTATCAATATATATTCAAGTTGGCTGATTAATTTTTCTGCCATCTCAAATCTATTGTTGATTCCTGCTAGTGAATTTTTCATTTAGGTTACTGTACTTTTCAACTCTAAAGTTTTTTATTCCTTTTTTGAAAAAAAAAAATTCATTTCTATATCCTTGCTGATATTTTCTATATGAAGAGACATTGTAATTATACCTTTCCTTAACTCTTTAAGCATGGTTTTCTTTAGATCTTTGAATATATGTTTAATAGTTGCTTTGAAATCTTCATCTGCTAAGTCCAACATCTGGGCCCTCTCAAAGACGTGTAGTGCCTGCATTTTCCCTCTTGTGTATATGTGGGTCATAGTCTCCTCTTTCTTTGTATGTCTTATAATTATTTGTTTAAAACTGAACATTTTAGAAAATATGACAACTCCAAATGTTGATCTTCTGTCCTGCAGAGCTGATTGTTAATTTCTTTATGTAGTGACTTAACTGGATTAACTCAGTGAAGTCTACATCCCCTACAGTGTGCAGTCCCTGATGTTGCTCTTCAAAAAGCATGACCTTGGGCATGCACATTTTCTTCCTGATCACTAGAGATTATGGTTCTAGCTAGGTTCTCTTTGACTATCTTATTCCTTGACCTCCCCATTAAATTTATGCTGGGTCTATCCCTGTGGTATCATACCCAGTTGTTAGCCTCCACAGATTGCTAGAAAATTGGTCTACTATTTTCAAGGATGCCTAGAGACATGCATCATCTTACAGTTCAATTCAATTGAAGTCTAGCCTCTAGGCTGGGGCAGAAAGTTGCTAGATTTTGAGATTTGTTTCAACTCTCCACTGGGAATAATCTCTGCTCTAAGGAGCTGGAGCAGAGGGTGGGAATTGGGGAACTCATTCTTCACCAGATGTCTCACCCAGATCCTCCCTGTAGTACAGGAAAAAATTTGAGGTAGGGATAGGAATGATGCAAGTCGCTGCCACCACTCATTATGAATCTTCTGAAGTCAAGAGTCAAAGAGAATAGGATCAACCAATGTTCACTGGCTATTCAATCTACTCAGAATAGGTCTTGGTCATAGGAATTGGAGGTGTGTGAGAGTTTCCACTTGACTGTTGAGTCCTCTGGACACCTCTCCTCAAACACAGCTAGGTACTGAAAGGGGGAATGTAATCTTCACCAGCTGCTCCACCCAGATCTTCCCTAAAAAGCAGGGTGGGGTAAAGGGCAATGCACAATGGCCACCATTCAATTTATTTATGTATTTATTTATTTCACACAAATGGGGTACAACTTTTCATTTCTATGGTTGTACACAATGTAGATTCACACCAGTCATGTAATCATACATGTACATAGGGTAATGATGTCTGTCTCAGTCCACAATCTTTCCTTCCTCCACCCCCTCCCCTCCCCTCTCATTTCCCTCTACACAATCCACAGTTCCTCCATTCTTCTCTTACCCCCTGCCACCCACCTGTTATGTATTATCATCCACTTATCAGTGAAAACACTTGGTCTTTGGTTTTTTGGGGATCAGCTTGTTTCACATAGCATGATATTCTCCAGATCCATTCGTTTCCCTGCAAATGCCATAATTTATTTTTCTTTATGACTGAATAATATTCCATTGTGTATATATACCCCAGTTTCTTTTCCATTAATCTATTGAAGGGCATCTAGTTTGGTTGCACAATCTAGCTATTGTGAATTGAGCTGCTATAAACATTGATTTTGCTGTGTTACTGTAGTTTATGCTGATTTTAAATCCTTTGGGTATAAACCAAGAAATGGGATAACTGGGTCAAATGGTGGTTGCATTCCAAGTTTTCTGAGGAATCTCCACACTACTTTCCAGAGTGGCTGCACCAATTTGCAACTCCACCAGCAATGTATGAGTGTGACTTTTTCCCCACATCCAAGCTTGTGTTCTTGGTAATAGCCATTCTAATTGGAGTTAGATGAAATCTTAGGGTGGTTTTGATTTGCATTTTTCTAATTACTAGAGATAATGAACACTTTTTTATATATTTTTTGATCATCTGTATATCGTCTTCTCTGAAGTGTCTGCCCAGTTCCTTAGCCCATTTATTGACTGGGTTCTTTGTATTTTTGGTGTAAAGTTTTTAATTTTGAAGATTAGTGCTCTATCTGGAGTGGGTGTGGAAAAGATTTCTCCCACTCTGTAGGCTCTCTTTTTGCATTATTGATTATTTCCTTTGCTGAGAAAAAACTTTTTCATTTGAATCCATCCCATTTATTGATTCTTGCTTTCATTTCTTGCACTCTGGGAATCTTACTAAGGAAGTATGGCCCTAAACCAACATAATAAAGATTTGGGTCTACTTTTTCTCTATTTGGTACAGGGTCTCTGGTCTAATTCCTAGGCCCTTTATTCATTTTTGACTTGAGTTTTGTGCAGGATGAGAGATAGGGATTTAATTTCATTTTTTCTGCATATGGATTTCAGTTTTGCCAGCACCACTTGTTGAAGAGGTTGTATTTTCTCCATTGTATGTTTTTGGCACCTTTGTCTAGTATGAGATAACTGTACTTATGTGGATTTGTCTATGTGTCTTCTATTCTGTACCATTGGTCTATCTGCCTATTTTGTTGCCAATGCCATGCCATTTTTGTTACTATTGCTCTGTGGAATAGTTTAAGGTCTGGTATTATGATACCTCCAGCTTCACTCTTCCTGCTCAGGATTGCTTTGGCTATTCTGGGTCTCTTATTCTGACTTTCTTCAAAACAGATATGTGGAAAATGTGATGTTGATGTTCATCAGCTGCAGAATAGCTCATCCAGGTGGTAACACCAAGGGATTTGTTTCATTCATTAATATAAATGAAAACAACATCAAGATGCCACTTTTGCTTACAAAATTTGTTATGGGGCACAAATTAAGAACAGACCAATCGCCACTAAGAAGTCCAAATTTGAGAGTCTTTATTAGCTGGCTGGCTAACTGTCTCACACAATGCCTCAAATATAGTTATTGGGAGAACAGCTCCAACCATAGGGTTATAAGGGTTTTTATAGCATAAGTCAGTAAATCAATCATAAGTGTCTGTTGCTATGATTTAAAATTACAAACTAACATAATGAGATCTAAAATCATAAGCAGAAGGGGGAAGTGGATCAAAATGACCTTACTTAGGTACAAATTAAAGAATGGTTACTAACATCTACACAATCACTGTTGACATGGTACATTGTTTAGGAAAAATAAGAATCAAAAAGAGAACAATTTTTCATTATATGAGAATTGCCATTTTGTGTTGCCAAATATGTCATGCAAAGCAACTGTTGATGGGTACAGAGGCAGGGTGTTCCCATGGGAGAAGCATTTCCTACATGACATGGAGTCTCAGGGTAAAATGGAGTCTGTTTAGTCACTGCCCATATAGCCTGGCCTATAACATTTCCATGGAGTCAAATTATGTCAGCCCATCACAAAATTGATATAGATTCTTTTCAAAGTCAATGTCAGTGCTGGTAATGGTATAGTGAGCTGGATTCTTTATTTGCTTGTTTATTTGCTTGCTTTGCAGTGCTGGGGATTAACCCAGGGCCTCAAGCATGCTAGGCAAGTACTTTACACTAAGCCATACCCCCAGTCTTTGGACTCCTTTATATCTGTTTGGATTACATATTGGTACAATCATTCTGGAAATCTATTTGACAACACTTATTAAAATACTCTAAAATGGTCATATCCTTACACGTAGTAGTTCTTGCTGAGAATCTCATTCTATGGAAAATGTCCATAGAATGTTCATTGTAGTAATAACTAGATGTTAGAAAAGACTAAATGTACTATCATGGGGAATCATTAAATAAATTACAATAATTTAACCATGAGATTAAAAAGTTATGCAACTAGTAAAAAAAAAAAGTTTTTAAGGAGTATCTAATTATATGGAAAATGTTCACATCACAATGTTTAGTGGAAAAGCAACCTCAAACTATACATATAGCATGATACTAATTTGGTAAAACACAGAAACAAATGCTTATCTTCGTGTGTGTGTGTGTGTGTGTGTGTGTGTGTGTGTTGGGGGGCATGGTGAAGGAGTATCTTAAGGACAAACTGACATTTCAAGGTGCCCAAGGCATCCATTTAAATGAGCTGATATGTGTGAAACCCTTTTTGGATGCCTAATACAGGAGGGAGGAGGTAATGGTACCTGGGTGAGAGGTAGGTGAGAGGAGGTGAAGAATAGAGAGATAAGTTCAAGGCAATACATGGAATAGGGTTTGTTCTCTGCTCAGCTCCCTGGGCTGGTCTTGGTCCCAGGTGAGGTGACAGAGGCAGAAATTGAAATTCCTAATTTTATGAAAAAACACTTTCTGAGGCTCTTGGGACCAGCAGGGCTACTTCATGGCCTGTGGTGAGGATGGCACAGATGGGCATGAGAATCCCTGTTTTTCTCCTCATGACCCTAACTCCTTTCCGGCTCCCAGAGCCTAAAAGATTCAGGAGCACTAGGAGTTGGTCCCCTGAGGAAAGGTGCTGGTGTCTGCATGATGGCCCTTCACAGGTGGGTAGGATGGGGACATGAAGAATTTTTTAAAGTTATTATTTTAATTGTATACATTTATGGGGTTCAGTATGATAATTAAATACATGTACACAATGTATAATGATCAAGTCAGGGTAATTAACATTTCCATCTCCTTAAATATTTTTTAAAAAGTCTTTAACGTAAAACTTGTACACATTTATGAGGTACTGCGTATTTTGATACCTATTCGTAATATGTACTGGTCACATTAGGTTTCTACAGCACAGCGGGATGACTGTCGTTCACAATGACCTATTACAATGTCTCAAACAACGAAAGGAGAAGAACTTGAAGGCTCCAAACACAAAACCATGGAAAAGAAATGGAAATGTCAAATATATCCAGGGCTTTGGAGTTAGTCCTCAGTCTTAGATTCAAATCTTGCCTCTGAAGGCGGGTAACTTCGGTCATACTTCTGAACTTTGGTGAGACCCATAACTCTCCATCTGCCTAATGGAGATAGTGACGCCTGCTGCAGGGTGAGACAGTGTACATGAAACTCAGGGTGACATCCTTGTTCAGAAAAGGGGCTCAACAGCAATGAAGGATCATGACGATGAATGACTCCAAACTGCAGGTGGATGGTTCTGAAGGATCCTCAAAGTGTTTGAAGGAGGCCTTTGGAGACATCCTAAAGTGACTCATTTCTTTTTCCATCTAGAAATTTTGGTTTAAAAAGTCCTCTGTAGCATAATCCCAGTTTAAGTGGTTATCTCTTTGGCAGTCCTTTAAACGCAAAGACACCTGCTGTCTTTGCTCTCTCCCTATTCTCCCACTCCCACTAATACTCCTTTCCAGTTTAACATTAGACTTGATGGAAAGATGAAAATTTCCTCTGCGGACATCAGAATTGTGTGGTTCCAATTCTACAAAAGCTAGCAGAATTCTGCTTCGATGTGTTGACAGCACTTTTATCGCCTAGACATCTGCTAAAAGACTTGAGCATGTCTAGTTTTAATTGCCTTGCCCACCCACATGGAAGCCATTCGAAGCATTAATCTGGACTGTTTAGTACTTTATGACTGCAACTCTACTGATGCAAACAGCACCAAAGCTCCTTGGTGAGATGAGGAGGGCAGACCTTAAATTTCTTAATCTTCTCTAGTGGGAATTTCCCAAGAATCACTCACCAAAGAACTCCTACACTTCATAATTGTAATAGATATGCAACAATCACAGAGGAAAGGTCAAACAACAAGATGAGGTTGGAAACAAAAGCAGAGGGAAGACAGAAAATGATAAGAGAAAGAGATGATGGTTATTAATGGAATGTTCACCAACATCATTATAAATAAGAAGAATCATGAGGGGAAATATATATACATATATATATGTATATATATATATATTTTTTTTTTTTTCCCCCACCAGCTACTGTGTCAGAATGAACTAGAATCAAGAAGAAGACTCTAAGCCAGGCACAGTGGCACATGCCTGTAATCCCAGCAGCTTGGGAGGCTGAGGAAGGAGGATCGCCAGTGCAAAGCCAGCCTCAGCAACGTAGCGAAGCCCTAAGGAACCTTGTCTCTAAATAAAATATTTTAAAAATAACTGGGAATGTTGCTCAGTGATTAAACATCTCTGGGTTCAATCCCTGGTACAAAAAGAAAAAAAAAGACTGTAATCCAAGCTGGTATCACCCATGCAAAGTGGCTGATAGAGAAGCCATTTGCAGCCATTTTGGCAACTCTTTAGAGGCAGAAAACGTTAAAGCTCCTTGGCATATTTATACCAGATTCATGTCAGTTGTGGAGGAAGAGACTTTTCCAATATTGAAACTGGATTTGGCTCTAGGAAAACCAGGCCAATGCTTGCCTCGGTGAGGTTGCCTGCTTGGAGGACAACTAGTGAAGCAACCAGCTGTCGCTCTCATGGGTGAGGACACTGGAGAGGAATCAGTATCCATCATCCTTACTAGAAGGGCCAGGGAACATTTCTAGTCAAAGCCTGAGATGTTTACAAAACACAAAAGACTGGGGGACATAAAGACTTTTCCCCCTTTAACTTGCATTAGTAGAAACACCAAGGGAAAGGGGCCATGGTTGGAGAAAATCACCACCAACACAGAACACCCCAAATAAAGCTACGAATCCCATGCTTGAGAAACATGCATGCAGCCCTTGCTCCTGTTCTCCACCTTTCATGAAGATGACCTTGTAATCTCCTATACTCTAGACTGGAGACTGAAAAAGGACGTGCAGGGTGAAGGGGAAGAGGATTGAGGAAACACAAGAAGAAATGAAGGGAGGGGCAGAATCCACATGGGACACTTCTTTCTTTTAATTTTTTAAAGACTTTGTACACTCAGGGTTAAATTGATCATATTCATTGTAGGTCAGCTATAATCATGGATTTGTGCAAGTTTCTCTCTCTCTCTCTCTCTCTGTCTCTCCAGCCCCATTACGAATCCCATACATAACCTGCTACCTTAGAAGACAGGTTAGAGAAATATGATTTGAGTCCTGCCAGATTTCTCTCCACCTTTTCGTCTCTATCTCTTTCTGCATTACCTATTTCTCCTTGTGTATGGAACTGGGTCATTGGATTTCCTCCAACTGCACCTCCAAAGACAGATTCCATCTCTCTTCATTGCTCAAATCCTTATTTTATTGGCCAGATTGGGTCTGTTGCCCAATTAAGACCAATAACTCTGATTAGGGAGGCTGAGTCATATTCCAATATGGCAGTTCCTAATCAAAGTACATGGTTAGAGTGGAACATAGGGCATTTCTCAGAAGGAAAGAGGAAAGTACTATTCTGGACAGGTAAAACAATAGATGTCTACTTGGAACAATCACAGAAATTCATGAATTCTTCATTACACTCAAAGATGTTTTGCTTTTATGCTAATTTAGTATCGTGAACCCTGACTCTATCTGATATAATCCTGCCTTAGTTTTTCACCTTCTCCACAAAAACCTCTCATAACTCACAGTCTTACTCTTCCATTGTTTTTTTTTTTTTGAGCTTCAAGGAAATGGAGCTAGAGCTATCATGATTCTAATTACAACCAATTAATAATTTTCCATATCTTATCAACACTACTAAGTGACTTCTGTACATTAATATTCATTTCATTTTCACAATCATCTCTAATTAACATCCCCATTTTACAAATGAGGATCCCCATGCATAGAGTGAGTAACTTGATCAAGGTCATAAGGTTGGTAGACGACAGAACCAGTATTTGAACCCACTCGTGACTGCTTCCAGAACCCAGGAGCTTCCACTGATTGGAACCCTGGTTGTAAGGTTTAGTCATTTATTTTTGATGTTATTGTTATTCTTGAGGAGAAGGGGATGGAGATCAACAGTAAGTCTGGGGTGAGTACTGGGTTTCACTTTTAACGTGAGAGCGGGAAGAAGCATGTGGGGCGATGGAAAGCTTCTCAGATAGAGGCTGGGCGGGTGCCCCACCGACACGCTGATGGGAGAGCTACAAGTGGTAGGAATGGCAGAGTGGAACTAGAGCTTTCCAGATCCCAGTTGGTATGCAACAGGTCTGGGCTCCCTGCTATGGCTCCCCGCTGTGTTGGGACCCATGCTTATCACAGGGCTCCGGCACTGTGATGGTGTTATGGGGCGCAACTTAAAAACAGACCGATCACCGCTGAGAAGTCCAAATTTGAGAGTCTTTATTAAGCTGGCCAGCTGACTGTCTCACACGATGCGCCAAAAAATGGCTATTGGGAGAACCACCCCAACCACAGGGTTGTAGGGGTTTTTATACCAAAAATCACATCAATCATAAGTGTCTGTTGCTATGATTTAAAATTACAAACTAACATCATGAGGTCATTGACAGAGGGGGAAGTGGATCAAACTGACCCTTACCTAGGTACAAACTGAAGAATGGTTGCTAACATCCACACAATTACCATTTACATGGTACATTGGTTACTATGTATGAGTTGCCATTGTATATTATAAACATGTCACGCTAAGTAACTGATGATGGGTACAGAGGCGGGGTGTTCCCGTGGGAGAAGCTTATCTCCTACATAACATGGAGTCTCAGAGCAAAATGGAGTCTGTTTAGTCATTTCCCTCAGAGTCTGGCCTATAACATTCTCATGGAGTCACATTTGTCAGCCCATCACAATGGCACATTGCTAGCGACTAGAGCCTGAGTTTGTGTAGGTTGCCAAGACTCCCTTGCCCTTCCTCTGGAATCTCCATTCCATGTTTTCCTTTGGAACCCATCCTGCATCCTTGCTTAGTCATTGACTCAAGTGGGACTAATCCTAGTTGACCGTGTGACCCCAGTGTGGCTGGGAGAGAGCTGCATCCCCCTGGCCTCTTAATTGACTCAGTTGTGTGCACATGACCTAAGAAGCCCAATGAGACCTGAGCCAGGCCAATCAGAAAGCCAGGGAGGCTGTCAGAAAATTCTGAAAATGGCCCCCACTGTGGCTGGTGATGTTGCTTAGCTGGTAAAGCCTGCGGCAGCTGTTAACCATCTTCACCATCAGAGAGAAGACCCTTGATGGTGCTGTTTGAGGTGCCAATCATGTCGTTTGAGTTCCTAGTCATATGAGCCAGTAAAGACAGCTCTAGACTTAAGACAATGTAAGTGGCATTTCTCTCACGTATACATGAAAGATTTGCAGTGTAGGTGCCAGTATCAGTCAATTGATAGCAGCTGCCTGAAGCTCTATGTTAAGGATTGTAGGGCTGCGTCCTGGATCAGTGGGGAACATGCTGTTTGATTAGCAATGTCTGCTTTAGGCAAAGGATGGGAGAAAGAGCCTGTGTGCTTTATATATGCCCTTCATGTGTTTGAAATTCAACAATTTCTGGCGGGCTTTGTGGAATAACTGTCAGATGCTACATGTACTTTCTCGTTTATGGACTGTGTTATAGACCAAATATTTGTATCCCCCTCAAAAATCTTTTGTTGAAAACCTGAACTAATGGTTCCTAGACCATTCTTTGAACCAATAATATAATATGGTTTATTTGATCAGAGTGTTAAGGGAGAAAATTCCATACGTTGAAGGCCTAATCCCCATTGTGTCTATGTAGATAAAGCTTTTAAGAAAGTAAATTAAGGCCAGGCACAGTGGTACATTTACTGGTGCCTATAATCCCAGAGATTCAGGAGGCTGAGGCAGGAGGGTGGCAAGTTGCAAACCAGCCTCAGAAACTTAGTGAGACTCTCAGCAAGTTAGAAAGACTCTTAGCAACGTAGTGAGACTCTATCTCAAAATAAAAAAATAAAAAGAACAGGGGATGTAGCTCAGCCCTGGGTTCCATCCCTAGTAACGAAAGAAAGAAAGAAAGAAAGAAAGAAAGAAAGAAAGAAAGAAAGAAAGAAAGAAAGAAAGAAAGAAAGAAAGAAAGAAAGAAAGAAAGAAAGAAAGAAAGAAAGAAAGAAAGAAAGAAAGAAAGAAAGAAATAATTAAGGTGAAGTGAGGTCACAGGGGTGGGACCTTAACACAATAGAATTAGTGTCCTTATAAGAAGAGTCGCTAGAGGGGCCCCCATCCCTACCTCACCCCAACTTTGGTAAATACAGCAAGAAAAGGCTATGTGGCAACATAGCAGAGAGGCTGCCATTGCAAGCTGAGATACCTCAACACAGATCAACCCTCCCCAACCTGCATCTGGGACTTCTAGCCTCCAGATCTGTGAGCAGTGAACTTCCGTTGTGTAAGCCACCCAACCAGATGGAGTTTGTTGTAGCAATCCTAGCAGACTAAACACAGGTGGTGAAGCAAACTTGTGACACCTGGCGCTGGAGAACTCGGGTTGCTGTGATCTGCCTTTGTGATAAGATGACCAGTATCAGTCAGAATCCAGGACTCTTCCTGACTCATTTATGAACCTCGCCAAAGCTTGAGACAGACACATGCCCTGGAAGCAGCCAAGATAAGGTGCTCTGTCATTCTGGGTACTGTTCATTGCCCAGATCAAGGGTCTGTATATGAGAAGCTTGGAACCTCTCACAGCCGTGAGGATGACATTAGGGAGCCTGGCCATTAAAAGTCCTTTGAGAGAAATGAGTTTTCCAGGTCTGGAGGTTTCATGAGCAGGAATCTGAGAGTCCAGAGCAGGCTCCTCTTCTCCAGGTCTTCATCCCCACGGACAGAATAAGGTTTTGTGGTGTGATCTGATTCAATTCCTAAACACAGACATGAGTTAGTCTGGACCTCTGTATCCACTGGGACACTCGTGCCCCTCCTCAGTTTCCCTCAATGGCCTCCTTCCCTCTCTCCCATGGTCCACCCAAACTCTGCTATGTGGGCTCACCTCCCCTTTCAGACTTGGAAGAACCATCGAGTGCCCTGGGTAGACACTTCAGGCTCAGATGATGCAGTGCAGGAACATAGTGCATCAAAAATAAAATCAGGCTAAGGGGGAAAATATTGTCAAGGTTATTGTGCATAAGCAAGAACAGTTTGTGAACTGGGAGACGGGGGACTGGAAGAGGAAATTAGCCCCACTTACATGGGACAGCTTATAGAATAAAACGGAGGCTTTGACCTTTTGGCTTTCTGTTTGTGCTGAGCCCATTCTCTCTCCTCTGAGAGCTGACCTGCCTTGTGTTTCCTCAGTGGGGAAAGTGGGGCTGGGTCAACTCTTCTCTGACCAGGGAGGGGCCCTCAGACTAAGGAGCTGGCTTGCAGAAAGACTCACAAAACTGAGATCTGCTTTTTCCCTCGCTGACAGCCAGCCATCTTTGACAAAGAGATTAGCAAGCTGTCCTTGTTGCGTCTTCTCTTCCTTGTTCACCCTCTGACTTCTGATCATTTCACTGTCAGCCCGAGGCAAGGGAGGAGACGTGCCACTCCTGTCAGCCTGTCTACTGTTGACAGGTGTCGCCCTTAACAGTGTCACTGGGGAGAAATGCTCACATTACACGTGGAGTTTTTTATCCCACTGCTATGCAAATTCTGGTCCAGGACCAGCAACATTAGCTGTTTTTTGTTGAAAATTCAGAATCTCAGGCCTCTGCCCCTGACACACTAAGCTAAAATCTTTCGGGAATTGAACCCAGGAGCACTTAACTACTGAGCCACATCCCCAGCACTTTTTTTTTTTTTTTCTTTTTTTCTTTTTTTAAATTTAGAAACAGGGTCTCACCCAGTTTCTTAGGGCCTCTCTAAGTTGTAGAGGCTGGTTTTGAACTTGCAGTCCTCCTGCCTCAGCCTCCCGAGCCATAGGGATTACAGGCATGAGCCACCTCATCCAGCCTAAGCCAAAATCTTTACCGGGAAGGACCAGAAATCAGTGCTTCAATGACCTCACCAGGCCACACTCATCTGTATTAAAGCTTGAGACTCACTGTTTTAAACAATTTCCTCCCTTCCCCATATTGAGAACTGGCTAAATTACCAGAGGGGCTTCACATGACAAATGGGGAGACACCATGCAGGGCGGGGACAGCGATGACTTTTAAACTGGCAGAGTGAATCTCATTTCTCCCACCTCCACTTCATGTGACCATGAATTAACCTTCCTGAGCCTCACATCCCTTATTAATAACATAGAAACAATTATAAACACTCTATGGAATTATTGCAAAGATTGAGATAACATGATAGGCCTTTGATGCATAGTAAGGGCTTAACAAATTATTGGTAAAGTAGTAATAGAAACTGTCATGTCCATCATCATCTTTAGCAGTGAGTTTGGGGTATGTGGTTAAACACTAGCCATGCCTCTGGCTTCCCTTTTGAACACCATTGCTAACTTTGGGAAATAACCAGCTATGATGGTTAAAGTGTCAATGTGGCCAGCGGTGGTACCTCGTTATTCAAATACTACTCCAGGCATTGCTGTGGATGAGTTCTGCCTATTTTGTTAACAGCTACAGTCAGTTGATGCAAATAAGATTATCTAATCAGCTGAAAAGTCTTAAGAGCAAACTAAATTTTCCCAGAGGAAGAAAAATTTCTGCATCAAGACTTCAGCCATAGTTCTTGTCTAAAAATTTCTAACTTGCTGGATTGTCCTATGGATTCAGACATGCCAGCCCCTGAAACCACATTTACCAATTTCTTGAACTCAATCTCATGTACCAGCCTTGTTAATTCTACCCATCCAGGATAGGATCCAGAAAACTTGGTTCCCCATCCTCCTGTGCTGCTGGAACACAGGAATATGACCTATTTTCTAATTCTAAGACTCATCTGTGTGAGATTATAGAAATGAGCAATCCCAAAGAGGGTGCACCTAGAACCTTCTGCAGGGTGGTGGCAGAAGTTTCTAACTTTCAAAGTCAGCAGTGATGGCAAGGTCACTTCCTGGGGTGGAGTGGCTTCAGTGTGCAATGGGGTTCTTCTCAGCCAGAGGTGATGGTGTCCCCACCAGGTCAGTTCCACAGTGTGATTCTGGAAGCTTAGCCTTGAGTATGGCTCTTCAATCTCACAACACTTCTGTGAGCTATGCAAGATCTTCTTAATAAACTCCTCTCCTACCTAGAGTCTGCTTCTCACCACCAGACATATGACATCCCAAATTGGAACCAAAAGTCATTGCCAGCCGTAGAATCTTATGGGGTCATTGGACTGCTTATCTGACCTAGTTGGAAGAAGTGGTGTTCACTTCTAATACTAGATCAGGAATAGAACTAGTATTAAAGACTGTCCTAGTGGGCATGAACCTTGAACTGACCTGGGATGTGGAAAGCGATGACAGAGGATGGGAGAGCAGTGACGGAGGTGGGGGGTCTCTGATGACCTCATGTCTGTGGCATGCCCAGTGCCTGGGAATGTTTCTGTGCAAGGGCACAGGATGCTTAGCTGCTGTGGCAATGCCCAGCATGAGGAGGCTCTGTGCAAGAGTTTTATCAGCTCTGACCTTGATCTCAGGCACACAGCTCCCGAGAAGGAGGGAATTCTTATGCTAGACAACCACAATATTTCACCAGCTCCACTTCTCCGGTTCCTGCCCACTTTACAGTAACTTTTAACAATGGACTTTCTTGAGAGCTACACAAAGCTCCTAACATTGCACTTTGAGACTGTGGATTGCAACTGTGGAAAAGCTACATAGATGTCCTGGTTTCTGTCACTTTCCTGAATAAGAATAATGGTTGCATCGTCTTTAACCTGATAATGAGACACATATAAATAAAGATTGCTGGTGTAACTTTTTAGACCTGCATCTCCATCAGAGAGCAGAGTTCTATCTGATCCCAATTTAATCTTAAAAATATGTATCTGTGAATCTCTATTTTCCAATCCCCTTCACCCCTTGCTGGACCCCAGGGTTTGGTCGCTCTGACTGCGACACTGGGATAAAGTACACATTAAAGGCAAAGCTCAGGGGAATCTCGTGGTGCAGCCATGAGTGGTATAAAAAGAGTGAGGGATTCAAGTCCTGTGGGAATAAACTGGATGCTTCCAACTCCACTGAGCAGCTTGACAAGAGGCTCCCAGCCCCTCCAATCCACCTGTGCCAGAACAGTACCCACTCCTGCCCTGTTCCAAGAGGTTCCCCTTGCTTTGCCCGAGGCCCTGTGACACCTCACTCACAGGAACGACTTTGCTGGGGAAAGCCAATTCTTTCAATTTCTCCCCGCCCCTGCCATTACCACAGTCTTGAGAGCTGCAAGGCCTACAATCAGACCCTAGTTATCACAGGGGGCCAAATACAAAGTCAAACCTGGAAAGAAAATGCATGTATATTAAAAGAATTGCAAGTACTTGCTAGTTTGTGCCAGAAATAAGCATGGAGGTGTGTATGGGCATTGATTCTAAAGATGCTAAACCAAAGAGGGAGGAATATACTTTAGTTAGAGCCAGATTTATGAGTAGGAGTGACCAGATTCTGTGTGTAATATGCTTTCTTGCAGTTCTTGCAGGTGGCTGCAGTTCTAATTGCTCTTTCTACTTGATTAGTTCACTTAATCCTAGATGTAATGGTAGCCAACATGACATGAAGTTCCAGAAATTCCACGGCATGAGGTAGAACAGCACCTCTCAAACCCGACTGAGCGTTAGCATTGCCACAGGTTCTTTTCCAAAATATTGATGTCAAGGTCCCTCATGAGATCAGTTAAATCAGAATATTGGTGCATGAGGCCTGAGAATCAGCATTTCCCCAAAGTCCCCAGGTGATTAAAATATGTACCCAAGATTATGAAGCTCTAATGTAGAGGGAGAAGATATGAATATTGGTTGGATTAATTATGTGAGATCTGCTTACTCAGTTTCTGTGTTTCTTGAAGGGGCACTGAAGACAGCCTTTGCCAAAATATTGAGAATTTCATTGATGGGAGGACAGCAAAACAGTGCGTCCCTGAAATTCCCCTTTCTGTTCCCAAGAACCTACTCAAGTCAAGGGAACAATGGGAAGAAGTCTGGTCCAGAATTTCTAGGTAAACATCTCTAAGAACACTGGCTTTCGCTCATGCATGCTGGGAATTAGGGCAAGCTGATGCTATCTGAAGAAATCTGCTCTCATGCGTGCACACCACGTTCCTCGGGATACTGTCATACTTGCGGACAAAGCAAGCTAAGCTTTTGTAACCGAACCTTCAAGACTGCCCTTCCTGGGGTGACTGGTGTGGAATTGAAGGCACTGCGGGAGGGTAAGTGCCACTCGTCCAGCTGGCCACCACAGGACAAGGATCCTTGAGGGACAGAGGCATATTTTCTAGGGAAGAGCTCCGAGGGATGGAGGCACTACTCATCCACCCTGTTGCCACTCAACTTTCTGGAGTAGCATCATGAGGGACAGAGAAGCACTGGCAAAGCACCATGATGGATGGAAGTACCCTCTCTCCAGCCTGTTGCCAAAGAACCTTCCCATAAGCATTATTCATAAGCCTATGTCTCACATGCCATCTCTGGTTATTTTCTTTTGTCTCTTGGCAACCTATCCCATTGTCCTAGCATAAATGGGCTGTGGTCCCAGCAATAGGGAAAGAAACAGAACGACTGAGAGGTGATGTTGTAGCTCATACCTGTAGGTTGGAAGTGCTAGTGGGGGAGTCTGCAATAAAACACGCCCTGATGTCAGTGTGGATGTGTGAAGGCATATAGAAGAAGCTGAGGTCAAGAGGTGGCACGAGCTTTCAGAAGATACATCAGGGTCATAGCATCCAACAGAGAGACAGAGGTGACACTCAAAGCATTTTGAAGCAGCCAATTGATTATGGAGTCCTTAGGTTTAAATTATACTGGCAGCTATTTTCCTACTTGCTACTTATAAACAAACATCTATGGTTTGACCAATTGGAGCTTAAGTCACAAGAGCTGTTCCCAAACCCACAGCCTCTTGATAACATAATAATGCCAAATGCATACATTAAATCTTACACCTAGCCTACGATAAGCTAGCTTCTCCCTGTTGCATTGGACAACTGGAAGTGAGTTTTCAGGCCCCACTAATCTGCTTTCCCACCACTATTTGAAGAAGCTCTCGTAGCCTCACTTGAGACCATTTATTGACTTCACCTAAAGAAGATATTCAGTGGGGAAACCCAAATCTCTGCAAGTTTCCCTTACCTCCTGCCATTACCACTGTTCTGAGGGAACCTGTGCCTATTCCCCAGGCTAACTATGTTCCAGGGAAAAGAAACTAACCAGGTCATTTGAGAAGAATTGGACATCTCCTCTGAGAGACTCAGCACTATACTATACCAAAAAAAAAAAAAAAAACTAGTTCACCTTGGTCAGCCCAATGATGTCTTAAACACCTACATCCCAGCACAAAGTGGCTAGTTTCTCAGTTCCTGAGTATATAGTTGAAAAAAACGTATTAAACAAGAAGTATAATCTACACACTGACTCTGACCTCAGATTAAAGGTAGTTACAGCATAATTATAGGAGGGGTCACAAAAGAACTTCTGGAGTTTCTTTTCCATTCCAAAATTATAAGCCAAAAAAAAAAAAAAAAATCTGCATTCTTGAGGGAATGGCCAAAATTAGTTAAAATTAATTAATATAAAATTTAAAATAATACTGAAGATATTCAAACATGTGGAAGATATAGGGTATCTATTTGTGTCATTGATTTGACCTCTGAAGGGTACAAATGGGTCTTGGACAATGGCAACAAGTTATCATAAGCTAATTAGGAAAAGAGTCCCCACTGGAACTACTGTTTAAATATGGCTCCTTAATTGAGCAAACAAACACAGCCTCTGGAACTGTAGCTATTCATATGCATATTCATTTTCCCCCTCTGGCCTAATAAGCAAAAACAACTGGAAGCAGTTTGCTTTCAGTAGGCAGGAACACCAGTGCACCCTCACCATGTGCCCAACTCTTACTTGGGGCTGTAATTTACAAGGATCTCGCTCACTTCACCATCCCATAAGTCATTATATGCTACACTGATGGAACCACTCTTAGCTTGCATCTGATCTTTAGTAGAGATTGAACGCTTGACCCAAGGACACCAAGTAACCTTGAGATCTAAACTTCCTGTGAATAACAGAAAGTTACACCACGCCATAAAATCCAGCAAAGTGGCAGTGAAATGGTACCTACATGATGGGGTGTGAGCAACTCCGAAGCCATGATGAGTTGCGTGGGGGGACACACACAATCTCCAATTGAACTGCCACCTCTCCTTCATTCCACCCCTGGGGACTCATGAGGGTGGGGGTTCTTGTGACCATTGACTAAGAAGAGAGATGACCAAGGGCAGTTTTCTGTTAGTTTCTATTTCCCACAATTCTATAGACTCATACAGGGGTATCTTTGAAAGACAGTAAGAAGGGAAAACTTCCCAAAAGGAAGAACTTTGAGTTATTCATTTTTTTTTTCCTGAAAGAAATGAAGAAGGAATGGATCTATCATCATTCTATGATATGGGCTATGGCTAATGGGCTAGCCAATTGGTAAGAAATTTGGCAGAATCGGCCTAAGTGATCATCAATGGATAAATGGTATGAATATAATATATAAACACAGTGGGAAAGTATTCTGCTTCAAAAAAGAAATTCTGTCATTTATGACAGAATTAACATGGAGGACATTGTAGTGAGTGAAATAAGCTAGGTACAGAACAATAAATACTGTATTATCTTGCTTATCTGTGAAATCTAAAAAAGTTGAACTCTTCTAGGTGAGAATGGAATGATGGCTACTGAAATCTCCAGGTCTGAGTGAGGGTTGGGAAGACCTTGATCAAAGGAGACAGATTTTCAGATAGTCAGGAGGAATACATATTCAAGAATGTATTTTACAACACAGTTACCATATTTGATAATAATGTTTGTTTTTTTAACAAAGAGAAGACATTTAATGAGACATTTATTGGAGAATTGGTGTCAAGGAAATTGGGGAAGGACGTATATGAACAGGACTCTTAGAAAGATAAAAGTGTGTGATAACATTGTGCCCATGTAAATATTCAGAAAAAGGGCCCTTCGGTGGAGAATTTCAAACATGAGATGGACAATCTGATTGTGGACACCAATCATTTCTGCCACCCAAGTGAACTCTTGAACATGTGGCCATGGTAAGCTCAGAGATTATGCATGGCTCCAACCAGACACTCTTCCTTATCAAGGTGACCTGCCATTACTGTTTCCCCAATTTGCTAGCAGCAAAGGCCATTACTGAGCACCTGTTTGGCACCTACCTCAGGAAAATAGTCAGCTACTTGGTGGCAGATTATTTATATTGGTCCCCTTGGTCCCTTTTCATCTTGAAAAGGACAATGGTTTGTTCTTAGGTGATAGCAACCCCATCCAGATTTGACTTTGCTTTCCATGCCTGCCATATTTCTTTCAACTACATGTCCAGCATCATGATATCCCCATACTGCATTGAATCTCTGCAAGGAATTTATTTTAGAATGAAAAAGGTAATGAGATGAAAAAACAGGGCATCCTCTGGGTTACAGAAGGTTAGAATGGCTAACAGAATGCAGTAATGCCTTTTTCTGAGGGAAAAAAAAAAAACAAAAAAAAAAAACAAAAAAAAAACCCATGCAAGGTTGGGCTGCTGTCCTATAGAATGAGTCCATGCTTTGCCCTAGAGACAAGTTTATGACTCAGAGTCTCCCAGGGGCAGAATACACCAGACTGGAGAGCCAGTGGGTAGAAGTGGGATGGTATCTCTTAGTATTTCACATTAGCACTGGTAGATGCTTTTATTTCCTATTTTTATTGGTTATTTTGTATTTCTTCCCCCAGCCCCATTCTCCCACTTCTCTGCCCTATAAACTATCTCCCTTGGGTGCCATGTCAGTCAGCTTCTGTTAGATCAGTACCCCCGTTTGGAATTGCATCTTTGTCAAGGGTTACTTCTTTCTGTAACTCTATAGCTGCTGCCTGGTGGTTTCAGCTCTGATCCACACTCACTGGGCTCAGTTAGCACCATTTCCTCCTCTTATCCTCTCAAACCTAGGGGTGGCATTGGCTTCCTGCTCTTTGTTGGCTTCTGGGTGCTTCAACGTTCTTTGTTAGGTCCCTTAATCCTGCCCACACTTCTATATGTGGTTCCTCAGTGAAGTCTCTTCATTTAAATCAAATGAGTTGAATTCAGTTTCCCCGCTGGAATCCTGACTGACACATTATTTCTGCAAGTCTGGGCTCTGCTGGCATCAAGGGCTAAGACCAAAGAAAAGAGACAAAAGAATAATTTCATTGTATTAAAAACTGAGGCTGCCTCCTGCCCGTCTCCATATCTCCATGCCGCATGATGAACAGGCATAAAGAGGGTTAGAGGGAGGCTGCAGTGACAGATGCTGTTCTATAATAGGGGCTGGGAGCAATTTCACCAACAGGACAGGGAGGGTAACAGGACACTTGGTTGTGTCAGGTCCAAGGTTTAAAAAAAGAAAAATGGATGGAAGTCTGCAATGTCAAGTAGGACCACCCAAGGCTGACTTGGGGGCACTCCCTGGATCATGAACTCTGTCCAGCTGTGGTTCCCCAAAGGGAGGGGAAACCCAGCATAGGTTTTGAAGGAGGGAGGTCATAAAAGCCAACTAAGGCAATGTGGGGGGAGGGGAGAAATGAAGGCTGAATATCTATCCATATTTTTTTCCATGTATGTATGTTTTATAGTTCTTTTTCCCCCTTACCTGTTCCCCTTCTGTTTTTATGATATCTTCCATGGGTAATAGGGTAGTAGAATAGGATTGTGAGAACCTGGGAGGGGGAATATGTATTACCCAGGTAATCTGGCTTTGGAGTTAGATGCAGTAACTGAGGTCAGTTTGAGCTGACTACCTGGCTTCTATGCTCCTTGTTATGTGAACTAGAATTCTTCCTCACTGTTTACACTACCTGAAAGTCAGAAAGTTACCGAGGACCAAATATTCCTTAACTGATACTTGTATGCTCCACTAAGTAAATTACAATTAGAACATACAACTGCATATGGGATCCTTCTCTCCCTGAGCATTAATATTAAGTGGTTTATAGCATGCTGTCAATTCCATGGTCAAGAGCTACTTCTTTCTGCAACTATGGCTGCTGCTGGGCTGTAGTGCTCAGGGAGTAGGTGACTGGGTTTGAACTTGGTCTGGGGTAATATTTAGCCTGCTCATGGGGAAAGTGTTGTGTTGTCGGGCAGACCTCTGACCTTAATCAAGGCAATTGTGACCAACCTGAATGTGGGCAAGGGAGCAGTCAGAGGTATACGCCCCTGTGAAAGGGGGGTGTGGAAAGTGGGAACCTGGTGTGAAAGGGGAGGAATGAGTTTACGCTTTGCTTCGTCCTCAGTCACAGGGCTTGCACCGTGAGTGCAAAGATCAGATGTACAGCAAGACAAATGAGTGGATACCATACTTGGCTTCCTCCTGTCTTTGGGACAAATAGAAAATAATGTTTTGTTATGAATAATTAGCTTGACATCAGGTCTTGATCACTTTGGTGGTCAAGACACATCGGAAATGGCATTGGTTGTAGACACAGCGGGTGTCCCACCAGCTTCTCTTTACCTGGCCAGCATACCAGTGACCCAGTGAGTGTCAGCTACCACTGGCTTCCAGCTGATCACTTCTGCACAGACTTGCCCTCACCTCACTCAAAAAGCCCCAGGGGAAGCCCACCACCAGGGATGACTGATATTGTGTCAAAAAGCTAAGGGCCTTACCTCCAGCAGAACAGCTAGTGCTTCTGAGCTCCCCAGGGGATCAGACTGAGTTAGACTTCAGCTGAACCAACATAACGCTGCCCCATTCAGACCCCCTTGGTCCCTCACTCCCTTAGGGGAGTTTTCAGTATGGATTGGAAAGGGGAATAATAACAGCAAATATGTACAAGATATAGCTGTAAGAGCTTTTACATATTAACTTATTTAACCTTGGTTTCACCTGGAGAGTCCCCAGTTAGTCCCTGTCTTGGGCTGTGTGCCTCTTGGGGTTGTCAGAGGAGGGGGACCCTGAAGAACAGAACAAGTGCATGGGATGGGGCTGACTTCCTGCTGCTCTGACCACTTGCCTATCTTGCTCGGTGGGTGTTCAGGTGCCTCTGGTGGCTCAGCGGGGATCCAGAGCAAACCCACCCACCCAGGCCCAACCTGTGCTCCCAGGAGTATCTGGAGGAGCCAGGTGGGCTCATTAAATCCATCTGGGCTATCAGATTCCAGCATGGTGGCTATTTTAAACTGCATGATTGTGCTTACTGTATCCCCAGGCAACCTTAAGGAAGGGTCTATGAATCACCTGCAAGATTGGCAAGATGTGCCATAGGGCATCTTCATTATATTTAGCCTGGACTGTTTGGGGAAAGAATTAGTGTTGGGAAGAAAAATCAAGTCAGTTTCTTGGTCACAGCTGGTGCTATGCAACAGACTGAGCCTAAATCCCAGGGGCTGGAGCAACCTGACTCATGTCACTCCTGTTCTCCAACTACCCCACCAGGGGCACAGGTGGACACATGGCAGCCGCAGAGTGTCCACGCAGCTGCTCCCGTACGCTTTGGTTCACACAGTTCTGTTAAGAGGCAAAAGCACTGTTCAGCTATGTAAGGAGCAGTTGTTGCCTCTTGAAATAGTCAGTAAATAGAAATGTGTTTGCTATTCTCAAGTCCTGTGAACCTCATTAGGGAGACAGACTCAGGCAATTCTTTCTTTTGGTGAGTTCTTAAAGAATAGACCTTTCATTAGCAAACAAATGCTCAGTGTCTTCTGGATGCCCAGCCTCTTGCTGGGAGCCAGGAGTAGGTTTTAAACAGGTGACACCCCTCCAGTTCTTGGCTTAGGACCACAGGGCAAAGGGCACTGGACTTGGGGTTAAGGGATCCTGGCCAGGTTCATAATCACTCTCAAATTCCTCTTTTTAAAATGGAAATTCAAAAATAAAATAAAATAGAAATTCAAAAGATTGTTATGAAGATGAACTACAATAAGAGGCACTAAATTACTAGTTTTAAAGCTGAGATGGACTTTACCACTCACATTGACAATTGACAAACTGGATTCTATGAGACAAGAAATGCATGTTGCTTTATATCCAGGGCCCAAAAAGGTATGTGGGATGCTGTAGGCATGTGCAAGATGTTTATGGAATGAGTGAGTGAGTGCATGAATGAATGAATGAATGAAATACAAAGAAATAGATCCAGATTGGAGAGGTAACTTGCTCAAGACTGCAGTAGTTGTTAGAAAGAAGGGCTCAAGTCAGATCTTTTAGTGTCTACCCATTCCAGAGATCTTTAAGATTTTTCTTGTCATAAGACTAAGATCAAACATTACTAATAAAGAATAAACAGCCATCTCCTTCCCTGTGTGCTAGTTTATTCAATAAGTATTGAGGGACATATTAGGTTATGCACTGCAGGAGGTGGGACAATTTAAAAGGGGGAAATAGTCTTCATGTATCATATATTTCCAATCTGATTAGTAGCAACAAGTGACAACTACCCCCCAAAAAAAGAGCATAAAATATTGAATCCCAGTAACAAAAAAAGTAATGATAACAGAAAAATCTAGAATGCAGGAAGCTTCTTCTGAGAAATAAAACATATCTTAATTTCTTGGCAGCCAAAGAAAAGAAGGAAAGGCCACAGATTGCACTAGAGACTCCTTGACTAATAGTGGGAAGGTCGGCAGGATCTCAGGAGGCACATTCTCCTAGCTCTGAGTGGAACTTGTCCTGAGGGTATCAAAGGATGCTGAGTAACAGGAGGGACAGTGTGGTCTACAGCATGCTGCTGGGATTCATTCTCCCATGATCCCTTGATGTCTCAACCCCCTAGAAAAGCCAAAGGCCTTTAAGCCCAAGATGGAGACCAAGGCATGTCCCCTACCTTCCGCTTCATGTGGCATTGAGGAGTAATAAAAGGCTGTGGTGTGTGTAGGGAAGGAAACTACAAAAGTCCTGGGAAATGAGAATAGTTACCTTACAGCAAGTGGAACACTTGAGAGAATTCTGGAATATAGAAAACGTGGCGGGGGCTGGGGATATAGCTTGGGCTGGGGATATAGCTCAGTTGGTAGAGTGCTTGCCTCACAAGCACAAGGCCTTGAGTTCAATCCCCAGCACTGCCAAAAAAGAAAGGAAGAAAGAAAGAAAGAAAGCAAGCAAGAAAGAAAGAAAGAAAAAGAAAAGAAAAGAAAAGAAAAGAAAACATGTCGGGGTGGGTTAGCAAAGAAAGGTAGAATCACAGAAGCTATCTCCCTTCACTCCTAGGGAAATGAAATGAGTAAATCAGTGAAAAAAATAAGTAAACCAGAAATATTTGCCAGTAGGAGTCGGGCAAGGGTACAATATAATGACATAAGAATTCAAGAAGTGGAGTCAGAGGAAAAAATAACTCAGAAGATGATGGGTCACAGTATCCACCCCTGCCACCCCTGGCTCTGGCAGGACCACAGAATCCTGAGAATTCTCAGAGCCCCTCTGCAGAGAAGTGACATTCTCTTTCCCTCTTTCTTTTTGGGTGGGAAGTGGGAGAGAGATAAGAGTGGCTCCTCAGTCACTGAGAGAGAATTTCTCTTATAAAACTGGGGAGATAATTTCTCAGATAAAAACAGGGGCTTCGGGGCTTCAGGGCTCCGCAGTGAATTAGGGCACTTACCCCCATCCCAGGCTGTCATTTTCCAGAAAAGCAGATAGAACGTCCGCTACCTCATACCGGAAACAGGGTTCAGTCACCTTTGACAGTTTCCAGCTCAACACCCCCAGCTGCAGTTTCCTCTAGTTCCTCATGTGGACAACTTCCCTGCAGGACAGCTAGACAGATGCAGCCTGTTTGGCACCCACTGGCTCTAACACCCCACGTGGACTAAGTGGTGACTGTGTCTGTCACTGTGACCTCTTGGAACTCACATCTGCTTGCTTAAGCCCATCAATTAAAACTCCTCACGAAAACCTGTTTGGATAATGCTTTGGAACTAGTAGAGGCCTTGTCCCAAAGGTTCCGATCTCTCTCTCTCTCTCTCTCTCTCTCTCTCTCTCTCTCTCCCTCCTCCTCTCCCTCCCTCCTTGCCCTATCTGACCTCTGTGTCTGGCCTCTAGGTATGCTGTTCCCCCTCTAGGACCTGAAAGTAATAAAATCTTTATTTCATTTTGTGTCTCTCCTAATCATTGGAGGGGTACCTTCTGTCAAAGATTTTAAGTTCAAACAGGAAATTTCTCACAGAATACAGTCTGTGTGGATGTAGCTATCCACATTCAATGTGATCAAATCAATTGGAAGTTCATGGTAATGGTGAAAGCATATTGTCATAAACGAAAAGAAAGTAAAAAACAAGGCACACGAGAGATAGCTAAAGAACACATTCTAAAAGAAAACACAACTCAATTTCACATGGGTTGCTGCTTCTAATGAGACCTTCAAGTCAATAAGACAAGAACTGAAAGGTGAGCTGGTAAATCAATTGACTGAGTCGAAATAGATCTTTCAGAACTGAGAAAACAAATTGAGGACCAAAACAAGACCATTAAGGAATTAATAAAGATAAGCAGTAAGAAACAGAAGACAGAAGGTTCAAAATCAAATTGCTATCATAATCATGACAATGCAAAGGAAAAATACCAAGATATTAATGTGATTAGAAAATAATAAATATTACACACAGAGATGAACCAAGAAAAAGAAAATTGGAATGCCTAAAAAAGAGAAAACTGAAGCATCCTGAAATCTTTTAGCTAAAAAAAAAGAAAATGTTAATATGCTAGGTACACACACACACACACACACACACACACACATAAACACACAATCTCTTTTATAGCAATGAAATAGTCTGCAAGAAAATAAAGGAAATAGTCTATGATTCAAAAAAAATCAATAGGATCATCAGCCTTTGAAGGTAGATAAGAGTCAAAAAGTACCTTAGAACTTTGGGTTATCTTTAGAGATAACTGGCCTACAGTTACTCTACAGGCAAGTAGATTGAAGGGACGGAGGATCAGGGACAAAAATCGATCCTTACACCTGAGCAGTAACACAGGTCCAGAGCAGCAAAATCTTGCATAAATCTAGAACTCAGAAGGGATTACATCTTGAGAAAATGGCTGAAATAGAAAAAAATCTGTCTACCAGAGACTAACTGCAAGAAATTGATTCAGAATCCATTCTGGTGAAAAAGAGAGAGAAAAAAATGTTTCCCTTGAGATTTTAAGGTCACTGTCCAGTCTTCCTATAGGTGTGAGGTGTGAATGTACACTGAAATATACCCCAAAATTCCAAAATGAGAATTTAATTTAAAAGAATCCAGGTCTGCAGTTCGCAAAGCTCCTGCCAGGCAAGCGTGTATCCTCAGTCCAGGCCTCGTAAAGTTCCTTCAAGCATAGTCTCATCCCATGTGAACTCACAATGTAAAATCAGAAAATGTCCCACATAAGCAAGTCACCATAAGTAAGACTAAAAAAAAAAAAAAAAAAAAAAAGAATTTTACTCATAAATATTGGATACTAGAATTATCACAATATAAAATATTACTTTAATATGATTAAGTAAATAACTTTAATGTGAGTAAAAAGCAAGAAACTAAAAATAAACCAATGTACCATAAAAGAAACAAAACTTCTAGAAATTAATATAATAGGAATTTAATTATATAGAAGAATTGAAAAGCAAAATAAACACAGCTGAAGAGAAAATCAGTGAATTCAAATATAGATCTGGAGAAATAAAAGACTGCAGTTCTGAGAGACAAAAATACAGAAAACTATGGTTAAAGAAATTGAAAGATGGAATGAAAAAGCATAAATTTGATCAGGGAACCCTAAGTAGATAGCAGAATGAAGAGGAGGTAATGTTTAAAAAAATAATAGCTGAGAATTTTTGCAGATTTAGATAAAAATATGAATCCTCATATTTAGAAAGTTCAAAAAATTCCAAACAGCATAAATCCTAAGGTAGCCATACCCAGATACATCATAATGAAACTTTATTTATTTATTTTATTTATTTATTTTTTTAAAGGAGGAAAAATTTATTTTGGTTCATAGTTTCAGAAGTTTCTGTACAAGGTTGGCTGGCTCCATTGCTTCTGGGCTGAGGTGAGATAATGAAACTTTAGAATGCCAAAAACAAAGATGAAGTCTACCAAATTTGCTATGTCCACTTATGACTACACCACAATGAATTCTGGTTACATATATAATCATAATGCACTAATTGAAATAAAAATAATAGAAGAGAGATTATTAGATTAGGCCAACCAAATCGGGAGAGGGAGGAGAGAAAGGAAAGGGAAGTTACTGTGAAATGAGATTGATTAGTATGAATATGGCATAATGAATCCCACCATTTGGTATGATTATAATGTACCCATAAAGATAAATAAAAATGAGTAGAAAAATCAACAACAAACACACAGAAGCCTTAAAGAAAAGACAGATTACCCACAAAGACCCAGAGTTAAATCAACACCTGACTTTTCAACATGAAATATGAACACCAGAAGACCAGAATCATGTCTTCAAACTGGTATAGAAATAACTACCAGTAACATTTATAAACCCAACACAACCACATTTTTAGAATGAAGTAGAGATTTTTTTTTAGTAATATAGAGATTTACCTCCAATAAATCCTTGCTAAAGAAACTTCTAAAGGGCATTCCTCAGGAAAAAATAAAATACCCCAGGATGGAAAATACAGGATGAATGAAGAGATGAACTGACAAGAGAAGGCAATGTTTTCCCACCCCCACTGTATCCTTCTTTTCTTCTTTGGGGAAAAATGCCCCTCACTTCATTGCCCATGAGGAAAATACCTACTCTTCTCCTAGAACTCACCTCTTCTATGAATCTCTTTCTAGATCCCTAGCTGGAACCGATACTTCTTTCCTTTGAGTCCCCTGGAACTTTCTACCAAATGTAGAACTCTTTACTTATTCATCTGCTTTCTCTCCCCACACTGTGAGTTTCTTAAAGAAGATTTTAGGATTGATCTCTGTATCCTCAAGGTAAATTAACATTGTTAATAATGATCATTTCTTGGTCGTGGGGATTTTATATCAATAGACTTATTCTTTAGAGAAAGAAAAAAATCAAAAAGGATTTTTAAAATGGGACAGACAAAACAATGGTCTTAAATACCATGGGTAAAAATAACCACTGCCCATGGGAACTCCAGAGAAGTTTCCATTTTGAAATTAATCAATACAAAGTCAGGTGTGGGCCTGGAAGCCATCATCAGGACCATGCTCAAAGAAGTGCCAAAAGGGAAACGAACAGTTGCTACAACTGTCAAGTCTGGGAGCAAATCCAGAGTTTTAGCCATAGCTGGATTCAGGGTATCAAACAGCTCTAGGATCAACTCTCCGGAGGAAAGACAGTTCTAACGTAGAGGAGATGACCCAGCTTCAGTATGGGCTGGAGGGAGAGGTACCCCTATGGGCATGAGTCATGTCCCTCCCTTGATCCCAAGGTGGGCTCAAGCTCCCTAAATGGATCAGAGGTTAACTAAACTGTGATCTTGAAAATGGGGTCCCCAGTGGTAAACAGGGTAGTTGTTCCCAGAAAGATTTTGGGTGGATTAACTCAATGTCCACCATATACACACAAGTGACATGGTTCAATGTCCACACCATGACATGATCTCTGTGGCCAGGGAAACGTCTGGAAGGAAGCACTTCACTTTGCAGAGGTGCAAGTTCACTTTCTGACCAACTTACATAAACCCAAGAGATAACTGGTTACCCTGCCCTTGGGTCAGTTGTCATAAAACCCTACCCTGCTCAAAACCTTGTGGCTACGAGTGGTAAAAATTCCACTCAAATGGGCTTAAGCAGAAGGGGGTTGGAATTGCTAAAAGAGTCAAGGGTGTCATGAAACATTCAGCCTCTAGAGGAGAGCCAAATGCTGAGGACAGTCAGGTCTTGAAGGACAGAGCCCAAGACTCTCTGTCTTTTTCCTCTTTTTTTTTTTTTAATAAATTTTATTGAAGTTTAGTTTACATACAATAAAGCCCATGTTTTTTTAATTTTTTTGGTTATAGATGGACAGAATACCTTCATTTTTATTTATTTGTGTTTTCTTTTTATGTGGTGCTTAGGATCAGACCCAGTGCCTCACATATGCTAGGCAAGCTATAGTCCCAGCCTGTAAAGTACATATTTTAAGCCCTAATAAAGTGATGCTTGATAGCATCACAGAATTCTGCCCCTAAGACTAAGCAGGGTTGTGGGGGGCAATTGGCCAGCAGAAAGAGTGTCCCCTGGAGTCATCTCTAAGCCCCTCTGGAATATGGTGGGGCCATGGTTTGTTCCACAGGGAGGAACACATTGGCTTTCCTAGGATGACGGTCATCTCATCCAGTCTTGACACTGTCACTTACTGGTGGTGTAGCCTTGGGTGAGTTCCCTATTGTCTCCCTGCCTCGTTTTCCCTATCTTTAAGACCCAAGTTGTAGCTATCCTATAGGGTCATTGTAAAGAGTATAAAAAATATTTGTCAAGTGCCTACCTATGCAGGCACTCAATGAAGGTTAACTACAGCATATAACCGAAAACCTGCCCCCACCAATGTATCAATGAGAAAGGAGGAGGGGTAGTTGCAATCACAGGGGAAGTGTCAGTCATCGATAGTGTGGCTGCTCGGAGGATTATAACACCACTTAAAAAAAGAAGGAATATGAAAACTAATAAGTAATTTAGAAAAACACTTAAGAGTAGTGAAATCAGGAACCACGCTATGTTAAACCATGCCTATGACAACATAAAAGAAGGAAGAAGGTATGTTTAAACGGTTTTAGTGGTAGTAATTGGGGAATAGGATTTTGAATTATTGAAAAACTTGTCTGTAATGGGATTTTTTTTTTTTATGAATAACTTGAACTCCGCTTGGTCTCATCAAATGAGAGAAAAGGGTTGAAGATCAGAGGAGCAGTAGAAAGTCTCTTGGCTTTGACTCCAAACACATGGGTGATTGATAAGAGGTTGATTAGAGGGCTACCCTGTGGTGGTTTGGTTTGGTTTTGGTATTGGGGACTGAACCCAGGGGAGTTTACCACTGAGCCTCATCCCCAGCACTTTTCAGTTTTTATTTCGAGACAGGGTCTCGTTAAATTGCTGAGGCTTACGTGGAACTTGGGATCCTCCTGCCTCGACCTCCCAAGTCACTGGGATTACAGGCATGCGCCCCCTGCCTGGCTTACATTGGGATGTATTTTAAGTCTCACTGAAGCTCAGGGGCACAGAATATTGAAATCAGTTCACAATGCGCCACAAGAGCAGACGTGGAAGTAGCCATCTGTGAGCTTTGTTTTTTGCCATTGCAGACCTATAGATTCCCATGTGCTTATTATTTTTTAAAATCCAGGCACAATTAGCACACAGCAAAGGGCGGTGATCTTAGTTGTTCAGCTTGATGGATTTTGGCAAATATCTACACCCCTGGAACCATCACCCAAAATGAGACATAGAACATTTTCAATCTCCAGCAAGTTCCCTCAGGTCACCTCCTAGTCATCTTCCTTGTCCTCCAACCACATTCCTATCCCATGGATTAATATTTGACTATTCTTGGACAGCATAGAGGTGAGTATGGACTCCTGTGTCTGGTTTCTTAGATTCAGCTCAGTGTCTGTGAGATTCATTCATCCTTTTGCATATGCTATTAGTTTATTTTACATTGCTGAGTAGATTTCATGACATGGAAAAATTATTTATCCCTTTTCCTATTGATGGACATGCGGATTGTTTTCAGCTTGGGGCTATTCTGAATAATGCTGATTATGAGCATTCATACACAGATCATTTCCTGGGCCTGTGCTTCCATTTCTGTTGGATGGAGACCTAAGAATGAAATGAATGGATCCTCGGGAAGCTGCATATATGTTTAATTTCATGAGAAACTGTCGAACAGTTTCCCGAAGTGCTTACACCATTTTGCATTCCCACCAGCAGTTGTTCCACACGTTCACTGACCCCAGCCTTGTTCTGATTTTAGCCATCCCAGTAGCATGAAATGGTATTTTAATTTTTTTACTTCTCCGATGACTAAAAAAACCTGAGGCCTGTTTCATATGTGTAAAAGCCACTTGGACAACTTCTTTTGTTAAGTGTTCTCCTGTGTTATTTATTGGGTATTAAAATAACTTTATCCTTATAAAGAAGTGTATAGGAAGCTCATCTGTAGACAGGGATCTGGCTTCTATATCATTTGGTTGCTGCTAAATTCATAAGTTCCTGTGCCAAACTGTCTGCATTGCTCGTCTCTAGTAACCAGGTCCACTTTCCTCCTGTATTTCTGGCCCTTTCAGCTCCACGGGTGGGGCCCTCTCTTCTTCCCTTGCTTCAGTGGCCACTGTCTTGCCTTCTGATTGTCACCCCACCACAAGCTCCTGGTCGCCCTGGCCTTCCAGCTAGGGTGCGTGTTGCTTGGTTACTGACTCACAGGCCCAGCTTTGGCTGGTCCAGCCCTGCCTCACCTCCCAGCACCCCCTGTCTTAGAGACAGGCATCTGAAGTGTCCACTCTGGGAAGTCTGTGGGTTCCATGGTATTGGTTCAACACCCATGGACAGCAGCTGCTAAGGAGACAGGGTGATCCGGTTGTCTGGCTGTCAGGCTTGTTCTGTTTTTTCCTGAGTTAAGTCATTTGAGGTTATTTTTTCCAGATAATAAAAAAAAAAAAAAAAAAAAAAACTATTTGTCATGGCTCTAAGTGGGATATAAAAAATGCTGGCAACAGACAGAAGACTGCTATTGTTATGGTTTGGATGTGAGGTGTCCCCCAAAAGCTCACTTGTGAGACAATGCAGGAAGATTCAGAGGAGAAATGATGGGGTTGTAAGAGTCTTAACCCAATCAGTGAATTACTCCCTGATGGGATTAATTGAAGTGGTAGAGTGTGGCTTGAGGAGGTGGGAATTGGGATGTGGCTATGGGGCATATATTTTGTATCTGGAGAGTGCGCTCTCTCTCTCTCTCTCTCTCTCTCTCTCTCTCTCTCTCTCTCCCTCCCTCCCCCTCCCTCTCTCCTCTCTCTCTCCTCTCTCTCCTCTCTCTCTGTTTTCTGATGATGCAAGCTACTTCCCTTTGCCACACTCTTCCGCCATGATGTTCTGCCTCACCTTGAGCCCCAAGGAATGGAGTCAGCCTTCTGTGGACTAGGACCTCTGAAACCATGAGCCCTCAAATAAACCTTTCCTCCTATATAAATGTCCTGGTCAGATCACAGCATCAAAAAAGCTGACTAAAACAGCCATCTTCTCATGGCAGCCTGTTGTCCCCACGTCCTCTGGCCACTTTCCCCAGAGCTCTACCTAGGCATTATTTCTTAATGAAGATCAATATTTGAGTTTTGGAGGAGGCTTCATGATGGGAATAGAGTTTGGGCCTCTGTGTCTCACCAAAACATGTGCAGGTTCTCCCTTTGAGTGTTTCACAAGCAAATGAATAAAAATAGGCTAATAACCAGGTTTCTTCTGCCATGGGCCCAGAAACTTGGCAAGTCCAAGCTGGAAAGATAGGGGACACAGCTGTCAGGGTACCAAAGACCAAGGCAGTACCCGTTTTGCAGCAAATTTGCTTGGCAACGTGTATCCGGGATACACGGGGGTGCTGGGGGTGGTGTGATCTGGGCTTAGACTCTGCTATGTCATAAACTGACCATGACTCAGACTGAATGTCACTCTCCTCTGCCTCTGTATAATAGGAATAATGATGCTTACCTAGCCCATTAATGCAGTCAACTGACAACATATCAAGCCCTGTGCCAGATTCTGGGGATGGTACTTGAACAGCACAGAGACCACCTCTGGCGTCACGGAGCGGGTGCTCTGGTCAGGGAGGCAGATATTAGAGTCATTAAGTAATACCACTGGGGGAAGTATGGGACCCTAGAGGGAGGGCATTTAAACCAGACGTGGAGGGTCAGGAAGGGCTCCATGGCAACCTCATGACCAAAGACCAAGATCCTGGTGTCCGAAGCAGAGCCCCAAAGGACAGAAGGGATTAACTGGGCAAGGAGATATGAGAAGCACATTCTTGACTGGGAAAAGCATTTGTGGAAGGGGAACATCTATAAGAGCAAATGCAGAGTGTGTAAGGGAACTAGAAGACTCAGGAGCTGGGCAGAGGAGGCCAGTAGGTAGAGAGAGAAGGACTGGAGGCAGGTGAGCAGGGGCTGGGGCTGTTCTGAATATCTGGGGGAGATGGGGATGTGTCAAGGATCCTTATAAATCATGAAATGTGTGCATGTGTAAGGAGCTATGGCAGCCAGCCTCCCACATGGGGCTCACTTCCTCCTATTCACACCTGCATGGTCCCTTCCAATTCTGAATCAGGGCCTGATCTGTGCGATAGACAGAATATGGCAGGAGCAGATGGGTGTGATTTTTGAGGCTAGGTCATAAAAGCTCTTTGGTCTCTTGGATCCCTTGCTCTGGGGAAGCCAAACACACTGTGTGGTGGGGATGCTCCAGCAACTATGTGGAGAGGCATGGAAACCTCCCTCCCATCAATACCTATTACCAAGTTTCACCCAAAGCCTTCAGATGACCTCAGTCCTGGCCAACCCCTGACTGCAACCTCATGAAAGACAGAGCCAGAACCAACTGACAAGATGCTCTCCCAATTCCTGGTCCACAAAACCATCAGAGATGGTCTCAGAGATGGTCTGGAGCTGGGTACTGTGGCAGCCCAGCTACCCAGGTGTTTGGCTTATCCATCCTTGGCACAGAAAATGAGCAGAGACTGAGCCTCCTAAACTCTCTCTGCAAGGAAGTGTGACTCCTACAGCTTCTGGTCCAACCTACCATGGCCACTCGATTGCACCTCCGTTGGTACAAACGTGCTGCCTCCCAGTTGGAGGGAGAGAATTCTCAGAAAAGAGGAGTTCCAGGCTCTGCTGACAGCCCTGCAGTGTCTTTTAAAGAAGCCAAGGACCCAGATAGACATACCTGGAGCTCCTATCCAATTTTCCAGAGTCACGGAACAAGACACAGAACATTCCTCTCAATTAAAGTTCCTCTGACTTACAGCTAAATACTCTGGAACACTCTGGCTGCTTTATAAGATAGGATGCCTTACTTCCGCTTGTTGATTGCTAGTTTAATGTGCTAGTGATCTAGCTCTGGAATGAAATAGAAATGCCCATAACCTTGACCCAAACTATATTGAGGGATTTCTGGGTTCCTGAGAATGTCTTAGCATCAGCAGCATAACGCTGGGAAATGAATTCTGCCTCAAATCCAGAAGGACTGCCCCTCACCCAGTCAGTGACCAATGGTCTCTATCAGAGAGCTTTGACCTCAAAACCCCTTCTTCCCTGAGGGTCTTGATGTGATACAGTCCCTGCTTCCACACGGTTTCTACCTTTCCTCTTGGAGAAATGTCCTCTTCTTTCTCTCCTTTTCATTGTCATTCCAGTGTTTACCAGAGGCAGAGGGACACAGAAGGGAGAGGACACCAAAAGCTCTTGGAATATCAGAACTGGAATGAAATATTTCTGAGGTTTCTCATCCTCTCAGAGGTAAGGCAGGATTCCATTCAAGTATTGTCCCTAATAGTTGGTCCCCCACCCTTCCTCCATAGACCCTCCCATGGCATATGCTAATGCACATGAGTCTCTCTCCTGCTGTGACAAGTCATGGTCAATCTGGAGGGCACAGGGAGAATTATGTCCCTCCAACCCTGCTCTTTTAGCATGGCACAAAGTGACCAGGGAAACACTATAGTTTCAGTAGTTTTTCCAAGAGCAGACATTTCAGGGGATGGCAGGGGAGGTAAGTGGCAGATTGCATTGACCAAGACGGCTGCAGCAATATTTTCAGGTCCACATGCTCCTGCAGAACCTTAGCATTCCTCCATCAGGGGTACAGTTGCTTTCCCCTCATCTGGAACTTGGGAAGTCCTTCCAGATGGTCTGGGTAAAGAGAAGGGGGTGAAAATGACACCGTATGCTCACCGAGGCAGGGTTAGACGAGGTCTCTGCCTGGCTTTCTCTCATGGGACACTTGGTCCTGGAACCTGCACAGTGTTGGGAGGAGGCCTGGCCATCTGGAGAGGCCACCTGCAGGTGTTCTGGCAACAGCCCCAGCTAAGGGCTCAACCACCAGTCACAGGAATGAATGGGCCTGCAGCAGTGCCAGCTCCTGCCAGTCAGGTGGCCCCAGCCTTTGAGCCTGCCTGTGAGGCTCTAAGCCAGCACTATGTCCTGCTCCAATTCCTGACCCACAGAAACCATGAGTGTAATAACAAATGGTCACATATTACACCATGTTTTGGGGGTGATCTGTTACCCAGCAATGGGATCTAGGTACATAAGCTTACAGAAGTCCAGGTGGATTTAGACAGAGCAGTGGAGTAGCAATGCTTATACAATGGTGGCATCCTGCCTCCCCTGCAGCCCCTGCTTTCCTAGCACTGTCCCAAAGCTATGTGACAACTAGAAAAACACAGTGCAGGCAAGATTTTAATATGCTTTATGCCCAGGGCTTTGATAGAACTCGTTCTTCATCTCTCAGAGGAGAGAAGGAAGGCAGCATCTGAAAGCTGGAAGAGATGTTGGAGAGCAAAATCCATTCTATGACAGATGAGTAAACAGAGGATCCAGAGAAGTTAGGGTGACTCATCTGTGGCCTCACAGTCGATCAGAAGGTCACCAGTCTTGTGGTAGACTCCGCACCGCTTGCTAACACAGTGCCATAAAGATGAGCTTCTGTATCCAGGTTCTCCTCACTGTGCACAACACAGCAGCCACGAGCCACATGTGACTTCCGAGCATCTGAAACTTAGCTAGCCTGATGGAGGACATGAATATTTAGTTTTATTTGAGCTTAATTAACTTCAATGTAAACTAAACACTGCTGCTTAATTCAGTGACTGAGAAACTTGGAGCCTGTTTGGAATGGTTTGGCCATGCCAATTTATGTTTTCTTGTGCACTGTATGAAATCTAAATATAGATCACGTATTTCCAGTGAACTTTTAGTGGCCAAATTGAGATATGCTGCAAGTATAAAATCCACACTGGTTTTCAAAGACTTAGTGTAGAAAAATGTCAAATATCTCATGAATAACATATATGGATCATGGGTTGAAATAATCTTTTAGATACATGGAGTAATTTCTTCTTAATTTCTTCTGCTTCTTTTTAAGCAGGGATACCCCAAACTGAAAGTTCATGTGTGGTTTGCATTATAATTCTATTGGACAGTCTAGAGATGGATTGTCCTCATTTAAATACCTGCTTTACTATTTCATCAGCCCTGTGACCTTGGGCAAATTAATGGATAGCTTGGAAGAGAGATGTCTTCTCTGAAAAATAAAAGCGAGAGAAAGGTGTGAGGATTTTTTTCCCTTTCTCTTCTTGCTTCTGGACCTCACTTGGTGATACCATGATGCTTGAGGCAAAGGCAAAACCACCTATAAAGAATGAATAGAAACACGGCCAATATACCCAGCATGGCAAGGAATGTTCAAGGCAGGAAAGGGCCAGAGTCCTTGACGCGGACAGAGTAGGTGAACTGGCTCTGGAATTGCCAACCTCTGGCCTTAGTAGCAAGGACAACAAATTCCTTAATGATTTAAGTATTCTGTAAATGAAAGGGAACATCCTAATACAACAGCTGAGTAACATCACCTTGCAATAAATCACCTTGCAGAATAAATCAATGCATGAAGATGCTACATTGATGTCCAAAGCACAGACGGGCTAATTCTGTATGAGCTGGAGGAAGCAGAAATTGGAATGTATGATGCTTGGGCTGAGAAAAGGTGTGAGACAGATGTTCCAGCAAAGATGGCAGAGGGAGGGAGATTGCAGAGACCAGAAATCTGAGAGAAAGCCAGGACCTCAGTATCTATCCAAATGTGAAACTTGTGCTTGGTTTCAGGGAAGACATGAAAGCTCTGTCTCTGCTATAGGCGGTTGTTTCGTTAACTGACTTGAAGAAAGAGACATAAGCGTTCAATTCAATGACGGTAAATCCTGTGGTTGATTTCAGAAAAGTGTAATTGTCACTTTGGGATAAAGAAGTACAGAGAGCTGAACAATGGTGAGCACGCGTGGGTTTTGGTCTGCTCTCCACCACTTTCCATCTGACCATGAGCAATTCACTTAATGTGTGAGTCCCAGAATACCCACAATGCACTGCTTCAGGCTTTCCGCAACAGAAAACTCCAAGCAATCCTGAAAATGATTCCTTCACACAACTGGGGGTCTAGAGGTTGGGTAGCATTCAGTATACTCCGCAGCTCAGCAGTGTTCCACGGGACCCAGGTTCTTTCCATCACTCCACTCTGATGTGTCAACCTGTTTAGTAGCAGGATTATAGCAGCAGTGCCAGGAGCCCCCATTGCCTTTCCAAGCTCCTGTGAACCCCTTCTGTTGACCTGTTGGGTCTTGATGCACCTGAGTTCCCTGAGAGGGGTGCACTGCTTGTCTTTTATCTCGCCACCCCCATTACTGAGCCAGGCACACAGCAGCCACTCAGTAAACGCCACTAGAGCAAATGACATATGTCACACTTCCTGGCATGCATCTGGGGGTTAAGAATCCACCATTGTCCTCCCTTGCCAAGTGACCACTACACCTTGAATACATTTTACCAATTATCTCTACTTGCAGGCTTCCAAGAGACACAATGAAGCAGGCACAAGCCAGGGCAGAGTCACATGTGTTACTTGCATATTATTTGCTTGAAATTTGCATATAATTGGCTTTTGCCTGCAGAATCCAATCTCTGGCTCTTTGATTTTAATGTTGAGGCCATCGCATTGAGACACTCAGGGTCTATCTCCTCTCCCTCTCTCAATCAGTCTCTCCACTTTCTCTCCCACCCTGGAGGTCTGGGTGCCCACAGGACTGCCCTGTGGGTGGGGTCTCCAAGATCCCTGAGGGGTGAGCAGAAGCTAGATGAGGAGGGAGGTCAGGAAATGCACGCTTTGCTTTTATAGCACAAGGAACAGCGCTAGTGTAAAGGATCTGCCCAGGCTGAGGGCAAAGATGTCCTTGTGAAGTCCCCAGGCTTTGCTAAACTGAGCCTGGAAGTCTGCTCTACCCAAAGCCTTGAGCTGGTGGAACTTGGTGGCAGAGACAACTGGGGTGACATGGCATTTCCTGTCTGGCATCTAGGAAAGATGTCTTATGAATCAAGTCCTTTGAAGTCCCACAGTTGCCGTTTTAAAAGTAGTTGTGTTCTGAAGTAGCTTAAAATGTGCAAAAGAACTCCGCCCCCCCGCAAAAAAAAAAAAAAAAAAAAAAAAACCTCGCAAAATGTATTTTCGGTTTCCTGTCATTTCTAAACACCAGTAAAAATTGCACAAGAATCATCTTGATGCAGATGCCAGGTCTTTGTCCCCAGAGACACTGATTCTACATGGCTTGGGTGAGTGTTGAGGTCAGGCCCCAAAAGCTTCGCGGGTGGTGCTGATACGCAGCTAGGGATGAGCCCAGGGACCCACCCCACACCAGAAAGATGAAGAACTGCATGGGGGTCCATTGCTTCCTGGAGATCAATTGCAAGGGGACGAGGATCTCTAAATACAAGGTCCTGGAGGAGGGAAAGTTTCTCTATCCATGGATGCCACGTGCTAAGTTTGGGTACAGAGGTGTCTTTCGTGGGCAGCAATCTAACCATCTACTTGGAATGTAATCATTTGTCTTCCTTCCTGTAAGTTTTTTGATAAAGTTTAGTTGCCCACCCCAACCCTGGCCATTTGGGCATTCGATTTGCAGTTATATTACTTTATTAACCTTCACTAGTAAAATTACTCCTGAAGCCTGTGGGGCAGGATGATCTATATTTATTCTTGCCAAAACAAGGGCATACCTCTTTTGACCTAAGGTTTAGGTCGAATTTCTCAATAAGGTACAACAGGAGCAGTGGTGTCTGTACCTCTTGTATTTGCCCTGAAACTGGCCTCCTCACCCTGGTGTGGTTTGTTACCTGTGCCCAGATAAAAGGTTTCCTGCCCCCGCTGCTGCTCAGCCCGGTTTAATTAACACCTACCCCTCCATCCACATCTTCTCTTTAAACTTGCTTCGCTTCATCCAGATAGACTTCTACACCTGTCTCAGCAATTCCAGGAGAGAGGCTTTGAAGTGCCTTTTCAAAATCCCCTGTTAATGATCTGGTAATTACTGTGGCGACTTTTCAATGAGGTGTGAAGCGCTCAGCTAGCTGTCAGCCAAGACAATCTCAAGACAGCAGGGAAGAGGGATACGGTAAGGAGAGAGGGAAAAACCTGGGCCTTGTCTGCCTCCCAAGATGGGGGGCTAGCCTCACCCACCCTGCCCTGAGAAAACACCCAGCCAGAAGCCACCACAGCCAAGAGCCCCAAGATCAGACCCGTCCCTGAAGCCCTGAAACAGGTCTGATTAGAGAATCCAGGGAAATGACACTAATGACCTCCAAAGTCCCACCAGTGCCAAGTCCCGAGGCTGGCTCCTGGGAGAGGCCACGCTTGACACACCTCGTTTTGGGGAGGGACAACCAGAGATTGAACTCAGGGACCCTTGACACTGAGCCACATCCCCAGCCCATTTTTGTATTTTATTTAGAGACAGGGTCTCACTGAGTTGCTTAGTGCCTTGCTTTTGCTGAGGCTGGCTCTGAACTCCCGATCCTCCTGCCTCAGCCTCCCAAGTCCCTGGGATGACAGGCGTGCACCACCACGCCTCACAAGGCCACACTTCTTATGTACACAGATTACAGTGCTGTTCCATCTTCTCCCAAATAAGCCCCTCCCTTCACCCTTACAATCTTCAGCCACTTTAAACGGTGAGGGCTGCCATTCACAGAAAGACTGGCAGAATGAGAGCTACTGACACTCTTCTTGCCTTCCCAGGGACCACACAGTCAGCTGAGGCCAAGTGATGTCTGCCGTGCTGGGCACCCCAACATCTGGAAGCCAAATATGCCACCTGTCTCCACACCTGTGCTCCCCCACACCTGACTTACACTTGTCAAAGGAACAGCACATCAGGCACCCAGCACACAGCGTTGGATCTGGATCTCTAACCATCTGGCCATCCCTCATTAAGATGAAGAGGCTGCAAAACCCACCAAGCATGGTTATGACATCTGAGCCGCTCCTCCTCTCCCAGGTCACCCCCACCTGCCTCTGCAAAAGACCATTCTACTTGAAAAGTGAAATGCCATCCCTCAAGACCCCTTGGATTCCACCCATTGACTGTGGAATCTTATGAAGTCAAGAACATCATCAGGTTTTACCAGCGGGACACCCTGGATGACTCGCTCACAAAGATTCAGCAACTACTGTCTCCAGGGCTTTGCCACCACCCATGGCTTTTCCTCTGGTGCCCAATGTGAATCCAAGTTTGTCTTCATGTTTGCAACATGCTCGTTCCCCCAACAAAGAGCAAGGCCTTAGGGGCGAGGAAGGCTCAGCCAGCCGTGCCCTCGATCATCTCCCAAACGCCCTGCACAGTGGTAACTGACGGCAGCTGCCGCTGTGCTGGCTGGCCTAGCGCCCCCAACCCGGCCTCTGAGGCCCCTCCTACGAGCCCAGACCTGCTCCAGACATTGGCACCTTTAATGGCAGGAGGGTAGTCTGGGATCCCTTTCTTTATTTGTCTGGAGAGAATGGGAAGCAGACCCCAAAAGCATGAACATTTTTATGTAACTTTTTCTGTCGCCCAAGGATGATAATAATCTGTGACAAGATGGAGAAAATGGTAGGTATTCTCCCCACAAGGAGGGTCTCTTTTTTTTTTTTTTTCTTTTAAAAACATTTTTTATTTGTTCTTTTTAGTTTTACATGACAGTAGAGTGTATTTTGACATATCATACATACATGGTGTATAACTTCCCATTCTTGTGGTTGTACATGATGTGGAGTCACACTGGTCGTGTAGTCATATACGAACGTGGGAAAGTGATGTCCCATTCACTCTACTGTCTTTCCAGTTCCCACTCCCCTCCCTTCCCTTCACCCCCTTTGTCTAATCCAATGATCTTCTATTCTTCCCTCTCCGCCCCGCATTGTGTGTTAGCATTCACAGTATCTGCATGTCAGAGAGAACATTCAGCTTTTGGCTTTTTGGGATTGGCTTATTTCACTTAGCATAATAGTCCCCAGTTTCATCAATTTACCGATAAATCCCTCCTTGGCCTACCCAAAGAACTTAAAATCAGCATACTACAGAGATACAGCCACATCAATGTTCATAGCTGCTCAATTCACAATAGCCAGATTGTGGAACCAACCTAGATGTCCTTCAATTGAAGAGTGGATAAAGAAACTGTGGTATATATATATACAATGGAATATTACTCAGCCATAAAGAATGATAAAATTATGGCATTTGCAGGCAAATGGATGAAATTGGAGAATATCATGCTAAGTGAGATAAGCCAATCTCAAAAAACCAAAGGTCGAATGATATCGCTAAGTGGATAATAAGTGGATGAGGACACATAATGGGGGGAGGGAGGGGTTAGTGTTAGGGTTAGAGTTAGGGTTAGGGAGGAGGGCAAGAATGGAGGAAGGAAGGACTGTATAGAGGGAAAAGAGGGGTGGGAGGGGTGGGGGGAAGGGGAAAAATAACAGAATGAATCAAACAACAATACTCTATGTAAATTTATGATTACACAAATGGTATGCCTTTACGCCATGTACAAACAGAGAAACAACATGTATCCCATTTGTTTACAATTTTAAAAAAATTTACAGATAAATCCTTAATTTCATTTTTCTTTATGGCTGAGAAATATTCCCTTGTACATATGAACCACATTTTCTTTATCCATTCATCTACTGAAGGGCACACAAGGAGATTCTCTTTTGGGTCCAGAAGAAACCTGCCAAGCTAGTGTTTCTCCATGTGTGGTCCCCAGGCCAAGGGCATCAGCCTCACTGGGAGACACACGGATAGACTTTGTTGGAGATCAAATTCTCAGATCCCACCAGACTTGCTGAATCAGGAAGCCTGGGGATTAGAGGAGCATCTGAGTTCTGGGGCCCCCAGGGGATTCTAGTGCAGTTAAGGCCTGAGAAGGCATCTGCAGGGAGATGGGGGGGAACCTCAAAGGACATGCTCCAGCAGTAAAACCCAGAGCTTGACTACCTTTAAAAAAATGATTATCAAGAATACAAGCAACAATAAGTGTTGTTGAGGATGTAGGGGGGAAAGTACACTCAAACATTGCTGGTGGGAATAAAAATTGGTGAAGCCATTCTGGAAAGCAGTATGGAGATTTCTCAGAATACTTGGAATTGAACCACCATTGGACCCAGCTATCCCACTCCTTGGTTTATACCCAAAGGACTTAAAATCAGCATACTACAGTGACACAGCCACATCACTGTTTATAGCAGCTCAAATCACAAAAGCTCAACTATGAAACCAACCAAGATGCCCCTCAACAGATGAACGGATAAAGAAACCATGGTCTATATACACAATGGAATATTACTCAGCCTTAAAGAAGAATGAAGTTATGGCATTAGCAGGTAAATGGATGGAACTGGAGAATATCATGCTAGTGAAATAAACCAATCCCAAAAAACCAAAGGCCCAAGGTTTTCTCTGATATGTGGATGCTGATCCATGATGGGGGCGGTGGGGCTGGGGAAGGATGGAGGAACTTTGGACTGAGCAAAGGGAGGTGAAGGGCTGTGGGGGAGGGGAGGATGGTGGAATGAGACAGACACCATCACCCTATGCACATGTATGACTGCACAAATGGTGTGACTGCATCATGTACAGCCAGAGAAATGAGAAGTTGTGCTCCATTTGTGTACAATGAGTTGAAATGCATCAGAACCTGTCAGTAAATATTATACAACTGCACACGCTCAGGGGTTCGAGGCTCCTTCTAGACACCACGAGGGGCTCAATTCTATGTGGTGGTTTCAATACCATGCTCAGGAGAAAACTCCGTGAATATCATTGCAACGGCTATGCATCATTTCATAATGTGAATATGCCTACGTCTATTTAACCTCTCCCTACGTGTGGACTTTTGGGTTTCCTTTTTTCGCTATCATTAAAAACACAGGATAAATATCTCAGAGTAAAACCTTTTGTGATTATGACCTTGGAATCCAGATGCACAAAAGTCGATGGATTCCATTCAAATGGTAAGGACCACAGAGAACAGAACTTTACCTGAGATCCAGCAGCTTACCCAGGATATTTGTGAATATAATTGCTTTCCTGCTTTTAGAGAGTTCAGAGAGGTGGGTAACATCTGGAGGTGTCAGTGGAGGAAGCAGACAGGCTTAGTTCAGATTAAAGCCACGTTAGAGTCAGACATGGCGGTGCGTGCCTGTTATTCCAGCTACTAGGAGGATGAGGCAGGAGGATCATAAGTTCCAGGCCAGCCTGGGCTATTTAGCAAGTTCTTGTCTCAAACTAAGAAATAAAAGAAGTGGAGGTGTAGCTCGGTGGTGGAACACTTGCCTCGCAGATACAAGGCCTTGGATTTCGTTCCCAATACCACAAAATAAACCAAGAAAGACAAAGGTATGTGAGAGGTGGGGGCATTTTGAAGGAAACCAGATAGCTGCTGTATTATCCAGAGAGGTTCAGACAATCTGCTAAACCAAAAAGGTGATTGTGTGGTGTCTTAAAATGGCAATCCAGGAAGCCCAGTTTCTAGTAGAAAGCAGAATGTGTCCTGTTAGGTAAAAGGAGGAAGTTTCGGTTGTTGGGGTAGGAGGGAAGTTGTCAAGAATTATGATTGAGGCTGAGAGTGCAGCTCAGTGGTACAGCATTTGCCTAGCATATATGCACAAGGCCCTGGTTCCACCCCCAGCAACACACACACACACACACACACACACACACACGCACACACACACAAATTCTGATTGGATAAATCTACTTCTCTAATTCATTGGTCCTGCACAGAGCAGCTCAAACCACATCACTGCTGCTAGGAAAGAATTCAGTTTATACAATCCTCAGGATGTTCCTTCTCAGGAAGTAACTTTCTTTTGGCATGTCAGCAAGTTCATAGAGCGGTCACCCCAGCAAAAGATGGATTCTGGGTCACAAGATGGAGTCACTGCTGTCAACTTTCTTTCTCACGTCTGCATATATTTGGTTGCAGACGCTGTTAGCACAAAAAGGAGAGACTGAGACGAGTGCAAACTCCAGGAATCGGCTCAGCCTTTTCATTCCGGAAGTCTCACACAGGAACAGGGGGTGCAGGGAGGAAATGGCATCGTGGAACTCACTTTCCTGGTGGAAAATGAGCCACAGAACAAAGACAGGGACTGGGTTGATGTGGGATATTTGGAGGGGTGGTCTAGTGAGCACATCAGTTTGGGCGCTCAGGAAACAGGTTTGGGAGAATTTAAAAATTTGATCTCATTGGGTGATATTCTTATTTGGAGAAGAATGGAGGGTCTGGGGTCAGTGTTCTGTGTTTATCTCTTTCCCTTCAGGGTCCCATTGTCCTGTCACGGGGAAGGATCAGTGCTTGGCTTCCCTTCTAGGGACTGTTCCGTCACTGGGAAGGTATGCGCTGAGAAAGCCATGGGTGTACGGCTCCTTTTTCACTCCTTTTCCCCAGACCTCATTGCACTGGGGTTTTTTATTTTTCATGTCTAATAAATACACTCGGTTCAATTCCAGCTAGCATAAGTGAAATTGTATTTTTAACCTCAAAATCTGGTCACCATAGAGGAAGTACAAGCTTCAAGTCCAGCTGGACCTAGGGCTTCAGATGATGATTCAGGTCTCTCTCCATCTCTGTCCCTGCTCTTGGCCTTTTCCCTTCCTACTGCAAACAGGCTTTCTGTGTGGGAAGAAAGGGAATGGGGTGGGCAAAGGTGGGCAGAGCCCCGGCCTGCTGCGGGCTCACTTCATCCCCAGCTAGTGGTTCCAGAGGAAAGAGCAGCCTTCTTGCTTCTGGCCTCACTGAAGGAAGATCTCTGATTGGCTGGCGTGGGTCACATGCTTGTCCTCCTCAGCAAATCACCGTGGTTGTGTGGCTGGAGTACCACGATGGGCTAGGCCTGGCTCACATAGCGATCCTTGAACCAGGGGCCAGGTGCTGTAACTGGCAGCCCCATCCGGAAGGAGTGAGCAGCGTGTACCCGAGAGAAGGGACACCCTTTCCAGGGGAAAGTGGAGAAGGGACGTGGGACACACAAAACTACTGCAGCTTCCCACGGTCTGTATCCCTTTGCACCGTAGCAGCAACTACTATGGATCTATCACAACAGAGACAGCCAGGGGATCCTTTTAGGAATAACCGATAGATAAATAACCACCTATTTTTAATATGTGCAATTTGATGAGTTTGGACATGTGCCCACACAGCCCATGATACCATCACCCCAATTGCAGTTATAGCATGTCCATCACCTCCAAAAGTTTCTTTGTGACTCATCTTCTTAACACATTTTTAGGTGCACGTTGGGATTGTTAACTGTCAACACTCTGCTGAGTAGCAGATCTCTAGAACTGACTCCCCTTTTATATCTGTACCTTCATACCCATTGAATAGCTCTAGGTCTTCCCCTCTGCCTCCCCCTGAAAACCACTGTTCTATTTTCTGCCTTGATGAATCTACTTGAGATGCCTCAGGTAAAGTGGGATCATGCAGTCTTTGTTCTGAGTCATTTCATTCAGCACGAGGCCTTCCAGGCTCACCCATGTTGTGGCATGGATGTTGCCTGGATGAACAGGCACGGGTGAACAAGGATTGCCTTCCTTTAAAATGCTGAATAAATAAACATTCCATTTTATGCATATAACACATTGTCCATCTGACTGTGGGTAGACATTTAGGTTTTTTTACATGTCTTGGCTATCATGAACAATGTGGCATGTGGAGTACAGCTATCTCTTTGAGATTCTGCTTTCAATTCTTTATATGTAGGCATCTATGTCCCCCCAGGAAGGGGATTGCCGGATCATCTGGTAGTTTCTATTTTTGTTTGAGGAACTACCCTACAGTCTGCCATAACAGCTGCACCATTTTACATTTTATATTTACAACAATGTACAAGTATCCCAATTCCTCAGAATCCTTCTTAACACTGTACTCAGGCAGTCACAATCTAAGTTAGCCTACAAGATAAAAGCAACTTGCCATTTGGGAGCTTAAAACAAGATTCCAGATCACTGGTGTGCAAGAAATGAAAGTAGACCAGATTTAAGAAAGGAGAAGGCCACAGTGGGGGTAGTTTAGAACCTTCACAGGCTGGCTCTGAGAAATGCCCCTGTCTGGGACTGTAGGTCTTTGTGGACAATGAGATGGTCTGGCCTTTGGTGGAATGTGGGACATTGTAGCCTCTCTGCTTTGCCTATTGGAGGCCATGTAATGTGTTTTCTTTCCATCACCACTACTCAAAAGCAAGTCACAAATGGGCAGCTCTCAAGACATCTCTAGATGTCATTCATCTAGATCTCCACAGGGGCTGGTCTTCAGGAGAGGTCTCACTCCTTCCACCCACACCTGGTCATTGGCCAGTCAAAGGGGATAGCCATGATCAGTGGAGGGTCTCAGTCCCAGGGTAGCACTGGACTCTTGTCTGGTGACATGCATCTCCAAAGTGCAGTGGGCGGAGCAAACCCAGGCACAGTCGAGGTGGAGGTTGTCATTGAAGGTACCAGCCTGCATGGCAGATGCAGGGCCAGAGCCCAACAGGCCCAAGTGGTCCCGGCACACAACTTCAAGCGGGTAGTCACACTTGGGGTTCTGATACTGTCTGAGGGGTTGCAGGAAGCCCAGGTACTAGGTACCCAATTGGATCACACTGATGGCAGGAATGGGCAGAAGGGAGAGAGGGGACAACAGTCCCAGCCCCTTACCCAGAATGTGGTGTTGAAACAGCCTCAATCCTCCTAGGGGAAGAGGATGAATGAGGAGCAGAGCCCTAAATCCCAATGGCCAAAGGTGGAAGTCTCTAGAAGTTCCTATAGATCTTCAGGGTTCTAGCTGATTTGTTTATTTGTTCATTGAACATTTATTTGGTGCTACTATGTGCCCGGTATAGTTCCCAGGGCTTTAAAGATGTTAACTCACTGAATTCTCATCATTCAATGAGGTGAATCCTGCTGCATGAGTCAGCTTTCCATTACTGTGACAAATGCCCGAGATAGTCAATTTATGAAGAGAGGAGGTTTCTTCTGGCTCATGGTCTCAGAGGTTCCAGTTCATGATCAGTTGGCCTGTTGCTTTTAGACCTGTGGCGAGGCAGCACATCATGACAGGGTCATGTGGCAGAGCAAAACCCCTCCCCACATGGCTAGGAAGCAAGAGAGAGGAAAAAGAAGAGAACACAGCCCTACAACCCCCTTCAAAGGCCTGCCTCCCCCCTCCATGACCTGAAGACCTCCCAGTGGGCCCCACCTCTTAAAGGTTCTGCCACCTCCTAATAGTGACAAGCTGGGGCCAAGCTTTTAACACATGGGCCTTTGGGGGACACTCAAGATCCAAATAATGGCACCTATTATGATCCCCATTTTACATTTGAGAAACCTAATGCTCCCAGTAAGTACTGGGTCCAAGGCCATACAGCTTATCAGCAAATGGTCTACTCCAGGACAACCTGGTATCTTCCAGATCCGGCTCTCACTGGCCCAGGATCTTCTAGGGTCTGGCGCTGGTTAGAGTGTCCACTGCTCAGCCTGGGAATGACCCCAGAGGCTTCAAGTCCTTGCCTCTGCCCTTGGACTTCCAATTTGAGGCCAGCTTTGCTCCAGCCTGGGCTTCCGTCTCACATCTGTGTCTCCTGTGGCCTGGCCCCAGTCCTCCACAAAGCTGGAGAGAGCCAGGCTTAATTGCATCAGAACGGAAGTTTGCCGAGTTCGCCAACACTGTGGGCCCATGCAATCAATCCTCCACCCCGCAAATTGAGTTAGAAGTGCGATTCCGGCAATTATAAAGCCCATCATTTTCCTCTTCTTCCCTAAATAAATTAGAAAGGCTCTTTTGCTCTCACTTTGCAACCGGACCTCATTTTTCAAGTGCAGCTGTGAAAGCATCAGCAAGGACCTGGCTTAGAGAGCACGGTGCCTGATGCCTAGTCAGCCAAGGGGCATGGCTTCCCATCAGACTGCCATCTTTGGCAAGGCCAGGGCTCATCTCTGGTCCTGTTTCCACACGTTTGAAAATGGTGTGTTTGGACCTCTGGGACCCCTCCTAATTCTCCTGGCCACTGCATTCAGGTTTGTTTGACACTCAGGGGATGGCTGCTTGGGGACAGTTTAGCCTTTTGTTTTTCAGTACTGGCCAGTGAACCCAGGGGTGTTCTACCACTGAGCTACATCTCCAGCCCCTTTTATTTTAGAGGGGTCTTGCTTAGTTGCCGAGGCTGACCTTGACCTTGAACCCCAAGAAGCTGGGATTACAGGTGTGCATCACCCCACCAGGCAAGTTTAGCTTCTTTTAAGTCAGAAGCTGTCCCTCTAACGGCTTCTCAGCCTTTTGGCCAAGATGAAGTGTAGAAGCCATCCCTCTATTTCCTGCCCATAGTGATGAATTCTTGCAGGCAAACACATACTGATATCTGGAACAGCCTAAGGACACGATTCCCTGTCCCAAGAAAGAGCTAGCCACACACCAAAAACTTCCCCTCTTCTGACCCTGAACTGATTGTTCTACCATAGAGATCTCACTTAACTGCTTACAACAGAGCAATTTTGAGCCCATTTCACAGACAGGAAAACTGAGACATAGTGAGATAAAGTAGTATATCCCAGCCACGTTCACCAGGTTCCAAAGGCCATGCTCATAGTCCCAGGTCTCTTGAATCACCAAACCTGGGGACTAGAGAAAGAGAGAAGGGAGAGCTAGAGATGACTTCATCAGGACAGGAAGGCCAGGAGCACACCTGCCTGACTGAGCATGCCAGACAGTGCTCACGTCCTGCAAGCCTGTGTGGAGCAGGTGGAGCAGGTGGAACTGGCAAGCGGGCTGCAGATGGAAGGCACACAGGGCCTGGATAAATGATTCCCAGCGTTCCTGGCTCCCTGAAAATGGCTTTCTCCTCCCCCACCTCTCCTCCACCTCTGCAAATGGAATGCCAATTATTTCATTTGAAGGGAATGTCGGTGCTGTTTAGAAGCAGCATGAAGTAAATTTTATGATGCTCGTTAGTGGCTGAGGGGGAACATTCTAGTTGCTTTGGCTTTTGATGAGCCCGCTCTGCCTCCCAGGTGTGCCACATTGAGAGCCTCAGAATTTATAATTATACATGCTAGGTGACATTTTAATTTGTTATAAGGTGGATACAAGAACCACAAAATACCACTTGCTTTAAGAAGTGTCTTTGTAAAAGAAAAAGGAAGCCTACACAAATGTGTAGAAATGTATGTTACTATATTACCAAAAAAAATTCTTTAAGGAATAGATCATTAGGTTCATCTGACAGACATTAACCCTAGAAATAGGTGCTTAATGCAATTGTTTTGCAGAAGTCATTCTGCCATCCCCAATCACGGCTTTACTCCATATCTCCAGTCTTTCTCTCTCTCTCTTAGTGACTTCTCCAAGTAATTTGTAAAATCGTTATTTAAAAAATCTGCCAGTGGCAGCCTGAAGGCTCCCAGGTATGTTGGGAGTTCCAGGCTGGACATCTGCCAAGCCAAGCAATCTCTGCTGAGTCCCAGGTTCCCAGCCACACTGATTGAGCACTGACTCTGTTCCGGGCACAACAGTGACTGAGTTAGTTGACTTTCTACCACTATAACAAAGTGCCTGAGATAATGAACTTATAAAGAGAAAAGATTCATTTTGCCTTACAGTGTTGTTAGTTCCAAACCATAAGCGAGTGGACCCCTTTGCTTTGGGCCTATGGCAAGACAACACATCATGGCGGGAGCGCATGGCAGAGCAAAACTGCTCACCTCATCACCAGGAAGCAAAAGAGAGGAAGAAGGGTTGGGGCCCTACAATCCCCTTCCAGGGTACTCCCCCAGTGATCTAAAGACCTCCCACTAAGCCCCACCTCTTAAAGGTTCCAAATACTTCCCAAAAACACACCCTGGGGAACAAGCCTCCAACACATGGACCTTTGGGGGACACTTATCCATAACACAGCAGTGAGTCCTTAGGCAGAGTGGTGGACAGAGCTCAGTCCTCCATGGAGACACCAGTAGGAAGAACACACACATTAGCAGGGAAACCACAGTCCAGAGCTTCCTCAGTAAAGGTGCATTGATCTGGGAAACCATTCTTAAGTATTTCGATACTGGCAGAATTCATGGAAGCAAATTCAGGGAATGCCGTTAGAAGGCTGAAGAGCTACAGACGACCCAGCCCTTGCCCAAGACCCTGCCATCCTGTCCCTGTTTCCTCCTCAGTAAGATGGGAGGATAACTCCACCCACCTATAGGTTTTTAGTGACAGTGAAGGACATTAGCAAGGCTGCAGTTAAGAAAGGTTGCCAGGGCTAGGGATGTAGCTCAGTTGGTAGAGTGCTTTCCTTGAAAGCACAAGGCCCTGGGTTCATATCCCCAGCACCACCAAAAAAAAAAAAAAAAAGGGGGGGGGTTGCCAGACAAGGATTGGATTCTTGTTCCACCACTGTATTGCTGTATGAATGACTTCACTCCCCTGAGCCTCAGTTTACTTCATCTGTAAAATGACAGTCATCTCATTCTTCATGAACTGTGGTGAGGATGCATTTCAAGTGCTTGACCCAGTGCCTGGCACACAGTGAGTGTTGGATAAGGGACAGCTTTTATTTGGTGACAGTACAGCCACCAGGCCAAGCCCAGAAGAAGTCTTCACTCAACACATGTTCCTCTTCGAGTTCTTTCCCATGAGTACCACCTGGGCACCAGCCTCCTCCTGCTGGCTCTCTCTTAGGCACTCTCCATCTCTCCAGCTCAGCAGAAGCTTCTTCTTTTCCTCAAAAAGTCCTGCTGAAATCTTACCAGATGCCCAGCATGAAAAGAAATACCATCAACGGCTCAGCCCACCATGCTCACAGGGCAGCCACGCAAAACATGTAAAGCCATAGAAAAATTAAGAGTAAGCAATAACTCCAGTTGCAAAGCAGACTCATCCTGAGGAGCCCATGATTAATTACCAAATGAACTGTGCAGGCTGTAATTGCTGCCAGAATTCTGCAGGGACGAGCCTCCCTTCTGACCACAGCAGTCAGGAAGGATAAATATACACACCCTGGAGATCTGGCTAAGACGCGGGGAATCACTGAGTATGTAGACGACCAGACGAGAGATCATCAGGGTCTAATCAGCCAAACCCTGGAGGCCTCCAGACCTCCTCCCTATTGCCTGCCAGCAGATGCCCAGCTCTCCAGCTGCTCCTGCAACCAGACCTTGAGTTACCCATCTGAGGAATGGGATTTCTCAGGGAAATAGGCATGAAAAGCATTCCTCCTAGTCCTAGTCCTCTTGGACAAAGCCCAGCACAAAACCGACAACCTCCACCGAGCCAGGCTGCTGCTTCCTAACCTCTTCTCTTCTCTATCCTGTTTTTATGGTTCTTTTGCGGCCCTTGTTTGCTCTGCAGTCTACAATATATGGTAATAATATCTGAATTCCACCCACATAATAGGAGAGAACTAACAAATGACTGTACCTGTGGTACTCCAAGGTGGTTGGATGAAAGGAATTCAAATAACCCAGAGAGGTGCTCTTGTAAGGTTAGTACTTCATAGGCAGTATAAGGGAAAATGAGCAAATACCGGGGAGGGATGTAGAAAATGAGAGAATGAAAGTACTATACTATGTATGTATGTACTAATTATTTTCTTTGAAGTCTTCAATTATTATTTTCTAATACATTCCATGTCGGCAAACTTGCTGCCCCTATTTTATGGGCAAAACAGAGATTCATCAAAACCTTCCACTCATTTTATAAAAGTTACAGGATTTGGAACAGTGGAGGGGTTCTCATTTGTCCTTCTTCTTCAACCTGCTAGAAGCAATGTCTGGGTGCCTCTGTCCTGTCCCTCTCCACTCCCTAAGCCACCGTGTGCATCCTGCTTTTTGGTGTGGTTCAGTCTATTGAATTCACTCATTCATTCCTCAACTATTTATTGAACCCTGATTGTATACCACATACTGTTCCATTGAACAAAACTGATAAAGTCCTGCCTTGTGGGAGCAGGTTTTTGAATAAAGGGAGAGACAGTAAACAAAAAAGAAAAACATGCAATCTCTCAACTGACCATCAGCAGCAGGAAGTAGTGGAGTCAAGCAGAGGAGGAGAGGAGACGGACATGCACATGGCAATGGGCACTCTTCACAGTGTGTGGTCAGGAAAGGCCTCTCCGAGCAGCTGACACTTGAGCAGAGATTGAAAGAAAGCAAGGGATCCAGCAAGACAAACAGCAGAAAGAATGGTGTCCTAGGCAGAGGAAACTGAATGGGCAAAGGCCTGAATCTAGAGTTTGCTCAGTGTGTTCACGGAACAGCAAGGAAGTCAGTGTGTCTGAAACAGCGCAACGGGGAGGGAGAGTGGTAGGGGATAGATCAAGGGGTGGCGGGAACCACAGCTCATGAACAAGTCCCAGCCTGTAGCTCAGGCAGAGTGTTTAACCAATAGGCACACACTCGGTGTGTTGGGCACCTCTTGCCCCTCGTTGGCCCTCCAGGTCCCTACTGAACTGAAGGGAAGAACACAAGCAGGTTGAAAAAGGTGAAAAAAAAAAAAAATATATATATATATATATGCACACACACACATATATATAGCAGAAGTGATATTTGCACATGTTTTAGAGAATATTTTGAAAGTACACAAAAGAATGATGTTGCAAATGCAGGCAGGTTATTTACTGTCTCTGAGCTTCAGTTTTCCCATGATAAAGTGGATCTCACCCATGGGATTCTTGTGAAGATTAAAGATGTGTGTAAAACACAAGGCACACAGAAAGTACTAAACAAATTGTAGCAACCGGAGGTGTTAACAAATAGGCAAGTTTATTCAATCAACAAGTATTTACTGAGCCTCTGCCCTGTCCTAGGTACAGTAGTAAACAAGGTAGAAAATAATTTACTTGTTATCTGCTGTTCTTAAATTCCAGTTATCCAAAAAGATAGCAAGTCAATCTAGAAACTAGGAGCTGTGCAATGATCTGAGTGGTAATTACACTTTGAATAAGGGTGTGGTAGCAAAAACCTCAGCACCTGCTGGAAAAGTGGTCCCAATTCCCGTTACTGGGATGCAGGACTCTGGTAGCACATCTTTGCAAGGAACCACTTGGTTCTTCAAACAGATTGCTGTCTTCTCCCTTTGCTGCTGACCTCCCAGCTCTACAGGGGAGCTCCAGGAAAGCTCAGGAAGCCCTTGCTTCTGACTCAAGCCCCAAGGAATGTCACTTTCCCTTATGGACAGTGGCTTGGCTCAAAAACACACCCTTGGAAACACACACACACACACACATACACAACCTTGAAGGACCAGGCCTCTCTCAGCCCTAGGGATCACCTGACACCCCTGTTCTTAGACAATCACCAGTCACATGGCTCAGATTAAACAGTTCTGCCACTTCTGGTGGTAGCTTCTTTTCCTGGTCTGCAAGGTTGGAAGAAGTAATTTTTAATTTAAAAAAGCAACTTTTAATAAAAACATAAAAATTTCACATGGCCTTCTCTGGTAGCACCAGTGACACTACCAGATTTTTAACATACATTTTATCGCTACGGAATTTGAACATAACATGAATTCTAACATACAAATCTTTCGTAAATCCAGGCTTAGAGACCCATCAGTCGGGCACCTTGGGGGAGCGGAACCCCCAGAGTATCAAAGCTACAGGTCTCATCCCCACCAGCCACTGGGCACCCAGAACTCTGTAGAGTTCTTGGAATTTTTCTCAGGGTTTGCCTGCTGTGAGGAGAATAAAACCAGGTGGGTCTATAAAGTGGGAGAGGCATTAAAAAACACTTAAACTCTCCAACCTTGAGATGTTAAGGGACATTGTAGAAAGGCAAAAAGAGTGAGTGGTGCAGAGGTCAGCTTCTGGCTGGTGGGGTGGCCTAGGGAGGCCTTTCCCCTCTCTTGGTCTCGGTTTCTCCTTCTATAAAACAAAGGGGCTCCAGGAGAGACATCGCAGGCTCTCCCCAGGCGTGACAGAGGGATGATCTTGGGACCCTGGAGCCTCCCTCCGAAGACGCGATCCTCCCAGAGCGCAGTGGAGCGTTCGTGGGCTTCCCCGCCGCGCGCCCGCACTCAGAGAGAGGGAGTCTCACTCTGCGATCGCCCGGTCCACGCCCCCGCCTCAGAGAGCTACCATGGCGTCCAGTCCCGCATCCCGCCTTGCGGGGTCCTGCAGTCCCCTCTCCCCGCGGGGGCGTGGAACCCATCCTCCCCCAAGTCCCCGAGACCGCGAGCTGGAGGCGGGGTGGGGCGGGGCGGGGCGGGGCGCGCGGGAGGCGGAGCGAGCCGGGGAATCCTGCTCCGGGTGAGCCACAGCCCGCAGAGCAGCCCGGCGGTCCCAGGGCCCCAGAGCTGGGGGCGGAAGGGAACCCCAGACGCAGCGGGTCTGGAGAGGTCCCCGCGCCCGGCGAACCGCCGCCTCCGCGGGCTGGCAGACGCCAGTGCGCCCGCATCCGCCCCGCCAACGGCTCCCGCGCTCCGCGGTCGCTCGCCGGCCAGTCGCCCGCGCGCCATGCAGCCTCCTCCTGTCCCGCGCGCGTAGGCGCCCGCCGCAGGCCATGCTGCCCCTGCTCGCCGCGCTGTTGGCCGCAGCCTGCCCACTGCCGCCGGCCCACGGAGGGGCCGCGGATGCGCCGGGCTTCCTCGGGGCGCCCCCCAACGCCTCGGTCAACGCGTCGTCTGTGGACGAGTCCATCGCCCCGCGGCTGCTGGCCTCGGCGGCCCCGGGGTCCCCCGAGCGTCCGGGCCCGGAGGAGGCGGCGGCGGCGACGCCGTGCAACATCAGCGTGCAGCGGCAGATGCTGAGTTCGCTGCTTGTGCGCTGGGGCCGCCCGCGAGGCTTCCAGTGCGACCTGCTGCTCTTCTCCACCAACGCGCACGGCCGCGCCTTCTTCGCCGCCGCCTTCCACCGTGTCGGGCCGCCGCTGCTAATCGAGCACCTTGGGCTGGCAGCGGGTGGCGCGCAGCAGGACCTGCGCCTCTGTGTGGGCTGCGGCTGGGTGCGCGGCCGCCGCCCTGGCCGCCTCCGGCCCGCCGCGGCCACTGCCACCGCCGGGGCGCCCACCGCGCTGCCCGCCTACCCAGCGGCGGAGCCGCCCGGGCCGCTGTGGCTGCAGGGCGAGCCGCTGCATTTCTGCTGCCTGGACTTCAGCCTGGAGGAGCTGCAGGGCGAGTCGGGCTGGAGGCTGAACCGCAAGCCCATCGAATCCACGCTGGTGGCCTGCTTCATGACCCTGGTCATCGTCGTGTGGAGCGTGGCCGCCCTCATCTGGCCAGTGCCCATCATCGCCGGTTTTCTGCCCAACGGCATGGAGCAGCGCCGGACCACCGCCAGCTCTACTGCGGCCGCCCCCGCCGCAGTGCCGGCGGGGACCACCGCGGCCGCCGCCGCCGCCGCAGCTGCAGCCGCTGCCGCTGCGGCCGTCACCTCGGGGGTGACCACCAAGTGACCCGCTCCGCTCCTCCCTGCGTCCTCCCTGTGTCCGCGCTCGTGGGTGCCTTTCTCGCCGGGAGACTCGGCAGGTGTGCTTCGTGCTGTAGTTATCCTTAGTTCTTTTTCCGGGGAGGGGGCCGCCGGAGAGCCCCAGCGAGTTTGAAAAGCCAGGTTTGTGCTGCGCTTCTTGTTCCGAAAAGCAGGTGCAAGCCCTTGGACTGAGGGGTGGGATCCACAGCTCCGAAGACAGAGCAGGGAAAAGGGGCCCTTTCCCCTCTATTGCATCCCCCTGCCCGCCTCCCTTCCCGCACCCACGTGCCCTTTATTCATGGCAGAAAAATGACCAAATCCTGTGTATTTGTTTTATATATTTAATAACTGTTTTAAATGAAAGTTTTAGTAAAAAAAAAATAATACAAAACAAAAAGATTAAATTGCTATTGCTGTAGTAAGAGAAGCTCTTTGTATCTGAACATAGTTGTATCTGAAGTTTGTTGTTTTTTAAGTTATTTAAGGGGGGGGAGGGTATGGGAAGGATTTAACACTGATATATTGTTATCGCTAAAAATGAACTTTATGAACCTTTTCCAAGTCGATTTATCCAGTGACGTGGCCTGGTGGGCGTTTCTTCTTGTACTCCTGTGGTTTTTTTTTTGGCTTTTAATACAGACATTTTCCTCCAGAGATGCGTATGTAGCTTTGTCTTTATTGGAATTAGGGAAAGGAATCCAAGAATTGCAAGATGTTACCCTGGAACGTGAGAGGGAATTCCTGAAAAGTTAGAGAAGGACCAGATAAGGGAAAGGTAAGAGGTGGAGACCAGCTTATTTATCCTAAGAGCAGTTGCTTTGTCTCTGGACACTCTGGTCCCCAGCACCCAGCCTTCCTGCTGTCACAGTAGCAAACAGGGTTTTGCATGATTTATCATTTTACTCACTGCCCCAAGCTTTGCAGAATACCCAGTGAAGTGTCAAAATGGTAAAAATCAATAGTCCCTCTGAGCCAAGTGTCTTTCATGGAAATGACTCATTTAAAAAGATATATAGGTTTCCTTTTGCTATGCATAAAGTTTAGCAGATGAGCACATTTCAAGTGCTGGTTTTAAAATGAGATGTTATTTTGGCATTAATAAGGTTTTTAAGGTAAAATCTTTGGTAATAAATAGTTAATGATCGCAGATAGTCTTCACTTCTGGCAACCATGATGTAGTGTCTGCTATGTAGTAGTTTCAGATTCTTTGGGTTCTCAGCAGAATAAATGAAAAATCCTTAATACAATTTAATATGATTTTTAAAGTCTTAAAAAAAAAAAAAAAAAAAAAAAAAAAAAAACAAGCTGCATTCCCTTGCTCCATCTTCTCCCCATCTTTGAGTTAATAGCTGAGATTGTTCTAGAGCTATAGTTCTCCAGCTGTGGTCCCTGGACCAGAAACATCAGCATCAGCTGGGAACCTGTTAAAGATGTAGAACTCGGCCCCACCCGGAACCTTCAGAACAAGAAACTCTGGGATAGGGCCCAGGAGTCAGTGCTTTAACAAGCCCTGCCACAGATTCTGATGCATTTCAAGGTTGAGAAATGCTGTGGGCTAGTGGAAGGGGAAATTCAACTGTATGTAGTCTCCTTTTATCTTGAGATGTCTCTATTTTATCAGAGAAGTGGGATGCTTCCTCCCCCAGGAATCTGTCTGAAGGAGAGGCTGGCTTATTGCCTATAGCTTCAGCTTCCCTCCACCCCAACACACATACGCACACCTTTTCAGTAGCTAGGGATGTCTCTGGCAGGTGCCAGGTCCTGAGCGTGGGTAGAGGGGTCTTCCTTTTCCTCCTATTCTGGGCATTGAAGATTTTCAGCCTTTATTGTAACACAAATCTTTACCAGATCACTTCAAATTTTCATATGCCACAAAGCATGGTGGATTATGAACTTCACTATTCTCCAACCTTGTGGTAACTAGCAGGAGAAAATCAATAACTTTGCTAACCTGTATCAATTTTAATACAATCACAGTATTTATAATTCTGGAAGGCACGTCAGGTATTCCCACTATCTACCTACCCCCCTTTCTCCCCTCCCCCACTTTCCCCCGAGATGGAAACTAAGGTTCAAAGAAGCTCAACATCTTGCTTATCATCACACAGCTACACAAGGCAGAGCTGAGATTAAACTCAGGACCTCTTACTCCCTCAATGGTATTTTTCATCACTAAAAACTTCCCTTCTCAGGGGAATAAGCAGATAGCCACTCAAGATCTGCTCCTCTTTTGACCTACACCAGTCCACTGATTTATGCAGCTACAAACCCAAAGGAGCTACATGGCATTAATTTTAAATGAAACACTCAGGAGAATATATATATAGTCTCAGGAGAATTTTATATGTATCCCTAATGAATACCTTTTTAAGATGGATTTGAAATACTAACATCTATTGCTATAGCAATATGCCTTCCTAAGGTAGATCATTGGAATTGCTGGTAGAGCCTACACTCTGTGTGTGTGTGTGTGTGTGTGGCGGACCAGTTCATTCTAGAAAGTGAGGAGGGAACCTGCAGTTCCTTTTGGTCTCTTTCAGTTGGCTTTCACACTGTAAAGGAAGGCTGGGCCCTGACAAGATCAGCTTGGGGTCTGTGCCCTCTGATCAGTTTGATGTGCTTCATCTCAATAGGGAAACACTTCCAACTACATATTTTACAAAGGCTTGACCAGTAGTTCCTCTTGGATGAGAAAGGAAGTTGCCACTACCACTTGTATACACATAAACATGAATCTTCATATTCCAGCCCGTTTGTAATCTCCTTGGCTCCAGTTGCCAGCGATACAGCTGAGTCCCCAGGATAAATCCTCATGCTCAGGTATACTCATTTCTGAGATGTTTTTCCCTGGGGAAGGTGCTTATCCACCCTCCAATATGCAGCCATTACTACTGATTTTTCTACCTTCACCAGGAGAGCTGCCCTGGCCTCAAATCTGAACACCCTGGCCTTCTTTGGATCTTACCTTAACTGAACACAGCCACCATGCCCAAAGCCACACCCCTGACCTAGAGCACCACATCCAAGGACTGATCCCCAGAGGGCATACGAAGAGCCAGCCCTCTCATCTCAACTCCTGACAGCTCTAAAGATCCTCCAGGCCTCCGGACTGACTCCCCACAGGCCTGGCTGGGACTTCCATGGAGACTGCCTGGAGGTTGGACTACTCCCTCTGCCAACTTCTACCTTTTCCTATCCCTTCCCTTCCAGAACCATTAACCCAAGGGCCCTCCCCACTAAGCCTCCTGCACACTGATCTCTATTTCCAGTTTGCTTTTTCAGGAACCCATCCTTGACAGATAATTGTCCTAGTGGCATGCAGAATTGTTCTAGCCACGCGGTCATTAGGCATGTCTGAGGAGCATGCCACATGAATGATTATCATCTGTATCCCTTTTATATAGATCATGCATTTCTATTTTTTCTCTTCCATCTGGACAGTATACTAATAACCACAATCAGTGGTGATGGGAGAAATATCTCCTAATACCATTTCTTGTTTAGTCATCACCCTTACACATATCCATGTCAAAAAAAGAAGGCTTTGTTTCTTTTCCTATCATATCACCTTATCAGTAAGGACGTGCTGAGTTATGCTGCAGTAACAGGCAAACACAACTTCGTAGTTTAACAAAAGCAAGGCTTATTCCTTTTTCATGCTACATGTCCAAGGTTTGGGAGGGGCATTCCTAAAAGAACTCAATCTGGAAGAGTTAAAGAAAAGAGCCCTCTGAATTGCTTTGATTTGGGACAGGTGAAGAATCAGAATCAAAATGGGGGAAAAGGATATGAAAAGAAAGTCATGTAAGCGGAAAATGCAAAGGGAGTCAGAATAGGCATCCCAGATATCTTTGCCTAGACCCGGCTCCAAGTTCTTCAACAGAGGGGCACTTTTTCACGTGTGGGGAAAGCTCAGGGTACCAAGCAGAACTGGAACACAGGCCTCTTCCTGCACACAATGTCAGTGCACCCTTCTGCTCCATGTAGCCTTCTCGTTTTAGGTGTCAGAAGACACCCATGGTCCCCAGATCCTCCTAGCCAAGCCCGCATCCTCCCATTCACTTGTTCTTGGTCCTTTTGGGTTCTTCCCCCAAGAACAAGTGTTCCTACTGGCCTCCAGTTCAGCAAGTTTTAAGGTACTCCCTGCTCTGGGCCTACAACCTCCCGTCAGCTCTCAGTAACTTCTTAAACTTGACAAGATTTTTCCTGATGTCCCACCCAGCAAACTTGTGTCCTGTCAGCCTCTGTTGTCTGCCTTCTTCAAAGCCAGGGTCCCTGCAGCATACAGGCCCCTATCCTTCTGCAGCCCTCTCTTTCTGGCCTATCAGTCCTAAAAAGAAGCTGGTACCTTCTCCTAGTATACCTCTAGCCATCCAGATCCCAGGACCCTCAGCCCAGTGGTCCATCTGGGTACCTCAGTGCACCTCCATCTCCCAGCCTCACCATCTCCAAGCCTGTGCTGACCCTTGGGCTGGGTCTGCCTGCCACACCCCAGGACAGGACAGGTCCAGCAGTATTTTGAGGTAAGTGGGGACTCCCCATGGGCTCTGAAGACCAGGGCAGGGCTGCTTGCTCAGGACAAGTATAGGCCTCTCTCCTGTCTCAGTCTCAGCGTTTTCCTGGAATTCTTCCTGCCTGCCTGGCTGTTCCCAGAACTGAACTCCCAAAGTCCCAGAATGAGTCTCTATGCTGCTGAAGGCCTGCTCTTCTATTTGTCTTTATAGAGTTGGTGATAAAAATCAAAATAATTGCCATCTTGATCATACCCTTAAGCCACATTCTGACTGTACCCACAACTTGCCTCTCGGCAAGCTTTTCTGCACTCGAAGAAATAACCCACCCTCAGGGCACCCCACCATGAGCCACTTTACATCGGGACGAGAGTCCCTGCTGGGCTCCTGGGATGACTTTTTGGTGGGTGAGCATGGGAGGGAAGATTGCTGACCACCCAGCTCTCCAGCCCTCCCCAGACACCCCCAGTTTGAACCCTGCACTGCAGGTGTGAGAAAACTTTCCAGAACCTTCCAAAGCCCCATCCCCCTCTAGATAGCTGTACTCCAGGCTCCCCTGAGCGGCTGCTGGACACCAATGATTCGGGGCTATGTGCTTGTTCTGTCTGTAAATTCCAGCACACCTCTTGTGCTTCCATAGTTGCCACTCTGAACTCATGACTCACACGGTGCCATGATCCAGAACTGTGGCTTTATGATTACAGTACCTTGGAATTTTATTTCAGAATATTTTATGATCATCAGGAATTTCCTGGCTCCAGTTAATTCCATATATTATATGTTCTCCTGATCAGACCCATGCTGATTTCATTTTTTGTCATAAACTTGAATGGGTACCCTACTTCACCTCCTCTGTGTCATAACTCTGCAGCTGCTAAAAAAGGACTACACTGGAAAATTGTAATTATTATTAATACAAAACAATCATAAAGACGAAATCACATATATGACTATTGATCATTGTCATTTTGGACTGGAAAGGAAAAAAGGAGTAGAAAAGTAGAGGGTAAATCAGAACTGAAAAGAAAGAAGGAAAAAAATTGGAAGCACCAGTTTTAAGAACTCAAAGATAATTTCCTACTTCATGCCACCAGCACATACAAAAAAAAGAAAAACCGGAAGTCTCCCACACAAAGGCACAAAGGTACAGAAGACACAGAGTGGATGACCTGGAGTCATAGTGAATGAAGAGTAGAAAGTGCATGTGGAGGTCTTGGCAGGACAGGCCACCAGCAGGAGCAGGTAGGCAGGCACCAGTGGGGCTGGAAGCAGCTTCCCTCCTGCAGAGCTGTCCTAGAGGGCACGAGCTTCATCATCCCTCCTCCACCCTGAAACAGGTTTCTCCTTCAACCCCGACAGTAAGTTCCATAATGAGTCTCACCTAGCACATCTCACCTTGCCAGTTCCAGGCTGTGACCAGGTCCCTGAGAGGTCATCCCAATCGGTGAGCTCCATGCAGATCATCAGAGGCTGAAAAGGACACCTCACTACCCAGCTTTGTCCCTGAACTCTCGTCTGAACACATGCAATATGTATTCACTGTGGAAGTCAAGTAAAAAAGAAAGAACAGAACATATATCTTTCTACTACCCCGAAATAAGTCCCGCAAACATTTTAATGCATGTACCCCAAGTCTTGATGTACACATAATGTGTCCATGAGTTACTACTTCTATTTTTTAAATGGGATTATGTTATACGTAACTGCTTTTAAAACTTTCTTTTTTGTGCCAGTGTATTATCCTTGGAAAAATTAGAAAACGCCCTTCACAAAACAAATGAATCATTATTAACAATACTATCTCAGCACCCACAAGTGACCATGACTGTAATATTTTTGATGAATATACAAATGCATAAATCATACACATTTTCATCCCAGGGGCACGTGCTCCTCAGCACCCTGCTTTACCCACTCAGTGGTTCTCTGGCATTTCCTTCTCTCTACAGAAGGTGACAGAGGGCCTCTCACGGCAGGAGGCATAGAAAGGCTGCATTCTAGACACATGGGTCAGACATCTGCCACACAGGATATTGAAATCTCTCCAGGGCCAAAGACCCAGTGGAACTGGGGGAGGGGAAGAGGATCTGCTATCTTTCCCATCCGTGTTTTTTATCTCCAGACACGTATCAAAGCCAGGGCAAACCTCCCACCCTTCTTGGCAGAATCATCTCTGTTTTCCTAGCTGGGGTCTCCGATGAAGCCGATAAGGAGCTGAACACAACTGAACATCCTCTGAAGGATGAACACTGTGATTCATCTCCCCGAGTCATAACCATGGAGCTACATGTATTGTCTGAGTTTATTTGATGCCTTGGGTATGAAAATGAATTCTGAGATTCAATAAACAGGAAGGATATTGCTGCCCAAAGAACTGTCACAAGTCCATCTGGCAGAGGAAAAGTGGCAGTCAGAGGGCTCTGCTGCTGGGGGTGAGCACTGGGGACAGAACACCCAGAGGACTCACCCAAGACAGGAAGATCAGTCCAGAGTAGGGGAATCACCAGGCACGGGGACCATCCATAGTCAAAATGCAGTCAGCACCGCTCATGATCAGTGGCTGTGTTAGGTCTTCCGTGTTGATCTTGGCTTAGGTTAGTTTTCTCAGAAGCAGAGCCTGAGCAGAGCCTGATGAATGGGGTGTGGGTCTCAGGAGAAGGGAAACGAGGGAAAGATGGAGCAGCTTCTGGACCCAGCTCTCCAGGAGAGGAAGCAGGGGAGAGAGATCAGCAGCCGGCACTCCCGGTAGCTGAAAAGCAATCACTACAGGGCCCTGCAGATTCAGTCTGGCTCTCCCACGCCTCTTGAGTCCCCTTCCCAGCACTGGGGGAGAGGGGAACAGTGCCAGGGCAGCTCGAAGCTCAAAACATGCCCGTGGAAGTTGAAATTCCCTATCCAGTCAGCAGGCTGAGCGCCAGGCCCTTCTGGTCTCAGGTAAGGTCTGGCTGGCTGACCTTGTCTTTTGTGTCCTGCGCTGGGGCCCATGAAGTTACCACTGGCTCCCGTCACACTGACTGTTCTCAGTGAAGTCGGAACTCCCTGCCACTTGCCTTTTCAGTCCAAGTCCTGGCTCCCCAATACTCCCCACAGTGCCAGAGAATTTGCTGAGGCCACGGGCAGATTGGTGATAAATGAGACAGGGCACCAGGACACCCACTGTGGTACCTGCCTTACCATTAACAAGCCATGTGGCCCTGGGCAAAGTGCTCCCCCTCTCATCTCCAGAGCACAGGAGTGGACCAGGCAAGGCCTCCGTCCCCCCCAGGTCTGCAGTTTTATATTCTGGTTTGCCTCCCCATCTCCCAGGTCCAGTTAGACCCCATAAATTCCCGGTGTTTCTCCACCAGGCAAATTGAAACAGGTCAAAGCCACTTGTTTTTCTTTGTGATTTACAGTATGGGGGAAGGGAGATACAAATAAGAAAAGAATCTTCTTAAGATATTAGAGTGATTTTGGCCACTGGATTATCTAAATTGTCTGTTCGTGTGGCTCTATATGGAGAACGGAGACAGGATGGGAGAGCAGCGACTCTCCTGGTGCCTGGGAATGTTTCTGTGCAAGGGCACAAGATGCTTAGCTGCTGTGGCAATGCCCTGCATGAGGAGGCTCTGTGCAAGAGTCCTATCAGCTCTGACCTTGATCTCAGGCACACAGCTCCCGAGAAGGAGGGATTTCTTATGCTAGACAACCACAATATTTCACCAGCTCCACTTCTCCGGTTCCTGCCCACTTTACAGTAACTTTTAACAATGGATTTTCTTGAGAGCTACACAAAGCTCCTAACATTGCACTTTGAGACTGTGGATTGAAACTGCAGAAAAGCTACACAGATGTCCTAGTTTCTCTAACTTTCCTGAACACTGAAGAATAATGGTTGCATCATCTTTAACCCGATAATGAGACATACATAAATAAAGATTGCTGGCATAACTCTTTAGATCTGCATCTCCATCAGAGAGCAGAACTCCACCTGATCCCAGCTGTTTAATCTTCAAAATCTGTGTTTGTGAGTATTTACTTTTCTAATCCCCTCCCCCACTTGCCAGAACTGTGAGTTTGGCCGAGTGCTGGTCCCAGCAGCTCTAACCATTAATTAAATTATTAGAACTTTTACAATTCTCTATTCAAATGGCCAAAGCCTTGGATGAAGTTTTTTTTTCAAGTCAGTGAGGCCAATAAGAAATGTTTCACATTTTTAAAATGACTTCTTTGCCAGGCATGGTGGCACATGCCTATAACCCCAGCTACTTGGGAGGCTGACAGGAAGATCACAAGTTCAAGGCAACCTTGGGCAACTTAGAAAGATCCTATCTCAAAATAAAATAAAGAAGGCTGGAGGTATATCTTAGTGGTAGAGCATTTGTCTACCGTACAAGAAGCTCTGGTTTCAATCCCCAGTACTGCAAAATAAATTAATTAGTTAATTAACTTAACTTAATTTGAAAAATGGTTTCTTTGACTCTGTCTGTAAACATTGGGTACCATGTTCTAGGGCAGGGTCTATACAGGCAATAAAGTAGAGAAATTAGCATGGGTTGTGTACCTACTATTCATCAGGACCTTGACCTCCCACCTCCTCCCAACAATCTTACGGCACAGATGATATTTTCATCACTTTCATGATTTAGTAATGAACTCAGTCTTCTGTAGAGAGGATAAAAACCTTTCCAAGCTTCACACAGCTCTGATGTGGGAAAGATGTCTCCAGCCTGTTCCCTTCCTATAAAGCCACACTACCTTGCTCAGGTTCATAAGAGGGTTTTATAACTTGGTGACCCAGAAAAATATTGCTTTAAAAAAGAAACAAAGATGAATTCATCTACCTTTTTTCGCTCTTTGTAAACCAGATCTAGAGCTGGACAAGGCATATTTTCACTTAGGGAAACCACAAGTATATATTAATCATGTCTTTCCAAAATAAAATTTAAAGGGTCAGAGAAATTGTCTCTCTTTTTATTTTTTCCAGATTCTTTGGAGCCCAAACTAAAGATACATGATTACTGCAACAAGGCTATCCTCATATGGGCTGTGTAGGATTCTGAACTCAAGGGCCAGATGTTGGGGAATGCTGGAATTGCTGGCTGCCTGGAATCCATAGGCTCTCGAGAATGATGAGGTCAAGTCCAGCCTCCCACCAATGTTGGGGGAAACAGAATTTGGGTGCAGCACCTACACTCTACTGGGGAGGAAAGAAAGTCCATGTGCCAGACAGTTTGCCCTCGTCTTGCTCCCAGGTTGTCCTGACTAACTGCAGAGTCCCCAGAGGCTCTGAGCCAGAAGCTGCACCAGAGTTGAGCACGTTTTTCCTGCAGAGGGCGGTGGTAGGAAACTTTGTGAGCCTTGCAGGCCCTGTCACAATGACTCACCTGGGCCATTTCCTGTTGCTGGAAAGCAGCCTTAATTAATACACAGATAAACAAGGAGGGCAGTGTTCTAGTAAAATGGTACTTACAGATACAGAAATTTGAATTTTATACATACTTCACAAATCACAGATTATTATCCTTTGGGGGTTTTTCTTACACTTTAAAAATGTAAAAATTATTCTTAGTTCACACGTAGTAACCAAAAGAGGCCTGTGGGCTGTGGGTTGTATTTCACTGACCCCCACCTCTACCCCATCATCTCCATCATGTCCAAGGTTCAGATGATTGCAGAATCACATCATCAGGCAAGGAACTGGATGCAGTATAGAAAATACTATTCCCATATTGCATTGATAAGCAATAAAGGTCATGGGAAAACTCTTTCTGATCTTTCCCTGAAATGTTCATCTTTTGGAGATTAAAAGAATCAGAGGTCTGATTCTGCCAATTGCTAGGCCCTACAACCTACCCTTCAAGCATGGTGGAGTTTTTTGTGACAGGCTCAGAAGCTCTGTGTCCTTTTCTGTCTACCCAGTAGATGACAGCAGGAGACAGAGCAGATCCATTGCGGCCCACGCTATTACCCCAAGGGCAGGCGCTCAGGTGTGCAGGGCCCTCAGCATCGGGACAGAGTGTGCCAGCTCAGCAGGCAGTGCAGACCAAGAGAGGCAGGATCCAGCGGCCAGACACATTCATTTTTTTTTTGTTTGTTTGTTTGTTTCCTGGGAAATTTAAAGGAAAAAAAAAGAAAAGAATGGTGGTATGTCAATGATGCAAAGGAATTCTCTTAATCTCTTTCACAGAAGTCTCCCTGGCCACAATGGAAAAAGGCCTTCCATCCCTAACCACCAAACACTGCCTTTTTCCAAAAGGAAGTTATCTTTTATCACTGGCATTTATTTTTAAAGTTTATGCAAAATTTGTTTGCTATGCCTATTTGTTTTAATAGGATTTAATTATTTAAATTGATGGTCAATGAGCCCAAACTTATTTCCTTCTTGGTATACCACCTTACACCCTGGCTAAGAAACCCAGATGTGGCCCCCCAGCATGGACTCTGGAGCCAGGCAAACTACATCAGAGATGGGAGCTAATCTTCTCTTTATGACCCTGGGCAAGTTAGTGAAATCCTCTGAGTCCCTGACTTCTCGTCTGTTCCTGGGGCTATAGAATGAGACTTCTCCATCACGATGGGTTGGCTTGTGCTGGGTATCCCATTTGAATGGGAAGAGATTTGAAAATATGTTCTCTCCCTCACTCAGTTGTTTTTCTTTCATTTTATGTATGTATGTATGTATTATATTGTGGGCGTACAAAGATGTTTATTCTGTTTTGTTTGGGGGATAATTTACATGCAATGAGATCCTTGTGTATATTGTATGATCACTTTTGACAAATGCACACATCTGTGCAATCCAGACGCTATCAAGATACAGACTGTTCTGATCAACACAAAAAGATCTCCTGGCTGGCTATGGTGGCACATGCCTGTAATCCCAGCCACTCAGGAGACTGAGGCAGGAGGATTGCAAGTTCAAAGCCTTTAGTGAGACCCTAAGCAACTTAGTGAGATCCTGTCTTAAAAAAATAAAAAGGGTTGGGGATGTGGCTCAGTGGTTAAGAGTCCCTGGGTTCAATCCCTGGTACCAAAAAAAAAAAGTTAAAGTTGCTCCTATCCTTTCCCAGATTTAACCCTGACCTAACCATAATCCCCAAACTATGCACCCCCTACACACACACACACTGTTCCCATCTCTTCATAACTGTTTAGTTTTGCCTTTTCTAGGACTTTATATAAACATGATCGTGGATATGGACTCCTTTGTGTATGTCTCTTACTCTGCATAGCACCTATGAGATTCAAATTTGTTATCATGGGTTTCACCAGTATGTTTCTCTTTATTGCTGGGTAGTATTCCATGGATGTGCCACGGTATATCAGTTCTCCCATAGGGGACATACAAATTGTTACCAGGTACAATTAGGGCAGGTACTGGGGATTGAACTCGGGGGCACTCACCCACTGAGCCACATCCCTAGTCCTAGTTTGTATTTTATTTAGAGACAGAGTCTCACCGAGATGCTTAGCACCTCGCTGCTGCTGAGGCTGGCTTTGGACTCATGATCCTCCTGTCTCAGCCTTAGGGACTTCTGGGATTACTGGTGTACATCACTGCACCCAGCTGAATTGTTTCCAGTTATGAGTTATTTTATTAAAGTTGCTGTAAAAAAATTACATAGTCAACATGCATCTTCATTTTCTTGGATACATTCCTACAGGTGGAATTAGAAGTCATAGGGTAGATTTATGTTGCTGTTTGTCTTTATGACAGCTCCAGTTTTTCCAAACTTTTTCTATCCTTTTACATTGCCAGCATCGATGTATGAGTTTGGAATGCTCCAATATCCTCAGAGGCACTAGAGGGTTATCATTATTCTTAATTTTATCTACTCTAGTGAATGTGTAGCAGTTTCTCATTGTGGGTTTAATTTGCAGTTCCCTGATGGCTAATTATATTGAGCACTTTTTCATGTGATTATTGGCCATTCATAGGTCTTCCTCTGTAACATCTCTGGTCCTCTTTTTAAAACATGGTTTGACCTTTTCCTGGCTTTTAAATCCAATCCATGGGTCTGACGTTTTTTCAGGACAGGGAACTATGCGTGCTCAGGGTCTGCACTGTGGACACGGTGGACACGGTAGAGGGCCTGGCCAGCATGGAGTGGACCTCCAGTGGGGGATGATGGACGCCATCCAGGCTAGGGGTTAGGGCAGAGGATGTGGAGAAAGTATACTGTGTGATTTTACACTGTGTTTTTAGTGTGCCTGTGTTTTGTGACCTGTCACATGAGGTCAGAGGAGGAACATGCTACTTGTGGCATGATGTTGGTGCTCAAAAGTTTGGGATTGTGAAGCATTCAAATTTGGGATTTTCAGATGAGGGATGATGAACCTGTACTGATAGTTGAGAATATACAGAGTCGTTGTTCTTGTCTCTTTGGAGGTACCCCTCCCCTACTGCCTAGAATCCAGTTCATTCTGGGGAACTGAAGATGTGAAGGGAGGGGTGTCCTGGGGACAGCTGCCTGTCCCTTGATGACCCTGCTGAAATGGAGAGTCCAGGCACTGGGGAGGGCTTGGGGCCTCTGGGTCCTCCATGTGTTGTGGTTGGGAGAGGCTCTGTGGTCTCCGAATTCTCCCCTCCTCATTGGATTTCTCTGCCATGGGGAAGTCAGAAGACACACATGGTCCATTCATGGAATGCCCCGGCCCCAAATCATGTGGAGCCTCAACTCCCTTCTTACACAGATCCAGGACTGGCCTGGTTCCTGGGTTCAAAAGAGCCCATAATCAGGACTTAAAATCAGCATACTACAGAGATATAGCCACATCAATGTTCATAGCTGCTCAATTCACAATAGCCAGACTGTGGAACCAACCTAGATGCCCTTCAATTGATGAATGGATAAAGAAACTGTGGTATATATATACAATGGAATATTACTCAGCCATAAAGAATGATAAAATTATGGCATTTGCAGGCAAATGGATGAAATTGGAGAATATCATGCTAAGTGAGATAAGCCAATCTCAAAAAACTAAAGGTCAAATGATATCGCTAATAAGCGGATGAGGACACATAATGGGGGGAGGAAGGGGTTAGTGTTAGGGTTAGTGTTAGGGTTAGGGAGGGGGGCAAGAATGGAGGAAGGAAGGACTGTATAGAGGGAAAAGAGGGGTGGGAGGGGTGGGGGGAAGGGAAAAAATAACAGAATGAATCAAACAACATTACCCTATGTAAATTTATGATTACACAAATGGTATGCCTTTACGCCATGTACAGAGAAACAACATGTATCCCATTTGTTTACAATAAAAAAAGAATAATAAAAAAATAAATAAATAAATAAATTTTAAAAAAAGAGCCCATAATCATTGTGACTCACATCTGCCTCATTAAGAGCCCCAGATCACGCTGACTTCACCAGATGAGAGCACAAACCCCTGTAGACTCACCTGGCCCACCAACTGCATCCAGAGGAAGCCAAAGCCCCAGCACCACTTGACATTTTGGCTCATGGAGTGATTTTAGCAGAATGGAGTGAAAAACTGGACCAATCAGGTAGGACAGAGGTGATGCCCAGTGAGGCCCAACTACTCAGTTTCAAATACTGACTTTGACACTGGCTAGCCGCTTCCTGGGCCTCAGTTTCCTTGTCTGCAAAAATGGGAATAATAACAGCATTGTCGCAAAGATTTTTAATGCTATATGACAGAAGTGTTTCTTCCTCTCTGTGCTCTCCTGGCTTCTGATTCATACTATGTTGCTAGAGTTTCAGTTTGGGGTGATGAAAACATTTTGGAAACAGGTTGATAATGATATCACAACATTGAATATAATAAATGCCACCAAACTGTTTGTCTCGCTGGGTGCGGTGACGCATGCCTATGATCCCAACAGCTCAGGAGGCTGAGGCAGGAGGATCACAAGTTCAAAATCAGCCTCAGCAACAGGGAGGTGCTAAGCAACTCAGTGAGACCTCGTCTCTAAATAAAAACAAAATAGGGCTGGGGATGTGGTTCAGTGGGCGAGTGCCCCTGAGTTCAATCTCCAGTTCCCCCAGCTCCGCACAAACAAAACAAAACAAAACAAAAAAAGCTATATAACTAGCAAGAGTTACATGGCTTAAATTTTATGCTATTATATTTTACCACAATAAAATAGAAACCCTTGTCTGGCTCCAGTGAAAAACTGAACCTAGGCTGTCAAGGATGGGTTTAGTTGCTTTCCTGGGGAAGGGGCCTAGGATGGTCTCCTTGCCCAAGCCATGGTGAACCATGCTTCCTGGGCTCTCTGCAGAGGCTCCACCTGCACTACCCCACTCCTGGCCCTCTCCGGCTCATGCTGCAGAATGGCCCAGTCCAGCATGAAGGAGGGAGCTGAGGTTTCTCTCCTCTTTGCCATCAGCACTGCCAGATGTGGCTGTGGCATCCAGGAAAGAGAGCTGAGCAGATTCTGTGCCCATCCAAAATGCAGGTAAGGGGACTCTGGGTTTCCAGCTCTCAATGGGCCTGAAGCAGCCCCCAGGAGCAGGAAATCGTCAATATCCCATGCAGGCATGACTAGAAATCAGTAGAAGAAAGTGGGCCCATAGTCCTGCCTATTTTTGCATCTCCCCTCTTTTCTCCCAGGTCTGAGTCGTGCAGGAAGAGTGATAAAAAACCAACCCTCACCTTCTCCTCCCTTCCGGGAATGATCACCTCCGTTTCAATGAGTCTGGAGGCCTGGAGGCAGCCACAGGACTTGGATAGAGTTCATTTTTGGACACAGACCCAGGGCAGAACATGAAAGATTCAGCCTTGACATTTTACTGATGAAAGCAAATTTTTGCACAGTCATGATTGGGCTTAGAGAGATAGAGAGAGAGCGAGCATTTTAATTCAGAGACAGGGATAAAAATTCCTCATCATCTTGACACTGGCAGAAACATCAGTATCTCCTGCAGGAGACCAGCACTGACAGGAGAGGCCCATGGCCTTTGACATGGCTGTGAGCCTTTTTTTTTCACCTATAAACAGGGAGACTTCAAGCCCTGCTGTAGAGCTGCTGGTGTCTACTGCCGCAGTGGCCTGTCTGTACTTCTAGGTCATCAACGGTCACTCATCGGGGTGGGTTCCACTGGACCACTGATGCGTACCATTATAAATAGCTGCTGTTTATTGAGTGTTACTAGCACTCATTGTTTTGAGAACTTTCAATGACAAATAGAGAAGACTTGGCTGCTGCCCCACACAGACACCTTCCCAATTTATCCTTTGTATGTGTGTTGGCCCAGACTTGCCATTCTTTCCAAATTTGTTAGACTGTCTGTGGTTGCTGGGGCCCACTATGCCTTTGGTTTTTTGGCTTTGGCTTATTTCACTTAGCATGGTATTCTTAACTCCATCCATTTAACAGCAAATGCCAGAATTTCATTCTTCATTAAAGCTGAGTATATTCCATCATATATATATGATATATATATATAACATATACATATTATATATATATATATATATATATCACATTTTCTTTATCCATTTATCTGTTGAAGGCCACCTAGGTTGGTTCCATAGTTTAGCTATTGTGAGTTGAGCTGCTATAAACATTGATGTGGCCGTGTCACTGTAGTATGTTGATTTTAAGTCCTTTGTGTATAAACCAAAAAGTGGGATCGCTGGGTCAAATGGCGGTTCCATTCCAGATTTTCTGAGGAATCTCCATACTGCTTTCCATAATGGTTGCACCAATTTGCATTCCCACCAGCAATGTATGAGTGTACCTTTTCCCCCACATCCTCCCAACATTTATTGTTGCTTGTATTTTTGATAATTGCCATTCTGATTGTAGAGAGATGAGTACTTTTGATTTGCATTTCTCTAATTGCTAGAGATGTTGAACATTTTTCCAATATTTATTGGTCAATTGTATATCTTCTCATACAGTCACTTTTCCTTCTGCCATGGTGGTGTCCCAGTGAACTCACCAGCTGGCACTCTAGATACTCTACGTCCTACTGTAGCACACAGAAACATCTGGATGCCCTCCACATCTCATGCAAGCCCATACATTGCAAACCAAGAGTGTTGCCTCAGTCCCAACCCACTTCTACTCTGTGGGTTGGGCGCCATGTTGGATGCAGTGCTTGGCTGACCCAAAGGCTCCTCTGAAAGCTTTGACCTTCAGGCTACACCCAGGGAAGTGGAACACCAGCCCTGATGTTCTTGGAGTCCTCTCCTCCCATATACCTGGGGTTTTGATCCTGGTGAGTGGGATGGGAAAAACCAGCACACTTAAAACCGGCCCGGGCCTGGACCACCTTTTCTGGTCCTGTTTCTCAACTCCTTCTCCAACTCTCGAAAACAGCTGCTCTCATTCCTGGGGGATAGAAACTTCCCTTCTGTCATATCTACCTCTTCCTTCCTCAATGACTCAGTGATCACTTGATTTCTCTGAGCTTTGATTTTTTGATAAATGAAAACCACAGCCTTAGGAATTTTAAGGAAACCCATTCTCTGCAAAGTCTGGCTTGTGAGACTATTGTCTTGCCAGGAGATTTTTAAGTCTACTTCAAAACTCAAAGCAGAGAAGGGATGCCTTTTAGTCATGCTGATGTCACCCTCCTCTTCTTTAAAGACATTTGCCTCTGCTTGCTGGTCCAGGCTTAATGGCACAAAGACCATAAGGGAAGAAAAGAATAAATTATAGAGGAAGAAACATACATAAGGTGATATTGAAAATATTATTCATCTGTTTTGTTAAAAAAATATAGATATAAATGCAAGTTGGGTGCAGTGGCACCTGCCTATAATTCCAGCAACTCAGGAGGCTGAGGCAAGAGGATTACAAGTTCAAAGCCAGCCTCAGCAATTCAGCGAGACCCTAAGCAATTTAGGGAGACTGTGGTTCAAAAATAAAAAACACAAAGGGCTGGGGGTGTGACTTAGTTAAGCACCCTGAGGTTCAACCCCTGGTACCAAAAAAAGAAAAAAAAATAGATAGAAATGCAAACAATAAAACAGTACTAGGTATCATTTTATAACTGTCAGATTGGCAAACATGTTTTAAAATCATAGCTCTAATGCTGGTAAGGATGTGCTGACATAGGCACTGGTGAAAGTACAAATTTGTGAAAGCAATTTGGGTGGTAATTTGAGAATGTATCACTACCAAGATCCTCCAGGTAAAACAAAGAGCCCTTTGGAGAAACGGATGCTCCTGGGAAATGAGACTTTATGCTACTCGTTTTCAGGGAGAACACCCAGGAATGTATCAGGACCTTGCTCTGCACCTAGAGAGGGGGCAGGTATGTAACTGGAATCTCCAAAACATTTGGGATTATGGGGGCAATAATAGGAGAGTTAAGTCCACTGGCCCTCCAGCGAGAATGGCTTGGCAGAGTTCTTCTGTGAAGTTTGCTGCCTCTCTTGTAGAGAGCTGTCCTCGTGGGGGACTTGAGGACCTGAGAAGTGTCTCCTGTGTCTGTAACCCCTCACTGAGTTCCCATAACCTTCATCCTCAGAGACTTGAACTCCTCTGGTGAACTCTGTCGCATCTTCTCACTGGCACACCACACCCTGAAGGGATTTCCAAACTACGGTGGCTTCTTGAGACAGGCTTCCAGAAGAGACCCTTCCAGCTGCTCATGGAACGGCTGTGCTGCTGGAAACGCTCAGGTCATCAAAACCTAGAACAGCAATCTCAGAGGAAGCTTTGAAAAGTTGGTCTTCGCCTGCCATCCAACAGTTTACTCCACTCTCCTGCTGAACTCCTGAGAATTTGTTGGTTTCTGTGAGGTTTCCCAGAAATGCTTCTTCAGTCCCATGGATTAAACCCACACCTCAGATGACAGTTCCCGGGTCAGGAGTGTATTTCCTGGTGCTACCGTGTTGCATTTCACCTGCTCACTTGAGCAAACACCCCTTCACAGAGCCCCAGCTCAGTTCTGATCCTGGCTTATTCCAGGGAGTAGGGAGAGATGATCAGGGGTGTGTGCCTTGAATGAGGACATATAGAATCTCCCTTACAAGGCTATTTTGGGTTGTGTGGGCTCAAACTCCTCAGTAAAATCCTCAAATAGCTCCTTTCTATACCTGGCATGGCAACAGGTGACAAATTGGGAAATCTAGGATACTGTGTCCAAGGAGCAGATACTGGGTGGCTGTACCACTCCTCACATACACACCCAGAAGCATCTCGTTGCCTACATCTGCTCTTTGGAAGGACATGATGGTTTTTCAACTAACCAGGAGAAGGCTTGTTACAGAAAAATTGATTTGGAAAGCTCACACTGGAAAGGAAGCTGGAGAGAGGAGTCTCTCGATGCTGAATCCCCAAGTGCCAATTCTGTGCTATATGACCTGACCTTTATTACAACCATGTTTTGATTTTAAATGCTTTGTTTCTTTTGAGAGTACACACCTGGCAAAAAAAAAAAATAACTTTGAGATGGGTTGCAAAAGGAAGAAATTGCTCAAGGAATAATCAGTAAACAGAAAGAGAGACTATCAGGGGAAACATTTGGCCTTTGGTTTTAATGGGGTCAGGGGTGGGGGGTAAGAGAAGAATGGAGGAACTTTAGATTACACAGAGGGAAATGAAAGGGAGTAGGGGGCAGGGGTGTGAAAGATGGTGGAATGAGATAGACGTCATTACCCTATGTACATGTATGATTACATGAATGGTGTGAATCTACATTGTGCACAACCATAGAAATGTGAAGTTGTACCCCATTTGTGTACAATGACTCAAAATGCAGTCTGTAAAAATGTTAAAGATTAATAATTTTTAAAAAAGAGAGAGATTTAATTTAGCACCACTGGTGCCGGAGGCTATTCTAACTAAACCTGTCTCCCACTGTATCTCATCTTATCTTGACACAAAGGTAGGTGAAAATAATCCCCATTTTACAGTTTCCAAGAGCAAACAGATCTTCAGAGAGGGTCAGTGATTTGCCTAAAGTCATGCAGCCAGATAGTGATGGAGCCAGAATTCATACTCGGGTTTAAGTTTTATTCCTCTGGCTACAATTTCTGCAAAGATTTCAACATGCCTGATGTCACATGAAAAAGGACAAGTACCCAAGGGAGGAGGGTACATCTGCTGCTGTGGTGCCCTGAAGGGTGGCAAGCTTCCTGTGATTTGGGGGTAAAAAGGCGGTTACATGGACATATGTCTCCTGGCCACAGCCTCCTTGTCTCCCCACAAGTCTGTCCTTCCCAAGGGTCATACACAAATGTCTCCACTGTCCTGATGCCCTGTTTCCAATGTTCCCACCTTGAGCTTTCCTTTTAGATCTTTCTCCAGGCTTCTAAACGGATTCACTTTTCTGTTGATTAAAAAACAACCACACAGCTCTGAATCTGAGCCTGTTACACCCGGTTATTCTGCAGGAGGATGGGCGGTGACTCACTTCTTGGCATTTGGGAGTGTCCCCACCTGCCTGCAGGCTTGGAAAGTCCTCTCAGAGGCTCTTCCTCGCCTCGGAGTCTGTTTATCTTCCGGCGCCCTCGCAGCCCGCGCTGGCTCGTCCCGCTGCCGCCCACACCCAGGGCGGCTCAGGACCTCGCTGGCTTGTTAGATGCTCAAGGAACAGAGGGGTGTTTCGATCAGCCACGTCGTGCGTCCCGGAGCCGCCCGCGTCTTACCCAGGGTGTTGGGATGGATTTCTGCACTCTTTGCTCTCTGCCTTTTTAGGAAAGGCTCCCCCGGCAGAAGCGCTGGAGCGGATTTTTCCTGCATATTGAACAGGGTTCAGGAAAAGAGCGGAAGGCGAAGGGATTGAGGGGAGGAGCTGGGGGAAGAGCGGAGGTAGGAAGCAGGTAGCAGAGGGGACTGAATGCTGAGCGGGAAGGGACCGAGCCCCAGCAGAGCCAGCTTGGAGGAGGCTGGCTGGGAGGAAGGACTCACTGCCTGGAAGGGCGTTTGTGGTTGTGTTCTCCAAGAATGGCAACACCGGCTCCCTCCCCATCTGTGCTCTCCTACAAACTTTCCATTTGCTCATGGAGTGGTGGAATCTAATCCTCCTCCCCTGGACAAGAACTGGGCTTTGGGGACTGTTGTACTTAGTAGTGTCCCTTTGGGGTAATGCCTGCCACTTGGAGGCCAAGCCATAAAAGACGGTCCATACTCCATCCACCTTGCTCCTGTGAGCCCCACTCCTGAAGCCTTCAGCCTGTGTAAACATCCTGACTGCCCTGAGGCCACTGGTGTGAGAGGAAGCCTAGACTAGCCCCGGGGAGAGGACACACAAAGAGACTGAAATGCCCAGCCTGCAGCTGGCGGCTTCAACCCCAGCTCTCCAAGCTCCAACCTTGGCCAACAGCAATCACATGAGACACTGGAGCCAGAACCACCCAAACGAAGCTTTCCTGAACTCTTTACTTCCAGAAACCATGAAAGATTACAGTTACTGTACAAAGGCACTAAATTGTGAGGTGATTTGTTACACAGTACTAGTTACCTGGGATGGTGGTTCTGGCCAGGTGGATACAGTCAGTCCTCCATGTCTGTGAATTCCATACCCTTGTGTTCAACCAACCATGTATGGAAATTATTCTTTTTTAAATTGTGTCTAATACTGAACACACAGAAACTTTTCTTGTTGTCATTATTCCCTAAATAATACCACATAACAACTATTTACACTGTATTTACATTGTATTAGGTATCCAGGAGGATGTGTGAATTATATGCAAATATAATATCATTTTATATAAAGGACTTGAGCGTCTATAGTTTTGGTTGTCCAAGAGATGTTCTAGAACCCACCCTTTCTGGATACCAAGGACCAACTTCATGAGAGTTGAAGTCATTGCAAGCCATTGGAGAAAAGAAGCATGTTTGCCTCCCCAACTGTATATTCCAGGGCAATGTGTTTTGAATTAGATTGATATCACCCTCACCAGCCTATGACTTCAGAATGATGCCACCCTTCCTTAATACAATCACATGAAGACCCACCCTGCCCCTCCCCCCCACCACCAACTTGACCACTGGCTCCCAGCACCTTATGTTCAACCTGCTACTTCTGTGAGTGCCAGGTGGGTGTCCTCTTGGGCCTGCTCACACAGTTCCCCTCTACCTCTGCCTCACTTCCTGCCCCAGCTCCCCCTCCTCCTGGCCAGGACCATTGCCCATTACACCATTTGGTGGACTGTGCCCACTGCCATACAATGTGTCTGATGTTGATGTCAGAGGCAGCCCTCCCTGCAACCAGTGCCCCACGCAGCTTCCTGCTCCCTGAAGCAGCCGTGCTTGTTCTGAGCATCTCCAAAAAAAATCTCACTTGAGCTGCTGCAATCTCTAACTCTTTCTCTGTCATGGTTCAAAGTACAGATACAATAGCATCCCTCTTGTGATTCTCCAGCCCTCCACCTAGAACCCAACTTCCCGCTCCTTATCACAGAGCTGCTTGTCTGCTTGAGCTCTATGTGGACAAAGAGATGCTGGCTGGGGGTGGAGTGTTGTTTTTTTCCTTTCACATTGGGGAGCTGCTCACTCATTCAGCTGGAATCACTCAATCAACAACCTTTTCTCTGCAGTGGACAGTCAACCTTGGAAGAATTGGGAATTAAGAGAACTACTTAAATGGCATTTCAGAGAAATGGAGGTGAAAGAAGAGAGATACAAAACCTCTGGCAATACAAATTTTTCTGGTATGGGACTCTGTCCTGATGGGTGTGGCAGGAGCATCCTTTAAGTTTTGTTACAGATTTGAGTAGATCCTGGTGCCAAGATAGAGACATATCACAAGACACAGCTATTTGCTTTTAAAAAATGCATTTAAGTTAAGCCATGTATAATGGATATGAAGAATGAGAAATTCCCAAGATAATGAAACCTGAGAAAAGGGAGTAAAAATGAAGGCATGCATTGACAGACTTGTCTCCCAAGACAAATGTTTTCCAGGTGCTGGCTGCAGGCAGAGAGATGGTGTTTCATCACCCTTAAAAGGAACAGTCTCTAGGGGGCGCTAATCTCCTCCAAGGCAAATCCTCTCCAGACACTGCCCACAGACACCCCCAACCCCAGCTTGAATTCCTGAGTGCCCAAGGAAACTGATATGTTCACTAGACCACCCCTCAAAATAACCTGTATAAACCCAGTCCCTTTTTTTGTTTGGTGGCTCATTTTCCACCAGGAAAGTGGGTCCCCCGGTGCCATTTCACCCCTGCACCCCCTGTTCCTGTGTGACTTTGTTCCTGAATAAAAGAGCTGAGCTGAGCTGCTTCATGGAATTTGCTCGCATCCTGGTCTCTCCCTTTTTGTGCCAACAATGCAGACTGAGATGACTGTACACCACAGACCTGAAGCTGGCCAGTAGCTGGTTACCCCAGAGTCCTGGTCTACATGATGAGTTGGATATGTTAGTAGAGGGTATTTTCATCAAAGCTCCGGGGGTCTGAAAGGACAACCATGTCTGTATGGAACATTTTTTTTACAACCACACAGAACAGAATCCAAGATGAAACCTGCCACTTTCCCTACCCAAGTGTTCAGACAAGACATTAAGGAGAAGGAAATTGTTTCTTGAGAACTTATGAGAAATGAGAATCAGAGGTGTGTGGAGGGGGGCAGGGGGAGTGTCCGTGAAAAGCAGAGAGATAACTTTGAAGAGTCTGAGACAAGGAAGGACATGTTCGTTGTCAGAGAACGTCAATGCGAAAGAAATTGGAGTGGAAATGTTGAAGCAGAAGCTAGTGTCACCACAGACCGCAAATGATTCTCCTCAGAGAAGCTTCCCAAGGTGGGAAGCAGCGTATTCCAACAGCATGCACTCAGGGCCACTTGAACAAGACTTTCTCCAGCCTTTTCCTGCCCTGATATTTTTCAGGAAATTACAAAAAAAAAAAAATCTTCCACCAACAGCGTCCTTTGTCCCCAGCACAGAGCTCTGTCTGACTCACCACACCTTTCCTCCCTGTCAGGGAACTGCTTTGGCCCAGACTCTCCCTGTCCTCAGTCTTCCATTACTAACAGATCAATCAATTCAGCTGCCCTATAACAGACGCATGACCTAGTCAGCGGTTCACCCGACAAAACCCATTTGTTCCATATCTACTGTCCATCAGGGCATCGAGCCCTTCCTCATCCCCAAAGCGTGAGTCCTCATTAGTGTAAGAAAAAGGTGGAACCATTACACTTGACCAGGACTGGCGTAGGCAGGAGCATATGATATGATTCTGGTTAATGAGACAGAAATGAAAGTTTAGGGAACTATTTTTTTTTTTTTCTTTGATAAAAAGAGACACAGAGGGCCTTGCACAGTGGCACATGCCTGTAATCCCAGCAGCTCGGGAGGCTGAGATAGAAGGATCACAGTTCAAAGCCAGCCTCAGCAAAAGCGAGGTGCTAAGCAACTCACTGAGACCCTGTCTCTAAATAAAATACAAACTGGGGCTGGGGATGTGGCTCAGTGGTCGAGTGTCCGTGGGTTCAATCCATGGTGCCAAAAAATAAAAATTAAAAAAAAGAGAGAGAGAGACACAGAGAAGCTAATGTTTCTTCCTTTTCTGACTCGACATTGTTGGATCTGCTGCTGATGCAAAACCTGTTGCCACCATCTCAAAACTAAGGAGCTAAACTAATGAAGGAAGGGCAAAAAGATGGAAAGGGCTTGGGTCTTTGAGAAGGGCCCAACTCTCAAGCTTGGAAAGGCTTCCAAACTTGAGTATTTTCATTGCTTAATTCATTTTCAGTTGGCTTTGGAGTGGGGTCTGGGAGTTCTCCATCTGTCTTTTTCCTTTCTTTTTCAATTTCTATCGTGAACCCAAACACTACTAATTGCCGATGGGTTTAAACACAGCTCAACCTTGCACCTGTGTTACAGAAATGGAAACCCTTAAGTTTTAAAGTGAAAAGAGACATTGAATTCCAAAGCTGTGGTTCTGCTTGTCAGAGATCACATGAGTTTCAAAATTGGATTTTGCTTTCCAGATTCCAACATTTCTCTCCTCATCCCTTGGAACTGCTCACCCAAAAAGCTTGTACTCACAAGGAGTAAGAACCAAATGAGAAATACAGCACAGCTGCATAAATATGGAAGAAGAGCCCGATAACCAGGGTGACCACATGCACAGTTTGCCTGGGACATGCCCAGTTCGTGCCTGTTTTCCGGGTGTCTCCTCTCCTTTCACTTCTAAGATGCCTGGCTTGGGTGATGACTCATATGCTGGCCCAGCTGAAACTCCCAGTGCAGAGTTCTAGTAAGCTGGTTCAGAGAAGGCAGTTCAGGGTGGAAGCCCAAGTAGATGATTATCACTCACCCACCTGACTCCACCTGAAACTCGGGGACTTAAACCTACAACCTCCAACCTTAGACGGACTAGAAAGACAGGTGAACCTGCCCAGGAATGTGTTTGGCATGGAGCAGAAAGTGAAAGAGGAAAGGGTGGCTGACCAGCCTTGTGGTTCTTCCCACATGGGCATGGGGAAGGGCAAATGGAAACTCACTAATGTGCCCTCATCCCTAACACACGGTGATCCTCCCACTAGTAAAAGGGGACCCAATTGGCATCTGGGGATCTGACCACTGATATCACCAACTCTTCCTCCCTTGTGGGGGTCTTGGGTGGAATTAGAAGGGGAAAGAGCCTGAGAAGGCCCCTCTCCCTCTATCAGGCACAGAGTCCTCCTGGGCTGCCTCACAGCCCTTGAGACAGGCTCCTGTACACCAGGAGCAGCCATGGTGTGGCCATGAAGCCTGGAGCGATGGCTGTCCTTCCTTTTTTCCACAGGTTGCACAGTTCTTGATGGTGCTGTATCTGTTGGGCTGTGTTACCTGGCTTCACAGACAGGTAAAGGTGGTTTGCTAGAGGAGGGATGGAGGGAGAAAAATACCCACAGTGCAAAGTGGCGAGGAGTAAGAGGCACAGAGGATTTGCAGGTGGTGCTCCAGGTGCTCGGACAAGGGACTTGGCATTGGGGAAGACCTTGTGGAGAAGGAACAACCCAGGGAGACTTTAAGATGAGGCAAGGGGCTGGAGTTCTGGCTCAGTGGTAGCACTGGCCTGGCATGTGTGAGACCCTGGGTTCCATACTTAGCACCACATATAAATAAATAAAATTGAACAAAAGATCCATTGACAACTAAAAATATATTTAAAAAAAAAAAAAAGATGAGGCAGGCTGCAGTGTTGGGGGGAGAGAAAGGTTGTGTGCCCTCAGGAGACTTTCAGTAGCAAGCAGGGAAGCCCAACCACCTCGTAAGAAGGGCCTTCATACGGGGAGGTACTGGAAGTATGCGCACCAAAATGAAAATGGGAGACGGTAATTGAACCAATTCCGGGGACTCAAACTCCATTTCCAGGTTGTTTTGTTTTGTTCCTTCCCTTTGCAGGTTTTCTTCAGTTCCGTCTCTGTCCCCTCTGCTTCCACTGTGCCATGGAGTAATTTTTTTTTTTTTTTTTTTTTTTTTTATAGCAAACACAGACCATGAACTATATGCAAAATACTATTCTAAGGACTTTAAGCAATGCTAAACCATGTAACCTCCCTAATAGCTCTGTGAGATAGGAACTATTATCATCCCCAATTTGTAAGTAAAAAATAGGGTGAATGACTTGACCAGGGACAAGCACCCTTGGGTGAGGCCAGGATCAACCCCAGGTGGTCCAGCTCCTGAACTCTGTCCACACAGTTCCAGGGCTCTGCTGCCTCGTGCTTGATTCAACAAGCTGAAGCAAATCCTGGTTAGTAGCCTAGGTCTGAGGGCAAACTGTTCCCTCTGATTGTCAATCAGATATCCTAGCTGGACAGAAAAGGCCAGTCAGTGGAGGGAAGAGGAGAGCAGGCCCAAAGCAAGTCCCCAGGTGGAGAGTGGAGAGGCCACAGTTCCTCCAGATGAGGTCCCACAGGTGTTTTATGCTGGTCTGGCTTGGTAGACTGACTTCTGTGGATTTTCAGGAAAGATATTATTAGGCTTCTCTTGGCTTCCAAGCCATAAGCAACCTTGCAGCACCTGTCTTCGCTCTTAGTTTGAGGGAGCTTGGTTCTCTTGGAATCCACAGAGCTGCACCTCTACAGCCTACACCACAGAGTCCAGAAGGACTACCACTAGTCCTGGTTTGGTAACCACAGACTCTCCAGGTGTCTCCTCTTCCTTTCTGCCTGGTCCACTGTACTTGCACAAATGCAGACCTGTGTGTGGTTAACTGGAACAGGATACAGGCAGAAGGAGAGGCACTGGCTCATACAATGTGTCTGAAGTCTGAAAAACACGAGACAGGGTAATCCTAAGCACTGGGGACTTGGGCAGCTATTGCTAAACACCATTCATGCTCCAAAGGGAGGAATTAAGAAGTTGAAAGCAAGTAAGCCAGTTCAAAGTGAAGGCCCAAGGGCCCCCTTAGTAATGGTTAAGGAGACTCATCTCCAGTAACCCAAGGGAATAGGGAGCAGAGAAGCGGCCTTGGGACCTGATTGTCACAGCAGCAGAACTTCAGAGAATTGATTTCTTAGTCCAGTTGAAACTCTGAGAGGGAAGGAGTGGGACTCTGAGGCTGGAATGGGAATATCTAGGTAGATGTACTTGAAGAACTTGACCTGTCTCTCCCCAGCCCCCTGGGGCCTGCAGGAATGGCTGGCATCCCCCTCATTAGAAGAAGCAAGCACCTCCACCTTGTTGGGGATGACACAGAAGTCCCAAATAGAAGGCTTTTTTTTAACCAGAGCTCGAACCCATGGGCACTTAAGCACTGAACCACATCCCGCCCTTTTTATTTTTTATTTTGAAACAGGATATTGCTAGTTGCTTAGGGTCTTGCTCAGTTGCTGAGGCTGGCTTTGAACTTGTGACCCTCCAGAGCTGCTGGGATTACAGGGGCGTGCCACCACTTCCAGCCCAAACAGAAGTCTTAATGAGACAACACTCACCCTCTCAGGATCTGCCGACATCCTTTCCACACCTTCAGACCTACAACAGGGTTAAATCTTAGCATGGCCTAAATGGGGAGGTGCTGGACATGCTAAGGGAAGAGAGGGATTATGTTTGGAAGGAGCTGCAGTTCTTAGTTACTATGTAGCCACAAGATCTGGAGAACTTGCCCAGGAAAAGCCGCACAGTTCTGGATTAAGGGGGTCAGGAACCAATGAAAGTGTTTTGCCAACTACCAAGTGTTTCCATTGCAATTAAACAATTAGAACTGGAACAATGACCAGTGGTAGGCCCAGTAGAACCACTGGAAATGAATCTAGGCTACGAGGGGCATAATCTGACCCTGGCATTCCCCATCCTAATAGGGGAATTGTATGGCTCTTGTTCCCAAGAGATCTGGCTATTTCTCTTTCCACCCAGTACAACTACCTGAGTAAAGACCCATGGGTTCCTCCTAATAGGAACTCGGAATCACTATTGGATTTGGCTGACATGGGTTTGCAGGGTTCTGAGAACTTACTCAGGTCTGGAAACTGACCGAAGGTCTGTGACTGTATCTTGAGATGGCTGATCTCAGCCTTCTCACCCTTAATCTCGTTGGTCATCCTTGATCATTTCTGTGGTACTTTTGGCCTTTCAACTTCACTTAGGGTGGGCATTGCTTTTTCTAAGATTCCAAGAGGCACCTCAGCAGGGTGTCAAGATGAGCTCCCAGAACCTTCTGAGTGTGAAATCCCGTTCAATCTTAATATCACCAAACTCTTCCATATCCTGTTTATATTGCTGAGTACAGTTGCTCAATAAGGATGGAAGCAGCTAAATATTTGAGCAACTGGCCACCCCAAGGGAGATCAGTGATGATATGCGGGGTCCCATGATAAGTGGTTCCGATGTCATAAATGAGGCACCCAAGCTCCAGGTGACAGGGCATCACTACAACCTGGGCTCTTGGGACCTGGAGTAGTGGCTACTCCTGCAGCCTGTCTCAGAACATGCTTGAGGCATTACAGAAGCAGCCAGTAGAACGTAGCCCTCACGGCCTCCGCTGTCAATGTGTCCATCAAGCTTTGGAGTTTATTTTGCATACCAGGCACTTTACCCCTGAGCCACATCTCCTGCCCCTCTTGAGTTTATATGTATTTTGAAGTCTAGTAGGGGAAGGAAGGAAGTAGGACAGCAACTAACAAATGGGGTTGGGAGGTCTGATAAGATTTAATGCCACATTCCCAAGGAAAGGGGAAGTACACTCCAAGTTCTCACGTGTGGGATGAGTGAGGATCTGTTGCTATCACAGAATACCTGAGACTGGGAGATTTATAAAGAAAAGAGGTTTATTTTGGCTCATGGGTCTAGAGACTGAGTCTGAGTCTAGAAGTCAGGCAGCTAAATCTGGCGAGGGCCTCTGGTGAGGGCCTTGCGCTGCTTCTACTCATGGAAAGTGGAAGGGCAAGCAGGAGCGTGGGGAAGAGAACAAACACAAGGGGTGGTCATACTTGAGAGAAACCTGCCCTCCTGGTGACAAACTCAACCCAGTGAGAGTGAAATTCTAGAAAGGCATTGATCCATTCATGAGGACTCCACTCCCACGTCCCAAACACCTCCCTCTAACCCCCGCCTCTCAACACTATCACATTGAGGAATTAAGCCTCGACTTGAGTTTTTTGTTTTTGTTGTTGGGGTACTGGCGATTGAACTCAGGGGCACTCAACCACTGAGCCACATCCCCAGCCCTATTTTGTATTTTATTTAGAGAAAGCGTCTCACTGAGTTGCTTAGTATCTCGCTTTTGTTGAGTCTGGCTTTCAATTCGCAATCCTCTTGCCTCAGCCTCCTGAGGCGCTGGGATTACAGGTGTGTACCATTGCGCCCTGCTTACATGAGTTTGATGGTGGCAAACCATATGTAAACCATCGCATTTACCCCAGACCTCCCCAAACTTGTGTCCTTCCACGCACAAAATGCAATCATTCCACTCCAATAATAGTTCCAAAGTCATACCTTATTTCAGCATCAAAAAACCAAAATTTTTGAGATTCAAGGCAAACTCCATCCAGCTGTGAGCCTGTGGAGTCAAAGCAAGTTATCTACCTCTGACATACCATGACAGGCCAGGCAGGGTGGACATTCCCATTCCAAAAGTGAGAAAGAGGAAGAAAAAAGGAACAAGAGTAACCAGTCCCAGACCAGCCTGAAATGGACCATGGCAGATGCCCTGTTTTATATCTGGACAACAATCTTTCCTCTCACGTGCCACCTCCTGGACACACTGGGGTGGAAGGTGGGTCCCAAGGTCTCTGGCAGCCCTGTCCCATTGTTGGGGGCTGTGCCATGTTGGCGGCGCCGGGATGGCGCCTGATCACATCGGCAGCGAGGAGGTTGATTGACATAAGCACACTCAGGTGATTTTCTCGTCCACGCACACAATGTATGCGCATGTGTTCTCGAGCACTAATTGCCTGCTCGGAGCATCTCGCCTAATAAGAGGCGTGGCCCTGCTCTCCGCCTCCTGGAGGTGATATAAGCGTAGGCGGAGCAAGACAGAGAGACAGCAGCCATTAGCAGAAAAGCAGGAGCAGAAGATACACGGTGCGGCAGTAGCCAGAGAAGAAGACACGCCACAGCAGCCATTAGCAGAAAAACAGCAGCCAGAGGGAAAAACGCGCGGCAGTAGCTAGTAGGGACATACGCAACAGCAGCCATTAGCAGGGAAAGTAGGAAGAAGACTCAAACATGAAAGCAGCTAGCAGGCAGCGGCGGAAGGCAGATCGCAGAACTGAGAACTGAGAGGCATCACTAGGGCACCTTAGGTAGACGTACCCTTAGTTCACAGGATGCAGGACTTTAAGGCGTGGCAGGTCTCTCTTCTTCTAAGCTCTAAGCAAAGCCTGTCCTTCTTTCAAAATCTCTCTTAAGCAAAGTCTCTCTCTCTCTCTCCTCTCAAAGCAAGTAAACCTCATTTCCTCTATCCTCTATAAACAAGAAAGCAGTGCACTAAAGAGAAAGATAGAAGTGCCTCAGTTTCCACTCCACCACCCATAAGACCCATGCAAGTTGTTGCTGCAGGTGGTGACAAATATCCACAGATTTTGGAACCACAAAGAGCCAGCAACACCCCATGGCTTTGCTGAGCTCAGCCCTCATGGCTGCTCTCTAGAGCTGAGATCATCCCCTCTTGTCCTCGACTTCCCAGGCAGGTGTTGCATGCTACTGTACCTTTCTGGGTCCTGGGATGGTCCTGTTAACAGGGCTCTACTAGGCATTGCCCAGGTGGGGAATCTCTGTGGTGGCTCCGTTCCTTAACAGGTTTCTGCTTGGGCTCCCACAGTGCTGCGTCCATTTGATACCATATACAAAATCCCAGTGGAAGCCGCCATGACTCCATAGCTCGTGCATTTAGCACCCCTGCAGAATCAGCATTACTGGATGTGACCTGCCAAGGCTGACTGCTGGCAGCTCCATACTGGTGACTTGAACTGCACCTGGGGCCACCTGAGTCACTACTGGGGCAGCCAAGGAGCACTGTACCAGAATTTGAGGAACAGAGACCCCCCCAAGGCTGCCTGGAAGTAAATCATCAAGAGTATCCCAAACCAGTCTCCTGAAACCATTCCTCCACCCTCGAATTCTGGGCCTGTGGTGGGAGTGGCAGCCTGGAAGATACCTGAGACAACTTCAGGGACTTTAACAAAAGGTGTCTTGGCCACCCTCAATGTTCTCTGCCCAACACACGTTCTCCCTCTCTACATGGCCAGGCTGTGAATTTTCCAAGTCTTTATGCTCTGCTTCCCTATAAATTCCACACTTGGGTCATCTCTTGGCTCCTTCCTCTCAGTATAAGCAGCTAAAAGCAACCAGGCAGTAGCCTGAAGGCTTTGCTTAGAGATTTCTCCCAGCCAGAAATCCCATTCATCACTGCTAAAGGCTGCCTTCCAGAAAGCCCTAGGGCACGGACAGATGCAATGCAGCTAAGAAGGCCTCGGCTCCAGTCCCCATTTCCATCTGTGACCTCAAGACAGAATGGCCTCTCCTCTCCAAATTTCTGGTAGCATTCTGATAGAATGCTGGTCACCACCTTCATGTCATCTTGAAGAATTCCCAGACTTTCCCTAGTCTCTTGTCCTGGGAACCCTCACCAGAATCACCGTTAATGGTTCATTTATGGCATTCTGGTTTTTTCCTGTACTGCTCTTCCAAACTCTTCCAACCTCTGTCCTTTTCCAGCTCCATGACTTCTTCCCCATTTTCAGGTTTGTTTAATGGCAACACTTCACATGGTACCAGGTTCTCATGTTGTCCATTTTCTCTCAAAAGGAGGGGGAATATGAACCAAAACAAAAACATCACATAGCAGACTGTGTTTGAATCATTTGGAATCAAAAGTAACAGCCACTTTTGGCATCCTGAGGTCTTGTTCAAGATCTTCCCTAGACCTCGCTCAAGTTTAAAGAATGAATAGAAGGTCTCTCCATAGGGTAAGGGGCCTTGCACATCTGGCTCCCCGCCTCCTGGAAGCTTCTCTATCCAAGCTCCTCTCCCCTCCCCACTCCTTCTCCCTGGAAAATCCCTAGGCCTCACCTCCTTCCCCCACTGGCTTGGAATCACATCTTCCTCTCAAAGGTGTATTTCCCCCCATGATCCTGACTGGCAAAGCAAGAATATGTAAATTTTATTAAGACAAAAGGTTGTTAAGTGCATTCGTTTGAGAGGGAGGAGGGGCTAGAACCGTCTAGAAAGAGGAATTGGAAACTCAATTCATTATTTCAGCTGCAATCCCTCATTGTGAAGTGGGCTCATTAACCAAGGTCCCAGGAAAACCAGATGAGCCCCAGCAAAGGGTCAGGGCTTCCCTAGGGTTCCTTCTCCTCCAGCAGGCCCCCCACGTTCCCCTTGATGCTTCCATCTACTTCCTCCCCATACAGCAGGAACACAGCTTAGGAGCGCCTATGGGCATTGGGCATTAGCTAATTAGCGAGCTGCACCAGCCAGAGCTGTCAAGCTCAGCAGTAATTACAGCTGGGGTGTTCCTTCCACCCAGCCCCACTCGCTGCTGATCATTTCTTTAAAATAAGAGCAGAAAATTATCGTTTGCCTTCTAGGGGTGGGGCAGCATCTGGAAGAGTGCCCACATTATGGAGTTACCCGTCCTTTCATTCATCAAAATTTCTGAAACAGTAACTTTTGAAGAGTGCCCGTGGATTTAGGACTTAGTTTCCCAAAAACACTCCTAGAAGAGCCCCAAGTGGCTCCTTTGCCTCCCTACAGATTGGAGTCGCAGGATCCTGAGTTTTGCTCCCCTGGAAGGTGGAGGAGAAATCATGGCAGTGAGAACCACAGGATCTGGTGCCTGGCGTATTCATATCCATGTCACAGGGCAGCTTCATGGGGACAGAATCCTCCCTGTGTTTCTGGGAAGACTAGAAGCCTCCAGGATGGCCAGTGACTTGTGGCAGTTTCCGGCCCCTACAAATCAGAATTCATCCCGTCCCTTCTGCACCCTGGAGCCCACCAGGCCAGGGCTCTGCTTGGTCAACCATACCCTCACATCAGGAAATCTGCTTGTGGTTCTTATCCCTTGAATGCATCCTACACCATCTCCTTCCTTCCTTCGTTCCTTCCTTTGGGTGAATCCCTATCTGAGGCCCTCTGGAAAGTGAGCTGACTCTCTTCTGCTTTCCCAGCCCTGGCCCTGAGAGTTGGAGCTCGGTTAAAAAGAAAAACTGCATCTGTAGGGCTGGTGAGTGAAAAGGGAGCTGAATCGCGGCCATGACAGGCTGCGCTTAGGGCATGAAAGATTTCAGGCCTAGGTTTCTATGGAGAGCTAACGAGCCAATTCCTGACATTCCAAACCATATATGTCAATATGTTAAGACCTGGGTACCCTAAGCCAATGGAAACGTGCCAAACCACATATGCTGAAAGATCAGCCAATCATGTACTTCGCTTTGTTCAAATTTCCCGCTCTACTGTGGAGCTCATAAAAATCCCACTGAATCGAGACTCGGGTCTCTCAACCAGTACCAGCTGCGTCAGTGAACGCTGTGAGTCCGAGCTCCAGCTTGCAATAAAGACCCTTTTGCTTTTGCATCAGAGACGGCTCCCTGGTGGTCTTTGGGGATTCGCGATCTGGGCACAACAGTGAGGAAACTGGCTCTGGAACTTCCACATGGAAGGGCAAGACTGTGCTGTAAAACAGATGCTTCAGGCTCCAAAGCTGGTGGGGTCCTTCTGCCTGGCACTGGACTGGTTAAACTATTTTGGAGATGCCTCAGAGACTGCACTTCCCCACCTCCAACCCCCACACCCTGGGACTGGGGGTGTGGAGACCTCCAGCAACTGGATTTCCATTCCCACCTGGCAACTCAGCATGCCCTGCCCTTGTGGGGGAGGAGGAACCAGCGTCAGCACAAAGCAGGCTTCCTATTAAGCTCTGTCTGTCTTTTTCTTTTCAGATTCCCCAGGTCCCTGGGGGCAACCCTCCACCCTAAGAGAAACTGAGAGGACATGAATCAGCACATTCTTGCCCGGCTGACTGGCCCTGTCTGCCTGGGATCACCATCAGCCAACACCCATCCCAAACACGCTGGTTGCACCTTCCCACCGTCATCGTCACACAGTTCTGTTTTTAAGGGTGGCACCTGGCTGAGGCCCTCTCTGCTGCTGTAACCCCCACAAAGAGCACAGAAACTAAAAGCACCTGAGAACACCTTCAGCTCTCAGGAGGCAGGTAAGTGAGGACTGGTTTGTATTCTGCATACTTCTCAAAGGGCTAGAGGCTGCTGTTTATAATAAGAAACAAAGAGACAAAGAATAGCAACAGTGTAATAAAGTCCTTATGGACTTCCTTGTATCAGAATCAAGGGATTTCTTGTATCAGAAATCTTGATTTTAAAAGAGTGTTGCAATTTTACACAAAAATCTTGCTCTGAGTCTCCTAGCAGGCAAGGAGAAAAGTCATTTATGCTGGTTCTCATTATCAAATAAAAGAAAGCATTACTAAATCTTCCCAGGGACCCAAACTCTGAGCAATTATTTCTAACCCAAAGAATGGTTTCAGAAAAATAACCGTGAAGGGGAGAGAGAAAAGAACATTTACTCCTAGCATTGATGCTTTGACTTGTAACTCTGTCACTGGGATGCAGCATCAAATAAGCATGAGCATATTCATGGAAAGTTTTACAAAATATGCAGTTATTTTCCCGGCAGCAGTTCCGATCTGGAAGCTTAGAAAAATACAAGTTGTTAATCCCATCCCCAGACCTATGGAATTGGAATCTCTGGAAGAAGGGACCAGGAATCTGCATTTCCCTTGAGATTCTTGGGCACCCTAGAATTGGAGAACTGATTGAGAATTCCATACACTGGGAAACCGCGTTCCAAATTGGACCCTAGGAAAGCAGCTCCCCTTCCGTCCCTACTTGACCTTGAGCAGCCAAGGAGGTCACCGCTCATGGAACCATGTCAGCTCTGAAGAAACTAAGTGTTTGCATGTCACACCTGCTCCCACCTCCCCGCCTCCCACCAGGTTCACTCAAGTGCTCTGAGGACCATATGCCTTGCTGAGATGAGACACGCAAAGGTTTCATTGGAGGAAATGCTTGAGTGACAGCAAGTAGGGAGGGAGCAGGACAGACTGCCATGGGAGCCTGCCCCCAACTGGTCACCAGATTCAGCAAATAGATAACCAGGACACCCAGATAAATACAAATTCCAGATAAGCATTTTGCAATATATGGGACATACTTATACAAAGAATTGTTTGTTGTTTATCCAAAGTTCAGATTTCCTTGGGTATCCTGCATTTTTTTTTTTTTTTTTTTTTTTTTTGCAACCCTAACTCTGAGTGCAGGGGAGAAGGAGGTTGACTAAGAGCACTCTGCAGTGCTGTGCTGTCCAAGGAAGATTTCAGTGAAGTCATCAATGGGTCCTGGAGCTGAACATAGGGCTACATCTGAGGAGCCCCTATTGCCCAAGAATGGGTCCACCTCAGCAATCCCACTGTGCTCGGTCCTGATGGGAAGCATGGTCTCTGTGCAAACCTGTGCAGATCTAAGAGCCAGGGACAGGAGCCTTTGGCCAGTGTGCAGCCTGTGACTGGAGGACTACAAGTAGCCCATGCATCAGTCCCAGGACCATTGGACACCTTTGTTCAAACCTTGAGTTAGTCACCTTAAAAGGAGGTCAAGAAAAAACCTTCTCAGCCCCAGTTTTCCCAGCCACCTAGCAGATATCCTGGGAAGATAAAGAGGGGCTGAGGCCAGGTGCTTCTGGCCCTGAGAGCCGAGGTTGTAGTGGGCTGAGAGGACTGGTCTTCATCCCCCTGGAGTCTCTCAGGGGCTGCATCTTCTGGTCAGGGACACTCTGCCTTAGCCCTGCGGAGATACCCCCAACATCACATGGCAGATGCAGCCCCACAGAACCCCTTTCCCCAGAATGTGAGATCCTGAGGGACCAAATCCCACAGGTCTCAGAGCATCTCACATCCACACCTGAGAAAGGGGCAGAGAATCCTAGAGAAGCAGAGAGATCAGGAGGGCAGAGCGGCCGCCGCCTGTCCCAGGAGTGTTCTGTGTGCCAGGCCCCATGTGGAAAACCAGGCATTCTGTAGACCAGCAGAGGAGAGTGATACAGCTGGGATTCTGCCTGAGATCTTGATACGGGTCTTGGGGATCAGGAATGGGTCCTCCTTCCCCTGGTGTTGAAGATGACTCACCTGAGCACATGTAGAAAGCAAGCTTTATTTAAGAGAGGGACAGAGACAGACTTCTCAAAAGAGAAGTGGGGCCCAGCACTGGGTGCCCGTGAAAGGGGTGTGTCTTGCTCCTTTATCGACCCACCAGATCCCCCACACCTTTTCTTTCTCCTTCCTGTACTACCTTTCACCCCCCATCCCCCACCTCACCCCACCCCCTCCGCCTCAGTTTATTGAGGATTGTGACATTTCCTGTCCCCTCAGGCCAGGTGGGGCTGCAGGCAGATTGCTTTTTTGGCAAGAAAACATGTGAGGATCAGTACAGTGGGCTTATTTTATAGAATTATTCTCTTAACCTCGTGGAAACGACAAGACGGCTCTCGGAAAGTAGGAGAAACCACACTTTATCTTACGCCGGCGGGCCCAGAGGAGATGAGCACTCCAAAACTCTGAGCCCCGATCCATAGTTTCTCACGAGATTTATAGGTTATTTGACGTCATCTTAGACCCATCCTATCATTGGGGCTTTTTCCTCTTTTTTAAAAACAATTCCTTATCTATGCGGCTGAAGGCCTGTGCAGGGTCTCTAACATAAAGCATGCTCACAGAGCAGCTAAGAAGAAGCAGCTCTTTTCACAGACATCCATTGCATTTCAGGAGGGAGTAGTCAGACTCTTAAGCAGTGATTGACAATGCAAAAGGTAGGGACCCACGGTTAATTAGGCTTCCTGGAGAAAGGCTGAGAGCGGGGAGGGGAACTGACCCCTTCCCCAGGCATTGGACTCTTACCATAACATTTCTGTAACTTCATTTCACAAATAGGTCTGGTTTTGCCATCACGCCACCACGATCATCCACCTGTCCCCTTACACTCTGCTCCCCCACAGCCTTCGTCCTGGTGACAAAGAACCCCTCCTGTCTCACTGGTGGAAGATGTTTCTACTTTTTTTTTTTTCCAACCCAGAAACACAGACCCAGTTACCCGGTCACCACTGTGACCACACATTGCTAACCAGAGGCAGCCCTGCAGCGCTCGGAAGGCGAGACTGTGCCCTAGCCTCGTGTTTGAATGTGGCTGGTGGTGATGGTGAAGCCTGAGACACTTTGCCTAAAGGTCCTGCAGGGGAGAAAGTGCACTTTCAAATGAAGCCACAAGTTCCAGCTCGCACTCTTGCTGGGACCCTGTCCCCAGCCAAAGGCAGCCTGAGTGGCGTTCCTTTCCTGGATCCCTCCAGAACCTCCCTCACGCTCCACACAAGCTTTGCCCAGCCGTTCAGCTCGCCTGCAGAGCCCTCTCCTTGTGTCACTCTGCAAACATGTCCTAAACCGTTATGTATGTGGACGGCCATGTGGTTAAGGGCACGGGTTGGGCTCTGAAATCCCAGGTCCCCTACTCTAGTCCTGACTCTGCTGCTGAACAAATATGTGAATGTGAGCAAGTTATTCAACGTTGCTTGATGTTATTACCTGTAAAATGGAGCCAGGGTCACCTCAGAAGGCTGTTCTGAGAATAAAACAAGATACATTATATGTCAAGCACTTAACAAAGGGCCTGGGAATAATAAACAAGGATCTGTCTATCAATTCTGAAATAACTGGGTCCCCATGTGTGAGAACTGGTTTCAAGGTGCTGCGAGACCAAAGAAAGGCAGAAGGATCCAGGACTCTGCTGAGTGCAATTTACTGGGGTCTTACAGACAGAAGTGGGGTCCTGGGTGGCAGCAATACCAGTGGATTCCTGCACTTTGGGTCAGAAGTAGAGGGCTTACAAGGAGGTCAGGACAAAAGTGAATTCATCCAAGCTGGAGTGGACCTGGTTTATCTTAAGAAAACATCAAGAACGTTGGGTACATTGCTGGCACTGTTGGCACCTGGGTCTGGATCATAAAGCTCCACATGCCACAGTCATGGTTTTGTTTATTTATAGTATGATTGGAAACGATATCTGGAAAGCAGATCAGGGTTACTCATGGGCAGTCTGACTCAAGATGTCAAAAGTCATGTCAAGCTGCATCCCTTTGTTATCTGTCTCTGCATTCAGAGATGCAGTAGGGCACACCTGGAATCCTAACTACTTCGGAGACTGAGGCAAGAGGTTTGCAAGTTTCAGGCCAGCCTGGCAACTTAGCAAGACCCTGTCTCAAAATAAAATGAATTTTAAAAGTCAAAGGCAGGATACTCCTGGATTCAATCCCCAATACTATGAAGGGAAAAAAAAATTCCAGGGTCTGAGGATGCTGGGGTAACTGTGACGTAGTCCCCTTGAGCCACAGCACAGACTCTTTCTGCTTTGTTTTTCATTGATGAGGATTCACTTGCTCGAACCTTAATGAGAGTGGTAGAATATGGTTGGCAAGATCAGGAAGTGGTGAATGGACTGCTGCTAGCTGAGAACTTCTTCACAAGGAGTTAGATTCAGATCCCAGTCTGTCTTTCCAGCTGCGTGACTTGGGGGCAAATCTCCCATTTACTTCCCAAGGCTGTTGGAAAGACAAAAGGACTTCAGGTGGGATAAAGCCAGTGCCAGACAGACTGGAGATTTTAGGGACAAACAGGATCTTCCAGGTACAAAGGAATGGCTCTTTAGTGATGGAATTTCAAGCACCTGCAGGCAGAGGATGAACTGCATTTGGAGATGGGCTGCCTGAGAGCTGGAAGTCAAGTTCCTGAGGACCCAACTTTGACAGTCTCACATAATGCTGACCCTGGGCATGGCCAAAGCCCCATCAGTTCTAAAGGGAAGAACTCTATAGAGGAACAGAGTAAAGGATGCTCTGTAAAATAAAGCTTCATTCAGGAAAAGCTGGATCTGGAACTACACTGGACACTTGCACGCTGTAAGCAGCTTGTTTATGCTTCCAGCAACTCTGTTCAGCTGGGCTCATTCGACCTGTTTTATAGATACAGAAGCTGAAGCTCAGAGGCAGACCACCTGCTCAAGGACCCAGGGTGCATTAATAGCAGGGCCAGGATTCCTACCCAGAGTAGGTGGGCTCCAACATGCAGGGCCTCCCACACAGCTCATTCCCTGCCGGGGCAGAGCTTCCAGGTCACTTTTTGGACAATATTCATGTTTCACCACTAAAGTCTTGTCACAGAGATCTTGGTGTTGAGCCCTGAGGCTCTGCATGTGCTAGGTTTTTCCTGCTTAGCTTGAGCTCCACCTTAATTGTGCAATATTTACTGCCTGTTAAGTCTCTGTGAGAGCTGCTCATACCCAGTTCACGGTCATGAGGTTTCACCCTACACGAATCAAGTACATCTTTATGAACACCCCAACATAGCATAGCACAGTGTCAGGCACAAAGTTGGGTGGGGTTCCATCAATGGTTGTTGAATGAATACGTGAAAAATAACAGCTCTCACTTATTGCGTGTTACAAATCTTTCTCTCCTGTTCTATCTTTTTGACCTTGACAATGTCCTCTGAAGCAACAAATGGACCCTTAGCTCAGGTCCACTCGCAGTGAACCCATCCTTGCAGCAGATTGAGGGGCAGATTGAGGGTCACTTCCACAGTCCTCAAATGCATGATGCAAACAGATACATCTGGGAACAAAATGCCCTGTTGGTTCTCTGGACCGTGGGGTGGGAGCTACCATCATAGGGCCAAATGGGCCCTGGTCCAACCAGCCTCCACTGAAGCCTTCGGACTGTGGATCTCCCCCAACTTAGGTGAGCAAGAAACAGGAGTTTATTTTTCTATAATTGAACCCAACTTCCATTGAATCCCATTTTTTTGAAGTGGTGGATCCTTCCCTTGGAAGGGAGCCCCTGTCTGGGGGCTCATGCTCCATCAAGAGCCCCTTTAAAACCCTACAAAAACTCCAACAGTCCCAGCCAAGGTCCCACCAGCATCCACCATCACTGGTGTCAGTCATCAGCTGTGTGAGTGAGCGAGCCCTCAGCTGCTTCCTGCTCTCCAGGTTTCTGGCTGCCCCAGCCGACACCACAAAGGTGAGCAAAATAAAGATGGTGGCTGTTTTAACGCCAAAGTGTTGGAATGATTGTTATGTTGCCATAGGGGACTAGAGGCTGTCCTCAAAGGACAGGCACTGACCCAACTCTTGACAGCCTGTGGACCGGCACAGTATCTGGAACATTCTAAATATTCCTTCCCTGTCAGATGTTTTTTCCGTTGTTTCCAAATAGAACAACCCCAGTTCTGAATGGTGGCCCGACACTGTAGATACACAGATAAATGGCTATACCATCCAGACAGGGAGAATGAAGGAAGGCCTTGCAAGATGAAGGTCTTGCAAGATGAAGGCCTTTGGCCCATACCCTGGAGGCGAGGGTGAGAATTTCCAGAGCAAAGGGCAGCACCAATCACAGACACTGAGCTGGGAGGTGACTCAGGCCCTTGGTCAATACCAGCATCCCAAGAATTGATGGTACTGACCCCAGAACCCGGGTCTCCTGGGTTTTGCTCTGGTTTTGCTCATGTTCCCTCTTCAGGTTACCCAGGGGCTGCCCCCAGCCTGGGGAGCTATACCCACAACTCTCCTCTCCCTGACCTGTACCCGTCTGAGGGTTTGATATCTGTTCCCCTGGAGTTCGTTGACTTCTGAAGACCTCCACTGAGCTGTGTATTTTCAGTTCCTATCTCTTCATCCTCCACCTCTGCCCAGCAAGGCCTAGAAGTTTCTTTGCACCAACTCGCTGCGTGATGGGCACTGGAGGCCCCCAGTCAGACTTTACCTGTCCCTCATCAGTTAACTCTTCCCTCTGGTTCTACCACCAATGTCGGGCTTCCCCCATTGGACCATAGTTCAGAACCAACTTCTCTATGTGCAGTTACATTTTATGTTTGCAAATTATAAATGAAAGATAAGTCCATTATGGAAAAGGTTTGAAAATCAAGAAAACAATTACCCACCACCCCACCAGCCTGTCCTGACAGTGATAACTCCCTGTTCATCTTCTTTTGAATTTTTTTTTTTCCACTCTGACAGTATTTTTGGAGACCTGTTATAGTTGTACTTTACATTTAACTGTGAATGCTGAGTTTTCCCTTTAACATTGTAATGCATGTTTCTGTCATAGCTTTCTTCCTTAATGAATACATGGTGGCCCTGAGGGGTTGGACCATATTTCATCTATTTAGTTGAACATTTAAGTGGTTTCCAGTCCTTGGAGGAAACATCTTCCTGCCTAGAGCTGTTCCTGAAAGCAGAATTATTCCTTAAGGTAGATTCCTAGGAGGAATAACTGGGGTCAGAAGTTGCAGAGATATTGATGGCTCTGGATGTCCCTTGTCAAATTATCATAGGACTTCTGTAAATTCTGGATTATGATTGTGATTGTTACTGTTGTCATGAAGTATCAGATGATCAGTGTAGAGAATTGGGAAAGTTGAGAGAAATGAATAAAAAGCACCCACGTTTACCCCCCTCCTAAAGATAATCATTAGCAGTCATTAGTATATTTCTTTTCAGCCTATTTTTTTAATGTAAGTGTTAGGGTTTTTTGTCTGTTCCAGTACATGTGTGAATTAACATAATTATGATGATGCTCTAAATAAATTAGAGATCATAATTTTCCTTGAGCATAACAGCTAAGCATTTTCCACTTTATTGCAAACTCTTCATAAATATCAAATTTCAGAAACACATAATTTCCCATTGAGTAGATGTATTCTCATTTACTTGCCCATTATCCTATTTGGGGACACTTAGACTGATTTCAAATTTTTGCTTTTAAAAACATCTGGCATGAATAAATTTGCAAGTGATGGCTTAAAAAGCAATTCATAAGTTGGGTAAGTAGAAAAATTGTGAAAACTCATCATGGATGAGGTGACTAATTGGCCTTGATTGTGGAAAAGACTACTTTCAAAATTCCTAAATTCACAAATGGAATTGAAAAAACCAAGTGTGTGTATGGAGGGGTTGTTTTTGTTTATTTGTGGTGTTGTTGTTTGCTTGGTTGCTTTTTTTATTTTTACTTTTTTTTAACAATCAGAGCAAACCCAGCTACAGAACACTGGTTGGGAACCCTGACACCTGGTTCTCTGATGGCTTTGCCTCTTGCTCTGTGATCCTGGACAAGTCACACAACCTCTCCAGGATGTAGTAGAATAAGCAGTCAGACCAGATGGCACAGGCCCCAGAGCTGCAGCTCCCTGGCTTTTTCTTTCACGCATCCACACCTTGTAAACAGCGCCTTCCTTAAACCTCCAGGGCTGCCTCAGTTAAGTATCCATCTGCTTCCCACCCTACCCTAACTGGAAAGTTTTACGGTGCGGAGCTGGGCAGTTGGCGTGCGGAGCAGCAGACAGTGTGCCAGCTGTAGGAGCCATTACCGACCTGTTGGCTGGGAGCATGGATCAGTGGTAGAGTGCCTGCCTGGCATGTGGTGAGGCCCTGGGTTCCATGCCCAGCTCCACAGAAAAGCAAACGAACAAAAACAGTGACGTTGTTTCCACTGTACAGACGTAGGAAGACCATCAAGAAACTTATTATGTGGGAAAACAAAACAACAACCAAACAAACAAAATACCCTGGGGGAAAAACAAGAACATGGTATGCTACCATTTGCCTAAAAATAAAGAGTCAGATATATATAATCCAAAGATCTCAGGGAATGCACCAAAGGGCCGCGCAGCGACCACTGGCAATCACAGAGTGAAGACTTACTGCTTCTCAAAAAACAAACAAACAAACAAAATAACTTTACTTTACACATGGGTAAGATTTTTGTTAACTACAGAGGTGTTTTGGTCAGCTTATTTACTCCTGTGCCTAAAAGACCTGACAAGACAATTTTAAGAAGGAAAAGTTTATTTGGGGCTCATGGTTTCAGAGGTCTGAGTCCACAGAAGTCCAGCTCCATTCCTTTGGGCCTGAGGTGAGGCAGAACATCATGGTGGAAGGGTATGGCAGAGGAAAGCAGAAACATGGCACAAGGAAGCAGAGAGAGAAAGAGCTCCACTCACCAAGAGCAGAATAGATACCTCAAGTCATGCCCCCCATGACCCACCTTCTCCAGCCACATCCTGCCTGCCTACAGTTACCACCCAATTAATGTCTATCAGAAGATTAATGCACTGATTATGTTAAGACTCTCATAACCCAATGATTTCACCTCTAAACTTTCTTGCATTGTTTCACACATGAGCTTTTGGAGGATACCTCATATCTAAACTACAACATTCTGTCCCTGATTCCTAAAAGTTCATGCCTATCTCCACAATGTGAAATACATTTAGTCTGTTTCCAAGAGTCTGCATAGTCTGAACAGTTCCAGAATTGTCCAGAAGTTCAAAGAATCCACCAACACTCAAGGCAAACTCTCAGTGTAAGCCTCTGTAAAAATCAAAAACAAGGTTTATATATATCCTATATATAAGGGCACACAGTAAACATTTCCATTCCAAAAGAAGAAATAGGATCAAAACAAGACCAAAATCCAGCTGGATAAGCAACTGGAAGACTTCATGGGCTGGGGAGATAGCTCAGCTGGTAGAGTGCTTGCCTCGCAAGCATAAGGCCCTGAGTTCGATCCCCAGTACCGAAAAAAAAAAAAAAAGCCTTCATGACCCCCTAACTCCAGCATCCTGCATTCTTGCAGAACAAGGACCATGTGGCTAATGCCATAATCTGCCGCCATCTAAAGCTGTAATCAAGCTTCTGAGAACCCTGGCTGCAGCAATCTCTGAATGCCTGGGTGACTGAGCATGGCAAAACAACTTCCTGTACTGGCCTGTGAAAGTAGGGTGTCCTATGGTCTCTTACCAAAGGAATTTTTTCTTTTAAACCTTGAAACTGAGATAGGTGTGGTCTTGTCAGTTCTTAAGATGCCATCAAGTCATCTTTCCTATTGTCTTTGGGTAAAGTATTTAGCACTTCTTAGTGCCTGTAATGCCTTTAACAACCACAATTTTCTTAGCCTCAGTTTTACTCACACTTTTCTGGCAGAACTTCAAGTTTTTCCTAATTTTTTGCTCTGCTTTCCTCTCCTGATTATCACAATAAAGTTGGCTAAAAGCTGCCAGCAATATTCATGCTACCATCCAAATACTATGCTGCCTAGAATTTTTTTTTTTTTTTTGCCTGATTAAGAAGTCCATTACCGAAATTGGAGAATATCATGCTAAGTGAGATAAGCCAATCTCAAAAAACTAAAGGATGAATGATCTCGCTGACAAGTGGATGAGGACATATAATGGGGGTAGGAGGGGTTAGCGTTAGGGTTAGGGTTAGGTTTAGGGTTAGGGATAAGGAGGGTGGTAAGAATGGAGGAAGGAAGGACTGTATAGAGGGAAAAGAGGGGTGGGAGGGGTGGGGGGGAGGGAAAAAATAACAGAATGAATCAAACAACATTACCCTATGTAAATTTATGATTACACAAATGGTATGCCTTGACTCCATGTACAAATAGAGAAACAACATGTATCCCACTTGTTTAAATAATAAGAAAAAGAAAGAAAATCATGCTTGTAATATTTCAGTATAGGTTTTATTTTTTTAAAGATCAAAATTTCTAAAAATTGACAATTTATTCTCAAGCTCACTATTAAGCTCTGTTATTTTTTCCTTTGCTTGTGTTTAAAAATAAATATGGATCATGGAGCAAAAAAAAAAAAAAAAAAAAAAAGAAGTCCATTACCTTTGAATTGAGCCTCACAGAGAGTCTCAGGACATGTGCAAAAAGTAGGTAACTTCTTAGCCAGAATGTAAGATGAATGGTCTCCAGTCCAATTTCTAATAGAGTCTGTCTTTTTCTCTGAAACTTCATGAGCCCAGTCTTTCCACAGTACTGTTGGCATTCTGGTCTTTTGAGTTTCCACCAGAACCACCAATTAAGCTCTGCTGACAATAATATAAAATTTTTCCAACTTTCACCATTTTTCAAAATTCCTCCCACAAATTCCAAAAAGCTAAAAAAGCTTCTGAACCACATGGTCAGATTAGTCATAGCAAAGACCCCACTCTTGATACCAATTTCTATTTTAGTCAGCTTTTGTACTGCTGTGACCAAAAGACCCGACAAAAGCAATTTTAAGGAGAAAAGTTTTATCTGGAGCTCATGGTTTCAGAGGTCTCAGTCGATAGACAGCTGACTCCATTTCCTTGGGCCTGAGGTAAGGTAGAACACCATAGCTGAAGGGTGTGGCAGGGGAAAGCAGCTCAGGACAGGACATCAGGAAGCAGAGAGAGCTCCATTCACCAAAAAGAGAATATATACCCCAAAGTCTCATCCCAATGACCCACCTCCTCCAGTCACACCCTATCTGCCTATAGTTACCACCCAATTAGTACTTATCAGGGGATTAATGCCCTGACAAAGTTAAGACTCTCATAACCCAATCATTTCACCTCTAAACTTTCTTGCATTGTCTCACACAATTACACCTAATATCTAAACCATAACAAGAGATCTTCTGGTAAATGATATAGGCTTGGGTGGGAGGAGTAAAGCCAGTCTGCCCAGATGCTCCCTGAGTGCCCAGACTGACCTGTGACTGACCTGTCCACCTCCCAGTCAGTCATATCAACAGGCCTCAGGAGACAGACACCTTCAGAGTCTGCTCCAGGAAAGAGCAATGACAGAGTCGGAGAAAAGCAGGGGAGAAGGGACAAAGACAGGGAGGGAACAGAGTGAGAAAAAGAAAGGAAATCTGGCTATCCTTTGAATGCTCAGATCTTGGGGCATTCTCAGGATGCTTCACTCAGGACGAGTTCTTAATGGTTGTCTTGACTCTCAAGGGCAGCTTGACTCTCAAGACATCTTTCTGTCTCTCAGGATATCTTTTTGCCCTCAGCAACTCAGAAGGGCTGATGTTGGCAGCCCTCTGCCAGGGATAGGTCCTGAGACCCTGGGTTAGCCTGGCCTCCAGTCCCAGTCCTGACCTTTCAGTGCAGTAACACGTGACCATGGCTTGTGACCATGCCTGACACCTGCCTCCAAGAGGGGCTTGGCACATGAAGTCCCACTAGCTCTTTCTCTGAAAGGAGCCTCTCCAGCTCCTTGTGCAGGATTTGGAGCAGAGATGCTGAAAATCCTGAGGCCCTGGCAGGAAAGATAAGAAGTGGCAGAGTTCATATTTTCCAGATGTCTTTTTCTTATCTGCCAGGATTAGTCTTTGGTGACAGAGCCACTAAACTAGACAGAACACGTGGAGAAAATGAATCTGATGCAGACATCCTGAATAATAAGGAGGGATAAAAACTGTGGGGAGAACTTGGGAGTGCTGAGAAAACCCTGCCTGAGGACAGTGTACATGACTGGAGGAAGCAGGGACCTTGGAAAGCCAGCATGTCTTCTGGCACCTGAACCTTGGAATCTTCTGCCATGGTTTTGTCATTCTGTCAGCAGCTCCCTGACTCAAAGGTCCAAGCCATCTGGAGGATGTCCCCTTCTTGCTTTCTCCTTCCCACCCTCCAGCTGGGTCAGTGAAACCATGTAGCATGCCAAGGCCAACACGACCCTGGGCTGTGCTCCATGACAGAGGATCCCTTCCCACCACCTGTCTATGCCTCCTGCCAACATTAGCGACTGAGCTAGGCAGTATCTCCAAGTCTTTTTTAATTCCTGAAAAATGATGCAAGACACAGGAAGAGTAAAAGCCCTGTCTTTATAATGACAGCTAGTATTCTAGAGTACTCCCTCAGCCAAGCACTACTCTGCTTTACCAGAAACGTCCCATTGGGTCTTTGCAATGACCTAGGAGAAAGATGCAATGCTTTATATCCAGTTTAAAGGTGAGGAAACTGAGGCATGGAGAAGTTAAAGACCACACAGCAGGCTAGAGTTGAAGCCAGGCAGTCTTCCAGTGTGTCCCCTTAGCTTAGTAACACATCTCATGACTAATAAAGCTGATGGGAGGACTTGGTTTCCATCTGAGGCTGAGAGGGCTTGTTAAAACACCTCTCTGAACAGACTGGCCTTGTCATTCCCTCAGGGGTGGGGAATCAAGCCCTAGAGCACATCTCACAGATGAGCAGGGACACCTGCTCCCAGGAAGAGAAAGGTCACAAGCCTTTGAGCAGAGGCTGGTGCTGTACCCAAAGTGAGAGGAGGTCGAGGGTGTACCTCCAGCACTGTGGGGTGTCCTCTGCCCTGCATGGCACAATACCTGGAGAACTTTTTAAACATTTCCATATACCCAGTCTCTCCAAATGCTTGTCCCCAGTGGTCTCTAGGAGGGACCCAAGTATCTGTATACTTGAGACTCTGTGGGTGATACCAGTATTCAGGCAAAGTTGAGAACTACTTCCAGGCAGAAATTTTCTTGTGGGACAGTAAGCAAGTCCAAGGGAATGGTCACTTACCTTTTACATCAATTCTGAGATGTGGACTGGATGGAGTAACAGGTGGAAGGCCTTGCCAGTCTTGTGCAATGTGAGTTCGTTCTGGCCTCAACTCCTTCTGTGCTGGCTGGGATCCAGGTGCAAAAGAGTGGGTTTGAGAGTAGAGAAGGGAGGGTGTGGTTGCTGTGAGGGCCTCTGCAGAGGGGGCCAGGTGGCCATGCACCTGCTGGCTCACTCAAGCTAGCCCCAATTGGCCATCCTATTTCCAAGTTTCTGCAGCCCAAATCAGTGGCTTAGAATACATCCATTGAACCTCCATGATGGCCCTCCATTGACCATTGCTCTTCTCACAGCCTCAGGAGATGGGCTTCTCCACTCCTGTTACCTCTCTGGATAAACAGCTGGTCCTCAAATTGAACTAATACTCTCTTCTTATGACATCCACACCATGCCCAGAGCCCTGCTCTAGGAGACATAAACAGGAAATCTCTTCCCACCTCAAGAGACCAATCCTTCAGACACAGAAAGCAACCCACTGTCTCCAGAACCTACTCTGACCTGGCCTAACACACTTAGTTCCCCCAGGGCTGCCCAAATCTCTTGGGTTCCTCCATGGATGGTCACTATGTCACCAAGTACCAGTGGCAGCTGTGTGTCCACGGGCCCCAAGTTCTTTCTGTACCTTGCAATTATTCTCTAAACTTTTCACTGCAATGCTACTAAACAGTGTGGTGAACATTTTACAAATAAGGAAGCTGGAGCTCAGAACTGCTAAGTCACCTGTCCAAAGTCAGACAGCAGATCAGTGACAGAACTGGGGTACAGACCAGGCCTGCCTGATACCAGGGCTCAAGTTCATCTCACTCAACTGCCTCTATCAGTCTCAGAATAGCATGCCACAGCAAACTCCGAGCATCCCAGAAACATAGCATCTCCCCTGGCCTAGAGACATTCTGTCTCTTCTAAGCAAGCACAAGATTAGTTTGATCATTTCTAGAATCACCCATCCTTCCAACTTCAGGAAGCCCAATCCAATAAACACTACTGAAAAAAGCTCACCTGCTGCTGAAGTTCGCCCCACCCCATCCCATCCCCAGCCTACCTCAGGTGCTAAGAATGATTCCAGTTTTCCTCTTAAATGCTTTTAGACATTTGCCATTTCTATTTCTCAGAACTAGTTCTAGATCCTTCTAATATATTTTAGTACTTGGAAAAAATCAGATGATGGCTCATACTGTACATATTTTAAATGGTTGAAGTTGGTAGGGAAGGTCTGGAAGGCAGGAATCCTGCCGCACCTTTGCATCATGACACATTTGGGGTGTTTCCTGAGCCTGCAGATCTGGCTACGTTAACACTTGCTCCTTCCTCAAAGCTCCGGTGGGATGCAGAGATGCAGAGAAGGCTGGGGTTTCTTATGAAACTGACGAATGCCTCAAACTAGGGAAGAAGTCCAGCTAAGGAGGGAGAGAGGAGGTTTGAGGGGATGGCATCTGAGTCACTTAATACAGTATCCACTTAATACAGTATCCCCTTCACTGGTTCTGAAGTGTATCCACAGATGAGCCATGAATCCCATACTTCCTGAAGCTCAAATATCATCCATATATCTCACATCACTATTGCAGATACTGCTAAGAAAAAAAACTCCCACTGTTTTCTCATCTAATCAGCCATGAGATGCATCTCGATTTCAGAAATGTTAAAATGTAAGAAAAAATGGTTTGTCTGAATCCAGGAAATAAGGTAAAAATTCTTGAAGGTGAAATGCATTTGGGAAATCTATGAGTTAAACAGCCTCCTTACTGCAGGACTTTTCAGAGCTCAGTGGCACAATGAGCTTCTAAGAAGAGGTAAGGAATGAGCCATTCCTGTTGGTCTGCACACGTTGGTCCAGACACCTTCCTGCCAGAGCATCCCAGAGAAGGGGCATTCTGCAGAGGCAGATTGAAAGAAACTGCTTTGGGGAAAAGAGAAGCATGTGGGAGATTGAGTTCAACACCCGGGAGTACTTAAATCTTTAAAGGCAAAAACATCAAATGCACACTGGAAAAAAGACCTCAGAAAGCAGACTGCTGGAGTGAATTGCGGGGAGGATAGAGCAGATAGAAGAGATGGAGAGAAACACAGGAGACCCTTAAAAAGAAATCCAATGCATGTCTCAAGGGAATGGGGTACAGTGACTTCCTTCCAAAGGTTACAGTATGGAAAAGGTGGAGAGAACCCACCCAAAATAGAGTGATAAACTGTGCGGATGGTTTGTACCTTTGAAAAGATGTGAGGAAGACTTCACTTGACCTCCCCCAAACTCCTCCAGTCCATCCATGAGAAAAACATCAGACAAACTCCAAGAAAGGGGCATCCTCACATAAACCTGACCAGCACTTCTCAAAACTGACAAGGTCATCAAGAACTAGGTGAGTCTGAGAAGCTAGCCCAGCCAAGGGGAGATGGATGAGATCCTGGAACAGAAGATGGACATCAGGTAAAAGCTAAGGAAGTATGGATATGGGCCTGTAGTTGATATTAACACATGAATTTGGGGTCATCATACTGTAACAAACATGCCATGCTAGCATGAGATGCCAATAATAGGAGAAACTGGAGGAGGTGGGGCATACGGGCATGTTCTGTAGTATCCACTTGACTTATCTGCAAATCTAAAACTTCTCAAATGTAAAGACTGTCCATAAAAAAAATCCAAAGACAGGGTTATTCACACTGTGAGAATAAAGGAAACAATGGTGCAGCTTGAATGTATGAAAACCACCTGTTCTGATGGACCTTCCGCCCTTCCGCACTTCAGGTAGATCTTCTATGGTGCTGTCAGAAGTTCATGGAGGAAAGTAAATCAGGGGTTGTAATTAACATAACCACGTTTGCTCACCCCCAAAATCCATTCAGGTGACCTGGGAATTTTAAGTTCAGGATTTCTGCTGTCCATCAACAGATAAATGGAGAAACAATTTGGGTGCCCCAACTCTCTCTCTCTCTCTCTCTCTCTCTCTCTCTCTCTCTCTCTCTCTCTCTCTCTCTCACACACACACACATACACACAAACACATACACACACACACACACACACACACATACGAGTGGAATATCATCCAGCTTTAGGAATGAAGCAAATTTTGACGTTACTACTACATGGATGAACTTTGAGGATATTGTGCTAAGTGAAATAAGTCAGTAACAAATGGGTCACTATTGTATGCTCCACGAATAGGAGTTATAGAGAGCAGACAAGTTCCCAGGGACAGAAAATAGAATGGTGGTTTCCAGGGGCTTGGGGATCAAATGGGGAGTTATTATTTAGGGATACAGAGTCTCAGTCTGGGAAGATGAAAAAGTTCTGGAGCTGGATGGTGGTGATGTTTACATGGCAGGGTGAATGTGCTTGATGCCACAGAGCCATACACTTAAAAAATTGACATCGGTCAACTTTGTGTTTTATATAGCTGAACACAGTAACATAGAGTTCTGGTCTTTGAGAGATATACTGAAAGGTATCACAGATGAAATATCTTCAGTGTGTTTTAGAATAATCCACCTGCCCTCTCCAGGCACGTGTCTGTCAGGACGGGGACAGTCAGATGAGCTTCAAGGCCTCCAGCACTATGGTCGTGTGACTCAATTCCCTCTCCAGGGGGTGGAGATCATCTATAAAAGGTGTTTTCCTCCCCAACTCCAAGGGAAAACAGAAAAGAAAGGAGCAAATCTGGCAGGCAGGGGCCTGACACGGGTATGGGTCATATCCGAGGGAAGGCCAGGACACAGCTCTCTACCCTGTGGGCAAGGGACTTACTAAGAGCCGGTTGCACAAGCTTAAGAAAGAAGCAGTGTCAGCTCTGTCTCCAGCTCTGCTTTTCCTCTTTTCGCCCCCTGGTATTTTAATTGGGAGAGGTGATGAAGCATGGATCACTGGTCACTTTGGGGTGATCTCGGAATGTGCACAGCCACTTACTGTCCAGTTCCTGTCATGAGAACTGAGCACACTCAGCCCCCAGCCTGCAGCAGGCAACCAGCTGCTCAGGGCAGGTTTTCTGATTTGTCTCACTCATCCTGAGACTGAAATCCGTAGCACCACATGGTTACCCCAAGGCCAAGGACTCAGCAGAGGAAGTCCTTTCCCAGGAATATTCCTTGCATCCCAAGACCATGGCAAATTCCTCTGTTTCAAGCTTCACAAAGAGGCATTTGCCCAAAGTGTGACTGGGGCATCTTCTCCCTCAAACAGGAATTGGCATTTGCAGTGACACTAGAGCTGTTGTGCACTGAAAGAATCTGGACTCTGTTAACTTGTTTAATCACCTGAAAAGCAAACTCAAAGGGAACCCCTGCTTCAGACAGATGCTGCTCCTCTTCTTTGTTCAAACCACATAAAGACCTCACCCACCAGACTCCAGCCAACCCCACGAGAACAGGGTTACCACCAGACATCTGCATGGGCTAAACTGACCTTGTTCTAGAAGTCAGGGCCCTATTCCCCTTCCTTTTATTTCTTTCTTTCTATTTTTTTTTTTTTTTCAGTGCCAGAGATTGAACCCAGAACTTTGCACATGCTAGGTAAGTACTCTGCCACTGAACCACACCCCAACCCCCATCCCTTTTTAAAACAGACTGTGCCTTCTTGGCTAGAGAAGCTCATTTATTCCCCAACTATTTGTTGAGCACTGACTACATACCAAGCACTGTTCTCAACGCCAGGAACATCAAGATGAGTAAGACAGAGACAACTTCCTGCCTTGAGGGGCTGACACTTTGAAGTTTGAATGAGATCGTAAAGAACTGTCTCCAGACTTCTCTTTCACTGAACTCTCCCCTCCACCTCCATAGCAGCTATCCCCACCAAGGTGACAGGCAATCTCGGCTAATTTTACCATGCATTTGTTAGTGCCAAACACAGTGCCAAGTGAGTTATATGTATTGATTTCATTAGTCTTTACAACACTCTATGAAGGATACTCTCTCGTAGCCCCAGTTCGTGGATGAGCACACTGAGGCATATATTCAAAGGGAGTCACATGAGCCAGTAAGTTGCAAAGCCTGTATCTGGATCTACAACCTCTGACTGCAAAATCCACATTAGTAGTTGATAAGCTGTTCCATCTTGCTCATGTAGGTCACTCTCCTCTCTGCAGTAAAGTTCCTGGGTCTACATACTGCACAGCTTGGAAAATTCAGGGATAGCCCCATCACTCTATGGCACAGACTCCTTCTCTTGGTTGCTCAGTGGACCGTGGCTCTGCTGCATCTGGAGGGCACAGGTTGCTGGGGCTTGGGGTGGCAGTATGTCTCAGTGAAACATCATTATTATTTGAGAATCTCATCACTAGAGGCAATGGCTCCATGTGAGTTTACTCTATGCTCTGTTCACTAGGGAAGGAGTGGTGGCCACAGAAGTCAGCCTCCTCCAGCCTCAACCCCAAAGTAGGTCATATGCTTTATGAGTTGATTCAATCTAGATGCTGGGCTCTCTAGACCTGGTGCACATCACCCTGGGAGTTCCTTGGCACTCCCTTAGGCTGGATCTCTGCTTCCTGCACCCAGAGGCACACAAACCATGAAATCAAGAAAGCTCCAACATTACCATATGATCTTCCAAAGGCTGTGCCCTTTTGGTCAGGTGTCTTTGTAACATTTACAAAGGCACATATTTTACCTGCAAAGCAAGTTCTCTCCCCACCTTCTCTCCAGTAGGCAACTTGGATCACATGGTTGTGAATGTTTTGAGATCTGGCTAAGGGGAATTGGAGACACATTTCACTGAGGTTTAGGAGGCTACATTTATGTAATCCACACACATGTTCATATATAGTTATTTGTTCTCACAGTGTAGTAATGGCTTCCAGGAATACTTCCTACACCCACCGGGATGACTCACCAGGTGAAGATCAGAAGGAACAAGACCCAAGTGGGTATCACACTATGAACCTGCTGTCCAATGTCTGACACCAAGAAGCATGTGGATACCGAAAGAGGGAGGATCCAGTTTTTTGAAGCATACAGAGCCAGAGGAACTTGTCCATGGGAAATTTTTGCAATGATAAAAAAAGGTAAATTTTTAAGCAGAACATTCAGTTTTAATTATGTCTTATCAAAAAAGATTTTTTTCTATCAGAAACAAATTGATGATGGAACATAGATAACTATTGGTGCATCATACTGTTCTGGTCTATATTTGATAGAAATTACCCAAATAGAGTGTGTAAGAATTCTCAGACTTGGAGGGCACATAAATGTAATGTTTCTATGAACACTGAGTGTTTCTTGTGTGAATCCATGTTTATACTTTGAGTCAATTTGTGTCTTATCTGATGCATCTTGCAAAATGACCTGAAGAAATGAGTGAAAAAGAGCTGTAACAGTTAACAGTAAATGTACTTTTTTCCTAAATTTTGTGAAATTTGTGATCTTTTTCAATTTCTTCAACTTTGTAATTTGTTGCAATTTATTCCCTTATCTAGTCACTTTTTACACCTGATTTTTATTTGTGTTCTATTTTTAAGGTGATTTAATTTCAGCCCCCACAAACCTGCATCCACTCCTCCCTGTGTTTCATGTACTTCTTGTTTTAACATAAAACATCTTCCAGTATTTTCCAGAGAAGAGGTGTGTGGGAGACATTTTTTTTAAATATCAAAAAGTGTTTATTTCCTTCCTTATTACTTAACTGGCAGTTTGTCTGGGTTTTCTAAATTCCAAGATGGCATATATCTTCCTTCAGAATTTTGAATATATTGATTTCTTGTCTTCCAACTTCTGGTGCTGTCCTTGAGGTATTCTGAGCCATTTTGATTTTTGTCATTTTCTGTGAGGCCCATTTCTTACCTCTGGAAGCCTCGAGTCCTCTTTGTCCATAGGTTTCTGAAATTTCACTACAGTACTTTAATGTGAGCCTACATTATCCATTGTTTAGGACACTCCATGAGTTTTTAAGTCCAGAAACTCATTTCATCCCTGCCTGGGGAACTTCTTGACCAACGTCATTGGTGATGTCTTCTCCTGTATTTAATCTGCTCTCTTTTTTCTAGAAAACCCATTGTATACACATCCAAGCTCCTGAACTGTGCCTTTGGGAGGTCTTCCTATTTATTTGTTTGTTTGTTTTTCTGGCTCTGGGGAATTAACCTTGGACCTTAGTCATGCTAAGCAAGTACTACACCACTGAGCTACACTGCCAACCTCCATATTTTTTATATTTGCTATCATTTTTAAATTCCCAAAGAACATTTTTAAATGTATTTTTTAGTCATAGATGGACACAATACCTTTATTTTATTTTTATGTGGTGCTGAGGATTGAACCCAGGGTCTCATGTGCACTACGGAAGCTTGCTACCACTGAACCACAACCCCAGCTCCAAAGACTTTTTAATATTAATATTTTTTAGAAAATTGTTTTTAGTCATCAATGGATTATTTTATTTATTTTATTTTATTTTATTTATATGCGGTACTGAGTATCAAACCCAGAGCCTCACATGTACCAGGCAAGTGCTCTACCACTAAGTCACAACTCCAGCCCTAATATTAATTTTTTATTACATCCTGTTCCTGCTTCATAGATACAATGTCTACCATCTCTGAGAAAGTTAGTAATTGATTTTGTTTTGTTTTGTTTTTTCCTCCTTGAACTATTTCCTCCACATAACATTTTCTGGTTTGGTTGTTGGTTGGTTTTTTGACTCTACTATGTTGGGCACTTTCCTCGGTTGTCAGATCTGGTTAGATTTACAAGTGCAAGATTAAGCAGCTGCGTCAGTGGGCTTGCCAAATGGGAGCCTCATTGTAGGGAGCCGTTCAACCTATGGAGGGGGTCCATGTCTGTACCGTTAGGTCTTTCCTCTTGCAGTGTTCGAATTCCCTGAAGGAGAGTCTTCCATCTCCAGTATGGATGGCCAGGTCTCTCCACATCTTTCTAGGAGGCAATTTGGGCCCAGGCAGCTGGGGCTCCCAGCAGCCAATCAGATGCAAATGTTCTACCTATTTTCAGAATGTTTCCTGGGCCTTCAGCTATGCCTGCAGCCCTCAGTCCAGATCCCTACATTTTAGTCTCCCTAGAAAACAACACTCAGGCTTCTGCTGGGATACGGGAGGGACAGTTGCCCAGCCAGGGAGACTGCAGGCAGGGTTCCAGGATCTAACTATGGTACTTCTCAAACAGTTTTCTCCAGTCTTTCTTGCCTTAGCCTCTCCTTCACCTTCCAGCTTCAGAATTGGAACTGCCTTTCCTGAGGGTTTTGTTTTGTGTTTGTTATTTGAGGACTTCACAGTGTAAACCATGGCATTTCTCAATTTCCCCCTACCCACATAGGGTTTTGCTGCCTCTGGGCTTCTAGGGTAGGTACCTGTCCACCTGCTTGCTAGCTTCCAAGGTGACTTTGCTGCTGTCATCTTTCTGCTCTCCCCACCTGGGTCAGATTATGTATTTTTCAAAATCCCTGTTTTGCAGTCTTGGTAGGTTTCATGAAAGTCAAAATTAGAAGGGATGGTCTATTTTAAATATCATCTATCTGTCATTTTTCTCTGGCAATGGATTATAACTGCCTGAATTTCTTTCCAGTTCAGAAATACACTCTTCAAACCGACTCCTTCCATTCCTCCATGCTGTAAATACAAAACAAATCCATATCTTCGTAAGGGGACAGAAAGATGATTGTGATGGGAACACAAGGTTAAGAGAATAATTCTATAAAATGAGCCCACTGAACTGACTCCCCACATGCTTTCTTTGCCAAAAAGCAATCTGCTTACAGCACCACCTGACCTAAGAGGACAGGATAGGACACATTTCTCAACAAACTATAGGTCACAGATGATGGGGGTTGAGAAGATGAGGGATGGTTATCAAAAACGCAATGGGTTGCTAACAGCTGACCTCTGGGATCACACTTCCTGGCACGAGGAGTTGCTAGCAATGAACCCATATTCCTGCTCCTTGCTGCACATACACAGAGAAGAAAGAGGAAGGGGGTGGGGTGGGGTCCTGGGGTCTATAAAAGAGAATAGGTCTGGGGATATAGCTCAGTGGGTAGAGTGCTTGCCTAGCATGCACAAGGCCCTGGGTTCAATCCCCAGCACCACCAAAATTAAAATTTAAAAAAAAAAAAAAAAAGAGCAAAACACCCCCAGTTCTGGGACCCCTTCTCTTCAGAGGGGTCTGGGGTCCCTATCTCTTACTTAAATAAAACTTGCTTTCTCTGCTTGCCTTGGCATTTCTCAGATGTTTAATCTTCCACACCAGGGGAACAAGGACCCCGTTCCTGATCTCCAAGACCAGTATCACCTCGGTGATGCTTTGTTCACATTCCACTCCAAGAACCAAGAATTATTTTAGGACATCTTGTATTCAACTATAGAGTTGGGCTGACACACACAGCATGCTGAAATACCTTCCTACTACTCTCTCTTCAAATTTGCTGCCATTGTCTGGGCCATCACTGGTCCTTCCCATCTGGGAATTATCGATTCTCATGCCATGTTCAAAAAGTTGGTATCAACTATTCCAAGGAGGTCTGTTACGCCAACTTTGGAAAAATGAAACAATGAGTTCCTTAGGCTTAACTTGTCAAGCCCTATTTCTGATATTTTGAATTCAGTGTCCTACCTTTCTATTATTATTGTTGTAATGGTTGTTACTATAGGTGGGATACAGAATATAGATTTATGGTTGCTAGGAGAAGATGCTGGGATATCTATGTCTGCTCAGAATTAGGGGAAAAGACAAAACCTGCTTTCCTCTTCCTGGTCAACATAAACATTTTCAAAGGGTGTTCAGATTTTTCTCAAGATTTCTTACTCTAAATGCAGTTGCCCTCAATTCAGCCAAAAGCCTCCCTACTTTTCAACCTCTTCCTTCCCTCTAGGCCTCAGTTTCCCCAAAGATCTGCCCAGTGAGGGAAGTGGACTAGAATTTAAAAGTTTAAGGTCCACTGTAGCTTCTAGGTCCTTCCATAGGTAGGGTTGTTTGGACATCTCTGCCTCTTTTAATGGACTATGAGCTCCTGGAGGGCGGGTTTACTTAATTTTTATTATTGATAACACATAGAAGGAAGGGGGTGGAGTTCCTAAGAGATGACATCTCACATCTGTTGACCATAGGGTTGGAACAGCGCGGAGAGGTTCAGTTTCTAGGAATTCAAGAGAAGTGTCCCTAGTGGTGGTGCATGCCTATAATTCCGCAGCTCAGGAGGCTGAAGCAGGAGGATTGCAAATTCAAAGCCAGCCTCAGCCACCTAGCAAGGCCCTAAGCAATTTAGTGAAACCCTGTCTCTAAATTAAAATGTTAAAAAAAAAAAAAAAAAAAAAAAGAGGATTCAAGAGAAATGATGCTAGATGGTAGGCTAATACTGTGGCTTGTACTTTGGTCCCCATCCCAGACCTCCTACGTAGTTTTGGGTGACTCTAGCACAGCCTCTGTCTATCATGGACACAGGTAGCCCCAAGGAGCCATTGAGTCATTTTGTCCAAACCCTGGTCTGCCAGCCGAGAGTTCCTCAAGCATTCACTATCTCTCCCTTTGGACCTGTTACCCAAGATTTGCTGTGTGGCCTACAGGGTGGAGCCCACAACACCTCTGGAGCCAGAGGCAGGGGGCACAGCTGCAGCTGGGGCTGAGCACAGTACTCCATTGACAGCTCAGTGAAGGGCACAATTCAGGTTTCTTCTCTTGACTTTTCCAGCCTCATGCTTTCTTTCACTCATTTATTCTTCAAAAAATCAACACCAGGGGCTGGGGATGTAGCTCAGTTGATAGAGTGCTTGCCTCACAAGCACAAGGCCCTGGGTTCAATCCTCAGCATGGTTAAAAAAAAAAAAATCAACACCAGGAGTTGGTGGTGTAGCTCAGTGGTATATCACTTGCCTAGCACACAAGAAGCCCTGGTTCCCATCTCCAGACCACACACACACACACACACACACACATACAATACATAAAATTTCAACACAACAACTGTTTGTGGAACTCATCCTGCACTGCCAAATCCTGCCTCTAATTTACCAACTAACCTGGTGACCCCAGGCCAGTCACCCAACACGGCAAGTCTGTCTTGCCTGCCTTGCCTGTGACAAAAGGGTTGCTGTGAGCACTGGAAACAAGCAGGCGACATGCCTGGGGTAGGCTGCAGGTTCACGGTCTTGCAAAGAGCAGCCCTAGCACCGACCTTATGTCTAGTGAACCTCAGTCAAGGTCAAGCAGCAGCAGCAAGAGCAGAGGAAGCCAAGACTTGGGTGACCCACAAGCATGATTCCCTTCCAAAGCAGCACACCTGGACAGCGAAGAGAAGTCGGACTGGCTTTCCCTAAGTGCGACTTTCGCACCTGTGGACTGAGAGATCTGATCAATCTTAGCCTTGGGAAAGAGGACTAAGCCCGGGAAGGTGGAGACAAGTTCAACGTAATGCCGCAGTGGGTAGGGAAGGAACCCAGCTACACTTCTTGGGACGTCCGCACTCTGAGTGGCTGAGGCAGGAAGGGGAGGAGGAGAGAGAGGAAACACCGGCCAGGTCAGCGGCGCTCCAGCTGCGCAGGGCGGAGCCTGGGCTGGTCCGCCTGCGCGCAGGTGAGCTAGCCAGGGCGGAGCGCCGCGGACCGGGTGCCAGGCTCTGGCGCCCGCGGCCGCCGCTCCGAGCCACAGGCCACAGTTGCTTTCCCCACCAAGGCTGAGGCGCCCCAGAGCCATGGACCGCCTGAACTGCAGGGTCACGATTGTACTGCTGGGGTTCCTCTGCTTGCGTGCGGCGCGCCTGCTTCGCGGGGCAGGTGAGTGTGGGGCTCGCGGCTGGGGTGGCGCTGAGCAGTAGGGTGGGCTCTCCGGCCCGCGCCGGGCAGTGAGGGTCCTGGGGAATACAGGCTGCAGAGTGAGGGGCCGCGGCGGCGCAGTTGGGATGCTCTGGTTGTGTGGGATCCCTAGGACAGCCCGGCTCGGGCTCGCTCCTGGTCGGGCGCGGTGGCGATGGCGGTGCGCTCCTGGGTTACAGCGACCTCGCCCTGCGCTCAGGCCGTGGCACGTGGGAGTGTCTTGGACCCGTAGTCTCTCGGCCCGAGTGGATGAGCCCAGCGCTGGCGGAGGAGGAAAAGGCACGCCGAAGCTTAGCCTTGGGAACATGCCCGCGGTGGCGAGCTGAGCGCCCCGAGGTCTTTGCTGGGATTCTTGGGGAAAACTTTGCCGGGTGTGGGGAGAAAGCTCTCCTTTCCAGGCCCACCCTCTACCTCCTCCCTTGGGCCAAGGAGAAAGTGCAAGAAAACAGAGGGTCTGATGTTCGATTTCCCATCAGATCGCCTCCTTTTATCCTTCCACAAGCCCCCTCGCTTATCGGGAAGTTCAGGAATATTAATTCGAAATGGAAGCGCCAGGTGGGAGAAAACTGCTAGGGTCTGCGCCTCCAGGCCGACTTCCTCCCACCCTCGCACCTCTAGATAGTGGACTTTGCAGCTTCAGGTCGATTCGGGAATGTGGGTGAACTTCGGGTAGTTCCTGTTGGGAGGAGGGACCGCCTAGTCCCCGAGGACTGTGCCAGTGAGGACGTGCCCTGGAAGTTTTAGAACATAGCAGATAATCTGGCGTCTTCATGTAAGAACTTGATAGGAGCGAGGGGCCTTTTCTGAGACTAGCACAGGTTTTGTGTTTTTGAACTAGAGCTATCCAGGAAGTGATTTGGACCTTTGATATCATTTGCCGCACCTAAGCTGGTGTCTGTGTTTGTCAGGTAGATAAACTAGGGTAAATTAAAGTAAGGAATGAAACTAAGCTTGTGAGGTTGAACTTGGTCGTGAAGGTGACGACCATCGTTCCAAATACAAGACAGGAAAGCTTCCTGATTTCTTTCTCCAACATTAGATGACTGCTGCATAGTAGATAGAAAATTTTAGGACCTTTAAAACATCGTATACATATTTACTGTAATTTCATAGGACTGAAGTTCAAGGTTTCCTTTGTAGAAAAAAAAATCAGTTTTAAGAATTAAAAATTGGTTCAAGGTATGAAGATGCGTAATGGAAACACTTTCTCAAGCCTTCCTATCAGGAATCATTGTGAATTTTTTAAAAATCCCACCCTCCACCCCTCCTCCACCCAGAATTGCTAGGGGGTATTTTTTTTTTTTTTTTTTTTTAGAGGATTATTTTAGCTTGTCCTAGATCTGGCTGCCCTACCTGAGAGGGAAGGGACATCAGGGTTGAATAAAATGTTACACCTCAATTTATCCCCAAAGAAACTATCTTACTAAACTATCTATAATAAATCAGCATGTATTTTAAATAAATATATATATAAATGTGTATATTAGAGAAAAGTGCGGGTGCCTACCATTCTTGAAGTTGTGTTGAAAATGAAAATTGTTTGAGATGTTTCCAACTTTCTGTAATAACAGAAAGAACTTCTCCAGTGAGATTACGGTGTAAATCAAGGCATCTTGAACTGGTTTGTTCAATGTCCCGTTTCCCCACTGTGATGCAGGAGGGCTGCCATGTTGGTCTTCAGTAGCTCCCTCTGGAGACTCTTCTTTCCAGGAAGTTCTTGAGTGGCTGAGGTCTATAATGGTTCAGTGTATAAATACCAGGAAGCTTAGTAACTTCCCCAATTCACTTTCTTAAATTCCTCCCTATAACCTCAGGAGCTGGTCCTGTGAGGGTACAGGATGATGTCCACTTGAGGGCTTTTGTGGTTGGAATAGAACTCAGCAGTACATGTGATTTGCCTGGAGTCTTGGAGTGTATCTAACTGGTGGAGGCCTTTGGGAAGTTACTGGAGTCTGTCCTTCAAGGACAGAGCAAGCCAGAGCCCTCTCACCGTGGATTTGTTTGATAAACCCCTGAACTCTCTAAAGAAAGACTCAGCAGAGTGGAAATGAACTTGGTATCTCTGGACAACTGAAAATAGAGGAAAATTGGTGCTTTCATAGGGTGTGTTGCTGAGACTTTGGTATTCCCACCAACTCCCCAGTTCCAGGAATGAATCACTGATTAAATTGGAATCATAACCCCGTTAAAACCTCAACTTGGTTGCTCTCCAAGAACTGATACCAGAGTCTGGGTCAGTGACCCCATTGTTGCTTCCAAAAATGTGGGCAGACAGATCGAATGCTGTGTTTGTTCACCTCGGGTGAGTGTGTGTGAGTGTGTGTGTTCGTCATTCTTCAGATTCAAAAGAGGAACTGCTGGCTGTGGTCTGGAATGTGTAACCGGCAGGACTGATGAGTCCCACCAGCCCTCCTCATACCCCAGAGATTTGCACAAGTTGAGTCATAGGAGAGGGCTGTTCTGCCTGTCATAGGGGTATGCTGGGGCTTACCTGTCAGCCCCAGGTTCGCCTCAGGTGCTGTCATTCCATCTATGATGACTGCTCCTGCCCACGCACATGCTCTTCTGAAGGTTTTCCCTGGCTATCAGTGTAGAAGAAGGAAGTTAAAAACAACAGTGAAGTAACAGTTAAAAACAATACATTTTAAGTAGCACAGTTATCATAGAAAAGTTGGCAATAAATATAAATAACTAAAACAGAAAAAAATCATCTATGAGCAGATCACCTTGTTCATTTGGATAGTCTTCTCATCAAGTATGTGTGTAAACCAAAAATGGGAAAACCTTGTTGTATGGCTTTAACTAGTTCCCTGCTGTTGGGCATGTAAGTTGCTTCCATTTTTTCCTATTAAAACATACAACCTATTCAACAATAGATCTATTCAATGCAAAGGTCTTACAAATTTTGTGGTGTAGATGATATAATGACATAACTCATGTAATTATGTTGCCAAGATTATAAAATAGTATAAACTGGATTATTCCATTTTGATGGATCTGAGAATATTTTTGTGGCTATGTTACTCTGAAGTTTATTTATATCTTATTTGTTTATTTATTTATTTATTCATTTTTAGAGGCAGGGTTTTGCTAAGTTGCTTAGGTGGGCCTCAAACTTGTCCTGCCTCAGCCTTCAGAGTCCCTGGGCTTATAGGCATGCTCTATTGCACTTGGATGTTTTGCATATTCTTGACTGTTTGGTCCAGCTAAAATTCTGGGAGTCATTGGGGTGAGGAGTCTTAGGGCTTCCATGTTGCTGTGGCAAGCTTGTCCTGTTGTCCTACTGTGCCCTCCCGCCATTGCTGGGTGAGTGCCTGTTTCTCACACCTACCCAGGCTGTCATGGGGGTTGCTTTACCAGCATCTATGGAAGTCCTCCCCCTAGTTCAGCAAGCAGTCTGAGTAGTGTTGTTAAGATGCTCAAGAGTCTGAGGAGCACCCTCCATTTGGATGGTACTCATAGCCCCAGAGAAAACAGATCTGCGACCCTTGGCTTTTAACACAAGCCTCACCCGTATTTTTGCCCAGTAGTGCTGACTGGGGTTTGGATGGGGTGAGGAGGTAGAGGTGACAGAGCAGTTTGCTGGCCGGAGGACCCCTGATTGAGGTTGGCATGTTTGGGGCAGTGGGAGATGACATGGCTGAGGCTGTCAGCCCTGGTGAGTAAGAAAAATTCTGACCCTTTAATTATCATCCTAAATTATAAAAATTATTCCACAATCAAATTATTTCAAACCACTTACCACAACCTTGTAATTAGCCCAGCACCTTCTCCTGGGCAGCCGGCGGCATGCTAGACAACCAGGCCAGGAGAGCCAGGTTCCCTCCCTCACCTCTTTCTAGCTTTGAATTTCTACTTGGTGCATTGGTTTTTTAAAATCACTGCCGACTGATGCTCCTGATGACACTGATGCGTACTGAGCATTGTCTACACCAGCCACTCCTGTTTCACGTGTAAGCACCTCCCACTTAACCTCAGTGATCTCCTGAAAGCGAGGCAATCTGCATGAAACGCTAATTCCCCACGTTCTTTGGTGTGGGAAATATCTAACACTGCACATCCATACAAAAGGCCCAGCAGTTTCCGAAAGCATAATGAAACACAAGAAGATACATATGTGTCATTAGCAACCAATCCTGTTAATTGTAAAACGTGTGAGGCATCCCTTAGAGACTGCCAGAGCATGAATGTGTTTGTCCGCAGACAGTCGCTCTGTGTACTCTGACCCCACTCTACCTCCCTTTGATGACACACCAGTCTCTTCGCTTGCTCCTGATGTTCTTGACCCTGTTGTATTTGGAATGCAAGTCAAAACTTCCTGCACATCATTTTGTTTAAAGTGATGTGTTTGGAGATGTAAATGTCCATGTTTTCAAAATAGGACATTGGCCAAAAAATCACTTTCCTTTTTCTTTTGACAGTACTGGGAATTGAACCCAGGACTTTGAGCATGCAAGGCCAGCACTCTACCTCTGAGTTGTGGAGGTAGGACCCCCACCCTTTTTATTTTTTAATTTTGAGACAAGGTTTCGCTGAATGACCCAGGCTGACCTTGAACTTGTGGTCCTCCTGCCTCAGCCTTCTGAATAGCTGGGATTACAGGAGTGCATGGCTATGGCCAGGCAAAAATAACTCTGATGGATGAAACCTAAGTTCTCTAGTGTATGAGTAATCACAATGCCATTTTTCTCCTGAGGAAGTACAGATGAAGCTCTGAAGTGGAACTCTGTGTGGTGCCACTTCGTTTTCAAGCACCTCCAGCTACTAAGTTCCCTTGAGTAGGCACACAGGGGGGATGTGACCAGCCCCGGGCTACCTAGCTGGAATGGAGTGAAACTGAGGCAACCAGAGAGTCTGACTCCAGAACCAGCTCCCAACACAGTGTGCTGTGCCCCCGACACGGTGGGCCTCCAAGGTAGTGTGTGCTTGTCAGTCTAGAGACTCTGATTGAGCTCCAGAAACTTTCTTTGATTAAAAAGAAAAGAAAAAAAAAATTGCCTGGCACAGTGGCACATGCCTGTGATTCCAGCAACTCAGGAGGCTGAGGCAGGAGGATGGCAAGTTCAAAGCCAGCCTCAGTAAATGCAAGGTGCTAAGCAATTCAGTGAGATCCTGTCTCTAAATAAAATACAAACTAGGGCTGGGAATGTGGCCAAGTGCCCCTGAGTTTGATCCCTGGTACCCCTTCCCCCCCCAAAAAATAATAAAAAATAAAGATAAATAAACAAATAAAAGGACTGGAGATGTGGCTCAGTAGTAAAGGGCCCCTGGGTTCAGTGCCCTTAAAAAAAAAAAATCGAGAAACAGTTCATGCTGTTTGTATTTGCTCTAGGAATATGTATGTGTTTTTAGTCAAACAATTTAAAAACTGTTTAGAAAAAGACTTGCACACCCCCTACTGATGTTAGTGATGTCGGTCAGCAATGGAACACACATGCAACCACAGTCCCAGAAGAATATACTGGAGGTGAAAAATTCCTATGGCATAATTCTGGATAATGATAAGAAGCAACTATATTACTGGTTATGTATTAACTATACTACACTTTCTATTATTGTTTCAGAGTGTATTCCTTCTACTCATTAAAAAAAAAAAGAAAAAATAGGCAAGTGTGGTGGAACATGCCTGGAATCTCAGGTACTTGGGAGGCTGAGGAAGGAAGATCGCGAGTTAGAGGTCAGCCTCAGCCACATAGCAAGGCCCTATTTTAAAAAAAAAATAGAAAAAGGCTGGAGATGTAACTCAGTAGCAGAGTCTTGCCTAGCATGTGCGAGGCCCTGGGTTCAATGCTCAGCACCAGCAATCCTACAATGTGTATAATCAGAAAAATGAAAAAAATAAAAAAAAGAAGATCGCGTCAATTTAGATTTTTATAGCATATTATAATTTACAAAGCACTTTTTAAGAACTAAAAATGGTTCATGGTAACCCTGTTCAGCTATACTGGCAGCAGCCTCGAAGACCTCATGTTTACCACATCTCTCATTTTTATCAGGAGGCCATGTTAAGTGAATGATCTACACTATCTAGGTTTCTGTAAGTACGTGTTATGACACTTATGCACCAATGAAATAGCCAGAGATGCATTTCTCAGAACATATCCCCAGTGTTTTGTGACTGTACTACAAAGTGGCTGGGGGTATATCTCCCCTTCCACTTCAGGCTCTAGACTCCTCCCAGAGACAGCCAGGATTTCTTATGTTTTGTTCCGGAGCCATTTTTATGCTGTACAAATTTCTAAGTAACATATCTCCCTCTTGTGCACAAAGCATACTGTAGGTCATAGTGTAAGATTTCCCCCATATTCCTCTTGTTTTTTGCTTAGGACTCCATCGTGATGTCCATTCCATATCAGAACTTACAGAACTGTCAGGTGCCTTGTGACAGCTGCATAATATTCCTTGTTGTGGGAACGGCATGTTAAATTTAACCACCCCCTTATTGATAGATGTCCCCATTCTTTTGTTACTATGAACAGAACCTCAGGGCCTATCTTTGCAGTCAGCTTTTTTGGACAAGTTTATCTGTAGGCAAAATCCCTGGAGGAAGAATAACTGGGTCAAAGAGTTTATTCAGAAAGTCTCCAGGAACAAATGGAGAAAAGTGCACAAGGAGGCGCAGCAGCTTGCCCAAGGTCCTGGCTAGCAGATGGAGGTGCCGTCTGTGGATTGGGTGGTCTCCCAGAGTGAGGGCTCTTCACCAACCCACTCTCTGATTTATTGCTTTTTTTTTTTTTTTTTTTTAATAATCACAAACTTAACCAGTTGAAACTAATCACAAACTTGAGGCGAGGTAGATGTTTTAAATTTCTTTTCACATATTTGCATTTAGTTCATGTTTATCTCTGTCCTGAGTCTCCTCCTGTCTCCCTTTCTTGGGGTGTCGATGCCTCTATCAGTTAATCCCATGTAAATCACTCAGTCTCTGGGTCCTCTTGAAACACTCTGTGGCTATTTGTCATACAATAAGTTTTTCTCATTAGTGAAAAACCCCATGGACTCTCTGTTCCTGTACAGAGACTTCTCCATCTTTTTCCTCCTCTGACACACACATCTAGAAAGTCACAGGACTCCATGTGTTAAATCGTTATTCTCTGCTCATTACACATCATTGTTGCGGAGTGACCTTCTCTTATTGATTGCAAGGGACACCTTGTGTTCCTTATCTTCCTGAACCATTTCAGGATACCCTGAGCACTGTGTGTCAAGAAAACCAAAGGCTCTGGTGCCTCTTGGTTACTCTTACTTCATATTTTGAGTCTCATATTCAAGGCACAACCTGTCTTAAGCTGCTGTCCTGCCCACTCACAATAGCTATTTATTTCTTGCTCACCTTAGATGCAAAACAGAGGATCTCCTCCAAGCTGTGACGTGGAGACCCAGGCCCTTCGGTTTAGGGGCTCTGCCATCTTCAAAAATGCTCCTTCTGGGCTGGGGAGATAGCTCAGTCAGTAGAGTGCTTGCCTTGCAAGCACAAGGCCCTGGGTTCGATCCCCAGCACTGCAAAAAAAAAAAAAAAATGCTCCTTCTGTGTTCACCTGCATCAAACTGATAGAATAAAGCAGAGCATGAGAAATCTCACACTGGAGGTTTTCACGGGCCACGAAAGAAAGTTGTGCACATCACTTCTGCTGCTGTTGTGTGGGCTGGACCTCAGTGGCATTGCCCCACCCAGGAAGAAGGGAGGCTGGGTTGTGTAGTGTGGTTGTGAGCCCAGAAGGCAGCTGGTCGTGTCCAGTTTGCAGAGCAGCAAGCAGAGTGGTCAGGACTCCTGGTTCTCACCTCAAGTGGTGTCAGCGGTTAGCTTATGTAAGACTGGGGGAAGTCGCCTCACCCTTCTGAGCCTCCATTTTCCAACCTTTAATTGAGGCATTTTAATTACACATAGGGACCTCTTGTTCACATGTTTTTTGAGCAGATTTAAACCAAAGCCAACGTGTGGACCTCCTGGGGACCCTCATGTCAGTGGACCGGCTCAGGAAGTTTTATGTCCAACTGCCAAGAGTTCAGTGGCTAGACCATGGCTGGAAGCTGGTGGCACTTAGGACATACCTGCGGAATAAACACGTGCTTGGTCCAGGTCTCCTGGCGAGTCTAAGTATGAATGTCTCAGAGTTAGGTAACTTTCAGGTCACACTGTGAGAAAGTGGCAAGGGAAGGAAATTCTGAAGCCCAGGTCTCTGGCTTCAGATCTGATGCTAGTCAGAAAGATGAAGAGGAGAAGGAAAAACAGTCCCAAGGCTGCACATATGGACACAGATCCTGGGAAAACTGGAAAGTAGAGAAAAGAAAGTGTGGATTGTCAGAGGAGCCCAAGCTTGCTGTGTCTTAGCCAAGGTGGGGAGATTGTCCTCTCCCCCACACCAGGGCCTGGCACCTGCGCTGTGTATTATGTGCCCATGGCCAACCTGGATCCAGGAGGCAGTAGATGGAATTTGGGCAGGTCAGCAGGAATGCAGTCCTACTCTGGAATAACCAGAAAATAATGATGAACTGCTAATGATACAGTGCAAGGAGCCAGCTAGTCGCAGGTACAGTGTGGCTAAAGTCGTTATTTGCTCTTTCTGTCTTTGTCTCATAGGAAGACAGAGGGGAAAAGTCTGGAAGGAAGTAGCAACACCTGAAGTGTCTGGGCTTACATGGGGCTCAGCAGTGTCCTCGTGGTGAAGGACAAATTATTAGCAGCAATAATGAACCTGACAAGAACTTTATATTGTTCTGTGTGGTCTTCATTTTAACTACATCACTCCATAACATCCCAGCTCGGTTGGTTTGGTTTTCTCTGCCTAGCCATGCTGAATCTGTGATAGAATACAGTAGAAAACCAGGATATTCTTTATAGACATTCGATAGAATGTCTTTAAACATTTATGAAATTAAAAGTTCTTTCTTTCCAGGTATGCTGCTGTAGGCCTGTGATCCTCGCTACTCTAGAGGCTGAGGCAGGAGGATCACAAGTTCAAGGCCAGTCTTAGCAATTTAGAGAGGCCTTGTCTCAAAAAATAAATAAATAATAAAAAGGAGTGGGGATGTAGCCCAGTGGAAGAGCACACTGGGTTCAATCCCCAAGAGTGTAAAAGGAATTACTGCACGTAGAGAATAATTTGCATTTCTCAATTCTCTCCTGGGTGGGGCCCAGGCCAACGGAGCCACTGAGAGCCTTGTTAGCCTAGCCATCCATTCTGCTGGATAGAAATGCTACTCAATAATTAGACTGCAAGGTCAGTGAATGCCTCACCTGGGGGTGTGAACGTCCTTAAATAATAAATTTGGAGCTGTCTTGAAAAATAAAATTAAAACAGTTTCAGGAGCACAGATGGTGTAGTTGCAAATTCTTTAATGAAGTGTAAGCACTCCTATCCTCAATGAAAGAAGATCAAAGTGTTCTCAGAGAACAGTGCCATTTGTACAAGAGTGTATGAGGTGACAATCTGCTGCCTTTGCCTGGGATGATAAAAATAGTCCTAGAAATAAAAGTTCCAAAAAAATTTTTTGTTGTTGTTTTTTAAAAAGAAAGAAAAGTTCCATCAACTTTCTGAGTCCAAAGACTGCCCAGAACTGAAGTTGAGCTGTGGTCTTTGTTTCTGAGTCTGCCCACTTCCCTGGTCATCTGCTGTGTCACAAAACACTTGGAGCCATGAGAAGCATCTGCAATTCCTAACAATGTGTGGTCCCGCTGGGAGCCGAGCTGGGAGGGTGTATATCCAGGCACGTGCTTTGTTTGCCCAAACAGACGCTGATGTGGAGGCGGCAGGAACATCAGGCTATTTCAACCAAGGATGTTTGACTAAAACAATATATAACCCAAGAACAACTTACAAACTTTCATCATGCAGATCTCAGGACATCTCAGAGATGAACAGGTGATGAGATCAATCTCCTGTGTTTCCAGGTCACAGGGCATCTCCAGAGCCAGACACTGGGCTGCTATGCAGGTGGCCCAGAGCCCTGGGTCTCTGTCTGCTGGAGTCCCTAGGCCATGGGGACCCTGTCTCAGGAGGGATGATCCAGCCTGTACGATGGATCACTCTCTATCCACTGCCCTGCTGGCATGTAGCTCAGCACCTCTGAGGGTACGACACCCAGCTTCCATAGGTCACTACAGAATTCACTTCTTAGTTCTTGTATGTCACTGTATTCCCCAGTTCCTCAGTCCACACATCCCAAAGGGCTCAGATTCTGGGCTAGAAACTGACACGAAGCAAGAGGAAACAGAAGTGGGAGGCCTAGAGCCAAACATCTCCTGAGCACATGGTTACCTTTCTAGCTTCTCAACGTGATCTGACTCAGCAGGCAAGCTCTGGCATCAGGCAAAGCTTGGTTCAAATCCTGACTCCACTGCTTATTAACTTGGTGAGTTGGGCAAGTTGCTTAACCTCCCTGAGACTCTGTGCTTGGTTACAAAACAGCCACAGCAGTATCTGGAGGTTGGCTAGAGGGCCCTTTGAAAGAACATGTGTAAATCACTCAGTCCTGGCTGAGAACAAATCTCTCCACTAATCGGAATTATTATGACTTTGATCATTTGAATTGAACCCAAGAACATTTATAATTTCAATGGCAGACTGTCATCGTCCACGTAATCAGTTCCCTGTTGGGAGATGTCAGTGCTACGACCTGCTGTGCTTCAGCTACTCCCACAGAATCAACTTTGGGCAGCCATGAGGATATTGTGGGGGAAATTCCTAGAAGGGGAGCTGCTGGATGGACATCTGCAAGAAGTCATTTTCAGTGACACTAGAATATTTTCAAAAACTGTTGGCAAGAGAGCGCCTACATACAAACGAATTTCCTGTTAGCCAAGGAACTGGCCAGACGGGTTTTATACAACTTAAATGTCGTGCTCAGTTGCACGTGATACCTGAATGAGAATATCCCAGCAGGCTTCCAAGGATGGCAGCTTTCCTGGTGACAGGAGTCTTAAATGGAGCCTAAGCTGGGACATGCCAGTGTGTGAAACCAGAGCTAGGTCCCCCGTGGTTTGGAGCCTGGCAGGGCCCTGGCCTTTAATTCTTTTAAGAAATGGAGAATCCTCCAGAACTGGCCTGGAAGTTTCTGACAGTCTTATCAGGCACATCAGCCTTGGTTACACCTCTCAGGGGCTTATTCTTATTTTGTCAGAACACAGAAGGCACTTTTCACGTTGTAAACAGAGCTTGAGTCATCTAGCAGAAGCCACACCCACATGCAGCCTCATCTTGAAATAATACCTTCTAGCCTTTGGGTCCTCAACCTCTGTGGGGAATATAACCCAAGTTGTAGCCAGGAACACTGGGGAAGGTATGTCTCACTGTCACCTTCCAACTCCAGCTAAGTGTCTTCTCCTCTCTGCCCTGGTAGCTGAAGACTAGAAACAACTCAAATATACATCATTAGAAGCCAGGAAGATAAATTACGCTGCATCCAATGGAATACCAGGCAGCTATTTAAAAGAATGAGGTGGTGCTCTGTAAACCAATGTGGAGTAACGCCCAGGCTACATTATAGAGAGGAAAACCCAATGTTCAGAACAATAGTGTGACATGCAAACTTTTGGCAAATTAAAATAAGTAAAATTAAGTAGAGGTGGTATATAGCGATACACCTACACTTTCATAGATAACCCCGGGCCAAATGCACCAAAAAAATGGTAATGGTTGCTTCAGGGAACAAAACCAGACTTAAGGGTAAAAGAAAGATATTTTACTGGTCAGGTGTTTATCATCTCATTTCATTTCATTCTTTTATGCCTCTTGTATTATTTATCTAAATGTAAAAAATATTTCTCCATTCTATTGAGATGTAACATACATGCCATAAAATTCACCAATCTCAATTGTGCAATTTGACAAGTCCTGCTAAGTGCATGATATAATATTTCCATTTCCCTACAAAATTCCTTCCAACCCTCTGCAGTCAGTTCCTGCCCCTTGGACCCTGGCAATGACGGATTTGCCTTCTACTACCGCAGTATTATTGCCTTTAAAATATTCTCTTCCTTCCATTAGGGGGTTATTGTGTATGTGTTTCTGTGTCTGTGTGAATTTGAGTCTGTGTAGCTTTGCTCAACTTTTGGTTGTCATTCACATTAATTATTAGCAATTAATTCTCCCCTATGTTATGCTTAATGAAATAAGCCAGACACAGAGGACACATACTATTTAATTCCAAGTATTTGAGCAGTCAGATTCCTGGAGACAGAAGGTAGGATGGTGGTTGCTGGGGCGGGGAGGTGAGAGTTAGTATTTTATGGGCACAAAGTTTCTGTTTGGGATAATGAGGAGGTTCTGGAGATGGTGGTGGTAATGGTTGCACAATAATATGAATGTGTGCAATGCCAATGGACTGTACATTTAAAATGGTTAGAATGACAAAGTTTGTTATTCATTTTTTACCACAATAAGAAAAAGCAGAAAAAAAGCCTGTGGGCTTGTTTGTGGCTGCTACTCTTTTCCCTTTTCTTTTTTCTTTTTTATCAATTTAGTTGTGTTTGCTTTTTGCAATGCTGGGGATGGAACCAAAGGCCTTATGCATGCTAGACAAGTTCTCGACTACTGAGCTACACCCACCCCCAGCCCTAATTTTTAAAAGCACAATAGAAAGACTTTTTTTCTCTCTCTCTCTCTTAGAAGGAGAAGAAGAAAAGCAAAGCTTACAGTTCTAAATCTTGCTTTGTAAGTGACCTGGTCTATCTGGGTCTAATGCTGTGTGGCCCAGGACAGTACCATGAGTCTCCCCAGCCCCCACAGAACTCACTGCACTTGCTTAGGGTTCAGATCAGGGGAAGGACTTGGGGTTTAGGTCATGGAGAAGGACCAACTTCTTCAGAAGCCAACAGGTTTTTCTCCTCCAGCTTTAGTGTTACACAAGAACTTGAAGCTCTGCAAGAACCTAGTGCATTCAGAGTAGATTTTGGATTGTGGATAAGATCCTGTGCCCACCACTGTGCATGTTCAAAAGGGACTCAGAGGATGTCTGGTACATGCCCAGAGGGACGGGGGCAAGTTGAGCTTTTCAATCATCAGGGGAGTTTTCAGACAGCTAGCAATGGTTGTCCTAAGTTTTAAAAATTGTTTTATTGACACATGCAATAAAGTACACAAATCCTAAGTGTGCAGTGTGATACATTATATGTATGAGATATATACATTTCATATACATATCATGTAAATATATATGAATATTATATATAACATGAGATAAACATTTATCATATATATGATAAATATTTATATATGTGTGTGTGTGTGTATATATATATATATAAATGTATACATACAGTGCCAGGAATATATTCTAAGAAATGTATCCTTGGGGCTGGGATGTAGCTCAGCAGTAGAGCACTTGCCTAGCATAAGCAAAGCCCTGAGTTTGATCCCCAGCACTGCAAACAAACCCAAAAAAAGCATTATTAGGGAATTCCATCATCGTGTGTACTTACACAAATTAAGCTGATTACTGTATCACTAAGCAGTATAATCTTTTGGGACCACCATCGTATATACTGTCCCATTATTGACCAAAACTTTGTTATATGGTATGTTACCACATGCATGTGCGCTTGAGTATGTGCATGCATGCATCACCCAAATCGAGACTGGAACATTCCAGTATCGCAGCAGTTTTCATCTTGCCCCCTCTCACCTAGTATCTGCTCCCAGTCAGGTTTACTACCCTGACTGGCTTTATCTCGATGTACTATCAAGGGAATAGCCCAGCATGTTGTCTGTTGAGTGTGGATTCTTATGTGACCAGCCCCCTGTTGGCTTTTATCAGAAGGACTTAAACAACTATTTAATCTCCAAGATCAGGCTGGGCTGTGGGATCAAAGTCCTCCAGAGCAGGAACACTAAAGAAACTGGAAGTCCAGTAACTTCAAAAATGTTGAGCTCGTGGGGAGGGGGTCCATGGTCTGTCAAGGTCCCTGCACATCTGTGCAGATGGGTTGTTTGACCCACTTCTCTTTCCACACCTGTGCTTGTGAACCTTGGTGACTTTCATGATTCATCCTTGAAGGTGTGACAGAATGAAACTCATTTTATGAAATGAAATGTCCTGCAGCATATTAGCATATTATCATGAATTATGTACTGTGACCAGAAACCAAGTTATATTTATTGTTAAATCCTGCTGTGCCCGTGCTCAAGGTCTGTTACTCTGCAGCTGCCTTACCTTGGTCATCCTCTTTGAAATCGTTCTCCACCCAGTATGGTTTGATCCTTTGGGGTTACATCCTCAAATCCGTATCTGGAATTGGCAAGGAGCTGTAACACAGCCACAGTCCCAGAGAAGTAGAGACATAGCTACATCCATTTGTCACAGGCTGTGGTCCAGACGGGCCCGCAGCCTAGTGGTGGCACATACATCTCTAACATGGCCTGTGTTTTTGACTCATAAAAAGGAAAAATACCACAGAAGGGCTGAATGGTTCCATGCAAGCCCTCTACTACTTTGGAAAATGGGTGAAATCTCAAGCTCAGCAGACACAGAGCTGATCACTAGCAGCTTTCAGAAGATGGCTCAGTAACTTTAGAAAGTTAATAACTTGCATCGTTGCACTTAATTTTCTTTGATAAGGAGTTTGGGAATCAAGATTGGGGCGTGAAGTTGGATTGACTGTGAGTACACACAGGTTCTTTTTAACATTGCCATTGGAACTTTATTTTCCTGTCCTCTAGGATCATTCCAAGAGTTATTTTAAAGGGAACTGTGAGTCTGTTTCACTGACAGGATGGAACCTTAATCTGTGGAACCCTGAGGTCCCTGGAAGCGACTCTGGAAGTTGAGACCCAGTCTTGTTCATCTTTGTATGTTGGCCCCTGGCCTGGAAGGCAGGTTGTAGCAAAATTACTTTGATGTGGCCTGAGTCAGCCTTCATCAGTGTCAGTTTTTTTTTCGTTGTTGTTTGTTTGTTTTGTTTTGGGTACCAAGGTTGAAGCCAGGTACCCGGCACTTAATCACTGAGTCATATACGAGCCATTTTAAAATTTTTTTATCATTTTATTTTGAGTTAGGGTCTTGCTAAGTTGCTTAGGACCTTGCTAAATTGCTGAGGCTGACTTTGAACTTGTGATCCTCCTGCCTCAGCCTCCTGATCTGCTGGGATCAAGGGCATGTGCCACCGCGCGCAAATTCATCAATATCTTCACGCCAGGTTGTCTGGGCTTTCTGCTTCCACTGCGCATGCTCTTGTCCTGCTCCTTGGGCCTTCCACCCTGCCCTGACCTGTGCAGTCCTTGTCCCAGCCCCAGGCTGCCCTTGATCACTCCCCAGGCCCTTTGTGTCATGTTCTATGTCCAGTCCTTCCTGCAGTATTCATGGTTTAAAATGTGGCACTTCCTTTGGGGAGCCAGTGAACTGGTGGGCAAGTTCTTGTACCACCTGCAGCACGGTGTCCTCAGTTGGGAGATGCAGCTGCAACCCGAGGCTGGGGTGGGATGGTCACCTCTCCTGCCATCCACCCCTTCCTCCAGACCTCCATAGTAGCCCACAGCATTCCCACAGCTTGGCCAGACTGCCACGCCTCTCCAGGGCTTCTTCCTGGGGTTTCCTGGTAGGCAGTCATGAGTCCACATACCTGTACATCTAAGAAAGAGAAAGAGATTTTCCCTGTTGCCTCTATGCCCTGCCTTTCCCCAAGTCAGCCCTCAGCCCAGAGGGGCCTGAAGTGGGGGCAGGAGTGATTGGCAGGGCTTGTCAGGGCCTGCTTGACCTCCACCCTGTGGACAAGGGCTGCAGGGCTCAGATCCTAGAAGGACAGGTGGGGTCTCTGTTCCAGGAAGAAGCATTTCCTGCTAAGTCACACCAGAGGCCTGAGTGAACTTCAGTCACTCCAGTTAAAGAGGAAGGAGGAAGGGTGGGTGGGGATTTGGGGAATTCTCCTAAACTTGAGTCTGATTTCATCCCTGAGTCTCAGTGATAGCAATCTTGAGAAATGAGGCCCCAGGCAGGGGCTGCTGTGGAGTGCTTTTCTGCCAACCCCAGCCTCTCAAGCACGGTACTTTGTTTTAGAATCATGGCTGCCTTTCTCTTGCCACCAACTCGATCACATTCACCTCCCCTGCCTGCCATCCTCCAGGCAGACCCCTCAAATCTGTGGCACTCTGGGCTTCCCTCTCCTAGGATATTACACCTGGGCACTGCCCAGAAAGTGCACAGAACAACCATGTCCCCAACATTTCCAGTTCTAGGGAACTTCAAATCTTAGCTGTCAAACAAGCTACACTTTCAAATGATTTGGAAGTGAAGACAAATTTGCATGAATACAATGTACACATCAAACTGTCAAAAACTAGCATCTTTCTCTTGTGGTTATCCTGGGGGTGCCCCGGAGACCCCACAGCTTGAAACCGTTTTATTCTGTCTTGATTTGCCTTGAGGGTGAGAACAAACCATTCTCATCAAAAAGTTCTGGGTTGCGTGTGGAATGGCTGGGCAGGGTTAGATCTGCTGAATGCTTACTTGTCATGCCCTGGGCTCAAGCATGGAACTGCTCAGCGGGTGTGAAACCTGGCCCTTATTAGTCACTGAAGCCTGGGCAAGTCACTTCACCTGCCTGAGCTTCAGTTTCTTCCTATGCCACTGGAGATACTTACTACAGCCTCCCCTACAGGATGGTCGCTGGGACTTCTAACTACTTACCACAAGTAAGTGTGTGCATGACGCATGCTAAGCTCTCCAGAAGTGCTGGGTGTTATTCAGGCAGCCCTGGGGATCTGGATTCCCAACTTTCTGTGCCAGGGAAATGAATTAGTCCCTGAACCAGCAACGGGTATTCTAGTTTTTTTTTGTTTGTTTGTTTGTTTGTTTTAATGAAATTAACCACTTCCAGGAGACAGATCTGTGATCTTCTTGTCACAGGGGAGAACTACCCCTCAGTGAGCAAGTCTATACAGGGACCTGGCCAACTCAATGGCAAATGGACTTAGGGTATCTAAACCAGTTGTCCCTTGGCTGCCTTCTGACCTCTCTAGCTAACATGCACTATATTAGAAAGATCTGGGGGTTGGTGATGGGATGGCCTGGCACCCCCCTCCCCACAGCAGACCCCACAGAGATGGGTCATGTTGGTGGTGAACCCAAGGCCCTTGATATCAGCCAACAGCTCCCTTTACTTACTAAGGACAGTAGCAACCCCTCCTCTGCTGGGTGACTTGACCAACCCTGGCAGCTTGCATGAGGCAGCTCAGTGACCCCTGGCGGGGTGAAGAGGGCAGGGGCACTAAGGTTGAGCCAGAAGGTCCCAGCTGCTTCCTGAGCTCAGCAAGCTTGGGGAAGTGAGGTCGCATCTCTGAGTCTCTGGGGTGTAGGAGTCGCGTGAGTCATAGGTATAGAAGAGCTCAATGGCGAATGGGCAGGGGCAGGGCCAGGGCCAGGCGAAGCTGGTAAGGCCTGCAGAAGTAAGGGGGCCCTCTAGCTCACAGAGCCCTGAGAGTGAGCACCTACCTGCTCACAGTTTGCCCTCTAGGTATCCTCCCTGCCTCACCTAGGTCCCCCAGCCGAGCAGGGCTCGGGGCTTTAGACTCAGCCCCGCGGATGTGCACTTGTCCCTGAATGCCCTGCAGTGGTGTCCATCAGTCACTAGTACACACCATCGTTAATAACATCGAGCTGATCCCAGCTCATATTGATTGACGACCGGCACCATTCTGAGCATTTTACAGGCAGTTAACTCATTCGGGCCTTATAAGAATTTCAGTACCATCCACTTTGCAGATGAGGAAAGCAAGGCTCAGAGAAGCTAAGGAATTTGCCCAACCTGACACAGCGTAAGTGGTAGGGCCGAGGCAACCTGCTCGTAGAATCTGCACTTGGAACCACTACATGCAGCTGCTAAGATGTGCCGGTCCCAGTGACTGAAGCCCAAACTCGGTGGCCTGTGCCCAGCCCTTGCCCTCTTCTCCCTCACCTCTCCCCACTAGGCCAAACTTTGTGAGGTTGCTCCAAAGAAGCATGAGCTCGCACCTCCATGTCTTTGCCCCTGTGTCTTCTCCCACCTGTCCTCCTGACCCATCTCACTACCACTGTTCCCCTTTCCAGGCCCCTCTGACATCGTGTCTCCTCTGTGAAACCTTTCCTTGACCACCACCTCCTGATGGCTGATGGCCAACCCCCCGTGTCTTCAGAACACCTGAATTTTCTCGTTACCGTCAACTTACTGATAATCTCATGGGGTCTAATGGGAAGATGGATCCACAAATGTATATTCAGCTTACAGGAATTCAACAGTTGGTCCCGTCAGGAATTGAAGGTGGCGAGAGGTCCTTAAGTGGTGTGAGGGGATCTGAGGCAGAGGGTGCATCGCTGTCACTCTGCTGGTGTCACTGCCACAGGCTCTTCCTAGGGTGAACATCTCATGCTCTGAAATTCACAATTAATGAACTATATTTTGCAAACCATCCCCTCAAAGCTAATCGCTGTTTATCTGGTGCACAACCTGAGCAACTGGGATCTGTCTGCTACGTGGAAGCAGGAAATGCTTTCTGTACGCCTGGAGTGTGAAGAGGCTGGTCTACAATGTGACATCTCCCAAGAGGCCACAGGGTTTTGGCCATCAGTGGTTTTCCTCTTAACACACTCACTTTAGAATCTGCTTCCCACACCAGCTGTGACTGAGCAGCCACACTGATTCATGCCCAAACTCCTTGGTTTTCGAGCCTGTCGCCCTCAGCCTCCTGGGTGCGCCCCCAGGGCACCATGCCACCTAACATGTCTCCAGGTGCCCCGGCTTAGCCCAGTCCCTGGCCGGGAGCTACTGTTTCGTTGTCGTTGAACAGAGAAAGTGAATGAGAGCAGAGCCCCACAGGAAACCACACCCAGAATGGAGGCATTGGTTCTGACACATCTATAACTGTTTAAAAGACATCTGTCAGTCTTTTAAACTGTATTTGACAAATCTGGGAGAAATGACTCCCCTGGTGTTTATCCGGTGGAATCTCTCTTTTTTTTTTTTTCCTTTACATGTGTTTCCCTTACTGTAATTATGAATTGCAAAGAAAGAGGGGGCAGGGAGAAGAAATAGCAAGGGATGTTCTAGACTGTCTTGTGATGGGGTGAATAATGAATGGACACTCCCACCTGAGAAGTTGCTGGCGGAGGAACTAGCAGAGATGTCCTAATAAGGAGGTGGGGGCGGGGAGCTGAGGAGGGAGCTGTGACTCAGGGCCCCAGCCTGGTGCCTCACACACACCTTCCTGAATGCCCCACTCTGGGGCCACCGAGAAAGGGAACTAGATTTCTTTCAGTTCAGAGGATCTTGCAATCAATCACACCAGAACCTGGAGCTCCATCTGAGTGTCTCTGAACTGGAATGGCAGATCTGAAATATCAGACCCATGGAATACCACTTGCCTGGGGAGATGAAAGAAAGACATGCAGAAGAACACTCCCAATCCATTTCCTTTAAACTACAGGCCGTTTGTCAAGTACTCGGATGTGCCAGACCCGGGAGGGAGGCTGAGATTGTATTCCCGGGTGTTGGTGTCTTCAGTGTCAAAAGTGTGACAAGGGGTGGTGAGCAGGGCACAGTGTGCTTAAACTCCAAGCATCTGTGATCAAACGAGCTTATTTCACCTACGCAGTGGGGTCTGTGTGCCTTTGATGACAGTGAAATAATCTGAACGATGGAGTTGATGGACTTCTGTGCACCAGGGGAATCATTCCCGCCCAGGTCCTCTAGTCTGGGTCACTGGAGAGGATACAGTAGAACTTGCTGGGTTGGGTTGGTCACCTCCAGGTCAGCACAGGAAAACACAGTGGGTATGTTGCAAGAACTCCCAGAGTGTGTGCTTGTAGGGATTTCTGTCATCCTTGTTTGCAAAATGAGTTTGCATGGACATCTGGATTCTTTAGACTCAAAATGAAACAAATGAACAACCGAGGTAGCACTTAGTAATGCATGAAGGAAAGACATTGATATGTTCAATAATTAGAGTTGGGGTACTTGGCTCTCCTTATGAAAAATAATAATAATAAAAGTGAATTCCTACCTCCACCCTACACCAAAAGAGATGTTTTCAGTGCAGATTACCAGGTTTCATATGAGGTCAGCCAGTTCTTGGAGTTTTGCCATTTCTTAAATTGATCAATTAAACTGTGAACTTCCTGAGAGCAAACCCTGACTGTTTTTGTCATTAAATCGTTTCTACTAAGTCTGGTCCCTAGAATACATTATGAACCCAGAAAATGTTTGTTGAGTGAATAAAAGATTTCAGAGGTTCTTTTAAAAATGAATTTATTGAAGAGATTATACACTTTTCTATGGCTATCATTAATCCTACAATGGACTTACCATATACCCAGAATTATTTTGGCTACTTACCTAACTGAAAACAGGAAAGAACTGAATGAAGAGATTTTGGTGAACTTGGCTTTGGTCTCTGAATCTAATTTTACAAGATTTGGGACTGGGGATGTAGCTCAGTTGGTAGAGTGCTTGCCTTGCAAGAATCAAGGCCCTGGGTTCCATACCCAGAACCACAAAAAAAAAAAAAAAAAAAAAAAAGACAATATTGCATGTACCTTGAGAGAAGTTAGGTCCATCCAAAATATTGTTATTTTTGTGTGTGGTACTGGGAATTGAACCCAGGGCCTTGTGCATGCTAGGCAAGACTCTGCCCCTGAACCACATCCCCAGGCTGCCACCACCCAAAATATTAATAAACCAGATTTAAATGTATCCACGATTATTCATTTGTTAAGTGCCTTCTTTATGTAGAAACATACTCTTTTGAACACTTCTCATTTCTATTAAAATAATACACAAAATGAACACCATCACTCCCGATGTGCAGTGATGGATTTGGGCATCTATGTACAGCAGATAGTCACCATCATAGTCAAGACCCAGAACAGTCCCCTCGTTGCGACTGTAAGTTCATGGCCCACCAGTGACGGAGGCAGGTGACAGGAAGCAAACCTCCGATCAGCAAGCTTTCCTTTATTCTGCAGCGAGGTCCATCCATCAGGCACGGGAGGGCCCATTTTCTGGGTATGGAGATGGCCCCCAGGTTACAGGAGGAGTCTAGGTTTTATAGTTTCACTGGAGACTGTGGGTGTGCAGTTTGGACAGTCAGGGGCTAGTGGTGCACGTTAAAACTTTAACTTAGGAAGATAGTTGTAAAAAGTCCGAAACTCATTGTCACCCGGAAAAGCTCACAACTCGGTGTTCACTGTTCATCTTCTTCCTCGGGGACCCATTGTTACGTAGAGCTTCACTATTTGCTTTTCTCCTTCCAGGACTCATCTGCAATGGGGAAGGTAAAAGCCCAGGACCCAGCATTCAGTATTTGCCTCCTTCCTTCAAAATCCCCTGGAGTTGGGAAGAGGCAAATGTTTGCTTTTGGGGGAGATGCTGGGGATGGACCCAGAAAGGGATGAAGGTTTGCTTTTCCCCTCATCGTCATTGAGAAAGGATGTGCTGGGAGAGGTTTAATGTTTGGCTAATTTTCCTCCCTCCTCCTGGGCCACACTGTCCCTCCATTTTTCTTGGGGAGGTGTCTTGTAGGAATATATTTTCCATAACCCTTCAGGGACATTTGTCACAATTCCTAACACCAGTGGGTCCTTTTAAATGTATGGAAATCATGCTTGATAAAGCTGATTTTTTGTTTTGTTTTGTGGTGCTGGGGATTGAACCCAGGGCCTTGTGCTTAACAGGCGAGCACTCTGAACTAAGTTTGGTAGATGGCAGTCTATTCTCTGACTTCTTACCTGGCATTTGATGTGCATAGGCTCCATAACTGGTACTGACTGGCCATCTCTTTATGCCAGAACAGGGTGAGAGGGAAGCCCTCGTGCTGGTGCTCTGGTCCCGTGAGTCTGTGCAGGCCCCGGGTTCCACCTACAGGCAGCTGTCCCACCCTCCTTCTCCTCCCAGACCATCTGCTGCCCACGATCAGGACCCCACAATCAGGACCAGGACAGGGGCTGCTAAGGAGGAAAGTGACTCTTCCTCTTTGGTCTGAGCATTTAAACACTAATAAAGCAAGCAAACAGAATAGAGACTGGGCTCGTTCGTGATTATGGCCACACGCTGACACGAGCACCCCTCTACTTAGTAACCAGTCCCCACCGGCTTAGTATTATTTGCTGAGGTGTTTTTGCTGAATCCCCATCTGAGATCGTAGCATTTTTTAACTTAAGTTTATTGATTCAGTACGTTTACTTCTAATTTCTGCAAACATCTTTCTACCCCGACCCTACTACTATACATACGTATATTCTGGGCATGCCAAGTAGGATACAGTGGTTCTTAGCAGATCAACATGCCTCTCTACTGGGGTATTAGTCAGCTTTCTGTCACTGTGACAAAATGCCAGAGAAAATGAACTTGAAAGAGGAAAGATTTATTTTGGCTCAGGGTTTAGAGCCAATAATCACTTGGCTTCATCATTTCTGGCCCTGCAGAGAAGCAGTACATCATAACAGAAGCCCATGACAGCCAGGAAGCAAGAAAAGAGGAAGGGGCTGGGGACAAATATAACCTTCAAGGGCACAACACCCGGGACCTACTTCCTCCTCCACTAAGCCCACCTCCCAACAGCCCCTTAAGCTAAAAATGAATTAATTTGTCCATGGAATCAGGGCACTCATGACCCACTTCTGGGAAGCTCCACCTCTGAACACTGCTGCACTGGGCACCCAGCCTTCAGCACGTGAGCTGTGGGGGGGATCCCAGATCCAAACCATGACAGACAGGTTCTTCTACAGTAATAGCAAGAAGATCATTGGAAGTGACTCTGGTCATTATTTAATGCCACAAGTCGGGTATCTGAAAACAAACTGCTCAAGACATCCGGGACATGGTATCATGTTTTTAACTTTGAGCAAAATCAATAATTCAAACAAGAGACAGGTGTTCGTGCCCAGCCAGCAGTGTCCTGGTTCTTTGGTGCCGGCAACGTCAGCGCTGTCATTTTCCACCATCAGACTAGGAGCGAAGGAACAAGGTGTGAGAAAGGGCATCCTCCCTGAGCCAGCCGACAGACGGGCAGGTGTGCAGACCCCATCATCGGCTCACTCCATCTTTCTTCCTTCCTTCAGAGGCTTCTGAGATTGCTCTGCCACAAGGAAGCAGCATTACCATTCTCATAAAGCTGGGGCCATCAGCTCCGCCAGGGAAACCCTGCTTCATCATCATTTCTAAAAGGCATGTGACTGTGTTGGTCATCAAAGCTGGAGAAAAAATGGTCTTTACCTTTAGCTGCCAGGACCCACAGAACCACTTTGTCATGGAGATCCAGAAGAACATCGGTAAGTGGGCCCTCACGGCTCTGCCCCTCCCTGCCTCTCTTTCCCACACTAAGCCAGTCTCCAGCCCTAGAGAGGTGGACTCTGCGCTCTCCTTACCTAGCTCTTGTGTGGCCAGTTACAGTTCTAACTGCTTTACACAGGTTAATTTGTTTGATCTTCAAAAGATCTCTAGGAGACATTCACAGAGAAGAATTTGCCCGAGATGGCACAGCTAGTAAGCAGCAGGCCAGGAAAGGAGCCCAGGACTCTAGCTTCAGAGTCTGTCTTTAACCACTGAGCCACACAGTCTCTTCACAGTGCCTTGGAGAGGCCCATGAGCTACAGACCTTCAGGTCTGCGATGCTGTCTGATATGTTAAAAACATCTGACTGACGTGAAGCAAAAGTCAAAGGAGTGTACCTTAGTACATTTGTGTTGCTGTAACAGAATCCCTGAGACTGGGTAACTTATAAAGAACAGAGATTTATTTTCTCACAGTTCTGGAATCTGGGAGGCCCAAGGTTAAGGTATAGAAAGTGGAGGGAGAAAGGAGAACAAGAGAGTTCTCCCTTCAACCTTCACCTCTTCAGAGGGGTCCTCATCCCATCCATAAGGGCTTTCTCAGTGTGTGGGTTTTGGAGGAGACATATTCCAACCTTCCCAGAGTTGGAAGCCAAAGGAGGAGATAATAGAGGGAGTGTGTCCAAAAGCACCATGGAACAAACCAACTGTAGAGAGTGATGGAGCTGGATTTAGCTTTGAGCTCCAGGGCTGCAGATCATGTGACCTATCCTGAGGCTCCATATGAGTTAACTTGACTGCTTTGTGCCTTCATTTTCTATTCTATGAACTAAGAGTCATCATACAAAACACTAAGGTTGCTATAAGAATGAAAATAATGGATTGAAAATGTATGACCAATAAGAATTTGACAAAGTATACATATTTGATGTTTTTATTATTCATCATTTGAGCTTGGGGTAGTAGGTTGATATGGGACATGATCAGCCAGGAAAAAAAATACTTTCATAATTTCCTGTTTTCCACCAGGCACGCCAAATAAGAGTTAGTAGATGTTAATAACAGTGAGAGCACTCTTCGTAATCTAATCAAAGCCGAGTTTCAGGGGGAAGCAATTCATAAGTGAAAGGAGAAATGAAAGTATTAAATGAAAAACCACACTTGCTGGGTGCAGTTGGCACACGCCATGTTCGTCAGACGTGGAAGTGCTACCAATCAAAGAAAGAATGACATGGGGGATTCCCACCTGCATGCTGGTGCTCCCCATTATTCAGAATTTCTAATTAATACTCTTCTTAAGGGGACATAGTACGTTTGAAGCAAAATGGGAAATTTTGCTGAAAGACAAAAGAAAAGACTGCAACAAAAGAAAGCTGTCATGTTCCTTGACAAAAACACTCAGTGCTTTTAAAGTGTCAGTCCTTCCCCAGATTAATTTATCATTTTAAATTGATGGCAGTTAAAATCTCAGTGGGCTTGTGGCTCAGTGGTGGAGCACTCGCCTAGCACATGTGAGGCACTGGGTTCCATCCTTAGCACCACATAAAAAAACTAATAAAGTTATAAAAAAAATTGCAAAATCTATCTTAAAAAAAAAATCTCAGTGAAGCCTTTACAGAGCTGAGTAGAATATCAATGTACTTTAAGAATCCAGTGGAATGGTGTGTTGTCATTAAAAGAATGATGTTTGTGTATTTGTCATGGAAAGACACCCAGGGTAGTTTTCTTCCGTTAAGAACAATGCAGCGTATGGTAGAATCGTTTGTCGCATTTTATTAAATACACCCACACACAGGTGCATGGGCACACACGTAACATGCACACCCACACACACACATAAGCCTTTAGAGATCAAAATCTGGAGAGATAAAGAACAAAATGCTAATCCCATACTATTGTACAGGGGATCGGGGAAAGGAACAGGTGACATTTGCTTTCTTATTTTTATTTTTTCATACTGTCCTTTTTTTTTTTTTTTTAACAAGCATTCATTTCTATTCTATTCTATTCTATTCTATTCTATTCTATTCTATTCTATTCTATTCTATTCTATTCTATTCTATTCTATTGCTGGGGATAGAACCCAGGGCCTCACATGACTAGGCAAGCCCTCTGCCACTGAGCTCCATCCCCATTCCATGCACTACTTTTAGAATCTGTTAAATCAATAAAGTGACTTCCTTTTTGTAAAAGCTGACAAGTGACCCACTTGACAGGCATTTGAATACATTCTGTCTCTCGACCCTAGGATGCCCATGCTGTTTGCTCTGTAGTAAAAATGCATGCTCTCAACTTTTGAACATTATATGGAAATATCAATTTTTAAAATGATCAATCTAGACACAGGAATCAGATCTAGCATTCCCTCATTTCCTGGATAAGCAGCTGAAGTCTGGCATCTCTGTTCTCCTCCCATCTTCAATAGTCCCACCAAGTTAAGGGACATAGAAGTCTACAGGGGAGCAGAAGTCATGAATCATGTCAGAAATGACATTTCTCCCTCCTCTGGATTTTCCTATATTCATTTTAGTTACTTAAATTTTTTGCACTGGACAGAATGCAGGAGAAGATGTGCAGGCATGCCTGTCATTTAGACTATTAACTCTATGCCCATCCTAAACACCAAAGCAACAAATAAAAAATTGTGTTCACAGCCCAGCTCTCCCAGTGCCATGGTGGGTCACAGAGCTGAGGCTAGGATCCCGGGCTTTGGAATCCTGGGTTCTTGGTATGGAACTAAGTCCCTTGAGTGGTCCATGCATGCATATTTTTAAAATATTCTCCGGGGGGGGGCCTAGGGTGGAACCGGGGCTGAAATCCTCTGTCATAATGGACATAAATGATCCCACAAGAGTACAGAACCCAGCAGGACCCAACTAGCGCCACCCTGGGCACAGTGGGCACATGCATAGAAAGCTAAGAGGTGGCTTAATATAAACAACCAAGTTTCTATGAGCTCCCAAATAGGTACTGTCTTTACCAACAGAGCAAGTCTAATTTTAGCCACATCAGTCACCTCTTTATCTAACCCTGTTTTATTGATTGGCTGCACAGTGCATTGGCAAACCCATGGTTGACCAAACACAGACAGGGCCTTTGTCCTAATATTGCTGTGTACTGTGCACTGCAGTGGTTAGACCCAAGACACCTGGACTCCAGGGCTGTTTTGCAAAAATGAGAGGTTTGGCATGGATGACTTCAGAAGGGCTAGACTGCTCCAAATTTCTCCCATCATTCTATTTGAAGTCAACAGTACTTTCAGACAATCCGTGAAAGCAGGAATAGCTGTGCGTGATGGCACACGCCGGTAATGCCAGCCACAGGGAGGCCAAGTGAGGAGAATTGCAAGTTCAAGATCAGCCTGGGCAATTTAGCGAGGCCCTAAGCAATTTAGAGAGATCCTGTCTCAAAATAAAAAATAAAAGGGACTGGGGATGTGGCTCAGTGATAAAGCACCCCTTGAGTTCAATCTCCAGTACGGGAAAAAAAAAAAAAAAAAAAAAAAAGAATGGGAATAAAGATTTAAAGATTTGCAGATTATTATTACAGAGGCCAGAAGCCATCACACCCTTCAGATACCCTGTGCACTAGAAGTTATGTCGCCTGCCTTCTATCATTTCTTTCAACTTATTTCCTCCTTGAGAGTAACATGTCTTACTTTGTTTTAAAAGGCTTAGGAAACAAAATACATTCAAGGGTGTCATTAGTTATGAGCTCTTAGAAATTCAACTGCAGAGGCAATGAAACTCTCGCATCAAGCCTGCACCACAGGCTCCAGACAACCCAGGAGCTTGTGGGTGAGGATGTTGATGGGGAGCACAGGTGTATAAGGTGGATCTTGGCCTTGTGCCCTAGAACTTGTGAAACCAGAACTCTCGAAATAGGGGAAGTAGGAGATCGCAAAGCACATCCCACTCCATTGCAAGCAGCCTTCTTCTGGCCTCCAGAAAGGTCTGGTCAAAGGCCCACCTACTGGACTCCACTTACTCCAGAAAACACAGTAGTTAGGAGGCATCTTGGGTCTGATGCCTTGGAAGCAGAACCTGGGACAAAGATTTTTGTGTCAGTCATTTTTCAAGAAGCGGTCCCAGAAGAAACCCAAAGGGAGGAAGGAAAAGCTGAGAGGAAGTGAGCACAGATGTGGTTTTAGGTAACTTCTGGCCTCAGCCTGATCCCATGGAGAGTGCTGGAGCATGCATGGCACCCAGGTCATGCCACTCAAAGCAGGAGGGGTTTTTCGATCCTGCATCAGGCAGTGATCGACTGTGGACTCCCATCCCACAGGGCAGCTAAACCTCTTGGGCTTTTCTGGAGCACTGGTCACCAAGACCGACAGCAGCTGGGGTGTGAGTGCCCCTGCTGGGGAAGGACACCTGGGCCAAGCCCCAGAGTCCACTCCAGGGGGCTGAGAGGAGCAGCATGTGGCCTTAGAGCATCCGTGATCACAGTTGCTTTTGTGGTTCTTGCAGACTGCATGTCAGGCCCCTGTCCCTTCGGAGAGGTTCAGCTTCAGCCCTCGATGTCGACCTTGCCCGCCCTCAACAGAACTTTCATCTGGGATGTCAAAGCCCACAAGAGCATTGGCCTGGAGCTGCAGTTCTCTCTCCCACGCCTGAGGCAGATTGGGCCTGGGGAGAGCTGTGCAGATGGAGTCACTCACTCCATCAGCGGCCGCATCGATGCCACTGTGGTCAGGATCGGAACCTTCTGCAGCAATGGCACTGTGTCCCGGATCAAGATGCAAGAGGGAGTGAAGATGGCCTTGCACCTGCCGTGGTTCCACCCGAGAAATGTCTCTGGCTTCAGCATTGCCAACCGCTCGTCTATAAAACGTGAGTACCCCCATCCTCCCCCGATGGGTAGGCCACCATTTCTCTAGGGCAGGAATAGCTCATGGCCAGCAGTTCTGTAAGAGTCAGCTAATGCCCTAAAGAAGCTCCCACACTCCTGTAAGCCAGTTGGGCCACTTGTGAGAGCCCCCTTCTCTATTAAACAAACGGGACAGCTCTCTTTTCTTTGTCCTGTCTGCATGTGATATTTATTTTCACAAACTGATGAGGAATAGGTTCTACAGACCCACCCTCATCGCTCCTCTCTAACTTGCTTGCCCTGCCTCCATCTCCCTCAGGTTTCTATATGTGTATCAGTGATGTGCAAGTGCACGCTGACAACGCCTCCTGGGAGTTGCTTGTTAAGTGTCCTGGAATTTTGTGAGCTAGTATCAAACAGAGTCAGTATAAGCAATAACTGTATAAACTTACAATTAAGGAAAGTATTTTAGAAACCAAGGTAGTAAATACTACAAGCTCATTGCTTCCTACCTAAATATTTTACTACATTTTACTGTGATCTATGCTCTCCAGATTATTTATGACTATTCTACTGTATGGTGGACATTCAATATAATGGTGTCTATGGCCCAACTCTGTATCCAGTGGTGTTGGAAGCTTGAAGTCAGCCATGATGGAAGCATTTACACTAAGGAAATGGGCACACTCCACAAAGTCGGGCTTTTTCCCAGCTGAGTGTAAAACATACCTCCAGACTCACTCCTAGGATCTGGGAACTGTGATTGTGTAGTCACCTCCTTTTCTTTCGGGTTTGGGTTCCATTCCCGACAGGCCTGTGCATCATCGAGTCTGTGTTTGAGGGGGAAGGCTCGGCAACCCTGATGTCTGCCAACTACCCTGAAGGCTTCCCGGAGGATGAGCTAATGACCTGGCAGTTTGTGGTCCCTGCACACCTGCGGGCCAGCGTCTCCTTCCTCAACTTCAACGTCTCCAACTGTGAGAAGAAGGAGGAGCGGGTGGAGTACTACATCCCAGGCTCCACCACCAACCCCGAGGTGTTCAAGTTGGGGGACAAGCAGCCTGGGAACATGGCTGGGAACTTCAACCTCTCCCTGCAGGGCTGTGACCAAGATGCCCAAAGTCCAGGGATCCTGCGACTGCAGTTTCAAGTTTTAGTCCAGCATCCACAGAATGAAAGCAGTAAGTGAGCCCGGTTTCCCTCTCCCCATCTCCCTCACCACCCTCTTTGGTTCCCCAGGAGTCCGCTTGGGTGAGATCCCCGGCCTATTTCTCACACTGGCTCCCGGAGCGCTTGGACTCTGACCCCGAGAAGGGTTTCAGGAAGTGGGTTGCTAGGTAGCAAGAGGCTCTCTGGTGAACACCCTGCATGCAGTTTCATTTTAGCTCAGTAAGCAGCAAATGTGATCTAGGATCCAGGGTGCTAAGTTGTTTTTAATGAAGCCAGGGGAAGGCCTCCTTCTAGACCCTAGGTCTAGAACGAGATGTCCCAGCACCGTCAGCCATGATGATGGTAAATAGCAGTTTTTTGGCTGATGCCCTCTGTCACAGACACCCACTGCAAGCAGAGCCCTCTGCCAAACACTTACACAGCCCTGTAGGGTAGATGGGAATGATCTTCCTTTACTAATGAAAAACCAGAAGGTTCAGAAAGGTTATAGAACCAGCCTAGCATCACACAGCTTATCAGGAGCAGAGCAAGCTCAGAACCCAGAGCCTGTGCTCTGGAACATCCTGAGCTCCAGGCAGGTTGGATGTTATTCCACAGGCTTTACCAGGACACCATGAACATAGAAGAGGGGGGTCAAGCTCGGGACTGCAGGGAGGTCAAGGGCCCAGGATGCAAAATTTAAGGAGGCACCCACTCTGAGGAGCCTCACCCTAGTCCTGACACTATTGTGGCTTTTGAGATCAAAGCAGAAGAGTCAGTGTCTATACCTGGGCCCACTGTGCACTGGAGTCTGTGGAGGAGTGAGTTGTGACAGGTGATCCAGGACATTCGTGATGCGTGCTGAGGATGGATTCTGTCCAGAAGGCCCATTCCCATTCTTGTTTTTATTATCATTTGCTCTGGGAAGGGGGCAGAGCTGGGCAGAAACATTAGGCTGGGACATGCAATGGCTTGCTGTGTCTTTCTGCAGAGCATATAAACACCCAAAAAGTGATAGTGTGGTATCCACCCGGAGACTGCCTGACTCTTGCCACCCTGTGCGTGCGTGTGTGTGCAAATACTCATATTCAAGTGTGTCTCTTAAGACATTTTTTTTTCCTTCCACTGCCACCATTACCTAATCAGAGTGTTGAACACAGTGTGAAAGGATCTAGAAATGGAGTGGGTTTGGGTTTTAGAAGACAGAAGGGTTTGTTTATCATCTCAGTCATGGTGAAGTGCTGCTGAGAACCTCTGATGGATTCTGTTTCCTGTAACATCTGCTGGGCTGGTTTCTAAAACTAATCAAATTGTTAAACAAGCCATAAACAGCATCCAGGAGGGAGTGGATTTAGTTCTGAGAGGAGCAGAGACTGATGAACTGCGGGGCTGGGTGGATCACAGTGAGGGCCTTTAGGTGAAGGGGCTCTGTACTGTCCTAGAGGAGCGGCTCTGGCCAGCAGGAATACTTCTGGGGATAGAAGGAGGGTGGGCTGGACTTCCAAAAGCTCTGATTTCTCCAGGTCCATCTTGATGCTGTGAACCCCTGTGGGCCCTGCTTTCCCAGGGCTAGTCCAAGGAAGCCAGTCCTGTGCACCCACACGCTTGTCTGATCCAATCCTCATTCAAGAAACGGTTATGGCAGCTCAATTTGTAGGCAGGGTACCCGGGGACAAGGGCGCTGGCCTGGGAAGTCCGCTCGTGTGGATCTGTATCCCAGCTCCCCTGTTTTCCTTGTGACCAGGGCAAGTCACCTAGCTTCTCCGAGAGTCAGCTCCTCACCTGTGCGATGGAGGTGATGGGCCTGTCCTTGTAGGGGCGCTGCAAGGCCAACCTGAGAAGCCCAGGGCCGGCAGGTTGTAAGCACTCTCCTAATGCTGCCCTGCAGGGCTCTAGATCCAGGGGGATGCAGGGCTGGAAAAGACGGGGAGATGGTCCCCAGAGGTTAGGCCCAGGAGAGAAGTGATTTATAAGCAGCAGCAAATCACTCCAGGAAGGAGCTTTGATGCGTGTGGTGGGTTCAAGGCAGGAAAGCAGATCTTGGGCTGGGAGGGTACTAAGAGAGGACTCATGGCAGAGTCTGGTCCTTCCCAAGTTGCCCGGAGGCCCCAACTATGTGGTGGTGCATGCCCCTCATGACCACAGGAAGGAATCCAACTGCAACTTTGGCTTTCTTAGCTTGGGGGTGAGCAAGAAGGAGCTGAGGGGAGAGGGGCCTCAAGATGACTGAGTCCCTTGGGTCCACACCTGTGTCCTCCCTTCTCATACAAGTGCTGGAGGGAACCGCCTGCAGCTGGTGACCCCTGAGCCCTCCTGCTGGTGCACCTCCCTGAGCCCAGGCAAGGGCCTGCTGCCCTATCTGGACCTTCTTCATCCCCAGCAGCAGGGAATAGCTGCCCATGTGGCTGCTCGGCATTCCTCACAGGCTACACTGTACGTATCCATCTGCACACCTGAGTCCCACTCATTCCACCCAGTCAGGAATCTTGTCCTGTTCCTCTCTCTGTAGCCACCAGTTTCTGGTTCCAGCCTCTCCAGCCTCTCCATAAATTCATAAGTTGCACCGACCTCATGAGGCCGTATCCTATCCCAAGTGGCACAAGAACTAGAGGCGTCACCCAAGCACACAGTCCACCTGAAAAGGCAAGACAGACAGGCAGGAGCCAGGTGGCCCTGCGGAGGACCGGATGTCAGACAAAGGGAAGAGCCTTAGAAACAGGAGTGGACGCAGAGCCAGGAGACCTCCTCACGCCACAAAGGAGGGTTATCGCAGCAACCATAGAAAGCCAAAGGGCACCACAGGGATGATTTAAGAATTGAACTCTTGTGCTGATGATTTAGTGGAGAAGACATAGGAGGAGGAGGAGGAGGAGGAGGAGGAGGAGGAGGAGGAGGAGGAGGAGGAGGAGGAGAAGAGGGGGAGGAGGAGGAAGAAAGAAAAAGAAAATAAAGCCAGAGGCTGCACTGGAGGCACCCAGCCAGCCCAGACCCTTTGTCATCCATGGCCAGGCCTGACCACAGTGAGCCCAGGCTGCAAAAATATTTCTGAATGTGAGCAGCAGGCAGGTGTCACCCCGAATCTTATTGTCACCTCCACACCACCACCACCAAACTGCTATCCCTCCTCTCTCCACTTGCTGAAAGTATCAGTTGGGTTCGAGCGTACCCAGGGGACTCCTGCAGGGAACGCCTTCCCATGCTTGACCACGGCATTCCGTTTTAAGGTACGTCAGGCACAGGCTGCCCAGGACCAAAGGAATAACGGATGTGCCCAACCATGAACACACGTGTGTCCGCCACTGGCTTGATGCTCCCAAAATACATAGCTCAGAGGAGTTCACGGTCATGTCCACCAAAAAGAAAATCTGCCTGTGAATGCACTCTTTTCTGTTCTCTTCATAGTACAGAATCATCATGTCACACCGGGGTGGCTACCACTTGTACCACGAGGCCTACTTCCCCCGTGGCGTAATTCCTAGAAGATTGGAGCAGCCCTGCTGACGACAGTTACATGAGTCACTAGTGCACCTCCTGTCCACATTAGTCTCTTCAGGGGGAGCCCACTAGCCACTGCTTAATGCATCCTCCTTGAACTTTCTGAAGATACATTTACTTTCTCTGAAAATATCAAGCAAATTGGTATCTTCAAAACTCCTGGGCCAGGGAACTGGGGTTGTGGCTGAGTGGTAGAGCGCTTGCCTAGCATGTGTGAGACTGGGTTCAAACCTCAGCACCACAGAGAAAATAAATAAACAGAATAGAGGTATTGTGTCCATCTACAACTAAAAATAAATTTAAGAAAAAAGAAGCAACCCTGGGCCAGCTGGGTACAGTGGCACATACCTGTAATCCCAGGGACTCACTTCGCGAGGCTGAGACAGGAAGATCACAAGTTTGAGGTCGGACTTAGCAACTGTCTCAAAATTAAATTTTCAAGAGTTGAAGGTATAGCTCAGTGGTAGAGCATTTGTCTAGCATGCTTGAGGCCCCGGGTTTAATTCCCAGTATACGTACATAAATAGACAGGTTTATTTAGGCATGGACAGGTTTATTTAGGAAAATAGATGCAAAAATCAAGGGAGAATGGAGCCAATCTCAAAAGAGAGCCGTTTTGGGGGTGAAGCAAGGATTATATATTCAAGGGAGAACATGATCTATCTCCAGAGGAGTAGAACGGGTTTTTAAGAACATTTTAAAAAGCATTTTTCAACATTTTAAAGCCTATTTAATATTTCTAAAGGCATAAAACAGTAAGAAAGAAAAATGGAAAGAAAACTGTGTAGTTTTTCATAAAACGGAAAGTCAGGTGTTCACTGATTCATCAGACCCCAAAGTGGAGAATCAACAACCATGGGGAAAAAAACAGAAAGAAACTGGTTTGTCCCATGAAGGTACAAGAATTAGCCAGTCACCTCCAGATCTGGGGACAAGCTGAGGCTAAGAGTGGAAGTAGCCACTAGCGCACCAGGTCCTTCCTCTCTGACAGCAAGCACCGGGCGCCTGCAGCTCTTCCCCAGCCAAGGACGGTAAGGTTTCCCTTTAGACAAGACGAGACGGTCACTGACCCAAAGATCCCAGCCTTTGATGGAGGGACCAAACTAAGCACCCGGATTGCCTGGAAGTTCCCTGCCAACCATTGTGCCACCCTTCCCTGGCTAGGCCGGGATTACCTGTCCTCCTTTTTTCAGGCGATAGGCTCTTCTCTGGGGGAATCCCACCAACCCAAGAGACCCAAAAATACTAATGTTAGCTTGGGGTTGTCCTGGAAGCAGTCTGTCCAGATCACCCTACAGAGAAGCCCAGTTGACAAGCAGTTGGCAGGCATCCCACATGGCTTTCAGTGCCCTCTGGCTCCTACTGAGGAGCCAGAGACAGAGCTACAGACCCCTAAGAAGGCCAGCGAAAAAGACCAAGACCAAAACGAACGAACAGAAGAAAGGAGCCCTGAGGAGGCGGAAACCATGGAGGGAGGAAAAACAGAAACAAAAGCAGCCATCGTTAAGACCATCGTAAGCAAGAAAAGCTGTCGTATCTGTGTAAGAACAGGTTGCAAGTCTGGAGGTTTGCTTTGTGTTTTGCAGTGCTGGGGACTGAACTCAGGGCCTCGTGCTAGGCAAGTCCTCTACCGCTGAGCTCCAGGATCAGCCTTTTTAAAGTTTTGTTTTGAGACAGGGTCTCACTGAGTTGCCCAGGCTGGCCTCAAACTTACAATCCTCCCACCTTAGCCTCTCAAGTTGCTGGAATTACAGGTGCAGCCACCCAGCCCAGCCCAGGTTGTGATATATATTTTTTTATTTGTTCTAATTAGTTATATATGACAGTAGAATGCATTTTGATACATCATACATAAATGGAGTATAACTTCTCATTCTTCTGGTTGTACATGATATAGGATTACACCAGTCACAGGGTAATAATGTCCCATTCATTCTACTATCATTCCTATCCTCATAACACTTCCCCTCTCTTCAATCTTCTCTGTCTAATCCAAAGTACTCTATTTCCCCCCCACACCCCCTTATTGTGAATTAGCATCCACATTTCAGGGAAAACATTCGGTCTTTGGTTCTTTGGAATTGGCTTATTTTGCTTAGCATGATATTCCCCAGTTCTGTTCATTTACTGGCAAATGCCATAATTTCTTTCTTCTTTTAGGCTGAGTAATATTCCATTGTGTATGGATTGTGCATTGTGTATGTACCACAATTTCTTTATCCATTCATCTGTTGAGGGGCATCTAGATTGGTTCCACAATTTAGCTGAATTGAGCTGCTATAAACATTGATGTGGCTGTATCACTGTACTATGATTTTAAGTCCTTTGGGTATCAGCCAAGGAGTGGGAGAGCTGGGTCAGATGGTGGTTCCATTCCAGGTTTTCTGAGAAATCTCCATACTACTTTCCATAATGGTTGCACCAATTTGCAGTCCCACCAACAACGTATGAGTGTACCTTTTCCCCACATCCTTGCCAACACTTACTGTTGCTTGGATTCTTGATAATTGCCATTCTGACTGGAGTGAGATGAAATCTAAGGGTAGTTTTGATGTGCATTTCTCTAATTGCTAGAGATGTTGAACATCTGTTCATATATTTGTTGATGGAGTGTATATCTTCTGTGAAGTGTCTGTTCAGTTCCTTAGCCCATTTATTGCCTGGGTTATTTGATTTTTTGCTGTTAAGTTTTTGAGTTCTTTATATATCCTGGAGATTAGTGCTCTATCTGAGGTGCATGTGGGAAAGATTTTCTCCCATTCTGTAGGCTCTCTCTTCATGTTCTTGATTGTTTCCTTTGCTGTGAAGAACCTTTTTAGTTTGATTCCATCCCGTTTATTGATTCTTGATTTTACTTCTTGCACTTTAGGAGTCTTGTTAAGGAAGTCAGGTCCCAGGCTGACATGGGGAAGATTTGGGCCTACTCTCTCTTCCATTACGCACAGGGTCCAAGTTGTACTATTTTGAAGAGAATTTTAAACGTACCAAAAAGATCTCTTAGAGAAAAATTCAAGAAATGAAAAACAGAAAGGGGCTGAAAGGTAAAGATGAGGAAATCTCCCAGAAAGAGGAATTTTAAAAAAAGGAAGATAAGAAAATTTCCTGGGCAAGAAAGGAAAAGCAATCCTAGTGTGCAACATGTTAGGACTTCATAAACACTGTGTTAGTATTGTGTTTACACAGTCATGATAATACAGACACAGAATAATGATTTCACTGGTAAAAATATAACTAACTGTTGGGGAGATGGGGAGAATGAAAAAAGAAGTGTGTGTATCATACTCTACGTATTTGCTACAACTTGCTGTTTGCTCAGTACTACATCTAGGAGGTTTTTAGTGCCCCCCATTCTTTTTAACTGCTGCATAATATTCTACTTATGAGTGTCCCATAGTTTATTGAACTATCCAGTGTTGGGTGGTTTCTAGTTTTCACAGCACTGAGGGAAAATGTGGGCACACATCATCACATCACACTGCTGAGTTCCCAGGGGTGCAAGGTTTTTATTTTTATACTCGTTCTCAAGTAACTATAACAGGCTAATCCAGGCTTCTGCCAGCCACGTGGGAGAAGTACCTATTTCCCTAACCTTCCTGGCACACAGGACCACCAGATGTTCCCATCCAAGAAGGGAAAAAAAAAAAAAAAAATCTGATTTTAATTTGCTTTCTCTGGTGACAGATGACACTAAGAACTTTTCATATGCTGAATGTCTGGATACTTACGTCTCCTTTTCTGTGAACTGCTCAATCATTGCATATCACCAACAAGTTCCCCCAGGGTGTCCCTTGTCCCTGTTATTTAAAGCACCTATTGTTGACGGACATTTTAATCTTTCCATTAATTTACTGTGCTTTTAATACCTTGGGTTGACTCCACATTTACAATATTTGTTTTTATTGGAGTGCAGGTGCTTTTTCACCTTCTCCAAAAGTCATTGCAATATCATGCTAATGATGAAAACATTTCCCGACAGGCCCCGAGCTGCCTTCCTCCTGGGGAGAGGTTGTCTACTGACTCGTACCATCTCACGGGCTGCTGCTGGTCCGGCCTTCACACCTCTCGATTTGTGTTTTCAGATAAAACCTACATAGTCGACTTGAGCCAGGAGCGAACCATGTCCATCACCATCGAGCCTCGGCCGGTCAGACAGAGCCGCAAGTTTGTCCCCGGCTGCTTCGTGTGTCTGGAGTCTCGGACCTGCAGTACCAACGTCACCCTGACGCCCGGCTCCAAGCACAAGATCTCCTTCCTTTGCGATGACCTGACTCGCCTGTGGTTGAACGCGGAGAAAACCATAAGTACGTGGGTGCGCGCGTCTCCCCGGCCCGCCCTCTCTTCTCAGCGGGGCTCACTAGGTGGGTGGGGAAGGGTCTGATCTAAAACGCCCACCCAAGTGCAGGTGAGCAAGGGCAGCAAGAAGGAAGCAGGGCAGGTGCCACACGCCCCCTTTAGGACCAGCCTCAGTTGGAACGCGCCTCCTCGAAGCTCCCTGTGTCTGCGCTTATGTCTGCTGGCCTGCCAGATCCCCTGATGGAGTCGCTCCTCCGCTTAGCCTACCCAGCCCGGCCGCCCTGCACCGCCCACTGCCCGCTCACTGCCCACCTGTCTTCTCTGCATGAGACCAGGAGCCGTGAGGCCAAGAACTTTACCTACTTCCATTATTTTTTGATCCATTTAACCCCTAGTAATGCTGGGCATGTGCTGGTACTTAAAGAATGTATGATGATTGACAGGCAGAGAAACCTATTGTCCCCTCCCAGATGAGCCACCATGAGCTTTGCAGTGGCTGCTCGTAGAGTCTCTAGATGCAGGAGCTGAACCCACATGTAGGCTGACTGCCCAGGTCACTCCATCAGGAGCTGGACTTGATGGCATACACCTGTTGTCTCAGTGACTCCCGAGGCTGAGGCAAGAAGTCCCAAGTTCAAGGCCAGCCTCAGCAACTTAGTGAGACCCTGTGTCAAAATAAAAAGGACTGGGGATGTGACTCAGTGGTAAAGTGACCCTGGGTTCTGGGTTCAATCCCCGGTATCACAAAGACAAAAACCAGCTCGCTCCATTAGAAGTGCAGATTGCGAAATAAGACCTCCACAGTGCCACTCACAGATGTGATGACTGCACCAAACAGCCTCCCGGGGATGGGACACTCAGCAACTTGTCTAGGTGGAGTGGAGAACTGTGCCCTGCCTACCCGAAGCTTAGCATCTCAGATTCAAATGCAAACAAGGGGAGACCACTTCTATTCCTGAGTCCTTGCGGAAGTTTGTCCACCAGCCTAGCAGGCACTGGGAGTGGGAGAGAGCAGGAGGGGCAGCCAGCAAAGCAGACACAGGGAGCCAGAAGTGGGGGGACCGACCAGAGGGAAAAAGTCCGAAGGGAAGGAGGGATGGGCGCGGGAGCCAGGGAGGGCGACTTCCAGTCCCTGCACGTAGGGACCACTGCCTCTCTTCCAGGCTGCACGGACCACCGGTACTGTCTCAGGAAGTCCTACCAACTCCAGGTGCCCAGCGACATCCTCCAGCTGCCCGTGCCACTGCACGACTTCTCCTGGAAGCTGCTGGTGCCCAAGGACAGGCTCAGCCTGGTGCTGGTGCCAAAGCAGAAGCTGCAGCAGCACACCCACGAGAGGGCCTGCAACACCAGCTTCAGCTACCTGGTGGCCACACACCTGGCCACACCTGGCCAGGACCTGCACTACGGCTCCTTCTGCCCCGGAGGCTCCATCGAGCAGATCCAGGTGAAGCAGAACAGCTCCGTGACCCTCCGTACCTTTGCTCCCGGCTTCCAGCAAGAGGCCTACAAGCAGGGTCTGACCGTGTCCTTCGTCCCACACTTCAAAGGTAAGGGGGACCCTCGCTCTCAGCCATCTTTCTTTTTTTTAGTTGTAGATGGACACATCTCTATTTGATTTATGTATTTTTATGCGAGGATGAGGATCCAACCCAGTGCCTCACTTGTGCCAGGCAAGCCCTGTACCACTGAGCCACAACCCCAGCCTGGGCATTCATTTTTGTCCTAAGTTTTCCGAGCCCCTTAAGTTGCCAATTTGGAGAAAAGGGCTAACCGAGGGGGCTGCACCTCACGTGAGAGATCTGAAAGATGAGGAGTCCTCATCCTGACTTTCCCATCAACCTATCATGGAAAATTCCAGAAGTTTGAAAAGGAAAAAAAAAAAAAAAATGTTTCTCACAGCAGAAGGCAATGGTTGATAGGCAGCAGAACAAATAATCAGGTTCAAGTCTCTTTTAGAAGCAGGCAGGGCATAAATGAGAAATCACCAAATATTCCCCAGCCCTGAATTTTTAAGATGGGAACATAAAAATTCTTCTGCAGACATTTTTATGATTCTGCTTTTACAATTTGAAATGCTATGTGGAGAGCCCGAGGAGGAATTGGGAGAGGGAAGTGACTCTGTGGAGCCCGAGGGTCCCTCTCTGCAGCACGGTGAAGGTTAGATTAAGGTCTTCATGTCCAAGGCAATAAACCAAGGTCTAAATGGCTTACTGCAGTGACCTCTATGTGGTTGATTTTAAAAGTCACAGTCACCATTATAAGTTGCTCAGAGAACAGTGCCATTAAATTAGAGGCCATTTCAAAATTGACCAAGACCTTTATTTAAGGTTTACTCTGTACTTTTGTTCTCAGAGGCATGAGTGGGAGGGAGATGAACTTCGAGCCATAGATTAAAGTCAGTCCAGGCTTCCTGATATCTCCAAGGTTACCAGAGAAGATCCTTGTGGGGAGCCTTTGAGATTAAGACATTCTCATCAGTGTGGAATAGTGGGGTTTTATCTCACCGGAAGGCAAGGAATGGATTTATGAATGTGTTGGAAACTCTTCCCACTTTGTGATTCTAGAATTCTTCCCAGAATCTGAGGGGTTTTTTTTTTTTTTTTTTTTCAGTCTCTGAATCTGAAATTGGTGTATACCAATCCCAACGAAGCAGGGCAGTAGGCAAGCATTAGCTATGTTGAGAATATTTTCCCCCCTTTGGCAGTGCTGGGGATTGAACCCAGGGCCTTGTGCTTGCAACTCTACCAACTAAGCTATATCCCCAGCCCTGTTGAGAATATTTCTGAGAGGAAACTGATATCACCACAGGTTTGGCAAACTGGACTGTTTTCTGTTTGTTTTGTGTTTTCCAAAAGACCTGGACACCAAATCTGACTGGGACTAATTTTGCATTGACCAATACAGTAAATGTTAGTCTCATGTGGTTATTTAAATTTAAATTAAGATTAAACAAATCTAAAATGCTATTCCTCGTCGTTTTACCTTTTTGTCACTGTGACAAAATACCTGAGATTATTGACTTATAAAGAGGAAAGGTTTATTTTGTCTCACGGTTTCACAAAGTTTTCATTCCAGAGGTGCTTGGCCCTGCTGCTTTGGGGACCAGTGGCAGCATAGTACATCACAGCGGGAGCACATGACAAAAGAAACTGCTCACCTCAGGGCAGCCAGAAATCAAAGAGACAGAGGAAGGGACTAGGTTCCCAAATCCCCTTTAAAGGCACGCCCCAGTGACCTAACTTCCTCCCACTAGGCCCCTCCTTTTAAAGGATCCACCGCCCCCCAATAGTGTGCAGGCTAGCAACCAAGCCTATATAACACATGAGCCTTTGGGAGATATTTTAGATCCAAACTTTAGCACTCAGTTAAATTAGGCGTATTTCAAGTGGCAACAACACATGTGGCTGTGGATACTCTGTTGGACAGTGCAGATACAGAATATTTCCTGGGACTGGGGGTGTTGCTTAGTGGCGGAGCACTTGCTTAGTTTACGTAAGGTCCTGGGTTTGATCCCCAATATCATTATAAGAGTCAAGAATATGTTCATCATTGCAGAAAGTTCCGTTGGACAGTGCCAATCTAGCTGATTGAACAGGGTCTCCTGCACCACTCCTTTTTCTTTTTTCCATCTTGATGCAGTGAAAAAAATGTCTGTTTGGATCCCCTTCCCTTTCCTGCAGAGGATGGTATTTTCACAGTGACCCCAGACACAAAAAACAAGGTCTACCTGAGGACCCCTAACTGGGACCGAGGCCTGCCAGCCCTCTCCTCCGTGTCCTGGAACATCAGCGTGCCCAGTGATAAGGTAGCCTGCCTGACCTTCTTCAAGGAGCGTATCGGCGTGGTCTGCCAGACGGGATGGGCACTCATGCTCATCCAGGAGCAGAGGACGCAAATGGAGGAGATCTTCAACCTGGAGGAGGTCATGCTCCCCAAGCCAAGCTTCCACTATCACAACTTCTGGGTCAACATCTCCAACTGCAGCCCTGTGAGCGGCAAGCAGCTGGACCTGCTCTTCTGGGTGACTCTTAGTCCAAAGACCATGGGTAAGGACTTTTGTGGTCTTTTAGAAATGGTGGTGAACAGAAAATTTGTCATGAGGGGCTAGGAACCAGACTGGGGAGACAAGTCAGAAAACACAGAGTGAGTCCTGGTTGTCCATGCATCAGTCAGCTATTGCATCAATAATGCTGCGTAACAAACAACCCAAGAAGTTAGCAGCTTAAAACAGCCACTTAGTATTGCTCATGCATTGAATGAGTGATTCTGGTTTGAGCTGGGCTTATTGGGCTCACTCGTTGGGTCTGCCTAGATTTTTTTCTCTGCCGAACTTCTCTTCTATACTCGTAATCTCTTTCTCACATGGGGGATGTCTCTGCACTTCTGTGGTCTTCATCTGTAAAGTAGATGATGACAACTCTATCATAAAAATGTCATGGGGATTCTGTATCAGGGATTAAAAGGTTGGGGACCTGAGAGATGTGACAGAGATATGTGATCCTCCTATTTTTTATTTCATCCTGGTGAAACTTTGGATCCATGAAGTACCCCAGTGACAGGCCTTAGGGCAGGGTGGGGAGTTTGCCTCTTTCTCCAGCTTGCAGAGCCACTGAAGGGTCCATGCAAGGAAGTGCCAGCTTGGCAGGGTGGTCTGCAGTGGGATTGTGTGTACCCTTATGGCCACAGAGTGCCACAGAGTTTTGGAACCTGAGGGACCATGTAGGCTCTTTCTTCTGGCCTCTTCCCTTTCTGGGAGCCAGAGTGATTGACTATTCCCCTGAGGTCACACAGCTGATTAGCAGCAAGGGAACTGATGGGAACCCAAAGCCAGAGGTGACGATTCTCCCACACCTCGGGTCACCACCCAGGTTTTGCTCCCTCTCCTCTGTTCATTTTCCATCCTTCTAGTCCTGTTTGCTCTTTTTCTTGGCTCTCGGATGTACTTTCTCTTTCCTCCATCCAGCTGTAGGACAAGGACAGCACAGAGGACCCCTAACTGGGACCGGGGTCTGCCAGCCCTCTCCTCCGTGTCCTGGAGTCCTCTCCTCACCCTTCACCCCTGACGCCTGAGTCCCTGCTTTCTCCTGCACTCTGCTCTTCCCTCCTCCGAGACAGACTGGTGATTGGGGGAACACACCTGGTCTAGGCCAGGAGTAGCCTCTGGAGTAGATCTGGTAGGTCTCCTCAGTTGGTCCCACTTGTCTGTTGCTACGTACAAACTGCCCCAACATTTTGTGGTTTAGACAATAACCATTTTGTTGGTTCACAATTTGTGGGTCAAGAATCTGGACAGGACACAGCAGGATGACTCCTCTGCACGCCAGGGTATCTGGGTTCCCTGCAGATGCCTTGAACAGGTGAAGGTTGGCTGAGATGGAGACTCGTCTGGGGCCTTGGTTCTCATTTTGGGTTTTTCCGCCCGTGGAGTCTCCACATGGCTAGCTTGGGCTTCCTCACAGCATGGTGGTCTCAGCACAGGCAGACATCTAACACGGTCGTGCCTTCCCCTCACAGAAAAAGTGCAAGCTGGGCATAGAGCTTGGTGATAGAGTACTTACTTAGTAAGTGCAAGGCGCTGGGTTTGAGCTCCAGGACTGAGAAGAAAGAAAACAATTTTAAAAATTTTTTTAAAAAGCGCAAGCTGATAGTCTTCTTAAGGATCAAGCCCAGAACCGACACAGCCACCTTATGTTGGCCCGCCCAGACTCGGAAGAGAGGAAATAGACTCCCTGTAATGTGAGCAGTGTGTGGGTGCAGAAGGGAAGGGGCACGGGTGGCCAGCCCTGGAGACCACTCAGGTTCATCCTTGCACTGACCCTGCCTGTCTCATCTGTCTCCCTATGTCTCTGCTCACAGATCTGACTGCTGTCATCATCGCTGTGGTGGCCGGTGGGGCCTTGCTGCTGTTGGCCCTCGGCCTCATCATTTGCCTTGTGAAAAAGAAGTAAGTGGAATCTCTCCAGCTGTCTGGCTGACTTGACATCTCTCGCATGACACAGCCAAGATATAGTGTTAATTCAATAATTTTCTTGCTTCTCATTCCCCTTCCCCAAAGATTGGTGTTAAATAATATTGCCCAGGTATCAGTGAGGGTTTCAGGGGTGGGGAGGGGATTCTGTACCTCGAAGGGGATGAAGGAAAGAGAAAAGCAACAGCCTGTGACATTCTGGCTACAGCTCCTAGCTGCCTGGTCACAAGTGCCCTGTGAGTCACTCTCCGTTTGCTCATTAGATTGAACCTCCTGGGGGGCCTTGGCAGGAAGATGCTCGGTAGGCCCCGCCACCAGGCGAGGCCAGGCCTCTGGAACTTCACGCTCCCTCCCCTTGAGGAACACACAGAGTGTTGCCCCTGCTTGTTCTCCTGCAGTTTCTTAAACAGTCTGCTTTGAGCTTATTTGTTAGACTCCAGACAAGCACAGAAAGGGCATCCCCCAGATGAGAGGAGGACCCATCAACTACCTCTGCCCCACCTTCCATCCCCTCGGGAGGGCAGCTTCTGTTGCAGAAAAAGAAAATGACCTTTTCAGACAGAGTCCATGCTTTACCACCAGATTTTACGAATTCTTCTCATATCTCTGATTAAACCTATGCGAGAGAAGAGACATCTGCTTTCCGTAGCACATTTTGACCTTCCAAAAAAAACCAATAGAAAAAAATGGCTTGGAATTAATCACGAGCAAACAACTGAAATTCCTCATCCCACAAGGAGACTGTCTAGAAACGTCCCTACTGATGAGGAAGTCCTGGCTCTCTGCAGGTCCTGGAGAAGCCTCTTGTCCGTGAAATGGGGCTGTGCATACGTTGCATGGGGCAGGGGAAGGACTTCTCTTAATGAAATGTCATGCTACTGCTGCTCTCAGGAGATTCTCTTGTCCAGGACATACAGAATGTCCCACCCAATGAGGAAAGCCTGGTGTTAAGACTGAGCCCCGGTTTCTCACCAGGAGGGACGTGAGCAGAAGCAGGGTCCAGCCTTGCCTATGTGAAGCCACGAGTTGGCAGGTTTACGTAAGGCCCGTGCATGCCCAGGTTGGTGTAGGAGGGCGCACAGGTTCTGCAGTGAGAACCAACAGAGACAGCACCTTCCAACTCGCTCTCTGAGCAAGTGTTTCCTGAGGGTCTCTGGAGTGCTAGCAGGAGAGATGCTGAGGATAAAACCAGGAGCAAGATGCAGTCTCCTGTACTATCCATGGGGCGGAGGAACAAAAGAGGCAGATGAATACACAGAGAGCCTTGCATGGGTCAAGCAAGACACTGTGGGAGCATGAAGGAGGGGCATCCATTAGAGGCCTCAGGCAAGAACCCTGGGAGCCCACCCTCCTGGCCAGAGACTCCGCATAACAAGCTAACAGTACTAGATTTATTTTTATCTCAGGTCGCTGATCCACAATTAGTGAACTGCCAGCCCCGTGCATTATATGGTCCATTATGCTAATGGGGCTAATGTCCTCCATTTGAATCGCTGGTCAGCTAACAAGTCAGTGTTCCCTGCTGTTTGGCTCGCGGAGACGGAAGGCGAAGCTTTGTTTTCCAAGGCAGGGAGCGCTGATGTCCAGCCACATCCAAGCACCACAGAACGTCACACTCCAAATGTTAATGGCGTTATTGTGGAACTCAGGCACTGCGGCCCAAATTCTATCTTCGTTTTGGCTCTTTCCTCTGATGGAGGTTACTGCCGCAGGGACCTCGGCTGATGCTAAGCAGAAGATTAGCTCCACCCTTTCCTCCTGAGTCTCTTCTTGACCACCTAGAATCTAGATGGTCAGGGCTTTTTCCCACGTGAGAGAAAGAGGAAACATTAGCTACAGGAAAGCAGTATGAGTTCTAGAAGGTTGGCCCAGGTGTGCAGAGGCAGATGGGGTTTAGAACAGCTGGGACACCACTCCTTTCTAGTAAGAAAGGGGGGAAAGGATTGTCAGGTGTGCACACCACTGGATGCCAGGTAATCCATCCATCAAAGCTGATTTCAGGGGTTGGGGGTGTAGCTCAGTGGTAGAGCATGTGCTTAGCACGCACGAGGCCCTGGGCTCCATCCCCAGTTCTGGGGAGACAAAAGCCAATTTGAGCACAGACAATGTTAAAGATGTCCCTTCTAAACCCCTCTCTACCATCTATGATCCTTCCATGTCCACCTTCAACACCTGAGGCAAAAGTAGGTCATTTCCAAATGTTCCCTAGAGAACACTGCCTTTCATTTTCACATGCTAAGCAGTTTCAAGGGCTCAGGGGAGACGTGGTCGGAACTCTGCAGACTCTAACCTCCCTCAGGGGTTTAAAAAATGCTGCACATCTAAGATGGCTTTTTTTCTGACTTCTGTCTTGTTCCCTTTCTACAAATAGGAAAAAGAAAGACAAAGGCCCCGCCGTGGGCGTCTATAATGGCAACGTCAACACCCAGGTACCAAGGCAGCTAAAAAAGTTCCCTAAAGGAAGAAAGGACAATGACTCCCACGTGTACGCGGTCATCGATGACACCATGGTGTATGGACATCTGCTACAGGATTCCAACGGGTCCTTCCTCCAGGCGGAGGTGGACACTTACCGGCCCTTCCAGGGCCCCACGGGGGACTGCCCTCCCTCCCCACCCCCCATATGCTCCAGGACCCCAACTACAAAGTTGACCACAGAGGAGCTGCCCCCTTGCATCTCTCCTGAGTCTGAGAGTGAACCCTACACCTTCTCCCACCCCAACAAGGGGGAGGTGGGCAACGGGGACACAGACATTCCCTTGCTGGATACCCAGGAGCCCCTGAAGCCAGCGGAGGAACTTTAGATACCTTCCAAAGACTTCACTGAGATGCACAAGCAGGGCACCAAGACACCCTCCAGCGTTCCTGTCCAGAGCTCCTAAAGGAGCGGATGGAAGAAGAGCAGTTTTTCCTGGACACCAAGGATTTCCTGGCCACACCTGTCAGATTTCCCAGGGGACTCATTCCAGTGATGAGACAGTGAAAATGAGGGATTCTGACCTGGATACAGTTGCCACCGCTCACGTCCTTCTAAATTCAGGTTGCATTGTGGGGCAGCCCGTAATGAGAAGAGATGAGAGTCACCTGGCCCGGGGTCACCTCGAGCCCTGGATTCAGAGTGATAAATGGAGTCTTGCCCCCATGGGGGTGACAATTCTAATTCCTAGGAGCCCACCTGAGGTCCTGGCTCCCATTAGGGTCCCCTGGATGAAAACGACACTGTGCCTTATTGTTATTTATGAAGTGTTCCTATGTATTTAAGAGGTCAAAGGTATCAACTCGCAGTTCTTTTCACCTCATAATAGTAATGACTTGTGCCAACTGGTTCCTATGGCGAGGCTGTGACTTTTGCCAACCGCTAGATAAACGTGTGCTTGTCCCCTGTGAGGAGGGATCATTTGCACCCTGTCCCACTAGAAACGGGTGTGTGTTGGAGCTGCGGAGTCGGTGAGAGACTTCTGGTTCTCTCCATCTGCATATAGTTATCCCATGGCAGAAATTTACCCTGGGTCCCCTTGCCTGTTTTTTTTTTCCCCCTGCAGTGCTGGGGATTGAACCCAGGGCCTTGTGCTTGACAGGTAAGCACTCTGCCAACTGAGCTACATCTCAGTCCTCGAGTTGCCTTGTGTGGCTCTCCCAGCTACAGCAAGATTTTGACGTTTAAACAGAAATTTAGAGAATACTTTCCTCCCCTAAAAATGTTTAAATATGTACTAGAGAGGAGCCACCTGTGTTAGTTTCTATTGCTACTGCAACACATTATTTAGTGACTTAAAAACAACACAAATTAAATTTCTTACCATCTGGAGATCAGAATTCCCAAATGAGTCTCACGGGGCGAAATTTCTGAGGTAGGCAAAGCTACACCCCTGTGAGCTCTAGAGTCCCTTTCCTTGGCACTGGTCACTGGTCAGGCCTTTTGTCATACAGCATCACTGTCATTGACTGCCCTCTTCTACTTCTGGATCCAGGATGATCTCCCCACCTCAAGATCCTTACCATAATCACAGTGGAAAAGGCCCTTCCGTCACGTAAGGCACATCCAGGGGTAGGGATTGGGACACCATCTCTTGGATGCCATTCCTCTGCCTGTCGCACCTTCCTGCCACTGACACCCACAGAGGAACCACAAACCATCCAGCTCACCAGGTGTTTTGTTTTAGCCTGAAGTCTTTTTAAAGAATTTGTTAACATTTAAAATTCCAAAACATTGCATTAAAATCCAGATCGAAAGATCTGCCAGTGAGCTCACGCTCAGCCCAGTGACAACCGGCAGGACCTCCCGCGGCAGTGGGTAGAACAGCACTCCGCTCCCACCAAGCTGCCGTCCCTGTGATGGAAAGACTGAGACTCCTGTCACTGACCCAGTGAGATGCTAGACCACAGGCCTGGCAAGTCTCCTTGTGGGAAAGTCTCCTCCTAGCGTATCTCCCTCCTGTGGCCCCTTGCCCACGGGCTCTGCGCTAACCTGGGAGGAGGGCACAGTGTGGAGTTCAGTACTTCTGTGGCAAAAACCTCCCTCAAAGAATAAAGGTGCCTCGTTGTGTTCGGCAGACTCACCCTGGACGAGCACCACCTCGCCTGGTCGGGTGGTCCCAGGGGAAGGGTGTCTGACAGTCGCCTAGATGGTGTGCGTGCCAAGGTCTCTTGACCTCTTTCCAGAAGGGAGAGGGTTTATTTCTCTCATCATACCCTGTCCTTTCCGAAGGGCTGGCTCTGCCCACTTCCCTTCAGACTTGACCCCAGGTGCTAATGAACCCCACCCTGCAAGGCCAGCACGGGCGGGGGCTTCCTCCGCCCTCAGTTACCTCATGGGCCATCAGCAGGGCGAGCTCCAGCCTTCTCTCTTCTCCACCTGGCCTCTTGAGTACCTCTTGGTGCTCTGCCTGAGGTGTGCCTGGTCGTCTTTGGGTTGACCACACATATCACTTTCAGGTGCAAGGTCCCCATGTGGCCATGTCCTTTTCTGGGGGTACCAGGGATTGAACTTGGAAGCACTTAACCCCTAAGCCTCATCCCCAGTCTTTTTTTTTTTTTTTTTTTTTTTTTTTTTGGTATTTTATTTAGAGACAGGTTCTCACAGAGTTGCTTAGTGCCTTGCTGAGTTGCTGAGGCTGGCTTTGAACTCGCAATCCTCCTGCCTCAGCGTCCCAAACCACTGGGGTTACAGGCATGCACCACCACATCTGGGTGGCCATTTACTTTTAAGGGAAGACTCGAGATTCCAAGCCAAGTTGCTGGCCCCCTGATCCTGCAAGTGGATGGAATCTTCCCTGAACCCAGGTTCAGTGAAGGGGCCCAGCCTGAGCACCTGGCTCTTCTTTAAAACCCAGGCCCTACTTATGTACAATATTTCAGGGTCTCTGGAGACCAGTCAAATGTCATGTTGATTTTAGCCATGTGCCAGCCCAGTGCCCTTCCATCCTGGATCTGCAGGTACCCAGGCAGCCTTCACGCCCTGCTGCTCCATCTGTGAGCGAGGTTGGTTCACACAGGATTGATCTTTAGTGCTGCAGCTACTGCACGGGAGGGAAAGTTCTCCAGGAAGAGTCAAGAAGGCAAGCCTAGGTCCAGACCTCAGGAGAGGTTAGAGGATGGATTGTATGGACTGCAAAGCTTGACTGCAAATAATTTATTTAATGTAGATACTTTTTAGGTAGCATTTTATTCATTTCCTATGCTTTTTTAAAATAAATAAATATACAAAACAAATGCGTATCAGGTTGTTTAAATGCTCTGACTCCCTGGCTCGGTAGCAGCCTCAGTTCCCAGTGTTTCCTTTCACGGGCTTCGCAGGGGCCAGCAGTTGCTGGCATCGCTCTTCCCCGAGGGCTTGTTATACAGGGAACTGGGCTTTGGGCTGCAGCCTCTTCTCTCTTCATTTGATATCATGCAGTGTATGAAGCAGATGTTTTTTGAGCTGAAATTAAAATGATAGTCTTGGTCTGGGGATGTGGCTCAGTGGCAGAGCACTCGCCTGGCATGCATGAGGCCCTGGATTCCATCCCCAACACCATAAAAAAAAAAAAAATTATAGTCTTAGAATCTGGCTCCCACCCATTTTCAAGCCTCTGTAAGCAGATAGAAGGAAGGGAAGTTCTCCACAACTCAGGCCACAGCTCATTCTGTTCTGTTCTTGTTAAGCCATCAGCCCCTCTGTGGGGCCACTCCCACTAGCTGGCCCTGCAGAGGCCTGGGGCTGCCCTCCCGACTCACAGAGCTGCAAGCCATCACCAGCCATCAGTGTGGAAGTACAGGAAGAGGCGAGAGGATGCACCTGGAGAGGGGGCCCAAGCACACTGGGTTGAACACACCAAGGAGATCAGAGGTTGCTGCCTAGAAAACCATGCCCAAATTTAGTAAGCAATTGCTTTTGCTCACAAATCTGTATTTGATTGAGGCTCAATGGGGACTGCTCCATGTGGCCTCAGCTGGGGCGACAACCAGAATCCTCTTTGGAGATGGTTCTTATGCAGCTGGCAAGTTAATGCTGGCCATTGACTGGGAGTTTTGACTCTTGGACACTTAGGCTGCTCCACAGGGCTTTTGGGGCTTCTTCGCCACACAGCAGATGGCTTCCTAGAGGGTTTCCACAGTTAGAAAGCAGGAACTGCTCGCCTCTTGATGCCTAAGCCTGGTATTACCTCCACTCTCTTCAATGGTGTGCCTGTCACAGAGCCCATCCAGATTTAAGGAGAGGAAACAAAGGCCCCCACACAGACATCTCAGTGGAAGAGGTGTCAAAGGATTTTTGGGTACAGTGGGACAGGAAGATCAAGTGTCACACCCTTGGATGGCACTGACCACCTAGACCAACGTGGCCTTGATTACCCACAGCTGGACTACATCCCACCCATCTCTCTGACTGTCCCTTCTCCTGGATCCTACTTTCAGGCCTCAAGCTTCAGTCTTGGGCCTCGTGGCCTTTTCCCTCTGCACACTGCCCCATGAGGTCCCAAATGTGTCCCTAGTTCTATGATGACAAAGCCTAGCTGTCACCCACCTGGATGGTCCACGTTTCTTTTTTTTTTTTTTTTTTTTTTTTTTTTTATTCCTAACCTTTGCCTTATCGTGCTTTGTTCTATCTTTTAATTTCTTTTTAGCTTATTTGGTTTATTTTTAGCTCGTATTATTACTTTATTGCCTGCTCCCCCTTTTCTCCACTGTTTTTTTTAAATTTATTTTTATTGTAAACAAATGGGATACATGTTGTTTCAGTTTGTACATGGAGTAACAGCATTCCATTTGCATATTCATATATTTACATAGAGTAATGATGTTTGATTCATTCCGTTATTTTTTTCCTTCCCCCCACCCCTCCCACCTCTCTTTTCCCTCTATACAGTCCCTCCTTTCTCCATTCTTGCCCCCCTCCCACCCCCCATTAAGTGTCATCATCCGCTTATCAGTGAGATCATTCCTCTTTTGGATTTTTGAGATTGGCTTATCTCACTTAGCATGATATTCTCCAATTTCATCCATTTGCCTGCAAATGCCATCATTTTATTATTCTTTATAGCTGAGTAATATTCCATTATATATATATACCACAGTTTCTTTATCCATTCATCAATTGAAGGGCATCTAGGTTGGTTCCATAGTCTGGCTATTGTGAATTGAGCCGCTATGAACATTGATGTGGCTGTATCTCTGTAGTATGCTGATTTTAAGTCCTTTGGGTATAGGCCAAGGAGTGGGATAGCTGGGTCAAATGGTAGGTCCATTCCAAATTTTCTAAGGAATCTCCACACTGCCTTCCAGAGTGGCTGCACTAATTTGCAGTCCCACCAGCAATGTATGAGTGTACCTTTTTCCCCACATCCTCTCCAACACCTATTGTTGCTTGTATTCTTGATAATCGCCATTCTAATTGGGGTGAGATGGAATCTTAGTGTAGTTTTGATTTGCATTACTCTTATTGCTAAAGATGTTGAACAATTTTTCATATATCTGTTGATTGCTTGTACATCTTCTTTTGTGAAGTGTCTGCTCATTTCCTTAGCCCATTTGTTGATTGGGTTATTTGTATTCTTGGTGTAGAGTTTTTTGAGTTCTTTATATATTCTGGAAATTAGTGCTCTATCTGAAGTATGAGTGGCAAAGATATTCTCCCACTCTGTAGGCTCTCTCTTCACATTGCTGATAGTTTCCTTTGCTGAGAGAAAGCTATTTAGTTTGAATCTATCCCAGTTATTGATTCTTGCTTTTATTTCTTGTGCTATGGGAGTCCTGTTAAGGAAGTCTGATCCTAAGCCAACAAGGTGAAGATGTGGACCTACTTTTTCTTCTATAAGATGCAGGGTCTCTGGTCTGATTTCAAGGTCCTTAATCCATTGTGAGTTGAGTTTTGTGCAGGGTGAGAGGGGTTTAGTTTCATTCTGTTGCATATGGATTTCCAGTTTTCCCAGCACCATTTGTTGAAGAGGCTATCTTTTCTCCATTGCATATTTTTGGCACCTTTGTCTAGTATAAGAAAATTGTATTTATTTGGGTTTGTGTCCATGTCCTCTATTCTGTACCATTGATCTACCTGTCTATTTTGGTGCCAATACCATGCCGTTTTTGTTACTATTGCTTTGTAGTATAGTTGAAGTTCTGGTATTGCGATACCCCCTGTTTCATTCTTCCTGCTAAGAATTGCTTTAGCTATTCTGGGTTTCTTATTCTTCCAGATGAATTTCATGATTGCTTGCTCTATTTCTGTGAGGTACGTCATTGGGATTTTAATTGGAATTGCATTGAATCTGTATAGCACTTTTGGTAGTATGGCCATTTTGACAATATTAATTCTGCCTATCCAAGAACATGGGAGATCTTTCCATCTTCTAAGGTCTTCCTTAATTTCTTTCTTCAGTGTTTTGTAGTTTTCATTGTAGAGATCTTTTACCTTTTGGTTAGATTGATGCCCAAGTATTTTATTTTTTTTGAGGCTATTGCAAATGGAGTTGTTTTCCTCATTTCCCTTTCAGCTGTTTCATCGCTTGTGTATAAAAATGCTGTAGATTTATGCGTGTTGATTTTATACCTGCTATTTGGCTGAATTCATTGATGAGGTCTAGAAGTTTTCTGGAGGAGGTTTTTGGGTCCTCTAAATATAGAATCATGTCATCCGCAAATAGTGACAGCTTAAGTTCCTCTTTTCCTATTCGTATCCCTTTAATTTCTTTAGTCTCCCTAATTGCTCTGGCTAGAGTTTCGAGGACAATGTTGAATAGAAGTGGTGAAAGAGGACATCCCTGTCTTGTTCCTGTTTTTAAAGGGAATGGTTTCAGTTTTTCTCCATTAAGAATGATGTTGGTCATAGGCTTAGCATAAATAGCCTTTACAATGGTTCAGGTATGTTCAGATAGTAGTATCCCTATTTTTTCTAGTGTTTTGAGCATGAAGGGGTGTTGTATTTTGTCAAATGCTTTTTCTGCATCAATTGAAATAACCATATGATTCTTATCCTTAAGTCTATTGACATGATGGATTACGTTCATTGATTTACAAATGTTGAACCATCCTTGCATTCCAGGAATGAACCCCACTTGATCGTGGTGCACAATTTTCTTAATATGTTTTTGGATACAGTTTGCCAATATTTTGTTAAGGATCTTTGCATCTATATTCATCAAGGATATTGGTCTAAAATTTTCTTTCCTTGATGTGTCTTTTCCTGATTTGGGTATGAGGGTGATATTAGCTTCATAGAATGAGTTTGGTAGGGTACCCTCCTTTTCCATTTCCTGGAATACTTTGAGAAGTATTGGAATGAGTTCTTCTTTGAAGGTCTTGTAGAACTCGGCTGAGAATCCGTCTGGTCCTGGGCTTTTCTTGGATGGTAGATTTTTAATGGCTTCTTCTATTTCATTGCTTGATATTGATCTGTTTAAATCGTGTATGTCCTTCTGGTTCAGTTTGGGAGGAGCATATGTCTCTAGAAATTTGTCAATGTCTTCGGTACTTTCTATTTTGTTGGAATACAGATTTTCAAAGTAGCTTCTCATTATGTTCTGTATCTCAGTGGTGTCTGTCGTGATATTTCCTTCTGCATCATGTAGTTTAGTAATTTGAGTCTTTTCTCTCCTTCTCTTTGTTAGTGTGGCTAAGGGCTTATCTATTTTGTTTACTTTCTCAAAGAACCAACTTTTTGTTATGTCAATTTTTTGAATAGTTTCTTTTGTTTCAATTTCATTGATTTCAGCTCTGATTTTAATTATTTTCTGTCTTCTACTACTTTTGCTGTTATTCTGTTCTTCTTTTTCTAGGGCTTTGAGCTGTAATGTTAGGTCATTTAATTGTTGACTCTTCATTCTTTTCTGGAATGCACTCCATGCAATGAATTTTCCTCTTAGTACCGCTTTCATAGTGTCTCAGAGATTTTGATATGTTGTATCATCATTCTCATTGACCTCTAAGAATTTTTTAATCTCCTCCCTAATGGTCCATGTTTCTAAGAGCCTGCAGGTTTATCGGTTCATGCATCCAAGCGGTACCCCACACCTGATGACTCTAGAGGTAAATGTATTGCTCCCCTCAACTCCTCGCCCTAAATCTCCCCCTCCTTTCCTGTGAGTTCCTCTCCCATCTCTACCCTTAACTGGCAATGGAGACCTGGAGTCAGGTTCATTTTCTCAAGACTACTTAAAATTAAATCTCCAAGGTCACTTCCAATTCTAAAATGCTTTGATTCCTCTAGTCCATCCAGCCCAGAATACTGGACCCAACTTTAGTTCAGCCCTGTCACTCTAGATTCCTCCCCCATCCAGCCTCCTCCCTCTCTTCCGTCACTCCCTTTTCAGTGTGTGACTGCCTCACGCTGAAATCCCTGCCTCCAGTGAGCTCTCTGGACAAAACCCTTGGCCCTCTGCTGGATTCTGGCACCTCCAGTTTACCACCCAGCTCTCCTTAACTCTTCTTCCAACTGACCCAGGATCTCAGAGCTGAGTCCCAGTGGGGATCAAAATCCTAAGGCCCAGTGCCATGGGGCACACCTGTAATCCCAATGGCTCAGGAGGCTGAGACGGGAAGATGGCAAGTTCAAAGCCAGCCTCAGTAACTTAGAAAGGGATGTGGCTCAGTTACTAAGTACCCCTGGGTTCAACCTCCATTCTAAAAAAATATTTTTCTGGGTGTATCAAGGGAACTCCTGCCCCCAGCCTTGTATGTGACACCATTCTGGACAGCTTGTAGCGAAAGCAGCCATCCTTCCCCCTGCCTACTGATGAAAATCCTATCAGTGCTTCAGACCCAGCCAGAGAGCCCACATTCTCCAGAAAGCCCTCCAGCCCCACCAAGCTATAAATCCCAATTATCTTTCTGATTCATAATGCTGCATTTAGCCTCATTGTTAACACATTTGTACTTGCCTGTCTTTTAACCTAATAAGATCGTACTTTTCCCAGATGCAGGGGCCCATGTCTTGTATTTCATTCATCTGCCTCACGCTCCCCCAACACAATGGGTGCCCTAGAAATAACATCTGTTACACTCACCAATCCAAATAGGTGCACTTAAAGCGTGGATTTCAGGCAGGTGTTCTCAGGCTTCCTGATGGAGGGAAGGAGGTTGATGTCAAACACTGTTAAGAGCTTTACAAACCTTATCCTATGTCACCCTCTGATGATCCCAGGAGCAAAGTTCATCTTCAGTTTACTGGAAGAAAAGGAAGCCCAGTAAGGTAGACTTACCTGGCCAAGGTCACAAACCAGCAGGAGGCGGGGCAGCAAGGGCTCGGCCTCTCAGCAGCGCCCTCTGCTGCTAGGCTGGACTTGAGCTGAGAGACAGGTTTAAGAGAGGGGATGCTAGGGAGTCTGGTAGACCTCAGAGCTCCCCAAGGGGTCCTAGTCTCCTCTGTCTTCATTCCTTCCTCCAAGAGGCCATACATTTTGGAGGACAGAGCAAGCCTGCTTCCACCTACAAACCCCTTCTGGCAGCTCCTCCCCCATGGCAGGCACCTCAAGGGTCTGGGGTTCCAGGCACACAGCAAAGCTCCAGCCCCCCAGGCCACTGCCAGGCCTGCCTCCTCCACCCTCGCCCTGCCCTTCAACCTATGCCTCTCCAGACTCCTGCTTCCCTGGAAAGAGGGTGGTCCCACTTACACCCAGGTGGCTTTGGGAGTGTGTCAAAGCGGTGCCACATCAAGGCATCCTTGGCCTGCCCTCCAGGACATGCAAACAAATCCCAGTCCCGAGGCTCACCTTCCTCTGTGTGAGGGATTTACAGGGCTGCTTCTTGGCTTTCAGGAGGCATGGAACTCAGTCCCCACCTGGCTGGTTCCCTCCCCTGCCTCTGGCCTCCTAAGACTAAGGCACCTCCAGTTTACCACCCAGGTGTCCTGGGTTTCAGGAGCGAGCCAGCATTGCCTCTTCCCCACCCTGTGACGAATGACTTCCGCACCCTGTGACGAATGAGGGGACAGTAGGGAGCTGGATTATGGACCTTTGAAGCCCAGACAACAACTAGCTGGGAAAATATGAGCTGTGAGTATCCCACAGGACTCCAAAGAAGAGACAGGGAATTGATGTCAGGCAGGAGCCCCGGCCTCGCCCTCTGCCTTGGGCCAGGAGACACAGGCACGGCCAGCAAATGCTGGAGGTCTGGGGGTCACTCCTGGTGTGAGTCAGCCCACTGCAAAGCCCTAGGGCAGGTCCCTGGTCCCCCAGTGGGCTATAGCACAGGGCTCAGAGCTCAGAAGGGCCACACTTAGCCTCTGCTATTGCCAGCTCAAACTCCTTAATAATTTCCAAACCAGGCACCAGCATTTGTAATTTGCACTGGGTTCCCACAAATTATGTAGCAGCCCTGCCTGGAATTGGGACTGTTACCTTCCCCTTTCAGAGGGAGAAGCTGTCTTTAAGAGGTTCAGTTACTTACAGGGACCCTGCAGCTAAGTGGCACAACCAAGATTTGAGTCTGGATGCCCCTTAAGCCCCATTGTCCTCTTTCCTCAAGGTGCTGGCCCCTGCCTCCCCCTCCCCCTCTCCTTTTCTATCCTGTCACCAGATTTTTAATTGGTCGGCCTTATGCCAACCACTACACTTCAAATCCACCTTTCTTACCTTCTTTGTACTCCTTTATATTTATCTCTCTCTAAAAAGCTAGATATCTTATTTATTCATCTTGCTCCTTGTTGTTCCTCCGACTAAACTATAAGCTTCACCTGGCATTATTGGTGTGTTTTGCTCTCCCTCATCCCCAGGACCTGGAATGGTACCTGGCACATGGAAGGTAGTTTCAGGTCACATAACAAAAACCAATAGTCATTTAAATAAGATATGTCATTATTTGGCATTTACAATTTTTTCACACTTGAAAATGAGCATGTTTTTGGCAGTCTTCGGATGAAGGGCATTGTATAATACAAGTGCAGCCCATTGTAACCCCATAAAAAGAGCCAGTCTAGCTGGAACATGCTGATATTTTGTTTTGTTTTGTTACATTACAGGAATTAACCCCAAAGTACAATTTGTCACCAAAAGCCTATGCTTGTCGCATAGACAGTGCTCACCAATGAGGCCCAAGTGAGCTCATTTGCAAGATGAACAAGCTATTTGGAACTGTCCATCCATTTGGGAGCTTTTCTCACACTGCTGAGTTAATTGTTTTCACTGACGCTGAGCAGGGCCTAGGTCTGTTGAGACCCGTGGTCTCTTCAGACTTTCTTGAGGGCTGTGCTTGTCCTTCAGAAGGCCTCTAAGGAAAAGAATAGATTCTGGTTCTAGATTCTATGGCTCAAACCCAAAGTCTCTCAGTGTGGTTTCTCAAAATCTGTGTCGAATTACCTGGGTTTCTTATATAAAATGCAAACTCCTGAGCCCCATGCAGAACTACAGAGTCAGGATTTCTGGACTGGAATTCAGACATTTTCAACCAGCTTCCCCCACTTTGACCAAGTGGCCGAAACCTCTCTGCAGCAAGGAGATGTAGACATGTCTTGGGCAATCTCATCCGGGGCCTCCTTCCATCTGAGACCATTCTGGGCACTGGTGGGTGGGGCTCTGAGGACAGGGATGAAGCCCAGAAAGACTATTAAGACATATATCCAGGGCCACTTGGTGCCCCTGCAGGGCTTAATGTCACCCACCTGTGATACTGTGATAAAAAGAAATATGTATTATTTGGTCTTGTTACTGAACCCATTTTGCCCATGGCACAGTAAGCCAATCATTGACAGCAAGTTTTGCAAGAGTTTATTCACAAGGTTGCCAAGCATGAGAAGACAGAGAACAAGTCTCAGACCCACTTCCCCAAGGCTAGGATGTGGGATATTTTTGGCTGAGGCATGGGGACAGGTGATTAGAGGTGAACTGAGGCAGATGGGATAGGTTAAGTCTGGAGGGTTATTTGGGAACTAGAGTGGGCGGTCCCTCCAGCTTTTCGCTTGGATTCCCTCTGCCCCTGGTTCCTGTCACAGCTGCTAAAACCCTTGGGGTCTCCATAGTGATGTGTCTTGGTGTGCTGTGCTGACTGATGGCCGAGGGCCCTGGGATAGCCTCAGGAGGGGGCTAGTTCTAGCAACCAAGTGATTCAGAGTTGAAATGTTCAATCCCACCTCCAACCTCCATGGAGGAAAGAGAAGCTGAGGGTTGAGTTGATCACAAAATGGTGATGATTTAATCAATCATGTCTAGGAAATGAAACCTCCATAAAACCCCAAAAGGATGGGGACCTGGGGAGCTTACACAGGTCAGGTACGGAGAGCTGTGCACAGGGAGGTTCCTGTGGGATGGTGCACCCAGAAGGGGATTGGAAGCCCAGGCCCCTTCCTACATACTTGGCCTGTAGCACCTTTTCCATCCGGCTGTTCACCTGCATTCTTTGTCACATCCCTTATCATAAGCCAGTAAATGTAAGTGAAGGTGAGTGAGTGAGTTCTCTGATCCACTGTAGCAAATTCACCAAACTCGAGGACAGGGTTATAGGAACTCCAATTTATAGCTGCTCCATCAGAAGTATCAAACAAAACCATAGAAAAGACTCTGCAATAAAGGAACTTTTATTTGGAAACAAAGAACAGGATTGCAATCCTGGACACGCACGCACACTAGGGTGGCCTCTGAGAGGTCCAGAGAACAAAGGAAAAGCTGGGGTTCCATTGGGATTCAGGTTGTCCCCAGGAGCTGGCCAGCTCTGACTGGTGAGTGCAGCAGCTTCTATGGAAAGCTGATCTGGGTCATAGTTGGCAGTCCTTCAACAGATGCCAAGAACTAAAAATGAGTTCTTAAAGTCAGAGCTGAGATCAGGCGCAGTGGTACATGCTGGTAATCCCTCAAGAGGCTGAGGCAGGAGGATCGGAGTCCAAAGCCAGCCTCAGCCCCTTAGCAAGGCACTTAGCTGCTCGGTGAGACCCTGTCTCTAAATAAAATACAAGAAAGGGCTGGGGATGTGGCTCAGTGGGTAAGTACCTTTGGGTTCAATCCCCAGTACCAAAAAAAAAAAAAAAAAAAAAAACAAAGAAAGAAAGAAAGAAAGAAAGAAAAAGGGTAAGGCCAAGGGCTAGGGGTGGGCTCAGTGGCAGAGCAGAGCAGTTGCCTAACTGACCTGAGGCCTGGGTTCCATCCCCAGTACTAGGGAGGAAAAAAAAAAAAAAAAAAAAAAGACATGGCAGGCTGTTCCACTGCATTGTCCTAGGGGGCAGCTCCTGAATAGTCCTTTGTGACCTTATCGTTTTTCCCCAACACCCTCCCAGTTCTGTTTAGATGGGTATGACAACGCTTCATTTGTGTCCTTAATTTCCACAGAAGCCCAAGGTCACGCCCTGGGGTTTGTAATTGCTGTCTAAAGTCAGGGCAGTCCTGGACAACCGAGCCCCCACCCCTGGGATCTAACGGTAGTTCCAGGTACAGAGTGACAGAATGGAATTGGAGGCCACCTGATCCTGCGGACTTGGGCATGATAGACAGGGAACCAAGCCAGGTGAGTGGGAAGGCGCAGGTGAGGCTTTCATGGTGGGGCCAGGGTCGCCTGGAGGAGAAGGGGGACGGCACTGATGGTGAAGTGACCCACTGACCACGGGACAGCCCCTAACTTCATTACAAGGCCATCTGCAGGCTGAATGACAGCTCAGGCACCATGACAGTTGACAATGGCCATCACAAGGACCAGAAAGAATCATAAAAGGAGTCAAAAGAGGTGGTACCTGAATTCCCAGGAAATCTCCACCCACTCCTTAGGTGGGGTAGAAGAGGTAAGGATAGAAAAGAAGCACCTGGAACAAAACAAGATTGGCCATGATTAAAAGTCCAGATTCCAAGGTCATGTTCACCTACCTTTATCACAAACAGGGCTATTAGATCAATTACCAGACCTTATCCACAGGTACACCAATGTCCTATGGTTTAAATTCAGAAAGCAGAACGTGTGGAAAACAAGAAGGAAAAAATGATCCCCCCCTGGTAATGGTCAATGTCTAGCTCCCAACACAAAGAAGAACTAAAGCCACCCTCTTAGATGGTGTCTGCTCTACAGATTTCAGCACTTACTCCTGAGATGAAGCTATCCTGTCCCTCTTCAAACCCACACTCTCCTTGACATGTCCTTCAATTTCTTTCTATGTCAACCTCCAGGACCCTCACAGCCTGAGTTGAGGTCCACCTCCTTTCTGGGGAGACTCTTCAGGACCCCCATCCCAGAGACACTCCCAGAAAAGGCATGAATATTCCTCCCCTTTATTAGCGCTCCCTCTCCCTATACCTATAATGTCCCCATCCCGAGTGTCAAAAAAATGATCTATCAGTCGGATGCCATGGCAAATGCCTGTAATCCCAGAGGCTCAGGAGGCTGAGGCAGGAGGATCAGAAGTTCAAACTCAGCCTTAGTAACTTAGCGAGGCTCTAAGCAACTCAGTGAGACCCTGTCTCTAAATAAAAATACGAAAAAGGGCTGGGGATGTGTCTTAGTGTTTAAGCGCCCCTGGGTTCAATCCCCAGTAACCCCCACCCCCCTCAAAAAGAAAAAAAAAAAAAAAGATCTATCAGCCTTTCTTCCCACTTCTCTTAATTTGGACCAAAAATAAACCTTCTTTACTGCTTAGCGAGGGTTTGGCTCTGTTACTGGTTTCATAATTCGAAAAGGGGAAAAGGACCCTGTTTAGATTCAAAAATGGATAACATCACCTCTCATCCCCACTACAACCAATATCGTATTATAAGCACCCAGTTTATCTAGAGAAATGGTAAAACAACATAGCAATTTTTACTGTGTTCCAATTACAAAGCCCTGGATTTCACAGTGTCTCATGCAGCAATCTCACCTTACTCTTTTGGATTCTTAATATTGTGACATACAACACCCACCCATGAGCATAGAAAAATCCCCAGGCAAGTTCAAATACCCCTAACATCTTGCAGAAAAATTATATGATTCAGAGAAATACATGACTTCCCCAATAATTGGCATCAAAAAAGGAAAGGGAATACCCAAATCATGAAATCCTAAATCTTCTATAGAGGCAGGTAAGATGCCCCAGCTCTAACTCTTGGGATTATGTGCATCACAAATTTAACTCTAAGTAACCTGTGGATTTATGGCCCTCTAGAACATTAACCAGATTTGTGTTCAACTTAAAAAGAGAGAGAAATTTTGGTGTGCTTTTCCCAGTTCCTCAGATGCTCTGGGAACCAACTTACCATCTCACTGGTTCCTCGCTGATGAAAACATTGAATAAAATCTGTGTCTCATTCTATTTTGCATTAGAGTCATGTTTGAACTTGCGTTTTGACATGGGAACTGTCCACGGAGCCTGCTGGCACAGTATGAATAAACCTTGTCCTCAGTTCCCTGGCTCCAGACATCCAGTCCCACAAGAAGCTGTCCGGTTGGTGGAGACCAGCTCATGGAGGCCAACACTAGTTGTCCCAGGCATGGGAGAGGGAGGGCTCAATCCCACTAGCATCCACAGTAGGAGGGAGATGCCAGGTGAATGTCCCCCCAAAATCAGAAGGCCATTGGTAACTGGAGATGGATATCAAGCAACCAAAATGACAAATGTCAGCCTTCCCTCCTCAGGCCTGCTGTAACCTTCAATGACACTCTGGCTTGAGAAGGTGTGAAGCTCTCCCTAGACCAGTCATGTCACCAACTTTGCTGCAAAGGAGAACCAGATGTGGAGGAGGCTGGGCTTTGAGGAAATCACGGCTGCTGGGTGGCTTCTCCTCTCACTGAAGAGTGCTCCGGAGCAAGCCCCCCAGGGAAGCCACAGGACACTCGCCCACCATTCTGCCAAGGAGATTGTAGGGGGCTGTGACGTTTGCACACATGGGTATTGCAGAGGTTCATCCCCTCCAAAGTTCACGCTGAACTTTGCCCTTGTGGAGGTGTTGGGTGGTGGGGCCTTTAAGAGGGGACCAAGTAGATAAGAGAATCCATGCCTTTCCTGTAGCATAGGAGTGGATTTGCTCTGAGCTCGTGGAATTGAGTTCGTTACCACAAGAGCAGGTTGTTATGAAGCGTGCCAGCCCCTTATATAACCTGCTTCTCCTTCTGCTCTTCCACCTTCTCGTGATACAGCACAGGATCCCCACCTGGAACCGAGCAGATGCTGCCACCATGCCCTGGGACTTCCCAGCCTCCAGAACTGCCTGCCAAAGAAACGTTTTTTTAAGAATAACTTACCCAGTCTCAGGTATTCCGTTATAGTGACAGAAAATGAACTAAGACAGTTATGATCTGAAACCCAATCGTCCTCATTTTCAGGAAACTTTTTCCCCTAGACTGAAGAAGACCTTGGAATTGTCAAGAACTCACTGACAAATACCAGTTATGTGACCTGGACAAGAAATATAACTTTTCTAAACCAAAACTTCCTCAAGTATAAATTGTGAGCAACCCTTAAATGATTAGCATGCCTACACACAGAGCTGAGCAGCAACCTGAAGACAAATAAAATATGGAGGCAGAAATGCCAAGCCTTGTCCTACATTGAGGTATCTACTGGGCATCTGCCAACCTAAGAGTCAGTGCTTTTAGCAAAAGCAGCTTCTCGACATTTTTTTAACAATAGGAGAGCCTGGTTACTCCTTATGAGGCTAATAGCTGGAACAGACCAGAAGGTGTGTGGTTATGGTTGGTTTGCATCTTAAATGTTCCCCAAACTCATGTGTTCAAAGTTTGGTCCCCAGTGGATGGATGGCACAATTGGGAGGTGGTGGAAACTTTGGGAGGTGGGGCCTCTCTTCTCTCTCTCTCTCTCTCTCTCTTTCTCTCTCTCTCTCTCTCTCTCTCTCTCTCTCTCTCTCTCTCTCTCTCTCTCTCTCTCTCTCTCTCTCTCTCTCTCTCTCTCTCTCTCCCTCCCCACCACCACTCCAATTGTGATGTTCTGACTTACCATAGGCCCAAAGAAATGGGGCCAAGGAACCACAAACTGAAACCTCTGAAACTTTGAGCCAAAATAAATATTTCCTTCTTTTCAGTTAATTTTCTCAGGCATTTTTTTTTCACAACTGAAATCTGACAAATACCTTGTGGTGGCAGAAATCTGCTCAAACCGTGTTGGGACCCTCTTCCACAGCACCTCGGGTGACTCGGATTCCTTCCGTTCCCTGATCCTCAGCTATTGACCTCTCAGGCCAAATGTCCTCAGTAACTGAAATCAGCCCTGGGAGAGGCCCCACTGGACTCCAGCTCCAGCTGCTGACATGACTTGAGGCCTTTGCTAGCTTCTTCAACCTGCCCAGGGACAGGGATTGAGAGCCATTAGGCTGCTCCTTGGAGTTTGGGCGAGAACCCAGCATGGAGGAGGGGCTGCCTGGAAAATGGTTTCATGGTCGCTACGTAATTTGAAAAGGAAATGTGTTTTTAGTCAAGATCCTACAGACTTGGATTGGGTGGGCGCTTTGGGCCCTGGGCTGGCTCACTGGCTCTCAGGAGGCCAGCAGGGCCCGTTCCATTCTTGATCTCTTTCTTCTCACAAAACACTAATTGCCTGGCTGCCTGCCACCCACAGTGCTCCTGAGCTGGTTTGCAGGCTGAGCACAGGCAGGATCAACTGATGTTTCTAGGTTAAGTCTCTTCCCCCTTCCGCCCCAGGGACTGTCCCCAAGCCCCAATAGAGCCTGCCACCCCTCACTCCACTGTGAGGACCACCTGCAGGCTTAGTTTTGTGGGATTTTGTTCTCCATGGGAAGAACCATATGCTGGTTAATTATACCATCTCCTTTGATTTTCAAAGCACAGTCAAGAAAATAATTTAGTTTTTGTTTGTTTGTTGTTGTTTGTGGAGGGTACCAGGGATTGAACTCAGGGGTACTCGACCACTGAGCCACATCCCCAGTCCTTTTTTTTTTTTCTTTTTTTTTTTTTTTTGTATTTTATTTAGAGACAGGGTCTCACTGAGTTGCTGAGTGCCTCGCTGTTGCTGAGGCTGGTTTTGAACTCTAGATCCTCCTGCTTCAGCCTCCCGAGCCTCTGGGACATAATTTCATTTCATCTTACACTCAGCACAGTATGCCTGGCACCTAATGACTCCATAAACTCTGAACTGAATTGGTTCCTGGAACCACTCATAATCTTCTTCCTCGGGAAATGAAACTTGGTTGGTTTCTTGTTGATTGAGACCCAGACTCTGAGTATATTGCTTGCTTCTTTAATGGAATCCTAGGCCAGTGGTTCCAACAAATCAGATCCAACCACTCACTCTAAAAACCAAATGGAAAAGTAATGGCAAAAAAGCAGGAATCGGTATGGTTATCCCTGGAAGACGAGGGAACCAGTTTCCACGCCTATCAGCAGGGTGCTGACGTGAGCACCAGAGGAGAGGTAGGTAAAGGGGACCGGAAGTACGCACAGTTAAGCAGTCTTGGTGAAACTGTGGTCTAGTGGATCATTATCTCAGGATTGGTCAAGAGTCCTTGTCACAGATATTTTTGAATCAGACCTGTCGTTCCTGTAATATAAGGTAACTGACTCAGAGCAAAGTTGACCCTTGCAAAATGGAGGCAGAGATGCCAGTTTTTGTACATCTGCAGGCCTAAATGAATAGTCCGTGTTTTAGTAAAAGCAATCTTTATATCCTTGTGACAATTTGAAGACAATTGATACATTGCTATTATGGTTGATTTTATGCCATCTTGATTGGGTCACAAGATACCTGGACATTGGATTAAACGTTTATTCTGAGTTTCTCCTCCCCGCTACATACTCGTCCTTTAGAATGACAAAAAACTAAGCTATATGTATCATTTGCTGTTATCTGACCAAATGCTCTTTGTTTCGTTACAGAGCAAGAAGCTAAGGCAGCCACAGAGGTCCTTGATTACTGATTCTTGCTATCACCCTGGGAAAACTTCAGACATGGTCGCTCAGAGTGGCAGGTGTAAGTTTATTAGAAGGCATAGGAAAGGGGGAAAAGGAGACACTCTCAAGAGAGAAAGGGAGCCTCTCAGAAAGGCGAGGAACAGCACAGGTCCTCCTGCCCTCCAGTTTTATTGGGTGTCCCAGGGAAATTTCCAGAGAGTCGCACCCAGGTTCACTCTTGACTTCTGACTGACAGCAGGATTGCATCAAACTTTCAAGTCCCCACTATGCATGGTCTTACCCCATGGAGGGGAAATTTTACTATTATAGTGACATGCTAAAGATCGAAGACAACTCTAAGTCACTTTGGTCTGCACAGGCTGGTTCTAATTGAAACTTTTTTCTATCGATTTTACAGTCAGGGGGCTTTGCTTCTAATTATCCTATCTCCCCAAGTTCTGGGATCTGGTCTGTGTAAAGTTCACAGAACTCCCCTCCTCCCAGGCAATTTGTTCTTCTTATCCACAGGGAGGAGCTTTTTGAGCCTGCATGTCTCCTGCAGATGATAGATTGTCGAGAAATGTAGCTCATCCTATGACTGAAGCCAAGCATGGCTGAGGGTAAATTGTTTTTTAAAAGAAAGTATGTGTTGGGCTGGGGAGATAGCTCAGTTGGTAGAGCGCTTACCTCGCAAGCCCAAGGCCCTGGGTTCAATCCCCAGCACCGCAAAAAAAAAAAAAAAAAAAAAAAAAGCATGTGGAATCCAAGTGCCTTGGTGCACACCTATAATCCCAGAGGCTTGGGAGGAGGATTGCAAGTTCAAAGCTAGTCTCAGCCACTTAGCAAGGTCCTAGGCAACTTACTGAGACCCTGTTTCAAAATTAAAACTAAAGGGAGCTGGAGATGTGTCTCAGTGGTTAAGCGCCCCTGGGTTCAATGCCTGGTACCAAAAGAAAGATAAGAAAGCATGTGGGTTTGGGGAGTCAGTACCCTGGGCCCACCTTATAGAATTATCCCCTTAACCTCATGTTCCCACCGCTTATGTTTGTCTGTTACCTATCAATTTCCCCTGGGGGGGCAGGAGGAGCAAAGAATTATGAAAAATCAGAATTAGAAGGAGGATCATTAAAAATGATTTAGTGACCAAGCATTCATTTTACAGACCAGGAGAACCAGGCCCTATTGAAGGAAGGATAATTGGAAATGTGCTTTTCAGAGGTGATCCTTTCCCAACCAGGGTCAGATATTTCTTTCAGAAATCTTCCTCACTTCTTCTTGAAAGCCAACCCAGTGACATTTCTGCAAATAACGGTCTCTTTGACAAGCACTGGCAACACAGATACTCTGATAATGAAGACAAAAAATGCCTTATCCTTAAAAAAAAAAAACCTAGTGTCAAATCACTCTGATTTATACAAGATGAAGTTGTATTTTCAGTTATGTTTCCCTTAAATAACCTGAATAACAAGGACCTTTCAACATAATAGAGCCTTTGTCTTTGGTGCTAAAAAAATAAAAAATTGGTCCAATTTATTTTCTGCAGGCCAGGGACATTGATTTTTAAGATAAAAATTTGCACTTGCTACAGTTGCTGCCAATGTAGATTTCTTGCACAAATACATCAAGATGCTTCTCTTTATCTTCAGATCCTTGCGAGGGGTTGAGTAATAATTGAACTTGGCACCACATCTGCTTTGATTTGCATGAAGGATTTTAGTGCTGGTGGCACTAAACCATATGGTATCAATTCAGATGGATGCTCAATTCAATCCCATTATTTCTGTTCATGCTTACTGAATACCTACTATGTGCAAGATACCTAGCTATGTGCTGAGGGAGAGGTTTCCATGCATTTGAATGCCATTTGAACATTCATTCAACATGGCTCCACCTGAGGTGCTAATGTTTCCATCCCAGTAGATGCTTTCCTGAGCTGTTAAGACACCTCTAAAGTAGAAGAGGAATGTGGCTGGAAAAGCAATAATAAAATGCAATGAGGGTCCTTTGACCATTTTTGTTTGTTTGTTTGTTTTGGTTTTGGGTACTGAACTCAGGGGCGCTTGACCACTGAGCCACACCCCCAGCCCTATTTTGTATTTTATTTAGAGACTGGCTTTCACTGAATTGCTTAGTGCCTCACTTTTGCTGAGGCTGGCTTTGAACTTGCGAACCTCCTGCCTCAGCCTCCCAAGTCGCTGAGATTACAGGCCTGCACCACCATGCCTGGCCTTTGCTGGGTTTTATTTGGTTTCCTCAACTCTGAGCTTTTGTTTCTAGCATGGCTCCTAAGGCAACAAGACCACATTTCAAGTTCAGTCAGCAAACAGACCACAGTCCATTAATCCATAAACTAAGTAAAACACATTGCCATGATTTCCCAGCAAAATTCTTTTAATAACTTTCATTTTGGACACTAAAAGAGAAAAGCATGCATTGCCATGTTCCACAGAAACGCTGAAGGTCAGCAGTTCAAAGTTACAGGGTTTTGTTTCCGTAAGAAACAAGTCAACCTTGAGTGCATACCTCTGCATAGGGTTTCTTTTAGGAACAGAAACCTCCAGTGTCCTAACCTGAAGGGGAGAGGAAAGCCATATGTGGACCTGTTGTGGTTTGGCTTATGAAACGAGCCCCAAAGCCTCCACCTCCAGTGAAGCCATGGGACTTATGGGAAGTGACCAGATCGGGAGGGCTGTGACCTCACCAGTGGATCAAGCCATTGATAGCTGAATGGACTACTGGGAGGTGGTAGGAACTGGAGAGGGTGGGGCATGGTCAGAGGAAGTAGTTCACTGAGGTCACGCGCTGGTGGGAGTGGGAGATATTTCTTGTTCCTGGTCCAGTGGAGCCAGCCAACCATAGTCACCAAAACCTCTGAAACCATGGGCCAAAATACACCTTTCCTCCTCTAAGTTGTTCTCAGGTATTTGTTGCAGCAACAGAAAGCTCACTAGCCAAGGCCATTAGGGAACTGCAAAATCAGGTTCAGCTGGGAAGGATGTCACCCTGGGCACTCTCCACACATCTCATTGTCACTGGCTTGGTGGATTGGTGTTCTCCATCAGAAGAATCAGTTAAAGGCACAACTGTGAAAGGACCAAGTCTCTTTACTGGGACTCCAGACTCAAGCAGAGGGAACACAAAGCATCAACCATGAGAGCGTCAAACTGCTTCCTGAACAAAGAAGGGAGTTATTTTTTATTCCTAGATAAGGATTGCAGGGGTGGCCTAGAGTCTGGGGATTTTCATGGGCTCTGGGCACGTGTTCTGAGGTGTTTTCTTTGCGGGTCCTGTTCAAGCACTTCAGCCTGGAGAGAGGGCGGTCAGCCTGGGGCAAATGTTCCCTGCCTCCCTGCAGGATCATCTTGGCCTTGTGATGGGGATGTGTTGTGTGGCGGCAGCTGGTGAGAGAACACACCGGTGGGAGCAGAAGAGAATGCAGATCACACAGGTAACAAGACAGGCTTCGTGGAGAGCCCTCAAGGACTGGGGGCTCCCAGAGGGAGAGGATCATCCCTAAGACAGACCTAGAGCAACAGAGTTAAGAGCCCTCTCCTAACAGCTGGCCGTGCATAGAAACCAGGCGTTCTGCAGAAGAGCTGCGTCTTCCCTACTTAACTGGCAAGTGTTGGTGTACAAATGCCCCAAACTTCCAGTAGACTTGCAAAAATGTAACTCTCCTTCACTCCCTCCCTCCCTTCCTTTCTCTCTCCCTCCCTTCCTCTCTCTCTCTCTCTCTCTCACACACACATACATACACCCCTTCTATACGTTGAGGGAACAATTGTGTCAGAAAGCATTGCACTTTTAAAACCGATGGCATGCAATATGTTTTCTCCTCAGTGACATCTGAGAGAGGTGTACCCACGCCTGCCCTTCCATCCTATTAACTGTATTTGGAATGTAATTTGGACTTTCCCCACCCATCTTAAAATCTATGGAGTCTTGGGGACTATCGGTAGAAATTTTCCTTATGAATACTAGATGGAAAACATTGAGAGATAGGTTCTGTGAGATTAAGTACTAAAAATCCAGAGGCCGTTCTAGAAAATGGTCATTGGTGACATCTGGAACATGTGCTTGTACTTTAAAACAGGAAAAAAAAAAAAAACGATTGGGTGTGGTGGTGCACACCTGTGATCCCAGCAGCTTGGGAAGCTGAGACAGGAGGATCATGGGTTCAAAGCCAGCCTCAGTAATTTAGCGAAACCCTGTCTCAATATAAAACATAAAAAGGATTGGAGACGTGACTCCGTGGATAAGCACCCCTGGGTTCAATCCCCAGTGTCAAAAAAAAAAAAAAGAAAGAAAGAAAGGAAAACTGAAAAAAACAAACACACACACACACACACACACACACATCCAGGGAACAGAAAAAGAGGTTTGTTTACTTGCCTTTCCCCTTGCCCGTTGATCTCTAGCTCTTTCACTCTGTGGCCAGAAGCACCAAGGGAATGCTAGAATGAGCTCTGTGTTGACAAGATGGAAACCCCAGATTCGATCCCTGTTCCCTTTGTCTTTACAATGGCTATCACAGATGCAGACAGCTTTGTCCTCACTGCAGGTCACAGACATGTACATGACAGTACCCTGTGAAGTGTGTTTGGGCCCCACCCACCTCCACCTCTCCTGCACCCTGGGAGTCTGACCAGACTGCATTGCCTGGACCTACTGCTGCTAGTTACAGGGAGGGTTTTCCAGGGCGAAGCACCTGCAAGAGCCAGGAGGGTGGACAGGCAGGTGTTGGGATAGTTCCTCTTGGTCGGCTCAGAGCTCCGGGAGGCATCTTCCGTCTAGGGCTGTGTCCCCACCCAGGGATCCCTTGCTGTGGACCTGCAGCATGATCCCAGTAGCATTGTTTGCTCAGGGTCCTTCTGCCCTCCAGGGGGTTTCTTGCCATGGCTAACATCCCCTATCATCTTGCCAAATGGTGCCAGTGTCTCTGCAGATACAGAGATAGGCACAGTCGTGTGGGACTGCAAAAATGAAACCAGGCAAGACAGTCTTAATCCTCAATGGGGGAAATTACGATTATTCTGTGACTTCTCAAAATGTTTATCAAAACATTGAAACTGTCTTACTGTCAGTAAAGGTGCCAAAAAAAAAAACAAAAAACAAAACCCAAACACTGCATAACTGCATATGCTAATTTTAAAATATCAGAAATATTGAGAATTAAAGTGTTTTCTCTGTAAAAGTCTCATCAAAAGTCTCCAGAACAGCTGGCCTCCTCCTGCCTGTGGTAACTTTGGATACAGAGTGAGCGTCTCTTCTGTGTCGTGGCAAATCGTTCTCACATTTGGATCATCTTTCCCACGTTAGCCTTTTTACTGCCAGTGTCACAAGACAGCTCCAAGAGTTCCCGTGGTGTGGTCTGGGGTTGGTGTCATTTCCCCTGGGGACATTTTCATGCTTTTGGTCACACTTTCTTCGTCTGTTTGGATAAGTTCACAGACACCACGCTCCTCTAGCTGCATCTCCAGTGTCCGGATGCTGTGGCATCCTCACATTCCCACGGCCAGCTCCTTCTTCTCTAACTCCATGTGTGTCCCTTTTGAATGTCACTTCCAGCACCATCACCCTTCATTTCTTTGAGCATTTTTATCTTTCTTGGCCAGTTCCCTCTTTCGATTATCTATTTTTGTACAATGTCACATGGGTTGATCGCTGGGAGTCAAGGAGGTGACACAAATACACACATTGCTGCCGGTGGATGAACTGAACTGACAGGTGCGCAGCCACCTGTGACTGACTGGTTTCAAAAACAGGGATGCGGGTCACACTGTACGTCTGTTGTTATGGGGCGCAACTCAAGAACAGACCGATCACCACTGAGAAGTCCAAATTTGAGAGTCTTTATTAAGCCAGAGGCTGACTGTCTCACACAATGCCCCAAAAATGGCTATTGGGAGAACAGCCCTGACCACAGGGTTGTAGGGGTTCTTATACCAAAAATCACATCATCATAAGTGTCTGTTGCTATGATTCGAAATTACAAACTAACATCATGAGATCATCAGCAGAGGCGGAAGTGGGTCAAAATGACCCTTACCCAGATGCAAACTAAAGAATGGTTACTAACATCCACACAATCACTGTTCACATGGTACATGGTTTAGGAGCAATAGGAATCAAGAGAGAGCAATTTTTCATTCCATAAGAATTGTCATTTTGCATTGCTAAACATGTCACACTAAGCAGCCCATGATGGGTACAGAGGAGGGGTGTTCCCATGGGAGAAGCTTATTTCCTACATAACATGGAGTCTCAGAGCAAAATGGAATCTGTCCAGTCATTTCCTTTAGAGTCTGGCCTATAACATTCCCATGGATTCAGATCCGTCAGTCCATCACACTGTCAGTGACTGAAGAACTAGCGGAGAAATTTGACTATCAATTAATATACTCACAATGATCTGTAACTGTGAATTATACTCACAGCTAATATATCAAGGTATCTGAAATTTGAACCATTTCTCTAGGGGACTGGGATCAAGCATATCAGAACTGTGCAAAAGGGGACAACTTACTGTCTTTTCACAACAGTCTTTAACTGAGCTGAATTTTTTTTTTTTTTTCAATGCTGAGGAGGGAACCCAGGGCTTCCTGCAGGTCTGGCACGCATGCGCCCTACCCCCAACTACTTCCCCAGCCCTTAAGCAAGTTGAATTGTTTCCTGCTGGGACCATGAGCTGGCCTCCTCCTGCCTGTGGTAACTTTGGATACAGAGTGAGCGTCTCTTCTGTGTCTTGGCAAATTGTTCTCACATTTGGATCAACTTTCCCACGTTAGCCTTTTTACTGCCGGTGTCACAAGACAGCTCCAAGAGTTCCCGTGGTGTGGTCTGGGGTTGGTGTCATTTCCCCTTTATTTTCCCCTCATAAAGGGTACAACTAATTCTCTGAGTAATGAAACAATCCATGATTCTGCCCTCCAGGAGGAGGCAGGTGGGAAGGCACTTCTTGGCCCAGGCTCTTGAAGAAGGAGGTTAGCCTATTGGAGAAGAATAATTCAAAACAAAGGCTGAGACAGCCCTGCTTAGGAACGAGGGTTGTGTTGAAAAGGCACTAGCGCTGGACCCAGCTGCCCAGCTGCAGACAGGACTCATGAAGGACTCTTGGCAGCAAGCTTTTGAGAACCAGATCAAGAATCACCATTTCTTCTTCAAGATCTTTTAATTCTCTTGCCTCCTAGCTTCCCAATCAGGTTCCACTGCACACTTCTAGTTGCCTACAATTTGCCCCTTCTTTAAAATTGAGTTTAATTTTGAGGGGATGTCAATGTACCTACTTAAAAGATTTTACTTTTTATATTTTCTTGGAGCTAAGTGCTAGGAAAAGTTCTACCTGTATGAATTTAGGGAAAAGAGAAAAATCCTTAAAGGAAGTTGATTGGTCCTTTCTCCCTTTCCTCTTACTTGATGACTGAAATGTGGATGACCATGGCTGGAGCTTCAGCAGCCATCATGGATTATGAGGTGATGGTACAGCCCAAAAATAAGAGGAAACTTGATCCCCCTTGATGACATACCAATATCTTTTGTCTTATTTAAGACCCTATTATTTAGAATTTTAAAAAAATATTTTTAGATATTGATGGACCTTTATTTTATTCATTTATTTATATGTGGTGCTGAGAATCAAACCCAGTGCCTCACACATGCTAGGCAAGTGCTCTACCACTGGGCCACAACCCCAGTGCCTTGGATTTTTATTATATGCAGCCATATCTAATTCTAACTGATAAACATGCCTACTTTCTTCTGAAATGAACTGATTGCATCAAGTCCTCCAAGTTCAACTTCCACTTCATTTCAAAATCCATACAGTGGGGCTGGGGATGTAGCTTAGTGGTAGAGCCCATGTCTAACATGCTCAAGGCCCTGGGTTCAATCCCCAGCACTGCAAAAAAGAAAAAATACATAGAAAACAATTATGAAGCCAGGTGTATTGGCGCACGCCTATAATCCCAGCAGCTGGGGAGGCTGAGGCAGGAGGATCATGAGTTCAAAGCCAGCCTCAGCAAATTAGTGAGGCCCTAAGGAACTCAGCGAAACCTGTCTCTAAATAAAATACATTTTAAAAAAAGGGCTGGAGATGTGGCTCAGTGGTTGAATGCCCCTGAGTTCAGTACCCAGTACCAAAAGAAAGAAAGAAAAACAACAATTATGAGTATGATCATTGCCAATCCTGGTTAGTATATATGGTGCCACTGTTCAGTGCTTAGAAGGTAGGGATTCACTGAGAGACAATGTCTTTCTCATATAATAAGAAACAAGGTCATAGTGGAACACACTGTATATTTTTCCTACCAGGCGAAGACAATGGTTTTTTAATTTTTTTAATTTTTAGTTATGGATGGACACAATACCTTCGTTTTGTTTATTTAGTGTTTTATGTGGTGCTGGGGATCAAACCCAGTGTCTCACGAGCGCTAGGCAAGCGTTCTACCACTAAACCACAATCCCAGCCCCCAAGACACTGGTTTTTATTCTTTTATCATCTTTTATGTAGGATAATTTTGTTTCCAAAACATTTTGATACAGTGCCATTGTCTCATGATCTCCATAACTGTGTGCCAAGGGGTGGGCTTATAGCTTTTTGCAGGTTCAATCCACAACAGCAATGGCAGAGAGGCAGTGAGGCTCACTCTCCAGGTGAGGGGACAGCTGCAGAGAGGAATCCTAACCCGGGGTCACCATGGTCCCCAGTGGGTGGGCTGCTCTCCCCTCTCATCACCCCAGAAAGTGGACTGGCTTCTAGAAACAGAGCAGATCGTAGCTTAACCGACTCCAGACCCTACTCTGCTACCCTCACTGACGGCCTTGGAGAGAACAAGTCACAGGTGAGTTGAAGAGACTGCAGGAACCGCAGATAAGCCCCGCCGGGCGTGGCTGATTTAAGAAGCTAAGAAATTTGCCTTCAGCTTCTGCATCTGCAAGCCTGGCCCCACCCTCCACTCTCCCTTCGTAAATGAAGAAACCACAGCTCAGAGATGACTCCCCGGGGCCACAGGACCAGAAAGTGGCAGAGCTAGCATCTAAACCTAGGGTTTCTTCCTGACCCAGAGTCACTGCCATTGAATAACTACAACCTGACTTAAGATTTTCCTGGTTAAGAAAACCCTTGAACCTAGAGCAAGCCCTGGCTTCCCTGCTTGCTTTTGACCTAGTGGTTTAGCTTGTCCACTATGCAACATTTTCTTACCGTACTGCCAATTCTTTTCTCAATAATGCAAAACTGGAGAGTTACTTACTCCCAGGGGCAAAACTAGCCCCATGCCATTCTCTATAAACATGGAAAATGCCAGGCAGTGGGCTAGCTCAAGAGCACTCAGGACAGCGAACTCCGCAGATGGTAGGCAGTCAGTTCTTACTAGTGAGCAGTTTAGAGAAATGGACTGCACTGGGCTGCTTTATCCTGAGAATGTGGCCTTGACTGAGATAAGCTCCCTGTGCCTCAGTTTCTCATCTGAAGACTGCATTGCTCTGTAAGGTATTTCCCGGCCCCACCCCAAGACCAGTTCTCCCATTGTACGAAGCAACAGTGCCCTCTAGTGGAGGAAGGGGCTCGCGTTTCGCAGGTTGTGCCACGATTTTCAAGGTGAAAGGTTTCATAAACCATGTTCATAAATGAGTGGCCAAAGTAAAAGCAGGTGAGGGAGAAGACAACATAAGGCCTCAGAGGCAGCCCTAGAAAATTTGGGGGGAATGTGCTTTTACAGGATTCTGCACCTCCAATCACAAATACACACCAATGCCAGCACTATTGACTATTTTCTTTTCAAAGATCTTTCATAATCATATCATAAAACATCTGAAAACTTTTTTTTCAAGACTCAGGAGGAGTCAGTGTACAGAGACAGAGCAGGTGGCACAAGAGCTCTGGAAGGCAACAGACTTGCACTGGAATTCCAGCCCCATTACTGAATGTTCTCAGCAAAGTTATCTTTGTACCCTATTTGTCTCAATTATAAAATAATTTCAGTAATAACTTCCTCCTGAGCTTATGAATATTAAATGCAATTTCTAGGTTGTTGCCAAGTTCATAGTAAACAGTTTCTGGGTCAGCATAAAAAACTGTTCATTTTCTTTCTTTTTTTTTTTTTTTATTAATGTACCCATTTGCTCTTTGCAAAGTCAAAATCAAAGGAAGAATTATTGCCTGGAAGTCTGAGCCATCCAGGATGCACCAGAGGTTGAAGCTGTTTTCAGATGAAGCAAAGCTGTGTATGCAAGTTCCCTTTAAATCCGTCGAAGTAGGGGCCTAGGGACTTCTGGGCGGCAGGGTCCAATGGGCTTCTGAATTTGTACACATCTGGGATTCAAGAGAACACAATGGCCCATGGCCACTGCAGAAAATGAAATGGCCAATGCAGGCCTGAGCGCTGCTGGGCAGAGGAGACAGCCCCACAGACAGCTTTCTTATCTGAAGGGGACCCTACAGTGACATTCCTGAGAATAGGCGGGTAGAATCCTGAACTCAGGAGTCTCAGGAACACCTAAACTTCCTTTCGAAGATGAAGAAACAATGCTCCATAGGCCATCTTCGGGGCCCATGTCTAGTGCCACCAGGACCAGCTCTAGGTTTGCTGGGGACACAGCCCCTCCTCCACTGGAACCGAGCTGCCAGGGCCCCGAGGCTCCTTCTACACTTCCTGCTTCCGGTTCTCCCTCCCCTTTGCTGGGACAGGCAGGGTGAGAAAGGCTGCAGAAAGGGCCAAATGGGAAAGGAACAGGAACAGCAGAGGGGACGAGAGAGGGGCCGAGAGAGGGGAGAGAGAGTGGGTGCAACCAGGCCTGAGTGCATGGTCCCAGCACATCAGCAAGGAAGGGCTGACCCCAAGACCCAGAGCGGAACCACCGTCCCTGCTCAGCCATCCTCACCAACACTGAGAGCAGCACTGCTCCCGGAGACAGGGTTTAGTCCCGCACTCTTCAAACTTATTTTGTTAGCATTCCCCTAACACAGTTGCTGTGCCATAGTTTAGGTGAGGAATGGTCTCCCAAGGCCTGTGTGTTGAAGGCTTGGTCCCCAGCTTGTAGAGCTATTTGGGAGGCGGTGGAACCTGTAGGTAGTGGAAGAAAGTCAGATTTTTGGGGGTGTGCTCTTGAAGAGGATATTGGGACCTCTCTTTTTTTGCTTCCTGACTACCATGAGGTGAGGTTTTTTTCTGTCATACTCTTACTGTTATGTGCTGTGCCAGACACAGGCCCAAAGGCAAGGGGGCCCAGCAAGCATGGACTAAAACCTCTGAAACAATCATGAGCCAAAATAAACCTATCCTCCTTATAAATTGATTATCTCAGGTGCTTTGTCACAGTAATGGAAAGCTGACTAGCACATATTCTTAGCACACAACTGACCAAGACATCACAGATACATTACACATTTTTATAATCAGGCAAGTAGGTTTTTTAAAAATTGGTTCATGAATCCTAGAATGAAGCAGGATTCAGCATTGACATTATTGCTATTTTTCACTCTTAGTGTTGTAAAATGAAACCTTGTTTACATAAATAAGTTGGTGGCACAGCTAGGAGTTTTGTTACCTTGTTGTCACCTAACACCTGAACTTTTAGGTATAGTTCAGAAGTGTTTAATCATTGGAAATTATTTTGTATGGTCTACTGGCTGATAATTTGGTGAGGATCTTCCCTAAAGGTAAAAAATTGGAACTACTACATTTGCAAAAGGATGGTGTTTTAGTTGGTTTTTTCATCTCTGTGACCAAAATACCTGACAAGAACTATTAGAGAAGGAAAACTTCATTTGGGCTCAGAGGTCTTTGGCTTGAGAGGTCTTCTTCCATAGACAACTGGCTCCATCTCTCTGGGTCCAAGATGAGGCAGAGCATCATGGCAGAAGGGCGTGGTGGAGGAAAGCAGCTCAGGCCATCAGGAAGCAGAGTGAGCTTCTCTCACCAGGGATAAAATATAAACTCCGAAAGTTCACCCCCAGTGACCTACCTCCTCCAGCCACACCCTGCCGGCTTGCAGTTACCACCCAGTTAATCCATATCCATGAATTAAGTCACAGATTATGTTATAACTCTTGCAATCTAATCATTTCAACCTCTAGACGTTCTTGCATTGTCTCACATGTGAGCTTTTGGGGGACACCACATAGCTAAACTATAACAGATGGTTTACCTTATCTTCTTACTTTCTCAGCCCCTACACTAATAATATTTCAAATTATCCCTTTGTTTGTCATCGCCAAAGCTTTCTACACACCATGGTAAGATCAGGATGGGTAGCAGAAGAGTGGCCTTTCTTTTGTAAAAAGGGGAAAAGGTGATTATAAAGAGAAAACAGGAGAAGAGGCTTCTGCCCCAAGCCTGTGCCCAGGTAGCTCCATTCAAAAGTTGAAAATTTAGACAGTAATTCCCTTAAAACTGTCATTATTTGTATTTCATCTAAAACATGCTCCAAAGTTTGTAACTCTGGGGCCGATCAGGGACTAGAGTTGAGTGAGGCACTCACCAGAGATATACATTTAAGGGAAGGTCAAAGAAAACCCTCCGTAAGCAGATAAATCATATCTGAAGACAATATTATTTCATATTTAATGCTAAAATATTCATAATGAACAAGATGTCAACATTTAAAATAAAAAAGATCATCAGGAGGCCAAGGTGGGAGGAGCCCAGAAGCCCAAGAGCCCAGGGCCAGCCATGAGAACCTGTCTCAAAAAATAGAGACAAAATCAGAGGACGGGTGTACCCACTTTAAAGTATGCGGGTGTCCCAAACACAAGAGCCATTAGAGACAGGGGAAAAGATGTGTAATGATTCTCTTGCCCATATTGCCACCTGCTGCTGGAGCCAGGTAATGCTCTTCCCACTGTCACAGAGGTGCGACTGTCCTCCTAAGGCAGCCATTCACTTTAGGAAGTTTGAAAAACTCCTGGCCACCCTGAGCAGGGGGGAGCAGGTGTCAAAGGATCCATAACTGAGTCACAAGACAGTTTGGGACTCAGCCTTGCCCTTCACTATCTGGACCATCTTGAACATACGGCATCGTCTGAGTCTCTTTCTGCACTTCCTACAACGGATCTCATCACCTCCTCCCATATGTTAAATTTCATGAGATGCTTTCTGTGATAACAGACTTCCTGGCACAGGGTATGTACAACATTCACTGTAAGCTGCCTTCCCACCCCACCCCACCCACACTGATCAACTATCATCGATTTGTCACTGAAGGCAAGATACAATAGAAGACAGGGAGCAAAAGGTGCTGTGGAAATTCAAACAGTGGAGCGATGGCCAGCGCTGAGGGGTGAGGAAAACGTCTCCAAGGATGTGTCACTAGAGCTGGGCTTACGGTGATTAACTGAGCCAGGTCATGCCAGGAGCTGGTCGTCAGTACCTTCTGGGGATCAGTAGGCCACCTCTTGACTTTATTTCAGGAAAGTTCCAGTCACAGGAGGCAAACCAGCCATGGCGATACAAAGGCCAATGCCTTTGTAATGAACCCTCTGTTAAATCCTGACTCAGCTACTTACTAGTTTTGTGTCCAACAGAAGCCACTGAACTTCCCTGAGCTTCCATTTCCTTTCCTGTAAAATGATGATCAGGACACATCTTATCCAGGGTGGATGAAACTAAACCAGGTGACACGTTTGAAGTTCCATCCCAGATGTGGTGGCCCATGTCTGTAATCCCAGTAGCTTGGGAGGTTGAGGCAGGAGGATCAAAAGTTCAAAGCCAGCCTCAGCAACTTAGCGAGGGCCTGTCTCAAAATAAAAAATAAAAGGGCTGGGAGTGTGGCTCAGTGGTTAAGTGCCCCTGGGTTCAATCCCTGGTGGTACTATTATACTACTACTTCTACTACTACTGATAATAATAATAATAATAATAATTTCCTGCAATGTGGTGGGCACAAAACATTCTCCATGAGAACATGAAGCAACACTTGGACCCCTGATTAGCTTTCAGTGAATAAGAAGGAAGGGGACACCTTGGCCATTGGTAGGGGAGTTTGGAGACTCCCACATTTGGCTCCTGGACCAGCCCCAAGGTGCGGTGAGGTAGAAGGTGGATGCAAAGCTCTCCACTCCTCCCCTACCCCATAGCAGGTCCCAGCATTTCAGTGCATCTCAGATCCCCAAAAGGAGGAGAAATGGAGGGTGGAGGGAGGGCGCTGGATTCCAACAGATGGAAGTGGGTTTGCAAAAAGAAACCTGAAATGTGAATAACGGCTGTAACTTAGATATCAATATCATCAGTTTGTTTCCTGACCTTGGTAAGCATGTTGTGTAAGAAAATTTCCTTGTTTTCAGGAAACACACACTGAAGTATTTAGGGATAAACGGGAATCGTGTATGCATTTACGTCAAAAATAATAAAAGGATTAAACAAAAAATAGGGAAATGATAATACTGGGGGAATCAAAAATTCTTGCAACTTCCCTGGAAGTCTGAGATTAGGTGAAAACAAAAAGTTACAAAAAGAAAAAGCCAAGGCTCGCTCTCTCCTGTCCCCCGGACCTGGCCCTCTACCCCGACCTCCCTCTGAGAATCCACGGGGGGTGTGTACCTGTGTGCTCAGCAGGCTTCTTGCACGAGCGGCTCAGGCCTTCTGGCCCCGCCTCCCAGAGTCCCGCCCCGCCCCCCGGCGTCCCGCCCCGCCCCCGTGGTCCCGCCCCGCCCGGCGCACCCAGCACAGAACGCAGGGACTCTGGGTGAAGCTGCACCGACTTTATTGCAAGAGGAGGCCCCAGGGCAGGAGCGGCAAGGGCTCCCCTGGCACTCCCCGGCGCCCTAAGATCCCCGGACCCCGCGGTCCCCGCCCCTCCCTGGGACCCCGCCACCCCCGTCCCTCCAGCCCCGGGCCCCCCTCCTCGGCCGCACTGCAAGAGGCTACACGATGGCGAACTGGCAGATGTAGGGCAGCGCGTCGCGGCAGCGCTTATCGAACCACTTGCCGTTGGCCGCACCGGCCAGGGCGGCGCAGTTCTCGGCCTTGCCGCCGTCTGGCTGCGCAGTGATCTCCGTCTCCCAGTTCTTGTAAGCTACGCGGCCGCCGGTCATGTCCACCCAGGAGCCCTCGGCTGCCATGTCGTTGAGGCCCAGCCACACCTCGGCCTCGCTGCCCACGCTCTGGCGCGCGTACTCGAACAGGGCGTCGTTCTCCGAGCCCGTCTGCGGTGTGCCCAGCGTGCCCCCGCGCGAGATGCAGTCCTCGCTCGCCTCGTGGAAGGTCTTCGGCTGGGGGAAGGCCAGGAAGCACTTCATGTGCACCTTGGTGCCCTTCAGGCAGACTGGGAGGGAGAGAGATGGCTGTCATTGCGGGTCCCCCGGTTCCAAGCCAAAGAGCCACCGCACCAGCTCCAGGAAGGCCCACCATCCTTCATCCCATCCCCTCGGATCCTTATAGCCCCTAGACTCAGGCAACAGGACCCTGCTGTGGTGGACACTGAGCCACAGGGCCCAGATCCTTGATGGAGAGGTCTTGAAGCTCCTGCCACTGGAATCCGGTGCTCTGCTGCAGAGAGCCACCTGAGAGCTGTGGGAGTGTAAAGTCCAGGTAATCGTCATTCAAAGTGGAATGATTCTGAAGGGCTCTTTCAGCTTTCTGGCTCTCGTGAGGTCACATTTGGAGGCTAACCTCAGCTGTCCCCTGCCCCATTGCATTGCACTACCTTCCCTGCCCCCCCCAAAAAGTGTGGATCAGAGACCTCTTCCCAATGGATTCACTTCCCAGGGAATCCAGCTCTGATCCTTCAGCCCTCTACGATCCCAGGGCTTGCGCTGCCAGGGTGCATGCCCATGTTGAGCTGGGACCACACTCCAGGTACCCGGGACCTGCAGTCCCTGACCTGCAATGGGCGGCGTCCCAGAACAAGCCTCCCAGGGGCTGAGTGCCAGCGCAGCCTGAGGTTGCAAGACCCTCTGATAGAAGAAACAACAGAAGAGGTGGGCTCTGGTTTTTTTTGGGTGTGGAACTCAGGACTCCAGGAATCTCAAATTGAGCCTGGCCTCAGAGATTGTTAGGAACTACTATTTGTTCAAGTCAGGGGGACAGAAGGTGTTTTCTTTAAGCAATTTGTTTCATTGCTTAACTTCTAACTTACATGTTTAGACAGGTGGGGTGCATGCCTCTTGCTGCTGCCGCCCCACAATGTCAGGGACACAGCAGTTCCACCGCCCCCATCTCACCCTCCCAACTCACTCACCTGCTCACCCGGTTACTTCCACTCCATGCAGCAAATATGGGCAGAGTGACACCTCACGTGTGTCCCTGTGGGCATCTGACAACCCTAAACAGGGGCCTGAGGTCTCACAGAGGTGTCTAGTCCCACACTTTGTCCCAACTCAGCCATCCTACCTGGTGCTGTCCTGCAGCTAAGCCAAGCCAGCCTTTCCTTCCTGCTGGGGACACTGACTCTGCCTAGGTCCCCCTAGGAATGAAGAACTTGCTTCTGGAAGTGTGCAGGAAGACAGCCCTCTGCTGGGATTGTCTCTGTGGGAGACAGCCACCTGGCCCGAGGCCATATCCCTTTCCCAAAGCAGCTGCACTCAGGGACTGACCAATGTGGCCTCTTGCCCAACCCAAGGCAGTGCTGAAGGGATGTCCCATCGCCAGGGCACCCCCTAGAGTAGATGGAGGCTTTTGTGGACTCCACAGTGCAGCTCTCTCTGCCACTTGAGCTCCCTTCTGTCCCCTCCCTGCCTCAGGTGCAGATCCTGAGAATGTCCCCCAATATTCCTCCCTCAGGCTAAGCTCTGTCTCAGGGCTGCTTCCTGGAAACAGCCCTCAACACTCCCGAGGACCCTCAGCAAACATTAGTGCCCGTGATATTATCCTACTGTCCTGTCCCTCTGATGATTCAGGCTAGCCCTCCCCCATGCCTCTGCTCCTGCCCTGCCCCCTGCTTGCAGGCTGTCTCTCTTCATCTCTTCTAATCCTGAAAGTCCCTTCAAGGCTCAAGTGATTCCATGAGCACATTGAGGCTTCTGGAGAGAGGGCCCTGGCCACCTCTGTCTCCTTATGCTTGGCAGAGTCATACTGGGTGGGTCCTTCACGTGTACTGCTGACAGGGGGAGGGGGACAAAGTGTCACCTCCACAGGCCCTGATTCATCCACGTCAGCTTGGTTGGTTTGGTTTGCTCTGGGTGGGTTCACTATCAAGGTCATTTTGGGATGTGGTAACAGAAGAAGATCCCTAAGGAGATCAGGAAGCCAGGGACTTCCTGGGAGTCAGCAGCCTCGGACGAGAGTACTTTGGACCTCTACATGTCATGGACTTTGGGCAAGGAGGTCCTCACTTACCCTCCCCTGCACTGACTTTTCACAAGTACATGGTTACACAAGTGAGAGACCTCAGAGTTAATGCTTAAGTCTACCGCTAGTCCCTCTGCTCTGTAGAAGAGAAAACTGAGGCCCAGAGTGGGCCTGTGCTCTTCTAAATGCCCCCTTTGTCGCGGACACTTTGCTTCCCAGCTGTCTTCTCCCTTGTCTGCCTCCAACATAGAGGCCAGAAAAGCTGTCTTCTTGCACTCTCCAATGCTCTTAAAGCTACAGGTGGCCACGTGTAGAGTCCTGGTCAGTGGGATGGAAGTGGAAGGGTCATACGTTCCTGACGAATGGGATAGATGTGCTGGGCCACCTTTCATCCTGCTGGTCTCAAATGGCCTCCTGCCGCCTGGATTTGGGGCCGCCATGTTGGGACCATGAGGTGAAGTTTCTGAGCAAACCACTTAACAACCACTTACTTCCAAACTCACTTTTTGTTGAAGCCACTGTCTGGTTTTCTATTAATGTAAAGACATCTCTGGAGATGCTTTTTCACTAGAATCCTCTCCCTCCCATCCGCCATGTTAAGCAGAGTATCCAAGGTTGTGTGTTTGTCCCTTCAAGAAAGATTTAGAGTGCTGATCTGCGGCAGGTACTACGCTGGACAGGGAGGGAGGAGAGACAAGGCGATCTAAAGCAGGCGTGTGTCCTTGGGGCTTAGAGTCTAATGTGGCGGGGGGCAGACATAAATCAAGACCATTACAACGGCAATAAATGTGATAAAAGAAAAAACTTTGTTCTCTGAGAGTTGGTATAGCTGAGGAGCCTGCTTGATGAGGACTTAGAGGCTCCTGAGAAGTACCCTGGAGGCTTGTCTGAGGAGACTCTTGAGCAGTCCAGACTGCCAGAACAGCATGTGCAAAGACCCTGTGCTAGGAGGGACAGAGGGTGGCACTTTCAAAGGACAGGCTAGCCAGTGTGAATGCAGAAAGGATCTGAGTGGAAGACTGCCCGGTGAGAAGTATCCTGGAGGCTTCTGAGGAGGCAGAGTGGGGAAGGACCCAGAACCCAGGAAGTGGGTGAGCTGTGCTCAGAGAAGCTGCAGGTGAGAGGGCAGACATGAACACAGGAAGGTTTGTAGATTTGCTACGAAGGAGTCAGGGTGACCCCAGGCTGGGAAGCTGAGGCATGGCAGAAAGAACGGAGCCAAGTGAGGCTCTGCTCCTCTCGGCTGTTGACAAGGTGGTCGGCTTCCTGGTGGGAAGCAAGGGCAAGGACATAGTGACAGATGACAGCCCCGTGGTGTGGTTTGCTGCCAGTGAGTTAGTGTGCGTTACATACTTGAAACAGCACCAGGCACCTCACCAGTGATGTTCACCGGTGAGAACGCATGCCGCGTCTCCCTGCCTCCTGGGCTGGAGGCCAAGGTCACAGCGGAGCGGGTGAGACGGAGGAGGGTGGAGAATGGAGACCTCAGGCCTGCGGGGGCAGGTGGCTGTGACCTTAGCCCTCAGCTGTGTGACATCCACATCTTTGCTGGGCAGGGGAGTGCAGAGCCAGGAGGGCAGAAGCCCAGCAATCCCGACTCCTGACTCCCAGCCTGGCACAGACCAGGTTGCTTCCTGCTCTGTGGGACTGGGTGCAGGATTCTCGGTGGGCCCAGCTGGGGGTGATAAGTCCTGCCTCAGATGACTCAAAGAGACAGTGTCAGTCAAACTGCTGACATGACTGTGAGTTTAGCAGGGCCCAGGCCTGCAGAAGCTGCTTAGTGGAGTGTCTCCTGGGAGCCGTGTCAGGTTGGGCCACTACCTCTGCCCCTGGAGTGGCCTGGGAGTTCACTTCTCCTGGGCAGTAGGATTCCTGTTGGAGAGCCTCCTGCCCTCTTGGACATTCCCACTGTCACACCACCCAACTGTGACCAGAGACTCAACTGCACATGCCTGGTTGGGTCTTGTCAGGGATCTCTCCAGAGGAAGCAAGCTGGGGACAGGGCTCCCTGTCCCTGCTGCCCTGGCCTGGAGGCCTGGCCTAATGCAGCCAGGGCCCTGATGCTGGCTGTCAGTCAAAGGCACGTTCCTGGCCACAGCCACCAGCCTGGGCTCCCAGCTGCACTCCTGCCCAGAGAGGGCCCACTCACCTGTCTGTAGGGCCTGCTGCTCCTTCAGCAGGGCCACCTCCTGGGCCAGGCTGTCCAGCCGGCTCTTGAGCTCCTCAAGCATCTTTGGGCTCACGACATCTGGGATGAAGTCAGGAGAAAATGGGGACAGTCACAAACACATGAAGAAGGAAGTAGAGACTGTGGCAGGGGAGGGGGGACAGGCAGAGAGGACCCAACCTGTCAATCAGCCATGAAGGGACAAGGGAAAGGACTCCCCTCAGCCTTGCTCCCTGGGTGTGCTCTCAACCACCCTGTCACCTCCAGAAGAGATGGGAGAACAGGAAGCAGGGACAAGGGTCCTTGAGATCCCAAAGGCCACTTCCCCAGGCTGGAAGAAGGAGAACAGACCAGCAGGACAGGTGCACCACCCGGGGACAACAGAGCAGAATGCAACCATGCACAGGGGCTGGCAGGTCACAGACATGGGTGACCTGGGACAAATTGCTCAGCCTCTTTGGATTGTCTCCTCATCTATAAAATGGGAGGATAACAGCCCCACTGAGAGGACTCTGGAGAAGACTAAGAGAAATAAAGCCTGTAACCACCAGCTCCCACCTGGCACAGAAGTGTGCCCACCCAGTTACAGCTGGGCAGGTGGAAGGAACCAGGTTTTCACGTTTAGCCACCAGCGCATTAGTGACGGCTGCAGGCCAGGTCCGGGCTCAGCCTTTCCACACGCTATTATGTGGTGCTGTCAATCTTATGCCTTGGGAAATGTGTCGTTCTCTACCACCAGCATTTCAAAATGGGGAAACTGAGGCCAGCCTTCTATAACCTGAGCCGGCCTGTGGGGAGCTGGATGTGTGTGCGTGGGCAGGGGCAGGCGGAAAAACAGATTTGTGTGTGTGTGTAAGTTGAGAGATCTGTGGGCGGACCCCAGTCTTTCTGAAACCCCAGGGGCTTCTGGAAGGGCTGCGCTGGGCTCGGGGTAGAGGGTGGGGAAAGGCTTTGGCGGCCCATTTGCTGTGTCTGTTTACAGTTCACATTCACGAGGGGTGAGATCAGGCCTCTGTCCCCCCATCAGACGACTTTGCAGAAAAATAGCATGCAACACACAGACTTATTATATACAGAGATTAGTGATGTAGCTTGTCAAACACGAGGGAAGAAACACCCAGATGAGCAAGGCAAAAAGAGAGGGTTGGGCGCTGGCAAACTAGCTTGGAGTTACATGTGCCTCACCCCTGCCTCTGACTCAGTCTTTGGGTTCACGGTAGCTCTAGACCCACTCATACATGCACCGGCACAGGGTGCCATGTAAGGCTGTGCAAGTTGAGTACTGCACAAGGGTATCAGCTGAGGGGACAGGTGGAGGTCCATGTGCAGCTCCTGAGCCTTGTCCAAGCTAGGCTGGGTCAGACCAGAAAAAGAGGTGCCTTTTAATAATTTGTCAGTTCGCAGGGGCTACCTTTCATACTTTGTACTAACAGGCCTGGATGTGCAAAGTCCTCCAAGGACTGACCAAGCAGCTGACGAGGAAGGTGTGGGAGTTGGGGGGCATCCCTGCGGCCTGGGTAGGGAGTCAGGAGGCCCTGTGCTGGCCCTCTGCCTCCAAAGCTTGGGTTCCTGATGCGTGCTGTTGGAATGGATGCCCTCCAGGTCCCCACAGGCCCCTGTTCTAAGGGCTCGTGACCCTTATGAGGCCATTCTGCCTTCCCGAACTCCTCTGCCTGCTGTGGCCATGTGGCCTCTGGGCCTCCAGCCCTGAGCCTTCCCTGCATGCCCCAGCTCTGACTGACACCCATCAGTAGCTAGGCCATAGGCCCCAGGAGGAGCCGGTGAATGCCCAGAAGCACTTGGGCTCCCTTCTTAGCCACGCTGGGGCAGGGCAGGGCCTTAGCACACACTGTCCTTGCCTCCCCTCGCCAGCCCTCCCAACGCATTCTCCACCCGAGGCCTGGTGGTCCCTCCTCCGAGTCCCACCCCTCAAGTCTGTGCGTAGCCCCCATAGCAAGGTGGCTGCTGGAACTCAGTCCTGGGAGTCACTGGGGACCTGTGGGAAAGGCAGAGGGCAGGGCCCCTGCAGCCCTGAGCTAGGGGAGGGGCCCAGCACCTGGATTTTGGCGTGCACCCCCTACCCCAGGCTGCTTGAGTGAAAACCACCCTGGTCCATCCTAAGAGCAGGGACCACGCTTCCCCGCTGCGTCAGAAGAGTCCCCTAGGCTCAGCTGTGTAGGCGGCTGGAAGGAGGAAAATCCAGGCAGAGTCAAACACCGAGGCGGGCTTTGGTGAGAACCAGGGGCTGGGCTGCATCCCTCTGGTGCTGTTCTGAGGGCCCAAAAGGCCTGGACCTCCAAGGCATGGAGACTGCTGGGGTAGAGGCCCATGCGCCAGCGGGGTCGGACCAAGGCCTTGCTTTCTCTCACCCTCTCCTTTTACACCACCGAAGACATGATTTACATTTAAATAAACACAAACCAACTCTTTAGTAAACTTGAGAAATGAGCAACTATTTTCCACCCTAGAAAGTTCTCCTGGGGTCGTGGCTGTAGCTCAGTGGTAAAGCAGTTGCCAAGCATGTGTGAGGCACTGGGTTCGATCCTCAGCACCACATAAAAATAAAGATATTGTGTCCATCTACAACTAAAAAACAAATAAAAAAAAAAGAAAATTCTCTTATTTGCTCTGAGTTGCCTCCTGTCCCCTGGTGACCACTGAGTAATGCTCATGGATATAACCGTCTCTTTTTTAAATGGATATTTGGTAAAAGGTTATGTATACATATAATTTAAAAATTCAAACTGTTCAAAAACTGAAGCCTCCCTTGCAAAAAGACTGTCCCCAACCGGTTTGGCTTCCCAGAGGTAATCACTGATATTGGCTCTTGTGGATGGATCCCTCCAGAAAAATTCTATGCATATACAATTAATATGCACTTTTACACAAATCCCTTTTTCAAAACAAATGTCAGTATGGTATCCATCCTGTTTTGAACTTTTTTGTTTACTTTGTCAGCCTGAAGATTCTTTTTTAAAATTTTTAATTCTTTTGTGATTCTGGGGATGGAACCCAAGTCCTCACACATAGCACCCCAAGCCCCTGAGGCTTTTTGCTAGCAGCACCCAGATCTGCCTGTTCTTAGTTGCAGCCTCACAGGCTTCAGGGTCCTATGTACCTTTATGTGCTCACTCTCCATTTACAGAGGAGCCTGAGAGGGACAGATGGAACCCCACACCCACTTTCCTTCCTTTGCTGGGCTCTTGGCTCTGGCTGCCTGTTCCTCTGCCAAAATCCCCACCCTCTTCTCCTTGGCCTCAGAGCCTGTGGGGCAATAGCCCAATCCATGGCCATGGCGTTCAGCTGGTGTCTCCAGGCAGCCCAGGGTGACCTCACTGCTGGAGAGGCTGCAGGGCAGGTCTCACGGCAACCAAGGCAATCTAAGAGCACTCCACACCCCAAAGGCACCAGAGACAGGCTGTGACACCCTATGGAATTGAGAGTTCACTTGTCCCCTCTTTTCTCCTGTGCATTAAGCCTGCCCCATGCCAGGCCCTGGGCTAGGAGTCTTTATATATCGTGCATCATCAAATCTTCACAACAAGCCTTTAAGCAACTACCACTCTCCCCATCTTACAGTTGAGAAAACCAAGGTCCTGAGATTACAAAGCCCAGACTTATAGCGCCCCCTGGTGGGAGTTGGGCATCTCCACCAGGCCAAACCAAAGTTTTGGTCCTTAAAATGCTGGGGAGTGGGGAGCCCATGTCAGTTCAGACCATCTGGGAGGTTCTTCCCAATTTTAAGAGTTTGGGGCCCTTGTGGTTCTGGCAACCACCTCCGCCACCGCTATGAAAGAAGTTCAGCCCCCAAAGGGCCCTTCACCAAAGTTCCCAGGACGACCCATCAAAGAGGAAATGAAGGGAAGCAGCATGAGGTCACACAAAGGAGGGGGTGACCTGCTTCCTGGAAGATGGGGAGGGGCCCTGACCCCCTCCTTACCTTTCTTGGCATTCGCAGCCTTCTTGACCTTGGGGGTTGGTGCCTCGGCAGTGACAGGGGTCAGGAGAGAGAAGAGGCAGAGGAGTAAGTAGGCCCCCCAGAGCTCCATGCTGTGTGCGTGGGGACTGCTGCCTGCAGTGGCCTGGGTCAGAAAGCAGTGGCAGCCCCGGCTGCACGTCTTAAGGCAGCGGCCACAAGGACCTCTGTCCAGGAAACCCTCCCAAGACTTGGCAGCAGGCGCACCAAAAAAAAAAAAAAAAAAAAAAAAAATCCTGCAAAAGGAGGCGGCCTGGGAGTCTCAGAGCTGTGCTGCCCAAGGAACACCCACTCGGCAGCCTGGCCCTGCGTTCCAAAGGGGAGTCATCATTTTTAAGGATCCTGAGAAATGCGCTATTGCTGTCACTGCTCGCATCTGCCGAGCAGTCGCCTGGGGCCAGAGCAGGGCCACACTGTGCATGAGCTCACAAACACCACGGGGGAATAACTGTCATTCGGACAGTTGAAGAAACTGTGAGGCTTAGTGAGGTGGAGAGATTTGCCCAAGCTACCCAGCCGTCAAGGGACAGGGTGGTCTGGGGCTCGCTGTCTGGTTGGTTTAGAATGTTTGTGCTTTTGTCTCTTTGGGTTAAAAAAATACAAGGGAGACTTCTTCAAAGACATATGTCATTCCTCAACAATCCTGTCCTGGAGCCATGAGAGGGGGCGAAGAAGTAACCATGGTGTGGTGGGCGGGGGACCGTGGTGCCCCAGGGCAGGTGTCAAGAAGCAGGAAGAATGTCCCCTCAACACCTGGTGTGGGGTGTCAGAGCCCAGCAGGGTGGAGGGAGGCATCCCTGGGGAAAGCGAAGGCCCTGGATGGAGTGTTGGGTTCAAGTGAAGGCGGGAGGTCTGGTTGCGGGGAAGATGGTGGCCGAATCGGGAGGCTGTTGAGCACTGACTGATAAGTCAGTCTTCGAAAAACAATGGGAGCCACGTTTCTCCTTGCCAAAGAAGGGACTTATGCATATGGAGAAAGAAAAAACTAGAGTGAATCCCGTGGAGTAGGTATTATGATTTGGATCTGGAACGTCCCCAAAGGCTGACACGCTAAAGGCTTACTCCTCCATGCAGCAGTGTTCAGAGGTGGAGCTTTTGGACTGCTCGGATATGGAGGCTCTGGTCTCACAAATGGATTAACCCATTGTTGTGGGAGGTGGTGGACACTGTAGGTGGGGCCTAGTCAGAGGGAGCAGGACTTTGGGGCATGCCCTTGGGGACTATATTTTGTTTCCTGCCCTTTCTTCCCACTCTACCTCCCTCCCTCCCTTACTCCCCCACACCTCTCTCTCCCTCTCTCTCTCTCTCTTTCTCTCTCTCTCTCTCTCTCTCTGCTTTCTGGCTGCCAAGGGCTGAGCAGCTTTCCTCCACCACACCCTCTGCACCATGAAGTTCTGCTTCACTTCAGGCCCAAAGTAATGGAGCCAGTTGACTTTGGACTGAAACCTCTGAAACTGTGAGCCAAATAAGTCTCTCCTCCTTTAAGTTGTTTTTCTCATGTGTTTTGTCACAGCAACAAAAAGCTAACACACGAGGATTAAAATCAGAGTGATGGTGAGCCCTTATGGACTTGAATGTATACAGAGAAACCCCTGAATGCAGATGTCAATGTGTGTAGGCGTCTGCTCCCCAGCTGTCACTGGGAGGGCCTTGGAGCAACAAGGTCTCCAAAGTGTGGAGCCCTCCTGCATCCAAGTACTGGCTCCCAAACACACTTTCCACTCAAGGAACCAGAGCATCTTGGAGAAATGGCTGATTCCAGGACAGGGCAGGAGAGGCAGAAAAGGAGCCCAGAACATGTTGTTTTGCCAGGAAGCAAGGGAGTGTTTAAACACTGATGGGGACACATCAGCCGAGCACAGAGCCAGTTCGAAGGAGGTTCCAGTGGCCAAAATCAGAGACAATTTGAGCACCAAAATAGTGATAGTAACAGAATAAAATAGGAAACCAAAAGCACACACAAATATAAATAAATAGGAGAATACACTGAAAGTCTGATGTTCCTCAGTGGGAATGGTGACATGCTCTCAAAGAATCTACCCACAAATAATTTTTTCCCTGGTGCATTCTAAATATACAAAATAGTGGGATCCGTTGCAATGTATTTGAAAATATTTCTTCATTACACAGAGAAAGAGGGCAACTTCCCAGTGGAGAAGAGTGGCAGACATCACCTCAATCAAATGACCAAAGTAAATGTCAACAGCAGTGGAACACAGGGTCCGCACACAGGGGCAGCAGGGAGCGCACCGCCTCACACCCTGAGATCCCTGCCAGAGATAGGTCCAAACCGAGGGCATTCCTCACAATGCCTGCTAGTAACTTCCAGAACAGCCCAGCTCCCAGCGCAGGGACCAATGTGGACTGGAGGAGAGAAGACGCAGAACTAAATGCAATGAGTGATTCTGGACTGGACCCGTCGGCTCTTGGGGACACAATCGGGACAGGCGATGGGACCTGTTATCCCGGTCTGGATGTGCTCGCCTGTGGGCCACACACGCTGCAGCCTTACACAGCAACCAGGTCAGCAGCTTCCTCGTGAATGGTTTGAAGAGTTTAATGGGAAAATGTTCTTTTTCTTTTTGTAGTGTAATTGCAAATTTTCTAATTTTGTTCAAAAAGAAAAGAATACTGACTTCCCAGGCCCATCTGCTGTAGGGAGTAGTCTGTTCTGCAGGCTCCAAAGGAAGGAGCCCGGTGTGGTTTCCCAGGACACTGTGATGTGCCCAGGGTAGAAGTCCTGAGGAGAGAGCACAGCACTCTCCTGGCCCTTTAAGAATCCAGATGCCACCTCTCACATCTTGGGAGTAGAGAGGGTTTTGTGTATGCAGCAGGGTCTTCAATCTGAGACCTGACAATTACATAACCCAGCAAGGAGCCTTCTTCCAGGAACTCTGGGTAGATAGCAGATGGCAAGGGGAAGTTCATGTTCTTTTTAAAAGTAACTCCTTTGCTTTCCCAGCTTTCTCACCTTGACCCAGCTATAGTCCATTGAAGAAATGGAAGGAGTGTGCTTTCCAAGCATGAGGAGGCCGGAGGTCCCAAATTTACAAGGAGGTGCAAATGGTGGAGGTCCTGCCCTAGATACATTGGGGAAGAGGCCCCAGGAAAGCTGTCGTGGTGACCTGGCAAACTGGGAGACCCCCTGCAGGGTTGCTATGTTCCATCACATGGAGACAAGAGAGCTTTGCTGGGTCATGACACACCTGGAACTGCTGGAGCCCTGGGTTCCTCGCGCATTCAACCATCTGCCTGGCTTGCGTTAGGTCCTAGGAATTCAAGGCAAGGGCCACACTGCTTTGGGTCTGCTGTGGGGTCTGGCAGGGCAGGAAGGCAGCCCACATGGGCTGGGCCAGGTGAGCGGAGGGAGGGAGAATGTGAACAGTGCTCCAGGCTGAGGGCGCGAGTGAAGTCTCTGGGCACACCCCAGATCCTGAGCCCCAGTGCAGGAGACAGAGGGCTAGAGATGTCTCCATTAAGTGTAGAGTTACATTAAAAGACTTCAGAAATGGACCTGGAGGAAATGGGAGACCACTAGAGAAGCAAGCTGGGAGGCTGTGGTCAGCAGGCACTTTGCTTTGAGGGTCCAACATTAGACCCCAAGCACGTGGGGCCACACCTTCACAGGGGAATGTGACTCTTCCCTACTTGCTCCACTAAGGGAACTTTCGCCTTCAGAAAGGTGGTTGGATTTGGGGTTTACATTAAGCAAAGAGCAACGTCTTTGGTCTTCTTAGCAGCAGATTTTTGCAGGGTGTGTGTGTGTGTGTGCATGCCACACAGAGCTCCTCTATAAGCACCTGGGTGTTCCCTTTGTGCTGTTAAAATGACTTATGTAAAGCCAGGCATGGTGGCACATGCCTCTAATCCCTGCTACTCAGGAAGCTGAGGCAGGAGGATCTTGAGTTTGAGGACAGCCTGGACAATTTAGCAAGGACCTGTCTCAAAATAAAACAAGATCTGGTGGTGTAGCTTAGTGGTAGAGCACTTGCCCAGCATGAGGGAGGCCCCGGGTTAGCTTCTCCGTACTGGGGGGAAAAATAGACTCACCAGGACAGGGAGAAGTGTCCTGTCTCAGAGCCTCCTCAGGTTTGGGACTGGCTTATTTCCCAAGAAGGGTCTGCACAGCCCAGAGGTCCACCAACAGTTTTAAGATGTGTCGCCTGACTTTAAACCAGCATCAGCAACAGCCAGCTGTAGTACACTCAGGATGATGTTTCAAAAAATAACATGTCTTGTGAATGGTACATTGCCTGGTGCTATATTTATGTGTGTTCAAAGTACATCCCCTTGATATGGAATGCCCCTTTTCACTGACCCTCAGATTTGCCTATATGCTTGCTTAGGGTTGGCTTCCAAAACATCACCCAGCAGTCCCTGGCACTGGCCGCTGGAACAAACATGGGAGAGGCCAGCCACTGGCTATTATGTCCTTCTCTGTCCCTTCTGCAGGGTACTTCCCCCTTTCTTCTATGACATGGTCCCTGGACTTTAACCTTCTGGAAAGTCACCTCGATAGAATTCCTCTTGTTACCATCCTCACTGTGGGGCAGATCTCAGAACAAAACATGTTCTTGGGGGCCAGCCTATGCCTCCTAGGGGCAGACTGAACCCTCTATCCAGAAAGCCACAGTGTGTGGGCTCTTTGCAGCCACTGCACCTCATTCGTGGCCGACAATGAGCCTGCATTATCCAGGCCCTCTGGTCTGCCCTCAACCCTCCCTGCCCAGGTGTGTGCCTCCATTTCTGCCAACTGCCATGGATCCACTGAGAGCGCTGGTTGGGTCCTGTCAACCTCATCTTCCTTGCACCGAAGCTCTCCCGCTGGCACTGTCTAGGAGACCTCCGCCAGTCATGGTGCAGCAAGTGGGGCAGGTTTCGGCTAGAATGGTGCTGCATTAGCTCCCGAGGGACCCACCTTCAAGGAAATATCCAATCACTAACACCCCACCCTCTGGCTCAGACTCTTCATTCCAATTTCCCTGCACAAAGAAAAATCCTGGTAACAAAGCCAGAGGCACTCGAAAAATCAGAGGAAGAGGGCTCTCAAGGCACATTTCAGTTTTCAAGTAGTTTTTGTCCTTCCTTTTCTCCCCACTCCACGGCTGTTGGAAGTCTGAGTAACACAAAACAGGCTCCGGGCCCTCCACCCACATCAGCCCAAACAACATGAAAGCTCTTGGCCCAGCACAGAGCCCATCCCTACGCCAGACCTCTCCGCACAGATGTTTCCTTTCAGCTCCTCTGGCCCTGAGTCAACAGAAACAAGGTCCAGCCTACCAAGGCAGAGGGCTTTCCACACCCTCTTCAAAGGTCACAGCATCCAGGGTGCAGATCTCCAAGAACACTGCGAAGACAGCCTCACGACTTAAGACGTAGTCTCGGCCTTGATGACCTTCACCAGGAAAATCATCTGTTCAAATGTTGTTGGCCCGGTTCTGTCACAGCAGCTCTGACCCTGTGTGCCAGGCCGTATGGGAGGCAGGCCTTGGGGACAGCAATATACCACCCAGCAGTCTTTGCTCTCAGGGAGCTCATACACCTTGTTTAGTCCTTAAAGGTCAGCAGTATGGCAGTGGAAACAGAACTGGGGGTTCTGAGTTCCAAATCTGGCAAGATACTGGGCACTTGTGTCCTTTGGGCATCTTATTTGAGACCCAAATCCTCTTATGTAAAATAGGGTAATAATCGCTGCCCTACTACTCATGGGGTTCTTTTAAGGTACACACTGAAGTCATATGTTGAGACAGCTGGGCAACCTGTAAAGGCGCAGGAAGGATGACAAGTCTGGGCAGTGTGCCAGGGAGCAAGATGGCCTCTTTCCAGGGGAGAGAGGAAATCACCTGATTTATAACTTCCAGAAGAATAAGGGGCATGCTCAGCCCAGTTTTGCACTTACCTGATGCCTTTGGCAATAATAATTCACACAAGAAACTCAAGCCTGATCAGCCCTTCAGGATGCTACTAGAGATTTCCTCCTACCTTGACATTCCCTGGCCTCCCTGCTGGTCTTCAGTTTCAGGAAAGGCAAGTTCAGCTTTGTGTTTACAGATTCTGAAGTTTCCAAATGATCACACTATCCCTGCACGGCCTTGTTGTAAGTTTTGCTCATTTCTATTTTCCCCTACAGAGTCCCCATGCGAGCACTAAGCCTGATCCTTATCCCATGACCAGAATCTGCAAATGCCTGCAGGGAAGAAGATGGCAGGTTAGAGAGGACTTCAGAAAAATCCCTCTTCTGGAATTTTACGCCATGCCACCCTTTTTGAGTCAAGATCTCTAGATGTCTGAAGATGGGATCTTTGAAAGAAGTCCAGCCATTTAAGTTGTGGCAGCATGGTTGGTAGTGTGCCCAGACCTCTAAGTCCTACTCTGAACCAGAAGTCACCAGCTTGTGGAGGAGCAGCAGTAACACAGGCCCCAAAGCTCTGCACTCTTTGGCCCACGTACAAATCCCTCCGATCTATCCATCTTACTCCTTTTGTGCCTTTGTTCAGCTAACCAAGCATATCCCTACTGTCCAGGAATCCATGTGCAGTTCATCCCTTCATGCGAACCGAACCCCCACGTGTCCTACTGCTCAGTTCCTCCACTGCTGTCCTGTGTGGCCCCCTCTAGGTGGATCTATAATGCAACAGTGGTCCCTGTGTGGCTTGCATTATTACACAAAATCAGCTTACCCACAAACCTGGTGGGAGTGTTTTCCTCTCCCAGCAGCTGGTCGCAGCAATATCCCCATGGGACCACAGATGTGATAGATGTACATGAGAGGCATTGGTGAACAGGGTACATGACAGAAATCTAGGTTACCTATTTTTGTCCTTGCTTGTACCTGAACTGCTCAGGCCTAATCTGGATGAGCACTTGCATCTTGCATGGACTGTTGCTGAACCCCCAATCTTATGACCTGGGGGGTCTGACCATAACTAGCTCATGATGGGCAGCTCATCACTTGAAGGCCCAGGTTCAGGAACTGTTTCTCATTGGGCACAGTGGCAAGCCAGGAACTGCTTTTCAAACTCACTTGGAGGTGAACAGTTTCAAAAATCCCATCTTCAGGCAGTTCCTGTTCTTACTCTGGAATCCTAGGGGCTGTGCTGCAGCTTTTTCTTGAACTTGCCAGAAACTACACAGCTCCCTTATCCACCCCAACAGCCCTAGCTCTGTGGGAATTTCCATCATATGGAACAAGAAGAATCTGTAATGCAGATTGGCTGGGCCTCTGAGTCTGGTCTTGTTTTGGGTTCCCATTCACAAATGGTAGCTTTGTGAGTTACTTGACAAGTGGCAACGATGAAGCAATGCTCTCAAGTGTAGAATTTTTGCCCTCCAAATTCCAAGGCTCAACAAATGCTGTAGGTCTTTCATACTAGAGAGGGTGGGGGTGGTCGTGGGTACAAGGTTTAAATGGTCTCTAATTCACAGGGATGTTTCAGAATACCCTACACCATTGGCTACCTAAAAACATTACAGCACGTTTGTGATTTACTAGAACTTCCTATGCACCGGATCCAAAGAGCATGATTTCATCAATATCAAGAGGTCAGCATGATGGTCTTGCAGAATACACTGACACATAAAGCTGGTGATTTACACAGACCAGAGACAGAGCCACGAACACTTTACTGCCCTTCCATTTAAGAGATCTGCTTTTCATCCTTGTTGCTGGGGATGAAGTATTTGCCTAATCTACAGCTACATATGAAGTGCCAGAGGCTTTGTTGATTTCTCAGTCAAAATACTTCATCCGGCACAGGAGCTGAAACGGGCTACTTCGTATGTTTGTGGTTGTCCTCTGTTATCCACTACAATCCATCTGGCTTTTCAGAGTTCCAAGGTTAAGTTCAATGGCGATGAGTTAGAGACAAACACCACTGTATCCTTTAGGTCTCTGACATTGGAGCTGATCTGCAATTCCTCCCAAGAGCCAGTATCGTTTCTAATTTACTTCCTCAACTGTGAAAGGGAAGCAGTTTCTAGTCTTGAGCCTTCTTACCACTGTGATTCTTAGTCCATCCCAATCACCTCATACCCATCCCATGTATGCATCTGCGGACAAAGAAATAACCCCAGAAAACACTGAATCCATCGTGGGCCAAACCTGTGCCAGATCTCCATTCATTACCTAATCCCCATTACCCTTCCCTTTTAACTAGAGAACCTTGATGGCATTTCAGGTTTCCTAATGTGGCGATCGAGACAGAACCCACATCCAAATGTCTTTAAATCGCCTTTCTCCAATACTCAGTTATTCCAAATCAGGAAAGTATTTATTATGGGAACATATGGTGGCATCACAGGATTCTTGCTTAAAGGGACCAACTCCTCTTCATCGGACCTTGGTCTGCAAACTGGCAGATCTGGAAACTGGGTGAAGGAATGGAATTTCCCATCATGGTGGTTGACCTGGACTTTCATGCTTCAACCTTTCCCCCACAAACGGAGTAAGATCCTGATTGGCTGTCTTACTCCTGGGAACACATGATCTATTAGCCATGGTCACAAATCCCTGCAGTGGCATCCTGACCACCACTCTGACCTTGCTGTGATGGCTCAGAAATTAATATTCAGTTCACCTCTGATGGCTGAGAGCTGCCACCTTTCCCCTGCTCTTCTCAAATCCCATTAACCCAGTAATATTGGAGATCCCAGGACCATGGTAGCATCTCCTGTTGCTGACTTGCAGAAAAAAGATACTACTGACCCTCTCAAGGATGTAGGACCTCTCCCAAGTGCTGGTATCTCCTCCTCATTTTCTCTGGTGATCACCAAATCCATACTTCAAGGGAGCTATCCCAGCAGAGAAACTCTGCTCTCCTTGCCAGAATCCCACTTCCAGCCACAGCCTTCTCCCAATACCCTCAAGATCCCCTCCCACCTCAATTTTCCTGATCATTCCAAGCAAAGGAAACCTGGTAAGGGTACACCTGCAGTCTCATATGTGGTCATAAGCACATCTTGAAACTGAACTGCGGGCACTCTACCTTGCAGTTGCAGACCAGTCACTGAGGTGTGCAAGCAGGCCTTCTGGTTTTTATAGCACGCCATAAGCTGACAGCTGGGTGATGGGCCTGCCAGCTTTAAAAGGCTTTCCATGGCAAGTAATAAGTCAGTCACCTTAGTCAGCGACTATCACTGCCATGACGCCATACTACCTTGTGTGGAGCTTTCACATGACCCAACGTTTCCCTCTCTCCCGTACATCTGAACTCGGCACAGGTGAGACCTGCTAGTGATGCTAGAGGAGGGTTGTCCCCTCCCAATTACTACCACCCATGGGCTTTTGCTGCCATCTGCTAAGTTCCACTTGGAGGATCTGCTTTCCAGGACCACTACTGGTGCCAACTGCTTGCCCGAGGTTTCTGTCCCAAAACCAGAACCTGGGACAAGGACTTATTCTCTGTGGGTTATCTGGGAGGTGGCTTCATGGGGTGCCCTGGAGAAGTAACAGGGGAAGAACAAGAGTTGATCCCAAGAGTCATGAGCACCTGCAGCATGATCACGTCAACAAAATTTGAAGAGAGTCAAATAACCTCCCAAGAATGGCTCCCCCATGGCCAAATCTCTCTCCACCACCTCCTCTCCCACTACTTGTGAGTGGTCTTGGGGGGCGAGTCCCAAAGTCTGGGCTGCACACACTCACATGCTGAGTAGCTGCTGCCAGTGTGATGGTGGAAGCTGAATGGAAAGCGGAAGGTGTACAGGGAGCACAGGGAGCCAGCCCACCAGGGACACTCAACACCCACCACTTCCCCAACAGTCACTTACCCTGCGGCCACTATTCGAGGATATAAATAATACTGGAATGAATTCCTCTAAATGTCATGTTTTCGTTCCCCTTGCGTTCTCAATTATTTACTTTGGTTACATTGTCAGAAGTGGAATGACTAGGTCAAAGGGAATGAGCATTTTTACGTTATACACATGGCCAGCTTGTTTCCAAAACCTCTGGTGTAGTATGATTTACGCTTTACTGGTAGTCTGTGTGTGAGACCACCACCTTTACTGAGCAAAATGCAAATTACCATTAACAGGCTAAATCCATGTGATTTGCATGCTTGAATTGCTGGGATTTGGGAGACGCAGGAATCACAGGATAAAACCTACTTGAGCACTGCATGACACTGCATTCCCTGACTTCAATGTCCTTCTCCCTGAAAGGTTATTAAAGGCTACCAAAGATGGCTATGGTTGTGCTGGGTGAAGCAGCAGGCCTCTCCAGGATGGTACTTCTCTAAGTCTCTGCCTTCAGTTTTCTCATCTCTTACTCTCTGAGTGCAGCAATAAACAGAACTTTCCAACAAATGCCTCTCCTGGAAAGATCTGCTCCTCTGTCTGATGTTTTGTTTGAGAAGCACTTGTCCTACCGAAAGGGTGGGTTTCAAGGAAAGGCATGGGATGGTTAGCAAGGATGCTAACATCTGCTTCTCTCCTTCCTTTGTTCTCACTGTAACTGCTGGGGGCCAGCCTGCTGGGAAGCTGAGAGCTTCTGGTCATTCCACTGGCCTGGCAAAGCCTCCTCTGTCTGTGTGAAGGAAAATGCAGCTGAGCGGGGTTTCACAATACTAAGTACTCATTCTCATTTCTGCACCTCGAAATGAGCCACTGATACTTACCCTCAAACCCAAGGCCTCTAAACTTTATTCAGACTTGAACTGCAACTATGTACCACCACTGCCAAAGTCTTCTTGGGACAGGGAGGAGGAAGGTGGCAGATTTCTGCCCTCTTGGGAGCAGAGTGTCATGGTGCCTGCAGAGATATTAACTGGAAAAACAAAACGTGAAAACTCAGTTGCTTCTGTCTACACAGTGGACCTTGCCGGCTGGGAGGAGGTACTCATGCCAGGACGTCTGGAAGCAGTCTGCAAGGGCTTCTGCTCACTCTCTGTTCTTTCCATTAGGTGATAAATTCCTAACACCTTAACCTATTTGTCTAACTGAAATGCCCGAAAGCCATGGCTGAAATACGCCCCTTCATGAATCAGCACCTTCCCCAGGGTTCTTTAAGATGGATTTAGGAGTTTTGGCTTCCCTGGAAAAAAAAAAAAACAAAGGCTGCTCTATTCATGAGGAGACTTAATTCCAACCCGCTGCACTGGGAATGAAGAACAGGCTTAAAGGAACAGCCCCCAGGCCATCAAGAACAGCCTTCCTTCTTCCCCAGAGTATGAAGACCAGCTGAGTAATCAAATGACAACATCTCTCAAGCAGCCTTCTTAATGCTGATAAAACAACTAAATCTTATGAAACACCAGGGAGTGATTACACAACACAGAGCAATTTCAAAACAAAAGTGATAAGAAAGGTCGGCTAAGAACCAAAGGAGCCTCTAAGCCCCTGACCCTATGCAGTCTGGCCTGGATCTGGGAAGGTGACCAGGGAAGCTCACCAGCCCTGGGCTTGGAACTAAGGCAAAGGGCCTCCTCTCCACCACCACCATCCCCAGGAGCACTGAAAACAAGGTAAATGAACTTCCTTGGTTACTCTTATTTTGAAAGTTCTGTGGTGAAAATGTAATGCATGGATACATATCACAAGCATTTCCTTTGAGCCACTTCCTGCCAGGTCTTAATTCCAGTGCTTATTGTTGTTTTGAACCCTTGCAGCAGGAGTCTCCCAGGGCCCCCTCCCTTGGCAGCCAATCTCTGAACTGGTGGCTTGTAGTTCCAGAACTCTGGCCATACCCAACCAGACCTGAAAACAGACTTTAATTTTATGTGTATGAACACTGCCTTAAATTTGTAACAGTTAAGAAAAATATATACAAACTTCAGTTCAAAAGGAAGAGTAAAAAAAACAAAAACAATCCACGGAGAAGGGACGACGGGCAGATCACCCCAGGAATCCGACTTTCTGTCTCTTGGGCCCCAGGCTTTCTTCCTTGTGTAGGATGCTCTGCAAGGAGGTGTGCAACACCTTGCCCACTCGCTTGCTGGTCTGTGGGACAGGGAAGGGGTGGAAGAGAGCAGTCACTCCTGAGGCACGTTGACGAGGAAGTGCTTCCCCTGCAGCCAGCCACCTTTCCGGTGCTGAATGCAATTCCATCTGCTGGGGATGAACCCAGGGCTTCACACAGGCTAGCCAAGTGCTCTATCACTGAGCCACACTGCCAACCCCTTAGAGGATTTTAAATTAAAACAAAAACAAACCACAAACCCCAACAATAATGGTTACATTCTGGAAAAGCCTCCATACCAAAAAAAAAAAAAAAAAAGGATGCTTGCCCAGGAAGAAAGGCTGCCCTGGCCTTTCTCACACTTGGCATTCCTCGTGCCATTACAACAGGCAGTAACGCTGTCAATCAAATCTGGGCTTGGTTACACAACTGCCTGTAGTGAGAAAGCACAGGGAAACAACAGAGAATCCATTCTGCTGGAGAAGGAACAGATGGTGTCAAGGACATTTTAATAAGCAGGGTCTAATTCACCTCCCAAGCCACTAGGTAGAACTGCTCAGATGCGACCAAGTCAATGCCTGGATGGGGTCTTCATGCTACTGCCTTGCAGAGATGCTAAACACAGTGGAAAATTGGAACTGAGACACATCGAAGTCAGACAACCCACAGATTTAATAATTAACCCTTACACAGCAGACGCAAGGGTGCCCCCTAAAAAAAAAAAACAAAAAACCTAATACACAAAAATCTTTCTTTAAGGAACTATTATTCTGTCTTCAGGCTTATGAATCATTTTAAGAATATAATCAACCACCAGGTGACTCTCCCAGTGACTCGGGAGACTGAGGCAGGAGGATTGCAAGTTCAAAGCCAGCCACAGAAACTTAGCAAGGCCCTAAATAAATTAGCAAGACCCTGTCTCAAAATTTTAAAAAATTTTGAAAATTAAAATAGGGCTGGGGGTGTGGCTCGGTAGTTAAGTGCCCCTGGGTTCAAACTCTGATACCCTCCCACCCCCCAAAAAAAAAAAAAAAGAAAGAATACCATGAACCAATCACAAGTCTCCACCTCAAGTCTTCATATCCCCACAGCAGAGTGAATTCAACTCTGCCAATGGTCACATTCTCAATGTCAGCCCTGGACCCCTCCCCAGTTCTCCCAGACACCTGTGTGCCTGCTCCCCTGGCCCCTACTGTAATGTGGGATAACTGAAAATGCTTGCGAGAAAATGATCTGAGGCTGGGAAGAGATCAAGGGTATGGATGTAACAGCGGGGTTAAGGTTTAACATGCCTTTGGAAAGATTATGCCATAATGTTAGAGAAAGAAAAGATGTCAAGGTTCATCAAACGGGGGAACTATGATTAATGGTAAAAGCAAAGATAAGAGAGAAGAGAGAGACAGGACACCAGGACTTTAGAGGGCTTGGATGCCTCAGAACCAGCAGAAAGAGACCAGGGAGGCTGGATTTTCACCAGGAGGTGTTACTGGATTGCTGCATCACAGTGGGAGACAGGCGATGAGGCAGGGCCATGGGGCTATGGTTTACAGGCCTCCTCCCCAACCCCCCAAGGAAGACAAGGCTCAGCTCGCTGTGGCAGCCAGGAAGACCTGGCTTGCAAGGTTCAAACAGCACAGAGGTTGAGAGCAGGGCTCTGGAGGCCCAGTGTGGTAAGAATCCCAGCTCCAGCACTTACGAGCTCTGTGACCCTTAGGCGAGCTACTCGTCCTGTGTGCCTCAGATCCCTCACTGTAACAATGAGGATGGCAGCAACTGTTAACCTCACAGGACTGCTGAGGATTAAATATTTAAAGCAGTGAAATCAGTGTCTGGCATGTAGTGAGCACACAATAAATTTTAATTATTTGTTTTTTGTTATTTAGAAATTGGAAGCCCAATAAAACTCTTGGGTGAGGAGGCTTACAAAACACATTTGAGAGGCCTGTGGTAGAACTTCTAAGTGTTTCTGGAAAAACCTGAACCCAGGCTTAGTGGAGCACAGAGAATACACTCACGAGTACGGAGAATGGCAATGTGTATCGGGCACTGAGCTGATGCTTCTCCTCCACACCCTCAAAATACCTCAGAGCAACCCCAGTGGCAGACACCGTTATGCCCATTCTGCACGTGAGGGACTGGCCTAGAGCCAGGATTCAATCTGGTAACATGTCTTCCCAGCCCATGCTTGGGTCCTCCACACCATATACCCTGCCATCATGTTCTTTTGTTAGGTTTTTTGTTTGGTTTTGGTGTTGGGGATCAAACCCAGGGCCTCATTCATGCTAAGCACACACTACCACTGAGCTACACCTCCAGCCCATTGTTCTTTTAAATAAAATGATACAAAGAGAAATCTAGACATCCAATCCTTGGAATCTTCAGTGAAAAGTCATTACTACTAGCTGGGTGTGGTGGCGCACACCTATAATTCCAGCAGCTAGGGAGGCTGAGGCAGGAGGATTGCAAATTCTCAAGGCCAGCTTCAGCAACTTAGTGAGAACCTAAGCAACTTACTGAGACCCTGTCTTAAAATAAAAAGGTCTGTGGATATAGCTCGGGGGTAAAGCACCTCTGGGTTCATGCCCCAGGATCCCCCCGGCCAAAATAAAGTAGTAAGAATGAGGGATGTCATGATCTGAGGCTATACAGTGTATGACTATACAGTGACAGAGTGGATAGCTAAGAAAAAAATAAATCATCAGATCCCACTAACTGTTCCTGGCGATTCAATCAGAAAGCTGAAGAGAATGTGTGTTGGGGGCAAGGCGGGGGGAGGGAGGGAGAGGAGAGGGCTGCTGGGAAGACAGGTAAGTAGGCCCAGGACCCTGACCTAGAAGGCCTTACAATCCCCAGGACTTCCCATCATTCCTGCTAGTTCCCATTAAACACTTCTAGACCTGTGAAGAATCTAGGAGATGGCTACCCGTTGGCCACTGGTTCTACCTTTACTCTTCCTATAAAGGACAGGAAGCGGTCATTCAGGAATTAATTACCTCATCAAATCATGCAATCTTGTGATTTGGAGGTTTCAAGTGATCCTTGACATGACCAATGTCCAAAACTCTCATAGACGTAGTAACTTGGGGGTCAGAGATGAGGAGAGACTTACTGAGAATAAGCAAGTTTACTGGCTGATCCCTCATCTCCAGTCTAGAACCACCCCAGCCTAGGCTATGTCAGCAGACACCCAGTCCACCAGCTGCTCTCCAAGCTTTGAGTCTGGGGCCAAGGGTATGAATAGGGAGGATTCCCCTGGATGACCACGTGGGTTGGAAGCAACAAGCACCCCCAAGCAGGCTCCAGCCCCTGCCTCTGCACCACCACCTCACCTCCATCATCTCGAAGATGCTCTCAGGGTCCAGGCTGCCCTTCCCCACTTTCCTCATGCATGTCACCACTCCCTTGCTGGTCACTGACACCAGCAGGCTGGCCAAGGAGCAGGCCTCTTCTTGAAGAGTAGCATCTACCACATGCCGGTAGCCAATCTGCAAAACAGGGCAAAACAACATGTGTGGCAACGCACGCATGTCACAGAGCCCACCTCAATGGCTTGGTGATTTGTATCGACACCAGGCAAAGGCCCTGCACTACCCACTTGACCTAGTTTAGATGGAAAATGTCTGAAGGAATGTTCAACATTTCTATCATAGCCTGGCTATGTAAGTGGTGTCACCAAAACTCAAAATGAAAATATGGGGTATAGGGAAATCAGAGACCATCTAAGTCAGAGGCCACCAAGGCATTCCAACAGAGGGGCACAGGGAAGAAATTCACACATGAAGCCACATGAAGTTTCACTCACCACAAATGATAAATGAAGAGGGCCAATGCTAAAGGACAAGCTCAAAATGAGTTAGGAGCAGAGGGCTTTGGTCAGTCCTAATACCCTTCTGTCTGAAGTTTTCGCCAAACTCCAAGTTCATGAAATGATTTTAGTGGAAGCAAACCTGACCCACTCAGTCTTATTTTTATATAGTCCCACAAGCAATTAGCCACAATCCCAGCCTTCCCAGGCCTGTTTGCATGTCCAGGGCAGTGCTAGTTACACACCAGCATCAACCAGACATCAGACCCCACAGGACTCTGGACTCTGAAATCCACCTGACAAATCCTAGGCCACACCTAGGACCTGCTCCAACACCTCAGCCCATGGATGTGGATATTTGAGCCCACAGAGGGAACACTGTTTGCCACCCTACCACTACTCAACCAGAGCCAGAGAGTTAAAGGAAATATGCAGAGACAGAACTGCAGTAGAGTGCATGGTACGCAGAAGGAGCTTAGCAAACTCTGGCTATTACTACTATGAGCCCATGTGTGTGTTCCCAGCACTCCATCATATCCTCTGATTAAAAAGAAAAGACGAGCTACTTGTGAAAGTGGTCCCTAATTAATTAAATCATTGGATTTGCGTTAAAGCTACTTCTACATGGTTTGTGAAACTGTAACAAGTAACCTCAACAGGCTGGAGCTGGAGACCCACCTCCAAGACATCCCTTAAACAAAAACTGTAAAATACAAGCTCACACCTTGCACAGAGTGACGATGCAGGGAACATTCTCCACACTTAGTCGGATGCAGTCGTAAGGGTCATCAGAGAGTTCAATGTCCTTTGATCCCTCTTCATCTTCCAGAACACGAACCCTCGGTATCCTGGAAGAAGCAAAATTAAAATTTCCACTCACACTGGGCATGGTGGCTCACACCTGTAACTTGAGGCAGGAGGATCACAAGTTTGAGGTCAGCCTTGGCAACTTAATGAGACCCCGCTTCAAAATAAAATTTTTAAAAAGGTTGGGGCTCTAGTCAGTGAGTAAGGTCCTGGTTCACTCCCTATCACTACCCCTACCTCCCCCCCCCAAAAAAATTCATTTATTGGAAGAAAAATAACTCCTTTCTCTTGAGACTCAGATAAGGAGCTGAAATCCCTGTTCCACAGGAGAAAGTGACATGATGCCTGTGCTTTGCCATCCTCATCCCATCATCCCTGTCCAAAGCGCCAGGGCAACACTGCAAAGCAGTAAAGAAAGGAGTTATTTTAGAAAATGATGCTGGGTTAATCAGGGGACCACAGGGGGAAAAAAGTTAGTCTTAATCCCTACCTCACACATATGCATAGACCTATATCAAATAGACTACAGGGGCTGGGAAGATAGCTCAGTCGGTAGAGTGCTTGCCTTGTGAGCACAAGGCCCTGGGTTTGATCCCCAGCACCCTAAAAAAAAAAAAAAAAAAAAATAGACTACAGATGTAAAGGTGAAAGATAAGGCAATAAGGCTTAGGGCCTGGCACCATGGTGTGTGCCTGCAGTCCCAGCTACTTGAGAGGCTGAGGCAGGAAGATCACTTTAGCCCAGGAGTTAAAGGATAGCCTGCACAACATAACAAAACCCTGTCTCAAAACAAACCAAAACATAAGTACACTAACAAATAAAAACAATAGTTTTCAAAGAAAAGCTGAGGAAATTTTCATGATCTTGGTGTAGACATTTCTTAAACAGGACACAGAAAGAGTTTACCATAAAGGAATAAATTATAGATTCAATTATATTAAGATTATGAATTTATGGTCATCAAAAGACACCATTCAGAAAGTAAAAGATAATCCAGAGTGGAGAAAATACTTACAAACATACACCTGAAAGATTACATGAGGAATTCCTACCAAACCTAACAAAAAGATAGACAGCTTGATAGAAAAATGAGCAAAAGACATGAACTGGGACTTCATAAGAGGCTACCCGAGTAGCCAATAAACACATGAAAGACTGCTCAATTTAAATATGCATCAGAGAAGTGAGAATTTAAAATACAATGTGATTACCAAGACATACCAGAGATTAACAGTAAAAAGGAAAAAAACCCAAGGGATGGCAAAGATACGGAGGAACCCAGAACTCAGATAGTGCTGACGGGAGCATCAACTGGTAAAAGCACTTTTGGGAAATTTTTCTGCAGTATCCACTAAAACAAGACATAGCCATGACCCATAGCTCACACTTTCACTCCTCCCCAACAGAAATGGATAAATATGTGCACCAAAAGATATGTTACAATAATGTTTACATCTGGCACTATCTAGATAAAAACTGGAAATTACCCAGATGCGCATCAACAGAACAGATAAACTGCCACATGCACACAGTGGAACGCCATACGGCAAAGAGCATGGATGACGACAGGAAACAATACAATGCCTCAAACCACAATCCTCAGTAACTGAGGCAAACACAAAAAACAGTGCAGTTTCACTCACATCAAGTACAAAACTAATCTGCTTTCTTATTGTGGTATCGTCAGTGTGCAATGACTGCACGGGGGTACAGAAGTGGGGCCTGCTGAGGTGCTGGCAATGTTCTTTCTGGAACTGGGTGCCAGAAAAACACGTCAACCCATAACGTCAATCACTGCAGTCTGGGGTGGAGGAGCCAGGAAGAGGCAGTCTATCTAGTTTCCAAATGGAAACAGTGCTGGTGCTCCTCCCAGTTCCTCCAACAAAAACCCCATAGGATTCAGTCCTGCTGGTCATTCCTACATGAGGCAGCGTCCTGAGCAGATGAGCTTTAGCTAGAAGATGTCCACGGGGTTGAGGAGTCCTGCTAGCATCTGACCTGGTTCTTAACAGAAGCCACAGAACAGGCTGTTGTCCCACTTTTATGACATTCATGTGCATAACAGAACTATGCAAGCACCTACTATGTGCCAGGCCTGTTCATAGTGCTGGGGATACAGAAGAGTAAAAACTCCTGCCCTGTGGAGTCTGCCCAGTAATAGCATTTGGACAGCCACCCTGTAGTTGGTGTCTGCTCTTTTTTGCCTCTCTGTAGTTTTCTAATACTTTCCTATAATGTTTACTTAAGAAAATAACAACACACACACAAAAAAAAATACTGAAATATATATTTCATTAAGTTTTAATTTAGGTATCCTAAAATTAAAAACTTAAAGCACCCGTTTTATGATAGCAGAAACTTCCTCAGTGTTCCATGGTAAGCTCTCTGCAGGCAAAGAGGCTGCTTCCAGGAAGATTTACCTTGTATTGAAGAGAGCAGCCTTCACAGCAATGGAAATGGCATCGAACAAATTTCCACCACACTCCAACAGCTAAGAAAGACAGGGATTGAGAGAGGGAAAAAAGCAAGCATCATTTATTACCACATTATTCCACTTAACAGATACAGATTCCCAAGCACTGTTGAGCACATCTTTATAAAATAAAGCTAAGAATGTGGGGCTGGTCTCCTAGGTAGCCATGTGGTGACCACAGCTCACTGACACAGCAGGCTCACCTATCTACAGTGCTGCCTCATGCTGGCTGTGCTTACAGGGCACGTGCAGGTGACAGCTGGCCCTGGCTGCTATGGTGCTCCTCTCACAGGCACACCAGCAGTTGGGCAGCACTGAAGGACAGACTGATTGCCCTTGATTTGTCCAAATAGCTCCCAACATAGCAAGTATCACTCTAGTCTTTGACAGCACATGTCTGGCCTCTCACAAGAAGGGGCTGGGGACCACCTGATGCTGCATCTACTAGTCATGCATGTGGGGTTACCTCTCCTGTGTGACTATCAAGGTACACCTGAAACTCAGATAAGTACCTCCACATTTTACATTAACTAAGGTCTCACACAAGCTTTTGCCCCTGAGCAAGTGCTGACTGCACCTGTGTGTGCTCATCTGGCAGGGGAGGTCAGAGCCCTTCATCAAGGGCTGTCCTCATTTCAGAGAAGCTCTGGCCTGAGGTCTTGCAATAATGCCAACTGGGTTGCCCAAGTAAGAAAAGACACAAGTCACATCTAGAAAGCAAGTCACACATTTCTGTGTTTAAGAGTCTGTCTCCTTTTCATCTGAACTGTGAACTCCTGAAGTCTAGGACTCTGCTTTTGTTCATCCCTCAATCCCCAGAGCCCAGGAGAAGGGCAGCTATGAAGAAGGTCACTTGCAGTCACTTGTGACAAGCCACAAGTGACAAGCAGTCACTTGCAGAAGGTGACAAGTCCTGTGCCTGGGCCCCCAGCTTGACCCAACCAAGCCAATGATGATACCTAGAACATATCGTAACCAGTGCAAATCTCCACCTCCCACCCTTACGCTCTCCACATAAGCCTCAAGTTCACACACCCTCTTTCCCACAGCCTTGCAAAATCCTACCGACTACTAAGATCCCAGTCTATGTTCCCACCTGGCTTTGTAGCTGCATCTCACTTGTCTCACACCCAGGCTCACTCCCATCTCCTCTGGTAAGTGTTTAGACACAGAATGCTACACAGCAGAGGGGCTCTGGGCCAGACAGCCTGGACTTGATTCCTGTCTTCACCAGTTACCATACAATCCTGCTGGTGCATAAGCTCCCTGTCCACCTGCAGAGGACAAAAATTCCAACTACCTTGCAGAGCTGTACAGAGTCTAAACAAGTGAGTATCTGCAAAGCTCTCAGGAGCACATCTGGCACACAGTAAGCATTAACTAAGTTTTCTTTCATTTTCTAGTTGTCTCTCACAGACTTTCTGAGGATGCATGCTGCATGTTCTCCATCTGCATCGCTGATAGCTGAGGTTCCAAACCCTGGCTGTGTATGAGAACCACCTGGGGATCCTATTAAAAATACAGTGGGGGCAGGGTGGGGGGGTACAATTTATATTCTTACTGGAGTCTGTGTGGTCCTCATGATTGCTGTCTTACTAAACTTGTCATAGTTCTTGATTTCTGCAAAGAAAGGGCTAGATAAATGCTGGCACCTGTTCGAGCAGTTGTGGAGCCTTGAAGCTGGTAAAGACCCCAGAGAACGCCTCGTTCAACAATGACTAGATTTGTGCAAACTGAGAAGCTCTCACACATGGCACAGTACAGAGTCCCAGCACAAAACTCCTGAGAGAGCAGACTGCTAAAACAAAAGCCAGGTGTCTGCCTCGGAGCCTTAGCTTCCTCTACAGATGCAGAACAAGCCCACCTCCAGGACTCAGGGCTGCCTGATCAGACTGCTCGTGGTGTAGCACACGACAGGGCAACTCAGGGTGCTCCCTGGAGCCAGGCAGTGTGGGTCTGACCCTCATCTCTGCCACCTGCTTGCTGTGTCCTCCAAGCTTTGGTTTCTCCCTCAGTAAAGTAAGACCATGTTTTCCTGCAGGGTGGCCCTAAGGATGACTGAGATACCATCTTTCATATTCCCAGGCCAGAACTGGTGCTCCTAGGCCAGACCCTCCTCTCTGCTAGGGCAGGCTAGCTTATCAAGAACCTCTTTGCTAAAGATACCAGTAGAATTGAGGAGCAGCAGGAAGAGTGGGTAGTGTATGAAGGCCCAAAGCAACCACACTGGGCTACTTGCATAGGCCTAGAATATGCAGAGAGGACACAGGAGACAGAGGCATCTAGGTTAGAGACACTCCAGGCCTGTGGTCCCTTAGCAGGTCACAGGGGTCGCCCTCCCCAGGGAAGAATTCCTTCTGTTACAGAGGTGGGCATGAAGCACAGCCAGAGAAGACACATCTGGTCACAAACATAGCCTTTCAGATGCACAAAGCCTAGAATGTTCTTTTAGGGGACCAGCACAACATACTCTGTAGGATTCTGGGAATGAAGGGCTTCTTTCATGGAGCATCTTCCAAAGCACACTGCTAGGAAATACAACCCACAAAAAGGGAAATGTGCATGACCCACTCCCCCTGGACTTCCCTCCTGTTCTCTCAGACACCTAGGCACAGCACTTCCCTTGCCCTTATGGCCAGCTGCAGGGTACCGCAATGATTCCAAAGCTCTTTCCTTCCCATGCCCAAGGCCATGGACTACATGCTGGTTCTCATGGCCACTCCCAGGACCCACCTCAGAACAACCTGGTGACCCATCTCCCCAATGCTGTTAATGCAACAAAGTCCTGATAGTTATCCCATTAGGGTAAAATCTGAGGCATTAAAGGAGCTGTGGAGACTGAAGGAAGGCAAAGTTTCCATGAAGTTAAATCTTCACTTTCCTAAAATAAGTCATCTGGGGACAAACACGACCGTGAAAACTGGTGGATCATCTGACTGTAATAGGTGTGAAGTAAGTAAGTGTGTCTGTAGCAAAAGAAAGAAAACACGGAAGGGTGTCCAGCTAATAGCTGGAGATGGGCCCAGTCTACGGCCCGGACCAACTGCTGAAAACTTTTAGGAAATTCTCATTTCACAATCCCAGTGACAAGACTGGATTGGTACCACCTTGCTTTAAACATGGACTCAATCTATTTACTCTATCTTTAGATTCAGAATAAAAACTTTCTCCCCTAACAAAAGTCTACACCACCTCACATGCATGAAGCACATTTTCACTGAGGCTGAAAGCAAATACTTGTTTTCATGGAAGAGGAACTCCTCCACCGATACAAAAGATGTGAATAACAAAAACTGATCTAAAACATTATCATTAATAATTTTTTTTAAATGTTGATAGACTTCTTTTTTTTATTCATTTATATGTGGAGCTGAGAATCAAACCCAGTGCCTCACACATGCTAGGCAAGTGCTCTACCACTGAGCCACAACCCCAGCCCCCATTAATAATTTTTTAAAAATGCTTTTCAAATTAAGAACTTCACTGAGGATGACAACATTTCAAAAGTCCACATCTTCTTCAAAATAAATAAAAGCTACTTAAAAAGTATGTGAGAAAAACTCCAAAAGCTGGAAGTTGTAAAAAGAAAGATCTAAGCCAGGCACAGTGACACATTCTGTGGGGCACTATTCAAAGAGCATCTTTTGTTTTTCTCTTCCCTGATAGCTTCTATAGATAACTTTAGGAGCTAATATGAAATGTCTATAATTTTATTATAGAATGGCATAATATGTATGCTACTCATACATATGTTGCATTTATCTTAATCCCAGCTACACAAGAGGCTCAAACAGAAGAACTGTAAGTTCAAAGCCAGCCTGGACTATATTCAAAGCTGCCTCCAAAATAGAAAGAAAGAAAAGAAAAGAAAAGAATCTACAGATGACAGGGACATCGTGCACTTTCCCCTGGGTTATTTCCACTTACTATATATCTCCAGCTCATGGAAAATAAGAGCAATTTCTGAGCTGAGATAATGTCCCTATATTCATCAGTTTTGCAAAGGTCTTCAGTAACAAAACAGGGTTTCTATTGCTTCAAGTCAGACTACATTGAAAGTGCAGCAGTCCCCACCACTGGGCCACCCTCCTGCAAAATCAGTGCACGCAAACACCACGGAGAAACAAAGTAGTTCTTCAAGGGACAAGAGTGCCACAACGCTCCTATCTACCTTTTCTGGTCAGGGAGGGGAGAAGAGGTCAAGTTCTTCTGACCCAGGTGGAACATGAGAGTCCCCGCCACAGAGCTGCACCTCCCTGGGTGACTGCATAAGGACTTCATGCTGACAGTTTCTACCTCCTCAAAACCACTTTGGAGTAGTCACACTACAAGGTACATCCCACTTATCAGAGAAAGGAAAAAACACACAGAAATGTAATTTCCTCATTTTCACTCTGGAGCAGCAGCAGTCAGAAGAGCGTGCACCTGCTGGATGACGGTCACACTAGCCTTTTCCCCTGTTCTGGCACTGCTGGGGATGGAACCCAGGGCCTCGTGCATGCTAAGCAAGTTCTCTACCACTAAGCCACACCGTCAGCCCATTGCTACGGTTTGCTGATGCTCCATCCATTACCAAATTAATTTTCAGATATACGAAAAGCTCTACCCTGTTTCATAAAAAGCCAACATTTAGGACCAGCCAAGATGGTTCCCTTCATGGAATTCACTCAGTGCACAAGATCCCCATTATCTCTACATTCATTAAAGAAATTTGGTTAATGGCTTAGCCTTGTGTCCTCCATCTAAAGTGAAGATATAATCACTATTCTCAAGGATCACAAAATTTAATGAAAAGAATAGAATAGACTGCACATGAACTAACAACTGACTGCTACATTACAATATGAAGGCAAAATTAATTACAGCTATACAGAGGAGCTACTGGAAAGAGTCAAAATCTGGGTAGAGGAGCACCAGGGGAGAGCAGAGGGAAGAGATGGAGGGCTGGACTGGAACAGCCGTGAGAAGCAGACTGTGGGAGGGACTGAGGGACCTCAGAAACTCAGGGCCTCTGAGCTTCCCCTGAAAATGAGGTGCTCAGAGCAGGCAGGCTCTAGAGCGTTTAAGGGAGGACGGCACGGGGAGCACAAGGACAGCTGCTGGCATCAAACAGTCTGGCTTTGAGGCCAGAAAGCATGACTTACAAGATCTCCTGGGTTAGTTATTTCACCTCTCTGGGTCTTCGTTTCCTCATTTTAAACAGGGACTACCAGAGTGTCCACTCACGAAAGATTTGTTAAGGCTCACATGAAAAGAGCTTATCATCATTCCACACAGAATGTCCCAACTAGTCAGAATTCTGCCCTTCATTCTGTGTGGCCCCATCCACACAGCATCTTTTGTTTTTTCTCTTCCCTGATAACTTCTACTGAAAACTTTCACAGCCAGAATGATATTACTGTGATTTTATTATAGAATGGCATTAAATGAATGCTACGTATACATATGTTTCATTTATCTTAAAAGAATTATCATGGGAGGCCCTCTTTTCCCAAGTGATCTTACTGTGGAGGATGAAAGCATCCACCTGAAGTAGGGAAAAGCAGAGGGAGGAAAGCAGGCCAACAGGGCTCCAATGAAGGTAGAGAGCGGCTGGCACAGCAACGTGACACTCACCAGCACATCCACATAGAGGACCCAGCAGTGCTCCCGTGGACTGATGCAAAGGGACTTCAGGTCGACGCTGCTCTTATTGTTAAATATACGGTAGAGGGTGTTAGCGATCTCTGTGCCAAGGTCATCACCTCCCCGACCTTCAAATTCAGGGGTAGCATTGGCTGAACTGCACAGAATGGAAAGAGAAAAGCTGAATGAATCTATGCAAAGAACACAGGGGTTGGGCTTTATTCTAGTGTTCCATGGAATGCTGGAAAAGGCAGCTGCTGTAAGGAAAGTCACTGAGGGCTGGGATTCTAACTCAGTGGTATAGCACTTGCCTAGCATGTGTAAGGCCCTGTTTGACTCCCAGCACCTCAAAAAAAAAAAAAAAAAAAAAAAAAGACTGCCGAAATGGGGAAAGGGTAGCATCAGCCTCCAGACACATGCAATGTACCAGCCCAGCCCAGAGCTGTCAATTGGACTGGACGATGTGTGTGATGGGCCTTCCCAATGACCTCTAGCAGAAGCCATCTTCAGCCAAGGAGAAACAAGACCGTGATGGTATGTGAAGCTTGGATGGTAATAATTAACTCTCTTAACTTCAGAGGACAAAAAATATTCTCTGGCTGGCCTAGGGAGCTGGAAGGCCTAGAGAATCTGTAATCTCCCAGTCACCACCATCCCTAGTTTTACATTCCAGAACCACAGTGTAAGTACAGAAACCTTTCCGGAAGGTATGAATGATAGTATGTCAGAGTTATGTTATAAACCATACATTATCAATGTACAGAAAAGAAGGAAAATGATATATATATAGTAAGAGAAAGACTAATGGCAGATTAAATATTAGGCTACCCCTCCCTTTTTACTTAAAATTTGATATTTTTCAAGAGAAAAAATGTTTCCTTCTTGGCCTCTTGATGCTTATACCCAATTACCTCAACAAAGAACTACAAGATTCAACATTTATCACCCTAAACACTATTCAAAAGCGTTTAACAGGAAAATTTTGTGAGTTTTGGCTTGATACAAACAAACCTTTAACAGGTCTATGAAATAAATAAACATTAATCATTCTACTTTAACAATAAAGGTCAGGAAAGTTGCTGTTTCAGCAAGGACTCTTCAAAATCACATACTGAAACTTCCTGACCCTTCATCCAACTGGAAGGCACCAGCCCTGCCCCAGCTCCCTGTGACCTAAAGATGGAACACGGTTGATGACCTGCAGTCTGCAGCAGTCCCAATGGAGTAGGGGGATTTGATGATAGGGAGGGAACAGTGAGGTAGGGGGCAGCTGTCAACCAGCACTGATGGCTGAAGAAGGCCTCAAACTCAAAGATCAGCAGAGCTGGGAAGCCACAGAGGCAGGGAAAGGGAATTCTAGGGAAAGCGAAGCCCTTGGCTGTGCCCACAGCACCTGTGTAGTACCCAAAGAAATCTCTATCAATAACCTAAGGGTAAGAATGAATCAGACTGTGTCACTGTGTAACTTTGCTTCTCTAATTAACTAGTCTTCCCTTACCACCTTCAGCCAGCAGAACCCCAATTTAAAAACTCCAAGAGAAACTTTATCACTGCCATAGCAACACTGCTGTCCCTCCTGCTGTCTCTGCCAGACTCAGGCATCAAGCTGGGAAAAGCAGTTCAGCTACAGAGAAATAATCAAGTCACCAGGGACCAAGTTTATATTTTACACAGGCAGCAAAACACAACCTGTTTCTAATTTAAACAATAAGCAATCAATATTGAGTCCTTCGTTCTAAGTGTTTCAAAATACATCTATACACCTCTCTGTGTAGACAAACCCAGTTGGAGATGCTTGTCCTCAAAATGTTTACCTTCTGCTGAATGCAGTAGGTACATCTTCCTGCATGCGACCAAGTGCTGGGGGTTAAAGCAGGACCCTTCCTACGGCCCTAGGGCACTCTCAGTTTCCAGGTCCCATATCTAAATTGATCTACCTTCAAAATCATGTCCCATTGCTTTTTTGAGACTAGGCTAATTTAAAAAGGAAATTTTACACATTTGTTTTTCAGCACCGCTAACAAGCAGACAGTGGAAGGTTCAGAGGCTCATCAGACTATGGCAGGTTCCTGTCTGCAAGGTACCCCGCATAGGGTGACTAGAGAGGAGGCTGGGAAAATGAAAGGCAAGTACTCAGGGTGGGGGATGGGGCACAGTACTTTGGATAACTTAAGAAAGGCCAGAAATCATGTATTCTGCCAAAGAATTAGCTGGGATAGGGTGGGGGTAGATACTGAAGCACAGAAATGAGGGTTCCACGTCATCAATGGGGCATTCATCACATGAGGGACCTTTTCTGACAAACTAATACTTGCCAGGACTGCTAAAGGTATTTTAATTCATCTTTTAAAAATTACTCTATTAGGTAAACTTAAAAAAATCTCACAGGTAGGATGTGACCTGCAGGACGATACTATGAGACCCTGAAAGGGCCAACTCTTTTCATTTTATAATGAGGGAAACTTAACAATGTTTTAAAATGCTTAATATGTGCTACACCCCACTTAGCACTTCAGGTATATTAACCCATTTAATTCTCAGAGCAACTCTAGGAGGTACTAATCCCATTTTACTTATGTGGGGCTGGGAATAGAAGCCAGGGCCCCACACATGCTAGGCATGTGCTCTACCTCTACCACTGAGCTACATCCCCTGCGCCTGACACCATTTTAGAGATAAGGAAACTGAATCAGAAAGGCTGTGTATTGGTGCAAGGTCATGCGACCACTGCCTGGGTAGCTAAGATTCTAACCCAGGCAGTTTGGGCCTTACCTGCTAGGTTCCCCTGTACTCTCCCTGGATTTGTAGCTCTGCATGCTTGGCCTGTAGTCTGACATCAGTCAGATTAGCTTTTCCTTAGGTTTATATTTTACTTTAAGATAATGAATGGGTGTTCTGGTCTTAGGACTTTTTATCAGACCACATATGCAGTCAAAGAACAGAGACCAAGGGAGCTCTAAATAAAAAGCTTCTCTGTTAAATACAAAGGAGAAAAAGAGAGAGAAGAAAGGGAGAAAGAAAACCCAAGCTAGTAATTCTAGCCCCCTGCTCATATGCATCACAATATATCCTTTCAATAGGAACGTGAGGTTTTTGGCATAAAACTAAATGCCTTCTGCATTTATAGTTACTAAACCAATTCAGGTCCTCCATAAAGCATGACCCAGTCCCTCTTCCAGAGCTGTGGGAAACAGTTTACTGAGCTGGATGAACTAACAAAAGACCCTGGGCACTTTGCTCCTCCCAGCTCTCCACTGCTCCTGTCTCCTTACCTCTACTCCACACCCACCACTTGGCACAACTCTGGTTTAACTGAGATAGGTTGAGATCAAGGCCATATCTACCTGGAATGTTACTGTAGACACTAGGTTCAGTATTCTTTCCCTTGCAACCAATCCAGCCTGCAATCTATGGACTCTTCAAAATGGGTCAGGCCAGGCCCACAGCACAAAAAGGATTTAGTGGGTACCTAGGATAGGGCTAACTTGGGACCTTACTCCTCCAGCAGTCACCTACCCCAAGGCTGATTTCTCATTGTATACATGTGCTCATTTCTGAGCCTACAGAAGCTCCCCATTTGTAAGGAAACCTTTCATTGTCAGCTCCTATTTGATGTTTCTGGAAATTATCTCATCAGCTCTGGAGACTTGAAGCACAACCAGCCTCAAATGGCTTCTGCAGGCTGCCTCTCCTTTGACCCCACCCCTAGTCCTTCAGCAGAGGGCTGAGCCCGTTAACTCCCTTCAAACAGCACTAAGACAGCAAGAAACAAAGGAGATATGGTGGTGTCACACACCAAAGCAGGTTTCAAAGAATCTGGTTCTATGTTAGTGAAAAATACAAGTGATCCCATTAAAAAGCATCAAAGATCCCAAGGGGAAGTGACAAGTGCTGGGCACACTGAAACATCTATGAATGAAACATGCTCTCCAAAACTCACCAGATTAAAAACCCAAGCCTCTGAGAAGCTAAACCACTGTCCAAACCCTTCCATCCAATTGTCAGAGGGCTGAGAAGTGACCCTAGGAAGGTAAGAAATTTTTCCTAAAGTTTCAAAGTTCTTCTTTAAAATGGCCTATTCTCAGGCTGAGAGTAATAAACCTAAGACACCAACAGGGTTAGAAGGTCTGCTTTTGCTTCCCGTTTAGTGAAGGTGCTGCCAGACACCTTTCCGGCAGGGCAGTCAGGCACAACCTTTAAAGGGCTGAGAGACTTGATATGTCATCATTCCCAAGAAACACGATAAATGCTGAAGGTGAGGAGCAATGTCTCCTTGGGCTCGTGAATTATCAGACGTAGACAAAACTGGAGGGAACTGAGTTAACAAAAAAGCAATTAGCTTTAAGACCTCTCCACCACTGGGAATTTAAATAATTAAAGCTGGAAGTTGTTGATAAGGAATTAAATCACGCTAGGCTCAGAGTGGCAGAAGGGACACTACCCTAACACCAATTACTTTTCTCCCACTTGGGAGCAACTATGTTTCAGCCTAAGGATAGGCAAGTATTTGGAGCTCACCAGGAGAGCCCCCAGGTGCGTTGGGGAGTGTGCTGCACCCTCTCTGCTGGGCATGGCCGCAGGTGCTCAGAAGACATTCCTTTCACTGGGCAGGAATGGAAGGCTTTGCCTGTTTATGCAATTAAGAGCTGGTCCTTGAAGACGGGAGTGAGGCTCTGCCACAGCTGGCAGCTAGCAGTGCTCTTCCCCCTCTGTAGTGGTGTTCTGTGACTCTCTCATGGTGACTCTATCCCCTGGGCTGCTCACATTAGCTGAGCCACTTAAAGAAGCTACAGTGTGCCGCCTTGAGACTATTCATCTCAAGAAGCATTCAAAACTACCTGGCACCTGGAGCTGCTGGGCCTGTTGAGGTCCCTTTGAAACCTGCAAGGTAGGAAAACAGACCAGCAGGCGGAAAACTGAGGCTACTTCAAGAACCCAGATCTTGAGGAGAGGCAGCTCAAAGGCTCTTTTCACATGAGTGTCACCCTCCCACTACGGCTGGGATAAGAAAGGGACAAGGGTAGCAAGCTGTCCTGGAGTCATGTTCAGACACAGAGCCACAATAAAACATAAACCCCATACCAAGCATCTGAGGGTGGCGCCCTCCCTTTGGTGTGGTTGAGCTGACTGTCACTGGTCTGCCGAAGATGAATGAGCTGAGGATAATGACGGGGAAGAAAAGGAGAGAAAATTACAATTTCTCTCACAAGCTGTCTGCTCCTCAGTGATTGTTCACTGCTTTGAACTACGCAGGTCAAGACCAGAAGAGGTATTTTGCTTCCTGCCAGAGCAAAGGAAGGGATAAGCAGGGCCAGAACCAAGTCACTACCACCCACACTAACTCCAAGAATGGGCCAGATCCACTGGACACCTCAGACTGGTGAGAGCAGCTGAGCAGAACCAGGAGGAGACTGTGGGGAACCAGGACAGGGGACAGGAATGGACTGGAAAGAAAACTAACCAGAAAAATGAACATGAATAGTTCTTCCACCTCTAAGCACAAGGCCCCTCTAATATGGACCTCAGCAGGCGGTATGAAGCAGCAAGAGCAGAGATTCAGAGTTGGATTGACCTAAACTGTCATTTTTTAACTATGGGACCCTGGGAAAGTAAACTCCTCACCTCTATAAACTCCATTTCTCATTTCCCTCACTGAAGTACTTTGAGTACTTTGAGGAAGTACTTCAGTACTGTGTTTGGAAGTAAAGATTGAAAGATTAACTTGCTATGTAAAATGTGGATTCCCATTTGTGCAAAAAAGGGCTGCCATCTCTAGGAGGGCCTAATTGCAAGGTTGGTCCTAAGTGACATCTGGGAACCTGGCTCAGTGTTCCCAGTCAACAGTAAACTGATAGGGGTGGTCCATTGTGCCCAGATTGTACAAATATATTTTATGCTGAACACTTTCTGTCCTTCTGGCAGTCTGGAATTTGGTATGTCACCACATAGCAAAGGGTGCCTAATGTGACCAGACCTCAGTAAAAATCCTAGGTGCTGAGTCTCTAGAGGACTTCCCTGGGCAGAAATGTCGCAAATGAGTTGCTACATTTATATTGCTGCAAAAAATTCTCAGCCATGAGCACAACTATGGCTAAGACCTGTGAGTCCTTCTAGAAAATCTTTGAATGTGAAGGTGATCTTAGAGGACACCCAATACAGTATCCACATTACACACCTACATCTAGTATGAGCCAATAGAGCCCTGCCTACTTCAAGAAAGCCTACTGTCAACACCTAGCTTCTAGAAGCAAGGTTACAGATAGAAATAGAGACTAGATCAGTGACTCAATAAAAGCCCCAACCCCAGAAGGGTGAAAGACATACATTTATTGGAAGCCCAGCATAGTAGGTGCTTGCTCTATAATCATTTCCTCCTCATCACCAGTTTATCTCCACTTTTTAAATGCAGAAATTTAGGCACAAAGAGACTGAGAAACCAGAGTGAGATCATACAGCTGACCAGAGAAGGAAGTGAGATTTGGGTCCAGGGCTAAGCACAGACACTTCAGAGCTCTGGTCATTCCAGCATCCTTGAAGCCTGCTTAGCTGACTCTAGGCCTCATGTGCCACGCAAATCATGAAGAGTTTTCTGCATAGCTGGAGCAGGAAGAAAAACAGGAAATTTAAGACCCAATAATGGTCCTTACTATCTGTAGTGGGTATTTTTCAAAGCACCTTAACACACATTGTTTAATTTGACCTTCACACCAACCATATGCTGAACTGCTTGACTGATGTCCTCCTTTTGCAGACAGGGAAAATAAGGCCGAGCAAGGGCCAGGCGATTAAGACAAAGGCAGGACTCATGCCAAGACCTCCAAGCACTTGGCACATAGGAGAAGGTCAGTAAATACCTCCTGGAGAGTTGAATGATTAAATAAATACAAAATATAAGAGGGCTCAACAGGAGACTGGAGGTTCATTTTCTGAATCATCACCTTTAAAATAATTTTTCTTTAAAAACACCTGCATAGTACTAACCAGTCAACAAAGAACTCCAGGTAGCCTTCGCTTGGTTTTTCCAGCTTCGGTGTCCCCATTTCTGCTTTCACTCCCACCAAGATGTCTGTGTGGCCCTGCAGACACATTCGAGAAGAGTCCTCACTCAGGGAATAGAGCCAGGAACCACAACCCTCCTCTTTCAGACATACAGCCCTGGGGGACTCTCTTGCAAGCAGTGCTGGGACTTGGAATGTGGTGTTTGGGGGTGAGGGGGTTCTTCAGATCTGGACAGACCCAAGGTCTGACTTTGTTTGGGTCTTGGATCTTTCCATGGGTGATTTACACTCCTAAAGCCAGCAGAGGTCTACAGCTGGCTCCCTGAGGCCTACCCATTCCTCTACCTGGGCATGAACTGTGGCCACGGTACTTACCAGTTTGACCCTTGCAGACCCACTGGTGTTGGACACCACATCAGTTTCCACTTCAACAGATCGGTAGTCCTCACAGCTGCGGCCATCCACACGGAGGTCTTCCTAAGTGAAACAACCGTCCCAAGGCTGTGATCCCAAACCAACATCAGTCTGCTAAAAAGACTCATCCTTTTGCTCCCTAGAGAAATATGCAGTACACATCTCTTTTTCTCTTGGTGGATCATCCAAACTTCTGTCCTCATGGCTAATAACAATGTCCTCTTTACATCTGAGGAAAGGGAGACTTGGAGAACTTAAGTTATATATCCAACGTCCTTCAGCTAGTGAGGACAAAGCTAAATTTTCTTTGCAGTAGATCTGACTGCAAAGTCCATACTACATCTTGGCATATAGAATATGTGCATGAAAACAAGCAAAATCTGGAGAAGGGACAAAATAAGCCATCTTTCTTTAAGTCTGCAAGGCTGAAATTGCACCAAGAAACACGAGCTGTCAGAGCTATAGGGTACAACTGTCTTAATTGCACCTTCCTGCCCCAAAACTTAACATCTACTTTTTAACAGCTAAAGACACTTCGTCTTCTAAAGCAGGGTCAACAAACCAAAGTCTACAGGCCACTTGTTTTCACAGCTGTTTTTACTAGAACATAGCCAGGCCCATTCACTTAGGTACTATGAATGCTTTTCACTACAGTAGCAGAGGGGAGTGAATGAGAGAGAGATCTGCAAAGCCCCCAAAGTCTTTCCTCCTTAGCCCTTTACAGGATCAGTCTGCCAACCCCTGCTGCAGAAGCTAGCTTTCAAGGTGATCTATGTGCTCCTGTCCCTCTGCCCATCTATTTACTTCTTAAATTATTTATATTGGCACAATTCATTCATGTCTATTTTACGCTACAGTTATAATCTAATATTATTTTGTCGCTGAAAGTATTCCAGATTTGGCCTTTGGGAGCTCCTTTGGATTGGTTCTTGTGCTCTCTCAACATGCCTCCAACTTTTCTGGAGCATTTCCTTACATTCTGATAACATAACTTCTGGAGGAAGTTCCAGCCTCTTGTATTCCCCATACCCTTGCCCTAGTGACCAGCACTTCTCCAAGAAGTCCTGGTTCCTTCTCCTGGAAAATGGTACTTAAAGCCCAGGTTGTTCGTTGCTCCTGGGGCATCACTGCTTCTAGACCTACTCAGCACAGCTAGAAAAAATATGTATATATACTAACCCATGAATACACAATCTACATTTAATTCTGTGTGTACACATCTATTAAAATGTCATGAGTCCATACCAAAAGCTCAATTCCAATCTAAAAGCCACAGGGTTTATTCTATCCTCTTTTTTCTTTTTGGCCGGAGGGCGGATTTTGGGGACTGAACTCAGGGGCACGCAACCACTGAGCCACATCCCCAGTCTTTTTTGTATTTTCTTTAGAGAGAGTCTCACTGAGTTGCTTATCACCTTGCTGTTGCTGACGCTGGCTTTGAACTTGCAATCCTCCTGCTCAGGCTCCGGAGCTGCTGGGATTACAGATGTGTGCCACCATGACCAGCTAGTCTAGCCTTTTCTTGTCACTTCTTTCTCAGACAGGGAGAACACAGGCTCTCACTTTCTACCTATAATGTGTACCTATTTGTTCATTCTGAGTGTACACATCAAGCAGCTTCAGAGCTGCTAGTCCTACCCGTGAGAAACAAATTTACAAAAAGAATAGTCATGTGTAGGGCTGTGGCTCAGTGACAGAGCACTTGCCTAGAATGTGTGAAGCACTGGGTTTGAGTCTCAGCACCACATATAAATATATAAAAATAAAGGCTCAAAAAAAAAAAAAAAAAGTATAGTCATGTGTAAAGTTCTTATTGTCTTCAGTCCTGGTACTAAGTTAGAATTTGTCTTCTAGTTATGTAAGTTAGTTCTTTTCTTCCCCATGCCCTTTCTGTGTGGTTGCAGCATACATCTATAACACAGGCTCATCTGTAACTGTATTTCGGTTTGGGTTCCCCACATCCTGATTATTTACCCACTTTTTTGGGTATGTGGAATATCACTACGGTCCTAGGAGTCAAAGCTAATCAGAAAAGGAATGCATGGAGAAATGTCACTCTCCCCTTAACTGCATCGTGCTCTTTTCATGTCCCTCTTCTTTCCACCCCTTTCCCACCTACCCTAGCTTCATAATGGATCTCTCTGGTTTCTAGTTTATCTTCCTTGTATTTCCTCTTCACAGACAAGCAGATACATGGGTATTTTTTATGTCTCCTTTATATTCCTTCTATGAAGAGTGGTATACTGGGGTATAAGTTCTTTTACACTTGGCTTTAAAAAACAAACAAAAAAACTAGACAATATAAACATATGCACGTACACTAAATTGCTCCAAGTCAGCTCTTAGAGCTCTTCTTCATTCTTTGTAAATATTTTTTGAAAGCAGTTTTTTCCCTCCAGAAAAAGAATCATTAGCTTCATCAGATTCTCCAAGGGTTGATGCACCCCCAGAATATAAAACAAACAAAAACTACTGCTCTGAAGTATGTACCTGTCAGAAACTTATCTTTAAACTGTCAGGCTGACTGTATGTGTAAATGATTTTTTTATTTTGGGAAATTAAAGAGAAAAGTAAAACGTTGCTGCATGCTCCCACCACGTAATACTAACTACAACCATCTGTCACATTTGCTTCAGCTCTAGAACCCTCTCAATTCCCTCTAATGAGAGAAAATAAACATCATAAATCAGGTGGAATCACTCCCAGACTACTGGCAGGAAGCAGTCTATAAGTCTAGAAGCATGTACTCAAAAAGCAACAGAATGTTAAGTCTGGGAGAGTGAGCCATAAAGTGATGCCTCTTCGCTGGAGAATCCCATAACTCCGTCACCGTGTGTCCCTTCACACCCCACCCACAGAACCTGAAGGCTTTCTAGGTCCATCTCTGACACCTCATTTCTCCCCACCCCCACTTGTCCCAGTCCCTAGACATGTCCAGCCCCCAGAACGTCACTTACAAGAACTCCTTCCTGGGCTACAGGTATGACACAAGGGTGAACAATCACTAGGAGAATTAGTAATGGGTTCCAGGCCTGGTCCCACCATTAATTAGCTGTTAGCCTTAGGACATGTCCCTTCCCCTGGGGAATAGTTTCCTCATTTGTAAAAGATCAAATTAAACAGTTTCAAAAGTGATCCTTTAATTGTACAGATCTATAAATTTAAACAGCTGCAATTATTTACTATAAATAATAGCAGCTATTTACTGAGCATTTATTATATAGATAATGTGCTAGGAATACCACACAATTAATGTATTTAATTCTTAAAATAATCCTTTTAGATAGTATTTATTCATTCCACTTCACAAATGGGGAAATGAGGTTGAATGATGCCAAATGACTGGCCTGAGGGCACAAAGCCAGTAAGTAGCATTTGAACTTCAAGCCAGAGCACTTTTCTGCTTTTTCGCACAGCCTGCTGCCTTCTAAGGGTCTCTTTGCTGTACAAAAGCAGTCAGCACAGCTCGGTTACATGACCAGCAGCTGGCTCTACCAGATGGTCCTGATAATGATGATACTGACTCCTGAAAGCAAGTAGGCCACAAGGTCACAGGGCTCCTAAATACTGCTTTTAAAATGGCACTCAACTCTGGAAAGATCTAGTCACACCTCCTTGTAGCCACAACTTGCTTATCCTCAGATGGAAAAGAAAATGAGGCCTCACCATATCTTCCCTTTCCAGTCCTTAATCAGTCTGCCTCCTGGAAAAGGCTCAGAGGACAAATAAAAAATAAATGAAAAGCTACAAATTTTCCTTTCCAAAGATGCATAAGGCACATCCCCTCCACCCCTGGGTGGAGGGGAAGCGTCCAAAAGAATAGGAGAAAAATAACCCCCAAATAACCTAACTAAATTCATGAAATTCAGCTTTCCTTTTAAAAGACAAGAAATTGTCCAAATCTTCCAGGCCTGGCTCAGAGCCTAGAGTCCTACCATGGTTTTTCTTTATCAGCAATACTCAAGAGCATAGAAATTAATCCACAGGTGAACACTTTAACACAGGTTGCCCTGAATTAAAAGTTCCATTTTAAAAATTAAGCTGGTGGACATCATAGAGTGAAGCCCAGCCCTTCATGCAGAGGAGACTAAAGCACCTCCTAGATCCAAGGTTTCCCTATGATGGGCTAGCTCTTGGCAACTTACATAGCTATTATCACAACCACCCTGTCAACTGGGTATGGTATGATGGAAAAGAGTAACCTTCCTTCTAATATTTAAACCTCTGCTCTCACATACCAGCTTTGTGACCTTGAGCAAGTTCTTCAAGACCTCTTGAGCCTGTTTCTTCATCTAGAAAGTAAGAATAACCCTAACATAATGCAGTTATCAGAGAATCCAAAGATTATAAGTCATTTCAGGGAAGTCCCCCTGCCCAGGGTAACCATTTCTCCCAGGAGCATATATTAGCTCACTAAACCCTCAAAACTCTGGAGAGGGGTTATACATAAAGAAACCAAGGCACTAAGTTTCCATCTCCTGTTGGTAACAAAGAAAGTCATTCAGTCCAGAGCTGTTTTGCCTAATGCCCAGGTAATCCTGTCCTGTTACTCTTTTGCGGGGGTGGGGGTGGGGTACTGGGGATTGAACCCAAGGATGCTTTACCATTGAGCTACATCCCCAGTTCCTTTTTTATTTTGAGAAAAGGTCTTAAGTTGCTGAGGGTCTAAATTTCTGATACTGCCTTCAAACTTGTAATCCTCCTACCTCAGCCTCCCAGTGCTCCTAATCCAGTATACGTTGGAGGTTTGCAGACTAGAAGTGGTCCTTTCAGTTGATCCCTCATCTACATTGCTTTGCTTATTTAGTACCTCAGAGCTTTGTCCAGGAGAACTGAGATTCAAACCTGCTCTAATCCAGTTTTGCAGGTCCAAGTTCAAGACACAGCAAAAATAGACATTCATTCCTGTTTCGCTTTCCAAGCCTCCTGAGTAACCCTGCATTTCTTTGTAAGGATGTGGCTCCACAAGGTTGCACCCCACAGTGCCAGGGCACAGACCTTTCTGTGCCATAGGTTTGTAAACAGAAAGGGCTAAAAAGCAAGACTGCTGGAGGATGATTCCAGTTCTGCCATTGCCAGGTTGAGAACTAAACACTGACATCTCACTCTCATACCCGAAGACCAGGCTCAAGTCCTGTTTTCTCTCTTCTGTGCTGTGCCCCAACACACATTATGATAACATAAGGTAAATTCACAGAAAAGAAATGGAAACCATCAGCTAAGCTACATTTCCCTTCAATAGCAAAGAACGTACAATGAATTAGCTTTCATGCAGCTCCAAGAGGAAAGCCTCTTTGTTCAGTTTGTCAATTGCCATGGCCAGGTCTGAACCTGTGAGGACCAGTTTAATGACCAGGTTATGGACACAGAACTCAATAGGCTGAACATGGAAAAGCCCTTTGTACCTACAATTCTGATGGAACCACACAATCAAATCACCATCCACCCAAAATAGACAGGGACCGAAGTAGGTAGATGACCTAAAAGCATACCATCTATAAAATGACTAACTTCTTATCACGAAATACTAGAAAGCCGAACCAATTTTCTCACTGGAATCTGATTGCTGATCTGGGAAATACTTAAGAAAGGAGTTAAAGAGAGGCTGACAGGTCATGATGTGGTGGGAGGCTAAGAGAGGTCACCCAAAAGTAAAGTTATAGGGGAGGGGTAAAGATTTCAGCAAGATGGACAGCAAGTGGTCAAGGAAAAGGTATACACTTTGGCAGAGAAAAGCAGAGGTATCACCAGCGACAGTCACACATCTACACAGACCATGTGATCCATGGAGTACATGAGAACCCATGCTACAGAACCCTGAAGGCACTTCCTAGCTCTTGCTATAAACACCCCTTTTCTTATATAATGTAAGAATTCCTAGTCCCTCAAATCAAAAGAATTTAAATCCCAAAAACCAAAGGCTAAATCTTTAATGAAGTCACTTTGAAGACTGGAAATTCAGTATAAATGGTTTAGTATAAAGCCTTATTGCTAACACACACACACACACACACACACACACACACACACACTTGAAAGGGAGCTAACAGAATGGAGGCTGCCCTGATTCATGACCTGTGAATAAGAGCGAATTACATCCTTTGAAAAAAAAAGAAAAGGGGAGTTAACATTTTTTCAGGGCTGACCACAAGCCAGGCGTTCAGCATTCCTAAGAACCCTGAAGGTACTTCCTAGCTCTTGCTATAAACACCCCTTTTCTTATATAATGTAAGAATTCCTAGTCCCTCAAATCAAAAGAATTTAAATCCCAAAAACCAAAGGCTAAATCTTTAATGAAGTCACTTTGAAGACTGGAAATTCAGTATAAATGGTTTAGTATAAAGCCTTATTGCTAACACACACACACACACACACACACACACACACACACACTTGAAAGGGAGCTAACAGAATGGAGGCTGCCCTGATTCATGACCTGTGAATAAGAGCGAATTACATCCTTTGAAAAAAAAAGAAAAGGGGAGTTAACATTTTTTCAGGGCTGACCACAAGCCAGGCGTTCAGCATTCCTAACAACTTCATTTCCAAAACATCCCGCTATTCCTAATCTTCTAACTAAAAAGCTCATGGAATTGTAAGTTCTAGTTTTATTATCCAGGTTTAATATGCAACCTGGAAAATAGTGACGTGTCTTAGTCTACAGAGAGCATAGAAGATAAATACCAGGTCACAATATTCAAGGGGGCATGGTCTTTACTCACATTATGAAGGTTTAGTGATAGATGGTTAATTTAATTTGATGGCTACATCATAGGAATACTGACTTTGCATTTGGTCAAGGCAGAGGGAAAGCATGAAGGAAAGAGGGGTGAGCTGAAGAATTCTAGTGGGAGAATCACACAGGCAGGGGGCCTCCAATCAGAGGCGGGTACCGGGTAGATCGTTGCCAGGTACAACATTCCTCAACCCTTGTTCATTTTCAACCTAGTTCAAAACCAGGGGATGAAGACTGAGCACAGATCTTCAATTACAGCTGCCTGGGGATTTTAGTTCTCCACTGTCAAAATGGAAAACAGTAACAAGTATGTCATCGGTTGCCAAGTCGCTTTTTAAAAATTGTTCTCCCTTTATTCCTAAGGCGATCTGCATTTTCTAAGCGCCTTCGCCTCGGGTTCATGCTCTCTGCGCCTCCCATCCACGAGTTGAGGGAAAGCGGGCCAGATGCCCACCCCCAAGTCCCGGTTTTCTAGAAGAGAAACCTGAGGCTTGGTCTAGTAAAGCGTGCCAAGATTGAATGGATGGCTGTGGAAGCGATGCTCCTCGCTGAGAAACTGCCTCAGGGACAGACCAACGCTTCCTGCTGAGGTTCGGCATCTTATCCACCCTGGAAGGTCCAAGTGTGCTATCGGTCCTTAGGCGGACGCTCACCCCCATCTCCTAAAACGCCCACGCTGCCAGCTTTGGCTGCGAACACGGACCGCAGAGCTGTTTAACCACAAGGTCACCCCAGCCTCCTCCCCGGCGACTCGAGTGCCGGCCGCATTCCGCAGGAGAGCCGCCGCTACCTGGACGCCATGCACGATGTACACCTTCTCCGCCTCGCTCAGCGCCACAGACGCCATGTTGCCGTGCCGCCACGCGCGTCGCGTCATTCGTGCGCGCCGCCCGCGCCCCCGCACTGCGCGTCATCAGCCGGCGCGGCTGCCGCCCCTGCAGCCGCGGCCGCCACCGCCGCCGGGAGCTCGATGGGCTTCTGCGCGCCGTCCGGTATCTGGCCGAGTCCGGCGAGCCTTGGCGCCTCGTGCCGAGGAGCCATCGCCGCAGCCCGAAGCCGGGTCCCGAATCGGGGACTGGAGGAAGAGGCGACGGCGTCGGCTGCGGGCGTCCCCCCGGGGGTCTGGGACTGGCGAACCGCCTCCGGCTTCACGGTCAGTTGGGATCAGCGACCGGGTTTGGGGTGAAGAAGCTAAGGTGAAGCGAAAGCCCCGGCCCAGGACTCGCAGTGCGAGAGGCACGCGGCGGCTCGCTCAGAGCCGGAGTTGAAGTAGCAGATTGGCTGTGTGTGAGAGAGACAGACCACAGAGACCCAGACTGAGAGAGCCCCCCGAGTGAGGGAAGGCAGACGTCGTGATTGGCCACGGGAGGGCTGTCTCCCCGCCCCCTCTACTTCTTTGGTCCCTAGGATGGTTGAAAAGAGGCGCTGAAGCCCTCTTTAGGTCATTCCCCGTGTCAAGGGTCTGGGAAGGGTCTGGGCCGGCAGTGGAAAAGAATTCCAAGGCCTCCTCACCCTTTCACCCCAGGGATCATCTCTCTCCCTCTGTTCTTCCTCTGTCTCCCTCTCATTCTTCTCATACCCCGTATCCCCGCCCTTCTCTCTTTCTCTCTGCTTTTCTCCGATGCAACGCTGACCCAGGACCTTGCAAAGTCCCTTTGCCTCTAGCGGTAGCCAGAGCATTGTCCTAAAGAGAAAATTCGGGGGAGAAAGGTCTTTGTAACTGGTGCCGGCGAGGTGTGCAGTGTCCAGGCGACCGGTGTGCTTCCTGGAAGCCCTAGCTGGGTGGAAGTGATCTCTGGGAGCTGTGGGCAGCGCCCCCCAAAAATCCAGCCACCCTCGGTGACTGAGTAGGAATATGGGCCAGGGATATCCAATGAGGATACCTGCAAGGTGAAGCTGGTGTCACAGGAGGAACAGACAAGGTATCCTGCAAGTTTTAGAGGAGCCTCGTGGATAAATGGAGAGGGGGGTGAGTTGATCTGAACTGGCTGAAACTTTCCTGAGGTCCCATTTTTCATTGAGGGATTTCCCAGTTCTCAAAAGTGAAAGTTACCCTCGACAGATTACCCATCCAAAAAAATAGTTGGTGTTTCAGATAATAGATTCACATATAGTTTCACAGATAACTATTAGAAATCTCCTAGAGAAGGACTTTGTGTTAGCTTTGGAAGACTTAGGTCTCTGCATAGTTCTCTACAGGTGCACCTGAAAGGAAAGACATCTTACAGGGTTGGACTTTATCCTCCAGGGAAACTGGAAAGGTTATCTTCCTGCCGAAGTCACAGGTGCCCCACCTGTTATGGTACACAGATGCCTTTGCATGTGGTTATACAGCTGGATTCTGTGTAAGGAACTCTATGTGATGAGATACTAAGAGACTCTTTATGTTAGATATGGTAGTTTGTGCTAGTGATTGCTCAAAGGAAAGACCCTGAAAGTTAAGATTTTAATAGCTACACTATGTAAGGGGATTGAGGATTTAAAAGGTGACAGAAAAATCAATATAGCAGAAAAGACACAGGAAGAAAAGTCTTGAGTTTTAATACCATGAAATCATTTTTGTATAAAAATCATTAAGTGGGTCTCTAAAAACATGGAGCAGGGCTGATACTGTAACTCAGTAGTAGAGCAGTAGCCTAGCATTCACAAGGCCCTGGGTTCAACCTCCAGTACAGCAAAAATAATAAAAATTGTTAAAAAAAAGAAGCGTAGAACATGTATTTGAACCATCCCTTTGACAACTTGCTGAAGAAGTTGGCAGTATTTACTGAATAATAAGAGTGATGTCTGATATGTTAGGCTAAGCAGGTATGAAGAAATATAAACAAGTGTTCATTTTAAATTATCTACCAAAACAATTATTCCTTCACTAATCATTATACTTAAATGCTGCCAGAACATTCTTATCACCTCTGTTGTGATACTGCATTAGATAGCTTCAAAACTTATAAATTCAAAGATCTTAGCTCTTTAGCTTATTGAAGCAATTCAAAGAACATGTTATAGCCCCCCCAAAAAAATCAAGAAATCAAGGATGGCCCATTTTTCTATTAAACCAATTTTTTTCCATCACTGTTAACATACTATGTTGTAGATGTGTCTATTCTAAAACACTTTACTCCATTAATTTCCTTTAGCACCATGCATAGTGCTCATTGTCAAGCATTGTTCTAAGCACTTAAAGATTCAGCCTCAAAACAGCCCTATGAGGGCTATTTTATAGGTTGGGAAACTGAGGCATAGAGAGCTTAAGTGCCTTGAGCAGGATCACAGATCACATAACTAGTAAATGACAAAGCCAGGATTTGAGTTCAGCTATCTGGCTTCCACACCTGGGCAACCCCTAACCATTACACCTAAAGCATCTCTCCAAGCTCCATTTAATTCTCCAGAGTTTTAATAAAAGAGGCCCATGTTTGTTACAGAATTGGTAACTGCCTTGTAAACTACAGTTAGGTTTAGTCCAAAAGCAAGGAGTCTACTGAAGTGTGAACTCGCATTCCCTCAATCTTTTTTCTAGAGGAACATAGAATGTGGTGTTGATGGGAAGTTCCTATGTCTGTTTCAGCCCACCCAGTTACTTTGTTATTTCCACAATCTCACAGTGCTGGGGGACTCGTACCCGGGTCTCGAGCATGCGAGGCAGGCACTCTACGAGATGGGCTATATGGCCTACGCTCCACCCAGTTACATAAAGTTCAAAGTGATATACAAGCAGGTAGAATACAAGCAGAACTTAACTCCACATAGCTAAGGAGAGAGCCCTCAATAGCAAAGAAGGCTGATAAATCTGGTACATATGATTGAGGAGGCATGCATGGAGAATTGGATTCCAACCATGTGCCATACTTCCAGCACAGACATCTAGAAGCTCATCAATCAGAAAATGTTTGTATACATGTGTTCTCATGGGCCTAAGGAAATAAAACCAAAACATCTGCCTAAGAGGAGTTTAGGATTTATTGTAGTTGGGACCCCAGGTCCTTGAACTAGTGCATGAACAAGACAATAAAATAAAATGCTCAATTGAGCCATGTGGTAATTAAAGAGGCCAGCCTATAATAAGGTGCTAATTGTGCAGGCCAGGCATCTAGTGCAAGAGGAAGAGAGCTGCTGCTAGCTGCTAGCCACGAGTGGGCAATAATAACATTACAGAGAAGGAGTAAATCTGTCCCACCTTGCTTTGGTTAATTACAGCTATAAAAGTCAGTTACAGAAGAGCTTCAGGGCAGAGCTGGGTCTGTGATGCTGAAGTTGCAAAGAGCTCTTAAAAACCAACAGGGAATATTTTATTCCCAGTCTTAAGCAGACATGGCCAAGATTTAGGCCTCTTCCTTTGTGTTTTCACTATTAGCCTGGTACCCTAGAAAAGCACAAAGTGAACTACTGTTTTCCTTGTAGATCTGGGTTTTTTTGTTTTTTGGTTTTTGGTTTTTTTTTTTGAACACTTTGCACTTGTCCTCCCTGTACCTTGTCTTAGGGAATACTAGATATAAATAACCTATTATAGTCTGACCGACAGGTCTGTGTCTATCTTGTTATAGACTTTATAACTTGGGATTACAGCAATAGAAAAATTGACAGCGGTATGTGGGTAAGTTTATTCCCAGTTACAGGAAGGCTCTTTATATGTGTTTCATTTTAAGAGGCTGGCAGAGTGCTTCCTATGTCTCAATAGGGCATGTGTAGAAAAGGAGGTCATATATCCTGATTGCCAAATATAGAAATGTTTAAACACACACCCTGATAGCCATACAAAAAGTAAGAGTAAATATGAAGGGTGCTAGCTTAATATTGACCTCCTAGGTAAGAAAGGCTAAAGCCATCCTGTATCTGTTTTTGCATTTTTAAAAATCATTTGCTCTCCTTTTTGGAAACAAGTTTTGGGAGATAGCAAGGTCATTCCTGGCTGACAGTTGTGAAGGTAAGAAGGTTAGAGGTACATGTTCTTAATTTAATCATTCATCCCAACATAAAGTGCTGGGAAATTTCCATCTTTTCTTGGTCTCCTCTAAACCATAGGCTTAAGGGTATATAAAGACTTGATGATTGAACTCCTTAGATTTTCTGTGCTACCCAAGACATGAATGTGTCCTATTCAGAGACAGTGGGGGTGGAATACATTTGGGCGAGTTCCGTTTCTTACCTCAGCAAAGTCAGTCAGTCTAGTGGGACAAGTACACTTCTGGCCACAGTCCTGTTGCAGTAAGTCTTGACTTTGACATGCAAAGTGTGTCGTTATAAACCAAGAATTTGTAGCAGAGAATTGAGAAAAACAGGTTGTTTAGGAAGATAATGATCAATGGTGAACAGACCACTGGGTGTCTAGTGCAAAGATATAGGCTTTGTCTCTAACTTATTTCGTGACTTTAAGCAAGTCAGTTAACTTCTCTACTCCTCATTTTAACCCCAAACAAGTATCTTATCAGGTATCTTATCTTAAAACTCAAAATAGTTTCTGGATATACAAATATTTAAACAGTGAAAAATGACCATGTTTAACTTTGGGTTTTTAAAACTTCTCTCATTTGTCACTTTGTAGTATTTGATATATTTTGATAGTACTTTTTCCATTCTGAAAAACATTAAATGAATGAACAAAAGGAAATGGCAATTATATGCCACTCTTGATTGAAAAAACTGAACCTGCTCAGGAAAAATGCTGACAGTTAGTAGTCTAACAGTTACTACTCACAGACAGTTACTAGCGGGTTTCCTTTTTAATATTAGCAAAGAATGGGGTGAGGAAGTTAGGGAAAGCTTTTCATGAAAATAAAAATTCAAGAAGTGAACAAAGAAAATGGCCTCTCAGAATCTTAGTCCTGCAAGGGATGGTGGCAGTAAGCTTGTTTTATAGACTGAGGAGACTGAGGCCTGGGAAAAGTAACTGTCCTGAGATCGTGAAGTTGGTGAGTAGTGGGATTGAAAATAAAACTCTGGCCTCTGGACTCCAGTCCAGTCTTCATTCCCTTTAGCACTGGCCTTCTACCTTTCTCCAGAGGTTCTAGTTATTAGACAGCTAGCAGATGTCAGTCAGAGAGCCCCTTCTCACCTGTTTTGTTTTGTTTTGTTTCTCTCTGGGGTGTTGAGGGTGGAACCCAGGGCCTTGGTAGATAAGTGCTCTACAACAGCCGGGGACTGTGTTCCTGTAGCACACACTACCGACTAGTTTCCATGGTCCCGCGTTCCTCCCAAGGCTCTGCTCTGCATTCTCATTGACAGTGCATGGGATTAAGTGGGATCATCAGAGACCTGGAAGCCAAATGGCTCCCCTACTTGAAGCCTGACCAGTTACAATAACTAGTTCTTCCTCTTTCTAGCTATTCTTTCATAGTCCTCCAAGCACTTTTGCTTCCAGTCCCTAAAAAACTCAAGCTCTTGCCTGGGTGATGTCACAGTGGCTGTGTATCTGCACATGGCACAAGGTGGGGTCAGGTACTATTTTCAACACCCTCAGGTGGGAACCTTTGCTGGTTGGTCTCTGCCTAGAATGGGTGGTCTTTCTTTCAGAAAAAGCACTGTCCTAATACTTGGACCAACAGAAACTATTTCCCAGCAGAAGCAGATTGTAGGGATTCGATCTTAGGTGACTCTCTTGGCTGAGGCTTCATGACCCTCCTATCTCATAGGTCAGGGCAGGATCAGTCTTCTAAATGCTGGCTGGTGTTCAGCCAGGACCCGCCTTAGAGTCCAGATGCTTTTGTTCAGGCCTGTGGCCACGAACACTGATGCATGCGACCCATCCAATAGCACCATCTCTGCATAATTGTGTGTGAGAAAGATAGCCAAACTGTAAGTAACCCAGGTCGCTGGTGAAATTGTCTACACTCCTCCCTTTTTTTTTTTTAGTTATTAGATAAAATTGAATGGTTGTAGTGAGTAGTTAAAAAGCATACTCTGGGGTAAGAGCAGGCATTGGGGATGTATCCTGTCTCCACCACTTCCTGGAGGTATGAACTTAGGCAAATCTTTCTGAACTTCATTTTCCTCATCTCTTAAAGGGGAGTGGGAAACTGGGGGTTTATACCTACAAGATAGAGTAGATGTGCCAATCAGACAGGATGGGGTGTGTCTGGCATGTAACCCAGTGCCTGGCAGTTAGTAGACATTCAGGAAGAGTCTGGGCCCCACCCTACATTCAGCATACCCTGATTCAGCAACAATCAAGCAAATGTCCATCTTGGAACCTACCCTGAGAGAGGCCAGAAGGCAGTTCAGGGTCAAATGAGATTGTGCATTTGATTATAAAGGATTTCACAAACTATGAGAGAATCACAATCATTGATAAGTTTTCTTTGGTAACTCAATCAGTAATTTGTTGTTGCCTTTGTGACGATTTGCCTCCTGGCTTGACTTCCTGCAAGGAAGGGTTAATGCAGGGAGATGGCAGCTAATTAAACCCATGGTGATAGGTACCACCTTTAGCTGGAGAGCAAGTTAACCAACTGAATATTTTATGGAAGGCCCTCTGGTTTCTTGAGTTTCATTTCTTTATTCATCTGTCAAACAGGCTGGGCCAGAGTTTGTCCGAGCCAGCTAGTCCTCACAGTGTTTCTGAGGGCCCGAATGCCCCACTTGAGGTACACCCGGGGGAGTGTCATGCTTCCTTAAAGAGCCAGGAACCAGAAGTAAAATAGCTTCTGGAAGAAGGAATGCTGTGTTGTGTGTGTGGGTGTGTGTATGTGCATGTGTGTGTGTGTTTTAAGAATGAGTGTTGGGCTGGGGAGATAGCTCAGTCGGTAGAGTGCTTGCCTTCTAAGCACAAGGCCCTGGGTTCGATCCCCAGCACCAAAAAAAAAAGAGTGTTATGGGCTCTCAGGAGCTAGTGGAAGGAAAGTCTGCCTGGAGTGTACTTCTTGAGTTTTTAAAAAAGAACCAGATTAGAGATCCAGTCCACCCCGCACTTTAAAGATGAAGACCTAAAACTAAGTTGGAGTGACTTCCCCGAGGAACCTCAGATGCATGTGAAGCAGTAGGAAGTAGAACTCCTGTTTCCTGCTTGGTCATTCCTCCCCTCCCCCACTTGGATAAAAAGCAGCCATGTGCTGTGCTCAGAAGCCTTGCTCTGGGCTCTGACGGCAAGCATAGCTGATTTTGAATCCTGGCTCCAGTGCTGCCTCCCTCCGTGTGACCTTGGGACTATTACCCCATACCTCTGAGTCCCTCTTTCGTCTCTGCAGTAGAGAATAATGCAAGTGGCTGGGCTGGGTTGGAAGAATTAAAACAAGCTGCTTAGTGTGAGTCCTCAAGAATGACCGGCATTCTTTATTATTGGTGCCTATCTCCATTCCTGTGGACTGTACTGCAGGCTTTGCCTAAAGCTTACATTTTAGATAAAATTTTTGGTCAAAATAAATTACCAATCCTTGAGTCCCAAATCTGTAGAACAGAATTTGGCTAAAATCTGTTAGATGGCCCTTAATGTTCCTTCCAGCTGAAAAATTCTGATTCAGATAGTGATTGTTTTACCACTCAGTCCTGTGTGATCTTGTTTTAAAGTTGTCTCAGTATTTCTCATTATTGCAACATTCGATATCCCACACCCATAAAAAGAAATTAGAACATGTTCCCCAAACGAGTAGTAGTTTCAACTGATTTCCAATGTTTGTGACATGTATTATGTCATACTATACGTGGGTGTGTATTTTTTAATAGACCTGTGAAGCTGGGAGATGATTTTTAAAAGCCAATTGTAGTAAAATAGTTGCTGTAAGTAAAGGAACTGTTAGCCTTTTAGCTGTCCAAATCTCAAACTTTTTTTTTTTTTTTTTTTTTGTAAGGAAGACCATCACTGTTAGAAGTCCGAGTGTGTTCAGGAATGGGTTTCGTAATCAAGTGATAGGTTATGAGGCAGGAAGGAGCTTACTGACCCACTTCCTGGCTTCCTTGTGAACTTTCACATGTTTGAAGTCCGAGTTTCAGCTACAATTTGTTTTTTCCTTTAAAGTGTTTTGTTGAAGGTTGAATACCACAGAGGTAAGAAGCAGACAGAAGATAGATCCTCCTGTAGAAGGAGAAACAATGTAGACTTGTGTGTGCAGTTCTATAAAGCAAGCCAGCTTGCTCTGCCTGTCGAGATACCTTCCCTGGATGCCAGGGCGAAATGCAGGAAATAAGGTGCTTTCCTTGATTGATCTCTGTATCACACCATTACTTTTTTGAAGAAGTTTAGTGACTCATTCTGTTTCTTTATGAAATATTTCCAACCTAATGATTCATGGTTCATTCTTCATTTTTCTGAGACTCGTCTAAAATGGGCATACATTTTACAATCTTTTGGGATCCTTATATAAATTTAAATTAATTTAGTTCAGGTAAATTAATTTTCTGCTTGACCAGATTCATTTCTTAATCTTTAGGACATGGGCCATTTACTCATCTTTGAAGTTGCAGAACTTGCTTGTAGATACTTTTTATTTTGTAAGTTGATCACTTTAAAATATGAGAAATCCTAAAAGAGTCAAACATCATATGTTTGGTTTTCAGTTTCAGTGTACTGAGTGGTTTTTATTGTTTGGTTTTTGGTGGGTTTGTTTTTTTGTTTTGTTTTGTTCTTTTAATTGAGTGGTTTTTTAACATTGGAAGTGGGTGAAACACCATGTTCTTCTCCCCCACCCTGGTAGTGGGGTGTGAATCCAGGGGCACTTAACCACTAAGCCATATCCTCAGCACTTTTTTGTATTTTATTTAGAGACAGGGTCTCACTGAGTTACTTAGGGCCTCGCTAAGTTGCTGAAGCTGACTTTGAACTTGAGATCCTCCTTCCTCAGCTTCTGGGATTACAGTCATGAGTCACTGTGGCCCGCAGCACCATATTCTTGGTAAAATTTAAACCATAGAAGTTTAATGTTAAACTCATAAAGTGAATTTCAAATGAGAATTTTTGTAGAAATATCAGAAAAGATGCTACCCTGTTTGAGCTGACGTTTTAAGTGACATTTTAAGGATAAATTGAGTTACTTAACTGGTGACAATTAATTTGGGCCGAAGTTTAATGTTTATGTCAAGTTCAAGAGGATAACAGACCAGCCCTGCCCTCCAACAACAGCGTAACTTAATGCTAGATTTATTAAAAATTTATATAGTCACTTGAAATATGTTTGACTTAAATCAGAAGTCTCCTATTTTGAAGTTTCTACTGGCTTGCTAACGCTCCTGACAGCTGTTAAGGAGTTGATGAAACTGAGTTTCAACTAATAGTTCTTACTTGTAGGGACCCAAAAAGTTTAATCCTCCAATGTTGGTTTTGTGTTGTTGGTTTAAGTATTTGACTGATCCTTACCTCTAAATAAAGGGAAAATAGTTGCCTCTGATTTTGAGTTTGTTTAACCTTCTGTGTTCAGATACTTCATATGGGCCTTTATACATGGTTGGCTTCATTGCTCTTTGTTAATGTCACTTTACTCTATACAATCCTAAAATCCACTTGTATCCTATTCATAAACACACAATGTGAGTGGGTGTGGCACTTAAGAAAAGAAACCCTCACAGAGTATTTTGAAGTGCTTCTAGGGATTTTGTATTCAATCTGTGACTTCATAACTGCAGTGTAAGATGTTATCCCAAGCAAGCAGGGGAAGTAGGACCTATTGGCAATATGAGAGGACCCTTGGGATCCTGGCAGAGAAAAAACAGTAGCATTTGGAATCACCAGTAAATCCAGTGCAGAACTTTTATGTTTTATGTTACAGTCATGCCTTTGACACCTGTACGTATAGCATGGACTGTGGGTTGGTTTTTTTAGGCCAGGTAATAGATTTATAGGGATTTGCCCCTCATTCAACAGACAACTAACTGCAGGCACTGTAGCTGGATTCTGCCCATCACTATTAGTCAATACTGTGGCCCTGGCCGACATGTCAGTGGGCTACAGTAGGATGGAGCCTATGAACTTGACTGTAGTACCAAAAACCTTTTGAGCTTAAACCCTTTGAGCTGCCCAAACACAGATAGGCAGCATGGGAATTTAGTCATGAGGGCTATCCCTCAGAGCTGACCAGTCCAGTTCTTATAATTCCTGCGGCCACTCCATTGAATACATTTGTATCTGTCTGTCTGGTTTAGCAAACGGAAATGCTTATGGTCCCCTGTAATGAAGAGTGTGTGTGTGTGCGCGCGCGCATGTTGTACGTGGGTCTGGAAGCATTTCTCTCGACCAGCAGTTGTTTTGTTTTTGTAGAAAGTTCGCACTAATTTCAGTCACTTCTTGGCTTTGACTTCTGAAACTCTGAGAAGGACTCTAGCTGATCTCCTTAGACTTACTTCACTCAGCCTCCAAAAGGCCTGGCATCATGATTCTGACACCACATCTTACCACAGATTGCTGTCTCTGTGGAGCACTAGAACACCTCTGAATCTGTGAATCCTTTTCTCCTAGGACTTCTTTACCCACAAAGCTTAGTCTCTTTGCCTCTCTAGGTCTCAAAGCACTCTTCTAACAGCTGAGAAGAACAGTTCCTTTGAACAATGGATTACTAACATGAAGGAGTTAACTCTTCAATGCTATAAGATACTTAACCAAAAAAAAAGGAAGTTGCTATAATTAAAATTGCAAAATGATTGTTGTTCTCCATCTTTCCTGGAAAAAGTAGTAGCTACTAAAAAGAACAGAAAACCAAACACCACCAATATACGAGCTAGCCTGTTGCATTTGTGCCTTCCTGAACTCAGTGGCCTCTGGACTCAGCCCTCTCATCTGTCTTGCCAGTCCTGCCAGAGCGACCTTACTATGGTGTGGACATGATCCCACACTTTTCTCAGGAACTTCAGTAGCTCACCAGTACCTCCAGGGTGAAATCCCAGTTATCGAGAAATTCAAAAACTTTTTAACACATATCTCTCCTACCTTTAAAACTTCATTTCCAGCCCAACCCTGTCCTTCCCGTAAAGCCTGTGCGCGCAAAGACTGCACACAGCCCTGGACATCCAGCTCCACTGCACCACCACTGTCTCAGCCAGTTCCTCTTTGCCTTTGTCAAGGATGCTCAGATCCTACCCCTTCCAGGTCCTTGCCATGAAAAACTTTATCTGGCCTCTGCATGGTTGGTTTTTGGTTTGGTGTCTTGATATTATTTGCCCCTTTGTTTTGCTGTTAGTCACCCATGGGTTAGCATTATTATGGCTCTGTCTTTCTGATTTATATATGCATTCACTTAATAACTATTGATTTGGGCCCAAACTCATGCCAGATACTAGGCCACAGAGCTAGACAAAATGGGACTTACAGGATAGTAGAAAAAAACAGACAAGCCCAGTCTGAACTAGACTGGGAGCTGAAGGAGGGGAATAGCAGGACCTGTACGGAGGCAGCAGACACACATTATTGATCTCGCCACTCCTCATGTGAACCCCTGCACAGTTCCTTGCATTTAGTGCCTGCACCATGAATACCTTTTTGAGTTGAACCAAATGCAGAGTGATGAAACGTTTCTTTAGAAAGGAAACGGGGCAAGGGGATGGGATGGAGAGGGCAGGGAGGGGAGACTGAAGGAGGCTGTCCCTCTGAGGTGCTGGGAGTCTGAGACCCACCAACCAGCTTGTGGGTCTGTCCCAGAGACCTGAGCAACCAGTTCTGCTCAGCTCCTCCCTCAGAAGCAAAGAGCTGTTGCTGAACCCCAAGGTTGGGAGTTTCTCTAATTCAAAATAGAAGAGGTAAAGGGACTATATTTGCCTTTGTTGTTGTTAGGGACAGGTTGAAGGGAGCGTGTACAATTTGTTTCAAGGTAGGTTCCCCCGCATATTTCTCACATATCCAGTTTGCTAATTTAAGGGGAAAATCCTTATCGGAAAGCCACTTTCATTACTTGTGAGAGCCCCAGGGTTTAGGTAACCTGTTTGTAGCAGTGTGCCCTGCTTGTGCAGTTGGGGCATTTTGAAATTCTCAAGTGTGGATTGGCACATGCCCTTCAGTTCATACTTGGCTTCTGGCTCTGCCAGGTACACCCTTGACTGAGTTCTTTTCCAGATCACAGGCTCTTGCTCACTGATGAGGGTGTTGGGAAACAGCTCCCTTATACACTCTTTGGTCCCACATTGTTCAAACATGGAACATTCTGGGTTTTTGAGGGGTCAGTCCACCTACTTCATGGTCCTATTCAGTGTACCCTTCACCATCTGGAATACGGCCACAGCCCTGAAAGTAAGCAGACAAGGCTTCCACCCGATGGCCCTGGGCTCACAGGGCTCCTGCATTCATTTAATGAACACAGGTATTAAATGGTTATTATGTGCCAGGACTGGGCTAATAACAAGGCAGGGCCTGCAGTTCTCAAGGACTGTAGAGAGGTCGTACATAGCAGGTACCTAAAATGAGTACCTTCCTTTCCAAAGCAACAAACAGTATTTCATTTTATTAGCTTTTCCGACTCATAGCCAATTTGCAGTAGTAAACAGAGAATGTGTTGATGCCTGTAAACACAGAAGCTATAATGAAGGACGAAGACAAAGAACAATATAAATGAGTTGCCAGAATTATAGTCTGAACAGGCCAGTTGGTGTGAGGCTGAGACCTAGTGAATCTCTGTAGCCTCTGAGGACACCATTACCTGCTGCACTCCAGTAATTTATGGTCCTGGTAATGACTCTAAATCATTCTGGAAGAAATGGATGGCTACTGTACTCAAGACAGAAACAACTATAATTCCTTCTTTTCTTCTTTCCTCCCTCTCTCTCACTCTTTAAATTTTTATTTTTGAGATTTCTATCTTAACCTTTCAAATGGTTAAAATATGTTTCTGCTTCAGAACAAGTCACAGTTAACTGGGAAATCTATTTATATGGAAAGGCATATTCTCAGCAGAACTGCGCACATGCACATGAAACATAACTCCAGTGTAGTCAAGGCATTGCCATATATACAACCAAGAATGAGCAACTGTTGGAGGATAGAATGTAGCCAGCTCCTCTGAGTATACTGTGAGCCTAACTTAATCACTGAAAAAAAAATCTAAAAGAGAATTGCTGTAAAATATATTCTTAGTGATCATGTATGGAAACCACACCATTTATCATCATTGAAGTGCAGTTTGATAGAGGCCACTGCTCTGGGGAAGATGGCCCTCAGGCTGCAGTGACAGGCTGCCACAGATGTGACGAGGGGGTCGGGGTACTTTGTAGCTGACCATCTTTCATCACACTGAGCTGTCCTGCAGGGGAAGCAGGAGTCATGATGGATGTATCATTTGGTAAGTGACCACTATTCAGAACTAGTGGCCAGCAAACTTTTTTTTTTTTTTTTTTTTTTTGGTGATACTTGGGATTAAACCCCCAGTGCACACGAGGCAAGCACTCTACCAACTGAGCTGTATCCCCAGCCAGCAAACCTTTCTTACAGAGATAAAGTACTTCAGACTGACAGGTTATGTGGTCTCCACCAGTTACTCAACTCTTACCATTACGGTGCAAAAGCAGCCAGAGGCAGTTGATGGTGTGGCCGTGAGCCAGTAACACTTTATTGGTTTTGAGCTTAAATGTAATTATGGGAACAGAGATGATATGCATACAGTCTGTATGGCAGCAGGAAAAAACTGAAAGAATGGCTGCATCTGGGGGTGGTCAAAGCATTGAGCCTTTGATCCAGGTCAGGGTTTGGACATTCCTGGTCTATGAACCCCTACTGTTATGTTTCATGCTTCAGTAGGTGGGCCCACTCTTTCAGTGTCTTTAAGTTGTCACTGTCAACAGTAAGTTGTCTCCTCTGGAGAGCACAAAGTTGCTCTGCTAGAAAATTCTGATTGATGGACCATTAGGAACCACTGTTTTACTTTATTTGAGCTAGTTATTCCATATATATCATGACTTCTTGTTCCCAGCACTGGGCAACTAACATGTAATCATTGTTCATTTTTGTTGAGTTGAATGTTCTTTTGGGCAAGTCCTGCCTTTCAGCCATTAATTCTCTGCCACTTTGCGGGTGGGAGGGGCTGGCTTGATGTTCATGACAGCCTATGTGACTTTTGACTCTAGAATGTCCACCAATTGAGGAGTAGTTGCTACTCTGCTATCTCGGCTTTCTGGACTTGGACTTGTCCTTACTTTTCTTGACTATCCTGTATTCAATCCAGGTGTTCTTTCTCGGGGGTGAAGGCAATGGAAGAAGAAGGAAAAGTGGAAGAAAGGGTCAGGACAGCCCAATATGACAACTGCAAGCCTGCCCTTGCCCTTTAGCACACACGTGACCAGCATTGCTTTTGAGTGTTTTCTCTGCTGTATAGTGACTTGAGTTCCCAAAAAAGCTTGAGTTGTCACTTGCCTGCCCCTTATCCTGTACTACAGGTGGCTTTTCCATGGCACCTACATCTGGTGGTTAACCCAAGCCACCACAGTTTCTGAGAGACCTGGTTGGTGAGGTAGTGAGCCAGAAAGATTAAGATATGGAGATTGAGGAGAGGAATCTGTGCTTTCTGAGCCTTGCTGTGGACACGTGAACTTTAGCTTTTCATTACTGTCTTCAGAGACTCAAGTTGCAACTGCTTGGAAGAAAGGCTGCTTGCCCAGTGCTTTCCTAGAGAATACACGTGCAGTCTGTGAGTGATCCAGGTGTTCCTTCTTCAGTCAGCACAAGCACCTCCACCAACTCCCCCACCTGTCCCACCAGCAACCCTGGGAGGAGGTGGACAGGGTTGGAATGTGACAGGCTTACAAACCCCACCGCCAGATGGTGGGACACAGCTTTGAATTCACTGTCCCTAATTCTCTGCACTTTACCGCATTAAATTCAAGGAAGGCAGAACTCAGAAAGTCTCTTGTCCTGGAAAAATCAGCCATTTTCGCTAATCAGGCTAAAAAAAACCTGATTTCCCCCCACTCTGTTTACCTTTATCATCAGCTTGGTAATGTGCTGTTAGACTGTCCTAGTGGTTGTAGCCTGACACTGGTCCTAGCTAACTACTGCTTTTCCTCCTACTCATCCCTGCTGTCCCAAACAGCTTCAACGCGGGCCCCGGGATTTCCATGCTGGAGAGTTTTTCCTGAGCATTTAATGTTCCTCCAACCCCACCCCTACCCCTGTCTTTTATGACAACCTCTGAACTTATATGCTGAAGCCCAGGGGAGCCCCAATAGCCAAGGAGGACTGGGTTCTGGTCCTCCCTGTAGGTGCTTCATCTACCTATGTGCTCTAGCTGACCGTCGGTAAGACTTTTGCCCTTTGGAGGCCTCCTCTTCATTATTTGTCATGTGAAGGTTTGGGGCAAGGTAGACCTGTTTCAGAAAGGCTGTCATCTCTCAGCAGTCGGAAAGACAACCAGGGCTTTAAGTGAGCCAGTGTTTAGGCAGCATTTCTTTCTTTCTTTTTTTTTTTTTTTTGTATTTTATTTAGAGACAGGGTCTCAGTGGTTGCTTAACACCTTGCTTTTGCTGAGGCTGGCTTTGAACTTGTGATTCCCCTGTCTCAGCCTCCCAAGCTGCAGGGATTACAGGCATGTGCCACAATGCCCAGCCTTAGGCAGCATTTCCTACAAGGGATTTGCACACAGATACTTCCAGCTCACTTTGGAAAGGAAGTTTTGTCAAGTCTCCTTAATGACAATATCAAGTTTCTGGGTTCTTTTCCTCTTTCAGATGCCAGTATGGACAGAATAGCTTATGATGCTTATCCCCACCCACCACTTTCGAGACATTGAGCGGAAGCCAGAATACCTCCAGCCGGAGAAGTGCGTCCCACCTCCCTACCCTGGTCCTGTGGGAACCATGTGGTTTATCCGTGACAGCTGTGGCATCGCCTGTGCCATCGTCACCTGGTTTCTGGTCCTCTATGCAGAGTTTGTGGTCCTCTTTGTCATGCTGATTCCATCCAGAGACTACGTGTATAGCATCATCAACGGAATTGTATTCAACCTGCTGGCCTTCTTGGCCCTGGCCTCCCACTGCCGGGCCATGCTGACGGACCCCGTGAGTATGTCTGGGCTCATTTTGACAAGCCCACACTCTCCTCCTCTGGCCCTGACATGGCCAAAGCCTGCATGTTCCCCCTGGACCTCGGGAGGGCCAGGATTGGCTGGGAAAGTGAACCCCTTGTTAGAATCTGACTGGGGAAAAGAAGCCAACATCTGATGTACAGCCTGTCTCGGTTGAATGGTACTGTCTGTACATTGATGTACACATCATTTGAGCTGCTGCAGGAGGGGTTTGGTCTGGGGGAAGTTTGACCTCTGGCTTGAAAGGCATAGCCAGGTAACCTCAGAGACTGGGCAAGAAGGTTGGAGCAGAAAACATGCTAGGTGTCTTGGTCAGGATGGAGAAAATGAGACTGGAGCTAAACGGGCTTTGAAATTAAAGCTACATCCTGTTCCAGGAACATGCACAGATATGTCTTCATTGTGCTTGGGTGGAGTTCTTCTTTTCCTGAAAAGCTGGACAGGCCTGTTTTAGGCTTCAGCCAGTGCTTCTTGGTGAATATGTGTGGGTAAAACAGAGGTGATCTGCTCAGTGACTTAATTACATGTGCCAAGCTGTACAAGTGACTATTGAATGTTTTGCACCCTAGTATTAGACTCTCCATTCCTGTTCCTACTCACTTTCTTGTGTGAGAAAAGTCAGAGAATAAGTTATTTGATAAAGACCCCTGTGGCTTAATTGTTTCAGTGTGTGGGATATGTTTAAATTAGGAAAGGGAAAGCACTGCTAAAGACACACACAGATTTTGTTTCTGTGAACCCCAAGAAATACAATAAAGATGATGAGGTCCTGAGCTAGTTCTCTTCTGGAAGGACTCCATTTCCTGCTGGTTCAGGTGATGGATTGTTAATCCGTCCCAAGGGAAGTCGGCTTTCCTAGCTCAATTACATGTCAGCGACTGGTCCATACAGCACCCTTCTTATGCACGTACCTCAAGGAGCTCGCACACCCTGGCACTAGCAGGTAGGGGTCTGTTTGCCCAGGGTTGGTGCAGTCATCACTTGAAAGAAACAAAACGTGGTTTTGCTTGAAAGTGCCCCCAGACACAAGGGTATAAAAGAGTTTCAACGTGGGCATACTGAAAACAAGTTAAGTATTTATTCAGAAAACGTTGATGCCTTACTATTGGGGGATACAGGAGTAAAAGACATTTTTTTTGCTCAGCTTATACTTTACTGTCTACTAAGCCCCCAGTGCTGTTCTGCCCGTAGGGTGCCCCCTGTCTAGGGGAAAGGAAGCAAGAACAGCTGTGGATGATGAAGGCTGTGGCAGAAGGAAGCATGGTTTGTGGTGGAAGAACAGGGAGGAGATGTTAGCCAAGCTAGGTGGGGATGACTGCTTAGAGAGGAGGTGATGCCTCATTCAGTTCTCATCAGAGCAGTGGCTGTTGGCAGAGGAGGTGGAGGGTGGTAGGGCAGGGAGATATAGGTGACATTCCAGGAGGGATCAACCTGTGCAGACACAAGCATGCAGGAGTGTGGCTCCAAGGCAGCCAAGCATTGTTGGGAATGGTGGGACCTGAGGAGGTAAATGGTCTGGGTTGGTGGTAATGATGGGTGTTGAAGGAGGGTAGAAGTTGGACAATGACAGGTGGTCTAGAGCCCCTGAGGATTTTAAACAAAAGAGTGTCATTTTATGAGGATCGCTCTGGCAGTTGTGCAGAGGAGCTCTGATGGGTGGAATAAAATGAGCAGTCATGTTTGTTGAATGTCTGCTCAGTAAGAAGTTCCTTTCTGAGCAGTGAGAGCAAGACAGACAGAAATTTCTGCTGTCTTGAAGTTCACATTCTAGTGAAGCAATCTGGCAGCAAAGACATTAATGAATGACATTATTGTAATGTCAGGAGAACATAAGTGCTTTAGAACAGTGTGACTGGCATGATGTGATGACTTTAAAGGGGGATTACATTAGATCAGGGTAATTCAGGAAACTCTCTCCTCATTGTGGCCATTTGAGCTGACCTGGATGATGTGAAGCTGCAAAATCTATGGGCGGGGCCTTCCAGGCAGAGGAGAGAGTCGGTAAAACGACCCAGAGGCAGAAGCAAGCATGGCATACTTGAGAAATAGGACTAAGACCAGGGTGACCAAAGCAGAGAATGTGGGGAAGGGAGCGGAGAGGGCTGCAGAGGCCATGTGTAATGTGCATTGTGCTCGCAGTGGAGGTCGAGGGTGGGATGAGTAGAAGCAGAGGACTAGAGGAACTATAGTAGTCCAGATACGTTGTGACAGATTTGACCAAGGTTGGGGCCATGAAGTTAGAGAGAAACCATTGGAGTATGTGTTAAACCACCAATTCTCAAGCCTGGGCGCATCATAGAATCCCTTCAAGAGCTTTTAAAGAGAACTGATGTGTGGGCCCCACCCTGAGAGATATGGCTCTAGTTGACCTAGAGGCAGGACCTAGGGTATTGGGACACTTACAAGCTCCCATGTGTCCCTCATGTTCAGTGAGGCCTGAGAACTGTTGAGAAGACTGGAGAATGGAGACTGATCAGAGAGCGTGCCTTCCAGAATCAGCTAGATCAGCTGGCAGATGACAGATATCCTTTATCGAAAGGGAAAGTTCAGGAAGGAGTGGATGCAGGAGGAGAACCCAAGACTTCTGTTCTGGCCAAACTGCCCCTACATTAGGTGCAAGCAGAGATGCTACTGTCCATCTAAGTGGACAGTGGATAGCCAGTCTGAGCTAGTAGAGAGCTGGGACCGGAGAGCAGAGTGTGGAGGTCATTGCCTAATAAATGGCCTGTGAAACTAGGGAGATGGATGTTGGACTGTGGAAGGGGATGTGGCACCCTGGCATTCTTGCTGCCCTCACATACCTGTATTCCTTTATGTACCGTATAGAAGTGTGCATTCTCTCCAGGGACCTCCTCAGGCAGCCCCTGGCAGTTGGATGCAGGACAGCATGATTCTCACTGTGGTATGTCACTTAGCTTCCAGTCCTGAATGGGTGAGAGCTGCTGACTATATCCCAGACACCAGTGAGCTTCTCATAGGTGTGTTTTGCTGGCAACCTCCAAAAAAACCAGGTCAACAATCAAAGACTCTGTTGAATAGCTACCATTAGCAAGGGAAACGATTCAAAGCATGTCCTACAGATCAGCCATCTCTTAACACCACCACCTGCTTTTCCATACTCCCAGCATGTGACTGACATCTTACTCAAAACCCAGTATGTAAAACAGAAGTGAAGCTGCAGAGTTGGGAGCCCAGATCTTGTATGAAGGCAGATCAGTTTGGGTCTTCTTATTAATACAGCAGGGATGTCTGTTTGAAACAAAAACTCACTGCAGAGCTCTAAGGAACTCCCTAATGATTATAATGTTTTTGTATCTCAAGAGTTCATATTGCCCATAATTTTTTAGGACAACTTACATCCAGAGAGTATAAACCATATTGTATATGATTTTGGTTAGCACCAAAAAAGAGAAAGAGAGAAGGAAGTCTCTTGAGTGATCACCCATCAGATAGTTACTGTCCCACTTCCAGGTTTAAAATTTTTATTCCAAATGTAGCATCAGAACAATTGTAACCACTGTGGCTTTCTAGACCCTTGAGCCCTCATGTACTCTAATGCAGCCATAGTTGGGTCCACACAGCTTGAGCAGAAAGGGGGAGAGGTAAATGACCCACAGATGTAAAAGTGACCCCCTCGGAGATGATTGCTGTCCTTTGAGAGGTAAGCCCCATAAACACAGGGAAGAAGACAGATGGACCAAAATGCAGGGCAGGCACCTCATTAGGCCTGGCCACCCACCTGGCCTGGCCTGGAAGCATGCAGATGTGGGCGAGGTTGAGTCGGGCTGGCATTTGATCTCATGATGCCCTCTCCTTGCCCTCTGTGAGGTTGTAATGTTACTTCCAGGAGCTTTCTGAGTTCCTGAAACATGTCAGGCGTTTAGCGGTCTCAATGACTCCAGTTGCCCTCTCAAAGACAGCCTGGACTCAGAAATCCTGATCTTAAAAACCTCTCCCTCCTTACCTGCTCCTAATTTCTCCATGTTTTCCAGCTCTAAAACATTTTAATTCTTCAGCCTGTGAACTCTCTCAGGAATCCTTAAAAAGTTAGATCCAGGATAATATCTGTCTCCCAGAAGATGCCTAAAGCTGAGAGACCTAACTTGTTTCTGATGATTCCAGCTGCCAGGAGGCTCAAAGCCAAGCATTGCACAATCACGGCAATTGCACAAAACCTTATGATCGCTTTATTTTTGCCCCTCCTTTCCTTGGACCTAATCATTTACTTAACTTCATAAATTATTTGAGAAAAGGAGGAATATAAATCCATTCAAATGTACCATATTGTTAAGGAAAAGAAAATTCACCTCTGCCTCCCACTACACCCCACATACAAGTCCCACCCTGTGAACACCTCACTGTAAACCAACCTCCATGACTGTCTTAGACCACTGCAGGCCACTGACTTTATTTCAGTTGCTGAAAGTCATCAGTGGACATGTTTGGAGCTTACTTCAAATGTGCAGTAGATATTCCCTTCTGGAGTCTCTGCAGCAACCTTATTGTACAGAGCCAGTTGGCAAGTACTTCCTCAGCTTGATGTGGGGCCTGTGGGAGGACAGGAGAATAACACATGGGCTCTCCTGGCTCAGGCCAGGTGCCTCACTTATCTCACCTAGAGGTACTAGCATATCCCTGAATCAGGTCAAGGGACTTACCTCAGGGTCCATTTGAATAGAGCGCCTCATTCTCTCTTACGCCAGGAAGCTTCTCACACCTGCCACTTAACAACCTGCCACTGAAACTCCTTTTGGCACCAGAGAGGAAAGTGACCAGTTTAGGGCTGCACTTACCTCCTACCTTTCTGTGGAGGAGACTGGAGGCTCATGGCACAGGCCTGCGGCTGGTTACCTTGTTCCTGGGAGAGTTGTTAGAGGGAACATTTCTGCCCAGATGTGCCAGTGCGCATGTGCCTGGTCCCCAGCTCCTAAAGCAGCATGAGCAACCTTTTCATTTTTGTTGCTGCAAATGGATGGTGGTGCTGAGTCCCTGAGTCCTTGAAATCATTAACTTTCTTTCTTTTTTCTTTTGTTTAATCTTCTCTTGTTGGCATTTTTTCAGAACCCGTCCACTGCTTTCCATGGACCTATCAAAGCAGACCTTGTCCCAGCCCTGTTTTAATTTGAGTATTAGCGTGGTATTAATATAGTTGTTGGCAGTGAAATAATGTGATAGCATCAAGGCAATCTTTAGAAAGCCTTTTTTAAATTACTTGTTAGAAGTATCTGATAAACCAGTCTACCTTCTACTAGAACCTATGTAGCATGGACTCTAGATGCGTATGGCCTGAATCTGGATCCTAGTGCTACCACTTACTAGCTGTGTTGTCCTGGGGAGTTGTTCGTCCTGTCTGCCTTAGTTACCACATCTGTAAAATGAGGGATATCATAGTCTCTACCTTATAGGTTTATTGTCAGAATTAGCTGACAAAGTACAGATTTGTCACAAAGCATTTGAAACTGTACCTGGCATATAAGCACTCAATGTCAGTTGTGCCATTATTACTCAGCTTGTGTTTACTGAATGGAGGCTTCTTGCCAGACCTTGGGCAATTTTCTGGGCTACAAGTTGAAAGACATTGTCTCTCCAGGAATATATATTCCGGTAGGAGAGATCGTGTGTAATTATATATGTGTGTCACAGTACATCCTCCAGGAATTCACAGTCCTATAGGAGAGGTGGTGTGTGACTACATGAGGTGTGCAGTGACACAAGTACAAACTCGGGGCACAAAGTTGATGGTTCTGCCTCAGGAAGAAGACAGAAAAGGGTTGTGAGGTGGGTGCAAGTGGCAAAGAGGTGACTGGCAGGCTTTGAGAAGGTGCTAACAGGGCTGTGGAGGCGGAAGAGGAAAGCTTGAAGAGGGCGTCCCTTTGAGAAACTCCAGGCAGGACTATAGCACTGGATCGGGTCCCAGGCTGGGCTGTGGCAGCCCCGTGTGCTCTGCCCAGAAGCTCAGACTCTGGTCCATGGTCACTAGGAAACGAGTAAAAATTTTAGGCCAGGAATCATGTGATCAGGCTCATGTTTTAGAATGTTTACCCTGGAAAATAGTGGGGAGTTGGAGTGTACCATACCAGTGAGAGATGGGAGGCAGAAAGGGCCAGGAGATTCTCTAATGGGCTGGTGCAGACGACAGTGGGGCTGAGGGAAGACCCTGACAGTGGTAGAAGGAGAGAAAGAAAGATAGTTAACGATTTCAGGACAATTGGGGGATTCAAGGTTTGGGTGAAATTAATCTGTTAAGAGTGGGTGGAGTCTGGAGCAGAGTGAGAAGAATTGAGGGTAACTACCAGGTTTCTACCCTGGGTGACAGAGTAGATGGATGTGCCAAGGTCCAGGGAAGGGAGACTTGGGGACAATTGGGGAACAAGTAAGTTGGTTCCATTTTAGCAGTGTGTGTTAAATTTTGGAGGTTTTGTTTTATTGTTTTGGTTCCTATTGGACAATCAGATATTGATCTGTGTAGATGCAGAAGTCTGAGTTGGAGCTAGTGATTTGAGCATCATCACTGCGTAGTGTAGAGGAAGCAGGGGTCAAAGGCACGAGTGTCCAGGAGATAGTGTAGAATTGGCAGGGCCAAAGGCTATTGGAATCCTGAGGAACACTAGTGAGTGTCCAGGATGGGCAGGAGCGTAGAGCTGGGGAGAGGCACAGCTTCCCACAGATACAGGGAGGGACTAGACTTAGAACAAGATGCTGAGGAAGATGAGAGCTGAGACTCCACCTTGGCATTTGGCCACAGGAAGTTGCTTATGACTTATGAAAGCAGTTCCCCGGGGTGGAGGGGACAGGTGCCAGAGAGCAATGGACTAAAGAGCAAGAGCACATGCTTGGAAAAGCTTAGCCACAAAGCAGGATAGCACCAAGAGGGGAGAGCTTGGGAGACTGAGACGGGAGGATGGCAAGTTTGAGGCCAGCCTGGGCAACACAGGGAAACGTCGTCTCAAGAAGGAAGGAGGAAAGTGGGAGAGAGATGGGTCAAGGTCAAGGTCAAGGGACATACTGGAAGTTTGGACTAGACACTAAGGGAAATGGCTGATGAAGACATATCATACCTCCTGCCACACATGAATACACTACATTCCTTTCCTCTATGCAGAGGTACAAAATGCAGATAAGCTCTGACGACTTCTCACGATTCTGTGAACTAAATTAACCACATTTGAACTGATGTGTATTTTGTGTATTTTGGAAACATATTTACATTTTTATAGATCTATAGATTTTGAAAGTGTTTTTAGGTTACTAGGTACCAAGAAAAAAGATTAGAAGAATATGCTTCAAAACAGTAGTACATACCTTGGGTGAATGATTTAAGAGTGGATTTTTCCTTTCACTTTCTCATCTATATTTCCTTTTTAAAGATCATGAACAAGTATATATTACTTTGGAAATGAGAAAAAAAAAATCAGTACCTTTGGATCTACCAGGCTGAGGTAACGTGGGAGCTTCAAGACTTCCCTGCAAGGTGTGGGGGGAAGGGCTGGTATATCTCAGTGACAGAAGTGGCAAAAAGTCTCATCAGGCCTTCCTACTTGCCTCCCTGCCGTCTCTCCAGGAGAGTACAGAGAAAAATTTCTTACTATGAACTGATAAGTTTCCACAGTTCTAAAATCTGTGGAAATGTGTGCAGAACAGCATCTTCCTGAGTGAGAGACGGGAAGGAAAACTTCATCTGTGACTGGAAAGTTCTTTTGTCACAGACCACTGTCTCAGGGGCTGGTCCAGCTGGTCTCTGACTCTGAGAGATGGGTGCAGGTGGCTGGGCAGGTGGCTGGGCAGGTGGAGCTTTGTCTGGATGGGGATGAGCCTTCTGGGAGCTTTATGCAAATGGAATCACAGTAGAGAGGCAAACTTTCAGGAAGACTGACCTGCTAAGATTGGCTTTGACCGAGGTCTGAAATAACCTGCGATAATGAGAGTAGCCAGTGAGACCTCCAGTGCCTATTTACAGAGGGATTTGTCTTGTGTCCCTCAGGGTAACTGGGAATATTTTAAAAACTGGATCTGCAGGGGCAGGGGTCCACCTGGGTCTGCATTAAGGAAAGCTGGGTTCCATTGATGCTTCTTGGGAAAATAATGTCTCTGTACTTTTTCCTTTGTATACATGACAGTAGTGACTTTCAGCTGCATTTTATGATTTCGGGATAAACAGGTCATACAGTTGCCCAAATGCAATTAGTTTTTAAATTCTCTTTAAAGAGATTTGTGAGACCCTCTCCCTTAGCCAGATTTGGGAGTTGGGGGTTGCTTAGATGGCTCAAAATGAGACACTATTAGCACTTCAGTTGCAAATGGAAAACCATTCATATTTCTACTTTAGGTAGTTCCTTCTTGAGGTTTATTAATTTATTCTGTGTTTTCAAGGATTTTTCCCTTATTGCACAAGCTACATGTTCACAATAGAACATTTAAGAAATATAGTCAAGAAAATAAAAAGTACTTGTGATCCTACAACTCAAGGCAATCACTAATACTTTTGCATGTGTCTTTTTTTTTTGTTCCTATTCATGTGTATGTATACACACATTTGTATGACTATATAATTTATTGTTGATGTTTCTCATCAATTAAAATACATATTTGCTCTCAAAAACTACATTGTAAATGACATTGTACATACCATATGTTCCTTGCCCACCAAAGTTGGGTATTTGCTGTCAAAATTTCTGTCATAGGCTTTTCTGACATCTGACCATATTTTGCAGGACACATTTTTTCCTCTGTTTTTGAACTTTTAAAAGGAAATTTAATGGAGTACCTAAGGGAGTTGAAAGGGCATGAAGGACCTTTTTTCCACCCCACTTACAGTCCTTGAGCCCCCACCAGGGAGATGAGCATGTGTGTGAACAAGTGACCCTGTGTTTTCTTGTTGCTTCTTTGAGGTTCCTCATCCTCAAGCAAACCAACGGGGGAGTGACATTACTCCAAACAGTAGCCAGCCAAGTGTTGCACATCTCAGGAGTGAGTAGGTCCTCAGTCAGTAGGAGAGCCTCAGCAGGGGGGACTTGGGGACCCAGCAAAGAGCCTTATGAGGGACAGAAAGGCCAGGAGTTCTGTACTCCCACATCTGGGCTGAGGCTTAAACTGGCTTCCCTCCTAGGTGTCCCTCTTCTGTATGGCATCCACCAGGATCCTCCTGGCCTTCTGGGATCCCTCTCTTCAGTCCTCCTGCCTCATTGTCTGTGCCACTTGTCCACCCACCAGCTGTTGGAGGCCCTGAGGTCCCATTACTTCTCTGTGTTTCCCCAGTGCTTGGCACAGTGTAGGCTTTCAGAACAGAGTTGTTGGTTGATTTGTCTCTGCAGTCGCCTCAGCTGGACTTTTTACCCCCATGAGTCATTTCCTTATCAAAAAACAAAACCACAGTTTCCTTGCATTCTCAGCATTGAAGATTTTTGTTTCTTCTGTAGCTGTTCCCTTCCCAGAGTCATTCTTCTGTAGGATAGGTTCTGTGACTTCTGCCCTGGAGCACCTCATTGACTTGTGGCTGTTTGTCAGCCCCACTCTGCAGGAACCAGTGAGCTCTGTCTGAAACCCTCACCCTAATAATCCACACTGTCTTTCATTCTGGGCCCTGCTGGAGGTTTATAAAGTGCAGGTGTCTGGGCCCTGCCCCGGTAGTCCGCATGGTATTGCTGCAGCAGTCTAGGTGTCTTTTTTGAGCTGCAGTGTTGATGCCAATGCTGGATCCAGAATCCAGGCTACCGTATGCCGAGCACTGTGTATGGCATGCATCATCTGAGCTCTTTCCATAAACTGTCTGTGTGGTTTGACCTTCATGGTAATGCTGGAAATTAGGTAAGATGAATCCTGACTCACTGGTTAGAAACTAAGGCATAGAGAGGCCCACCTGCCAACAGGGACACCAATGGCAACAAGTGTGGAACTGAAATCTAAAGCGGGACCAGTGGAGTTTCAAGCCCATCCCTCACCCTCGTTCTGTGCCACAAGGTGTCCTTCTCTTGTGCTTCTTAGACCCATATTCCCAGCCATCTTCCTGACATCTTTTCCTGGGGGTCCCTTGGGCACTTCAGACCCAGCAGGCCCCAGCCGAACTTGGCTGCTCTTCCATACAACTTTCTTCTCTAGTACTCTCATGGTGGCTTAAGGGTGCCTCTGTTTACCATCTGCTAAAAATCCCAACCTTATATGAGTGTTCCCTTTCTGTCAGCCTCTGTATCACCACAATATTAAGGTGGTTCTGTACTACACCTTTTGTAAGTTCATGTGTCTGAACTTTCTCTCCATTTCACTTCCATCCTCTTAATTTAGTCCTTCCTTACTGGACTGTCAACAGTACCCTCCTAAGTGGTCTCTGGGATTTTAATCTCTCCCTTATGTGGTCCACACAGCACAGGCAGGCAAGCTCTATTCCTGAAGCATTGGTGTCACCCAATTGCTCTGGGCTGCCTATGAAAAAGAAAAACAACCCAGCCCACCCTTAGGTCTGGCATTGAGCACTCCACATGGGCTAGCCTCCCTGCTAACAGTGCACACCTGGACTCTGGTCACTAGTTTTCTCTCCATCTGCCAAGTGTGCTAGGCCCACTCGCACCTCTGCCTTTGTGCCTGTCCCCCTCTGCTGGAATCTGATTTCTCCCATAACTCTTACTGGAAAACCTTGTCGCATTCCTCTGGATAGCCATTAAACATCAATTTCTTAAAACTTAAAGCTTTTCTGATTCCCCTAGTCAGTTGGCTATGCCTCCTCTGTGCTCTCTCAACATAAACAACTTCTGCAACAGGTAACCCCTTTATCAGAATTGTTTGTCAGCTTGCAAAAGACCATGAGCCTCCTGGAAATGGATTCTCGAGTCCATAGCCATGAGCATGGGAACACAGGGCTCAGCGCCAAGTAGGCACTTGGTGAAGGTTGGCTCCCAGACCCTGCTCCAACTGTGCACTGCCAGTTTCCTTCTGTTGGGATGGGTGCAGAGCAGCAGCATATTCTGATGGCTCTGCTGTTGGTTATGCCCAAATGTGGACAGCTAGAACAAGAACACCAAGTGTTCTCAAGCATACTAGCCAGATGGAATAGCAAATCAGAGGGTAGCCTAGCCAGATAGCAAGTCAGATACCTGAGGCCAAGGCTCCCTGTTGCTTGTGAATTTACTAAGGAAAAAATACAGCTTACCATCCTTCATAATAATAGTGCTGATTGAAAGTAAAATAAAATAAAATTTGATTCCAATTTAAACATAACCCATTGAAATAGAGAGCTGCACATTTTGGTCTGGGAAAACCGGACTGTTAGATGTGATGCTTACCAATGAAAATTCACAAAGGCAGATGCTATTAACAGGAAATTTAATGTAGACCAAAAAAATTATGAGTCATATTGTCAGTGTAATATTTAGGCAAGATTGAATTCAATGAAAACGATGTTAGCAAAATTAAAATAGAAAATAACTAGGAACAGGGTCTGGGGTTGTGGCTCAATGGTAGAGTGCTTGCCCAGCATGTATGAGGCACTGAGTCCAATTCTCAGTACTGCGTATAAATAAACAAAATAAATGTCCATCAAAACTAAAAAATATTTTTAAAAAAAGAAAGAAAATAACCAGGAACAATAGAACTGTTCTTTGTAGAAAATTGATCAAGAGATTGATGTGGCCTAATGGCATTTCCTCAGAAAAATTCGTTGTCAATGAATATTCCTTACCAGGCATGGTGGTGCACACCCGTAAACCCAGCTCCTTAGGAGGCTAAGGCAGGAGGATCACAAATTCAAGGCCAGCCTGGATACTTAGTGAAACCCTGTTTCAAAATAAAATTTAAAATGCTGGGAATGTAGTTCAGTGGTAGATTGCTTGCCTAGCATGCACAAGGCCCTGGTTTCAATCCCCAGCACCACTAAATAAATATTAAGTAATCCTCACTGTTGATATAATTCAGAAAATAGAATTTACACATGTATGGTGGCTGCTTTGAGAAATGACTGTCTCCACTTTGGAGTGTTATGACTGACAGAACGGCCAGCACAACCCTGACACTTTTCCTCTTTCTTACAGGGGGCAGTGCCCAAAGGAAATGCCACTAAAGAATTTATCGAGAGTTTACAGTTGAAGCCTGGGCAGGTGGTATACAAGTGTCCCAAATGCTGCAGCATCAAGCCCGACAGAGCCCACCACTGCAGGTACACGGGCTGGGGCTCCCCTGTCTCCTCTCAGCCACCCTGCCTCCTGTCACGCACATACCCTGGAGTAACACACACTTCCTACACAGGTGTCAAGTCACAAGAGTTCTCAGAACATCCCCTGCTCTGCACATTGTGCATTTCCATCCTGGTCCCTGTGAGCCCACTAGGTTGGAAAGGGCATGTGATTTGGACTCAGGACATCTGCCCCAGGACTTGGCTCTGCCACACCTGGTGCAGGCCTTTGTTTCCATATATGTAAAATTGAGGGGACTCCTGATTTTCCTACCACCTCACAGCTTTATGATAAGGGGACCATGAGACAAAGCTTTAGAAAATCATTCTGTGAACATCTTATACTTGAAACAAACGGTTGCTCCGGAATAAAGACTTTCCTTTAAAATGAAACTTCTGGAAGTTATGGCTGTTGTAGAATTCAACCCCCAAAAATGTTTTCCCATCTTATCTAGTGAGTTTTCCCTTTTTGTTTTCAGATTTCTTTGTTGTTTTGAGTCTTCTTGATGAGAAGATGTTTAGATAAAAATCGTACTCTCTCATTACAAGGGAACTTTAAATGCCAAAATACAGAGGGAGAAATGTCACTGAGTCTCCTTTTCAGACCAGTGCATGTGGGGTGGGGAGGTGAGAGGCAAGAGGTCATCCTTGTCAGCCTGAGGCCATGGAGACACTTGGGTCATGTGAGAGGTCTGAGTGAATGGAAGGTGGCCTTTCCCTGCAGTCCTCACCGCCCACCTCTCGAGGAGGCTAGTCAGTCTCCAGGGTTCAAATTCCAGTCAGCTCCTTGGTTCTTGCTGTGTCACAGGCACCGAAGCCCTTCTCGTCCCATTATCGCTCATCGGATTTCTTTCTTTCATCCACCCTGACAGATAGGTATTCCTGTAGGGGTTACTCTTCCTGGAAAAGGAAACTGAAGCTCATGGTGGTTAAGTGACTGCTCTAAGGTCTTGCAACCAGTGAGTGCTCAAGACAGGATTAGGTCCTGCTGGTTCTGGCTCCAGGTCGTGGCAGGGTTCTTTCCACTAGAAGTCCAGTTTGGGAATGACTCATGTAACTGTATGTACTTGTATGTTTGTTTCTCTGTCTCTGAGAGAGAGAGCTCTGCAAGCCTGCCCAACTAGTGGTCACCTGCTCGAGGGTGAAGGAGGAGCTCGGCAGAGTCCTATGGCAATTGCCGTCCCCTGCGGGGTTTCTTTCTCAGGATCCACTTGCTTCTGAGGCCCACTTCAGGCTTGCTTCTTGTGTCTGAGACGGAAGCATCAGTCTAGCCTTTTCCTACCCCCTGGGGCTTTGGAGCTAGCTGCTGTCTAAAGATCACCCACCTTGCTTGTGTGGTTCCTCAGAGTAGCCCCAAGGGTCAGACCAGGCTGTGGCCTTGAAGTTGGAGAGGTCACTGACACTGTCTCCATTGAACTGTGACTCTTAGACCTCAACTTTCTCTCCTATAAGTAAGGGTTGTTCCTCCCTAACTTATTATAAGGATTAAATATAAAAAACTGCACAAGTTGCCCAGCTCAGCAAGCTGCAGCTACTCATTGAAAGAAGAATGAGTAGGAAGTTGGAGGTGAGCTGGGTTTATAAAGGCAGGACCAGAAACAGAGTTGTTAACATTACAGAAAAGAACTTTGGGGTAACCACAGTGGTTCTTCTCTTCTCTCTCCACACTAGGCTGCCTCCACTGCCTGGCATTTTCCTGCCACCTCCTTGCCTCACTCCCCGGGGTGACCAGGGAAGTGTTCTGGATGCTAGTAAACACATCAGCTTGAGCAGCAGGAGCTGCTGACTCAGATGAACAAGTGAGGCTGCCTATGTGTCGCCTATTCCTACTTCAGGAAGTGTGTGCTGACAGCTGCTCCTTTGTGATGGCACATGTGGCCCTGGCCATCTGGGGACCCACAGTTTGGAGAAACAGAATCCCCAGCACGTGGGACAGCCTGGCCTCGCTTATGGTTGGCTGAGCCCAGTCTGCTATGGTTAGAGAAGGTCGACGCTGGGCTTGCCTGCTCAGCGTGTACACTTGTTTGTCCCCAGCTCTTATTTTCTGTGTTCCCAATAGAGCCAGTTGAATTTGAGGCTGCCTCCCTATGCTCTGGTGGGTACCACAGATACACCCAGACCTTGAACCTGAAGGGTGTGCTGCCTTCTAGCCCTATAGTATGTGGGTAGGTGTCTCCCTCTGGAAGCACTTAGAACCCCAAGCTGCTTTCATCCTGGTATGGAGTCTCCCATTCATGAGAGCCATAGAAGCATGTGGAAATCCTCTGAAAGGAGCCATCTGTGCTGATGTGGATGGTCAAGGCATTAGGCTTATGCTCTGAGCTCTTCTTGGAAGAGGTGGAGACACCTCCTTGGCAGGTCAGCCTCCCCACATCCACATCCACACAGTGAGGCTAGACAGTGGTGGGCTGCTTTTTGCACCTACCAGTTTCTTATTGTTTTGTCTTTCTCGTTGTTAAGATTACTGATAAAGTGTATGTAGCACTGGTACTGCTTTTAAAGCAGTTAGCGCACATTAGAGATCAGGGTAATCCTGCTGAGGCCGATTGGAGAGCTTGTGTTTCTTTGCCTGGACCCGAGGTGAGGCTGTGCCCTCCGACACCCTGTTCCTTCCCTTGCACTGCTCTGTCTTTCACAAACTTGACTCCCTGAGCTGCACTGGACTGCGCTGTGGATCTTTGTGCTTATACTTCCGTCATAGCCAATTAGATGTGGTGCGTTGAAACCCATGCGTGTTGCCATGGCCCCTTCAGTACTTCTCGCTGTTTTCTTTTCATTTTCCCCACTGGAGCATCCTCAGCAGGTGTGAGGCAGCTTATTTCACCGGCTTGCTCATGACTTGTCTGTAGCATCAAAGCCTTCATTCAGCAGACTCTGCTAAGGCAGGCCCCAGGCTTGGCTCTGGACTTACATTGGTGGATTCGAAATGGCCCTGACCCTAGAGGCCTCCCACCCAGGCAGGACAGACACTCGTCCATTGTGGCTTAGTTCCATAAGTGCTGCTGTGAGGAGAGACACGTAAGACATGGCTCTTGTGTGCAGGGCCATTACCCAGCATGGGCACCAGAGCCTCAGCCAGCTCGTTTGGAGCCGCATACCCAGGGAAGGCCTGTGCACCTCCCTGGAGAGGGAACATGTAAACCGGAGGGAGGACATGGATGCACATGAGCCAAAGAGCTTGTTGGGTTCTCCCAAGCTTCGAGTCCTGAGAAATGGCAGGGAGCCTGGAGGAAGTGGGGAGGAGAAGCATCTGCCTTCTTCTAAAATAATAACTTGAAACATAAAAGGGGCCTGGGAAATATGGATGGCAAGGACACACAAAAATACTTCCTCATAAGGCATTTTGTCTTTTTAATGACATATTGTACATGTGGTCCTCGTGTCCCAGGAACTTACCAGCCCACAGTGTCTTGTCCACAAGATACTGGCATTAGTGCTAGGAGAGAGTACAAGGAGAGGGCTGTCAGGCATGTTAAGGAAAGAGCAAGTTAGGAAGGTGCCTCAGAGGACTTGGTTTTGCCAAGTGAGAAGAATGGAGACAGGGTCCTCTGGCGTCGGCCCACCCGCAGCATGGCAGTAAGGTGTCTGCGGCATGTTTGGAGAAGGGCGGCGGCTCCTCTATGTGGACTGTGAGGCTTCCTCTGACCCTGTGCTTTGGCTGCCCTGCTACATCTGGTCAGGGGACACTGCTGAGCCCACTCCATGTGCAGTGGGGGCTGGCTCCAAGGTGCTGATTTGCTATTGGTTGTCAGGCCTTATAAATGAAGTTCCTGGTCTTTCCGCCTCCTGTGGGGTGGTGCCTTAGGTGAGACCACATGGTAGAGTGCAAGTGCCCTCCACTGCTCCAGGCCTTGCCCCTAGCATACTCCCTGCCTAGCCTAGTTGGGTAAGCTTTTTGTGAGCAAGTCAGCCTCTGAGCAGTGCCTCACCCCACCCACCCTGCTCTACCTGACCCAGGCTTAGCAGAGGTGCCATCTTGATGGGTCCTATCTTTGAGAACAGGAAACTCAGAGACCAGCATCTTGGACCAGTCTTTGCAGGCCTCAGTGGCCGTGCTCACTTTCCCTGCTCCCTTAAGCACGAGTATTTGTCTTAGTTGGCTGCCCAGTGACGCTGGCTTCCTGGGCCCACATCTCATCTCTGCAGGGAAGCTGGGAGGAGAGCAGACGACAGCTTTGCTGCAACAGCTCGTTTAAACTCTTGTACAGCTTTCAGCAGATGGAAGGCCACTTGATGCCTCTCTGCCACTGAGCCTGCCATGCCTCAAGAGCACGTGCTTAAAAATCCTTCTAGAAATAAGTAAAGATAGAAGAGGAACTTACTCAGGGGCCTGGAGCAGGAAGTATGTATACCTTCAGGAGTCCGTTCTTCAGATGAGGAGGGACATAAGGAACCCCAGATTTGATTGTATCCAGAAGAATAAGAAACGGGCTACAGTGGGTGGCGCGGAAGAGCAGGAGCTTGATACCGAGGCCTAGAACAAGGAACTAATCACTCCTTGCTGTCTGTGCTTTTAAAATTATTTCTGGGAATAGTTTTACCAACTCAGATGTATATTTCATATACATATATATATATATATATATATTTTTTTTTTTTTTTTTTTTTTTTTTTTTTTAATGTATGTTTTTAAATTGTTAACAGAGAGAGAAAGAAACAGATGGGGCATTGGAGTTGCTGGTACCCAATGTTCTGTTTGTTTTCCTCTGCCTCCCTCTTAGGCCCCTGTTTCTTACTCTGCCTGCCTGGCATCAGGGAGATTATGGAGTCAGGCCAGCATGCCTGGGTTGGCCAGGCCCTTTAGAGTGGTAGAAAAAAGCAAGAATGGAGACCAGTATGAATCCACCACTTGTCTGAGCGAGGCCCAGTGTGTGTTCTCATATATGCTTTTTCTTTCATGCTGGTAGGAGACCCGAGGCTCAGAGTTCAGCTGTTTGCCCAGGCAGCTCAGCAGATCCAGGTCCACTGTGCCACCAGACATCAGGCCAGGCTTGGCAAAGCAAACCCTCATCCCTGGGAGCACATGACAGTGTTTTTGGAACTTCTTTGTGGCCCTTGGTTTGGGGTTTTGTTTGTTTGTTTGTTTGGGGGGGTGGTAAGGAGCAACTCTTCTCTGTATCTCATCCTACTCTGTCAGATTTTTAAAACTACTACTCCAGTCCATCTTTGTAAATCCAGTTCTCAGCTTAGGAGAGCAGCCTCTTCCTCAGCCATGACAGGTCTGTCCTGTTTATACGTTAAACAGAATAAAAGGCCATGACTCTCTCCCCCTGTTGGGAATGACTGACCCTGGGCATACTGACCCTACCTTCCAAGGCCCTTGTACCACACCCAGAAAAACCTCTAGCCATGCCAGGGGAAGCCATTTCTGAGGAGTGAAACTGGAGCAGAGGGTCCTACCTTACCCTTGGAGCCCCCAGACTGTTAGGATACCCCTAAAGGTCTGACCTATGGGCTGTTTCAGTGTTTGTAAGCGGTGCATTCGCAAGATGGACCACCACTGCCCCTGGGTCAATAATTGTGTCGGCGAGAACAACCAGAAGTACTTCGTCCTGTTTACAGTAAGTCAGCCTCTGATATCTGCCCTGCCTTCCACGAAGCAGCAGAGCCCTGTATTCCTTTGCAAATTCTCAGCATTCACAGCAGTCTTGTTTGCCGTTGAGAATGCTGCCTGCCTGTGTAGCTCTCCACCTTCCTGCCAAAGATCTCTCTGACTTGACAAGTGCCCTTCACTTGTGCATGCAGACAGGTTGATTAGCTCCCACCCCAGGTGTCAGGCCTAAGTAGCTAGAGCAAGCAGTCTTGGCAATGTCCTCACATCCCGAGGTGCAGGTAGGTGAAGAATACTCAGAGTGAGGACTGGAAGGGCTGTGAGCAGTCAGCACCCTAACTTCAAGCGAAGAGAAGTAGTACACCTTGCATGCCCCCAGGCAGCCCAGGTCATGCCTGGTGCCCTGGCTTTGTTTCTGTTCTGGTTCCACAGACTCAGAGAATGGCTGCTCCCCTCAGACCCAGGGCGGGAGGTCGGAGGCCCTGTGAGGGAATCACCAGATGCCTCCCTGGCCCCCTCCTGGTCAGGCCTCAGCCTAGCTAAGCGTTCCGAGGAGCGGGTTCTGAGTGCTCTGCTCCAGAGTCTGCACGGTCAGAAGGTTCTCACAACAATGGCATCTGCACTGCTTTCCTGTTTCAGATGTACATAGCTCTCATATCCTTGCACGCCCTCATCATGGTGGGATTCCACTTCCTGCATTGCTTTGAAGAAGATTGGACAAGTGAGTATGTGCCAGGGCTTCCCTCCCTCTTCCAGGGTGGGTACGTAACCTAAGTGGGGTGGTCACAGACCACCTTTGTGAACCCCAGCTCTGTTTCCTTCATGGAGGCTCTGTTTCCTTCATGGTGCCAGCTGTCTACCTCATTTTGTTAAATCTACTGCAAGACTATGGCGTGAACAGGGAAGGAACAGCAGAGGTCCAAGTCTCTCTTCATGAAAGAAAGCAGCCCCATAAAGTCAGTTTGACAGGTAAAGTAATGAGTAGAACAGGCCCATTGCACTGAGTAGGCACAGGGAGATGCAGCCCCTGACCCCGGCAAGCAGAGCACCCAGTTCCATCCAGGGGGAACCGTGTTGGGTGACAGCTTTTGTTTCTTTCTCTAAATGAGGCTTTTTTTCTTTTCCTTCTTCCCAATACTGGGAATGGAACCCAGGACCTGGAGCATCTATGCAAGTGCTCCACCACTGGGCCACACTCCCAGCCCTAAATGAGACACATTAATCAAAGGTTGTTTTATTCCAGTCTTACGAAGATTCCTATTTTTAACTTTCTGCCTAGGACATAGAGTTTTTTTATTGATTTGCTTGGCTTTTGTGTGGTGGTTGTTTTCAAACTATTTATATTAATTATCACCAATTTACATTAAACAATTTACATTAAACATACACAAATTCTCCCTGCTGTTGAAGTATTCCATTTAAGCAAGCAGATGGAATGAAGTCCAACCAGAAGAGTGTACAAATTCTGAAGGAAAAGAAAAATGGTTGCTAGAGGGGAAAAAGAGAGAGAGACCACCTGCTGGGCTAACGCTTTCACACTCAGAATCTGAGGCAGAGTCGTGAGCAGGGAACATCATATTTCTACTGTTCTTCCCTGAGGGGGTGCCCTTTTTCACTTTATCATCTTCAGAGGGATTGCTTTTCCTGCATGGTCTGACTTGCCACACTTCTGGCATAAGCCCAGGGAGAGGAGAGGACCAAGCTAATGAACAGGAGGCACAGGGAAGGTTGGGGGCGAGTGGGCATCTGCAGATCCTAGCAGAGAGTGAGTCTTCAGCAAGTTCCTGATCACTCGGTGAGCATCCTCAAGTGTACACGTTCTGCCACGCCCTGGGGATGCAGGTCAGCTCCACATTTTACCATCACAAACACCTCCCACCTATCATCAGGGTAACAGTGGGCAGTAACACAAACTGTCAGTGAGGCAGAACATCTTTGAAATAGTTTTAGTAATGCCTACAAAGAGTAAGGCATGGCACAAAGGGCTTTTTGAGTAGTACCTCATTTCAGCCTTACAACAAGCCTGCAGGGTTGGAGAGTGCTCCCCACTTTGCAGATGACAAAAACTGGGGCTCATAGAGGTGTTGAACAAGTTCTAAGGTTACTCAGCCAAGAAGAGGACCTGCTATTCAAGGCTAGGTCTGGAGCAAGGATTTCCAGCCCTATCTGGGTGTCCCAGGTCTGGCACCAGTTGTCTTTGGTCAAGATTCCTGGTGGAGTGGACTTGAGGCACCAGTTCCTAAATCAGCAAGGCTAGGAAGGCATGGGACAACCCCCAGAGTGGAGACCTGAAGGTGCCTGTGTGTGACAGTTAATGCCTTCCCTGCTTGGCCCTGGTTGAGCCAAGTGGGGCCATTGGAGCTTGCATTAAGAGGGTGTGGGGACTGTCTCCTAGACTGAGGTGCTTTGAGTTAATGTTTAAAGAAGAATAGGGAAGTAGTTTTACATCCCCTGAATCTGGATCCTGTGCAGACTCCATTTGTAATCCCCAGAGCCCAGCTCAGGAAGGGAAGGATGCTTGCTGCTTTGCAGGGAGGGAGATTAGGCCCTACCGTGGGCTCTGCCTACAGCTCCAGGGGAGCTGAGGTAGGTGAGGCAAAGGCAAGGCACCTCCATTCAGTGAGCACCCTGTGACTTTGTGCCAGGATGAGGCAGAGTTCTACACACATCCTCTCAAGAATTCTTAATCATATCCCTGTATGGAAGGAAAGAGCCCAAGCCTCTTGCCCATATTCTTTTGTTGTCAGACAGTTCCCAGCTGGTTATGTAGCAGTGAGCAAAGTTCCCAGCTTTCTGGAGCTTGAGGTATAGTGGGAAAGGCAGATAACAAGCAAGTACCAAAAGAAATAGGCAATCCCACACTGCAAGATTGGCTGCAGCAGAATGTTAGGAGGGCGTCACAGTTAGAACTCATGGCCGGGGGTTCGTCCCCCAGTGTGTCCGCCCAACTCCAGAGAGTTACGTTACTTTCCTCCCAATATCCTGCCCAGCACACAGCCAGGCAGGCATACTTGTGGCCACCCAGAGGCAGCCCATCAAACTGGTGGGCTACCCTGACCAAGCCCTGCCTAGCAAGGAACCAAGAAGAAAAATCATCTTGAGGTGTTACATTCCCAGGGAAACCTGAGGAAAGGAAGGTGTTTAGATGAGGTGTTTACCTGCCTCCCTCAGAGCTTGGTATATTTCTAAACCCCTTTAACCTCCTTTACTCCTCCTGATGTTCCTGTGAGGCCACCAGCAGGGCAATTCAGAGAATCACTTACTCCTTGAATCCTCAAAGCCAGACTGTCTTTCAACCTCTCCAGTCAGGGAAGCGATCCTAGACTATGCTGCCAGTGCTGTTGCTGAGCCAGGCATGTCCCAGGTGTGGTCCACCTGTCCCAGGAATTTCCTGGGAGGCTGCCTCGATGGCTCACTTCCCTGCTCACCTCCACCATCTCCAACAGCACCTCTGCTCTTCTCTTCAGAACATTGGTTTTCTTATTTAGACTATGTTCAGACAAAAGATTCTGCTACTCAGGAGTAAACCGTGCCTCTAGTCAAATATTACTGCTATAGAGTGGATGCCTGGGGCTGGGGAGATAGCTCAGTCGGTACAGTGCTTGCCTTGCAAGCACAAGGCCCTGGGTTCGATCCCTACACCTAAAAAAAAAAAAAAAAAAGATAGAGTGGATGCCTGAATAGGACAGGGACTCATCCCAGGTCTCATCCAGGTCAGGGTGGGCCAGTACAGTGAAAGTGCTGACCTTGGGCCATTGTCTCTTCAGTTAACTCACCAGCCTTTGAGATTGATAGTCTCAGAGAGACAGATGTCCTGGGAAGAAGGGGCATCGCCTCACATTGTGGTCAGGGCTGAGCCCTACACTTAGCCTGCGCTCTGCCAAGCTTCAAGTTCCAGGTCCTCCAGACCTGCCCTTTTCTCTCTCTGGTCTGTTGGAGGTGCAGAAACAGGCAGCACCTTGTACAGGAATACCCAGGAATCCCCTGGCCAAATCAGAACTGGAGGGCCCTCTGCACCTGAGCCCTTGTGTTGGCTGAGGAGAGGAGAGGCCCCCGTGATGTAATGAGGTGGTCAGACTGCAGTTCATAATCCTTCCTGGGCCTTCCATGTGCCAGGCACTCTGCTTGGACTCAAGGACAGTGATCAGGGGCTGATTCTTGTTAAGGAAAGGGAAGCCCCAGCTAGGGCCTCTTGAGGAGGGCTTCCCTAAGCAGGTGAGGGGTAGCCAGGTGTAGGATAGAACAGTACCTGCCGTGCGTGGAGGCCAGAGACCTGTGGCCCCCAGGAGGAGCCAAGTCCTGAGGTGTAGGCAGAGCAGGAACCCAGGCAGTGTGGGGAGCTGGGCATCTGCAGGTGGCAGCCCTAAACCTGCATATCCTTCTCTTTCAGAGTGCAGCTCCTTCTCACCACCCACCACGGTGATCCTCCTCATCCTGCTGTGCTTTGAGGCGCTGCTCTTCCTCATTTTCACGTCAGTGATGTTTGGAACCCAGGTGCACTCCATCTGCACAGATGAGACGGTAAGCGGGCAGCCCTGCTCTCCACCTCTGCATCTGGAGCTGGGAAGGACCCCAGGCAGGTATTGGAAGGGCTGCTCAGAAGCCAGACCTGAGAGCCCGGTAGCTAGGCCCCTGCGTGCAAGGCATAGTCCCTTCGTTTGCAATGACAGGGATCATTTTGATGTACACACCAGGAAAGGGACTCAGCAGCCTGGGACAGAAGGTTGCCTTTACCATAGTCCCTTTCATGACTTACATCAGGGTTCTTTGTTACACACTGCTGTGTTAGGCACTCTGCTAGGCGCTGAGGACACGTTTCCCATCTGGGGGCCAGAGGTTTAGAGATAGGGTGATCCACAAATTAGGCCCTAACCCAGCTGGGACAGGCAAGGTCAGCTTTCCAGGGGAGATGTCATGACCAGGTCCTGAGCGCAGTTGGAAGACACCTGCCTTGAGTCTCCTGGAGCAACAGCTCCTGCTGGCATCTGAGTCATCTGCGCTTGGCCCAGCCCTGGTGCTCAGCCACAGCCTCCCATCCCCTACTCCTTGCCATACTACCTACCACTCCTTTTTTGGTCCCTTCGAAGTTGCTGTCTGGGCCAGACTGGAGCCTGCTCCCTGGTGCCCTGCAGCCACACATTCCTTAAAGGTGTTCAGAATCCTTGAGGTGGCATTTCTTTTCTGGTTTGGGGGTCCAGATAAAGGACTCCAGGAAAAGAGGGCAGCACTTTGCTCTGAGCATGAGGAGCAATCAGGAGGTCTCAAGTTTGTCCTGGTACTCCTGGCTTCCCGAAGCTCCCCCAGGTGGACATTTTCAACAGTGGTCTGGGGACTGTGAACTGTTGGGTAACCAGCATGTGAGTGGGGCTTACAAGAAGACAGAGACCTTCCCATTGCTGTGGGCTTCTGTGCCTTATAGGCTTAAAAAAGCAGTCAGCAGAGAAGGGTCAGTACTATCCACTGCCTAAGCACCATTGCTGGGGGGTTCCCAATGTTTTAGAAGGGTCATGGGACTTTCAGCAACTGTTTTTCATTTATAAGAAATAATGTCATTGCCGGGTGCAGTGGTACACACCTATAATCCCAGTGACTCGGGAGGCTGAGGTAGGATTGCAAGTTCAAGGCCAACCTTGGCAATTTAGCAAGGCCCTAAGGAACTTCACAAGACCCTGTCTTAAAATAAAAAATGAAAAGGGCCAGGGACGTGGCTCAGTGGTAAAGTGCCCCAATTCAATTCCCAGGACAAAATAAAAATAAAATGTCATTGCACAAGATTTTCTGTAAAATAGTAAACATAAAATTTTCTGTAAAATAGCCAACGGTATAGATCCAGCTATGTAGCCAAATGGTACCATGACCAGCTTCTCTGCATAGGAGCTGTGGGGAAGCCAAAGGTGACTGCTAGGCTCTGCCCACTTTCAGGATGCTGTCGGAGGGCCAGAAGAAAAACTGTCATGGCCTGGTGCTAGTTGTTCTTCCCTGTCAAGGCTATTCCTAAAGGGATGTGTTGGAAAGCTAAAGAGAAAGGAACAAAGGGCCTGCACCTCATGAGAAAGGGTATCTTCCCCTTGACCAATGTTCTTCCAGGTCTCTGGGCTGTGAAGACTCAGACTGGACTGTCCCAACCCCCATCTCACCAGAGACCACAGCAGACAGCTCTAGCTGGGCTCCTGCCAGGCAGCTTCTCTCCTGTCTGTGCAGGGGCCCTTCTCAAACCCTGCCCTTTGGCCAGCTCCTCTGGAAGCTGACCAACTCCATCTGAACAGGGGAAAAGGGGAAGTTCCTCCTAGCCCCCATTTTTTCCAGTGAAATATAGCAAGGGAAGTGGCACAGGCTCTGTGACATTGCCACATTGGCCTCCTCCACGCTTCTCCCCAAAGGAGCACTTGGAAGACCTTGGACATGACTGAGGCTGACCCGTACTAATCCCTTTCCTTCCTCCTCTGGTGACTTCTTCCCTTACCCACAGCCTCTCACTTCTGCCCCATCTTCTTGGTTTGTGTCTCACCAGCCCCACTGAGCCAGCTGCTTCTTAATCCCCACGGCTGGTGAGACTCAGCACCAGAGCAGTCATTTGATTTATTGCCTTTTACTTTTTTTTTTTTTTTTTCCTTTTTCCTTTTTTTTTTTTTTTTTTTTTGTCTGCAAAGTGGTCATAGTAGCTTCAAACTTCCCATGAAACTATCCCAAATTAGCAGCCACTGCTAGTTCTCATGATTGCAGGCTCCCAGCCAGTTCTGAGGGTTCCCCCATGAAAGCCTGCACTGCACTCCCATCTGCACCCAGCACAAGCCACAAGCACCTCTCTAGAGCCCAGGAAGGACCAGGTCTGGTGGACGTTCCCAACCTACAACACACTGGATCAGCACAGTTAGGAACAGCAGCTTAGGTGTCTCCTGCTGTGCTCATGTTCCCTTCCTTCTCTGCGGGACTTGTAAATATGTGCCCACCAAAAAAAGCATGGTTTTTTTGTGTGTGACACTTCTTACGAGGGACACAGAAGAAAAGTGTAATATGTAGATAGCTTTATTGCTTTAAAAAGGAAGCCTTTACTCCAGTCACCTCGAGCTAATGGATGTCCCTCCCCAAAACTACAGCAATAAAGCGCTTGACTGAAAGTATGATTGTTCTTGTTTTCAGGGAATAGAACAATTGAAAAAGGAAGAGAGAAGATGGGCTAAAAAAACAAAATGGATGAACATGAAAGCAGTTTTTGGCCACCCCTTCTCTCTAGGCTGGGCCAGCCCCTTTGCCACGCCAGATCAAGGGAAGGCAGACCCATATCAGTATGTGGTCTGAAGGACCCCTGACCAGCATTGCCACTCAGACACAAACCACATCACAGCACTATCGTCCGATCTGTTCTCATGAATGTTTAGACCGAAAAGCAAATCAACTACTCTTAAAACTTTTTTATGTCTCAAGTAAAATGGCTGAACATTGCAGAGAAAAAAAAAAGTCCCCATGTTTTATTTTTTAAAAATCATCCTTTTTGATTTTTTGATGACCGAAGCTGCTCTTCTTTTTCCTTTTAAAATCCCTTCTCTGGCTCTGGTTTCCGCTCTGCTGTCTGTCTGGCGTGACTAACGTGGAGGGTGCTGTCTCCAGGCCGTGTCCACTTCCACTAACTGAGCGAGACCTGATGCTGTGCATGGTGGACTGGCCCAGTAGGAAAGCCAGGAGGGCCCTGACCTCCCACTGCCCAGGAGGCAGTGGCAGGAGCCCCATGGGACTGAAATCTCACGGAAGATGGCTGTTTGCCCCTTGAGGCTTGAGAAGGGCAGGATCAGGGCTGGAGCCTTCAGAAGGGCCCTTGGTGCAGCGGCCTCATCCCCCAAAGTGGACACGGTTTGCCTCCTTATTCACAAAATCATTTGTTCTGCCTTGTACTTTATGGGCCTGGGTTGTGTAGAATTATTCTGGTGGGGAAGGGAGAGAGTTGAAGGGGTCTTATTTGTATTCTAAGTCAGCAGATTTATCCCTCTGATGATTTGGAAGAATATGAAGGAAATAAGTTTTTCCCTTTTAAAACGCCCTGTACAATCAAAGGACTGGGGGGGGGGGCGGGCATGCAGTTTCAAGCAAGCTACATTTTTCTTTGTTACAACTACTTCCTCTCTGACCACCCCACCTCCCTCCCTTCCCTGTCAAGATGTCAATGAAGCAGTGTTGATTCTGGGTGGAACACACGTGCCCCACCATCAAGCCCTTCTCATTTTGTAAATCTCTAACCTCGGTCCACCTTCTGACATTTAAGAGCCATGAAATGTGCATATACCCATGTCTTACTTTAACCTAGGATACTGTTATCCTGGCATGGAGCTAGCCTTGATCTGGGACGACATTTTTAAAGTTGACAGAAGGCCGTCTGCTCACCGGACTGAGCAGGGGAACCCAGCCCTGCTGCATTGAGACTGGCCAGCCTTCCCATGGGAGGCACTTCCTGCCTTGGGTCTCATTTGAAAGAGGTGGTGACAAGCTAGAGGAAGGACCAAGGATGGTGGGGAGAGGTGAGGAGGTAGAGAGTGCCCTCAGACACAAAAATAACCAGTCTGAATCCTGACCATCTGTGAATTCCTACACTGATTTGTTTTTAAGCGATTGTCACAAATCTCCCTTTTTAGCTTTCGCTTGGGGTGGGGGCGGGGGATAAGTTTTATTCAGTCTAGTCCTGGGTAGGGAGAAAGTTAATCTAGCCATGTGATTTTTCAAGAAAAATAAGTGGAACTTGCTGCCTCTTTTCGATTCTGTCAGTGCTTCCACATGGAAACAATGCAATAAAACTTTTCCAAAACCTGCTCTGATTTAGCTGTCCTCTCTCCCATGTTACCCACAGAGGAGGGCAGATCGTCCATAGCTCCTGGGGTCTTCTCTGCTTGAGTGTTTGTTTCATTGTGCCCCCTCATGAATGAAGGTTTTTTATTTAAAGGTTTCTTGTATAAAGGACATTTATGGTCCCTCTCAAACAAGCTGCCCCACTAGGCCTCTCCCATGGCTCTCTGCAGTCTGAATTGCCTTCTTGGTGTTGATGGACTCTCAGGGGCTTTAGCAAGTCCTGAAGTCTCTCTGGAGTTTGTGAGCAGAGCCACCCAGCCAAAGGCCAAGTCCAGCCGGAGGAAAACATTGCAGATCTCTGGTGCATGCTGTTCTGATGTAGTTCTTTGAGGAGCTTTGGCCTCTGGTGTGGCATGGTGCCCACTGAGAGAAAACACCCTTGAGGTGTTTAGTCGAGCAACTCTGTGACCTTCCCCAAGGCGGTTAACTTGGACGTGCCTCTGCTGTGCTATTGGTGCCATAGAGTCAGGGCTCAGCTCTTAAGTGTTTGTTTTTAGAAAGCCTGTTTTTAGATCGAGTTCATAGCATTTGTTCTCCATATACTTTTTTTTTTTTTTTTAAACATTTCATTTAGGTGCATGAAAGAAGAATGGCTGTTAAATGACTTTTAGCAGTTTAGAAGGAATGGGTCCCTTGGGAGACATTGCTGCAGCTCTGGTCCTCCCCCTAGGGGACAGAGACTGGTACTCAGGAAATAGCTTTTACATATTTGGATGCCATCAGAATTCTCCATCTTCAAGGACAATTTTAAAGTGACGCATGGTGCTGCTTTCCCCATGGCATTTCAGAGGAGTGCAATAGATAGTGCTGCATTGGATTTTTTTTTTTTTTTCTAAAAATAGAAACTCATCATTTAAACCTGAGCAGACTGAGTTTCTCTCCCCGAGAGAAAGGTTCTTTCAGACATCCCAACTGATGGTACCTCTGGATTTGTACAAGCCCTTAGGCTGGAAAGAGTGAAGGTCCCTAGCACTCACATCAGAGTGAAATGCTGCACTTGGCATACCCCTAGGTGGCCTGTATTTTTCCTATTCCATTTTCCTCTAGACTGATAACATTTTGCTGAGAGTGCAAGGAATGTGGCCGTCACTTGCAGTATAGGGAATGGTTCCCAGTCTGGGATCCACATAGGGAGAAGGGCCACCCCTGAGCTCTCCTAATATTTTCAGATGGAACATCTGAAAGAGGATATCTCCCTCCCCCGCCCCCCACCCCATGGGAAAATGAACCAGTATAGCCAGGCTTTTGGAACATGGGCTCTGGGAAGTGGTTCCTTTCATCTTAAAGTGACGCATGGTGCTGTAGCTCAGTGGTAAAGCACGTGTCTAGCACGTGTGAGGCTCTGGTTCCATCCCCAGCTGCAAGTGTAAAAGGAGCAAGGGCAGGGTTCCTTGTCAGTGTCAGCCAGACTGAGCACGCAAAAGGCTTAGGTCCAAATGAATTTATGCATATTTGCATGGACTTGGTGGTGTCTGCATGTGTCACATCTCCTGTTAGTGATGTCATTTTGTCTTTGTAATAACTCCGTGAAAGAGCAGAAGAACTACCAGCTTTTGCTCATTCTGGTCAAGCTGTTTATAGTTAGTACCCACCACCCTGATCAGAAATCTTCCAGCTGAGGTGAACTAACTAATATTATCACACCCCCATGCAAGGCTGGTAGCACACACAAGCTCCTCTCTGGAAGGCTGGGCTCTCCTACCAAGTCACTAGGTTTGCAGCTTCTCTCCTTTTAAAACGGGCAGTGCAGTACTGCAGCTAAGAGAGGTGTGGGGTCCCAGCCTAGAAGGAACCCTGCCCTTGCTCCTTTTACACTTGCAGCTGGGGATGGAACCAGAGCCTCACACGTGCTAGACACGTGCTTTACCACTGAGCTACAGAGCCTCTTAAATATCAAACATGAAGGAAGAAAGATTTTGCCAGAACCCCTCAAGGATCTGTGGTAATCCCTGGCCCAGCAGCATCGGTGTCACCTGGGCACCTCTTGGAGCTGCCCTACCCAAGACCTACCTAATGAGCCAGAATTCTAAAAGGGGGGCCTGGTAGACTGTGTTCTAACAGCCTCCAAGTGATACCACTGGGCTTTTTCTATTTCTTTTATTTTCGGGGGAGGGCAGTGCCAGGGGTGGAACCTAGGGCCTCAAGCAGGTGATATTACTAGGGGCTGGGGTGTGGCACTCAGCGTCACCCCTGATGCCTGCAGTGTGTGGCCAGGCTCAGTGTAGTGGAATATGGCAACTCTGAGGCCACAGGTGCTCCCCCTTCAAAGCATCCAAGAGCCCTGCTTCCGCCCGCCCTCTTGCGGCACCTCCACCAAATGAATGCTGAGAAAGCAAGGACGGTCTAAAGCTGCACCCGGTGCTCCTCCTAAGCATCTCCTCAGTTGAACTGCCTTGGCCAAGGGCACCTTTGCTGAAGAACCAGCCCAGAATGGAGCAAGGAAAGAGTGGAACCAGGGACCCCCAGATGGGAGTGCCAGCTGGTGAGTACTCGACAGCCAGGGGCGTTTGCCCAGCCCAGCCACAGGCACGTGTCCTTGGTTCCCATCTGTGGGCCTCCACACCCACATAAATGTTTTCTTGTATCTTTAAAGACATACCCAACCTGAGAGTCACCTCATAGAAGATAGAGAATTTACAGTGAGCCAGTCACTGTGATGCACATCTATAGCCCCAGCACTCGGAAAGCAGAGGCGAGAGGATCACTTGGGCCCAGACTGGGCAACATAAGCGAGAACTTGTCTCAAAAAAAAATAAAATGAATTCATGGTGAAACCAAAACCAGCCACTGACCAATGTACTCAAACTTCGTTCTCACTCTCTTCCTCAAGAGGAAGTTCCGGATGACTCGAGCTGTGTGATTCCCTTAGCAAAGCAGGGAGGGCAGGAGATCCCTTTCCACCTTCCATCCTCCCCTCACATGGCAGGAGCTGATGGAGCAGATCTGAGGAATAATGACAAGGACTGCAGAGGAGATTTGCCAGAAAGCTTCTGGGGGAAGAAGGCATGTGTTCTAACAGAGATAGGATGCCCTGACTCCAACCAAGGTCATGTGTTGTGGTGTGCAAGCACTTGGGATCTGGCCTCAGTCTTTGGTTCAATCCCCTGCTTCTATTTCCTAGTACACCTTACTACCAAGCTCTAAGTTTGGACATTCATTTCTGCAAGCCTCACTTCTTGCTGAAAAATGGGCATGAGAGTCTAACACAGAAGGTTGACTTGACAAATATTAAGAGAGTAATGAATGTAAATGTATAGCGTGTGGCACATGATCTGGCTTTAGCGAATGTTAACTGCATTAGAACTGTGCTTTTCAAACCATAGGTCACAACTGTTCCTGACTTGTGTAACCAGTTTAGTGGTTTGCAACCAGCATTTTAAATACAGTACATATCGTAGCTTAAGATTCATAAAATTGTGAGTATGTATGCCTGTGTATATACATGTGCTTGTGTTCTGGGTTGCAACAAAAATATTTCCAATTGTGGGTTACATTTAAAAGGTGTAGCCAGGTACAGTGGCTTATATCTGTAACCCCAGCTACCTAGGAGACCAAGACAGGAAGATTGCAAGTTCAAGGTCAGCCGCGGCAATTTGGCAAGACCCTGTCAAAATAATAAAAAAGAACTGGGGGTGTAACTCAATGGAAGAGCACCCCTGGGTTAAATCCTCAGTATTGGAATGATCCAGGGGTCGGGTATGAAGCCACTGAGGAAGACAGATGATGTTAGGTGACCAGCTGTGGAGAGGCATATTCATGTGGGCTGCTGTGTGAGGTTCTGACTTCTTCACCCAAGAAAGGGTGAGGCTGAGCTTGTGCAGAGTACATGCTTGGCCTCCCTCCGGAGCCATGGTCCTGATATATTCATTTTGGGGAATTGTTGAATTTGTTCACGGGTCACAGCTCATGTATCACCAAGTCACACACACCCAAAAGAGGCATAGTTGTATGTCACTGCCCTCTTAACAGGAGCCAGCCATTTCTGTTCTCTTGAGCCTGAAGTATTACTGCTCCTCTGCAAACCTTGAACTTGAGAACTTTGCCTTCAGGACATCTTTATATCCACCCAAAATTGAAAATTAAGTGCTACCAGGAAAAAAAGAAGCCCCCAGGTCCTTTTTATGCATCTTATTCACTTGCAATATTTTCTTCTCTCCAGACTCAAAGTTGATATTCCTTGAACATTGTCTGCTTAATTACTGAAGAACTTGTAGGTGGGTACACAGGCCAGGTTCATGTCTGGAATGCTTATATGAGCTTATTGAGGTTGAATATAATACAAGAGTGCTCACCTGGGGGCAGGCCACGTGAATGGTAAATAGTAACCCTGGGTGCTCTTTGCTTTGTTCTCCTCTGCATCTTTTTCTGACTTTGAGATCAGCACAGGCAGAGTGAGGCTTTGCAGTACAACTGGGAAAACAATGGGCAAATAAGACTCCAGTTCTAGTCCCAGTTCTACTTAACCATCTGGATGAGCTTTGTTCTGTCTCCCCATCTGCCAAGTGTCGGTACTAATGGCCACCTCCTCACAGAGTGGCTGTAAGGAAGGACTGATAGATAGCCATGGCCTTGAATGAGTCCCATCTGAATGGACACAGCAATCTGCCATTTCTGGGCATCTTCTCTGTAGCATGCTCTGCCCCCTGGTGCTGTCCCAGCGCTCTCTAACAGACTGCAGATGCTCTCCAGGAAGGATGTGCAGGATTCCCAAAACAAGCTGCCTTAGTCAGCTGTCACTGCTTCTGCAAAGGAGGTCTGGTGAGGGGCCAGCAGGGAGCAGCGTGGCATCCCGAGTGCATGACCCAACAGGGTCCCTCAAGACTTGTATCCATAAGGTCCATTTGTTGAAATAGACTTTTTTTTTGTTCCAGTTAGAAAAATAACACCGGCTCATTGGTAAAAATCTAGAAAGTGTGAGAAAGTACAGAAACAGAATACAAATCATATAAAATCCCATCCCTGAAGGAAGCTGCAGGTTCCATGAGACTGTCCTGTGCACCTTTGCTTTCTTCCCTTGACGCCAGACAGGATGTTCCAGTGTCATGTAGAAATGTATGTGCACCATTTTTTATAGTTGCATAGTATTCTGATTATAGACTCATTTACTTCACCTTCATCATTGGACATGAGGTTTTCGTTATTGTAATTCAGTGTTCAAATTGTCACTGCAGAAATCTTTGCGTCTTGCATTCTTATTTTTTAATATTTCATTGTGAAATAATTTCAGACTTACACAAAAGTAGAATAATATATAGAGTTTCCATGTATCATTCCAGCAGTGTCAGGCTAAAATTTTAGACAACCATAATACAAATATAAAAACGTGGACCTGGGCATGGTGGCACACTCCAGTAGTCCCAGCTACTCGGGAGGCTGACCCAGGAGGATTGCTGGAGCCCAGGAGCTGGGCTAGCCTGAGCAACATAGCCCCATGCACATTCTGATACCCTGTCTCTTTAAAAAAATAAAAATAAAAAAATCTGGAAATTTACTGATACATTACTATTAACTAACCTACATACTTTATTCATATTTCTCCTGTTGTTTCACTGATGTCTTTTTCTATCTCTGGATCCCATATCACATTTTTTGTGGGGGTACTGGGGATGAACCCAGGAGTGCTTTACCACTGAGCTACATCCCCGGCCCTTTTTATTTTTAATTTTGAGCCAGTTGTTTAGAGCCTCACTAAGTTACTGAGGCTGACCTCACACTTACAATCCTCCTGCCTCAACCTCCCAAGTCACTGGGATTACAGGTGTGCGTCGCCATGCCCAACTCACATCATTTTTCCTGTCTCTTTAATCTCTTCCAACTTGTGACAGTTTCTCAGTCTTTCTTTACCTTTCATGACCTTGACCTTTTTTTAAACTAAGGTAATCATTTTAAAGTATACAATTTCATGGTATTTAGTGCATTCACAATATGCCATCACCACTTCTAACTAGTTCCAGAATAGTTTTGTCACAGCCTTTGACCCTTTTTCAATATTGTAGGCCATGCTTTCCGTAGAATATCCTTCACTTTACATTTGTCTGGTATTTTCCCATGGTTAGATTGAAGTTATGTGTTTTGGCAAGAGTATCACTGAAGCACAGTTATGGCCTCAGTGAACTGCAAAGGTTGGACATTATTGGTGAAGTTCTTTGACATTTGGTTCAGTTGGTATTGCAACATTTTCCTACTGTAAAGTTACTATTTTCCCCTTGGTAATTAAAAAGTCTCATAAGGAGATACCTTGAGATCAGATTATTTAACTTGCAGTTTTTTCAAAAGTCAAGGAAAACAATCACAGATGGTGTGGGAAGGGCACTGGAGAAGAACGGCATAGGGTACGGTCAGATTTGAGACAGTATACGGCCCTCACTTTCTCTTCTCCAGAGGATCATGGGAGTTAGGTAAGGATCTTGTCATGGAAGAGCAGATCTAGAACAAGATGCAGAGATCAGTCCGAGGTAGTCTTGAGTCATGTGCAGTTCTGACACACTCACAGCAAGTTCCCTTGGCTTCCAGAAGAGATGGAGAAGGCAGACCACACTGGGGGTCAGAGCCTCTGTGAGGGTATTGTGGGCCTGGAGAGCTGGCCTGGCTGTGTCTTTAACTCCTTTGGGCTTCCCTATCCCAACACCCTCTGTGGCCTGGTGGCCGAGTCACAGCCAACACCCAGAGGCAGGTGAGTGGGCGACTTGGGAGAGGCCACAGGGAGTATCCAATGCATGCGCAGGCCTGATGCCAGCCCTGGCGCCCTCCAGTGCCCGCTGCATGCTGGCACCTGCTTCACCTCGCATGCCGTTTGTATCCTGCATTCTTGCCTTTGCCCGTCAGCTGTTCCCATGCAGAGCCTGCCACTCCTACCATGAGGGGTGTGGCCCAGGAAACAGGCCACTATTCTTACTGGCCTTCATAGATGGGTGGCCCAGCTCATGCCTGGAGAGGCCTAGGATGTTACTCCTTGGCCCTCGGCCACAGCACGTGGCCCCTGTCCAGCAGCTAGCCTGTGCCTGTGGGAAGAAAGGAGGGAGAGGCCAGGGGAGTGGGCAGCAGACACAGGCCAGCTGCTGTGCAGGCCCTGCTTGCTGGGGCTCCTCCACCCTGCTCCCCACCCACACGCCAGCAACCCTCTGAGGGCCTCTAGGTGACCTGGGCCACAAAAGCCTATGCTCTGTTATTTACCATCTTACTCCTGCCTGGGCCCCACTACTCTGCTGTGCCAGGACCCAGGGAGTGTTCGTGAAGTGCAACCCCAGACCAGGCTGATGCTCCTTCTCCTGTCCTCCCCTAGAGCATCGAGCGCCTCAAACGAAAAGATCAGCCCAGGGAGCACACAGCCAGCTGGAGGTCCGTGAAAGAGACCTTTGGTGGAGACTTCTCCCTGAACTGGTTCAACCCCTTCTCCAGACCATGGCAGCCAGAGACGCCCAGTGACAAGGACTTGGTGCGGCAGGTGTCATCACTGTCAGACAGCACCGAGACGACAGAGGAGCAGTCAGAAGAGATAAAGGACGAGGACTCTATTGAGGTGATAGATGAATAGGTGGTGTCATGGGAGACAGCCACACACTTAAAGTGACTACCAACCCATGTTCTGGGGTTTTGGTTAAATGTCCTCCCCAGAACATCCTGACCCTTCTCCCAGGCCACTTGCCTGGTCTTACCATCCCAATGACCCCTCCTTCCCCTCTCCATGTCAGGGGGTAGACTGGGGACAGTGAAGAAGGTGGGACTTGCTCCGAGTTCACCTAAGCAGAGTGCACAGAGGGTGGTTAGGACTCGTTCTCCAAGCCTGGGCCGCTTTCACAGCCTCTCTCCTCAAAGGAAGGTCCAAACAGGGAAGCCCAAGAACTCACTCCTGGTTTTCCTGGGGATGCTGTCTTCTCTTGGGAAGATTGGGGCCCTGGCTCCTGGCTGGTGATGGAAGGGCAGGACAGGGCTGGCCTTGGGGACCTGAGGTGGAGCACTGATGTCAGGAGAACCTACCTACAGCCACTCTGGAAGGATTTCCCCCACTCCCTGCCTAAATTAAGAGAAAGGCCTGGCTGTCACATCGACTGTCAAGACCTCAGGCTTGGCTTGAGAGAGAACCCTGCAGGCAAATGCAGCAACTGTCCCGGATGGGAGTAAGCCTGAGTTTGACACTAACATCAAAATTTAGTTCTGTTCCATAGGCAACAGAATCCTCCCCGAAATAACTTGGAGCTCGTGTCTCCTCCAAATCTGTCACTCACAGGTGAGACATGGGCAAGACCTGTTTAGAGCGCCTGAACACTCTAGCCTCCCCCATGGGAACTTTAACTCTCCCTCCTGGAGGGAGCCTAATAGCAAAACACACATGGACAGAAATGACCCGAAATTCTGCCTGTGTTTTGGGCCAGTTCTCCCAAGATGGCACCTATCTTGTCTCTCAGAACGGTAATAGCCAGGGCCTACAGACTAATGAACCTAGGAGACAGACACCTGGCCCCATTCTGCCAGGATGAGCCTGGATGTAGTGAGCTCCCATGAAACCTAGGGTAGCTGACCATTGGTGAAGGTCTGAGCAGGCCCTCTGCTCCTCAGCCCCACAGCAGTGGTTTCTGAAGCAGCATCTTCTGCAAAGTAACTGAAGGGTCCCCACCCCAGTCAGACATGAGAAACACTCTGCTCCCCAACTCCTAGCTTGAGCCTTTGTTCTTACCCATTTCCCCAATATAGTCTGGCTCTAAGATTGGGGGAGGGCTCAGGCATGAGGCAGAACCTGCCCTTGTAAGGTCTTTGTGTCAGGGTCCGTCCCCCTTACTGCTCTAGGTGAAAGGGCATGGGGATCTGTGGCCCCAGTTGAATGGGGAAGAAAGTCACTGTGTGGAGATACAGCCTCAGGACACTGAGAAAGGAAGGCTAGCCAAGCGGTGGCCTTGTTCTTGGACAGCATCCTTGGGCAATCCCTAGAGGCAGGGGATTTATCAGAGAATCCTCTGTCTATAACTAAAGCCCCATCAGGCTCTGCAGTTAATTGCCCGGGGAGGGCCAGTGTTCACAAAGCCCCCTCTGTCCTAACCCTTGCTCACAGCTCTCCAGCTATGTTCCATATGATGGGTGGTGGTCAGACTCTAATGCAAAGGCACCAGGAAGGTGTGAGCCTTCTGCAGCCAGCTGAAGGCCTGCTTTCTTGGTCCAGGTCAGCTTTCACATCGATTAATGCCAATGCACTATTGATACAGTGGCCTTCTTTACACGGTGGCTGCTGACACGTAACATTTTGCTTAGCCCCAAAACTGAAAGCGCCACACCTGATGTCAAAACGAGACACGGTTTTTCAGGGAGGGAAGGGGGAGTGCAAATCTTCACCTCTTTCTTTGAATAAAAAGCTGTGTGCTCAACCTCTGTGGCTGGAATCTCCTGTTTTCAGGAGGAGATCCCAGTCCAAGTCCCTGGGCAGCATCCCTCCTCTCAAATCACCTTAAGGGCACCTCTAGGAAAACTGCTTTCATCCATTCCCAGTGTGCCAGACAGATAAGTGTCACACAGACTCCTGTGACGACTATGCGGGCGGTGTTGCCTCGGGTCCAAATGCCATACAGGCTACTAACGAGACCCATTGACTCCCGTGTCGTGTCTCCAGCAGGGGATAAGGCACTCTTCATCCCAGAGGTACTCGCCGAACACCCGTGGTGTCCCAGGGAGGAGAATGTTGAGACCAAGAGTGATTGCGATTGAGTTTTTAACTTTGAGTGCCTGAAAGGGGTTGGATGACAGGCCTTCCACCCCTGAGTCACACATGGTGATCCTCATTCAACCCGCCCACGGGCCTCTGCCAGGGTACCTGTCCTCTTGGATTTGCAGCCCTTGGGAGACAGGCTGGATGTCCTGGACAGGGCCCAGAATTAAAAGCCAGCCCCTCAGAGAGCCCTGCCATGTGATCCTCCCCACATGACACCAAGCTTGTTGACATAAAGAAGTGACTCTGGGAGCCAGGTGTGGTGGCTTACACCTATAATCCCAGCAACTCAGGATGCTGAGGCAGGAGGATTCCAAGTTTGAGGCCAGCTTTAGCAACTTAAAGACCCTCAGCAACTTAGTGAGACCCTTTCTCAAAATATAAAAGGACTGGGGATAAAACTCAGTGGTTAGATCCCTAGTAGTCCCCCCACAAAAAATGGTGACCATTTGAACAAATCTCTGGTAGGGTGCAGAAGAAATAGATTTCAGTTAGAGAAGGAAGGGGCTTTTTTCCAGAATGATGTAAATCCAGAATAGACCCCTACTCAAGCAAGGGGGTGCAGGCAATAGGGTCTCTCTCCCCTACCCTTACCCAGAGTAGCAGGAGAGCCTGCTCTGCTACTGAGGGTCTTCTGCTCAGCCTGAAGCATCTGAGAAAGGATACCCAGCCTCATCTGAAAGGGCAGAGTCTTAAGACAGAAAGAACTTGGCACCTGACCTGGGGACATCTCCAGCATGGTTTCCTACAGGGTCTGCCAGCTCTGCCTATAGGTTTCCCTAGGGGTCCACTAGCAGACTGAAAGAATGATCCAGTTGGCAGATGCCTCCAACAGTGGTGAACCCACTTCTCTCCATGGCCTGAAGAGATGATAACTTCAGCCCCTTAAAGTACCAGCTCCAGGCTTCATGGAAGGGATCTGTGGCTTTGCAGGTCTTTGGTTCTGAATCCAGACAATGGTGGCCCTACTTTTTGAGGCCATGACTCAGATGGATGTTCTGAGCTCTAGGCTTGGTGTTTCTAGCTGTAAAAGAGGTGGCCTAGTTGCCTGTAGTTTGCATTGCTTTAAAACACCTTGTCTTCACCTGGCTGCCCAAAAGGCTGCCTTCACATGACTAATCAAATCTAATCATCTGTGATCGGGAAGCAAAGCATTAAGTAGGAAATGCTGAAAATATTCCCATACTTAGGATAACATGAAACTCAGTAGCCAAGGAGGAAAATATTAAAATTTTAATGTAGCCAAATTTTTCAAGGTTCTCATGATGAAAGACATCTTAGTATTTAAACAACAACAAAAAAAAAATCACAAACCGTGTGGTGGTGCATGCCTGTAATCCCAGCAATTTGGGAGGCTGAGGCACTGATCAACTCAGTGAGACCCTATCTAAATAAAATATTAAAAAGGGCTGGAGATGTGGCTCAGTGGTTGAGCGCCCCTGGGTTCAATCCCTGGTACCAAAAAAAAAAAAAAAAAAAAAAAAAACTACACCACACAAGACTGTTTTGTTGTTGTTGTTATGGTTGTTGTTATTGATACCAAGGATTAAACCCAGAGGCACTCAACCACTGAGCCACAGCCCCAGCCCCCTTTATTTCTGTTTGGAGACAGGGTCTTGCTGAGTTGCTTAGGGCCTCATTAAGTTGGTGAGGCTGGCCACGCCTGCCTCAGCTCCTGGCGTGGCTGGAATTACAGGAGTGTGCACCACACCAAGACCGTTAGAAAAATGGACTGGGAGCGCAGCTCGGTGGCAAAGCACGTGCCTTCCATGCACACAGGCCTGGAGTTGATCCCCAGCACTGCGAAAATAAATACAAATTAAAATTTAAACACACACACACACACGTGTATACACATATGTATATCTTCAAATCAGACACTAGGTCCATTTCTCTGGAATCAAGGTGTCAGCAGGCCCATGCTCCCTCCAAAGTCTCTCCCAGAGACCCTCTTCCATCCATGCCTTTCTCTTAGATTTTGATGCCAGCAATTCTATGTATGTATATACAATTTACGTCCTGATTTCGGTCATTGTTTTGAGGAATTCAAGACGTAATCCTATGCCAGCCAGAGGTCCTAACCTGACCTGGCCTCTTTCAGGATCCCTCTTAACCAAAAAATAGGGACCTTCCTGCACTACCCAGCCCCAACTGCAGCCTGTGGGCCTGAGACCCTTCCAGTGGAAAGGTGGGAACAAGGAGGCCTCCACAGGGGAGTCCTTGAAACAAAGATCTTTCCCAAGCTCCAGAGATGCTCTTCCCAAACTCCAGGTTAAATACCTGTGTGTGCTCCACATGCCACAGGCTCCCGTCCCACCATATCTTCTGTTCCCCTGGACAAGAACTGAAGCCAGGCTCTGCTCCTCCTCCCTCAGAACACCACGCCCCTCCCCTGTCCAGAGCCAGAGCACTAGAGACTTACCCCTCCCCCCCGCTGGCCCTCACTGCATCTTCTTCCTCAGACCCCCACCTCAAGCCTGGTGGCCTTTGCCACCCAGGGCATCTTCCCTGCATGTTTCAGGTTGTTCTCATCCTGTGATTTTCATCCAAACATGAAGCTCTCCTAATAGAATGCTCACTCCCACCTCCTGTTTCTGCATCCCCCTGGTAACACACTCATTAACTAAACACTCACTCCTGAAACCCAGTCAGCAGCCTAAGGAACGGGCTGTCCCGCCAAGCTAGCGTACCTGCTCACAGGCACTTCACACATCCCCAGACGACGGCCACAGGGACCGCGTTCTCCCTGACTCCTCTCAGGAGCTGGGAAGAAAACTTAGCTCAACCACTTGGGTGAGGGTGGGGGTAAACCAGAGAAACTCTTGATGCTTACGTAACGACAGATGGACCCCTAATTGCCTCTCAAAGGAGCGTGGGCCCCATGAAGCCTGGGGATCCCATGTCGCCAAGGGGAAAGCACACATGGTGTCTGGGCATGTGCTTCAGCCAACACAGGTGAGGCTGGTGACTGGCTCTCCACCCTTCCCTCTGGGCCTTAGCCTACCTTCACAGAAGTGTCAAAAATAGTCTATAAGAGGCCAAACCCTTAGTCTGCACAGTTCCACATGTGGCACACCTAGACACAAGTGACAAACTCAAACAGGCCCAGGCTTCAGAGATGACGGGCTCTGTAACAACGAGCTCCAGTTGTCAGAGTGCTAGGTGGCAGTTTCGAGTCTTCAGAAAGGGGCCACTTTTTCATGGGACCAGAAGAGTCTGGCACCCAATTTTACGTCACACTGCACTGGGTATGCATTACAGTTACCTGAGTATGTGTGCCAAGCCTTGCACTTTAATAGACTTTCATGTAAAACCTCAGATGAATACACAAGCAGCTGGTACGTGAGCCACTTCTGGAAAGAGGAACTTCAGAGTTTGCGGGAGGCTGGGCACAATGGTGCATGCCTGTAATCCCAGAGACCGAGTAGGAGGAGGCAGGGGGATCATAAATCCAACGCCAGCCTCAACAATTTAGCAAGACCCTTGGCAACCTAGACCCTAACTCAAAAAATTTTTAAAAAGGACTAGCGATGTCACTCAGTGGTAAAGTGCCCTTGGGTTCAATTCTCAGTATCAAAGAAAAGGTCTGGGGAGAGGGTAGGAGAGAAACTTATATGACCTTTTGCAACTTAGAATTTTGCACTATATGCAAACATTACTCATTAAAATTTTTTTTGATTCAGTTCACCAAAAACTGAAAAAAAGAAAAATCCTTGAACTGTCACTTCTCCAGGAATACCTATTTAGAAAAACAAGATGCCATTTTTCTTAGGAATGCAGTTGACCCAATGACAAGCTAGCCAGGGTCCCCCAAAGGTCCTAGAGGCTCCACCCCACGCCAAGGCCAAGTTCCAGGTAGGACCCTTTCTGACCAGCAGCTCACCTCTACAGAGAAGTCAAGGTGCCGGGAACTCTGGGACATCTCAGAAGCTATTATTTCTTTGGATTCCACAATGTCAGCAACAGTGAAACCTGTGGACTGGCTCCTGGAACATGCCCAAGCTCCCAGGACATAGGCATCAGAGTCCAAGGTCAAAATCGTTTCTGATACAGCCAGGGAGAAGTGGAGTTCTCATCATTAGGCACAGAATTAGATTAACTGGCTGGACTGAGCTGCGTAACCTGGGGCATGTCCCATCCTCTTTTTAGAAAACAAGAAGTTGGGCTCAAATAGAATTAATCATGGGCTGAAGGCCAATCCTGAGTCTGTGATAGACATTACCAGCTGTGGTCAGGACGTCCCATTCATTCTCAGTGCTGTGCTCTGACCACCCGAAACCCGTTGATGAGAGTGAGCATTTGAGCTAAAATCTCTACCATCATAAAATACTTCTCGTGGCACTTCCAGAATGCCACATTTCTAATCTACGTTGGACCCCATGCTTCTGCTCCACTGATTACCTTCGGCCCACATTTCCTCTATGGCTGGATTCCTTGTGACTACCAAAAGGCAGGTAGTTGATAAATAGTTGTTTACCCACAAAATTTATCAGTGCGTGGAAGAGGCCTACAGACAAGGAAGGACTCTCAGATGGTGGGCATTCTGATTTCTCTTGGTGCCAAGGCTTCTCCTGTCTGATTTTGGTACCTTGACCTTGGATGTGCGCAGTCTTTTGGACCACACCCAGGCTTGCCATCTGCTTGCCAGGTGTGTCTGCAGGTCAAAGGAGCCTATTGACACTGTCTTGAGTGGCAGTCTTCCTTTTCAGAATCACAGTGACATTGACAGAATCTCCTGGCAGCAGGCATCTTTCCTGATGGACATCTGAGGCAAGTACTCTACTAATGGGGCGTCCTCCCACATACTTAAGGAGAGAGAAGGTGCAGTCCATGGCCTCCTTCACCTCAGAGGAGACGCACAAACAGCTTCCTGAGTGCTCTCCTTCAAGGGCTAAATATCCCAACCCACCCCAGGGGCAGAGAGGACCCGCCTGTCTGCTGAGACTCCAGAGATAGCTCAGCAGCCCAGGAGATGAATTCACACGGAGAAGTGTCGCTCCTGTTACGAGGGCAATGCCTGATCTCTGGAGACGCCTGGAAGCTGGCTTCATTTTGAATAGCACTTTTACCTTCAGGGCTAAGTGGGTTCACTGGAGTTAGAGGAATCACGGGTCCCACCCCGAGGGATTTATGCTAGCGAAGTATTTTTAAATTTTAATTTGAACACCTTGGGGACCTGCGTGCTCCCATCTCTGGGACCCTTCCTTCCCAGTTGCACTCCCCTGCTCATTTCCTGGCCCTTTAGAGCAACAAATGTGCTGTCCCTGGGACAGGGTTCCAACCAAGCAGTCTTGTTCTAGAAGGACCTTCAAAGGCGTCTGCATCAGGGATACACACAGCTTCCTCTGGGAGGCCAGGTACCCAAGAGCTGTGGGAGGAGGGCAGGCTGACCTCCTGTCACATTTGAGTTAGAAATATTCTGCTTTTACAAAATGAGGTGTCATGTAGTTTCCTTCTGAATGGTTTGACCATTTAAAAAAATATATTGCTCTATTTCTTTATTGGGTAAACTTTTTTAAAAAAAATATTTTTAGTTGTAGGTGGACAAAATGCCTCTATTTTATTTATTTTATGTGGTGCTGAGGATCGAACCCAGTGCCTCACACATGCTAGGCAAGTGTTCTACCACTGAGCCACAACCCCAGCCCAATTGGGTAAACTTTTTAAAAAATATTCAGACTCACAATTTAAAATAAAGAGAACTTGATTATGGAACCCAGGGGCATTCTACCAATGAGCTACATTCCCAGGCCACCAACCCCATTCTTTTTTCTTTGAGACAGTCTTGCTAAGTTGCATAGGGCCTAGCTAAGTTGCTGAGGCTGGCCTTGAATTGGGGATCCTCCTGCCTCAGCCTTCTGAGTAGCTGGGGTCCATGGCACCCAGCTGCCATAGACTTTCCAAGTGACCTCAAACCAGCCCCATGCCTGTTTCCCCATCTGTGCAAAGACACCCATCCCCAAGTTCTTCCAGCTATAAGGGGACTACAACCTTATCCAGGTCTCGGTATTTCATACCCCAATGACAGCAATCCCCATGATGTGACCTGAGGCAATGCACTTGACCTCCGTGAGCCTCATCTGCAAAATGGGGAAAATGGTAAAACTTCTGAAAGTTGAGAGTCACACAGATCATGTTGGTAGAGCCTGTGGCACATGGCAAGAACCCTGTAAGAGCTACCATATCAATACTGTTAACAGATTATTAGCGTCATGTTTATAAAAACATCGGGCAATGCTGGGCATGGTGGCACATGCCTACAATCCCAGTTATTCAGGAGGCTAAGGCAGGAGGATCACAAGTTCAAGGCCAGCCTGGCCACTTAGACCCTGTCTCAAAAGGAACTTTTAATAAGGGCCGGGGATACAGCGCAGTGGTAGAGAACTTGCCTGGCAATGTACAAAGTCCTGGGTTCCATCCCCAGCGCCACCCGGCTTCCAGCTGTCTGCTGCCTGCCAGTCCCCCTTATCCTCGGGCAGATCAGTAGCTACATCCATGCATCCATCCACAGGTAGAAGGAAATTCCTGCAACTTGTGGGAACTGGCCCAGCCCCAGCCCAAACACACAGGTAGAAATAAATATGCCAGAATCGCCAGGGATCTTTCCATCACCAGGGACCCATTAAGGTTGTTCTCTGGGGTTGGGAAGCTTTTATCACCAAAGGAAGGGGGCCAACGCTGAGTCCCAGCTGCTCTCCTGGAAAGGCTTATGACACACGCTCTGGGTGCTAGTGAACAGGGTCACCAGACCCTGATCCTGCTGCAGATCCCAGAGAACCTGGGGGATTTTCACCACTAGACAGTGAGCTCAAGGCAGAACCTTGAAGTCTCCAGTGTCTCAGCACAACAGACACCTAATAAACGTGCTGAATGCATGAAAGAACAGTCGTCATCTTTTCCTGGGTCGGAGACTGCCACTCTCTAGGAATCTGATTTGATGATCAATAATTTTGTAACTGACCAGTCTCTGACCTCTCTTACTGATTCTTGGTATTTTGAAGCTGATTTCACCCTGGGTTTTCTAAATAAACAATTATATAAGTTATTTCAATGCAGTTTGGCTGCCTCCTTTCCAATAGTTTCAGACCCCTCCTTTTGTTTTAACTTTTTCTTATGTCTTGATACATGAACTAGAACTTGACAGCCACATGTGAACAAAAGCTGTAAGAACTGGCATCCCTGCCCGGCTCCAACTTCAACTAGAACGCCTTGGGCTTTGTTATCATGCCCTGACCTGCCCACCTCTCCCACTTCCTCTGCAGCTTCTCATTCTCCCTTGTCTCTCTCTGGTCACTCTTAGCTTGCCAGTGGCCTGTGTGCAGAGAGCAAAGGAAAATGTCCCTAGTACCAGTTACGCTGAAAGTTCTCACTCAGCAGGGTGTACCAGATCTCCTGGGCCAGGTGCTAGAATTACGCAATTCCTGGCCTTCACCCCAGGGGCATTTTTAACTCCCCTCCCGCTCCCGGGAGTTGCTGGTACAGAGTGTATAGGACCAACTTTTGAAAACTACTGATTTTCCAAAGCCGTGGGCATCTGTCTAAAACCTGAATCAGTCTCTGAAAGAGTTTGAGTAGCCCAATGACGCCGTCCAGCGGAGTCAGTTTGGTGTGGGAGACAAACGGATAGCGAGACTCTCGAATTTGAAGGAGTTTACTGATGCACCCCGGCGCTGGGGGAGAGCCGGCTTATATCCCCTCCAGGAGGCAGAGGGTAGGGCCACCGCTAGTTAAGCGAAGATCAGGCGAGGAGCCAGCTGTCCAATCACGGTAAAGGTCAAAACGAGCAAGCACGAGCAGGAGCACTCGGGAACACCTGTGCATTCGTTGTGTGCAAGGACTCACTTGAATATAGCCAAAGCACCTGGGTGTGTGTATGTTAACCGACTTCCTCCTTCCTCACGGCCGATGTGATCAAAACAACTTCTGGCTGGCTGCCAGGCGCCATCTTGGCGTAGTCCACATGGCATAACCCCCAACAGCCCAACAAGAGAGTGGAAACTTTTGGGTGGGGAGGGTCTGGAAGTTGGACCTGGACTAGAAACTTCCTGGGAAAGGGACAAGCCAGGATAAGGAGGACCCTACCAGATCCAGTGTGGTCCTACTGCTGTCTGTCTTGCCCATCTCGTTCACCCTGATGTCCACCCTGAGGTTCTTTTCAGTGTTGCGGACTGATTTGAAGGTGCCCGATGCTCTCAGCACTGAAATGACCTGTGTAGGGATGTCAGTCATTGTGAAGGCCAGAAGTCCCTCTTGGTATCTCTCCCCTGCCTCCCACCTAGCTGTGGTCAGACCCCAGAGAACACCCGGCACTGGCCAAGGGAGCCCTGCTGCAGGTTCAAAGGAAGGGGACCATCCATCCAGTAGTCTCCTGATCAACTTGCCATATGCATCTCAGCTCATCTGATGCACACGAGGAGGTGGGGTCATTGTTCATCCCTCAGCAGAACAAGGTGTGGCCAACCCAGCCTGGCTACCCAGCCCCCAGTGTAGACACTCCAAGCACCTCAGAACATTTTCAGGACCCAGTCAGTCTGTCCAGGGCAGGCAATGTACCCAAAAGGACCAAGGAGCATACCAACCATGTGGCCTGGGGAAGATGCTCTTTGCTTTGCCTATTTCCGTCTTTGTAAACTGATGATCATGACACCTCCCTTAAGCTATAGGATGACCTGGGTAAAGCCTACGTTGGTTCTGGCAGCTTCCACTTTAAATTAATTGCATCTCTCTCAAACTTTGCATCTCTCTCAAACTCTGAAGAACCCTGGCTAGATAACCCTTTCCATTTCATTAAAGCGAGGGAGAAGCAAAGCCACATGAATTCATCTCTTAAAGCACAATAGTCCCTTGGTGTATGGTAAGTGCTCTGTAATTAAAAATCAATAAATGGGCTGGGATGTGCGTGCCTTGCATGCATAAGGCTCTAGGTTCAATGCCCAGTACTGGAAAAAATTAGCAAGGACCCTAATTTAGATTTTTAACGTGACCTCTAAAAATGACTGTACGTGTAAACAGGCACAGAGGAGACCTCTGAAAACACTACATGTGACAGCCACCAACCTTGAACTGGCAGCTCGGGTTGGACCCATACCACCCACCCCACACCCCCAGCCTGCACGTTACCTTAACGTTCTTTGCAAAACTCCACTACTCTTTGCAAAAAGCACACATTTCAATTGCCTCATGTTCCCCCGCTGTTAAAGTGTGTTAAACTGAAACTCTTACGATAAGCCAATCATTTCTAACCCTGTTTGGGGTTTATTCAGCTTCCATTTACAAGGAGCTCCCCCAAAATGGTGTGGCCCAGTCCTCTCATGAACCTCTCAGATCAAATGGCTAACAAACCTCTTCACTTATCAAAATCAGAGAAGATGGCAAAAGCCACCCCACACCCAGTGATCAGCAGGAATAGAAACCAGTAGAAGGAGGCTGGCAAAGGGGCCTGATCCAAACAGGACACAAAACTCCTGAACTGTCACCAGAACACCTTTGTGCTCTTGGCTGCAGGCTTCCTCCTGCCCCTCAGGAGGCCCCAGGCTGTCCTTGCCTGCTGGATCCAGGCCAGCGCTAGAGCAGAGTGGGCAGCAGAGAGAGTAGAGAAGGCGGCGCTACGTGGGGCTCCAAGGACACTCAGGCTTCAGGCTCCAGGGCGCACTGCCAGAGTTTTCTCGGAGCGCAGCGCATGGCCCTCCCTACCTAGGATGGCCTCTGTATTCGCCCACCTCCTGCCCTGGAGGACCACCTCTCCCAACACCTAGTGAGTAAACAGGCTGAGCCAAGCTGCTCACTTCTAACCAACAATGTGGCAAAAGCGAGGGACTCTCTCTTCCGAGTTGAGGTGGCCAGAGCAGTGGCTTGTGACCAGGACCTGAGGGCTGCCAACAACCAGGCAAGGAGCCTGGAGGGGAATCCTCCCCCAGAAGAGCTTTGAGAGGCCTGCAGCGGGTGAGACCCTGACCCAGAGGATGCGGCTAGGACTGCACCCGATTCCTACCCCCACTGTGAGCTGGTAAGTGTTGTGTAAGCGCTACATCTTGGGGCAACTTGTTACGGCGGCAATAGTTAACGAATGGGCTGCCTTGTCTTGTTTCCTTGCCTAGGGTGGAAGCCCTTATTAGGCAGCTCTGCCTACTGGTCAGAAATATGCAGATCAAGCAGGCACACTGGTGGCCCCACGTATCTCAGGGTGAAGGAGCAATATAAGAGGGAACCTAGCCAGGTGTAGTGGCTTACACCTGTAATCCCAGCAGCTTGGAGGCTGAAGAAGGAGGATCATGAAGTTCAAAGCCACCCTCAGCAATGGCAAGGTGGTTAAACAGCTCAGTGAGTCTCTGTCTCTAAATAAAATACAAAATAGGGGCTGGGGATGTGGCTCAGTGGCCAAGAACCCCCCCCAACAGAAAAAAGGAGGAACCTGGGGGATGGGGGTGTAGCCCAGTGGTACAGCAGTGCCTAGCACATATGAGGCCCTGGATTTAACCTCCAGTACTGAAAATAAGAGGGACCTGGGAGGGAAAGCTATCTAGCCTAAAGGCAGAAGCCTCTGAAGATGGCAAGGGCTCTGAGATCCTTGACACAGAACCTTATCTCTGGTAACCTGGTTTTGGAAGTGACGCCTGCAATGCACGAGAGTCCCGGGGTGCTCACACTTGGCTTGTGGCCTCAACAGGGGGCTTGGAGGGGAGGCTGTTGAGGAGAACTGCACCAGGAGTCAGTAAAGTTGGCCCAGCCACCCACTGTGCAGCCTTGGACCAGCTACCCCTGCTCTCTGGGCTGGTTTCCTCGTCTCTGAAATAAGCAGTAACCTAGCCCACGCTTCCCCAACTCCAACACTCCTAAGGATCACCCGGGAATAGGCCATGTGTGGCGGGCATGGGGCTGGGTGGTCATTATGTGTTACTGAGTATTCATTATAACCCAGGAGATGAGATAACAGAAGCCCAAAGAGGCTCAAAGTCTTGCCCAGAGTCGCAAAGCATGGGAGAGAAGCAGCCAGTGGCGAGGCTGTTGGCAAAGGTGTATTCCTTGATAACTTTGCCTGGCCGCTTGGCCATGGCCCCTTAGCATCCTCCACAGAGCCCACAGTCCGGGCTGGGGACACCTAAAAACTGCTGAGCAATGGCAAATGGAATGTGGCAGCATCAAACTTGGGGTAAAATGACTCTGCAGACACCTGTGCACTTGGCCCAGACTCCCCACACGTGCTTCTGCGCACCAGCGTGGAGCCCTCCGTCTCTGGTCTTGAGACAACTCTGGTTCATCAGGGAAATGCAGCAGTTTGGGATGTCTTCCTCGAACTATTTTGAGAAATGAAGGAAGAGGCAGTTAAGGATTTGCCTGGGTGTATCAGAAACTTAATGCACGCCATCTATGGGGCACTTCATTGTCACCCTGTGTGGTGACCCATTTTCCTGGCCAGGAAACCTGCGTACAGTCTCCCAGAGACTCCACAGCACTGAAAATTAGAAGCGTCTTAAATGTCCAGATACAGAGCAAAGGTTAAGTACATCCATAGATCTGTGGGACCAGCCATTAAAATTAAGTACACAGAGCTTCCAATCCCACGGGGGACACGTGTCTGTAATCAAGTTAAATAAATGAAGAACGCCACCTCAGATAGTCAGCCATCAGTGATCGAAAAGAATGAGGGACACCAACATGCTGAGTCCTTATTCCTGGGAGGCCACTGATTTTTGTTTTCTGTCCACATTTCTGGATTCTCTCTTTTGTAATAAGTGCATGTTATTTTTTAAGTTCCATTTATTTTAAACCATCTTATCAAGATATGGTTCACATCTCTACCACTTAAAAGTGTACAATTTGGCATTGAGTCTGTTTAGAGTTGAAGTACACGTATTATTTTGTTATCTGAGGAGAAAGATATCAAAATAAAAGGAATAGACGATAATGTTCATTCTCCAAAGAGTGGGGAGTGTGTGCTTCCAATTCTTTGGAGTCCTTAGAGTCATCCCTTAACTTTCCCAGAGGGGCAACTACCTCAGCTCTGGGGTCCTTTGTCCCCAACCCTCCTGTGGTCTTCATTTGGGCTGTTTCCTTCCCTGTCAATCATTCCTTTCTGCTGTCCTCACCTGTAAGGTGGTATGGTAAATGGCCCTCCAGGATGGTGAGGGTGGAGAAGGGGGCGGGACATGACACACCCTGTCTGGTGCACCCTGGCGGCCCTGACTAGGGGGCCCTCCTCCACTGTGCCCATATCCAACCTGCCCTGTTGTCCAGACTCGGGGAGAGGAGGGGAAACGTCAAGCAGTGGTATAGGACCTTGGCGTTTTCCAGAGTCTTCTGTTGAAAGTCTGGTAGAAGGGAGATTGGTTGCTTCTGGTGCCCTGAATCTTCACACCCTGGGCTTTCTGCCTCTTGACTGTATGAAGATATTTTCCCTCCAATCAGCAGAGGCCACCCCACCTGACCTTCTGAAAAATGTCCCCTCCAGTTTTAGAAACACTTTGCACCAACAGAACTTTTAAATAATTGTCAAGTGCCCAGTTCTTTGATAAATACCCCACCCAGCGGTAGGGGTGGGAGAGGGTAAGGAAGCTGGGAGAGGCCCATGGCAGGCCTGCAGAAGGGCCTCTTGGCTTCCGCCGCAGACCTGGGAGCTAGCCCACTCTCTGGGCCAGTTGCATGTGCCCGAGGCTGGTGACTGACCTTGAGCTCACTCGCCTTCCCCACAAGCTTTACCAGCTCCTCCTTAACTAAAAAGGGCGTCTAGGGGTGGACCTGTTCCATTCAGGATGGCAACTCCATCACCTGACCAAAGTCCCAGGCTTTTTTAAAAATATTTTTAGTTGTAGACGGACATAATACCTTTATTTATTTTTATGTGGTACTGAGGATCGGACCCAGTGCCCCACATGTATGAGGCAAATGCTCCCTGCTGAAGCCCCGCCCCAGCCCCAGCCCCAGGGGTTTTCTCTGATATATTTAAAAATAAAGCCATGTCATTGAGGACAGTAGTCCATTAACTCTTCCTCAACAGGCATGAAAACAGTGGTCCTCCGGAGCAAGACCACATGTACGTGAGGGTTTCTGTCTGCACAGGGACACAGGCAGGGCTGCCACGGGGCCTGCCTAGGTGAAGGTCTGCGCGGTCTTGGTGAGGGGTTTGGGACAGCCAGTATGAGGCCCAGGAAGGAGGACTGTAGCAGTACATTTTATTGTAAATACAAAGAGGTTCCAAAACAACATTCTGAGCCAGCTGTCAGGAACTTTCACTGGAAAAATCGGCTGATATTTTGAGCATGAACAGAATGAAGAACAAGTATGAATCATAGACCCTGTTTCAAAAGGATCCCATAAGTCCACAGAGATGATGGAGGGATGTGAACAGAGGGCTCTGCTCTCAGGAGGAATGCCAGGGCCAGCAGGTGAGTGTGGGTAGAGCTGGAGTGGAAAGTCCCTGCATGAACCAGCACAGCCAAGGCTGACTGCTTCAGGCAGAACCGTCAATGGCTGCCAAACCTAGAGGTGGGGAATTCTGATGAGCAGCAGGGTATTTGCGTGGTCTTGAAGTGTTTCCACACAGACTACTTATTATTTACATGGAAAAAAAATAGTAATATTATAGCAAAGAAAGTGGCCAACACCTTAACCAAATGATCAACTTCAACGTCCCTAGTGAGGGGCCAGATAGACATCACCTATGACTTTCTGAGGACATTCAACATCACATAATATTGCAGCCAGGAACGCATAACCTCAAATTAAGACGATGAGGTCACCAGACAAACAGAAAAATGAGGGATGTTCTATATGTTAGTCAGGTTTCATCCTTGTGACCAAAACATCTGACAAGAACAGCTTAGAGGAGGAAAAGTTCATTTTGGGCTCATGACTTCAGAGGTCTCAGTCCATGACCTGCTGACTCCATTGCTCTGGGCCTGAGGTGAGGCAGAAGGTCCTGGCATAGGAAGCACATAGCTCATGGCAGCTGGGAAGCAGACAGAGCAATCTAGGAGCTGGAAACTAAACACTCCCCAGGCGCTGGGGTGGTGGCTCAGTGGTAAAGGGCCTGCCTGGCATGGGTGAGGCACTGGGTTCGATTCTCAGCACCGCATATAAATAAATGAATAAAATAAAGATCCAGCAACATCTAAAAAAAATTTTTAAAAAAACACCCCGAGGATGAATATAATAAAGATCCAGCAACATCTAAAAAATTTTTAAAAAAACACCCCGAGGATGAATAAAATAAAGATCCAGCAACATCTAAAAAAATTTTTAAAAAAACACCCCGAGGACACACCCCCAGTAACCAGCTTCCTATGGCCATGCCCCTCCTGCCTACAGTCACCACCCAGTAATCCATTCAAATTATTAATCCATTAAATGGATTATCCACTGATTAAATTTCAGCTCTCATACTTCAATCATTTCACCTCTGAATACCCCTGCAGTGCCATGTGAGCTTCTGAGGGACACCTTGTATCCAAACCATACTATATATTCTGTTGCTAAGGGAGACACTCTATCCCTCTGCAATGTCATTGTCAACAAAGACTAAGGGGGCTTGGAGATGTAGCTCAGAGGCAGAATGCGTGTTCAGTGTGCGTGAGGCCTTGGATTCCATCCCAGCCACTGCAACAAAAGTAAGACTATGTAGAAAAAGCCTGGAAGGATGGACAACTTAACTGGCGGAATGAGGGTTGTTTTTATTTACTTGTCTCTGTCCACTTCTCAGGGGAGTATGGTCCCTTTTGAAACTAAAAGGAAAGCAGTGAAATCTGGGTAGCTTGGGCCACCGTCAGAACTGCGTGCTCTGGGAAGTGTGAGGAGGGAAACGGAGTCGCAGGGGAGACACGGCCCTGCCGTACCCCCGCCATGGCGGTTTTAAGCAGCGTTACCAACTGGCTGGCAGGGGAGAGGATAACTGCTCTTCAGGTTAGGCAAGGAACCTGCTGAAGCCAGCCAGCACCCTGGCCCTGGGGCCCCACCTCTACGCCTGTCGGCGGTGACAGCTGCAGGGTGGCCTTGGGACCAGCACCACCAGGGTTTACAGGTGTGAGGGTTCAGCCCAGAAAAACACCCCCAAAGAGAGTCTTGATATTGGCCAGACACATCCCCAAGAGATGTTCCCCTGCCTTAGGGACATCTCCTGACCACTCACTTGGCCACCACCCTCCTCTCTGGTTCCTGTTTGTCCCCTGGTCCCCAATCTCCCCCAAACAGGCCTCGCGGCCACCTCTGCCTGACTGCAGCCTGCGTTGCCCACTGGAGCTGGAGGGGGCTCCCGGCACCGCCAGGCCTCCAGGCGTCTGCGCTCCCCTTCTGCTCTGAGTCAGTGTGTAACACTCATCTAGGCTGAGGGCGGGGGGAGGTGCTTCCGGCCACTACCCCATCAGCACGCAGGAGGGCACGCTCTGTCCCTCAGGAGCCCAGGAGCCCCTCTCTAGGCAGGGCTGGGACGTGTCCTTTTTTGGTGCTGGGATCCAGCCAGGGCCTCACGCATACCAGCCAAGTGCTCTACCACCAAGCCACATCCCAGCCCTGCTGCTATGGTTTTAAAACTTAAAAACAACACGAAAGCGGCAAGAACCCCACCTCCACCACCATGCCACCAGATCTAATTTCCTCTTCTCCTAAACTGTACTTAGGTGCAGGTAAGTAACCTGGCTGACGGCAATGAATGAGCCCTTTATCTTGCACGGAAGGTGTGATATTTTTAATCACTGTTACTGGCTCGCCTCCAGCCCACACAGCTTGGTGTAAGCAAACCTCAGCCCTGAGGTTCATCCCTAGAGAATGTTCTAGACCCCTCTAGAGTAGCTGTCCCACTGAGTGGCTGCCTCTCCCTGTGCTGGCCACTCCCAAGCCATCTCCCGATTGGCCAAGAACTGGACCACCTGTGGATAGTGTGCCCACTACTGCCAAGCCCCAGCCAGGCTCTGTCCTGTTCTCATTACATAACGACCTTCATTATTACCATTTCACAGATGCGGAAACAGGCTCAGGGAGGCGAAGGCTTGGACTGATTGGAAAGGGTCACTGCAGATTCAGAGCCCAGGGGATGGCCCTCAAGCCTCACAAGCAGGGCCTGAGGCTTCTACACTGCCTGCAGCTTCCGCTGGTCCTGGGATTATAGAGGCCCATTCAGCACCAACACAGATAAGGTACCTGTCCCTGGAATTCCCCATGCAGTGACTTGGTTTCCCACCTGTAAGATGGGCGTGCGCATACCAACCTTGGGGGTTATGTACTGTTGAACTGAGACCAGCAGAAATGAGCACTTAGACATTTCTGGTTAATAGTTTTAAAAGTGGGGGACCCCAGGACTGCAGTTGTAGCACAGTGGTAGAGGCTTACCTTACAAATGAGGCAGTAGGTGCCACCCTTAGCACCACATGAAAAATAACGGTAGGGCTGGGGCTGGGGCTCAGTGGCAGAGCGCCTGCCTCGCCCGTGCAAGGCACTGGGTTCGATCTTCAGCACCCACATAAAAATAAATAAAGATGTTTGGGTCCATCTACAACTAAAAAAATTTTTTTAAATAGCAAAAGTCAATGAAGAATTTTTTAAAAATAAGGTTTAAAACCAAGCACTTCCTGGAACAATTTTTAAAAAACTGGGGTCTCCATCCACCAGCTGCCTCCTCTCTGCAGACAAGGCTAGGAACAAAGCCCTGGTGCTGTGTGCTGTCCTTTAACTGGTAGAGAAGCTGCAGAGAAAGAGGAGAGTGGGCGATCTATCTAGGAGGGAACCCACGACCCCTGGGATTGCTCCTGCCTCCTGGTCAGCCCAGACTTTGGCTGGCTGCAGCTCAGACACCAGCGTGAGGTGGGAGCGCACGCCCTGAAGAGAGAGGTGGGGGTGGGAAGTGGCCAGGGCTCCTTTATCCGGAGAGGAGGAAGCGCCAGGGAGCTCCGTGATCCCAGGCTATCTCCCCCAGTGTTGAAGTGGGAACAGATCCGCGTGTGCATCCACACCTTTGACTCACCACGCACCCCATTAGAATGACACTTCCTTGCATCACCCTCCGTTTAGGAGCAGATCCCCCCACTAGTTAGAATTAAGCTACTCACAGGTTCACAATCTAGAAAGGGGAGGGACCCCACTCCCGGGCAAACGCCTGCTGGCAGATGAGCTGTCAATCACTTAAAAAAAGAAAAGGGGGAAAAAAGAAAAAGGCCCAAGCCTGGTCCTCAGTCCCCTGTGCTGAGCGCACTGGCGCCACCGGGACTCTGCCGGGCCTGCTGATGTGCACCCGAGACTTGTGTAACTGACTGAAGTCAATCCCCTCACCCGACCGCTGCACCCTCAGAGCTCTGAGTGGTTCTAAGGAGCAGCCGACTTTCCGAACTGGTCTCATGACTAATACGAACCAGGCAGAGCCCCGTCTTGAGGCCACTGCAATCTCCCGAGGGCTTGTTAAGTCACAGCTGGCCACAGTTCCAGGTCTCAGCGGGGTGGGGAGAGAGAGGCAAGGCCCCGCTACGTTCTGACTTGTTCCCGCTGCCACTTTCCTTGCAGAACATTCACAGGTGCCAGTCATACCTAGGAAATGGATGAACAGTTGTGTCACAGACGACCAACACTGGAACTCCCCACCTCAGACAGGTCCCCTGGAACCCAGGACTGAGCTGAATTATTCCACCTGAAGGAAAAGTTCCAGCAGCAGAGGCCACACAGGAGCCCTGGAGGCCTGGCGCACGATCTCCGAGGGGTGCCCTAACCACTGGGAACTCTGAGTCCAGGGGTACAACATGCTCCTTCGGGATGGACTTCCTGTGTGTGCCTGACACTCATGACACTGCCCTGCCCCTAAAAGGCTTCAGGTCTGCTTCAATGTGCTGGCCAGAGTTGAGTTGGGCCTTCCTTGGTCATTCAGGCCAGGTTAAAAAAAAAAGGTTATATGGCCAGGTTTGATGGCACACACCTGTGATACCAGCTACTGGGAGGCTGAGGCAGGATCACAAGTTCAAGGCCAGCTTCAGCAACTGACTGAGGCCCTAAGCAACCCACAGAAACCCTGTCTTAAAAAGGGCTGGTGGTGTAGCTTAGTGGTAGGGTGCCACTGTGTTCAATAGCCAACACACACACACACACACACACACACAAAGTTTCCTACAGAAACTAAAGCACAACCTCGGTTTATGTCCAAAGGTCTTAAAATCAGCATACTACAGTGATGCAGCCACATTAGTGTTTATAGCAGCTCAATTCACATTAGCAAAACCATGGAACCAACCTAGATGCCCTTCAACAGATGAATGGGTAAAGAAACTGGTACATATACACAATGGAATATTATTCATCCTTAAAGAAGACTATTACTCACCCTTAAAGAATGAAATGATGGCATTTGCAGGTAAATGGATAGAACTGGAGAATGTCATGCTAAGTGAAATAAGCCAATCCCAAAAAACCAAAGGCCGAATGTTTTCTTTGATAAGCCGATGCTGATCCATAGTGAGGGGTGGGTAGGGAAGAATGAAGGAACTGTGGATTGTGCAGAGGGGAGTGAGGGGAGGGGTGGGGTGGGTGGGGATGGGAAGGACGGTAGAATGAGACAGACGTTATTACTCTAAATATATGTATGAAAAAATTTTTAATATTTATCAGCGTCAAAAAAGTTAATGAAAAAATAAATAAAAAATTTAAAAAAGAAACTAAAGGAGGAACCATCTGGCTAAGATAGAAGGGTTTTTTAAGGTTAATGAGATTTGTTGTACAGTTAATGGAACTTCCTCTAGAACAATTCTAAAGAAAATAAGCAGATCTTTACTGACTTCATGGTTTTCTTATTTAAGTTAAAAAAAAGTAGTAATTGCTTGTGGTTTTAAATTTTGTTCTATATTTTAAATACACAGTGCATCCACACGGTTCAAGAGCTCTCAAGTGCCAGTCACCTTGATGCATCCTACTTACTAGTTTCTTTTAGAACTTTCCAGAGATGCTGTATGCACTACGATAACACACTTATGCACGATTTCCCCTCTTGCTTATACAAATGGGAGCATATCGACGTGTTCTGCATCTCAAGTTTTTCATGAAATAATGGACCTTGGAGATGTTGGAGATTCTTCCAGCAGCACAAGACGAGTTGGCCCATTTTCATGACTGCATAGTAGTTCATTTGTTCAGATGACCCATGATTTATTTAATTAACAGTCTTTCTATAGGCATTTGGGTTGCTTCCACTTTCTCATTACTGCAAAGAAAAATCTTATAGAGAGATTATTTCTCCTCACATGGTGTACCTGGAGAACTGAATGCTTTCAAGTGGAAATGCTGGACTGAAGAGCATCTGCAGTTGTGATTCTGGTGGACAATAATGCTCTTCTCTCCCCAGGGACATCTGTATTTTTGTAATGATGTTCACTCTTCTGGCATAGCAGCACACGTTCCTGAGGAGGAGTGAGGTCTGACTTTGAGTTCCACGCCACAGTCACCTGCTCTGTGTCACTGGGAAGTCATCTGTGTTAGGCTCTGCCAGGGCCTGACCAGGGCACAGAGGGTCCTCATTCACACCAGTTAAAGGAAGGCAGTCTGGTGCGCAAGGGACGGACACTGTGGGGAGCCCAGAGATGCCCAACACAGGTACCTGCCGGGAGATGCCTCATGCAAAGGTCGGGGGAGCCCCTTCCCAAAGGAATTCTGGCAAGCCCTACTTTGGGGGATTCAAGTCTGCTCGTCCACCAGCCTCTGCACCCCACTCCCCATTTCTGAGCAGCTACCACCCTGGGGGCCATTCCAGGCACCAGGGGAACTGCCCAGAGTGCCCAGCTAAAAATCATGAAGTCCACGCTGACACTTTTTACCTCCTTTTTGGTGGAGACAGGGAGCAATCGGAAAATACCATTCACAGATCAGTAGGAAGAACATCTTTTCTTCTTTGTATCAGAAGTTATAATTTTATCCCAAATCTGACCCTTTTTTTTCTTCTTCTATATGTAAACAACTTTATAGCAGAAAATAAAAGATTCCAAAAAGCCCTGCAGTCTCTTCCCATGAAGCCGCTCTTAGGGCTTGCCAGAGTACGTGAGTGTTTACGCTAGGCAGAGGGACCAGGCTGCCCTGGGGCGGCTGCCTGTGTCCACCTGTCTCAATACTCCTGCTCAGGGGTATATGATGTTCTAGTGTATTTGCTTAACCATGTGACTGTCGGGCAACTAGCTGATATCAGCAGCGAGGCAACCATAGCCCTGCTGCCCAAGCTCTGTGCTTGTTCTTTCTGTTGTTCCCCCAGAGGGTCTTTTTAACTCCCATGAAGGTCTGTGCTGAGGATAAGCAGTGCCTTCTGCCACACGCATTCAGGTCAGATGATGGGGGACCCCGCTGGAGGCCAGCAAGGGGGACCTGGAGCAGGGCAGAGGGGACAGGTGCTCAGCCAGGCTCTCTGGGTTCCTGCCTCAGTTTTATGACCAGTTGAGTGGATGTGGGGGAAGCTGAGCCCTCTAAGCCCGTTTCCTAGGATCTAGGAAAATTCTAGGATGGTTCTAGGATTTGGAGTAACAGTTCTCTGGCAGCCGGCCCCGGAAGCGATCCCATTGCAACTGGTGCCCCGCCTCCAGCGCTCCCCTGATCCGCCACACTCCCTTCTCTGGGCTGGACCCAGCCATTCCTTATGCTCTCTATCCAGGCCCAAGAACCCGAGCTTAGCAGGGCTGGCAAGGACAAGCTTGGGGTGTCCTTGCTAAACAACCATAGCAACAATAATTTCATGTCTAATGGTGTAAAATGTAAATATTCCAATTTATCAGCAAACAGCTGTCTTAAAAAATTCATGAAACTACGAGTCGGGGTAGCAGATTGAGGCAGGAGGATGGCAAGTTTGAGGCCAGCCTGGGCAACATAGGGAGATCTGTCTGAAAGTAAAGGTGTTAAAAAGGCTGGGGCTGGGGGCTGGGGAGATAGCTCAGTCGGTAGAGTGCTTGCCTTGTAAGCACTAAGGCCCTGGGTTTGATCCCCAGCACCCCCCCCCAAAAAAAAAAAAAAAAAAAAAAAAGGCTGGGGATGCAGGTTATCAGTAGTGAGGTTTTACCGTTTCATATTCCATTGGCTCTTTAAGTTTCCTCTTCTGTGAATTATCAACCAATATGAATTCTAATAGTTACCAAGCAGCATGCTTTGATCAATTTTCTTTTGAGGTGTTTTGCCTTTTTCTTAATAATCTATAATATCTGAAGAACTCTGAGAGAAAGGTAACTACTCCAGTCCAACAGGACCTAAGCCACGCCCACGGATGGCCACTCATCCCTGGGGTGGGGTGTGCTGCCAAGATCCGTTACTGTCCCCTGGGGCCCACTGCTTAAAGGTTCCACTGCTCCTCAAAACTGCTACGCTGGGGACCAAGTTCCCAACACACGCACCTTTGAGGGACAAGCCACATCCAAACCACAGTTAATGTACATAAAATCGCCCATTTTAACCATGTTTGAGTGTGCAGTTCAGTGACATCAAGTACCTTCACATTGCTGTGCGACCATCACGGCTGTCCATAGTGCCCAACAAACTGTTTCCTTCTATTTCTAGCTACAGTTTTTATCATGAGAGGGAAATGAAATTTGTCAGGTCTGCGACCAGATGTCGAGGGTGACTCCGGCATGTGGGGGGCAGGTGGGGAGTGAGGACTGAGGAGCTGTCAACAGAGGGACCCTTGTGGGAGCGGTAGGAGAGGGCCAGACCCCAGTTAGCCAGAGCCATGAGGCTGGGAAGGAGAGGAGAGCCATGGAGGTACCGAGCAGAGGAGCCTGGGCCGGCCTCCGCTGTCCTGGACACGACACCGGGGCCTTCTCATCTGCCGGGAGTGGCTCAGGGGGCGAGGGGCCAGGAGGCGCCCCAGCAAAGAGCCGGAGCAGGTGGGAGCAGGTTAACGCTGTGCACTGAGAGAAAAAGGGCAGGACCAGACCATTCTGAGCGGGAATTACAGTCCCGAGGTTCAAGTTAGCAAAAAGGACAGAGGAGACGGAAGGGTGGGGGCGACCTCGGGCCCAGGTTCCTTTCCTGATAAGGAGAATAAATGAGGGCTCCAAAGTGAGAGCCAGCTTGCCTCCTTCAGAGGATGGCCGGATGTGCCCCACGTGAAGAGCCCTGGCCTGGGTGACTCCAGCGGAGCAGCTGGGCACCATCGGGCGGAACCTCCATGCTTGCCCCTCTCCACCTGCCCCACGCTAGAAGTTCAGCTCACCCTGGCTGCTCCCTCCAACTCCAGAAGGAAAGAATTAAGATTCCATACCTGGTAGTTTTAACTTACAAAAAAGTTATTTATTAACTCAGGTTTCCTTTTTCTTGCCATAATACACAAGCATGATGTAGATGGCCTATAAGTCAGCACGGGGTCGTCAGAAAGCCCCATCAGTCACCGACACTAGAGGTTTGTGATGGCCTTGGACAGACGTAGGACTACAGTTACAGTGTGGTCTCAGGCACCCTACGTGAAGCTGAGCAACCTAGGGTCTCAGCATCGGCCCGGGCTCCGGAACATGAGAATCAAAGCTTTACACAGACGGCCGAGGACACCTCGGGCACAGTACTGCCACACTGCCTCCCCTCACAGAAGCCAGAGCTTCTGCCTGCAGGGCCTGGAGATCCGAGGCTTGTTCCCTTGGAAGCAGGGCTGGCCCGAAGGCCTGCCTGGTCTGGCATCTCCCTGTGGCCCTACCCAGGTCACTCTGGAAGCAATCCTGCACACCAGCCCAAGGCTGGGCACCATGGTGGCCTTATCAGCCGTGCGTCCAGCCAGCTGGTGTCACTGCTGCTTGTGTGGTGGGGCTTTCCAGGTGGGCGGGAGCTTCCTGTGGATCAGGGTGAGCCCACAGAGGATGAGGAACACTCCTCCCCACCACAGGACCTCCTGGCACTCTCCGTACAGCACGTAGCCCAGGAAGGCCTGCGCAGAAGAGATAGCGTCAGGGACCCGCCTCTGGGGTGGGCACAATACACTCCCCTGTGGCTGACCTTCTCCCTGAAGGGGCCAGAGGCAAAGGTCTGGAGCCAGCAGCCTGGGGCTTCACACACAGCCATCACCTTCACTGGGCCAACAGAAGTGGGCTATGACCTCGCTCACTGCATTAGGCCCTAGCAGGGAACAAGAGAAAGACCCAGCCCAGGCTGGCAGGTGGGCCCAGCATATAGATGGTTCCTGGCATCACTGACCCAGGCTAAGCCACCCCAGTCTTCCTCCCTGCACTTTAGGAATGACTGGGCTCAGCTCCGCCTTAGAAGGAGCCTGGGCCCTCCATGGCTTGTGCTCAAATTCACAGACCCCTAGGAGACAGCGAGGCTACAGAGGGTCTTCAGAAAGAAGGCCCCAGCCTGCAGGGGCATTAAGCAGGTAGGCCTTTTCAGCTTAGGCTTCCTTCTTGTCTAACTTGAGAAGTCCACCGTAATTAATGGCTCCATGACGAGAGAGAGCGAGCAAAGTGGGGGGTCATGCCAGAGCCCAACCTCTGCTTCACTTCCTGTCCTTTCCCCTGGGAAAGCAGGGGTCCCTCACGGACAACTCACCCGGAACCCAGGTTTAGGACAGGGCATCAGACCCTCAGGATACTCACCGAACTGAGAATATTTGAAAAAGTCACTGTGACCGATGCAATGGCCGAAGACATGGAGAAACTGAGGCCCCGACTGAAGAAGGTCCACATCAGGGAATTGGTGCTTGCCATCACAATAATGCCCAAGACGCAGAAGACCATGCTCACCTGTGGGAGAAGGTGCTGCTACAGCCATGCCCACCAAGGCACTGCCACCTGCAGCCCCCCTTTTGGCTCACCCAGGGACGTTCACTGCAGCAGCCAGACCCCTACTGGGATGGCACCACAGCCCAGAGGGACTCAAAACTTTCCAGAGCAGGATTTTACTTAAGTCCCAGTAGGCAGCAGACCCATTTTACAGATGAAACAGTCAGAGAAGACCCTCACTGGCTGCAACTGGGAGCAGAAGTAAACCACTAATCCAGAACCAGTATTTTCCAGTGAACACAGATCTCTTACTGGCCCGAAGGGACCAGTACTTACGGCCCACAGGGCCTGGGAATTATTACTTGGGATGTACTAGGAGTAGATTGGGGGCAGAGTCCTTATTTCCCAGGATCAGGTAAGGCACAAACTAGCCACATCTCCCTCCACCTGGCACCCCAATCCCTGTGAGTTACAGGTCACTCACGCCAGCTCCTTAGGGCGTTCCTGAGCCTCTTTTCTGCTAGGACTTCATTTGTGCAAGTGTTTTCAGTGCATTCTTGCTTATTTCTTAATGTCATTTTACAGATAAAGAACCAGGGGCATTGCATAACTTGCCTCAAGTACCACAGTGATGAGAGCCAATAGGATTCACCCCTAGACACTCTGGCTCCATGCTCTTAACCAGGACAAAGCCCTACTGGGGATACACCACCTGAAGTGATCTGAGCCATGCCAGGCATCACTTCAAGAACCTGAAGAGTTTTGTTTGTTGTTTGTTTTCCTTCTTCTTTCCTTTTGTAAAAAAAGAAAACCTTGAGAGAAAAAAGGAACTTTAGAAATCTCCTGCACAAGACCTATGTAGACCTTCTTGTTTGGTTGAGAACAAGGAACCTGCCTGTAGACATGGACGCTTCTTCCTAGGGTTGGGCCCATCCAGACAGCATACATATTTCTCATATTTACCAAAAGCTAAATATCTAGTGTCTTGACAAGAGGATGCTTCTTTGTCATTTACACAAGCCATCTTATGGACCAGTGGCAGCCTGCTGATATGGCGGCTGGGTGGCAACTGATAAAGACTACAAAACTTCACAGCCCAGAGAGGTACTTGTTTAACTTTGGACCACTTACCCCAAGAATCACACCCAACAGGACAGCAATTTCTTATGTGGCAGCTCCCACTGATTTAGCCCTAAACAGACTGTCCAGGTCAGAGCCCAGTTCTGGGTCGCAGACGCAATGAAACTCCTCTATCAAGCAGCGACTGGGGATGGGAGGCGAAGGGGTGCACCTGAGCCCTGGTGGGGGGCTGCTCGGGGTCCTCAGCTCAGGGGAACTTCCAGACGGTTCTTTCCAGTATGCCCTTATGCCTAGGGTACCCCACACGCCCAATTTTCCTGGCAATAGAGTAGACCGGTCAGACCACCCATAATGAGAGAAGAGCGATGGGCAGCAGGTTTCTCACCTTGGAATCGCGTGCAGAGAAAGGCTGAGGCACAGGGGACTTAAAATGAGAGGTGGGGGGTGGCGGTCTCCCGAGAGCGAACTAGCCCAACCGCAGGGAAGGTTTTAGACCTGTCGGGAGGAGGCCTCGTCCGCCGTCTCTCACCGCCCGCGCAGGAGCCGGGCCGGCGCGATGCGGGAGGAGGCCGCTCCCGCCCGCCCGGCTCACTGCGGCGCCGGCTGCACGGCCCCCGCCCGCCCCGGAGCCCGCGGCGCCCGCCCGCCGCCCCCCGCCGCCCGCCCCGGGCTGCACCTCGCTGCCGAAGGCCAGCTTGGCGGCGGCGGCGGCCAGGGCCCCGAACGCGCCGGCGCACAGGCAGTTGAACGCGCCCCAGAAGCGGCGCCGCATCGCGCCGGCCTGCAGGTGCGGGGGCAGCTCGGCGGGCGTGTCGGGGTAGGCGGCGGCCGACACGGCGCCCCCCGGGGGCTGCGGCTGCAACCGCGCAGCCATAGCGCCCGCCACCCGCTGCCCGCCGCCCGCCGCCCGCGGTCAGCCGCGCGCCCGCCGGAGCCGCCGGAGCGCAGGGGACGTGCCCACGTGACGGCCGGCGCGACGGAGGCGGCCACGTGACGGGCCGACGGGAGCCCGGCCTGCGCGGCTCCCTGCTTACGTAGGGTGGTGCCAGGCGGAGGGCGCGGTTGCCTGCCTTGGGGACTCCCGGTTCCGGGCCCGCGCGGCGGCTGTGGGTGCGGAACGTCAGCCGCTTGCCGTCCGGCGACCACCACCCCGGCCACACGGCGCCACCCAGCACCGACCCCAGTAGCGAGCTAATGCCCAGTCCCGACCCGCCCAGACCGCGGTCGCTTACGCCTTCCCAGCCCGCTCACCTGTTCTTTCCAGTTCCTGTCGCGTGCATTGAAGGGCGCTGGACACCTCCGGACTCAGAAAGGAGGCTGGGGAGGGAGAGGATGGTACGCGCTGTTTGGGAAATTAACATGTGGTAGGCGGTGAGAAGTCGTCGGTGGTCCCTCGGCTCAGATGGTTGACAGCACCACTGATCTCCTATGCACTTGTGTGTATTTATAATGTCATTTAAAAATTGCATTTCCTTGAAATCATAGAGCTGTTGAAATGTATAGTTTCCACTCTCCAGAAAAATTAGTTAACACCTTTTCTTTATGCATATTTAGTTATATAGAGTACAAATGCTAAAGTATTTTATATATGGGATTCCCCCCGCCCGCTTCCGTGCTGGGAATTGAATCCCGCGCCTCCGCGCATGCTCAGCAGGCACTCTACGGCTGAGCTACATCCCCAGCCTGGGCTTTTCTAAAACACAAATGATTTCACAGCACACAAAATATTCAGCAGCACTCTATTCCGTGTTAAGGAAGTGTTCATGGAAGTCTTTGTACGCCACCTTGCTTTGATTATAAGGTGGTTTGTGGCTCAGATAAAAGCATGGCTGACCCCCACAACTCCTATGTGGTACAGACTATCCCATTTTGCAGAGGGACAAAAATTGAGAAAATTGAGACTCAGAGAGGCCTCCACCATTCCATAAAATAAACTCCAGCTCAAAAATGGTCTCCTCAAAACTCTTACCTTCCTTTGAATCTTCAGGAAAGCAAGTGGTGTCTCCCTGATCAAGACTACATAATGTGCAAGGGATTCTCTCGGAACAAGCAATGCCTTTTCTAGCACCAGCAGTTGAGCATCTTCAAGTCACCTGCTCTGAAAATTCCCATACTCTTTTACCTACTCACCAGTCTTGTGGTGAATCCTCTGGTTGTCTGACTCTGTACTAGCCTGCCAGCTCCTTGAGGGCAGATACTACATATTCATTTGTCTTCAGGTGCCCTTTGCCTTGTGCAGGGCCTTGTGCTCAGATGATAGTTGCATTGAAGCCATCTTCAGTCAACCTACTGGGAAGTGGTTTCTGCTCCTCACAGCTACCCTGGGCACACAAATCACCTAGGGGTCTTGTTAAAATGAAGGTTCAGATGAGGTCTGGAGCTGGACAGAGGCTGTAACAAGCTCCCAGTAGCCTGTGCCAATGCTACAGGTTAAAGGACCACACTGAGTAGCAAAGCTTTAAGTGACGGTTGCCCTGAGTGCAGTTGGGCGTCCTGCAGCATACGTGTCCTCTGTCAGGGCAGAGCCATATTGCCATTCTGTTCCTGCCACAGTGCCAGATAGTGTGACCAGCTCATGTCCTTTCTGCAGATGTTTGAATACACTATGGAGAAACATACTAACAATGCAAGCCAGAACTGCCTCAACTGGGACAATGTGGAGGGGAACATCACACTCCACATTTAATTAAAAAAAATCTATTAAACAAACCTCAAAGATGGCTTATGAGCAAAAAATGACCCACTGAGTACTAGGAAACCCTAAACTCCTCCTCACCTAGAAGAGTCAGACAATCTAAAAGGGGCAAAGAGGGAATTTTAAAGCGTGAAGCCCTTGGTGTGAGACAGTGGGGGCTCTGGTGACCTAAGCAATGAGTACCTTCTGTCACCCTTTTTCTCCAGCCTTGCCTGAGTGCCTCTCTTTTGTTCTGTTCAGTCCAAATGAGCACATAATCTGGACAACCGGGCCTTACCTGTTCCAAGTGGCATAGTAACCTGGATGCTTAAGACCCCTGAACTCCTTGGGTTCTGGCTTTTTGCAGAAATCTGAGTTCTAACTCTCATGTCCTGAGGACGACCTTGTCTTCTTTCCCTGCTGTGAGTGATGTTACAAGTTAAATTGTGTCCTCTAAAATGATAGGTTGAGGTCTTAACTGCTGGTACTTGTAAATCTGACTTTATTTGGAAATTGCAGATGTGACCAAATTAAGATTAGGTAATTAGGGTGTGACCTAATCCAACATGATTGGGTCCTCATAAGAAAAGCAGTTCAGGGGCATGTGCAGCTCAGTGACAGGGTGATTAGTACGCATAAGGCCTTGGGTTTGATCCTCAGCACTGATAAAAGGGTAGGGGGAGCAGTAGGGAGAACACCATATGATGTATGTGATGCTGTGACTGGAGTCAGTGACTTCAGTGTCACAACTAAGGATCGTTGGCAACACCAGGTGTAGGCTGCCATGCCTGGCAAAATTCACTGAAGAGTACAACTCAATTTTTAGTAAATTTAGAGTTGTGTAGCCATGTCCACAAACTACATTTCTGCCACTTGAAAAAGTTCCCTCGTGCTATACAGTCTTTATACTCCAAACGAAGCAACCAATGGTCTGCTTTCTATCATTTTGCATTTTCTGAACATATCACATAAATGAAAGCATGTGATATTATTCAGGTAGTCCTCTGGGTCTGGCATCTCATTTGGCATGTTTTTTGAGGTTCATCCACATCATAGCATGTATCAATTTTCAGCAATAGTATTCCATAATATGAAAAAATGTTTAATAGTCTTAGATACCAGGGAAATTCAAGTGATATACCAGTACAGACCCACAAGGACAGCTGCAGTAAGAAAACCTGACAATAGTGAGTATTGAAGACATGGAGAAACTGGAACAGACAGCTGTGGGACTGTAAAATGGTATAGCCAAAAAGTCCATTTGGAAAAGGAAAGCAATGTCTTAGAAAGTTAGACATCACAGATGACCTAGTGACCCCATTCCTAGATAGGAACCCTCTGTCCACACCAAGATTTACACATGTATGTTTATAGTGACCTTATTTCCAAGTTGGAAACAGGTCAAATGTCCACCACCTGATGAAGAGATAAATAAAATGTGAGAAATCCATATACAAAGTATTATTCTCAATTAAAAAGAATGAAATTCCAATACACAGAAGCTCCTTGAGAGCAGGAGTCTGCATTTGCTTTGTTCACTGATGAGCAGAAACTGGCATCCAGTAGGCGCCCCACTAAGTATACACTGATAAACAGGGAATGAACAATGAGAGTCACTGTATTATTTTTTAAAGACTTTATTTGAAAAACAGTTAATATTTACAACCATAGAAAATGCTCATGAGAATAAAGAATACAAAAATAATCTATATTAACAAGTTCACTAGTTTCAGCCATCAAACTCACTGTAAGTTGTGGAACCACCACATATTGTTAGAGCTGCCACAAGAATCAAGGGAGATTATCTAAGAAGAAAACGATCTAATATCCACTGTGGATCTTAGATACAGGCTTTTATTTTAAAAAGGCAAAAGGGTTTCCAATATTTACAACTGATTTCCAGTCTGGAAATGGAGGGGTAGCCCCTTGATAGCATGCTGCTGACCGTCACAGGTGTACATGGATGCAGAATGTTCATTAGAAAACTCGAGGGTCATTTACCACCACCACATACACATCTCATAAGTAAGACCCTTAAATTCAGCTCTGCTAAGGGGGCAAGAGTAGGTCTTACTTTTGAGAAAAAAAAAAAGACAAAAGAAAAAATCTCCAACAAGATGATGCTTTGGGAGTTGACCAGGGTCCTTATGATTCACTCTTTTTCTTTTCCTTTAAAAATATATTTTCAGCACGCAACTTTTCTGACTCCTATAAGTTATTTTAAAAAAGAAAAAAGGAAAAAAAAAATTAAAGCCCTAATTTTTTCTTTCAGAAGTACAGGAGGCGTACTTGCCATTCATTAAGTATTTATTTCAAATGAAGATTAGAATGTCTGATTTGTTACCTAATGAACAAAAATTGCCATCTATGGGAATTTTAACTGATTAGATTATATCAGATTTGTAATGAACAGAATTATTTTGGATTTAGGAAGTTCCCTGAAGCTGTTAATTGAGTCAGTCATTAAATTTTAATTTATTTTACTAAGAGAATCACTTTGAGATCAGAGTGAATTTATTCAGAATGCTTTTCAGAGTGTACCTCAAGAAGCCGGACATTTTCCTTCTTCAGTCGTACTACGTATTGAATCTTCTGATGCAGGTTTTGGTGGCCCACCAGTTTCCCATTCTCCTCGGTGAGAAACTCCACCTGCTTCCTTAGCATCATCATCTCCTGCAGGCAAATCATCCCAAGGAGGGTAAATGAGAAGCAAGACTTACTCTTTCAAAATTACATTATTTCTTGCCCTCCAAGAGCATAGGAAGCGAGAGTCCAGAACCCCAGTTTCTGTGGCCACATACCTCTGTGTACACTACAGAAACGTGGAAGCAAGGACATGCAACCACAGAAATGGGCTTGCATGGATTAGTTGTATTTATTTAAGTGTTCTAAGAACCGTGAAAAGTCCCTCACACCAACGTACCTGGGACCTTCTCTCTCTCTCTTCATACATCTCTTCCAGTTTTGATCTCAGTTGCTCTTTTTCCTGGAAGGCTTTAGACTCTAATGCTCTGGTTCGAACAATTTCCTCAGTCATCCTGAGGCAGTCCATCTCCTTGATGTGAAGAGCACCCTGAACTTCTTCTAGACTGTAAGAATAAGTATTTCATGATATTCCAAAAGAATGTATTTGAAAAACAGCACTCAAGTTAGATACTTCCCCTCTAAGCCCCAAGTTATAATGTGGAAGTATCCCTGATCTTGAGCTCTCCCCTTCAGTCAGCAAAAGAAGAAAGCCAGGCTTGGGGCGTGGCTCTGGGGCAAGTGCTTTCCTGGCCTGCACAGAGAAGAAAGCCAGGGATGCAGAGCAGATATGCTTTTTTTGAGTTCAGTTACTCAAGACCTTCATCTTCTCTTTTATTTTGGAAAACTTCAAAACACTTTTTTTTAAAAAATAAAGATTTATGATGAAATTATTCAGCCCACTTGGAGCAGAAATAATCTAGGTATCATCACAGTCTGCATGGTTAATTCATTGTCCCACGTCTCAGTAATCACTTCTAATTTTGAAAACTGGTCCTCAGCGGGACACTAGTCATTTCTTCAAGGATGTGCAATTTAGAATTTATACATTTTATATAACTACCAACTGAAAAGAAACACAAGAAGTAAGGTTAGTAATTATTAAACAATATTGTTTTAAATAAAATTGTTTGAATACACTTTCCCAAAAGGAACCAATGCTTTTTATTATACAGTGCACATGAAATGTAATCTCGATTACTGAAATGATGCGGTATGCAGAATTAACTATACTGCTATGGGCCAGTTTTCTGAGGGTTGGAACTGATAAGACAATGTCTACCACTTGCTGGGGTACAATTCCCATGCCCAGTGAAGTGTAGGCTCCTATACATTTTAAGGACTCCATGTCACTAGACTATGCAATAAGTTATAGGTCAAGATGGATAGCTTTTATTCTTTTGCTACAAGGTCTCAAATGAGAATATTATTTCTAAAATGGCTGTGATTCTACAAACCACATATCTGGATTCTCAAAGATTCTGTAAAAGATCTGGGTTTCTGGCTTAGTTTTATCACTGATTGGAAGCCAGTCTCTGAACTACCCGTATGCAAATGAAAAGGTTGTTTACACATGCAGCATGTGTATGCAAATGATTCAATGATCAAGTAATGAATCTTTCAGTTTGGGTGGTCTTTGACCACCTGATCAAAGATCGTTAAAACAGCATTTTTGATGAGAGAGCACCATAATTTTTGGGGAAGAGCAGGGGTAGTGCTGGGGATAGAACTCAAGGCTGCACACATGCCAGGCAAGTACTCTGCCTATGAGCTAGATTCCTTGCCCACCATGTTAAGTTTTGGCATATTAACTTGGAAAGAATTCAGATAACTGGATGACAGTACTCTCTAACTTCTTCCACTGCTATTTACTAGTATGTGAAAAAAGATTTCTCAACATTTATATCTATGAAAACATGAATAGAAATGATAATGAATTCCTGTCTCATTTTACAATTAAGTGTAACAACAGTGAGTCATCCGAAGACAAAGCATTAGAATAAAATGCATTAAGAGATGCATTTTCACTAAAGTTTTACTAAGTATAGCCAGGGTATGGTGGTGCATGCCTGGAATTCCAGCTGCTCAAGAGGCTAAGGTAAAAGGATCACAACTTTGAGGCCAGCCTAGGCAGCTTAGACTCTGGTCAAAAAAAATAAAAGGTGGGGTGGCTGGAGATACTGCTCAGTGATAGAGCACTTGTTCAGTATGTGTGAGTCCCAGGGTTCAATCCCCAGCACTAAAGAAAAAACAATTTTTTTTTTTTTTTTACTTAGTAATTTTTTAAAAATTTATAGTAAATTTAGGACACTTTGACAATTATAATAAGAACCCAACTGGGAAGAAATAACCATAAGATTAAAATACATTTTGGAGGCTGGGAATGTGGCTCAGTGGTAGAGTACACGCTCGCAGCTCTGCACACACAATGCCTCCAGTGTGCACAGGCTGCCGGTTTGATTCCCAGCACAAGAAAAACAAACACAAATCCAAAAAAAGGGGCTGGCAATGTAGCTCAGTTGGTAGAGTGCTTGCCTGTCAAGCACAAGGCCCTGGGTTCAATCCCCAGCACTGCAAAAACAAAAACAAACAAACAAACAATCTAAAATAGGGTTACAGATTACTTTCAGTTTGTGTACGTGGTAGTATGATTAGTTAATCAATAAAATATTCCCCAAAATATAATTAATTAGGATAAAATTCTGCAGAGTATATAGAATGGAAACTCAATTGAAAAGGGAATAATGTATAATTTTAGACTTTGAAATTTGCTTTTTTTTTATATTGGGATTGAACCCAGAGTTGCTTATTCACTGAGCTATATCTCCCACATTTTGAGACAGGGTCTTACTAAGTTGATTAGAGCCTCACTAAATTGCTGAGGCTAGGAACTTGGGATTGGACTAGGGATCTTCCTCCCTCAGCCTCCCAAGTCCCTGGGATAACAGGTATGCACCATCACACCCAGCTTGCATGTATGTGTGTGTGTGTGTGTGTGTGTGTGTGTGTATTTATATATATATATATATGTATATATATATATACATATATATATATATATATATATATATTTTTTTTTTTTTTTCCCCCCCCAGTGCTGAGGAATCAAACCCAGGGCCTCATTTCATGCGAGGCAAGCACTCTACCCCTGAGCTCCACCCCAGCCCTCATACCTTGCCTTTTTTCCCCTTTCCCTTTTTGTGGTACTGGGGATTAGACTCAACAGTGCTACACCACTGAGTTACATCCCTAGCCCTTTTTTATTTTTTATTTTATTTTGAGAGAGAATCTTGCTAAAATGCCCAAGCTGGCCTCAAATTTGAGAACCTCCTGTCTCAGCCTCCCAAGTTGCTGGGACTACAGGTGTATGAAACCATGCCTAGCTCTTCATGTATTTTTAGTTTAGTGTTTTTTTTTTTTTCTTCAGGACTGAGGACCGAACTCAGGGCCAAGCACTCTGCCACTAAGCTAAATCCCTAACCCCTGTTCATGTATTTTGAAATGACTAGAATGTAGCAAATTGGTTGGAAACCTTTAAAAGAATGACAAGAGCTTTAATTTCAAATGTCATCTTTTTCAACAGGCTAGACCATCCATCCTTTGTAATAGTTTAAACTTCTAATGAGAAGTTTTAGACATAAGGCCAACTTAAAAATATGTAAGAGGGTATATGGTATTTCAAAATTCTCTTAGGATGTATAACAAGTAAAAATATTTGAGGACTCTGGATTGGTAATTACTCCAATATCTTTCGAATGGTATTTTATCATTTTATTGGTTACTTAGTTTGAACTTGACAGAAAATACAGTATGTCTTGTTCATCAAAGGATGAGGCAATTTATAAGAAATAAATTAATATGGAAACTATATAAATAAATTAAAATCACAGCTTCAGAAAAAATACAAAAAGAACCAGGGTCAAGACACGAAGGAATCAGAGCATTGATCTGCGGGTCTCAGAGGCCCTCAAGGGAAGCAGAGCAGACATAAAAAGGGAAACCTGGTCAGTTATGCTTTTCTCATGCCAAGAAAGAGAAAATTCAATTCTTCAGGGGAAGCTAGGCTTTTCCATGTGCTCATTTCCTAAAATTTCTCTTTAGAGGAGAATAAAGAAAAGATGATCAAGATTTTGAACTGCAAAATAGTCTACTTACTCTGTCTTCATTTGCATCATTTCTTCGACTATTTTACTCTATAATAAGACATAAAAAAGATGACTTAGGTTCCTTTAATAACATCATATTAAAAATGTTAATGACATTAAAAAGAAAAGACTCAAAGGAAGCAATCCAACCCTAATAAAATCAAACCAACGTCCTCTTCCGCAATCCCAGCCACACTACATTGGGGGGTACGCATTCACAAGACTTCATGCACTGTGCCTTCCGGGGCCTCCACACTGGCTTCTAAATGAAGGGCTGCATGGGGTATGCCCAGCAGGCGGCTTCCCACCCAGGCACAAAGACAACTCCACTCAACTTCTCAGCTGTCTAAGTGCTGATGGTAAACATCATGCCACACAGTGGGAATGCAGAAGAGACAGGAATCTCAGTAGCAAAACAGTTTCTAAAACATAATTATGAAAACACTCCTCAGAGGAAAAGATACTATTGTATAACATAAATCATACTTTAGCAAGTCTTTCTTTGATAATTTCTTCTTCTTCATTCTTCAGCTGTTGATTGTCTGGATGATTCTGATCACTGCATAGGTTAGAGGAGCAGACAGGGAAACATTGTCAAGTACATACAAGTGTCAGTTTCAAATTCATGATATGTAGCAATGAAAGTTATGCCAAGAAAAGCCAACTCTTTGGTGACTGGGTCAAGTTAGGACAGTTGATAGATGTGACCAACACATGGGATGAAGTGAGGCTGCTCCCCAGAACTCAGGACTCATTCTTCCCAGGACAAAAACGGGACAAGCAGAACCGGGACATCTAATCAAGGCCTGGATGAAAGTAAATGTAGAAACTAACGAAGAGTGGTAACATCTGAAGATCAAATGGGGGCAAAAGAGGGCCGGGAAAAAAGGAGGGCTGGGGCCTGCTATGAGCATGATCAGGTGGGAGGGGGCCTTTTTAAGAGGGGGAGGGCTTCTTAGGCCTTGGGGTGGCTTGGCCCCTGGGAGCCCCTGACTTCCCCTTTGTCTGGATTCTCTAGTCAGCTGGCAGTTTCTGATGACCATTCTGGCTTCCCATGTATTGCAAATAGGAGGGAAGCAGGTTCCCTGGGCACCACGCATACATCTCTTCCTGAGGAAGGAACGCTCCCTAAATACAGACGGACGACTGTACTCTGGGTGGCTGGCCCCTCTGGGAGCTGAGTTCTGCGGGCAGTCCCAGGGATGGCAAGACCTCCCCCTCAGAAAACCTGCCTGAGCGCCGTGGGCTTCTCTAGGACTCTCTTTCTGACGGGTGAGTACAAGACCATTTCTTGAAGGAAAACAGAAGCTACAGTAAGGTCTCTTGCCCTTAACGAATCTGGCAGCCTAGACAAAAATGGCAATGAAACTCCAGTGAGGAAGGACTCTGCATCATGGGGGAGGTGTTCTCTGTGTGCTAGTCCAGGACAGGCAAACGTTTTCTTTTCTTTTTCTTTCTTTGGCAGTACTAGGGATTGAACCCAGGGGTGCTCTACCAGGGAGCAGCATGCTTGGCCCTTTTTGTTTTTGATTTTGAGACAAGGTCTCACCAAGTTGCCCAGGCTGGCAGTGAACTTGCAATCCTTCTGCCTCAGCCTCTGAGTTGCTAGGATTACAGGTGTACCTCGCTGAGTCTGGCAAAGGCAAACTTCCCGTCAGAAACTAGATAATCACTATTTTAGGCTTTAGTAACCATACCATCTCTGTCCTAGCTACTCATCTGTCTACTGCAGTGCTAAAGCAGCCAGAACAATATTTAAATAAAAAGAGGTGACTATGTCCCAGTAAAACTCTTTGCAAAACAGGCTATGGGCTGGACTTGGCCCCTGGATTGTAGTTCACCCCTTTTCTGAGTTTTCAAAGGTTTGGTGTGGCTCCTCATACAAGGGACATGAGACTATGAAATGAAGTATTTAAAATTATGGTTAAATAAATGATCTGGGGATGTTCTATGTTCCATGTTTCCACCAACTCTAGATAAAGATCTGGATATGGGGGTAGAGCCTATGGAAACTAGGTGAGCAAACTGTGGTATGGTCATCAATTATCTAGAAGGGGAGGAAGTTGCTAATCAAAAATGCAGATTTCAGGCTTAAAATCCAGCCCTACAAAATCTGATCTCTGATGCTTATTAAAAGTGGGAAAGAACCATTTAAGAAAAGATCATTAGCACACCACCATCACCACCCTCAAATCTCTTGTCTCAGATGGGTTGGGCTGGGGAGCTGGCAAACTTCTATCAGAGGCTTTCTTACAACAGCACAGATAGGACAGGTAGATCTGGGAAGCTAAATTCAGTAAGGTCCTCTACCCCAGAGACTGCCCCAACTAACTTTGGTTCCATTCAACTTGCCACATAAGTTTTTAGTCCACTCTCATCTTTAGTCCTTTCAAGAAGAAAATCAACAATAGGTTGGATCATAATTCTACTTTATGTGCTTAATAACTACCTTTTATTGAGTGACACTGTTACTCAACTCTATAACTGGCACTTTTCATAAGCTTTATGTTGTTTAGGTGCTGGGGAAGGAATCCAGAGCCTCAGGCAGGCTTGGCAAGTGCTCTAACACTGAACCACATCCCCAGTCCTCTACATGTTATTTTCAATCTTTAAAACATCTTGGGTGGCTGGGGTTGTGGCTCAGTGGTAGAGTGCTCACCTAGCACGTGTGAGGCACTGGGTTCCATCCTCAGCACCACATAAAAATAAATAAATAAAATAAAGGTATTGTGTCCATCTACAACTAAAAATATTTTTAAAAAATCTTGGGAAGAAGTTATAACTTTCCTCACTTTCTTGTTCAGGAAATTTAGGCACTAAGAGGTTAAGAATGTGTTCAAAATCACAAGACTTTTAAGTGCTAGAGATAGGACATAGGTCTGGATGTGGCTCCCCGTGGCACTATGCTGTGCTAGTAGCAAATACAACTAAATAAGTGCTTTAGCTGAGGCCAAATCACACACACAGACATGGTTATGGCAGGGGAACCCTCTCTATATAATGCTCGGGATGTTCTGGCCCAGCCCAGTCCAGGAGTGTTCCTGGACCATGAGTTATGAAGCAAAGACACATGGCAGGAATCCTCCCTTTTTCAGCAGGGCTTCTTGAACTCTGTCTTATTGAATTTATTTACTATTTAAAAAAAAAAAAAAAACTTTTAAAAATAGAAGTAATTCAATTCAAATATTTCACACATTTTAGATTAATTCCAGTAACTTTACAGAGCAAAAGGTTAAGAGAGTAGTGGAGATCATGAATGCCTCATCTGCCCACTCTGGAAAAAGCAACATCTTCTTCAGACCTGCTTCAAATCAGCAAAGGGAGCCCCTCCCGGGCCCGTGGGAACGTCCTATACATCGAGAAACCAATCCAACCTCACACCCTTAACTACCGTCAGGCAGGCCAAGCTCCAGTCCACAGAATTCTGGTGGCTTTTTCTCACCTGTTGTCCTTCTGTCTTTTAATATCATCCAGCTGACTTTGCAGGAGCCAGTTTTTCTCTCTTAACTGCTGGGATTCCAGGCGGAGGTTTTCCATTGCACACAACTGCTCCTAAGAACATACCAAAATCATGTCTATTCAGAAAACACAAGACAGTGTTATTTTGCACCCCAAGTCCATGACTGAGGCAGGTATTCCTCTTTTAAATCCCTCCTCTGCACAGAACAGGGCAAGGGGTATTGCTGGATAAAACACAGATTGTGACAAGTTCTTGGAGGCCTAGAACTATGACTCATGACCATATCCACTGGGCTTTGAAGAGTTTCTTATCAATATCACATAGGTTATTTCTTTATGTGGGTGTAATTCTCATAACTCCTTTATGAGGAAAAGATGACAGAAGTCTCTACTCTGGTAAATGTTCTCAATTTTTTTTTTTTTTTTAAATAGATTCTAAATAAAGCAAGCAAAGAAAAAAACTGATGCCAGAGCCGATCCCTCAAAATACTTAATCAGACCCTAACTTAAAAACCACGACTTTAACCATTCAGAAGAAAAACACTCGCCTGCAAGGAGTATTTTTTTAAAATTTAATTCTACTCGCCTACTCCGTGATCTCTTTTAACCTGACCCAGTTTCTTCTAAGTTTCAAGATCATGCCAACCTGGGTAACAACCCCATTCCTGAGACAGCATGAACTGCCCTGAATTCAAAGGGAAGGAATGATCCTCCCCATGAGAGACAAAATCCAAGAGTGACACTGTCTTTACATACGTTATGTCACTTTGGTTAAAGTGACCTAATTGGGTTCTTAAACAAAAACTCACTGCAGAGCAATGAACAGGCTAAATGGTCTCTTCTGCGGGCTTCCACACCCCACTTAAATCTACCCATATACTTCTCCACACGCCTTCACCCCAGATCATACAAACACCCTGCCACTCACAGAAGAAATCATTTTAAAGTTATCACAGACAAAAGTAAATCTCCCTCATATATAAGGGAAAAAGTCCAATAACAGAAAAATGGTGAAGGATAGAGTTCACCACAAAAGAAAAATACAAGATGCTTGAAGTTACTTCAAATAAGAAAAATGAAAACGACACAGATAACATGCTTATAAGGTGGCAAAGACCCCGAAGTTGCACAGCACTATGAGGTGAAGTTTAAGGGTACAGGCTCTCTCCCGATGACAGTGTAGTCGGTACAAGTTGTACGATATGAGACCACTGTGTAAAAGTCACACAGGGCAGGGAAAGGATGCTTCCAGACTTGGCTTGTGTGCCCTGAAAAGCTCTAACGAACAAGGAAAAAGACTGGCTACCCTGGGACAGTACACTAGGCAGCCAGGGATCAGAGGTGGGAGGAAGACTTTTCTCTGGTTACCCTTCAGTTCTGTGCTCTTTGACTGTTTATCCTTAGCAGCTTTGCGGATCCTGCTCATGTTTTTAAATTAAGTTTACTGGGGTGGGTGGTATCCTCAGGTACCTTCATTCTGAGGATTTCAGCGTTTTTGACTTCTCTGTCTTCGTTCAGCTTTGTTACAAGATGTTGCAAAGACGTTTTAGAGGCTCTTCCATCTTCTATCTCTTGTTCTTGTGTTTCCAGGAGTTTTGCCAAATGTGTTTGAAAGTGAGGTGGTGGTGTTTTAGGACTCTAAAATAAAATCACATCTCATCCAAATACCTGATTAAGTGATGCTATAATGATTTCATTTTTAAATCTACAGAGCTAACACACAGAATGTGCATTTTAAATGTATATGCCGAGCAGCTAGCACACAGTTCATGCCACAACATAAACCAGTTTAACTTATTCTAATTCATGTCCAAGTAAAACACACCTAAGACTGGTACTTTTATCAAGGAGAAAGCAGACAGAGGATGTCAGTGAAAATCTCTTCCTTTAAAAAGACAAAGCTATCCCACTCCTTGGCATATATCCAAAGGACTTAAAATCAGCATACTACAGTGATACAGCCACATCAATGTTTATAGCATCTCAATTCACAACAGCTAAGCTACGGAACCTTCAACAGATAAACAAATAAAGAAAATGTGGTATATATACACAATGGAATATTATTCAGCCATAAAAAAGAATGGAATTATGGCATTTGCCAGTAAATGGATGGAACTGGAGAATATCATGCTAAGTGAAATAAGCCAATCCCCCAAAAACCAAAGGCTGAATGTTCTTTCTGATATGTGGATGCTAACACATAACAAGGCAGGAAGGGAAGAATAGAAGTTCATTGGATTAGACAAAGGGGAATGAAGAGAAGGGAGGGGGGTGGAAATAGAAGACAGTAGTAGAATGAATCAGACATAACTCTCCTATGTTCACATATGAATACATAACCAGTGAAACTCCACATCATGTTCAACTGCAGGAATGAGATACTAATTAGAATAAGTTATACTCCATGTATGTCAATATGTCAAAATATACTCTACTGTCATGTATATCTGAAAAGGACAAAAAAAAAAAAAAAAAAAAAAAAAAAAGACAAAGCTATGGTCCTGGTTCTACACTTTTCTCATTCACAAAACAAGCTGTTTATTCCTCCTGCATTGCACACTTTTCTTGAGAAGTACCTGGGGATACTCAGCAGCAGAATCCATCACGTGTTCTAGTTGCCTCATTTTGAAGTTATATTCATTCTTCTTCTGTTCTACTTCCTCTTTCTTTTGGGTTAGCTGGAAAAATTGAACAGATGAAAGGTTACAAGTTAAAATAATATGAAGCACAGCGTTGAATTAGAAAAGACAAGCTTTCCCATCACCAATCATCAGGGAGATACAAATCAAAATCACAACAAGGTATCACCTCATACCTGTTAGAATGGCTGGAGACACACACACACACACACACACACACACACACACAGGTAAGAATGTGGACAAAAGGGACTCTCTGCATACTGTTGGTGAGAATGTAAATTAGTACAGTCATTTTGGAAAACAGTATGGAGATTTTTGCCAAAAAACTGAAACTAGAAGTTCCGTATGGCCGGCAGTCTCGCTTCTGGGTTTGTACCCAAAGGAATGGAAACGATAGGCTGAGGGCAGTGCTGCACTCCCAGGTCCACAGAAGCCTCCTTCACAGTAGCCCGATTATGGAGTAGACCTAAATGTCCATCAACAGATGAACAAGTGAGGAAATGTGCACACTACGTAAAATCAGCATACTACATGCAGTCAGATACTGTTCAGCCTCGAAAAGAAGCAGATTCTGTTCTTTGCAACAACAGCAAGGGTAAACAGGGAAGATGTTGTGCTAATTAAAATAAGCCAGATACAGAAAGCCAGGCATACGTGATCTCACTTATGTGTGGAATCTAAAAAAGCCAAATTCATTGAAGTAGAAAACAGTGGGAGCAGAGGAGGCAACATGGATGGGACATGTTGGTTAAGGGGTACAAAGTTTCAGGTGCACAAGAAAAATGAGTTTTGAGATCTACTGCAATGTATGGTGAGTACAATAAAAATAGCCAATTAGTGTAATCATCCCATGATGTGTGTTTGTATAAAATCACAATGTACCCCATAAATACATCTTACATCTATCAATTTAAAAAAGACACTTCTTGCTAGGTGTGATGGCATGCCTGTAATAAGAAGGCTGAGGGAGGAGGATCCCAAGTTCAAGTTCAGCCTTGGCACTTTAGCAAGGCCCTAAGCAACTGAGTGAGACCTTTTCTCAAAATAAAATATAAAAAAAACTGGGGATGTAATGCAGTGGTAAAGTATTCCTGGGTTCAATCCCCAATACAAAAAAAAAAAAAAAAAAAAAAAAAAAGATGTTCCAGTCAGGTGCAGTAGTACCTGCTGGTAATCCCACCAACTCGGGAAGCTGAGGCAGGGGGCTGCAAGTCCAATTCAGCCTGGGAAACTTAATGAGATCATGTCTCAAAAAATAAAGTACAGCGGGCTGGGGATGTGGCTCAGTGGTAGATTATCCTTGTGTTCAATCCCTAATACCATGAAAATAAAATACAATAAAAATGCTTCTTAGAATGCTATGTATATATGACATACATGTATACATACCCATCCTATCTATATTTGTGTGTATAAAAGCCAAACTCCAAGGTATGTAGAAATATGCTTTTTACAATATATTCTAGAGGTTGAGATTAATCATTTGAAAAGTAATTAAGATACTAAAACAGAATGACAGCATTTTTTCACAGTAAAATTGTGAAATCTGGGACCAGTAATCTCTTTTTCTCCCACAATTTGCCCTGGGTTTTATTTTCTCAATTTTATAATAAAAGGTTCATTTTAGAAAAATACAAACTGTAAAATAACAGCAGCAGCCAAAGAAATGATGGTCAGCCATGCCCTCACCAGAGTGGTTAGGAGTGATGGCCAAGGACCCAGGGCAGGGAGGGATATGGCCATGCAAGTGTCAATTCACGTGAGCTAACCCGAATCCACACTTCACAGTGCACCTGCCAGATCACCTAAGCTCTCCTTCAGTCTTCACCTGTTGGGAGTGGAGAAATCAATTTCCTTGGCTGATGTCAGGAAGGAATGTCCTGACAACTTCCTCTGTGGATTCCTCCCGACACCATCCCGACTGACGCCACGGGGCAGCTCACCTTATACTGAAGTTCCTGGATCAGGGCCTCCTTCCTGGTCAGTTCTTCCTGGGCTGACTGCAGCAGCTCTGAGTGCTTCTTCGAGGCTTCTGTGAGCATGTTCAGCTGCTCAGTGGCATGAGCCAGATCCTCACAGAGCATATCCCTCTGTTAGGGGACAAAATCCCCACACAGAAAAGATTTAATTTTGATTCTCCAATAAAGGTCCACAAGACACTACTGATTTTTTAAAGGTTGAATTTTTATGTAAAAAAAAAAAAAAACACAAAAAACAAAAAAACTTTCTGTGCACTAATCATTCCAAGATAATCAGTTAATATTTAGGTGAACAGACCTACAGGAAGGTATGACACAGTAAATTCATAGAGATATCCCAGTTGAAGTTGAACTGCACTCTCCCCCAACCTTTAGGATCTTAAAGCTGAATTCTCTTTCTTGGGGAGGACCTGAGGTACAGAGCTTACCCGATGTCTTGCCAATTGATTTTAGTTTTTTATATATTAAAAGGTAAATAGCTATGAAGACACCTTACCCCAAGTCAGTTGGGAAGGGGCTCCATAAGTTCACCACTGCACAGGCCATCAATTTCAGAGTGTAAGATGATGGAAAGTAACAGAATCGGAAATCCTAAAGGCTGTATACATAACTCCTATGTATGCAGTGTATGTAATCACTACCAAACTATGAAGAACCTGCTTATCCTTCCTTTCCAAATCCATGCATGTACGTATTCATCTGCTATTTAACAGAAAATACTGGATATATTGCAAACATTTTCCCATCTACTCATTCTTTTCCTGTATAATTTTCTTTGGGTGGGCTCCATTTCATCTTATAGATACACCACAGTTTAACCCATCACTGAATATTTTGGTTAACTTGACTTTTTCACAATTGCATATACTTCATTCTCATATCTACATTTACTTCTTTAGGGTAATTTTCTACAAGTACAAACTCAAATTATATGCAAAAAACTTAAGGTCCCTATTACCAGATTACCTCTCCAAGGGCTGAACTTCAAAACCTCTACATGTCTAAGGAATCGCCCCCTCTGCACATCTTCCCTGAAACTTACATTTTATAACATATTTTAATTTGCATCTCTTTGATTCCAAAGAGGTTTGTGTGCTGCTACATTCCTTCTCTGGGGGAGCGCTCACTCATGTCCACTTTCCACCAGGGATGTTCTCTTCTCCTCATGAGTTGTAAGAGCTCATCTGTGTACTCAGCTGATTAACCTGATGTCATCAGTTGTAGCTTCCCCGAGTCTATCGTTCAGTCTTATTTTTCTCTTTAATCTATATGATATTCCCTTTTGGTTTCTAATCATAGTATCAACATTTTTTCAAAGAGCCACTTTTAAAAACCATCTTCAGGATTTGTCATGTCTTTGTATTTTCTAATACTTTTGTAATACTATCTGTTTAATCTAAGAATTTGCATTGGCTTGGCTGGGGTTGTAGCTCAGTGGTAGAGTACTTGCTTAGCATGTGTGAAGTACTGGGTTCGAACCTTAGCACCACATAAAAATAAATAAAGGCATTCTGATCATCTACAACTACAAAAAAAAAAAAAAAAAAGAACTTGCATTAGTACGAATCTAACCTTATCTTTTCAAGTGGGATTTATTTATTTATTTGTTTGTTTATTTATTTACCAGTGCTTGGGATTGAACTCTGGGCCTTATACTTGCAAGGCAAGCACTATACCAACTGAGCTATCTCCCCAGCCCCCTAATATTTATTGACAACCCATTTTCTTTGTTGTTGTGAAATATCCCTTTTACCAATATACTAAATTCCTTCCTCTTCATGGTGGTCTATCCGCAGATGTTCCAAATTGTTGTAAAGATCTACCATCAATCCAACACTGAGACTGCATTATAATGTCTAGTTTACAAATTTCTCTGCATTATTTTTTTTCTAAGTTTTGTTGAGAAATTTTGTGTATTTATTTAAAGGAATTTTAAAATCCTCTTTTCAAATTTTTAAAAATTGAGATTTGAACTAGAATATGTAAATTTCTATTTCTAAAGCAACAATGTGCCTTCCTATCCAAGTCTCCCTATAGGTCCCTTTATCCAAGTCTCAGCAAGTTTTATGTCCTTGACACTCATTAAACCTTCTCCCTAAGATTTTGATACATATATAAATCAATATATCATTTTGATGTGTTTTTGAATGGAACTTTAAAAACATTCTTTTGTTTTAAAACTGGTTATTGCTGATGTTGTAAAGCTATTTTTATAAACACTTCGCCAGGCAAGTGGTGCAGGCTTATAGTCCCAGCAACTCAGGAGGCTGAGGCAGAGGACTGCAAGTTCAAGGACAGCCTAGGCAGAGTCTTGTACAAACACTACTTCTTTTGGAAAGCTCTTTGGAATTTCTCCAGACAGAATTATTCCCCTCCCTCCCTTTCCCATGCTCCAAGTCATTTATTATATAGTAATATGCTTAAACTGGAAATGCACGCTTTGGCCTAACAATGTTTCAATCCTTCCTCCCAATCCCAAATGCTAGGCCAGACATAGGTTGTACAGCAGGTAGATTCAATAAATGTTTGCTGAAGTTATTTCATTGATAGCACAGTTTCCCAAGAAAACCTTATTTCTAAAGCAAATGAAGACCAATATTCACAGCAGATTATCATCTATGTGAAAGTTTTAGGACTAGCCTAAAATATTTCTAGAAAGATATATAAGAAACTGGTAACACTGGATAGGGTGCTTTACCACTGAGCTTCCTTCTCAGTCCTATTTATTTATTTATTTTTAAATTCTGAGAGAGTCTTGCTAAATTGCTGAGTCTTGCCTTAGATTCACAATCTTTCTGCCTCAGCCTCCTGAATCACTAGGATTATAGGTATATGCCACCATGCCTGGCTAGTACCACTTAATTTTTTTAAAATATACATTTTTAGTTGTAAATGGACACAATACCTTTATTTATTTATATGTGGTGCTGAGGATCAAACCCAGTGCCTCACACTGGCTAGGCAAGTGCTATACCACCAAGCTGTAACCCTAGCCCAATACCACTTAATTTTTGAAAAGATAAATTTATAACAACAATAAGAACAACAAAAGGAAAAACCTACCTCAGCTAAAACATAAGAGGAAACCCTGAAATCAAACTGTTAACCAGCCTTTCTTTGCTCTTGCTGCTACCACTGCATCCAGGTAGAGGCGGTTTCCACTCTAACTCTCCTTACATAAGGAAGCCAGTTTTAGGAAGTTACCAGGGTATCATTACAAATGAATGAAAACAGATCAACTACCTAAGACAACAATTTTAGTGTTATCTCTGAATTGCCCAATCTCCCATGAGAAAAGTGGCTCTGATTTTAATTGTGACTTTAAAAAAACTCCTATGTTTTCATGTACAAATATATACATCGCTAAGTAATAAGACAAAAAAAAAAAAAAATCATGCTGTGTTAACATCTACCTCAATGTCCTCAGAGAGTATTCTCAGCCTAAGGGTTTCTTTCAGATCCTGAATATCCACTTCCTGTCTCTTGATCAATGCTCTGCTCTCTTCTTTGTCAACCAAAGCAGAGTTGTATTTGCACTGCAGAAAAGAAGATCATGATATAAGAGCTGCCTACTTTATTAGTTGTTTATTTGCAGATTAAAATAATTTAAGAGTTCCAGGGTGATGACCAGATTAACACAGCTAATTCTACAAATACTTTTTAGTAAAGGAAGAGAAGAATTGATGTATGTGGCAAAAGAAGTAGAAAAGTCCCATAAGTTGGTGAAAAATACTTCTGATTTTGTCTTCTTCACCAGGACACTGCCTTTGGAAAAAAGCATGGTGTATGGCAAGCTCCTCTTGCAACAACACTAAGGTGAACAAAACCTTCACCTTGACCCGAAAGCAGAGGAGGAAGCATCAACATTCAATTTGGATACATGCAGAAGAAAAAGTAGTCACTTTAGGAAACATTATTAAGTCTAAAAATGGGGAAACAAACCGTGATTAATGTTTCTGAACTTCATTAAAATGTTATTTTTTTCCCAAAGCAACTAATGAACACCACTTCGGCCTTCACTGTCACAGGTAACACCCAATTTATTCTTATCTGATTTGGATCAGCAATTCCCAAGTGCTGTGCAGAGAACACTGTTCTAGGACAGTGAATGTGAGAAATGCTGCCTACATTGCCTCCCAAAGATGTGTACGCTGCACAATAAAGCCTTTGCAAGTGCAGGAGACACAGGAATTCACTGATCTTTAATTAGTATTCCCATATTATTTGATCACAGATTCTTTTTTTCTGATGGGACATTTGTTAACCCTTTGGGGAGTCTATGAAGTGTGTCTCATGCACAAATTTAATATCTTCTTGGGGACTGAACTTACGTTTATGTCCTTCAGTTCTTGTTTCAGGGTGTCTATAGTTTCTGTTTTCTCACAGATTAATGTTCTTAGTTCCTGGATCTGGTTCATGAGTTCAGCTACAACTTCCTGATGAGGACAGAAATAGTATCTTCATACCCAATGATGTTAAGGACATCATTTTAAAGTGATAAACCATTTATCGTTCCTAATGGCAACATAAGAGGTCAATTTTATTTTAGCAAAATATATCACATTCCATTATTAATATTGATTTATATTTTATTGGCTTTATTCTACTTTAATTAATTGCTTTGGTTTTATGAATGAATAAGAGCTAGAAAATAAGGATTTTTCTAGGCCTGTTAATAAGTCTTGTGCTTTTGTTTTTGAGATGGGGGTCTTTGTTGCCTAGGCTAGCCTCAAGCTCAGGATCCTACTGCCTCAACTACCCAAGCAACTGGAACTACAGGTATATGCCACCACACTGAGCTTATACCTATTTTTATACTTGGAGAAATATGTTATTATTTTTTAAATATTTTTTTTTTAGTTGTATGTGGATGCAATACCTTTATTTTACTTATTTTTACGTGGTGCTGAGGATCGAACCCGATGCCGCACATGTGCTAGGTGAGCGCTCTTACCACTGAGCCACAACCCCAGCCCTTATTTTCATCATTCTAAATTAAGGTCAGCACCAAGGGATTTGAGAATTTGTATCATGGAACTTAGAATTAATGAGAAAGAGTCACAACTATATCAGCAGAATGTGTTTTACAAATACATGCTCTATTCAAAGCAACAGAGCAGTTTGCTCTTGAAATTACTTGAAAAATTAACTTAAAGGGAGACCTCATTCTGTAAGCACCCTTGGAAGATACACAAGGCCTAAATGAACATGGACATCGAAGCTTCCACCTTCTCTGAAGGTGGAATGTCAAGTCAGCATTTATAAACTCTACCTACCTTGTCAGAATCTCTAGACTTTTCCAGAGATTCGATCACTTTTTCAGTAGCAAGCAAGCTTTCTTCTAATTTCTGTACTTTTGCCATCTATGGGGGAAAAAAAATACTTAAAAAAAAAAAGAATTAAATCACGACCACACATACATTAAAATACAAACCAATTAACCAAGCTGATACCTGCTTTTCATACTATAGAGTCTATACTAAGAGTAATACATGAAAGTGATAAATTGTGTTGAAAGGCAGTGATTCTGTGGTCTCTATCAGGAGGACAAAAATGATGTATGATTATAGCCATTTAGGAGTTAGAAAAGAGCTAAAAAATTAACTGATTTCCAACACCTAAAGCTGAAATAATTTTTATAGTAAACTTCTTTAGATATCAGGAACTTACAAATTTCAAATAGTAGAGTCAGAATAACACAAAATTTACCTGCTGCTCACACTTGTTCATCTCTTTCTGTTTCTCCTGACGTACAGCCTCAAGAACTTTTAAGATTTCTCTGGAAGAGAAGAAGTATTTTTTAACCAATTTCATTCAATGGAAACAGGAACTGAGTCTGTTAGTTTGGAAGAGATTAAATGCAATGCAAATGTAGTTTATTAAACACATCCTTGGCTTTGTCATTATAGTTCAGTGGAAATCAGAAAGTTGAACCATTTCAATGACTATTGAATAAGAGCCCATTTTTGTTTTATGACCATTTTACTTTTGTTTTATGACTATTTTACTTCAGTACTCCTCAACATAACATACGGTATTTGTTAATTACCTGTCTCTTCTATGCTAAAGTTCAGGAGGACAGGGATGTTCTGTTCACTGTTTTACTCTCTATACATTGTGGCATCTACCAGAATAGTGCCTGGCTTAATGGATATCACTGAATGTTTGCATGAATGAGAAAAAGTTAACTGTCTATCTCCTATCTAGATGTAAGTTCTACATTTACCACCGTACACCAACGTGTGAGATTCTGTCTCATAAAAAGAACTCTGTAAATATTGACTGAAGAAACAAATCTGCCTTAGAATGATCATGAGACTGCTGGCTGAGGGCCAAGAGACTGACTAAAGGCTATCAAGGAAAAGAACTTGGAGAGAAAAAAGAAAGACATTGGCATTTCTGGTAAGGGACCAGGGAGAAAAAGAACAGAAAAAGAACAGTAGAAACAGAAATAAAAACCAGCCCCCACCTCCCAATAATTAAGGGAATGGCTGGAAGTTATATTATATATACTGTGACTTACTTACAAAAGGTCCTGAGTTCTGATTACCACCTGTCTCAATTCATTTAAAAGCACCATAGTTAGTTATTGCTAAGTTTCATTATACAGCCATTTAACAAGAGAATCTGATATTCATTTTGGAAAGCTTTAATAGAAAAAGCTTTTCATCTTTTTCTTTTTTTGTGGTGCTGGGTATGAAATCCAGGGCCGCACACACGCTAGGCAAGTGTTCCACCACCGAGCCACATTCCCAGCATAACATCTCTGTGCGATCAACCAAACACGCACAAAAAAACAAGACAAAGAATGTGGTAGTGACAGCACTCACTTAGAACTGTTTTCTTTATCTTCTTCAAACTGTAATGATAATTTGTTGTTGCGTTCTTTTTCTGCCTCAAAAAGCTCCATCAAGTTCTAGAAGACAAACAACATTAGACTTGTAGACACTGCTACAAGCAATGTGTACCCAACAAACATGTGGCATACCTTCCATGCAGCAGGCCCTGAGGTTGGTCTAGGGAAAAAGTGAGAGGTCAGCACAGTCCCTGCCTTTCACACAAGGGAGCAGCCACAGACCCAGGTCACACTCACAAATTCCCAACACCCTTCTTCACTTACGTTGAGGTCAGATTTCAGAGTTTCATTTTCTTTTTTGCAGTTTTGGAGATTTTTTGAAAATTGGTCAATTTCAAATCTCATTACTTCTTGTAGGTTGTCGTAGGAATCCTGTAGGCAGGCTTGGCTCTCAAGAAGTTTTTCATTTTCTAATCTTTACCAGGAAAACATTTTTGCAATGGTAAATATCAACATTCAGTATTTCCATGAAGCAGATTACCTGCACTTAAATTTATTCCATCATCAAACCACTGCCAACTTACACAAGCCTAGACTAATGAACACAAACATACACAGATATAGGTGTCTGTGGTGTAAATAGTATATATGAAGTAAGCAAAATAATTCAAGAAACAATAGCACTGTTGTGTTGTTTCATTCAGAGTGCCACAATAGAGAAAAAGCAGTCCAATTAGTGAAATTATTCAGTGTTAAACTAGAGACAATGAGAAAGAATAAATTGTATCCAGTATGTTTAAAAAGTAAGGAAATATTTAATACTTCTAAAGTAAATTTAAGAACCTAGGTAAATATTGTGTATTCTTTACATTTTTGATGTAGGTCCACTCTAATAAGTAAATATAAAGGACAATGAGACTAGTAGAGTGACTTAAGAAAAAATTACACAAAACTAGTTTGTAACAAAGCCAAGATTAGATTCAGTGAATCAGAGGTTAGAACAAATGCCAGGTATAAGGAAAGACAGTGCACCTACAATAAATTCCTAAAAATTACTACTTTGTTGAAGCAGTTTCAATTGGGTCTATAACACCTGCACATCCCGTCATCTTGAGTGACAGCCAATCAGGCACCTTGAAACCATCACATGACAACTCTACCTGACGTTGTCCAGCTGAAGTTGTACGTGCACATGTCTTTCAGAAAGCTGGTTGAATTCTTTTTCCTGACTCTCTTTGAATGAACTATACTCCAGTTTTACTGAAGAAAGCTCCTTGTCAGCAGAATGAAGAACTACTCGCAGGTCATGCACCTCACTTTTTAAAACTAAAAAACAAAACAAGTCCTCAACAGGTTTCATCATAAATACTTTTTATAAAGTACACAAATAAATTTGATGCCACTATTTTAAGGACAGATATTGAACCAAGTGGTGCTACCCAAGAGACCTGAGATTTCTGTTTCATTGTCTCCCTACTGCATTGTCTTCCTACATTTCTACTTTAAAAAAGCAGAGTTAACATCTGTCCCTCACTTGCAGGTCACTTGACTTTTCTAGATTTATCCTGTAAAATGTGCATCAAATCTCTTAAGGTAAGAAAGAAACATCATGAGGTCTAACGAATTTCAAGTCACTTAATCTTAGTATTAAAAATCCTTTGGTGATATACCAGAACTTTTCAATATGGGCTAAATACTTCTGGTCTTCCAGGGAAACTCCAACTGAAAAATGAATTAGGTAACTTTTTAAATTAAAACAAACAAACAAACAAAAAAACCAGAATAGCTATTTTTGTTGTTGTTGTGTTAACTTTACTGGAAACTACCTGCGTAAACTTTAATAAAGGGAGAGGTAAAGTGAAATAACTGGGAATCAAATGATACTCCCAAAATTAAAAAATAAAGCTTTGTCAATATTAAAACACTCATCTTATAAATTCAAGACACTTCATTTTCTAAGCAATTTAATTAAGATGCTAAGCAAATATCTGCATCATTTGTTTGTCAAAGGTAATAAAAATTATCTTTTATGACATATTACTGTTACCACTATCATGCAAACTCAAATCTGGTTGTCTAACAATAAAACAACCAAACCCCAAAACACAGGACAACATTTATTTAAATGAGTAAAAAGATGCCAAGTTATAGTATTCCTTCAGATCACAAAGTTCCTAATTGTTCAAACTTACAATCATTCTCAGTCTGAGTCTCTTGAAGCAGCTTTTCAAGGACATTCAACTGTGAGAGATGCTCTTCCTGCTGTTTGGTCCAATCAGTTCTTTCTGATGAGAAAAGCTTTGGGAAAGAGATATAGGTACTGGAAAAGGAATACTGGTGAGCTAAGACATAATCTAAATCATCAATTTGTTTTTGGTTTTGCCCCTGATCCCCAGTCCTAGTATTTGGAAATGAACCCAGAGTCTCACACATGCTAGGCAAGCATCCCCAGGCCTTTTCATTTTTATTTATATTATTTTGGTACTAGGGACTGAACCCAGGGACACTTCAACATATGCCTTCTGATTTTTATTTTGAGACATGGTCTTCTAAGTTGCCCAGGCTGGCCTTGAACTTGTAATCCTCTTGCCTCATCCTCCCGAGTAGTTGGATTATAGGGATGTACCAAGTTGGTTGCTTTGTTTGTTTCTGTGTGTGATACTGGAGACTGAACACAGTAGTAGGGGTGTATTACTACTGAGCAATTAATTTTTATTTTGAGATAGGGTCTCACTAAATTGCGGAGGATGGCCTCAAACTTGCAAACCTCCTGCCCCAGACTCCCAAGTTGCTGGGAGTACAGGAGTGTGCCACTATGCCTGGCAAAGGCTGTTTTTTTTTTTTGCGGTGCTGGGGACTGAACCCAGGGCCTTGTGCTTCAAAGGCAGGCACTCTACCAACTGAGCTATCTCCCCAGCCCAAAAGGCTGTTTTTTTTTTTAATGTCTAATTTTTTAAAGTCTCTGACCAGAAAAATTTTGGCTATTCTAGGAACCACAGCGAAGATGACAACAAAAGTACAGAATCACTATAAAAATATGGATGGGCCATCTTGTTTTCTTCTCAATAAACAGAATGGAACAGACAAATTCAGACCATGAATGTCTGCCTTAGTTCCTGAGAAGTCCTTGAAGTTAAAGTCGACCAAGGCTCTGTGAGGGCATTTTTGTCCCATAATGCTCTACTCTGAGCACTTGTTTCACACGCTGACTGAGGCCAGGCTCCCACGCTTACCTCCTGCATTTGTGTAGAATGGTGCTCCAGTTTGTCAACATGCTGCTGAAGCTTTAGGTTTTTATGCTCTTCCTCGTCTAGCTTGACTTGAAGTGCATTCATTTGTTCCTGCAATACACAAATTGCAGTCAAAACTCCTTTAATGGAATTCATAAACCATCCCCATTTCTTTTTAATTAAAAAGACAAGAAACCAGAACCAAACAAACTCAAAACCTCATAGGAATAAAGATAGCAAACATCTGTTTAAAGTCAGAAAACTTCAAAACCTATCCTGAAGATTTCTGATGTTTCAGAATTACTCTTGTGGTCCATCAAAATAGATAAGGTAAACCCAAAGAAATCAAGTGATGAGAATTAAAACCTAGAGCCATCTTGAGACTTCTAAAACCTTCCTCAGAGCTGCATGGGGGCACCTCATTAGAAAGGCCTCAATGACTTGAAAGGAGCAAATTACTGGGATTCAAGGTGATCTGCCCCACTCCAGGTTTTACTGAACAGGGAAAAAAAACTATTTTTTTTCATTTATCAAACCAGAATTCTGAAATGATCAAATTTCACAAGTTCTTTCAAATAATATTAAAAGCTATCTAAAATTTGATCTATACTAATATTCTGTGTCAAATGTCTGAACTTTCTTTAGCAGATAAACCTCTGTGCCACATAAACCAGTATTGAAACTTGAAGCTAGCAATTATGGTCATTTTACACAAGGGAATCAAAGTCCACAGAGAATGGAGAGTGATTTTCTGAAGTTTGCAAAATGAATTAAAAGGACGAGAGTAGACTGATTTCTAAGCTAGTGTCCTTTACACACCCACACTAACACTACAAACTATAGGGAGTTAAAGTGATAGACAAAATTATTTAGCTGAATGTCTAATTACTTACTTTTTCTAAAACTAGAACATTACCTGCACTGTTCTAAGCTCTTCAGAAATGGCCTCAAACGCTTGTTCATTCATCTCAGGTGGAATTGGCTCATTTAATATATCATTATCTAATATGCTAGAATTACAGCCAAAGCTCCCCATTTCAGGGCTTAATTTTGGTACTGTTCGAGAACGAAGTTGATAAGCCTTGGTTGGTGTAGTTATAACCTGCAAAAAAATTGATTATGGAAAACAATATTAGCATGCATGAAAAAAAATAGCATATTTAGTAATTTTATGAAGAGAGAAGATAAAAATCAAAGCCTGTAATTTCAGCTACTCAGAGGTTAATGCAGGAAGACCACAAGTTCAAAGCTAGGCTAGGCAACTTAGTGAGACCCTGTCACAAGATGAAAAAATAAGAAGGGCTAGAAATACAGCCGAGTGAAAAAGTATACTAGGTCCAACCTCCAGTATCAAGAAAAAATGCAATCTGTTTACAAGAAAGGAAAAAATATCCATGAAGAAACGGCAGAGACATGACCAAATAGAAATAATTCTAATCAATTCAATACTGTCCCAAGTAAAATTCTAATAAAGTTTTAAAAAAGGAAACTTGGGGGGCTGGGGAGATAGCTCAGTTGGTAGAGTGCTAGCCGTGTAAGCACAAGGCCTGAGTTCAATCCCAACACCACAAAAAAAAAAAAAAAAAAAAAACCCAAAAAAAACAAAATTTGGTAAATTGATATCTAACTTTGTATAAAGAATCAATGTATAAGATACACTTCCCATAATTACATTATTAATAGGGTATGATTATTAAAATAGTACTTTAGCTGCATTTGACTACATTATAGTCAAAAAATTGGAAAAAAATACAAAGTCCAGAAACAGAATGATTTGTGTTGAAATTTCAAATTAGTGAGAAAAACATGGATTATTCAAAAAGTTAAACCTTTCTACTCCCATTCAAAAATAATATAGCAGGTACACAAACATCTCAATGTAAAAACAAAATTAAAGGTACAAAAGACAGAAGGTCAATAAGCCTGGTTACATCAAAAATGTAAAGCTACTGTGTAACAAAAATGTCACATGCAAAGATGAAGGACAACATGAGGGCCAAATATGTTGACAGCATATGTAAGAAATCAAAGATTAATATATAAAAACTCCAAGGAATTCCAAGAAAAAGATAAACCAATAGAAAATGAGTTTTTTTCCTACAGAAAAGGATATACGAATGGACATGAACATATGAAAAGACATTCATCCTTACTAGAAATGAAGTGAGAAATAAAACCTTAACAAGATCCTGATTTTCACGAGTGAGATTGTAAAAGTTAAAGAGCCTGATGATTAGGGGGATGGTGCTCCTCTACCAGGAGCACGGGTGCTACCCACAGAGGCAGCCGCAGCAGGCCTGGCTCACTGCCCACACAAACGCTTCTCCAGTCCCAGAGAATGTGTGCCCCTGGAAACCACCTAGCGTCCTGAGGCGACCCAAGCATGGAAGCCTAGGGTTAAAGTGAGCACTCTGGACACTAGTTAACACAGAAAGATCCAGGGCATACCTTTGACTTAACTCAAGCCTATTGTAGAATAACATATGCAAGCTGACTTTGATTTTTTTTGAAAAAAGCAAAACAAACAAACTATAAAACAACTCTACATATTTTCTCAGTCCATGAATATCTGCTATACACGAAAGTCAAGAAAAAGGATTGAATTACCTCCAGGAGTGTGGGGTGAAGGACCAGATTGGAACTAGACTGGCAATGGTGCTACCAAAGAACTTGACCCTTGACTTGTGCTTTCAAACCATGAGACTGTATTCATAGAGTACTCACGTAAGTGAAAACAGACCACCAAAGATCTGAATTGCTGTGCCCCTCTTGCCTCCACAGTTCTACTGAGCTAAGGGGCCACCAAGGATTATAAAACACTTGACGAGATTCTTTAAGTATTTTAATTTCCTGCAAATATTTCAAAGGTCACCTTTTTTAAAAAAAAAAAAAGAAAAAAAATTCGAACTCTATAAAATAGAACTTTCTATATTTAAAAAAATCATGATATATCCATACAATAGGTTCTTTTGCAGCTACCCAAACAAACCAAAAGCTAAAAAGGCAAACAAAACCCAAAATGAAAGTTCTTTTTTCCCTTCTGAAATGGGATGAAGTTTAAAATATGTTAAACTAACATTACCATCAACAGCATCACCATCAAACCGTCACTTTCCTTATGTAATCCCTGCCTCACACTCTTTACTCATAGATGCTCACACCTTTTTTTCTTTTATGAGAACGGGTTATTAGAGAACCTCCCCCCCATTATTTCCAGGTACCATCTGTGCTAATTATATGAGTATTTTGTGAACACAGCCTCCCGGTTCAGGGTTCTTTGCCTTTCAGATATCTATTCTACAGCACACTGTGAGCACACGTTATGTTCCAGCAATGGCTGCCATTTATTGAGATCTACCGAGTACCAGACTCTTTATCAATAATCTGTTCCTACTCAGAAAACCCTTCCTCCTCAGTTCAGTGAAAAGAAAGATGAGGCTGAGAAGTCAGGAAACCCTACCTAAGGTTCATGGCAGGTGAGAATCTGATTCCAAATGTATTTTTTGCTCCCTGGCCCTACCACTGGAGGTATACATCAGACACCAGTCAAGGTGACCCTGAGGTTAATCACTTGTGAGGGATGCCACCTGTGTCTGCAGATAGACCATGCAGACACACTCCATTATTAATACAGAAGAGATAAGCACTAACCTAACATGGGACCACTGCTTCAGATAACCTACCTTAAGTGTTTCAGCATGAATTTTATTCAGTTGAGAAACTTCTTGACGCTTGCAAGCTTTTGTTGCATCCAAAAGGCTTTCAAGATTAAGGTTTGCTTTTTGCAAAGCCTGAAGCTCTGATTCCAATTCTAGCTGCCTTTTCCTAATAGACATTGTAAAACAGTATTTTAGGTAACAAGCAATGTCAAACATTTGTAAAGTACTTTACAGTTTATATATTCACATACCTTTATGTAAGTTACCTCTTTAAATCAGAAATACTCTCTCAGATGATTACTTTCATTTTCCAGCTGGGTAATATACAGCTCAGTGACTCACAAGTATTTAAGGAACTTGACTACTAAATAGTAGAGCTCAAATTCAAGGGCCTAAAAAGTCCATGATGATGATGATACCATATGTGATATGTCATTTTGAAAACAACTGTTCTTTATAGTTTAGGATAGGATTAATCTTAGCTATTGTATCAATGTGGATTGTCTCTTTCTTTTATACAATGAGCATCAAGAATACGAACAAACCCATAACTTCTAAAAATCTTGATTCAGTTAATAACTATAAATTTGGTTACAAAATAAAGAATTTACTCAGCAAGTTCAATTGACAACATTTCGCTTAAAACGTATCATTACCTCATTAGATATGATATAAAGAACAAAAAGACAAAAAGCCCTTTTTCTTTGTGTCAAAACAAGTCAGTTGCTAATATGAGTTTAATATTTAAAGTAAAATGCCCAATTAAATTGTCGATATTAACACTACCACAAATAAACACTATAATAGGTGAGTACACATGTGTAGTCACACTTTACCGAGTTAGTTCTTTGAATTCTTCATATTCTTGCTTTGAATTATTCAGCTCTGTCTGAATTTGCAGGAGTTGTGCTTTTAGTTTCTCGGTGTTTGTGAATGAACATGATTCTTTTGGAGCTTTGGGAGAAAATCCTTGCTGACCTGATAATAAAGAAACAACCTTAGTCTTTGAAAGACAAAAATAACAGAATACATTTGCTAAGTACTTGGCCACATACCAATTCTGAGGCACAAGGAGGATAGATAAATAAGCGGGTTGGGAGGTGGGCCCTCAAATATATGAGTCTACACCTCTACAGGAGATACAGAATGCAACAGTGTGTCAAAAAGAATTAGAAGGGGGCATGTTCAAGCAGCAGAGAGGCCCCCAGGATGGAGAAGCACAGCTAAGGCAACATCTTTTCCATGAGAAGAGCTAATGATGACTGACATGCAGCATGTTAATACTGTCAGTTCAACTGAGAATCACACAGTTGAACTTAGAGCAATCAGTGCTAGCAGTCAGTCTGAAAACGGTTAATGCATTATTTAGAAAAGAAAATGAATAGTAAGGGTGGCAAGCTGAAAACTTGAAATCATCTACCAGGTAGAAAATATAAGTTTTCAAAAACTGCTTAGAAAACTGATTAGAGAGTTCACTGAGTTCAAGCATGGGAAAATACTGTATAGAATTTGCTTGCAGAATCGTAGCTGCTTATAAACTAGTGGTCCCCGCTCTCCTGGTTTTCACTCTCTTGTGCATGCTCTCTCTCTCTTTTTCTCTTTTCCTCTCATTTTCTCTCTTACCCTGCAGGAAAACACTCTGCCTGTTTGCTTAATAAACTCCCTTATGTGAAAAACAAAAAACAACAACAACAACAAAACACTAGTTGTCCCAGAAATCACCATTAGTATCTGTCAAATGTAGAAAGTCAGGCCAAAGTTGCCAACAAAATACAGGGCATTGTTGGGAAAATTAGTGAAAAGACAACCAAAAACTTAACTTTACATCTAAGATTTTAAGTTTCTCCACCCACACAAATACTGTGAATCTTCTGTGAAGTCATAATGGAATAGAAGACAGCTTAGGAAAGGAAAATTAAAAAAAGAGAGAGAGAGAAGGGGCTGTGGTTGTAGCTCAGTGGAAGTGCACGCTTAGCATTCATGAGGTCCTGGGTTCAATCCCCAGCACCAAAAGAAAGGGAAAAGCAATGAGAGGCCTGGGGTTGTGGCTCAGCGGTACAGCGCTTGCCTAGCATGTGTGAGGCACTGGGTTCGATTCTCAGTACCACATATAAATAAATGAATAAAAAATAAAGGTCTATCAACATCTTAAAAAAATGTTAAAAAAAAAAAGAAAGCAAGGCAACAGGGCTGGGGTTGTGGCTCAGTGGTACAGCGCTTGCCTAGCACGTGTGAGGCACTGGGTTCCATCCCTGGCATCACATATAAATAAATAAAATAAAGGTTTTGCGTACATCTACAACTAAAGTATTTTAAAAAAAAAGCAAGGAGACAATCTTCCACATGAATGCAGAATAAAAAAGATTAGCACTTCCTCAACCTCAAAAAGGAAGGTAGAGACTGAGTGTGATAAAAAGGCCATGAAAATACCAATTCTAAAGGGACAGGTAAACTTTTATTATCAAATTCCAGGACAAACACATTGAGAGCTGCCAAACCAGCTAGATTTAGCACCAAATAAACCACTTTTCATAGAGTACAAGAAAACTCCTGGGAATAAAGTGTCACTCATAATACATTCATTGTTACCACCATATCAGGACCAAAATACTGCTTAGTAGATCATGAGTCTGACACCCACCTACACTGTATAAACCTTAGCCAGACTGACAAACATTTCAACTCTATTCATTCAAGTTTGATTAGTTACAATTTCAAATAGTTACAATTTCAAATACTTTAAACAGGAAAATTCTATTTAATACAAATAGTTTTTATTTTTTATCAATAAAACAAGATAAATACAAGTGTTTCCTTGCTATGTCTATTAGTCTATGTAAATTACTATGATCTTTGAGGTGGAAAAAAAAGGTTAGTAAATTCCTTTTTATAACATTAAAGAAAAAGCATGTGAATGAGAAATTAGCCTATCAGGTCTTGAGGTTAAAAATGAAGATCCTAACTGCAAAATGCTCTTTAAAACAATCTCTTAAGGCGGGGCATGGTGGTGTACACCCGTAATCCCAGCAACTCAAGAGGGTAAGGCAGGAGAATCCCAGCCTCAGCAACTTAGAGAGGCCCCAAGCAACTTAGTGAGACCCTGTTTCAAAATAAAAAGTAGGAAAGGACTGGGGATGCAGCTCAGTGGTACAGCACCCAGGGTTCCATCTTTAGTATCAAACACAAAGAAAAACAGCCCCTTCTTACAATTATAATTTCTTACCTTTGTTATTTTTTCTCTATGCCAGATATTTCAGAGAAAGCTTTCTCTAGTTTTGCAATGGTCTGCGCATCCATGTCTTGGGCTCTTTTCACAGGCTCTAATAATCTCAGTCTTCTATTCTCTTCCCTGAGGGAATGATTTTCCATAGCATATTTTGCCACTCCAGGATGGTGCTCTATCTGTCACAGAAGAATCACACGCAATATTTATTTTAACATTTTCTTACTAAACTAGTTTCTCTAAAAAGCCATTAGAAAATTTAGGAACACTGATGCAAAATTGGTTGTACTCTAATGCAACCACCATGGAAAGCTACTGGGCATTTGTGACAACACTGAAATATGCATGGACCTACCCCTCTGTTCCTGCTAAGTTCCTTAAAACTCTCACCCGCGCCCCTAGGAGATCCACACAGGAGTATAAAATGTGCAGACTCTTCCACAAAAGAAAATGGTTAAATCAACACACCAGAAAAAATAGAGACCTTTTGTTGACCAAGACACATTAACTGAAAAAGGCAAAGGGCAGAAAAGTATGTGAAAGAAATGAAAGTAAAACTACCCATGAATTTAAACACTGAAAACTCTGGAAAGTGGCCAGGTGCAGAGGCACACCTCTGTAATTTCAGCAACTCAGGAGGCTAAGGCAGGAGGATCACAAATTTGAAGGCAGTTTTGGGCAACTTAGTGAGTCCCTGACTTAAAATAAAAAATGAAAAGGGCTGGGGATTCAGTTCAGTGGCAGAGTGCTCACCTAAGGCCCTGGGTCCCACACTCAAAATCCCAGAAAAACAAAACCTCTGGAAAGCGCCACAAAGAGCTGATAACAGACTACTGTGGTTTTTTCACTAGATGCCTTTGTTGCTTCTTAAGGGAGAGGGGAAAAACAACTAAACTTCAAAAGGCTCAACTCTAAAGAGACTTCAGATTTGGATAAGCACAATGGCCCACGAGGTGAAAATCTGCTTGGCCTGCTAGTGTTGAGTGCTAGGGGAGCAACATCACTAAGTCTTCTCCCTTCCCTTTGGACATAACTATTTTGGGAAAGGGAAGAAAAGGAGTTATGCAAATCAAACAAACCGTTGAATTCATTTAAAACAATTTCCATTGTATTAAAGAGCAAGTATTTGGTGACAAACTCATATTTGCTTTGAACTTCCTTTATTCTTGCAAATACTAATAGGCCTTGTACTCACTTGTTCTCGCAGAGTCTGGATCTCATCCCTTAATTCTGAGAGCAAGCGACACTGCTCCTCAGGCAGAAAACTTCCTCGGGATTCCTTATGGAGCTTCTCCAGGCGCATGATCTGATCCTCTCGGAATTTCACAATCATTTTATTCGATTGAATAAATTTTTCCTTTTTGAGGGTGAGGTCTTCTAATTGGGTAATTTTTTCTACCAGAGACTTAAAGAAATTCATTGTTTGGTTAAACACAAAAAAGAATTCAGCCTCCCTAAATTTTCATAAACCCAGAAATGAATACTAAATTTAAATTTAATCCTAAAGGCAAAACTAGATTTTCATAACCTTCACTTACTTCTTTTATTAATCTGGTACTATTTGTTTCACTCAATAAGGTAATAAAAACCATGTTGTGAAAACCTGAAATATCTTAAAACCCTTTTATCCTAATTCAGTTTCTTACCTTCTTTTCCTGTTCAGATTTCTTAAAGAATAGCATTGCCTCCTGGAAATACTTCATGTAATCAGTCTTCTCTTTATCTGTAATTGACAAAAGGAAAACAAAAAAAAAAAAATTTCTCAAATTTTTGGAACCAAAACATGAGCTTAACAGTCTTTGATTGAATGCTCTCAACTAATCTAAGAGAACCAGCCTGTTGTCAATGGATCCTGAATTTCAAATCAAACTACTTACTATATTAGCTGTTCTTTGAAGAAGAATGAGTTTTTCTTTATATAGTCGAAATATATAGATTACATATGATATGTAGAATTAGAAATGGACCTAAAAAATTGGGGGGAAGTACCAGGGTGCTGTGTGTCTACTGAGATTTAATTTGCCCTCTTGTTTTATGGATTTCAAATGAATTCACTTTCTACTAAGTAATCTTTGCAGAAGTGTCTCCTATTGTATTTAATAAACATGTGTAGATTACATTTGCTATGACAGAATATTGGAAATGATCTAAATGAAAGTCTCTCCTTTTATCAACATATTAAGGATGAATTATTCAAAATTATTTTAATTCCTTCTTCCCACATCTAACAGAACTCAGTGTCTTTGGCTCCTGTATCTGATTACAAGGTACTATGCTCCCATAGAGGTGATATACATTGAAAGGGTTAAATGAACAGAGAAGTTAGTCGTGGGAACTTCTGGGAAGCCCATCTGGGGGGGGCTCTTGAACTAATATCCACACACGTCTTTCCCAGGATGGTCCTGCAGTATTCATCCTACCTCTGGTCAGAAGGCTTTCTGGAAGTGTCTGCCCAGAAGTAAGCTGGGCCAGTTGTTCTTTGAGCCTCTTCACTTCAGCTTGGAGCTGACTCACATTTCCTTGAGTGTCTTCATTTACCACTGCCTGTTAAAGAGTTAAGAGATCACTGTTTTGAGTCCTATAGTCCTGTGTTTACATTTGTTTGGTAAGGAGTAATAAACATCAAACAAAACTGTGCTTCGGGGCTGGGGTTGTGGCTCAGTGGAGGGGCACTTGCCTAGCATGTGGGAGGCACTGGGTGAGATTATTAGCACCACATAAAATAAATAAAAGGTTCAGGCTGGGGAGATAGCTCAGTTGGTAGAGTGCTTGCCTCGTCAGCACAAGGCCCTGGGTTCAATCCCCAGCACCGCCAAAAAAAAAAAAAAAAAAAAAAAAAAAAAAAAAATCATTGACAAATGAAAAAAAAAAAAAAAAAAAACCACTGTGCTTCCATCTGATCTGAATGATCAGAAGGCCATCAGAATCAAAGTGTACCAGAGTGGGAAACATCCTTCCCTGTGCTAGAGACGGACCAGCACCAGCCAGGCTATCTCCCCCCTCCCCCGCCACCACTCTGCTCCAGGCTCCCACTTACTACTGCTCTTTGACCAGCCCGGGGCTCTGTTTGGATCATCCTTCAGATCCCGGTGTTCCCCTAATACTTCCTGCCCCTAGAGGAGGACAGACTACCCACCCCTTCCCAGTAGAGAAGAGCAAACGCCTCAATTGGTGCCATTCCCTCCCTGTCCTAGCTCCCTATGGTAATGAAACCTAGCCTCTGTAAGCACGTGATGAACCCCAGGGCTGGCCTGAGCTCCCCTGGCTTGGCAGAAGCCACCCTCTGCAGAGGAACCCCACACTGCATTTTCTAACAGCCCTACTGGAAGGAAGAGTTGGTCTCACAGGTCTGTGTTCTCACCACAAAAATAGTATCTTCCTTTTCTACCTGTGTGTGTGTGTCACCAGGGATGGAACCGAGGGCCTTGTGCATGCTGAGGAAGCACTCTACGACTGTGCTACATCCCTAGCCCAGTATCTTCATTTTCTTAATGAAATTCTTGTTTAATACAAACACTAAAAAGTTAAAAGTGTTCACAAACAAATGCCCCACTGTGATGTAGGATGTCAATAGTGAGGAAGGTAGTACATGTGTGGGGACAGGGATGTTTCTGTACTTTCTGTTCAATTTTGCTGAGAACCTAGAATTGCCATAAAAATAATTTTTCTTAATTAAAAAAAATAAATTTTAGAAAAGGCCCATAAAACCAACAGGGTGATAAGTGCCAACAACTGAGTACCAACCAGGTCAAAGGACTCAGTTGTGAAATGCCCAATATCCCAGGGATGAAAAACTCTCTGCCAGCCCCAAGGTTCCCCCTGCTCTTGATGTAGGACCAGTCCACCCATTTGGAAAGATTTAAATAGCTCCTTTGTAAACAAGTTGCAGACACCCTAGCACTTTCCACCAGTAGGCTAGGTCAGGGACTTACCATCGATAGTGACTAATCTTAAGCTCCTGGTTTTGTCGTTTTGTGTGTTAGGAAGCCATTTTCAGTTGCACCTGACTCTTAGGACCAGCCTCTTTATGAGGCACTTCTGACATCACCATCACATCAATGACACCATAATTTCAATTATCACTGTGATTCTACTTTCTCCAGACTTCTAGAAGTCCCAAGAGAAAGGGCCGGGAAGTTGTAATAGTTTTTCCTCCTCATACTGCTAATATTCATATTAGTAGGGAGTCATAATCCAAAGAAATATAACAAAGGAGTAGATCTATACTCTTCTGATCTACCTGGGGGAACGGGTTTAGACTAAGCATGATCAGATGATCAGGGAATCTTCTTGTGGGGTTAGCATGAACAGTTCCTTCCCTGAAGGAGAAAGAAAATTAGTCTACCAATTTATAGCACAATTCTTTTGTCTGAAACCAAAGAGGTCTTCAACTTCTTCAAAATAAGTGGGGCACTCCTTGGTCTTTTAACAGTCTGCAAAAGGGGCTGGCAAGGTTTAGGATCTTCAGTAGATGAAGCTGGACTGGAGCTTAGCTGCTCCCATTTGCTTACACACTATCTAAGGCAAAGATGAATAGTTGGAACAGACTTCATGTGGTCCAAAAGCATCAAATAGTGACTATTGGACCCTTTGCAAGAAAAGATTTCTGACCCCAGGTGTAACACTAACATCAAAGAAGCTTCTTGTATATAAAATAAAATGGAGATGCCTGAAAATAGAGACAACTTGAAAGACAAAGTTTACCAAGGTTACAAATTTCTTTCAAAGCGTACTTCCGCCTATGACATACATCATACGTATGTAACCAGCTCTGCCATCATTGCTTAGGCAAATAAATTTAGTCTCTTACTCAATTACGAAGGAAAAACTTTGCATAAAGAAAAAACTATCAAAACAATTAACAAACATAAGATCTATGTCTTGAATGACATGTATATAAGGCTATAGAAAATAAAGTGGAAGAGCTGGGGGCATAGTTCAGTGGTAGAGCACTTGCCCAGCAGGTGCGAGGTCCTAGGTTCAATCCCCAGCACTACCACTACCCCCCACAAAAAAAAAAAAAAAAAAAAAAAGAAAGAAAGAAAGACAGGGAAAAGAAAATGAGGAAACAGAAATCTTGCATATAGTTCACAGAGAACTAGATCAAAGTTAATAGTAATATTAGGGCAATCACAAAAATATTTCAAACGTAAGTCTTTTTCTAATTTACTTAATACACAGGTATTTTACCTTGTTTTTAATCAGCTTTGCTCTTTGAGCAAAATTAAGTGTTGACAGGGTTTCCCCAAAACACCTGGATCCAGGATGAACATTTACAATTATGGCTGTTTTGGCATTACCACCAAGAGAATCCTGTTCAATGATATAAATGGTACATGTTTTTATGTGAGAAATCACAAGATATTTTTAAGCAAAATAAATAAATAAATAAAAACAAAAAGGTACACTCTTTCCATCAAGATTGAGAGATGTCCCACTATAAACTTTAGTGAGCACAACCAAAAGAGTCCAGGTACCCAACGATCTACTTTACCCGCAGTAAGAAGGTAAGTTTGGAGTCTCTGTAGCACACATGTCTCTGTTTTCCATTACCCACATCAACAAGTGCAGTAATCACTTGGCCTAGGCAGCTCAAGGATCGGTTTATATTACCTGCTTCCTAAGGTGTTGGGGAAAAATAAGAAAAATTTAGATGCAAGTGACTTTCTGAATTAAAATAGATCTAGTAGGGTGACAATTTTGGATGGAAAGGCAAGTCAGGGACTATTAATAACAACTAACTTTTCAGCTAAAAAATAATATGCTCAATTATCCCCTCACAGTTTTCTATTTGATGCATGCTGCAGCATTAGAATGGTGTAAAAGCATTACACGTTCAGTAGAAACTGCACTAAAGCTTTCAATTTTTCATCTTTTGGCAGGTTAGCCAACATTCTCAGGATGGTGGGAGCCAGCAGCAAGTCACAGCTCCCAGTCAGACTCAAGATCATGAGGAGGAACAACCGACACACTACCAAATACTCTATTGCTGAAACAGGATGTTCAGTAGGTAGATATATTCAGTGCATTTTAAACTTAAGATACTTTCAACTTACAGCAGATGTACTGGGATGTAACCTTACTATAAAGCAGCGCCTGTATAAACATGTTATTTTATTATGCATCATGTTAGGTTGCCAGAAACTTCCTGAGAGCACAGGAGGCTCAAGCCTCACTTTTAATGCAAAAAGTAGATCTCTCCTTCGCCATTTCTGACACCTCTCCCCCAGCTCATATATATCCTAAACTACAGAATTAATACATATTTTAATGATAATCACATTACAGTTCTTACATACATGTTGACAATACATATTACATAGAACCTCTGGCATGATTGATAGACCTCAGCCTAGGCCTAGGTCCTCAACCCTGTACACCTGAAATATTAAACAATATAACTGGTCTCCTTTCTCTTTAGGCTCTCCCCCCTTTATCCTGGCAGTGGTAAGTCAGAGGGTCCAAGTTTTTTATAAAACAGGCTTTCTTCATAAAATCACTCATTCGTTCACAACTTTTAAGTATTTCCAGTGTTTGGAAAGTCGAGTACGAACTTGGCCTGGCACTCCTGTCCTCAGTGATCGGCCTGCTTGCCTCTCTAACCCACCCCTCCACTGACCCATGCCAAAATGCCAAATGCCATACTCATTTTGCATGTACACCACATGGCATTATTCCCTGGTCCTCCCTCCTTACCCAAATCCTATCCCTGTTTGAGATGACAACTTAAGAACTATTTCTTTTTAACATTTCCCCAAGCAGTTCATTCGACACCCTTCTTTCTGTCCCCTGCTGACGTACACTTCAACTTTAGAATGGCAGCAAAGCAATACCTCCTTTTTTTTCTTCTCTCTCTCCAGATATATTTTCCCTATTTTTTACTGGTGCATTATACACATAATGGTGGGATTTGTTGTTATGTATTTGTACATGCACACAATACCTCTTATACCATTATCTCCTCCAGCAAGAATCAAAACATTCTTGTCACTTGCCCTATCCCATTCACTTTCCCTATCTAACAAAACTCTGTTCCTTTTAGATAAGAGCAATTTCTTATATCTTTGCAGTCCTCACAATACTTGGTGTGGTACTGACTTCCAGTAAGAATTCACATGGTCTGGGGTTGCTGCTCGGTGGTGGACTGCTTGCCTAGCACATGTGAGGCATTGGGTTCAATCCTCAGCACCACATAAATAAATAAATAAATAAATAAATAAATAAATAAATGAATGAATGAATGAATGAATGAATGAATAAATAAATAAAATAAAGGAACTAAATAAATATTTTTTAAAAAAAGAATTCACATGCAGATTGAAGACCATCATTTCATTCTTACCTTCAATCTCATTCCTTCTGCATGGGTATCCTTTTGCCTTTCGGATCCTGCTAAGTCTACCAGGTTGAGTAGGGAGGTTCGTATGTTCACGGTCTCATTGCTCTTCTCCATGGACTCTATTGTGATTGTAAAGACTGCATGAGACCTAGAGGATTCTCTGTTCATTGATGTCGATGCCACACGTCTGTTCCGCCATCCTCCAGACAACACCTAGGTAAAAGGAAAATGTATTACAAGAAGCCACAGCAGGTACACTTAAGACGAACTTAAAATGAGCACTTGAGAGCCACCGATTTAACAAGAAGAATATTAATTTATTAATTATTTACTTTCACTACATTTACACAAAAGGTATTTTTCCCTCTAGAATAGAGGTGGGGAACACCTATGGTCTTTCCATTATCAAATTTTGTATGAGAAAGCATATTTTCACAAATTCCAAGTGATACACATTAGTCTCCAAAATTGAGAGGAAATCTGTAAAGTGTGATGAGAAGTGTTACTGGCCTACCAAAGAACATAGTCAAGTTATTTTCTTTCCCTCTCCATGTCACAGAAAAAGAAGAAACAGGAAGTCAAAAGGCATAGCTTCTAGAATGAGTTTTGCCTAGCTTATTTGTATTATCTTAATATAAATCACAAAAATCTCTCTGAACCCCCTTTTTCCCCTAGATAATAAGAATGTTGAACCAAAGCGGGTAAAAAAATTCTGAATTACCTTTAAACCCAAAGAGTTGTCCAGCCTTTTCTTTCTTTCTTTTTGCCTATAAAGTATCTATTTTCGGGCTGGGGTTGTGGCTCAGTGGTAGAGTGCTCGCCTGGCACGCATGAGGCCCTGGGTTCGAACCTCAGCACCACATAAAAATAAAATAAAGATATTGTGTCCACCTACAACTAAAAAATTTATTTAAAAATAAATAAATAAAGTATCTATTTTCCCTTTCTATTCCCTCTGGCAAGCAGGAATATATGAAGGTTCAAACTGCAGACTTTGGAGTCAGATGAACATGATGAGTTCAACTCTGGCTCTACTGCAGTGTGGTCTGGAGTCAGTTAAACCTTTTCAAGTCTCAGCCTTTATATTTTTAAAATAAGAATATGGGTGCCTACCCCTCAGAGCAGAAAATCTAAGTTCAACATGCATATAATCACCTATGGAAAGGGAAATTAGAGATTGATCTCAGTCTTTCAAATTGATGAAAAAAATACTTAAGAAAAAGTTGAAAAATTGAATCTAGTACTTATATTATGTTAACATGTTAAAAGAAAAAGAAAGCACATGATCATGCCAAGGTATACTGTAACAAAGTTAATAAAGAACATATGGCTTTTATGGTGAAAATTATTAAAATTAAAATCACAAGACATTAAAGATCTAAGTAAAAGAAGAAATAAAGTTGATTATGGACTGAATATTGTAAAGGTATCAATTACTCCAAGCTGGTCTACTACTCCAATGTAATTCAATCAAAAACCCAACACGATTTCTTGAGTATGTATCCATATACATACCGAGTCACGTGTAAAACCTATCTCTTACTGGCGATTGAGTTTAAAAAGTTTGAATCAGGAGACTTGTTGAAGATGGAAGAACAAACTAGTAATATTATATATCAGTGAAAATAAATGCAATGCAACATACATGCATTTCTTAAACCATGTGGAGTTAAAAATTCATAGGAGGTTGACCATATACCATTTTTTTAAAACTCAAAGCAAAACCAACATATTAATACATATGTACATTTGTGGTTTAAAAGCAGAAGCAAATGATAATAATATTCAACAATATTTGGGGGAGCAGTCATGGAATAGGGAGAAATATACAAATAAACTGAATAATATTGGTACTATATGAGTATTAAATTGTCCTGCAAGTTCACTTTAAAATTAAACTTAATAACTACATGCATGTGGCAATATTTTGTATGCCTTAAATATTACAGAATAAAAATTACTTAAAATCTGTAAAATATAAGAAGATTTTTATAAATTTCCATTGCTGGTTAGACCTGACCCAAATGCTTAGAAGTTGGCTTTGGACACCCAACTTGCAAGCAAAAGTAGAAAGGAAGAAGTGAAGAGCCAGCGGCTTAAAGGCCAGCATTCCCATGAGCTTAAACAGGCAGCTCCCAGGAAGAGTAACTTAAGAAACAGGGACACCAAGGAGTTGTCACCTGCAGGGTGTTTTTAAAGAGTACTTGAGTAGAATAAAGAGTATCAAAATAATGCTAAATCAAGAGGCTCAAAGTTCTGTTTTAGCTAATTACTGCCATATTCTTTTTTCTTCTCATGAGATTTTGCATCACGCCTGCATGAAATATTTTTGGCACCTCATCCTTACTGTTTTGAGAGTGGGGTGCTTTCACAGCATGTTTGTTGACTAAGCATCAAGTAAATACTATGGGAGGGTACCTGATAGGCTTCGGCGGCGGAAGTTACCACCTGCTCCACCGCACCAACAACAAACACTCCCTTCTTGATGTGTTCCCGTAAGTGCAGTCCAGCTGATGCCGAGTCCAGCAGGTCATAAATCTGCTCGTTGTAGATCTCAATAAAGGAACATTTACAAAGGAAACTTTTTCCAGCCCCAGCCTATGAAAGAAAAGCCTCACTTAGATCCATGATTTTCATGTGTTCTCTCAGCTTTCACCAGCATCGATCTTGCAGTTGTTTGACAAGGTGTAAATTTCCTACATTATTAACCTTTAATAAAGACACTAAAAAGTCAGTGGGAAAAAAAATCTTGATAACTAGTTTTAATACCTCATAATATTTTAAAGCAGTATCAAAGCGTGATCCCAGGAACCCTAGAGATTTCCAGAGACATCTCAGAGCCAATTTAGGGAATAGGTTAGTTGAGCAACTTCATTTTTGTCTGTCTTCTATATTGAACCTTCTCATAAAGTTTTATTTGAAACAAGCATTATGTTCCTTAAAAGACTGACAACAATACATTTTAAAAGACTTTAGAATTTTTAACCACAGAAATGCATGTTGCTAAACTCAATTATTTTATTGGCATGCAATTTATACATCTAACTGAAATGTTAGGGATTGTTTATTTTTTTTTTATATATATACCTTTATTTTGTTTATATGTGGTGCTGAGGATGGAACCCAGTGCTTCACACGTTAGGCAAGCACTCTACCACAGAGCTACAACCTAGCCACTCTTCTCTTTTTTTTCTTTCTTTTTCTCCTGTTTTTGGTGGTACTGTGGATTGAACCCAGGGGTATTCCACCACTGAGCCACATCTCCTGCCATTTTCTTTCTTTTTTTAATTTTGAGACAGGGTCTTGCTAAGCTGCTGAGGCTGGCCTCATACTTGTGATCCTCCTGCTTCAACCACCAGAGTCAGTGGGATTACATCATCAGCTCTGCATCACTGTGCCAAGCTTAGGGATAGTTTCTGAAAAGGAGTAAATGATAAACTGATACTAAGATTAGTTTCCTTGGTATACAAGTAATGGAACATATAATACTAAGGGTTCTTAAGGCTGAAATTCGCCAAGCCAAAGAGGAAGCACAATCATAATAATGGTCCAACCTGGGAGCCAGCAAGAGAGGAAAGACCTCATCCCCAGATAAGAGCCATATCACACATGAAGCAAGGAGATCATGGTGAGGTGGCAGATGCTGCAAAGGAGGCAAGGATGAACCCATCACTAGGGGACATCAGGAGGATCTAGGGACATCTGAAAGCCCAGGTACAGGTAGATGACTGGGCTTAGTATATTAGTGAATCTATATTTTCCTCAGTCGGGTTTATGTTTTTTTTAAATACTTTCTCTTTTACAAACTAAAAACTCAAATTGAAAACAGAAACCCCAGAATCATTGGTTTTATGTTCAGAAAGCTTTTTTAAATACCACACTTGCTAATCCACATTGTAGAACTGAGCACCATCCATTCGCCTCCATGTATCATGAACTAATTATTAGCAGCTGACTACTTGAAACTAGACATATCATTGAACCATTTTATTTTTAAGTAAGTTTTACCTTCTCTTTTTCACGATCAATTAAGGAAAATAAATATTCAAAACTTCGTGGAATTACTCCTCTCAGGTTGTGAGAAAAATTATCAGATTCAGATGGTCCTAAAAAAAATTAAAAAAAAAAAAAGTGAAACAAATGAAAGGTCTGAATTTCATTCTATTACAAGAGCCCTTCAAGATGGGAACACTGAAAGGCAATTTATATAAGAATATGATGATGCACTGTACAATCTCCTACTTCTCCGAACATTACATAAAGCCTGTGAAAGACAGGGTGCTAGAACCTATCAATCAGTGGAACTGAAGACCCACAGCAGTCGCCATCTGATTTTTAAAAGTAACTGTTGTTTGCTAAACAAACACAAATATCCATCTAGGCACTAAGCTTGAAATTTTTCCAACTGCCATGTGCCAAAATCAGAAATACCAACTAAATCTTATACAACCACAAGAGTGAGAAGTTATACTCCATTGTATGTATAATGTCAAAATACACTATACGGGGCTGGGGCTGTGACTCAGTAGTATGGCGCTTGTCTATCACGTGGGAGGCACTGGGTTTGATCCTCAGGACCACATAATTAGATAAAATAAAGGTATTATGTCTATCTACAACTAAATTAAAAAAAAAAACACACTCTACTGCCATGTATCTCTAAAAAGAATTTTTAAAATATGAAAAAAATACCAATTAATTCTAATTTATTTATTGCATGTGACATTTGGTTTCACAGATTGACCTATATTCTAGGACACAGTCCCACATGGTAAGCATAGGCTAATTAGACTCTCCTAAACTTGAGTTCTCAACTATAAAATGGAACTAATAATGGTAATATCTACCACATGGAGCTGTTAGAATTAAAAGTATAAAAGTAAAGCACCTGGAGCAGTGCTTTAAACCCACCAAGTACTAAATATTAGGAGTAGCTACTATTGTTTAAATTGGGCAGTAAGAGTCAAGCTGGTAAGGAAGACAAAGTAACAATTTTTTTTGTAATTTTTTAATTATTATTTTTTTATTTTTACAGACTGCATTTTGATTCATTGTACACGAATGGAGTACAATTTTCATTTCTATGGCTATACACAATATAGATTCACACCATTCATGTAATAATACATATACATAGGGTTAATACCGAACTAACATTATCTTACAAGATTTCTATTAGAGAGATACATGTGAAGAGTCTTACCTCTACTTCCTTACACAGGGGAAGGAGGAGAAATGAGTGGATGCCTACAAAGAGTTGTTTTGTTTTGTTTTAGTACTGGGGATTGAACTCAAGGGCACTCAACTACTGAGCCACATCCCCAGCCCTTTTTGTATTTTATTTAGAGACAGGGTCTCACTGAGTTGCTTGGCACCTTGCTAAGTTGCTGAATCTGGCTTTGAACTCACAGTCCTCCTGCCTCAGCCTCCTGAGTTGCTGGGATTACAGGCATGCGCCACTGCGCCCAGCCTAAGCAGAGTTTTAAGGAATACTATTCCAGCTAAGATGTGATACATATTTCTTGGTTTTGTTCAACAGTCTGGGTTCACAGGTCCTATCGTCCTTGTTATTTTCTAAGTGATTAGAGCAATAAAAATCTTTTTTGTCAAAGAATTGGCCCTTTGTCTTTGGTCCCTGAAGCAGATCCAGAACAGCTTTAGAACAATAAAGGTAAAAGAGAATTTATTTCCAAGTTCTTTCAAAAACACATGAAGGCTAGGTTGTAGTTCAATGTAGAGTGCTTGCCTAGCATGTGTGAGGCACTGGGTTCAATCCTTAGCACCACATAAAAGTAAATAAATAAGATGAAGGTATTGCGTCCATCTACAACTAAAAAAGTATACATATTTAAAAAAATTTAAAACGTAACATTAATGAGGTGATTTTTGAAAACTACAGGATGAGGAGTTGGTTGCCAGGACAACTAGCCATGTGCTCAGAGAGCTGGGACTTTCAGCCCTACTTCTCGAGCTCAGGGGAGGGGAGAGGGCTGAAGATTAAGTTGCTCACCAATGGCCAATGCTATAATCAATCAAGTCTATGTAATGAGGACTGGATTCAAGGGAACTGGATTCAAGGGAGTTTGCAGATAGCTGAATACAACACATCTTCTAGAAGGGTGAATAAGAATACATTCAAGTGCAGGGAGGGTGGTGCACCCCAACTCTACAGAGACATAAGCCCCCGTTCTGGGGAACTGCCGGGCTTTACCCTATGTATTTCTTTATGAATTCTTCTAACTATACATCAGATCATTTGTATCCTTTAAAGTATCCTTTAGGCTGAGGTTGTGGCTCAGTAGAGTACTTGCCTAGCATGTGCCTGGCACTGGGTACCTTCCTCAGCACTGCATATAAATAAGTAAAATAAAGGTCCACTGACACCTAAAAAATAATTTTTTTAATTAAACAAAAAAAGTATTCTTTAGAGTAAGCTGATCAAAGGTGTTTCCCTGAGTCTTGTGAGTTATTCTAGGAAATTAATCAAACCAGAGGAGGGGGTTGTGGGAACTCCAGTTTATAGTTTATTGGTTAGAAATAAAATCCACAAACTGGGGCAGGCAGGCAGGCAGTCTTGGGAACTGAGCCCTAAACCTATGGGATCTGATATTATCCTCAAGTAGATAGTGTTAGAAATGAATTGGATTAGAGGACACTCAGCTGGTGTCTGCTGCAGACCTGATTGCTTACTTGCTGGGAGGGAGAAATTCTTAAACCTTTGGAAGCCACCAAAGTCTTATGTGTTGATTGTTATGGTGTGAAAGCAGAGGAAAAACAGCTATAGTGATATTTACCAGAAAAAGAAATAAAGCAAAAAAAAAGATCTAGAAGGTACTATAAAATTGTTAAGTGTGCCCTACAGACCAAAGGAATTAATGGAATCCAGCTATGCACAGGAATAATAATATAGAGAACAATTCAAAAATCTTGTCTTGTGCAAGTATTTCACACCTGAAATACTTAAATGGTCCTTGTAAATTGTACCTTAAGAAATGCATAACATCCTATTGTTATGTGCTCTAATGCACCAATAAAAAATGGGGGAAAGAAAAATAAAGCATAACAAAGATAGAAAATGGAATTAAGTGAGCAAAGAAACTAATACTAGAGCAGACAATCTTATGCCATCTTTTGAACAATAGTTAAAGATAGTCAACATATCCTTGGGCACCTTTATCGTTGCTTGCCTACAAGGCAATAGTTACTAATCCTGCTTCCACTTGAACACCTCCTCCTCTTTATTCCATTGATGCCTGAGTAATTCTTCCAATTATACATCAGATTATGTAATTCCTGTTTTAAAATAACCTTCCAATGACTTCTCATCTCATAACAAAATCTGAAGTCCCCTCAAACACCTGTGGGAATCGGTTGCAGGCTGCTGCTCCAACTTCAAGCCCCTTGTCCTGGCAAACTCCACTCTTACCTGTGTACCCAACTTAGCGCCTTTGCAGTGGCTATGCCTGGAAGTTTCTTCTCTGGATAGTCTCAATGCCCATTCTTATTTCAGTTGTGACCTGAGAGGTTGTTCCTGACCCATCCATCTAAAACAACACCCCATGCTCTTCTCTACCCGCCCATGCTGCTTTATTTCTCTTCATGGCACTAATAATCTCTGGAATAATTACTATACATTTATTTGCTTTTAATTGTACACATGTCCCACCCCCAACCTGGAATGAATATAATCTCCTCAAGAACCTGGGCGTGGCCTTGTATTCATTCATAGGACAGCAGTGCCTTGAAGAGTGCCCAGCACATTGTAAGCATTCTAGTATTTGTTGTTATAACCTCAGAGAGGGGAAGACCTTCCTTACAGCAACTCACAATTCAGAAGCCATTGAAATAAAAAAAGCAGGGGGGAAAAAAAAAAAACCTTGAAATCTGACCACATAAAAATAAAAAAGCATTAGTACAGGAAAACAACAACAATAAAAAAAACTTAAGTAAGCAAAATAATATGTGAAAAATCTAAAATTTTATAAACAGTATCAAGTGTTTAAAAAAAGAATGAGGAGCAACAGCAACTTCCGTACACTACTAGAAAGATCACTTTAAAAACTGTTTGGAGTATCTACTAACCCTAAATATACATATACCCTATGATCCAGCAATTCTACTCCCTGATAGCCAACAAAATGCCCTCAAAAGGCTAATACAGCTGGGTTTGTGGCTCAGTGGTAGAGCGCTTGCCTCAGGCATGTGAGGCACTGGGTTCAATTCCCGGCACCACAAGGAAACTAAAAAAACGAAAGAAAGGTATTGTGTCCATTTACAACTATAACTATTTTTTAAAAAACAAGGTTAATACAAGAAAAAATGTTGAGAGAAGCATTATATGGTCCCACACTGGGACCAAATCCAAATAAAAAATTGTAGTATATTCATACTGTAATATATAGAAATGGAAATAAACTACTACTACACCCAACAATAGAACAATGAGGAAAAAACAAAAACAAAAGAATGTAAACAGTAAAATTTCAATTTTGGAACTTCAAAAACAAGCAAATCTAATGATGAGGGTAGCAGTCCTTCCGAGGCATGGGCCAGAGTAGTTCCTAACTGGGAATCTTGATCTTGGTGATATAGAAATCCATAAGATAGCATTAAGTCCTCCTGAAACACTGTTTACCCAGCACCTAGTCTGTGCTAGGCACTGAGCTAGGGAACATAACCATGACCATGATTAAGCCATGGACTCTGCTACTCAGGAACTCACCATCTGGCCTCCAGAATGTCCTTAATTTTATGAGATCAACATCACATATAGAAATTATGTCTTCCCTCAAAATGTATTACATGTTGTCATCACCAAAAGCATACATTAAGACAGCAAATATTAATCTTTCATTTACTTACCCATCATGGTAAATGTCTTCCCTGAGCCAGTCTGCCCACTGTAAAAAAGGTTTTATGTATTATTTTAACACACAAAATTTAGAAGACTACCCTCCTAATTTTAATATGGCCTACTAGCATATAAATTTTCATCATAAAAAGTTATTCTATTCCTCAATTATATTAGGTAATGCACAAATGATCGACTTCTGTTCCCTCCTATTCCAGTGCTAAGAGCTAACCAGTATCAATTTCTGGTCAATGCTTCTAGATTATATAAACATAACCTTCAAAATTTTCATTTGCAAAAAGTGAGATGTTATTCATACCACTCTGCAATCTGCTTTGCCCTTAATTTTATCTTACATATCTAAGTCAATAAATAGATATCTGACCCATTGTTTTTAATAGCTACATAGTATTTAATGGATATGAACTCATAATTTATTTAACCAAAATCAACTGAACCATTTTCAATTTTTGCTATTCTAAACAATGTAGCAATTCCTTTCTTAAACACTTTGTCTTAAGAAGATATTAACATCTTTATTTAAAACTATGGCAATTTTTAAAACTGTTATGTAATATAGGTTTTATTTTGTGCACAGTATCCTATCTCCTTTGTTATTCCACTAAACAGAAACCAGAGTGACAAAAAACTAAAAATAAAAACCTTATATGTTAAAAGTAAATATCAATCATGGTGTCAAATGATTTCAGCTCAGATTCACAGCAAAAATACAAAATTTTGCCAGGCACAACAGTATAAACCTGTAATCTCGGCTACTTGGGAAGCTGAGACAGGAGGATTGCAAGTTCGAGACCCACCTCAGCAAATTAGCAAGATGCTGTCTCAAAAATAAAAATATACAAAGGGCTGGGAATATACCTCAGTGGTAGAACAACCCTGATCCAATCCCAAGAACTGCAAAAGAAAAAGAAATAGAAAAAGAAGAAGAAGAAGAAAACAGATGATGAAGAAGAAAAAGAAAGGGGCTGGGGACATAGCTTAGTGATAGTGCCTCTGGGTTTAATTCTCAGTACTGCAAATAAAGAATAAATAATAAAATATTGAATTTTCTTTTTGGTTAGATGCCTCCCCCACCAGAAAAAAGTATGGTCTAATTGTTACCTCCTAATTTTAGAAGTAGTGGGAAAAGTTCTTCGGTAATTCAGAATGAGAAATGGATATTATTGAGTCCTCTACAACTAGGGTAATCCTACAATCTACGGTCCAAAAAGGCACTTGAGGGTGAAAGGCCCATTATTAACAATTACTCTAGAACTGGCACTGTCCCAGGCAAACCAGAAAGTATGATCACACAACAAATAAATCACTCATTTCTAAGTGCTTTTTATTTCTACCCATAACTACCCAAAGCAATTTTCATTAAGTTATTAATGAGTACATCATGAATTAAATATTATTAGTAGTGTGCCTTACAGGATCTTAAAAGGAAAGAGTTGTGAAGATACATAATCTCTGGTAATCATGGCTATTTCAAATTCAATTTGAACTTCAACACTCCAAATATTCTATGGAAAAAAAATCTTTAATTTCTGAGGAGGATATATCAGAACATAGTTTTCAGCCTCAGGGCTCAAAAAAGAACTTTAATTCTGCTGACTACATGAAAAAAAGAACATGAAAAACAAAGGCAAATTTTCACAGTGGAATATAATGTGCAAAATGAGTGGTAGGCTTTTAAATTCTTAATATATTCTTTATTTTCTTGTATTTCCAGTCAGTTATAGAAGAACCAGGATACAAAGGCAGAACAAAAACAAAACAAAACCCCCCTGAGCCTAACAGCTGCTCAAAATGAATATAAAAATCACTATGTTCTATTAAAATCTTCTAGTTCTATATAGATTTAGAAAGTCTATTGCTAAAGGAAAAAAAATAATTACACTATCATGATGCCTTCTGGACTTAAGCTAGTATTCCAACATCAAACCCCCTGCAATGTTTGTAGGCTGCCAACATTTAGAAAAACAGAATCATCATTCACTGCAAATATATACATGATTGAGCAGATGTAAAATGCTACAGCCACTTTGAAATATAGTTTGGCAGTTTGTTATAAAGATAATCATAGTCTTACCATACGATCCAGAAATGGCATTGCTAAGTATTTACCCAAGTGATCTGAAAACTTATGTTCATACAAAAACCAAATTCAAATGTTTGTGGCAGTTTTATTCACAATCACTAAAAAACAGAAAGGAGCAAGATGTCCTTTAAAGGGTGGATGCATAAACAGACTGGTGCATCCACTCATACACAAAAATACTATGCAGCAAAAAAAGGATAAACCATTAACGCAGACAACACAGACACACGCTCAGTGCATTTTGCTAGGATTAATAAGCCAGATTGAAAGGGTTAGATATTGTAGGATTTTGGAAGCTCAGGACACTCTGGAAAAAGCAAACTATAGGAATGGAAATATATGAGTATACCCTGGATGACACAGTTGGGAGGAGGGAGAGTGGCTGACTACAAGGAGGACACGAGGAACTCTGAAGGTGAAGGAACTCTGGTGCTGGCAGTAAATACCTAACACTATGCATTTGTCAAACCCAATGCAAACATAAAGCACAAAGGTGGAACTTTAAAGTATGTAAACAAACAAAACTTATCAACCAGAATATTGAGGACTCCAGAATGGAATGCATCTAATGATTATAAGGCAACTGCACAGAAGTGAGTGGGTAGGAGGGAGTTGACCTAAAAAAGTTTAGAAAATGGATTTTGACTAGAAATTATAAGTCTTAAAAAGATAAAAAATGAACTGTACATAAATACTATACTTGGTAAATATTCATCTCATAGGGATATAGGCAAACAAATCTGAAATCACTTAACTTGTATACTAGGTTGCACAAGTTAGTAAATGAATGGTAAACAGGAGAAGCCAGGTTTCTCACCATAAGGAAAGTCAAATAGTGGTTATGAATTAGGATCAGCCATCAGCATGAAATAATGTTTCCTCTACACACACACACACACAAATAGATAGGCACAGAAACAATTATAGATGTACATAATTTAGAATATATACATCTTTTACTTAGATCTGTCTGCTGAGAAGGCCTAGAACCAGACACTCTACAATAGCAACAAACACACCTACCACCCAGATCTTGGTTTTCTAAATATGAGTGTCCCCTGCACCCCCCCCCCAAAAAAAAAAAAACCCACACATAATGGCCAAGGGCTGGAAAAATAAAAAATGAGCCCAGAACATCTTGTAATATCACATAACAAAGAAGTACTCAAAGTACACAAAGGTGGAAGGTGGCAAAGGAACACAGAAACGAACCTCCAAGAGCTCCCAGTGGCTAAAGTTGAACGATGTGAGCAAAAAAGATAAATAATGCAGGATTATAACCTAAAGTATACTATAAACACACACGTCCATATGAAAGAGACAAATCTTTATCACAGAATTTCAAATACAACATATAGATACTCTCTTCTCCAGAAGGCAGAGCTTAATCCCACTACCCTGATTATCAGGTGGGGTTAACTTAATCAGACAAGTCCTTAAAATCCAAGAACCTTGTCCACTACAGTTAAAGGGAAGCGGGTGGGTGACCTGCTGTGGGGCTGTGGGTCGGGCGGTGGCTGGGGCCTTGGAATTCATGTTTGGGCCGGAGAGGGGGCGACTCCCCTGCCCCTAGAAACCCATTTGAGGACCCAGGCCTGGGGCATTAGACAAAGTTGGTCCTGAACTGCTCGACTCTGGACCGAGGAGAGGTGACCCTCCTCCGGTGCTGCCTGCGCCAGCCCCTGTTCTGTCCGAGTCTGTGGCGAGAACCTCTGAGCGGGCTGGACAGGATCCTCCCGCTGAGGATGCGTATCTTGCTTTCCTGGATCGCTGATGGTTCCCATTCCAGATGCCAACTGATTTAGCAACTGAGATTATAGGTAGCTTTTTAGTTTATTTTTTAAGCACCTACAAAACTCCTCTACAGAGTTGTTCTCTCTTTCCCAAGAAGGGCAAATGAACTTTGGAGTTAGGATCCGCTATTACGGTGACCCTGAACAAGAAGAGCAACAGCAGCTGTGCGGGTGAAATCAGTAGCAGCAACAGCAGCCACCGTGGTGGCGGTGCAAAAGGCTGGCAGTACAAGGGAAAATATATACATGGCTATTTAATGAAGTATACCAACCTTGTCACTGTGTGGCAATACAGGTTTTTTTGGTTTTAAACAATGAAGCTGGGCTATTGGAATACCTTGTGAATGAGCAGTCTATAAATCAAAAACCCAGAGGTATCTTGCAGCTTGCAGGTGCTATATCACCCAGTGATGAAGACTCTCACACTTTTGTGGTTATTGCTGCCACTAGGGAGCAGTATAGACTGAGAGCCACAGATGCAAAAGAGCGACAACATTGGGTTAGCAGACTTCAGATATGTACACACCACACTGAAGCCACTGGAAAGAATAATCCTCCTCTGAAGTCACAGAGCTTCTCACTTGCACCTAGTGGTAGTTCTCCTATATCCCAGAGATCAAGTCAAAATGACATTTCCTTTTTTAATGTTGGACACTCCAAACTGCAATCAGTGAGCAAAAGAGCTCATCTACTTCCAGATCATCTTGTGGAAGTCAGAGAAATGATGTCTCATGCTGATGGACAACAGAGACTTAGACAAATTAAATGCCTTCCTACTCTGGTCTTCTTAGTTCCTTGGACCAGGATTTCTTAATGCTCAAAGTTACTTCCATGGCAACCATGAACTGCTTAAATGGTTGCTTTCATATTCTCCAGTTGCAGTATGCATCACATCAGAAGGGTTCACTGCCTTCAGGAACCACACCTGAGTGGTTAGAACCAAAGGTTCCTTTATCAGACTACTATAAAAATGGAGCTAATCATCCATTTGCAAGTGAGCACAGTAAGCCTGTGGCAGTCCCAGAAGAGCAGTCTGTTGCAGAATCTGGACTATTAGCAAGGGACCCTGAAGAAGTAAATGCAGATGAGGTAGAGGCCACCTATGGCAACAAAGAGGATGACCTGGGAGCTGTAGAAGAGCAACGCAGCGTTATCCTTCATCTCGTCACAGCTCAAGCTGGGCATGGACTCAACGAGAGTGGTGTTACCTACATTTATCCTAGAGAAGCATTCTTTGCTGGAAATGTATGCAGACTTTATGTCTCATCCAGACCTATTTATAGCCATCACTAACACAGACACAGCTGAGGACAGAATGACTCGCTTTGTTGAGTACTACTTTACCTCATTTCACGAGGGTCATAAGGGAGCCATTGCTAAGAAACCGAACAGTCCTATCATTGGAGAAACATTTCACTGTTCCTGAAGGATGCCGAAGAGCGAGGTTGCATCCAGTGGCGTTAGCAGCTCTTCCACCCAGGCAGTCACAAATCTGCTTCTCTATCAGGAGTCCTTCAGCCAAGTGGGATCAGACTGTTATATAGTCAGAGTTGTTGCTGAGCAGGTTTCTCATCATCCTCCAGTCTCAGGATTTTATGTAGAATGTCAGAGAGGAAGATGTGTGTAAATGCACATCTGGACTAAAAGCAAATTCTTGGGCATGTCAATAGGTGTGACAATGGCTGGAGAAGGTATCCCCAGTCTACTGGAGCATGGACAAGAGTATACTTTTTCTCTCCCTTGTGCAAATGCCGTCAATTTTGACAGTTCCTTGGGTAGAACTTGGTGGCAAAGTCAGTGTCAACTGTGCAAAAACTGGGTATTCAGTCACATTACGTCTCATACTAAGCCATTCTACGGTGGTAAACCACACTGGGTAATAGCTGAAGTAAAGCGCAACATCACCAACACTGTGGTATGCAGAGTGCAAGGGGAATGGAATCGTGTTCTCAAGTTCACTTATAGCAATGGAGAGACAAAGTACGTGAACCTGACTAAATTGGCTGTGACAAAGAAAAGAGTTAAGACTGCTGGAGAAGCAGGATCCATTTGAATCTAGGCGACTATGAAAAAATGTGATGGACTCTCTGAGGGAGTCTGAAATTGATAAGGCCGCAGAGCATAAACCAACACTGGAAGAATGGCAGAGGACAGAAGAAAGGCACCATACTCAAACAGGCACACCCTGGGAAACCACATGTTTTATTAAAGAGGGAGATGGCTGTTTATCACAAACCCCTCTGGAAAGTGATTCCAACAGCACAAGCAGCAGAATGACATACTCTTAAAAGTTGACCAAATGAGGTTCTTCTGTTTACCCCCAGCCCTCCCAGACCGGATGCACTGCACTGAGTGACCTGCTTCCTGACTGCAGACAGAAACTAACTAAACACGAACATACGTACTTGAGCACTACGATACTGCAGCAAAACCAAAGTGTTAAAGAAACATGATGGATCTCCCACCAACCTGTTCATGTGATGTGAGCAATACCATCTGAAAACCTTTTACCTGAATTATTAGGATGATTAATCTTTTATCCAGTTCCTGGTTCTTAAAGCTGTCTGGATACCTGTTTCTGCACAGGGGCAGTGGATACACACGACCGTGAGAACTCAGTGACTTTGGTTCCTTTGCAGTGAAAAGTGAAGTCTCTTTCAGAGTTTATGTTTTGCATTCTATCCACAACTGAAGTATATACTACTCTTATAAACCAACCAAGAGGAAGAAGAGCATGACCCAAAAGTGGATTCAGCCATTGCGCCCGAAATCAGTGTTAAATTAAAAAAAAAAAGAAAAAAATCACCAGGTTATAGTCGTGATTCTTTTTCTTCAAAAGACTGTGTGCCTGTGTCCGAGGAACTTATCCATTATCCACCTCTGTTGGCACTCTTTTAAAAAGTATTTTTATAAATTGATTAGAATTATAACCATGGAGAATTTTTTCTTCTGAGCATTTTAATATACTTGAAAACAACTTTCAGAACAAAAATTTCAGGACATTTTTCAATACCTAGTTTTATTAAATATTACACTTGAGAGACGATTTTTAAAATGTGTTAATTTTGTCCAGATTCTGCAGGTTTTGGTCTTTCAAGAACTAGGCATTAAGGAAAATAGCAATATTGAAAAATAAAACTGTTACTTTTTTCCTTATCTTTTTTTCAATTATAGGCTAATATTCAGTATTATGTACTATCCCTCTGGATAAGTTTGCTTATCTTACCTCTGTTCATTCAAATACCTATTCATATTTGTCAGTAATTCAGTTATACATGCATATGAGACTGAGCACATGTAAGGTATGGTTTTATTATCTTTTCAAGGAAACTGAAACGCTGAGGAAAGTATGAAATAAAATGATATCAGGAAAAAAAGATATCAGGAAGTTGTATTCAGGTACAAATTTTTTTTAAATCAGTATTTTATTGAGGTTGAAGAATTGCTGGCAATTAAAAGAATAGGTCTAATTATGGTTTTCATCATTCATTCAAGTATTTATTGAGTACCTGCTTACGGTGATCAGCACCTGTTACTACAAGCTAATCTTGTAAGAGTGGTGCCATACTCTGATTCTTCTGATATGGTCTTCCAATCAGTATGCTAACATGTACCTGTCATTCATCAGCCGTTGTAGATGGCTGTGTCTGTTGCATCGTCAAAAGAAGTTTAAGCTTGTACTCTGATAAAGGGTGATTAGTAGGATGAAAATAACAAAATTTTTTCAACCAATTGTAAATGATAAGAAAAAGAATTGATTTGTGTCCAACCATTTTAATGATTCCCTTTTCATTTTTGCTGTGAAATGCACTGAAAAATCTCAAAATGAGCTATAGTTCATGTGTTGGGAAAATTGAAAAATAATAAAACTAGAGAACAATAAAAAAAAGGGGGGGAGAGGTGCATAAGAAAGAATTAAGGAATTGTACATTGTTGGCTTTGAAAATAAAGAAAGGGGCTGTAAGACAAGTAATATGGGTGTTAGAAACTAGGAAAAGAAAGGAACTAATTTTCTAGTACTGCTTCCTAGGAAGGAATATGGCCTTGTCAACACCTTGACTTTAGCCCAATTAGACCTATGCTGAACTTTTCTTTCTTTCTTTTTTCTTTGGTACTGGGAATTGAACGTAGGGGCAAGTGCCACTGACATATCCCAGTCCTTTTTACTTTGAGACAGGGTTTCTAAGTTGCTGAGGCTGACCTCAAACTTGCAATTCCCCTGCTTGAGCCTCTCAGAGTTTCTGGGATTATATGTATGCACCACTGTACCTGGCCCGTGTTGAACTTTTGACTTACAGAAACATAGGTTAATAAATTTGTGTGGTTTTAAGCCTCCAAGTTTGTGGCAATTTATTAAAACAACAATAGAAAGTTAATAAAAAGCTAGTAAAAACATGTACTATTGTACCCTAATATGTGGACACAGTTGATAACTTACTATGCCAAGATGGTACCATTATAGCCGCTCATACAAGACTCCACAATGCTTTTAGTTACAGTTGAGAATACAGACTCCTACAACATAAGTACCAAACATGTTAACATTTCAGAAAAATTAAAACCTTTTCCTAAACTATATTCTATGATATCACAATAAAAACTAAGTGCTTAGATTTTTTAACACTTATGTAACATGAAGATTACATGCACTGTAGAAAAATGTCTAAAACATCTCAAGATGATAACATTTCAACCATAATAAAATCTATTAACCTTCCATATAATTACAGATTTAAAGTGCACATCTAGGGGCTGGGGAGATAGCTCAGCTGATAGAGTGCTTGCCTCACAAGCACAAGGCCCTGAGTTCAATCCCCGGTACCATAAATAAATAAATAAATAAATAAATAAATAAATAAATAAAGTGCGCATCTATCAAGGGCAGGGCAGAGCCTGGCCAAATACCAGTACCTGAGAAAGCTAACTCAGTGCCTACTTGACTATCTCTGACTTCATCTATTTCTATGAAATAGAGTTTGTACTATTTTAAAAAAGTGGTGATGTTAAGTTTGTAATTTTTTTTCAAAAACACAACTAAATTTCATGTAAAATTTTTCATGGCATTTTTCATGCGAATATTATTCTGGTATTAATGTAAAATAAGACACATAGCCCTAGTTTTCTTCAGTTATTTTCTTATAAGTTTGTATTAAATAATATCTGGGTTTTATTATGAATTTTGCATGTAAGTAGATGCAGTCTTATCAACAATGCAAGAACTCCTAAACCTATATTGCTCATGAGTCACATGTGGCTAGTGAGTACCTGAAACATTGCTAGTCCAAATTGAGATGGGCTGAAAGTGTAAGACACACACTAGATTTTTTTTTCGGGGGTGGGGGGTACTAGGGATTGAACCCAGGGGCACTTAACTACTGAGCTGAGCTATATCCCCAGCCCTTTTTAAAATTTTCCATTATGAGACAGGGTCTTGTTAAGTTGCTGAGGGTGGCCTCAAATTTGCAACACTCCTGCCTCAGCCTCCTGAGTCAGAGGGATTACATGTGTGCACTACCACACCTGGCCACGCACTAGATTTTGAAGACTGAGTATGGGGGGCAAAAAGGAAAATATTTCAATAATTTACATTGATTACATGTTGAAATTATACTTTGGACATATTGAGTTAAATGAAATATATTTCTAAAATCAGTTTTATCTGAGTCTTTATACTTTTCAATGTGTCTACTAGAAACTTTAAAATTATATATGTGGCTTTTATATTTCTATTGGCTAGCAATGCCCTAGATAAAAAAAATAAAAGATCTAAACTCTAAATAGCTCACTAAAAACATTCATAAGTATAAGAGAATAATCAAGACCTGTGATGTCCAATATAGTAGTAGTCATTAGCTACATATGGCTAAAGTTTAAATTAATTAAAATTAAATAAAATTTAGTTCATCAGACACACTAGGTACATTTCAAGTGCTCAACACAGCCTCATGTAGCTAATGTACATGAGGCACCAATTTAGAATTCTATCTAATTTTAATTAAACTTAAATAGTCATGTGGCTAGAGATTACTATAATGGACAGCTCAGATATAAAAGATTTCCATTAATGCAGAAAGTTCTATTGGCTAGTGCTGACTAGATCTTAATTAAGTTGGACTTAACTGTAAAGACAGTAATTGTCATCATAGTAATTCTAAATCTTTAAACTAGGTGCCTAATCGTCCTTATCAATCACTGAAGTGGCCCTGAAAAGTGCACCTCCATTAACCTCCATCACTGAGTGGAGAAGGAAAGTAAAACAGGCTTGTGTCACCCTATTACAAAAATTGATGAATAAAGAAGAAAACTATTTAGTAAAATCAGAGTTGAAAAATTCAAAGAATGTTTGAACTTATCTTAAATCAATCAAACTAAAGAGATCAAAAATGAAATCCTTACAAGTAACAAAGATTTGTATATTTCAAATGAAAAGTTAAGTTCCCAATTTTCATTACCTGAGTGGTGTCCATGTCTGCAACATAATCAAATGTGAAGGTCTTGGGCTCGGGGCTGGAGTGCAACCGGAGAGTTGTGGTGGAAAGCACAGATAAGCACAAGCTGTGCTCTCCATCAACTGACCGAGAGCCCTCGGCGGGTGGACGGATGCGCACAAAAATTTTGATGGCATCACCTTCGTTACTAAAAGAAAAAAAAAAGTAACAACTAAGTTTACTAGAGAAAAGAAAACTGTGAAGGATCAGAGTCTCATGTTGCCTCTAATGTTTATTATAATGAGTTTCCCCAACAAAGTCCAAGACATACTCCATTTAAATTTACCTCTTATAAGAGTCTCAATGACCCACACCCTTTATTGATTTATTTCATGAAAAGCACCTTACAAACCTTTACTGGAAATAAATTCAAAGGAAGTTCATTTCAAAGGGATATAAACACTGCTGTCTCTCATTCCTTCTTTTTATTTTTAATATATTTTTAGATGTTGATAGACCTTTATTTTATTCATTCATTTATATGTGGTGCTGAGAATCAAACCCACTGCCTCACACATGCTAGGCAAACGCTCTACCTTTGAGCCACAATCCCATCCCCTTATTCCCTCTTACTAGCAAAATAAAATAGTCATTTCAAGGGAGAATTATGTAATCAACCACATATTTTAGCTTGGAAATTAAGAGGGCAGGGGAGGTATTTGATCTCCCATATTTCCAGCAGGGTGAGGACTAAGTTAAATTTTAAAACAAGTATCCCTTACTATGCTAAATACCTCTTTTAGAATTATAAAATTGCTAATTCTTTGGAGGTTCCTCAACAAGACTTTTTCTTACCTTGGCTGGTTAGACAGAGAGTTTGTCACATTTCGTAACTCAGCTAGGAAAAAAGATAAGTCGTTAAAGATGATTACAATTACTTTATGGAAATTCATTCTCTAACGTGTTCCTCTGTTGCTAACACTCCCCAGTCTCCTCAGATTCCTCACATCCATGGTGTGGAGCTCCTGGGCTGAGGTCTTGATCCTCTTGCCCATTCTATCTCAACCCATTAAGTTGGTGATGCTGTTCAGTCCCACAGTTTTAAATTTGGGAATATGCTATGATTCCCAAATTTAAATGTTCTCTCTGGATTGCTCTCCTCAGCTCTGGACTTAACATCTAATTGCTTACTTGATATCTCCAACTGCATGTACAGGAGGCAATGTCTCAATCACAATTCCGTCCTTCCCATTGTTCAGGCCAAAACCATAGAGTCATTCCTAAACCCATTCTTTCTCACTCTATCCTATCTATCAGCATATCTCTGATTCTAACTTTAAAACATATCTACAATCCTACAACTTCTTGCCAAATCCACTGCTACCACTGCATAATCAAGCCAGCAACATCCTTTACTTGAGTAATTACAGCAGTCTCCTTGCTTCTCTCACTCCCCTGAGACAGAGATAAGCACAAGGATAAAGGGTAAATGCAATCCTGGGCTTTACATCATGGCCTAACAGCCATTAAAAGATATATTAAGATTTTTCTCTGCTCTCTTATTTAAATCATAGCTTGTAAAGTATGAAAAGCTTGTTGTGGGCCTTAACCATTCCCCTCAAAAACCTTATCAGCTTCAGAGACAAACAACATAAAGGATAAAAACTGTTGAGAAGTCATCAAAACAGCAAATTCCCAGGGCCCTTAACTTGATGTCTGCCATGATTTGTGTTCTCGTAATGGCTACAGCAACTCTTCCTTACCAGGAGACAGAAGAGACAGACGTTTATATGGAATGCGGCATCAATAGGGAAAACTAACATTTGGCTCCAGGATGACCAGCTGATCTTCCTCAGAGTTAAAGTGCTCTCATAGGAAAAGAACCTACACATCCAAGAGTTTCAATGATTTCAAGTAAGATAAAACCAAAGGGGTGTACAGATAGACACATTAATAGTAAATATTCTGAGAGTCAAAGACAAGAAAAAGTCTTGAAAGTTGCAAGAAATGCCTGCTGTTCCGCGTAGCAGGATGAAATCCCATGCCATCCCACTATGTCCGGCCAGCACATATCCACACTGCATATGCTACCCTCCCAATTGTTCCTGAGTAGACGTCTTAGTTATAATTAGATCTTCTAGTGGTATCACAGTGCTTGTGTTCAAATAAGCTTTTTAGCCTAACTCTGTCACATTGCATAGATCATTCATCTCACGAGGTAGGCACTGTATCATCTCACATCACAAGAGGAAGGGGTGAGGACAGTAAGATTTTTAGAAAGACTACATTTCAGACAACTATTATTACAGTATACTGTTATAACTATTCTCATTGTTAATCTCTTTCTGTGCCTAATTCACAAATTAAACTTTTATCATAGGCATGTATAGGAAAAAACAGTATAAGACTGTGAACTATGGTACAGTCCTGTTTTCAGGCATTCACAGGGCAAAGGGGGACTACTGCAAAGACATTGCTGCAATCTAGGCTTTAAAATGCCCTTATCTGGGGAAAAGCCATGCAAGAGAAAGACGTGTTTGGGACATAAATAAATCCTTTCTTTTGAGAAAGTCAGAAATGTACAGAAGGTAGTGAGAGTAAGGGCCGACCCTCAGGCAAGCCCACCTAGAGATGCAGCCCTCTGCGAACACGGAGGAGGCCGGCAAGGGAACAGCAGGATCGAAAGAAGGAAACGGAAGAACCGACGGGTAACTGGGCGCCAGCTCTAGCCTTGGGGTTCCGGTTCCCCACTGCTGTTCCCGAGCACCCAGAACTGTGCCAGCTCCCAGCACGCGCCAATACGCAGAAGGAGCGCGTGAGAGTGGTCTGCCAGCTCGCTGTCTGTGCACGACAGATTCCAGATGACCACTGACCTATCCTGCCCTTCACCCCGGGGAACCCTACGGGCAGCCTCGCGACGTCTGTATCGCGGGCGGTAACTGGGTCTCGAAGCCGCGGCTCCCGACTTACTTTTGCAGCCCGGCGCCATAGCGCCCTCAGCCCTGGAACTGGGACCTGCGCAGCAGACTACCCCACCTCCGGCCGCGCAGCCGTCCCGCCGGCCTAAGATGGCGTGAATTTGAATTTGGCGCTCCGGCCGGACGCTGACGTCGGCACGCACACCGCCCTGCTTGTTCTCCGTCGGGGCGTGGCTTCTGACGTCACCGGCGAGTTCCGTCACTTCTGGTCACCGCCAAGGGGGCCGGGAACGGGTTTTACCCGGATCGGCCATGAGCAAGCGGAACCAAGTGTCGTACGTTAGGCCCGCCGAGCCCGCGTTCCTGTCCCGCTTTAAGGAGCGAGTCGGGTACAGGGAAGGGCCCACCGTAGAGACCAAGGTGAGCACTGCAGTTATGTTACCTCGGAAACGCTCCGGGTACACCACTTCCGGCGCCTGCAGGAGGGTGACTCCTCACCCCAATTTGGTGGTCCTCCCACCATAGGTTCTCCCACCTCTGGCGTCTAGGGACCTGTCTTTTTTAGAGCGCGGCTGCTTTCTTGAAAATGACGTGACGTAGGTGAAGCTCCTGGTCTTCGCTTAAGAAAGATCGCTTTCCTGTCTCTTCTCGCCTGCTTATTGCAGAACCTGTGAGCAGCTTGAGTGATAGCACCGTCCCTGTTTTCCAGATAAGCGGACAGACCCTCGGTCAAATGACTTGATATCCTAAGACTCGGGTCTGGAACGTGTTTTGAGGAACGCCCTGAATCTATTTGTTTTGTTGTTGCAGTAAACTAAGCATATTCTTAAAAACAAAGTAAGCAAAACCTTAAATACAATGGGACGGGATGTCAGTAGGAATCAACCGCTGACCCCTCTTAGGCTTTTGCTGTATAGCTAGTTCACACCAAACCTGCCCTCTTTCAAGAGTAACATCATTATGCTTAGACGATGCGTGGGAAAACAAATTTATATAGCACTGTGTCTCTAGTACTTGCACTAAGACAGGTCACTTGCAGCTTAATAGAGCAGATAAAATTGATTTACATGAAATTATTCAGTACATTAAGTATGCGCTAAACTCAGCACTGTGCCAGGCTCTGAAAGGACAAAGAGATGGATTGCTAAAGTGTCATTTTCTTTTTGACACCTTCCTGCCCTGCCTTATCTCTGTGGGCACAGCCCATCGCCTCTCTGAAGCCTTTCAAAACTCCCCAGTTACTCTTCCTTTTTTCCACTTGTCACTTTATCCATCTCGTCTATAACACTCATTTTGTATCGCAACAACTTGCTCCTCCCCTCTGTATCTTCTTCACTAAATCAAACTCTGTAAATCAGTATCTTAATCCCTCTATTTTCCCAGCACTGTGTTGGCATTAATGAATGGCAGTTATATTGGTTGAATGACTGCCTGTTTCAGGCAAGGCTTCATGGAGGAGTGGTATTTGGATTAAGTCTTGAGCACTGGTAGGTCAGCAGTTAGAGATGGAAGGAACTACTTGAGTGAAGGTGTGGAGTTGGTGAGTTATGGTTTATATGTAGAAGTGATGGAAGGACTGGTGGAGATGGGCAGCAAGGAACCATACAGGTAACAATCAGAGAGTCATTGATCCCCCTGACCAAAAATGATGGTAATGCAGAGAGTAAGTGTTGAGAAAAGGGACATGGATTGGACAATGAGCACTAGAAATGTATCTCTTGTTTTTGGTCATGGGGATCAATCACTCTGATTGTTACCTCTATGGCAACAATCTTTTTGTGCGGTGGTACCAGGGATTGAATTCGACCACTGAGCCTATTTTGTGTTTTTATTCCCCAGCCCTGTTTTGTATTTTTATTTTAGAGACAGAGTCTCACTGAGTTCCTTACCACCTCACCATTGCTGAGGCTGGCTTTGAACTTGGGATCCTCCTGTCTCAGCCTCTTGGGATTACAGGCATGTGCCACAGCACCCAGTAATATTGTAACAATTTTACCAAACAGTTCTTAAATGAGTTTGGCAATCAGCAGTTTAATAACTGTTAACAAAAAGAAACTACTTTTGTGGGACATTGTAATAATTAAGATAAATCATCTTATTCACCTTCTTGAGAGTTAATTCAGAAGTGACTTTCAACAGTCTTTAGTGGTTGCTGCCACTGTTCCTTACACTGTTTCTATAGTTTTCTAGTCACTCAACTAAAAAAGAGAATCAAAATTAATGATTCTCAAGCCTAATGAATATCAGAAATGATTTTATTTTACTTTTGCCTTTCCTTGCTAAATATGCTTATTAATTACTTGATTGTGATCACTTATTGGAAACTTTTAGAGAAAAATAGGCAGCACCTGATGTATAATCAGTGAACTACCATAAATAACATTAAAGAGAATGAGCTTATTGAGTAATGGGACTTGGGCACTTAAGACCTATATTAAATGGTTGAATGTACTCGTGAATAACTTCTCAGGATTTCAGATTGTTTAGCATTACTCATCTATTGGCCATTCATTAGTAGATCAGCAAGTATGTCTTGAGTCCTTTTCCAGGCCCTGTGCCTCTAGATAACAGAGATGAAACACAGTCCCTCTCAAAAGAACTTGCCTACTGGAGACAAAGCATTGAAAACACTGTGTGTACTTGCTTCCTATGAACCACGCAGAGTGTATGAAAGAAGAGGTGGGATTAGTAAGCCCTTCTCAAAGATGTAAGTCTTAAAGGCTGCTTGAATAGGAGTTGGTCAGGGGCCATGGGATTGTTCAGAGACAGAGGAGGTAACAGAGCAGACTGCTTCTGCAGTCTAGATGCCAGGAGCAAGTGGTATGGGAGAAAGCTGTGGTTATAAGCTGAGACCAAGGCATGCATGGCTTTGTTGCCCTATTAGGGACACAAATCTCAATGAGAAGCGGAATGATCAGCTCTTTGAATAATATGTTGAAGACACTTTTGGTGTGCTTATCTTTTAACCCAACACTTCCACTTCCAGGAATTTGTCTACATGTAAGTTTCTAAAAGTGAGCAAAAATGTATACAAGTTTTTCTAATAGTGGGAAAAAACTACACAACCAAAAAAATGTTTATAGGATACTGGGCAAATAAATCATGGAATGGCCATATATGATCAAATACAAAGGCAGTGATTTGATAAACTCAGGTAATTATATATCTCATAGTATTAAGTAAGGATATTTTTGAGTTAAAAAAATGAGAGAGGGCTTTTATGGTGTCTGGCATTTTTTGGAAATCTCAATCAACTGGCAAAATGTTACCATTTAGTATTTGTGTATAATGAGACCATGGTTCCTGTTATGTTATTCTCTGCATGTTATGTTTGAGAAATTTCATAATTTAAATAAAAAAGAAAATAAGTCATATGCAGTATGTGCAAATGTTTTATATACCTACATATTTGTATATACTTGGAAACTGAAGCTGTTACATGGGATAAGGAATGAGCAGAGGTAGGAGAAAGAATACTTCTTACTTGCTGCTTTCTATACTCTGATAGTGTTTGATTATTTTTTTTCTAAATCTGAGAAGACAGAGGTAAAAAGTGTTGATGAGCTGGGCACAGGGGTGCACACCTGTAATCCCAGTGGCTGGGGAGGCTGAGGCAGGAGGAGCATGAGTTCAAAGCCAGCCTCAGCAACTTAGCAAGGCCCTAAGCAACTATAAGACTTAGAGTGAGACTCTGTCTTTACATAAAATACAAAAAAGGAATGGGACTGTAATTCAGTGATTGAATGCCCCTGGGTTCAATCCCCAGTACAAAAAAAAGAGAGAACTGATGTAGCTCAGCATTGCCCTGATTAGACTAGGAATGATGGAATGACCCAAAGCAGAAGGCCCCTGTTACAAGTAACTGCAAACTGGGGTCCTACAATTTGGAAATGAATCCCACTGGATAGGCATCCCAGGGTGACTGGCAGGTAAACCTGTTCCGTGGTATGGTACAGTTAGGCTCTTTATAGTTACTTGAAAATTTATTTCCTACCTCATTTAGTTGTTAGTTACCCTTCTCACTTTAATAATTACACTTGATCACAGAGGTAGTACTTGTATTTGGCTGAAGGTCAGCAACCTACATATTGTATTTTGTTTTCTCTTAGAGAATCCAGCCTCAGCTCCCCGATGAAGATGCTGATCACAGTGACAAAGAAGATGAAAAGCCCCAAGTGGTGGTTTTAAAAAAGGGAGACCTGACAGCAGAGGAAGTCATGAAAATTAAAGCAGAAATAAAGGCTGCAAAAACAGGTATATCTGAAAGTAATATGGTTTCTCTAACCATTTAAGGAGCCTGGAGTATGAAATTGCTTTATTTTATGTAATAGAGTGGCTTGTTTGAAGGAGCTGGTCCTTTTTTTTTTTTTTTTTTTTTTTTTTTTTGTATGTAAAGTGCCAGTTTTATTTACAAACAAGTTAAATATACTTAATTCTGCTTTGTAGCAGTGATATTGTTCTTTTAAATGCCTGATGGTTGTAACTGATGCTTAATTCTACTGGGTCAGGCTTGCTTGAGGGTTCCCTCACTTTGAAGCTGGGATCATCTGAGGTAGCTACACAGTTTTTAGATGCCATTAACAAACACGTGGACAATGGTGTAGCTGGCCGGTGCATTTTAGCTGATTTTTTTGCAGGGTTAGGGGTAATAAGAAAAGAAAAAAAAAAAAAAAAAACCAGCCAAATAAAAGCACATCTTCCGTTCATTTAGAAGTCAGCATCCAAGGTGAAAGAATTCTCTGTTGGATTCGACATCACTCCCATCCTCTGATACTCGCCTACTCTTTTTTCAAAGAAGTTAGTCTTCCCTTCCAGTGAAATATTCTCCATAAAGTCAAATGGATTTTCTACTCTGAAAACCTTGTTGAAACCCAGCTCCAGCATGAGCCTGTCTGCCACGAATTCAATGTATTGCTTCATCAAAGTGCAATTCATCCCGATGAGCTTCACAGGCAAGGCCTCTGTAAGGAACTCCTGTTCTATCCTGACAGCATTGATGATTATTTCTTTCACCCTCTGCTCTGATGGTTTGTGTACCAGGTGTTTGAACATCAGGCAGGCGAAGTCACAGTGTAAACCCTCATCTCTGCTAATAAGTTCATTGGAAAATGTGAGGCCAGGCATCAGTCCTCGTTTCTTGAGCCAGAATATTGACGCAAAAGAACCAGAAAAAAAGATTCCTTCTACAGCGGCAAAGGCTACAACCCGTTCTCCGTAGGTAGCCTCTTTGTCCCCAATCCAACGCAAGGCCCAGTCCGCTTTCTTCTTCACACAAGGCAGAGTTTCAATAGCATTGAAGAGAAATTCCCTTTCTTTAGGATCTTTAATGTAAGTGTCAATAAGGAGACTATACATTTCAGAATGTATGTTTTCCATGGCAATTTGGAAGCCATAGAAACAGCGGGCTTCTGTAATTTGAACTTCTTGGCTAAATCGCTCCACCAAATTTTCATTTACTATGCCATCACTTGCTGCAAAGAAAGCCAGAACATGCGATATAAAATATCGTTCCTCAGGCTTCAGGGCTTCCCAATGCTGAATGTCCTTGGAAAGATCTACTTCCTCGGCTGTCCAAAAGGAAGCCTCAGCTTTCTTGTACATCTGCCAAATATCATGGTATTCGATAGGAAAGATGACAAAGCGGCGGGGGTTCTCTCTTAGTAGTGGTTCATCCTCCACGCTGGGGGCAGGTACTTTAGTTTTCGGCTCCATGGGCTCCTGGAAGATTCTCTGCGCGGTCTTGCTGGCCAGGACGCGGGTCCCGCTGAGGGCCCGGGGGGGTGTTCTCCTTGTCGGCCAGTCTGAGCCCCTTCAGCGGCGAGAGCTGCAGCTGCTGCTGGTCTGCGATGGTGGCGAGCGGGACGCGGACCGAGAGCATGGTGGCGGCGGCGGCAGAGGTAGAGACGGCAGGGAACCAAGTGGCCAAGCGGGACCCGGAGCTCCCTGGAGCTGGTCCTTGGTTCAAGTCTTGGCTTTGACACCTAACCAGATATGACATCTTGAGCCAGTTATTTCATGTCTGAGCCTCAAGATTCTCCTTAGTCAAATGGAGAGAAGTGTACTTATTGGGTTGTTTTGAGGATTAGGGGTGAGTTTAAGTAAAAGCCCTATTAAAAAAAGAAAAAAGTGGTTAGATTTACAAATCAATGAAGTCTATATAATTAGTGCCTGAAATGTGATATGCTATATATTTTTATTATTTCCTAACATCTATTACATTGCTTTGTGGGAAAATACTGTATTCTAAACACATTTCAAAATACTTAAAAATACAACCTGATGGACTAGAGGTGCAGCATTTGCAAGTGAACGCTGGTCTTGTGGGGCATATAACTAGAAGCAATAGAGAAGACCATACTGAATTTACTCAACATCATCCTCAAATACATTATGAAATTGTTTTTTGCCATTTGACTTTTGCTAATGGCAAAATAATGAGAAAAAAATTCTTTAACTTTGTTTTTGCTTCAGATGAAGAACCAGCTTCAGCTGATGGAAGAATCATGTATCGAAAACCAGTCAAGCGTCCCTCAAGTGAAAAATATTCAGGTTTAACAGCAAGCTCAAAAAAGAAGATGACAAATGAAGACAAAGTAAATAAGCAGGACTCAGTAAAAAAGAACTCACAGAAACAAATCAAAAACACCAGCCTCCTTTCTTTTGACAATGAAGAGGAAAATGAGTAAGTGTAAGCCTTTTGGACTTAAGTCTTATTTGAAAGTATATGAGGTATTTTTTAAAAAATATTTTTTCCTATGTCTTTTAAAATAACATTTTTTCCTGTTATACTATAAGTTCATTATAGGAAATTTATAAAATACAGAAAAAAATTTAATAAAACAAAATCTGTGTCTATCCATCAATACTCCTTTGACTGGAAATGCCAACTTTATAGGCATTAACATTGTTACTTGCTATATGTATATATATATATATATATATATATATGTAAATTATATTCTATAAACAAAATTTAGATTGTGTTATATGTGTTTTCTCTCCTCCTGTCTGTTGACATTACATTGTGAGCATTTTTCCAGGTCATCAAATTTCATAAATCTGATAATTAATATCTACAATGAATTTCATAATTAAATGGATTTCCCTTATTGTATCTTCCTCATTAGCAGAACACTTTGAGTGAGGGAGGTGATAATGCACCGAGTTAAAAATACTTCCTCAGCTGGGTGCCAGGAGCTCACACCTAGCAACTCAGGTCTGAGACAGGAAGATTGCAAGTTCAAGACCAGCCTCAGCAACTTAGGGAGGTCCTAAGTAACTTAGCGCGGACCTTCTCAAAATAAAAAGATCTGGATATTGGATATGTAGCTGGGTTCAATCCCTGGTACCAAACAAAACAAAACGTCAGCTCCTGCTAAGGGTGGCCATGTGACTCTGCTCTGGCAAGTTAAGAGATGCAAGTGGAAACCTGCTTAATAAAGATGCTGGGTGTTTTGATACAAAAGAATAGACTTGACAAATACGAGCCTTTGCCCTTATCTCTTCATCCTGCTTGGAGGACAGCCATAAAAGCTATGAGTACCAGAGCTGGAATTTTTTGGCACAAGGAAGGTAGCCACTTTCTTTGAATATTAAAGTGGAAAATTGAAGGAGCTTGGATCTTGATGATATGCACCAGACTTGGACTGCTGGCCTCTGAACTTCATGATACATGAGAAGAGTAAACACTGTGCTGATTTAAGCCTTTGTCAGGTTTCTGCAGTCAAATACTGTCCCTAAGTAATACAGTAAATAACTGGTTAAACATGAGTACATTTCTGATGATTTTTTTGCAATGAATTGCTGAAAGCTTTTTTTAAAAAATTTTCTTTATATTTATTAAGGGATAAAAGTATTTGAATATTTTTAAAACTATTGATGTTTACTTTCAAACTGCTTTTTAAATAAAATTTTTTTACCATTTTGTTCATTTACCAACCATAAGAGGTCACTTGACCTCATCCACAATAATAGTGCACAAGCTTTGGGTTGACACCAGGCTTTATTTTTTATTTATTTATTTTTTTGTCAACTTGATGTTTTCAAATGGTATTAATAGGTTCAGTTTAATTGGCATTTTCTTTGATCTACCAGTGATGCTAAACTTTAAGATGTTAACTTCCCTTTGTTATTTCTGGAATTAGCTTTTTGTCCATTTCCATAAGTTTAGTCATGTTTTTCTTATTAATTTGTAGATTGTGTAATTCATGAACCTTTTGTTCTGTCTCAGAATCACCTCACCAGGCACAATCCCAGTGACTCAGGAAGCTAAGGCAGGAGGACCACAAGTTCAAGACCAGCCTCAGAAACTTAACAAGACCCTTTCTCAAAATGAAAAGTAAAAGGGCTGGTGGTAAAGCTCCACGGTAGAACACCCTGGGTTCAGTCCCCAGTATCAAAAAACAATCACCTATATTCTCTTGTTCTTTGTTTTCAATTTTTACGTTTTGAACTTTATCCCACCTGGAATCAAAACAGCTGTACTTTTTTTTTCCTCTCCAATAATCAATTATTGTAGACCCATGCCTGCTTCTCATATTTGAAAGGCCATCTAAGTGTTGGGACAGGGAAGGAAGAGAAGCACTGTAGAGCCTACAGCTTTCCAGGTAATTCCTCAAGAACCTGCTTAATCCTAATAATTTTTCTCATTAGTAAAAGTCACCCAAAACTGGGGGCTTAAAACCCCATCTTCACCAGCCACATCCATCTGAAATTAGGAATTTCAGAGCATCTTGTCATGAATCTGGTGCCATATTTGTCTCCTCCAGTTTAAGTTTCTAAGGACTACTCACAAGCAGGGAGGAGAGACCATCACAGTTGATGCATGTGGGTGGGAATGGGAGCCCTGAAATAGGCTCGCTCTAAATCATTCAACTAGTCCTGAAGGCAGTGTGCGGTATTCTCTTTGATGCATACTTACTTGTTATGTAAGCCATGGTGTTTTTTTTGTTTTTCCTCTAATTTGTATTATTGCTCTATTCTTGTACCATAACTACACTGGTGTAATTACTGTACATTTTAATGTCTTAGTGCCTGGAGGTGGGAATCTTGAAGGCAAGAACTTGTCCTAATCATCACTGTATCCTCAGTACCCAGAACAATACCTGGCATATTAGGTGCACAATAAATATAGTTAGAATGAATGCGAATGTTGTCTTTAATCTTTTTATAGACCAGTGGACCCTGGACCAGCAGCATCAGAGCCCCCTTAGGAACCTGAAAAATGCAGATTCTTGGGCTTTACCTACTAAATCAGAAGCTCTACAACAAGTCTGACAGGTGATTTTGATATTCACTCTAGTTTGAGAACCACTGTAAGACTATTAGAACTACTATAAAAAATAAAATGAAAAATTTTAAAAATGTGAAAAACTGTTGAAAAGGCCTAAATCTTAAAATACATCATATTAAGGAAACCTTTATTGCAAATGATACATGTAGCAATGTAAATTTAACAGCTATGAGTTTACCAGTCCCTCAGACTCTCAGATTCCTGGGCAAGAATGGCAGAACTGACCCTCCCCTCTTGCACAGGTGTCATTCCTTGGATCCTACCTGTCGTACTTCTGTGGTCAGACAGACCCATAACACATCTTGCCCGATTCCTGGCCCCTTCCCTGACTCATCTCCAAATCCAGTGTCTCTCCGCACTCAGTGTACTTTACCCAGCCCAGTTTCCTGGGGTTGCATCCCTGTGCACCAGCTATGCTCCACTCTGTAGGAGTCAGATTGCCCCATGTATCCAGAAGCTTCCGATTCCTGGAGCTACATACATAAAGGGGCTCAGAAGCTGATAAGGATGACCTGGGGTTGCTCTTGCCACCCTGGCTTCTTCAAGTCCATAGGGCCCTGTGACAGCACATATTGGCTCCCAAACTAGTTCATAAGCAGCCTGTCCTTTTCTCCTGTGAGAGTGTGCCTTCAAATCCCAAGGGCTTTCCTCTGTGGGCCACTAAGCCACAACATGTTGGTGTGAGAAGAAAGCTAAACTCAGAACGGACATGGAATGCACTCCTGTCTATGCCCAGGATGGTGGGTTTGAGGTCTGTTAAGAGTTCCTCTTCAAAGGACTCTGAAGGTAAAAGTGCCACATGGCAGAAAGCAGCACCCTTTCATTTCTGCCATGTCCTGGCATGTAATACCCACCACATTCCTTCTATCTCTGGGCTTCATAGAGGCCTTTCAGTTCTGCCAGGGCAGGAAATATTGACAGAACCATTTGCTGGGAGGAGGAACAAAAGTTTCTGTACATCCTATCTATTTAAGAGGGTCTTAGGAGGACCCCAGGGGAGAATAAGGCAATTAGGCCACCCAAAACAGGGCCTAAGGTAGGAACATTGGCTCAACTGCTCACTAAAGGCACATCTTGCTTATCTAGGGCACCTAGGGCACTCTCAGTTTTAAAGAGCAAAGATGCTGCAAGCAAGTAGGCAAGCCAAAGGCTTGGCAGGGAAGCAACTACACAGGACACTCCATGAGAACTGGGCATGTTATTGTACAGTATTTCCTTTTATTATTTTGTTCCTGAAACTGATAAAACCTTGTCAAATGTGACAGTTAAGATTTAGCTGGTCCACGGTAATTAAAGAAAGGATCAAGATCCTAGTTTCAAGTTGGAATTGGATAGAGAAGAGCCTCCTGAAGTTAACATTGATGGTGGGCCAGTACCGAAGAAGCCAGAATCCTAGGAGGTGGCAGCAGCACATGATGCCAACAGACTGCAGGGCTTGTCTGTGGGCAAAAGTGAAAGATGCCAGCTTTTCCTCTCTCCTCAAGGAGTCCCTTATTCTGAGATTCTCATTTCTCTGGAGCTAAAATATACTTTTATGGATTTATTAATAAAACAGATAATAGTTTAATTCAATGTGTTTACTTGCCAAAAGAAAAGACTGAAGAATCTCCACTGGTCTCCAAAAATAATGCAATGCTAGGGATCAAACCTAGGGCCTCACACAGGCCAGGCAAATGCTCTACCAATTAGCCTCTTCCCCAGCCCTCCAAAAATTAGTTTCAGATTTACTGCCTGGGAAATCCCAGCACATTGTTGGGGGATGATTAAAGGATTTATTCTCTATGGCATGTCATAATTTTCTATAAAATACCAAGGCATGCACTTCTTTTAACCAACAATTTCACTTCTGGGAATTATCCTACAAATATGCACATGTGCCTAGAGACAAGCATGTTATATATGCAGCACTATGTAGAACAGAAAAAAATAAAATAAAAGGAAGCTGTTAAGTGTCCATCAATAGGGAACTAATTAAACAAATAATGGTCTATTCAGGTCATGACATTGGGCAGAGGTGGGGGAAGATCTTTATTGATAAAGAACAATCTTTAAGATGTAAATGAAATAGCAAAAGGATTAGCCAGGCTCCGTGGCACATGCCTATAATCCCAGTGGCTCTGGAGGCTGAGGTAGGATTGCTAGTTCAAATTCAGCCTCAGAATTAGCGAGGACCTAAGCAATTTAGGAAGACCCTATCTCTAAATAAAAAAGGGCTGGGGATGTAGCTCAGAGGTTAAGTACCCCTGGGTTCAATTCCTTGTACAAAAAAAAAAAAAAAAAAAAAAAAAAAATGAATACTAAAACACACCACTACATGCTGACAAGATGTGGAGCAAGAGGAACTCTGATTCATTATCAATGGGAATGCAAAATGGTACAGCCACTTTGGAAGACAAGCTAGCCGTTTTGTTTTTTTTTTTTTTTAAACCGGGTGGCTTGGGAGGCTGAGGCAGGAGGATTGCAACTTTGACACTAGTCTCAGCTGAAAGTAAAAAAATTAAAATTAAATAAAAATGGCTGGGATATAACTCAGGGGTTAAAAAACAAACAAAATCCTAGATTCAATTCCCAGTACCAACAATTAACTAACTAAAAATTTTTTAAATGAAGAAAATTGTTAAATACAAAAATGTTTCACTTTTAGATTACTATTAATGGCTAAAAAGAGCACACACTCAGTGACAGACATTGCACTAAATGGATTAACTGAATTATAAGAAAAAATGGTTAATGTAAGTATCAGAGCAGGGGAACAGGTCAATATATTGTGAACAGGTCAGTGAATTAGCGGGCAGTATCAAAATGAAGTTGATAAAGTCTGTGGTAATATTGCTAAATATGTATGTTAAACCAAGTAACAAGATATATAGTACAATTATCATTGTTATTTTTAAAAGGGAAGAAAAAAAGCTAAACAGAGAAGACTGGAATCAATATTCTAAAATGACTATATTTCAAGAGTAAAAGCACATAATTTTTCCACACTTCTAATTTTATAAATGTATTTCAATGAGTATGCATTAAATTGAAAAAAATTAATATTTTTAAAAAATGGTTTTCACAAACTTGACTTCTCACATATTATTGAAAAAGTTCAATGATGGAAAATTACCTGTATGTCAGTTTGGTACTATAAGAATCAGGACTACACATGGAATACAAAGATCTAGATTTGAGATTCAATTCTGCCATTACCTGCTTGATTCTGAACAAGTTAAATACTCATGGACAAACTGGTCTTAAATTATAAATGGCATACTTAAATCTAGTATAGTTTAAATAGACTTCTGTAGATTAAGTAGGAAATCACAGACCATTACAAAAATGGTCTTAAAAAAATAAACAAACTAGGTGTTATGGTATATGCTTATAATCCCAGTGACTCAGAAGCTGAGGCAGAAGGATCACTAGTTCAAGGTCAGCCTTGTCAATTTAGCAAGCTCTTATAAATAAAATTAAAAGGGTTGTGGATGTAGCTCAGTGGGTACAGTACCCCTGGGTTCAATTCCCAGGACTGAAAAAAAAAATTTTTAAATACATAAAAGGAAAAAAAAAGCTAATGCCAATTTGCTAGTTCTTAATAGGCATACTTAGATATTTTTATAGATTTTTAGAACATTTGTATAATAACTAATGGCCATTAACTCTCATCTACAACTCATTTTATTCTTAAGACAACCCTAGGAAGCATCCCCATTTTTCTTTTGGGGGTAAGGATGGGGAAACTAAGGCTTGGAGAGGATAAGATCACAATCCATTAAGTGGCAGAGATGGCATCACACACACTAATTGCTCTGAGGTATATTTTCTTAACTTTTAGGACACAACACCTCTAGTTCAAAATACAAAAGAGTCTCAGCAACTGCTGACTGAGTCTTAAACTCCCAGGAATTCAGAAAGAAAAAAGGCATTTCCATATAAATCTTTTCGTGTTCATTGTATTCCAAGTTTTACTCTCCAGCATGAAGCCTCTGATGTCGAACAAGCGCTGACCTGTGCCGAAAGGATTTCCCACATTCGGTGCATTCGTAAGGTCTTTCTCCAGTGTGAATTCTGTAATGCTCACTGAGATGTGCTTGTTTGCGAAAAGTTTTTTCACACTCACTACACTTATAAAGTTTCTCTCCAGTGTGAGTTCTTTCATGTTCGACAAGAAAAGAGTTCTGAGTGAAGGCTTTTCCACACTTGGTGCACATGTAGGGCTTCTCCCCCGAATGAACTCTCTGATGCTGCATGAGGCACGTGCTCTGGTTGAAAGCTTTCCCACATTCATTACACTTGTAAGGCTTGTCTCCAGAATGGCTTCTCTGATGACGAGCGAGGCATACGCTCTGACTGAAGGCTTTGCCACATTCCAGGCATTTATATGGTTTCTCTCCAGTGTGAGTTCGCTGGTGTTTAACAAGGGATGGGCTCTGACAAAAAGCTTTTCCACATTCATTGCATTTATAGGGTTTCTCTCCAGTATGAATTCTCAGATGCTGGACTAGGACTGCTTTTGTTTGGAAAGCTTTTTCACATACATTACATTTATAAGGCTTCTCTCCCGTATGGATTCTCAGATGTTGAGTGAGATTTGACTGTTTGCGGAAACACATTCCACATTCCCTACACACATAGGGCTTCTCCCCTGTGTGAATCCTTTGATGCTGGAGAAGAGAAGATCTCTGAGTAAACAATTTTCCACACTCACTACATTTTGAAGATTTCTTCTGCATGTTAACCCTTCAGTTTTTCATTCGGTGTGAAATCTGGCTGGAACTCGTGCTGTCTGTAACACATTGAAAGGGTTTCTATCCAAATAGGTTTAGATGTAGGTGAAACCTCTCAAATTCATACTTAGGAGGTATCTTCTCTAAGATGGTTGTCATCAGAGCAGCACTGTTCTCCAGGGAAAGAGGTGTGATTGTGTGTGCACACAAACATGTGCACATGGTGTCCTCTCCATAGGTCCTGCAGTTTCCTTCATATGGAAGGGGGAAAAAAAAAAAAAAAAAAAAAAAAGCCAGTATAGTCAAAGTAATTCTGAGCAAAAATGTTGGAGGCATCACAATACCCAATTTCAAATTATACTACAAAGCTCTTATAACTGAAATAGCATGACACTAGTATAAAAACAGACCCAGAGACAAAAAAAATGTATACATATATATATATATATATATATATATATATATATATATATATGTAAGACAGAGACAAACCCACACAGCTACACTCATCTGATCCTTGACAAAGCCACCAAAAACATGGAGAAAAGACAGCTTTTTATTAAATGGTGCTGGGAAAACTGGATATCCATATGTACAAGAATGAAACTAGAACCCTGTCTCACACCCTGCACAAAACTCAAAATGGATAAAAGACCTAGGAATTAGATCAGAAACTTTGTAAAGGCTAGAAGAAAACATCGGGAAACACTCTAATATATAGGTGCAGAGAACAATAACTTCCTCATTAGTACTTCTGCTAAGGAAATAATACCAAGAATTAGTAAATGGGACGGCATTAAGTTAAAAAGCTTCTGCACAGCAAAGGAAACAATGAATAGCATGAAAAGACCAGGTGTGGTGGCAAATACCTGTAATCCCAGTGTCTCAGGAAGCTGAGGCAGGAGGATCACAAGTTCAAGGTCAGATTCAGCAACTTAGCAAAATGGGCTGGGGATACAGCTCAGTGGTAAGGTGCCCCTCAATCCACTCAATTAGAATGGCAATCATCAAGAATACAAATAATAATAAATGCCAGGAAGGATGCAGGGGGAAAAGGAACTCTTACACCCTGTTGGTGGGACTTTAAATTAGTACACCATTATGGAGATCAGTATGGAAGTTCCTCAAAAGACTAGAATTTTTTGGAACCACCATATAACCCAGCTACACTACTACCCAGTATTTATGGAAGAGTTAAAGTTAGCATACTATACTGATACACATACACCCATGTTTACAGCAGTTACAGAATCAGCCTAGATATCTAACAATAGATGAACAGATTTTTTATTTTTTTTATTTTTTTTAATTTTTTTATTTTATTTTATTTTATTTTTTTCATGAAGCAGCTTCCGCTTTATTCGGATAACACCCTCAATATATAAGCAGTCTCATGCATAAGCAATTGTAATCAGACATGTCTATCTAATCCTATTAAAGGTCAAGCGATCACAAGCTCAAGCATACATGTAAGATATATCTGTCCATGTGCTAAGTGGCTGAACTAATTATCATACAGCCAATGGTAAACGCTTCCTGTTTTTCTCAAGGTGCATTCAGCATGCCCTTTGGCTCTCTGCCAGTCGCCAACTTGGATGCGTGTGGCATAACCCTGGGCCCTGGGTCTCGCCTGCCACAGGGGACCCTCTGAATCAAGCTGCAGTCCTGCTGTGTGGCAGCCCCTCACTCAGCACTGGGGTCCAAGAGAAGGAGAATTCCAAGGAAGCTCTGCCCACCTTCTCCCTGGCAGGCTCACCACACCTGAGTCTTCGCCTTTCACCTTCAATTGTGCTCTGGTGAGTCAAGGTCCCTGTACCTTGATAAGTTCTCCATTGTGATCCACACAACAGTGAAACCCTTGAAGAAAAGAATGAGTGCCAAAGTGGATTTTTGCCACTTCTGCCCAACATGGATTCACAGGGTCCAGAATTACTGTCCACCTCTAAAGCAAAAATAAGAAATATCTTTAGAAATTTAGATCCCTTATAGAGGCCAGACCAGAGAGAGTACAGCTCACTGGCCAGATAGGGAGTCTCTAAGCCACAGAGCCAGAGGGCAGCTTAGGCAAGGCAGTAGTGTCACTGATCAGAAAAGACAGAGTTGGTACCTAAAGAGACATGGCAGCTAGAGGTCACAGTGCAGATAACCAGACTGAAGCAAAGGTGCACAGGCTCCCAGGTTTGGGCTGTGGGAGGTGGGAGGTAAGAACTGGGTGGGGTCGAGGCAGCTTCCAGCTCTGCCCCTCTATACCCCATGGCTTCCTGGACATCCGAATATGGTTTCTATCCCCTACCAGATAAATGTCACCTGGAGGGTTGGTCTGTCACGATTGACACTTTTACTCCCTCAACAAGGATTCGCTACTTGAGAGGGTGGGAGTGGAGCCCTGACTTTTAACTTCTTTGTCCTGATTGCACCTGGGCAGCATGGCACACATTTTTACTCCCAGCTTCTCAGGAGGTTCTGGTGGGAGGATCTCTGGAGCTTAGGAGTGGAAGCCAGGCTGTGCAACAGCACAACCCTGTCTTGATGCATGTGATCATGTCATTCTAGATTGTTGTATGCTGTCATACCATGCTGCTGTGTAACAGGGCTGTTGTTAACTGACCAAAATTTGTGCCTTGGTGTCAGCATCCTGAGTTTTACTGGGATTTCACTTAGCATTTGTAGGAGTGGATGAGTAGAGCAACACAGCAGGCTCAGGTCCTGCCCTCTGGGTCCTCACCACAGAGTGCAGGAGACAGCTGTGTGTCCAGGGAAGAAGACAAGGGAAGCGGGTGTGGACAGGGACGGGACATCACGACGTCAACAAGACAGCGTGGGGGGCACCAGGCTGCGTCATGTCTCCAGACTGGTTCTGTCTTCCGATCGCTGTGCAGGAGGCGCCCTTCCGAAGTCCCTGACCAGCGAAGTCCTCTCGAGGGAAGGCCCGTCCTGGGCAATTCTGGGCGGGCAGGCAACCAACTCCGACTGAACAGATTTTTTAAATGTGGTATATATACACACTGGAGTTTTATTCAGCTATAAAGAAGGAAAATCGAACCAAAGAGCATCTTATTGAATGAAATAAGCCAGATTCAGAAATTCAAGGGTTATATGTATTCTCTCAAATGTAAAAGCTATGGAATAAAAAGTGGGGGAAAGGGGATCCATGAAAATATAAGGAAGGGCAAAGAAACAGTATCAGGGGAGGGGAGAAAAAAAGAGTAATACTAGGAATGAAACTAACCAAATTAAGTGCATATATGAATGTCACAATGAATCCCAATGTTATGCATCAATTAAAAAATACGTATGTTGGGCTGAGGTTGTGGCTCAGTGGTAGAGCACTTGGCTAGCATATGTGAGACATTGAGTTCGATTTTCAGCTCTGCATATAAATAAATAAAATAATGGCTCATTAACAACTAAAATAATATTTTAAAAAATACATGTGTACAAGATAAAAGTCATTTTATAGCTTTTACCCCAAACAAACCCATTCCCTTCCTCTGATATTATCAAATTTGGAGTATATTCTTTCAGTTCTTTTCCTATATATTTATCTACACGCAAATAGCAATTGATGCTTTCTACATAATAAATTAAGTTGTTCTCTAGGGTTTTCTGTGCAGTTTGCTTCATTGTTATCTGAGGAGAGCACCACAATCATAAAAGTTGGGCTAGCAAGTAGACTTTTGAAAGAAGCACAAAGAATGCAGGAAGGCAGCAGGTGCTAAGAACTTAAGCATCCTTGGATAAAAATCCCTCCACAGGAGATAAGACTTGAGAACAAAGGCTACCCAAGCACAAAGGAAAAGCACCTAACTTCAAAAGTCAAAGACGGTGGGGATACGGTAGAGAGCAGTGGGAATGGAACTGACGGTTAAGAGGTCTGGATTTTAGTCTTACTTCTGCCTCTGACTTGTTCAATGACCTGATGCAAGTCACTCAGTCTCTCTTGTGATTTTTTTCTTATCTGTGAAATTAAAAAATTGATAATATCCAAAGTTGCTTATAGTACCAAATTTCTGTGGATTCTAAAAAGAAAATGGAAAAGAGAAAAATACCTAAAACCAAGCCGTCCAATCCATCTTTGAGGCTGCTTGTTCATTTATTTGAAAAACACGCATTGAGCAAACAATGAAGAGGCAAGTTCTTAAGAGTGGCTGGAATAAGCCCAGTGCTGTAGCACATGCCTGTAACCCTAGCAACTTGGGTAGCTAAGGCAGGAGGAGGACCATAGTTGGAGGTCAACCTCAGCAACTTAGCAAGATAAAAAGGGCTGAGGATGAGGATGTAGCTCAGTGGTAGAGTGCCCTGGGGTTCAATCCAAAGTGCCACCCACCACCACATACACACACACAAACACACAAGTGGCCTGACTCAACAGCAGGAAAACTTCCTTTCCCATAATCCTCCCACAATTGCAGGTGCAGAAATCTGTGGAAACAGAAACGCCTCTCTTCCCAATAGTCAGGGAAGTCTGTTGGAACCTCTCCTAAAGGAAAGGGTTTTAAAGCCCTAATAGAACAACCTATTAAAAGACAAGTACCTGGTTACCAGTGTAAAACTCAATTCAAATCCACTAGCACTTCTTATCTGACACTGAAAAAATTTTTATTTTCAAATAAATAACCACAAAAATTCCTTCTCGTGGAAAATTTGCCTCTTCGGAGATGCTCCCTCCTCTACATTCTCAAATAATTTTATGTATGTCTCTACTATACTTTCTAATCTAGTACTGATTACACCTTTTCCACTAAACTTGAAGACAAGTGCAGCATGTGCTCCACTTGTTTCAACTGTTAAATGAAGATGACGATAACAATACATCAGAGTTCTGGGGATGAATAAATAGTTAATATATGGGAAGTATTTAGAAGAATGACGGTTCGTAAGCATTCAGAACGCGCTAACTGCTGTGAAGCCACTACTCAATCTGTCTTCATGGAGTACCTATTTCGTTACTCCAAATACTCCGCACATACAATGCGGTGAACTGGCAAAGCAAGTCATCGTATTTACTTAAGGGTTTTTTTTTTTTCTTTTTTTAAGTGTAAGAGCTCGGAAGTTGCCTCCAGTGGGCACGCGTAAGTACGTACAGATGGAAGCCAGAATCCGGCTTCCCGCCCGGGCTCTGAATGGCCTCCTCCCGCCCTCCTCACGGCGAGCATGTCCGAGCCACCGTCACGATGGGAGACGCCTACGGTTAGCGGCCGGGGTCAGAGGGAGGCGCCGGGTCGGACGCCCGCGCAGCGCGAACAGCCCAAACTGCTCACCGGGCAACACTGGCAGCTGGGCGCCGCACTTTTCAGCCCTCGAGTCCCCGGCACTCCCGAGCTGCCGGAAGTGTCCTCCGACACGCCCCGTCGGCGTGACGTCACCATACCGCGCCATTTCCTCTCTAGGAAGTTCAGGGCGGCTTCATATCGGTGGTTTCTCCCGCCTTTGAAATCACGGCTGGGAGAACAGCTCGAAAACCCACTTCAACTTGTCGCGTCCCTGTTTAAGAAAGCTGAACGGAGGAGAAGATGAGGACCGACACACAAGGAGTAAGGGAGCTCTTACTGCATCATTTTATCCTGCAGTCCTGCCGCACTTATCTGCCTATGTCACTGTCGTTTGTTGATTCTCATGGCTTTCACCTAGTTTTCCTCAGACGTCTTCTCAACCGCCGGAAAGTTAGCCATCTCACAGGAACCCCAAACATCTTACTGCCTAGGTTCGTTAATAAGTGGCCAAAGAACAAGGTTTCTGCTTTGCTTTGAGTTTAAATCCCAGGTTTTCAGTGTGTGAACAGGGGCAAGTTACGTCACCTTTCTGTGCCTGCTTCCTCACTTATAAAACAATAATGGCAGAAAATTCATAAGGTTGTTCCGAGAATTAAATAATATTAATACATGTAAATTACTAAGATCGCCTGGCATTTAACTACCATTTTTCTCCAATCCCTTTTCCAGATCCTGTTGTTCTGCGTTGGCTTCAGTGACCTTTCCGCCCCGCAAAGGTAGCATTCCCACTAACTTTGGCAAAACTTTAGATCCTGATGGTGTTCATTCAAATATTTGCACTCATGGGTTCATCCTCACATGTACCTCAGTGATGGAATTTATGGGTGGCAGAGCACCTGATCTAGGCACTCCCACAAGCTCGGGACAGTGGAGTTGTATTATATCCCTTGTGTGCAGAATATGGTATTGTACTTAACACCTGAATATATGAATGAGATGCAGCAAAGAAGTTATGTTCAATTTTCCAGACAGGCTGTTCTCCCCAAACAGAGCCCGTTTAGAAAGTAAGAGTGGAGATGCCACAGACTGAGGCCATCACTAATCCTTTCAGGTAAAAGGCCCTCTATAGAACTGTCAGGCACCCCTGGTATTTTATCAAGTGTCACAGTCTCAGCACTTCCTTGGTGTCAGACAGCAGGTTCCTCCCCACAGTCCTAACATCCCAAAAGCCAGAGAGTCCAGGACTGATTACTTTTCATGTGTATTTCAGGCTTCAAAGAATCTAAATCAGCAGGCTCCTCTGTATGGAAATTAACCCTGTAGTGGGGTACACTCAGTACAGCAGTTCATTAGGAACAGTACTCTGGGGCTTAAAAACATTTTGGGCTGAACTTCTTTTAATGAGGTGGAAAAATGATGGTAGAGAAGGACACCAAAAATATTCCACCTAACAAACATGACCTAGGCCCCTTATGTGGCCACAGGATGCAAGGAAATGAAACTGTGTCACCTAGTCAAGGCTAGGGTTCTGCCTTATGTGGCAAGTAGGGACGGATCAAATGCAAAATCAAATTTGGAGGGTAAAAAACTTCTGATCTTATAAAGTGAGTTCCTCCCATCCTCTGGACAAGGAAAAGGATAGAGCCCTCAGTGGCCAGTTCCCTAATGGATAAAGTAAAGAGGCATATGAAACAGAGGTATAACCAATAAAGAGAAATGTGAAAGAAAAAATGAGGACACTGCAATTTTAAATTTACCTGACACTACTTACCTGGCTTTGGCAAAGTCCAATTGCATATTTTCTCTTTTGTTGTTCAGAGGATCCGATGTAGCCCCATCTCATTGTATCCTCTGGAGTGATTAAACTTCAAAACACTAAGAATAAGCAAGACTTTTTATCATCTCAGAAACCTAGAGAAGCCATAAGCTCCAGAACCACTTCCACTTTGGGACTTCTCAGTACCAAGTGCTCTCTTGCCAGACCCGCCTTACTCTTGTTTCTGTTTACCTTTCCATTTCATGGATTTAGTTGATCTAGGTGTCCCTGCAACTGCATACATTTTTTTTTCTTGTGATGGAATTTTGCTTCATTTGTAATAAACTTCTTTGGCTGTAAACTATTTTTATTATGGGGTCCTCTACTTAATTCAACTATACATTCTTGGAGAAAGGTTCAGAATTTTTGCTCATGGCAAACACTTCAAAGACACATACATTCACATTACCTCCTTTCTGCTGATACTCAGTAACTTTCAAGTGCCAGGTACTGTGGATACAAAAATGAATATCACATTGCTTTGGCCCTGGTAGAGTATACAGTTTAGTTGGAAGAGAAATGTTTGTAAACAAATCATTACCATGTAATAGGACAAAATGATGAAAAGTATAAAATACAGAATAAAAATTGTGAGATTAGAGGCAGTTTTAAGATGTTGCCCGGGCACACTCATGAATGACAAATGCACTTTTCAGGCAAGCAAAAGCAAAGAAGGGAACTGAGGCAACAGAAATAGTAGATGCAAAAATACCAGTTCAGTGGTGATCCTGCAGAATCAAAGGAATCTGCACCACCAAGCAGACATACTGGACAACAAATGGCAGCTGAAGATGGAGATGTAGACATGGGCCAAATAAGAGGCCTGAGATGTTTCTTTAGAGGGCTAGGACTTTATTCTAAGAGAAAGCAATAATGCTTGTAATTAGGATTACAGAAATCATCCAGAAGAAATATGAAAGATGGATTTGTGGTGCTAGAAACTGAAAGAATGTTTAGAAAAACAAATAGTCTAGAAGATAAACTAGGGAACTAGACCAAAGCAGTAGTGATGCAGTTGGCTTCCAGATTTAAGAGATAATTTCAACAGGGTTTGGATTAATATGAAAACTGAATAAAAGGGAAAGGGAGGGCAATTTTTAGGTTTGGGGACACACTGAAAAGTCTAGGCACATTCAAGGGCCAGCAACTGAAATGAAATTAGGAGCAGTTATGTAAATGTGAGAATATGGGCTGAGGACAGTCAAAAAACATTTAGATCCTTTCCTTTCTGTTTCTCAATGAAGTAAAAATGTGCCAGACTATACCAGTCCAAAGACTAAATATTCAAGGTTACATCCATTCCATTTGAGAAACTCTTTCTCACCAGAACTTGAGATATTCCACTCTGGCCCTGGCGTGGCCACAAGATGCAGGGAAATGAAACTGTGTCACCTAGTCATACTTAAGGTTTTACTATTTCTGAAGAAAACTGTCCACGTCTGTCTTATCCACTCATAATTTGGAAAATAGTAACATATAACTATTATATTACTATATATATCCACGTGTCAGGAAAGGTCCTAAAAAGATTTTAGTAGGCAAAGGTTGATTAAAATATATTAATTTACCAAATATTTATTAAACGCTTACTATGTACCAGCAATTACTTCTATAGTGTTATTTCTCATTTAGAAATGACACTTACATTGACATTTACTTTCAGTAAAATATATATATATTTATTAGCATAAAACACTTAGAAAGTTTTCATAGTTTTTTTTTTTTTTGCAAATAAGGTATTAATTTCCTCACTTATGAATTACCCTGTGGTAGGTCTTGAGAACATAAACTTCACACTACAGAGGGAAAAGCAAATGTGTTCCTTATACCACATTTCTCTTAACAGTTATGGTTTGCTCTGATGCTTGCAAGACAGATGTTCTGGAAAAATAAATGCCAAGTTACAAGTTACAAATAACCAAGCATTCACTTACTTTAGGTGATTTTCATATTCATATCTTTTAAATTATATAAGCCTCAGAACTTAGAAACTATTTCAAAAATACTGCTTAAAGTCTCCAATTTTCTTGAGCTCAATTTCTGGGTGGCAGTTAAAAGCATCAAAGGGACGAGGAAATAAAAGGAAAACTATCTTATCTCTCAAAATAAGAGTCAGTAGCAAACTGCTATTTCAATTTTCAGGGATTCAGATATCTTTCCAAAGTATTTCCACAACAAATGTCAATGTCATCACTCTATTAAGGAATAGCCCAGCAGTCTGAAACTCCAGCCAGCCTAAAAGGCTGTCTTCCTAAGGCCAACACCCAAGTCCCTTCTGTTAGTCCTAGTGGGTCCCTGTCCTCTAGTCCCTGTGAACCAGTGATCTGGTCAAACTTTTAAGGGAGATGTATACTTTAGGTCACTACAGGGTTATGTGTATGACTCCTTCAGTCACATGCAGGGTCTCTATTCTGATGCCTCTTATCATCAGCAGTCCACCACAGATCACTTCTCACCTGAGTAAGCTAGTATTCATCTGTGACAGAAGTTGGGCTTTCCTTGCCCTTCCCCTTGAACAGATCTGCCTTCTCACAAGATGACACACTCTCTTAATCTCCCATTTCCTTCTTAGCTCCATGTCACCCACAAGTTTAAAAGCATCAGGAAGATCTTCCTCACCCTGATGTCATCTTCACCAGGACATCTGGAACTCACATCAGATCAGTCCAGTTCTGGCCACATGTCCCCTTATTTACTGAATGAATGAATATAGGTTCTTTTTTTTTCCCCCTACTTGTTTCTGTATCCCCTTCACATAACAGGACAAAATAGGGCTTCCACAGGTAAGGGAGCCTCCCTACCATGGAATGCACAGCTGCCACAAGCATCTGGAAGCCACTCAAAGTTCAGCACTACCTCAGAACTGCTGCCACTTCCACACCAGCCAGTGTACTTAGGTGACAAAGTCAGAAGGGTATGGTAAAGGAAACACGAGTGCTAGTTTAACAAATGTCTGCCCTTGCGGTGTGGTCATATGGAGAGGAGTGGTAATCTGCCCGCTTCATCTGAAAAATGGGGTCCTCCTTTCTACCCAGCATTCCAAGATGTCCACCTGAAGTAAGTTCTGCATTCTCCAGGCTCCCACCTCCACATGAGGAGAGTAGCCCAGTCTCATCTCCCTACCCGCCCCTGTCCTCCCAGCCAGATTCTTAGGCACTATTTCTAGAGAAACTATCGTAAGCTAAATGCCAGGATTAATCACCACTGTGAAGTTTCTGATGTCTGAAAAGGACTGAACTGTGTCTGAAGAATTTTCCACATTCAATGCATTCATAAGGCTTCTCACCAGTGTGAATCCTGTAGTGTTCACTAAGGTGTGCATACTTGCGAAAGGTTTTTTCACATTCACTACATTTATAGAGTTTCTCGCCAGTGTGAGTTCTATGATGTTCCGTAAGAGATGAGCTATGAGCAAAGGCCTTCCCACATTCTTTACATTTATAGGGCTTCTCCCCAGTATGAATTCTCATATATTGAGTAAGGCAGGTATTCTGATTAAAGCCCTTTCCACATTCATTACATTTATAGGGTTTCTCTCCAGTGTGACTTCGCTGATGCCAAATAAGGCAAATGCTCTGGATGAAGGCTTTACCACATTCACTGCATTTGTAGGGTATTTCCCCTGTATGAATTCTCTGATGCTTAGTGAGTGGGGTGCTCTGAGTAAAAGCTTTGCCACATTCCTTACATTTATACGGTTTTTCTCCGGTATGGATTCGCTGGTGTTTAATAAGAGATGGGCTTTGGCAAAAGGCTTTGCCACATTCCTTACATTTATAGGGTTTCTCTCCAGTATGAATTCTCTGATGCTGAGAGAGGTTCGCCTTTGTTTGAAAGGTTTTCCCACAGTTGTCACACTTATGCGGTTTTTCCCCCGTGTGAATTCTCTGATGTTGCATAAGATTTGAGTGTTCACGAAAAGAAGAGCCACATTCATTACATAAGTAGGGTTTCTCACCCGTGTGAATTCTCTGATGATGAATAAGGTGTATGTTCTGACTGAATGCCTTTCCACAGCTATTACACATATAGGGTTTTTCTCCAGTATGAATTCTCTGGTGTTTAGTGAGATGTGAATGATTGCAAAAAGAATTCCCACATTCATTACATTTGTAAGGTTTCTCTCCGGTGTGGATTCGCTGATGCTGAGTAAGAAATGATCGACATCGAAAGGCCTTCCCACATTGCTCACACCCATATGGTTTCACTCCAGTGTGAATTCTTTGATGTTGAACAAGGATTGAGCTGCGACTAAAAGCTTTCCCACACTCTTCGCATGCATAATGTCTCTCTCCAGTATGAGTTCTCTGATGTTGGGTAAGGGATGAGCTCTGAGTGAAGTTTTTTCCACATTCCTGACATTGCCACGTCTTTTTCTGTGTGGAGAGAGCTGAATACTTACTTTGGTCTGAAATCCCACTGGTGTGTATATTACTTGTTTCCCACTGATGCAGACTCTCTTCTGTAGAAACCCTGAGATGTGTAACAAGGCTTGAGGTCAAAAGCAAGCTTTTCTCAAAATTATATTCTTGACTAAACATTTCAGGGGATGCTTCTCCATGGACAAAAGTTATTCCTCCAAAACCTCCTTCCTGGAAAAGGTGTGGCCCAGGAGCCTTTTCCCAAGAGTTTTCCTTTATCCCCTCACAGGCATATTTTCCTTCCAACATAGAACCCTGCTGTTCATCCTCTTGGAGTCTCTTTGCTATTCTCCCTGGTGGATCAATTTGAAAAATACCCTTCTTTGCAACAGGCTTGTTCTTCAAACCTAAAAGAAACCACCACGATAAATATCTCTTGTGTAGAGCAGAGCTGGTCACAGAAGCTGTGGAACCCTAGTTTTCATAGATCTCAGGAGTGATCTATGAGCATAGAATAATGGCCTACGAGCATAGAGCAATGCAAGTCTGGCAAATAAGTCAGAGTTGCAAGAGATCTACATTAGGACAATTTGATTACCACTGATGAGGAACCTCATGGAAGGGGCAAGACAATCATGTAGTGAGCCAATCACAGGCAAGGGAGAAAATGGAAAATAACAGACACCACAGAGACTAATATTAACCAAAACGGGCAAAACGGATGGTCTGTATTCAAAAAATGGGTAATGGTAGAATTTTAAAAGGCAAATGCTTTAATAAGACCCACAGAACAAGATGGCCCTAGAGATGCTCATCAACACCCACCCCCAACATTCCCGTGAGAGACAATAATTTTATCTCCTGAACCTTAATCACTTTCTCTTTTAAAATTTTCAAAGCCTTGCTACAGAGTGGCTGTGTCTCATACACTGTCCTATACCTACTCACCTGGATAAGTATCTCTTTCAGTAGCTCTCTCTTCAGCTCCTTGCATATTCAATATCCGCAAATCTTCTCCTTGCTTTGATCAGAAAAGACTTCAGGTTTGGAAAACCACCAGCCCTACTCACAGGGAAAAAAAAAAAAATGGTTGGGGTGGAAGATATCATTTCCCCAGCAAACAGAAAAATGAGAAAGAATTGTTTGGGGAAACTATCTAATAATACACACAATACCTCTCAGGATAGCAGTGTGACTACATCAGCAAAGATCAGGGTTCGTGTGCAGCCATCTAGGTTCACAAACACTATTTCTCAGCTGTTCAGGAAGTGGCAGGCTCAGACAGAACAAGGAACTGTCCAATGTTCAAGAACTTGATGAATAAATCCAAATGTTATTTTTTACCTTAAATTATAAAGACAAAGATTAAACAGATATAAATATTCATGTCACTTAGTGCACTTTGTCCATTATACAATAATCTTTATTAAAAGTTAACTAATATAGTCAAAAGCTGCATGGGAAAATAGCCTCATGGCAAGGCCTAATGCATTAAATCTGACTGATCAATTTCCACCATATGTCAATGAGCCTGAATCACGCCTAGGGAACTCTAATAGATACAAACTAAAAATACGCTGATTGTCCTGTCTTCTAGATGTCATATCAATTAAACAATTTTTCTTCAAGCACAGCTCAATATGAGTACATAGGCTGCAGTTTAAAACGAAAAAAACTTTAATTGTAAAAATCCCAGTTCTGAGTTTTGAAAGTTTAAGAAGATCTTGTGTAGGCTTTCCTGGTTTTCTTTCACAGGAGGAACATAAAAAGGGCACCTATCAGCTGTCACACAATCCTACAGAGGCTCAGACAGCAGAATGGAATTTGGGTGTAACCAGTGCTAGACACTGGGGGGTGGGGGGAGAGTCAACCAATGCCCTTGCCGGCCTTATATGGTAACTGAACAAAGACAGTTAAATCAATAATTTCAAATACAGGAGTTACAAAAGTGGAAGTATGGGGTACTAGGGAATATAGGAAACCATGACTCTGTGAAGGAGACAAATAGGAACTAGAAAGGAATAAAGATAAACTATATCTAAGACTAAACAGAAGACACAAAAGGAACAAAACTCAAAACTTGGAAAGAATGAAAGAGACAGTACAGCTAAACTGTTAAGCACCAGAAATCAGACATAAAGTCTGAGGGCAAGCAAAGGCCAGATCAAACAGAATCCTGCAAACCATTTAAGGATTTTACACTAAAGTGAACAGAAAAATCATAAAACATTTGAAAACACATATGATTCAATCTACTGTTGTATAAAAACATCTCTCTGCCCACAGCACAGAGAGACAGTGCATATAAGGGGTAGAGGTGGGAGTGCATGGCTAGTGAGGCTCTCTGGGTAGTGCAAGAAGGGTACTAGACCGACTATGAGACAGAATCACCAGGACTGGATGAATACTGGGGGGAGGAGGTGAGATAGAGAAGGATAATTCGCAATTCTGTGGCTTGAATGATGACAGTGACCTATCGTGAAGTGGGAACACTGATCTGGGGAGAAAAAGATACTTTTAGCTTTGAACTGTCCAAAGAAAAAGTAAAACATATTTGGAATAGAGGAGAGATGTGTAAGCTAAACACAAACATTTAGAGTGTTTTTTGTTTGGTTTGGTGGTACTGAGGATCAAACCCAGGGCCTCGCACACACTAGGCATACACTCCAATACCGTATGCCCCCAACCTCCTAGAGTTCTTGATACAGAGTAACTGAAATCATGAAAGTACATCACAAAAATGCCTACATTCACTGACCTAGTAATTCTACTATTATAACTTTCTCATAGAGAAGTTCTCAGAGGAAACAAAAAAAAAGGACTTTTGTTGCATGTAAAGAAATGTCCCCTGCAGTGTTGTTGGAAATAATTTTTCTATTGGTAGACACTGAAGCTTAGCAATTATGGTATTTCCATTTGGTCGAAATTATAGAAACAGCAATAATTAAAATGAAAATATGGACTATTTGGAAAACTATTTATGTTAATATGTAAATTAAAATGCAGGATATTAAAATTTCTTCTTGATTTTGATTGTACACAATGAATGATTCACATTCATATTTTAACATGTATGAAGTAACAAACATATATGAAGTAAACATGAAATGTGTTTGTTAAATGATGAATAAGATCAAGAAGGAAAAATAAGCACTGTGGTGATAGTGAATTACAAATAATTTTCCCCAAACTGGAAATCCATATGCAGTAAAATGAAATTAAACCCCTATCTCTCACCCTGTACAAAAGTCGACTCAAAATGGATCAAGGATCTACAAATTCGACCTGAGACCCTTCACCAAATAGAAGAAAAAGTAGGCCTGAATCTCCATCACTTTGGCATAGGACCAGACTTCCTTAACAAGACTCCCATAGCCCAAGAAATAAAAACAAGAATCAATAAATGGGATAGATTCAAACTAAAAAGTTTTTTCTCAGCACAGGAAACAATCAATAATGTGAAAAGAGAGCCTACGGCGTGGAAGAAAATCTTTCCCACACACACTTCAGACAGAGCACTCATCTCCCAAGTTTATAAAGAACTTAAACTTTACACCCAAAATACAAAGAACCCAATCAATAAATGGGTTAAGGAAAAGGGCACACACTTCACAGAAGAAGATAACACAGGTAATCAACAAATATATGAAAAAGTGCTCATCATCCCTAGTAATTAGAGAAATGCAAGTTAAAACCACCCTAAGATTTCATCTAACTCCAATTAGAATGGCTATTATCAAGAACACAAGCAATAATAAGTATTAGTGTGGATGTGGGGAAAAAGGCACACTCGTACATTGTTGGTGAAGTTGCAAATTGGTGCAGCCACTTTGGAAAGCAGTGTGGAGATTCCTCAGAAAACTTGGAATGGACCCACCATTTGATCCAGGTATCCCACTCCTCAGTTTATACCCAAAGGACTTAAAATCAGCATACTACAGTGATGCAGCCACATCAATGTTCACAGCAACTCAATTCACAATAGATTGTGGAACCAACCTAGATGCCCTTCAATTGACAAATGGATAAAGAAATTGTGGTATATATACACAATGAAATATTACTCAGCCATAAAGAAGAATAAAATTATGGCATTTGCTGGTAAATGGACGAAGTTGGAAAATATCATGCTAAGTGAAATAGGCCAAGCCCAAAAAACCAAAGGCCGAATATTTTCTGATAAGTGAATGATGATATATAATGAGGGGGCGTGATGTGGGGAAGAGAAAAATGAAGGAACTTTGGATGGTGTAGAGGAAAAGGGTGGGAGGGGGTGGGGATGGAAAAACAGAATGAAACACAGTATTACCCTATATATGTATGACTACATGAATGGTGTGAATCAACACTGTGTACAACCATAGAAATGAAAACTTGTACCCCATTTGTACAATGAATCAAAATGTGTCTGTAAAAATAAAAAACATTTTAATAAAAAATAATAATTTTGCCAAATGCCTCTGTTGTCTATATTTTACTTTACTTTTGAAAAAAAAATCCTAACTTAAATGAGAATTTATATCAAATTGTTATCTGTGATCATTCCTGAGGTGTAAAATTGCAGTAAACTTTTGCTTTAAAGCTGATCTTTTCGTAATATTTGAACATTGTCCTATAGGAATAAATAATATCTATAATAAAATGAAAAAAAGCAAAAAAATAAAATCAGAAGATCCCCAAGATTTTTGTGCAAAGATTATATTGCTACTATAATTTTAAAAAACAAATAAACATTGACAGAATATAAATATGATAAATTATTAAACTAAAAAATCATATTTTCAAAGAATAGTCATGAGAAAACACATTTTGTTGAAACAAATGAATGTAAAACTCCAACAAAAAATATATACACATATTCTAAGTAAGCTCTGACTAAACAAACTAATATTAACAGATCAACTTAACAAAATACACACATTTAAAAATAGGAAAGAAAATTCACCAAAATTAACACACTTATCTCCAGTAAATAAAAGTAAAGTAAATCACTTTACTTTGTAACTTTATACTCTTGTATATACTTGATTTTTCCTTCAGTAAACATAAACATGTCTTACTTTTATAGTCAGAAAAGTTATTTTTAAAACATGGGTTTCAGCACCAAAGGACAAAAAAAAAATTTAAAAAAAAATCAAAATATATCAGATTCAATGGATGTGGTAGTGGTCTTCCATTCAGAATAAGATGAAAGTGGACTGGACTGGGAGTCAGGAAACTACCCTGCCATGTGAGTGGGCCTACCTGATAAGCTTCTTAACCAAAAAGAAATGAAAAATTGTATCATTTCCATTAAGTCATTCCAACTCCAAAATTCTGTGAATCATGGACTAAATGAATTAATTCATGTAAAGCATTCATAAAAATATCTGTGACACAGTATGCACCCAAAAGGGGTTGGATGTTATTTTGATTAAAAAATCTACAGAAAAGGAAAGATGTCTTGGTGATGACCCTTCTTCTCTAACCATGGATCATCTGGGCTGTTACTAGTGTGTCCATGTAAGGGGGCAGGAAATTTTTTCTGTAAAGGGCCATAAAGTATATTAGGCTTCATCAACTAAACCATCTCTCTGTTACAATTTCAACATTGCTTTGTAATTTTAAAACAGAAGTAGACCACGTGTAAATAAATGAACTTGGCTGTGTTTCAATAAAAGTTTTACCAAAAAATATGGCAGGTCAAATTTGGCCCATGGCCCACAGTTGGCTTACGCCCAGTCTAAAGACTACTAATAAAGGAAAGTACAGATGCTTCCCTAAGTGCCTATTGTGGAGTAATCTGATTGTTAGTGATTTTAAGATTTTTAAAACGATCTGTCTGCAGATCTAGAGGGAGATGGGTGTTATAATAAAGGGCAAAAAGAAAAAGATCTTAATAACCTCATCTTGCTAACCTAATAAGGAGGTGGCTTCCTCCTCATACCTTTTAAACTGCTTCCTCACTGCCACCTCCTTAGCCTTCAAAAATTAGCTGAAGTGGTCTAAGAAAGGCAAGTGCAGGATTTTAAACTGTGATTCCTTCAATAAGACCACAGTGAAAAGTACAAGTCTTGGAAACCCTTCTTGGTCTGCCTGTTGGCCCTAAATAACACACAGCTGTAGCATCACATTGCATCTGCCTTTTCTGCAACCTTGTGTCCCTTAGTAGCAACATTGCTCCTTGAGCAAATAACCTCTTCTCTCTGTACCTCTTTTCTTCACTTAAAAAATTACAGATTAATATGCAACTGTGAAGATCAAATAAATTAGAACAACTGGTTCAAACAGTGGCTAGTATACAGTGCTAAATAAATGTGGTTTAAAATAGCATCCAAGTGTAATTACAATGCACCCATTTAAAAAAGAACCAAAAAATAAAATATTACTCAATCCCACTCATATACATAACTTCCAGCACTAGATTGGAAGCATATTTCCTTTGAGGAGGCTACAATGCCACTTGTGAGTAATCTGATTATTCCTTGCCCCTGAATTCCGTGAATGTTTGGCGATAATGAATAGTAACATTTTGTTGGAAAACAAACGTTTGCAAACAACTGTCACACAAGGTGCTGTCAACTGAACCTGGTAAAGAAAACAGGGCCCCGACTACTAGACAGTTCAACTTCTGAGATCAAGAGACTGCCTCTGAACCCTGCAGAATTAGAACTTAGGTCCTGACATTCCCCCACTTAGTGCGTTTCACACTATTAAGACGGTCCCTACCCAAGTTTCTTAGCTGTAGGATAGGCTGGGGGTTCATTTATTCCATTCGTCCATTTACTGTCACCTTCTTAAGTTTATCCTCTGTGTCGGACTCTGAGCTGGGCTCCGGGGTTTGTAGTGCTAGTGGTCAGACTGTAGGCTGGGCCCGGCCGAGGTGCCCTGGGAGCCCCTGGTTCCAGGCGGCACGCTCAGGCAGCAATCCGGGGAGGGGGGCCGAGGCCGCAAGAGACTCTCCACACCAGCTCCGGCCCGCCGCCCCCAGCCGAGGCGCGCCGGGACCGCTCCGTTCCCCTCTCTGGACCCATCCAGCTCACCGTGAGATCTCGGGACTCCCCGCTGGGCGGTGTCTACGGTCCCAGGGGTGCATGGAGGTCCAGGACACAGGCTTTCCCCTCTGGGACCGGAAGAGCCGTGGCGCGGTCGGTAGTGCGTTAGCAGCGGTCTCGCACCTCATCGACTGCCTTTCTAGGAACTGGGAGGATCATCTCTATGGTGTCCTGTAGCCAGTGCGCTCTCAAAGCCCAGCCTGTAAGGTCAGCTGGTTTCCCTCCAAGCCCAGCGATGTTCGTGATGTCTCTCTAAAGATTAAGGCGGGCTGGATGGAACACATCCTTCAGGAAAATTGTAAAGGGCGGTTTTAAGGGGCTGGGGATATAGCTCAGTGGTAAAGTGCTTGCCTCGCATTCAGAGACCCTGGATTTGATCTTCAGCACTTACCCCCCCCCCCAAAAAAAAAAAAAAAAAAAGATCAAAGGACGGTGTCAGGGATGGAAAGGATGATGCTGGGTAGGAACTGGAATGGGCTATCTCAGCATCGAACTATTTTAAGCAGCATACTTTATCTGCTTAAAATAGCGCCCCCAAAGGGCTGGCCTAGCATGCGTGGCGCTAGGTTCAAATTACCAGCACCACAGCGCGCGCGCGCGCGCGCACACACACACACACACACACACACACACACACACACACACACACACACACACACCACCACCACCACCACCACCACCACCACCACCACCCCCCCAATCAAGAATTGTGAATGATCCTGGTATGTTAGAATAAAAGACAAACCCTGAATCTGGACCTAGAAAAAATGACCTCAAAGCAACATTTCTTATACATATATTATACATATTCTGCTCTAACATTGAATTTCCCTTGGCCCCCTGAAATCCCTATCCTGTTCCTGACCCTTGATTGTTTTTTCCAGGATTTGCCTTCTGGCATATTCTCCCTATCTTCTACCTACTCTCCCCCACCGTAGCCATCCAACACATACTGCTTCTTTAAAACCCAATGCTAATCCTGATGTGGCCACCTTGGTTGTTGCCTTCACAGGTACTCACGTTCCGTTATCACTCCTTATAAGTTATTTCAGCTGTATCCTCCTAACTAATGACCAGGTAAATACACACATATACATAAGTACATTATTATGAAGATATACACCTGTAACATTCCACCCAACCACAACTGTGATGGATCCATTGATCTCTGTGAAACTCTAACCAGTTATTATTGATGTCAGTTTCCCTCTTCTGTTAGATACAATTTTTGGAAACTTAGTTTTTCACCAAAGCAGATTACATAAAGAATACATTTGAGAATATATATTACTCATCTAAAGTTATAAACCCTTGCTAGTAACTCAGCTCTGTTCTCCAAAAAAATGACACCATATACAGAGTTAGATTAAAATGTTTTGAGGCCCTAAGCATTATAAAAGACATGGTGAGCCACCCCCAACCTTAATACACAATTTAAAAAATAAACAAATTTAAGGAATTAAATCAAGTTTTAAATTATAACTACTTCAATGCATTTTTTTGAAATATTCTTTTTTTTTTTTCTTCTACCCTAAAATTTGCTTAATCTACTACTTTTCTGGGCAAAACTGAACATGATGCACTAAGTAGAACTGCTTCTGTGAAATAAAATTCTTGATAACTTGGCCTTCTTCCCACAAAACTTGTAAAAACTATACACTTCACAAAGATACATATTGCTTCTCTATATGAAGCAAAAATGCACCTAAATTTACTCCCTTAAGAAGGTTATGTAAAGAAAACAGGGCACTGAGTTGTTATGGTTTGGATATGAGGTGTCCTCCAAAAGCTCCTGTTAATGCAGGGATATTCTGAGGTGAAATGATTGTCTTTGGAGATCTGTAACCTAATCAGTTCGCCCTAGTTTATGTGGATTTACTGGGTGATAACTGTAGGCCGGTGAGGTGCACCTGGAGGAAGTGGGTCACAAGGGGTGCGCCCTGGAAGTGTGAATCCTCTCTGTGGCCCCTTTCCCCTCTCTCTTCTTCCTTGCTGCCACAAGGGGAGAGTCCCTCTGCGGCATACTTTCACCATGATGTGCTGCCTCACCTTTGACTCAAAGCAGTGAAGGGGGCAATCTGTGGTCTGAGACCTCTGAAACTGTGAGCCCACAAAAAGCTCTTTATCTAAGTTGTTCTTTTCAGGTGTTTTGGTCACAGCTAGGAAAAAAACTGAATAAAACAAGCATTACAAGTTTGTCTCTAAAAACTAAGCAGCTATTCATACCCATGTCTTCCCACATCAGATTACATGTAGTGTTCAATGTAGAACATCATTTCTTCTCTCCCAGGAACGCAACTGCTAGAAACTCAACGTTAATGTGCAATGTACAGTGCAAAGGTCTACATCATCAAATGACACCTGACTCCATGAAATACACACTATTCAACACTACATGTTGCTTCTCTCTAGTTGAAGGGTTAGAAAATTATGACCTGGAAGCCAAATCCAGCCCACTGCTTGTTTTTGTTTTGTTTTGTTTTGCTTTTGGCTTTTGGTTTTTTGGTTCTGGATATGGGCTCAACCACTGAGCCACATCCCCAGCCCTATTTTATATTTTATTTAGAGACAGGATCTCACTGAATTGCTTAGCACCTCGCTTTTGCTGAGGCTGGCTTTGAACTTGCAATCCTCCTGCCTCAGCCTCCCAAGCCCCTGGGATTACAGACGTGCACCACTGCACCCAGCTCCACTGCTTCTTTTTAAAAATTCTTTTATTCTATTTTATTTTTCCACTGCTTGTCTTACAAAATATAATTTTATTGGAATAAACCATGACTGTGCATTCACTTTCTGTCTATGGTACTCCTACGCTGCAATGACAGTGGTGAGTAGTTGCTACAGAAATCATATGGCTTCCCAAAACTAAAATATTTATTATCTGACCCTTTACAGAAAAGGTTTACCAACCTTGTTGTAGTGGAATACAAATTTTGGTAACTCAGTTGCCCTCCCAAAGTAGCCTGCATGATACACTAATTGTTAAAAAAAAGTATTATAGCAAGCACGAGGCCCTTGGGTTCAATCCCCAGCACCGCAAAAAAAAAAAAAAAAAAAAAAAAAAAAGTATTATACTTCCTATGAAAGGGTTTTCTATGGTAATTTAGTTTTCCTTTTTTTGATTAAAATCTTTTATTTTTACAGACTGCATTTTGATTCATTGTACACAAATGGGGTACAACTTTTCGTTTCTATGGTTGTACACAATGTAGATTCACACCATTCATGTAATCATACATATACATAGGGTAATACTGTCTGTTTCATTCTACTATCTTTCTGTCCCCCACCCCCTTCCACCCCATTTTCTTCGACACCATTCAAAGTTCCTTCATTCTTCTCTTCCCCCGCCACCCCCTCGTTATAATTATTAAGAAGCAACATAAAGCTCAATGTACAGTCTATTTAGTAGATGTTTTCAGTTACCGAACTCAGCATACATTTCCTCCCCTTTTACTTTCTATTGGAACCTCATTTGGTTTGGTATTTGCATCTCTTCCATTCAGCCATGAACACCATAGAACACAAAAAAAAAAAAAAAAAAAAAAAAAAAAAACCTCTTGATTCACATAAGAATAGCACAACTCCTCTTGCATATGACTGTCTGAGGAATGGGCATATGACAGTTAGCTTTGCTTTTTTGATAAGCTACTCCGAGACTTAGTGGATTAAAACAATGAACACTTTTGCTTCTAATAATTCAGTGAGTCATGTAAGGTGTGTGTTTTCTAATCTGGGGTGTCTTAGGATGGGTTGTTTAGGATGAGATGGCCTGGATCACATGTCTTATCTCTGGTTGTCTGGTTGGTTGGGGGGATTCCTCAGTTGGGAAGGCTTGTCTCGCTCCATGTGGTCTTTCATCTTCCAGCAATCCATCCTGGGCTTCTGTAATTTGGTAGGTAGCCTCAGCGTTCCAAGAGTGGCAGAAGAGAGGAAGCCCCAATGGGCATTTTGTCAGCCTCTGCTTGCAACTAGTTTGCTAAGAGTTCCCTGACCAAAACAACTCACATGCTGAGCCTATGTTCCAGGGGTAGAGAAATAGAGTCTAGTACTATGTTACTTTTTGTCACTGTGACCAAAAGACCAATTCTGACTAAAGCCAACTTAGAGGAGTAAAGTTTATTTTGGCTCATTGTTTCAGAGATTTAGTCCATAGTCAGCTGAGTCCATTACTCTGAACCCAAGGTGAGACAGAAGAGCAGGTGGAAGGACACAGGGGAGAAATGCTGTTCACCTCATGGTGGCCAGGAAGCAAAGACAGGAAGGGGTTGCAGGGAAGATGCACCATTCCCGGTCATGTCCCCAGTGACCCACCTACTCCAGCTTCATCCCACCTGCCCACAGTTATCACCTAGTTAGTCCATTCAAACTAGGATGAACCTTTGAACAATTCTCCATCAACACAGAAGCTTTTGGAGGACACCTCATAACCAAACCATAACAACTACTTACTGTAAAGAGCTACAAGTCTCACTGTGAATAGTAGTACACACAGAGGTGTGAAGAATGTGCAGCCATTTTTTCAATCTTTCCAGAACATATATCACATTTTGTGCTTGGGAGAGAGAAAGGAGGTTCATGGCAAGGATATTCAGCATTCTGAATGAACACCCAAAAAGCAGTTCTCTCTTGTAGCAGACCAAGTTATTATTGACTGTAAGAACCAGAATACTGACACCATCTTGCTCTTTTTGTGGAGGTGAAGGGAATACATAGAAGAGGGTGAGGCCAAGAATTCAAAGCAAAGCAGAGCCTGAGCCAATTCAGAAGCCAACCCACCTTTGGTTATCCAGTAATCCCAGCCCAAATATTTCCTTCTTGATTACACTATTTTGAGTGGGGCTTTCAATTTTTGGAAGATGAAAACCTTCTCTAAACTTTCCACTTTTAATAGTACTCCCCTAGGTCATATTAACACAATATTGACTATTGTGCTTCACTGGGAATGAAACTGATAAACATCACCTGTAATCATCTTCTGGTCAAAGTTGATAAATTACTAGGATATTAAAGCAATTGCAGTATACCAGCACAAAAATCCACCCATCTCAATGAAAAAAATTTCTGACCAATGAACAATGGGATTATATACAGATTTATGAACTCATTCAGCCTCATCCAGAGTATAAGCATCAGTGCTTAATTAGCATAACCATCATGAACTTCCACTTTTCTAACAAAAAAACTCCTCAGGATGCTCAAAGAATTTCTCTATTATGTATTTCCTTGCCTGGAAAATAAATAAATTCAGCATTTGTTTACATCAGGGGATTGGCAAATCAAAGCTTATAAGCCAAATTCCACAGTTCCAGAAGAGGTCTTCAGACCATACTTCCATGCAAGAACAAAGGAAATTATTATATTTCCAAATCCATATAAGTGACAGTTGAGGACCTTCTACCTAAACTTTGTTGGGGAAATATAATCAAAAACAAAACCTTCTCCCAATCCAGAAATTCCCTCCTCAGAAGCAGAAGGGGAAGAAAATACATTTATTATTGAATAAGCATTAAACAAAAATGTAATGCACACCATGGGCAATCCACTAAGAGATTGCAAAGACAAAGAAATGACATCCCCTTATATAACCAAGTAGAGACTATGTCTAACAAATGTTTTTAAGATATTCTTCAAATCAAAGAACTTACAGCATCTTTTGTCACACATAGTTCATCCTAACTTTATCATGCTAATTAAGGTGATCTATGAGCTATGTTAGCTAATTGGCTTTATCCAGAAGAAAATCTTCTCCATTTTGGCAGTACTAGGGATAGAACCCAGGGCCTTGCATATGCTAGGCAAGCACTCTCTCAATGATCTACATCCCAGACCATTTTAAATTTAGTTTTAAGAGTCTTGGTCGGGTGTGGTGTCACACATCTGTAATCTGTGTCTCAGGAAAATGAGGCAGGAGGATTGAAAGTTCAAAGCCAGCCTCAGCAATGGTGAGGCACTGAGCAACTCAGTGAAACCCTGTCTCTAAATAAAATACAAAATAGTGCTAGGGATATGGCTCAGTGGTCAACTGCACCTGAGTTCAATCCCTGGTACCCACAACACCCCCAAAAGAAGAAGAAAGAGTCTTGCTAAGTTGCCTGGGCTGGCTTGAACCTGTGATCCTCCTGACTCAGCCTCCCAAGTACCTGGAATTACAGGAATGTGCCACAGTGCCCAGGCTCATCTTCTTATGACTGAAATAGTTTTGCCACGCAGAGTGAAGCACCCATCAAAGTTAAGCTATCACCTGCTAGAAGAAAGTGGGTGAGTGAGGTACAATCTCTCTTGATAACTGCATTTCAAAGAGATGGCTCCAAGGTTCATGAGAAAAGCATTGCTGGATTTTAGAGCTGACAAAAGGCCAACTGTCAAAATCTCTACCTGGTCTTCAAATTTATATATATATATATATATATATATCAAAAAAATTAGAAAGTACTTCCAGTTACAGGTTTACTAAGTGAAATACCTTGAGAATAAGGAAGGGAGAAAAATCTCTTATTTTCAACAGGGAAAATTAATTTTTAATTTGTATTAATTAATTAATTAATTAATTATTAATTAATTTTTAATTTGTATCTGGCCTTACATGTTCTTTTTAAAAAGATCTTTTCAAAGATGAATTAGGTAAAAAAAAAATCTCATTACAAATCAGAACTTACAGAAAATATTTGCATTGGCTTTTGATGACAGTAAATAACCAGCAGTGTTAGGAAGTTTACTATCGTTGTGACAAAAACACCTAAGAAAAACAACTTAAAGGAGGAAGAATTTATTTTGACTCAGTTTCAGAGGTTTCAGTCCATGGCAGAACATCATGGAGAGGTGCACATGCCAGAACAGAGTGCTTACATCATGGTAGCTGGAAAAGAGAGACAAAGACAGACACAGAAGAAGGGGCTGGGATTCCACTATACTCTTTGAGGTCTCACCCTAAGTGACCTACTTCCTCCTGAAGTTTCTACTACTAGCTGGAGACCAAGGCTTCAACACATGAGTCTTTGGGGGCATTCCAGAGCCAAATTAGAACATTAGCTTTCAATCCCAATTAAGTGAAATGTTATTCCAAAAAAGAACTCCATTATTTTTATTGGAAGACTTGTATAACAAAGGCATACTAATTGCTATTACAGTTTAAATTTCATCAACAACATGTTATGGAAATTTTTTTCTGTTGAATTCACACACACACTCGTGCACACAAATATATTTTGGTGCTAGGTATTGAACCCAGGGCCTTGTGTATGCAAGACAAGCACTCTACCAAGTGAGTTACATCCCCAGTCCCTTTACATGTATTATTTATAATTTATATGTATTATTATATTGAATATATTTAAATATTTGGCTCTTTACAGAAAAAGTGTCAACCTCTGGGCTATAGTCCACACAGCCTTTTGTCTATATTAATATGATTTTACTATTTAATACTTGAATACTTAACATTCAAAAATACAGCTTTACTGTTTCAGCAAATTCTGGTATGGGAAGAAAAATTTCAGATCACTTTATTATTCAATTCAAGAAATTCCTGGAAATTCATTTATCTAAATTCATAGTTGAGACTACTCCACTATATCCAGTCAAGATAAAGATGTCCCTTCTCAGAAGAGTAATTCATTCAGCTGGGCTCATCAGTTTTTTTAAGGGATGATTTAAAATCTTTACCTTGTTGTATCCACCAATCCTAAATTACTGTATCACAAACTTTTACCCAATCCCAGTCATGATCAATCCTTCAGCCCTAACCAGAATGTAACAGACCAGCTCCTTACAAGTTGTCCTTAACAGAATTATTTTCGCCTCTTCCTCCTAGACCTTTAACAACCCACTGCCTAATCCTTCAATGAGGCGTTCCTTTCTCCTAGTATTCTAAATTCTGGGAGGCTTCTGTAATGCCACTTCTTTTCTTTGGTTCTGTGGTAAACTGCATTTATTGTGCCACTCAACAAATGCAAGGGCTGGGGATGTAGCTCAGTGGTTGAGTGCCCCTCAGTTCAAATTCCTGGTATCAAAACCAAAACCAAAACCAAACAAACAACAACAATAAAAATGCAAAGCATATGAATTGAAGAAACATGATGTCTCTCTGAAAAAAGTTATAGGAGGCCCATTTTGATGTTCTGGGGAGCACAAAAAAGGACACTTGAGTCTCTAAAGAGGAAGACCTTCCCCAGCATTGAGATTTCCTGCCCATTGCTCACTGTACCCCTTTCCTCTTCTATAAAGGCCCTACGATAGAGATTTGAGTTTGTGAAAAGGTGCCTCCCTTTTTCAGGGCCAGTTTTGAATATAACTGATTCTTCTGCCAGCACCTGTCTCTTACATCTTTTCGTTAAATGGTGGGGTAGCACAGACATTTGATTTTAGTAACAAGATTTCTTCACTGAAAAATCTGGTTTAAACCAGATTTCTCCACCAAAGCTTAAAAGTATCCTGCCTTTGATCTCCCCTTCTAGATCTAAGACTGTCACAGTAGAAAGCAAAATACCTGACTTCGCCAGATCAATTTGAAATAGGGAAGTGGGAGGAAAGGGAAATATACATAATAAACTTTAGAATCCTGCAGGAAAGGAAAAGCTCACAAAGTTCTGGCATAAATAAGTAACCTATAGACTGCAAACACATCCTGTGGCAAGAAATTACAGAGTAAGTGCATGTGTTGCTAACTACTGGGTACATGTAGAGAGGGAAGGAATTTAACTGCTGGGTGCAAGTAAAAGGGAAATGATCTGAACAAGTGTCAGAACTATTTGTCTGCACAAAGGCACTATGCCTCTTGGGTCCCATGTAGAAAAGTATGTATAGTGAAAAAGTACATACCAACATGGATTTGGAGCTCATCATGCATCTCTCCCTTTCAAGGATACCCACACTCTATTTTTATGTACCCCTTTGTTGTCCTTATCATCTTCTTTTGCACCTTGATTACTGACATGTCCTGAAATTCTTTTCTGTGGCAAACATCAAGAACCTGCCTGGGGCCAGATGCAGTAGCATTTGCCTTTAATTCCAGAAGCACTAGAGACTGAGGCAGAAGGATCGTGAGTTCAAAGTCAGCCTCAACCAACTCAGCGAGTCCATCACAAAATAAACAATAACAAATTTTTTTAATAATAAAAAATAACAGCGAGTCCATCACAAAATAAACAATAACAAAATTTTTTAATAATAAAAAATAACAAGGGTTGGGGATGTGGCTAAGTGCTTAAGTGCATCTCAGTTCAATCCCTGGTGCCAAAAACAAAAACAAAAACAAAAACAAAAAACTCAGTAGTAGAGTGCTTGCCTACCAAGGACAAGGCCCTAGGCTTAAAACGAAACAAACCTGCCTGGGTCCAGTTGCGATCCCCTTGTCTTTTGGAGGTATCTCAGAACCCTGTCTGGTGACAAACTGGTAATTTTGGTGGTCTCTTCAGGAATTCAGAAATCTAGCCCACTCTCTTAGTTAACCTGGGATGTCACAATAAAATAGGCTAGGATGCTTACCGTTCAATCCCAAGGCTGCAACGGCCCCAAAGTGTTTTCCAATCCCAAAGAAAGGACATGGAGGACTCAACAGAGAGGATTTAGACTTTTTTTTTCAATTTTTAGTTGTAGGTAGACACAATACCTTTATTTTTATGTGGTGTTGAAGATCAAACCAATGGCCTCACACTTGCTAGGTGAGTGCTCTACTACTGAGCCACAACCCCAGCTCAGGTTTTAGACATTTTATTACTTACTCACTCCTTGGTGGTGGCAGGCTGGGATGCCACGGAAGGCCACTCTGCCTATAAGCTGAGGGAATACATACAGGATAGGTGGCATGCCCGTTGTTCAGGTGAACTTTCTTCAGACGTTTTATGAGTACATTCCTACATTCCTAGGTCACTCTCTTTCTTTCCCAAGGATTGGAAGTAAGGGAAGTGGCCGGCTCCCCATCCCCATTTCCCTGGTTACATTCTTTTGGAGGCCTTATCTCACTGCAAGCTTTCCAGGCACTGATTAGTGTTTAACCCAACACTTAAATATTGGAAGTGTATTTTCTCATAGTTCTGGAGTGGTAAGTCCAAGATTAAGAAGCTGGCTGATTTGGTTTCCGGGCTTGGAGATGGCCACCTTCTGCCTATGTTCTTACTTGGCAGGGAAACAGAGACACAAAGGAAGGAGGAAAGCAAGCTATCTGTGTTTTTTCTTATGAGAACACTCTTTCCATCATGAGGTTCTTTCTCTCATTATCTCAACTAACCCAAAATTCATTCCAAAGGCCTTGTCTCCACATAACATCACATTGGGGATTAGGGCTTCAACACATGAATTGAGGGAAGAGACACAATTCAGTCCCCAGCACCCACCATCTCAAACAATGTTAAGTGTCATCTCTAAGGTTTGGCAGGGTGGTGAGCTTGAAGAAGCTTGGTTCTCTGAGGAATCTAGGTAGCAGAGCCACCAGGCCAACTCCAGGTTACCTTTGAACTTTTTAGAATTACAGACAAATTTCTACCTTCATGTGCCACTGTTCTTATTCTCAGACTGAATTTAAAAAAAAAAATTTACAGACTTCATTTTGATTCATTGTACACAAACGGGGTACAACTTTTCATTTCTATGGTTGCACACGATGTTGATTCATACAATTCATGTAATCATACATATATATAGGGTAATATCTGTCTCATTCCACCATCTTTCATAGCTTAATTTTAAACCAATACTACTACATGAGAAAACAAACTGGTGAGCCTGCGACTAGAGAGCATAGGTGATTGATGTTCGTGATGAGGGTCTCCAAGCCATGAGAGTGGATGCACTGTTTCCCAATACACTGCTGGGGGACCAGTCAGTTATTTATATCACTTGGCTAGGGGACAAGATACTTTGGCCTGGACAAAAGACCCTCTGACAAATCTTGGCTATTTAAGCTACATTGTTCTAGGACCCTCTCCAAACCAGGGATACCTAAATGTTTTGACTGTTGTCCCAATGACACTACCCGCTTTCCCACTGAGGGCTGACCCTCTCCTCACCCTCTTGAAAGTACTGCCAAGTCCATCCCTGTGGTGGACTGGGTGCCCAGAGGCCAGACTCTGCAGTACTCACTCTGCCTGTTCCAGCCCCTTTTCCACCACTTAATGCCTACCTGTGGGCCATCTTCCTCACCTCTGCTTTATTGGCCCTGTCTGTAAATTGACAATCTACCTTGGGATGTTGTGTGGGTTAAATGAGTAAAACACATCAGTCGTACAGAGTTAAGTGCCCGGTAACTGCCATGTGAAATAAAACGGCTATAGCTGGGTGTGGTAGCATGCACTTATAGTCCCAGTTTGTCAGGAAGCTGAAGCAAGAATGCTTGAACCCAGGAATTTGAAGCCAGCCTGGGCAACATGAGACCCTGTCTCAAAAATAAATAAATAAATAAAATAGCAGTTATTAATTTGCTTTCCTCCTGAGATATGGTTCAATAGCGCTTCCGCCAGGAACTGCAGGGGAACCTATAAAGCCACAGAAAACTACTGCCTTCCTTTATAGAAGGCAGTGGGTATGGTGCCATTTCAAGTCATAGCAACCTCCAGTTTCAGGAGGGGAGGGAGGGGTCCTCTCAAGGGAGGCTCAGTAAGCACTGGGACCCCTCAGTCTCCCAGCTCTGGAGGGCTGGTGCAGGACAGGGCTGGGCCAAGTAGAAAACCCACAGGACATTCATCCTGCTCCTTAGAAAGATCATGGCAGTGTTGTCAGGAGGGGTCTAGATTTTGCCAGTTATCTGTTTCCTGAGACATTCTCTCTAGCCCAAGGGGTCACAGATTCATTTCTCCATCCTCAGCACCATGACCCCTTAGACCATATTCTAAACAGATGCTACCCCTCGGGACCTGAGTTATGCCTTCACATTCTCCTCCACGACCTCTTTCTTATCCCCTCATCAGTCAAGGCCTCTGCTTTTTATTCTCTTAAGTTTCCACCAAAGGACAAGGCTCTAGAAGGAGCAGCAGTTCTGCAGCCCCTCTCAAGGACATGGTGGCCCAAGTGTAAGGCAGTCAGCAGGAACTGCACTCACATTGAACTGTGGAAGTAAAAATGTTTTCCCCATCAACCACGTAAGGCTTGGGTTTCTTTTATCCATGCTTACCCTGACTCCAGCAGAAAAATGACAGGCCTGTGCAATCAGGTAGCCCTATAATGGTCGTGAAAGCTTGCAGGCCTCATTGCATCCCAGTCAGACAACAGGTTAGGGATTTGTCCTGATTGGAGGTGAGCAGTAGGGCTATCCCAGACGCCCCTGTTCCTTGCCATGAGGTCTGGAAGAACAATCTTGCCCTCAGGACTGCCTTGTTCGTACCCCTCTAACCTAAGGCCAGAGAGAGCAGCTGGGTAGGACCCAGGTCCCAGAAGAAGCTGCCTTTTCCCTTCCTACCCTTCCCTTCACTTGAGCCACTCCTCCAAGCTGCTGCATCTTGACCCACATGTCTCTACTCTTCCCCTATCTGGCCCCAGGCCCAACACTCCTCCCCACCCTATCCCCAACCCCTGCAAGGTGCAGCCTCCTCCCTCCCCTTCCCTTTGCTTCACACCTCAGGCTCAACTGTGCTGCACCTGGCCTGCAAGTGCATCCATGGCTCCATGAGCCCATGTGGCAGGGTAGCTGTAAGCTTCTGGCTGGCAGCTCTAGGAAGCCAGCTGCATCTTTGTGGTCCTGCTCATTCTTCCTGCTGCAAACCTAAGGAAGAGGGGTGGGAGGAGGACCAGACCACCTCAGTTCTTACTCACTGTGATTGCCTGGTGGACTTATTAAAAGACCAGATGAAATCACGGTGGAATGTATCACCCTGAGAAGTCTATGACCTGACATTAAATCTTCTGTGTGCGCAGTGCTGGGATGGAATCCAGAGGCTTGATGTGCTATGCAAGTGCTCTACCACTGAGCAACACTCTCTGCCCAACATAAAATATCCAAACAGCAAAAAGCAAACAAACAATAAACTGGAGAAAATATTGGTGACACATATGCCAGATAAGAGTAATTTCTTTACTATATAGAGAAATTTTACAAAGCAGTTTTTAAAAAGAACAACAGGAAAAACTGCTAAAGAACACAAGTAAGCAATTCATAGAAAAAGAAATACACATATGGGTTTCAAGCTTGGGATCTAACCAGCTTCACTCATAACTAAATGCAAATTAAAACATGAGAGCATCTTTCATTTATGAGATCAGAAAAGACAATAGTTTCATAGAGGACTCAGGAAATTGGGCATTTTCATACACTTAACTGGGAACTGCATTTCCAATTTCAATTGAAATACCAAATGCACCTGCCCTTTTATCAATTTATCTTGCAGATAAGTCACACACATACCAACAACTGTGCAGGGATATTCAGCACAGCATTGTTTGTAACAGCAAAAGACAGAAAAGAATGTACCAACAACAGGGCTCTCTATATGAATTACAGTATTCATACTATAATTGGAGCATAACAAAACAGTGAAAATAAGAATGAGGTAGATTATATAGGCCAATATGAAACCATCTCCAAGACACATTAAATGTAAAAAGCAAGGCTAAACATTGTGCACCCTACGCTCCCATTTGGGATCTTTAAAGAAGGGAATATGCAACATTGTAAACGCATGGACATGGACTACCCCTCGAAGGATGCTCAAGAAATTTACCAATGGCTATTTCTGGGGTAGGAGACCGATTTGATTGGGAGGAAATCTTACTTTTCTTTTTATCCCTTTGTACTATTGATCTTTTCATCAGAGGCAAGCATTGCACTTTCACTTTTTAAAGATTTTTTTTTTTTTTTGGTACTGGGGATTGAAACCAGGGTGCTTTACCACTGAACTACATCCTCAGCCCTCTCTCTTTTTGTCAGGGTCTTGTAGGATGCTGAGGTTGACCTTGAACTTGTGACCCTCCTGCCTCAGCCACTGGAGCTGCTGGAATTACAGGTGAGTGCCACCATGCCCAGTCGCACTTATAAGAGAGCACTACTAGTTGAGGACAGGTAACCCTGGTGAGGCACTAAGACACTGCGAGAAAGGGCACAGGCTTTGGTATCAGAGTTGTTCTAATTCTGACTCTGACTAATGGCTTTGAAATGAGGATGGTAGACATCCCTCCTCAGGTGAGGATTAGATGAGATAAATCACATTTAACGCTGAGCACAGAGTCTGGCACAAAGGAATCCCCTCAACTAATCAGTGCTTACAACCTTTCTTTTGGTTCAGCAGGTTGACTTACCTTGGGGGTACCCAAGTCCCTGGAGGGAAAACACCAATGAGATTAAAGGCATCCAAGAAGATAGGATACTGATGTGGGCTGGGGTAGTCAGGTGGCCTTTGAGGACTTGGGTTACCACCTCCTTCACTCTCAGCCCTTCTCAGCTCCAGAGTGGCATTAGCTACTGTGAACACAGGGCAGCTCCAGAGGCCCAACCATGGCTTCTCAGACCTCAGTGTGGCCCCATCTTTGTTATGTAACAGGTCTGTACCTGGGTTCTATCTTGGAAATTTGATGCTGGATTTTCTATGCCTCTTAAAGTTCTACTCATTTTATCATCAAAACATCAATCTGCCCCTTTCTCTTTGTGCCCTACCAGTGGCTGGGTCAGTATTCAGTGGTTTTTCTTGAAAGAGGAGAGGAAAAAAAAAAAAAAAAAAAAAAAAACCTACCCACCACCAGTATCATCTACAGGAATCCTTTCCCCCAACATCCCCAGACCAGCCTCCACACTCAAGCCAGAATGTTATGAACATATTCCCTGCTGAACTTCACCTGGCATTAAGTCCTTGGTAACTGGGCACCTTATTAATCCAGACTCTTATTATTGTTTTTCTTCACAACCCAGTTCATGCTTAAGAAAGTCTCACCACTCTGAACAAGCCATATTCTTTTCCTTTTATTAAACCTTTTCCTTCCAGATAATAAAAGTAATTCAGGCTCACTATAGGAAAGACCATGTAGGAAAATCTAAGCACTAAGCACTTACCCCAGTCTAACCACTAACCAATTTTTCCTTTCAGTCTTTTCTATGCATGTACATTTTAGAAAACAGCTTTGTAGAACTTTGATACCTTGCATTATTCATTTACTGTTACTCTGAGTATCTTCTTGTTATTATTATTCTTGCTGAGGGTGATAAAATGAAGGAGACAGCTGATCAACCTGCCAAACCCCAGAGAAGGCAGGCAAGAAGGGAGAAGTAGGATTAACCGGAAGTTTGTTGTAGTAACACACAACTCCCTTTTCTCCCACTTTAAGAGAAGCACTTAGCAACATCTGAACCCACACAAAAATATTAAAGGATCTTTTGCCAAGGAAATGTAAGCACTTCAAGCAAAAGATTCTGCATTCTGGTATTTAGAAGTTTCCAGGGAAATAGTTTGCTCTCTATCAGTCACTCCAGAAGAAAGTCTTCAGTGGGTAAATCCTTCTACAGAGGTCTCAATTGTGCCTTTTTAAAAAAAATGTTTAGATGGGGTCTTGCTATCTTCCCATGCTGGCTTTGAATTTGTGGACTTAAGTGATTTTCCTGTCTCAGCCTCCCAGGTAGCTGAGATTACAGATGTGTGTCACCATGTCTAGCTTTCAATTGAAATTTTAACACATGCATGTGTGTGAGAGAGTAGTGCCAGCACATACATGAGGAAAATCCCCAATGTGAGTAAACAAACTAAACAAAAAAGGACTCAGGGGCAGGTACGTGAAGAGGGTACATGTGTCAGAAAAAACTTTTAAGAAAAACCTTCTAAGTAGAATACTCAGAGAGGGACTGAGGGGTATATCTCAGTGGTAGAACACTCACCTAGCATGTGCAAGAACTGGGTTTCATGCCTAACACTAACAAAGAAAACAACAACAACAAAAAGAGAACTTTGAAAGGTATCCGTAAAATGAGAATAGTATGTTACAAAAAAAAAAGAGAGAGAGAGAAAGAAAAAGAAACATACAAAGAGAAAAGGCTCTTAGGAATTAAACTAATTGCCATAGAAATTTTAAAACAAATCTTAAGAAATGCTGAAAAATAATCAAGATATGTCCCCCAAAGGTGGCACAAGACAAGGAAGCAGTTGAGGATCAATCCAAAAGGTCCAACATTTTATTGACAGGAATCCACAAAGAGTAAAAACAGAAAAAAAAAATTGTGAAGAGGGACCTGTCATGTAAATAACAAGAAATCTTCCAAGAGAAATACCCAAGTCACTATACTGAAAATTCTCAATGCATTAGGGAACTGAATACACCAAGGAAAAGATAAGACTTTAAAACTATAGAGGCATGGGGGTGTGGGAACAGATCACTATAATATAAACACTACTGATTCTTCAGGGAATAATAATCAGGCTGAACTCAGACCTCTCATTAGCAACAGTAGATGTTCTAAGTCAGTGATGTTATAATCTCTTCTGAGGAAATTCTTCCACCTAAAATTCAAGATTCAGTCAAACTACCAATCAAGTATGTCTTAAAAGTCTGAGACAGACAAGGACTCAACAACTTTGCCTTCCATACACTCTTTGCCAAATTACTTGAAGATGTGCTGCAGTGAAATGAGGGAGTAAAGACAGTAAGCAAAGAGGGCACCCATGCCAGACTAGAGCAGGAGGCTTAAGTACCTGGAAGGGAAATGTACAGGGAAGCGGAGGAGGGGTACTCAACAGAGTTATCTAATTGGATGGAGAATTTGTAAATGACCAAAGTGCTAAAAGCAAACAGTACAAAGTGAAAAGAAAGACAAATAGAAACTTCAGTGAAAACAAAAAGCTGTCCCAAAAAGGAAATACAAAGTAAAGGTCTAGATTCAACAATGTTTATGTGATCATAACATTCATACTGTTTACTTTTTAGTATTATTTTTTAATATAATTTTTAGTTGTAGGTGGACATAATACCTTTATTTAAAAAAATTTATGTGGCGCTGAGGATTGAACCCAGGGCCTCACGTGTGCTAGGCAAGTGCTCTACCACTGAGTCACAACCCCAGCCCCCATACTGTTTATTTTTAAATTTCAGACAAATCAAAGCATAAAAGAATATGGTTACAGAACAGTATTTTAGAATTATCAGACTTGCCAATGTCAAAGGCAAGGATGTAGAAGACAAGGGAAGAATATATCGAACATTGTATACAAGAGGGAACTGCTATACTGTTCATAATTAAATGAAATATGTAAATATAATTTATTTTTGATTATAAAATTTCTTATGGAAATTAATTTTTAAAAAAACCTTTTAATTACCCACCTTCTATTATCCAAGGATACCTATGTTTAAGTCTACCCTCTAGAATTTACCATCTGTATGGCTGTGAAAAAGTCACTAAGCCACATACTTTTTTTGTATCTCCTTCAGGTAACTAGTCTAAATACTTTTTAATAGTAGTCAATATAAGTAACAACACAAGTTGAGAACTGTACTATATGTAATTTTGAATCCAAAAAAAATTTTTTGTATTAGGGATTGAACCCAGGGGCGCTTAAACCACTGAGTCATCTGCAGCCCTTTTTAATTTGTATTTTGAGACAGGGTCTTGCCAAGTTGCTTAGGACCTCGCTAAATTGCTGAGTCTGACTATGAACTCGAATCCTTCTGCCTCAGACTTGAGCTGCCGAGCAGACATTTTTTCACTTTAAAATTGAAAATCTGGATACATACTACATCATGCTTTCTTATACTTCTAAATATATTTCATACGCCCTTGTCCACAGGACAGTAAAAGGTTTCCCAGAGAAAGGGATTTAAACCAAATCTTAGGGAAGCTAGGAGGGGTTGGGTAGGAGGAAGTGGTGGTAATGTGATAGAGGCACTGTGGAAGGCAGGAGCAAGGCACAGAGAAGAGCAAGCACAAGCCTCTATGCTGCAGCAAAAGGTATGAGGAAGTAGAGAAAAGGCCGGGAAGATTATGAAGAGCAGAGCAAACCATGTCACGGGTCCTGACACTTTCACATGAGACACAACAGGGTTAGTTGACCTTGTTTGCTTTGGCACTCCAGGATCTTGCACAAGTTGTGTCAAAGAGGACCCACACTGTTTTCTTAATGGACAAGAGATACACAGGAAACTAGAACGCCTCCTGGGAATCTCATCTGGGTCCTCCACATAGTGGATGTAATGCCACAGGGAGGGAACTGGGAACAGCAAGATTTAAAGGTTGTATTTGGCAATATTCAAGAGAGATAACCATAATCTGACCTCCATTTAAAAAAGCCTCATGGGTGATTATGCAAATGCAACTTCAGGTGAGATGTTAATCCCTACAGGATTTATGGATTTCCTTTAGGAAGTCTGTATGACACTACAAAGGAGCATGAAGTTGAATAGGCATTTCTTAGGAAGTGCATTCACAATCTGCATGAGATTCTTAAAAGAGCTGCAACTCCAAGAAGGTTAGGAACACTGGATGAGGGAGCAAGTGAACTGTCAGATGTGCAAGAGGGACAACTGCCTAGGCAAGGAAGGAGATTCAGAGCAAAGACACCTATTCTGGAGCCAGCAAGTATTCATGGATATTGGTTCTGAGGTAAATATGTGTATATGTGTGTTCATATTAGGGGCTGATGAAGTCTTTCTCCTGTGTCTCAAACTATCTGTAGTGATTTCATTATCAGTCTTGCATCATTGTGCTCCACTTAACACACATCTAGTGGTTTCATTTGAGACAGATTTCCTAGTTGTTTGTTTTGTTTTGTTTTGTTTTTGCAGTACTGGGACTCTACCACTGACTTACAACCCCAGCTTTTTATCTGAGACAGGGTCTCACTAAATTGCCCAGGCTGGTCATGAACTTGTAGTAATCCTTTTGCCTCAAGTTCCCAAGTAGTGGAATGATAAGTGTGTGCCACCATGTCCAACCTCCTGCTCTGTTAGCACAGGCCTAGCACAGAGCTCTTTGATAACTAAAGTCTGATAACTCTCAGCAACTTTGGGAAATGAAACTTTGGAGTTCTCAACCACTTCTAACAAGACCAGCCAATGGAGAAGGGAGATGACCCAAAGGAACAGGAAAACTTAACCCAACTTTGACAACAAACACTCTTCCCCTATTAGAAACTGTAAGGAAAATCACAGGTTGTAATTTATTTTGAAGGTTGTAAATAAATTGGGAAGAGTTGTTGTTAGTAATCTACTTGGTTCACACCATTTGGGTAGGACTGGAGGTTCTGAACCTGGGTATGGGATTGCGGAAACCCAGATCTGAAGATAAAATTAAAGTAGAAATGTAAAAAGTCATAATACATACATAAAAGTGTGGTATGCAAAACTTGGTTTGCTCATATAAATTAAAATGTTTGGTATATTCACTTAAATACAAATAAGGTCACATAATCCAAACAACTAGTTTGGCAGGGGCACTAAAGGACACCTAATCCAGCTAATTCAGAATAAGTGTTCTGTTTTGCTAACACTACATACACAGATCCTTACAATGGAACCTCCTTCCCATCTTTGATCATACATTCTAAGCCTGTAGTGGTTCCCTCCAGGGTTTTAAAAAAAAATGAGGCATGGATGTGGCAAGTTTTTAAAGTACCCTGGGTGACTTCTAACATGCAACCAAGGTTGAAAACCATTGCTCTACTTCAAGCTTGGATGAGTGAATCCCATACCTAGCTTTGCATCAGAATCACTGGGTGACTTTCCATCCAAGAATGGAAATCTGTAGCTAGGATATTACAATCATCCATGAATATAGGATGTGAAGTTAAAACACATTAACTTGTTGTAATGGTCATAAAGTATTTTGGTCTCTTGGTGGGTCAACTTCACAAAGCCATCTCAAATCCTCAGGCTTGCTCTCTTGACATTCTGAGCTACCTGATCAGGCAGGGAGGAAAGAACTAACTTATTCCTAATCACAGCAGAGAAACTTAAGTGTTATCCTTGGGTCTTTGCTCCTAGACAGAGGGCAGAACAATCACCGTTAGGGTCAATGAGGACATCAGTGTTTTTGAGTCCTACTTTTGAATTCTTTTGATTTCTTATATGTGTATCTCTATAAATAGAATGAAACTGAGAAACAATGGTGCATGTACTTTGACAAAAGACTTCTAGAAGCAGAAAAAAATGTAACAGGAAAATAATAAGCTTTCTTCTGTATGCCTTCTGTACATTAAAGTGCTCTGTAAACTAGAAAACACTATGTGATTTATATTATTTAGTCTTACAGAAAAAAGACAATAAAAGCATAGAACTTCTTGATGAGAGCTGCACTAGATTGCTTATCACCAGACTCAATGTTTCTAATTATTGGAATGCTATTGGAATGTGCTGGAATTGGGTAAGGAGATAGACCCAGAAATCAGGTGACCAAAATTCTAGTACTAAATTTGCTACTACTGGTCACACCACCTAAAACACACCCAAATCTACCACCTCAGCCTTCTCACCTGAAAATGAGACTACATACCCTTTTCTCAGGTTCCCTCACAGGTCTGGATAAAGATTACAGATAGCAGCAGGTCCCAGAACTGGATGCAGGCAGTCACTTCTTACTTGGCCTCATGTTGCAGACCACTTTCAAGTAAATGAGAAAACAACTCTGCAGTGTTCTAAGGATGAAGGTAATGGTCTATGGGAAAGCATGAAATCATTGCCAGGTATCATCATTCTATACATGAAGGCAAACAACAAAGTATAAGTTTTACATAAATACAAGGCAGTGTTATTACAGAACTCTACCTATTGCATAGTTTTATGAATAATTTTCCCAGGAATCAGGCTTAACAAGAAAGATCTCTTACCTTACCTTAGCCAGTTTCTTCAACCTTCTAGAAGTTTTCACATTCCAACACCTCTCAATTTCTTAAGAACCAAATTAACCCCTTAGGAATCCCACTCTGCCTCCTCCCTCTCTCTTCACTCCTCTCTTTAGCCCTCAGAATTAGAAGAGTTCTACCATTTCTTCTAAATACCATCCAGAAAGTGAGAATGAAACCTATACCAAGATCCCTGGCTGGGCTTGAGCAGAGTAAGAGCAGAGGCAACCTGGGTATGTCTCCAGGCAAGTTTTATTCTTTGACTCTTCTATCAGAGCAGGGGCATGCTAGATGCATCTCACCTAAAATGATGCAATGCGAATTGGGGGGCCAGGTGGAGCTGCTTAAAGGGAGTTGTCAACCTTAGCAATTGAATGTAACTGCTGTGTTGTCGCCATCAATCCTTGAGCACCAGGCCTTGCAGACTGGGAAATGGTCAGAACAGACTCATATGAAGTCCCCAGAACTTTACTAAACCAAGGTTCAGGAGGCATAAACAACAAAGGAAACAGTTGTTTCATATTTCTGTTCATTTTAGGAGTGGTATTTTTTTGATTCATTTTTTTAAAATAACCTAGGGAATATAAAGCTTATATTCACAGATGAGTTGCTGTTAAATGCCTACCCCAAATGGTTTCCTTAACTAGTCATCACTTAACCCAGAATACTACAACACAAAGGTCGGAGCTCTAGAATTCTAAAAGAAAAACCACGTTCCCGCTGCTCAAGCAATTGCCAATTTTAAAAAACAAAATTAAGCAAAAAAGACCTTTTCCCAAACAGGCTCTTTATCAACTAGCTTTGTATGACCCATTCCTAAGAAAGTCACATTCCATTTCAGAAAACATGACTGCTTAGGATAGAGTTAAACCAAAGTCCTTGCCTTTAGGTGCTTAGTTTTTCTTTTGCTTAGCCTCTTTAAATTAACCTCTGAAGTGCTTATTTGTGCTGCCTTCCTGAAAACCATACCTTGTTTTTACAGAGACAGAAAACTGCAAAGAGGTGTCTAATTTGGTGGGTACTACATTATGACCAGCAGCTGAAGGTCCTCCCCATTTCTTATTCAACAAGATGGGTTCTGTGATGTCGCATGAGGTGTGAGTTTGAAATGAAAGCTGCACCGCACTTCTCACATTCATAGGGTTTCTCCCCAGTGTGGGTTCTCTGATGCACAGTAAGGCTCGACCTCTGCCTGAAGGCCTTGCCGCACTCATTACACGTGTAAGGTTTTTCCCCATTATGGATTCTCTGATGAATAAGTAAATACGAACTACACGTGAAGGCCTTCCCACACTCATTACACACGTAAGGAAGATCCCCACTGTGAATTCTCTGGTGGACAATAAGGCAAGAGAGCTGACTGAAGGCTTTCCCACATTCACTGCAGTCATAAGGTTTCTCTGCAGTGTGAATTCTCTGGTGCACAATAAGGTGTGAAAAACAACTGAAGGCTTTCCCACACTCTTTACACTCATATGGCTTCTCACCAGTATGGCTTCGCTGATGGACGATAAGATTTGCACTCTGGGTGAAGGCTTTGCCACAATCATTACAAGCAAAGGGCTTCTCCCCGGTGTGGATCCTCTGGTGGACAATGAGGTTTGAGCTCCGAGTAAATGTCTTTCCACATTCGTTGCATTCATAGCACTTTTCTGTAATGTGAACTTTCTGATGCCGGGCAAGTTGTGAGCTGTAACTGAAGGCTTTCTCACATTCACTGCATTTAAAGGTTTTTTCTAAGGAGTGGATTTTTTGATGGACAGTCAGATTTGAACTCTGAGTGAAAGCTTTCCCACATTTTGCACAAACGTAAGGTTTCTGTCCAGTGTGGATTCTCTGATGTACGACGAGGTTTGCACTCTGAATAAAGGCCTTCCCACATTCATGGCACTCAAAGGGCTTCTCCCCAGTGTGGATTCGCTGATGCACAACAAGGTTTGCACTCTGACTAAAGCCTTTTCCACATACACTACACATAAAAGGCTTCTGCCCTGGCTGGATTTTCTGATTTTTAATAGAGCCAGAACTAAGGCTATATTTCCCCCCAGATTTCTTACATTTTTGGTCTTTCTCTTCTTTGAAGTTTTCAGGTGGGTGATAATCCTTCACCGTCAGTTGTCTGAAATCTTTCTTTTCCCTCTTTATTTTCTGCCTCTTTGCCATGTTCCCTGTTTCACATAATTCTCTGAATTCAGGTCCTTGGTCATCAACTTCCTGGATTTTTCCTGACATTATGAGGGATTTTTCAGTTTCATCACATATCTCAGATTTTGGAACCAGTAACTGTACATTCTTGGTTTCAGCACCTGAAATGAAAAAAGGAAAATATAAATGTTAGCTTATTCTGGTCTAGACAAAAAATATCAAGTCAAAAAGGCCAGGACATATGTGACTTCATAATCTTTGCAAATTGGCTTCATTAAAGGAAGGAATCCCCTCATGTTACTCCTGCTCTGCAGAGTCTTCTGCAGGGACTGTGCCCTGCCCCATACCTAGCACTGAATCACTCACTTATGGTCTTTTTGGCTAGTCCACTTACCTCCATATTAACCCACTGACTCACTCCAGAGAAGCCCATGCTTCAGACCCCTCCTTATACACATGGCATGAAGGTAATTTTGTAAGGATCTCACACTAAGACCAGTTACAAAGGACACCAGCCTCTCCCTAGGCTTGCCTTTCTACCTGAGTTACTGGTGTGGATTACTTTCAATCCCCTATTTGATTAGACAGAGTCTCTCTTTGTGAACAAAGACCTACCAACTTAGGTCTTACTGAAAGGTCATGGTGGATGTCAAGACATCCACAGAAGTTAAAAGCATCCAAAACATGTGAGGCTGTGTAGCTCAGAGGTTAAAAACATGGACTATGGAGCCAGACTGCCTGGTTTCAAATTCCCACTTTTACTAACTAGCTGCATGACTTTGGGCTAACAAACTTCTTTGTGCCTCAGTGTCCTAATCTCTCAAACAAGGATAATAATACTATCTACCTCAAAAGGCTGTGAGTAGACTAATGGAATTACTCTGTCAACTGCTCAGCACAATGCATGGGACATAGTAGTTTTGGTGTCTGCAGTGACTTTCATTCTGATGAATGGTGTTATTGGGGGTCAGGAGGAAAGATGAACCTTTAGGGGATGGGAGTTGCTATGATGACAAGCAACTACAGTAGAAGGGATTGAAGAAGAAATTGAGCATGGTAAGCCTTCCCTATTTTCCTGTGTCAAGGAACAGTTTAGTATTTTGTCAAGGAAAGCTGACATGCAGGTGGAGTTAATTGTTTAAAAATTTGTAATCTATAAAACTTGATGCTTAATGAACATGAATTAGGGAAAAAGAATAAATGTTCTTACTTTTATAAAAAAAATTTCTAAATTTACAGATGAAAGTACAGTAAATTATGCTTAAGGTGTAAAAAAGTTCTTAAGTGAATAAACTTTAATTCAACATTAATTAAAACTCAGGCATTTAAAACCCAGTGACCATTTCCAAATGTACATCATAGGTTGAGCATTTCTTATGCAAAATGCTTATGCCCAGAAGTGATTAGGGTTTTTCAGATTTTAGAATATTTGAATATATATACATAAATGAGGTATCTTGGGGATGGGACCCAAGTATAAACATGGAATTCAATTGTGTCTTACATACACATGGCATGAGGGTAATTTTATATGTTTTTAGTGTACCTGTGTTTTGATTGTAACCAGTCACTTGAGGAAAGTGTAAATTTTCCACTTTGGGTGTCAAGATGGCACTCAAAAAGTTTTGGATTTTGGAGCACTTTGAATTTTTGGATTACGGATGCTCAACCTGCATATGACTTATCATTAAAATGAAAATGTTATTCAATTGTGTGGGCAATGAAAGTAGATAAGACTGTGTCTTACTCAATTCTTTTTCCTCAGCCCTTCTTTTACTGCAAATCGCATAGGAAGTAGGCCTTTAACAAATCCTGTATCTTACTAAATCAATGTACCCTAGTTTGTAGAATATGAAACATAGGTCGAGAAGGGACTTATTTCAGACTAGAATTACTAGAGGCAGGGCAACAATTATACTCAGGTCTCTCTAACAATTCCTAGAGCTTGGTGTTTCTATTACCTGCTGCTCTAGAAATGCCTGCAGCACAAAAAGTTAAGTCTAGGGTGGGAACATGGTCTTGAGGTAAGAGGCAGAGAAGGAAAACTGGTTGTTCCTCATGAATAGGTACAGCTCTTGGAGCTGACTATGCATGGATGATAAAGCAAGGAGACAGAAGAGACATACAGAGGAATACACCAGAAAGAATGGAACAGAAAGCAGGAAGTATGAGTGCTCCTGAGAGTGTGGGGAATAAATAAAGATAAGAAAATGAAAGGTGGAGATTCTAACCTTTTCCATAGCACTGGTTTAAGAAAGCAATTTGGTCCGCAAATGCCTAAGGCATTGTCTAGGGAGGAGAGTGGGTTTGAAATAGTCAGACATTGGTCTCTATCAGGCAGACACATAAACCATGAGCACAAGGGACATTGGCAGCCATCCAGGTGATTATGTATGCAACTGAGGGCTCACAGCTACCACATTTCTTTCTTCCATTTTTTTTTTTTAATTTTTTAGTTGTTAATGGACCTTTATTTTATTTATTTATATGTGGTACTGAGAACTGAACCCAGTGCCACACACATGCTAGGCAAGTGCTCTACCACTGAGCTATAACCTTGGCCCACAGCTACCACATTCTTGACCCATAATTACATGTCACTCCTCCACAGGCAAGCTTCTGTCACAATCATGACATTTATTTGATAAATGAAGGCAATGTCTTGTTGCTTTAACTTGCCTTTTCTTTCTTAATCAGTAAACTTAAATGTTTTCATATAGTTCTTGGACATTTTTGTTTCTGTTATTTTAGAAGAACTTACCCATACGTATTATAGCTATTTTTAATTAATTTTTTTTTCCCTTTTTTGAGGGAGAGGGGTACTGGTATTAAACCCAGAGGCACTTTACCACTGACCTAAATCCCCAGCCCTTTTTCATTTTTTATTTTGAGATTGGTTGGCACTAAATTGCCCAGAACGGCCTCAAACTCACCATCTTCCTGCATCATTTTCCCAAACTGCTGGGATTACAGACAGGCATGTGCCACTGTGACTGGCATGAATATTTTTAAATAGGACAATTATTTTCATACTGATAGTTTGTAATAGCTCTTTATATGTTAAAGATATTTGTTTTTAGCACACATATACAAAAAAAGACATTTAGAAAATAATACCCTTTGCTGAGTCCAGCTTGGAGAGAACCAGGTGATAAGCCATCAGTGTCCTCCACAAAGACCTAGTTTTGACCATAATTATGGTTGACACAGTTGTTCAAAATCCTCCAGAAACTGCACAAAGATCTATGAAAACAGAACATCTCCAGGGCATTTTTTTCAAAATCAGCACAAAAGTTGACCTTTCCTACCTTCACTAGCTTATCTTCCAGGCTCACCAACCTATAATAACCATAAAAAATATGAAGAAAACATGTGTCTACGCATATGTATAGATATGAAATGCACTGAGAAATAAAACTGATTAAAAGAATTCAGAATTTATGTCTGTCTGGTGTCTTCAGATTGTGTGCAAATAAGTCGTTTCCTAAGATAAGTGCAGAGGCAACTTCAGCTATCCTATCCAGTATTCCTTAGCACTTTCAACACCTCAACACTCTGTTGCTCAAAGAAACAAACCAGATGGCCACCCACACTCTCTGAAAAGATTCTACAAAACCGCAATGGTCAGAATCTGAATAAGCGAGTTAAACCTTACCCAGAGAGTTCAGGTTCTCATGAGTCTCCAGTACCTCACTCTTGGCCAGAGCCCTTGGTAATGAGTAGCTGCCAAGTGGTGCAGCAGCAGCAGGGGCCTTCTGTGTTGCTTTTCGGACTACTGCCATGTCCCAGAACATATTCGGATCCTATAGACAAGCAGGCATTTATGAAGAGATTGATGGTAGGGGTATTGTGAATACAGCTTTGAGGATGCAAACACAGGTATCTATTTTTGGAGGTCACAAAACACTTCAAAAAACAAAAAAGGAAAAGGAAGCCAGAATCTTCCTCTTCCCCAGTCCCCAAGGTGAGCTAGACAGAAAAAGAAATCTGCTTCTTTGATTTCATCCCACTGCTCACTCCAGCATCCAAACCTAACTTGCCAATGAGTATATGACAAGAAAGCACATGAAGGTACTTTTCAAAGATTTTTCTGGGTCCTAAAGATCAAAGAAGCAAGGTTCTAATCATATATATTTTTTTCTTGTTTTACAGTACTGGGGATGGAATCCAGGGACTCATACATGCTAGACAAGTGCTCTACCACTGAGCTAGATCCTCAGTCAGCCCCCTTCCTCATCTTTTCTGAAACAGGGTCTCACTAAGTTACCCAGGCTGGCCTCAAACTTGGAATCCTCCTGTCTCATCCTCCTGAGAAACCAGGATTATAGGTGTACACCACTGTGCCCAGTCTGATCATGTTTTTATATAACTTCTCTTAAGACAACTAAACCCCTGCCCTCCTTTGTCTAGTACTGGTAAGGGGTGTGTTTAAAAACATTAAGGACACAGTATCATTTATAGCTTCATTACTCAAAATGTGGCCTGTGGGAGCTTCTGAGAAATGCAGAATCTCAGACTATACCCCAGGCCTCCTGAATTAAAATTAGCATTCTAATAAGACCCCAAGTGATTCTTAGGCATATTGAAGTTTAAGAAGCACTCAGAGCTTTCAACCTACAACTGGAATCATCTAAAGAGTTTTTAAATACACAAAAACTAGCTCTCATTCCTAGATTCTAATTTCCTTAGAATAGGTTACAACAAGGCCAGAAAGATTTTATAAAAGTTCTCCACATTCTATACAGGAAGGTTTGAAAACTACTTAGTAATTAAAACAACAACAACAACAACAACAAAACTGAATAACGCATCAATCAAAGGGAACAACTCAATTATATTCGAAAGGACTTAAGGTCAGAGCCCTAGCTAGGAAATAAGATGCTGATGCTGGGTTTGGAAGCAGAGAAGCGGTCTTCCTGAAACTACTTGAGGTTTTCAGGTCTTTACTTCCTCTTTGCTTCCAGGTCATCATTTACCTTTTCCTCCTCTTTGGATACATCAAGGCCTGTCTGAGGCCCCTCCTGTGGGGCCCAGACTTTGACGTTCTCAGAATATGCTTGTTGGCTGGATGACTGACTTAGGAAATTTTCCTCCTCTTCCTCCTCCTTTTTCACCTTCACTGGGCCCCAGGGGGCTGGGGTCATGACCTCTCTCAATTCTGTTGTCATCTTCTCTGCACAGCAGAACTCCTAGGGGTTACCCCGCAGAGGTCAAGCCCCATCTAATCTTTTAAGTTTCAAAAGCTTCTTCTTGATTTTCTCCTCAGGGCCAAGATGAGTACTGTCAACTGAGATATGAGAAAACATTGTTAGCAGTGAGCACAGATTTGTCAGGATGCCACTCAGTCCCCTAGCCAATTTCACCAATGACTGGTCAGTGATCACTGTAGTATAAGGAAATGTTCTACTTCTGTAGATGGAAGGAGTTAAAATAGAAATATGTAAATGCAAATCTCTGTATGCAACATTCATTGCTTTTTTTTTTTTTATTAAAGGTTAACATTTTAATTGTAAAAACTTGAAAATATAGATGATTAGGAAAAGACACCCTTGACCTACCTCCAAAGAAATAACCACCATTCATTATAGAGTTGTAATTTCTTTTAAGGGAAAATCTCCAAACACATTAACAATAATTACAAACATTTTGTTTTTGAAAGGTATGTTCACAATTATCATCAGTGGTTTGAAAAACGGTTTCTTTATGGTCAACGATGAAAAATTAGCACAAAAAAGGAATGCCAAGCAAAAAACTGGAAGTGTATATACATCATGTTAGGAGTGGGTGGTTATCTCCAGGTGGTGTAATTACAAGTAGTTTTGAGGTTCTTTTTGTTTTTTACACTTCTAAATATCAGTAAGACCAAGTATTACTCTTAAGATTAAAAAAAATATATATCATTTTCACATTGTCATTTTTTATGCTTATTTGGATTTACTATACAATAACCTATAGTATTGAGGTTCAGGGCTTAGTTCAGTGGTAGAGCACTTGCCTAGCACACAAAGTGCAGGGTTCAATCCCCTGCACTGGGGGACAAAAAGTGAGCAACAACCCCCCCCGCCATTCCCAAAAGACAAGGTAACGATAATCTATGGTATTCTTAAATTTTTACTCTCATTTAAAAACGCACATTTTAAAAAGTGAGTTATGTTTTCACAAACATAAAACATTAAATGTATTTCTTATACACATATGTACACACAGAAATTAGTCATCAGTCTAGGTGGACATCCTAGTTCTTTTTCTGTCATTTATATTCATATGTGCACTGCTTATTTTTCTAAATCATACTTTAGAACACACTTGTGCACTGTTCAGCAAGTTGCACTATTTGCCTTTTGAACTTAATCTCCTTATTTCACCATAGTCTTGGTGTTCTTTCAATACATAGTTCATACATGCCTCAGTCTGGCAGAGTATTCTAAGTCAGGGCTATATTATAATTTACTTAACTATACCCCATTAATGAACCATTCCTTTAGTAAATGGAGTCTTCACTATTTTCAGTGTCATTTCCTAAATGTTAAGGAATTTTATGGGTACAGTTTTTTCTTCTGCTCCATTATTCCTTTAGAATAAAGAGAGGGAATCATGCTTAAGGACTGTGTAGTTGGAACATGTTGTCAAATTGCTTTCCAGAAGCACCACATCAACTCAAGTCACACCACCACTAATTAATAGGATCCCCTGACCACAGATAAGCCAACAGGGTTTTTGATTTTGTGAGTCAAATAATGTCACTATTTTCGATATATATGAGGAGAATGAGATTTTTCTATTCCTCTTTGGATGTTTTACTAAAAAAAAGAAAAAGAAGAAAAAAAGCTAAATTTTATTAAATCCCTTTTGGCAGTTGAAATGATCACATTCGTTTTCCTATGTTAACTTACTGGTAATTTATCGCACAACTGAATTTCTAGAGCAATGAAATACATTTACATTCCTACGACAAATCTTAATTCTGGAACTTAAAAATATCCGTGACTAGAATATTTGGAGATTTCCAAGACTAGCTTAATTCTACCTGACAGGATGGCCTTTAAGACCCGTTCCATCTTATAGACAAGAATGTCTACTTTGTGTACTCTCATCAGACTTCTGATAAGATTCAAATGGATCCCCCAGCCCTAGGCGACAGAGTCCTCTATCAAAGGCTTCCCTTTTAATGTCCTTTCCCCACTTCCGAACGTGGCAATCCGTTCCCTCCACCAGTAGGCCCTTGCGCCGAGTCTCGGGGATCCTCCTGGCCCCTGGGCGGTGCACCTCTGTCCTCTGCCCGCCAACCACCCGTCAGGCTGCCGCCCGGACTGCGAAGCGGCGGGGAGCAGAGCCGCTCCAGGACCGCCGCAGCGAAGTCCCGAGGGAAGGACTCCTGGGCCGCTTCGGGACCGCCACTCCAGGTACCCGCCCTGCTCCCCACGGTTCCTGGATACCCCGACGATCCGCTCACCATGTGTAGTTCAGAGGCTGGGCCCGGGCGCACACACTCAAGAGCAAGAAACTGGCCCTCCGGAACCCCTGCCCTTCCAGGCGCGAGAACAATGACCGGACAGGAAGTACCTCGGGATGGGCTTCCGGCTCCCAGATCCCAGCTCGCCAGGCTGGGCTCTCTAGGAATCTCGGAGGAGCCTTCTTCTCGATGGGTGTACAACATCTTCCAGGACCAGGGGAGAAGGCTGATGCACTTGTGGGGCGAGTGCGCGTGCACCAAAAGCCCTTGGTTTTGGGAAGGAATGACAGGACATTCCCAGAATGGGCAAGTGGCTCGAGCACAGCGTGCACCCGGGAGTCTAAGTTCAAAGCATTAGTTTATAAAGTCCAGATAATTTTCCCCAAAACATTTTATTTTGAAAATATCAAATGGTACAGAAAAGTTAAAAGAATTATATAAAGAATACCCGTATCCTCCATCTGGGCTCAACAATTAACATTATGCTATGTTTGTCTTATCTCTATTTAACGTTATATTTTCAAAAAGCTGTAAACATCAAAACACTTCATTCCAAATAGCATGCATCCCTTAAGAATATTCTCCAAACACCACCATCACCACAGGTAAGGAAACTAACAGTAATTCTCTAAAACCATCTAATATACAGTCAATATTCAAATTCCTCCAAATGTCCTGAAACACAATTCAAAGCTGTTTTTTTCCAAATCAGTTTCACAACTGTATTTCGTTATGGCTCCCCCCAATGGTTACATCTTACATAAACTATAATATCAGAATCAGCAATCATATTGGTGGAGTGTGTGCCTATGTGTTTGTCACAGTATTACATAAGATTTGTGTAATCACCACAATCAGGATACCCAACTGTTCCATCACCAACCTCCCTGGTGCTACCTTTTTATTGTTACACCCCAATCCTCTTCCCTTTGTCCCTCCCATCATTTCGAACATATGGCAACCATTAACCTTTTGCCTCTATCATTTTGTCATTTTGAGAATATCATATAAATGTAATCATACAGTATGTGACATTTTAAAATGGTAGTTTCACTGAACATTACTACCTAGAAATCCATTCTAGTTGTGACAATCTGTAGGTCATGTCTTATTGCCAAGTACTAAGTTCTCCATGGTATAGACATACCATAGTTTAACCACCTGATACCTAAAGGTTTTGAATATTAAGAATATAGATTGTATGAACACTATGTACAAGTCTTTTTGTGAACATAAGCTTTCAGGCTTTCATTTCCTAGGACAAATGCTAGGGAGTGGAATTACTGAGGCATATAGTTAAGTGCAGTTTTATAAGTTTTATAGTCAGTTTTATAAGATGCCAAATTATTTTCCAAAGTGGTTATACTATTTTACATTTCCAGCAATATATGATATCCAGTTTCTCCACATCCTTGTCAGAACTGGTGCAATCCCTTTAAAAAAAAAAAAAGTTAGCTAAGTACAATAGGTGCATAGAAGTATCTCATGATTTTAATTTGCATCTTCCTAATGGATAATGATGTTGAACATCTTTTCATTTATTTGCCATCTATACTTCAGTAAAACGTCTGTTGGTATCTTGTGCATTTCTAATTGGATTTTTTTAGTAGTAAGTTTCCAGAGTTCTTCACGTAGTCTAGATAAAAATACTTCGATGGGTATATGATCTGCAAATATCTCTCCCAGTCTGTAATGTCTTTTCATCCTCTTAAAAGGATCTTTGCGAAGAAAAGTATCTTAATTTTGTTGAGGTCTGATTTATCATTTTCCCCTTTTATGAAACTTGCTTTTGATGACATCTGTGAATTCTTTACTTAGTCCTAGTCCTGAAAGATGTTGGGGGGGACCCCTTATGGATAGCCAATTGCTCCAGTAGCATTTGTTGAAAAGGATATTCCTCCTCTGTTGAACTGCTTTTCTACCTCTGAAAAAAAATCAAGCAGGAATTTGTGTATTTCTGGCTCTTAGTATCTTATGGCTCTTTATTAAAAAAAAAAAAAAATCCTCAACTTTTTATGATTTAAAAAAATTTTAAGTAAAATTTCATTATGGAAACTTGCATACATATGCAAAAGCAGAGAATAATATAGGAAGCTCCAAGTACACTTACCCAGCATCAATAATGATCACTCCCCTTTCCATCATTACTTTCTGAAGAATCCAGGGCAATTTTCTAATATAATATCCCATGTTCTGAATTTTCCTATTTCTTATGGCGTCTTTTATCTTGATCCTATGTTTCCTGTATATCCTATAAACTGGTGATTAGGTCTAAGAAACTTGCTTAAAACCAGACAAAATATTTTTTGGCTTATTACATCAAAAGAGGAGGCACACGATGTGGGCTCAGTCAGCGATACTCTGTTTTTACCTGGTTATGAGGTAAATGCTAGCTCTCTTTGCTAAAATATGTATGACCTTTTTCAATTATTATATAATCTGGAGTGATTCTTCTACAGCATGGATAGGAAGCATTTTTATATTCAGTACCTCATAGCAACTTTGTGAGGTAGATATTTTTCCTCCTGTTTGACAGATGAGGAAATCAAGGCTCCAAAAAGTGAAGAGATTTGTCCAAGGCAAAAGGTAGAACCTGACTCATCCATATCTTAAGAATTTAAACTATGGGTCCCTTCCTGTTTTCGCCCTTGGGTACCTCTCCATATAATGAAAAACTAGCTCTCAAGGAGCTTTGGGGTTGAATTAATAACAAGTCATAATCAACATACCACTTTGATATTGCTTGTATTAGAAAACACTATCCTGATATACAGGTATTTACATTCTACCCGCAAAACTGGAGTTTGGAGAATTACAAGATAAAATTACCAACCCAGGAATAGGCTGAATTAACCCAGCAAATGTACAATAGGGCACCAGCTGAATGAACAACTGGTTCACAGGGAGTAAAGGGCAGTGGCTACCTAGAAGTGCATTCTGCACTGGCTTAATCAGAACTTAAAGGCTTGGCTGTGTAAAAATTTAGATAGGAAATTAAGTGCTGGGACAGAAAGTTGTTTTATGAGTGACAAGCTATCATATGACAGCAACAATTAAATGATGATTAGAATGGAAAATGGCTGTGGCAGGGATTATAAGCTCAGATGATGAGGTTATGGATTTCTCCCAATAAAGAGAAAAGCAACACAGAATTATCCTTCCATTTTGACACTCTACCATCTATCAAGTTTCACATTCAAAGATAGAAAAAAAAAATTGCTGTCCTTGGCATCACTGTTAATGGCAGGCCATAATATATTTTCCATAAAAACAAAGTAGACATTTTATACATTAACTCCCTTAGTCACTTTAAAATGTCTTTAGAGTACTAAATCCCGAAGTTATCCATCATACTTCCCATGGAATCCTCTTCATTTCAATACTGACTTAATGAACGAACTTACATTATGCCATATCCTAGACTTTGGCCATACCTCTTTTATACAACTTTATTGAAAAATAATTTCACAAATATCCTTTCACTTAACCCTCACAACAACCCTGTGAGGTAGGCATTCTGAAGCTTAGAGGTGTACTTAACATTTACACAGTAAGGGAGAGAGAATCCAAACCTGTCTTCTGATTTTAAATCTAGTGCTCCTCTTAGGCATGAGCCAGACAACCTCTTGCCTGCTAATTTCACATCTCAGCATGTGGATTTTACTGTCTATACAGATGTTCTGCAGCAGTGATACTATCTTTAAATTGTACAATATACATATTTTCAGAAATAATGTCCACTTTATTTTAATAAAGATATATTTGCTATCATTTACGACTGTACCATTATCTCTTATAAGACCCAAACCCAGTTTCTTCTATCATCAATTGCTCCAAGGTCTCTTTCCAGGGTCATAATAATCTGGAAATATCCTTTAGCTAGAATTTGGATTATGTTTTTCTACACTTGAAAGTTTAGATTACCTTTCTTCCACTTGTCTATAAGATGATCATTTTTCTTCCTTTAGGAACTAGGTGTCATTCCTCTAATAGTTTATATATGACACTAGTTTTTTGTTTTTGTTTTTTTTTTTTTTTCTGCAGTACTGGGGGTTGTACATACTAGGCAGCTCTCTACTACTGGCCACAAGGCCAGCTCTCCACTAGATTTTCTGAATCTCTATCTTAGACTCAGTGGTATTTTTTAGCCAAGAGAATTCCTCCACAGTATGGACTTTTTGTTGAAAATGAAGTTTTGAAGTCTGAGAGAATTCCTTTTCAGACTCACCACATTCACAGGGTTTTTCCTCTGTATGAACTTTCTGATGTACAGTGAGGTTTTTTCTTTGCCTAAAAACTTTACTACAATCATTACACCCATAGGGTTTCTCCCCTGTGTGGATTCTCTGGTGACCAACTAAATTCCTCTTAGAGGTAAAAGATTTCCTACATTTCTCACACTCATAAGGCTTTTCCCCAGTGTGCATTCTCTGATGTACAACAAGGTTTTTATTCTGACTAAAATCTTTTCCACACTCACTACATTTATAAGGTTTCTCTCCAGTGTGTATTCTTTGATGTACCATAAGATTTCTGCTAGAGGTGAGGACTTTTCTACAGATATGACATTCATAGGTTTTTTCCCCACTGTGAATTCTTTGATGTTCAATAAGGTTTCTGTTGTAGGTAAAGCCTTTCCCACATTCGTTACACGCATAGGGCTTCTCACCAGTGTGGATTCTCTGATGGGCTATCAGGTTTGAGCGGTAACTGAAGACTTTCCCACAGTCATTGCATTTATAAGACTTTTCCCTTGTGTGAATCCTCTGATGTCCAATGAGGCTTTTTTTCAGGATGAAGCACTTGCCGCACTCATTACACTCATAGGGTTTTTCACCACTGTGAATTCTCTTATGTTCAATGAGGTTTCTGTTGGAACTGAAAGCTCTCCCACACTCGCTACATTCAAAGGGCTTTTCTCCAGTGTGGATTCTTCGATGTACAAGCAGGCTTGAATTGTAACTGAAAGCCTTCCCACAATCCTCACATTTATAGGCTTTCTCCTGTGTATGAAGTTTCTGATGGACCATGAAACTCTTGCTCATAATAAAGGTTTTCCCACACTCTCGACATTCATATGGCTTCTCCCCATTGTGGAGCCTCTCATGGTCAATGAGATTTCTGTTAGAACCAAAGACCTTGCCACAATCTTTACATTCATAGAGATTCTCTCCAGTGTGGAACCGTTGATGTAATATGAGGCTCTTCTTCAGAATAAAAACTTTTCCACATTCATTACACTCGTAGGGCTTCTCTCCATTGTGGAGTCTCTGATGATCAAAAAGGTAAGCACTCTGAGTGAAGGCTTTCCCACATTCAGTGCATTTGTAAGGTTTCTCTCTGCTGTGCATCCGCTTATGCTCAATGAGGTTTGACTTAGAACTGAAAATTTTCCCACACTTTTTACAACCAAAGGTTTTCTTTTCTGTGTGGACTCGCTGGTGTAAAAGGAGGCTTTTACTTCGAATGAAAACTTTCCCACATTCTTTACACTTGTAAGGGTTCTCTGCACTGTGGAGTCGCTGATGGTCGACAAGGTAGGTGGTCTGAGCAAAGGTTTTTCCACATTCATCACATTTATAGGGTTTTTCCCCAGAGTGAATTCTCTGGTGCAGAATGAGGCTCTTCTTCAGAATGAAAGCTTTCTGGCATTTATTACATTTATAAGGTTCTTCTCCTTTATGGAGCCTCTGATGGTCAATGAGGTAAGCATTTTGGGAGAAAACCTTCCCACACTCATTACATTTGTAAGGTCTCTCCCCTGAATGGCGTCTTAGATGTATGATGAGGCCTGAGTGCCTATAGAAGCCCTTTCCACATTCCTTACATTTGTAAGGTTTCTCCCCAGTGTGGATCCTCTGATGGTTTAGAAGGTAAGCACTTTGAGAGAATGCTTTCCCACATTCATTACATTTATATGGTTTCTCCCCAGAATGGTTTCGAAGGTGCATCAGAAGGCTTGAGCGCTGAATAAAGCCCTTCCCACACTCCTTACATTTATGAGGTTTCTCTCCAGTGTGGATTCTACGATGGTTTATGAGATGGGAAATTTTATTTAAATGTTTACAACATATGTCACACTTATAGTACTTCTTTCCCTCAGTACCTATTAAACCTTCAGAAACAGCTGAACCTAAAGTCAAGCTTTCTCCAAATTCCTTCCACTTCTGGCCTCGTTTTTCTGGTGGAGTCCTTTTCTTCTTGTCTTGTTCAAACAGGGAACCTTTTTTCACTGCATCTAACCTTTCTCCTGTTTCATTTCCCCACTGACTTGCCAAAACTTGCCATTCACACTCTTCCTCAAAACCCAAGGCCTGGGAAACACCTCCTTGAAGTCTTTTTGATATTCCTTTCTGAGTATCTGCTCGTTGAGAAATACTTGGCTTTGATGTCACTTCCTCATTCTCAGTCATGGTCTCCCATTCTGGTAAAAGGAATTAAAAACACAAATGTTATCAGGTCCCTATGTTTGTGAGACTAGGATCTTCAAGTGTCTTAAAAACGTTCTAGAAACATGTTTCTAGAGCTTAGGCAAATACTCTATCACAGAGCTACACCTCTGACCCCTGGATGGATACTTTCTTCCCCCCAGTACTTGGAATCAAGGCCAGTGTCTCACACCTACTAGGCACTCTCTCTACCACTGAACCACAGCCCCAGTCCTAGAATGATACGCTTTTATGTGCCTATAAAAAGGGGAAACTTTTTATTAAATGAAGGTACAAAGCAGAATCACCAACAGGATGTTATAAACAGGTTAACATACAGCTCACTCTAAGGCACTTATGAGCTCCTTGTCTTCAGGAAGCAGATGGAAAAATACAAATGATGATGACAAAATAGAAGCAAGGAAGAATGAGTGAGAGAACATGAGATTTTATGTAGATGATCTGGACCTGACACCCAAAAAGCTGGACGGTGCAAGAACAACCATATGGCTTTGAAAGAATTTTTTTTGTTTTCCTTACATTAGGAAGATGGGAACTTTAAAGTAGGGCAAATACACCTAGGGACTATGAAAGGGAATTTTTAATTTTTGAAAAGTGTAAGAAAACTTTTTAATTAGCTAAAAGAAATTAATCTACAGGGAAAAAAAAAAACAGCAAACAGCAACTTAATTCTTAGAATTCATGTACAACATCTAGTATTCTTCTTAAAAGTGATAAACAGAAATTTAAAAATTCATTTCACAAAAACATCATGTCCATGTTAGATTTCCTTACTTAATTAGACACAAAAAGTAAAAGAAATATAGAACAAAAAGGAAAAAAATAGAGACAATTAAAAAAATGAAAACATCTGAAAATGATGAGACTGAAGTAGTTATCACCAAGGTCCTTCCTACTTTAACATTCTCAGATATTTTAAATGTGAAATTGTTTTTACAAAAATGTTCTGGAAGTTTACTTTCAAGTTACCAAAATGTGAGAAAAATTATGAGACAGTTCCCCAAATTATCTCATAAATAAATCTGTGTTAATAGTAACGCTATCTTCTCTTTGAATATAACAATACTTTTCTTCTATCTAAAACAGAGACAAAAAATATAGAAAATGAGTGAACTATTTTATTTTATTATAAACTTCTTTAAGTATATGAGAAGAGTGAGGATAGGAAATATTCAACGAACATTGACTTGAGCTCCAGAAATTCTTAGTTCAGATTGTCACATCTCATCTCAGTTGCCCCTCTTTACTAAGGCAGAACTGCCAATCACACTACCCAACTACTTGGCCACAGGATATTATATGTGTGTCTCTGGCCTATCCAATGTTGATTGGTACTTCAGTTTCCTTGCCTATGGTTGATTAGATCAAAAGGTGGTTTCACAAGTCAAGCAGGATGCTGGTAGAGAGGAGGGCTCTCTTTCTTTATATAATGTAGCCAGCTTTAAGGAAACAAGTGACAAGTAACTAAATTAAGGTGGAAAATGGATAAAAATTAGCAATCTTGTATCAGTATCAATAGCTAATTAGCTGGTTAAACTATATCATTGTTTCAGTGTAGGAATCAGATTATGTATGGACCTACTAAACTTTAAGGGAACTTGGTAAAAATGGTCAGAATGATGGAGCTCATTACTTTGAGAAATCTTTGGTGAGGCCTATTAAGAAATAGTTATCCTTACCTCCAATTCCTCTTGCCCTTCATCTGCCCCAATCCAGGTATACTCCTTTGGCAATGATCTTTCTGATAGGTAAATTTAACCATGTCATTTATCTGCTCAAATATATCACTCTATTTTGCGTAAAGGATAAAGCACAAATGACCAGCATACTTCAAGAGATGCTTCACCCATTGTCTGCCCATTTTTCTGTTACTAACATAGTGAACCACAAGCAGCTGCCCAAATGTTTTTTTTTTCCCCCTTGCCTATCACTGGTCATGACTTTTCTCTTTCTGAATTGCTGTACTGTGCTGTACCTAAACTCTTAAAAACTAAGCTCTAAAGTTACTTCCTTTGGGCATTATCACTAATCTTAAAGAGATCAAAAGAATTATCAGGCAATACTACAAATGATTCTGTGCCAACAAGTTAGACAACTTAGATGAAATAGGAAAATTCCTAGATCGCCACAAACTACTAAAACTGACTCAGAAAGAAACAGAAAATCGGAATATACCTTTAACAAGTAAAGAACTGAATCAGTTAATAATAAATTATAAAAACATCCACAAAGAAGAGCCTGGATGCAGAATGCTTCGCTGGTAAATTCCTCCAAATATTAAAAGAATTAGTACCATTTCTTCATAAGCTCTTCTAGTTAAACAGAAGTATTAGAAATATCTCCTAACTCATTCTATAGGCCAGTAGTACCCTAATAGCAAAATGAGACAAAACATGACACAAAAAAGAAAACTACAAATATATTTTAGAAATACAGACATAAAACTCCCCACAGAATACTACCTAAACAAATCCAGCAACACATAAAATGTATTATACACCATGAACACTTGAAATTGATCAGAGGAAAAATGTTGATATAATATTTGAAAATCAATTAATGAAATACAATGAACAAAAACAACATGGTCATCTCAATAGATGCCAAGAAAGTATTAACAGGGCTGGAGTTCTGGCTCAGTGGCAGAGCACTTGCCTATCATGTGTGAGGCACTGGGTTCAATTCTCAGCACCTCATTTAAAAAAAAAAAATATATATATATATATATACACACACACATATAGTGTCCATCTACAGCTAAAAATATATATATTTTTTTAATTTACAAAATTGAATACCTCATCATGATAAAAACACTCAACAAAGTAGGAATAAAAGGGAATTTCCTCAATCTGATACAGGGCATCTAAGAAAACACTCAAAGCTAATATTAAATTGTAAAAGACTGAATACAGTCCCTTTTAAGAGGAGAATGAAGACTGTAATTTCACCATTTCTACTCAACATGTACTGCAGGTTCCAGGTAAGACAATTAGCCAAGAGAAAGAAAGGTGTCCAGGTTCGAAAAAAAGAAATAAAATGATCTCTATGTACATGACATAAGATCTTTTTTTAAAATATAATATTTCAGTTATAGTTGGACACAATACCTTTGTTTCTTTATTTTATGTGGTACTGAGGATGGAACCCAGTGCCTCACACATGCTAGGCAAGGGCTCTACCACTAAGCTACAACCCCAGCTCCAATACAAGATCTTGTATATAGGCAATCCTATAAGATCCACTAAAAAACTTATTAGAACTTATAAGTTCAACAAAGTCGCAGGACACAATATCAATATACAAAAATCAATGGTATTCCTATATATTATACCAGCATTGCACAATCCAAAATAGACATCAACTCATGATTGGATTAGCAAAATGTGACACATCCATTCAATGGAATATTAGGAATGATAAATGTATCTTTAAAAATACAGACTAAATTAAAAAGTAATTTTATGGGGAAAAAGACCATAAAGTGAATACAAATAATCTGACAATATAAATGATTTTCTAAGGCTTAAAAATCAAGAATTCTTAAACAACACTCAAAGGCAGTTTGGTAATATGCATCAAAGTATAAAACCTACAGAATATATGACCCACCATCACCAATGCTCAGATACTAAAGGATATGTTTTCATAAGTGTAAAAATACAGTACAAAACGGACAATAAAATAACAAGGCTGCTGGGTACAAAATTAATATACAAAGACATCAGCACTTTCTATATGCAAATGAGTCAATTAGAAAATATTAGAGAAGACTAATTCCAAAGAATAAATATCACCAGAAATATGTAAAATCTAGTCAAATGTGATTTTGCAATATTCCTGAAACACACAGAAAAGGCAGTACAGAAAAAATGAAAGGGTGTGTACGGTTCCTAAATGGAAACATTTAGAATAAAATTGTCAATGTAAAGCATGATCACAGACAATGGAAAATTATGTGGTCATTTAAACTAGTATAGCTATGTATTCTAGTCAAAATTAGATTGTCTGGTTGGTTCTTAGTTCTCAGTGTCTATTTCTCTGTAGAGTTCAACTTTTCCAGTTACACCGCTAATGCTACCTCTTTTATGGTCTTTTCTGGTCTCCAGGAATGAGTTTGGCTGCTCTGTCTTCTGTATTTCCAAAATAAAAAGTTTATGCCACTATTACACCAATTATTTTACTCTGCCTTGTTTTCTTTATCCTTTCTATAATCTTCTCCCAAACCATAATAAATTATTTATGGGTGGAATCATATCATTTTTACAGGTACACCACATGATAGATGCTAAAAGTTTGTTGGAAGCACAAATGGCTAAATTGTTTTTCTTTCAAGACAGGATCTCTCTGTTACCTAGCTTGATCTCAAACAACCCTCATGGTTCAGTCTCCCAAGTGATTAGCACTACTGATGTGTACCACTGCACCCAGCTAAAAGGTTTTAAAATATTCTTTTTTATTACTAATCAAAGAAATCCACCTTAGATTAGATTTTATGACTTTAAAAATTACCAACAGTTTAAAAGAATGGGATTACTAAGTACAAACAAAAACAGAATAAAAGGAGTATTTGGAAGAACTGCTGATAAAAGCAGAGAGGGTATGGATCACTATGGGGAGCAATTTGGTAGTATGAAGCAAGAGCCTTAAAGCAATTCAAACATATAGACCCAGCAGTTGTATTCCTAAAAAATAAGAAGGAATAAAGAAAGGTTTCAGGCACAGAGATTGTTGATTATGATAATGATTATCCAAAATACAAAAATAAGAAAATGGATAACTAAATTTAAATTATGGTAGAAATTTTGTAGCCAATATAGTGACTGTAAAGAAAGTTATAAATGTATATACACGTGTGTGTGTGTGCATGCATGTGCATATATATTTTTAAATATATATTGAATATATATTCACATATATTTGAACATATTTTTAAAAAACCCTCACATAGAAAAAAACACATGGGATATATCAAAATGTTGACAACAATTGTCTGCAAATAATGAGGTTAAAGTGAATATTCTAATAATTTGTTTTCTTAAATGAGCATAAGCTACTTTTATAATCAAAACAGGTAAGATAAAAGTAAGAATTATAGGAATAAGTTATCCTTACCTAGGGAGGTCACATTTCCATAATTCTCCAGCATCACATCCCAGTACAAGGCCCTCTGAATTGGGCTCAGACATGCCCATTCCTCTGAAGTGAAGCATACTGATACCTCTTCAAACATTACCAACTCCTGAAATAACAGGTGTATGTGAGGTTATCAGTGCTTAGGAGCTCCCCTATCAAAAGGTCCTTTTCACTTCTGGGGAAGAGATACATTGTGAGGCCATGAGGTGGGCCATATATATCAGAGAGACATAAAGAGACTATGCAAAGTCAGTTTTCCAAAAGCATGGACCTTGATTTGGATATGGGAAACGATGGGACACCCAAGCACCAGGATAAGAGAGGGCCCTTCAGCAACAATTAATGCAGTGCAAGGAAGAAGGAAAGAAAATGCAAACCTTACCTGGGGCTGGGCTGTCAGGAGCATAAGTGCCATTAATTGATTTCTTGGGTTCTCTTCCTGGGAAAGGGCAGAAGCCTCAGGAGCAGGAGAATCTGAGGAAGAACAAACTGCATATGAGATTACTGCTGTTTTGGCCTATCACTCCAAGGCTAGCATCTACAAATTAGGAATTCAGAATGATCCAGAGGGCTAGGGATGCAGCCCAGTGGTAGAGCACTTGTCATGCGTGTAGGAGGCTCTTGGTTCAATCCCCAGCACCACAAAAGAAACAAAAACAAAAAACAACAACAAAAACCAGAATGATCCAGAACTCCAAGTCAAGGCAATGTCATCTACAAAATGACCTACAACCCTTTTCTGAGTGACTCTCATGTGCAGGGTTGGAAAAACAATTACAGCAATAAGAATAAGAATGGATATGGGCCAGAAGGACCTAGGAAGGGACAAGAGAGAGAACCACTAGAACAGCAGAAAGAGACTGTTACTGTAAAGGATTCCTATACAGGGTAGGAATTCTGTTTTGGAGAATACTTTAAAATATTATCCTCTTCATGGTGTTCAAACAAATTCAGCATTAGCATCATCCAGTGAGACTTTCTGCAAGTAGGGAGATGAGCCACAGAAAGGGTTCTGGAAAAGTAAGTACCCTGTGAAGGATCCTGAGGGTTGAACACCACTGTGTCAGAGAGAGGATTCAGGTGAATTTCAGCTGATAAGTGGCTGCTGGGAGATGCAGGAGCAAGTACTGTTCCTGGAGCACTCAAACCCTCCTGGAGAGTGTCCTGGTACCGGACAAGAACTGGACCCTGAAAAAAGCAAAATAAAATAAGCTGGCTCTTCTCATACCTCTAGAAAAGGGACTCTCCTAACCACTATGGACCTCTTTCTGCCCTCATTCTAGAACTGTGAGATCACAAAGACCCACCTCAAATATGAAGCATCAAAACAGCAGTAAAGCTTTGCATTGAGAACAATGGCGCTGCCCTCTAGCCCCACTCACGGCACTGGTGACCTCTCCCACAGGAGACTGTACAGAACGGTGGCAACAGAAGCCAGACCTGGGTGTGGGTTAAGGAGGGAATGGAAGTAACAAGCAGTAATTAAGAGCATGGATTTAGCTTCAGACCTAATTTTTTATCAGTCTTGGATTCAATCATATCTATTTTTTACCCCTTTACTCATCCCTTCCTGATCTAACACAAGTAACAATGGAGTAGGCACCTAGACACTGAGCTTTGCTGCTAAATGTCTGACCTAAGGTAATCCACTGAATCTTTTTCTGTTTCAGTTTTCCTGTCTTTCAAATGAAAAAGGATAGAATATTAATTTGTAAAGAGATACAAACCTCTAAAGTTCATTTTTATAATTAAAACAAACAAGTCTATCCTTGAGGCCAATGCCAAGTTTGAGTTATGGTTTAGACTTCTTACACAGAAATGCTTTTAGTGGGCTACAGATTTATAGAAATAAAAATCTCACACACATGAGAGGCTATCTTAAAAGTCCCAATCTAAAGGTCAAGAATGTAAAATCTGACAGGTGTAATGGTGCATGCTTATGATGCCAGCAGCTCGGGAGGCTTAGGCAGGAGGAACATGAGTTCAAAGCCAGCCTCAGCAATAGTGAGGACTTAAGCAACTCAGTGAGACCCTGTCTCTAAATAAAATACAAAATAGGGCTGGGGATGTGGCTCAGTGGTCGAGTGTCCCTGAGTTCAATTACCAGTACCTACCTCCCGCCAAAAAAAAAAGAATGTAAAATCTTATCAGGAACAAATATCTCAACCTAACCCCTTATCTTGCAGAATTCCTAGTAGGGAAATTCTGGGGGAGGTCTGGCTAGATCTAGCTTCATTCTTGCTATTCCATTGCCTTTTATACTCCAGGCTTTTATCACTAGGCCAATCAGAATTATAGAAATAGCACATATGCTTCTGTTTAGGGGAACACTCATCCTCTTCAAGATGTTCAACCAGACTCAGGATGAGCAAGTTTCACCTAGGGAGGCAAAGTGGAATCGAAGTTTTTGTGTTGACTGAATTGGGCCCAAACCTCAATCATAAATCCATTTCTCTGCATATTCTGTAATCTGAATAGCATATGAACCTGCTTTAATTTGCATTAGGTTGCTAGTGTTGCTAATTATTAATGAAAATCACAGGGTCACCCACCAGCCCAGCCTCAGTTCTTTTCTTCCCTCCATTCACTCCCTACTCCCAGCCTTTCTCACTTTTAGTGCTGGTCCATCAAGGTCTTTCTGCAGCTCCTCTACCAGGGCCACAGCCTCCTCGCCACTGCCAGGACGATGGAGCTGCACCCAGGTCCGAATCTCCCCAGGCAGAATGCTCAGGAACTGCTCCAGCACCAGCAGCTCCAGGATCTGAGCCTTGGTGCGCGCTTCTGGCCTCAGCCATCGGCGACAGAGCTCCCGGAGCCGGCTCAGAGCCTCCCGGGGTCCAGATGTTTCATGGTAACGTAACTGTCTAAAGTGCATGTGAGAGGTCTCCCAAACAGAGGAGCTGCTCCCTTGGAAGCTGGTTCCCCATTTCCAGGTATCATCCTTCCCTTTCACAAGACCCTCTTGTCTCAGAGCATTGTGGGCCCAGTTTTCTCTCGTCATTGTTGCCTTTTAAGAAAGGTTCCTCTCCACGTCCCCTTAATTCTTGCTTGACTTCTTCCTTAGAGCTTGGAGAACGTCATCTATAAGACCTCAAGAAATCATTGTTAAAGTTAGTCCAGAGAAATAACCAAGTTTTCCAGACCCCCATCAACTCGCGGTAATAAACAAAACATCCCTGAAAGCAAGGATCTAGGCTCCAGAGAGTGCTTCCTCTAACAGAAACCCTCTGCCTAAAGCCAGGGGACACAATACTACCAAAACCAAACACATGGAATTCCTTTGGTCTTTATGCATAAGAGCTCTTCCATCTAATTACAGCAAACTAGTTACCATTTTAACAATCGGCTTTTTAGATACTTCTGTAACCTGAACACATTACCTCACTCCTAAGCCTTAGTTTCTTTTTTGTTAAAAAAAAAAAAAAAATTAATAGTTGTAGATAGATACAATATATTTATTTTTATGCAGTGCTGAGAATTAAACTCAGTGCTAGGCAAGTGGCCTACCAAAGAGCTATGCACCCAGTCCAAGCCTTAGTTTCTTGACTTGCAACACAGGGAAAATAGCAGTTCCTACCCTACAGTATTGCAGAGTTGTTTTGAGATTTTGATGTGTAAATACATTTCAAGTTTTTTTTTAAACTGCTGCATATCAATTTCATTCCCTAATATCTATCTCTATCCCCAACCCCCATACTGGAGACAGAACCCAAGCCAGGCAGGCACTGAGCCATAACCAGCTCTCATTTCAACTTTTGAACAATACCTGATACATAAACTCAAATGTTAGTTATCTTTCTATAACTAGTACTCTTTCCTATGTTAAATAATCAACAAGTAATCTTAACTCTAATATATAATAGGAAAAATTCTAAAATTCAATTAACAAAAAAAGTTGAATTGATTTCTGTGTACTTTTGCTGTACTTCAAATAATCTGATAATCATTCATTCTGTTAAAATATTTGGATAACTTTAAATAGTTTCATTATATAGAACTTGGGTTTATTCTCTCTAGAAGTCATCTGATCTTTGAAAATATCACTTATTTTTCTGATTATAAACCACACATTCTATAAAACTGGGAAATATGCAAAATAATCACTGCTATTGTTCTGGAGTATGTCCTTTTTCAATGCACCATGTGTACCACAAGACTGGATCTGACTATTGCTCTAAAACTTGCTTTTATTGCACAGTATGTCGTGAAAAGGACATTAGTTTGTTGCTTTTGAGACCTGTATAGGTCCAGTCATATTTAAGTAGTTCCCTGGTCACTAGACATTTAAAATGATTTAAGAATATTTCTAATTCTTTCCTATTACAAATAAAGCCACAAAGAGTATCCTTGCCGATGAATTTTTGGTTTCACTGCTGATTATTTCTTCAGGATAAATTTCTAGAGGAAAAATTTCTAGGGTACAAATGTTTTTAAACTTTTAAGGTGACAAGTTACATCACCATCAGTAATATACGAAAGCATTCTCATTGATTGTATTTAACACAGGGACATTTATAACTAAACAAGGGAGGCAGAAATATAAACATAATTTCACTATAACATGTAAATACAACTAATAGAATAAAGATAGAAAGGATTAGTGATAGGTAATTTTATATTGGGCTTTAATACAAAAAAAAAAAAAAAATCAAAAGACAAGATATCAAGGAAGTCACTCCAGGAAGAAAGATACTGGATTTTCAAAATCAAGGAATAAGAGTACACATAGCTGTATTAAAAATGGGTTTTCTAGAGCTGGGCATGGTGCCATATGCCTGTAATCCTAGTTACTTGGGAGGCTGATGCAGGAGGATTGCCCAGTTCAAGGTTAACCTGACAACTGTCTCAAAATGAAAACATTAAAAGGGCTTGGGATATAGCTCAGTGGTAGAGGACTTGTCTAGCATGTGTGAGGCCCTGGGTTCAATCCCTAGTATCATTAAAAAAAAAGAAAGAAAAGAAAAGGAAAGAAGGAAAGAAGGAAGGAAGGAAGGAAGGGAGGGGGAGGGAAGAAGAAAGGGAAGGAAGGGACTTTGCAGTGCTTAAGTAGCAAGTGTTTGATCAAACCCTGGGTTTGATCCCCAGTACCACACACAAACACACCAAAAATGGGGAGGGGGGGAGAAAAAGAAAAAAGAAAGAAAAGGAAAAAAGAAATAGTTTAGCATGTAAAGAGGAAAGTAAACTTCGGAGGCAAGATCATAGGAATAGAGCAGGAAGGTACACAAAGTCACATTCTAAAGGCTCTTGAGGGGTTGAGGTTGTGGCTCCATGGTAGCACACTCACCTGGCATGTGTGAGGCCCTGGGTTGGATTGTCAGCACCACATAAAAATAAAACAAAAGTATTGTGTCCACCTACAACTAAAAAATATACGTAAATTTAAAAAAATAAAGTCTCTTGAGAAGCAGAGTAAGGATGTGATCATGCCCTATGACCAATAGGTAATCATTAAAGAAGCTTTATTCCACATTTTCCCTTGTTATTTTTTAAAACAACAAATTCACCAGATTAAAGATTTACTTAGTTTAAAAAATTACAAAACATATGCTGTGTTATTCCCTCTCCCTGTTGATTTTTTATATAGTTTTCTAGTTATTTATGGTATATGTATATACACTTAATGTTTCCTATTTCCCCATTTTCACAAATGGTATAATACAATGAAAAATGTGCAGCATTTTCCTTTTCTCAATTTTCCTGTCAGTACATAGTCCCTTCCCCTGTTTTTGTAAATGCACTATAATTTATTTATCCACTCTACCACTTATGGAACATTTAGGCAGTTTTCAATTTTTTCCTAATACCAACAATATTATCATGGGCATACATCAGTTTGCACATGTGTAGGCACACATAGGAAAAATTACTTACAGCAGGATTACTGGGTCAAAAGGTGCGGGCATTTTAAATCCTGATCTTGCCAATTAGGCCTCATTAGGCTTGTACCAAAATACAATTTACACTCAGCTCAGCCTCAACTGTGAGGGAGTGCCTATTTCCTCACTCTCTCACCAATGCAGCTGTCAAAGACTGGGATCTCCGCCAAATTTTTAACTTGTACCTTGAGTGAAGAGTCACTTTGTTAACTATTCATATATTTTGCCCATTTCTATTAACGTACGGGATTTTGTTAATTTGTGCACTCTTTGTATCAAAGAAAAAACCTTTATTTGCTTACAATGGGAATTGCAAATTGTGTCTTTGCAACTTTGTCACAGTTCATGTGACTTTACTTATCATGGCTTTTGCCTTGGAATGGAGCTTTTTTTTTTTACTGCTTCAGGGGTTTATGACATGATTAGACAGACCTTTCATAGATAAAATTATGGGAGTCTTATGTGGGGTCAGGAATTGATAAGGGAGGAATGATAGGGGAGGAAGGATTGGACATCAGGAAGGTCAGTTAGGTTCTTGAAATAGTCTATAAACAAACGATCAATTCCTGAAAGCAGTAGCAGCAGAAGCAGAGATAAGACAATTGAGAACAACTTAGCAGTGTTCGGTGATCAATCTGGGAGGGATGGAATAGAATTAAAAGGATGTTAAATAATTTTCTACAGTAAGTCATCAGTACTCTATTCATGTGTACTTTACCAATAAAAATAACACATCTTAAACAGAATTTTCAATTGATTCTCACAAAAGGTTTATGAGGCAAAATTAAAAATAACAAAAGATTCAGAGGAACTAAGTGATTCACACAAGGCCTCTCAGTTAAGTTGTGGGTGCAAAGTGCAAATTCAGGAACTTAACTCCAAAGTCCAAAATAATTTTATCTATGAAGATAAGAAACCCAAACAACAGCTGTTCTAAAACAACGGTTTCCAAACATTAATCCATGATAAAACTTTAATCTGGCAAGCTGCAAAAAGAGAAAAGCAATGGCCATGCAGTCACTGACAGGCTGGCAATGACTTTTTGTTTTTTTCTTTGCAAAGGACAGCATTTTTTCTGAGTCTGCAGTCTTAGTATGTGTGTTCTCTGAAAGAACAGCGGTATACACAGTTCAAGTTTGCTTTTTCAATACCGTTATATTATAAAAGTAAAAGACAACTGGTCCATCCCTAAAAACCAAAACAGAACCGTGTCCAGCAGGCTGGGGCCACTGCTCTGAAGTCTCAAACTCTTTCTGAGCATCAGCCTCAGAGAAGACCGAGCAAGAGCAGAAAGGCCTGCGCCGGGGAACCTGGCTAATGAGGCAGCTGTCCTGTTTGACTCCGCACCAGTCCACGGTCACATACAGACTCGGGTCCTGTCCTCAACACCTCTCCCGCTCCGGCCGCGTGCCGGGGCCAGACCACGGCGCTGACCCCGGCATCCAGGTGAGGAGCAGCGGGGATGAGAGTCGGCGCCCCGGCGGGCCAGCAAGGGGCGCGAGCTGCCCTCCGCGCACGCCCACCCGCTCCGACCCCACCCCGCTCACCAGGGATCCTCTGGCGCTCCAGCCTGAGATAGTGTCGCCTCGGTGCCAGGGCCGCTAGAAGATGACAGTAGAACGCGACTCGGCAACCGAGGAGTCCCAAAATAATGGCCGAGCCCGGGACGCCGCGACTTCCGGTTCCTCACCACCCCAACCGCCGACTCTCTATGAAGCCACGTCTCTATGGTCCCTGGCTCTTCCCCGAGGCTGCGAGGAAAGGCGGAGCTCCTGGGCCCAGGGGTCTTCAGGTTGTTGGTCTGTAGGCCAACCTTCTTTGCAAGGCTGGGGATACCGCGAGGATCACAAGAAGATTGACCCTTGAGAGACATCTATTGCTGGTTGACAAAAATTAGTCGACTGCACTTTCTGCATCTCCACCCCAAAACACACACACACACACACACACACACACACACACACACACACACACACACTTTTCAGCTGTGTATAATCAGTTGTCATGCCCAGCGGCTCGAGACCCCACAAAGACCACCAGAGACCACGATCAATGCAAGCAACAGAGTCATTTATTGGCAAGCTCGAGCCTGGTCCTCTGCGCACACGGTAACCCGGTGATGCTAAGAGGCCCCGAGCCTTTGTTCAACAGGCCTATTTATAATGAAAGGCGAAAAGTTTTACAGTGTTCTTTTTAATTGGCTGACATAAAATTATATATATGATGTTATTTTAAGTTCTGAGTCTCCGAGAGGAGTGTTATCATTATCTTTTAAGTTTGCCTTGGCACCGGCAAGGTCAGCTGCCTGGCCTTTACGGATAAGAGGTGAAGATTCTTTGCAGCTTTTATGAGGGGTTTGGGGGCAATTAGGGAAGAGGCTTTTGTTTACACAGGTGCGGGCTCTTTCTATCTTCACACAGTAAATGAAGAACATTTAAATTGAATGAAGGGAAAGTTCAAACCAGAACCACTGGGATATCAGAAAAAGAATATAAACATAACTATGGGTCATCCTCTTTCACATGGTTTATTTCCTTTACTTCCTACATGAATTCTTTGACATAGATAATATTGTCACAGCTCTGATGACACTGAAACTGTTTCATTTGTTAACATTTTCTGCCTAATAACTAGCAAGTTTGTGAAATCCAAGGCAAGTACTCTTTCCACCAACATATATAGGCTTTTGTTCACAGTGATGCAAGCAAATCATTCAGGATTCTAAGGCAAGACACAGGTAGGGGAGAAATCAGGAAAACCAGTGTGATGAGTATCTTCAACCTCCTGAATATTTTAACCGAGGTTGGATCTTAGAGAACTCATGCCAACTTGAATGAAGATCCACATTAATATGCCCTGTTCACAAGGAATCGATCTAAGTGTTTGATAATCTGATGTGTGGTAGAAAGCAGGGAGGTTTGCTATTGGGGCTCACACCAGCTGGACTTTTTATATGATTACTGAATACTTTGTTCTGAAGAGGCCCTAAAATGGTAGATCGAAAAAAGTTTTTTTAAAGGTGTTAGTAAAGAAAATGTTGAGGCTCTTCCCAGCTTTGGGGTATTGGAAAAACAATGGATTAAGTTACTACACAGGGAAGGACATATAGTTCAAACACCAGGATTCTTTGTGTCACATATTAAAAGTAGTTCTGCTTGCTACTTAAAGAATATGCCCTTTCATGCCCTATAACAAGGTCAACTCTCCTATCCTCTGATTTTTTTGTACAGTTGTGAGGAAATGGCTCTATCAGTTTTTAGACTGGAAACAGGTCCTTATTCCCTGGTATTGAAGATTAAACACCCAAGAAACGCTGAGGTGAGTGTGGAAAGCAAGTTTTATTTAAGAAAGTGATAGCAACAGACTTCCCTGTAGAGAAGAGGGTTTCTGAGCTGAAAAACCCATGAGAGGAGGTGCATCTTGCTCATTTAATAGACCCCAGAAACTGGTTTTTAGTTATTTTCTTCTCTTTCTTCTTCATGTATGTGCCTAAAAGCAGGGATGAGGAGATTAATTGTTGGCAACCCCGGGTGTCCAGGAGCACAATGGCAGAGGTTAACAACCCATTGGCCTCTTTGATAACCAGTCATCATCCTCTCTGGACCCTCATCATTCATTGCCACCACTAACTGCCTGCCCTTTGCCCCCTGCCTCAGTTTGCTGAGGAATGTGACATACCCTATCCATCCAGGCCAGGCAGGGCTGCAGGCAGGTTGTTTTTTTGGAAAAGAAAGCATGTGTATGTGGTCGGGGGAGGGTCAGCACTGTGGGCTCATTTTATAGACTTGTTCTCTTAACACATGTTCCCACCATCCTCGTCTATCTGTCCCCTTACAGTTCTACCCATCAAATGGCTAAAGAGCTCTAATTTATATGATATGAAAATAACTAGCTGCATATAGAAATAAGTCAGAATAGCTTTATTCTAAAAAGTCAGCTTCTTAAAGAAAAGCAGATTGAACTGTTTTCTTCCTACTCTGAATGAAGGAAACAACAACAAAAAGTCAGTGATATTTATAAGAACAGCAGATGTTTATTGGAAGAATTATCACTATTTCCTGCAAAAACAATTTTATGACTCCAGTTTTATATTAGAAAGGACTACAGCCAGTCTGGTAACTACAAGGCATCTAACAATATGAGCATCCTTTTATTTACGTTGGATAGAAAAGTGAAAAAGGAAGTCTGTCACTGAGGATATAAATGAGATTCAGTCTTACAGGATTTAGATGTAATATATTTACTCAGATAAATAAAGCTTTTTGGTTTCAATTTTCTACCAAGTAAGACATAACATAATACATACCATCTATGAAGTAAATCTCTAAATCCAGAGAGACAACATTTTTCTAAGCAGGTTTCTTTGTCTTATGTGTTTCCCTTTAATTGTGGATATATAAAATGAGATTTCCCATCTTCCTCTCAACTAAGAAAAGCACACATTTTTATTTCACACAGAGCAGTTCTACATAATCAGGATATAGTGGCTAAAAATATTTCATCTTCATATGCCTCAGGAAAATTCAGGGTATGAGATGAGGTGAGTGCACAGGAAGCCAGCAGATGACAAAAACAAGTATGGGTAATACACAGTAATGTTATGATGCACATATGAAGAGGGCAGTGTTTCTGATGGAGAATAGAAAGGAAATGGCAATACAGAGAGGTACATGATTTGAGAGAGACAAAAACTAGTATTCAGGGACTGCAGAGGAAACATTGCCCTAGGGAACAGCCAAGTTCCATTGGAACAAGGTAAAGAAAATACATCGAGAGATAGCCCCTGAATTCAGAGGATATTATGAAAGGAGTTAAAAGAATAGTCAGAGCTGCAGGTATAAACTCCAAGATAACAGCTGTCAGTCCTGGCAGACTTCTGGAGGAAGGTGGGTTGTCAATTCAAATTGTATTGCAGAATATTTAGCTGAGAGGATGAAGGGATCTGTTGCCAACATTGAGTCCTGCAGATCAAGGCAGGCATCGGCCTAGAAGATGGGTAAGGGTCTCAAGAGACTGTAATCTCAAGAGACTATAATCCTAACTTTGCTGGGGCAAGAAATGTGATCTTTTGTATTCAGATCCTGGGTATGAATAACATGATATCTGTCCTAGAAGGATACTCTATTTAAAGACCACAAAATCTTTCTCAATGAAAAAGAAAGCCTCTCTGAACAAAGAATTCCAGATAATATGACATAGCAATGGGAAAATGATGACCTCATGATCAGAGACTATCTGCTCAGCAATGAATGTTCCTGAATGCAGCAAATCTGTTCCAACCTGTACCAACCTGCTTTGACTATGCAAAGAGGGGTTATGATGTCACAAAATTATGTGCAAACCATTATCCAACAAGCAGGGCAAAGCTAAACAAATCCTTTACACAAATATACACCCTTCACACTCTTCACTTCTTTTTTTCCAGCAACTTCAAGGAAGATACATATTTCCTTTAAAACTAAATTATGAGGTATAGAGATCAGCCATAAATCCCAGAGAAAACAGCATCTTCCTTATGAAACCAAGGTCAAATAATTGTCCAGATACAACCACCTTTCATAGAGGTGGATGCCCAAGAGAACCCCACCTGGTCTCCCATTCATATACAGAATTACCATGGTGGGCATAGGCACTTTGGTATTTTGGAAGAAATTATGAACTTAGAAGTCAGATCTGAGCTTAAATCCTGGCTCCAATTACTTACTAGCTATCACCTAACCTCACTAAGACTTGACTTTCTTGACCAAAAAGTTGGATTGATAAAAAATCAATAATTCCTGAAACAATAAATCATTGTGTATAAGAAAAATGACATTGGGCATAGGAATTCACTATGTACAAAGAAAAGGAATGCAGAGATTCAGGGCATGGTGGTGCATGTTGTTAATCCCACTGTCTCAGGAGGCTGAGGCAGGAGGATCTTAAATTCAATGCCAAGCCTCAGCAACTCAGCAAGACCCTCAGCAACTCTGTAACACCCTCACTCAAAATAAAGGATTGGGGATATAGCTCAGTGGTAAAGTATCCCTGGGTTTAATCCCCAGGGCTGCCCCCACCCCACACACCCAAAAAAATGATGGAGAGTTTCTGTTGCCAGATGAATTCTGAGTGAGGACTAAAACATTTTAAATATTTGTTGAAAATGGATTTAGGTCTTCTTTAAGCGTTGGCCATAAAGAAGTCCAAGAAAGCTGATGAGTATCTGTAGTGCTTACTCAGCATCCTTCTCTCCCTGCTTCTTGGGAAGATTTTTCTCAATGATAAAAGAAAGGAAACAGATTGGAAAGCCTCAGCTTCTTTCCCCAATTCCTAACTTTGTAAGAATTATGTGAAGAGTTGCAGCAGTCACTGTCTTAAAATCATGACATTAGGAAAAATGAGCCAATATGGCTTAAAATTATGGAGTTAATGGAAAGTTTGATGGGTTGCCAAACCAAATTTGGAATTGCTTACTACTAAATTTCCTCTTGAGTTTTTACACTTGGTATTCTGTTCATTACCTGAAAACATACTAAATGTTACTTCTGGCAAAAGTTCTTTTTCTCTGTCAAGTGTTTAAAAACATTGCTGTAATACTTATATACTGCTACAATACCATAGCCTACTCTTGGGCTGTTATTATTCACCTGTGCCAGGCTTGGCACACATTACATGCACCATTTTATTTAATCTTCACAGCAACCCTGTGAGGCATAGAACTATTTCCTTTTTACAGAAAAGTCTGAGCCTTTAAATGACTTGCCTAAATTTGACAAGTTTGTTCTTGGCAGTCCTGGCATTAGAACATAGACCTCTCCAAACCCTAAATCTGTATTTTTACCTAGTAAGCACTATATAACATGTGAAGGCAAAGTCTTTCACTACTTTTATATTAATGATGCCTGGAACTCTTTAAAGTTTTTGAGCCCAAGATTGATTCAATTTCATAAAGGAACATGTTTTTCTAGTTGTCCAGACATATATTGGAAAGATGGAGCCTACATAGTTCTTAATCATCTGCAGATCCTTCCACTACTGAAGGAAAGTAAGATACACTAAATTTTTTGCTCTGTTCTTTTCACCTAACAGTGATCAATCCTTTGTTGACAACTCTATAGTCAATTTATCTTAAAACTATGAAAGACAAAGTATGATTTTACTAACATAAAAACAACTATATAGGGAATTGACTCGCTCATGGTTCCACTACAGCTAAATGCAGTATTAAAATGTAATCCTGAGACTTTAGACTGTATATTATTCTTACCACAGTTAAGTGAAAATGAGCACGGACTTACTGCATTTAAAAAATACTATACTTTTTTCCTAAATATAAATAGTGTATTTTCATTGTAGAAAACCTAGAAAGCATAGAAAAGTATGCAGAAGAAAATAGAAATAATCTACAATCCTATCATGTAGAAATCACATTTTGGTTTGGTTTACTTCCTTCCCCTTTTTTCCAATATATTTTTTAAAAGTTGGATATTTCTTTTTTTTTTTTTTTTTCTTTTTTGGTACTAGAAGTTGAACCCAGGGGTGCTTAACCACTGAGCCCCAACCCCAGCTCTTTTTATTTTTAAATTTTGAGACAGTCTCACTAAGCTGCTTAGGGCCTCACTTTGTTGCTGAGGCTGACCTCAAACTTGTGATCCTCCTGCCTCAGCCTGCCAAGTCACTGGGATTGTAGGCACATGCCACCATGCCCAGTTTTATCTTCCATTTTGTCCAAATCATTTCCCCATGACATCATTTTCTTTCTTTCTTTCTTTTTTTTTTTTTTTTTTTTTTTTTTTTTTTTTTTGGTACAGGGGATTGAACTCAGGGCACTTAATCACTGAGCCATATCCTCAGTCCTTTTTTGTATTTAGAGACAGGGTCTCACTGAGCTGTTTAGCGTCTTGCTAAATTACTGAGGCTGGTTTTGAACTCATGATCCTCCTGCCTCAGCCTCCTGAGCCACTGGGATTACAGGCATGCGCCACTATGCACATTTGACATCACATTTTCTTTAAAAATGTTTACAGTGGCTGCAGAACCATCATATAGATAGAGCATCATTCTTTTAACCCCATCCTACTGAAAATCGAGGTCTCTCTCTTGTACATTTATGTCTGATGCTGGCATAAATATCCCTTTTGTTAACCTTTGTCTATTATTATTTTCCATTTGGATTCTTACAAGTAGAATTAAAATTAATACTGAAAAATTATTTCAAAGAAAGTAGCATTTTGCTATATTACTGACAATGTTATTTACAAGGTTTCTTTCTCTTCATTATGTTTTCTCTGATGTTGAATAAGCTGTGAGCTGTAACGATAGGCTTTCCCACACTCACTACATTTATAGGGTTTCTCTTTAGTGTGGGTTCTCAAATGTAGAATAACTTGGGAAGTCTGCCTGAAGGTTTTCCCACACTCATTACATTTATATGGTTTCTCTCCAGTGTGGACTCTCTGATGATCAATAAGGTTTCTATTAGAAGTAAATGCTTTCCCGCACTCATTACATTTGTAAGGTTTCTCTCTTCGATGAAGTCTCTGGTGTTCATTAAGGGTCTTCCTTAAGATGAAAGCTTTCCCACACTCATCACATCATAGGGTTTTCCCCCTGTGTGAATTCTCTGGTGGTCCATAATCTTCATATTAGAACCACACGTTTTCCCACACTCCTTGCACTTGTATATTTTTTTTCCTTTGTGCATTCTCTGGTGTTGAGTAAGGTTTGAACTGCGGCTAAAGGCTTTCCCACACTCAATACAAGTGTAGGGCTTCTCCCCAGTGTGAACTCTGTGATGTGAAATAAGCCCTGAACTCCGACTAAAAGCTTTCCCACACTCCTTACATTCATAGGTTTTCTCCCCGCTGTGGATTCCCTGGTGCCGAATGAGGTGTGACTTACCACTGAAAGATTTCCCACATTCACTACAAGTGTAGGGCTTCAGTCCAGTGTGGATTCTCCGATGAACCACAAGGTTGGAGCTATGACTGAAGGCTTTCCCACACTCCTTACATTTATAGGGTTTCTCTCCTGTGTGGATCCGCTCATGCACTGTAAGGTTGGCACTCTGACTAAAGGCTTTCCCACACTCTGTACATACATATTGTCTCTTTTCAGCCTGAACTCTGTCGTGTGTTGCTGGGTCATAGCACTGACCACCATCTTTTTCAGATTCTTGATCACTCACTTCTGTGAGTGTTTTACTGTCTTTAACTGTCATATGTTTGAAGTTTCTCGTCTTTCTCCTCATTTTCTATTGCTTGTAACATTCCAACAGCCTTGTTAGTCTTCTCTTTCCCTTCAGAGGGGCTTTTGACATTCTGAATTCCTTGGTGACACCTCTGTGGAATTCTCTTGAGAGTACAATTTGATTCTGATTTTCCAGGAATGATGCTTTGGAATCAACACCTCCTCAGTCCCAGTTTCAGCATCTGATGGGAGAAACAGAAATGTCACCTATTCTCTGTGTTAAGGACAATAAGATGTGATAGATAGCAGATTATAGGATCTTACCTGGAAGGGTGAGTAGGGTAAGTATTCAAAGGCAAAGGAATTTATTTAAAAAAAAATGACAAAAGTTACACATAGAGACCAAGTTAAAGGGTTCTGGAAAATCATGGGCTCCTCTCAGCAATAAATAGTATAAAATTTACCCTAGTTTCCTCTTGCTCCACTTCCAGAATTGGAGCCACCTAACTCCTAAAACAGGCTCAACTATAATCCGGTACCCAGAAAAAGTAAAATGAAAGATCCTTAGTTAAGTAACTGAAATGACTAATCATCAGATCGTTTTGGATTTTAGTTCTTGCTGACATATTTCCTAAGTACTAGTGATATACTGACTGTCATATAATAAGCACTTATTTTATTGGATGCAACTGGGATTCTTTTTTGTTGTTATTGTTCTTTGTGGTATTGGGGATCAAGTGTTCTGACATTGGACCGCATCCCCATCTCTTAGCAACTGGAATTCTGTCTTAGGATATAACTAAGATTTCATATTTTGCTCTAGGTCCAGGTACTAGGACCCAACCGAGGTCTCTGGATTTAAGTCCTATTTTGATAAATGTTAATACATTCTTTCAATACTAAATCCTAGTCACATCACAGCCTATTTTGAAGGGGCTGATCTGCAGCTAGGCCCAGCAATTTATGCTATTTTTTTCTGTCTGCTTTTTACCATTTATCACATTGGCAGACTGAGCCTACTGGGTGAAGCCAAGAGGATAAACTGGGAAAGGTTAGTTGCAAGTATGACAGAGGGACTCTAATAGGACCCTGCATGTAAAGAATCTAAGTATGGCAAAAGGGTGAGAGTAGGGGACAGGACAACAGAGAGGGCCTGAGATAAAAAAACACATATCAGAAACAAAAAGTAACTTCCCAACTGGCTTGATATGAAACTCTGGACATATTGGTAATCCTAGCAGACCTTGAATTTAGGGGATTCAAGTTATAAAAGAAAACTGAAAGGTGACTCCATGACATTAACACATGATTAATTTTTCTTTTATTATGTTTCTTTTCAGATTTGCCCATATGCATACTATTAAATATACAAAAGATACAGCTTTCATCCTATTTTTTTCACTTATTTCTTTTTTTTTTAAATATTTTTCTTTAGTTTTAGATGGACACAATATCTTTATTTTTATTTATTTTTATGTGGTGCTGAGACTCAAACCCAGTGCTTCACATATGCCAGGCAAGTGGTCTGCCACTGAGCTATAACCCCAGCCCTTAACTTTATTTCTTAATTGAAAGGAAAATATTTTATATATTCATGGTATACAACATGATGTTTTATAAATGTATACAATGTGGAATGGTTAAGTCAATCTAATTAGCACAGCCACTACCTCACATACTTACCTCACATTTTTTTTGTTGTGAGAACATTTAAAATCTACTCTCAATGCATTTCAAGTATACAATACATTGGTATTAACTATAACCATCATATTGTCTAAAAGAGTTCCTGAATTTATTCTTCCTGGCTAACTGAAATTTTGTATCCTTTGACCAACATCTCTCCAACAACCCACACTTAGTTGTTTTTTGGGTTTGTTTGATGTTTGTTTGGTATTGGGGATTGAACTCAGGGCACTTGACCATTCCCAGCCCTATTTTATGTAGAGACAGGATCTTAATGAGTTGCTTAACACCTCACTGCTGCTAAGGCTGGCTTTGAAATTGCAATCCTCCTGCCCCAGCCTCCCGAGCCACTGGCATTACAGGTGTGTGCCACCACGCCTGGCTTAATTGTTTATAAGTATTTTTCCACATTGCTATTTAATCTTCACATGATCATTTGATGGCTACATAATATACTACTAATAAAATTCATTATAATTTGTCTACCATTTTGCTAGTACTAGACATTTCTGTTGTCCCCTAAGGTTTACATCATCAATAATGCTATTGTAATCTCATTAAACACATAAAGTTTTCTTCCTATTGAAATATATTGCTAGGATAAAAGCTCCACAAGTGAGTTAAAGAGTCAGAAGAAATGAAAATTTTTTGTAATACTACCAAGTCTTTTCAAAAAACTTTTATCAATTTCTACTGTTTCATAGCTTTCTGATAAACCAAGTTACTCTCTAGATGGGGGATAATATACCCAATGGGGAATGCTCAAGACCAGCAAGAAGAGAATTGTCAAAGTTGGAGTTCATATCTCAGAAGTACAGGTGTTACTGACTTCGTACACAGGCACTTCCATGGACTAATGCCCAAGATAGGAAGGGTAGCCAGAGACAATGGGGCTGCATGGGTTCTTGGCAGGATCCTGAGCTCACTCCCAATCTGCTGCTGCCACTTCTCCTAATCAGACAGGATGAAACAAGTGGAGGAAACTCAGTGAGAAGCAGGGGACTGCAGAGTGGACTGTGGAATAGCAGTGAATCACCTCCAGAGTTTTCTCTGTGAGAAAGCTGATGGTTCTTTCCATTTTTTTTAATATCTTTTTTTTTTTTTTGGCAGTACTGGAACTCAGGGGCACTCTTACCACTAAACTACATCCCCAGCCCTTTTCATTTTGAGATAGGGTCTTGCTAAGTTGCTGAGATTGGCCTTGAAATTGCCATCCCCCTGCCTCAGCCTCAGGAGTTGCTAGATTACAGGCATACGCTGTCCTACCCAGGTTCTTTTCCATTTCTAATCTTTTCTAAAACTTCTCTTTTCTTCATACATTTCTTAAATTAATAATTATTTAGCACCCTATTCTGTACATATCACTGTTCTGAGTCTAATCCAGAGAAAATTTAAAGAAACACTGTTATGAACTGAATGTTTATGTGCCTTTAAAATTCCTTTGTTGGAGCCCTGACCCCTGATATGTAACCACATTTGGAGATTGGGTGTCTAAGGAGATAATTATGGTTAAATGAGATCATAAAGGGTGGGCCCTGATCCAAAAGGATCTGTGTCCTTATAAGAAGAAACACCACAGTGAGCTCTCACTGTCCCTGTACACAGACAAGCAAAGGCCATGTGAACACACAGCAATGAAGTGGCCATTCACAAACCAGGATGTGGCTTATCTCAGACCTCTAGCTTCCAGAACTATAACAAAATAAATTTCTGTTGTTAAAGCATTCAGTCTATGATATTTTGTTATGATGGCTGGAGAAAATTAATACAAGCATGAACTATATCTACCTCTAAGAAGCTCACATTGGAGTAGTATAACAAAACAATAAGAAAGTAAATTACAAATTTATAAATTACCAAGTGGGAGAGGAGGGGAAGGGAAGAGCAATTCTTGGGACTTGGAATGCTACGGGAAAGGACTCTAAAAGGCAGAACTTCAGTTGAGCTTCAGAAGGGAAGCAGTGTTTGTATTCTCAAAAGGAAGGTGGCTCGGGGTTAGTATACTCACAAATAAGTAGGAAATCACACTACAGCATAAGCTTCATGCTGGCAGGGATTCTGTTTTTTCACCATTGTATTTCCTAGCATCTAGAACAGTGAAAAGTACTTAGTCTGCACTCAAAATTCTTTGGTTGTTCAATGAACAAAATGAAGGAATGAAAGAATCAAGCTGCCTGAAGTGAATCCAGTCAGAACACTAAAATTATAAGACAAACAAATATGGATATAATTTGATGGTCAATGAGAAACAAGTTCTAAACAAAAGAATGAAATCGACCCTTAATTTTCTTTCCTCACTCCATTCTACTTTTCTACCTTGCTATTCTCTCGTGTTGCTCGCCTTCTCTTTCTCACTTGTCAATATGGTTTTTAAAGGCTTACCATCCATTTCCCTAAGTCCCATACTTACTTCCTCTCTGCCACCTCTCAGAACATTCATGTTTCAGCTTTATGACATAGAAAGGAGAGGAGACAGGCAGCTGGGGTATTCCACAGGAAATAAACCCAGAGAAATAAAAAAGAAAGAGTCCAAGAGATACATACAGCCTAGGAATAGGGTGATTATATATCTTGGTTTTCCCAGAATGGTGCTAGTTTATACCTGCTACTCCAATATCATATTAAATAGTACCTCTCTTTAACTCACCAAAGTATCCCAGTTTAGATAATAAACTTTGTATCCTCTATCCAAAATGAAAATAGGAAAAGAATGTTCTAGGAAGATTAGCCCAGATGGATTAAAGGGGAAAAAGAAGAATGGAGGAAGAGAAATGAATTAGGAAAAATGTTTAGAAATGTGATATGGATGACCATTGCGGGGTCTAACGCTTTGTAGGTGCTCAATAAGTTTGTTGAATGAATGAATTATGAATGAGACAAGGAAGATAAGGACAGAGCAGAGAACAATGAAATCCAGCTATCCCAAGAAAGCACCCACATACCTCAGATTGGATACAGAGGATGACTGATGGAAACAATCCAAGGTAATCAGATCCACATCTGAGAATCAAGAATGGAAGTATTGCCAAGCAAGATGGGGACACAGGAAAACACTTTAGTCAAGGAGGAGAAATATGGCAGGAATACAAATTTGAGAATCATAAGACAGAAAACAAAGAAAGTCATGAAAATGTATAAATTTATAAACTAGGGATTGGGTTAGAAGGGGCAGGTAGGGAAAAAGAAATGCACAGGATGCACTCTGAGGAGGTCCAGAGTGCTTCTGCAGGACCTGAGGAGGGAGCAGGGTTAGATGGAAGATCAAGGAGGAAGAGAGTTGGATCAAAAGGAAACCTAACTACGGGCTGCCCTTTGCCCATTTGAGTAGAACACTCCCTCAGAAGTCCCGGAAGAACTCTCCAGGCATGAGAGAGGTGGGGCTTCACTGGAGAAGCAGGAAGAAGAGAAGACGAGGCTGTTGGGCCAGTATGATACTAGGGCTATTTAGGCAACTGTGCGCACAAGCCCAGTTTCAAGCAGCCAGCAAATGGATGAAGCCCAAAAAGACAACAGATTTTCTCTCCACTAATCTCTGAGACTTGTATGTAAGTGTTCTGATCCCAGGAAAACCATCCATCTCAAGCTGTGAGGGACTCGCAAAAGGCAAAGTTCTAGTCCCACAAAGAGCAAGAGCAAGATATCTTTACCCAGGAATGCTGTATTCCTTTAATTCACCAGTGTCATCTGTCCCTCTGAGTACTGGTCATATGGTCGGTCCTTGGTCATTAATTGCAATGGAGTAAGGAATAAAAGGAAATACCTGAAAACACATTAAAGAGACAGATGAGTGAAATATGAAAATTGAAAGGAAAAAACAAAAACAACAATAACAAGAAAATATAAAGGGACCACTTGACCTTAGGTAGAGATAGGCCTTTACTCAAGCATAAAACAAAATGTGAAACCTTAATGGAAAAGCTGATATATTTGAAATTTAAAGATTTCTGTACTTAAAACCCTGACTGTAACAAATGTGTAATATAAACTAGGATTTGCTTTATGCTAGAATTGCTCATATATATGTCTGTGCCCCTGACATGTACACATTAAACACTAAGTCCCAAGAGAGCAGGGCTCATGATATTTGCCTGTGGGTACCACACAGCACCTGGCATAAAGAGGACTCAGTAAATACTGTTTAATTTACAATGTTCAACAAGTTCAAAATTCTATCCAATATCAAGAGTACATACACGGATGGTGAGAAGTGAAGCCACTAATTACATCCTCTGCCTGTTTGTACTTTTGTGCTTCAGATTGTCTGATAAACACCACAACAGTATATTTGTATCCTTGTCAATCTATCTCAATATGGCCATCCAAGGGCCTGAATTCCCTTGGAAATTGACCAGTCCCACTAGTCATCGCTTCTTAGGATGTAATAGCTGGGAGGGACCTCCCAGGCTACTTGGCCTCATATGCCAACAGGGAAGAGCTGGAACTTAGAGAAGAGCTAGAACTGAAATCCAAATTTCACAACAACGATATTTGAGTCCCACTTCATTGCCCTTTCCCATCATCCCCAAATTCTGCTCTTCGATCCCCTTTCCTCGTCTTTGTTTTTTTCCCAATTTGAAAAATAGTCATCTGGAAACATTCCCTGTCATCCCAGGTCCCCACATCCTTTAGCAGGCAGGATTCCTGTCCCAAGACTAACTTCACAGTCTGGCTCTCACCTGCTTGGAAGAGAAGGGAAGGGCTCTCTCTTACTCCTTGTGCATAGCAGTTTCACTCCAAAGGGTCTGCCCAGCATAGATCCGGCTTGATCTTCTCCTGGGGTTCAGTGAAGAAGTTCCCAATGGGGTCCTGAATCATTGTAAACAGATATAAATGATGGAGTTCTCTGAGACCTCAACTCTCTATGGTTACCCAGGGCAGTGTCCTATTCTTGATTAACTTCCTTTCCTATGGTACTATGAGCAGGATGATCATTCCCATATTAAAGATGAGGAAATGAGGCTTCCAAGGATTGAATGACTTGCCTAAGATCGTATGAACAGTGACAAGCCTGTGTCTGAAGGACACACTAACATATCATTCTAACATATCAAGTCCTGCTTCTCACCGGTTGATATCTAAAACCCTCCATATTTTCCAACTGCAAAATGTGTTCCAACTGGGAATTTCTTTGTAGTGTAATGATGAGACAGTTGATGAGAGGGGAACTTAGCTGAGTTAAATGTCTTTAAGGAGAACGAAGAAATAAAGCCTAAAAGGGACATTAAAGATCCCCCTCCCACGCATTACCCATTTCTTAGAATTATTAGGTATCAAAAATGTTTTGTGTCTCCCCCTCCAGATGCTCAGGTTCTGCTTCTAACCCTTTGTTTCATTTCTTCCCTCCCAGAACACAGCTGTGCCTTGTACACAACTGTATCCCCTAGCACGCTCCTGGGTAGGTGTTCAATAAATATTTGAGTGAATAAACGAATGGATGACCTTGTGCAAACCCCTGACCTCCTCCCTAGGTCCCAGTGAACTCATTGGTAATTGCCGGGAGCCCACTGGTGATCGGGGCCAAACACTCATGAGCTGTGGATTCTTCGGGCAGCCCCAGCGGCCAGGGGGCTGGGAGGGTACGGGATGACAGTTCTACCACCGGCCCCACTGCTCCGAGTGAGCAGCTGTGCGGAGTCAAGAGACTAGACCCAAGACAAAGGGGCATCGCGGAACATGGGAAGACGGCCCACCACGAGCCCTCCGGTGCTGCGCGCAGCTCGGCTGCAAGCAGAGGATGCCTTGTTCCTGGTCTGTGCGCCCCACAAACTCCCAGAACGCGGTTCGCCCCTAGTCAGGCGCGGCGCACCCCTCACCGAAAGCGGCAGACGCACACCTCAGAACCCCGTGGCGAAGGAACTGCGTCAATCACTACCCACTAACGACCCTCCGACCCTCCGGCCCTTCTAGGCTCCAGGAGGCTTCCGCGTCTCTGTGGCCCCAGGCCGGAGTCCTCCCGGGCCGCGAAGCCCGCGGGGTCGGCGGGCACAACGGCTCCGCCTCCAGGCTAGGCTTTGCGCTACCATTGGCTGCGAGGACGGGAGGTCCTGGAGAGTCCTGCCCATGAGAGGAGAGCCTTGGAAAGGGTGGAACCCTGGGAGCAGCCGGGTTAGCGCGGGAAGAAACCTGTCAAAGGCTCAGCCCGCTATGTTGTGGGACTGCCCCTCCCCGAAGTCGCGCCGACGGCCAACTCTGGCTGCGGAGCTGAGTTTGACTTTTCGTCCACAGATCACGTCTTTCAATCTCAAATCCAGGGTCAGCTATCGTTTATCGTCAGTATATAAAATATATACTGGGAGCCTACCGTGTCCCACAGCAGAACCATTCATGACAGTGCTGAAAAATTCACCTGGATATTTGCTACTAGGTGAAGGCTTCAATTGAGAGTAAAATATACATTGGACGACCGTTTGGAATACAACCCAGTAGCCAGCGGCTACAGTGTTCCATGGTAGAGAGAGCTACAGATAGTTTGTATTTAAGACAGAGGTGAACGGGGCTCTGCCTACCCTTCCCTCAAGAAGCTATGTCTGTATTTGATAGCAAGGGCAACTTGCCACGTTCTCTGCATCTCCAGTTTTTAGACCAAATTTTTTCCCTCTTACTGGGGGAATCATAAAGTGGTCACCACCAAGTGTTCCTCAATAGAAATCAAGTGTGTTATTTTGCTAGGGTTGCCATAACAAACCACTACCAATCTTTGTGGTTTGCACAGAAATTGATTTTTAAAAGTCTTTCCAAAGAGAGTCAGTTTAGGAACACCAATTTATATTACTGCTAGATGAGGAGAAAAAAATTCTTTTCCTGATTACCCATTTTTTTATATCATTAAGCCTCAAGATACGTTTTATGTTTTCCCCTCCAGATGCACAGGCTCTGCTTCTAACCCTTCAAGCTTGTTTTATTTCTTCCCTCCCAGAATACAGCTCTGCCTTGTACAAAACTGTAACCCCAGGCTCTGGCACACTCCTGGGTAGGCGTTCAATAATATTTGTTGAATAAGCAAATGAACCAATGACCTTGTGCAAGACTCTGACCTCCTCTCCAGGTCCCAGTGAAGTCATTGGTAATGGCTCGGATCCCACTGGTGATTGGAGCCAAACACCCAGAGGCTGTGGAGTCCTTGGAGAGCCTCTGCAGCCCACAGATCTGTCACGGGTCCCCCTGCTCTGCACAATCATCTGTGGGGAATTAGAGACAAGACCCAAGACAATTGGCTCTCTTTGGGAAAGAGTTTCTAAAAGTAACCACAACTACCTCATTGTCCTGAGTCACTTTGTAAGGATAGATGCTGACAATGGATAGCCATATTAAATGCAGAGCATAAACTGGAATGAATACAATTACTGGTGGTTTTAAGGTTAGCACTGTAGTGGCTGCCATGATCACCTTCTCCACAAGTGGCCCCTGTAATAGGATACTCACATCTCAAACCTAGGGGCAATAGTGGCTCCTTTGTGAGCTGTCACCCTCTGATGGGGCCTGCCTACTTCTTGAATTGGTGGCAGACCTTGGCATTGTCCGCATGGTGCTGGTTTTGCAGGAATGCAAAGTATTGGAATTTGGAAGTCATGGAGACTTCCATCAAGATTTCAAAGGAGGGCCTGAGAGGCCAAGCAATGTGTGTCAGGGTCAGAATTTCTGCAAGGCAGCCCTTGAGAGGGCAATGTGTAAAGCTTAGGAAGTGATGACAAAGCTGCAATGAAGACTCCAAGAAGTTAGGGATGCCAGGAATATGGAATGTCTGCACAGGCAGAAAGTGGAGTTAGCCCAAGAGAGAAGTCACGTGGGATGCAACCAGCATGCCATAGGATGGGGCTGCCATCGTCTTCTGGAGCCCACATCCTGCCATCTTGTGCTCCTGGATACAAACATGGATCTACAGCATTTAGTGTTTCCTCTGTTGGGATTCCATCCTGCTTTGATAAAATCCCTTCTTTTTATACCCCTATTCCTCCCTTCTGGAACGGGAATATTTAGTCTGTGCCATTGTTTATTGGAAGCACATAACACTTCTATTTTTTGCAGTTCATGTTTTAATTTTGTCCAGACTTAATTAACTTTACAACTCATTAAATATAACATTTTAAAATATTACATTATGCGAAATACAAGATTGATAGCTTGTAAAACAAAAGGTGAATGGTGGGTATGTATGTATGTATACACACATATGTGTGTATATATGGCAATAATTTTGTGATGTTAATTTGGTTGTGTCTGTTCATGGATATGTGTATGTGTGTAGTGTGTGTATATGCTTTGCAATGTAAAATGTATTTCTCATTAGTAGCAGTTTTGAGAAAATTTGGAAGATTTTTAGTATGCAGCTAACAAATCCTTAAAATACACATATTAAGCTTTCAGTAGTCTCTGAAAGCTTACTATTTTGAAGGTTCATTTTAGTTTTTACAGAGGCTCACAGCTAAGAGTTTGCCTTGAGTCTGAGTGTTGGAGATAGACTGAATGTGTTTTGTATTGTGAGATGGACAGGAGCCTTTGGGGGTTGGGGCAAAATGTTATGACTTGGATCTGGAATATCCTCCACAGTCTCATGTATTGAAGACTTGGTTCCCAATGTAGCAATGCTCAGAGGTGGGGCTTTGGGGGAAGTCATTGGACCATGAGGGCTCTGATCGCTTGTTGATTAATCCATTCATAGCTGAATAGACTACAGGGGGACAGTGAAAACTGTAGATATGTGGAGCAAGTTCGGAAGTAGGGTTCTAGGGGCATGCCATTGGGGACTACAACTTGTCCTGAGGCACGCTCTCTCTCTCTCTCTCTCTCTCTCTCTCTCTCTCTCTCTCTCTCTCTCTCTCTCTCTCTTTTTCTGGCTGTAATAAGCTAAACAGCTTTTTTTTCTGTCACACCCTTCTGCCATGAGGTTCTGCCTCATCTCAGGCCCAAAGCAATATAGTTGGCCAACCACTGACTAAAACTCTAAGCCCAAATAAACCTTTCCTTCTTGTCAGACATTTTGGCTACAGCAACAAAAAACTAAAACATTGTTATAAAGATATCATTCATGTAAAAGACTATGCAACCAGAAGGGAATGGGGGAAAGACTACTGGGTATCATCATAAAATGCCATTTGCACATTTTTTCCTAATTCTGGAGACTGGGCCACCTTGGGGCAGAGGATACTTTGGTTTTAATCAGTTGGCAATTCTTAATCTGGAATCATGTCAGAAATACCCACGAGCCAGAAAAAAGGAGTAGATCATCAAACATTTGTCTCTGTTTTCATGCCAAGCATTTTTATACCTTAAAATGCAAAACTTACTCTACATGGTACCTTGTAAAAGTTATACATTAGTGGGAGGACTGGTTTGGTTCAGTGAAATCTACAGCGTCCTATCCTGGATCAAAATACTTGCACTGTAACACAGTTTTGTAAATTCGTAAATTGGAAGTTCTGGCACACTGTTTACTAGTACCCTTACTATACACTGTGGATTCCCTGATGGAGCAAAAGCTATGTGCTGTAATAGAATGCTTTCCCACATTTGCTTTAAGAGTATTTTTCAGAAATATATGCAAAATAATGGATGTTCCTGGTGAGTGGTTTCTTGACTTTCAAAAACCAAACAGGCACATGGACATTTCCATGTTAAGTAAGAAACAAGCTGCAACCAAAGGCTTTGCTAGCCACATGGGAAGCCTTTCTTGTAGATATAGTCTTTGGTGAATGATGTCTGCTATAACCAAATGTTCTCCCCACTCCCAACTTATTATAATAGGTTATTTTCCCAATGTAGAGAGCCATGAAAGTAAAATAAGGTCTGACTGAAGGGTTTTCCATATTGAGTTCTTTCACAATCAAGCTATTTATTCCCAATGAGGCATTGGAAACAGGCTCCATTGGATACCCAGTGTGGAGGCTGAGCCAAAAGAAAGCTAGATATAAAAGCTTGTCCTGGGTGGACGGTTCTCAGCCAACTCACCTAATGGGAAACTGCTTCACTGCTGAAGCATATAATTATGCAAATTTCCCACTAAATCTTCTAGCTTCAGTTCTAAAGAGACAACTTTAATAATATCCAATTAGACTATAAAGGGATGCAAAGAAAGTCTATTTTCCCTCTTTCGTGGCCAATATCAGGATGGGAAAGCTCTCATCATTCACTAATGAGGAAAAAAACAAATATAATATGGGGCCAATGAAAACCTTCTGCAACTTGAGGAAGGAAAAGAACAAATGAAAAAAATACATTCAAGACAAAAATGGGGCTGGGGTTGTGGTTCAGTGGTAGAGTGCTTGCCTAGCATGTGTGAGGCACTGGGTTTGATTCTCAGCACCACATTAAAAAAAAATAAATAAAATGAAGGTATTGTGTTCATCTACAACAACAAAAATTTAAAAACAAAAGAAAAAATGAAATTCGAAATCAGACATGGCGGGTACACTAGCCTTGGAAATGCTGACAGAGAAAAAACTGAAAGGAAACCAAAACAAAAAACACCATATATGAAAAAGGAATTCTAACCACATATATGGAAGAGAAGTAAAGGATTTTATAGGTTACTAGGTACAAACTTATGCCCAGGTTTCACATGATAGTAAACATGATGATGTGATATATATTAGCAAAATTTGCACAGAGCACAACCACTAGAACAAACTGAAAATATAATAATCGCTATACTGTACACTGTGTGCCAAGCACTGTTTTCAGCAGTCTCTTATACATATTAACTAATTTAAACTTTACAATCCTATGAAGCAGCTCCATTTTATAGATGGAGGAACTGAGACACAAGGAAGCAGTCATCTGCCCAAGGTCACACACCTAAAAAAGCAATGAAACCATGACTTAAATGTAGGATGCCATGAACAAAACCTGTGATCTTGACCACTATACTGCTACTTCCTAAATTCAATAAAAGAAACTTCCTAAATTCAATAAAAAGATCATAACCCAAAAATGAACTCTTTGATACTACAAAATGCTAAAAACATTACTTCTAACAGAAATAAGACACGGAATGCCTGTTATGCACTATTCAACATTTTGAAGTTTTACTTATGCATAAGCAATAGATTGGAAAATGAGTTAATTGAGCATATTGTACACCTACAAAGCTAAGAAATAAAACTATGAGAACTGAAGACAATGTACCCAAATATCTAGATCCAGATAACTTACATCGGCAATTTTATTTATTTTGGCAAACTAATAGGGAGGTATGACTTTCAAATGCAGTCACTTCTGAGGCTTTTCCAGAAAGTCAGGGCATTCATTTCTAATTAACACTTACACCAGAATGGCGGTAGTGGGTAAATAAGGTTATGAATAGTGCTGAACCTCACCCTCCAGAAATTTAGTGTGATAGAGGATAATCAGACAAGAACCAGAAGGTAAAATGGCAGTATCCAATAAGCAGGGTAGTTCTACTGATGATATATAGAACCAGTAAGGCCAACACAAGGTGGAGGGCTGCCCATGTCCAGCCCATGGGGCTATATAGTGGTACAGGGTCAGCTCTTCCTTTGGATCTAGGAGCTCCCAAAGTAATTCTCTGAAACACACACATTCCTATGTGCAGAACTCTTTCAAAACTTTCAAAGGAAAATGGAAACAAATACCAAAAATACAGTTGAGGCACCCTTGCCCCTCCCAGATGCTCTGTGCTGGAAGCTCTGATTCCTTCTCGCACTTTTTTTTTTTTTTTTTTTTAATAAAATGCCTGCTTGCAAAAAAAAAAAATCAAACTATAAATTACAAATTATATATTTCAAGTTGTATCCTGAATTTGGTAATTTTTAAGTCCCCTCCCACTGAGATATTCCCCCAGAATCACATCTAATTATTTTCTTAAGCATCAACTCTTCTTTTCTTCTCCAGTGTTAGACATATAACGCAGTTCACAAAACCTCCTCTTCAGGTCACATATCTGACATTGCCCCTCTAGCTTCCTCTGCCACTTCTGCCATACTGCCAGTACTCTCTGTTAAGAGGAAATCTGGAGGATAGAAAGAGAAAGAGATGGACACTAGAGGTGAAGGTCTTCTGGCACTGGGGCCCTACTGCAACAGTGGAAAATAAAAGATATTAAAGTTCATGACTGGTGAATGACTGTGGGATGTATAACTAGAGAGAAAAATTCTGAGATCTCCTGTTTCTTAAGTCTTTGGCGAATAAAAGATGGCCTTAAAATTAACTGAATATACAACTTTGATCTTTAAATTAAGATGACAGCTGTTATGTAAACAGGACTGGTTGACAAGGAAAAAACTTATTCATTTGACTCTACCACAAAACTCATCACTGTAGATTTCAATCATCCAGGAATGCATCTGGCTGAATTCTCAATTATCTGTATTGTTCTTAACTTTTTTATTGAAGAAGTAGGATGTAGTCAACAAGTTCAGAGCTGCAGCCAGTGTGTAGGGCAACCTGTATCTCAGTGGGACATGATTGCCCAACCCAACACCTAGACACTCAGTCACACACACACACATATACGTACACACACACCGTTTTCAGGCAGAAATATCAGTAATAAGATTTCTACGAACATATACAGAGATATCGATGAGATCTTTGTACATGACAGCCCATGATAGGATGCCCTCTCAACAGTAGAAGCTTGTGGGGAGAGAAGAAACTGTGCATAACTCAATTCAGAGTCCAGGTTTAAAAATTATTTATTTATTTAATAGCTAATATATACAAACTATTATCTATGTGTTGAAAGATATAGATATATGCCCAACCTCAAAGAGTCAAAAGTAAATTGGTAGCAAAGTAAACACTATGCATCGAAAACATTTTCAAAGCAATTTAACAACAGTTGCACCTAATAGCACCAGTCATTCAAAGCACTGAGATCAAATCAACAGATGTTTAAGAAAAATAAATAAACAGGTGTAGAAAGTCCTTAAGAAATGAGATAGATTTGGGTCTTGGGACCGTGACTCAGTGACAGAGTACTTGCCTAGCACATGTGAGGCACTGGGTTCTATCCTTAGAACCACATACTAAAATAAGCAAATAAAGGCATGCTATCTATGAAAAAAAATTTTTTTAAAGATAGCTTTTGAAGATTATGAAAGAACTTGAGATTAATAATAGGAAGAAAAAATGATTTTCTAGTCAGAGAACACAGGTGAAAGCTTAAATAGTACATGGGAGTCCACAGCCAAGAGGAAGAGAAGAATGAAATATAGCCTTGCAGAATGCCTTTGTGAAATGGTGAAATGGAGGACATAGAATACATAGAAATTACCTCTGTCCTTGAGAAGCACAGTCTGACTGTGGGATGCATAACTAAAAAGTGAGTTAGACATAAAATATTTTTAAAAAATAAAGGAGTAGGGAAACCTACAAATAAATGAAATGCATAGTACTTACTTTCTTAATAATGGAGGACTGCAGTAAATTATTCCCACTCCTAATTTAGTGACTCAATGGAAAATAGCAGACAATTGTCCACTTTGATGAGAGGTTCCAGGGGAGATCAGGGTGAAGATACTTCTTGTAAAGAAATCTTCAAGCTGGGCACAGTGGAGCATATCTGTAATTCTGGCTAATCAAAGGTTGAGGCAGGAGGATTGAAAGTTCAAAGTCAGCCTGGGAAACTTAGCACGACTGTCTCAAAAATAAAAATTTTGTAAAATGGGCTGGGACAGAGGACAGTAGCAGAATGCTTGCCTAACATGTGCAAGGACTTAATATCAATCTCCAGTATCACAGAAAAAAAAAAAAAAAAAAAGACTTCACTGAAGTTCCTTGTTCTCTGTCTCGGAGAACTATGCCTTATGAGGTTGACCGAGGCAGACCTGAGGGTCTCTCTCCAGTGTGAGTTCGCTGGTGGTGATTAAAAGTGGAACGCTGACTAAAAGCTTTCCCACACTCAACACATTCATAAGGTTTCTCTCCAGTGTGAACTCTCTGGTGCACAATAAGCTGTGAACTGTCACTAAAGGCTTTCCCACAATCATTGCATTTGTACGGCTTTTCCCCAGTATGGGTTCTCTGATGTACCATAAGGCTGGAGCTGTAACTGAACACCTTCCCACACTCGTGACATTCATAGGGCTTCTCACCAGTGTGGATCCTCTGGTGTATAATGAGGTGAGAGTTTTGATTGAAGGATTTTCCACACTCGTTGCATTTATAGGGCTTTTCACCTGTGTGAAGTCTCTGGTGCCGAATAAGGCACTTACTCAGACTGAAAGCCTTACCACACTCACTACATTCAAAGGGTTTTTCTCCAGTATGAATTCGCTCATGGTCAATGAGTTGAGAATTCTGACTGAAGGCTTTCCCACATTCACCACATTTGTATGGTTTTTCCCCAGTGTGGAGGCTCTGGTGTCGAATAAGACATTTACTCCGACTAAAGGCCTTGCCACATTCATTACATTCGTAAGGCTTCTCTCCAGTGTGGATCCTCTGATGGTCAGTAAGATTTCTGTTGGAACAGAAGGCTTTTCCACACTCATTACACTTGTAAGGTTTCTTACCAGTGTGAAGGACCTGATGTCGGATAAGACTTTTGCTCCGAATGAATGCTTCTCCACACTCATTGCATTCATAAGGTTTCTCCCCAGTATGGGTTCTCTGGTGATCAATAAGTTGAGAACTCTGAGTAAAAGCTTTTCCACATTCATTACATTTGTAGGGTTTCTCCCCATTATGAAGTCTCTGGTGTTGAATGAGATGGGAGCTGTGCCGATAGGTCTTCCCACACTCACTGCATTCATAGGGCTTTTCCCCAGTGTGGGTCCTGAGATGAACAATTAGCTGGGAGGTCTGCCTGAAGGTCTTACCACACTCATTACATTCATAGGGTTTCTCTCCAGTGTGGATTCTCTGGTGGCCAATAAGGTGTGAACTCCGATAGAACACTTTGCCACATTCATCACACTGAAAGAATTTCTGTCCCTTTGGGACTCCTTGATGTTCATCAGGACTGGGGCACAGATTTGGATGCTCCCCTATTTCCTTATAAGCCTCACATCTGTCTTTTGTGGAGTTTTTCTTATCCTCATCTGTTATTTCCAAGAAACTGATTTCCAGTTTGTTCCCCTCTTCATCTGAGGGCTGCCCTTCCAGTTTCCTCAAAGTGTCTTCACAGACTTCTCTAGTTTCTGGACCTACAGAAGCCAACCCAAAACATCCCCTTGGTGACCTATCAGATGACACTGATCCTTTAGCAATGGCCTGCCTTGAAGTGAATTCAGAACTCTCCATCCTGTTCTCACCTGCCAATAGAAAAAAATAATAACCTTTACTCACTTCATGATTTGTTATGGAAACAGAACCAAGAGCCTAATATAGCGGGGAAAAAAAAAAACAAAAACATTACCTTATGGTTAAGGAATAAAAGAACACATTGAGAAAGGAGAGAAAATGGGAAATATCTCTTTTTTTTTCTTCAAGGATAGAAAAACAAAAGTGGAGCGGGGTGGAAAAAGAGATAACAGGACAGACAGATGTTGAGCCAGAACAGACAGAGGGACAGTCAGAAAGCAGGAGCCCAGGTGGCAAAGCATGGTGCACTCTTCCAGAAGTTACTATGATGCTGTCTCCTAAGTAAAATGACAAACTCTATATTCCTTTCCAACCATGACAACCTGAAAAGATGGTGGGAGAGAAAAAGCTGGCAAACACTTTTGAGTCAAATACAAGAGAAAGGGCAAAGACAGGAGTGAGCTGGTGAGAGATTATATTGTTAGGGTATGACTAGGAGAGTTTATAAAACAGAAAGTATTGTACAACATGACAGTGACATGATGTGGATATGGGTTCAGAAATACTGCGGAACAGTGTTGAAGGGGACAGCAGAACTCAAAAGTAGATAGGCTGGCTCCCCATGTAGTGAACTGGTAGGAGAAAGTGCTGTATTCCCATAAAACCAAGAGTCATCAATAATTTCAAATATGAATTGAAATGTCTTTAGGATCTTGATTCTCTAGAATAAGGAAACTGAATATTTGAGCACTTGCCCAGAATTCTGGAACACAAAATCTGGGGAAAAGCACAATAGTGTAGGTTATCACTAAAAACCAGGTTGGTTCCCTTCAATCCTGTATTAGTGAAGGCCAGGCCTTAACACCGTTTAGCATATAGAAAATCAAAAGATTATTCTCATGTCCACCCTCAGTCAAGTTGGCTACTGTCATAAGCTTGTCAGTCACAACATCTGACCTTTTCTGGTCTTTGAAGAGAGGGAAGTTCATGCAACCACACTTTGTGTCAAGTGACCTGAACATCCCATGAGGAACCATAGGTAACTGGACGAAGGCCAGGCACTAGACCCCAGTGCAATTTGTGTATAGGTTAGTCATTAGCCTCTAAAATACAGATATTGAATGGCTGTAGCAATTAGAACCCTCTCTAAGTAAATTCTGACCTGGAAGCTGGGAGAAATTACAGCAATTACAAGTGAGAACTAAGGCTGAAATGTGAATGGAGGCAAGTCAAACCATTTGAAGTCACAATAAGAATGTATGAGGGGGCCCTGGGAATGTAGCTCAGTTGGTAGAGTGCTTCCTTGTAAGCACAAGGCCCTGGGTTCAATCCCCAGCACTGCATGCACACACAAAAAAGAATGTATGAGGGAATCCAAAACAGAATTGAGAAGGACCTATGATGGGGATAAAAGTTTCAGAGTAAATAAATGGGTAATAGTGGAGAAGCAGAGAGAAAACACACATACAGGGAGCTATTGTGTTATAGTTACACTGGAACACTGGTGTAAAATTCATTTGCTTGAGCTGCTGAGATTCTGGGCTGTCCTGGGTTGTGGCTCATTCTTCCTGAGTCCCTGTTTCCTACATTCTGGTCTAGCTGGGGTTCTAATTCCTGTAAGCCTTAAAGCACAAAGCTCCTTACTTACCATAGACTGACCGACTCTCTCTTCCTTACAACTTAGAAAACCCAAACTAGCCACCACATAGCCATCAAACATGATGTAAAGGAAATGCTGATCTTTGTTAAAGTTAGGTTCACTATACTTTGGAAACTTAAATGTTCAAAAGAAAAAGAATATAGCCAAGAAAATGTACAAAATGCAGACTCTAAGTTATGAGAAGAAAATTATTACCCAATGAGTTCATGCTGCTGTAATTTTCCAGCATTGTGTTGTGGTACAGGGCTCTCTGATTGACGGCAGGGCCTTTCCACTTCTGTGTACAGTCCACAGACAGGTCCTCATGTATTGCAGTCTCCTGGAATAATAAGATTCTACTGTTCAGGAACAGCCCCAGCCTGAAGTGCAGAGTCATCAGGGTGTAGATGTCACAGGGTACTGGTTCTTGGTGGGCAAAGGGGTAGAGGAGAGGAGTTTGGATGACTCATTGAAAAGGCCAGTCCAGAGCAAGACAAAGTTCATTAGCATGAGTAGGAACCCAGCTCTAGTGGAACCAGTGAGGCAAGAGTCATAGTAGCTGTCTTTTATTTGGCAGAGCCTTACAGATAAGCTCCAGACATTCTTGGGCCAAAGGCACAGGAATCTGGGTAAAAGAGAAAGTCACACTCACCTGGGCCTTGACCCTTTGAAGCACAGTGGCCACTGCTTGATGTGCTGAGTTCCCCACTAGAGAAAGAGCTGGAATTACAGATCCAAGTTGAGCTGAGGGAGGAAAGAAAGCTTTGAGTGGGCCGAGCCCAGCCCTCAGCTCCAGAACTATATTCCCAAGGAGAGGATTCACGAGAACCCAGGCAGCTCCCCACACACTGACTCTTGGTCCTCCTCTTAAAGCTTTACTCCAAGTGTGCTGTGGCTGTTCCCTAGAGGGCACAGTGGGAGGTCCTGGTCACACTAAGAACCGGCTGCTCCAAGTCTGCTTTCTCCTCCATCCGTCTGAGGGAAGCTGTTTCTGACCATGCTCTCTCCGCCATAGCTCTCCTATCTCCACCCAAGCCTAATTTCCCCTCAGGTCCGTGGTCCCCAATGTTCAGGTGTCTCTTCCTCTTCCTGCGGTGTCATTATGGACACTCTTGGGAGCCCAGGCCAGAGCTTCCTTCTTTGCTCTGTCCATGAACTCCCGGGCTCTCACAGCTCTCACTTCTCCTTTCAGATTCCTATCACAGCTCTGTATTGGACATTTCATTTCAGTGTCTGAAGACACCTTAAATATTTTTTTTTCTAAAATGCAGTCTTACCACCTTCCTTTCTTGATTTCCCACATTCTGTAAGTCCTTCATTAAGAAAAAGCATATTATTCTCCCATCCATGGATTTGTCCATCAGCACCTGTCCCAGATCTATCCTTTTCCATGTTACTGACCATGTTCGAGTAGTTATTTGCATATTATACTGCACTAGTCATCTATTGAGGCTCCATATCATTTAATCCACAATGCTCCCATATGGCTGAGAACTATTTCTTTTACCCTCCGCCCAATCTTGCTAGCTTCAATGTCAAAATTCCTGTACAAGCAGGGCTTTGATTCCCAAATATAGCTCTCCTTGATTCCACCTCAATGACTGCTCAAGGAATCTCCAGCTTGGTGTCTTTGCCTAAATCCTCTGCTCATAGTCTGTCACTTTCCTCTTGCCTTCACTGCTTATTTGTGAGGGGATCAAATGCCTGAGAACAGATATCACTCATATGCATCTTATGAGGTTGCCTTTTTTTTAGACATTTGACTGACTTCTTGCTACATACATAACAACTCTTTAAAAATGGTCATAGAGTACTATATTTCTGTGGTTTCTCCACAGTGTGTTTCCTATGATATGTGCTTGGAAAAACTTGCAAAGTGCACAAATGATTAGAGAATAAGTAAAAGGAACAGATAAGGTCATTAAGGAAGGAGGCCAGTTAGCAGGGCAATGCAGGATTCCAGTAGGTGTGAGATGTAAAGATGAAGGAAAGGAGACTCCAGAGGAAAGATGGAAAGTGTAACTTGAGATCAGAGTTGGGAATATGAATACCGAAATGCCCATTGGGGAGGTGGTGTGCCCCTGGGTCATGAGGAGGCTCCAGGTGGGCTCCAGGGGCTGAACCCCCATTGAGAGGTGAGGTAGGAGATTCCTCTGTTGTCTCCTCCATATGTACTTCCTGTTCCTGTGCTGGGGCTGAAACCTAGAGATAAGGAAATACAATTGGGTTCAAAAGAGCATCCTTGAAGGTACAGAACCCAAAACCTCCATGAAGCCCCCTGTGGGAAGAAATTCAGGGAAAGAAAAGTTCAAGTATCCTTCTGGCAGCACCAATAAAGCCTACTAGCAAAATCTAAAGCCTGCAATCCTACTTGCCATCCCTCTGTTGACCCTCTTAGTAAGAGCTTGAGGAACAGATTCTATAACTATTTCCACTCTGTATGAAGTCTTCAGAAACAAATTTGCTTACAAAAAACCATCCAGAAATGGAAGCCAGAATAGCAATTCTACATTCTCTAGGGCCTTAGACTACATAAGTGAACAATCAGAAGTACAGAAGTAAAAGATAACAGGTATGTGACACCTGATTATGCACGACTCGCTACTAAAACTGACGGATGAAACAATTTCCCAGAACAGTGGTCAACAAACCTTAAGGAAGCTTTTCCAACTTCTCTCAAAGTGTCTCCTCTTCAGAGAAGTCTTCCCTGAACACATTAACAAAGCAGGGATAGTCATTCTCTCTTAAATTACCCATTTATACTTTCCAGATATAAGTATTACTCTTTATCTTATTTATATCCCTACTGTCTATTTTGACCACTGGAATATAAGTTTTGTGAGGCCAAGAACTTTGTCTACCTTGATCACTAGCTCCTAAAGCAATGCTTGGCCCAACACTGGTGTTTAGTTAATATTTTCTGATGGAATGAATTCCCCTTGACATTTTGCTAAGGGTCTTTAGGGCTACCTGCAAACTCAACTTTCAATATGTTCTATCTCTTGCCAATGATATTAAAAAGTTAAATAAGATCAGATAACATTCATCTTTAGAGATCTTGAAAACCCCTCAGAACCTAAGCATTTTATTTCTAACCTTTGCTAGATGCTAAACCTGCTCCTCACAACCTCATGGTTACTATTTTCAGCAGTACTTGCTGCAGAAAACTCAAGACATTACCTTTAAAAAAGTACATTTATGGGCTGGAGTTGTGGCTCAGTGGTAAGAGTGCTTGCCTGGCATGTGTGAGGCACTGGGTTCGATTCTCAGCACCACATATGAAGGCCAGCCTCAGCAACTCAGTGAAAACCTGTCTCAAAATAAAAAAATAAAAAGGAAAAAAAAAAAAAAAAAGATACAACTCAACTCAAAAAACAAGGAGGGGGGCTGAGAAGGTAGCTCAGTGGTTAAGTGCCCCTGGTTTGACCCCCAGTACAGTAAAATAAATTTTTAAAAAAGTAAAAAGCACTTGCACTGGCATGTATGTGTCACAGCATGAGATGAAAATAACTTTTTTGATAAACCATGACAGAGTAGCTGCTTGATAACATCTGTTGAGATGTCACGGGACTTGTTCCTTTAATGTATCTCATCAGTGTAGTGGTAGGACCAGGACACTCCCTGGGGTCTGTGGTTCCCAAGTTTTTCACTGGAAGATTCTTATAAACAAGATTCACAGTTCTTCAACATAGTAGCTGTGGGTATGGGCAGATGACAGAACTTACTGCACTGTTAACACAACCTTGTGATTTGCTGACAAATTCTAGTACATGTCCAATTTATAATCAGAGATGTATTGATTTTCTTTCCTTGAAGGCATGCAAATCTCATTTAAATTTTCATTCTAAATTGGTATTCTATAGCAAGACACTAGAGAAGATGTAGTGGCTTAGAACCTAGGGAGGCAGAAAACCTTGAACCCAACACTTGGTGTTAATTGGCAGTAACAACACTTTGGCTAAAACTAATATTTACTAGGTGTTTAATTTGGATAAGTCAATCAACCTCTCTGGGCTTACTTCACTTGTCAAATGGAGATAATTACTGCTAAAACACCGATTTTGTAAGCCTTCTAGGAGCTGATATAAGATACAAGATACAAGCCAGGTGCAGTGGTGCGTGCCTGTAATCCCAGTGGCTTGGGAGGCTGAGACATAATTGAGATTTCAAAGCCAGCCTCAGCAACAAAAGTGAGGCGCTAAGCAACTTAGTGAGACCCTGTCTCTAAATAAAATACAAAATAGAACTGGGGATGTGGCTCAGTGACCAAGTGCAGCTGAGTTCAATACCCAGTATCCCCTTCCCCAAAAAACATACAAGATACAAAAATATTTTGTTAATTGTATGATTCTGCTGCCCCACAGGCATTATTTTCTAACTACCTCCAACCCCCAAGTACACACGTCCATGCTCTTCCTCAAACAATAAACTGACTTGCTCCTGATGAAAAGAATGGCTCTGATTTGCCCTGAACTTCCCTAATCTCCTCCTGGCAAACTACCCTAGAAAAGTGTGTTGATTCATTTAGTCATTCTATAAACATTTTCTGAACCCCTGCTAGGAAAGACAGTTTTGCCTTCATGTGTTCATGTCAGAAAATGTAACAGACCAATGACCCCATGTTTAGGCTGGAGCCATGAGTGTTTTGTTGCCTTACCTGTCAACCTGAGCTATGATTGTCACCTTTTTCTGAGTCTCCTTGGACAAAAACACTAAGACTTTTAATGAAGGGAGCATTCACTTCTGCTTAAGCAAAACAAGGTAAAAAATAAGGAAAATTTCCCTCTATTTTTCTCACTAAATGGCACTCTAAACACTTCTTCAGTTACCTGTCATTGCCATTGCTGGGGCTACCTGTTCTACAGGCCCTTGTGATGGCTGATTTATTCATGTGTGCTTATGTGTTTATACAAAGGAAAAAACAGTTTCCAAAAATGCAATCAAATATGCATGACTGGACAACACCGAGTCTCAGGACTCCAATTGACTGGAATGATTACATACACATATTTATAGGTAAATCATCATTTTTTAAAAACACTGAATAAAATGGCATGCTGGGTATTGGGGAAATTTTATATAGTAGTTTAAAAATTTTTTAAATTTTTTGTAATTTATAAAAGTACAAAGAAGCAATGCAGAAGGGACAAAGAAGAGCAACTAGAAACGCAACAGGAGGAACTAACTTTTCTATGGTGTCATATATCAGCTTGGCATTCACCAAGCACTAATCCAGGTGTTGCTGTAAAGTGCCTAGCAGATTTGATTAAAGTTCACACTCAGTTTACTTTAAATAAGGGAGATTACCCTAGATGATGGATGAATGGGCTTGACTCTCTCAGTTCCAAGGCCTTAAAAGCAGAGCTGAGGGTTTCATGAAAATTTCTGCCTGGGCACTGCAGCTTCAGCCTGTACCAGAGTTCCAGCTTGCCTTTCTTGGTGACCTCCCTGTGAATTTCAGACTTATCTTGCCAACCACAATCACATTAGCCACTTTCTAGCAATAAATCTCTTCACAGACACACAAATATTTACTTGTTCTGCGGTTCTGGCTGAACCCTGACTGATATACATAGTTACAGACCTATTTAGCTCTGTAGTCCTACATGTCCGATTTTCCAATGTATCTCATACTGCTGACTTTTTCCAGCTTTTCCTCTGGTTCAAGCTACCTTGGCCTTAAATTTGAGAGAACCCCAGGAAATAAGAGAAAATTGAAATTAGAAATAAAGAGGTACAAAGACCTCAGGTAGGCCAGGTGCAGTGGTGCACACCTATAATTCCAATTATTTAGGAAACTAAGGCAGAAGAATCCCAAGTTTGAGGCCAGCCTAGACAACTTAGTGATACACTGTCTCAAAAATCAAAATTTTTAAAAGTGCTAGGGATGTAGCTCAGTGGTAGGGTGCCTAACATGCATGAGGTCCTCAATTTAATCACTGGCACTGAAGAAAAAAGTCCCCAGTTGGGCTTGGAAAGCTAGAAAAAGGAACAAGTAATCAGGAGACCCAGAAATGTCATCTCTCAGAAAGGACCTAACAGGCACGAAGAAAGAGAATTGACTTTGAGAAGTCCACAAAACTAATGAGAACTTCTCAAATAAGGGCTCATATTATTGGCTTATACAAAGGCCTCTTTCTCCTCCATCCCCATATTCTAATCACTGTGCAGATCTCCTGCCTGCCAAGAGTACTGTGTGGATTCCCAGGCTGTAGCCAGGCTGACAGCATAGTATTTCACAATGTCATTCAGGGCTTAGCAGATCTGCATTTTTGTTTATGGATTGGAGCATAAAATTATTTCCCCTCTCTCTCCAAGGAATAGGTTTGGAAATCCTAAAGGCAAATCAGCTTAGAGCCTAAGGAACAGAGGATGCCAATTCCCCAAGCTAACTTAAGTACTAGAGAATGGTTCCAAATGCTATTCTAGACTCCACTGTTTACCTCTTCTGGTACACTGAGGTGTCTCTGGAAATCCTCCACCACAGCCACAGCCTCCTCACCACTTTCAGGGTGATGGAGCTGCACCCAGGTTCGGAGTTCCCCAGGCAGGATGCTCAAGAACTGTTCCAGCACCAGTAGCTCCAGGATCTGCTCCTTGGTGTGGACCTCTGGCATCAGCCACCAGCGACAGAGCTCCCTGAGCCTGCTTAATGCCTCCTGAGGCCCAGACATCTCATGGTAACACAACTGCCTAAAGTGCAGTCGAAAGATTTCACAGACAGGAGGGTGGTTCTTTGGGAGACTGCAGCTCTGTCCCCTGGTCTGGTTCCCTGGCTCCTGCTTCACAGTCAGGCGCCCCTCCTGCTTCTGGAAAACAGAGTTCCTGGGGATGAGACCTAAAGTTCCCCTGCCTTCTGTGGTCATTATGATTCCAAAGCGAAACTTGTTCCAGTTGCAAGTGGTCCAATTAAAATAATAGTCCACAGTTCAGATGTCAGGAGCTATTTTTCAGGGTTGGGGAAGGAGGTGGAGTGTCACCTATGGAAACATCAAGAAAGAAATCAGAATTCTCAGGGCATTTAATTCCAGGATGATGACAGATCTCCAGCAGAGCTCCAGGGGTGGGGGGGGGGGTGTGTGTGTGAAAAATAAAGCACAATGAGGGCAATCTCTTTAAGCATCTCTCCAAGTGACTTCCCTTACTAAACTTTCAGTAGTTCCCATCATCTACAAGATAAAACCCCAATGTCTATGCTTAGCATTCACAGCTCTTAGCAGCCTAGCCAACCCCCTACCCTCACCCCATGTGCCCAGACTAGGAAAGCAGCAATGGTCTCCAATGTAGGATACGCAAGATATCCCAAAGGGTGCAAAAAAATAAAAAATAAACACTAAGATGTAATTTAATTCCTCTATTTAATGAACGTTTTATAATATGTATTGACACTTGTATAGTAGTACACACCTTTAATTTGTGAATAAGCCTGTTAGGAGTGCATGCTAAAACTAGTCTACTGATGGAGGTGCACACTGTGGAGACACAAGTAGAAGTCACACACACTTTCCCTCTTTGGATTTGTTTTCCTTTTCTCAATTTCTGACAAATTCTTACTAATGTATCCAGACCCAGAACAAATACCATTTTCTTATTAAGGCTTTCTTGATCCCCCCCCCGCCTTGCCCCCTGCCCCCTGCCTAGAAAGACAACTGGCAGCTCTCTTGCTGTACCTCTCATTGTGATACTGTATTTTAATTGTTCTATGCACAACTCACCATTCATGACCTCCAAACTGCTGGATGTGGAGTCAGAAAATTCCAGACCATTTCTAGTCAACTCACCTTCCCTGCAAAGCCTTCCTGATCTTTCCAGCTTCCCACAGGACGTTTTTTAACCCTGTAATTGTAGTTTACATGGTTCTCCCCTCAACCACCCCCACCACTTCCTGGAAGGACTTAACTGGGAGGACTCAAAAGGGCAGGGCAGGCTTCTAGTCATCTTTGTACATGTGTGTATACAATGTCACACAGTGGGGCAAATCTGGTAAACCAAAGAATGTGACTCATTTAGCTGATACTTAAGTTTGGGGGAAATGTTTATCCAGTTTATATACTGTAAAATGCTATTTGAAAATCAGCACCTAAGGGATATCTAGGGTGTGCATGTTCTGTTTCCAAATCACCATGCTCCCGAATCCCTGAGTAAGCAATTTTTCTTTGGACCTCAAATTCCTCAAAAAGACAAAGATAGACTTCTCTGTGAACTCTACTGAGATCCCACACAGGTAGGAAGTGCAGGTCATTTTCCTACTTCTCTTACTGTTCCGAATGCTCTGCAGCGCATCTCAAATTGGACTTTTGCGTTTCCAAGTCACAATGCACGTTTGAAATTCCAAGCCTGGGTCGGACCCTTTCTGACGCTCCTCATCGTCTCCCGGTGCAAGGCTGGGCACACAGTACCTACATTTCGGGTTAAACCAGGCTTCTGCGGCGCCGCTCACCTGGCCACGTCTGCCCGGCTCATCGCTGTGCCGGCTCCAAGCCAGATACGGCTGGTCAGAGCACCCGGACAAAGAGGCTCCTCCGGAGCGCCACAGGGACCGCGCCGCCCGGTTGCGGCAGATCGGGGCTGTGGACACAGTCGGCGGAGCCTCCCTCCCCGCACCCGCCCGCATAGGAGACCACTCAGCGCAGATGCGCTACACTTCCCCCGACCCAAAAGTGAAAACAATGGCCGAGCCGGAAGCGAGAGAGCCCCGCTTCCGGCCTCTCTACGGGATCCCGGAAGTCTCGTTGGGAGCTGCACGCCCTCTCAGGCAAGAGTTGGCAGAGTCCTGGGCCGGGCGGGGGCGCCTGCGAAGGTAGCCGAGCCTGGCTGGAAGGAGGTCTCAGGCTGGGCACGTCCTGTTCTCTGGCTGTTCAGTGTACCACAGACTTTGCTCACCCCGGTTGTTCCCCTTCCCCTTCTGGTGATCTTGGTGAAAGAATCGCTGGGCCAGTTCATCTCGTCTGAAAAGTGCAGAACATTGCACTTGCTTCACGGAGCAGTTAGCAGTGAATGAGTTAACGTACACACACTACAAAACAGAAGGGCTGGTGTATTCTCAGCATTACCAGTTAGACCATGTGGTATAAGTGAAGACTTAGGTCCAGGAATGTGGTTAATTTTTCCTGAGGCAGTGCCAGAGAAGGACAAAGAGCAGATAAAAAGTAGGAAGGTATGAGGACAACTCATAATCTGAGATGCAGTTCTCTTGTTTGGGCAAACCCGGGTGTATTCTTCATTTTGAAGAATAGTTTACATATGATAGTGAGATGTAAACAGTTTCCTGCTGTTAACATGATTGAGCAGGCCTTGGAGGCATAATCTCTGGGTGCAATGGCTGTGGATGAAGGACAGAAGGTGAGATGGACCACTTCCAGATGGAATTGACTATGTATTTTTATGTATCTTATCATAGCCCAAGTAGGTAGGTTCTTTATGGGATCCAAAGTAAACAGTCTCCTGGGATGTCCAGGGATCAGCATATCAGGAGTCCTGGGCCTACCTCAAGCTTTGACATATGTCCCTCATATATATGCACAGGCAATAATAGAAACAAAGGTATGGGAAATCCTACCTCAGAGTTTTCACAGGATTAGAGATCTTTCAGAACAGTCTTTGTCCATTGAGCCTAATGGTGACCTCCTGACATCAAAGTCACCCTATATTTGGAAATTTCACAGGGTGTGTCTTGGGAGAAGAGATGTCTTTGAAGAAGTGTCTGACGAATACCTTGAGAAAAGGGGAAACTTGACTCAGGACCAGTGAAATTCTTGGCATACGTGATAGAAAATAATTTGATTACTCGATAAAGGCATAGATAGATGTTTATTTAGGAAAGTAGATACATATTCAAGGGAAAATGGGGGCAATCTCAAGAGAGACAGCAACCCATGGTGTGGGATGTTAATATATACTGAGGACATGGGTCAAGTGCCTGAACCAACTACATGCCCCTTAGAAGTTGCAATTGTTGATGTGTGTGCTTTCTTCATTTCAATGGTTTACGGGAACTTCCTTTGAAACTCAGTATCTTGTCCTTTATTCCCAGATTCCTATCTGAGGAGGTCAAGGCAGTCTGGGCCTATCTGCACGACATTACTGCTGGATGTAGCCTATTGGTTCATCAAAGCCTTAGAGGCCCAGCGATTTTTTTTTTTTGCCAGTTTTTGTGTTTTATTACACCATGACACTCAGGCCTTGAACACTTAGTTGTGTAGAGGATACAGCTGCTCTTTCTGCTGCTGCTTCTTGGTGTTCAAATCTTCCTTTTGCTTGCTGAGCCAGCAATGCATGACTCACATCTTGGGCTGCAGGTCCAGGGGTTTGCACTTCTTGCCCTTATAGAAATTTCTGAGGTTTTGTTTCTGAGTCTGGTTAATAATGGTATGAATACCAGTGATAGATTTGCAGACAATTTGAATCCTGAAGAATTTGGATGCCTTACCCACACATTGAAAAAGAAAGGCCCAAGGTTTTTTGTGCCCTGCCGCTCGAGACCCCACGAAGACCACCAGAGACCACGATCAATGCAAGCAACAAAGAGTCATTTATTGACAAGCTCGAGCCTGGTCCTCTGCGCACTCGGTAACCCGGTGACGCTAAGAGGCCCCGAGCCTCTGCTCAACAGGCCTTTTATAATGAAAAGCAAACAGTTTTACAGTGTTCTTTTTAATTGGTTAACATTTGAACAGCTAAACATTAGTCCTCCTCTGGTTGGGTCCTGTCAATCTATTTGGTTCTCATTGGGTTCCACCAGAACTGAACGGTCCTAGAGGAAGAAGGGAGGAGGGAAGGGGTGAACTATGAGGAGATGAGTCGGAGTTACGCCCCCCTGTCCTTGATAGATAAGGTTTCTAGGCAGCTGCACATTTCTCAGACAAATATTTCTTAACAACCTCGATAAGCACGGGGGCCCAGCAGTCCTGTTTGCGCTGTATTGGCTTTTGAGGGTGCAGTCGCAACTGCCTGCATCCTGGTAACTAAGACAGTTAGCTGCACAGATATCACCCTGTTCTCAACATTCCCCCCTTTCCAAGAACATTTAGAGAGCCAATCTTGGGTCTCTATAGTTACAGCTAGTAGCAACAATATTTGGGGTCCCACTATAGTGGACACCAGAGTAGTTAACCAAGGGGAAAAATTGAACCAGGATTTAAACCAGCTCTGACTAGCTTCCCAGTCTTTTCTTTCTGTTTGCTAGTCCTTCTCTGACTTTTGTCATATTATCCTTGATTATCCCAGAGTGATCTATATAAAAACAACATTTTTCTCCTAGGGCTGCACGTAGACCTCCTTGCTTACAGTCTTTAAAGGCAGGTAAATTTGGTAATCAATGAGCTCCAGAGATCCTTGACATTCCATTCTTCCAGGAGCAGTCTCCAACTTCCAGTGGCAGATGGCTTCATGGCTTCATTTCCTCGAATTGACCCGATCCCCTATTTCTACACCAACTACCTGTCCTTAATTCTGGCTTCAGGTTCTTGAGCAGGAATTCTTTATTTTTGTTTTTTGTTTTGGTGCGAGGGATTGAACCCAGCAGTGCTTAACTACTGAGCCACATCCCCAACCCCTTTTTATATTTTATTTAGAGACTGGGTCTTGCTGAGTCACTGAGGGCCTCCCTAAGTTGCTGAGGCTGGCTTTGAACTCATGATCCTCCTGCCTCAGTCTCCCAAACTGCTGGGATTATAGGCATGCACAACCATACCCAGTAGGAATTCTCTTAAGGATAGGTCAAAAGCTGTCAGTTTTTATCTCCAGGTTTCTCTGACCATGTCCTGTTCTGAAGTTCTGGCTGCCTAGTGTAGGAGATTCCAAGACTGAGGACTTTTTTATTCCTTAGAGCTGTTTCACACTCAGCTGCTTGACTCTCATTGTCTGTGATGGCTGGGGTCATCTAAGCAGTATGTCTGGACTTCAGAAGCACTTCTGTGTTTGGCATTGTGGGCCCACTCCACTATCTTCCCATATAACACTTTGGAAGACCTACATTTAGGCCAAAAATGACCCTGAGAAGACCTGCAGCAATTCTGTACCCTATCCTGATCTTTCTTGGAAACCATCTCAGAAAGTTTTCATATGAGAGCTACTAAACAAGGAACCCAAGTTATACATTTCTAATGAAAAATACACCATCTAATCCAAACCTTGAAGCTCTACCCATGATGCCATCTGTAAGGAATCCCACGGAAACCACGCTGGACACGGGAAATCACATAAGGGAGTTTATTAAGCAAACAGAGTGTCTCCCTGCAGGGCAAGAGAGAAAATGAGAGGAAAAGAGAAAGGAAAGAGAAAGGGCACGTGCTAGAGAGAGTGGAAAGCAAGGAGGAGAAAGAAAACAAGTCAGGAGGAGAGAAAAGCAAGAGAGAAAAGATGGTGGTTGAATTCTGCTGGGCTAACAGGGGACCAATAATGGAGAAGGATACTTGCAAGCTGTCTAATGAACCAATAGCTAGCTAGGATGTTCACAGATTGACAAGTAGTTGGGAGGCGGGGAAAATGGCTGCAACAGAAAGGGCGGGGGAGCAGCTTTATACATTACACCATCTATTTTGGAAAAACCCGTCTTGGTGTATGAGAACCAGTCACCAAAGGTGGTGGAGGTTGAGAGATCAAAGAAAGAGGCAGACACAGGCAGAATTGTAGAAAGTGTGATTTATTGGGGACTTGCAGACAGAAGTGTGTCTTGGAAAGCAGAAAGATGGGTGGATCCCTGTACCCCAAGGCAGGAGGAAGGGGTTTATATGCTGAGCTGGATAAAGCCAGGCTGCAGCCAACAGAATGTACCTGGCCTTTCTCAAAAAATAGTATCATGTCCAATGTCAGTTAAGAAACAGTCCAGGCATCAATGGCTGGCACAGAACACTCAGTTGTCTGTCTTAATGACTTTGTTGTCCTTCAGGGAGTTGGGAGGGTGTGCCAGGGTCACTCAGTGAGCAAGATGTAATTTCTGACCAGGATGGCTGGTCAGGATCCCTATACCATCACTTTATTTTATTTTGTCTCACTATGTTGCTCAGGGTGGTGTCAAACTCCTGGGCTCAAGTAATCTTAATGCTTCCGTCTTCCAAGTATCTGGTACTATAGGTAGCACCACTGTGCCCACTACACAACACTTTCAAAGGCATTATCATCACTGAGGGACCCATACTAGAATATTAGCTGTTGTATCATGAGCTGCGTGATCATAGGTAAGTTATTTAGGGTCTGTATATTATAGCTTCCTCAACATGGATAAAATAGTATCTAAATTTAGACTTATTATAAGTATTAGATGAGGTAAAATATATAAAGCACTTAAAATCATGCCCAGTACACTGTAAGTTCTATACATGTCTTCTAGTATCATATTTACTTTCCTGGTTTCTTCCTACTTAATCCCCTATATCTAGGTTATTGCTAAAGCCTGCTGAGTTTGCCCCATATGTATATCATCATCATCATCATCATCATCATCATCATCATCATCATCATCATCATCAAAGATACCTACAACACTTACTATGCTCCATTTTATCTCCTCTTCTGGGTTGAGTCCTACCTGGGGTAGGAGAACCTTTGAGAAGAGTCTCCTTAGGGACCTTTTGGATTTAAGAAGACCACAAAGAGAGGAGCACAGTCAGGTCAGTAGATTTGCTGCCTCTAAACTGCTCGGACCTTCTGATATCATCTGGGTGGGCATCCCCTTTTCAATAGCTGGAACATTCATGTACACCCTAAAAAGAAGGTGGGGCATTAGACACCCCAGAAGAGGTTTGCTGTGATACAGGCAGAAAATCTCAGCTACCATGTTTCAGTGGGAGTGAATGGGGCCCAAGTTCAGCAAGAAGAGCAGAGAAACTCCTTAAATCTCAAAAACTCTTACTTATCCTTCAACACTTAACTGAGAAGCCCCTTCTCCAGCAAAACTCCTATGTACACATTCCCTAACCTGAATTAGGTGCCCCTTCTTTGTGCTTCTGTAGTGACCTCCCATGTCCTTGTCACAGACCTTATCTGTCATACTGTATTAACACTGTCTATTTACTGGTTCCCCTTATTGTAAGCCCCATGTGAGCAGTCACCAAGTCTCTTTGATTCACAATTGAGTCCCTAGGCACTAACTCCAGGCTTTACTGGAAGTCTTGCTTTGTTTTGTTTTAATAACTGTCTCCTAAGCAGGAGAATTATGTACCTCTGTTTGGCCAGACAACCTTTGTTTCTCTGGTATCCAGCAAAGAGCCTAATCTAGCCTTCAAAAAATGTGTCCTTGATCCAAGCTTCGAGGCTGAGAAGGAAACTCATCAGTCTCAGTTATGGCAAGTTGCCTGTGATATCCAGCTACCTTGCCGGGTTTGGAGGGAAAGAGATAAAGCTCTCTTATCTGTGTATCTGCTCTGCACTCCCAGTGCCTGTGTAAGACAGCATCATTAGTTTGCAGGTGAGGATCTGGAGGCTTGGCAATATGCTGGCTAGTTAACATTTTACTGTCTGAAAATGTTAAGGAAGGCCTTGAATTCAGGTCTTTAGACCTGCTCTCTTCTTGTCATTGCTCTCTTTTTCAATCTTGTTTTTTAATTCCTCTCAGATTTCTTCCGCAGGGAGGATTAATGACGGTCACAAAACGTTGTCTCAAGGGAGCCAAGGGGAGGAAGAGTGTTCTACAATCCACTGACCTCATGGACCCTCAGCGGAGACCATAGAGATGCAAAGGCCTCCAACTTCCTAGACGAAACCGGAAGTTTCTCAAAGCCGCGAAGACCGCGGAGGGATTCGCTTCCGGCGATCTTTTGCTCAAGGCTTTCCTGGATACTGCGGGTCGGTAGAGATCGGGTTGGGCAGCTGGTGCACGTGCTGCTCGAGTACCGGGTCTGGGGCTACTTCCCTCCACCCATACCTGCTGCTGGTACTGGTATCGAGTTTCTTGATACAGATGGGGGACAGATGCAGGGAGCGGCGGAGACCTGCTGGGGATCAGCGGGAGCATTTGGCGGGAACTTAGGCCTCTTCCTCCCAACTGAGTACTGCCAGCACTCCTTGATTCCCCGTGGGTTCTGTTCCAGTGGTCTTCCGGGGGTGGAGGGAAAGCCGAAGCATCCTATACCCAGTACCCTGTTCTGGCTGAATCACCCCCTGGGGCTTGTCGGCCCGTCCCTCACTCTCCACCTGTCCTTGAGCTGCGAATCTGCGAAGTGGAAGGAATATTTTCAGGCCACCCTAACCACAGCTCTCAGCCAGCCGAATTGTTAGACTCATGGCTGCAGGAAGGACCCTTGAGCCCCGAGAAGGGACAAACCATCCCTGCTTTTCTTGCAGGTGGAGAAACAGACCCACAGAGGAAAAGGAACCCAGGTCTCCTGCCTCCCACTGTTTGCGACCTTGTCTCTTCCTGGTCGTGTTTTCAGTGAGTTTGATTTTCCTCAAGCATAGTTTTGGTTTTGGAAATAATAAACTTGACATTATTTAGTTGTAATTTATCAGTTTATGAGTACTGTTGGGCGTCAGATTTGAACAACAAATTCTTCCTGAAGTGTCTCAAGCAGGCTGGAATTACTTTACAGCATATAAATAATGGCAGAACCCAGCCCTGACCATCACCACCTATAAAATTTAAATTCCTTAGTTGATAAATGGAACAACAAAAAGTAATCCATGCCTGCTTTCCCCTGCAGAGTTGGGAGGATTAAGTAAGGTAAAAGCTGGTCTTTGACATACCTATCAAGCACTATACATCATAATTTACAGACAACATCTATGGAGGAAATAGTTTGGTCTCTAGGTAGGAAACAGAAGGAAGATCTGCACTTTGGGAATGCATAGATACTGATGACTCTGACAAAAGGCAACATGAGAGAAGTTCAGAGCTAAGGGAAGTATTGATCCTGAAACGGATTAGATACAGATTCAAAAGCAATAGCATTGAGTTGGGTCTTGGAGTAAGACTTAGACAGAACTCTGGGGAGAGGGAGAAATATTCTTGGTAAGAGGGAACAACTTGATCAACTGTTAAAAGAGTGTCATTGCTGGAGAAGGGTCATTATTTCAGTTCAGGTTATTTCCTATTATAGACTGTAGGGAATATTAAACAACAAACCAAGGTGTGTTAGAGTGTATAAAATCCGTGCCTTTAAGCAACTATAATGTCACCTGATGATTCTGTTCTTCTACCACCCTAGAGATAGAAGATGATAGATTTCTTATTTTTTTTCCTCTCTCCTTTCCTCCCTCTTTTACCCTACCTTTTCCTTTTTTTTTTTTTTTTAATTTAGACAGGCTCTTTCTGTGTTGCCCAGGCTGGACTTGGAACTACAGGCTTGTGCTACCATGTCAGGTTACATTCCTCATTTCTTAGTTGAAAATGGGAAGAGATCCAGTGAGAATGAGATTTGATACTCCAGGGAATTCCTAAATTTCCTTTACATCAAGACCTCAGTATACTGCCATCTGCCACTGGAGCTCTTCCAGACTAAACTCAGCTCTTCTATGTGTATCTGGAAGATTATTCTGTGCCGCAATAACACCAATGTTCTACACACTAATATTTCTCCAGATCAAATGTGCCTAACTTCCAAAGTGAGTGGATGCTTCCTCCTCAATGCAAGTGTTCTGAAGGGCCAGACTGGTTCTGTTTGGAGGTGATCAGCAGTAATATTTCCTCCCTCCCTCTTTCCTAAGTAATGTCTGAGAAAAGTGTCCCCAGGAGTTACACACTTGGAATGAATTGAGCCTTTCCCTCTTTTATCCTAATTCCCTGTAGTTTCTGCATTCCACCTCTCAGAAGCTGATAAAACCTCGGGAGGGAACAATCATATGATACCTCCTGGAGTATTTCATAGGATTAGAAGAGTCTTATTTTTTTCAGTCATGCATACATTTGGAGAGTAAAGCTATAGTAGGAACTACAAATGTGAAAGGGTCAATTACGTATCAATTTGGTTTGTTTCCTCTTTATTTCTTGGACTAGGATAAATGCCACAACTCTTCTCTAAAATAAACACTCTGGATCATTTTATTTATCTTTCTTCATGAAACTTTTCTAGCCTACTTGCTAGAAATTTGTTTCATCTCATTAATCCTAATCACTCACCCCTGTTCTGAACAATTCTACTCTGCTCCTCCAATCCATAGCAAAAGCCAACCTCTAAAAATTTCTGAAAATATCACTTGGGAAAACTAACTTGTTATAGCTGGCTTCCATTTATGTGTTGAGATTCCTTCCTCTAGTTTACATTATACCAAGCAATGTCTGAACTGTCAGCTTCATTTTGTTTGGCCTATCATTGTGTACATACACACACATACACACACACACACACACACACACGTATTAGGGTTCTGCACAGAAACATAATGGATATATCCCACAACCTATCATTTGTAAGCTAGAGACAAATTCAGATACACAATTTACCATTAAAATTTTTTTAAGTTGTAGATGGACACAATACTTTTATTATTTTTATGTGGTGCTGAAGATCAAACCCAGTGCCTCACACATACTAGGCAAGTGCTCTACCTCTGAGCTGCAATGGCAGCCCACAATTGACCTTGTCACATATAGTCATTTCTACTAAATTTCACATGGTTTCTAAATATGTTTTTATATTTTTATGACATGTTTATATATAATTACATAGTGAATTAATTAATTAGGGGTAGGGGATTGAACTCAGGGTCACTCGACCACTGAGCCACATCCCAGGCCTATTTTGTATTTTATTTAGAGACAGGGTCTCACTGAGTTGCTTAGTGCCTCACTTTTGCTGAGGCTGACTTTGAACTCATGATCGTCCTGCTTCAGCCTCCTGAGCTGCTGGGATTACAGGTATGTGCCACCATGACCACATATAGTGAATTTATCATAGGAAATTGTGTTCCCATATTTTTGAGAAGTCTCATAGTCTACTATGTGTGAGCTAGATACCCAAGGAAGCCTGTGGTATAGTTTGAAGGCCTCAAAGCCAGGGAACTGATGGTTAAGATTCCACTGAGTGTGAAAGTCTGAGAACCAGAAATGCCAAGGGTAGGAGAACATCAATGTCCTAACTCAAGCAATTGGGCAAAGAGAAAATTCAACCTTTCTCTGTCTTGTTACTCTAGTCACACTTTCAACAGATTGAATTATGCCCATGTATATAATCTTCTTAGTTCATCAAGTCAAATATTAATCTTTTCTGGGAACACCCTTATAGACACACCCAGAAATAATGTATACCCAGGTATCTGGGCATCTTGTAGCCCAATCAAGTTGACACATAAAATTAACTATAATGATATCTGTTATGTCCCAAAGATAGAATGAAGAAACAGATATGAGAATACAATCATCTTCTATTAATCCAATCTTCAGCCAACTAATCAAGCAGATTACTACTTCAGTTGTGTTAAGTGTACCCAGAGCAATTAAATCAGCCCAATCAAAATTATTTCTTCCTTCTCTTATTAAATAGCCTAAACCATTAGTATGCATATTTTTGGATACAATTTATGAGATTCTCATAAATCTCTAGACAGAGTAATACCTTTTCAGGAAAATTTTATTCTCACCTCTCTCCCACAGAACTTTGCTGAAAACAGTAAAAGTAAGGCACACACACCAAAATTATGAGAGTTTCTTGCCATTTCCTTTAACATTACAACTTCAGCATTTGTGGTATGAATCATGATGGACAGTTTAGGACTGAGGAATGTTTTTTCCACTGCATAACCAGGGTCATCAACATTTTCCCATTACAGGAGGATTTCTGAATCCCAGCCCTGTTATATTAGACATTTTCTATTGTGGGAGCTTGTCCTATGCCGCAGGATGTTTAGAAGCACCTCAGCCTCTACTATTAGATGCCAGTAGCACCCCTCCTCCAGTTGTGAAAAACAAAATCATGTGCAAATCTTGCTAGTGATACCCTCTGGAGCAAGATCACCCCCAGTTAAGAACCACAGCGCGATAGGCTTCAAATTCAAAGTCAACAAGTGACGCATTCATCAACAACAAACCCCTGAAAAACAGAAGCTTAAACAAAGAATGGGTTTATTTTTGTTAATATGTTCAGGCATCGCACTGGAAATATAAACAGGACAGAAGGTAAAGGTTGAGTCTTCTAAAAAGCCAAGAGGCTTCTAAAAATTTTTCATAAGAGGTACCTCACCAAGCACTTTCTCCTACATGTATACAGCCATACCTAGTTCTAAGAGACTAAATACTTAAGGTTTCCAGCTTCTATAGCAGCAATAAAAATGTTGTGCTTATAAAAATGTTCTATATCTGTTCTCATATATTGCTACCAGTCACAAGTGACTGAATGAAATGTGGCTGGTATGACTGAAGACCTGAATTTCTAATTTATTTTTATTTTTTATTTAAATTAATGTAAATTTAAATATCCACATGTAGTTAGTGGTTACCATATTGAACAGCCATGGTATTATAGCAAAGGAAGTTAATGAGGATATGGATTAGAAAGCCATCCTAGGGTGTCTGTCAATGTTACCTGACCCAAGTCTGTCTGCTCACTACTTCACCAATACTTAGGAGTTGGGAGTTGGTGGGGAAGAAGTCAGAATTATTGAAGGACTGTCTGAAAAAATGGAGGGAGCTATCATCCTCAAAACACCATCTTAGGGAACTCAGGTATAAGAAAGGACTTTAATGGGGAAGAAAGAAGGTACAGGGACAATGGGCAAAAAGGGTAGGTGCTAAGTGGGGTCTTCATCATTCAGTCCCTCTATTTTCTATTCTGTTGGAATAACAGAATTGAGATAACAATCTGCTTTCATTTCTTAGGCCAGTCCCTGTAGTACTTTATACAAACAGATTATTTACCTACAAGTTAAATGCTCCGTTTTTAGTTAAACAACAAGATTAGCAAGTCCGTGGCTCACACTTTGATGTCATCTGAAGATATCCAATGTCCCAGCCTCTGAAAAACTAAAGGAAGGTGATTGAATTAAGGGATTTTGGAATCAGTGTTTGTCTAGTTCCTTTTCCCACAGTCCTTGACTCTAGCAGTTATTGTCTCATCATTCAAACGCAGTTTTCTTTAAGATTCACAACACTGGGTGAAGGGAGAAACAATAACTTCACAGGAGGCAATTTGCAAAGTAGGACTAACTTAAAATATGGTGGCATATGACACATTGTGGGAAGCCATCCTTAGTTAGCAGAATCAGACCAGGTTAAGCCATGGGACACAGAAGCCTGGTTTCTAGGAACTAAAAGCCATGGAGGTCTGTCCCAGATTTCCAGGAACCATGTGGCATTGCGTGGGAGTAGTTCCCTTTCTCCTTCTGGAACAGTCCCCTAAGAGAATGATTCCCCTAACTCCACCCTATCCTGTCCATCACAAAGTAGTTCCTCCCGGTCTTGCCCCCATTACCTTTGTGTTATAAATAAAAGAGTGTTGGGCTACTCTATGTTGTTAGAGGCCAGAGCTGGTATGGCCAGACCTGTCAGGCCCCCTCTCATTTAAAAAGAGTATTGGCGCTTGTGTGTTATTGGTTAGATAAGTGTATGGGTAACTGATTGATAAACAGCCAACATAATCCTCTGGAAGTTAACCCTTTTCTCATCCACATAGAATGTGGCAGAGAGACTCCCACAACACAATGATGTTGCCATTGTCACTGTGACATCAGGACCACTTTTATTATCTTGAACACCAATTCTACCTTGACTTCAGTGATAACATAATCTCTCAGTTCTACTTGTACACATCCTTCATCTATTGGGCTCTTTGTATGGGATCAGTTCTTCCTCCATCTCTTACATGTTAGTGTTTCCTAGCACTTCTCTAGTCTTCTTTGCATTTACTTTTCACACTCCCCCATCTGCATGATCTTATGCACTCATTACTTCATCCATTTCCTATTAACTGATGACTTCTGAATCTATCTATTTCTGTGGATTCCAGTTCCATACATGTATTTCGCTACTTGTCTCTACTTAGATGTCTCATGGTCACTTCAAACTGAATGTCTCCAGATAAATAATACTAATGGAAAAAATATTCATTTTGCATCAATTGAATACCAGACAGTGAGTTAGGTGAAAATAGACTAGCTATGAACCCTTTTGGTTTTTATGGATTAGCAGTACAATTGGTAGGTTTTCTCTTCTGAACTGATTACCTCTGTCTTCAGTGGTTCCATTCATTCTCTCTCAAGGTGGGGGGGGGGGATGCGCACTCCTACTTTCACAATGCCATCTGCTAGATTAGTGGTTCTCAATCTCTTCATTCAGTTTGTTCTATCTGCAAAAAGGAGATGATAATCCTTAGGTGACCACAAGAAATACACAGGTTAATATCCCCAAAGGAACGCCACACAAAGCAAGGTGCTCTTAAAAATAATCAACAAAATTGGTTCCCTTCACTTTTCCTTGTATCTGCAGGGAAGTTAGCCCCATGCCAACTTTGCCAAGCTATTAGGATGGATATGAATACCATGCCATCTTAGCTCAGGAACAAACCAATAAATTCTTGGAGTTAGACAATCAAAGACCCCTGACAATCTCCCAGCTTCTCAAAGAGGGAGAGCAATGTTATTTAGTGGGCTAGGATGGTAATGTTACCTGAATAGTGGTAAGACTGGATCCAGGTCTGAAGGATTGGCTTGGAGGTTCTGTTGTCATGGGGCAGGGAGCGAGTCGTTTTGGCCCAACTGGGAGCACTATAAAGGAAGGACTAGGTAAGAAGCTGGAGTGAATGGGGATGGGAGTATATTTGCAGTTGAGAGAGAGGAAAGTTTTGTCAATCTGACACTAATTGTCATCTACAAAGCCTATAGGAAGAGAACAACTCCTAAGTTCAAGTTTCCCTGATCTTAATCATGAAATTTTGTTTGCCCACTCTGGGAAGAAAAGCAATGAATATTTTCTTTTATCCCAGGAAGTTTGTGATTTGCAAAGACACCAAAGAAATAACTCATAAGTGTAGGCCCAACGTGGTCTTCTGTTGGCTGTCCTATAAATCTCCAGAGGTACCCCTGAGTGGAGTCAAGTGAGGGAACAAAGGAAATGAGGTTTGGGGGTTTTAGAAATACTTAAACTAACCTCTTCCAGAGCTAGGAGGGCTCTGAAGAGCCAAGTCTGCTGCTGAATTTAGTGCAGATGACAAGGTATGAGACAGCCTATTTATGTTTTCTTGTCAGCTGCAGTGATCAGTGTAGCTGCCCAAAACATACAGTGGATAGGGGCTAGTTGCCACATACCCTTGTGAAGGAAGCACTATGTACATTGTCTTGAACCTGGGGTACTGTGCAACAGCTCATTCTCCAGCCCCTAACCTAACTTATCCTTGCTCAGGAAGGATGGGAAGTAGACCAGAGGTCAGCAGTACCCTCGCTTCACTGGCCTCCCCTTTGGGTGGGCATTGACTCATCCAGAGGATTTGTTTTGGCATTATTTGGCATTTTGTTTGCTGCCCAAGTAGTACTTACTTACTATAGAAATACTAAAATGTTTTTTTAAAAGAAAATAAAAGGACATTATGGGCTGGGCATGGTGTCACACACCTGTAACCCCAGTGGCATAGGAGACTGAGACAGGAGGATCTCGAGTTCAAAGCCAGCCTCAGTAATGGCAAGGTGCTAAGCAACTCAGTGGGACCCTGTCTCTAAACAAAATGCAAAATAGGTCTGGGGATGTGGCCCAGTGGTCGAGTACCCTTAATTCAATCCCTGGATCCCTGGTACAAAAAAAAAAGACATTATGTCCCCCAAATAACCAGTTAAACTTTTGATCTATTTTTTCAAATGCATAGGTAGAAGCCCACACTATTATGGTTTGGATCTTAAATGTTCCTCAAAAGTTCATGTATTGAAGACCCGGTCCCCAGATGATGAAGCTATTGAGAGGTGGTAGAAACTTTAGGATGTTGGGCTAGTAAGGAAATTAGATCATTCCCTCAAAGGAGGTATGGGTACCCCAGCCCTTTTCTTTCTTTCCCTTCTCTGCTTCCCTAGCCACCATGAAGTGAACAGCTTTCTTCTGCCACATTCTTCTGCAATAATGTACTGCTTCTCAAAACAAGAGGGCCAAGTGATCATGAACTGAAACCTCTGAAACTGTGAGCCTGAATAAATCTTTCCCCTCTTAAGTTATTTCAGGTATTTTGTGACAACTACAAAAAGTGATTGTGCTCTCTCTCTCTCTCTCTCTCTCTCTCTCTCTCTCTCTCTCTTCTCCCTTTAGAACCAAATGGTGGAAGAAGTAGAGGTTTGCAGAGTTGAGGTCACTGTAAAGTGACCCTACTGTAGGGAGAGAATTCAGCCTGGTGTGTTATCCCCATGCTGGTGAGGGAATGCAGACCTTCACACAACACAGTTCTGATGACTCTGGATGACAGAAGGGGGCTGGTAGTTCATCTCAGTTGCAGAAGGGGTTGTTAGTCATGTATTGAACTTTTCAAACAATTCAAGCAGTTATATTTCTTGGAATAACCCTAAACTCTAAAGGTGCTAATGTTATGCACCTTCATGTCACCTTCCATCTTGGTATGAACTTTGCATCCTTGAACGGGTTTGTTCAACTCTTTAGAATCATACGGAGATTTTCAGTGGGGTGTCTGCATGTGAAAACGACATTTGATCCCATCTATAAAAATAACACACGTAAATCACAGAAAAACAATAGTAACAGTACTCATTTATCTACCTTTGGTTACATATTGTCTTTATTTTTATTGTTTGTTTAGTATGATTCTAAAGGAAATAGATTGGTCTCCTACTCTGATTGCTTATTTTTGTAGATCCATTAATATTTACTTTATATAATTTAAAGCTGTACTGAGAGGTGCAGAAATGCATGTAAGTTCATGACAACTCTTCAATAAATAGCTATGAAGCATTTACTTTGTAGCAGGCACTGTCCACGGTCCTGAGAACACAGTCACAGACAGGATAGAGGCACCTCCTGGTGGAAAGAGACAAACAAATATATGAGAAAATCTTGGGAAATGCTATGCAGAGAAATAATAGGACTGTTTGAAAGAGAATCCTCAAGTATCTCTTTTCATCATATTTTTTTAAAAAAATATTTTTTAGTTGTTAATGAACCTTTATTTAACTTATTTACTTATATGTGGTGCTGAGAATTGAACCCAGTACCTCACACATGCTAGGCAAGTGCTCCATCATGAGCCACAACCCCAGCCCTTCATCATATTTTAACATTTAACAGTCTTAATATTGGTAGTACACACACTTGGAAATTTATTTATAAAGGTAATACATAGTCTGGAAGATAATTACAGTAATTCTTATGCTTTTATATCAACAGATATCCTTTCAAAAAATTCATCGTCCTGTTGGGCATGGTGGCACATATCTATAATCCCAGCAGCTTGGGAGACTGAGGCAGGAGGATTTCAAATTCAAGGCCAGCCTCAGCAACTTAGTGTCTCAAAAATCTATGTGTGTGTATAATATATACTATATAACACACACACACACACACACACACACGTGCACACACGGGGATGTAGCTCAGTGGTAAAGTATGCCTGGGGTCAATCCTCAGTACTGCAAAAATATCATATTCCTGTATTAGGAGGTGCCATTTAAACTGAACATGGAATGAAAACATGTTTCTATGCCCTTGAAGATGTGGGAGAGGAGCATTCTAGGCATAGTGAACAACTGGGGGTATAGCTCAGTGGTACAGTGCTTGCCTGGCAGGCATGAGACTCTGGGTTTAATCTGCAGAACCACGAAACAAAGATACCACACAAAAAATGTCAGGCAAAGGGAACAGTTGTTGCAAAGGCCTTGGGGAGTGACCCATTAGCTGTCAGGTAATGGAAGAGAGACCACTGTACTTGGATGGGAGTGACTGCATCTGAGATGCTGTTGAGGTAGGTAGGCATCTGCTTTCCCAGACCATGTGGACCAGGTTAATGAATTGAGGTTGCATGGGGGAAATTGATGGGTTCAATTAGGTCACTGTTACAGGAATGCATTTGAGAGAGGATGGTGGCCAGGTTTGGACACTGTGCAGAATGGAAATACATGAGTGGATTTACAAGGTATTTTGGAAAAGAGTGAACTGGAATTGCTGATGTTTTAGGGGTGGGAGGATGGAGAATTAAGGGTAACTTCTAGGTTTTCTGATAACTTGGCTAGTTTTCTTTTTTTACATAAATAAAAAAGTTCTATTTTTAACCCTTTTAAATGCTTAACCTTGGAGTCTGTTTCATCTCACATTAATATTTCTACACAGTTTCATTGTTCTTAGCATATTTTTGTTGTGCTTGGCATATTTTTTCCTTCCTTTCTTTTCAACCTTTTCTATTGTTTAATTTTAGGTGAGTCACTTGTAAAACACCTCTCTCTCTCTCTCTTTCTCTCTCTCTCTCTCTTTGCTCTTAATAAGGGAACAGAACATGTTTATATCCATTGATTATATAATAAACTTTTGGCATTGTATTAGCGTCTCTTATATTCTCTCCTGTGTTCCTCCTTTCCTGCTTTTTGGTGCAGTAAAAATCGAATAGGAAAATCAGAAACAGGGAAGTTATGGGCTTATACTCTAGATATACTGGGTCTTTCTAGCATTTCCTTCCCCTGTCCTCTGCCAACCCTCTTCTACAGAGGGTCCTGGTTTAGGATACAAGTAAGATAGCACCTTCTTCATGACCTTTACCACCCCTCCCCAAGTCATTGTTTCTCATCCTCTGCAAGATTCTTGTTTCTTGTGATCATCCCTTATTTCCAAATGACACAAGTGTGGCAAAACTTTTTGGCCTGAATTTAAAATATGAGGCAACATCAGCAACTACATACTGTAAAAGAAAAGTCCTACATATGTAAAACGTTTACCCCATGCTCAGTCATTGTTGCCCACCAAAGAGTCCACAACAGGAAGAAATTGTGTAAGGGAATTGGGGAGAAGCATGTGACAGGGTCAGGGCCACTCTGGAGAAAATGCTTGAGTGCGGTAAGAGTGAAAGGCTGGGCTGGGGAGATAGCTCAGTTGGTAGGGTGCTTGCCTCGTAAGCACAAGGCCCTGGGTTCAATCCCCAGCACCACAAAAAAAAAAAAAAAAAAAAAAAAAAAAAAAAGAGTGAAAGGCTGTTGTGAGGGCCAGAGGCTGTGCCTGCACCAGCGAGCTGCAGTGAGGAGGAAGTACTGAGAACAGAAGGTGTATGGGAAGGCCTCAGCCAGAGCAGAAACCTGACAAGGCATCAGAGAACCTGTGCTGGGAGAAGACCTAAGGAATCAGTGAATCACTGCTTTGCCATCATCCCTGTGTGCTCCTTTCTGTTGTGGCTTCTGTGGCATGATATATGAAATATGATCCAGATAAAGTCTTTCCCACACCCACTGCTTTAATGGCTTCTTTCCAAGAGGATACTCTGGTGGGCAACAAGAGCAGAACTCAGGGTGAACACTCTCATCTTCAGTACTGTTTTAGTCAGCTTAAAAAAAAACACACCTGACAAGAACAATTTTAGAGGAGGAAAAGATTATTCTGGGGCTCAGTTTCAGTGGTCTCAGTCTACAGACAGCCAACTCCATTGCTCTGGGCCCAAGGTGTGGCAGAACATCATGATAGAAGGATATAGTGGAGGAAAATGGCTCAGGACATAGCCACAAGGAATCAGAGAGTGAGTTTTCACACACCAGGGACAAATTATAAACCCCAAAGACACTCCCTCAGTGACCCACCTCCTCTGGCCACACCCAAACTGCCTGTTGTTACCACCCAGTTAATCCCTAATAGGGAATTAATGTACCCCTTAGGTTAAAATTCTCATAACACAACCATTTCCCCTCAAAACTTTCTTGCATTTTCTCACACATGAGCTCTGGGGACACACCTAATATCTAAACAAGTGCACACATAGAATTTCATTCTTGTGTGTAATTTCTTGTGTTTCCTAAGGCCTGAAATCTGCCCAAAGGATTTCCTATTGACAGAAGCAACACATCCCTTCCCCACTGAGTGTCAGCTTGGTGAGCTACAATAACAGGCCTGAGAGAAGTTTTCTCACACCTTTCAGATATATGGGGCTTCTCTGTAGTATGGATTCCCCTATGCCTCAGGAGAGATAAGCCATGGCTGAAGTTCCTAAGTTTTCAGCAGGCACCAGAATTGTTCTGCTGCCAAGAGGTGGTTCTAGGGGGGCCTGCCTGATATCTGACCAGAAAAGCCTTCATGGGAACATGCCCAAACTGTGCTTCTAGGGGTTTTCCTTCTTTTCTATCAATATTATATAATTATTATTATTATTGTTATTATTATTATTATTATTATTGTTATTATTATTATTGTGGTTAAGGGTCAAACCCAGGGCCTCAGGCATACGAGGCAAATACCACCACTAAGCTACACCCAGTCCTAAAATAATTTAAAAAATAGTTTGCTCATTGCAAGAGTTACACTCATGTTTCTCTGTCATAGGCAGGAACTTCAGAACTCTCGAATATGACACCAAAGTCTCCCCCTACTTGGACCACATCCTATTTTCTGCCTCCTATTCCCATTTTCTCAGACTAAACTTGTTCTCAGAGCAAGCTCACATGTGTGGAGTGAGATCTTTTCAGGACATTCCTAATGGAACCATTAATCATGCCTCTTGGTCATCCGGGCTCAGCTAAGGTACTGTAAGACCCCCAAAAAGGAGACCCTAACTCTGTCCCACGGATCGACGGCAACCCCAATCAACCACAGGAGGCGTCACTTGATGCAAACCGCAAGAGGCTTTTATTCCAGCACACTGGGACCCAACTTGTGACTCACGCAGGAGTCGAGGAGTCGAGTCCCTAGCAGAAAATCTTACAAGTTTATAAAGGCAGAAACCACACATCGGGAGGGGTCGCACACGGAAGGGAAAAGGGGAACAAAGCCGCCGGGAAATTCCAAAGGGGGTCTGGGTTTGCTGATAACATACATGTTTCACAATGTTTTACAACAGGGTGTAGATTCTGGTCAACAGTTTCTGGTAATCTTATATCCTGTATATCTTAACTGTCTGAGCACTATCTTGCTCAATTTACTCTTTTACTCTCTGGGGCTGTTTCCTGGAACAGCTTTAAGGGCTTTGTTCCCATCACTGGGAGGGAGACCTTAGGGAGTTGAGATAAAACAGACAGCTTAAAAAAATGTCCATTCTTTACAAATAATCCAATCGACAAATGGGCTAAGGAAATGAACAGACACTTCACAGAAGAAGATGTACAAGCAATCAATAAACATATGAAAAAATGTTCAACATCTCTAGTAATAAGAGAAATGCAAATCAAAACCACCCTAAGATTCCATCTCACCCCAATTAGAATGGCGATTATCAAAAATACAAGCAACAGGTGTTGGCGAGGATGTGGGGAGAAAGGTACACTCATACATTGCTGGTGGGGCTGCAAATTAGTGCAGCCACTCTGGAAAGCAGTGTGGAGATTCCTTAGAAAACTTGGAATGGACCCTCCATTTGACCCAGCTATCCCACTCCTTGGCCTATACCCAAAGGATCTAAAATCAGCATACTACAGAGATACAGCCACATCAATGTTCATAGCTGCTCAATTCACAATAGCCAGACTATGGAACCAACCTAGATGCCCTTCAATTGACGAGTGGATAAAGAAACTGTGGTATATATACACAATGGAATATTACTCAGCCATAAAGAATGACAAAATTATGGCATTTGCAGGCAAATGGATGAAATTGGAGAATATCATGCTAAGTGAGATAAGCCAATCTCAAAAAGACAAGGGACGAATGATATCGCTAATAAGTGAAGGATGACACATAATGGGGGGGAGGGAAGGGTTAGTGTTAGGGTTAGAGTTAGGGTTAGGGAGGGGGGCAAGTATGGAGGAAGAAAGTACTGTATAGAGGGTAAAGAGGGATGGGAGGGGTGGGGGGAAGGGGAAAAAATAACAGAATGAATCAAACAACATTATTGTATGTGGATTTATGATTACACAAATGGTATGCCTTTGCGCCATGTACAAAGAGAGAGGCAACATGTATCCCATTTGTTTACAATAAAAAAAAAAAAAAAGATTTGAGCAGAAAAAAAAAAAATGTCCATTCTTTCAGTACTCAGTGGAAAGCAGTGATCACTTTCTCTACCTTGTGCCATCTTTCTAGGGCCTGGACTTTTATGTATATCCTAGTTCCTAGTAATCCTTAATGTTGGTGGGAAAAGAAGAGATTGGTCCTTGTTTCTCCAAGTGTAGCACTTAGACCAGCAGTTCTCCATCACCTGGGAGTGTATTAGAAATGAAGCTGTTGGCCCCATCCCAGTTCCATGGAACCATAATATTCTTTTTAGTAAGGTCTCCAGGTGATTTGTGTGTGCCTTCGAGTCTGAGAAGTCTTTTATTTACAATTCCTGCTCCATCTCTAGGAGCCCTGACAGTCCCAAGGAGCATTGAGAAGCTAATACAAAAGGGTTTCCATACTGATTTTTAGTCATCTATCACTTCCTCCCTGATGTGAGACCAGATCAGACCAACAACCAGGACACACCCAGCTTGTTCCCCTCTCACGTGTGGTTTCATTTCTCTAACCAGATCTATGCACTAATTCAGCAGGAAATAACCAAATCAATCATCACCCCCAATCTCTCAAGTCAAGAAAAAAACAAGGAGGGAATTATAACAGGGTCCCCCTTTTAAACTGTCCTTTGCTCCCCACTCTCTTACCCCTCTCTAATACATTTTGTTGAAGAGAAACCCTTCCTTAGGTTTTGGTTAACTAGCTGTAAGTAGCTTCAGGAGGTCCAAGTCCATTGCAAGAGACAAGAAAGGAGACACAACCCTAGAAGATGAAGACCCCACCCAGTACACAACGTTTTTATGCACTATACTTCCTTTTTGTCCCCATAAGAGCCCTTTGTACCCTAATACCTCTAAAAATAGAGCTCTGAGATTAAAGGTCACTCCATCCTATTCAGGGCTGATTTTGAATAAACCTGATTTTTTCTCTTTCTTTCTATTATTTATTTATTTGTTTATTGTCACTGGGGATTGAACTCAGGGGCTACAGCTCTAGCCCTTTTTAAAATTTGAGACAGGGCCTTGTTAAATTGCTTTGGGACTGCCTAAGTTGCTGAGGCTGGCCTTGAACTTGCTAATCCTCCTCCCTCGGGTTCCAAAATCACTGGAATTACAGACATGTGCCACCATGCCCAGAAATAAACCTGATTTCTTCTACCAACTTCCACATCCTGAATTTTGGTCATTCTGAATGGTGGGGCAGCATGGACATTTGAATCTGGAAACACCAAGACGTAAGCAAATCCCCTGATTTAACCCTTCCAGAAGTAACTTGAAGTAACCTGATTTTAACCCATCTCTGTTTTCCGTTGTTCTGTTTCCTTGTTCCTACCTTACAAAACCCATTGTTTTGTCAGGTCCAGTGGGAGCTCTTTATCTATTTTATAGTACAGGACCCTGTCTTAATTCATCAGTTGCAAATAAAGCCAGTTAGATTTTTAACTAAATTTGTTGTAGTGTTGGCCTTTGACAGCTGTTGGAGCATGAGAATGATTTAAGCAACTTGGAGTACAGAGAAGCCCCCATGGAGTTGGGCAGCTGCTCTTCACTGACCTGTACATGAAAACTTTAAAAAATGGTAAGAATCAGAAAGGCTGTGGCCATATGTACAAACTGGATATTTTATTGTTTTGTATCTCATTCTACAATTCAAGTTATAAGCCAGGAACCAGACTGTTCTAAGTTTCTGGTTTATCTTTGACCCTTATCCTATCTGGTACTTTGCATATACTCTTGGCCTTGATTCCTGGACAGTGATTTTAGTTTCCTGTGGAAGCTTGCCCTTTGACTTGTCTAGTCCTCCTTACTGTCCTGCCTACATCCCTACCTCAGCAACCTCTGATCTCAGCTATGAGCCATGGCAGCCCCCACTGCCCCCATTGACAGGAAAAATTTTATGGGGTAGACCAAAGGATTTGGCCTCAGTGGCTATCCCATTTATTGATACTATTTCCTTGGGCCATCCAAACCAGTGTCTGGCAGGTGGTGTGCTAAAAGCTCATAAAAAGGCATCAAAAAACATAGGTATTAAGATCAGTCACTCAACCCCGTTAATTTTCAATATAGTATTTGTAACCATTTACAATTTCCTTGCGTAATTTCTTCCTTATCTGTTTTTTCCATGGAGGTGAAGTTCCACCCATAGTAGGTAATTGGTGTCCGTGCTGGGAAAACAGTCACATGCTGCCTGGGAACTGTTGAAGAGTTGCATGCTAGGGCCTGGAACACATCCTTAAAGAAGATAAGGATGTTTTCTTCTTTATCTTTTATCATCCTTAAGGAGACAAAGAAGCCTGAGAGCCTTGTCTGGGAATTTCCTGTCGGGGAAATTGATGTTTTCCCAGGCTTGCAGTTCCTACTTTGACCCCTCACTTTGGCTCCCTCTCTTTCCTGGGGGGAAAGAGGTCTCCAAGGCAGTGATGCAGACGCAAGAGGGATGTAGGAAAACAGGCCAACGCAAACAAAGCTCTGGGGCCCTGAAGGGCTGGGGAGGAGGCTGCAAGGTATGAAGCAGCAGAGAGCAACCTGGGGCAAGATGTTCTGCAGCACGCAGCCCTCCAGCGCAACTCCCAGGCCCGGAGGAGCCGAGACGTCTACCCTCCTGGCGTCCTAGAGAGGCGCAACATCCCTGGCGGTGACGCGCGTGCGCGATGCGGCGGCGCGGTGGGCGAAAGGAGGACGGCAACAGCCTTCACCTGGCTTTCAGCCGTGCGGCTCCGACTCCGGAGGGCGGCGGTCCTTAAGCTGCTCCGGGAGGGACCACTCTTTGGAGTCTCTGGGTTAAGTCTCGGGGTACGGAGGATCTGGAGTCGGGTTTCTCCAGATGTTCGTTCCCACACAAGTGTGCGCGAGGGCGTGGTCCCTGGGAACGGTGAGAGTGCGGGTAAGTGAAGCGACGCTCTAACGGCAGCATAGCGATCTTCGCCTCCAGGCTGCTTGACATGAACCCATTTGGTACCATTGTGCCAGATGTGGAACACCCATAAGAACTTAAGTATAGTATATAATGTATAATATAATTATATAGTAACAATTATATTTAAATGTAACAATATAACAACATAAACACATATATACACGTATATATAAGCTGTAGATTATGATTTCCTATTTTAATGTACCTATGCCAATCTCATTGCAGTATTTGCAGAATTGAAAACTTGGGATTTAATGTACTAAATAACACGTGCAGGAGCATGTATACTCATGCATGGTACAATATATATTTTGGTTATGGAATAGGGTCATGCTGCTTTCTAAAAATTTGTGAGTGGTATTGTGATGAAGCATTTTGATAAAATATACACGACATTTGCCATACAGTACCTTCAAATTTACCCTTTTAATCATTTGTGTCATTAATTACATTCATACTACTTTTTTTTTTCCCCCCAGCAGTGCTGGGGATCAAACCCAGGGCTTTGTGCATGGTAGGCCAGTGAGAGAAGCTAGAAGTATGAAAGCCAGTGAGTTCATTGACAGAAAAGAAGGAAGCACTGGACTAGACTTCCAAGAGTGTCTATAATGACATGTTAGGAACAGGAAGAGTCACCAGACATAAGGGACCAGAGAACTGAGGGGAAGTCAGGTTAGGCTGGTGATACGGAAGCCGTGGCGGAGAGAACATGGTCAGAAACATCTCTTCCTTCAGACAGGTTGAAGAGAGTGCAGGCTAGGAAGAATATCCAGATCTCAGTTTGACCAGGGACCTCCCATTGTGCCCTCCAAGGAAAAGTCACAGCACACTTGGAATAAAGTCTTTAGGAAGAGGGCAAAGGGTCAGTGTATATATAAAGCTTCCTGGGTTCTCTAAAATCCCCTTCTTGGGAATATAATCCTTATGGGAGCCAAGGGCTGGCCTTGGCCCACTTTCTTTCCTCCCTCAGCTCAGCTTACATCTACAGTTCTGCCTGTTCACAGATGGAGAACTCAGGAGACCAAGCAGTGGCCACTGTGCTTCAGATGATCAGTACATTAGTCAGCTTTCCATTGCTGTAACTACCCGAGGAAATCAAATTAAAGGAAGAAAGACTTAGAGGCTCATGGTTTCAAAGGTTTCAGTACATGATCACTTGGCTGCATTGTTCATGGGCCTGTGATGAGGCACAAAGAACATCATAGTGGGAAGCATGTGGTGGAGCAAAGATGAGCACCTCATTGTGGCCAGGAAGTAGAAGAAAAAAAAAAAAAAAAAAAAAAAACCATGAAGGGGCCAGGAACGAAATATACACTTCAAGGGTGTGCCCCCAGTGACATCCCTTTTCCAAACAGGTCCACACCTCTTAAAATGTCTTCTATTTCTCAGTAACCCATTAAGTAATGAATCCATAAATAGATGAATCTATTCACTTCAGAGTTCTCATGATCCAGGGGGACCATGTCTTCAACACACTAGCTTTTTGGGGAAATAAGATCCAAATCGCAACAAGGACCCAGATGAGCATGCCTTTATGGTTTTTGTTTTTGTTTTTGTTTTTTCACCACGTTCCCATGTCTATGACCGAGATGTGACTGGAGCTTACCTTCAGGTCTCTTAAGTCTCTGCCCTGTCTGAGATAGCTTTTGGGGCTCATGTCTAACTGCTTCCCTTGGAGCTGGGTCCCTATTCATAGTTAATGGACTCTGTTTTGTCCTGGAATTTCCATTTCTCCCCTCCCCCCACCCTCTTTTTGCAGTACTAGGGATTGACCCTGGGGCCTTGTGCTTGCTAGGCAAGTGCTTTACCATAGACTTGTCCTTTTCAGAGTCATCCCAGCTTCTCTCCCCACCCCTTTGCCTGCCAAGACCCTGTACTGTGTGCCCTCTGCACCCCTTAAGACTCTGCCCTTCAGGCTGGCACTGTTCCTGAGCAGTAGAAACTTGTCATTCCAGGAGAGTACACACATGAAGACCTGTCTGAGACTATATACAGAAGAAGTGGAAAGGCCCTGCTCTCAGTCAGAGAGCCCTGTGCCAGAACATGATGGCAGAAAATTATTGCAGCATGGGCTCATTGGGTAATGATTCTCTTCCCCAGAATTTAGAGTACATTCTGTATGCTTTCTTTACTATGTTCCCCCACACACGCTTTTATTATGAAAACCTCCCAAGTAGAATAGTATAATGAACCTCCCTGCACCTAGCTTTAACAATGATCAGCATTTCCTTTACTTCATGATTGATGGACATATGGTACCTATTTTGAGTTTTCTAGGTTGTAAGGAATTGAGAGTCACTTAGTCTATGGTAAGTAAGGAGCTGTATATTTTAAAACTTACAGTAATGGGAACCCAGAACAAACCAATCAGATAGGCCAGACTGTAGGAACAGGGCATCAAGGAGAATGAGCCACAACCCAGGACAGCCCAGGAGCCTCAGCAACACAAGCAAATGAATTTTATACCAGTGGTCCAGTGTGACTGTAACTTAGCTACTTCCTGTGTGTCTGGTTTCTCTCTGCTTCTCCCATTTATACCCATTTCTTTATTCTGAAACTTTTATCTCCATCATAGCTCCTTCTCAATTCTGTTTTTGATTCCCTCATATATTATTCTTATTGTGGCTTCTAATGGTTTGACTTGGCTCCATGCATCATTTCAGCTTTATTGTAATTACTGTAATTTTGCCCAGTTTTCAGGTCGAAATTTACTTAAGAGGGTTCTAATTGCTGTAGTGATTAATTATCATCTATATTTTGGCAGTTTCTGGCCCAGGCCACAGCAGAGGCTAATGACTGACCTACAGACAAGTCGCACTTGGGCCTAGCGCTTGGCCCTAGTCTAGTCACTTGTGGTTCCTCATGTGATGCTCAGGGTCACGTAACACAAAGTGTAGTTGCTTGAGCTTCCCTCTGTGCAAAGACTGGGAAAGGGTAGGTCCTGTGATTGGCAAACTTACAAACAGTGGCCATTTTGACAGAGAGTAGACATGAGAGTCATTGAGCCAGACATCTTTTAATTTTCTGTATGGTGTGATGTCCTGGCCTTGGTTAAGACATGATTGAAAGGAACCAACATTGTAATTTTTAGTGATAATTGACTACTGTTCTTTTTCACAAATTTTATATTCCAGAGTTCAAAATTCCAGGAAACTATTCATCTGTCTAGTTTCTTTCTTATTCTAGAGATTTGAGATCCCGAGACATATTTTAATTCAGATTTCAAATAATTGATGCCCTTTTGATTTATTTTTAATTTGTTCTGACTTGTTATATGTGACAGTAGAATGCATTTTGACACATTGTTGATTTCTTTTTCCAGTGCCAGGGATTGACCTCAGGTTTTCACCCATGCTAGGCAAGGGCTCTTCCACTGAGCTACAGCCCTGGATTTTTAGAGGAGTACAGAACTGGCTCTTGCCAATCCAATGCCCTGAGTACCTATGGCATCCCCACTTTTATAGCGCTGTTGTCCTTTTCAACACTGTTCCCCAGCATTTCTGAACCTATATCCACACCATTCTGTCATGCAAGATCTCTCCTTTTTATATACTTTTCCTAGTCATATTCTCATAATATAAACCCTCAACAACTCACTCCCATCTTTGTACTCTCTCTTTCTTATATTTAACTTGAGGTGTTTGCCAGCTTTCTGTCTCCTGACATCTTTTCTGAGAAACTTGGGACCATACAATGTCATGGTTAGAAAGGAACATAGAGTTCATTTTACTGTGGAGATAGCATCACAGTGACTTCTAGAAGATTGCACTATGCTTTACCACCTGGGCCCCTGCCTTCGGATTGTGTAATTATCTGTTCTGGCTCAACATCTTTTGTCCTAGAAATCTCCTTTTTTACCCTCTACTGACCATCTTCCCTCTCTTTGTTTTTATATCCCTGAAGAAAAAAAAATTGAGATATTTCGTATTTCCTTTCCCCTTCTCAATGTTTTCTTTTATTCCTTAACCATAAGGTGACTTTTCCCCTCCTGCTGTGTTAGGCTCTTGGTTCTGTTTCCATAACAAGTTGTGAAGTGAATAAAGGTTATTTTCTTTTTTCTTTCAGCAGCTGGTGAAAACAGGATGGAGAGTTCTGAATTCACTCCAAGGCAGGCCATTGCTAAAGGATCAATGTCATCTGATAGGTCACCAAGGGGATGTTTTGGGTTGGCTTCTGCAGGTCCAGAAACTAGAGAAGTCTGTGAAGACACTTTGAGGAAACTGGAAGGGCAGCCCTCAGATGAAGAGGGGAACAAACTGGAAATCAGTTTCTTGGAAATAACAGATGAGGATAAGAAAAACTCCACAAAAGACAGAGGTGAGGCTTATAAGGAAGTAGGGGAGCATCCAAATCTGTGCCCCAGTCCTGATGAACATCAAGGAGTCCCAAAGGGACAGAAATTCTTTCAGTGTGATGAATGTGGCAAAGTATTCAATTGGAGTTCACACCTTATTGGCCACCAGAGAATCCACACTGGAGAGAAACCCTATGAATGTAATGAGTGTGGTAAGACCTTCAGGCAGACCTCCCAGCTAATTGTTCATCTCAGGACCCACACTGGGGAAAAGCCCTATGAATGCAGTGAGTGTGGGAAGACCTATCGGCACAGCTCCCATCTCATTCAACACCAGAGACTCCATAATGGGGAGAAACCCTACAAATGTAATGAATGTGGAAAAGCTTTTAATCAGAGTTCTAAACTATTTGACCACCAGAGAACCCATACTGGGGAGAAACCTTATGAATGCAAGGAATGTGGTACAGCCTTTAGTCGGAGTAAAAATCTTGTTCGACATCAGGTCCTTCACACTGGTAAGAAACCTTACAAGTGTAATGAGTGTGGGAAAGCCTTCTGTTCCAACAGAAGTCTTACTGACCATCAGAGGATCCACACTGGAGAGAAGCCTTACGAATGTAATGAATGTGGCAAGGCCTTTAGTCGGAGTAAATGTCTTATTCGACACCAGAGCCTCCACACTGGGGAAAAACCATACAAATGTGGTGAATGTGGGAAAGCCTTCAGTCAGAATTCTCAACTCATTGACCATGAGCGAATTCATACTGGAGAAAAACCCTTTGAATGTAGTGAGTGTGGTAAGGCTTTCAGTCTGAGTAAGTGCCTTATTCGGCACCAGAGACTTCACACAGGTGAAAAGCCCTATAAATGCAACGAGTGTGGAAAATCCTTCAATCAAAATTCATACCTCATTATACACCAGAGAATCCACACTGGTGAGAAGCCCTATGAATGTCACGAGTGTGGGAAGGTGTTCAGTTACAGCTCCAGCCTTATGGTACATCAGAGAACCCATACTGGGGAAAAGCCGTACAAATGCAATGATTGTGGGAAAGCCTTTAGTGACAGTTCACAGCTTATTGTGCACCAGAGAGTTCACACTGGAGAGAAACCTTATGAATGTGTTGAGTGTGGGAAAGCTTTTAGTCAGCGTTCCACTTTTAACCACCACCAGCGAACTCACACTGGAGAGAGACCCTCAGGTCTGCCTCGGTCAACCTCATAAGGCATAGTTCTCCGAGACAGAGAACAAGGAACTTTGCATGAAGCTTTCTTTGTAAGAAGGATGTTCACCCTGGTCTCCTGTTGGAATCATTATGCAAAGTAGACCATTGCCTACTGCTTTACATTGGGTCATTAAGGTGGGAGAGAGGGAGTAACTTAGTGCAATCCTTCCCTACATTGGAATAGTAAAGTCTAGGCATTTAATTTACTTGTAATTTGCTTTTTTCTTTCTTCCTTTTTCCTATTTTAAAATTTATCTCATTTGTTAATATGCATCCCATAATCAGATTGTGTGTCGATAGAGATAATTATATCTTCTGTATTTTATTGTCTACTCAATTTCACTACATGAAGTCATTCTATAGTATTGTTCCACAAGAACATTTTTTATAGTCATTTACAAGTCATTCTATCCATCAGTTCTTTCCTAGTTCTTGACTATGGCCCTCCACATCTATGTTTTATATTGTAAACTATAGCTTCTCTTATGTTTTCTACATAGAAACCCTTTTCTTCCTGTTTGGTAATCTGTTCCCTTGTATTGTCCAAGGTCCATCTCATCTCTGAAAGACTTTCTTTTTCAAATGCTTCTGGATTTCTTTTAAACTTATGATTGGACCTCAATATTTTGAAATAACTGATGTTATAATGTACAACTTTTGTTAAGTTACCTTGCAAATTGCTCTCAAAGTATATGAATATACTTCATACTTTATAGGCTTTTGAGGTTGAGTATAGACTCAATTTCTTTTTGCAAGAACATACTAGGTTGAGTACTAGTTCTTAAAAATACTTTAAAAACCCAACTTTCAAACCTAACCTTAATGTGGGTGCTGCCTCTCTCTTTCTTTTATACACTGTACTGAAACTTCTAAAAATGGAAGTGCTCATGCATGAGACCCTGGGCACAGTCTCCAGAATAACAGCCACCACCAAAACATAGCCACTTTTCGTGATCGAAAAAAATTACTGAACTCAGGACAAAATTGGGAGTATGCCATTTGTTAATATGTATTTTCAGTTATAGTTGCAGTTGTGTGTTTGTACTGTTTCTATTTTCCTTTAAAAGATATTGAGAAGGGCTATATTTTTGTGGTGGGGCAACAGGGGGAATGAGCTCCCTGATCTCAGGGAACAGGCAGGTCCTATGTAAGCTCATGGGTCCAGCCCTTCATCCTGATTAGACTTTGGTCACATCTTTAGTAGAACTGTTTGCTTGTTTGATGTTGCAGTTTTATCTCCTGGTTCTTGTCTGTTCATCCCTACCAAACTAATTCTCTGGCAGGTGGGAACCAACACTATTCATAACTTTTTATTAGTCCACTACCACCAATTGGGTGTAGATGTCCAGTAGAAATGAAATCCTTGTTTTTCTGAGAGAGCCCAGGCTTTTGGATGGAGGAAAATGGCTGTAACTTTAAAGCCATACTTCATTTCTTTGGTTATTGTTAATATGAACCTTATTATTGTTGTTGTTATTATTATTATCATCATTTTTTTTGTGGTACCAGGGATTGAACCTAGCAGTTCTTTGTCATTGAGCTGCATCCCTAGCCCCTTATGTTTTTTCATTTTTGAGACAGGTTCTCACTAAGTTGCTATGTCTGTCTTCAAACTTGTAATCTTCCTACCTCAGACTCCTGAGTAGCTGGGTTTATAGGCATGGGCCACTGTGCCTGGCTGATTATTTTTGTTGTTATCTGGTCATCCGTTTTTGGTATTGGGGATTGAACCCAGGGATGCTTTATCACTGAACTACATCCCCAACCCTTTTTATTTTGTGATAGGGTCTCACTGAGTTGCTGAAGCTGCCTTCAAACTCTGTCCTCCTGCCTCAGCCTCCCTTCCCAGTTGCTGGGATTACAGGCATGTGCCACCATGCACAATGCTAATGATTATTTTAAATTTTTTTTATTAGGATCTAGTTACCTTGCTAAATTAATTTTAGTTTTAGTAGTTTTTCAGTTTTCTAGGTGGGTATGTAATAAATAATGATTTGTTTATATCAGCTTCCAATTTTATGCCACTTATGTTTACACCAGCAAGAACTTTTTAAAAATGTAGCAGATATTCCTTGACTTTTTCTAAAATCAGGGTTGGGGGCCATTTTTGCTATTTTGTTTTATGTGGTGTTCATTGTTGAGTTCTGGTAAATATTCTGTTGTACTTAGAAATTTTCTTTTCTCCCTGCCTTTAGAAGAAGCAGTGTATCGGTTAAGGGCACAGATTTTGTGCCTAGCTTCCCTGATTCACTTTAACTCACCAGACTTTTAGGCATGCGACACTGGGCAATTCAATTAGCTTTTTCATATCTCAGTTCTTCCATCTACAAAATGTAATTCTTCCATCAAATGGAGCTACCTCATACAGTTGTGGAGATTAAATTAGTTAGTATGTACAAGGTATTTTAAATAGTGCTTGATATACAGTATATATTATAGCAATTATTTGGTTGCTAAGTTTTGTGAAGTTTTTTTAAATTGTTATTTTATGGCCTATGTCCTTTTTAATTCATTTGGTTTACAAGTTTCCAAATAATTGAAATCTTCTCATACTCCTTGAATAAAATATATTTGTTCATAGTGAATTTTTTTTTTCTTGTCAAGTACAGAACTAGATTCAACTTGGTGATATATTGCTAACTTTTGCAAAATTAATTTGGAAGATTTGTGTTTTTTTACTTAAAAGTTGTATAACATGGATTGAAACATTGTTAGAAATAACCTGGGCCTAACTGCTCTCAATTATGGGTCATGGTTGGACATATCTTTAGCAACCTTTTTTAGTCCATTGAAACTTCCATAGTAAAATACTATGGATCCAGTGGGTTAAATAGCAGACAGTTACTCCTTGAGGACATTCTCTGGGTTTGACAGTCCAGCATCAATATGCCAGCATGGTTGAGTGTTGGTGAGTACTCTCTTCCTGGTTTACAGGTGGCCAACTTCTTGCTGTGTCCTTACTTGTGAGAATAAGAGTGCTGATTCTTCTTGCTCTTCTTTTAAGGACATTAATCCCAGCATGAGGGCCCCTTATGACCTAAACCCAGTAAGGTTCCACTTCCAAATACAACACATTTAGGATTATGGCTTCAACATACACATTCGTAACATTCCACATTTGCCCCCAACATTCATGTCTTCCATGCACAATACATCTATTGCATCCCAACAGCCCCAAAAGTCTTATTTCAATATCTCTTCTACTGTCTAAAATCCAAAATCTCATCTAAGTTTCAAAATCAAATATAGGTGAGATAAATGCACAACTCATCCTGAGGCAAAATTCTTCCCTGTGAACCTGTGAAGTCAGACATGATATATGCTTCCAAAATCAGTGGTGAGGCCTTGACATTTCAATTCAAAATGGGAAGAAAGATAGTCTAAAAAGCAGCAAAGCAAATTCTATGAGATCTCGCAGCTTGAGAATAAGCCTCTTTGGTTCAGTGCTCCAGGACCTCTGGGGTGGTAGTCCTGATCCTACAGATCTTCCCAGCTTTGGTCAGAGACCTTATGACCTGTTGAAGCAGGTGGTATCTCTGATGACCTCTGAATATACAAGGTAAGGGGCATTCTTCCCTTGTCTTGAACAGTGCACCTTCATTTCCTTCATCATTTCCAGCTTTTTAACTCCAGGCACAGTAGTATTGGAGCTAAAGGACTTCAGCATATGAGTTGTGTGGGACATAATTCATTCCATAGCAATGCTTTGATTACCCTGATCTGCAATGTTCCCAGTTAACTCTTTAGGTACTTGTTACCTACTGTATTGATGACATCTTCATTGTTGGCCTAAGAAACAAGTGGACCAGTCCCTAAATTAGTCCGTAGACACTATTGTACAGGTAGGCTGAGCAGCTGCCCTGAAGAGATCCAGGGAGTTTAATAAATACAGTCCCTGCACTTGACCCAGTTATCATAGGAATCTTCCTGATAAAGTCAAAGATTGTCCTTAGATACCCCTACCTATAAGAAACGAATAATAGCTGGTAGTCTTGTTTAGCTGTTAGAGACAGTGTGTGCCACATTTGAGGGTTGTTGTTTTTCAGTTTCTATGTTTAAAGTTACCTGCAAAGCAGCCACTGCTGAATGGGCCCCTCCAACAGCAGCAACCTCTAGAGGCCTGCAACATGCATTAGCATGGTCCTGCCAGTGGAGCCAGGGAGCCCACGTGCCTATGGAACTGCAGGTCCACTGACTTCTAGCCATGCAGATTCAAGTCTGTGAACAAGAGATAAGCACTGGCTTCTCAGATTCAGGATGTATTCCCAAGATGATTGCCAGATACACTTCCTTTCATGACTTCTAACTTGCTATTGAGCCCTACTGAAGGCAGAATGACTGATCACTAAAGCATTGTATGTTGCATTAAGAGCTAAGCTGCCCATCTTCGTGTAAATATCACTATAGAAAAATAATAATGGATCCCACGGTTTTGGTATACACAAGGTCAACTGCCTACAATCACATAACTAAAACTTAGGTCATTCTGATTTCCCTCAAACACTGTCTCTGATTATAAATGAAACAAAACAAATGTTGTCTTTGTCAGCATGATTCAGTAAAATTAAACCAACCAGCTATGACAAATAAGCTTAAACAGCTCTCTTTGTCCTAAAAAGAATGTTACTACATAGCTGCCAAACATGAAAAAGTCAAAATACTTAACTCCTTTATGCTTTATTAACTGCTATAACAACTATAAGCTGGGGCTTCTTCTTCTTTTTTACAGGATTGCTTTTTTTTTTTTTATTAGAGCTTTATAGTTATGCATAGTAGTTGGATTCATCTGGACAAACTCATACGTGCATGGAATTTAATTTCAGTTCATGATCCCCCTTTTCCCTCACATCCTCCCTCCCCTCCTCCATTCTCCTTCCTCTACTATACTTCCCTTTGCTCATCTATTTATTTATATTTGATGGTTCTTTTTGATGGTATATTTTAATGGTATATTTTGATGGACTTATGCAAAAAGGTCAAATTTATGCATGTGTTAAATTCATATATGCATATAACATGATTTCTAAAGAATTCATTTTATATTGTCTCCCCTAAACCCATCCCTCCACTCTGCCTCTTGATCTTCTTTTTGTTACTTATCTTGCCTTTATCTTTATGTTTTCCTATCCTTTCCTTCCCCTTTATTTTACTCTAGCTTCTGCATGAGAGAAAACTTTTGACCTTTGAGTTTCTGAGTTTGACTTATTTCACATAGTATGGTATTCTCCATTCCAATCCATTTATCAACATGCACGCACACACGCAGACACGCACAGTGCAGTTCTACTCAGCCATATACATACCACAATTTCTTTCTTTTCTTTTTCGGTACTGGGGGTTGAACTTGGGGGCACTCGACCACTGAGCCACATCCCCAGTCCTATTTTGTATTTTATTTAGAGACAGAGTCTCATGAGTTGCTTAGCACCTCACTGTTGCTGAGGATGGCTTTGAACTCTTGATCCTTCTGCCTCAGCCTCCTGAGCAACTGGGATTACAGGTGTGCACCATGGTGCCTGGCCACAATTTCTTAATTTATTCACCTGGTTGAGTCCATAAATTTGCTACTGTGAACTGTGCTGCTATAAGCATTGAGGTAAGTCAGTTGGTGTGCATCTCCCAGTTCATTTTGTATGACAGTAACTATAGGTTTTTCTTAATTTCATCTGATTTAATTTTTCACAGTATTTACTAATCCTACTTTATGTTTTTAAACAGGGGGACAGGTTAACAGTGCTCCATCATTAAATGGAAATGTTACATATAAGATGGGCTCATTCTGGGACCCTCAGGAATCAGCTGATTTCATGAAAGTGGCAGCCTTTCCTAAGGAGTCTGAACAGCCCCCAGGGGGATGGCCCCTTAGCTAAGTTTAGCCCATGATTTGAAAATGTACCAACTGATAATATGGCTTGGTTCACTAAGGAATTTGCAAAACTCAAAGCTGTTGGAATATAATGAGCAGCTGTGGACACCCATCTACTATGTTTTGATTGTTTTTGTTCCTTCCGAAACTCGTGTTGAAACTTACTCCTTGGTACAATTGGTGGAGCCTAATAAGCGTTTAAGTCATGAAGTGTCCTTGTGAATGGAATAATGCCACTAGAAAAAGTGCTTGTGGGAATGGGTTCACTCTTCTGTTCTGCTGTGTGAGGACAGTATCTCTCTCCTCCAGAGGACACAGCATTCAAGATGCCATCTTGGAAGCAGAGGCTGGACCCCTACAAGACGCCTAGACTGCCAACACCTTGATCTTGGACTTCCAGTTTTCACAACTGCGAAAAGTAAATTTCTATTCTTTATAAATTACTCAATCACAAGTAATCTGCCATAGAAGCACAAATGGATTAGGACATACCCTACAGATAGTCTGAGACCTGACAAGGTGCTCTGCACAATGAGCCAAACTGTGCAGTGGTGATGGCTTTGCTGTCCACACTGACAGCAACTCCCTGCTACATATTTTTAGACTTGCGGGCTGTTGCAAATGGGCTAGTCATATGGTGGTGACTTGCAAATTAATGATTGGATAGGTAAGGGCTCCCTTATGTGGGTACACAGACTATGGCAGCAGCTTGTGAACAGAAAAAGAGACCTATTCGTCACTCATGGCAAAGGACCATTTAAAGGGGAACATGAATAAAACTCACAAGCTGACCTAGTATGTTTTAAGCAAATGGTTACAATTACATATTGGGCCTACAGAATAGGACATGGAAATCCACCTCAGATAAAAGAATAGTCCAGATCATGAGCATTCACCCTAAAAGAAATGTGTTGAGGGCTGTCTTGGACAAGATGGCGCCTGGCAGTGAGCCAAGGGGCATTGGCTACCAAAATAAGGAAGTACCCAAAAAGGCTGCTTGCTTACTAGTTCCTTGGAGACTTATGACGTGTTAATGCCAGGCTCAAGGATTGGCTATCTAATATCATGCCGCATGTGGACAGCTCGTGATTTATGTAGTGTTTTGCTGGCATTCCTCTGCATGCTCTCCTGTGTGAGAGAACGCTTTGCTATAATTGGCTGATAAGCTAGGAGCCTGGGGGAGGAGAGAGGGGGAGAGAAGGAGAAGGAAGATAGGGGAGAACAAAGGAGACAGGAAAACAGGGAGGATGCAATAAATCTTGTCAACTAAAGATTGGTGGTGTCTCCTTTCTCCGCGCCGGTTCTGCTGGACAGAACAGAAGTGGGAGCTGAAGATGCAGCACAGTCACCTAACTCCTGCCCATAATACATGACACGGCAAACTGGGCCACATTGATTAGGGCAGAGGACTTGTTCTTATATGGCAAACTGACCATATTGGAATGCCAGATCCCAGATATGGATTGCAATTATACTTCACCCTCATTCTGTTGTGCCAAATAGGTGAGGGAATCACTATTATGGTTTTAGAAAAACTTTGCTGCCAACATTGTTTGGATATCCAACAGGATTCCAACCCATGCACTGTACAAGCCACATAGCAATAAGTATGCTCCCGTGGCACAAAGCAGAACCTTTATGTCCCCATCACACCCAGGCCAGTGGGGTGATAGGGTCATGGAATGGGAGGATCAAGTAACCACTATGCAAAGGCCATCAGGAAGGCCTGGGTGTTACCCCTAACTCACAAAGGTTATCTGGACATTAGATACTACACTCTAGTTAAGGAGAAGCACCATGCTACAATGCGTATTAAGAAATATTGAGCTTGTGGCAGGTGAAGGACCAGGCAGTAGCCTGGCTAGGCCGTGTATGTGTAATCCCACTGGAATGCACTACTCAGGGGTGGCTTGTGGTGTGGTACAGTGCTGCCAGCAAGGGGTCTCCTGATTCAAACCTTGAGACAACACTTCTGTAAGGCACCTTCCTCTTGTGGGATGCCTTGTTAGGACAGAAGGGGTGACTGAATATTTTTTTTTATTGTAAACAAATGGGATACATGTTGTTTCTCTGTTTGTACATGGAGTAAAGGCCTACCATTTGTGTAATCATAAATTTACATAGGGTAATGTTGTTTGATTCATTCTGTTATTTTTCCCTTCCCCCAACCCTCCCACCCCTCTTTTCCCTCTATACAGTCCTTCCTTCCTCCATTCTTGCCCCCTCCCTAACCCTAACCCTAACACTAACCCTAACCCTAACACTAACCCCTCCCACCCCCCATTATGTGTCATCATCTGCTTATCAGCGAGATCATTCGTTCTTTGGTTTTTTGAGATTGGTTAATCTCACTTAGCGTGATATTCTCCAATTTCATCCATTTGCCTGCAAATGCCATAATTTTATCATTCTTTATGGCTGAGTAATATTCCATTGCATATAGTGACTGAATATTGAGGCACCAATGTTCATTCCTTTGGTTGCACTGAGGACTCCTGATCCCTTGATATAGGAAGGAAGTATTATAAGATCTGACAAATCATTCAGAATGCGACCTCTCTTCCAAGGTTGGACAACTAAGGTTGAAAGGTTTTGGTCAAGTAACAGGAGCAGTGGATCCCTGCAGAAGTTGTAGCCTCAGGACTCAAATAGCCTGAGTAGTTAGACCCAGGCAATACCCACCCTTGGGTCATTGGACAAGAGCATCTCTGGCCTTGGGAATTTTGTGGAGTGGGGGAGAAGGGTAGGAACACCAGTTTTTTCTTTTCTCATTCCTTTTTTTTTTTTTTTTTTTTTTTTTTTTTTTTTTTTTGTGGTGCTGGGGAATTGAACCCAGGGCATTGTGCATGCGAGGCAGGTGCTCTGCCAACTGAGCTATTTCCCCAGCCCTCTTTTCTCATTCCTATGGAAGATTCTGTTATGCCTGGCAATGGCAACTGAATCAGCATAGTTATGGACACAGCAGGCGAGCACAAACAATGTAGGACTTGTTATCCAGACTGAAGTTTCCTTTATCTACTGTAACAGCCTGACTGGTACATAATGTCTTCCTCAAGCTATTAAAGGGTCAAACTACTGCACCCAGTGGTCTCTCTTGATTCAAATTCATATGCAGGCATGCTCTACAGTTTCCCATGTTAATGTTGCCATGGTATGACAGGGAAAGGCTCCCATATCAGAATTGGCATTACTGACCTTTATTAGCACTTCAGACTTGGAGGTACTATGTGGAATTTTTTTCCATCTTTTTCTAACCACATGGCAAAAATAGACTGAGACTATATATAACTGAACTAATCAGCATTAAGGCAATTAATGCCTGACAAGTGTCACCTGCACCCCTCCAGGTTATATAGTCCTCTGTGAGTCAGTATCTTCCCCCCAGGAGAAGGGTCAAAATGGACCCATTCTGCTAATCCACCCCAGAATGATTTGTAGCACCTTCCCAGGAGAATAAGCCACAGCTTGTTTCATTCTGTAGTTCACGTTCTGATAGGAGGCGTTGGCTTATAGACCATGGAAAAAAATAATGCACAACCTGCCCTTCACCATGGCAGAAAGAGCTAATGTTGTTGCTCACGCTATCCAAGACCAACAAGACTCACTAAACTCACTAACCAAGGTGGTGATAAACAACTTGATTATCTGCTGGAGCAACAGAATGATCTTTGTGTTATTGCCAAAATCTACTCCTGTGCGTATATCAATAATTCAAGGGAAGTAAAAACTGACCTGAAGAAGAGTCACGATTGGGCAGTATAGTTATCAGGTGTGCACCACAGCACCTGTTAGACTCATGTATTGACCTCTTCAGATGCCTTAATCCAGGTACTTGGGTTACTGGTTGAGTACTATCTTCCAGGAAAGCTTCATCATCCTCCTGTGTCTGGTTCCCCTAGTGACCCTGATGAAATGCTGTAGCCAAATGACAAGAATTCTCCGCAAATTAGTCATAAAGGGAAACTTCCTCAGCTTGATAAAAGCTCCTGCAAAAACCTCATAACTAACATCATGTTTAATGAGGAATTAGAAGCATTCCCACTATGATCCCAAGAACAAGATGAAGATATCCCCTCTCACCACTTCAACATAGCACTGGCTGTCTTCACTAATGCAATAAAACAAGGAAATAAAAGGTATATAGATTAGAAAAAAAGAAATAAACTGTGCGTGGTAATGCATGCCTGTAATCTCAGTGGCTTGGGAGGCTGAGGCAGAAGGATTGCAAGTTCAAAGCCAGCCTCAGTAATGGCGAGGCACTAAGCAACTCAGTGAGACCCTGTCTCTAAATAAAATACAAAATAGGGCTGGGGATGTGGCTCAGTGGTTGAATGTCCTGGATTCAATCTCCAGTACCAAAAAAAAAAAAAAAAAAAAAAAAAAAAAGAAAAGAAAAGAAATGAATAAGACTGTGTTCACAGATAACATTTTCTATGTTAAGAATTCAAAATAATCAACAATAACAAATTCTGAAACTAATAAATGATTTAGCAGTTTACATTGTACAAGGTTAAGGTCTGAAAGTCAGTTCCTTGCCTATATATTAGAAATGAACAATTGAAATTTGAAATTAAAAACACGTTACAAGCTGGGTGTGGTGGTGCACACCTGTAATCCAGCTTGCTCAGGAGACTGAGTCAGGAGGATCCCAAGTTCAAGGCCACCCTCAGCAATTTAGCAAGACCCTATCTCAAAATAAAGTGGGGTAGGTGTTTTCAAGATGGCAGAAAAGAGAAGGTCACTTTCCTGGCTTCTTCATGGCATGAAACCAAGAAAACCGATAACCTGTCTCTCAGCAAGGTGGTGAACAACAACAACAAAAAAAACTAGGGCAGAGACTTTACTGGAATTTACTACTGGATATTCAAAGCAGATAAGGGACTCAGGAGGTTGGATATAATAAAACAGGGAAGAAATCCTCAGGGCCATGGCTGCTACCACAGCCAGAGATATCAGCCAGAGCAGTTCCTTCATGAGCAAAGTGGAGGGGTAAGGGATTAAAGGAACCTGCATGTTTGGGAGGCCTTAGTCATGTCTGGGTATGGAGAGTTAAGAGATCAAAGACACTGACCAACTAAACTGAAAGGTGTGCTGCCCAATATCCTAGTGTGGGAAAGAAACCTTATCTGCAGAGGACAAAGGAAGGAATGATTCTGCAGCTTGGTGTGGGAGCCAGCAGCTTGGGGAGCTGATTCCTGGTGGACCTGAGTTTGCCCTGAAAAAAAGGCCTGGCAAAACCATGCTGTATGCCAGAGTGTGCCCAAGTGACCAGGAGAAAAATCAAAGGTGCAGAGAGGTTTTTACAGGGGACTACTGGTTGTAGAAACCCACTCAGCTCTCCCCTCTCCCTCCAATCCAGCTGCTTGCAGAACCAGCTGGGAGAGATGTGCCCCACAGGGAATTTGAAAGGGTGGTGGCAGAAGAAATTGAGTTTGGAGACTAAACCTGAGACCAGGAATTGTGGGGTTCACAGGTGATGTAGTGAATTAAGAATGGACTCCTCTAAGCCAGGCACGGCGGTGCAAGCCTGAAATTGCAAGGTTCAGGAGGCCGAGTTCAAAGCCAGCCTCAGCAGAAGTGAGACCCTGTCTCTAAATAAAATACAAAAAAATAGTGTTGGGCAAGGGTTCAGTGGTTGAGTGTCCCCTGAGTTCAATCCCTGGTACCTGCCCTGTCCCACCCCCCCCCCCAAAAATGGCTTCTCCACCACAAGAGTGGAACCCAGGAGAGATCCCAGGGGTGCAGTTTTCCAGCTTGGACTGGCAATTGCTGGGCCCTGGAGGTGTGATGATTTAAAATCTCCAGACCAACTGGCACTTACTGAAGAGCCTGGAGGCCACTAAGCCTAGACTGTCTCCAGGAACTCTGCCTACAGGATTGCCTCTTTCACTCCAGCAGTTCCACCCTGAGGATGGGGCAAACATCATGCTCCAGGAGACCCCACCTAACACTGCTAAGAAGGGAGGCTGGGAATCTTTTGAACTCCAACAGAAACAATCCTTTAACTTTTCATCAAGGTTTTTTTTTTTTTTTTTTTTTTTTTTTTTCTTAATTTTTCTTTTCTCTGTTTAATTGTGACCTTAATGGTTCATGGACATTTATTTATATATTCATATTTGTTTTTTCTCATTTCCAGCATTTTTGAAGCCAGTTAGTTTTCATGGATCAGTCTTTCAAAGACGGGGATGTTTGATTAGTATCTGTCAGTTTTGTTCTGTATTCCTTTATTTTTATTTTTAACTTTTAAAATTTGCACTATATTCATATATTTTTCTTACTTATGTTTCCCTTCATTGTCTTTCTCCTTTTTCTTCTAACAGCCACCTTCTATTGTTCTTTTACTCTTTATTTAATTTTTTACTTCTATATTCTCTCCTCCTCCCTCATAATCACCACATCCCACATCGCTCTGTTCAATCCCTGTCCACCATTTGAAATTGTAAACGCTTTTGCAAACTTTCTGTTTTTATTGCAGGCAATAACTGATCATATCATTTCTGTTTATTGGGACAATTAACAATTAACATTAATTAACATTTTAAATGTCACAGCAGGAATTATTTGTTTCAATGCCGTATATTGTCTGCATTGGTTGTTGTTATTCTTTGTCTCCCCCTAAATAGTGAGGTATTGGAAAACTTTAGGGACACTGTAAGTCCACAGGGTAGAAACTCTACTGCCTCAGATTCATACTGTTAGATGGATAGACAAACAACATGAAAAAGCAAGGGAACAAATCTTCCCAAACCAAGATACTTCAATAACAGAATCCATTGATACCACAGTGAAAGAAAAGTCAGAGGAGTTTAGAATGTATATAAACAATCTGCAAGGTAAAGGGTGATGTAAGGAGTGAAATCAGAGAGAAAATACAGGGAGTGAAAGATCACTTCAGTAAAGAGAGATTCTGAAAAAAAATCAAGCAGAAATCCTTGAAATGAAGGAATCAATAAACCAAATTAAAAATTCAATGAAAGCATCATCAATAGATTAGACTACTTGGAGAAAGAGTTTCAGGCAATGAAACAAAATATATAATCTTGAAAATAAAATAGAACATGGAGAAAAGACATTAAGAGACCATGAACAGAAATTTCAAGAATTATGGGATAATGTGAAAAAAACAAATTTAAGATTTATTGGGATAAATGAAGGCTTGGAGATACAAACCAAAGGAATGAATATCTTTTCAATAAAGTAATATCATAAAATTTCCAAACCAAAAGAACAAAATGGAAAATCAACTACAGAAGGCTTACAGAACCCCAAATAAACAAAATTATAACACACCCAGGCCAAGGCCCACTATTATGAAAATGCTTAACATATAGAGTAAGAACAGAATTTTAAAGACTGCCAGAGAAAAGCAAACAGTCACATTTAGAGGGAAAACAACTTGAATCATCTGATTTCCCAACCCAGACCCTCAAAGCCAGAAGGTCTTGGAATAACATATACCATGCTCTGAAAAAAGAATGGATGCCAGTCAAGAATACTATACCCAGCAATATTAAGCTTCAGAATTGATGATGAAATAAAAACCTTCCATGATAAACAAAAGTTAAAAGAACTCACAAATAGAAAAACTGCACTACAAAATATACTCAATAAAATATTATATGAAGAAATGATAAATAAAACTGAAACCAGCAAAGACAGGAACTATACCAGAAGATGAGTTAATCAAAGGAAAAACTAACTCAAAAAACAGAAATTAATCAAAATGACAGGGAATAAAAATCATTTCTTAATAATAACATTGAATGTAAATGGCCTTGGACTGGGGTTGTGGCTCGGTGGTAGAGCTCTTGCCTAGCATGTGAGAGACATTGGGTTTGATTCTCAGCACAACATATAAAAAAATGTAAATGGCCTAAACTCATCAATCAAAAGACATAGACTGGCAGATTAGATTAAAAAACAAGTCCCAACAATATGTTGTCTCCAAGAGACTCACCTCATAGGCAAAGACATCCACAGACTGAACATAAAAGGATGGGAAAAAACATATCATTCACATGGATTTTGTAAACAAACAGGGGTTTCTATCCTCATATCAGATAAAGTGGACTTCACACCAAAGTTAATCAGAAGGAACAAAGGACATTCTATGCTGCTTAAGGGAATTATACATCAACAAGACATAACAATCAAAACTATTTATGCCCCAAACAATGGAGCATCTATGTACATCAAAGAAACCCTTCTCAATTTCAAGAATCAAATAGACATGATAATACTAGGTGACTTTAACACACCTTTCTCACCCCTGGATAGATCCTCCAAATAAAAACTAAATAAAGAAGCTATAGAACTAAAAAATACAATTAATAATTTAGACTTAACAGACATACATAGAATATTTCATCCATCAATGACTGAATGCACTTTCTACTCAGCAGCACCAGATCCTTCTCTAAAACAGATCATATCTTAGGTCACGAAGCAACTCTTAGCAAATACAAAAAATAGAGATAATACCTTGCATTCTATCAGATCATGATGGAATGAAATCAGAAATCAATGAAAAATAATAAATAGAAGATACTCTAGTGCATGGAGACTAAATAATATGCTCTTGAATGACCAATGGCTAGCACAAGAGATCAGGAATGAAATAAAAAATTACTTAGAGGCAAATAAGCATAGTAATACAACATATCAAAATCTCTGGGACACTATGAAGGCAGTTCCAAGAGGAAAGTTCATTGCATTGATCTCATTCATTAAAAGAATGAAAAGTCACCAAATAAATAATCTAATATTTAATCTCAAAGGCCTAGAAAAAGAAGAATAAATCAACACCAGAGCAGTAGAAAACAGGATATAATTAAAATCAGAGGTGAAATTAATGAAATTGAAACAACAAAAAACAATTTTTAAAAAAAATCAATGAAACAAAAACTTGGTTCTTTGAAAAAAATAAGTAACATTGATAAACCCTTCCAAGCAAACAAAGAGAGAGAGAGAGAAAACTGAAATTACTAAAATTCATGATGAAAAAGAAGATATCATGATGTACACCACAGAAATATGGACAATAATCAGAAATTATTTTGAAAATTTATACTCAAATAAAATAGAAAATCCTGATGACATTGACACATTTCTAGAGGCATATGACCTACCCAAACTGAATCAGGAGGACATAGAAAATGTAAACATATCAATTCCAAACAATGAAATTGAAGATGTCATCAAAAGCCTACCAATTAAGAAAAGCCCAGAACCACACAGATTCTCTGCCAAATTCTACCAGATCTTCAAAGAAGAACTCAAACCAATTCTCCTCAAATTATTTCATTAAATAGAAAAAGGAAAGAACCCTTCCAAATTCATTCCATGAAGCTAGTATCACTCTGATACTAAAATCAGACAAAGACACATTAAGGAAAGAAAATTTCAGAACAATATCCCTGATGAACATAGATGCAAAAATTATTAATAAAATACTGGTAAATCACATACAAAAACATATTAAAGAGATAGTGCACCATGATCAAGTGGGGTTCATCCCAGGGATGCAAGATTGGTTCAAAAAATGGGAATCAAAAAACATAATTCATCACATCAATAGACTTAAAGACAAGAATCACATGATTCAATAGATCAATAGAATAATAAATGCAGAAAAAGCATTTAACAAAATACAGCATCCATTCATGATCAAAACACTAGAAAAACTAGGGATAGTGGGAACATACCTCAACATTGTAAGAACAATATATGTTAAACCCAAGGCCAACATCATTCTCAATGGAGAAAAATTGAAAGCTTCCCTTTAAAAACCAAAACAAGACAAGGATGCCTTCTTTTACCACTTCTATTCAACAGTCCCTGAAACTCTAGTCAGAGCAATTAGGCAGAAGGAAGAAGTTAAATGGATATGATTAGGAAGAGAAGGATTCAAACTAACCCTATTTGCCAAGGACATGATTCTATATTTAGAAGACACAAAAACTCCACGAGGAAACTTCTAGAACTCACACATGAATTCAGCAAAGTAGCAGGATATGAAAGTATCACCCCTAAATCAATTGCATTTCTATATATCAGTGATGAATCAACTGAAAGAGAAAATTGGGAAAACCATTCATTTCACAATAGCCTCAAAAAACAAACAAACAAACAAACAAACAAAAAAACAATTTGGGAATCAATCTAACAAAAGAGGTGAAAGACCTCTACAATGAAAACTACAGAGCACTAAAGAAAGAAATTGAAGAAAACCTTAGAAGAAGGAAAAATCTGCCATGTTCTTGAATAGGCAGAATTAATGTTATCAAAATGTCCATAGTACCAAAAGCACTATACAGAGTTAATGCAATTCCTATTAAAATTTCAATGATGTTCTTCATAGAAATAGAAAAAGCAGTCATGAGATTCACATGGAAAAATAAGAGGCCCAGAATAGCCAAAGCAATCCTTAGTAAGAAAGTGAAGCAGGAGGCATCACAATACAAAACCTTAAATTATACTACAGAGCTATAGTAACAAAAACAGTATGGTATTGGCACCCAAACAGACATGAAGACCAAAGGTACAGAATAAAAGACACAGAGAGAAACCAATATAAATTCAGTGATTTCATAGTAGACAAAGGCACCATAAACATACATTGGTGAAAAGATAACCTCTTCAACAAATGGTGCTGGGAAAACTGGAAATCCATATGTAGCACAATGAAGTTAAACTCCTATCTCTCACCCTACACAAAAGCCAACTCAAAGTGGATCAAGGACCTAGGCATTAAACCAGAGACCCCACACCTACTAGAAGAAAAAGCAGGCCCAAATCTCCCTCTTGTTGGCTTAGGAACTGAATTCCTCAACAAGACTCCTAATGCACAAGAAGTAAATCAAGAATCAAAAAATGGTATCAAACTGAAAAGCTTCTTCATAGCAAAAGAAACAATCAAGAACATGAAGACAGAGCTACAGAAGGGGAAAAAAAAATCTTTGCCACTTGCCACTCGGAGCATTAATCTCCAGGATATATACAGAACTCAGAAAACACCAAAAAAAAAAAAAAAAAAAAAAAAAAAAAAAAAAAAAAAAAAAGAAAAAACCACTCTACTGGCGGGATTTGGCTATGCAATGTCTCACAGGAAGTTCTCTGCTCCCAGACATGGATCCTTGGGCTTCTTGCCTCAGAAGCACAGCAGCAGGCATGGTGGGAAGGTGAAGAGTTTCCCTAAGGATGACTCTTCTGAGCCTGTCCATCTCACAGCCTTGCTGGGCTACAAGGCTGTCATGACCCACATCATGTGGGAAGTCAATAGCCCAGGATCCAAGGTGAATAAGAAGGAGGTTGTGGAGGCTGTGACCATAGTGGAGACACCACCCATGGTGTTGTAGGCATTGTGGGCTAGTTGAAACCCCTCGAGGTCTCCAAACCTTGAAGACCATCTTTGCTGAGCACATCAGTGATGAGTGCAAAAGGCGCTGCTATTAGAACTGGCATAAATTTAAGAAGAAGGCCTTCACCAAATATTGCAAGAAGTGGCAGGATGACATGGGCAAGAAGCAACTGGAGAAGGACTTCAATAGCATGAAGAAGTACTGCCAGGTCATTCACATTATCACCCATACCCAGATGTGGCTGCTTCCTCTGTGCCACAAGAAAGCCCACCGATGGAGATCCAGGTGAATGGAGGCACTGTGGCTGAGAAACTGGAGAGAACGGGAGAGGCTGGAGCAGCAGGTCCCTGTGAACCAGGTGTCTGGGCAGGACAAGATGATTGATGTCATTGGTGTGACCAAGGGCAAAGGCTACAAAGGGGTCACCAGTCGCTGGCATACCAAGAAGCTGCCCCACAAAACCCACAGACGGCTGCACAAGGTTGCCTATATTGGAGCCTGGCATCCTGCCCATGCGGCCTTCTCTGTGGTTCAGGCTGGGCAGAAAGGCTACCATCACCACACTGAGATCAACAAGAAGATCTACAAAACTAGTCAGGGCTACCTCATCAAGGATGGCAAACTAATCAAGAATAATGCTTCCACTGATTATGACCTGTCTGACAAGAGCATCAACCCTCTGGGTGGTTTTGTACACTATGGTGAAGTGACCAATGACTTCTTCATGCTGAAAGGTTGTGTGGTGGGGACCAAGAAGTGGGTGCTCACCCTCTGCAAGTCCTTGCTGGTACAGACCAAACTACCTGCTCTGGAGAAGATCGACCTTAAGTTCATTGACCCCACCTCTAAATTTGGCCATGGGTGCTTCCAGATTATGGAGGAGAAGGAAGCATTCATGGGACCACTTGAGAAAGACCGCCTTGCCAAGGAAGAAGGTGCTTGCTGTCTGGAGCATGAGCTGCCGGCTGCAGCAAATAAAAACTTTCTCAGTGAGAGAAAAAAAAAAAAAAAAAAAAAAAAACCACCCCCACAAATAATCCAAAAAATAACTGGACAAAGGAACTGAACAGGCATTTTGCAGAAGAAGAAATACATCTGATCAACAAATACATGAAAAAATTTTCAACATCTCTAGAACTTAGAGAAATGCAAATTAAGACTACATTGAGATTTCATCTCACTCCATTCAGAATGGCAATTATCAAGAATACAAGTAATGGAAGGAAGTGGAAGGGAGGAACCCTGCAGAGTTTGCATTTTTCTTTGAGCTTCAAGCAGAATCCTTTTCTGATCCTCAAACCAAAGCTAGTGGACTTCTCCTGGCTTCCTCTGTATCACAGTGGCTGTGAAAAAAATGAGGAGATCCAAGATGTCGGACTAGAGGGAGGCTGCGTTCCTTGTCGCTCTGTAACTCCGGTTTCAAGCAGAGGATATCTGTTTCTCGGTGAGGCAGTTTTTGCTGCTTATCGATCCCCTGGTGTTTACCCCATTTGTCTGCTGTGATGACCTGCAGTCTGCCAGCATATTGACGCCTTTTTTGAGAGCAGATTGCTCACTGTCAGGCATCTATCATCCGCCATTTGCCTGCCTCTCGCCTGTCCATCGCCTGCCTTACACCTATCCATCACCCAACGCACGAGGTTCACCTCCCCATCGTCCGACAACAGTCAGCCAACTGATCACCGACCACCAGTGGAGCACCAGCTGCCTGCTGTTGTCTGGAAGTTCACTGTCACAGTACCTGCAGGTTTGATTACATGTGGCTGCTGCCATTTTGAGACAACAGCCAGGCCCCGTAGGACCCCTGGCCAGACTGACTGAGCCCCGTCTCCAGGATCCCTCAGCCCGACCGATCACTCCCTGCCTCTGGGGCCCTCACATCCACTGACTGCTCCCTGCAGCCAGGACCCCCAGACCAACTGACTGCGCCCTATCACCTGGAACCCAGACCGACTGATTGCACCCAGCCTCCTGAATCCCACAACCACACCAAACACACTGGACCTTCAGGACCCCTGCCGGACCAACCGCATCCCGTCTTCAGGACCTCCAGCTGACCACGTCCACCCATGAGCTGCAGCTCCCCATTTGCCAACACATTTCGAAGCCAGAGAGGCCATCTTGGATAATCCTGGAAGCTGTAGCTCCGATCTTCAGGTGGGGCAAATCCCATCCTGAGACGCCTGCTGGAGGCTTGAAGCTCATTGTCAGGTACCTCTCATGCATCAGGCTACTGCACACTGGGAGGTTTCATTACTATATGACTGTTATACAGTAGATTTTCTTTTTTCTCCTTTGTAAAAAATTTAAGTTTTTATTTCTTTACTTTTCTTGTTCTCTTTTCCTTTTGTTTACCTGTTCCCTCAGAGTCTCTTTCTCCCTTTTTTGTATGCTAACATCCAATTTCTTTTGATTACACTCTCACCCTTTCTATTTTCTAGAACTTCTGTATATTCTTTTCTTATCCCATTAACAGCCACATTCTACATTTCTCTGTATCCTCTTTGTCCTCCATTAGAAACTGCAGACCTTATTGCAAACCTGTTTGTTTTACCAAAGATAATATTTGAACTCATTTTGTTTACTATGACAATTTTGTTATTGTCCCCATAGGGGCTATTTGGTCTAGGACTGCATAGTGTCTGATTTGGGCACTGCTAATATTGATCTCCCCTTAAAGAAAGGGTTTTGAAAACCTATAGGGCCACTATAAGCCTGTGGGGAAAATCTGCAATACCCCAGATCTGCACTGCTAGAGGGGAAGATACATGAGCAACATGAAAAAACAAGGGAAGAAAATGATCCAAACAAATCTAGATTCTATATTCTATACTACCAAAAGTGCTATACAGATTCAATGCAATTCCAATTAAAATCCCAATGATGTACCTTACAGAAATAGAGAAAGCAATCATGAAATTCATCTGGAAGAATAGGAAAACCAGAATAGCTAAAGCAATCCTTAGTAGGAAGAATGAAACAGGGGGTATCACAATACCAGAACTTCAATTATACTACAAAGCAATAGTAACAAAAACGGCATGGTATTGGCACCAAAATAGACAGGTAGATCAATGGTACAGAATAGAGGACACGGACACAAACCCAAATAAATACAATTTTCTAATACTAGACAAAGGTGCCAAAAATATGCAATGGAGAAAAGATACCTCTTCAAGCAATGGTGCTGGGAAAACTGGAAATCCATATGCAACAGAATGAAACTAAAGCCCTATCTCTCACCCTGCACAAAAATCAACTCACAATGGATCAGGGACCTTGAAATCAGGAATGGTATAGAAGGAAAAGCAGGTCCAAATCTTCATCTTGTTGGCTTAGGATCAGACTTCCTTAACAGGACTCCCATAGCACAAGAAATAAAAGCAAGAATCAATAACTGGGATAGATTCAAACTAAATAGCTTTCTCTCAGCAAAGGAAACTATCAGCAATGTGAAGAGAGAGCCTTCAGAGTGGGAGAATATCTTTGCCACTCATACTTCCGATAGAGCACTAATTTCCAGAATATATAAAGAACTCAAAAAACTCTACACCAAGAATACAAATAACCCAATCAATAAATGGGCTAAGGAAATGAACAGACACTTCACAGAAGAAGATCTACAAGCAATCAACAAACATATGAAAAAATGTTCACCATCTTTAATAATAAGAGAAATGCAAATCAAAACTACCCTAAGATTCCATCTCACCCCAATTAGAATGGCGATTATCAAGAATACAAGCAACAATAGGTGTTGGAGAGGATGTGGGGAAAAAAGTACACTCATACACTTCTGGTAGGGCTGCAAATTAGTGCAGCCACTCTGGAAAGCAGTGTGGAGATTCCTTAGAAAACTTGGAATGGACCTACCATTTGACCCAGTTATCCCACTCCTCGGCCTATACCCAAAGGACTTAAAATCAGCATACTACAGAGATACAGCCACATCAATGTTCATAGCTGCTCAATTCACAATAGACAGACTGTGGAACCAACCTAGATGCCCTTCAATTGACGAATGGATAAAGAAACTGTGGTATATATATATACAATGGAATATTACTCAACTGTAAAGAATAATAAAATGATGGCATTTGCAGGCAAATGGATGAAGTTGGAGAATATCATGTTAAGTGAGATAAGCCAATCTCAAAAATCCAAAAGAGGAATGATCTCACTGATAAGTGGATGATGACACGTAATGGGGGGTGGGAGGGGGACAAGAATGGAGGAAGGAGGGACTGTATAGAGGGAAAAGAGAGGTGGGAGGGGTGGGGGAAGGAAAAAAATAACGGAATGAATCAAACATCATTACTCTATGTAAATGTATGAATATGCAAATGGTATGCTGTTAATCCATGTACAAACAGAAACAACATGTATCCCATTTGTTTACAATAAAAATAAATTAAAAAAAAAAAAAGAAAATCTCTTGTGTGAAAAAAAAAAAAAAAAAAGAAAGGGCCTTATTGCTAACCTGTCAGTTCCCTCCACTAAGGAAGAAATTCTCCCTTTCTTGGGAATAGCAGGATTCCTTTGTGCATGGATCCCCAACTATTCCATATTAGCCAAGCCTTTATGTGATGCAGCCTGGGGCTCACTCTCTGAACCCCTATTGCAACCCATCACCACACACTTTACTAAGCTCCAACAATCCCTCCTTAATGCACCTGCCCTCCACTTGCTTGATCTCTCACATCCCTTTCTACTTTATATAAGTGAAAAACAAGAATTTGCACTTGGAGTTTTAGGACACATGCTGGGACCAACCTTTGCCCCTGTGGCTTATCTATCAAAATCCTTCGATCTCACCACTGAAGGCTGGGCCCCTTGCCTGTGGATGTTAGCTGCTGCCTCTGTAGTGATCAATGAATCCAAAAATTTACCTTTGGGGCTCTGCTGACACACCATCTTAAAGAGCTTCAAGAGGTACAGGGACTACATTCCCTTCCCCCTTGTTGCCTCCTGTCCCTGAAGGTGTCTGTAATGGAAAACACCAGACTCACCTTTCTTACCTGCCCTCCACTGAACCCTGCCACACTTCTTTCTGTCCCTCAGGCTCCTCTTCCCACTCATTCTTGTATCAAAACCCTGGAAGAGCTTCTTCCACATCCTACCCATATACAAGAAGGAGCTTTGCCTCAAGCAACTCATACCTGGCTCACCGATGGCTCTTCCTTCTGACATGAAGGAACCTGCCTGGCAGGATATGCCACAGTTTCCTTAACATCAGTTATAGAGGCCTCCTCGCTTCCCAACAACACATTCAATCTGCAGGTTAAACTTATTGCCCTCACCAGGGCTTTTACTTTGGCCAGGGGGTCCTCCCTCAACATTTACACCAACTCTAAATACACCTTCCATATACTCCTCTCTCACTTGGCCATCTGGAAGGAACATGGATTCTTCACCACCAAAGTCACCTCCATTGTCAATGTCACCTACAGCTCAGGTTTGCTCCAAGCCTCACACCTCCCCACGGCCACTGGCATCTCTCACTGCAAGTCTCATCACGCTGACTCCTCCTTTGTCTCAACAGGCAACAACAAGGCAGACTTTGAGGCTAGAGCAGCTGCCCTCCGGCAGACTCGCAAACACCCCCATCTCCTTCCCTTACTCTCCCCTCCTGTGACTCCCTTACCACAATATCCTCCACTTAACCTGCAGCCAACCACCCAACACATAGTCACTTAACCTCCCTAAGTTCTTTCACCCCAATACTGCCCGCTACGGCACCTCATTTCTTCCCAACTCAAGTTTTTCCCCGAAGACTCTCCATTCCTTTCTAACCTTTTCTCCTTCCGCAACATTTGTCAAAAAAAACCAATCCTACCTCCAACCTCTGATACCCTGCTTTCCCATCACATCAGCGGAGGGGACATCTCCCAGGCTCTGATTGGCAATGGACTTTACTCACATGCCTCCTATAAAGCGACATAGGTATCTCTTGGTCCTTGTTGACACTTTCACGGGATGGATTGAAGCCTTCCCCACCACCAGCAAATGTGCTTCCACAGTAGCCACTACCCTTATTATGCACATAATTCCTCCATTTGGCCTCCCTGCATCTCTTCAGTCTGACAACGGTCCTGAGTTTCTTTCTCATAATTCACAGCTGGTAGCCAAAGCCCTGGCAGTTCCACATTTCCTATCATCCACAATTGTCTGGAAAGGTAGAACACACCAACCGTGCTCTAAAAACCACCCTCACCAAACTATCCCTCAAATTACACCCAGACTGGATACAGAGCCTTCCTCGGGCCCTCCTGAGGCTCCATGCTCTTCCAAAGAAACCTCTCAACATCTCCCAATTTGAGCTCTTGTAAGGGCGACCTATCTCCCTCCTCAATCTCCCAGTCCCAGAGTCACCTTTGCCCCCTCACCTTCTTTCTCCTCTACTCACTTACGTTAGGAACCTCCTTTGGGAACATGCAGATAACCTTCTGGCTAACCCTAATACTGACCCTCATTCTCCTTCAATTCTCTCACTGGGCAATCTAGTACTTCTTAACCCTCCCAACAAAACCTCCCCCTCCTCGTCCCACCTTACACCAAAATGGACTGGGCCTCATCGGGTAATACTCACCACCCCCACAGCAGCTGGCCTTGAAGGCATTCCCTACTGGATACACAATTCCCACCTAAAATTATTCCATTTTCCCTCATATTCGGTCATACCTACAGGGCCCCTCAAGCTGCAATTCTCAAGAACCACCACTCCAGACCCCCCTTCAATTCCCGAGGATTCCGAGACCAATGACCACACTCCGGGAGAGAAACAGCCAACCCAATGAGTGAAGTTATCACCCTTTCCTGATATTATAGGTTTTTCCAAATCTTACAGGAGGAACTGTCTATTGACTTTTCCCAACTCCACTCCTTCAATCTGCTCTCACTAGTACAGGATCTCCACCTCCAAGAATCATTTTCTGACTTCACCCCACAAGAACTATACCCACACCTCCTACTTATCTCTCATTCCTTCTTTATACCATGAGAATAACCCCCACCATCCCTCTTCTTTTCTGTTTTACATGCTTCCCTCTTGGGACATCTCACCCTCCAGGGACCAGATTCACCTGGCAATTTAAAATCTATGCTACTGAATTTAATCCTCCCTGCCTACTTAAATCAATCCCGTGCTGAAGCTCAAGCTGAACATAACTCATTATCCTTGCATTTGACTTCTCCAAAGCATTCAAGGACAATTGCCTTAACTGGGAACAATATATTGTGGAATCATATGATCATCACCAATTTTCCTCTGCCTGAAATCTGAAAACACAGGCTCATGCATAGATAATTATTGGAATGAATGCCCATCCTAGTCATGTAACTATCACTATACTGACCACTCTTATGGAAAACCAGGAGGTCAGTTATCCAAACTTCCACATACTTCTACTCAACATCAAAAGGTCAAACCATATCTCTCCTTCAGGATACCAGATCCTTGGGACCCAAGATGAGAACAAGGAGTTGAAGGATCCATTAACCTCCACAAGGGAACAATCCCACATGGTTCTATTAAAATTATAAAAACCTATGGTCAGGACCCCAATAAGTCCTTAGATGTGGTCATCAATATAGTCAAAGACACAGCCTTTTGCCTCTCTTATCAACTATCCCCCCAACCTAAGCTATCATGGTTACAACTTGATTCTTCTCTTAAAATTCTTCACCAAATTGTCAAGGAATCTCTATATGAAAGGAACTGCTTTGCATGTGCCCCATTAGACCAGTTCCCAATCACAGCAGTCATCTTCTCTAATATCTTAGTCCCCCATAATGCTTGCACGCCAAACCCACAAAAGCTTCCCCAAGATATCCCCTTACACTCTTTGGGGTCAACTGGTGCACCTCCAAGAACACCCCCCTCCACCTCCCATGCTCCACCAACATCACCCTTACTTCTTCCATCTCTGACTCACAGGGCACCTACTTCTTATGCTCATGATCTCTAAGTACTTGCATTAAACCCTCTACCATAGGACTCCCATATGCTCTCCCCTCAACTCACTCTTTATAGTTATCCAGAATTTATGTTAACTGTCACTCCAACCACCCAACAAGGGTGCACAGCCTTTCCCCTAGTTCTGGTAGGTGTACTCTAACCACCTCCCTCACCTCCTTAGGACTTTCGGGGGTTGGGGGTGGGGAGCTCTGGACACAGCTTAGACCTAGCCAAACAATTTGAATAACTGAGTAATGAGGTGGCCAAATATATTGAGACTTCCAAGGAAGCCATTTGCATCCTCCAGGCCCAAATCTCTTCCCTCGCGGAGGTGATCCTACAGAATAGATGGGCCCTGGACCTCCTCGCAGCTGAAAAGGAAGGAACCTGTTTCTTTCTTAGGGAACAATGCTATTACTACATCAATCAATCCGGAAAAATTGAACAAAATATACAAACCTTACAAGATCTGGCCACAAAAATCCGACAAAAGGGCTTCACATCTAGTTTTTCCCCCTCTCTCCTCATCCCCTGGGAACCCCTTCCTGACCTGGGTATTCCCTCTCTTAGGTCTATTAACTGCCATGATAACTTTGACTTTCTTAGCCCCCTGTCTCTTCAGGTGCCTCCAGGAAGCCATCCTAGGAAAAACCAAGATCTTCACTAATCAAACGGTCAACCAGATGATCCTCAGGGAATACCAGCACCTATTCAAAGATGATGACTACATCCAAATGTTGCCATTGCCTCGAGTCACATCCTCGACAGCATTCTAATGACCTCCCACACCCCTCACATCTTGAGACTGCGCCCCACTCGCGCTGAAAGAAGAGCAATCTCCGCCCACATCTCCCAGGGGTCCAATATAAAACAAAAAAGGGAGGAATATTAGGTCCAAGGCTTAACATCTGCACAGGCATTTTAAATCCTTACCACCACTTTATAAAATAAGTTTCGCTTTCCCACCCTAGAGGGATACTTGCAGAGAAAACAAAAGTTAAAATATAACTTCCCCTCCCCGCCTCTTTTTAACTGACCTAACTGAAACATCTCCTTATTTGTCCCGGCAGCCCACCGCAAACTCTTACCACAAACAGCTCATATGGCCTTACACAAGCAGTCCAAACCCGCCCTATAAAATACCCTACAGTTAAGTTCTTTTGGTCTCTCTCACTTTTTTTCTGAGTGATGGCCTTTGTCAGATCCTGACTGACAAAACTTTCTACATGTGGATCTCCTCACCTGGTTTCTGTGTTGCTTGTTTGCGTCTCACTTTCCTTTCAGAGTTTATTTAGGGTTTTCTCCTGAAACAATTTCATTTTGTGTAAACATTCTGCTTCTGTGATTTTATCAGGGTCTCATGACAAATTTTGTTGAAAAGAGCCAGGTGTGGTGGCTTATGCCTATCATCTCAGCTGCTAGGGAGACAAAGGCAGAGGAGGATCACAAGTTCAAGGCCAACCTCAGCAACTTAGCAAGACCCTGTCTGAAGAAAAAAAAAAAAAAGGGAGGCAGGTGTTGGTTGTCCTGGGGATGTAGCTAAGCTGTAAATCACCTCAGAAACAGCAAAAGAAAAGAAAAAAAAAAAAAAAAAGAAAACAAACACAAAGGCAGAGAAGCAATATGCTGTGCTACAAAGAGAAATAATTTATTACACCCAGGGTTTATTTCATTGTCTCAGTCCTTGTCTCACCATGAGAGTCCCTGACCATCTTAGGTGCACCTGGGAGTTTGTTAGACATACTCTTTGTCTCCTCTCCAGACTTTCTGAATTCAAATCTGTAATTTAACCAGATCCTCAGGTGATTTGCATTCATGCACATTAAAGTTCAGAAGACGCAGGGCTCTTACCAAGAAAACTGCTCCAATTTGAGAGAAGATAAAGCATTCAAGAAATACTGCTAGTAAGAATTGTGAGAAGTGAAGGAACCTCATTGTTACAGGCTTGAGTGCTCTAGGCACTCAGAGAAGTCACTTAAATAATTAGCAGAACTTTGAGCTTCAAGAAGCTAGTTGCACGGAGCTGGAGTTGTGGCTCAGGGATAGAGCATTTGCCTGGCATGTGGGAGGCCCTGGGTTCGATCCTCAGCACTGCAAATAAATAAGTAAATAAAATAAAAGGTCCATTGACAACTAAAAAAAGTTTTGAAAAAAAGAATCTAGTTGCCCCCAAATCAGGGTCCCAATGGCTGACCCTAGGGCTTTGCAAGTGCTAGTGAAGCCAATCTTTGTTGATCTGTTTGCCCACATCAAATGTTGGTGTTATCCATACTAAGTGCTTACCATGATGAAAAACATCCAGTAAGCACACCCCAAACAGAACTGGCACAAGACCCCCTATGATGGAGAAATTTTGTTCTCAAAACTCAACTCTTTTTTTCCTATTATGGGTCATTATGAATCTCTTCCCACTCTTCAAGTCAATTACCCAATAATTCAATTACTTAAAATGGAACTTATTGAACAAAATAGCCATTGATGAACAGTTCCCACTTTGTTTTGCATAAGTTGGATATTTTCCAATTGCCCCTCCATATGTACTCTTTGTCCCTCTCAACCCTGCTGTGAGACTTGGGAGGCTGACTTTCTTGGACTATCTCCTGCCTTCCTCTTGGGACAACAGGAGGCCCTGGAAGGAGATCAAGAAAGACTCAGTTTCAGATTACTTACTAATTTCCTCTGTGCTGGAACATGGGTTTGCTGTGTTCCTCATCTGCCGACCACAGTTTTGTCAGGTACTTTGCTCCAAGGGGTGAAAATAGCTTCCATTACAGCTTACTGACAGCTGTAATGAGTTGCCTTAACTTTGTCCACCACCTTTTGGAAATTGTCCCTTGAATTCTGTTTTTTTAATGTGTCATCTCGTTTTCTTAACATCACCATCTCTCTGGTGATTGGGATCCATTTCTGTTTTCATTCTTGGTGACCAGAGCATTAAAGTTGAGTGAAGCAAAGCTCTAAAGCACAGATGGACATCATCAATGGCAATAGAAAGAGATAACTGGCTGCTGAGGTGGGCCCCTAGGAAGCACATACCAGAAGACTATCAGGTCAGCGACCTGGCCATGGACACAGCAGCTTTGCAGCATGCCCACCACTGATGCAGATGGTCTTATGGCTTTGGATCTGTAGCCTAAGTTCTCTGGTATTGGTGACAGAGGGCATTTGCTCCTAGAGGAAGTGGCAGCCTCCCCACATTGCTCCAGCTCTTCTTCAGGCCACTTCTCTATCTACCAGCCTGTTCCTCCAAGATTTCATGTATTGATCAGTAGCACCATTCTTCCACCAGGTAAGCCTAGTTACAGTTTACCCACGGACTAAAATAGGTGGAGGCCCTGGGAGGCTAAGGTTTTGTGTTCCCCTGGGTGTGCAGGTGATGGCAATGAGGTAGTCTTAGAGAGGTAGGAGTCCTGGCAACTAGTCTCCCACCGAATCTGGTTCTGCTTTTTCAAGATTACTGTCAACCAAGAACCCAGAATCTCATACGAGTGTTTGAGAAAGTGTTTATTTGAGCTAAGAGGACACCCACTTAGGGAAACATGTATTCTAGTACAGAATAAGTGTTCCGAAAATAGGTTTGAGGGGTCTGGTTTCATAAATAAAAAGAACAAAAAGAGGTCATGCACACACAAAAAACCAAACAAACCCCAAAAACCTGGTTGTTATAGTCAACTGCTCCACAGGAATAGCCCAGATCTTTGTTTAATCGCTGCTTACACATCTCAGGAAAGCCGTAACGCCAAGCAGAAGCAAGGCATTTTCCAAAGTGTTACCCTAATTACATCAGCACTTCTACCAGGAAACAAGTTGAACCAGTTAAAAGTTAAAATTAACAAGATTATGAGACTTTGGGATCCATGAAGACAGGACTGCTGCCCACAGACCCTGTCCTCCAGATTTGATGGTGTAACAGAGGAGCCTGGCGTCAAGGGAGTTCTGTGTCTTGGGAATCCAAAGAATGAAATCCATGGACAATGGAGAGTGAAGTAGCCAGATTTATTTAAAGCAGAAAAAGACGCCTGCAATACGGGAGGATACCACGGGCTGTTCTTTGCCTAGGGATTTTTTTTAAGGCATTGCTGATGGTCCAGCCCATGTAAATGAGGGATGCTAACATTAAATAGTCAAGCGCTAATTTTCTTTCTTTCTTTCTTTCTTTCTTTCTTTCTTTCTTTCTTTCTTTCTTTCTTTCTTTCTTTCTTTCTTTCTTTCTTTCTTTCTCTCTCTCTCTCTCTCTCTCTCTCTCTCTCTCTCTTTCTTTCTTTCTTTCTCTTTCAATTTGTTCTAATAGACCAATTAGAAGTGCACACATTTAATCCCTTGTTTACATAATTGAGAGGACTTGCCCAACCCTGGGGTTTGGCACGTCTGTTGGGTGAGAGGAAGGGTTAAGTGGGGGTGGATTGCGTGGCTGGCCATTGCTAGTGGTAGTTAAGGAAGTGCTGTTGGGTTGAAGCCATCCCAGGCAGCAACAGAATGCTCTTAAGGCCAGGTGTCTCCTTTTAGGATGGCATGGTCTCCTTCCCTCCTTTGGTATCCTTACTCCTATTTGCCTACGGGTGGTCTACGTTCCTGTTTCAGTAGGAGTCTGCAGACCTCCTTTCTTTATTTTTATTATTTTGTATTTAGTACACCGCTGAAGAGCTCCTCCGGGCCGCGAGTCATCTAGTCATTGTTCCTGCTTCGACCTCTCTGCTTCCCTTTCTTCCCAGTGAGGAGAGAGGCCTACAGGGCAGCCCTGCAGATGCAGTGGGAGCGAAGTGGGAAAACGAGTCAAAGCTCACAGAGCTCTGGGGCCCGATGGTCGCGGGCGGCGGAGGCAAGTTGTGCGACGGCTGCGTAGCGGCCGGAACTCCACGGCGCAGGACCCACAGCACAGCGGCCGAATCAGGAGGAGGCGAGTCGTTGGCCCTCCTGGTGTCCTAGAGAGGCGCGGCGGCCCAAGCGGAGACGCGCTTGCGTCACCCGGCGGAGGTGTGGGCGCGGCGGGGGCAGCGTGTCGGCGCTAGCGAGACGGTGAGCGCTAGCGGTAGCGGTGACGGTGACGGCGGCGGCTGTGGGCCCTGGGCCGCTGTGCGGAGGGGTCTCCCCCAGGGCGGCGGTCCTGGAGCTGCGCCTGGCGGAGCCGCGATCCCTTCCAGACGCTGGGAAGCCCATCTGGGCGTCTGGGGCCGGCCTTGGGGTGTGCGGGACCACGAGTCGTCTCTTCAGGCGTTCTCTCCCACGCAAGTATGCGCGAGGGCGTGGTCACTGGAGCCTGGGTAAGTGGAGGGAAAGTGGAAACTGCAGCGTCGCAATCCTCGCCTCCACACCGCTTGACATTAAAGACGCGTGCACAGTATGCACACCACACACGCCCACACACCTTTTGATTAGGAAATGGGATCATGCTGTTTCTTTCTAAAAACTTGTGCGTAATGTTGTGATGTAACAATGTGATACAAAGTACACATAATATTTGATATACAGTACCTACAAATTTGCCTTTTAAACCATGTATGGCACTGAGTACATTTACAGTACTCCCTGAAAATTATGATCTTCTAAGTTTACTGCATGCATTTGTTCTTTTTTGTTTACTTGCCTTTTTTTTTTTTTTTAAGTACTGTGGATGGAACCCAGGGCCTTGGGCATGCTAGGCAAGCATTCTACCACAGAGCTGCATCCCTAGCCCCATATGTTCATATTCTGGTTACAGTCGGTGCTGGCAGGATGACACCGTGACTGCATTTTTTTCCCCCAAGGATAATTAAGACATTGTGCTTGTAGTTTATTTCCCATGGTACATATTTATGTGAAGCTGGAAATGCTCAACAAGTGATAATTTGTGTAGACAAATAGCAACATGTTGTTTGTCTTTCAAAATGAAAGAAGTATATAAAACGCAGTTTTTAAACAAAGGTACAGTTCTAACCTACAGCTATTGTATGCACACTCTGCGTTTTATACATGTTTATGTATGTCTGCATATTCATGAACTAAAGAATTAGGTTGCTCTCGTATTTTTTTTTTTTTTTTGTAATGTCAAAGAAGGCAGATAAACTTTGGCTGCAGAAAGCAAATAAATCCATCTCTCCTTACAGTAAGCTGAAAGATGGGAATATTTTGAAGATTAACCACACTATGCACTTGAAAGCTGATAAAAGCTGAAAATTGTTCCACCAGTCGGCTTTTTGTGGCTTCAGGTGTCCAGAAAGTATTAGTATGTAAATATTCTATGATGTCAGTTGTTTGAGAGTAAAAAGACATACAGTAGAGTAACATGTAACTTATTGTATTTTGCACTTTTCAAAATTTTTGTCCTACAATCAATACATATTAAAGAAACCTTGTGAGCATTCCTTTGTCAGGTGGATAGTTGTGTTTTCTACACAACTGAATTTATGAGCTTATTTTTTTCAGTCTAGGTCTTATACATTTCCCCTTGTTTATTTTACGACATAGCTCCATCGCTATATAGCATTCTACTTATATATCTGTCTTCCCTTAATAAACTCCTCAAGGTAGTGCTTTTTGTCTGCTTTATCCATTACTGTGACCTTAGTGCCTGCCACATAGTAGTTATTTTTCCATCTTTTCTTTAATTGGCATGGCTAGAACCTCCCATTCATTGTTGTGTATGGGAGAAGTGAGAGTGGATGTTCTTGTCTTGTTCATGCTTTCAAGGGGGAAGCATCCACATCCAGTCTTTCACCATCAAATATGATGGTAGCTGTGGGTTTTTGTAGATGCCTTTTATCATATTGAGCAGTTTCCATTCTTACTTCATCAGGTTCTTTTGTCATGACAGGGCTTTTGATTTTGTCAAAGCTTTTTCTGCATCTGTTGACAGGAACATGTTATTTTTTTAAAAATTTTATTGGTAGTTCTTAGTTGTACATGACTTTAGACTCCATTTTGATAAAATGATACAAACATGGAATATATCTTGTTCTAATTAGGACCCCATTCTTGTGGTAGGCATGATGGTGGAATTCACTTGTGTTTTTTCATACATGTACATAAGAAAATTATTAGGTTATTCTACCGTCTTTCCTATTCCTATCCCCCCTCCCTTCCTTTCATTCCCCTTTGTTGAATCTACTGAACTTAACTTCTTCCCCTTCCCCATTTTATTATTGGGAATGTGTAATTTTTGTTTTTTATTCTATTGATGTTAATCAGCCTTGCATTCCTAGGGTACATTCCACTTGTTTGTGGTGTATCATTATTTTTATATGTTGTTGAATCCTGAAGGTTTTCTGCTTTTTTTTTTTTTTTTTTCCTCAAAATTATACAGTTTAATGTTTGACATTTAAGTCTGTGATCCTTTTTGAATTGACTTTTGTACAAGATATGAGGTTGAGGTCTACTTTTATTATTTTGTCTATGGCTGTCTGATTGCTCCAGTAGTATATGTCAAGAAATCTATCCTCTTGGATCGCTTTTGCTTCTTTATGGAAAGTCATTTGGGCACATCTCAGGGGTGGACTCCTCTACATGGTGACATGGTCTGAAGCCCCTGGGCACAAACTCCTTTCCCAGATGTGAATAAACAGAGAAACACTTGTAAGAGCCCAAAATGTGCCCCAGGTAGCTTCTTATTTAAATGCCATTATATAACAAGGTAAGATTATATGGTCATACAGCTAATAAGTGGGGAGCTGGATTTGGCTTGGTTTACTTTTCTAAGCTCTGCTGTTTCCTGAAGGTAGCTTGAACTCTTGGGCTAATCTTTGTTATGATGAAGTGTGAAAGGAAATGCAGGAAATCTGTGGGAAGCTGAATTAGTGGTTTTCAAATGATTGGCCTTCACCCGTCCTTGGGCCATCAAATTAGGGGCTTCCTAATTAGCATTTTATTTGTGAAATACTATAATACACATTAGTAAAATCATATTTGATATTTTTAAAAATAAGTTAAGGGCTGGGTTTGTGGCTCTGTAGTGGAGCACTTGCCTAGTATGTGTGATTTTCAGCACTGCATATAAATAAATAAAATAAAGGTCCATTGACAACTAAAAAAGTAAAAATAAAAAAAATGAGCAAATTTGTCTATTTCTGGTTTTTCTGTTCTGTTTCCTTGATATATATGTCTGTTACCTACCAATACCACACAGTCTGAATTACTATAGCTATAAGTCTTAAAATTATGCAAACTGATTTCTTCTACTTTATTTTTTTCTTTCAAAATTATTTGACCCATTCTAATTCCTTTGCCTTCTAATGTAAATTGTGCAGTAATCCTTTTATTTAAATTTTTAAGTATTTATTATTACTTTCTGTAGTTCTGGGGATTGAACCTGGGGCCTCATGCATGCTAGACAAAGACTTTATTATTAAGCCACAACCCCCAAAAAAACTTTTTTGCAGTACTGGGGATCAAACTCAGGGCCTTGTGCTTGCGCGGCAAGCACTCTACCAGCTGAGCTATCTCCCCAGCACCCCCCCCCCAAAAAAAAAAACTTAATGAAATTAAGTTTTTTGATAGGTATTACATTAAACCTATAGATCAGCTTGGGGAAAATTGACAACTTTAGTGTCAGGTCGTCTGATACTTGAATGTGATATATCCGTCAGCTTATTTAGATATTCTTGGACTTTTTTCAACTTTTTTTTTTTTGGATATTGGGGATTGAACTCAGGGGCACTCGACCACTGAGCCACATCCCCAGCTCTATTTTGTATTTTATTTAGAGACAGAGTCTCACTGAGTTGCTTAGCCTCCCTTATGCTAAGGCTGGCTTTGAACTCCACGATTCTTCTTGGTCTATAATCCCAAGACCCTGGGATTATAGGTGTGCGCCACCATGCCTGGCAATATTTTTGTTTTTTAGCCATATACATGTTTTACTGTACTCTGGGATATTTTCTTGGCTTACCTCAGTAGGTGACTGTCTAGCTCTGCTGTGTTTGATCCAAGTACATTTGTGCATTACATGTGCCCTCTCCTCATACATCCAAAGATGATCTCAGCCAACAGCATCTAACTGCTTCATGTGAGATAGATATCATTTTCTTATCTGTCCACTTCTGAACAGGAATGCAGGTTATTTCAGTCTCTTGCCAGTGACTTCTGATGTCCCAGCAAATGACTTTGGGTACTTTGGTGCTCAGAAGATACTCCTGAGGACCCAGCAGTGATAAAGCTAAGGCAGCAGACTCCGAGTGCATTTAGCTGGGTCGATCCCGAACTGCAGTGATGCCTCCAGGCAGGTGGTATGCTGTCCATCCAGCTCAGGCCCAGGCTTCAAGAGAGCGAGGGCGCCTTCAGATGGTAAAGAAGGAAGAAGATGATGATGAAGGCTATACTTCAGTGCAGACTGCCAGGCCGCAGACACTTAACCGTCCTGGCCAGGAGCTATTTCGCCAGCTGTTTAGGCAGCTTCGCTACCACGAGTCTTCTGGACCCCTAGAAACTCTGAGCCGGCTCCGGGAGCTCTGCCGCTGGTGGCTGAGGCCTGACGTTCTCTCCAAGCCTCAGATCCTGGAGCTGCTGGTGTTGGAGCAGTTCCTGAGCATCCTGCCTGGGGAGCTCCGGACCTGGGTGCAGCTGCATCACCCTGAGAGTGGTGAGGAAGCTGTGGCCTTGCTGGAGGAGCTACAGAGGGACCTTGATGGGACGCCGCGGAGGGTGAGTGAACAAGTGTGGGGTACTGTCACTTGCGTCTTATTGACTAGGAATTGTCTGGCAAGTTTAACTCTTTTTATTTGGCATCCCACAAGGTATCACACGTCACTTCAAACCTATCCTAAACCTAACTTACTTCTCCTGGTGCTGAAGCCAGAGCACGCTTACCACGGTGTGTCTTAGGTGAGGAGTTGCTGTCGGGTTCCTCCTCAGCCATGGCGGGGATTGCAGGGGAGTGCAGCCTCAGGCATTCTTTCTGAGGTTGTCTAGTTCTGCTCTGGTTCTGCTGCTCCAACGACTTGGGGTTTAGCACAGGTTATAAGTCCTGGTTGTGGGTCTCTGCCTTGTGGTTTGTGAGTCTCCACCCATCTGGTACTCTAGGCATGCTGATAAGTTGGGTTCAGCCACGGTGTGCTTATCTATCTATGTCTACACTTCATATGATTTTTTTGTTTTTTGTTTTGTTTGTTTGTTTTTGGTACTGGAATTGAACCCAGGGCCTTGTGCTTGTGAGGCAAGCACTCTACCAACTGAGCTATCTCCCTAGCCCAAGGCAAGGCTTTTTTTTAAAATATAGTTTTTAGTTGTTGATGGACCTTTTTATTTTATTTATATGTGGAGCTGAGAATCAAACCCAGTGCCTCACATATGCTAGGCAAGTGTTCTACCACTGAGCCACAACCCCAACCCCTTCATATGCTCGTCACAGGTGCCTGATGAACTCTACCTGCCTGTCTGGGGGTGGCGGTGGCCCTTGGAATTGTTAGCTTGAGCAGTTCGGGGGAAGTCTCCTCATTGCGGTGGCACCTGAGTGGCTGAGAACTGGACCCTGAACCATGAACCTTTTAGCAAGGAACCCTTCCTACCTTCCCAGGGGGATATTAACTCCCAAGATAGGATCAACAAGTATCCACAAATCACAGCTTTTGTACACAATGGCATATAGTATACAAAGTCCATCTCTGTGTATTATCTAATTTGGCTTGAGACTGACCACAGACCTGTAAGAGGCAGGGTAGGAGGGGGACCTTAGGGTCAAGACTCTTGGCTTCTGAATGGGAGAGTACAGAACACAGCAGCTTACACATACTATGTTGCTTCCTCCTCAGTGAGCATCTGAGGATCTGTGTGTGGCCGTAGGCAGGTGGACACAGGTGATGGGGGGCAGTCCTGAGCTGGGAAATTGGAAGGCCTCAGGTCTTAAGCTTTACTTCACAATTCACAGCCTCAGTGTCCTTGGCCATGTTATTGTACCTTTCAGAGCCTCAGTTTATTGAGAAGAAAATGCAGAAATGATCTAACCGTGAGAATTTGTTGAGTAAATATTTGAGTGCCTTCTATGTGCCCAGCCCTGGCCTTGGTGCTGGGAAGCAGAGCTGGCTGTTCTAGGCCGGGCAGTAGAATGGTGGTGGTCACCCAGTGCGTCCTGCCTGCTCCTGCTGCTGCATGCAGGAAGCCATTAAAGAGAATTTATTATTTTTATCAAAACAAAGAGATGTTCAGAAGGACCTAATGGTATTGTAGAAAATGAAGTAAGGTACACAGTAGTCACAAAATCATGACTTGGTTGTATTTAGCTCATTTAGGGCTAGAAGTTAGTTTTTTTTATCCATGGAAACATTGCCAAATGAGCAGAAAGATACCATTTGAAAACTAGCTATAAATTAGAAGATGGTAGAGGCTGAAAAATGAACAGAAATGCTTTAAGATACATAAGAAACCACAGACTCATCCTGTGGCTCATTAAAATTACCATAGTGTGAAAAAACAGGGCCTGAGAAAGTTTGTCTGTTTTTAAACTGGTTTGGCTTTGCTCTCTTATTATTCCATTATTCTCACTTTATTAGGGTTTGAGAGGAACAGGAGATAATGACCAGTTCATCTTCTGTAGTCTGTCTCTCTATCAGATGTTCAGGAGCCTCAGGCTAAGATTTGTCCATATCACCATAGAGAATGTCTTGGCCAGAGGACCAGGAAAACTCGACGTTCATTGGTGTCGCCTCCCATACTCATTTCTCCATCAAGGACAGCCTTGCCTCGGAGACCAGAGCTATTTGAAGTCCCAGGGCAAGGATCTCTTTCTGGTCTCTGCTTCAATAGGCACTGTCAATTTTTGCACCTAAAACTTTTTCTTTCATGGCTCTCTGGCTGACCCTCTACTTAGAATTGCCTCTCTCCAGGTGTTACTATTTCAATCAGATTTACAATCTGAGAGCTAGCCTGATGAGCTCACTTTGCATCCATCCTAGGACAGTGCTTGGACGGTAGCTATTGCTTGACTGCATGTTTGCCCTGAACCATTATGCATGTGCTTTTCAGGGATAATCCCTTCCCTCAATTCTTAGTTCTAGGCAAGGGTAGGGGCTGAGAGGTAGTTGGAAGTGTCATTGTGGCATCTGAGGACTGCCAACAGTGCTATTACTGACTCTTCAAGTGCGTCCTTGAGCTAAGGCCATGGGGTGGGAGGGGCCTTCCTGAGTTTTCTCTGCCCAGAGGGAATAAAGAGTTTGATTTGCTCTCCTTTGACCTCGGCCCTTTGGAGATTGGCCATGCGACCCCTTCCCTGAGTTTGATTTCTGATTCCCATGGGAGTCCGCTCATAACATCTTCTTCTCACCAGGACCCAGGCCCTGCCCAGAGCCCAGATGTGCATTGGATGGGTACAGGAGCCCTGCGATCTGCACAGATATGGCCCCCTGCTTCACCTCTCAGGAGCGGCTCTGCTCTGGGGGACCACCTGGAGCTTCCCTGTGCAATAGGAGTGTGTGACTTCCTGGCGGGGCAATCCGGTACTCGCTGCCTACCTCTAAGACTCCAGCCTCATGTCATATCTCCTAAATTTCCTAAAGTGTTGTCTTGTCACTGTCTTCTCACAAGAGCTCTTTCTGTCCCTTAACTCTGTGTCCTCTCCAACCTCTCTGTGTCTGGCTAGCTTCTCTTTCCATCACACACCCCTTGCCCCTTTCCCAGCCCCTGTCAGACACTGAGGTCACATCATATGGGTGTTTTAACAACAGTCAGTACCTGCTCCTGGCTCCAGGAATCCTCTCGGAGTGGGAAGAATGGGCTTTTCAGTGGGTGGCCAGAGCTGAACAGCTCTCTCATGGCTCTTTCTTCTTCTTTAGATCCTCCTGCTGCCCAGGTGTGTGCCCTTTCCCAGAGAGAAGGGATCCCAGAAAGCCCAGGAGATGGGGTAAGGACCACCAGGTCCCTGACAGCTGAGCCCCAGGTGAGCCTTCTGCCCTTCCTAATGTCTCAGTATTGCTGCCTAATGGAGAAATGCACCTTCCCTCCTCCTGGGTTTCTTTGTCCAGTGACCTCATGTCCAGAGACCTATGTCCTAGAGACCAGATTATCCCCCTTGAGCCCAGAATTCTTCTGCTGGGTGACAGTCTTTCACCTTTGCAGATTCATCCTGGTTTCAGTCCCAACCAGCCCCATTCCTCCAGCCTCTCCTGAAAGCTGGGAGCTGTGGATCAGCTCTAGACCACAGTGTGTTTTTTTTTTTTTTTCAGGAGGCTATGACATTCAAAGATGTGGAGGTGACCTTCTCCCAGGATGAGTGGGGATGGCTGGACTCGGCTCAGAGGAACCTCTATAGGGATGTGATGCTGGAGAATTATGGGAACATGGCTTCTCTGGGTAAGTCACTGGCATATCCACCTTTATGTTTTTCTTCTTGTTTTTTATCATTGTGCATAGAAAGGGGCCTGACCTGGGTTTAGATCCTGGCCTTGTAATATTAACCAGGTCACTTAATCTATCACCTCACTATCCTCTTTTGAAAAATGGGATAATAATGCCTATGATGCTGGTGATTATAAAGATTGAGATGTTTCTAGTACCTAGTCTATTTATTCAAAAACTGGTGACTGATTAACCAATTAATTAATGCATGGTTCCCGCCTCAGGAGAATCCTAGAGTTCCTTTTGCCTGTAACTTTCCTCAGCCCCTTCTCTGTATGCTCAAGGCTCTCAGAAATGGCTTTCTAGTTCTCCTGCCCTCACTTCCTCCACTTGCCTTCCTGGCCTTCTCTCCTCCCTCAGAACCTCAGACTGAGAGGGTCCTAGAGAGTAGTTCTGTGTGATCCATCTGCCTTTCTACCCTTTCCCCACTTCTCTGCAGTGGGACCATTCTCCAAACCTGCTCTGATCTCCTGGTTGGAAGCAAGGGAGCCATGGGGCCTGAATATCCAGGCAGCAAAGCCTAAGAGGGATCCAGGTGCTTCTCCTAAAGGTAAGTTCAGAGAACCCACCAGGCCCTGCCTTCCTGCATCTGCTCTTTTCTCTTAAGGTCACATACATCACCTGGGACTAGTGATCATTGTTTGCTAGAAGGAAGATCTTTAATTGCCACTGAGGGGTACTGGGCCCCTAGGTCTTTCCCCTTCTAGCTGGCCTATGATAAGCCATTTGTTTCTGGCCTTATCTCTTCCCCCATGGGCCCTCTTTGTAACAGTTCTTGCCCATCGGAAGACTTATTGTTCTTCTCTTTTCCACTCATTGATGTTCCTTCTTGGCTCTGTCTGTACTTCCTGAATTATCCACCCTATCCTGCTCACCCCACTCCTCTTCTTTTTTTTTGGGGGGGGGGTACCAGGAATTGAACCCAGGGGCACTTTACCACAGAGCTACATCCACAGCCCTTTTTGTTTTGATACAGGGTCTCACTAAGTTACTTAAAGCCTTACTAAGTTGCTGAGGCTGGTCTTCAACTTGTGATCCTCCTGCCTCAGCCTCCTGACTTGCTGGAGCTGTTCCTCTTCTTTGTTTGATTCTTCTGTGACAGATTTGATTTCTGATCCTTTCAACCAAGCCTTTCTCTGAACTTACCTCTTGGTTTTTGGGTACCTCTCTACAGTACCCCTGTTGCAGTCCCATGATTGTTCTCCCCTCTTTTGCTGTTTAATACTCTTTTCTCAATCCTTGTTCTTTTCCTGCTGGGTATGATTTCTGCATATGTGTAACTGCTGTGCTCATCTTGCTTCTCCTCCTCCCCTCCCTGTTATCTGGGGTACTCTTCCATGTTCTGCATTATTCCTGACTATTTTGTAAAGGTACCAGCCGTCGAGCAAGAACCTCACCACCCAGGTCATGGTATTGTGTGGGCCCTTGTTGCTTTCTCTAGTTCCAAGTATGGGAAAAGAGTACATTCTGTTGTTCTTGATTTTGTCAGGGGGTAAGCTCCAGATCGAGACAAACAAGCTCATCCTAAAACAGGAACCATTGGAAGATGCAGAAACGTTCACTGTGCCATCAGGCTGCCCTGGGACTCTTTCTGAGGGGATGGGACTCAGAGTATCTTTTGAACAGAAGAGCAGGCCCTGTGGAAAGAAGTACTGTGGAAATCCCACACAAGTGAAGGATAAGAAGGAGGAGATTGATCTCAGTCATAAGATGGGAAAAGAAACTGAAGTGTTGGGAAGAAGTAACAGTTTTGACCTAAAACATGTTACGTATTTGAGAGTTCCCAGGCGAAAACGATCCCTTAAACATGGCTGTGGCAGACATTTTCGAAAAGGTTCACACAATTATGACTACAAGAAATATGGGAAGGGACTCAGACACACTGTTGGGGGGTTTAGCCTACATCCAAGAGTTCACGCTGGTCTGAAAGGGAATGAGAAGGACACGTGTGGAAAAGGCTTCGGCCTCAGTGCTCATCATCAGCATGAGCAGAGTCTTTACCTGGTGGGGGCCTTGTATAGGTGCCGGTACTGTGAGAGGACCTTCAGTCGTAGCTCCCATCTTGCATATCATCAGAGACTTCACACTCAAGAGAAGCCATTTAAATGTAGGGTGTGTGAGAAACCATTCAGATGGAGCTCAAACTGTGTGCGACATGAGAAAATCCACACCGGAGTAAAACCTTACAAATGCAATTTATGTGAGAAAGCGTTCCAACGTGTGTCAGCCTACCGTCTGCACCAGGAAACCCACATTAAGCAGAAATTTGAACTGAATCAGTATGAGGAAGCTCTCCCCTACAGCTCAGGACTGGGTCACCATTTGAGAGACCAGGGTGGGGAGAAACCCTTTGACTGCAGCCAGTGTAGGAAATCCTTTCACTGTAAGTCCTATGTGCTTGAACATCAAAGGATTCACACACAGGAGAAACCTTATAAATGTTCCAAATGTAGGAAAACCTTTCGATGGAGATCAAACTTCACTCGTCATGTGAGGTTACACCAGGAGGAAGAGCTCTGTGCACAAAAGAAATGTCGAGAAGACTTCAGACAAAACTGTAGTCCGCTCCCACTGACTACCGTGGCCCCCACTGTGGAGAAAACTTTTTCGTGTCAGCAGTGTGGGAAAACTTTTACTCAAAAGAAAACCCTCAGTGAGCACCAAAGAATTCACACAGGCGAGAAACCATACCAATGCAGTGAGTGTGCAAAAGGATTCACCTATAGGTCGGCCTTCATTGTTCATAAGAAACAACATGCCATTAAAAGAAAGCCTGAGGCAGGGCCTTCTGTGAGTCAGGACACAGTGCTCCAAGTTGCTCAGAGCAGTAACGCGATGGAGGAGCCCTACAGATGTGGGCAGTGTGGCAAAGACTTCCGCAATCACTCGTTCCTTCTCATCCATCAGAGGATTCACACCAGAGAGAAGCCTTACAAGTGCAGGGAGTGTGGGAAAGCCTTCAGATGGAGCTCCAATCTCTACCGACACCAGAGGCAGCACTCTCTGCACCAGCAGTATGAGAGTCCTAAAAGTCACGAGACCCCAGATCTGCAGCCCAAAGTCCTCCCCGATCAGAAGCCTTTTTGGTGTCAAGAATGTGGGAAAAGCTTTACACGTAAAAGAAGTCTTTTAGATCACAAAGGAATCCACAGTGGAGAGAAGCGCTACAAATGCAATTTGTGTGGGAAATCTTATGATAGGAATTATCGTCTTGTTAATCATCAGAGGGTCCACACTACAGAGAGACCTTTTAAATGTGAGTGGTGTGGGAAGGATTTCATTGGGAAACATACCCTTTCTGTTCATCAGAGAAAACACATTACTGCAGCACAGTCTGAGTGCAGCCAGCCAGGTTTGTCTTCCTTTCAGGACGTGGGGTTCAGTGTACAGCAATTTGAACCAAGGGAAGAGAAGCCCCTTGAGGATTGTAAGGAGCCCTGTAACCAGAGCTCCATGCTCACTGGACTCCACAGTGTGCCCCCTGAGAAAAAGTGCCACAAGTGTAACATATGTGGGAAAACATTTAGCAAGAGTTCACACCTTGTTAGCCACAAGAGGTTTCATACTCGCGAGAGGCCCTTCAAATGCAGAGTGTGTGGGAAGACCTTCAGGTGGTCTTCAAATTTGGCTCGGCATATGAAAAACCACACTCAAGATTAACTTGGGGTTGTCAGTGACAGTGGGGTGGGGAGTGGTTCCTGACCACCCTGCTTGAGAACCCTCGATTATAGGCAGTGAGGGGGAAACCTTCACAAAGGACCCAGCCCTGTGTATTTTGGAAACTACTGGCAGGGAATCCTGAGGATTTCAAAGCTCAGGGAATTCCCAGCCTCCCTGCTGGGAAGTGCTACTAGGGAATGGCACCACCATGTTCGTTGGGGCCTTCCTGGAGGCCTAGACCCCTAGTAATCATCTTTTGCACAATAGCCTGGGGCTCCTCTAGCCATGTCTCCTTTGACAACCCTAGCCAGATCATTGCCTTTCATGGTTGAACAGCATGCTTGTGATCTGGTGGGCTGTGGCTGCTGGGAAGGAACCACTTGGATCCTTGGTTTCTCTTTAGGTTTGGCTTGTGACCGTGCCTGTTCTGTTGACTTTAAAAGCAACAACCTCAAGAACTCAGATGACTCCTTGGGAGTTCTGGCTGGGACTTCAGATTCATAGCTGAGTGTTTGGATATCCACTAGGGCCTAGAACTGTCTCAGTGGCAGGTGGAGGAGAGCAGGGTGCTGGGTCCGATTGCTTGAAGAAGGGATCAATCCCTTCCCAATCAATCCCACCAGTGCCTCATCATCATCATCTCCACCCCACAGGCCTGCACAAACAGCAGTGGTCCATCAGTTCAGCAGAAATGTCCTGAGCACCTCCTGCAAGGCCAGGCAGTGACAGAACAGACAAAAGTCACCCAGCAGTAACTGGAACAGACAAAAATCCTACTTTCTTGGATCTTTACAGATGATAAACAGATGAGATGTGTAGTATCCTGGATGTGATGTGTGTTAAGGACAGAGTAAATCAGAGAAGAGTGAGAGCAAATGCTGGATTGGGAGGTGGGCTGTGATTTGAAACAGGTGGGCCAGGGAGGGCCTCAACAGAGAAGGGGAGAATCTCAGTTCCTGAAGGAGGCCAGGGAGCAAGCCGGTGGATCTCTCGGTCAGCTTCCAGGCAAAGGTAGTAGAATCTTGACCCAAGTCCTCAGGGGACAGCAAGAAGGCTCCTGGAATAGAGTAGAATGAGCCATGTGGGAGAGAAGGCCAGTGTGCAGAGAGGTGATGGGCCAGGCTGTGTGTGCTTCACAGGTCATTGCCAGGACTGGGGCTGCTCAGGGAGGTATGAAGCCTTTGAGCAATTGTGAGTTGAGGAATGTGGTCTGAATGTGAATTGCATTCTGCAAGGGTTAACCACAGACCCAAGGACTCAGTAAAATGGCTGAAAGGTTTTTATTGAGTTGTTTCTGCTGGCAGTTTCCACGAATGGGACTTTTTCTGACTTCTGTACAACCTCCAGCTGCAAGCACACGTGAGCACTTAAGCTGCTGTGCTCATGTCTCCAGACTCTGCGTGGTAGTCGCCCTCTCTTCCACAGTCCACCGTGTGTGCTCTGGTGCTGGTATCAGGCTCAACACAAGAGTAACTGGGCATGTACCTGCTGTCCTGAGGAAGAAGAGGGACATGATGGGGGAAGCACCTCCTCACTTGCCCACCTGCTGATGTTGAAGCAGTAAGCAAGAATCATCTCAGAGACACAAATGTGAAGGAGTGACATTTCTAAAGTGTATTTAAGTAATTGTTTTGAATTATTGAAAAGCTCAGATTACAAATGTGAGGATAAAATGTCTCCATTGTGGAGTGACATCCCAGACTCCCTTTTACTGCTGTGCGTCAGGGCACACTGAGCAGGCCATTTCTCATAATGAGAAGAAAACCACCTGGTAATGTATTTTTTGGTAGAGTACTGAGTCTTCTTATACTCTGGATTGCCATGGGCAGGAGAAGATGAAGAATAAAATTGTGTGGTGGTGGGTGGGTAGAGGCAGGTCAGGCACCACTCAGTTTTCTGGTGGGAACTCAGCTTTGCCATCTTGGCCCTGCCATCATCTTGCCTGTCTACGATAGCAGCTGCCCATGGCCTGAAATCAAGTGTTCTTCCTCTGGCACAGTGCCCGTGACTGGCGCTAGATGTGACTGGGCAGGGGCCAGTTCATGGGAAGGGCCTTGGAGTCATCAGACCTGTGTTCCAGGCACCAGGCTTCATGTACCTTCTGGCAGAATGATCATGGGCAGGCTGGTGCACCTCCGCCTCAGTTTCCCCTTGTATCCTGTAGTACCTGGCCTGTGTGGCTTGCTTCCTGGGCCTGGTAAAAGCGGCCCTGGGTAGGTGGGTGAAATCTGGAACGAGAGCCCTCAGAGAGGTGCATCTCATGTCATTTGGTGGTACAACCATGGGAAGACCCCTTTTCTTCCTGAATTACCTGGAGTTCTTATTCCAATAGGTGTTTTCACTAATGTTTTTATAGAATGAAATGTTTTGAAACATTCTGATCAAAATCTGAAACATACAAGCAATGACCTAAAAACTCAGAATCCTTTAACAGTGAAGTATTTGGGGATTGTACTGATGCAGTCTGTTCAGTAGCCTGGACTTGAAAATTTTCTTGGTTCTTCAATATATGATCATTACAGAAATATTAATAAAATCCTGACTTCTTAGAACTAACTACTAAACATTTTGGTAATCAGTGTTGGGTTTGACTCGGGCCCCTCCCTGCACACCCTGGACTTTCCTGCTTTGTGTATCTCCCTGTACTTCGAGTGCCACACTTCTCTGTGCTGGTTCTCGTCTTTACTTTTGGGGGCCTGGCCCTCATCCTAAAAAGGTCTGCTCCCCATCACCTCTTTTGGAGCTCAAGTTTTGCTCTGTTGGGTGTCATCTGGTTTTCAGTCTGTCACTTCAGCCTGACCAAGTACTCTGGAGGCCAGGGTTGGGTGCTTATTTATTTGCCATGCAGAGGAACTTTTCCACAAAATTCCTCTCTGAAGGAATCTAGAACCAATGGGTTCAGCCAACTCAGGGGTAGAGTCTTTTGAAGGGGCCCTTGAGTGAAATGTTGACAGGAAGCCACGCACAAGTACACACTTGATGAGGAGCCCAGCTGTGTGGGTGGTTCTGAGCCACAGGGCTCCAGCTGATAGTTTCTGATGGTTTCAGCCATCTTGGACCCCAGCCTGGTTGGAAAACATGCAGACTTTCTCCAGATTGGCCCTTCTCCATTTCCACGAAGAACTGAAACTGGGGTTGGAGAAAGCTGGCTGGGCTGGGTCCATCACAGAAAGGAGTAGGTGCCAGAAGATCTTTTGTCCACTGTTTGGTGGTCAGCCTCACCCTTGGTGACAGAGACTGAGACTCGATAAGTGTGTGCAGAGAAGAAAGCATGAGAAATATAAAATATTACAAATCGAAAGCCCAAGTATGGGCAAGTGTGTGGAAAAACAAGTTCACACTGCTTTTGGTGACAACTACTGTGCCAGTCTTGTAAAGTAGTGAGTACTGTACTTCACAGCAGTCCCCCTCCTGGATTTATCCCAGAGGAGCGCCATGTGAAGAGAGTAATGAGTGTCACACTCTTCATTGCAGTGCATTTAGGAAGCAGGATTGGCAGAACCCTGCATGCCATCAACAGAACAGGTAAACAAATGGGTTGCTTTTTGGTACTTTAAAAGTGAATATGAAAGACGATTATATCTTTCAACACAGATAAAACCATGCTAAGGCTGGGCATGGTGGCACATGCCTGTAATGCCAAATACTTGGGAGGCTACTTGGGCAATGCAGAAAGATTACAAGTTCAAGCCCGCCTGGACAACTTAGCAAGACCCTGCCTCAAAAATTAAAAAGGGCTGGGATGTAGCTCAGTGGTAGATCGCCCCTGGGTACAATACCCTCTACAGCACACATGTACACAAAATGCTGAGAAATACAGAAGCTATATACAGTGTACCATTTATGTAAAGTTAATGTGTGTTCATGGGCATGTGCTTCCATTGGTTTGTGTTTTTCTGTAATGGGGAAAGTAGTGCTAACCTCACAAAGTGTTTGGGATGGGGGGGCAGTTAATGAACTAATGCATGTAAAATGCTTAAAATATTGTCTGGCATGTTAAGTATTCTTGATATGTAATAGTATTATTTTGCACAATCTATTTCCTGTGGATTCAAACGACATGAAATAGGAGTGTAAAATCATGAATTGTAATGATGTGTGCAAATCACTGCCCTGCCTTTCCAGGACAGGAGATGCTGATGGAATTGAGGAGGGCACATGGGGACTCCACTTGTGTGTTCTCTCTTTCTAAAAATGGATGCAGATGCATCAGAATGCTAAGGTTTAACAGGATAATGTGGTGGTTTCTTTTTAACTGTTGCTTAAAAATGTATCAAAATAAAACAGTTTAAAGCATGGGCTCTGATGTGATGTTGTAGAACTCTGCTCTGTCATTTCCATGTTGTTACTTAGAGCAAGCCACTTAGTCTCTTGAGGCTTCAGAGACCTCACCTCCCAAAGTGGGGGCAATGCAAGTGACAGTGGGGGATGGTTAAAGGGCCTCTGTGGTGAAGTACCATGCAGCAGATTTTAAAAATGAGGGTGTTCTGTGGGTATTGACACATGGTCCCTAAGACAGCTTATGGGAAATCGTATGATCCATTTTCTATAATAACTCCTTGCCGAAAAATAGGAAGTGAAGCCAGAAGCTGTAGACTCCTGATTCTGATGAGAAATGGGACCCTCAGGATAGATGTGCTTTGTCAGCCATTCTACTCTGTTCAGGAGGCAAGGGAAAGAGTAAATGTTGACATGTCAGCTCCCGAACCTTTGAAATTAATGCTAACTCTGCTAAGAGTGGCAGAATTTTCTATCAGGTTCTACTCAGGAGCTGGAAACCATGTCAGTTACTTAAAGAGAACTTAGAATTACTGACTAGGTATATTAAAATAAAGGAGCAAAAATAATGCCCAGGTGTTGTGGAGGCAGAATCTGCTATAGTCTGTCCCCATCTTTGATGTGTGGCTGCTGACAGTTTTTGAGCGCTCCCCCTCATATTGCTCCCATGTTGGAGCAGGCTGAGAGTCCAGGCACTTCCCTCAGTGCCAGAGCGTCAACGTGTGTAAACCTGGTTTTGCCAGTACTCTGAGACCTTATCCTGTGACCACAATAACCAGAGCCACTCCCCGGACCCCGAGACAGGTGCCTGCCCTGCTTCCGCCCAGAAAGCCTCAGTTATGGTCAGTGGTTTCATGACCTCGCGTGTGCAGTGACATTGGTCTCAACATCTGAGCCAATTTTGGGGATGGCCATGTTTGATCACACCTTTGGAGGGGCAGGCCACCAAAGCAGGAGCAAGCAAGTGCTTAGAATGGTTGGAGGTTGGCAGAGAGGCCTTGAGGAGCTAAAGCGCGACCCGTGTGGAGTGCTGCCGGGCGATGGTAGTGTCGGAGCTCAGGAGGGCCCCCCTGGCTGCTGGGCCTGCTTCTGGGGTGGGGCACCAGCCACTGTCGCTGGACTCTAGGGGAGGTCACAGGAGGCTAACCTGCAAACCTGATAGTCCCCTTCCGTGTGAAGACCGTAATGGCCTCTTCTGAGGTACGTACCTTCCAAAGCCTGCCGATGCCTCAGGCCTTCTTCCACTCCTTTTTGCTTTTAAACCTACAACCAGACTCGTGTTCCAGTAGGCTTCAGAGGGTGAAGAGCCAAGTGTGACTGGGGAGATAACAATATGCTCCCTCAAACTGCATCATTTTTCCAGTTCCCCAGAGAAACCTGGGGAATGGGTAGGAATGAATCTGAAGGGTGTGGAACTCATGGCCCAAGGAGTATGAAATCAGATGAGGCCAAATTTATTGACTTGGGCCATTAGGTAGAGATTTGGGGTTCATCATTTTTGAGAAACTGAAGATAGTTCAGTATATTGGTTGATTGAAATTCAGATCCAAACCTAGCCTACACTACGCTGAAATGCCAAAACTTCCTTGGTGTACAGGAGAGGAAGCTACCTAAATGCTCAGGGCGAGCGGAAGGCTTGAGTGTCATTATCATGTAATTCCTGCCCAGGGAAGGAGTAGGAAGGCTCAGGAATGGCCCAACGGGAGTTCTGGAAACAGCTCTCTCAGACTTTCTTCAACAGAATTTCCACAACCCAAACTCCTAAACTTCCTGTACTTGGTGGTGAGTGACAATATTTCCTTTTATTCTTTTTTTTTTTTTTTTTTTTTTTTTTGCAGTACGGGGAATTAACCCCATCGATGCTCAACCAATGAACTACATTCCCCAGACCTTTTTATTTTTGAGACAGGGTCTCCCAATTGCTGAGACTGATCCTCCTGCCTCAGCCTCCCAAATCACTGGGATTATAGGCATGTGGCACCATACCCAGCAGGCATCCAGTGACCAAAATTTGAATGAAAAGGAACTAGACATATAATAAGCCTATATTTCCACCTATTTAAAGTGAAAACCACATAAAGAACAGGCACATCTCTATTTTGCCAGCTGGTCACAGCTCTTTTGTAAGAAAAAAAAAGAAAAATATTCTCAGTCATTCTTATCCCATCAAAAGAGAAGGAAGCTGCCATGTCCAGGGAGTTAGATGGTTATTTTTAGGTGTCCATGTGGCTGACATTATTGTCTAACATTATTCTGGGTTTCTATTCAGGTGTTTTGGATGAGATTAACATGTAAATGGGTGGACTTTGAATAGAACAGATTGCCCTCTGTCTTTTTTGTTTTGTTTTGTTTTTGCTATAACAGAGCAACTGGGACTGATCAGAACAGGACCTTAAAGCTGGGTACAGTACTGCACGTCTATTCTGAGCAACTCCAGTGCTTGAAGTGGGAGGATAGCAAGATTGAGTCCAACCTGGGCAACACAGTGCGATCCTTTATCTTTCCCTGCCCCTCACCAAAAAGAAAAAACACGGTTTATTTTGACTCACGGTCCAGGAGGCTGGGAAGTCAAGAGCTTGGCACCAGCATCTGTTTGGCTTCTGGTGAGGGTCTTGTGCTGCTTCACCTCATAGGAAAGTGGAAGGTAAGCATGTGTGTATGACAGAAAAGGGAACCTGACTCCTGATATAGCGAGTCCATTGATAGAATCTTCATGTACTCATTCAGGAGGGCTCTGTCCCGGTGCGTGACACAGACACTCCCACCTCCCGACACTGCTGCACTGAGGAACCAAGACCCAGCATGAGTTCTGGTTGGGACAAACCATTTAAGCTGTAGCACCCTCTATAATATGACTGGGCCTCATCCAATCAGTGGAAGTCCTGATTGGAACAAAATGCCTGGCCCCCTCTGAGCAAGAGAAAATTCTCCAGCAGTCTACTTTCACACTTTATCCCTGACATTGGCCCTTTCTGGTTCTATAGCAGATGGCCTTTGGACTCTAACCAGAATATTGGCTCTCCTGGGTCTCTAGCTTAATGGTTCACCCTGCAGATTTTAGACTTGCCAGCCTCCCTAATCACATGAGCTAATTCCTTATATTGAGTCTCTATATAAACAAACATGAGCCAGGTACAGTGGTGCATGTCTGTAATCCCAGCAACTTGGGAGGCTGAGGCAGAAGGATTGCAAATTCAAGGCCAGTCTTGGCAACTTAGTAAGACCCTATATTGAAATAAAAATTATGAACGGCTGGGATATAGCTTACTGGTAGGATTCCCCTGGGTTCAGTGCCTAATACGGGGCCAAGGGGAGTGTGGATGTGTTCCAATACAACTTTATTTGGGGCATTGAAATTTTAATTCATATAATCTTCATGTACACTTATTCATTTGCATATTTTTTTGTGATTTCTTTTACCCTTCAGTTCGGAAGTAGCCCAGTTTTAATACCAGTATCAAAAGACAGTCTCAAATAACATAATCCCCAAGGTTCAACCCCGAAAGATCAAAATCCCTAAAGTCTAAAATCATAATCCCAAAAGTTTAGGATTTCAGTTGTTGAAATCCAGAAAGCTGACATCCTGAAAACAGCAATTCCCATTTTTACAAAGGGTGGGCCTGGGTTCAATCCCCAGCAAAAGGTAGAAAGCTGAATTTTGGGGAGGGAATTACTTTATTTTCAGATATACACAGGATCATTCCCAAATTATTCAGTCCTGTACTACTTCTGACCCTTCATACAGCACTGTGCTTGCCTTTAAAAAATGCCCATCATAGCCAGGCATAGTGGTGCCTGCCTATAATCGCAGCAACTAGAGAGGCTGGGGCAGGAGAATCACAAATTCAGGGCCAGCCTCACAATTTAGAGACCCTATGTTAAAACAGAAATTAAAGACAGGGGATGTAGCTCAGTGATAACATGCTCCTGGGTTCAATCCCCAGTAGCCCCCCTCAAAGAAGAAAAGTCCATCAGGCCAGGTGTGGTGGCACATACCTGTAATTCCAGTGACTCGGGAGTCTGAGGCAGGAGAATCACAAATTTGAGGCCCATTCAGGCAATTTAGTGAGATTTTGTCTCAATATTAAAAAAGTTGGGGGACTGGGGCATAGCTCAGTGGCAAAATGCCCCAGGTACAATCCCTAGTACCCCCCAAAAAATGCCCATCAGAGTATAAAGCTCAGTAACCTGAAGACACTTGCTGATAGGCTGATACAGAGGTTCCTTTAGTACCACAAAACACATCAAATGGTGAACCATTCTTGGTTTAACTTGTCAAAGGAGATGGACTTTGTATATTTGCCATTAATTCTAACAGAAAAACTAGTGTATGCTTTTATTTAGCTGACAGATGGCACTTTCAAAACTGTCTCCTTTGAGCAGAAGGTTATGGGGGCCCAAAATCCCTTCAAGGACAGGCCCCACTGACCTAACTTCTTCCCACTAGGACCTACCTCTTAAAGATTCCACCACCTCTCAATAGCACCAGAGTCTGGTGACCAAGCCTTTAACACTTGGGCCTTTGGAAGATGCTTATCCAAGCCACAGGGCCAATAAAACTTATTTTTTCCATTCAGTCCTATGCATTTGGCAGACAATTCAGATGAATCTGTTGGCTATACAATACAGCAGTGATGAAAACTTCGGTCTAAAAATATGCCATTTGTCTGCATTGGCATTCCTTCCAGCCAAAGAATTTCCAGGAGGTTTTAATAAATGAAAGCTGTATTTGCCTGAAGAAGCCGGCAAAGTTACTGACTGGTTCCAAAATGATCACTTGCCTGGTTGGATAAGGAGACACTTATTCAATGGTGTTGCTGTTACATCATATTGTTTCTGCCAAATGTGTGGTCTGTGTATGGGTGCGTGTGGAATGGACTTCCATGTATCCAAAACAACACGGAAGCGTGGCCCAGACGTGGGAAAAGTTAACGGAGAATGTTCACAATAGAGTACCTAGAATAGCAGAATTTCAAAAAGAGTAACTCCTTGTAGAAAATGGATATGTACATGTTCTCTGAAGAGATCCATGCCTCAGAGAAAATGGAAAACACAAAAACAAGCAAACAAACCAAAACCAAAACCAACTATTCATCATGATACAGGTCTTCAAAATAGAGTTTAGGATTGTGTTAATGCTTTAATGAGATAAAGACTCTGAGTTACGCTAAGACTTTTCTATTTTGAAACTGATGGCCGGGTGTAGTGGTGCACGCCTGTAATCCCAGAGGCTGAGGCGGGAGGATCACGAGTTCAAAGCCAGGCTCAGCAACTTAGCAAGGTGCTAAGCAACTCAGTGAGACTATCTCTAAATAAAATACAAAGTAGGACTGAGGATGTGGCTCAGTGGTTGAGTGCCCCTGAGTTCAATCCCTGGTACGTCCCTCCAAAAAAGAAATTGTTGCCTCTTCTTATTGTTTTTCATAGCTAGTTTAAAAGGTGGTTAGATAAGTATACTTTCTAGCATCCATAAAAAGGAGTTTAAATGAGCTTTTGTAGCTTAGTGGTAGAGTGCTTGCCTAGCATGTGTGAGGCACTGTGTTCAATTCTCAGCACTGCATATAAATAAATAAATAAATAAATAAATGAATGGTCCATCAACAACTAAAAAAATTTTTTAAGAAAAGGAGTTTAATAAATTTCTTTACTATGAACTAAAAATTCCATAACAACCGAACTCAATCTTTTTTGAATAAAGTCAAGTTTTCAAAAGAAGGAACATGAGAGGAAGTGGGGTAGAAAAAATGGAGAGGAAGCTGACTATAGTGGAGACTATTTTATCAAGCCATGAGAAATTTAAAGCCCAATTTATTAGTGGAAAGGAAGAAAATGAGGCCTTCCATATGAAACAAAGTGACTGTGGTTAATACAGCCTCATGAGGGTTCTCTCCTTTTTGGTAACTAGAGCATACTTAAAATGTTTTACCAAGGTTGACATTTATGCAGTGAAGTGATTTGCTAGCTAACATTTTTGTTTACCTAATATTCTACGACTTAAACCACCAACCTGATAAGGAAATGGCACCAGATGGAATGTGTCAACATCTAAAGCTAATCCTGAATCCTGAACACCGTCCAAAGGTGCTGATGAAGGATAAGATGCTCATATTTTATGTGACCTACAGCTACAGAATATTTTAGGGAGGCATGTTTTCAGTTCAAGTTGTATTTGGAAGCCTTCTCACTTAAAGACAGAAAACCATTAGGCAGTCAGACCTTTGCTTTTTGTTTTTGTTCTAGGGCAACTGTCAATTGAACAATTTTATTTATATCACAGTTCTCCCAAAGTGGTCACTCTATTTCCAAGTTATTTTTGGTATGACTGTGCCAGTTAGAAAGACATGCATTAGCATTATAGTAAGAAAACATAAATGAAGCAGGTATTTGGCATGGAACTACAGAGTTTTAGATGGAAAAGATCTCATGAGGCTTGTAGCATGTCTACAGACTGATGTGTGTGTAAATTTGCATCTCAAAACCCGTTACAGACCAGTCACTACCAATAGACGTTTTTGAATGCTTGGAAGACAAAAATTCTCAGAGCAAATATACCAAGCATAGGATGTCACGGTGGGAACAAGTAAAATTAAGCCTGGTAATACTCAAAGCAAGCCATGTTTCCAAGATTGGGTGGGATGAGGTAATAGAATGAGTTAATATTTCCTGGAAAAACTGCCCTTGTGTGGACAGGGATGGAGCAGTGCTGGGTTAAGAAGGCAAGTGGCTTATTCAGGACTGACCAAGTGCAGTGGCTGAAGGGGATGAACTGAGTCTGGAAGGGAAGAGGAGACAGAGGCCAATGACCTCATTTTAGGGACAGGACCACAGTAGTCCCTGGGAAGACTTGAGGCTGCCAACACCATAGGGGAACATTGCCCATGGCAGGCTGGCAAGTGGTGAACACCTGGAGGCACAGAGGAGATTATCTACCACTTAGATCCAGAGTACTCATGGACTGCCCAGCATCAAGTGGACACCACCAGGCAGATGAGGAGGAGAAAAGCTAGGCTGGATGGCCTGGGGCCAGCCAGTCCAAGAGAACGGTCATTCCATCTGCCAGTGAGACAGGCCAGCATCATGACACATGGTACCACTGAGGAAGCATAGCTTAGGGACCCTTGTCCCAGACCCCACCAACCTCAATCAGTGAGCTGATGTAAGCCTAAGGATTCCCCCTTTCATCCCACCCTGCTGTGGTTATCAGAAAGAGCTAACTTCCCCTAAGTGTAAACAGCAATATCCTGCTTTTCAAGATTGCCCAACCATCCCAAGGAACATGGGCAGAGGCCATCAAGTTTGATGTAAAGTAACCTAAGAAGGGAAAGTCTGTTTAAGACCTCATCTATATTGTTCCATCTTGCAAGATGGCGGGTGAAAAGGCCAAGAAGCCGGACACTAAGGAGAAGAAACCTGGAGTCAAGAAGGCTGAAGCTGTTGGCAAGGTTAAAAAGGGAGACCCTAAGGGTAAGAAACTCAAGAAAGGGAAGCCCACTTCAGCCGAAACCCTGTCCTGGTTAGAGGAGTTGGTAGATACTCCCAATCTGCTATGTATTCCTGAGAGACCATGGGCAAGAGGAAGTACTCAGCTGCTAAATCCAAGGTTGAAAAGAAGAAGAAGGAGGTGCTTGCTACTGTCACAAAACCAGTCGGGGGTAACAAGAATGGTGGTACCAGGGTGATTAAAATTCACAAAATGCCTAGATACTATCCAATGGAAGTTATGCCACGAAAGCTGTTGAGCCACAGCAAAAAACCCTTCCGTCAGCATGTGAGAAAACTTCGAGCCAGCATCACTCCATCTTGACCATCCTCACTGGGCACCATGGAGGCAAGAGTGGTTTTCCTGAAGCAGCTGAGCAGTGGCTTGCAACTCGTGATGGGACCTCTTTCCCTCAATCAAGTTCCTCTGCATAGAACACACCAGAAATCTATTATTGCCCCCTCCACAAAGATTGATATCAGCGATGTGAAAGTCTCAAAACACCTCAGTGATACTTACTTCAAGAAGTAGAGTTGAAGAAGCCCAGACCCAGGAAGGCGAAATCTTCGACAGAGAAAGAGAAATACAAGATTACAGAGCAGCAAGGTTGATCAGAAAGCTGTGGACTCACAAATTTTACCCCAAATCAAAGCTATTCCTCAGCTCCAGGGCTACATGTGATCCGGTTTTGCTTTAACAAATGGAATTTATTCTCACACATTGGTGCTCTAAATTTCTTACCAAGAACCTAATTAAATAACTGATACATTAAAAAAAAAAAGACCTCATATATTGCTTTCATCTCATGCATCTGATTTCAAACTTGGGAATGAGCATTTGGCACCTGTGGCTTACACGACCAGAAGCTGGTCCACAATGGCTGTCTGCAGCTGGAGAACTGGAAGAACCAGCAGCTGCGCAGTCCAAGAGGCAGAAGCTCCAGAGCAAGAAGGACCAACAGTGCTACCCTAGTCCGAGACCAAGGCTTCTGGAAACTCCTGGAGAATCACTGGCAGAGTCTGCTTTGGAAGAGTGAAGAAGTGAAAGTCCAATATCCTCAAACGATCGAAGCAGCAATTAAGAACCCATTCAAGAAGAGCCGAGTTTGCATCTGCTTCCTTGTCCTTCCAACTTTTATTCCATCCTATTGGGCAGTGGTGCCCACGCTTAGGAAGGGGCTCCCTTCAGTTCCTATCCCACATGCCAGTCATCCCTACACATGCCCTCATGGACACACCCAGAAGCCTCTTCATCATTGCCATCTCTGAATCCAATCAAGTTGACCATTCAAATGAACCATTACAGGAGACAAGGGAATAGACAGTGTGAGGTCTTAGGTGAGTCAAATCCAGGTGAGTAGGGAGTCGGTCTAAAACTCCAAGAACCCTGGCTTCTTTATATTGAACATAAATCAGCCAAGGACCACATCCCCACTTTTCTGTAAATTAATGTTCTGGGGGGAAGAAAAACCCCTGATGCTGTTTGTGGGACCATGTGATGGAACTGTCAGAGCTATGGGAAGGGAAGGACAATGTCAGGGACACCCCCAGGCTGGGAACAGCAGGTACCAAGATGGACAGACAGCACTGGAGCAGTGTGTGTGTGTGTGTGTCCATCCTGGAGTGGGCCGAGATCCTCTGGTGGAATCCAGGCTTGGATAGGGTGGGATGCTTTACATAATAAAGGTCAGGTTGCTAGGAGCCCCCAGCCTTCTAGTGCCTTCCTACTCTTTGGAAGTTCCCTCCACAGACTCCTCCACCCCAGAATCTTCTGACAGGTGAGACGCAAACCTTTTTTACCTGTCCAGTTCTCCCATTCCTGGCAGCCCTACCTGTTCAACTCATGCCCCTACTCCAGTCATCCTGATTCTGGGAATCCCTGCAGAATGTGATGACATTCCCATGGCCTGGTGACCTCCAGGGGATGATGGGCAAATGCTCTTTGCCTGGTTCTGGGACAGCAGAATTTCCTTTTGCTGCTGTAACAAAGGATCACAGGTGTAGCTGCTTGGGATGTAGCTGCATTTATTTTCTCACAGTGTTGCTGACCTTGAGTCCAGCAAGCTGGCTTGGTAACACTGCCTCAGGCTTTGCAAAACCAACATGATTTTGGTTCCCACCCCACCCCCATGATTGAACCCCAAAATGGTAGGCAAGTGCTCTACTACTGAGCTATATCACCAGCTCCCCTTTTTGGTGGGGAAGTGGTCGAGGTGGAGGAGGGAAATGTACTGGGGATTGAACCCAGGGCTTCACATATGCTGGCCAAGCTACCACTAGACTACATCCCCAACCCTCACCAGCTCTTTCCAACTGGACCCGTTACTGGTCGTAAGAAGATTTCTGGAACACCGTGAAGAACGGGCCTCGGGACAGGTAGGCCTTGGTGCAGGTGCACGTTTGTGGGTGCCCAGGTGCCTCCCGCTGCCTTTGACCTGCCACTCCAACGGTGGCGGCTTAGAAGGTGCACCTGTGTTGTCTACTTTTTCTTCCTTTTAGATATGTTTAGGAGTCAATTTGGACAGGGGAAGAAACCTCTAGATACATTTTTCTGGGTAAATGAGGTAACTGGAGAAATCACCTACCCACCCACGAAGCCCAAAGCACCTGCAGCTGCTGAGAAAGGAGAGACGACCGCAGCCCAACACAGGGGCGCTCAGGCGGCCCCTCCCAAGCCCCCGGGCCTGGCCACCACCACAGTGCAAAGGCCTGCCCCTCCACCCCCTCCACACCCTCTCGAGGCTTCGCTGAAAGACCCGGACTCTAGAAACTTCCTGCCATCTACACCAGCCCCCAGCCAGACTAAAGCTAGAGTAAGAAGCCCCCCTCCCTTCGCAGCAATCCCTGTCACCATCTCACCCCCAGGAGGGGCTCTGCCAGTCCCCGGACCCCTTGGACCAGCCCCTCTGTCCCTATCTGCCACGTGTAATCCCTGTCACCATCTGAACCCCAGGAGGGGCTCTACCAGTCCGCAGACCCCTTGGACCAGCTCCCCAGCTCCAAATGGCCACGTTTTGTCCCAGCCCTTCTCCCACCTTGGCCTTCACCGGCAAGCTGAAAAATGCCCTTACTGGGAATAAACAGATTTGCCTTTTGAACCCTGGGAGCATTTGTCCACCACACCCTTTAAGCACCTTTCTGAGCATCATAGCCAGAGCAACCACCTGCCCATACCTGTACCTCTGTGAGGGCCCATCTGCCACGAGCCCCAGAAGTACAGGAATCTCCCAGGGTTCTGAGGAGCCTGCCACTTGCTTTCAACCTAATATAAAGTTGACTTAGATTTTGACAGTGTCTTCTAGAACTTTCTTTACTTCCCAAGCTATCTTGATGTTTTAACTCATCGTGGTTCAGTAATCCATTTCTGATGTTGGAGTCAAAGCAATGTGTTTAGTTTCCATCCAGGGCCAGAAGGAGACCCCCTTGATGAGGATGAGAACAGTTCTGGATAAGTGAGACCCACAGGCCTAGTGTCCCTGGTGCACAGCTTGAACCGTCCTGGCTTTTGCAGGCAGTACTCAGGGCAGAAGGGGACTGCAGTCCTGTTGCTCTCAGGTCAGCTCTTTCCCAGCTTTGCTCCTCTGTTCATGGGAAATGCTCCCTCCCGCTCTGCTGCTCAAGCGCAGAGCCTACAATGAGTCTCCAGGTCAGAATTCCAGGCAAGATGGTGCCAGAGTTGTGTGGACAGACTTGGGAGGTTTCGGGTGGGACATGGGCGAGCCACATGGGTCCTATGTACATGTGGGTCCTGGAACCCAGCAGTCAAGGAGCAAAGAAAAGGACCCAGCACAGAAAAGCTCACAGTTGGCTAATTAGAAAGGTAAGAGGCTAGCGCTAACCTGAAGAATAGGCCTGGCTCAATTTGGTTGGCACTTCTGAGAGACCCTAATTTGGGGGATGTGAGTGAATGTGAAATGATGTTCATGTAGGAAGAGATCCTGCTGAGATCTCAGATGGACTTAACATGATGCCCAATGGTGGGTTCTCTCTGCAAAGGCCTGCAAGGGCAGAATACAACAAAGCAAGGTTTGTACTGGTGATCCCAAGTTACTGGGTATGGGGGCTTCAATGGTGGCCTGCAAAATGATACAACCATGTCCCAGTCTCTGGAACTGGTGACATTACCTTACATGGCGAGGTTTGTGATTATATGGCAAAGTTAAGGCTCTTGAGAAGAGGTGCTTATCCTGGATTATCTGGTGGCCCTCCGTGTTTTCTAATGAGAGGCAGAGAGAGTTTCTGAGACTGACACACAGAGGATACAGAGAAAAGGAGGAGATGCCGCGATGACTGGCAGGGACTAGAGTGATCGGGCTGTAAGTTAAGGAGTGCCCACAGCTGAAAGGCTGGCAGAGGTTGAAGGATATACAAAATGACAACCCCCAAGACAATGTGACCCAGGAGGGAGGGAGGGAGGGAGGGAGAGAGAATAAGGCAAACATGAATCCTTCCCAGTAACAAGGAGTCCCGAAGGGACTGAGTGCCAGGCCCTGGACTTTCACCCTTTCCCATTACTGATGAGTCCTGGAAGGAGAAAAGCAAATAGCAAAGCTCCGGGTGACAATGGATCCCAGGGAAGAAGATAAACAGTGAGTTCTGGCTGGGAGCCAGTAAAAAGAAGTTTGGGACTTTTTACAACTTTTTCCTGACTGCCCAACCGACACATTCTGCTTCAGTCTCCAATGATTAAGCCACCCTCATTGTAACCTATGAAACACAGACCTTCTGTAAATGGGGGCCATTTTCTACCCAGAAAGCGAGCCCCACTGATGCCTGACTCCACTGCTGAATAAAAGAAAGTGCTTATCTGTGAGCTTTGTTCCTATCTCTGTTATTTGTGCTTACAGAGACAAAGAAGGGACTCTTCTCCAGAAACTTTAGGGAGAGTAGCCCTGTTGACACCTGATTCCAGATTTCTGGCCTCCAGAACTGTGAGGGAATAAATTGCTGCTGTTTAAAGTCACCTAGTTTGTAATTTATTTCAGCTATTGTAGACTAATGCACCAAGGCACAGCTAAATGATGCTCAGGCCCTAATGTCAGTTCTTCACAACAGCTTTCTGATTGGTCCCTGCTGTGTCACCAGTGCTTAGGACCTCCCTGTTTTTTGGGAGACTAAGGAGAAAGGAAAAGATTAATGATTTTACCCCCAAATTTAAAAATCCTGAGTTCTGGAGTGCAAATAAAAGTGAGGCACTAGGATTGGTCTCCACTCCATGGTCACAATGTCCTTCCCAAGGTCTTGCTGCTTGTCCTGTTGACCTACAGATCCTCAGGCTCATGCACACAGACTCCAGGTCTAGGCCAGTGCCTGTGGTAGTGACAAATGAGAAAATGAAAAACTCTACCTCTTGAAGATTTGGATTTGACAGTGGATCCTGGGGAAGTCTGATGGCCCCTCCAGCTTGGGCCTCATCCTGTGCTGAGCCAGCTTCCCCCAAATGAGCTGCCTGTGATGGGCACCTTGGGGCAGATGTGGCATATGATGCTCACAGGTACCTGTGTGGTCTCAGCACACCCCATGCCCTGGCTAAAGGAGGTGAGGACCAAGGGTGCTGCCTGGCTTTTCTTGGAGCAGAAGGGAACAGGGCTGATAGGCTCCAGATCAAATACCTGGTGGTAGGCTTGCCTAGAGCTGGTGTGCTTCTCCTGCTTAGATCCTTCTCCTGGCCACAGGACACGTGGGTTCCAGTGCCATCTCTCCTGTCTGCTACAATCTGAAGGGTTTGGATAAGTCTTTTCCTTATTTTAGGTCTTAGTTTTTTCACATGCAACACATCAACAACTTTGGGGGAAAAATTCCTAAAATGCTGCATTACAGGTAAGTCACCATGGGGGAAGGGTTTTGAGTGGCCAAGGAACCAGGTTGTAGTTGCAAAGGCTTCAGGGGAGGAGGAGGGTTGTACTCTCACTGAGCTGTCTCGCCTGTCTGGAGGACTGGCTGTCCCACCTCGTTCTCTGTCCTCACAGCTGCTAAGGAGGGAAGGGTGCATGGACTGGTGACCAAGGACCACCCATGGAAGGATTCTGGCTTCCTGGGACAGACTTGCTCAGGGTGGACAGAACCTCCACAAACAATCTCTGGTGTCTCCTTTTATAGGAGGAGAGATCAGGGCCAGGATAGCAGTGGGCTTTGCCCAGGCCACTGAGCATGTGGAGCCACTGGGACTAACTTAGGATCTCCTAGGACTTGGGCCAATTCTTGGGCCATGGGATGGTCACCTGCAGTGACCCACCATGTCAGAGGGGACCAGGTTGGGATCTGCATTGCATCTGATGTCAGGTGGTACTGGTAAGGGGGTGATCTTGGAATAAGCCAAGCATGTGACAGCCAGGCCTCACCTGATGCATCTGTGACATCCCTGGCCTGTGGCTAGTCCCCAACAGAGGAGCCTTGAGGGCCCATGAGTTTCCATTGGACTGATTTGATTTGGCTGATTTGCTCAAGGGAAGCCTAGGCAGAATTTTCCAGGGCAGCTGGGGGTGAAGTGGCAGACTCCATGAAACAGGCAGTTAGTATGGAAGAAGTGGGGTCACTGCAGTGACCTGAGCTGGGTGGGTTTACCCCAAGGACCTAATCTAGAGATTCCAAAGGTGAGGCGGCCCTGAAACCTCTTATCCTACCTACCCACTCATCAAAGTCTACCACCCTTTTAGTAGCTCAAGGAAGCTACCTGGAGGTGGAGGCTTTTGTAGGAGGGAGGAAGAAGAGCCTGGAGAGATGCTGCTGGATAGCAGGCCAGAGGGTGCAGCTCCCAGAGAGGCCAGGACCCAGCTCTCCCTCAGGACAGCCTAAGCTGTGATCTGGAGCTAGGTCCTGCTGGAGACCATTTCTCCTTGAGGCTTTATAAATACAGGTGCTAGTTCTCAGTGGTTGGAGTTTTCCCTTTTACATTAAGTTGCCATTTTTTTATTCTGCCATAGTTGGAAAACTATTAATTGGACAGAATTGAAACTACTAGTGCCGGGCGCAGTGGTTCACGCCTGTATTCCCAGTGGCTCAGGAGGCTGAGGCAGGATCATCGTGAGATCAAAGCCAGCCTCAGCAAAAGTGAGGTGCTAAACAACTCTGTGAGATCCTGTCTCTAAATAAAATACAAAATAGGGTTGGGGATGTGGCTCAGCGGTCAAGTGCCCCTGAGTTCAATCCCGGTACACTCGCCCCCCCACCGACCACAAAAGAAACTACTAGTAATTGAAATATCAGCTATCTGGTTGATGTAGGTATTATTTATTATGTAATAATGAGTTCTGAGACAAAATCCAACTCAAAACATTAGTATTGAAGATTCTATATTAGTTAATCTTAAAAATGGCACAATCCAAACCTAATTTTCCAATAAATACTTTGAGGAATTTTTCACTCCCATTATTTGGCTCTGGAAAATCTTTACTGGCAACACCACTTATTTTATTAGAAAACAAAATCTGAATATAAGTTGTTAGGCACGAATTAAAAGGGATGATGTACACAATTACAAACCAATACTACTTTTGAACACACATTTGCACTGAAGTTGCTTAAATATTTGATGTTTTATATAAATTTAAAACATACTTCAAGAACTCACTTTAACGTCTTTATGTTCTAATGCACTATGGAAAATAATTCCTTTCTGATTTCTAGAGCAGTAAGAGTCATAAAAATGGTGTCCCAAACCAGGATTTACCTTGTTCTCTTGAGAAATGGGCTGAGAGGTTCTGGATCTGGTTAAGGAATCTCAGGGGAGATCTGCAGGGAGAGGTACAGAATTTAGAGAACTGGTGTCTTTGCTGCGGACATCATAACCCATTTGGGGTTAAGTTATTTCTAAGAATGAGAGGTGCCCTAGAGAGGCTTTAACCTGGCCAGAGCTAGAGAGGACTTCCAACACTGGGAGGAACTGGACAGTGGGGGTTGGGAGGGGAGGGAGAAAGGCTGGAAGGCCTGAACTATTTTATACTTGACGCTGCTTCCTAGAACCCTCTGAGAAGCAAGCAAGGATTTTCTTGGATAGTATTTGCCCATGAAAACTAGTTAGAACATCATTGAATGAGTCAAAAATATCTGCTTTTTGGTTTCATGCTACCAAGAATTACAGTATTTATTTTTTCTGGGGACTGAACCTAGGGACTCATGCATGCTAAGCACGTTGTCTCTTGATGAGTTATGTAATCCCAGCTCCAACGTTTATGACTTTTTAATGGGTAGGAGAAATTATGGGTTTAAAACTAAAGTCTGCCACTGAAGATTTTTAATAAACATATCACACTTCTAATACTATAATAATAATATGTATTTGTTTTTTTTCCCTTCTATTCTTTATCTTACGCAAAATTTGGTTATCTAATTTTTGCTACCTACCAATCATCTGTTTTGGGTATCAACCATCTGTTACTGAAAAATACACGTGTATACATCCATGAGATGGAACTATGAAAAGCAGTGTTGTGGTACATGTAGTAATGGCTCCAGTACTACAGAGGTGTACTGGGTATGGGGCCTGTTCATACTTACATACATACTTGTTCAGCCCCAAACCAACATTCACTCATATAAAAATATATGACTCAGAGAATCCTTCATTATATATATCACTAAAAATATTTTCTTTCACTCTAATACCATTTTACCTAGTCTTGTCAATCAATATCATAAGAATAGGGGATAAAACCTTTTTAAGACAGGTTTCCTTGAAGAAATTAATTTTTAGAAGTATACTTTTAAAGCAGCAGTTAGGAACTTTGTTCTTGTAATACATAAATGATACTGTCATATCAAACGATTTAAATAAGTTTAACAGTTTCTAATCTCTTTAAAAAATAAAAGATTGCTGTGTTACTTCATGGCTTCTCCATTCTTCCAATTCCAAGGAATACAAAGGTCTCCATCTTGCATAACGGAGTAAAAATGTGAAACGCAGAGGTGCATCCCATGTAGATAAGGCAGTGATTGTTCTAGAAGTCTCTTACAACAATCCACCATTTGTATACTAGAAATGCTGGGCTCCTTATATAACTTCTCCAGAGAAAATTTCTTTGTTGAAGCCTGTATCAATTCATTTTCAATAACCTTTAACCTATTATATTGAGAAATAAAAGTAATAAGGCCATAAGTTATAATTACATAAGAGAACATAAAATATAAACATATTCTTACATACTGGGGATGTAACTCTCTAAATACTGAAAATGACATCCATAAATGTCAAATTATAATGTTTAGAAGACATGACAACAGATATCATGTAGTACTTGGGTTATTTCCACAGGTATCTCTAAAAATATTTGTTCAATCTTTTTAGCAGTAATGGGGTAAAATTAATCAATGCATAATTTAAAGGGATCTTATTCTTCCTCATCTAGTGGCTGCTAGTGACTGAAGAAAGTAGAAAGTAAAGAATACAAAACTCCCAGCTGTAGGAGCCACTTAAAGTTTACCCATTGGGCAGTAGTGATTTCTGAAGATCTCCAACCAGCTCATAACAAAATCAGGAGCTGAGGACATGAACTCCTCACTCTCTCCCATCTCCCCCAGCCCCACTGGTTTCCTCCCCTTTGCCTGAGGTTCCACTGTCTCCCCTCTGGCTCTGTCAGGGCTTCAGTTAAGGCCTACAAAGTAAACAACTCTGGGGTAGAACTGGTGTCTTGGGCTCTAGTGGGGGCTGTGGGGACTTCCACCTTGCTCCACCCTCGCCGCTGTACCTGGACTGATACACGTGTCACTTGGGAAGTCCAGCTGACAGGGTAAGGAAGACCTTGGGAGAGGCGTCCCAGGAAGGCGATGTGAGCACAGTGGCCACGGGCCAGGGAGGGAAGCATGCCCAGGGAGCTGGGGAGACAACAAGGCTGACGGGGCTGCTGTGAAAGGAGCCAGGCAGGGTCCTAGAAGCGGAGCTGGCTGGGGGCAGACGGGCCCTGCAGGCCCAGCCGGGGAGGACTGTTCTGCCAGGTTCACTTGGGATGAGAATGACTGGGGTGGTGGGAGGGGACATACGTGGAAGCTTGAGGACCACGTAGGAGCACCACCCAACCATGCAGACGTGGTCCAGGTGCGGGGGTGGAGGATGGAGATGTGGTGGGAATCTGGATATACTCTGAGGAGGGGTTGAGAGGCCGGGCCAGGGGTCTGTGAGGATGGGCCAGGAATCAGGAGAACTCCAGGGCTTTCATCTGCCTGAGTGACTGGAAGCTCAGGAGCAATCACCAAGACCAGCCTTTGCGGAGGGCTGCCTAGATCTGCTTCCCAGGCTTCGAGCAGAGGAGCAATTCAGAAGAACCGTCCCACCAACACAAACGCTCAACACCGCTCAGGAAGCAGGATGTTCATAGGAGAAGCTCTGACTGAACTGTCACCAATTCCACAAACAAAATGGAGAGATGCAGTTTTTTCATTTTATTCATAAAATGAGTCTCTTATCTCCCATTAAAGGGACAGCATCACGTTCTTAGCTGCCATCCTTTCTCTTATCTCATGAGCCTAGCTTTGGACAGAGGCAGTGTGTCAGGACCGAGTGTGAGTGAAAGCTTCTCCGGGGCATTGTCAGCTGGCCACCACCACTTCTCTCCCTGCCCTCCTGGTCTCTCTTGAGACGCCCCTCCCCAACAGGTGCACAGTTGTTCTCCTCAGCTTCCAGCCTGCTCCTCTGCCCTGGCCTTCCCTTCATCCCTCGTCTAGAGCATCAGCTTTGGCTCTTCCTGCTCAGCTCAACCCTGTGGTTCAGCTACCACTCCACATTTCAGCTGTCACATCTCCCACAGGGAACGTTCTGGGAAGACAAGGGCCAGGTCTTCATCTGTCCATGGTGGCTCTCAGTTCCCAGCACACAGCCGTCAAAATAAACGGTGGCTGAATGAACCAACGAACACACACTGGGCAAACTTCCCCACGGAACATCTTTGAAACAACGACTATCTTTTGAATTTAATACCCTCCTTTCTTCACAGCAGACACGACAAACTTACTGGGCAGTATCTTACCACTCAAATCAGGAAACTGCTGGCTATCATATGATTCCTTCAAAGGTGCAAGCAACATAAAAAAGGCCTGCTTATGAACTAGAACGATTTTATTGTCAAATTTCTCAATGTAACTAAAATGCAGATGAAGTTCTCTTCATATCAGTAGTTTAAAATTTTTTAGACAATAAAGATTCCTGTTAAGTACCAGTCACTTTCCCCCTTGCTGCCATTCTTCCCTCTGGAGAATTTCTAGTGGATACTCTTGTTCTTCTGTTCTTTAGTTTTTTTTGTGGTACTGGGGACTGAACCCAGGGGTGCTTTACAGTAAGTTACACCCTCAGACCTTTTTAACATTTTTTTATTCTGAGGGGCCTTGAACTTTTGATCTTCCTGCCTTAGCCTCCCAAGCCACTGGGATTACAGGTATAAGCCCTACTTCTCAAATTGTGATATGATTTAGGTTATTATGCTTATAAAACAAGCCACATCCAATCTCTTGTGGGTGGGGAATAAAAAATATGGAATACCCACAGATTAGTCAATTTCTGAAGTTTCATACTGTTTTTTTCAGTGCTGGGGATTGAATGCAGGGCCTCACACACACTAAGCAAGTGCTGTACCAATGAGCCCAGGCCCTGTTAAGTTCTAATGTCCCATATTTGTGAATTCTGAGTGTCTGATTCTTTAAAAGCCAGAGTGAACCCCGTGACTTCACAGAGAGCTAGCAGTACTTACTCCTCCTTTCTTTTCATGTTCTCTCTTGCCTGCTGCACTTTGGTGTGAATAAACCATTGGAGATTTGCTGGGTCACAGAGTACTGGGATGTTGAAATGGCCGAGTTCATGCAAACTTGGAGCATATCTGTCACTGCAATGAAACATATATTAAGGGAAAATCACTGACCCCTCCACTCCCTGCCAGAGAACTGAAAAGGAGTTATCAAGAAAATCCACCTTGGGCTGGGGATTTAGGTCAGTTGGTAGAGTGCTTGCCTTGCAAACACGAGGCCCTGGGTTCAATCCTCAGCACTGCAAACAAAACAAAACAAAACAAAACAAAACAAAACAAAACAAAACAAAACACTGACTTAAAACCTCCAATGACATTTTATTTGAACTACCGAGTACTTCTGAGCCCCAGGCCTGTCCTCTGTAAAATGGCAGAAGCAACCTGTTTCATGGGGAGAATGAGAGATGGAGCAAGAATGCATTTCAGTACCCAGCACAGAGCAGGCATAGTACACAGTGTGGGTGACTGGCTTAATCCTGTGAAGTTCTCCACACCACTGACTTTGCCCAGCAGGAGGCGATATACTCAAAGAATGTTCTAGAGATTCAAATTCTTCAATGCTCTCATGTTGGCTTTTGTCATGTGTAGAAAGGGTTGCTAACATAGTAGTGATGTTCTTTCTTTAATTCCTAAGAACCACACTGCAAAATAAAATAACTTAATGCTCTTACACACACAACCCACCTAAGGGAATCAATCAGCTGGTCTGTTTCAGGAGTTTACCTGTTCAGGATCATTTGTAAGCCACGGAGACTCCGCGGGTGAAAAGGTGCCCTGCTTTTCAATAGCCTACTATAGAACACGTTGAGAAGAGAGTAATATTCTTCAAGTGTCAACACTGGCTGTAATTCTTCGATATAAACGACCTGTATGCCGCCTAGCAGACTGCTGATTTGATCTTCTAAAAGCACCAGCCTCCTCTGTAGATCAAAATAACTTGGCAATCTTTCAAAAAGCTATAGGATTAGGGAAAGGGAAAGATATTTATTTTTATGTTACCATAATAACTCAACCTCAGCATCCCAATAAACAGCATTGATAATGTTTAAGAAGAAATTTATTTTTCTAGAAGGAAAATTAAAGTAGAAGAAAAAGATTTAACAGAATGCTGGAATATTTATATTCAAAACAAACCACTGTAGGTCTAGAGATTAGGTGACTAAATGGTATAATAAAGAAGGCTTTTAAAAATAAAGTATAGGTGTGTATTTCAACTCCACGTCCATTTCTTCAAAATTTACTTTGGGTCAACTAAGTTAATTAAAAGCAATAAATATTATTGAGCACCTACTGTGTTAAGCACTGTACTGGGTATTGTAAGAGTCTGCCCCTTTTGCCAGGGTCTCACAATTGGGGTGCAAGGAAAGAAAGCAAAGATTCAAATCTGGTGAACTCTAAGTGCCACATCAGGGTGTGTGGATACAAAGGCATTCAAGCACGGGTTTCCAAGGACGTCTGATCTGATCAGTCTTAAAGGTAAACAGGATTTAGGAAAGGTGGGTGTGAATGTGGTTTTAGTGTGAACATGATTTCTCCTTTCCGTAGTATAAACGTACAAGAGGATGATCACTAGGTCAAATGCTGAGCACGTTTACTTTCCTAAGAAAATGCCGCACTCTTTTCCCAGAGTGTCTCCACCATTTTACATTCCCAACAGCAAGGCTAAAGGATTCCGTTTTCTGCATCTTCAGAACCAGCATTTGGTGGTGGTGCTCTTTTTCATTCTGACCACTCTGGTGTGCAGTGATGTCTCATTACACTTATTGTTTTGCTTTTTTGTGGTGCTGGGGACTGAACCCAGGGCCAGTGCTCTAGCCCTGAGCTGCGTCCCTCATGCTCACTGTAAGTTTTGATGAACTTCCCTACTGGCTAATGACGAACATCTTATGTGCTTGTCATCTGTACATCCTCTTTGTTCTTTTCATTTCTTTTGCTCATTTTCTAGCTGGACTGGCTGTTTCTTGTTTTTATTGCTGGGTATTGAGAGTTCTTTATGTATTTTTAGATACAGAGTTTTATCAGATACATGGTTTGATTTGAACAGCTACTTGGGCAAAAAATATATGCAGATGGCAAAAAAACACATGAAAAGATGCTCACCGTCACTTGTCATTAGAGAAAGGAAAATTAAACTCATGAATAGTACCACATACCTATTAGAATATTTAAATTCAAAATTTGAAATTAAAATAAAAAGATGACTATCTTTAGGCATTTTCTTAAAAAAATTAAAGTACCTATGACATGCTCCAGCCATTCCACTCTAGGTATTTACCCAAGAGAGAAAAAATAGATGTCCCATATTTGTACACAATGCTTATAGCAGCTTTTTTGTAAAAGCTCCAAACAGACCAAACCCAAAGTCCAACAACAGGTGAATGGATTCACAAACAGTGATACAGTTACATTATGGCATAATACACAGAAATGAAAAGGAGTAGCTCTAAATATTTGTAACAATATGGAAGAATCTCAAAATAAATGAGCAAAGGAAGCTGGATGGAAAAAGTACATCTACTCTATGACTCCACTTATGTGAAACTCTAGAAAATATGAACTAATCTTCAGGGAAAGAATGCAGCCCAATGGTTGCTTAGGGAGGGAGTGGTGGGGTGTGGGGAGGGCTCAGAGGGTCACGAACATCCTTGTCAGGTGATGGACATGTAAGCCATCTCAACTGGGATGTTGGGCTCACTGGCATATCCACCTGACAAAAATAACTGGATTATATATAGTAAACATGTAGTTTACTGAATGTCAATTATACCTCAATAAATCTGTTAAAAACCCAACAACAGAATGCAGGCTTGTAGGCTGGGCTTCAGAAAAGACTACTTAACATTACCAGACACAAACTGCCTTGAAAATCAGTCTTCTCTCCTAAGTATGTGAACTACAGAATACTGAGCACCTGACTGGAAGACAGCTGGGGCCATGGTTTAAGGTTTGTTAGTACAGAGCAGGGGTGCACCTGGGAGGCGAGGTGGAGGATCACCTGGGCCCAGGAGATCGAGACCAGCCTGGGCAACATAATGAAACCCATTTCAAAAACAAAAAAAAAAAACGAATGAAATTCTGTTAATGCATGTCATAGCACTGTTCAAAACACAAGTAAAGGAGTGACGAGCCAAAGAGATTTTTTGCTTCCCGGTTCTTTCTTACCTTTGTCCAGTGGTGATGAACATCCATGGTTCCCAGCATAACATGGCCCACTGCACTCATGCCGGAGCGGTCTGTAAATATGATGGTACATCCTGGTGAGAAAACACAAACCCTGTGGTCATGGTCCAGAGATACTTCATTTTTTTTAGCCCTGTGCAAATAATCACTTAAATTTAGTGTATAAACTTGGGATTAAAATCAGGAGCAGCTTAAAGATTAATTTTATGCCTCTGCATAAAATGATCAGATGTAGAAGTTCAGCTCTGATAAAGTCACTGAATTTTCCGCTACAATTTATAGGTATTTACAGTAGCTAAATGATACTGTAAAAGAAAGTGTAAAATATTTACCTTTTGCTTTCTGAAGTGTTTCCAAGTTCTGTTGTGCTAGGCGTCCTAAACTGTGCAGCTGGCTACAGCGGTGGGCGATGCCCCAGCTCCTCTGCCACCTAGATCAACAGGGACACAGGTGCATTAGCAGTTGGCACCCCTGAGGGGAGCAAGCACTCACCCCAGATGACACACTCCTGAGAAAGCCAATGAATTTCTTTCTGAAGCAGGGACACAACAAGTTTTAATCCATCTCACATTACCAAAGGAGATTTTTTTTTTTTGGTATGGGGGATTGAACCCAGGGACACTTAACCACTGAGCCACATCCCCAGTTCCCCAGTTCCTTTTTTGTATTGTATTTAAAGACAGGGTCTCACTGGGTTGCTCAGGACCCCACTAACTTGCTGAGTGCTGGCTTTGAACTCACGATCTTCCTGCCTCAGCCTCCTGAGTTGCCGGGATTGAGATGATTTTTAAAGAAGCAACCAAGTGGAACATAAAAACGTTACCATCATTTTCAGGTATCCAAAGATTTAAAATAAGCAAATGTACTCCATTGTTTCTATTTTAAAATAAGAGCCTGGGGCTGAGGGTTTAGTTCTACAAAAGAACATGTACTTAGTGTATGAAAGGCTCTGAATTTAATCCCCTACACTGCTTCATGTACAAACAGAGAAACAACATGTATCCCATTTGTTTACAATAAAAATAAATTTTTTAAAAAAAGGATGAAATGGGGAAGACTGAAAAAAATCTTCTTCACATTGTACAATGATGATGATTTTGTTTCAGATTTAAGTTCTAATTAGAGATTAGAATTTTTTTTTCTCTCTAAAGAAAATGATTGCCTAGTGACACCACATAATCACTAATTTTATAAGCTAATATTAAGTCTCAGTGACAACATGGAACCTGAAATTGAAATAATGTCACAGGGATATATTCATGTAAATATAAAGAGCACTGATCTTAATTGGCACCAAAAATCCACCACTGGATTCTAATTCTGCAATTTATCAGCTTCATGACCTTGAACAAGTTGCTCTCAGCCTTCCTAAGGTTTTGTACAAAGTGAGGACATTTCCTACTTCATGGGTTGTATTCATCAAATGAGGTCATATATGTGAGAGAGTCAGGCATTCAAAACAGGCTTTCCAAAAACCTAAATGAATGAAATGTTCATTCTCATGAATGTCATTTCTCAATAATGAAATGTGTTTCTTTAAGCCTGTCTTTAAATACAAATAAAACTATGATATAATTTCAAAGAATTAACTGATTTTTTAAATTAGAAATTTAAATAATTTAATGTCAGTTACTTCTATTAATTAATAAATGGTCTTTCATATACACTGTTGAGAATTTAAAACTACGTCATTTTCACAATTTTTCCATTTGTTGGCATCTTGGCTAATTTTCCAGTAGGTGAAGTCCTTGTGACCACGGTCTTGATGTGTTTTGGTCTCCGAATGATTTTAAAATTCTTAAAAACTGAGAAACCCAAACAGCTTTTGTTTATGTGGGTTATATTTATTGATATTTGTGGTACAAATTAAAGCTAATAAATTTCTCTACAATATTGTAAAATAATGCTCATTTCTTTTTATGTTTAAGATATCCTTTCATTTTCCTAAAACCAGTTCACTTTGACAGATCTTTTAAAATTTACACTAGAAAGTTATTTTCATAAACTAATTTTTTTACCCTATAAGTTTATAAAAATGATCTTATAATTTTGTTTTTAGTTAAAAAAAAAAAAAAAAAAAAAAAAAAAGCCTATGTTACTAGACTGCTGTACTTTGGATCTTAGATAACCCCAAAAGGTCCATGTGTTAAAGGCTTGGTCCCCAGCTCTGGAGATGGTTAAAAAAATTTTTTTGCACCAGGAATTGAACCAAGGGACACTTAACCACTGAGCCACATCCCTGGCCCTTTTTATATTTTATTTAGAGACAGGGTCTTGCTAAGGTGCTTAGGACCTCGCTAAATTGCTGAGGCTGGTCTTGAACTTGCAATCCTCCTGCCTCAGTCTCCCAAGTTGCTGGGGTTACAGGCATAAGACACTGCACCCAGCAGGAGGTGGACTCTTTAAGAAGTGGGACTGAGTGGGAGGTCTTCAGCTCTCTGAGACCCCAGGATGGACAGTGAAACCTGCTCTTGCATTTTCCTTTCTTTTTTTTGCCTCTTGGCCATGAGGCAAGGATTTCTCCTCTACCATACGCTCCCCGTTATGGTGCTGCTTTGCTCCAGGTCAGAAGCAACAGACCAATCAATCGTGGACTGGAAACTCCAAAATTGTGAGTGAAAATAAACCTTTTCTCTTTACAGCTGATTTATCTCAGGTGTTATGGTGATGGAAAGCTACCACACAGACTGTGGAATTAGAAGAACCCCCATAATCAAAGCTTGACCTAAAAACTACTGATGTGATGGATTGATAAAAGAGCAGCCATGGGGCTGGGGCCATAGTTCAGAGGCAGAACACTTGCCTGGCACGTGTGAGGCACTGGGTTCGATCCTCAGCACCACGTAAACATGAAACAAATACAATAAAGGCACACTGTCCATCTACAACTACAAAAAAATTTTAAAAAAGAGCAGCTGTAAGCATGCAAACATCCAACACAATGTGAGTCTAAAAGCTGTGCTTTGAATTTTCTTATAAAATGATGTAAGCTATAAAAAAGGTGACATTATGGTGCCCAAATAGTCACTGGATTCGATATAAAAATACCGAAGATGAGGGTTGAAAACAATAAGCAGGTTACCATGAAAAGTAACAAAGACATTTTGTACATCAGAGTGAGTGACACTTCCAGGGTTCTAGTAACAGAAGTCCCAGGACAAGATCACCTGATCTCTTCCTTACTAAGAGCTGTTAAATCTAGTTTCAGAACAAATTTCTACTATGTCTATATAATTTCTAAGTTGATGAAAACCTATTTAAAAAGTTGTGCTATACATGACATGAAACCAAGAATATAACATCCATTTCCTCTCTCCTGCCCTCATTTTAGATTCAAATACCAATCATACACAATAAAAATTACTTTATGTATTACATGTATATGGAAGGATATTTTTCTTACAAACCCATCATTTAAAAAACTTTAAGCATTATGCCCAAAGTGCCATAAATTAAGCAATACTTTAAGAAATTAATAATAGTTTTCTTATACAGATGAACAACTGATTATGTTCATAAGAGGTCAACTGAAAAATATTTAACTATCAGAATAATTAAAGATATAAATATTTAGCTGCTGTCAAGCTTTACCAGTCAGTGATTTGTGTGTACTTTAATCTCTGAATTAGGTTTCCTTTTTAATTACCTAATATCTGAGAGTTGCAAGAGATTAGACAGGTCCTCTTTTAAGCGATCCAGCTCTTTTCTAAGGGGCAAACTATTCTTCAGCTTTTTAACAGCACTTTTCCCATTGTTATCTAACCAGGATCTAGAAAGAAAGAAAAAAGAGATACACGGTTTGCAATGCTAGTTATAAAGTAATCATTTCTGCCATGAAAAGACATGTGTTATCTTAAAGCAGCTCCAATGTTACACTGAGTTTTCAGTCAAACCTTTACTTCTAACAAGCCTATTCTTCTAGAGAAATATCTACTTCCAAAACAAGCTGCTTGGAGGACTGCCAGTACCTGTCAAGTCACATTCTAATTATGACAATTTCCTTTATATACCATAAAAAAATAAATTTCATTCACACCAAACCTGTCACTAGATTTCTGGAGATGGGATCATTTTTAATAAAGTAATTCTAAATCTTTCATTTAGGTTTGCTGCAGCATTCGGGAGTCTGTATTAGATCCTCATGTCAGCCACACACACTTGAGAGCAGAACTAATAATTAAACAGCAAGTGAGCAACTAATGTTATGGTAGGGTTCATAAGGTGTGAAGGTCAAACTCAAAGGACATATCCAGTGACACCAGTGACATTAGGAAGTGGTGCACCTTGATGAAGAAACTTGAAAATATTCATTTGTGGATTGTAGCCTGGTGGAATTCAATTTCTCCTCTTATTTTAAGCTTGGATTTCAGTACCCTGAGCTCTCAATGCATCTTTCCTCATTCCTCTATCCAAGTCCTTCCACTAGTCAGCCTTCCCAATTTAGTTCTTCACAAGGTCTCCCAAAACACCTGCTCCTCCCAGGTGGGTCTTCACTACCCTGGTGCTCATGTACACCTCCTTTCCTTTTCATCTAACTAACTGCTTAGTGTAAGTCTCAATTCAACTACAGCAGCTGTGCAATAAAATAGGCTTGGTAGAAAGATATTCTCTAATTCTTATTTCTTAAAATTTTTTCTTATGAGACTACTGAGGAAAATATATCAAAAAATGCTTTAAGAATTAGGAGGAGATGGCTTTGAGAAAGGAAGCTGAAAGGCAGCCTGTGTGGCCTTCCAGAGAACAGCACCGCCCACTGGAGACTTTCTCATTGGGTGCTCTGAGTATGGTGGCAAGGGTGTGCTTGTTGGTGCTCAGGGACTCTGACTTCCCAAGGGAAGTCTGGAGAAACGAAAGACCTGGGTAGAGCCCTGTGGGCTGAAGAGCGGCTGCAGGTGTGTGGATGTGGGTAGAATAGCAAGGTGACTCCAGGATGGAGTTTCAGAGTCCTTGATATAGTGGTGGGGTAGGGTCTAGGCATAGGTGTGCAAGAGAAAACTGCAGGAGAGGGAAAAAACAATCTAAAGAGTAAACAGACATGTCACAGACCCTGTGGAATCCATCAGCGACAGTCACATAATACAATCATGCTGCAGAACTCACAAGTCCATCTCAAAAACACCTGCCAAAGCCCTCAAACTTTCCTTCACAGTCACTTTAAAGGTTTAAGATGTTGTGATCTAAAGCATTTAGAAAAGTATTCAGTTTAGAATCAAACAACTCATTATGTATTTATCAAACAAACATCCTGAATATATGATATTGCATTGAGATGTGGATATAAGGAAATAAAGTTCCTGCTGTAAAGGAAGACATATCTAATAAGGAAAAAGAGATAAAATGAAAACAGAATAAGAAAACAGATTACCAGAATAGAGGAAGCAGCAATTAATTCTTCCTGGAAGGTTCTGAAGAACAAGTGATGTATGACCTGGAACCTAAGAGATGTATCTTGATTTTTTCAGGTAGATAACTAAAAGGGGAGGGCATGCCAATCATGCAAATATATAGAGACTATAAGACAAATCAATGTGCTCAGATTGTATGATGCCTGGATAGGGTCAGGAGATGAGACTGAAGAGATGGGGAAGGAGGAAGCAGACCATGGAGGTTCTTGCATGCCAGGATAAAGAACTGGGACCTCATCCTCCAGGAAAAGGTGTCTAACATTTTTTGACTCATGAATTTGCCATAGCAGTTAATGATACTTCCTTTAAGAATATTAGCAAACAACTTCTCACTTTTGGATGATGTATGATAAATAAGAAATTAAATAAAAATAATTTATATCACTATTATTAGAAATTGCATTACAATTTTCCAACCTTTCCTCACTTATTAATACATGTTATTCAATTTACTTTAAATAATGTAAGAGAAAGCATAATGAATGAATTATCAAATGACATACCATATTTGGTTTGGGGATCAAAATGTCTTAAAGTGTAGGTTGAAGGGCTGGGGGTGTAGCTCAGTGGTAGAGTGCTTGCCTAGTATGCACAAGGCCCTGGGTTCCTTCCCCAGTTCCGCCACAAAAAACAAAAAACAAAAAAAGTATATTGAAATATAATCTTTTAATTATGCATTCATGACTTTAGAATTCTTACTCTTAGTATATAAAAATCAACTAGTCTAATTTAATAATTTTGGTTAACAAATTTTAACTATTTGGGAGATAAAAATGAAAGCTCAATTCACAAAGACTGTTTTTCTAGCTCTGGCCACAGAAGATCAATAGTAATTAAGTATGTGGAGCACCCAGAGGCTGGTTTCTAAAAAACATTCCCTACTAAACAGAATCAAGACTTCTAGGAAAAATGGCTGAACCAAACAGTGGAGCAGGGACAGTTCAGATGTGTTTGGAACATCTCGATGTAATGGAGTATAAGGAATGATGGGGACATAGAAACCAGTGAAAAGGGATGATATTAAGGAACATTTGGCAACCAGGGAATTATTGTGATTCAGGCAAGAACTGTCAATGAGTTAGAGGGTAAATGCCTCTAGGGCAGCTGCCCTTCAGCCTTCCCTTCTGTTTTTCCAAATCAAATTTCAAGCTCATCAACTTCTATCCTACTCTGATGCTCTTCACTTTTTATCCTTCTTACTATCTCATTAATTCTGGACTAAAAATATCACTCCCAATCCCATGTTTTCATTTCAGGTTTATAGAAAAGAATCCAAACCATTAAAATTTAGGTTTAGGGAGGCAATTTATTCATTAGTTACACATATGGACAAATATCATGGCTGAACTCTTACACATGTGCCTCAGATGCACACCTGTCTCTCTTTCTGGACTGGTCTCTGCTATCTTCCAGTCTCCTCAAGCCTTATTTGGAATCTCGATGGAGAACAAGTGAGGAGTTCTGGAGTTAGTATAGATAATCCCCACGAAGCAGATACTATACCAGTGGATAATTAAGGCTCATTTCCTATACTGCAGCAAGTCAGAATCCCTTGGTAAACCAATGGGTGCTTTAGATACAGCCATAAAAACAGAATGTGATGGATCTTCATGGAGAACAGCTTTCTCAAAATACATTAATGGTGGTTTTGCAAATGAGACATGCCAAATGAGAGCAATATTTTGTATCTAGTTTTTATAATTAAAAACAGTTTTTCAAATAATCTATAAGATGACATTTTATAATGCCTCCTTGTATTTTTTTTAGTGTGTACACTATTAGTGAATTCTTCAAAAAAAAAAACAAAAGGAAATGTTCAACATGTAAAGAAGCTTAAAAATCTTTCTTAGTCTTAGGTATAGTATTTTTCCATCTACTAGGTGCAATTTGAATAGAATTTCAAAAACTTAAGATAATCTCTTACATATATTTGGAATCAAAAGACTAAAAAAATGAAATACAGTTGGAAATATTTTGGCAATGTTAAGAAACATAAAGTATCTTTTTCATAATGGTTACTGGAGTAATGATCTTGTTAGGATTTGTTTTCCTGAAAAATTAGACTTGAATTTTAAACATGAACTACAAATGGCAGTTTAGTTAAATACAAACTTTTACATACGTTAGGGTTGTTTCTATTCTTGAGACTTGTTCAAGGTCTTCATCAGGGTCCTTGAATCCAGTAAAGGAGTAGTAAGACCTGTCCCACTTGATGGGCCTGTCAGACATCCTTTTAGCTTCTTTGAGAGGCTGAGAATGCACATTAGTATTCATGCTTTGGATATGTTCAACAGATAAACTGCAGGAGTTGAGAATATACAATACTGTGCTTAGCAGATCTCTGGTGTGCAAAGTAAATTTGACTGCTCGAAATCCTAGAGAATATAATTCCCCCAAACAAATTAATACAGATGATTATTTGCTTTAGCTTAAATTTTTTTCATGCAACATTTATAAAATCAAAATCTTTTAGAACATTCCATAACTGATTAAAATTCATCCTATTGGTAAATCATCTGTGAATGGGAAACTACTGCCTCTCTCTAAAATTAAATAATGCTGCTTTTTCCTTCACAAATTCCTTTAACATCAGCTTCCTTTTCTAGTTTAGTGACTAAACCCATTCCCACCCAGGAAGGGGTTCAAAATATCTTCAATGCTGCCTGTGAATGTGGTCTCTGAACAGATAGGAAAGCTGCTATATGAGCAGATGTCCACCACAGTCTAGTACAGAGAGCGAGCATGTGAGCTCCTGTGGTGTGACAGTGGCTCAGGTGTGAAGGGTAGGCTGTCTAGTCTCTGTGGTTACAGAAACCACCTTGAATTTTCTCTATGAATGCAAGGGACTGTCCTCTTACTTGCCCATCCAACTAGCTAGTAACCTAGTATTTTTAGTAATGATTAAAAATTACCTAATTGTTGGGCTAGGAATGTAGCTTAGTGGGAAAGCATTTGCCTAGCATGTGCAAAGCCCTGGGATACATCTCTAGTACTGCAGGAAAAAAAAAAAAAAAAAAAAAAAAAAAAAAAAAAAAAAAACTATCTAATTGCTTAAAAGTTAGTGCTTTTACAGTCTGATTTTGGGTGAAGGTTGAAGAACTAAATTGTTAAGTTGTCAACAGGAAATCCACAGGGTTGTTTTCTTCCTTGGTCAACACTGGCTACTTCAGAAATGTTCAAGAGCTACACACACTATTTCCCTCATTGCAGAGTTCTCCTGGATAGTGCTGGTCTAAACCTTTTCTATGTGCTTGTGTAATATAATATGTATATATGTTATATATACATATGTGTGTGTGTACGCATGCTTACATGGTTTACATAGTTCATTTTTAATATATAAATGATGTCAACCTGGATATATTATTTTGAACTTGCCTTTGTCACTTAACGTTGGCCACCCTTTTACATCTGTATGTATATATCAGCCTCATTCTTTTTAGCAGCTACATACTCATCCACTTAATGACTATAGCATAATTTATTTAATATTTCCAATAGTGATGGACTTTTAAGTTGATTTTGGTTTTTCACCATTCCACACTAGACTGAAATGTATTTTCTTGTCTTTGCAACTGATGACACACACCAAAACTGAAATCATTCTCAGAGGTACATATTCTGTTTGCCAGACTTGTAAGAATACAGAACATGCAAACTAAGAATTTTAACCTGACCATTTGATAATTAAGTGAGAACTACAGGCAGGAAAGTTACTCTACTTAGTGAAGGAGGAAAGGAAAACTCATTACCTGCATTGGAGATGAGGAAGAAATAGTTCTTCCTTAAAATAGCTAAGTCAAGGAATAAATCTCATTTTCTCTCTTAATCTTTCAATTTATCATTTAATCCAATGAAGACTGCTACACACAGAGGACTGCCTGTATCACAGTAAGCATGTCTTTAATTGTGCAGTGAATAATACCTAATTATTTCAGTTTGCATCTGAAGACTGAGGCTAAGTGTTTTAAAATTTTTATTTGTTATTTTTAGTTATACATGACAGAATAGTATTTTGACATATTATACATACATGGGCAGTTAAGCATTTTTATTGGCAATACATATGAATTATTTCCTGGGCTTTCCATCCAACATTTTTGCCCATTTTTAATGATGATCTGCTGTGTTCTCTTTGATTTGTATGAACTCTTTATATATTACCAGTATCTTTTGGTCGTGTATGTTATGTGTTCTCCCATTCTTAATGTTTTTTAAGAACCTATTTTTGTTTAATAAATAGTTGAAAATTAACCATTAACTGAAAGTACAGGATTTTTGTCTTTATGTGGTCAGAGTTGGCCACTGTGATTTGTTTCAGCATTATCCACAGAAAGTTCTCAGTCAATCCTTTACATTTCAATAAAACTTATTTTAACAATAAACCTTATTTTATCATGGGCAACCAAAAAAATGTGGAACTGAAGAAATGACTAGGCCTTCAAGAATTTCAATGTCTTGATAATACATATGGTTCTTAAAATTTCCATGATGAAAAACCACTAGTAAATGTTTTATCTTACTACAATTTTAATTACCAATGAAAGCCTGATTAATGATTTTTAGTGTTCTAAGAAAAAAAATTGATTTTAATATTTTAATTGGATAAAAATGTGAAAGAAAAATGTTTAAAAGCTTTGTCAAAGTGCCAAATTGTGTCATAAAGGCAAAGGCAAAAATGAGTTATAGCAATATTTTTAAAGAAGAATCAATAGACAGTATGGTTTAAAAATCACACCTCTGGACTAGGAATAAGGGAACATTAGTTCTAGTATCAGCTCTGCCCCTAATTTGCTGTGTGGAGCAAAGTTTCATTCTAGGCTTTCAATTTCAGCTTATTCTTTAACTCATGTACATTCAATATTTAAGCTAGTGGTGGTAGGGGAAGTAGTTGCTGTAGACCTGAGTGTGACTCCCCTGAATACATAAAAATAGACTGAAGATACTATTTTTATTTATTTTATTTATTTATTTATTTATTTTTGTGGTGCTGGGGATATGAACCCAGGGCCTGTGCTTGCGAGGCAAGCACTTTACCAACTGAGCTATCTCCCCAGCCCCATATTTTTATTTTAAGAACTATAAAAAGTGCAATTTGCTTCTATAAATTTCATACGTTTTCTTGAAACCTAAGAATACTGATCATTATTAGTATGATGTTTCTTCAATTCCTAGCGTATTTTTTTTTTTTTTCTCCTGGTACAGGGGACTGAACTCAAGGTGATCTACCTTTGAGTCCTTTTTATTTTTTATTTTGAAACAGGGTCTTGCTGAGGTTGGGCTCAAACTGTCAATCCTCCTGCCTCAGCCTCTCAAGCAGCTGGGATTACAGGTGTGTGCCACTGAACCTGGACGATTCCTAGACTAATCTTGATGCTGACTAATAGGAACACAAAAATTTGACTGCTTTGTTTGAAACTAGCAAAAATATGTCTCTCAAAGACATATGAGAGTCTCTCATGGCTAAGAATGGCATATTTACAATGGTTTAAACAAATAATGATTATTTATACTTTCAAACAGAATTGTATCACTCAGAATGATAAAGTTACTATCTATTATTATTCACAGCATTCTTCAGCACAGCTGTTCCTTTACAAAAGGGCTATGGGTTGATTTTTTCTCCCTGGGTAATGAAGAATAAGGGGTGATTTTAAATAAAACTCTAAAAATCAGAGGTAGATGGAGAACTGTCAAGAAAAGGAATTTGTGATTCTTGATCTCTCATATTCATCACGGGAGAAGAAAAGATTGAAGAAAATACAGCATGAAATGCTGGTCCCTGAAGAGGCCAGGTGGGAAGCCATCATCAGCACTAACTCTACTCAGAACTCATTTTTAAATGGAGCCCTTCCCTTTTCACCACAGGTCCTGGGCACCTCATGAGCATTAAGCAGAAGTGAGGGATCTCTAGGGTTAGTGGTCTCTACACAGCACTCTGGGGTCTTCGCCTTGATCAAAAACACCCTGAAGTTAAGTTAAAGTCATGCAGTTCGTCACTGGCAGAGTTAGAAACAGATTCTAGTCTCAAAAGACTTACTAAATTCTGAGTTGTATCACAGTTTGTTTAAAAAAAAATTATAGTGTATTTTCTAATTGTTTTATCCTTTACTCACAAAGACCTCTCAGTAAATCTTCAAATAGCTTTAAGGTTATTCTTAAAAAAAAAAGGTTATTCCCTCAAGGATCTCCAAAGAAGACAGATATTATTAGCTATATATACTTGGAGAAAGGATAGACCTTTAAAGCTCTTTACCTAAATATCTGCCCCAGTGAAGAATTACTAATCACAACTAAAACCCTGACAAAACGTACCGGGAAGAAGGCTGTGTTATGGTTGGTTAGATTTTTAAAACGGCATGAGGTGGGAATTCAGAGACCTGAACTCAAGGTCACATACTATCTCTGGGGTCTTAGGAAAGTCACTGAACATTACTAAATTACAACTGGGCAAGTACTATCAACCTCTTAGAGTACTGTGGGCACTAAATGAGAGAATGAAAGCTGTAGTTTTTAGAAGTGTAAATTGTTACAGACATGCTTAACACTTAAGACAACACTGAAACAAGGAGACAAAATAGGTACTTTAGTTTTACAGACAAGATAGTTTAAAAAAACACAAAAAATGGCTTATCTAAAGACATGCAGTTAGGAATAGAATCTAACTCTAGAAAAACAATCAATTAAGTGATATTGTTTTTCAGTGACCAAGGCTTCAATCCAAAGGTATTCTGGGCAAGGTCAAAATTAATGAATGTATGTAACATGCAGCTTGCAAGGGACACACTAGAAATAAGACCACGTACCGGGAGAACTAAAGGGTTCCTGGCCATCAGAGGGGTTCTGGTCTGTTTCTCTTACATAAAATGTAAGTGGAGTTGGTTTCAAAGACTTGAAGCCTGGTTTCTGGAGGTTTTCTAAGTAGACACTTAATCTCTTAAGAGAATTTTCATTGATTTCCTGGAAAAAAATATGAATGGCATTTACACACAAAATAGAAAAAGACACAAGAGAAACCGTATCTAACCTTTTAAACACTATTGAGGGCATTTAATAATCTAGTACAAAAAATTGGGATTTTTTTTCTTTTTCTTTGTGCGATGCTGGGGATTGAACCCAGAACCTTGAACATGCTGGGTAAGTGCTCTACCACTAAGCCACATTCCCAGCCCTAAAGAGCTATTATTTAGTAGAGTACTAGGGAATTACGATGAAGACAAAAGTGATATAGAAGATATCTAGGAACTGCTATGGAGTGATTTCAAGCATATATTGTTATGTGAAGAGAAGAGATGTGCTTTAGTGAAGGAACAGCTCTACATAAGAATGGCATAAGTAATTGTGCTTCTTGTTACTCTAAGCCTCTTCTCAGGCACAGAGTGTGATTTGAAATTAGAAATAATCATTGTTTATTTTCATATGTTGAATTTATCATAATATGTTCTTCACTATGTGAGTCCATAAGCAAGTCAGGTACATTTTCTGCTGGTGTGATGAAATCTTCCTAATTATTTTTGATACATGTTTCTATTTGTTGCCAAGAAGAAACAAAGGGAGACTAATCCTGAAATCAACAAAAATGACACTCTACAGGGAGTGAACAGAAATGGAATAAAGGAGATGGGAATGGAGGCAAGACTTTTCAGTGAGCTCTATATTTAGTTTTGACTTTCAAAACTTATAAATGTTTTACATAGTTTAAAATTAAAAAGGATTTAAAATAACAACTCTGCATCAGTGTGAGATCCTGGACCTTGAGCCTGATGTTATGACCAGGTGAGACTTGGGTCTGATTCCCTTAGAGGGACAAGTGGGTCCTGTAAGAGAGGGAAGGCTGGGCGAGTGTGTGAGGACAAGTGAGTGAACTGCTTGCATCAAGCTTGCATTTCAGTGAGGGGAGAAAAAAAACAATAAACTTGACAAATAAGGACACAGGATACCTGGAAAAGAAAAAACTAAAAACAGAAAAAGCACTGCAGTGTAAGGAGGAAAAGGACTGCAGGAGGCAATGTGGGGTAGCAATTTTAAATCGTCTGGGAGAGCCTCACTGAAAGGTGATGTTTCAGTGAGAAGTAGAGGGCAAGCCATATCTGAGACATACTGAGGAAGGATGCTCCAGGCAGAGGGAGCAGCTCATGCAAAGGCTTGGCACAGAGAAGGCACTCAAAAATACAAGGTGGAAGAGTGAGAAAGCAAATTCAGAAGAACAATTAAACTCCAGGCACAATTTCAGGGTGCTCTAGATCATACTCAGGTTTGGTGATTTGCTAAACCGATTTGCAGAACTCAGAAGAGTACTTACGCTCATGACTATGGTTATTACAGAGTAGGATGGCAGATTAAATAAAATCGGCCAGGGAAAAGGAACATAGAGCAGAGTCCAGGAGAGGCCAAGGGCAAGTTCCCAGGTATTTTTTCACAGTGGAGACAAGATTCACAGATGATGCTTAATCCCCCAGCAGTGATACACAGGAAAAACGAGAAGCGCTGCCCATCAGGGAAGCTCTTTCAAGCCTTGGTATCCAGCATTTAACTGGGGGCTGGTCATATAGTTATGTGGTACCCACATTACTCACTTTGGTTACTGAATCTTTAGCAGACCCCAGTGGTCAAAGTGATACTGTGACCCAGGGCCACAGAGGAGGAAAACATGACTCACACTTTAGCATAAACTATGTGGCATGGCTGACAGTTTCTGTCAGATGGTCTTATCCTACAGTCTACTCTCATCAGGCAGGACATTCCAAGGGCTCAAGGTTCATCTTCTAGCACTAAAGCCAGGTCTCTGGGGTGTGCAGGGCTTAAGCAACTCAAGTTCACTGAATTAATCCTGTATAGCACACAGAGGCTGAGATTTAAAGATACATTGGAGATGACACTCAACCAATATTAGGTTCATTTTTTTCCCCCAGGTTTAGAAACTAAATTATTAAAAATTCCCCAAGGTAACAAGTATCTTTCTGTTCATTAAATTTACTAACTACTTTGAAAGATTGTGACTTTGTGTGGTCAACATATGCTGGAAATAGCAATAAAGATATTTTCCTAAAGCAAAGAAGTAAAACTGATATTCCACAGTGGAAAACTGATTTTCCACTGTAGGTATCAAAAGAGAAAAAAAAAAAAAAAAAAACCAAAAGTATTAATTTTCAAGAGTTTAAGTTCCTTTTCACGTTAAATCAGGATAAATTAATGAAGATGAAAGGAACCAATGAAATAATTCCAAAGCATTTCACTTTGTAATCCTATTACCTAATGTTAAAAAATTGACTGTCCTAAGTTTATCATATGTTATTTTTCCTTATCCATTTGCATATGTTAATGGATATTGTAAGAAGGTGGTCCTAAAGCAAAATTATTAGGGTATGGCAAAATATTTCTTATAACATCCTTATAAACAGGATTGACAATTGTGTTTTATTTTAGATCCCCAATTTTACTCCAAAAACTGGTACAGAAAACATGACTACAAATACTCCAGAGATTACATGGCAACTTTATGGCCTGTATAGAACAATGACAGTTTTCATAAAAAAATCATTATGTTTCCAAATCCCAGCATTTAATTTTTATTAGTTTGAATTACTAATTTGTTAGTATTTTCTATATTTCAAATTAGATCAAAACACTAATTATATCACCATGACAGAAAAATCCAAATTTATAGAACTCTCTATATTATCAGAGTTAATAAACAAATATATCAGAGGTTAATAAAACAAATATAGACAACAGGTTAAAAAATAAATAAAGGTTTACCCTTTCTCGGGGGTGCTGTCCAAAGAAATCTGGATGAACTGCAAAATAGAAAGGCCTCAAGGCATTGACGGCTTCTGCTCCTGATAAAGCTCTGGAGTAGTGGAACCAATGAGGGAGAATCTTCTCTAGACAGAACCTTTTAAAAAGATGTGGCCTAATTACTTTGAGCACAGACTCACATCCCCAACATGGGCATCAACAGTCAAGTGACTGCGTGGGAAATATCAGAGAACCAAGATAGAAACCTTGTGGTTTTCTGAAATCTATTAGGTTTCTGAAACAGTGGTTATAAATTCCTCTGATTTGATATGAGAAAATATTAAATAATAAAATTTCACTAGTCTAATTTGAAATATTAATTGGTTCATGGCAAATGATAATTTTCTTCCTCAGGAGAAAAAAAAAAAAAAACCTCAATATCCAATAGTGCAATTTCTTCATAATGAAAATATTTTGAGAATTATAAAGTTTATAAAGAGAGGGAAGATGTCTTTTAGTTAATTTTTTTATTACTAGCATGCTAATAACATTATTCTAGTTGAGTAACTTAACATTCTAATTCTGAAATCTTGGCATAATTCGCCAGGAGGTATGGTACCCATTCCCCACAGAACTCTCCCTCTTATAGTCTCATTACAAAGAGTCATTTCTGCAGGGTGCATGCCTCTGATCCTACCTATCTGGGAGGCTGAGGCAGGAGGATTGCCAAGTTTGAGGTCAGCCTGGGAAATCCTGTCTCAAAAAAATAAAAAGGGCTGGGGATGTAGCTCAGTGGTAGAACAGCACTAGGGCCAATTCCCAGTACCATGAAATAAATAGTAATTTCTTCTTCTAAACTCTAAGGAAAAAAAAAAACAAAAAAACAAAAAAACCTATGTTCTCCATAGTTGAAACATAATACCATAAAGTGACTGTGCTAAAGAGAAAGGTGATCTTAAACTTTTCACACAAATATTCTGGAAGACAGTATTCTTTTTCACCTTCTGCTCTGAATGGACTCAAGGAGCACTCGGCTGTTCATGTGAACTTTCTTTTCCTTTTTTCCTTCCACCATAACAAAATAGCCTTAAAATTTGAAATTAACCAACTTCATAACTTCATAACTTCCACCCTTCTCCCCAATGTTAACTATAAATTAGACCATGAAGCTTACCTCCTCCAAGGTCTCAGGTGGCAGAACATTTCTGAATATATATGTATGTCAACTTCCAGGCATCCATTAACTGCTTGAAAAGTTAAGCAGAAGCCACAAATGAACAAATGGAATTTGCAATTAAAAATACATTGTCATTTATATTACCACCCCCCAAAATGAAATATTTAGGTTAGTCTAATAAAATATGTAAAAAATTATACAAGGAAAACCATAAAACTCTGATAAAAGAAATCAAAGAAATAAATAAAGGGAGAGACATCACATGTTCACGAAGAAGAGGACTTAAGGCATCAGATATTTTCGATTTGGTCTATAGATTCAATGCAATCCCAATCAACATATCACAAAGTTTGATTTTATGGATATAGAGAAATGGAATCTAAAGTTTATGTGAAGAGCGGAAGATTCGGAATCACCAACTCAAAGGTGAAGGAGAATAAAGACTGACACTACCTGACTTCAAGACTTACTCTAAAGATACAATAATTAAGACAGTGTGGTACTGGCAAAATAACAAACTGATCCATAGAATAGAAAAGAGCTTCAAAATAGATCCATGTAAATATGGGTCAACTGATTTCTCAAAGGAAACGAGGCAATAGAGCAAAGAGCAAATACAATAGAGCAAAGAGTCTTTTCAATAAAAGATATTGGAACAACTGGATCCATATGCGAAAGAGTAACCTAGACACAGAACTTACATCCCTCACAAAAACTGACTTAAAATGCATCATGAACTTAAATATAAAATGCAAAACTATGAAATTCCCAGAAGAATTCACAGGAGAAAGTCTAGATAACCTTGAATATGGATATGATTTTTTTTGTTGTTTTTAGGTAGAATACCAAAGGTATTACCCATGAAAGAAATAACTGATAAGCTGAACATCATTAAAATGTAAAACTTCTGCTCCATGAAAGCAAGTCGAGAGAAGATGAGCCATATGCTTGAAGTATCACATAGAAAAGATGTATCTGATAATGGATTGTTATCCGAAATATACAAAGAACACCTAAAATTCAACAATAAGAAAATAACCCAATTAAAAAATGGACAAAAACCTCGACAGACACTTCAAGAAGATATACCAATGGCAAACAATCATATGAAAAGAGGTCTAACATAACATGACATCAGGGAACTGGAAATTAAAGCAAGAATGAGATATCACCACACACCTAATTAAATGACCAAAATCTATGACAACACCAGTGCTCGCAAGGACATGGAGCTACAGGGGCTCTCATTCACAGTTGCACACTCACCAGTGGTGGGACTGCAAAATAGTACAGCTTGCCAGTTTTTTAACAAAACTAATCATACTCTTACCATCCCACCCAACCATTATATTCCTTGGTATTTATCCAAATGAACTAAAAACTCATGTCTACACAAAATTCCACACAGATATTGATAGTGGTTTTATCCAAAAATTGGAAGCAACAAGTATGTCCTTTAAATAGGTAAATGGATAAACTATGGTACATTCAGACAATGGAATGTTATTCAGGCTAAAAAGAAAGATGGTATTAAAACACGTAAAGACATGGATGAAACTTAACTGTGTATTAGTAAGTGTTAAAAAAAAAAAAACCCAAATTGAAAAGGCTATGTATGATTCCAACTCTATGATATTCCAGAAAAGGCAAAAGGATGGAGACAACAGAAAGACCAGTGGTTGCCAGGAGCCAGAGTTAGGGAGGATTTTTAGTGTGGTGAACTTATTCTGTATGATACTACAATGGTAGAAACTCGTCATTACACATTTGTCAAAATCCTTCGTAGGTACAGCACCAAAAGTGAATCCTAAAGTATGGACTTAGGGTGATAATCATGTGTTGGTGAAAGTTCACTGATTACAACAAATGTGGGACTTGGGCAGTGAAGGAGGTTATGCAATTCTTGGGACAGGGGATAAGGGGAAACTTTTTACTTTCTGCTTAATTCTGCTGTGAACCAAATTTGCTTGAAAAGCCCAAATTTCTAAACAACTCAAAAGCTGCATTTAGGCCCATAACTGCAACAATGCAGTCTGGTTTTAACTGTTGAGTGTTATCTCAGAAGTTTATGAAATCACCAGGGGCTTTCTACCATTGAAAAGAAAGCTTCTGTGACATACAAAATTCTTACAGAAAAAAGTGAAACCACCCCCCAGCAGTTACCTCTTTGGGCTTCAGCAGCAATGTCAGCACTGGGGGTATAGCTCAGCATGGAGCATTTGCCTAGTACGTGAAGGCCTGGGTTCCATCCCTAGCACAAGGGGTGGGGGCACAGATGTCTTGTGGTTTCGAGTAATTCTACATTTTCCATTATATTGAACAATAAGGGAAGCTGCTAGTGTATATAAAAAAGCTGGATGTTTCCAAGTCTTAAAAAAAATAATTACTAAGGCTATTCCTAGATTAAAATTTTAGTTTTGATGAAACTGGTCTACCCTAGGTTTAATGATTTTCTTAGAGGTGTGTAACGTCCCCCCCTAAGCCCTCTAATGCATTATCTCTCAGGATGTGAGGCTTTCCAGGAATGTACATGTGACTGTATGCCGCAAGCACTTGTATATTATACAGTGGTACTCCAAACTGCCCTTTAATTCTGAATTTAAAATTTCTATTAACTGAGTTAACACAATGCTATAGTCTATCAGACAGGAGTGTAGTTTAGTCAGTGAAATTAGTGAATATCTTAATGACTTCTGTCTTTATGTAAATGAAAAAAATTACAATTCTACTTCCAGCAAGAAAGAACAAGTATAAAACAAGAGATTAACAGATATATGTATCATGCTTTTACCTGATGCTCACTAGACTGAAGTCATTTGGGTTATATATTTAAGAAAAACATGGTTGGAAAGACACAGACAAAATACTATAAAGTCATTAGAGATTTTAAGAAAGGAAATATTTAATTTAAAACATTATGATTATGGTTTAGCACTCTGGATAAGGAATTCCACATCTAACTTTTTGTACATGTTTTTAAGCGTACATAAGTTAACAATTTCAGCATATTTTGCAAGTATATGCATTGATTGCTTTTGTTCTGAGCTTTTTATCCTAAATTTTTTTTTCTATATTTGCATAGCATACAGCCGAGGAAGATTGAGATAGTGTTTTCCTCCACAACGAAGGGACAGATCTACTTGCTACCCAGTATAATAAAGATAATGTCTCCTCCAGTGAAGGTTGAGTAGGTTTGCTAGTAAGTTTGGAATTCCTGGTTTTCTCCGCGTGCCACAGCCACCTGCAGATCTTTTCTAGGTGGTGGAGGGCAGCTGCCCCTGAGGCCGCTGCTGCAGAAGCCTGGAGGTGTATTCTCCAGGTGCCCAGGCTGCCCACATAACTGCAGATGCTGCCACTGCAGTGACAGCTGCCACTTGGAGTCTTCTCTGGGGGCCGGGACCCAGCAGCCCCTGAGGCCTCTGCCACGGATACCCAGAGGCCTTTCCTCCGGATGCTGCTGTTGATGTTGTGGCAGTTGCCCATCCCCTGGAGGTATGCTGGCCTCCATGCCTTGAACGTCTGGCTGCCATCTACTGCTGATACCACTGCTGCTCCCCAGAGGTCACCTGGAGGACTCTTCTCTGGGTGCTGTTGTAGCTGCCGTCACTGCTGCGCCACCTATGTCTGCAGCTGCTGCTGATCCCCTGACACCAACTCCTGCTCCTACCACTTCCACCACTGCCCAGAGGTTCACTGAAAGGGAGACTCCAGGTTTGGTTGCAGGTGGCCACATACATTTTGAGACGCCAGCCAGAGCCTGAGGTTTGTCTGGAGTGCTGGTGGGTTTGTTGCCACTCCATCTTGGGGCACCGGCCAGGACCTGGAGGTTCAGTGTCCGGGTACCTACGGGTTTGGCTGCAACTGGGGTCTTCCTTCTGGGACTGCAGGTTGACGCCATCTAGTTACTGTCTCTCAGGATTACACTCTTTCCAAATTCCAGTGGCACCGAGATCTTGGGATTGCAACATGGCTGAACCCAGGGCATCTGAGGCCCAGAGTGGAGACATAGTAACTGGGTCTGCCAGGGTCAGTCTGGACCAGTCTTGTGGGAAGTCAGAGACAGGGCTGGGAAGCTTTTGGATGCTAGCAGAGGTAGTTACTCAATTTTCCACCGAGATTTATTTTATTTTTTGGGGTGCTGGGGATTGAACCCAGGGCCTTGTGCTTACAAGGCAAGCACTCTACTGACTGAGCTATCTCCCCAGCCCAGAGGTTTATTTTTATTTTAATTTTTTTCCTCTGGCATCTCTCTCCACCATATTTGGAGCAGGGTGTTTTTTGTGCATCAGTTTGTTGAAGACAGTGATAATATGCAGGGTGTTTTGTAGTTCTGCTGTATGTTCTGTATAGTCTTATATTTTTAATTTTTCCCCTTCTCTTTATATGTATCCTCCCTTTTGCTTGTCTGTCTTCCTAGACTTCCTTTGTACTTTTTCACCACCTGACAGCCAATCTCTGTTGGTTCCTCTTCCACTCTTTACGTGGATTTTTACTTCTGGCTTCTCTCTTTCTCCCTTATGAACACCATGTCCTGCACTGTTTCTGTTTTTTATTTTTCCACTATTTGAGATTGTAAATCTGTTTGGCAAGTTTTCTGTTTTTATTGTGGACAGTGATTGAACTCGTCATTGCTGTTAATAGTGAGAGGACACTGGACACCTTGCTGAGAGCTATTAGATTTGAGGCTGTATGTTGTTTGCACTGGGTATTGTTGGTACTGATCTCCCTCTTTAAGGTGGGACACTGGAACTCTTCAGTGACAATATAGGTCTACAGGGTAGAATCATATTGCCTCAGATTCATACAGCTAGATGGGAAAACACACAAGCAATATGAAAAAACAAGGGAACAAAATGCCACGAACAAACCAAGATGCCCCAATAAGAGAAGCTACTGACAACACAATAGAAGAAATGTCCAGGAAGGAGTTTAGAATGCACATAATTAATCAGATCTGCAAAGTAAAGGATGGTATAGAGTCAAATCAATGAGAAAATACAGGAAGTGAAAGATCACTTCAATAAAGAATTAGAGATTGTTGGGAAAAAACCAAGCAGAAATCCTCGAAAGGAAGGAATCAATAAATCAAATTATAAATTCAATGGAAAGCATCACTACCAGACTAGACCATTTGGAAGACAGAACCTCAGACAAGACGATGAACACAGATGCAAAAAGTCTCAAAATCCTGGCACCTTGCATACAGAAACATATTAAAAGGACAGTGCACCTCGATCAAGTGGGGATCATCCCAGGGATGCAGGATTGGTTCAACATACACAAATCAAAAAATGTAATTCATCATATCAACAGACTTAAAAACAAGAATCATATGATAATCTCAATAGATGCAGAAAAAGCATCTGACAAAATACAGCACTGCTTCATGTTCAAAACACTAGAAAAACTAGGAATAGCAGGAACATACCTCAACATCATAAGTCACATATGCTAAACCCAAGGCCAACATAATTCTAAACAAGAAAAATTTGGAAGCATTCCCTCTAAAAACTGAAACAAGACAAGGATGCCTTCTTTCACCACTTTTATTCAACATTGTCCTTGAAACTTTAGCCAGAGCAATTAGAAGAAAGAAATTAAAGGTATAAATAGGTAAAGAAGAACTCAAACTATCACTATTTGCAGATGATATGATTCTATATTTGGAAGACCCAAAAAATTCTTCTAGAACAAATAAATGAATTCAGCAAAGTGGCAGGATATAAAATCAACAGCCATAAATCAAAACAGACATGTAGACCAACAGTACAGAATAGAAGATATTGAGACAAACTCACAGAAATACAGGTATCTCATATAAGACAAAGGTGCCAAAAACATTCACTGGAGAAAAGATATCCTATTCAACAAGTGGTGCTGGGAGAAATGGAAAGCGGCATGTAACAAAATGACATTAACCCCTTATCTCTCACCCTGCATGAAACTCAACTCACTGTGGATCAAAGCCATGCACTAGAAGAGAAACCCTGCAACTACTAGAAGAAAAAGTAGGCCCAAATCTTTACCATGTCGGCCTAGGACCTGACTTCCTTAACAAGACCCCTAAAGCACAAGAAATTAAATCAAGAGTCAATAAATGGGATGGATTCAAGCTAAAAAGCTTCTTTTCAGCAAAAGACACTAACAATAATGTGAAGAGAGAGCCTAGAGTGTGGGAGAAAATCTTTACTACATGCACCACAGATAAAGCATTAATCTCTAGGATGTATAAAGAACTCAAACTTAACACCAAAAAACCCAAATAACCCAATCAATAAATGGTCTAAAGAACTGAACAGACACTTCACAGAAGAAGATATACAATTGACCAAACATATGAAAAAATGTTCATCATCTCTTGCAATTAGAGAAATGCAAATCAAAACTACCCTAAGATTTCATCTCAGATCAATCAGAATGGCAATTATCAAGAACACAAGGAACAATAAATGTTGGCGAGGATGTGGGGGAAGAAGGTACAATCATACGTTGCTGGTGGGAGTGCAAATTGGTGCAAACATTATGGAAAGCAGTATGGAGATTCCTCAGAAAACTTGGAAAGGAACCACAATTTGACCCAGTTATCCCACTCCTCGGTTTATACCCAAAGGACTTCACATCGACATGCTACAGTGACACAGTCACATCAATGTTTATAGCAGCTTAATTCACAATAGCTAAACTATGGAACCAACCTGGGTGCCCTTCAACAGATGAATGGATAAAGAAAGTGAGATATATATATATATATCTCATATATATATATCTCATATATATATAAAATGGAATATTATTCAGCTTTAAAGAAGAATGAAATTTTGGCATTTGCAGGTAGATGGATGGAGTTAGAGAATATCACGCTAAGTGAAATAAGTCAACCCACCCCCCCCAAAAAAGGCTGAATGTTTTCTCTGATATGCGGAAGCTAATTCACAATAAGTGGGGGATAAAGAAGAATAGAGTTACTTTATATTAGGTAGAGGGGAGTAAAGGGAGGGGGAGGGAAATAGGGGAGGGAGATAGGGGAAGGAATGACAGAGTAAAACAGACATTATTACCTCATTACATGTATGACTGCATGACCGATGTGATCCTGCAATGTGTATAATCAGAAAAATGAGAGATTACTCCATTTATGTATGATCAAAATGTATAAATACATTCTACTGTCACGTACAACTAATTAGAACAAATAAAATTTTAAAAATTGTAAAAACCAATTTCACAGACTTTATTAAGCTTAGGTAAGATAATATACATAAGTGGTTCACAACATTTGGCAAGCAAAAAATGCAACTATCAGTATTATATGATTAAGGGTATATAAAAATTACATGTTTTTTTTTTTTTTTCCCCAGTGTAGGGCTTATATATTCATAGAACATGTAGTTAACTATATTTTTTCTGAAGAAAATTCTGGGACTAGAAAACTCCTAGAATTATCACAATCAGTGAGCATTGTCTGAAAATCTTAAAATGTACAATGCAGTAGGTAATTATGCTAAGACTGAAGTAAGAAAGTACAAATGACTGACTTAAACCTAACAAACTTTTCTCTAGGAAAAATTATTCTGACTCCATCAGAATAAACATGGCTAACTGTTTATTTTTACTATTTCAAGACAAAGTTAGTACCTGCTTAGTAATAAAACATTCATTTTGATAGAAATAGTATTTTTTTTTTCTCTTCAAAGAAAACTGATGTGGGTATAATAATGTTGTGGTATGAGAATTGCCTCTTTATAAATAATGATTTTTTTTTAAATGATGTTCCTTAGAGGACAGTGGAACAGTGAGAGGGAATGTGACTTTTGCTGCTTTCAGCAATTCTCCCCTTTCACAAGTTCCTTCCTATAGAAATATGAAATCGATCATATTGAGAAAGGTAAGAATTGTATATGTGTGTGTGTGTGTATGTGCATATTTGTATACACACACATATATATACACACACACACATACAGACACACACATAGAGATTCAGTTAGTAATTCTGACATCTACTTAAACTATTGTTCTAAGATAAACATTTTCTACACAAATCATGGGGAAGAATTAAAAGTATATTTTCTGGTTCTTTTTAACAACTGGAATGGAAATGGATGTTTCCCCTTGGAGACCTACAAGTGGGAAATATCTATAAAGTGTTTCCTGTAAGCTCTCCTTTAAGCTTTGAAGACTAAGCGACAGGGAAGGTGTGATCTGATCTGACTCCAATTTTGGAAAAGAGAAAGGGCTAAAGGAAGAGAAAAACATTTTTAAGGGCCAAGGTCTCAAAGCAAAAATAGCATCACTAGGAACTTGTCAGAAATGCAGATTAGAGCCCACCCAGCTCTGCAGAACCAGAGACTGGGTGGTATCCAGAGATCTGTGTCAGGACACACTCCCAAGGGACTCTGATGCATGTTCAGTCTGACAACTGTTGCTTTAGGTTCTCAGAGGATTCTGAGGAGCCTGTTAGAAACCTTTTAAGCTTTAATTCATTAAAAATACCTAATACAAACACAGGGAAAGATCTCCAGATGCACAATCACATGCCAAAAGTCAAATAATTTTAAATTTTTCTTGAACTAGTTTCTTGTTCCCTGTATAGCTTATGTACTTTTGAGATTCTGAAAAAGAAAACTCTAAGTGGAGACAATGGAAGAGTCCAGCAGGCAGGCAGGCATGGCTGCTTGCCTTTATGTTTGGGCTACTCCTCAAACTTGCAAACTAAGAACCCAATTGTATCACTTTAGGCATAAACAAGCAGGCCCTAGGAAAACAAAATCAGAAGAGGTCTGATGATTGAAACACCAACCTTTTAATTTACTTTGAGAGACATAACTGCCAAGAATGGTAGAAGACTCAGAGCTAATGTTTTTCTCTAAGAGGAACAGCTACACAGAAAGATAACACTGCAAGAGTGGAGTTGGGTGCTCTCCTACACTAGTGACGTGAGCTTGGGGCATTCACATCAGGTGCAGGCTTCCTGTCTTCAAACTCTTAATTTAAGTGGTTCCTGTCCATATTCCACTTAACCCGCTAGCCTTCCATTTGGAAAAGGCCTTAGGCATGCTACAAAATAATGAAAGAAGTTAGGTTGTCTTATCGGACTTGGGAGGCATTCTGGGTCCAAGAGGCACCCACTCAAGGCTTATATGCCAAATTCTGTGTAAAGTTCTGGGAATGGGGGGCATGGGGATCAAGACAGGGCTGGGGTTGTGGCTCAGAGGCAGAGCACATGCCTGGCATGTGTGAGGCAGTGGGTTTGATCCTCAGCATCACATAAAAAATGTGTTCATCTACAACTGAAATAAACAAAACTAAAAAGCAAAAAGAATTCCACTTCTCAAAAATCTTAGAGTCTAGGAGAAGGAAAAATGCAAGAACAGACATACAGGAAGATAATTATAAAACAATGCAGTAAATGTAATGATACAGACATGCACAGAATAAAATAGGAAACTCAGGTCTACACCTAGGGGGAGGGGCACTCTGGAAGGTCTTTCAGGGAGATGGTGTCCTCCCTGGATGGGGACTGGAGATGGGAAACAAGACAATCCATTTACAGATCACAGTAAGTTATTACTGTAATCCACTTAATAGTGATGTTAGTTTTTGTTTCATAAGATGAAAATTTCTAATTTTAACCTACATTCTATTCTAAGTGAAGCACTTAGTCTGTGCAGTTCCAAACCAAATTTATTGGAAAGATACTTAAATCAGTGAAAAATTCAAATTAAGGGACAGTGTAAGAAAAACTCTTGCTTAAATTACTTTCGACAGCTAAAGAAACAATAATTACCAGTGTTTGCCAAGTTGAGGTCCCACGACTGAGCTTTGACCTCTTGGCACAATTTTCATCTGAAAGTAACTTATTTTAACAGTTAACCTCAGGCTAGGCTATTCTCATTTAAACTGTGACTTCCCTTAGTAACTTTTTAAAGCAGGAGGGATAAAAAGCAGACAGTATTTCCTTGCTTTTCAGTTGCATACTCCTTTACGGGAGAAAAAAGGGAAAGAAAAAGAGCAAAATCAGGAGATTCTATTAAATTAAGGGAGATTCTCTAGCTTCCTTTTCCAAATCTCCTGCTATGAGAGTTAAGTCATAACAATTTGCGGCAAGGCAAATATTATGGGAAATCTTATAGTCGGAAACAATAAAACCTAGTCTCCTCTTCTATCAAGTCAAGATAAAGCACACGTAGGCACCTGTGAGCCGGAGGAGCTTTAAAAGTTCAAAGTGAGCGCCCCAGGCCCAGGTAGTCGGAGCTCTGCCTCCGCCTCTGCCCTCTCCTCCGAAGGGCTGGACGCACAGGCCTGGGCTCGCGCTGCGCGGCACCTCCTGCCACTCCAAGATTGTGCGAGCGCGCGCACGCGGGGAGCCACCGTCCTCGCCAACCAAGGCGCCGACAGGCGGGTACCGAGGCGCGCTCGCGCCGCTTTCACCCCACCCCCGAGCGCCTGCTCGCGGCCGGACAGGGGTCATGCAGCCTTACCTCAGCGCGCCTGCGCGCGGGCCGAGCCTCCGGGCGCCCCGCCGCGCTGACGTCGGCGCCGCAGCCCTCTGTCTCCCCGCCTCCTTACCGGCCACCCAGGATCTCAGTTGAGAGCTTTAGGAGGCGCAGAGAGGCGCTCCGGGACATGCAGGAGTAAGCCGATGGAAGCCGGGCGGCTAGCCGGCAGGAAGCGGTCTGGCCCGAGGGCCGGGAACCACGAAGGGCAACTGGGCGCGCGCCGGGGGGGCGGGGCACGCATGCGCAGCGCTGCGCCGCCCCGCCCCGCCCCAGAGCCCTGTGAAGGATGCCGCCGTCACGCGCTCAGGGGACTCCCTTAAAGAATGCCCCCCCCCATATCCCCTCTGCTGACACGTCTTGTTCTTTATTCAGATTTTTTTCTCTAAATGATACGAATTTATGGTTTTAAGAGCTAAATTAAAAATGAAGGCTACCACCTCGGAGAATACGCTGCAGATTTGAAAAGGAGTTTTAACTTCCCAAAGTTGTTTGGCTATTTCTGGTGTATTTATTATAACTCATGAAACAAATTACAGATTTTCAAAAAGCAGTATCCTAAGAAAACTATTGTGTAAGCATGCCTTTAAATTCAGAAGGTACTTTGAAGTTTGTGTTCAAATCATTTTAATATTTGCAAAGATTACAGATGTAGAAAAGCTCTGAAGGCTGAACAGAGAACACACTAACCTCTTTCATGCCCCTACAGGGTTCTTCTGAACACTTGTTACCTGTTTGCAATGTTCCCTCTTATTAAATGCTGCACAGTATTCAGTGATTTTTCAATGTTTTGATTTTGGAATTAAAACGGATTTACCACACTGAAGTTCTTCTAAATTAATTTGAAAGGTCACTTTTCAGTGTGGATGAAACTATTACAGATTACATATCAATACAAACTTATTGCTTGAAGAGAGTTAACTTACTGTAAGTTTAAAAAGTGCAAAAACTGAATAGTGAAAACTTTTATTTTTATTGCATTTTCAACAATGATTACTTGAACTTAAAAAAAAAGCCTTATTAACTAATGGTTACTGAAAAGCCAAACCTTTCCAGCCCACTTCATATTCTCTTTCAACCATTTTAAGGCAGAACAATGTTCCAAACTATAAACCTGTTCCTTATTAACATTGACAGTCATGTGCTTAATGAAAAGCTTTGGATCCGATATTCGAGCAGCCATGATTAACCTTTCTACTGCAGCTTGATAATCATCCTTGCTCCGAGGTTTGTTGTCTTCATATCTATAAAGTGAACATCTCACAAAGTCAGAAGTTCTAAAAAGCAACAATATGGTTTCTTCAAAAGCTTCATTTATATTGATACTAAACCATGACACTTCACCATATTCTTTTTGAATTCTCTTTCAGACATTTTGCATCATGACCCATAGGAAGATATATTATGACCTAGTAATATAAAAATTTCACAAAAAATGAAATAAAAGTCTCATAAGACTTACCCTGATGACGATGTACTTCTTTTCAGTTGTCTTTCAAATTTAATAATGCTGGTTGCAACACCTTAAGATCATTTCATCACAAAATAGGCTGCAACTGATAACTTGTAAAATACTGATCTAAAACAATTACCTATATCTCCGTATTTGCAAAGTTATTGATTAGATGATTATTCACTATAATGCATGAAAGAATATTAAATGTAATGAATTTTTGAATTAAACTGCATGTTAGTTTTATCTTGATACTATTGTTAGTTACAAGTAAATAACAGTAGCTAACATTTGGTATCAGAAACTGTATTGCTATGTATCTTAACTTACAGGTACTTTCTTCAGTCCTAACTTAAGTTACTTCACTAAGTGCTAGAATTTACTAATACATTTTCTACCAGTTCCATCTACTATCAAATGTGACTGTGCTTATGTAAAATTCATTGTTTATGGCAGTTTTTCCTCTGGGATATAGGATGGGAAGTATTTAAAATAGAGATGTGGATGTTACATGAGCACTTGAAACAGGATCCAGTGGTCAAAGAGGAACGAGTGGCCAGGTGCCTTCTACTACATTCTAACTTAGCAAGTGGTGCTTTTGGTAGACTGGGCATATGCCAAATATGTAGTTTTTGATAGTCTTAAGATGAGTATTTTCTCTCATAGAGGTTAATGTTATATAAGGCAGAGCTCAGCATGATAGTAATAGAACATAATTGGTTTGGATAAAAATCAAAATTCTACGGATGTCACTAGTTATGCTGTAGGGCCACCAATACCCCCCAAATTCAACAATGAGTAAACAGACTGTATGTGCAGGTGAACTGAATGCTACAAGAAAAAAATCAAACTCTCATTAGGATGATGGGAAACCCAGTTGTCTCGGGCCACTATAGTGTACAGTGTCAAATAAGGAAGTCCTCAGAAAATAGAGCTATAAGAAAGGAAAAAAAAAAAAAAAGGGGGGGGGCTAATTTTAATGTGTTTAAAAAAAAAAAGGTAGAACTAAAATTATTTTCTAAGTGTGAGCTAGACTAAATGACTTCTATAATTAACAGAAGAAAACCAAAGTGACAGTGAGCAACTTTGGATACTAGGTTGTTGGATGACAGTCTTCCATGGTCTCTTGAATTTTGGGAAGTTTTGAAAGGCACTGACTATCCTTTGTTACAAATTTCAAGAATGTTCATGTAGTGAACAATCTTGAAAGACAGGATAATTTCTCCTTCTGGGGCAAAAGGCAGGTTTATTTACAGCCTTAGAAGATGTAGATAGCATCTCCCTGCAGAACAAAAAAGCAGGCATGCTTATCACCCATTATAAAAGATTTGGGTTTTCTAAGTTTGGGAATTCTCTCCTGTAAAGAACCTGGTGCATCTGCAGGTAATCCACCTGGACCCATTTGTGGGACTTAGGAACAAGCATGAATAATGTAAATATGCAGATAATCATGCTGTTCCCTGCACCACAAGTAATAAAGTACTTGTCTCCAACACAGAAGTCTTGTGTCTTATGCAAGCATTTAGGCAACTGTGGCATGCTAACTTGTAACTTGAAAATAGGGTAAAAATCTCACATCATTCACAGTTCTTGCTTGACTTATGCACAAAAGGCAATGCAGTATTCTCCTTGCTTTTTCTCTCTTGGATTACTCACTCTGGGAATTGTCACTTTGAGAAAACAATCTATGGAAAGACTCATGTGTTGAATAGGCTTCCTGCCAACAAGCAACCAAGTGAGTCAATTAGGAAAGGCAACCTCCAGATAGTCAAGCCATCACGTAGCAGACTAAAGTCCTGACATTCTGACTCCAACTACATGAAAAATTGAGTCACACAAAAGACCCTGAGCCAGAACCATCCAGCTTAACTGTTCTGAAATTTTTTCTTTTTTTTTTTTTTGGGTGCTGGGGATCGAACCCAGGGTCTTGTGCTTATAAGGCAAGCACTCTACTGACTGATGTTCTGAAATTTTTGACCTACAGAAACAAAGAAAATATTTGCTATTTTAAGTCACTAAGTTTTGGGTAATTGTTATGCAATAGATAATTATGCAACAGTATTCAATCTGATGATCTGATTTGTAACATTAGTAAACTGAAGCAAAATTCTTGTCAAACTCTAAAATAGGAGTCCTGTGAGATCCTTGTATTGCAGGTTTCCTGGATAAGTTTAGCAAGAAATCAGTGGTATAAGTCTAAATTCTGGGACTTTGAAGGTGTCACTCTAGTCCAACACCCACATTATTATATATCTGTGCAAATACAACATTTTAAAACATGGCAACTAGGCTGATGGCTTCATTTTTAATAGTATTCTTGACTGAACCAAGTAAATTATCACATATTACCCTTTTAGACTTTTTTTTTTTTTTTTTGTACCAGGCATTGAACCCAGAGGTGCTTAACCACTGAAACATATCCTCAGCCCTTTTTAAAATTTTTGAGATAGGGTCTTGCTAAGTTGTTTATTAGGGCATCACTAAGTTGCTGAGGTTGGCTTTGATTTTGTGATCCTCCTGAGCTGTTGGGATTACAGGTGTGTGCCACTGAACCTGGATTAGACCTGGTCTTTAGATCTTTTGGGTTGACCAAAAAGACCTTTTATATCACTAAACAAATAGGTATCATTACAGGAAAGCCTGGTACCTGAAGAAAACCTGTCTTTTTCAAATCTAACATCATCTTTGAAGTCAATGAAGTATTCTAATGCTATTCACTTGTTTTATTTTGGGGATTGAAAAAACCAGGGCCTTGAGCATGTTAACCATACACTCTATATGCCCAGCCCCTTAAAACTTGGTTAGTTTTAAGCCTCAAATAAATCTTATGCTTTCTTAAGTATTAGCAAATTTTGTAATACACATGTGTGTATCTATCTCTACAGTATATGCAAATATAAAAATATAAAAGTACAAAAAATATTTGTATTCTAGTACCCACGGGAACCCATAATCTGCTTTCAGCATATAGTTTTATCAACCAACCTTTTCAAAACTATCTGTAGCATCTGTGTGGATGTTCCAGGACTCTGAATACTACTAGCATTAGATACCAGGAAGATTTCAATAGCTAAAAGCATTTCAATTTCAGATAAATAAGAAGGAATAAGTAGAAGTTTTCGGTATAAATTTCCCTCCAATGGTGGATAACAACCTAATGAAACAGCACCTGAAAAAATCAAACAGGTCAAACTTTACTAAAGCTCCCATAAGTAAAAGCCTAGATATCTGAAATATCCATAGGTGATAATTACATTATGATAGAGTAATTCTTCACATTAGATTTACTACACAAGTTACATGGTAGTGAGTTTATCTTAGTACACTTGACATTATTCTTTACAAAATGCTTCTGAAATATTAGGTATAAAGTAGGAAATATAAAACTATCTGAAAAATGACTTTAGTTTTTTAGGGCAAATACCATTTTAGTAAAGCCATAGTATATGCAACATAATTTCAGAATAACAAAAGAAACTAGAATAGCTCCTTTGCTTCAATGATTTGTTTCAATGGCATCTGGTCTAATGTATTTATAATTATTGCCTATGTTGAATTATAAACCCAAATGTATAAAATATTAAGAGTTGCTTGCTATTTTTAATAAACTTATTTATAGTGCCATTACAGTTTATATATTACTGTTCCTATGATATCTTACATTGTACTAAGCACTAGATATAAAATATATTTCTATATGCTAGATGTGGTATAGCTATAATCATCTATTCATGTTCTAAAATGTTCTTCCAGGAGATTGAACTTTTAAACTTATTTTAGGGGCTTATTAGAAGTGTTAAGTAGGGGGAAACCCCTCTAAAACTCCTAGAACATCCATACTATATACAGGCAATATCATATTGTCGTATTTTACCAAAAATCAATTTAAATTTGTATGTAAAATTTGTTTAAAATACCAAGTTTTTAAGCTCTCTAATATTGATGATGATTACTAATCTTTGTGAAACCACTATGTGCCTACTACCTGCGTTAAATCCATAGGTGCTGTCTCGTTTTAACCTGCCAATTTACTACCTTTGACATAATTATTCCCATTACTCCCATTTATAGATGCAACTATAAGGTATTAATAGATTTTTTCTTTTCTTTTTTTTTAAAACAAGTGTTCAGCTATGTCTGAAGGTAAAGCCAAAGGATGCTCCCATTATATTTAATGTCAACACTGAAGTGTCTTGAGGACTAATCAATGCTTATAAATTACATACTTGGTTTTCAAGTACATTTATGAAAAACCAAAAGGATTCTATACCCCATTACCTCACTTGCACTAAGTATTGGAAGTTACACTGCATATGAAATAAGGTATTATTAGGTAAAAGTAAAAGTGCTAATAAGAAAGGTACTGAATTATACATAGATCCTAGTTGCTTTAACATGTGGCTAAAAAAACTTTACAAGTAATTCTTACTAGGAATGAAAGTATTTGGGGGAACAAGGAATGACTGCTAACGGATATGGAGTTTCTTTTTGGAGTGATGAAAATATTCTAAACTTGACTATGGTACTGGTTTCACAACTCTACACTGAAAACCACTGAATTGTATACTTAAGTGGTGTATGGTAATTGAATAATGTCTCAATAAAGCTGTTAACAATTTACAATAGACAATTAGTTTAACTGCTTTAATATAAAATTTCCAACTAAAAACAGATTTTTAGGAATCACATTTAAATGGATTAGAAAATAAAAATTCAAAACCAATATATCAAATTAAAAAATTTAAATGGAACTTACTTTTGTAGTGGGTTCTGGCCTTAAGCCATAAACAACTCCTTCCTAAAGAAGTAATCAATCTTCTAAGAAAGGAAAAATCAATAGGGATATTCTTTGAAATCATGAATTCTGCTACAGAGGATGACATGCCAAGACTGTTGCTTTCTATACAGGCATCTAGAAGTTTATTAAAAAGAAGGCTATACTGTGAGACCTCCATATTTTCTGAAATAAAAAGAAATTGATACAATGAAATTTAACTATATTAGTCTCTCAAACTTACTCCTTTCTTCCCCCCTCCCCACCCTGGCAGGCTCTCCTTGGTCCTTTCTTACTAAAATGCATTCATGTTACATATTCTCTAAGTAAGAAAAAGTATTTGATGAAAGCAAAGCTCTTCCTTTCCTTTGTTATGCAGAATGTGAAAAGAAGCTAGATTTCAGAGGTTGCATTAACATCCCTGTATTTGTTCCCTACAGGAGAATGCTTATTTGCAGTGTCTTCAAAGACTTCATGACTCCGTTTGCATTAAATACAGCTTAGTCTTATATTTCCCATGACTGAACTATGTAGTTCACTAAAAAAATTCACTCTCGAATTTTAAAAATCCTTTATTTCTATTCCTTCAGTTATTCATAGAGGAAAGAGAAATCATCTTGGGACACTTAAAATTTTTTTCCCTTTCTATTCAGTTGGGTCTATGAGCTAGGTTCTAAATCTTCATCACTTAATAGGTTTTTAGTGGTCCAGGCCTTAGCAGAAAATTTCTTTTCCTTTAGACTCTTCCTAACTACTCCTCCCAGAAGAATTTTTCTAAAACACCTACTTTTGTACATCATTTCTTAGACCTTAACCTACAGTGACCCCTTATCTAGAGATGGAAACCTCTGTAGTTTGTCAGGGTTTTCTAAAAATCTGGCACAACTATCTGTACCTCCTTATGGCTATTTTGTTTCATTATTGACCCAACTATATGTTAAGGGTCTGTTAGACAGTAGGGATACCAAGATAAAGATAAAGCTCCTTGAAGGAGCTCACTATCTAGGAGGAGCAACAGACAGGAATGCTGATCATAGGATCTCTGAGGAATGCATGGGAAAAATGAAGATTCAAAGAGAACATGATGGAAGTACTGAGGAGAGGTCTAAAATTAATGTTTTCATCATACAAATCCATCTCATGGCTCAAAATCGATTTCTCATGAACTCCCTTTTCCTATCTATAACTTGAGCTTCAACCTTTAAGAGTACTAATTAGCCAGGCACAATGATATATGCCTGATATACCTGGTAGCTGCGAGGCTGAGGCAGGAGGATTGTTTGAGGCCAGCGGGGGCAACTTAGTGAGACCCCGTTTCAAAACAAATAAAAAGGGCTGGGATATAGCTCAGTGGTACAGCGTCCCTGGGTTCAATCCCTAAAATGGCAGGGGACGGGGGGAGACAAAAAGTACTACTATTGCCACTGCTGGTATTCTTTCTTCAAACCTGCCATCTGCTTCATTTCCTCCATGCATTTCAAATTATCTATGTTCCAAGGTGATGTAAACTAAATTTTATATTTATGAAGTTACAGAAGAAAAGTGTTCTTCATTATTTCAGTGCCATGAATTCTTTTAAGATACAAGGCTTGCTGGGGGTATTTAAACAAACCGTTTATAGATGACAAGAGGCAGGGAAAGGGAAGTGATGGAAATGTTTGCGTTAGGAACTGCTGACAACCCAAAGATAAGCATCTGATTGTTTGAAGCCATCAGGAAAGAATATTCAATTTGCAGAGAACACATTTTACAGAAAACAACTTCATTAAAAAAATATGCTGGAATATAAAAATTCAACCAAAACAGGTGGAGAACTGTTTCTTATTAATAGTCAAACACCAGATGGGCAAACATAATTAAGGCAGACTTTGCAAAAACATACCTTGAGAATTTTGAAAACCTGGTAGATTCTGCAAAACTTCAAATGTCTGTCTGTAAAGGCTCTTGGCTAAGATTTCATGTGCAATTGTACAGAGCAAATTATGTCGATTAAGTACATCCAGTCTATCACAAGGCCAAAGTGGTGTATTGATTACCCATTCTGATTCTTCCAAAAAGAAAAAAAAAAAAAAAAAAAAGAATTCTTTACACCATGGAAACTACCCTTACTTTAATCACAAGTAATGTTTGAAAATATCTTTTGGAGAAAGTGGCAAAACTTAAGACATGTAACTCAGAAAAGATAAGCATAGCTCAAATTTTAGAAACAAGTTGTAAGTGATGGTCATCATCCTGATAGTATGCAAACTAAGTCACTTTGTTATGCTTATTTTTAATTCATCTAAGTGAATTAAGTGGTGATAAATTCTAAGTTAATGTTTATTTTTACATAGCAAATGTTCAATTTATAATGAATATTTTAACAGAAAATTTGTGTGGACAAGTTTAACAATTTTACAATAAATACATAATTTAATTAGTTCCTGATCCTTTTGGGGAACAGCTCTTCTCCCTATTTTTAAAACAATTTCTACTATGAAATATTTGATATGCATGGAACAACATCTAACATTATAAAAGTTTATAAAAATCAACTCATGTATCTGTCTCATAGCTTACAAAAAGAAAAATCACCTATCATGCTACAGTTCCTTAATTTCTGCCCTAATTTTCACACAGAGAAAAACAATTCAATTGTAGTATTAAAAGTACACTGATGTGCTAAAATGTTAGCAATTTCACTTTGATATAAATTTACCTAATTCATTCAATCTTCATACACAAAGATCTAATGATGAAGCACTGGGGCATAACATTTCAGTAACATTCTGCCCCCCCCCCCCCCTCAACTGGACTAAGTAGAAGTCAAATAATCCTTTTTTGTGGCCTTCCTATCATGGTGAATATAAAAGATAAATGAAGAAATATTTGATACATAATGCCAAAAGAAAGTTATACACAGTATAAAGCTTTACAAGAGCCCGTTTTAAACATACTAGAGCCCCCTTGACTACTGATTTACTTAATAGATACTGTGCTAGATAACATTCTAAATACTTTATGAATATTAGTTTAGATATCTCCATTTACCCCAAAATATACTAGAAACTAAATAAATGAATTTAATGAGTATCTTAAAAGATTAAAAATCACCTGTTAACATAATTCCCATTAAAAGTAAAACTGCTAAATAACCCATCCTTTTAAAATGAATTTTATTTTGACCAAATAAGTTCAATTGTTTTTTCCAATTGGGTTTTGCTAGTCATATCAAGTAGATATATTCCACTTATAAAAAGTAGTCTATGTAAAAAATTACAATGTTTTTCTTTAGTACTTATTTTTTAAATCAAGATAGAATAATGGTTATATTTTTTGAAAATTTAGCAGATTCACTTTAAAACCTTATCAAATTCTATAGCTACATTAAAAACTCTAAATAAGGTAGTTATTTTACGTATCAAATCTAACAACAAACTGGTAATTGGGAAGTAATTTAGAAATAGCTTTTAATTAACTAATTTACCTAGTTTATCACTCTACCACTGTAAATACATTTATGAAAATTATATAAGAACTTTTATGAGAACTCCCAATAAAAAGTTCACTAATACACTTAATATTTTATAGCAATAATAGTTATTGAATTCATCTTCATGTTTTTCCTCTATTTTACAGTTGGGAAATATTCCAACTGGAAGAATAACTGTCTAGAATCTCAGTTTTGTGCGAGTCCCAGCACCACACACACGTGCAAATCAGTTCAAAAGGCATGCAATTTTTTTAAAAAGTCATTCTTTATCCTTTTTCCTTCCAACATATGTATATTCAGTCATTATTTGTACATTTGAATACTGGCACTGGGAATGTAAAAAGACTACTAAGATGGTTTCTGCGAGAGAAATTTCCAGGCTGGTCAGTGTGACCATTAAATAAACAACTATCTTTTATGGTGAATACTGTATTGAGAGACTATCTAAAGATAGCTGTTCTCCTCTTAATGTATATACTTAATATGGTCCTAACCAAATTTCCTGTAGAATGGTATTAAAACCTGATCCAGTAATTCTGAAATTCATTACAAAGAATAAACTTTGAGGATAACAAAGAATAATGTGAAAGAGGAGTGAGGGTAGTCTTGCCTAAAAAAGACAGACATCATATATTCTAATTGCACAACTAAAAAAGTGTACGGGGGGCAGGGGTTGTGGCTCAGTGGTAGAGCGCTTGCCTGGCATGTGTGAGGCACTGGGTTCGATTCTCAGCACCACATATAAATAAGTGAATGAAGTAAAAGGTCTATCAACAATTAAAAAAAAATGTGTACAGAGTTAGTACAGAAACAGAGATCCCTGGAAGAGAAGTACAGAAATAGACCAAAGCAGATCCAAGATTCTAATACAATAAAAGTAGCATTTCAAAGGAGTGAGTAAAGGATGAATTGGGACAACAGAGTGGGGAAATAAAATTAGGTTCCTACCTCACATCAAAATTTAAAACCAACAAAGAATCCCCCTAATGTGAAGAACATATGGTGAATGTATAATTCTGAGATTGGTAAGACCTGCCTGGTAAGCATTATAAAGAACCATTTTTTTAAAATTTTTTTTGCTGGAGTTTGGACCCAGGGCCTTGTGCATGTGAGGCAAGCACTCTACCAACTGGGCTATATCCCCAGCCTTAAAGAACCAAATTTTAAATTAAAGATTTAAAAGATAATTTAAGTAGAAACAAAGTAAGCTGGGCAAAAAAAACCCAAAAAACATAAAAACAAATTAATATGCAAAAACCAAATGTTTTCATAAAAAGCTGAGAAAAGCATAAATACCTAACAGATCAAGGACTTTAACATGCAAAACCACTGTAATATAAAAGGGCATTATTATACAGCATGATACTTCCTAAGAATGACATATATATTACTCATGGTATCTGAACTAATGTTAGGTGTTACATTATAATTTAAAAAATTATAAAGATTCCGTTAAATGTGAAGATCGGATTAACTCTGATTTCACAAATATCACTTAAGATGATGCCAAACTGGTTGATTTACTTTTAAAATAGTATTTACAAATGCTTGCCCAGGCACAGTGACATATGCCTGTAAGCCCATTGACTCAGGAGGCCAAAGCAAAGGATTTCAAGTTGGAGGCTAACCTCAGCAACTTAGTGAGATTCTGTCTTTAAAAAAAAAAAAAAAAAAAAGACTGGGTTGTGGTTCAGCGTGGTAAAGTGCCCCTGGGTTTAATCCCCAGTACCAATAAACAAAGAAACCAGAAAAGTACAAAGAAGGGTAGATCTAGGTAGTAGGTTTAATAAGTGAATAAAAGGTGATATTAAAAGAGACTGTCGTATTAAAACAGACTGAAGATGACAGCCTAACAAGATTTGGGCTGAGAGGTCCATCCAGAGACTGAAAATCAGGACAACACATTTTTTTCTAAACTATTAAAAATGTTGATATGCTTACATGTATTGAGTCACAGTCACTGGCCTAGGTATTTGAGCAAACCTTTATGTTACAGTTTGTAGTATAAAACAGTTAACACTTTAAAAAACAACAAAAAAAGCAAAAAGCAAAACACACGTACACACACACTATCAAAACCTCCACTATTTCCTCCCTAGAAAGGTGCAAAGCTACTTAAAATCCATTCACTCACTCACCTCCACTAATGTTTACTAAATATTTATTCTGTGCCAAGTTCTGCCACAGGTGGAGGATTCTTGATTTAATTAACTTTCAAAAAAAAAAAAATGACAGTGGTAACATTTGTAACAGTGGTTAATTAACTGGGGGAATAATCTGAAAGGGAATGCGACACATGTGAGATATGAGAAAATGTCATCACAAGAAGAGTGCTGTAGGGCAGTAGCCCTTGAAGTGAAGTTCTCAGAGCAGCAGCGAGGATTTCAAGTTCGAGGTGAACCTTAGCAACTTAGTGAGACCCTGTCAGCAGCACCTGAGAACTTGGAAGTCTAATTTTCAGGACCTACTCCAGACTTAATTAAAAAATCTGGAGGTAGGCCCAACAATCTATGTTTTAACAAGTCCTCTAGAGACTTCTGATCAAGTTTGAGGACAACTGTCTTGGATTTACAAAAACAAGCTCAGCATCATCATTTTGCTCAGTTGGTCAACTAGTTGAGATCTCAATCTGTATTTGTAGTTTATACTTCTCTAGGTGCAATTTCATGAAATCCATGTGAAAGAAAAAGAATATTGGTGTAGAGGCTGAAAATATGGATTTAGAAAGTTGGGCACAGTGGTGCATGCCTGTAATCCCAGCTACATGGAAGGCTGAGGCAGGAGGACTGGGAGTTCAAGGCCAGCCTCAGCAACTCAGTGAAACTCTGCAATCAGACAAGACCTGAACTGGAATTGCTACTCCTAACTTACTTGTGTTGTATTATCGGAACCTGCTTCCTCATCTTGGGATACCATCCTCTATCTCAAGGGGGTGGGGTTGATTAAATGACACAGTGACAGCACAATTCTAGGTAGACAGTAAATACTCTATTAAATCAATGAAGAGAAATACTGATACCAGAAAACAAATGAAGTACACGAAAGACAACGGATAGAAGAATAAGAACGAATGGGAAAATTTTTCTCTAATGGTCAATTAAATGCCTAAATTAAAAGCAAAGCTGTGAATATCACACTACCCTGCCAAAGAAGCAAAGGAATATAGAATACTCACTGCTGGTAAGGACGTTTCATAACTCACATCTTCACACACTATTAGAAGACTACAAATACTATAATTTTGCTAAAAATGTACAGGACTTTTGTATTCTACCCACAGGTATAAGATCAGAAATGTATGTATAGCCAACTTTCAAATACTGAATAGCCAGGTTAGGGTCTGCATAATTTGGAATGTAGCAGTATTCCTGATAACCCAAACAATCCTGCAAATCTGAATGTCAAGAAAGGCAACTCTGACATTTGCCAAAGAGCCTTAAGAGGCCCTTATCCTTTACTACAGTTGATTCCATCAGAAATTATCTTAAATGAAGCCAGAATTAAGGACAGGTAGTTTGAAAGAATGGACATTTTTTAAGCTGTCTGTTTTATCTCAACTCCCTAAGGTCTCCCTCCCAGTGATGGGAACAAAGCCCTTAAAGCTGTTCCAGGAAACAGCCCCAAACAGAGTAAAAGAGTAAATTGAGCAAGATAGTGCTCAGACAGTTAAGATATACAGGATATAAGATTACCAGAAACTGATGACCAGAATCTACGCTGTTGTAAAACATTGTGAAACATGTTGTATGTTATCAGCAAACCCGGACACCCTTTGGAATTTCCCGGCGGCTGTGTTCCCCTTTTCCCTTCCGTGTGCGACCCCTCCCGATGTGTGGTTTCTGCCTTTATAAACTTGTAAGATTTTCTGCTAGGGACTCAACTCCTCCGACTCCTGTGTGAGTAACGAGTTGGGTCCCAGCGCGCTGGAATAAAAGCCTCTTGTGGTTTGCATCAAGTTACGTCTCCTGCGGTTGATTGGGGTTGCCGTCGATCCGTGGGACAGAGTTAGGGTCTCCTTTTTGGGGGTCTTACAGTTAGTGTAGAAATAGGGAATCGGGTCAATTCGAGGAAATGAAGCCATGAAGCCATCTATCTGCCTCTGGAAGTTGGAGACTGCCCCTGGAAGAATGGAATGTCAAGGATCTCTGGAGCCCACTGATTACCAAATTTACCTGCCTTTATCAAGGACTGCAAACAAGGAGCTGCTAATTAATGCCCCCTGGGCCCTTACCTGCCTGAATCACCTTGGCCCTCCCCCTGCCCATGGCTTCTCACTTAATGCAAAACCAGGCCTAGTCACGTAGGCAGGAAGGAGAGATAAGGAGGGAGAGAATTGGAGAACAAAAGAGAATTTAACCTATAAAAGATGTAGGGTGCGCTCACTTCTTGGGACTTTAGAACATCAGCCATGGTCCCCTTCTTCCTGCCAGGAGAAGTCTGTATTATTACCTTTAAATAAAACCTACTTAATATGCTTGCCAAAAAAAGAAAAAAAAAAAAAAAAAGAAATTATCTTAAGGAAATAAAGATTAAGCAGTGATCATTATCTACAACAGAAATATGAAACTACATTAGATCCACCCATCCATCTATAAAGATGGAAAACCAAAGAAGCCCATTTAAGTGATGTTATATAAGAATATTCCTTTTCATGAAGACTTGCTGGAAAATATAAAGGTGGCTATGAAAAGTCTGTGAAGTAACACTAATGTAGATAATAATTATTACTGAGTGGCTGAATAAGGGATTTTAATACTAAGTTTTGCTTATACACTCTCATAGTTCTTTATAAGGAATATGTATTACTTATATATCAGCAATACAAATTATTTTAAAATTCAAAGAGTTTCTCAATAAATGCCTTAACTTTTACAAAATTTGTATTACAGAGAACTAAGATACTTATCTTTTAGACTCTGAACCATGATTATAAAATTATTGTTTTAAGACTATTTTATGCTGGTATTGGGAGAAGACATGGTAGCAATCTGTTGCTTCTTTTTGGGATAAAAAGTACTAGTGCTGAGAAAAAGTTTGAAATGGCAAAACGAAGTTACAACAATAGAATGTCTCACTATCAAGTCTTCCACCCACCATACCAACAATGAGTAAAATATTCTGCATTTCTCAATCTTGAATTATGTATATATCCCCCACCTTTAAAATATCTTAGTAGGTAACAAATACAGAGTTTTTTTCCCTTTTTTTTTTTTAAAAAGGAAAAAGAAGCTCGGTGCAGTGGTGCATGCACGTAATACCAGCGAATACCAGTAATACCAGTTCAGACCCAGCCTTAAGAACTTAGCAAGGCCCTAAGCAACTCAGCAAGGCCTTATCTTAAAAAAAAAAAAAAAAAAAAAAAGGCTGGGAATGTGGCTCCGTGGTTAAGTGCCACTGGGTTCAATCCCTGGTACAAAAGGACAGAAAAAAAAACAAATAAAAAGATCATGTGCCTCCCATTTCTGTCCCCCAAGCACTCAATTCCTCTTCCTGGAGGCAACCATGATTACCATTTTTTTGTGCATCCTTCTAAAAATATTTTAAGAGTATATATGCAAATATGTAGGCATCCATTTAGTATTTCTTACAAAAATGGTAGCATGCACTTTTCTATATATTCATTTTTACACTTGGCAATATATCCTGGAGATCATTCCAAATGCCTCTCTGTAGAGATGTCTTCCTCATTCTACTCTAGCATATGGTTATAATACAGTTTAATTAACTGGCACTCCATTAATGGACATGTAAGCTGTCTGGAATCTTTTGTAATTGCTGGTGTAATGGAAGATTCCAGACTTACAATGCATACCCTTTTACATTGGTATAAATGTGTTTGCGGGACAAATTCCTAGAAATAGAGTAAGTGAAAGGAAATATGCATTTTAACTTTTTTACAGATATGTTGCTAAAAAGCCCCTAAAGATATCTCTGAATATATAGTTCTCCAAACCCTCATGAAAGGAATACCGAACTTTCATCTTTGATAGCGTGACAGGTTCAAAATAGTGTTTTATAATTTTAATGTGTATCTCTAATAAGATAATAACCTCACTTATTGCAAGTGAGATTGAGCCATTTGTATTTCCTTTCTAGGGCATGGCCAGATCACTATAGAACCCTTTTAAAGCTAGGCGCAGTGGCGCATACCTGTAATCCCAGAGGCTTGGGAAGCTTAAGCGGGAGGCTGAGGCAGGAGGATCACAAGTTCAAAGCCAGCCTCAGCAACTTAGCAAGCCCCTGTCTCAAAAAACAAAAAAACAAACAAAACAACAACAAAAATAAAGAACTGGGGATGTGGCTCAGTGGTTAAGCAAAACTGGGTTCAATCGCTGGTACCACACAAATGCTTTTAAGAATAAAATCTGAGGACTACTGACTATACTTCTACAGTACCTTCTTTTGAAGAAGTTTAAGATTTTACTAATGAAAATTACTTTCCATTGAAACTGTCAGTGCAAAAAAGAATACTGTTTATTATTGATAAAATCTAAAAGATATTCAAAATTGAAACATCAAAATTTACAAAAATCTCCAGACACTCCACGTTGCTACTACAAATTCTTTTTAGTTTAAGAAACAGTTTTGCCATAAATGTTTAGGCAGAAGTTTCCTATAACAAAATTTTATCCAAGCCCACTTTTATCAACTATTTACCCTTCTCGTTCCTTGCCACATTTTTTAACAGAACCTATGAGCTCTGCCTTGCATTTCACTAATTCTATTTCTGTATCTCAGTTATTATTCCCACTTTGGGAACCTCACTGGCTGTTTGCTAAGTTAAAGAAAACCTTTTCCAACTAGCTTCTGATCAGGTAGTCTTATCACAACCTCTATATTCTGTAAACTCAGTACTGAACAAATACGAAGAATCGTGTGTATATATGTATGATTAGGCATGGGTGCTAGTATAAGTGTTTGTGTTAATATATGTTAGTGTAAATTTATCTATTTGCTTTATTTATATCCATTCTATCTTCCCTCCTAAACTCAGATTCTTCATTTCTTTATTTTTACCCTACTTTATCAAATCTGCCTGATGGTCCAATTAGCCAGAGCTGTTACTGGCCAGCCAAACAGGGACATTATTGTGCTCTCTGAATTTTTATTTATCGTACACCAAACAAACTTTAGTTGCTTTTGCTGGTTTAATTTAATTATAATTTCTGAAAAATGGACTGCCTTATAGGGAAAATAAGCATCTTGGTTTATGGTCACCTTTGCTTATATATCTGACTACACAGTTTACACTGACTGCAATCAGCATTTTACATAGCAGCTGAAGCCTGGACTCTGAAGCTGAACTGTCTGGGTTTGAATTTCTGTTCCTTATTTGTTACATCATTTTGGGCCAGTTGCTTAATATCTCTGCTAACATTATAAACACACAGAATAGGAATTGTAATAATTCTAAACTCTTCTATGAAGATTAATTTGGATAATCCAGGTAAAACATTTAGTATGGTGCTTCGGCCACAGCCAAAAACTAGGCTGTAAATCAATCAAGACTCAAAGTTTCCTCTTTATAACCAAGTCCACTCTCTCCTTTCAGTGTGCACCACAACCACACTTCCTACACACAGGTTCATTATCAACTCAATATCAACTTAAAGCAATGACAGACAAGAATTTGTAACAAATTTAACAAATTATTTTATGCTTGTGACATATGAGAACTTACCCCTTAATACCCAAATGGCACCATCTAGGCTTCCACTTTTTAGAAAAATTTCTGCTGCAATATTCACAATTTGACATCTTGGTGCTAACTTCTCAGGCCCTGTAAGTCCTTTTAAAGTTGTAAAATGTATTTTTAATTCATACAGTTTATCTAAGACCTTCCTTCCCTAGAGTAAAAATAAAGGACATTAATTATCATTTGTAGTATTAGAGGCACAAAGTCAATGGTAATCATGCAGAAGGCAATTATCCCTCTTGATTGATCATCCCAGACTAATGACTGTCAAACTGCTCCAAGACTAGTTGTGGAAGCCCCTTCCTGCTTAGTTGTAAAGGTGGGAGGGAAAACAGAACAAGCATATATTACCCACCCTCCTACCACCACCACTGGGTCCCCCCTTTATCAGCAGTTCTCCTTCCTACTGTTTCATATACTACGCTTCCTCTCAAGATCTCATTTGAAATAATTTCAAGCCTTTATGCAGAACACTACCGATTACATGGTTTAACTTTTCTGTTGACCAGTCTGACAGGAGAAAGAGTACAAATGAAGATATTTTGTTATCAAATTTAGATAAATAACAAGTTCTGGATGAAAAAAGGAAAAACTGATGGCTGAAAAAGGGTCTTAAATTCTATAAACTAATTCACATATTCTATAAGAAGACTCTTCAGTTTGTACATCAGAAAGTGGATATACATTATTTTATACCAGCAGCTGGAAAACTTTTCCTGTAAACATCCAGAAAATGAATACATTAGACTTTGCAGGACACATTTGGTTTGTTGCATATTCTTTTTTGTGGTGGTTGTTTTAACTTTAAAAAATGTAAAGAACATTCTTAGCTTGTGGGTTGCACAAAAATAGGCTGGGGTGCAATTTTGCAGACATTTTTTACAGACTATTTTGATTCATTGTACACAAATGGGGTACAACTTTTCATGTCTATGGTTCTACATGATGTAGATTCACACTATTCAGACACTTGTTTTTATATTCAGATGCTTATTAATGATATAAATGTATCCTCAGTTTGACTGATAAATGCATGAATTTTTCAAAGGATACTTTTAGTTTAATTTCAGCAAATTTTCCTCTGGTACTGGGGACTGAATAAGTCTGAACATACTAAAAGTGCACTCTGCCATGAGTTACATCGCTAGGCCATTTATTACTTTATGTTGAAAAATGAATAGGCTTCATTAAAAAAAAAAAGCCAACAAGCTTCACACTAAATAAGGTGATAATTTTTCTAACTAAGATAAACATTCTTAATTAAAGATTCACCAACCTCTTAATGCCTTAAGAAACAATAACCCAGTGAAATGAAAATTTATCTAAAGTTTCGGCAAAAGAAGTTTTCAAAAAGCATCTTTAGTACTTCTTCGGTCCAAGTGAAAGCTGTGACAGATTGAGAGAGCAGGGACAGGGTACATCCTGCCCACACCAGGCCTACCACATGAGTGTTCAACCTCCTGTACCATCATCTGGGTTGAAATTTTTTCTAAATTCATGAATTTTATGTGTATGTAAGTGACAATGTACGTAACTATTGAACACATAATTATAAAATGAGCTCTTTAAAAAAAAGTAGCAGGTGCCAGGCGTAGTGGCTCATGCCTGTAATCCCAGTGGCTTGGGAGGCTGAGGCAAGAGGATCTTGAGTTCGAAGCCAGCCTCAGCAACAGTGAGGCACTAAGCAACTCAGTGAGACCCTATCTTTGAAAAAAAATGCAAAATAGGGCTGGGGATGTGGCTCAGTGGTTGAGTGCTCCCGGGTTCAATCCCTATTACCTGCCCCCACAAAATAGCACATAACAAAATATATTTAACTAATTCAATATTGACCAAACTCTCAATTACTCCACTCTATCAACTCCATTCCTTAGCACTTTCTATTTTGAATTTTATTGCCCACTACTTGGACTTTGAGTCTAACTCTGCTTCCCACCTCAGGGAAATCTAAAATATAGGAATACAACATGGTCTTGGCCACTAGTCCACTTACATGGTAAGCTAATCCTCAAAGTCAGACACCAAGATATAGGATATATAGTGTCCTAGAGCATTCTAAGAGGTATTTTTAAAGGAATTTTGTTAATTGCGAGTATCCAGGGTTCAGAGAAAGGTGTCTTGAACTCTTCCAGAATTACGATGCTGAGTTGGCCAAAAAAATTATAAATAGAAAATTGCTTCAAATAAATGACTTTTAGTACAGCCTCTTAAGTCTTACCTATAATGAAATTCTACCTAGTAACTAGTCTGATGTCACCCCCTTTTCACATTTAGTGTAAGATTTATTTAATAATTCACTTACTAGTGTGGGTCCCATTCTTTTGCCTGTAATGATTATTAGCAAATTCCTAATTTCAAGGTTAACTTCTATTCTGTTCCTAATTTTTAAACTAACACTATATAGAATGAAAAACATTTAACAAAGTACCTTAGACCACTGCAACAGCTTGTGATAGAAGTACATAGCACTGATTCCAATTCTTCCCAGCAAAGTTTTATCTACCTCACTGTTTTGTGGATCTTTGCTAACTGCAACAGAAAGTATGCATATGGAAGAAAATGAAATAATTACTTAAAATGATGGAAAATGCAAGTTAACATGAAATTACTGATACTACCATAAAGATCAGGTGTGAGCCACTATAGCCCACAGGCCAAATCTAGCCTGTGAGCTAACAATAGTTTTCATTTTGAAAGAACTGTTAAAAAGCAAAGAGAACTATGTGATAAAGATTGTATGTGGTGTGTGCAAAACCTAAAACTTATAATCTGGCCTTTGCAGAGTTTACCAACCCCTGATAAAAACTGTAGTAAAGAGTTCACACGAAAAAACTACACAAATGAAACTCAATTTATTAATTTTGTTGCCTGTAATAGTGAAAATGGTAACAATTTCACTGTGTAAAAAAAATTCAGGGCTGGGGCTGTAGCTCAGTGGTAGAGTGATTGCCTTGCATGTGTGAGGCACTGGGTTTGATCCTCAGCACCACATGAAAATAAATGAATAAACAAAGATATTGTGTCCATCTACAACTAAAAAATATTTTTAAAAAATTCAGGTGTCCAGTAAAACTTGCTAGCAATAGTCTAACCAATTTAAAGAATATAAAACATCTGATATTAAAACACCAGTTCTTGCCTTTATACCTTTAAAATATAACTTAACAATAAGCAGATAGAAAAATTCATAGAGAAGGGGTATCTGAAACCTGCAACATTAATTTATTGTCAACATGGAAGGTATTAAAGGCTTTATATTCCTGCTAAGATCATTGAACCTTCTTCACAATGTTTAGAACAAAATAGACATTTTACCTGTTTCAGCAAATTCACAAAAAGGAACACCTGGTCTTTCTTCTTTACAGTCTTTAGTAAGTGTTTCAGCAATACAAGTACAAAATTTCTGGAAATCTGCAAATTTTTCACAGCCCATTTTTACGCTAATGTATAAATTTCCCAATTTGGTCCAGTCACCTTTTTCTTTACAATTCTATTAAAATTATTAAAAACAAAAACAAAAAAAGGACAAAATGAAACCTATGTAATTTATGCAAACATGTTATGGGCCAAGCACAGGAGGCATTAGAGTTTATACAAAGATTAATAAAGCAATCTTTGCAAATCTTATAAAAACTTAAATATATCAGTAACACTTGTAAATTCACTTCTTTTTTTAAACACATTCTGGAATAATCCTTTCCACTTTTTTTTTTAATTTAAGGTTTTACTTTTTATATACTTGGAGTTCATGGTGCATATACAATGTTTCACCTTTCTTTTCATTTACATTTATGTTTGACATATTATGTGTACAATTTATTGTTAACATTATTTTCAATGGTACAGGATATTCTGAGTAGGTTTACATGTTATTTAACGGTTCTTTCAATGTCGGGTATTAAAGTTTACAATTTTCTGCTGTTATAAATAGCCCTGTGGGGAAAATCTCTGCCCAAAGCTTTATCAGCAGTTTTAGATGACTTCCTGAGTGGACTATCAAAACTTCACTTTCAAATAAATGAGCGTTTTAAAACTGTTTTAGGCTTTGGTAAATTAACTCATTAAGCACTACTTTTCATAATCTTTTTTTCCTCTGAATCTTGAGCTGACAGGAAGGCTCAATGGTGTGGTAGGGAATAAATAACATGGTCCCAGACACATACCCATTTATTCATACATACATTCATTCATTCATTTATTAAAGTCAGTAAAATAGAGGAAAGAAATAGTGCTGGGATAAGAAACAAGAAAGATGGTCCTGCCTGCCACAAGTGGCATAAGTGTACTTTCATTTTAGGTTTGACCTCCAGCATATTTTTTTTCCTCCCCTTGTAACCTCCAGGGCTTCCCCAAACTACCCAGCTCTGCCTCTGCACATATCTATGCATGGAGACTAAGGAAAAAGAGCAATCCATGGATCATTCCTCAAGATTATGACCTTGATGAGATTTATGAGAATGGAAAATGGGGAAATGCCCTGAGATTTTACTCTCTCGTTTTTGCCTACTCTACATGTTTCTTCCCGTAAGCACAGTATCTTTGATTACCCTCCCCTCAAGCAGGTCTTAATCCCCATGATTTGAATGATATTGACCATTCTTCTCAACTAGGGTAGACTCGTGATCCAGACCAAAGTAATCAGATCATTCCATCCAACGGCCATTATAACTGGTTACTAGCTCAAGGATAATGTTAGCCTAATACTGCCAGATTCCCCAGGGAAAGATCCTGCCTGATAAAAACATCTAAGATGCAGTTATTCAATGTGGAAGGAACCAGCAAGAGAACAACAGATAAGGATAGCAGGTGTGTGACAGAACATATATAAACATGACTTTAAGAGAACTGAAATCTAACAATTAGTAATGTTAGTATAATTGTATGGCCATTTAGATCCCTTTTTTGAGAAAGGCTATCCTCTGAGGAGTCTTGATACATCCTGGTATTAAGAAATCAAATCTAATCTCACCTAGGAGCAAAATCCACATCATGGGATGTTTCTACTTTGACATCCCAAGCTCCCTTGAGAAACAGGTATTCAGTGACAAGACATTTTTTTTTTCTTATGACTTTTGAGAAAATACAATTCAAACAATAGAAAAGAATTACTTTTCCAAAAATTGAGATTTATAGGGAAGGTTAGATTCTGAAGAACCATAGCTTGGAGTGTGTTCAAACCTTGAAATGTGTTCAGCTCTGAGAAAAGTCTTCATAGTTTTTTATCTATCTTAATGATTTCTACCTCATGGCTCCAAGCTGTCAAAGATACACATCTTGGCATAAGACCCTTACTGTTTCTCCATTTCTATCAGTCAAAATTTACCTACTGAATGTTTTAAAATATATCTACAATTATTGGCATTGTTTGGTTTATGGTAACATTTTCAATTATCAGAATTATCTGGAGAACTTAAAACAAACAAAACAAACCCCCCAAAATCCTGCTGCCCAGGTATCATCCTCAGAGATTCTAAGGTAACTGATCATTACTTTTCTGACTATTGAAAAGCCTCTGACTTCCAGATAGCAATGTACATAAGTTTTAATTACCTAGTTCCTAAAGAACTTAGTGATATCATTCGGAAACCTAAACTGGGCAGTGGAGAGATGGATTTTGTACAAAGCAGATGATGGCCAGCATGATGTAAGTTGTCTCCACAAAAATATGCAATTTTTACTATTACTTAGCCATTTATAATGTGGGGCCCACATATAATTTTGGGATACATTTCTACAAAAAGGGTTACAAATCAAATTTTAGTAAACTTACTATATTCCTACTATTTTGTTATAAATTAAGATATAATTTATCAAGTCAAAAAAAGTTGCTTTAAGGATGTAAAGATACTGATTAAGGCTATACTCAAATTACTAGAGGAATAGAAAACTGATATTTAATTTAAAGTTAAAATCATCCCCCAAATCCTCTACTCTTTATTCTCCACTCTCTTGGAGAGCTCAGTGGGATCCTGAATTACCCTTGTCACTTCACATACTATAGCCATCTGTGACAGCACAAGTCTGCTTAGCCATAGTATTAATAAAGACTAAACTTTGGAGTATTCTACCTTAACCTAATTTTGAAACTGAATATTTTTGGAATAGTTCACAATTTAATATATTAGAAGGTCTGCAATTTCAGAATATTAACTTGTGAAAATAAAAATCAAAGTTCTCTTCCTTGAGCATTTTCTCCAATAGCCACATTCCAAAAACTTCCTAAAGGTGGGGTTTATTCCAACATTTTTTTTTTTTTTTTTTTTTTTTGCTACTGATTTTCAGAGATCCCCACAATTTATTTAAAAAATAAATGGTATGTGGCTGGGATGTAGCTCAGTGGTACAGGACTTGCCTACCATGTGCAAGGCCCTTGGTTCAATCCCAGTACTGCAAAAAAATGAAAAGTAAAAATAAATAAAAACATCATACCTCTATTTCATTCAAGGCTGAATCTAAATCACACTTCCAGTTCTTTTTAAATTGCCTCTTCTGTAACCTTTAATAGAAAAAGATTAATTATACTTACACTCACCCCTAAAAAGTCACTACTGCTCCTATTTATGCATAGTTTATACCTTAGATGAGAAAAATGAATGCATAAGTACATCATAAAAATATTTAGAGCTAAAGAAAAAGGCAACTCCTTAAACCATAGGCAACAATAAAGAAAAAATAAATTTCATGTGAAACTATATTTTCAGCCTACCAGAATGCCCAAACTTCAATATAACTGGATAAAAAGAAAAAGACCAACTCCCAACACATGATCTCTATTGCTCCTACCTTGCCCTCGTTGCTCAAAGAGGATCTGTGGCAAGCAGAGGCAGATCAAAGGAAAAACAAAGCAAGCAAACAAAACATGGAGGGAGAAATGAGAAAAAATGCACTAGAAGGTCCTAATTAGACAAACACACACCATAGTGGTGCATGCCTGTAATCCCAGTGACCTGGGAGGCTGAGGCAGGAGGATTGAAAGTTTGAAACCAGCATCAACAACTTAGTGAGGCCCTAAGCAACTTGGTGAGACCATATCTCAACAACCAAAGGGCTGAGGATATAGTTCAGTGATAAAGTGCTCCTGGTACCCTGATACCCCACCCCCATCAAAAATACCAACACCAAGTCTAAATTCATACTATGTATGCAAATAACACAACAAAAACAAAAGTGCCTGAGTAGATGAGAACACTGATCACAGGGAAGGAAACTAAAATTTTCAGCGATTTTAAAGGCAACTTTTGATGCTTAGTTTTTTGGGGAAAAGAAAAAAGTAACCTTTGGCAGCTGAAAAGAGGAAAAGAAAAAGAGAAAAGGAGTACTACAGAATACCCAACTATGGGGTTTATTTTCATAATTAGTCCTAATGCTCTATGAATTATTCCAGGGCATTAAAAAGGATGGACTTCTGGACTGGGGTTAGAAATCAGTGGTAGAGTGCTCACCTAGCACTTGTGAGACACTGGGTTCAATACTCAGCACCAAATAAAATAAAAAGTACTGTTTCCATCTACAACTAAAAACACATTTAAAAAAAAAAAAAAAGAAGGACTTCCTAATTACTTTTAGGAAGCAAATATAACATATCCAAACTAGACAGAAAACTGAAAAAAACCTGAAAAACAGCACCAACCATAGCCAGGTGTAGTAGCACACACCTGTAATCTCAGGGACTGGAGAGGCTAAGGCAAGAGAGTAACAAGTTTGAGGGTAGACTCAAGAATTTAGTGAGACCATACTTCAAAATGTAAAATAAGGTTGGGCACAGTTGTGACTCAGGAGGCTGAGACAGGAGGATTGCAAGTTCAAAGTCAGCCTCAGCAAAAGTGAGGTGCTAAAGCAACTCTGAGACCCTGTCTCTAAAATACAAAATAGGACTGGGAATGTGGCTCAGTATTCGAGTGCCCCTAAGTTCAATCCCCGGTACCTCTCCACTCCAAAAAATAGTAATATAAGAAGGGCTGATGGTAGAATGCTCCTGGGTTTAATACCCAATATCTGAACAAAAAGATCAATTGTAACAAAGGAAATAAAACATGAATGGAATTCCAAGCCCACATCAATAATACACTATGACAAAAGGGAATTTATTTTAGGAATGCACGCTAAATTCAATATTAGAAAATCCATAAATATCATATACAATAGTAAAAGACTAAAGGAAAAATCATGATAAACTCCATAGGCACTGAAAAAGCCTTTGATAAGATCTGACAATTCATGACAAAAACACTTGATGTAGAAAACTGAGGAATGCTTCCTAAAAATCATTAAATACAGCCAGGTGTGGTGTCATACACCTATAATCCCAGAGGCTCAGGCAAGAAAATTCTAATTTCCAAACCTCAGCAACTTAGCAAGACCCTGTCTTTAGAAAAAGGGCTGGGGATGTGGCTCAGTGGATGAGAGCAGCTGGGTTCCATCCCTGGTACTTTAAAAAAAAAAATTAAAATACATATACGTTAGTTCTGATGCCAGAGTCATGTTCAATGAGAAAATTCTAGAGGCATTTCCACCAAGATCAGGAACAATGTGAGGATATCAACTCTATCTACTATTATTCAATCTGTACTAAAGGGATGAGCCAATACAGTCAGACAAATCACTTAAAGGCATATGATAAAGAAGTTGAATTATCTCTATTTATAGATGGTATGATAGTATACCTGGAAAACCTCAGATTCCAGGATAAAACCAACTAACTTCAGAGTAAAATAGCAGGATACAAAATTTGCAAACAAAAATCAGTGTCTTGTACACAAAATAACATTTTACGAAAAAACTTCACTCACAATAGCACCCCAAATATTGAAATACATACATGAGAAAAATTACAAAGCACTCCTGAAAGACACAAAAGTAAACTTGGATGTTATGTTTTGAATTTGGAATGTCTCCCAAAAGCTCATGTGTCCACAGGTGGGGCTTTCAGGAAGTGACTGGCTCATGAGGGCTCTGACTTCATCCGTGGATTAGTCCACTGACAGCTGAATGGACTAATGGTGGGGCCAAGTTGGAGGAAGTCGGTCACTGGAAGGGTTTGTTTTCTCTAGTCCCTTCCCCACCCTTTGCTTCCTAGATGTAATGAACTGATCATATTTCCTTCACCATTCCCTTCTACCATGATTTTCTGCCTCACTTTAGACCCACAGCAATGGAGTCAGCAGACCTCAAATGGAAACCTCTGAAACCAAGAGCCAAAACTAATCTTTCCATCTTTAAGTTGTTTCTCAGGTATTCCTCACAGTAATGCAAAGCTGAGTAAAATTTTGAACAAAGACAATCCCTATTATTGAATAGGATGGTACGACATCAAGAAGACTCAGTTCTCTCAAGTTCATTCATAAATTTAATACAATAAAAATACCAAGAACCTGCTATAAGAATTTAGAAAGTAGAAATTAAATACATAGAAAAGTATACATGTAGGTAGAGCCAGGAAAACACTGGAAAAGTAAAATGAGATAATTATCATACCAAATACTTGCCTCTGTAATTAAATAGTGTGGTATTAAGGCATGCCAACAGTCCAGTGGAATATAATACAAAGTACAGAAACAGACCCAAATACATATTCAATTTAGTACATGATAAAGTTGGTACCTCAAATCACTGGAACCGTTCATTAAAAAGACGGTCTTTTTAATGAACATTAGTGGGAAAGTTGGATAACCATTTAGAAATGATAAAATTAGATACCTTACAATATAAAAACTCCAAATATATAAGAAACCTAACTTTAAAAATGAAATAATAGGGGGGTTGGGGATATAGCTCAGTGGGTAAAGTGCTTGCCTCATGTGCACAAGGCCCTGCGTTCAATTCCCAGCACCACAAAAACAAGCAAACAAACAAAAAACGGGAAAAACATGGTTAAGTTCCTCTAAAGTCCTGGGGTAGGGAAATTATGACTTGAAATACAGAAGCAACAAAACAATTATCTTAACTCAAAGCTGAGGCAATTTAGAAAAAGGATTGACATATTTGGTTATATAAAAATAAAAGTTTCTGCATGGCAAAAACCACCACAAGGTCAAAAGGTAACTGACAAACTGGAAAAAAATTTGCAATAGAGAAAAGATGAATATTTATATTAAATCCTTAAAGCTTAAGGGATAATCCAATAAAAAGGGGGAAAGGGCAGACAATCACATGTAAGGTATAAACATGTTCCTTAAAGTTATGAACAGATTTTAAGTTTTAAAAATTTGTTCTAGTTATACAAGACAGTAGAATGCATTTAAGTATTTTGATAAGTCATACATAAGTGGAGCATAATTTCTCAATAATTCACTCTCTAGATGTAGCCTTTCGCTTGAATTTTGGGATCCTGCTGTGATGCCCACTATTCATTAAAAATTTTTTTGGGGGGGAAAAAAGGTATGAAAATTTTGTCTTAGAAATGTCAATGGAAAAAGGAAAATAAGTATGACCTGAAGTCTGTTTTTAATTAACTGAAGAATTTCCTTGAAAAAGATAATACAAAACATTCCTTAGTCAATAGTTTGTTGTTACTCTAACCTGAAAACTCTTACTTCCTAAGGTTACTGGAAGGTAAAATTAATGATAATATAATGTATATTTTAGATATTACTTTAGATTATAATGTGTTAAAAAACAATGGCCTTAAAGTCTAGCAATTATCTTTCATCAAAACCATTATTAAATTCTTTTAAGACTGGGAAAAAAAGTTATGAACAGAAAACTTTCAAACTCATTCTTCCTCTACTCTACCATACTGTGTTGATTACTGTAGCCATACAGTAAGTTTTAGTCAGGTAGAATGAATCTTTTCCAAAAGTTGCTTTAGCTATTCTAGTTCTTTTAGCTTTGCATATATATTTTAGAAAAATTCTGCTAGGATTACAAAAGGAATTGTATTAAACACATGGATGAAATTTTGGAGAAATAACACCTTTATTATGTTGAGTCTTACACTTCATAAACTTAGTACATGTGTTTATTTAATCTCTTTTGGTCTGTTTCATTAGCATTTTGTAACTAACTTTCAGCATGCAAGTCTAGTATGTGTTCTATCAGATTTTTATCTGGAGATATTTCATTTTTAGGTGCCATCATAAATAGTGCTGTGCTTTAAATTTTGATTTCCCCAGTTCATTGCTATCATATAGAAATGTGACTGATTTTATGAGCTGATCTTTATTCTGTAACCTTACTGTCCTCATTTATTAGTCCTGGAACTGTTTTTGGTAGATTCCTTGGCATATAAACTATATGAAAACTGCAAATATGAAGGTTCGTTTCTTCACTTCTAATCAGTATGCCTTTTATTCCCACCTCTTGCCTAATTATGTTGATTAGGATTTCCCATGCTATGCTGTAAGAGTGGTAGGGGCAGGCATCCTTGCCTTGTTCCCAGTCTTAGAAAAGAGTTCAGTCTTTCAACCAAGGTACGATGTCTGTTGCAGATTTCTTAAAGATGCTGAAATTCTTTCATTCCTAATTTGCAGAGTTTTTTGGTCAAGCACAGATGAATTTTGTCAAATGCTTTTCAGTATTAACACGATGACTTTTTTTCATGCTGCTGCTGATATGCTGATTATATTGACTGCTTTCCAAATATTAAACTATCTTTGCAGTGTTGGAATAATACCACTTGGTCATGATGTATATTTCTTTATATTGCTGGATCTGATGTGTTAGTATTTTGCTTAGAATTTCTGCTTCTCAGCTCATGAGAGATACTCATTCCCCTCCCTCCTCCATACTCTGGTTGCGTTATCTGGGTAACACTGGTCTCAAAACATACTGGTATTTCCTCCTTTTCTATTTTTTTAAAAAAAGGATTGCATACATTCATGCTGATCCTTCTTTACATAACTGATAGAATTTTCCAGTGAAACTCTCTGGCCCTTGGGATGTCTTTTCTAGAAGCTTTCACAGATTAAATTCACTAGTTCTAAGACTACCTTGATGATCTAGCTCATATAGGAATACATTTTTGATATCCTGTGGGTTTTGAACAATTGCTCCACTTCATCTACGTTGCCATTTATGTATGTTCAAGTTTTCAAAGTAATCCCTTATGATTGTTTTAATGGCTGCAGGATCTATACTGATAGCCACTGTCTGATTTCTGATACCGATAATTTGTCTATTCTGTTTTTAGTCTCTTTAGAACATTTATCAATTTCATTGATCTTCTCAAACAGCTATTTTATCATCTTCAGATTTAACTCCAGGTTTTATCCTTATTTTCTTTCTTATGCTTGCTTTGAATTTATTTTGATTTTTAAAAGGTGGGAGCTTAGAATATTTAGTGCTACAGATTTTCCCCTCAGCACTGCTTTAACTGCATCCCCAAAACTGTGATGCTTCATTTTTATTCAGTTCAGTTCTGAGACTTCCTTTTCACCCATGGACTATATAAAAGTATGTTATTTCTAACTGTTGGGAGATTTTCCCGTTATTTCTCCATTTTGATTTCCAGCTTGATTTCATTATGGTGAGAGAATGTATGATCTGTACTTTCCGTTTTTAAGAAATTTAAGGTTTTACTATCTAGGATATGATTGACCTTGGTGAATACTCCATGGTTACTTGAAAAGAATGTTCTGCTGCTTTGGGGTGGAATGTTCCATAAATGCCTACGAATCCTATTGATTAATAGTGCTATTGTGTACCATTGCTGATTCCTAGTACTACTGTCAATAGCTGAGAAAGGGATGTCAAAGTACCCAACTATAATTATACTGTTTCTCCATTTCTATCACTTCACCACATGCATTTTGAAACTGTTTGGTGTATGCACATTTAGAATTCCTATGTTTTCTTGGTGTATTGGCCATTTTATAATTAAGTCGTGTTACTTTTGTCCCTAAAGATTTTCTTTGCTCTAAGATCTATTTGATTATATAGTCACTTTTACTCTTTTTAAAGCTAATGTTTGTATGGCATGTTTTTATCTATCCTTTAACTTTCAACTTCCCTATGTCCTTACATTGGAAGTAAATTTCTTGCAGAGGGAATGCTGCCATGTTTTTATATATAACTTGCCAATAATTGTCAAAGTAAGAACATTTTCACCAACAGTATACCCTGGATATTACCTATTCAGTTCACAGTATACTCCACTGTGTGGATATACTAGATTACTCAACTAATGTATAGATATTTAGGGTGTTACAGTATCATGTAATTGTAAATGCTGCAATAAATAATCTTGGTTGTATTTTTATACTGACATTTTCAGGGTTTCTAGATTTGGCATTGCTGGTTCAAAAAGGTAAAGGTGCTAGAATTACTAATAAAAAAATCTATACAAAAAGACACTCAGAAACACTAGGTAATAATAAAATTCTAAAGAAGGCTCAGATAATTCCTATAGTAAGACAAGGAAAGAGGAAGAGTAAACAGAAAACAGTATTGATATGTTAGACATATCTGCCATTTTACGAACTTTAAATGTTTTAAAATAAATCAGTAAATGCATATTAAACAAATTTTGTAGACTGTAGGCAAACTTGACATGCTCACTAATGATCTGAATATAAATGCTAAAATTCTTTGTGGAAGCCATATATACTGTGAAAATCTTTCAAATGAACTGTAATTAAAATACAAAGAACGAATATCCGTTAAAAGCAATTTCCTTAGCCCAGGAGAGAACTTATTTCCAAAAGAATTAGGAAAATCAAGTATAATATATAATTTTTCCCTTCCGTGTTGGGGTTAGGTTCATTTTGTCTAACCATGATCCATACTCCTTAACTGCACACAATTTTTTTTCCTCTCTCAGAACTCTCCCCAAACAGGTTACCAATGTTAATAACTCTTAAAAGTATTCTATATAATCACTCTGAAGTGGGACTATGAGAACAGAAGGTAAAAGAAACAATTAAGAGTAACTGAATGATTCTACAAGTTTCAAAGTTAAAAGCTGGTTTGTTCTGAGTTTTCCATAGCAATAAATACTACTCTGAATTATTCTGAAAAGTGGAGTTCTGCAGCTGCCTGGGACATGGATGATAGAGTCACTCTCTTAAGCCCTGGTGTTTACATTTCTCCTGTGGCAGTTAATCTGGTAGAAGACTAACATTTGCTAGCCACCTGATCTCTCTGCTATAACTGCTACTGCCCAAAATGGGTATGTAGCATAAGGTCCAGGGAAAGAATAGCCTTAATGTTAATATATCAATGCACCCTATTTAAAAATGTATTCCAAAAGTATATGCTAAATGAGCAGTAATCTTCCTCATGAATATCCCAAATCTACTGAACCCAAGTAGTGTTTGTTATAATTTTCACAGAAACAGTTATTAACTATCAGTAGCTAAATAAGAAAAATCAAAGAATTCAAAGAACTCAAATTAACTTCATTGCTGGTGCTTGAAGAGAAGCAGTATTACTGAGTTGTCGTTCTCTAAATGCACCAAGACATGGCTGGCACTACAGCAAACTCACAGGGGCTCTACAGGTTCTTTTACATTTTCAATGACATTGTCAGACACTGCACAAATGCTGTTAACTTTTTTTGGAGCTAACTATTTGATACATGGCACTGCTAATGCATTTCTTTTGGCCTTGAGACAGTGAACCCAGAAAGTCTGGGAACCTCTCCATTAGAGGATAAAGAGAATGGAGCTAGAGATTTCTGAGATTCTGAAGAACCACAGAGGTTGATGCCATTTGCTCTTTATCAAATCTAAATTCATTCTTAAAGTTATGGTTCACTGAAATACTTGTAATTTGTATGGTTTTTCTATGTGTGTTATACTTTAACTGTAAAAAGTCTGAGAAGTCACAGCTTTCCTTATTCTCAAATCAGGTACTTTATGGTACTACTCCTAAGTATCAGAAGTTTGTTTTTAAAAAAGGCCTTTGGAAGTCCATAAACTGAATAGAGAGAGCAAATGAAGGAGAGGCAGTAAGGCACTTTATTAAACTAACACAACAGGGAGTAAAAAAAGAATTAAGGAAATCTGTATGAGGATGTGAAGCAGAATTAAGTGATAAAACAGAAGATGAGACTCCTTTTGCAGTTAATATACTAGATGTTTAGATGAAATGAGGCTCTCAGAAAGATGTGGTTAGGTTGAGCAGAGACAGAATGACAGATAGGACCAGTCAAGACATGCAAGAAGGGCTTATGATGGGCAACAATCGAGATGTCAAGGCATATGAACAATCAGAAGTGCTTTGCCTGCATCCTTTATAGGTCTCCACCAAAATAGATATTTTAGCCTTAATTATGATTTTTCTCACCTGGACTTGATTTCCAGAACTGCAGTTATTTCTTGTTTGGAAGCCTGTACTTGATATAAAAGCTTAACAATATAGTTAAAGTGTTCTGGGTCAAGCATCATTCCAGCTTCAACAAGCTGTAGAAGAGGAAAAGAAGTAGTCATAAGATTGTGAAAGAGTTGGGCGGCCAACGTGAGTGAAACAATGAAGAGACTGACAGAAGAAGTGAAATGTGGAGACAAGGGGAATTAAAACTCATTTAAAAATTTTGAAAGTTGTTTTCTTCAAATGTTTCAGAACCACAGAAAGATACCCTAAGAATTTAAAGCAAAAATGTGAATATAAAATCCGAATTTTCTTCCTAAGTTATCTCAGTCACTTATCTCTACCTCGTATCTGCTACTTGATCTTTTAGTGTAGCACTGTGTTCATACATCATTCCTCACTGTACCTGCTTGAGAAGTATTCTTCCTGTGCCTCACTTAGGTTCTTGGCCACAGAAATAATCAGTACCCCAGGTGACTCAATACTCAGGTGACATATAATACAGTAAAAACAAGTGAAAACCCAGAGGACATATAATACAGTGTTTGATTAAAAAAATCAATTTAAAGATTCTCTTTCATTCACATATGCCTCATTTCCCATCTTCCTCATGTACCCCAGCTCTCATGGAATAAACTGAAAGAACTCCTGTTGGTCTATCTGCATTCACTGACCATGTAGCACCTTTTGATTAGATGGACAGGGCCAACTACAAACAAGCCTGGCAAAGAACAAATCAGTTATCTGGTTTGTTACCAATGCACTTTAAAAAATATGCTCTTCAGAAAATATGCCCTTCAATACTGCTCTAAAACCAAAGTGTACATAAATTGTTTCTTGATAAGCTAGGAACAACCCAAAGCAGTGCAAAATAAGCTCTTCATTTCTCTTTTCTCAATGGCAGTTATGTTAATTAGATAGGGGTATTACACACTACTCGAGTAAGAAGATGGAAAAGTATCTTCTCATTATGATATGGCTTTATCACTGAACCCCGAAATAGTCTCAAAAGGGAAGTTGGTACTAGCATTAAACAACTTTCAGAAACGATGGCTCCATGTTAAGCATGCAAAATTGAAACATCCTTGTCTTTGTTAGACACTCTATTAGGGCAATTTTATTTGGACAGTAACAGGGATACATTTTGTAGAAAGCCAAGTTATTCAGTATCAGACAATATGTGGGGTCCTAAATGAGGTTTTCTAAAACTACTACAGAGGATGAGCAATTTTTGATTTGAAGAATTTCTAGTCAAGTAATTCTTTCAAATTTTGTAACTGAGAACTAGGAGGTATTCACTCAACAACCAGTCTTTTACGGGGGCTGGGGGGGGGGAGGTATTCAAGGTATTCAAATATCTGTTCAGTTACTCTGTAACTTAGTGGCTAAGTAACACTAAACATTAGGAAATATTCAAAAGTTTTATATTTTTATGAGAATCATAATATATTTCTCTCTTTTTTTTTTTTTTTAAATAGAGGCTAGAGCTGTGGTTCAGTGGAAGAGTGTTGCCTTGCATGTATGAGGCACTGGGTTCGATTCTCAGCACTGCATATAAATAAATGAATAAAATCAACATCTAAAAAAAATCTAAAAAAAGTAAAAAGACAGGTTAAAATAAATTCCTATTTCTCTTTTTGCAAATTTAATTCATAGCTACCATGTTTCTAATTTGTTTTGGTCACAATTTTCTATTTCCATATCAATTTGGTTATAAATGACCTCAAATCTTTCAGAGAAAAATTTTCTTTATACTTAAGGAGTAGAAACGAAGACTTTATAAGTCAGCAGTCACTTGGTGTGCTTGAAACATTTGAGGGGAAGATTTGTCAGTCACTGGAGTCTGTTTATAAACTATCTTAGGAGAAAAAACATTTCTGAAAACAATTCATTGGCATCAAAGAAAATGAACAAGAGACACATCAAGGGTGTATGTGGAAGTAAGTATTTTCTTGGTTATTTACTATTAGAAAATAAAAGATAAAATCATACCTTGCAAAAGATATCAACTAAAGCAGGTACAGCAGTCCTTAATTTCATAGTTGCCACATGCTCAAATATTTTTAGTAATATTTTCAGAGCAGGCTGGATAAAATAAAGAAATTACTCATTTTCATACTGTCTTTCAGCACACTAAGTTTCTCAAATTTGTTTATGCTGAAAAAACACAAGTTTTTTCTAGGAAGTATTCAGAAAACAAATTTAACTTCTAACTTCAAACAAAGAAATTAACTTATTTAATATTAACAGATTAAAATATGTATTTCAGGTTACTTACCAGCATTTTAATCATTATGCTGAGGTTCACTACCTGAAATACTTCTTTCAATAAACAATGTTTGAGTAAAGAAATTAGAAGATCATTCAGCACTTGTAAATCAAAATGTACACCTGGAGGAAACTTTCTGTAGTACTCCGTAAATATGTTTACTGAAAGCGAGAAAAATGTAGTCATCTGCTGCTTTTAAGATATCCAGCTTTCCTAAATTCATCAGTAGTATAAATCAATTTCTTTGAAAGGCATAGTTCCAGTATCAGAAACATCTGATGAAAATTAAGTCAAAATGGCATGTTCAGTAATGAAGTCAACCAAGCATGTTCAGCATTAGATAGAGAGCTAATTCATGTATTATTCACAAGAAGTCTGAATTGCCAAATATATCATGGTTTCAATATGAACTCCTGGTGAGTTGAACTTCCAGGGAGTCTTAAAGTTTGTATGTGGCCTGGATATGTATATAATTTGGTGACGGGTGAAGAATATTTTCACACATACCCATTCTGGTTGTTTTAATCCCCAAAACGTTAACCCTGGTGATGTTTCTGATTCCAGTTTAAGATTATGGGCAATTTACTAAAAGTGACAATAATGATTAATTTCCCTTGAGAAACTAGTCCCTTTACATCCATCCAATTCTGTAATCTATTTTCTATACAACACAAACCACTTCTAATTCATCCTCATTAATTATATTAAAATAAACTGGGATTACTATATTGTTTACTTTTTCCCCATTCCAAAATTTCCAGGTCAAAATCTGTATACACTAGCTAAAACTGCTTTAGTAAAAATTATTTTGGTTTTATATTTGTGTTAGCTATTCTTATTAGCTGGATTACAAGGTCTAGCTAATGCCAAAGTTCAGCAGCATGATTGAAAAGTTAATGCTGAAATTATATAATTTTTAACAACCTTAATATGTGCAGTAATAATCAACTTTGTTGTAAGATTGCTTTAATACATTTGTTCTTCCTGGGCACATACAAATTCTTGCTATTTGTTTTGCAATATATATCTTCCTATATATAAAGAGATCAATTGACAACATGGGAAATTCAGAGTGTTAACTGTAGTTCATTAATAAAACTGGAACTGTAGATGTTTAAGAGTCATTAGAAAGCATCTAGATTAGACAGTGTTTATATTGTCTACTAATTGCCATGCAACCCTTCTTTTTGTCATTATGTTATTTTAAAAAAAGTTTTTAAAAAGTTTTAATGTAAATTCTCCTTTTAAAATGATCTTCACCATGAAACTCTTGAGTGGAAAAATTTAACATTTTATAGCTTTTGATATGAACTTTTTCATTGCTTTTTTAAAAAAGGTTCAGTTGATTCAGAACATTACTTGACCAATGATCTTCCATAACTGGGTACTTACACTTCTTTTTTGATTAAAAGTGCACAATTCTATGGAATCATTAACTACTAGATATTCCTTTCCAAATCTGTTTCTCACAGGAGAGCAGTTTATGCCTCTGTAAACAGTTTACTGAAATTTTAAATTTTTATTCTTATAATTTGCAATTGTTTTTAATATTATCAATGATAAATCTAGTTTCAGTTTAAATTCATGTGAGAAAGTTCATTTTTTTTGTACTTCCTTTGACTACTTTAAATCACAGTAATTACCTAAAAAATGGATCAAAACAATTTAATTTTTCTAATTATTATGTTGATACATTTTGGCTGATGCTAAACAATAGTAATTTTTCAAATGTTTTTAGCCCAAAACTTCTGGATAGCATGTTTTACATAGAAATTCAAATATAAAACATAAAAGAGGACCTGTCATTCTATTCCTAGGTATATACTCCAAAGAACTAAAAGCAGAGACTCATATTTTGTACATCAAGGCTCAGAGCAACATTACTCCTCATAGCCAAAATATGAACACTTGAATTGTTTCTATCAACAGATGAACAGATAAACAGGTATGCATAGAATGGAATATTATTCACCCTTAAATTTTTTGAAGCATGCTATATATAACATGGATGAACCCTAAAGACATTAAGTGAAATAAGTCACAAAAGGACAATTGTATTGTATGACTTCCTTTATACGACGTACCTAGAATAGGCAAATTCATAGAAAAAGCGTATTAGAGGTTGATCAGGGATTGAAGTGAGTGGGAACAACGAGTTATTGTTTAATAGGTAGTCTAAAACGAGGAAAAAAGTTCTGGAAATTGATAGTGAGGAGGGTTACACAACATTGTAAATGTACTTAATGTCAGAACTGTACACTTAAAATGCTTGTTATTTTTGTATTTATTTCTGGCACTGGATTGGAACCCAGGGTCTTGTGCATGCTACGCAAATCTCCATCACTGAGCAACATCCCCAGCCCTGCCTTCTTCCCCCCTCTTGAGCAAGTGCGTGCACACACACACAGGCAAAAACTAAAAATATTGCAGATTGGAAGAGGCTATAAAGATGTGACAACTCAATGAATACTTGATCCTGTGTCCTGGATTGGGGAGAAGATGTTAAAAAGGACATCGAGTCAATAGGTGATAGGTGCATTCCCATATGATCACATTCTCATAGTTTTATCACCTCTACCTTACCTATGTCTTTGTTATAGATGAAGTTCCCTTAAATGCTTCCTCTAATCCTGGAGAGATAATGGCAGCAAAATAAAATAAGCTTGTCAGACTGTTTTTAGCTGTAGGAGATTTCAAGTAGATGAATATGAAGCTGAAGTACACGATTTTCACCATACTATGTAGCTTTGGTGGCTGTGTCAGGTGACAAATATAAACAAAGCATGGTCCCTGTCCTCTTGGAGCTCATAGTTTAGTATGGGGAAATAGAGGCTAAGAGTGGGACAGGACTGTGGAATCAGACAAGGATTTAATAGGGGAAGTAATCCTATTTACCATGACTAAGCTTTGAAAGCTAAGTAGGTCTTTGCCATGGGGAAAGGGAATGGAAGGAGAGGCATCCTGAGCAGACAGAACAGTGGCAGCAGCAGCAGCACTGAATTATAAACCAACTTAGAAAACTGCACAAAACTCACTGGGGATAGAGAACTGGCAATAAAGGGCGAGTGTAAAGAGAAGATTCAGGTTCTGAAGGATCCCTTCAGATAGGTTTAAAGATTAATCAACAATACCATTTTCTCTACCAGACATCTATAAATGAAATTTCTAAGTTATGAAAATATTAGTACAAGCTGGGCATAGTAGCACATGCCTGTAATCCCAGTGACTTGGGACACTGAAGCAGATGGATTGCAAATCTGAGATAAGCCAGGGCAATTTTAGCAAGATGCTGTCAAAAAACAAACCAACAACAACAAAAACCAAACAACTTGTGGATATAGCTCAGTGGTAAAATGCTCCTGGGTTCAATCCCTAGTACTACCCAAAACAATTAGTAGATGGAGTTATAGTATTAAGCAGGTTATAATTTTTCAATCAAAATACCATATTTACTTTTGATCCTAAGACCAACAGAACCACTCTGTGCAAGATATCTGTAAGACATTTAGCTTTCATACTTAGTGTTGAATTTATTTTCAAACTACAAAGATACAACAGCACAATGTGTGAAACACCCATATTAAAATTCTAATTATTCAGGGCTGGGGCTGTAGCTCAGTGGTAGAGCGCCTGCCTTGCACATGCAAGGCACTGGGTTCCATCCTCAGCACCATATAGAAATAAAAATACTGCATCCATCTACAACTAAAAAATATTTTAAAAATTTCTAATCATTCAACTCCTACCTGCCCGTTGTAGCAGACACAGTTCATTGATACTTATATATTTCCTAAAAACATCCATGCAAACCTGTAAAAGTCATAAAAATGTGAATTACCTTTTTATATTTCATAAGAACTACAAAAATTTAAATTCTATAAGCTTACTTCAAAATTTTTAAATGAGCTTCAAGCACTGGAATAAAGAAGGTACTGTTTGGTTAACATAGTTCGAATTGTACATTGAATTCATTACCTTATTTAGTATGTAAAAATTTAGTATTTGACCTTATTTAGTATGTAAAAAAATAACCATTTACTGGTGTAAGGATAAACACATTGACTGATTATTAGAACAAAAGCTCCCAGAAAGAGAACCATTCATACACTGTCAGCTGATTTATGACATGGTGACACTGCAGTGGAGAAGTACAGTCTTTTTAATAACTGGTACCAGGTCATCTGAAAATGCACATGGGAAAAGTGTATCTCAACTCATATCAAAGAAAATCTATAAATTCAAAAGGTAAAACAAACTTTTAAAGGAAAAAAAACATAGGTGCACATCTTTATGACCTTGGCAACTATATCTTCGACAGGATGCAAGAAGTTAACACTATGAAAGAAAATGACAAATTAGACTAAAGAAATTAAATTGTTTCATTTTAAAGATGAAAAGGCAACTTATGAAGTACACGATATCTGCAATACATATATATGATAAAGAACCTGTATCCAGAGTTCTTGCAGACTGGTAAGAGACAAATTTCATAGGATATAGGCAAAATATTTGGGTACTTCCAAATAGTATACCCAAATATCCAAAAACATTTTGAAAGTGGCTCACTTCATTGATCATAGAAGTCATCTACCCACCACAAGAGCAAAACTTAAAAGGCTGATCAAACTAAGAACTAGAAAGGATATGATGCAACCAGAACTCTTGTTGCTGGTGACAGTAATTTGGTACAACCACTTCGGAAACCTATTCAGCAGTTATCTACTAAGATGGAACATATGCAGACCCTATGACCCAGCAGTTTCAGTTTTAAGCATAACCTATCAGAATGTGTATACATATTCACCAAAAAGCATGCAGAATACTCACAACATTACTACTATAATATCCAGAAATCACCCAAATGCCCATCAACCTTGATATTTATCCACAAAATTTTGATATATTCACACAATGAAATACTGATTATTATATGGTAATGATAAAGAAACCCCAATGTTACTAAAACACTATAGATGCATCTCAAAGTTTTCAAGCCAAAAGGAGGCAATCCAGCCATGGTAGTGTATACTTTTAAGCCCAAGGTACTTGGGAAGCTGAGGTAGGAGGATTGCTTGAGCCCAGGAGTTCAGGACCAACCTGGGCAACATAGTAAGACCCTATCTCTTAAGTTTAAAATAGTATATAAAATCAGACACAAAAGAATGTATCAAATTTCACTTCTATAAAAAACAAAAAAGGGCAAAGCTCACCTATGCTATCCGAAGAGAATGAAAATCTCAACTAAAATATATGACTGAGATTAGTAACACAATTTCTACTTCAAGGACTTTATGCTTTACCTTTTCATTCCCTTGCTCAGGCACATGAGCAAACTTGCATTGTAATCTCTCACAGCCACGTAATGTATTGAAATGAAATCTGCAGTATCTGTGGGGTATCATCAACCCTAAGGGCTTCTGGAACACCTAGGAAATTAGAAAAATTCCATTTATGCATTAACTGTAAAATAAGGTGAAAAAGTTTTTGAAGTAACACATTTTATGGTGTTGGGGGTTTAACACAGGCCCTCATGCATGCTGCCCTTCAGCTTAAATCCCCATTCCTGGAACAAATATTATATACTCCAAACAGCATCATGGTAAAGCTGCTTGCTAATCTGCAAAGGAAAAAGCAGAATTCCAAACAATTTACATTCTTGAAAACACTGAAACACCAATTTAGAGTGATATCTGAATTTTAATCAATTTCTCAGTGTAAAATATTCCAATAGGTTATTACTGACCTCACATTTTTTTTTAAAGACTTCAGAGTGTTTTAGGTTCACAGCAAAATTTATCCCTTGACTCCTGCCTCCACACACATTACCTGTTCTTAAAAGCTTATGCTGTCCCTCCTTTCGTGCTCTTGCATATTTCACAAAATGTTAATGTTAATTATTATAATATGCATTGTATTTTTTTTTTCTTTTTCTAGGTACCAGGGATTGAATCCAGGGCACCTAACCACTAAGCCACATCCCCAGCCGTTTTTTTTTTGAGACAGGGTCTCACTAACTTATTTAGGGCCTTACTAAGTAGTTGAGGCTGGCTTTGAACTTGCAATTCTCTTGCCTCAGCCTCCTGAGCCACTGGGATTACACGTGTACACCACTGTGCCCTGTAAAATATACATCATATTTTGGATACATTTATCAGAATCAATTCTCCCTAGCTTTTCTAATAAGAAAAGGTAAATGATGCAGCTGAAGTACTATACAATTTTCCCCATAATTGCTCTATACTGCCAACTCTCTTTTATCACAGGGAACCATTAATTCTGTATTTTTGATTTTGGACATTACCCCTCTTCTGTTTTCAATCTTTTTTTTTTTTACTGTATGTGAATATCCTGAGTCACTAGTTACTTCCTACCTTTTACCACTAATCCCCATTCAAACCCTATGTCTGGAACTGCTCAAAAACTGATACGGGAGCTGGGCACAGTGGTGCACCCCTATAATCCCAGTGGCTCAGAGGCTGGGACAGGAGGATTGCAAGTCCAAAGCCAGTCTCAGAAAAAGTGAAGCATTAAGCTACTGAGTGAGACCATATATCTAAATAAAATACAAAATAGGGCTGGGGATGTGACTCAGTGGTTCAGTGCCCTTGGTTCAATTCCTGGCATCAAACAACAACAAAAGCCAAAAAACAACAACAAAAAAAAAAAAAAAAAAAAAACAGGGGAAAAAACAAAAACAAAAACAAAACCAGACAGGTTCAAAGTATGGGTTATACCTTAGAAAATTGTTTAAAAATGGAGAACTTACCCCTGTATTTTTTTCTCTTTTAAATATTTCACAAGTTTCAGGATTCTGCAGCCTTAGTACAGAATGTTTTCCTGGAAATCTAAAATCTAGAAATGATTTAAAGTGACATTATACACTAATGTTACTATGCATTCCCTTTATAACAATGGGGAGATCATCATTGCTATCTGTTTTAAAGCTTCACTTTGGAATATTCATGCACAATTATAGACTGTACTGCCATGTGTGTTACTAAGAAATACAGAATGATTTTAGATCTTGAGTTCCCTTGAGCATTTCTAGACCTACATTTATAATTATAAGCTCACTATATGCTGATGAGTTTCAGGCTTACTAAATGCTGCAGATAAGTTTAAAAGCCTTTATAAATCTTTCTAAAGGTGAATACTTCAAACCCAGGGGCTGTGGGCTGAATTGGGCTTCATGCCAAACTCATACTAAAGCCCATGTGACTGTATTTGGAGATAGTTAACCTTAACTGCTTCTATAGAGAAGCTAAGTCATTATGACTTAGAAGATATTATAAGAGTGGGGGTCCTTATAAGAACAAAGAGCTCTCACTATCTCTCCCTGTACACACTTGGGGAAGGATACATAATCTAAGCAAGAAGGTAACCTTCTGCAAGCCAGAAAGAAGGTTCTCACCAGAAAGTAAACCCTGCTGGAACCTTGATCTTGACTTCTAGTCTCCAGAACTATAGGAAATACATTTCTATTGTTTAAGCTACCAATCTGATATTTTGTTATGGTGTTCCCAAGATGACCAATACATCAGGCATCGTATGCCATAGTGGAGGTCTTTTAAAGGGGAAAATGGCATTTTAAAACACTCTTTAAGGATAAAATAAAAAACTTTAGATTTAAAAAAAAATTTTGACTTTAGTAGCATCCAGATATAATCTAGAACAAGATGAAGTTTTACTGCATAGTTTTGCTGTAATTTGTATTATGAAAACTAAAAGACTTTGAGATAAAACACATAACTGCTGCAGGTTTGCTGCTATAGCATCCAATACCAGGCAGCGTGAAGTTAGTACTGGGAAAGTCTAGCAGAGTTAGGTGTATGCTACACAAATTTTTATAGTTTCCAGATTCATTATTCAGTGAAACTTGTTTTGTTCAGAGCAGTATTAATTATCAGGGAAAAAAGACACTAGAAAAATCCTAAAACAATTAAAACATGAATACTTTAGGTATTTTCTGAATACAAGTGGTACTTGTAAGTACCACTATCATAGTTATTTCTGAAACTTTCCTATCAAAAGTATTAAATGAAAAGGTACATAAATCCTCTAATCTTAACATATCCCACACTTGTTTCTATTTTTCTCCTTATGTCTTTGTTTTCAGTGGAAAAGTATCCCATTTGTTTACAATAAAAATTAAAAAAAAAAAAAAAAAAAGCCAACCCGATCTTATTTAAAAAGTATTACCATTCACCCAGGGCTTCGGTATTATGTCTTCTTGACTACCCAGATTCAAAGGAGGCAATGATAAGCACAGAGGTTTGGGGGCCAGTACTGCTAATTGACAGTCACCAGTCATTATCTCTGCTTTTCTAGAATCTGTGCTGTATAAGCAGAAAAAACAATCAGAAATTAAATTTTTAAATAATGAAAGCCCACTAAATAATAACACAACCTTGTGCTATGTACAGGCTATATATTATGCCATATATACACACACACACACGTTATATTTCAATATTTTCAATAGGGTGTTCCTTACCTAACAGAAAACCAATACTTATTAAATTGTTGAGGTGGGGTAGAAATAGGGTGGTATGGTCAAAACCAGAGGAAAAAAATTTTTGAGAGGGGGTTTTGCTATGTTGCTCTTACTTCAGCCTCCTAACTGGGACCATATCACTTTGTGCCTGGCTCAAAATATTTTTTATCATGTCAGATAAAAGGTTTGAGGAGGAATTAGGCTAGCCCTTTAATCCAGGAAAGTCCATCCAATTATTCTATTGATAATTCAATGAAATGAGCTGCAGTAGTCCTCCCTTACTCAAGATTTTGCTCTCCATGGTTTTGATTACCTGTGGTCAACTGTGGTTCAAAAACATTAAATGGAAAATTCCAGAGAAAAATTCACGTTTTAAATTGTACAGTGTTCATAAGTGTGACAAAATCTTGCCCTGTCCTTTTGTCTTGCCTAGGATATGAATCATCCTGTGTCCACAGAGCATATGCTACCCACCCATTAGTCACTCAGTAGACACATCCTGTGTAAGATCTATGGCAATATTGCACTGCTTGTATTCAAGTAACCCTTACATGATAACTTAATGCTATATCACAAAGCCTATCATTCACATTTTATTCTGTAATCTCATATCATAAGGGTGATTACAGTCCAGTAGTTGTACTCAGTCATGTAATTTTTATTATAATATATTGCTATAATTATCCTATCATTAGTTATTACTAATCTCTTACTATTCCTAGTTTAAAATTTAAACTTTATCACAGGTATGTATCTACAGGAAAAAGTGTGCTACATAGAGGGTTTGGTAATACCTGCAGTTTCAGGCATCCACTGTGGGTCTTGGAGTGTATCCCCATGAACTACTCAATTATTTAAGGGGACTGTTCTAAATTATTTAAGGTAAGTATGTATAATAGGCATAGGTACATCTTTGAGGGCTTCCACTGAAGACAGGGCATTAAAAATGTTATTGTTCCAGGTTTGCTAATTTAAAACAACTTTAAAACAGTTAAATGCAGTTTAAAATGCAATCTGTAAAGAATGTAAATAAATAAATTAATCTGGAGGTTATTTATCTACCAAAATATCTTAGGCTAGGAGAACTAGTACACACAAATTAATTTACTTTTTAGGAGAAAGACATCAACATTCAGATACTATAGTATTTTAACCTTAAAACAATTATAATTAGCTTTTACAGCAGGGATTTTCTGGGCCAAAGGTGTGAAAACAGTAAGAAGTGGGGCTTATCCTTGGTTGAAATTTAGTAGCATTGATGGAGTTTAAAATTTTCACAAAATAAAGAAACTCATTTCTGGGCTGGGGAGATAGCTTGGTTGGTAGAGTGCTACTCATTTCTCTCTGGAACTTGGGATGTCAGTAAGTTAGTCAACATTCCCCATCCCAAATAAAACAAAAGTAGTGACAAATTATGAAACTTTATAGATGGAAGAGATTATCTAGAAAATCCTCTTTTTTGATTGGGTGACTAAAGTCCAGTGTGATGTACTAATTTGCCCTATGTTACTCACACTGCTGAATTATGGTACAGCCAAATTCATGATAACTCTTTACACACTACAATACTACTAGTTTGTAAACAAAATTCTTTCATTAGGAAAACAACCTTGTTACTTTTAAAATTTCCAAATGGTCATGAACCATGTTGGACTTCAATGCCAATCTAATTACCACCTATACTTGCCCTTAACACAGTAGTTCTCAAACTTGCACACACATCAGGATGAGCTCCCATCACAGATTGATGGGCCCGTCCTCAGACTTTCTGATTTATTATCTGGGGTGGGACCCAATAATTCCATTTCTGACAAGTTCCCACAAGATACTGTTGTGCCAAGAATCACTTTGAAAACCACTGCCTGAACATAAAAGGTCTTGATTATATTCATCTCCTGACCTGGAAGTGCCTTGCCTCAGCAGCAAAATGAGGGTGGAGGATGGATCAGATGATTTCTAAGGGGTCCTCCAACTCTAAACTTGGTAGTTTTACATGTTCCAGTTAGTATGCTTTTAACTCTCAGTATTAATCACTGCACCCACATAAAATATTTGCAAAATACAGTGTTATTTTGATTTCAGCCATTCTTAACTTCATGAAAATCATATACACATCCTTTTATCTTACCACTGCTTTTCTCAAAAATATTTTAATGGCTCAAAACAACTTACTGACCCAAAAGCAACTTATAATATCCTTTACATCTGGGTACATTTGACACATTAATTAAATCATACCCACATATGGCTTATGGCACAGTTGCTCAAGTATATATATAACAGAATGAAAATACTCAAATTTCAATTAGGTGGGTGACTATTTTAAAGTTATTAGAAATTATGTTACAGACCTTTTACAAACTTCATAAATATTTCCTTTTTCTTCTCTACTAGTCGCCTTATCTGAAACTCTACACTGTGAAGAGATTGTAGACAAGAAGTATCTTTACATTACATATTAAACTATGAAGTTTACCAGATTAGAATGTATTGTGTTAAACATATAATGGCCAACAATGAAAAGCAATTCTACAGAATTACTGAATATTCACTTGATTTCTACTACTAAAAAGAAAAATTAATGTAAATTAACACATTTTCCAGCTTTTGCTACTGTGTAAATATATATACCATTATTTCAAGTTATTATCAACAGTGAAGGTTGTGTTTTATTAAAAAAATTAAGTTGAGTGATTTCTGTTTGCAGGTAGCATTTATAAACAATTTTTCATTAGCAATATTTAAAGGCTTTAAAAATTTTTGGTGATACCAAGGATTAAATCCAAGGGTGCTTTTTATGAGGTAGTCCTACTAAGTTACTTTGGGTCTCACTCTGTTGATGCGGCTGTCCTTGGACTTAAAGATCTGCCTGTCTTAGTCTCCCCAGTTGCTGGGATTACAGGCATGAGCTACCACTCCTGGCTTTGAATGCATTTTCAACAGTTATACTTAAAATATTTTCAGTAGTTTTTTTGAAAACATGATTTCTAATTACAATAAAGCTATACATGCTAGGGGCCAACAGTATAGCTTAGAGCACTTGTTTAGCATGCATAAGGCCCTGGGTTTGATCCCCAGCACTACCAAAATTAAAAACAAACAGAAAAACAAATGAAAAGATAAACATTCCTGGATCAAAATACTATATAAAAGAATTCAACACATGAAAAATTCCTACAAATAAGATTGAAATCCCAGAAAAAAAAGCTGGCAAAGGAACATAAGCAGGAAGTTCACAAGAAAAAAGGTAACATGGCTTTTAAACATGATAAAAGATGCTTAACTAGACTCATAAGAGAAATTCAAATTAGAACTAAAACAAAGCCACTTGTAAAAATCAAGCAGATGGACAAAAACCAAAATCACACAAAAGTCAATGAGTTGTGAAGCCTGCAATTTGGTGCACACCTATAATTTCAGCTACTTGGGAAGCAATCACCAAGGCAATCGTAGGAGGATCGCCAATTTGAGGGAAGTCTAAGCAACCTAGCAAGACTGTTTTAAAATAAAAAGGTCTGTGGATACAGCTCAGCATTTGAGGTGCTGGGTTCAATCCCCTGTACTTCAAGTCAACCAATCAATACAAACGGTGGTGAGGATATAGGGAGAAAAATGGCATTCAATATTGTTTAAAGTTAATACTATCTCTTTGTAAGGCAATTTGACAATTCTAGCAATTAATTTAAAAATGTTTGCACAAGGCTGGGGAGATAGCTCAGTTGGTAAAGTGCTTGCCTTACAAGCACAGGGCCCTGGGTTCGATCCCCAGCACTGCAAAAAAAAAAAAAAAAAAAAAAAAAAAAAAAAAAAAAAAAAAAAAATTAAAATAAAATAATAAAATAAAATGCTTACACATATGCAGAATTCCTTCTGCTGAAGGATGTATAATATATTCAATAGAAAAAAGTAAACAAACCAAATGTCCATCAATAGTGGACTTCTTAAAGTATATCAATGTAGTAGATAATAATACAATAAGGAAAACATGGATGGCATTATTACATTGAAAGGATGTACTTTCAATGTACATTTTTATACATTTTATATTAGTAAAAGAAAAAAATATGTTACCGTATGCAGAAAATTTAGAAGAATGTACCACAGACAGACAGAGATAGCAGAGTATCTTTACTGGATTAACCGATCTACAGAAAACTGAAATATGGAGAAAATCTTAAAACCTATACCTGAAAGCCCTGGAAAGATGAAAAGCAAGTAGAATCTGGAGGGAAGTTTATACTCAAAGAGAAGGGTACTGGATAAGTATCTTGTTTTTATGGCTGCATTCTCAAAGACAGGCCCTAATTGGAAGGAACCATTTCAGGAGACTAAGAGTTTGCCATACTGGCATGAAAAACAATACATCAGAAGACAGAATTAAGGGCAAAGGTACAAACTGAAAAGCAATGATGGAAATCCTGAAAAGGAGAGAGCCTGAAAGATGAAGCCCCCAAATCTAATTATAAACAGATCCAATCTGGTTGGTCCCCAAATTGTAGCTATGTAGACTCCAAACATCCAGCTAAGACTAAAAGAACTGAATATTTCAAAATGCCTCTCAAACCACAGGCAGTAACAGAAGTTGAATTCACTCAAGTTAAGACCTAAGCGTGCAACTACCATAGAGCAAATAAAGCCCATTTAGCCCAAAGAAATGAAAACTTTTAAGTATGTACCAAAACCTGCACATGAATATTTATAGATAGCAACTTCATTTGGAATAGACCCAAACTAGCTACAACCTAGATGTCCTTCAGTGAATAAAAGAGCTCAAAGTGGTACACCTATATCATGGAATAGTACTAAGTAGTAAGATAAACTACTGATGCATGCAATATCCTGAATGTATAATCCCCTGGGTAAAAAAAATTGAGGATGTTACATGCTGAATGATTCCATCTATACAGCATTCTAGAAATAGTTGTAGAAATGGAGAACAGATTAGTGATTGTCAAGGGGTTGGGGGGGGCAGGAGGGAAGGAAATTGGTGTGGCTAAAAAAGGGCAATACAAGGGATCCCCTTTTGGCCAACAGAAATGTTCTGCATCTTATTACTGTCCATATTCTAGTTTCATATTGTAGTACAGTTTTGCAATATGACCACTGAGAAAAAGCTAGGTAAAAGGTTCATGAGATTTGTTTCTTACTGCATGTGAATCTACAGTTTTTTTTTTTTTAAAGTGGTATGCTGAAAGCAGTACTTGTGAATAAATTCATAGCTAATTTATAGTGCTAAGTGCCTCACTTAGAAAAGTGTTTCAAATCAATGACCTCTGCTGCAGTTTTAACAAACCACAAAAAAAACAATTTAGCCCAAAATAAGCAGAAAAAAATTAAGGAGCATGAATTAATGAAACAGAGAAGGCAAAAGGGAAAATGAGTAAAACCAAAAACTGGTTCTTTAAAAAAAAAAAAAAAAAAAGAATCAGTGTAATAAATAATACTCTAATGTTTTACAGCTAGGAAGGGTTGGCTAGGTATAACCTATGTCATTCATAAAAGGAAATCATATTTTATATCGCATGTACAATGAAGGATTCACATAGCACATCTGGTTTATTCATACCCCCTCATGTAAAAGGTTTGGCCCTTAGACCTGCTTCTGAGAAGTAACTTTCAAAGTCCTTGGAATGTCTTACCTGGTAAGTGTATCTCTATTTGGAGGTTTGGGGCCATGCCAGATAGTCTGTGCTAACAATGTGATTTATTATAGGGAGCTTGGATCCTGAGACCTCTGGTGGAACTTAGCACTGACAGGTCAGTCATGTCCTTATGATGACCAACAGAAACTCCAAGACTAAGGCCCAAGTGAGCACCTCTGACTGGCAATACTCCACATGTAGTCTTTGGGAGAAGTACACACTTTATATTACTCCATAGGGAGAGGACAACTACAAGCTTGTGCCTAGCATCTCCTGGACGCTGCCTTATATGCCTCCCCACTTTGCTGATATAATATGTATTCTTTTGCTGTATTACACTGTTACCATGAATCTGACAGATTTGTTGACCTCTAAGTTCTGGCACATCATTGTACCCAAGGGTAGTCTTGGAGATTCCCAAACAGTATTTCATTATAAGGATAAAAATCTGATAATGAATGCTAGCTGTTTGGCAATGTCAGCAGACATGTAAGTTCAATATACACTGTCTATTATCAAATTATTAAGCAACTGCTTTGAGTTTTCTTTCTTGTTACATATTTCTAGCACCTAAAGATTTTAAAATGAAGTTCATTACTGCCTATTCATTCAACAATTAGTTGTCATTAATGAACCACTGCCCTAAGAGCTAGAGATTTAGTAGTAAATTAAATGGACAAAAATCTTTGTCTTCGTTTAGTTTTATTCTGGCAAGAGGTGACAAATACATAAATGTATATAGGTTGGTCATACCTGATCTGAAAATCTGAAATTCAAAATGCTCTAAAATTTAAAATTTTTTGAGTTACCCATGTGATACTAAAAACAAAAACAAAACCCACAACTTTGAGTTTACTGAATTTCAGATTTTGGATTTCTGAATTAGGCATACTCAACTGGTAGAATCTATGAAAATGTTCTAACTATCAGAAAAAACTCCAATCTGAAAACATTTCTGGTCCTGAGCCTTTTGGATAAGGAATACTTCATGATAAATGCAAGAAAGGGAGATATGAAATGGGAGAGGGGAGCAAATTGGAATTTTAGGTCAGATGGCTAGGGAAGGTCTCCTTAAGGCTAGGAAGTATGAGTAAAGACCTGAAAGAAATAAGTCAGCTATACTGTTTTCTGGGGCAGAGCATGCCAGGCATATTAAATGGCAAGGAGAAAGGCCTTGAAGTAGAAAGCCTGCTATGTTTCAAGAACAACAAGGGGGATAATGGAGCCCAAAGCTCAATGGAAAAGGAGAGAAAAACTGGAGAAGTGACGAGGTCATAAAGAAGTTCAGAGTATAGATACAGGGCCTTGTAAGTCATGGAAAGGATTTTGGTTTTGACTATGAATGGCATTAGAAGCCTTTGGAGAGTTTAAAGCACAAGAATGCAATGGTCAAACATGTTATATCGAGAATAAACTACCAAAAGGGCAAGATTAGAAGCAGGAGATCTATTAGGAATCTACTGCAATAATTTAGGCAAGAGAAGAAAGTGATCTGGACCTATCTAGTGTCGAAAGAGTAAGAAAAAGTGGACTGTTTCTAGACAGTGTGTGACTGTAAAGCCAGCAGGATTTCATTATAGTCTGGATATGGAGTGAGAACTAAAGAAAGTAAGGATATCCAGGGTTTGGGACCTGGGCAATTAAAAAGAATGGAGATACAATAAACAAAGAAGGATGTTATAGGAGAACTCAGTTTGTGGAGGATCGGGGATATATAGCCCAAGTTCCATTTTTGATGTTAAGGTTAAAATGACTAACTGGATATCTAAGTGGTAAAACCAAAGAGGCAACAGAGGTCTGTAGTTTAGAAGTTTGTGCTATAAATTTAAGAGTCTTAGCACATAGATAGCATTTAATGCAATAAAAATGTATGAGACCACTTAGGAAGTAAATCTAGATAGAAACAAAGAACAGATTTATGGTTTGGGCTCCAAGTCACTCCAACATAAACAGAGGTCAGGGAGATCATCAGTAACCAGCAAAGCTAACTGAGAAATGACAGAGAGCAAACTGGATAAGTATGTTACAAGTGGCAGACAATGTAGAGAGCAAACTGGGCAAGTGCTATTTATTCTGGAAACGATGTGAAAAAGGATTCAATGAAGTAGTCAACTGTGTCAAACTGGTATTAGGCTAAGAGTAAGACTGAGAAATGCCCACTGGATTCAGAAACAAGGATATCACTGGAGAGTTTAAGAAGGGTAGTCCTGGAGGAGGTATGAGGGTAAATATGTTTGCCAAGTTCTCCTTTTAAGAAACTGGCGGACAGAAACAGATAATGGGCATAGAGGAGCTTTCTGAGACTGCTAAAAAGGTCAATGGACCATTAAAAGGGGTGTTGTTTAGTTTCATTTTATTAAAAGATGGGAGAAAACCATGTTTATATGTTGAGAATGATTCAGAAGTGAAGGGAGAATCTGCAGTAGTATTTTAGGATAGGGAAGAGATGGAATCTAATGGAGGTAGAGGGAACTGTAATTGGCTAGTTCATCCATTAACAAAAGCTAGCATTTAGGAGCAGATGCAGGTAGGCAATTTAATGTACTAGTAGGAACTTAGGATATTCTTTTCCAATTATTTGTTTTCTTGGTGAAGTAGGAAACAAGGTTATTAGTAGTGAGGATGAAATAAAAGTTTAAGCGGAAAGAAAAAAATATGAAACAGTTGTTTAGGAGTCAATTAAATTATGAAAGAGCCTTAAATAATTATGGATTTTCTGGCAGAAAATTTGAAAACTTGATACCAAAATTTTCATACATCAGTGATATGGCATTAAGACAGGTTCAGCTCCAATTCTTGGGCCTTCTATATCTGTAGTTGAACAACATTCATGGCCTTCAAATACTATGATATTCAACAATTTCAAGAAAAATTTCAATATTCAGTAGTTCGTGTTTAACAAGGTAGGAAAATACATAATATTCACTAAGACATTATGTTTATGATGAACTTTAGAAGACTAAAATGCTTAATATGTAATTAAATGGGACATCGTTTTTCTCAGATAATAGAAATTTTGTCTATGCTATGCTTACAGAAAGCTTTAAGAATATATTCCACGGCCAGAATGATGAGATTCTTTTATTCAAAAGTAGTTACACTTGTCACCTGATAGCATTGTTAAATAATGCAGAAATTCATATTAAGACCAAGAAATAAGAACATGCAAAAGACTCCCTAGTACCTTTTCATCCAAGTCTGAACCTCTTATTTGTTCACTGAGGTCTTCCAGTTTTTCGTTTTCAGTGGTCTCATTAGTAACTTCTAAGGAAATGATTTCACCTTTGGAATCATGTTCTATCTTATTTGCTGAAAAGAAACAGTATTCAACTATAGAAACTTCAAGTTGTTCAAACAATGTTCTAGAAAATGACAATTTAGAGGCTCTTAAGATCTAACATGACAAATATTAAGTATAGTTTTCAGCCAATTACATAATTCCCTCCTTTTACCAAAATAACTAGAGCATGTTACAAAAAGCATCAATAGTAAGATATTTAACAATCTTCTAATTATGTCCACCTATTCACAAATATTTGAAACTTGAAAGTCAAAGTAGAATTAACTCTTGCATTGTTATAAGTCTGCAAAGATTCAGCTATTTAAATTTATGATTAGGTGTTAATTATGAATTTTTAATGACAGATTTACAATGTAATAAACCTGAAATATATACTTCAATTAAAAAAAAGACTACAAAATTGCTGAGCTAAATTATCTTTTGGAGATAAAGCATAACTAGATTATATAGTAAATCAAATCTCCAAATTTAGTCTGCCACTAGTCAATTCAAAACTGAGAAACTGATGAACTATAAAACATAAGATTAGCACATTCTAAAATGAAAAGCTTCCTTTTCTAAATAATTCATTTTGATTCGGCCTGAATGGAGATATAGACACTTCAATATAGCTTATTTTGTGGGAGAGGAAGCAAATTTTACCTGCTGTCAGGGAAGAAGAGATCTCCAACTTTGTTATTCCAGGGTCCAGTACAGGCAGTTCTCTATTATAAGCAAACAGAGCTTAAACATTGTAACATTCTAAGCAGAACTATCCACTTCTCTAAAAACTACATAATACTAGCTTTAGCAGTTGGTGAACACAATCAAGTTCTCAGGACAGAATAATATACTGGTATTCAGGACCCAGCACATTTGCACAAATTACTCACTTGGCTCTTTACCCACATATACCTCAATCGTTAGGAAGTGCTGCCAGTCCCACTGTATCACTAAGAACCAGACAAGACAAAGAATTTTAAAAATTTTAAAGTATTACATCCATAAAGGAGTGCTCAACTTCTACTCTCAAACACATATATGTATGTCATATTACTAGCATAAAAGGAAGATGGTTTGAGAGCAGTTTGAATTCTTGCTGCTGTCATCTCTTAAAGGCAACTTGCAACCTAGAAGAAAGGCTATGGAAATCATAGACCAACCTGGGTTCAAATACTGTTCTGTCACTTCTGTCTAAACTGTGCCCAAAGTACTAAACTTCTTTCAAGTCTAAAGATATCTATAAAATGAGACTAACACCTACCCACAGGGTAACTATTTTCACATTTAATGGCCTTAACAAATGAAAACTACATATATAGGAGTCATTGAAATACAGAAGACTAGTAAATATTTTTTTTAAAAAGACAAACTTACATTAATGAAAATACAAATAAAATATGAATATCTATAATTTGTTCATTTCATAAATGAGTTTTAGTTAAGTATTACCTGTAGCTCTAAACGGCTCACTGGTTCAGGATTCTTAGCCAAGAAAGAAAAACTAAAAACATTGTGCATTCATTTTTCTTTGAAGTCTTTGGAAAATGTTCTCTCTCCCCAACATAAACCCTTGAATCAGAAGTACAGTTTAAAGGATGGGAAAATACAAACAAAACACTATATATAAAAATCTCTTTCCTCAACTTAGGCCTCTAATGACTTCCATCGAGATGTCTACTAGAATGATTTCATTTAAGCATCACAAAGGCCTCCAACTCAAAATCTCTAAATCAGATCGCCTCAATCCTGCCCCTCTGCATCAGAAAAGTTAAGGCCCTTCTGAGAGAAACCAGGTATCATCTATCTCCTCTTCTCCCTCTCCACTACCTGATTCAGTCTTCATTTTCTAAACCTCTCTCATCCATTTGTACTTGTTTGAAGTTACCATGTACTTTTGGTCTAATTATTACAATAGTTCCTTGACAATTATTCTTGACACCAAGGTTATGATGGATTTTTTAAGTGTAAAATGATCAACTTCTCTTTAGTCCTTCAGTGAATTGTTATATGCTTCAAGTTCAAAATTCTAGTTTGCCTAGGTTGGTATGTTCACACCTGTAGTCCTGGCATACTAATAGCTCCCCATTTGCCTCTCAAAAGTTGAGATTAAGATGTATTTTATAATCATTTTACTTTTAAAGCCCTTCATAACAGAGTGTCTACACTTTCACTGAGAAGGCTTTGAGATCTTGCACTTCTATATTTTATAATACTTAATTGTTTGCCTCCCTTGACAGACTAAAAGCCCTGTGAGGGCAAGACCCTCTGTATCTGTACTGTACTTTCTATAAAGGCAGCATCTCACATATTCCTTGCATACAAACAGACAAGAGGGAGATGCAAATGAAGATGCCCCTTTCCTTTCTAGCAACTCCTCATACTGAGGGAGGTTCACATACAAGCAGACATAATAATTGGAACAAAGCCCTGGAACAATATCTTTGATGTGATCTGATGGCTAACTGAAGGGGGAAAAAGATTTTCAAATAAACATGCAAAAGAATCAAAATAGGTAAGTATATGGCATATTGTAGAAACAGTGAGCTGCTTGCCATCTTTCTCATAAGCCTCTCACCCTCTTCCTTCTCTCCAATATCATAGCCAAAGACGGAATATGCAGATCCAAAGAGTCTTTAAAAAAAAATTTAAAAAATGCCAAACAATTCAGAGTATCTTCAGGTGGCTCAAAGACAGTTGAGGCATTCCAAACAAATCTATTTCAGAATATCACTATGGCAGATCATATATTAAGACAGTTCACAAAGATTAGGAGATTACAATCATCTAAAGATAATTAATAAAGTAGCAGTGAGAATGGAGAGGAGATATTAGAGTAACATAATGAAAAAAATTATGTGACTCTAAAAGAGAACTAAGGGATGCTTCAGTAGCTTCCAATTATCCCAAAAGTTCTATTCATAAGTAGGTATAGCAAGTATACTGCTTTAATTTTGTATTAAGATACTATTTATAATATTGTTAGCATACTTTGAGAAACTGTTTACCTATATAGCTAAGTTATACCAAAGATAAAAGTTGCATATGACACTCTTTAGTTCACTCTTTAGTAGTTTTGTTTTGAATTTGAGATACGAATAGTTAAATTCATCTAAATTTACAAAGTGAGCAAAATTGTAATCTGCAGAAATATTTTGCACTTCTGCATCAGTGGAGTGAAAGTTCTGTACTGATGGAATGGGAAAATGAATAAAGACTAGAAGCAGAAAAGGAAAGAAAACAGGCTTGGATGAGAGTACAGAAATAAGAGAAGGAAGAGAAGACCTGAGCAAAACAAAAAGAGGAATGACAGTCCTTCCTTCTTCCATTCTTGCCACCCATCTGTTTACGATAAAAAAAAATTAATTAATTAAATAAAATAAAAAGAGGAATGAGGGCTGAAATCGTGGCTCAGTGGTAGAGCACTTGCCTAGCACACATGAGGCCCTGGGTTTGATCTTCAGCACCACATACAAAACTAAAATAAAGTTATAAAAACAAAACCAAACACACAAAAACAAAAAACAAAAACAAAAACCAAAAAAACCAACCAAGCCAAAAAACGGAATGAGGCTTAAATGGACTTCGAAGATCTCTACAGATTACATGTTTATCCTCTACCACAGCATTATTCAAGTTGGGTAAATTCCAGATTTTTACGTAAATGAAACAAATACAAAACTTGAAATCACATCACTTGTACTGAGGAAAATAGTTTTTGTAAACACTGTTTCACATATTTTTAAGTATGTACTAGATTGTAATATAAAATATATAATTACTCTGGATAACTGATAAACAGGTTTGAAGATGACTGTTAGAATGATTACTAGAAGAAAGATTTTGAAAACTAATGCAGGGGTGGGGGGGAAACCTAAGAAGGTCATTGCCTCTTTTTGAGATGCTAACTAGCCAACTGTGGTCAGGATTCATCTATTCATACATGCATATATTCTGTTTCTAAATAGGATGGCAGCAAATATTAGAATATTCTGCAGAAAGCAGTGACCATAGAGAAATGTTACATATTCAATTTATTGGACCAGAGGTTCCCTGGCTTGATGACATGCTGTGCAGCGATAGGTCTCCTGATTACATAAACAAGCTTTTATTTAGTATACTACTGTTTTTTCAGCAAAGACAAAAAGTACGGTTTATGTGGCCTGAATGAGAAAAAAAAAGTCAGAATAATGCTTCTTTACATTATCCCATGTACTATTTTGGAGAGGAGGAAAAGAAAAGGGATCAAAAGTAAAGTATTGTTCTATGGCAGTTTGTAGAGTGATACAGCTCAGACACTTAGAAGTAGTGTCCTTTGGAAAGTTATTTTATTTTAATTATAAAAATAGGGTGAATTTCAACCTCAGAATTGTTCTCCTAAATAAGTAATGTATCTGACATGGTAGATATTAAACATTAATTCTTTAAGGGTAAAAAAATCTGTACTAGAACACTGATATTCGATGGAAAGGGCCACTGGAGGCAAGGAGACTCAATACACAAGAAAAAGAATGATCTTTACTTCTGGTGTAACTTTTTCATTTGGTTTGGTAAAACCAAATCTATTCTACAAAGCCAATCTCTCAAGGAATAAACTGGGATTATGTTAGATTATAAGAAAGTGGGCTTGATTACTTGAGACAAATAATTTGGCGAGTATGGATCCATGCTGGGGATAGATGGTCTAAGGGTAGTCAAGGTCTGGGCAAAAATGGTAGGTAGGCTTGTATTTTCAGTCCAATGGTAGACAATTTCCTTTCCAGAAGTCTGTTTTTAGCAGCTCCAAGCTACAACTCTTGCAAGTACTAAGAACATCAATAATTACTCCAAGCTAACTAAAAATTTATAAATGATAAATTTAGTCATGTGTGACCAAATCTTAGTGGAAAGTTCTCATATTTCCTTTTGACTATGTTAACATTCCAATATTATAAAGTATTATAAAAGTACAAATAAGCTTGAACTATAATTTCATATCATTTTACTAAACTATTACATAATCTATTCTGGTTGGCCCCAGACTGAAGTTCCTGAACATGAAGGTTAATTACTACTTGACTTAATTCAAGTTGCCCTAGGCAAACTTGTCCTATTTGGGGGCAAAAATGATAATTTAAAACAATCGCTTTAAAAGTAAAACCATGAAAAAATTGTTCCGAATATTAAATCTGATTCTACTTTCAAGATCTAATTGCCTCAAATAATTTCCACAGCATCTGTTCTGAAAAATGAATTTTTTAATTTGACAAGGAGGCCAGAGAAGATTAAAATATACAGCACCAATCTTAAGTAATCTGATTAAGATTAAAATTTATCTATACTTTATAATAAAGACTATGAGCCTGGCAAGGCACACCTGTAATCCCAGCTGCTCATGAGGCTAAGGTAGGATTACAAGTTTGAGGTCAGCATGGGCATCTTCCTGAGACCCTGTGTCAAAATAAATAAAATGGCTGGGGACATAGCTCAGTGGTAGAGCACCATTGGTCCAGCTCTCCAATACTGCAGATGGGGGGAAAAAAAAAAAAAAAAAAAAAAAAAAAAACTCAACTGATGTTTGAAAGACCAATTTCAAAAGCCACTTTATAAACCCATCATTTTAGATTTTAAAAGCTGATCTGTTCTATATTTATTTTCCAAGATATATATACCATCGATTGTTTGAACTCTTGTTTGGCACATTACATTTTCAGGTGTCAGCAGTGATATATTACATTTATTAAATAATTGTGTTAAATAACAGCTTCCATGATCACTGAATATATCAGTGACACCCAAGAGCACAGTATGCTTCTGAAACCCCCAACAATCTGCACCAAAAGGCACATGTGAACATGCATACCTCAGATCACCCGATTCGTTTTTTTCTGGAAGTTCCATGTGCTTCAAGTCTGCTGATTGGTGCTTTTCTGAAACATTGGGCTCCTGGCTTATCTTAGGGATCTCTGAAGCAGATGAGAGTTCCCCTTCGTTGGAGATGCCAAAGAGGTCTGGGTCATCTTGAATTACATCAATTAAGAGAACATCATCTTCATATGCCTTAAGAATATCTGGAAACTCCACTTTGATTTCTGAAATGCTCTTAGTCATTTTTCTACCACTAACGTCAGAGGAAATTGGTTCAAATGCTTCTTGTTCCTTAGAGCAGAATGAACTTTCCTCTATAAACCCAGGACAGCAAGAAAAAGTATTATTTTCAATCATGAAAGAAACAGGTTCCTTATTAGAAACAATATTTCCTGGTTCAGAGATATAATTGGATGGTTTATCATCAACACCTTGCTTTGTGAAGCTTGGAGAAATACCACAGGGATTCTTATTGTAGAATGAGTCAGCACTAGCTTGCCCTGGAGTCACACTATTTTGTATCCTCAAAGACTGACGTTCTGAAGTTGCTGTGGACACATTTTTATTCCTATTGTGTTTTACCTCCGAGTCAGATAAACTGTCAAGAAGTTTTAGGGGACTATAAGCTCTCTCTGATGACTTGGCATTTATTTTTTTTTCTGTCTTATTCTTAAGTAAAGGAATTTTAAAATTAGTCAGCCGTCCTGTGTTCAATATTTTAACCAAGTCTGGAACCACAAGTGTTTGCTTAGTAATGCAGGCTTTGCGAGGAATAGTTTTGTTTGCAGAGTTATTTACTTCCTGGCCATCCTGGGAAGTCACTGTCAAATTAAGTTTTGTTAAATTCCCTCTTTTTTTATTTCCCGTTAAGCTCTGAATCACATTAGTTAACTGATTATCTTCAGTTGTATTAGAAACTACCTCGGACTCACTTCTGCTCAGTTCCTCTGATTTTATCTTTTTATCATTCTTGATCACAGATTCCTTTATAACCAAAGTAGGTTCTGGAGAAACTGAAGACAAACAATTTAAATTAGAATGCAGTTTTTCTTTAGCCGAGGATTCAATGTTGTTTTCTGTCAAACTTTGTAAGAAAAATTTGGAGTCAGTTAAGTGAGTTTGGTTTGTTTGATGTTTAAGGAAATCACCTTGCCCAAAATTTTCCTGAGATCCAGGAAATAAGTAATTTGAGTCTGGCAAGGAAGCCTTTTTCCAACACTGGGCAGATATTCTAGCACATGAATAATAAGGCCAAATTCTTTTACCAGTCATTGGTGTTGTTCTGCGACAGCTTACCTTTGATTCTTCACCTTCATTTCTCAAATCTTCCCTTGAAGATCTCTTTTCAATATGATGGTTATCAGTAGGTGATTTCAATATAGAGCTTGTCATTGATTTAAAATACTCTTTGGGTTCCAAATTTTTACAATCTAGGGACTCTGAAGCAGTCTTTGTTTCATTCAAAAATGGTTCAAGGGTTTTCTGAAACATAGTATTTACATGATGTCCAGGACTTGTTTTTTTCCCTACAGTTTCTGGGAGACTTAATAAATGATTCATAGGAGAGAGTATATTAAATCCCTTTAAAGGACTTTTGTTTGCCTCTAATGTCTCGGTTTCTTTTCCATCTGTACTCATTTGGTTTTCTTGCAATACCAACTCAGATCTGTTAGACACATTAGAGAAATCCATCTCAATAACTGGTTCTTTATCAGACAACTTCATCTTTTTTCTGGGTTTTCTTCCACCACTGCTCTCCTCTGACAAATACTTTTCACTTTGAAAGCAGGATAGTAAGCCATTATTTTTACTTTGGTATAAATCACTTTCTTCAAGCAGTAAGTTATTTACTCCCATTAAATTCTCTTCAGTTTGTGAGAGTGTATGAATACTATTTGTGTCACTTTTCTCTACAGGATTCCTAAGGCTTTCTTTCTTTGAGGAATTTTCTGCTACATGTGTACATCCACCATCAGGTTTATGTGCAAAGATATTTTCACTATAACAATCCTTGGAATGGGGAAAACAATTGCAATCATGCAATTTTAAAATGAAATTATTTTCTACTCCAGGTGACAAGCTGTTACAAGAATATTCTGAAGTATTCTTGAACAGTTCATCTTGGAATTCAACCTTAATATTTTGTGCAGCCTCATTTTCTGTTATTTTGAGAGGTGGACTTTCTAAACTTTTATGTTTTTTAATTTGAATTCTTCTTTTAATACCTTCTACCAAACCTTCCTTAGCCAAAGACTGCAATAAAGCCATACTTTGAAATTCACTGCATTCCACTGTTTGGAAAGATTCCGAAGTGGTTAATGATTCCTTTCTTACCAGGTCAATCCCTGGCTGTGAATCACCACTTGAGGCTTCGGTAACTTTTCGTTTTTCCTTGGCTGATCAAAAACAACAAAAAACATACCAGAAAACATTTTACAATGGAGGAGGAATGAGCAATAAAACTTTACATAAAAAATTGTGAAGCCATCCATTTTTATTTTTATTTCCATGAATAGTATATGGAAATATACACTTAAAAAATGAAAGACCTAATTTCTGTTAAGGATTTACATATAAACCTGTATGAATTCTAAGGCAGTTGAAAAACTTTTATCATTTCACACTAGCCAAAAATGGATCACTAGTAGGAATTCCTTCTATAGTAATTCTAATCAAGGGCTCCTAAATGGGCAAATACCTTTTAAGAAAGAACAAAAAACAAAAAACACTTTCCCACCACCCCTATTGGTCAACCATGTGCATGAGAAGACACCACGTGGATGAAAACTTAAGACTAGTAACAGAGGTGGAGCAGGCCTAGGTACAAAGGATAGAAAGGGTGTGACATGGGAGAGCTTTCTTACTGTGTCTTCCGGACTGCAAGGGGAGCTCCGCCTCCTTCACTGCTTCTACGTCCTGACGGTCAGACGGGCCCAGAGAGCACCGTGGCCCCTCTCCTCGCCGCCTCCCGGCCTTCCCAGCCCTAGAAACCTCTCCTGCTTGGTCATTTTCCACCTCTGCTCTCCCAGAAGCCCGGGCTACCATTCTCCTCTTCTGCCTGCTCTCCTCGCGCCCCCTGGTCTCAAGGCCGCAGCCTCCTGCCTCGCTGAGCCCACGGCCTCGCTTTCTCGGGCCTCGTGCTTCGCTTTCACGTCCCGGGGCCGTCGTGGGGCCTCGGGGCGACGGCCGCCGCATCCGCATGGGCCGCTTGCCTGCCGGCTGGGCTAGCAAGAGCCCACCCGCCTCGCGAGGGCTGCTCCCGCCGCTCGCTCGCCGCCCGTAGCTCCCGCCCTGCCCCGCGCGTCGGAAGTGGAATAGGCCCCAAGGGACCGTGGCCGGAAGCGGAAGAAGCATCTGGTGCTGAGCCGGTGGACGCCGTGCGCTCAACCGGCAGTGGCACGCGAGGCCCGCTCACGGAGCTCGCGTTAGGAGGGCTCCTCGCGGCGCCCCAGGGTGGCTGCGACCCCATCAGTGGCATTGCTGCGCAGGGTGCTGAGCGGGCGCCCACCAGCTGCTTCGCCTCTTCCACGAGATCAGGACTTCCGAGACTGTCCTAGGCTCATATGCTGCTTCTGGTGCCTTGGCTGCTCTCAGAACACAGGAACTGCACAACCTTGTCCTCTGGGGCCTTTCCAACTTCCTGTCCATAAATACACCTGGATCTTCTAGAGGCACTCAAACTCAGAACCATAACTTGTCTTTCCACTCAAGGTTGCACCCATTTGTGGATACCCCCAAATGAGAGGGGAACCCGCCATTCCCCAGCTTGACCATTTGTGGACCCCTTTTGCTCAATCACTGGAGCGAACAGAGGTTTGGATTCCTTAGTGTTATTTGTGATCCTGTCTTATGTGGCCTCTGAATCGTTAATCAGTTTTGTCTTATTGCCATCATAGGAGACCTTTTGTAATCGGGTGGAAAATTATGCATAGAAGTCACACTGTTCAATGATTCTTGGGGAGTTACTTGAACAACTCTATAGGTGGTAGGATAAGTGTTAGAAATTCAAAATAGTCCAGAGACATGCAAGTTTGGACCAATAAAGATTTGTCTCCCCACCCCCACTGTGGCAGAACCCTCCATTTCCACATTTTGACCTCATTTCCACATTCATTCCGATATCCGTGGTATATAAATTTGTTCTTTGGACTTAACGTGCCTGATGAGAGAAATAGAATCTGTAACACAATTTTACATCTATTGGAGACATATTTATCTTTTCTGAAATCTTTTACCACCACCTAATGAGGAGGGAAAATTTTTTTGGTTGTCTTTGTAAGCGTTAATTACTGGTCTCTGTACAAGTGTTGTTTAAATTTTAACATTTCAATGCTAGGTTTGAATTATAGCTCTTAGGAGTGTAAGCTTGCAGTTACCTCGAGAAACTGCTTCCTTGGTAAAAGCCACTTTGCCTTATCACTTGCACACGTTTCTCTGCCTTTGTTCCACTTTGGTGAACTGCTTAGAGCAAGTATTCCTGCCAGAAGCTTCCCACCCTGTCCTAACCTCTTTTCCAGCTTGAGCAACCCCAAATTTCAAACCCACCTATGAGCAACCAGTACTGCCCTTGCAACCTGATTTTCTGCACTGCCCTATAAAAACCCTGTAACCCCACTGTTTGGGGTCCAAAAGTTCGGAGGACTAGCTCATCTAGGACCACTGGTGTAATAAACCCGAGTTCTCCAACCCTTCTAGGGGTGCTTGGTCTCTTGCTGAACACAATTTCCACAATATAATCCAAACTTAGGCCACATTGAACTACTACTAGAATTCCCCAGATTTCATGTACCATCATGCCTGTGAATTTCTACATGCTAGCCCTGAAAATTCTTCCCGTATTCTTGTTGAACTACACATTCCCCCCTTTCATAGTCATGCAAAGATCCTGCCTCAAGAAAGCTTCTGTTATCCTTCTGTGGTTGACTTTTGAGTCACTGACAAATATACCCGAGGAAAAACAAAAGGGAGGAAAAATTTTGGCTTCTTATTTCAGAGAACATTCCATAGTTGATGTTACACTGCTATAAGCCTATAGTAGTATCACTGGAGAAGAGCTCTCTCTCAGGGGTCTACGGAGTTCCTAGAGAAAAGGGGGAACTTGACTCAGGACCAGCAGGGTTCTTTACATGTGATGGAAAAGAATTTCAGCATGCAAAGGCATAGACAGGTTCATTTAGAAAAGTAGACACTCATTCAAGGGGGAATGGTTGGGGGGGTGGTCTGAAGAGGGATAGCTTTGAGGTAAAGCAAGGAATACACAATCAAGGGAGAAAACATGAGCTATCTCCAGAGGGAAAGATAGCAACCTGCTGGTGTGTGGGATGTTAATGCTTATATGGTTATTAGGAACTAGACTAGAGATGGAGTTGTTGCAGGATTACACAATTTTGCCCCAGTTTTCCCTGGGTCTGCATATTGTTCTCATGTTACAAGGGCACATGAGGGGTATATAGAAGAACCCAGAAAATTCTGTCTTTGTTGCTCTTGCAATAAACCTGCTGCTTGCTTGCTATTTGTCGTATTCTTCAATTGTTTGCTGAACTGAGACAACAAATAGCACTCAGATGGTAACATGAGTCAAGGGTGCTTCCTTTGAGACATAGCCATCTCTCCCTTTCTTCCCAAATTTCTCTCTCAAGGTAGAACATCATGGCAAAGTGGGTACAATTGAGCTGAGCTGTTCACTTCATGGTGCCAGGGAAGCAGAGAGAACAAGGAAGGGGCTGGGGACAAACCATACCCTTCCAGGGCATGCCCTAAGTGACCTACAGCTTACACCATCTCCCAATAGTCCAAATTAGGGATTCCTCAGTGGATAAGGTGAGAGCCCTCACATTCAAATCACTTTCTCAAATCCCCAGCTCTGAACCTTACTGCACTGGAGACCAAGCCTTCAACACATGTGCCTTTGGAGGGGGAAGGTACAGATCTGAACACCACCTTCCCCTTGCACTTGGAGTCAGATGTTCCTTCCTGATAAAGTTTAACTTTACTTTTATGTCTTCCTCAGGGCAGATACTTTAAGTTAATCTTTGAATTCATCAGATCCCTCTTTAAGCACCCAGAAAGCAATGTGGGCTATGTTAAAGAACAGTGGGTATGTGATCACCAGAAGCTTAAGGAGCCTCATGAGGCTGAGCAGGTCACCCAGGTGTGCTTGCCTCACTGTGAGGGTACACCCTGCCGCAGGCATACAATTTTGACTTGTCTACCCACTTCTGAGCATGTGTTTGATTTCTTGGGGCACATTGGTATTTCTAACAAGGGATAGGAGGAGGGAAGTTGGTAAGGAGAAGTACTTGTTGCTTCTGGATTGTTGGAGTTAATAGTCCAGAAAATCTATATGTAAACAGGGCACTGCAACCCTGATAGTCATGAGGAGACTGAAGTTAAGGTTTCAGCATACATTCAGGAATGTGAAATTGTCTCTGCCCATAACTTGTTAACTGATTACAATCTCCCTCATCTCATTCCCCCATCTTTCAATGCTGGTGATTAAATGTAGGACATCTCAACTTTTATCAGTAGTTAGAACAATATCTAGTGTTACCTAAAGCTTGGTCCTCGTCCCTGATGCCAATTCAATAATGAAAACGTATTAATCAGGGTTCTGTAGAGAACAGAATCAATAAGACGTTATAAAAAGCAGATTTATTAGATTGGCTTACACAACCAGAAGCTGGATAGTCCACAATGAACATCTGTAGTTGGAAAGCAGGAAGAACCAGCAGCTGCGCAGTCCAAGATGCAGAAGCCCCAGAACAAGAAAGATCAACAGTGCTACCCTAGACCAAGCCTTCTGGAAACTACATGGAGAATCACTGGCAGAGTCACTTTAGAAGAGTGAAGAAGCGAGAGTCCAATATCCTCAGAAGATTGAAGCAGCAATCATGAACCCATTCAAGAAAAGTTGAGTTTGCATCTGCATCCGCTTCCTTGTCCTTCCAAATTTTATTCCATCCTATTGGGTGGTGCTGCCCATGCTCAGGGAGGGGCTCCACTTCAGTTTCTATCCCACATTCCAGTCATTCCTAGACACGCCCTCATTGACACACCCAGAAGCCTCTTAATCATTGGCATCTCTTAATCCAAATCAAGCTGACAAATCAAATTAACCATTACAACACAATTTTGAGAAAAAGGAAAAAAGGTTTCCATTGCTTTACTAGCAAAAGAAGCACAGGGGATTCCTGTCCCAGAGGCTGTGATTCTGTCCATCAGGGAGAACAGAGGGTTTTTTTAAGGAAGCTATTCAAAGGCTACCTTCCAGATGTTCTCTGTAGGGGGGATTGTGATTTGTTAATTTGGGAGAGGAAGGAGAAAACATGTCCCTTTAGGATAAGCCTTAGGGGCAGAGTGGCAAGAGCTATATTCAAAGTATGCACCACTGTGACAGTAGCAGATTGTACACACTAGGATTTGTTAAATAAGTGTTGATTGTATTAACAGATATAGAATTCTGATATTTAATACCTTCAAAATAAACATGGTTGCTAAGATTTTAGTAAAAAAGTTCAGCTTATTTGGTCTGAATAAAAACATGGTCTTAAAGTCAGCTATAGGCTCAAGAATTTAGAAGCTTTTATGAGCCACAACTGTTAAGCAATACCTGTTGAGCTATACATGAAATGGGAATTGGAAGAGCTTAGTGGTAAACTGAAAAGAAAAACCCAATCATACTGAGTGTTCTGAATAAGAAAAATATTCTAGTATTTGATGTCCTTACATGAAACTACTCTCACAGAAAACTTGAGGTGAGGTAGGGTTATAAAAGCTTTCATGGATCTTCTCTTCTGTGAAAGGATTATCATCTATTATGCATGGCAATATCCAGAAAAAGTTGGGATCATCATCTACTAGAATGACTTGTTGCCAAAAGTCCCCTTTGCAGGAATGTATTTCCCGTGACTGTGCACAGACTTGTAATTTATATGGGTCGATCTGCGAATGTACCACCACAAGCCATATAGGAAAATATTAAGACATATAAAGTATATACAAAAGGAAAACCATCCCAGGTGGCATACCAACTCAGCACCAGAGAGACATTACAGGCATTTGGTAGCATACATAAGCAAAGAAAGCAGTTTTGTTGTCTTGAAGTTCTTCTCATCTCTTAAATACACCAGAGTAAACAACATAAAATCATTGTCTGGAGCCACTGGGCTCAGTGCCATCAGTACCTTTGGTCTCCAGACCTGGATCTGGCCAGGAGCCAGGCCTTGAGAGCAGAAACCAGATGTCTAAGTTTAATGTTCTCGAACAGAGAGCTTATCTGTCCTTGAATAGGGGCACTGCCAGACCACTAAATTTCTCACGTACGTTGTTTACTCCTTGTCCCGATTTCACCTTTTGGAAGCATTCTTAAACAAGACTCCATTTCTCTCTACCAACTCACCCCAAAAACCAAATGGAAAAAACAATGATGAAAAGCAGGAAAGAAACTTTAATCAGTGTGACCACACTGGGAAGATGACCGAGATCAAGTGGCTCAGCCCCATCTTCAGGGGTACTGAAGTGAACTTAAGGTTTAAATAGAGGAAGAATTGGGACAGGGGATGAGAGGTGTGTATCATTAAGCTCTCTTGGTCATATTGAGGTCTGGGGGATCGTTTGAGTTCTGGTTCTTGTGCAAGGGGGCTCTGGAGAGTTTTTTTTTTTGGGGGGGGGCAGTGCGGCGGGTGACTTCACTTGCTGTTTAGAATGTTTATCAGACTGATCCTGAAAAGGAGCAATTCAGTTTTCATGAGATTGCTGCTGTTTAGAGGGGAGTCTCAGAGGGTGATCTTTCTGCAAGGTTTTGCCTTTCCTGGAAAGTGAATGGCAATGACTGGAGACTTCTAGGTGCCACTCCAGGTCTCTGTAAAAGAGGTTGTAAAAGCTGGTAACTAATCTTGACAAATCTTGACAAAACCTTATTCTTTTCTTGGTGTCTTCAGTAAGCCTTGAATTACCATGCTTACATGCAGAGCTGAGTGACCCAAAGTTTAAGGTATTAAAAAAGGTAGAGATAAAGTTTTATACAGCTTCTAGTTACCCACTAGGCCTCTGTAGACTCAAATGAAGAATCTGAATGGGTGACTTGGAGGTAGTAGAAACTATAGGAGGTGGAATCTGATTGAAGGGCGTGGGTGTATCCTTGGGGACTACATCTTGCTCCCACTTCCTTACTCTCCCCCATCTGCCTCCTGGCTGCCATAAGCTAAACAGCCTTCCATTGCTGTGTCCTTTCATCATGATGATATTTTGCCTCTCCTTGGGCCCATATCAACAGAGTCACCTTCCATGGACTGATGACTCAAAGGGGATGCGGAGGGGAAGACAAAGAATTTTCCTCCTTTAGGTTGTTTATGTCAAATATTCTGGTTGTAGCAGTGAAAAACTGATCAACAATGCTTTTATCAAAAGCAACTTCTAATTCTCTGCTATAGACTCAGGCTTTCTAGTGCTTTGATGGGTTGACATATTTGATTCCATGGAAATGTTATAGGCCAGGCTGTTGGGGGCTGTGCCATGTTGGCGGCGCCGGGATGGCGCCTGATCACCTCGGCAGCGAGGAGGTTAATTGACATAAGCACACTCAGGTGATTTTCTCCTCCACGCACACAATGTATGCGCATGTGTTCTGGAGCTTGGAGAGTCTCACCTAATCTTTGCATAAGAGGCGTGGCCCTGCTCTCCGCCTCCTGGAGGTGATATAAGCGTAGGCGGAGCAAGACAGACACGGACAGCAGCCATTAGCAAAAAAGCAGTAGTAGAAGACACGCGGCGAGGCAGTAGCCAGAAAAGACACACGCAGCAGCTAGAAGAAAACACACGGAAGCAGCTAGACACACGTGCGGCAGCAGCGAGCAGGGGAAGCGGCGGAAGGCAGATCGCAGAACAGAGAACTGAGACGCATCACTCGGGCACCTTAGGTAGACCCTTAGTTCACAGGATGCAGGACTTTAAGGCGTAGCAAGTTTCTCTCTTAAGCAAAGTCTCTCTCTCTCTCCTCTCAAAGCAAGTAAACCTCATTTCCTCTATCCTCTATAAACAAACAAGCAAGGAAGCAGTGCACTAAAGAGAAAGATAGAAGTGCCTCAGTTTCCACTCCACCACCCATAAGACCCGTGCAAGTTGTTGCTGCAAGCGGTGACAAATATCCATGGATTTTGGAACTGCAAAGAGCCAGCGACACCAGGCTATATGGGCAATGACTAAATGCTCCATTTTACCCTGAGACTCCATGTCATGTAGGAAATGCTTCTCCCATGGGAACACGCTGCCTCTATACCCACCAATAGTTTGGCAACACAAAATGTCAAATCTTATATAATGTAAGATTGTTCTTTTCAGTTCCTATTTTTCTTGGATAATGTACCCTGTCTAGTTAGTAACCATTCTTTAATTTGTACCCAACTAAGGTCATTTTGTCCCACCTCCCCTTCTGATTATGATTTTACATCTTATGATGTTAGTTTGTAGTTTTAAATCATAGCAACAGCTACTTATGATTGATGTACCCACTGATAGTATAAAAACCCCTGCAACCTTATGCTTGGGGCTGTTCTCTCAACAGCCATTTTGGACATTGTGAGAGACAGTCGGCTAGCTAATAAAGACTTAGATTTGGACTTCTCAGTGGTCTGTTCTGTTCTTAAAATTGCACCCCACAACATTTGTCAGATCTCATACTTTGGAATTCAGAAGACAGGGGAAAAAACTTTTTGCAATACTGAGGATTGAACCCAGGGGCACTATCACTGAGCTACATTCCTAGTCCTTTATATTTTTTGAGACAGTTTTGCTAAATGGTCAAGGCTGGCTTCCAACTTGTGATCTTCCTGCCTCAGCCTCTGGAGTCACTACAATATCTGCCACCATTACCAGCAAGATGGAGAATATTCGCTCATACTTGTTGGATTGCTGACCTTATATGCATGCCCAAGTGTCCCTTATTGTAAATTCCTTCCCTCCCTTTTCCTTTTATACCCCTCTGCCCTTGCCTCTGGATCCTGACTGACACTACTACTCAGCCCTTGAAGTAAAACTTCAGGTTCACCCTGTCCCTATGCATAACCTGTCCTTTTCTGGAAAAGGGACAGCACAGTCATATTCTCTGCATTGCACAACTCTAAGTTGTATATTATCCACAGGACTAGCTACATAATTGGGTGGCGGGGGGGTTCTAGTAAAAATGAAAATTAAAGACCCTGTGTTCCAAAATTAAGAATGTCAAGATGGTGACAGCAGAGCATAAGAAACCACGTGCAGGGCTCTGTGTAGGCTCACGTGCCATGTGCTCATGAAATTGGCCCTGTGGATCCATGTTCTACTTCTACAAACATCTGTATGGCTAAGCTCTATTGATTTTTTTTTTAAATCATAATAAATTTTATTCATTGTACCGTCCTTGGCCGGTTAGCAGACAGTCAAAGCCTACTTTCTCTACCTTGAATTAAAGGGGCTAGTCTCTGCAATTTGTTCAACTGGCTTTGGGCGAGAGTTAGCCAATGGAAAATCCTTGTAGCATTAGAGAGCTGGAGCTTTCCAAGAAGCTGAGGAGTGTGAAGACCCCCCTCTTCAAATCCCAATTCTTGTGATCAAGTCAGAAAGATTTCAAAACATGTCACTCAGAGGAACGAATTTAAAGGGATAAGACACTCTCAAGGGAGGAGTGGGCGCTCTAGGAAAAGAGGGACAATGTGCCTGTATTCCAGTTTTATTGGGGATCCCAGAGAAGTTTCCAGAGTCCGGCGCAGGTCCACCTCTTGACTTGACTGACAGCAGGGTGACAGATTTTCAAGTCCCCACTGTCATAGCAACTCTAGGTTGCTTTGGCCCATGCTGACTGGTTCTAATTAGATTCTTAATCATACGTTCTTACAGAGTTTACGGTTAGGAATAACTATCCTTATCTCCCAGAGTTTTGGGATCTGGTCATGGAAATCTGGGTTTCTTCCATTGACATTATCTTGGGTCTGTGTTTCTCCTGCAGTTAACAGGTCATTTGCTGATGAATGTGACATATCCCACCCACTTAGGCCGGGCAGTAAATTGCTTAGAAAGGAAAGCATGTGGGAGGTCAGCACTGTGGACCCATTTTATGGAATTCTTTTAACCTTGTGTTTCCAGCATCCTTGTCTGTCCTTTCCTTAACAAGAGAATAGCTCCTTTTAATATAAGATGAAGTTGAAAGGACCACAGGTAATGAAAGGAAAACATTTGTCTAGAGTGGCAACAGATGTACTTATACCACCTTGACGTTAATGTTTATATGATGCCAGAATAAATTTGATGTTCAAGACATGGCCATTCATCTTTTCTTCTGCAAGACCCCCAAAAAGGAGACCCTAACTCTGTCCCACGGATTGACGGCAACCCCAATCAACCGCAGGAGGCGTCACTCGATGCAAACCGCAAGAGGCTTTTATTCCAGCACACTGGGACCCAACTTGTGACTCACGCAGGAGTCGAGGAGTCGAGTCCCTAGCAGAAAATCTTACAAGTTTATAAAGGCAGAAACCACACATCAGGAGGGGTCGCACACGGAAGGGGAAAAGGGGAACAAAGCCGCTGGGAAATTCCAAAGGGAGTCCGGGTTTGCTGATAACATACAACATGTTTCACAATGTTTTACAATGGGGCGTAGATTCTGGTCAACAGTTTCTGGTAATCTTATATCCTGGAACAGCTTTAAGGGCTTTGTTCCCATCACTGGGAGGGAGACCTTAGGGAGTTGAGATAAAACAGCTTAAAAAAATGGCCATTCTTTCACTTCTTTTTCCAATGTTTTCTCTAGGTCTTTACTTAGTCTGTGGTACTGTGTTGTTAGCAAAAGATGGACTAATACAGCAATGTTATTGGCATGTCAAAAAAAGATTCTACTTTAATAATCTAAAAATAAATAAATAAATAAATAAATAAATAAATAAACCAACCCCAAACCAAAACAAGCAAACCAAAAAAAACTGAAAGGTGTTCGGTCTTTAGGCCAAAGTAACTCCATTTTTAAAATCAACACCTGCCCACCCAGGCATAACCTTCCTGGTAGGCCCACCCTGGAAGAGTCCCTAACTGCTGAAACCACAGCAATGATGTCAAGTAACAGTCACAGGCCGGACCGGTTATTTTTTATTTTTATTTTTCAGCTACTCTATTATATATGACTATACAGTTCAGAAATTTTTCCCTAGAAGCTGCTGTGTCTTGCAGAGGGGCAACCTGGCAGACTGTCAATAAACCTTTGCTTGAACTCAGCTGTGTCTCTCGTGGATATTTGCACCAGTTACCTTGACAAAAGGTTCCAAATCTGCCATTTATTCCAAATATTTTTAGGTCATTTAAATCCAGATTTGGGGATCTCTTGCTGTCCACTAGAGGGCCCCAGATCCAGAGGAACCACCTAACAGCAACGCACTCTGCTCCGGCTGCAGGCACTCTAGGCTCTTTAATCTTAAGAGCCTCTCCTAGCCTGTCATTGAGTTGGAAGGACTCAATTACTCAGTGTAATAAGTCCAAGATGAAACACAATTGGAATTTGGGAGAACAAGACCTTAGAAATAATCTAGTCTAAATTAGACTACTACCGAGAGGCAAGAGAAGCTAAGTAATTTAGAAGTGCTGTGAATCAACCATTTCCTAAGCATTTCCTCTTGGTTTCTGCTTAGCCAACTGTGTTTCTAAGTGACCATTCTTCAGAAGACGAGAGATGGGAGAGATGAAAACAGATTTATTCTGATGTGTCCAAGAGACCGACCAGAACAAGGGACAAAAATGGCAGATAAACTCGAGGGCCCCAATTCATAATCTCTCACTAGAAGTCTTCCTCCTTCCCCACTCTCAGTGTATGGAATGTACCTTTTCTTACCCTTATTCTTAAACCATAAACACCAGGTGTAGGGGACGCCAAGAGATACAAAATTCTCTTCCACAAGGAAGAAACTTCTGAAAGGACTATCATTAAAATACCCTTCCTGCTCAAGTCACTTAACAAAAGGCTGGGCCATTCTTTTGTTCTTTGGGAAGGCTTGATTGCTCTCAGTCAGGCCTCTCCCACCTCACCTGGAGGTGAAGCCCTCCCCCATTTCTTTTTCCTGTTAAACCTTTGCCTGTGTTTTCGTACTCCCTTGACACCAAGCTGGAAGTGTCTATCAGTTTGGTTTAAAGCATGAGAGGAAAGATTCCTCCTATAGTCTCTTTCCTACTCCAGAGAACACTGTATTTATGTATACACTAATGACTTATAAAGTTGTATCTCTAGCTCCACGTCCTGCTTATTATCCTCTTGGCTATACCTGTGATCCAGGTGGGTAGGATAACCAGTTCCTTGCTGGCTTTGGCTCACTTGGCAGAGGGCATTTACCAGGAGTCCTCTCTGTCTCAGGCATTCTCCCATTGCTCAGAGCAATGAGCTGCGGGGCTGGCTCCTGTGGATGCTGAATGATCGGGGGATGAGAGTGTAGGAGTATTAGCACGCCTGAAAAGACCTTCAAATGCTCCTGCCTCCCATCCCAGTCTTGGAGGCATTTTACATGTTTTCCTCAGGCATCTTAAAAAAAATTGAATTCTCAGTGGGCATTGTTGAGAACAGGGTGATATCTGTGCAGCTATCTGTCTTAATCACCAGGATGCAGGCAGTTGTGACTGCACCCTCAAAAGCCAATACAGCGCAAACAGGACTGCTGGGCCCCCGTGCTTATAAAGGTTGTTAAGAAATATTTGTCTGAGAAATGTGCAGCTGCCTAGAAACTTGTCTATCAAGGACAGGGGGGCCTAACTGCAACTCATCTCCTGCACAGTTCACCCCTTCCCTCCTCCCTTCTTCCTCTAGGACCGTTCAGTTCTGGTGGGACCCAATGAGAATCTAATAGATTGGCAGGACCCAACCAGAGGAGGACTAATGTTTAGCTGTTCAAATGTTAACCAATTAAAAAGAACACTGTAAAACTGTTTGCCTTTCATTATAAAAGCCTGCTGAACAAAGGCTCAGGGCCTCTTAGCGTCACTGGTTACCGAGTGCGCGGAGGACCAGGCTCAAGCTTGCTAATAAATGACTCTTTGTTGCTTGCATCGATCGTGGTCTCTGGTGGTCTTTGTGGGGTCTCGAGCCGCTGGGCACAACAGGCATGGCAGCCACTTTGATGACACTATTAGCTTTTGCCTCCTGCCCTGTGCCTCCCAAATAAACTACTTACACATTAGGTCCTTGTTTTGGGGGCTCTTAATATTGAAGGAACATTTTTATTTATTTAAATTTATTTTGGGGCTAGGGATTGAACCCAAGGACGATTATTCACCGAGGCATATCCCCAGCCCTTTATTATTTGAGATAGGGTCTCACCAAGTCGCTTAGGACCTTGCAAAGTTGCTGAGACTGGCCTCAAACTTGTGATCCTCCTGTGTCAGCCTCCTGAACTGCTGGGATTATAGGCGTGTGCCACCATACCCAGCGTTGAAGGAACATTTAAAATGTATATGGCCAGAATGTAACTCTTGATTCTCCCACTTCTCCATAGTTTCCCCAGGTGAGCAAAGAGCGACTTTATTCCAGTTACTCAGGTCAAAAACTTTAGAGTCATTCTGGAATCCTCTCACCCCACTCCCTACCCTAAATTATTCAGCAAACTGTTCTACCTCCTTAAATATATCTCAAATATCACCATTTGTCACCTGAACTACTTCAATTAGGCTACAATCCTTCCTTGTCTGGACTTTAGTGAAGAATAAAAACAAAACCCCCCAATTTCCTATTTATAACTTTACCCTACAGTATTCAGGTTTTGAAAAATACTAGTTGAAGAACATTTATTTATATGCAGAATATCTTTAACCCAGTGCCTCACACATACTAGGTAAGTGTTCTACCACTGAGCTACAAACCCCAGCCCTATTCAGTTTTTGATGGTGTGACAAAGACCTAAAAACTTAAAGGAGAAAAGATTTGTGCTTCATGGTTTCAGAAGTTTCATTTTGTAAGGCCCCCAAAAAGGAAACCCCAACTCTGTCCCATGGATCGACGGCAACCCCAATCAACCGCAGGAGGCATCACTTGATGCAAACCGCAAGAGGTGTTTATTCCAGCGCGCTGGGACCCAACTCGAGGAGTTGAGTCCCTAGCAGAAAATCTTGTAGGTTTGTAAAGGCAGAGACCACACATCGGGAGGGGTCGCACATGAAAGGGAAAAGGGGAACAAAGCTGCCGGGAAATTTCAAAGGGGGTCTGGGTTTGCTGATAACATACAACATGTTTCACAATGTTTTACAACAGGGTGTAGATTCTGGTGTCTTAACTGCCTGAATACTATCTTGCTCCAATTACTCTTTTACTCTCTGTTTGGGGCTGTTTCCTGGAACAGCTTTAAGGGCTTTGTTCCCATTACTGGGAGGGAAACCTTAAGGAGTTGAGAAAACAGACAGCTTAAAAAAATGTCCATTCTTTCAATTTCATGGTTTTGGTTTGCTAATATGTTGAGGGTATTTTCATCTGTGAATCAGGGATATTGATCCGTAATTTTTAAAAAATTTTTTTATTGTAATGGAGTCTGCTTTTGGTTCGGGTCTGATGACCTTGTAGATTGAGTTTGGAAGGATTTCCTTCCTTTTCAATACTTTGGAATACTTTGTGTAAACTGGCATTAGCTCTTTTAAAGTTTGGTAAAATTCAGCAGTGAAGCCATCTGGTCCTGGACTTTCCTTTGTTGGGAGATTATTACTGATTTAATCTCATGTGTTACTGCATGTTCAGGTTTTTAATGTCCTAGTGTTCAATTGGGTTGGTTACATGTGTCCAGAAAATAATCTACTTCTAGTTTTCCAGTTTATTGTTATAGAACTATTTATAGTCTCCAATGATCTTTTTATTTCTATGGTGCCAATTGCAATGTCTTTTTCATCTCCAATTTTATTTGGGTTTTTGCTTTTTCCTTGGTTAAAAGATTTGTAAGTTTTCATAAACTTTCACTGATATTTTGTTTAAAAAAAATCTATTTCCGCCTTGATCTGTGTTGTTTCCTTCTACTAAATTTTGGGTTTGGTTTGTTCTTGCTTTGAGTTGCATTTGTTTATTTGTGAAGGGTTACTTACAGTAAATATTCCTGCAAAATAGCCCCAGAATTAAAATGGAAAGAGGTGCAGCTGAAGGAGGGAGGGGAAAGTAGCCAAGGATTAACTTCCCAGTCAAATTCTTTCCTGATAACATGGGCCCTAAAGGAAAGGGTTGGATACTGAATGCTGAGACCTGAACCTTGACCTTCCCCCATGGCAAATTAGTCCTACCCTATAAAACCAAAATCCCCTCTGAGGGCCATTTTCACAACTAGAAAATGGGCCCCAACGGTCCCCAAGTCCCAGACTGAATAAAGGATTCTCTGAATTCATTGAGGTCTGCATTCCATCCTTTTGTGTTTACAATTTGAAAAAGATTTTATGTAGGCATTTATTGCTACGAACTTGCCTCTTAGTACTGTTTTTTATTGTATCCCATATGTTTTGGTATGTTTTGTTTTCACTTTCAATTTTTTTCATGGGAAATTCTCAATTCTTTTGGTTTCTTCACCAACTCATTGTTCATTCAAGAGACTATTGTTGAATATTCATGTATTTGTACAATTTTTAAAGTTGATGTCCAGTTTTATTTCTTTGCAGTGAGAAGATATGATGCTATGATTTCAGTTTTTAAAGGACTTGAAATTTGTTTTGAGGCCTCATATGGTTGGTTCTGAAGAATGTTCCATGTATGGATGAGAAGAATGTGCATTCTGCAGCTATCAGATGAAGTGTTCTGAAAATATCTGTTAGGTTCGTTTGGTTTACAGTATAGTTTAATTATAATGATTCTTTGATGATTCTTTTGCCTGATCTGTCTGTGATGGGCTGACAGATTTGACTCCATGGAAATGTTATAGGCCAGGCTATATGGGCAATGACTAAGCAGACTCCATTTTACCTTCAGATTCCATGTTATGTAGGAAATGCTTCTCCCATGGGAACGCCCTACCTCTGTACCCATCAACTGTTGCTTAGCATGACTTGTTTGGCAATACAAAATGATGAAATGGCAATTCTTGTATAATGAGAAATTGTTCTTTTTTCGATTCCTAGTTTCCTAAAAAATGTCCCATGTTAACAGTGATGTCAGTGATTATTTAGATGTTGGTAACCATTCCTTAGTTTGTACTTAAGGTCATTTTGACCCACTTCCCTCTCTAATGAGTTCAGATCTCATGATGTTGTTTGTAATTTTGAATCATAGCAACAGACACTTATGATTGATGTACTGATTTATGGTATTAAAAACCCCTGCCACCCTATGGTTGGGGCTGTTCTCCCAATAGCCATTTTTGGGGCATTGCGCAAGACAGTCGACCGTCTGGCTTAATAAAGACTCTCAAATTTGGACTTCTCAGTGGTGATCAGTCTGTTCTTAAGTTGCACTCCGTAACATGTCCATTGATGAAAATGGGATGTCGAAGTACCCAAGTATCATTGCAGTAAAGTCTTTTTCTTTTAGATTTAATAATGTTTGCTTTATATGATTGGGTGCTACAGGAGTGGATGGATATTTACAATTTTTTCCTCTTGGGTTGATCCCTTTATCATTGTGTGGTAACCTGTGTCTCAGTTTTTGACTTAAAGTATATTTTATCTGGTAAAATTACAGCTTTTCTGGCTTGCTTTGGGTTTCCATTTTATATTCTGTGAATTTTTTCCCATTATATCACTTTCATCCTGTGTATCTTTGTTGAGTTTCTTGTAATTAGGATGACAGTGGGCCTAGGTTTTTTTTTTTCCTCCCCAGTAGTTGTTTTCAGTCAGTCTGTCTAAAATCAGGGGAATTTATTCCAATTACATTCATAGGTATTAATAAGATGCAATCATTTTTTAAAGTTTTGTATCTTTCAGTCCTTCCTTGTTCTTTGTGGTTTGGTGGTTTCTATATGAGTAGTTTGATTCCGTTTTGTCCATTTGCTCTACTGTTGAGTTTTGTACTTTTGTGGGTTTTCAGGATAATTATTCTTTTCATTCTAGTGAAAGGATATCAAAGCATTTCTTAGAGGACCAACTTGGTGATGAATTCCCCTCAATTCTTGCTCATTCTTCTTAGGAAGTCTTCACTGTTATCATTTCTGAATAGCTTTGCTGGGTATAATATTCTTGATTGGTCTTGATTTCTTTCTACTATTGGAAAACCAGAAGGGAAAAGAGCCGACTCTCTGCTTTGATAGTGGAGTCAGGAGGTTGGTGAGGTAGGCATGAGTCTTCACTCCGGAACAAGTCAGATCAAGAGCCTGCTCAGTATCTACAATGTGGGACACATGGAAGAGAGCTGATGTGACATTGTCCTGGCCTTGCCCAATAGGGCTAGCTGGCAGGATGGTATGAACTTAGAGGAGACCGAGGGAGAATTGCTAGGTGCCCAGGGGGGTATGGGACAAGAGGTAACTCTGCAAACCCAAGGGATGGCCTTTAACATTATCAGGCCTGTTCCAGGACAGTTTTCTGAGGCCAATGGAGGGAAAAAAAAAAAAAAAAAAAAAAAAGACAGGGAAGAGATGAGGAGCAGGGAAAGATGGACAAGGATGACCCCTATATCCACTGAAGGCTTCCATCTTGAAGTAGATATGAACTGAGGAAGGGAGACAAGTTAATGCTATGTCAATGGCCAACCAATGTTGGAGATTGATCATATGGGACCATGTGATTGACACTGTTTATGGTGAAAAGCAATGGAGAACTTGTGAATGATTAGAAATTTTTTTGGCTTTCCTAAGTCTTCACCAAGGACTGGAGAATATTTCTCACTGCACGAAGTTTACAGAGACATAGGACAACAAAAATTTTGGTTTTGGTCCCATGTAATGTTTGCTTAAGTTCATGTTACACATTGATTAAATAGCTATTTGAGTTGTACTCTATGTGAGGCAGGGCTTTAGTCCTAACAGTCCTACAAGGTTGGGATTGCTATTAGGACACTGAGGCTCAGTTGTTTGGGTTTGATTCTCTGCAAATTGGAGCTGGGTGAAAATTCACACCCATCCACCTAACTTCGTAGCCCATGAAGTTCATCGCTTGCACCACAGTCCCTCCCCTGGATGTATTCCTTTATGCTTCCTTAGAGTTTAAGGCACCAGCCCATTTTATCTTTATGGTGGAGTCATGCAGAGGGCCAGTGAGTGGTGATAGCCTGTTTGGCTGGGGTTGTGGCTCAGAGGTAGAGTGCTTGCCTAGCATGCATGAGGCTCTGGGTTTGATCCTCGACACCAAATAAAAGGTATTTAAAAAAAATAAATTGAAGCCTTGCTCACAGCTACTGGTCCTACAGTCAATTTTTGGATTCTTGCTCTCTGCTAGTCCTTCATTTCTCTAGGGTGTCTTTCAGATACTAACTTTGCTGTAACTTGGAGGTTATGTTTGAAGATAATTTTGTATTGATTTAGTGTGGTGCTGTGCATTGAACCCAGGGCCTCACACATGCTAGGCAAGAGCTGTACTACTGAGCCACATTTCTAACTTTAAAAAACTTTTGAAATGCAACATAAATGTGGAACACACATTCAGCTTTAACTAGAGCCTTTGTAATTACTGCCAGCTGAAGAAACACCATTTCAACATTCTGAAATCCTGTGTGTCCCAACCACAACCCTGCCTCTTTGCCCAAGGTTGTCACTCTCCTGACTTTCATGGTATTTTCTTATTTTGCTTCATGGTTTTACCACCTATAATGAACTTGTAACATTTCTCCGTATTGCATTATCTGCTTTTAAACTTTATATAAGCTGCCAGGCAGTGATGTATGCCTGTAATTTCAGAGACTCATGGGGCTGAGGTAGGAGGATTCCAAGTTGGAGGCCAGCCTCGGCAACTTAGGAAGACCCCGTCTCAAAAAGAACTGAGAGGGCTGGGCATGGTAGCACACACCTATAATCCTAGTGATTCGAGAGGCTGAGACATTGTGAATTCAAAGGCAACCTCAGTAGATTAGTGAGGCCCCAAGCGACTTAGTGAGACCCTGTCACTAAAATATAAAAACCAAAAGGATTGGGGATGTGATTCAGTTGTAAGTGACCATGGGTTCATTCCTAGTACCAACCAAACCAAAACACCCAAATAAACTTCATAAACTGAGTTGTATTGAACTGCATCACTCAATTTAAGTTGTTAATAGCTATTAAAAATAAAAAAAAAAATCATACTGAAGACTCAATTTCCTAGTTCCTAATGAGATTATCCGTACTCTTGAGGTTGCTTCTGCTTATTGTATCCGTATGATGTGCAAATAGCACACCATGATGCAGTGTCCCATCTTTTCCCAATTCTACAATCTAGTGATGTCAGTTAACTTGAAATCAGTAATAGTGAGAATACTTACATTGGAAATAAACACTACAAATCAGGGCTTTTTTTTTTTTTTTTTTTTAAGTTGAAGTGGCAGAGTGGCAAGGGCTATATTCAGAGCCTAAGGTGGACCATTGTTGCATTTTCCCCACTGTCAATTTCTATATTCCATTTCTATTGAGAAATAGGCAACAGCATCTCCAAGCTGCTTCCCGCTGAAAGAAGGTGAAGCTGGGGGAAGTAACACAAAAGTCCTCATTCTCTATCAGGTGGGGCATGGACAGTTAAGGGCATTCAGCATCAGTAGTCCAGAGGCCCACAGTGGCAGATGGCAGTTAACTGGACAAGGCACACATAGGACATCATGCTAAGACAAATAAGACAAAGCATTGTTTTGTGAACAATTAGCACAAAAGCAGTATTTCAGCCAGTCTGAAAACCAAGAAGACAGTAACTCCATGTCTGTGAAAGATTGACTATCATTGTAGGAGGTTGGCAAGATTTGTAGGTCTATGAGGTCAGGCTTAAATTGACTCAGAACAAACTTGTAACTCTAGAGTCCTTTGTGATCATTATTATTAGGCACTCCCACACAAGAACCCTTCCTTTATAGCTTCCAGCTTTACTTACCTTTGGTAGGGATGACACGTGTACTTTTTGAGTTACATTAAAAAACAAACATTGTTTTTCCTTTTAAATGTCCATGTAGGGCTGCACTTTGACTATACTGTACTGCCAGGTGTTTATGACCAAGTTGGTTAAAACTGACCTTGTTCCAATCTACTCTTAAGAGTCAGCTGCGATTCCTCACTCTTGGGGATGTGAAACCTCTTAGCATCACTGATAGAGGAAAGCTAAAGGAGCCATCTGCCAGGATGGGTCAGGGTCTTGTTGACCCTATGTGGCTTCTCTCAGAAGCATTAGGGACATTCCCTCTCCAATGACCCTCCCTCTTTGCAGAATGCATGCTGGTTGTCTTCCTGTTCTCAGGGTCCTCTCCATCTCCCTGATCGGTAGAGAGGGTGACTCAGTTGCAGGGCCCAGAGAGAAGTTCCATTGTTCTCTGGATCCTGGCTGAACTTAGAGATTGAGGGCCAATATGTTGGCTGCTTTTTCGTGACTTTTTGGTTTTAAACACCCAGCAGACCAGTTTTACCAGTCTTAAAGTGGAAGTAGAATGTTATAATTAATTTAATATTACAGTTACCCCCTTTCATTTAATTGGGGGTAGGGTTTTCCCTCTTGAGGGCTAGTTCTTTAGCAGCCCAACACTGGATATGTGTCTTCAAATTCAGATAATTCCAAACTATCTTCCAAAGACAGTTGTATTGATTTATATTCCCACCAGCAATTTCAGTGTTCCTAGAGATCCTTGCCAACACTTGCCTTGCATTTTGCTGGGCAAGTGGCAGTATCTAGTTTTAATTTAGATTTTACATCAACACTTGTTTATTGGCAATTTGGATTTCCTCTAAGGTACTTCAAGTCTTCAGCTCATTTTTCCATTTTGTTGACTGCATTTTTCTCATTGCTTTGTAAGAAACCTTGCGCGCACACACACACACACGCACACACACACAAACACTACAAACTGTTTATTTGTGTTAAAATTTCTGTGACTTCTCATTTTCCTTCTTTGTTGTAAAACAGAAAAGCACATAAAATACCTCTAAAAAGGAATCATAAAAACACAATTAGTCCAGTCAAGAAACAGACCTTTGCCAACCAGTTTGGTGCTGCCTCTGCCCTGTGCTGATCACAATCCTAATGTCCCTGCTAAAATCACAACCATCTAAGATGTCAGTCATCATTTCCTCATCTTATAGTTCTAATCCCCAAATATGGATTCTCATATGCAATGGTTGTTTTGATTTTTAAAATTAAAGAGGTGTCAACCTATAGTCCCTCTACCCCTGCCTCTCTTCCTTTTTGCAATGTGAAGAAATGAAATCATTCTTCCTACCAAGTTTCCCCTTACTGGATTTGGGTGACTGAATTTCTATGATGTAATTTGTCATTTTCTGCTTTCTGAATTTTTCTGAAGTTTAAAAAAAAAAGCTATGGGTGGCACCATGCCTTCATACTGGGAGGCATGTAACATCTGGTCTCCTCTGGTGCTACTGACCTTGATGCTCAAGGCCTATGTACATTTATTCACAGGGGAGCCTAAAACTGGGGGAATTCCAAAAATATTATTCTTTCAAACCTTAACTGAGCTTTTACATAGACTTCTCATCTAGTTGGTTACCTAGGGGTTCCAGCTATAAACAAAAAAGTAGATTTCACTTTTTAAAGCATTTTCTCGATCATGCTCCAAAGGTCACTTTTAGTAATAGAGTAGATTTACTGATGCTTTATATGTATCTCTATTACTATTATTTTAATGTTGTGTAAGTTCTCTCATCTCTGACTTGGGGAATGAGAAAAAAAGCCTGCTAATCTTTGACAGTGTCTCTATTTCAAGATGTTCCTATGCTGGCTCCTGGAATCACACATTTTCCCCAAGAAGTTCTGGTGTCTTAAATGAAAAAGGTGTTATAAGACCATAGTCTGGTTGCTAGGGGTGCTCACTGCTAATAGGTTGCTCATTGCTTCTACATCTCTTCAGCAGACGCAGTTAAGAAGCTAAATGAAAATACTTCAAATTCATGTTCACATGTCTATTTTCAAAAATCCTGTTAATTTTGACTTCTTTCATCTTATCTCTATCCTTCCACAAAGGGAGCCCTAGTTCAGGGATACAAAATATTCCATCATTGCACATTTGCTCGACCACATCATATACACCACACTCAGCTTCAAAACCAGTGCCATCGTTAAAAGGACTAGTTTTCCCGTATGCACTCCTCACTCTCTGCCTCCTTTAATGGTGTGTTATCTGTATTTTTCAGATAAGTCATCATTACATCATTTCTCCTTTACAATCCAGATTTCTGAGACAGGAGCTTATACAAGGATGCTTAGGCCAAACTGATACTTCAGTATCTCCCATGTTCAAGACATTTTCAGTGTATCTTTACATATTTAGAAGTGCAGGTTTCAAATTAAGTTACACTCAACTAAAGCCACATATGTGTATCTTCATTTACAAACATACACCTTTCTCTCCTTTTTTGCCGATATCTTTTGTTACCCAATTCCAAGTATCGAGACCATTTGTTAGTATGAATGAGAAAGGAAGGTCACAGTTGTGGCCGTTTCCAGGAAAATAGGCATAGAAATAATACACAGAATGATTCTGGAGTTGGTGGACTGAAAAAAAAAAATTTCTTGATGTGAGTACATGAAGTCTTATTTTCAAAACTTTGATTAGTATCTTTCTGAAAAAAAATACATGCTGTTAAAAATTAGATGTCAATTTAGAAACTTTTTAAAACCATCTTTAGAAAATTGAAACTCACTTCACCCAGAGGACTTTGAAAAGTTGTAATTCCATATTGTTAATTAAAACTTCAGTTCTGGGCTGGCATTGTGGCTCAGTGGTACAGTGCTTGCATGGCATGTGTGAAGCACTGGGTTCATTCTTCAGCACCCCACATAAATAAAAGAACCATTGTTGACTGAAAAATATTTTAAAAACCCCTTCAAGTTCTGATTATATTACTTCTTACAGCTTCTGCCAGAACATTTTAAATTTTTGTTCTAATTAGTTACACATGACAGAATGCACTTTGACACAACATACATAAATGGAGTATAACTTCTAATTCTTCTGGTTGTACATGATATAGAATCACACTGGTTGTGTAGACACATATGCACATAGGGTAATAATGTCTTATTCATTCTACTATCCTTTAATTTTTAAATTTTATTTGTTCTAATTAGTTGTACATGACAGAATGCACTCATACATTTTGGTAGATCAGAATCTCATTTTTCTGATTATACGTACTGTACATATTGCAGGATCATATCAGTCACGCAGTCATACACGTACATGAGATAATGTCTGTTCCTCTACTATCATGCCTTCCCTCATACCCCTTCACTCACACTATCTAATATAAAGTAACTATTCTTCCCTATTTTCCCCCCATTGTGAATTAGCATGTCAGAGGAACTATTCAGCCTTTGTTTATTGGGTTTGGCTTATTTCACTTAGCATGATATTCTCTAACTCCATCCATTTACCAGCAAATGCCAGAATTTTTCTTTAAAGCTGAATAATACTCCATCACACACACACACACACACACTTTATCTATTTGTCTGTTGAAGGGCGTCTAGGTTGCTTCCATAGTTTAGCTATTGTGAATTGAGCTTCTATAAACATTGATGTGGCTGTGTCACTGAAGTATGCCAATTTGAAGTCCTTTGGGTGTAAATTGAGGAGTGGGATAACTGGGCCAAATGGTGGTTCCATTCTAAGTTTGAGGAATCTCCACACTGCTTTCCGTAATGCTTGCAACAATTTGTATTCTCACCAGCAATACACGATTATACCTTTTTCCTTGCCAGCATTTATTGTTGCTTGTATTCTTGATGATTGCCATTCTGACTGGAGTGAGATGAAGTCTTAGAGTAGTTGATTTGCATTTCTCTAATTGCTAGAGATAAACATTTTTTCATGTATTAATCAATTGTGTATCTTATGTCAAGTGTTCAGGTCCTTAGCCCATTTATCGATTGGATTATTTTCTTGGTGTTGACAGTTTTGAGTTTTTTATATTTCCTGGAGATTAATGTTCTGGGAGGTGTATGTGGTAAAGATTTTCTCTCATTCTGTAGGCTCTCCATGTTATTGTTTTCTTTGCTGAGAAGCTCAAATCCATCCCATTTATTGATTCTTGATTTGACTTCTCCCACTTTAGGGGTCTTGTTAAGGAAGTCAGGTCCTAGGGCTGACATGGTGAAGATTTGGGCCTACTTTTAATCCTATTAGATGCAGGGTCTCTGTTCTTGTTCCCAAGTCTTTGATTCACTTTGAATTGTGTTTGTTCCATGGTGAGAGATAGGGGTTTAATTTCATTGTTACATACAGATTTCCAATTTTCCCAGCACCATTGGTTCAATAGGTTTTCTCCAGTGAATGTTTTTGGCACATTTTTCTAGTAAGAGGCAACTCTGGGTTTGTCTTCCGTTCTGTACCTTTGGTCTACGTGTCTGTTTTGGTGCCAGTACCATGATGTTTTGTTACTATGGCTATGTAGTGTATTTTAAGGTCTGGTATTGTGATGCCTCCTGCTTCACTCTTCTTGCAAAGGACTACTTGGCTTCTGGGTCTCTTTCCAAATGAATTTCAAGACTGCTTTTTCTAGTTCTATGAAGAACGTCATTGGAATTTTAATAGGAATGGCATTAAAATTGTGTAACTCTTGGTAGTATGGCCATTTTGACAATATTAATTCTCCCTATCCAGGAACATGAAAGATCTTTCCATCTAAAGGTCTTCTCCAATTTCTTTTAATGTTCTGTAGTTTTCATTGTGGTGGTATTTCACTTCTTTTGTTAGATTGATTCTCAAGTATTTTTGAGGTTATTGTGAATGGGGGAGTTTTCACAATTTCTCTTTCAGTAGGTTCATCACTGACGTATAGGAACAGGTTTGATTTATGGGTGTTAATTTTATATCCTGCTGTTTTGTTGACATCATTTTTTTTAAGGAAATCTAACATTCTTGAAGTTACGTGGCATAAAGAACAAGCTATACCTAATCATGAAAAGACGACTCAATTTAAACATAGTAACAGCTCATAAGTCAAAGCTGTCAGCTTATAACTGATATATTTAAGTTGTACAATGTGGGCCAAATGCAAACTCTACCTGTAGAAAAGCAAAGTGGCAATTTCCCCATCAAACTACACTTCTCTATGCAGGTGTAAGTGGTAAAAAAGCAGGTAATCAGGTTGGGGAAAGGAAATTAGGCAAATGCCTTTTTCCAAGATGTATTCAGGTGTGTGGTGCCGGTATAGGTACTTTATTAATATGCCAATGAGACAAAGCAAACATCAGCATGGTGATTCTAGCATTTAAACTCTAGGCTAAGGTCTCTTAGGTACCTGTTCCCGTCATCCCAAACAACTGTTTATCTAAAAGTTCAGCAAGTCATTGGAGATTAATAAAAAAACTTAAGTCCAGGCAGGCAACCACTTCTTTGACTTGATGTATTCACAGTGAGGTTACAACACAATGGTTCGCCCAGAGAACTACGTCTTTGTTAAATCCCGAGTCTCCTCTTACTGTGACGTCAGTGAATTCAGAAGAATTTCAGGATTTTGTAGACACTAAAAATTCATGACCTCTCCTTAAACTACTGCTCCTTCCTACGTACACCATTTTCATTGGTCAGAAACATCCCTAAAAGCTTTGCAAGAAAACTTGTATAGTAATACCAGTTTGGGGATTTCGACCCCAGTCTTCTTGGGAAGTGGGTATGGGGCCCAGCAGTGGGTGTTGTAACAAGACCTCTAAGGGATTCTGAGGCAAGCTCAAATGTGAGAGTCGAAGATCTGAGTGACAAAGCACTGCCTGCCTGCCTGAGATTAAGTAAAGCTTCTTTGTGATATTGGCATAAAATGTACTTCAGAAATGTTTGCTCACCTCTGAGCAGGATCCAGTTTTAAGTTGACTGCATTGGGATATTTATAGGTATGTGGGTTTTTTCCTTCCGAGTTTGGCTTGGACCCCAGGTCACTGCCACTTTCTGCCCTATTACTCACTTTAAAGTCAGCTGTAGGCACAACTGTGAAATCCTAAGTCATTTAGCAGGTGTTACTCTCCATAGCTCATCAACAGGGGTAGGAGACCCCTCCTAGCTCAATTTTCCCACAGCCACTGCAACCATGGTCACATCCCTCAATGACATTGTCACCTGATGTAGCCTCCCTCAAAGCACCAGTAAAAATCATGTCCCCCCAGGAAGGACAATGGGCCCCAAGCACATACAATTTCCCTTATCTATAATCATTCCTCCAGTTGCTCAAGGCCTCTCCCTGCCTTAGCCAAAATTTCTTCCACTATGACTCAGTCAAAATTCATTGGCACACCAAAAGCTTGCCAAAGGTAGCTAGAGCCAGGTCGAGGGAGGAGCCAGCTAACGCCCTATAAAACTGACCTTTGTTGCAGCCCCCTGACATTTTCTCTCCTGAAAATGTGCCCCCTCCCCATGCTTGACTGACTCTGCTGTTTAATAAAAGGCATTGCTGATCTGTTGAGGTCTGCTGTTTTTGTTTGTTTGTTTGTTTGTTTGTTTGTTTTTAAAACACAGCATAACATATCCAAGCCTCTAGTTACCAGTAGTGAGATGAAGAGCTTTCTAAATTTGGGGAAAACTGAACCCACTTAGTGTCAGAGGCTGAATAAATGGGAAACCAGCTTGGGGCACCTGTTCTGATTGCTCTTCGGGCCCCTTCACGAGCTCCATTAGATGCTACCTGAGCTCACCAGCTGCATGTTCTCAGGTGGGAAGCACACCCAGCAACAGGGAAGTCACTCCAAAAAGTTCATACAATACGTTCACTTTCTTTTCCATCTCCTGAAGAGTTACCTCGAGGTTCTTTATTGACCCCTTTATCTTTCGAAAGAGAAAGGTAAACATTTAAGAGGGGCAGAGGTGTACCGTCAGCAGGGATGTTTAATGACATCAACACATTCGCCTCTGCACCCCACCTTCCCAGCCTAGACCTCGTCTTCACTCTTTAGTGTCAGGGAGAACCTTGTTAGGGACAAAGGAGGATGGCAGGTACACGAGGTTAAGAGAATTCTATAATAAGGGGCCCACTGTGCTGATCCCCACATGCTTTATTTTCTAAGAAGCAATTAACCTGAAGCCCTGCCTGACCTAAGTGGACAGGATAGATCACATTCCTCAGCAAACAGTTAACTGCAGAGAAACACAGGCCTGAGATGACGTTGATGGGAGGAACCCAGGAGACTTGGGTGACCAGATCCTGAAACATGGAGTTAGGGAAAATTCCTCTTAAAATCTGAAAGAATTCATAGTTAAGAATTCAAATTAGAACCAGGCAACATGGGCCAAAGTGACCTAGAGTTGTCATGGCAGCGAGTACTTGAAAGTCTGATGTCATCTTGCTGTCAGTCAAAAGTCAAGAGGTGGTCCTAGATGGGACTCTGGAAACTTCTCTGCGATCCCTAACGAACCTGGGGAGTGCAAGAGAGGCATACTGTCCCTCTCCTCTGAGGATCCACTCTTTCCCTTGAGTCTTTTTTTCCTATCCCTTCAATAAACTCATGCCTGTTACTCTGAGCCGCACGTCTGAAATCTTTGATAAGACTTAGGGATTGAAGGGCTTCACGCTGCCTCAGTTTCTCGGAAGGCCTCAGCTCTGTAACAACTTGACATAGGCAAAGCCATTTTGAAACATTCCCATTTTTAACTGTCACCTCAGTCACTGACCCAGAACAGTCAGCCTGACTAAACCCCAGACAGTACCCTGTGGTGAGAATTGTTACCTGGGACTGAAATCTTGAGAGACACTTTGACATGGAACAGTGATCTCCACCAAGGAGGACCATGACAATCACAAAAACCCTTCCAGCCCCCTGGCAGCTGCCAAACTGCAAAAATTCCTTCCCTCCCCTAAAACTTTCCTAGTCTGTAAGCAGAAGACAGTTTCCAGTCTCCACTGGGCCCCCTTCTGCAGGTTTGTTGGAATAAACCCGTTATGTGAAGCTGCTTTTCTCTAACTTCCTCTGTTTGGGTCTTTCCTTACAATTAACATCTAAAGAATGAAGATTTGGGATTCAAGTGGGAATAACACTGCATGCTCACTAGACTACATTTCCCCTTCATTGGTTTAAAGAATATTTTTGTTGTATGTGCCACTGAGAATCTAACCTAGTGCCTCACATGTTGGGCAAGCACACTACCGCTGAGCTACAACCCTACCTCCCCTTCATAGCCTGAGGTTTCTTTTTGCCAGGTTTTTTGTATCAGGGATTGAACCTAAGGGTGTTCAACCACTGAGTTAGGTTCCCCAGCCCTTTATGTTTGATTTAGAGACAGTCTTCCTAGTTTGCCGAGGCTGGCTTTGAACTTTGGGATTCTCCCTCCTCAACCTCCCCAAACCCGTAGAGTTTACAGGCCTGCACCACTGAGCTGCACGCTCAACATTTTGCTAGATTTTTCTTCTTGGAGTGCCGAATTAGGCTAGGCATCACTGGAGAAACTGCCTGGTAAGGAGGAAAATGTCTAATTCACTGCCCGCACCTGTTCAATCTGCCTCATCTCCTTCACCCCTCCTCCCCCATCCACATCCTAAAATGTTAATTTCTCTGCCTCCGATTCAGGTGGGCATGGAGTTGGACCTCTCAAGCAGCCCTTTGTTTCCCCCTCCGGTGGAAATCTGCAAATCAAGACTTCCCTCAAAACTTGCCTTATCCTTCTGGATAGTTCCAGACCAAGATTTCGTGAAGAAAAACTTCTTAGAAGAAATACAGTTTTCAACAAAATACTGGATGGTGATAGTTTTATAAGCTGGGCAAGTTTTACTACCCAAAATCTGATGAGGCACTGCAATATTTTTCTTTTTGTTCCAGGAATTAAATTCAGGGGGACTTGGCCACTGAGCCACCTCCCCAACTCTATTTTGTGTTTTATTTAGAGACAGGATCTCACGGAGTTGCTTAGCACCTCACTTTTGCCGAGGCTGGCTTTGAACTTGCCATCCTCCCGCCTCAGCCTCCTGAGCTGCTGGGATTATAGGCGGGCACCACCACGCCGGGTGAAGCTCTAAGATCTTTGAGACTTCCTCTTTCCTATCTTGTACCATTTTTGAGATGCACCCCCCCATTAAAAAGGGGCTGTAATAGGAGGGTGGTGGGCCTAGTAGGGTAATGAGAATCTCTTCATCTATCACTGTCCAGGTACCCCTTGAGAGAAGCGGGAGATACTCGAGTCAGAGGTAAGAATCTGCACAGGTAGAGAAAGATGGAAAGATTAGAGAAGTCAGAATAGAAAAATTATTCTTATTGTCTAGAATTTAAGAGGATTTCTTAAGCAGATTGGATTGCCAATACCTGGATCAAAACTGGCATTGACTGGGATGGCGATGTAGCTCAGTGGCAGATCATGTATTTAACATGTGAGGTCCTGGGTTCAATCTCCAGCATCAAACAGCCCCCGACGAAACAAAGCATTGGAATTAATTTACTTTTGGTCACAAAATTTTATTTTTCTAGGCTTTTTAATGGACTTCCTGATGGTCCCTGACCTCCTTTTAAGGAATAAGAAATCTCAGAATCCTTAAAGAGCAAAAGTCCATTCCAGAAAAAAGCGTCGTATTAGAGTAGCCGAACAAGTCAACAGCTGGACACTGTGAGCTTTGGCGTGACCAAGAATTAAGGGAACAGGGAGGGGTTGCCATACCCGAACCCCCAGCATGCAAGCAGCCTCGATGCTCAGCTAGACCAACAGGATTTCACCTCATCCACTACCTTAAAAGTTCTCGGAAGGCTGCAGCCCCTTTGCCTCCCAGGCACCCCAATTTTTCTCATTTATGTAATTGAGCTTCATGTCCCCGCTCCCCAGGCCTGAAGCTCCCTCCAGAACCTGTTCAAAGGACTTGGCTCTTCGGCAGCTCGGCCCACTGGCCCCTAAATACCTCCGGAGGCGCAAGCGCGCTCTAAACCCTCTTCTTCTATCATCTTCCGGCTAGTTAGCCAAATCGGTTCAGCTGGGTAGGCAGCAACGGGTTCCCAATCAGCAATCAGCTGGATGAACTCTGAGCTCCCCTGCCTCTTCCTTCCCTCGATATCAATGCCCCAGTTGAATTGTGTTCCATAGTTTAATATTGATTTTTTTTTTTTTTTCTTTTGCAGTGCTGAGATTGACCCCAGGGCCTTGTGCATGCTACATTCTCAGCCCCTCAGATTTTCTTGATTTTTAAAGGAGATGGAAATTACAAAACTTTGTTAATATATTCCTAATTTTAGTTTTTTTTTTAATCTTCTGAAAGACAAAAACGGCATATTTTGGACCCAACTTGTAATTTAGTGACTAGTACTGAGGTTCAGAATTTTTAATGTATTTATTAGTTATTTTGTTTCTTCCGTGAATCAATATTCATATCTTTTGCCAGTTTTGAGGTGATCTTGGCCTTTTTCTATGGATGCATAGGTACTCTGTCCATATTACGGCAATTTCTATCTTTCTGATTATATGGATTACTACCAATTTTCTCTCATGGGTAGCACGTCCTTTGATTCTATCTACGATATCTTTCAGGGAACGAAGGACTTGTATTTTTATTTCATTGTTGCCTTTTTCCACATTTGGGTTTAATAAAAGCCTCTGTTGTACAAGAAGATCTTGAAGAATGAGCTCCTCTTTCTAAGGGATAATATTTTCATAGCTAATGAAGAAACTGGTAAGTAGGTTGGGATGAATCTTCCTCTCTTTTAATTTGGAGGTCCACATTCTCACATATGGTACAGAAGCACAACAGCGTGTCAAGGTTAATGTTTTATATGTTTCCATGTACGTGTTTTGTTGACTGATTTTAGCATGGATCATGTGCTTTAATGATTTGCTGAATTTTTAGATGGCCTAATAATTTCAATCCAAACCAGTCAGCAGTTTGTAAAAAGTAACCTCTTGAGGGTGTATAATCTCTCAAATTCTCTCTAATCCTTCAACTTCCAATTTAACCAAACTTATCAGTCATTACAAGAGAATCCTATTTTTAGGATTCATGACCACACTCCAGTAGAATGAAGGCATCCTACCCCAGCTTTGGTTTTGATATGGACTCGTCATTCACATTTTTTGGTAATGGGGATTGAAACCAGGGGCACTCGACCCCTGAGCCCCATCCCCAGCCTTTTTTTTTTTTGCGGTACTGGGGATCGAACTCAGGGCCTTGTGCTTGCAAGACAAGCACTCTACCAGCTGAGCTATCTCCCCAGCCCACCAGCCCTTTTTAATATTTTATTTAGAGGCAGGGTCTTATTGAAATTCTTAGGGCCTCATTAAGTTGCTGAGGCTGGTTTTGAACTCAATCCTCCTCCCTCAGCCTCCCAAGCTGCTAGGATTACAGGCATGCACCACCATGCCTGGCTACTACCAACGTTTTTAAAGAGTGCTGTCAAGTGTTTTTCAGTTCAGAATAAATAGCCTGGAGGTAGTGGATTGTGGTACTTGCTAACAGTGGGCTTCTGTGACTCCATTTCCACCGAAAGGTTTGGATGTGTCATCTCGAGTGCTCAGGTATTCTTAGTTGTCTCCTACTAGTCTAAAGTAGAAAACATATCTTCATGCTAAAGGAAATTAAGCCCTGACTTATTAATAGGGCACTCCGATTCCAAATAGCCTGATAGTACCGAGCTCACATCTCTGGTCCTTATGACTTGGCTTTGTAGTGATGTTCACCTTAACCACAAACCAGTAGTCACTGAGTGCTTCTAAAAGTGTGATTAATTTTGTCACCAACTGTAGCCCTGCCTACACATTCCCAAAAAACCTACTGCCGTTCTGAGGAGGACACAGATTGTCTTCTTTTCCTTTGATCTTTGTGTGTTCCTGACATCTCAACTTGCATGAAGAAATACCCACCTTGAAAGGTTTCTGTTACTTATTTTCCTTTATGCTTGCATGACGGGTTGATGTATTTGACTCCATGGAAATGTTTTAGGCCAGGTTATATGGGCAGTGACTAAACAGACTCCATTTTACCTTGAGACTCTATGTTATGTAGGAAATGCTTCTCCCATGGGGACACCCCGCCTCTGTACCCGTCAACCTTACTTAGCATGACTTGTTTGGCAAGTCAAAATGATGAAATGACAATTCTTGTATAATGAGAAATTGTTCCCTTTTTGATTCCTAGTTTCCTAAACAATGTTCCATGTTAACGGTGATGTCAACAGTAATTGTTTAGATGTTAGCAACCATTCTTTAGTTTGTACCTAAGTAAGGTCGTTTTGACCCACTTCCCCCTCTGCTAATGACTTCAGATCTCATGATGTTGTTAGTTTGTAATTTTGAATCATAGCAACAGACACTTATGATTGATGTGCTGATTTATGGTATTAAAAACCCTTGCAACCCTATGGTCAGGGCTGTTCTCCCAATAGCCATTTTTGGGGCATTGCGCGAGACAGTCAACCAGCTGGCTTAATAAAGACTCTCAAATTTGGACTTCTCAGTGGTGATCGGTCTGTTCTTAAGTTGGGCCTCACAACACTTGTCTAAGCATCTGGCCTGATACAAATGCTGGGCTTTGACCTTGGGAGCCACACAGGAAGCTTGCTCTCCAGGAACCAGGTCTACCTGGGCATGGGAGGGTGAGCCTGTTTTGTACCTGATTATCACCTTCCCCTGGGACTACTTTTTTTTTTTTTTTTAACTTCTGGAGCAAACCCAGGAGTAAAGAATTCTAATCATAAAGCCAGTGATAACATATTTTTTTAATCTAACTTAGTTATAGCAAATGCTTATGCAGTGCTTTCTATATACTAAGTTCTGTTCTAAGTCTTTACATTCAAGAACTCACTTAATTCTCATGGAAGCCCTTCAAGGTTGGTACTTCCATTATCCCCATTTAACAGATGGCGAAACTGAGGTGCAGAGAGATTACAGGGTAACAGACCAAGTTTAAAATCTAGATGACCGGTGCCAGAATCAGGTTCACTACCACCAAATTGTGCTGTGCAACTATTATTTATTTAGAATCATTAGAGTCTGACTTTCATCAGGAGGAGACCTATACAGTAATGGCCAACATATTGAAATGAATCTCTATGAAATTAGTCCAAAGTAAAATCTGGACTGTATTATGAAATGATAATAACAGCAAAATATGACCTAGGTATTGTTTTAAAGTTCTTAATATATGTTCTTTTAATCCTTACAACAAGTATATGTAAAAGGAACTAGCGTTATCCCTGTTTTACAAATGGATAAACAGAGCCCAGAGAAGTGGAGTAATTAACCTAAGGACACACAGCTTAAATTGTGTGTCTATAGTGACTCCCTAATTATTTCTAACCACCAAACCATTTGTTCTCTATAATGATTCAAAGGTTTTTTTCCTTTTTCACAGGTAACATTTTATTCTTAATCATATAGCAAACTGTTCAGTACTTCAGGGCTCAATTTCCTTGAGCAAGAAGGTATGTTTTCTATTTGAGACCATTAGGAGACAACCAAGAATCCTTGCAGCACTTGAGAGGAAACTGAAACGAGTCACGGCAGTCAGCTGTTAGCAAGCATTGCAATCCAGGGTTGCGGGGCTTGGGAGGGAACATATGGAGCCCCCAGATGGTCAGGACGAGCTCAGGAAGTAAATAGAAATGCTTCCAACCCAACGGGGAGGAAAGCCAGCACTCCACAGCCACGGCCCCCCCGTTCTGCTCCTGGCTCCGGCCTTCTGTGTGCTGTGCATTTCAAAGGAATTATCCAGGGACTTTAGGGAGTTGAAGTGGGGAGGACTGAGGAGAAATGAAGAACGCTTGATGTTTTGACACAAGGAAGGGTCAGGAGCGTGGCTCATCTCTCCTTCCCAGGCTGGAAAACCTTGGATTCGAGATGGAGTTCTCACTGGGCGGGGCTGCTATGTATTGCCAAGTACATTGTTGAATGTACAACCTGCCCAACCTTACTTGGTGGCCCTGCTTGAAAGAAATGCACTTGAAAGAATTCCTTATTGCCTGGATCTAATTATAAGCAAATCCTCCCAAAAAGATCTTCAAAATGTAGGATGACTGTGCTCCCCTGCTCTTGTCATTTTTATTGCATCATTTAAAAAAAAGCTTTATTGAGATGATTCATATACCATACAACTAAAATGTAACTCACTTAAAATGTAAAAAAAAAAAAAAAATCAATGGGTTTTAATATATTCAGAGTGGCGTAACCATCTCCACAATCCATTCTAGAAGATTTCATCATACCTGAAAGAAACACTCTTAGCAATCACTCTCCAGTTCCCCCAACCACCTGGCTGATGGCAATCACCAGTCTACTTTGTATGGATTTGCCTACTCTGAACATTTCATATGAATGGGCTCATTTACATATTTTTCTATCTAGTTTCTTTCACTTGGTGTGTTTTAAGATTCATCCATGTTGTAGCACGTATTAGTATGTTACTTTTTATTACTGCATACTATTCCACTGCTTGGATATGTCACATTTCGTTTACCCATTCATCAGGTGCTGTGTTCACTTTATGGCTGTTATCAATAGTGCTGCTATGGGTGTTCACGTGCAGGTTTTTGTGTAGACTTGTGTCCCTTTCTCTTGAGTGGGATCGAAGGGTCACAGTAACTCTCTACTGGCTTAACTCTTCAGGGAACTGCCTGGCTATTTTTACAAAGCACCTGCACCATTTTCCATTACCCCAACTGTGTATCAAGGCCCCAATTTTTCTACTTCCTTGTCAACACTCACCGCCTCTGGATTCTAGCCACACTAGTGGGTGTAAAGTAGTATCTCATCTGAGGGTTTTTTTTTTTTTTTTTTTTTTTTTTTTTTTTTGGTACCTGGGATTGAACCTGGGCTGCTTAACCACTAAGCCACATCCCCAGCCCTTTTTAAAAATATTTTATTTAGAGACAGAGTCTCACTGAATTGTGTAGGGCCTCACTAAGTTGCTGAGGCTGGCTTTGATCTCGTGATCCTCCTGCCTCAGCCTCCTGAGCCTCTGGGGTTATAGGCAGGCATCACTGTGCCCAAACTCATATCCTAATTTTGATTTCATTTCCTGAGTGATGAATGATGTTGGATGTCTTTATGTGTGTATTGTCTATTTGTATATCTCCCTTGGAGAAATGTCTACCCATTAAAAAATTGAGTTATCTGTGTCTTCACTATTGAGATCTACAAGTTCTTTACATATTCTAGATATAAATCTCTTATATAAGATTTGCACAAATTCTTCCATTCTGTGGGTTGTCTTTTCACTTTCTGTTGGTGTTCTCCGAAGCACAAAAGTTTTACATTTTGAATAAGTCAAAGTTCTATTCTTGTGTTGTTTGTACTTTGGGTGGCATATCTAAGAGATCATTGCTTCCATCCAGGTCATAAAGACTTACACCTGTTTTCTCCCAAGAGTTTTTGTGGTTTTAGCGCTTACCCTTAGCTCTTGGATGATTGCAGTGTGAATGACAACCTCTTCCGTGTGATTTCTCTGTGCAGTGCACATCCTGTGCAACCTTGTATGCCTTACTTAGAAGAACTTAGTATCAAATCAGATCTACAGATACTTGTAGTATGTCTTTTAATGGGCAAGTCACTGCACTTGTCTAAGGGCATTAAGGCCGTATTGAGGGATGTGCAGTTGCAGTTAATTAAACGACTCATGACTGAGCACCTACTGCTTGGAAGGCTCTGCTGGGGGCACAGTCCTTATCCTCAGTGGGCTGTGTAGGTGAGGTGGACTTACACTGTAGTGTATGAGTCAGCCATCCCCGTGGGCTACTTCCATTTCAGTGATAAAATCAGGGTCCTTTGCCCAACAATCAACATCACCTTCTGCCCCAGCTGTCCTCAATAAGCACATGATCTCAGCTCAAATAGTATCCTCTGGTACCTGCTTCCAGTCTCCCAGATCTGTGCTGTGCGAGGTTCTGGAACCACCATGCTCGCAGCACAGACGGGCCTGGAGTCGTTTGGGTATGCAGCGGCCCCCAGGAGGAATCGTAGAGCCGCCAGCCTGCTTTACGGTCACGGGATGCATTCCTGGTAGCCATGAGGACCTCGGACCTTGATTGAGGATTTGCGTGACGTGCCCCCTGGTGCGGGTCTCGGAACACTTACATTCTTATCAGCTGGTGTTGACAGATTCGTGAACAACTGTCTCAGTTTCTTGGAGGGTGGACCCAGGAATTGGTACCTGAATCATTTTCCAGGTGAGACTCATAGTAGCATTAATTCTGAGGACCATGTACCTAACCTTACTTTAAAAAGAAAAATGTTATTAGTGCATTATGTCATACATAATAGTGAGGCTCATTTTGACATCATCATAGATGCCTGGAGTATACTTTGCTCCGTTTTGGTCTCCAGTATTTCCTCTTTCCTTCCCTCCCCGCCCCCCAACTCCCCTTCCTCTAATGCTTAACCCCTACTTCTAGATTCTACCACTGTTTGGGCAGTAACTTCTCTCAGTGGCCTATCAGACTCCAGAATGATGGCCTGTATTTCCAGAAAAATACAACCATCCCAAGTTTTCTGATGAGCCCCCTTTGCGTATTCTGGGTGGTTTTAAATACTAATTGCCGGTTAGAAAATAATGCACTGCTGTTCACGTGGAGCCTCCCTCGAGTGAGGCAGCTGAGTGGGATTAGGGTTTCAGCTGAGCAGGCTGCGTGGTCAAGGTTTCAAAAGCCCTGGACCAGGTGCCTCTGCTTCTCTGGACAGCGACGAGGCAGCCTCTGTCTTATGGACCTCTCTGCGAGACTGTTGCTAGGGTAGCTGAGAGGAGAGCTTTGGGACTCTGGGGATTGAGCTCATGGGGGGGCGGCTTGCAGGAAAGGCCAGGTCTTCGGGACAGAAGAGCTAAGGTCAGCGTGTGTCTGCCTCTGTTGACAGCTGAATCATCTGTGTTTTTGGCTTGTCTTCTGGAAAGTAAGGTCTCCAAGTTACTACCCCACTATCCAGTGTGTGCTGGAGACCCATGGTCTCCTACGTAGCAGGAGGGACAAGCAGGATTCTGAGTTAATTGATGCAGGTTTGTGGGTGTCTGAGGAACTACAGTTTAGGGACCAGTCATCCTACAGCTGCCTCAGTGAAGTAACTTTTGGTTTCAAGCTATTTATTAACTTCCAGGTTTTCTAAACTACCGTTAGGTTGAATGTTAGTGTCTGTAAGCTCTAAGTGAGGGAAACCCTTGCATCTAACATTAAGACCATTCCTGGAAAGGGGTAGGGCCTGGGACAATTCAACCTATGTAGCTGCCCAGAATAATGGCCTTTGAAAGGAGACTGGGCTGTTGGCGTATTTCACAGATGCTTGTTTGGGATTAGATACAGAAGTTTGAACTCTAATGATCATAGAGGAATAAAGTGCCAGGTGTGGTGGCTTATACCCGTAATCCCAGTGGCTCAGGAGGCTAAGGTAGGATTGCAAGTTCAAAACCAGCCTCAGCAACTTCTACCCTGTCTGAAAACAAAACATCAAAAAGGTTGGGGTTGTGGCTCAGTGGTTAAGTGCCCCTGGGTTCAATCCCTGATACCACCCCCCACCCAAAAAAAAAGCACGTGAACCATGTAGGGCTCACAAGGACTACCCTGGCTACCCTCCTCCAAGGACAAGCTCATCTACAATTGAATCGCCATGGCAACACCACCTAGTCATTTAAATCTTAGTCGTAGCCTGTGAAGAGGCCAGATGGAAGCTATTCTAGTTGGTAACGTTCTCTTGGGTTCGTTTTCAGTTCAGTTGTTGGGTCTTGATTCCTTCTCGTGGCTATAAGTTATCTGGGCACAGCCAGGACAGGGTCCTGCCAAATTTGAGTATTCCTAAACAAAGATAAGGCTGACTTAGGCACCTGGTCTGGTAGGTTAACCCTTGATTCAAAAAAAACGATTTTTGGTGTGGAATACCTCTCTCCACCACCCTGGTTGTCTGCGCAGTCGGCCGAAGTTCCGTAAGCCGCAACAGCACCGTGCCTGTCCGAGTCTCCCTGGTGGCTATGGGGCGTGGTCAGAGTTCGCTGGTTCTTTCCCTTCCCTTTGGTGGGAGGTCACTACTGCTCTGAAGAAGTTCCATAAAAAAACTCCCTTGACATCTAGCTGGAGGTCTCCCTGTACTTTCCCAGCGTTAGGTGGCTTAGGAGGCAGCACCCAATCCAGGGAAGGGAACAAATGGAGTCCAGGTTTTCCTCTGTCTGTGGAATGTGGGTCTGAAGAGTTTAAGGCTGAGTTTGATTTTACAAGGGATTTTATTTTTGAGCTACAGTTAAACTACTTTGTGACTTTGGCCATCAGCTGGCCAAACATCCATGGTAATGAGTGGCCTCGGTTTCCATGATTTGGCGTGTGCTAACTTGAAGATCAGTGTTGAAGTAGGTTTTGGCAAGTATTAGGAATAAGATGCTGGAGGTGGGTGTGGGTCAGGAGCCACGTGCCTCACATTCACGGGGCCTGGTTTGATCTGTAAAAGGAAAGAAAATCAAAGAAGATTCTGGCATTCGGAGGTCCTCAGAAAATTCTAGGTATCCTGTGACAGGACGTTCTCATCTCTGGTGGATACTATAGCAAATATGTAGACCATGTATGATCTTAATTGAAAAGAAATCAAAATATGCATAAGTATCCTTTGCTGGGAAAAATATGACCCAAAACTTAAGTTGAACCCCCTGTAAGTGCTTGAGGCCAGAGAGAAACTGAGATGAAAGGGTTTAGTGATATTCCAGTTTACCCTGCCAGTCTTACTTTTTTCCACAAATTGGTAAAAGTAACTTTCTCCTAATACATGTTACAATTGAAACCCAGGTGCTAGAATATTCCATAATTGATGGCAGGCCACCATGGGATACTTGTGATCATATTGCACATTCTCCCCCTGCCACTCTTTGGCAGAGACAGCTGTGGTGGGTTCATGGCACTGCTCAGAAATCTACTTCACACCTTCAGAAGGTGGCAAGTCTGCTGTAGGAGCCGTGGTCCTCTCTGGATTTCTACTTGCAGTTCTTGGTGTGGGTGCTCCTGTGTTAACCGTCAGATGCCTCCTGCAGAGTTGGATGGTAGGGGGCCTGCTGGCCCGCTGGTTCTGCCACATCCTTTCCTCTTTCAGAGGTAGTTGCTTCCTTCTGGCCACCCTCCAGCTGTGCCTCCAACTGCCTCCCTGGTGGACACCTGGCACAGGTTCAGAAAACCCCCAATGGGCCTTCATGGTGGGAGAGTCCAGTTTGGTCTCCCCATCCATGATCATTGGATTGTTGTTCTTGGTAGAGAGCTCTTGACCATGTTCTTGGCATTGGTCCCCAAGAATCAGCACACTTAGAGCTAGAACTTTGAGTGGCACCTCTATGGGGAACTTCAGTCTTACCTCTATCACTTTTTTTGGGGTGGTGGTGCTGGGGATTGAACCCAGGACCTTGTGCATGCTAGACAAGTTCTCTACCAACTGAGCTATATCTCCAGCCCTCTATCACCTCTTAATTATTACCTTACAAATCATGCATTTTTGAAGATGGTGGATCACTGTGAGGTGCGTGGTTTTTCTCCATCCCCTTTCTGTAATAAGGAACTGCTAATAAGGTTTCCAACCTTCACTTTATTGAGTTGATTCCTTGGCAGTTTTTTTTTTCCCCTCCTAGATAGCTATTATGAACAACCTCTGTTGTAGGGAGCTCTTTGCTGAATACCCTCTCTGCTAGGACTCTGCTGAACACGTTTTCTTTAATTCTTACAACCTTGTCTGAAGTGCCTTCTCAAATAAGACCCATGGAGGTTTGGATTTATCCAGTCACGTTTTCATTGCCTCCTCTGAGGATAGTGTTTTCCAAGTAATGTTATTACATTTGTATACAATTTACTGCAGTTCTAAAAATGGGGAGTGTTGGATTACTTATATAAAATGGAAGCCAATTTTCACATTTATTACTCAAGAGGTACATTATTGGCATTACTAGTTTTAGATGACTGGACATCTGTCTACTAAGAGGTGGGCTTAAATCCTTGCCATGACTACCTTGGTCCTGAGATGGCATTTCAGGGACTCTGTGTTCCATTTAGGTCAAGATTGTAGGTTGAGTGAACTTTGAGCTTTGTCAACTGGTCAAAATGGGAATAGGCTGTCTAGGGAGTGGAGACTAGTCTTGGCAGCCAACGGTTGAGTTACTCATCCAATTCCTTAAGCACTGACTGGCTTATTTACTGAGCACATATTTTGTGACGGCACCGGGAGCAAAAAATTTAGACCGTCTTGCTCCTGAGATGCTCGTGGTCTGATGGGAGATGAATTTGTAACCAACCACACCCCAGAAGTAGATCGCACATTCACTTCGTTCGTTTTTTCTCTCCCTTTTCCCTCTGTCGGTACCACCCATACCACATCTATGGTATCACAGGAAATCTCCAGGAAAGAGCAATGTGCTCTGCAGCAGTGTTCACATGCCCGTGGTTACTGGCTGCCCTCTGTGAGAGCCAGAGCTGACATCGGTTGGTGGAAGGCACACTCCTATCCTAGCAATCGCTCATCTTACCAGCTGTTTCCTGTGATTCCCTCAAATTTAGACAGAATTTTGATGAGTCTAAACATTGGGAGAATCCAAAAGGTGTTTAGGCATCTGTTGACTGAAACTTTCACAGATTTTTCCCACATAAATGAGACTTTTGGATCTTTTTCATTAAGTCCAAATATGAATTGCCACTTCGAGTAAAACATGTTGGCGTGTATGTTCTGCACGTGGTGACTGGAGGCCTTCAGTGTCTCCAAGGTGAAGAGCAGTGGATTAGAATAAGCATCCCTCTATTTAATCTCCTCTGGCTCTTCAATTCTAGGACGTTGTCCTGTTAGGTCATGGTGGGATGGATGGCACAAGTCTCATTTTTCTGGATTAAAAATCCTACTTTCATTGCCTTTAGCAAATGATGGTCCTTAGTCTAAATTCTCAGAGGCCTTTTTTTTTTTTCTCTCGGTGCTGGGGATTGAACCCAGGGCCTTGTGCTTGCGAGGTGAGCACTCTACCAACTGAGCTATCTCCCCAGCCCACTCACTGAGGCCTTTGAGTCACCAGCTGTGCCTTGCCATCTGGAGCCAAGTCTGTGGGCGTAAGTGGCCACCGTGGGAAGGAGGCTTAGACCAGTCAGGTGGCTCCTGTTAAGTCCTGGTGATCCACACGGGCTCCTGGCCTCTCCTGGGAAACCAAACCAGAGCAATTAGAAGGAAGAGAGGCAGCTGGAACTCTCAACCCGGTGAGAAACTTAAGGGGAGAGGTGGCCCCAGTCACGAGTGTGGGGCGGTTGTGGGTGGTGACGAGCAGAGAGCTCCGATTCTGCTCACGTCTCCCCCATGTTGCTTTGGGATAGTCATCACCTGCTCTTTCCTTGTTGGAATGTGGAGCAACAACTCAGCCCTCAGTGATAGCTAGGTAGCATCGGAGCAGCAAACAAAAACTAGAATAAAAACCCCTGTTGTGTGAGGTAATGAGGGACTTCCAGTTACGTCTGGACAATCCTGTCCCTTCGCCTCCAAACCCCAGGGCCGGCAGCGTTTCGGTAGCTCATCCCCAGGGTGCAACCTAGGATTTAAAGGTGTGGGATTTGGCTGCCAGAGAGATGGAAGGCAGTTCTGGAGTCTGGTTCACCCCCCAGGTCTCACCTTTGGCTCATCAGGACTGAAATGAAAGGAGCTTGATATTCTTCCCCAGGTCCTGTGGCTAGGTGGAGCAGCTCCGATCTCCAAGGAAATGGCTCACAGGCTCAACTAGACACTCGAGTGCCATTCCGTGAAAGACCACCAACTGAACAGCAAACTCTCCGAAAAAGAAATGGTGGAACAGGTCAATCGAGGACTTAAATAGGGGATGATCAATAAATCAGAAGTGGCGTGGGCTGGGTAGAGCGTGGTGGTAGTTTCCCAGGGTTCAGTTTCCAGCACGGTGCCTGCTTCCCACCAAAAAAACGTTTGCAGGATGGGGCAAGAGCCCAAAAGTGAAAGCTAAAAATAGAAAAAAAAGGTAGAAATGAGAACAGGACAAATAAAGTAGTAAATAGAACAGAATGAGCTAGCGAGGTACGAGATCAGATGAAGGGAGCAGACAGGTAAAGCAAACATAAAAGAAAACAAGACATGAAGGTGGCCCTAATGTCTGAGAGACAAAAGGGAAAGGTGGGGTCTGTGGCTAATACGAGATGGCTAGGTTTTGTGTGCAATGACAACCCATAGAGGTGCTGATGGGCTTGCACTGAATTTAGAAAAATTGAAACCAATATTTTTTTTCAAAATTTTAAATTTCTTAATTTTTACTTTTACAGACTGCATTTTGATTCACTTTACACAAATGGGGTGTAACTTCATGTCTATGGTACACAATGTAGATTCACACCATTCATGTAATTGTACATATACATAGGGTAATACTGTCTCTTTCTACTATCTTTCCTTTTCCCACCCCCATCTACACCATCCAAAGTTCCTTCATTCTTCTCTTTTTCCACCTCCTGCCCCTGCTACCCACCCTCGTTATGTATCAGCACCTATTTATCAGAAAACATTCAGCCTTTGGTTTTTTTTGGGCTTGGCCTATTTCACTTAGCATGATATTCTTCAACAATTTCCCAGCAAATGCCATAATTTTATTCTTTATGGCTAAGTAATACTCCATTTTGTATATATACCACAGTTTTTTTATCCATTCATCTGTTGAAGGGCATCTCGGTTGGTTTCACAGTCTGGCTATTGTGGATTGAGCAGCTATGAACATTGATGTGGCTGCATTACTGTAGTATGCTGCTTTTAAGTCCTTTGGGTATAGTGGGATAGCTGGGTCAAATGGTGGGTCCATTCCAAGTTTTTTGAGGACTCTCTACACTGCTTTCCAGAGTGGCTGCACCAATTTGCAACTCTACCAGCAATGTATGAGTGAAACCAATATTATGAAATGAAACTTAAGCCTCTCTTGGAGAGAATGCTAAAATCTTTTTGTAGTAGTTTTCTTTATCCTTCCATCCAGGTGGGTATGTGATATTTGACATTGGGAGGACAGTATGCCTGATGCTTTTCTCCACCCAGATCAGATGTGTCTTTCAAAATTACTGACCTATAGAAAATGATATTAAGTGGCATTCTTAAAATCAGTGAACCATGTGTAACTTCTGAATTTGGAGAACATGTACCAGGATCTAGCAAACCACTGTCGTGGTTCCCGAGTGATTAGAGATCGGGTTGGGAGAAACCCTGGGTTTTCCACTGAAGTCAGGTCACCCTCGGTGGTGGTGGTGGTGGGTTTTTTTTTTTTTTAAAGTAAAAGGGGCGATTTTTTTTTTTTTTTCCCCCATGAAGATGTGGGTAGACAGGTTTGCTGGCAACCCTAGACAACTTTTTGTTTAAAATCTTAAACTGCCTGTTGGAATTTTTTTGGGGGGTGGGGGGGTCTGTATTTCACAGGACTTTCAATTTTGGTTTATAGCTGTCATACTGCCCAAGGTTAGCTCCCGAGGTCACTCATCCCTCCCTACTGCCTGTGTGGAAGGAGGCAGCAAAGCCTGAGAAGCCATCTAGAAATAAAAGTCCCCTCCACCCCCCGCCCAAAAAAAATCCACTTAAGAGTCCCCCTCCCCCCCTCCCCTCAGGGTGAGCTGCCATCAGTGTGCCCGCCAGAGGGCAAACCAAAGGTTTGACCAAGCAGGCCAGTTGGCAGCTGAAGTACAAGCACACCTCAGGACAGTTCAGGGACCCTAGGTGTCTTAGGAATCTAGGATTTTCATAAAACAAAATGGTCTGCATTGGGGTCTTCCCTCAGATCTTCAGAAATTTGTGGCACAAGGTGCTTTTCTTTGTGGCTGCTGCTGACGGGCTGAATTATTCTGGACGAGAGCAAGTGTGTGAGGAGACCCTGCGCTTGCCCATCACCCTTCCCGGGGCTGGAAGGAAAGTCCCTGCTCACCTGTCTCCTGAGGCCCCTCAGCCTCTATATTAGGCAGTGTGAGCCCTGGGGCGTGTGGGGATAAACTGGAGGGTTGGTGAACTACCCCCAAATCAGAAGCAAGATTTTGTGTGCCCTTCCCTGGTGGGCTCGGATGTTCAACCACATTCCATCCCCAAATGGTTAAAACCACAACTGTGTCCCAATGGACTTAAAGGTAGAGGAACGGAAGTCTTTCACTTCATTGATTCTTGCACACAATGGAAGTGCTGCTGTCTCTGTCCAGGCTTTCGGCCACCTATATTTGGGGGTCCTTGTCGAGGGCAACCTGGGGTGAGGGGTGGGGTGGCTTAACCCTGAGGAACCCTCAAGTGAGCTTTTAATTGGAGACACTTGATTGTCATAGATGCCCAAGTTCTAGCTCTGCACTAGTCAGAGTAGCCTTGTGAACGTGAATTATTTTTACCTTTAGGGATAGATGCTGTTTTCCTCGCCTAAGAGGGCGCGAGGTGGCGGGATTCATTCAAATGAGGCAGTCTGCTCTATTAAAATAGAGTGGGTCTAGAATGCGCAAGCTGTTCTTTCTCTCCAAGGAGCTGGAAAAAAGGAGGGGAGCTTTTTAGTTCTCAGTTGCCACTAGATGGCGGTGCACCAAAAGCTATTTCCTCCCAGGATGCTGCTGGCCAAGGACCGCACCTTAGTTTTGCCTGGAGTGTAAAAACTTTGTCTAAGTTTGGAGGAAGAGTTCTAGGATTGAGCTGGGCACCTCCCCTAACCAACCCCTCTCACACTCCACCTTACCTCCCAGAATGATTCAAACCAACGGTTTCATGTTTAGTGAGTCTTAAAGGATGCAGCCTTCCTGCCTCTGTGCCCTGGGGTAATTCTGGGGTTTCATTTGCAGAGCATCTTGCAAGGTGAGGTAATGGCATCCTTGGTGTGTCATGAGCGTTTTACAGTGAAGGTAAGGGCCATTTTACCCTAACATCTTCACAAAATTCTCCTGTGCCCCTAAGGTTCTATTGCATCGAAATCTCTAGAGAGAAGGTAGTGCAGAGTTCACAAGCAGGTGTAGAAACATTTTATTAGTGAAATTGGTAAGAAGTCAAGAACATTATGACCATTTATTTTTCCCTCTATTAAATACTTTGTTTTCTTCAATACCTTCCCCATTGCAGGCAAAGAAAATGGGTATTTTGTATCACTAGGTAGCTTTTTTGAAGACATGTGAATACAGTTGTCCATTTATTTTAATTTTTTTTTTTTTGTGTGTGTGGGTTGGGGGTACAGGTGATTGAACCCAGGGGTGCTTTATCACTGAGCTATATTCCCAGTCTTTTTTTTTTTTTTTTTTTTTTTTTTTTTTTTTGGGACCGGATCTCACAAAGATGTTGAGGTTCTCACTAAGTTGCTGAGGCTGGTCTCAAACTTGTGATCCTCCTGTTTCAGCCTCCTGAGTTGCTGGAACTATAGTAGTCCACTCAATGCACAGTTTGCTTTCCATGGTTTTGGTTACTTGCAGTCAACCATGAGATGGAAAATTTCAGAAATCATAACTTTTAAATAACTTATTACTGAATATTGTTTTCTGACATTTTTTCCTATGCGTAATTTATAAATTTTATCATTGGTGTAGGGAAAAAAACATACCATCTCTAGGGTCTGGTGCTACTTGAGGTTTTTGACATTCATTAGGTATCTTGGAATGTACTCCTCCTCCCAGATAAGGGGGACTCTTGTACTACAATGAGGCCAGTCATTTCATTCGATTGAGTTTTTCTTTAATCAGTAGTACAATTTTAATGGCTGTTGCTATTTCTGTAGGGCTGTAACTGTATTTTTATTGCACCCTTTCCAGTAGTTACACACAAGATGAGTCTCTTGTCTAAAGAGCGTCATTTAAAACCCATATATAATTCACATACTAAATGGCTAATCTGAAACTGTGCCTCTCCTCTTGCATAGGAATTTAAAATGTAATAGGATTGTTGAGTGGTCAGATCCTCTTCCTTCTCATATATGCCTAAGGGAAATGTCCTTCAGTTCTGAGCTGTTTGCTTCCGGGAGAGAATGAAAGGCCAGGTGAGAATCATTCCATTTGTATGTTCAGGGCTCTGCCATTCCTTTACAGACTTATTATAGTAGAGTTTTTGGTCAAAAGGAAAGTGATCTCAATTCTATTGAATCTGTATGTTTCTATTTTGAGGTGCTTATTATAGCACCCAGGTAGTCAGATGGCTCTTTCCAGCTATCCTTTCCTTTTGAAACACATAATAGGCGCTCTTATGACTTGCATTTTGCATCTACCAGACAATATATGCCATCCCATTTTGCAAATAACGTGGTGAATAGCAAAGGGCCGTCCTTAACTACATATACTTGTGGGATCATGAGATGATCCTCAATTAACGTCTTCCTTGTCCCTAAAACCAATTACTGTTCAACCACAGCTATTCCAATGCATTTAATGAGGGGTCCTTTGATATGTATGATTTCTTCGATGTATAGTAGATTGTACAATCTACAGTTTAATAGATGGTTCCACATCATGACTTTCATTCTTTCCATTCAAATGCTTGCTTAAAATACTACACAGCTGTGGCCACACCTTATTTGTGTCATTAACTGTAATATCATGGTTTAAGGTATTCATCTGCGCCTAGCTCCCTTATCCCATGGGAGGGTCACTGTCAGGTAATGTGATTGGTGTGTGTTAGGGAGATGATGGCCTCATGAAATGTCAGTGTCATAAGTTATTTTCTGGAAGAATTTATATAACAATTTTTAAAAAAAGTTTGATTATAATGAAACTCTGGGCTTAGGGTCTTATGAGAAGCGTTTTGAAAAAAACGCTTTAATAGTTATAGGTTTTATTCTAAATTTATTTCCTCTTGTATAACTTTGGTAAGTTGTATTTTTTTAATTAAATTTGTACATTTCATCTAGATTGCTTAATTTATTATGTAGTTATCACTTTACTATCTTTCATTCTTAATATTAGTAATTTTGTTTTTGCTTAGTGGAGTTGGTTTTAATCCATTCTGTTAATCTTATTCAAAATTACTTTGATCTTAATATTGTCTATTCTTTTTTATATTTATATTTGCTTTGGGTTTACTTTGTCTCTAGCTATTACATGCAATCTTAAATCATTGCTTTAATAACTTTCTTCTCTGAACATTGTGGCTATAATTTCCTGTGAGCCATTAAGCCCTGTTTTAGCTGAATCTCACAAAATCTTAGTTTTACTTAAATTTCTAAACCATCGAGTCACTTCCTATTTTTTCACTTGTTAGAGAGGTATTTCTAGATATTTTTTTTCTAGATATCTTAGTGATTTCTAATTTCATTATGGACACAGACTATATGCCGTATGATTTCAAACTGGTTTGTCTTGACATATCATATGTATTCTGAAATTGATGGAATGTGCTAAAAATGTCACCTGGGTCAAGTGAATTAACAGTATTTTTTTTTTAATTCAGTTTTTATACAAAGTCCCTTATGAAAATAACAGAATGAAAATAAACCCAAAAGGAAGGGCAGAGCAAAATTGAAAAAGAAGAGAAAGGAAAAGAAATTAAGAAGACTCATTGCTTCTGATTTCTCCTGGGTCTCCTCTCCAGCCAACAGTATTTTTGAAATATTCCTCCTTGCTGTTTTTCAAAAAAATTTTAATCTAGTTTTCTATTGATAACAGGAGTTTTAAAAAATATTTCCATATTCTTGCTTGTGTGGTGTATATTCTTCCATAAGTTTACTTTAGAACTATTTGTATCTTTACATTTAAAATGTCTTTTAGGTAGAATTTAGGTTCTTCCTGTTCACCAGCTTGACAGTCTCCGCCTCTTTATTAGTATTTAGTTCACTTACACTTAATGAAATTATTGCTGGGATTTGGATTTAGTTCTGTTTTGCTAATATTTGCTTCTTAACTCTCTTGTTCCTCTGTCTTGGGTTAAATATTGAGTTCCATTTCAATTCATGTGCTGGCTGTTTTAGTGGTTGCTCCAGAGATTGAGATCTTTAGCATTTTACAGTTAACTTTGAGTTAACATTATACTTTCTCACCTCCAATGTATTTTACAGTCACCTACTTTGATTCCTACTTCTTACTTTATGGGTAGCACTCTGTGTGTATACACATAAATAACATATATCTTATGTAATTTTGGGTTGCTTTTCTCCCCCAGTATGTCCAAGACCTCATTACACTAACTTGTTGCCTCCTCTGTTTTTTAAAATTTTTATTTTATTTTGCAGACTTCATTTTGATTCACTGTACACAAATGGGTACCTTTTTTCATTTCTATGGTTGTGCACAATGTAGATTCACACCATTCATGTAATCATTCATGTACATAGGGTAATGTCTCTCATTCCACCATCTTTCATACCCCCTCCTCCCTCTCATTTCCCTCTATGTAATCTAAAGTTCCTCCATTCTCCTCTTACCCCCGCTCCACCTTCATTATGTATCATTGACCACTTGTCAGGGAAAACATTCCTGCTTTTGTTTTTTGGGATTGGTTTATTTCACTTAGCATGATATTCTCCAGTTTTATCCATTTACTTGCAAATAGCATAATTTTATTCTTTATGGCTGAATGAGTTTCCATTGTGTGTATATACCACAGTTTCTTTATCCATTCATCTGTTGAAGGGCATCTTGGTTGGTTTCACAATCTAGCTCTTGTGAATTAAGCTGCTATAAACATTGATGTGGCTGTTACGGTAGTATGCTAGTTTTAAGTCCTTTGGGTACCCCAGACCATGACCACCATCTCTTTTGATGAGAAGGCAACAATAATTCCTAATGTTACTTTCCTAAATATAAAGGTGTTTTTGGTCTAGGTGTTTATCTTGGGTTTTTAGTAGTTGACGGTGACATGCCTAATTGTAGTTTGCTTGTATTTGTCTTGCCTAGGACTCAATAAACTACTTCGGTCTGTAAATTTGCATTTCTTACCACAATAGGAAAGCTTAGGTTATTTCTTCAAATATTTTGTGCCCTTTCTCTATCCTACCTCTTTGTGAGACCCCAATTATTCCTATGTTAGATCTTTTGATATTTTCCTTTTTTTAAAAAATCATTTTGAATTGACTTTTAAGCCTCCCCAGTGAAATTCTGAACCCTTCTGATAGTGAGAGTAGTGTTTTGGGAAGATTTGACTATGTCAGTATTTTGTGTAAGAATCTATAGAATGTATTTCACTACATTACATGTAAATTATGCCTTTAAAAAATGGCTTCCTCCTGCCAGTTAAAGACCAAGTGCCTTATCTTGGCACCATTTTCTACAATAGTTATGTCCTTTGCTTGTACATGCAAAAAGTTTGTGATTGGCAAGTAGATTCTAAGAACTACATGGCTGGAGAGGATAGGGGAGCAATTTTCTAAGAGAGGTGACCACTTGTGACAAACCATTGATACGTACTCACTATTTCTTCCCTGCCAACTACATGACCCACCTGTGCGCCCATGGTACTCTTATGCCTTGTGCTTGTGTCCTTTTAAATTGTCATGGGTTCATTTTATTCACCTCCCCCAGCACTAAACTTTTATCTGTGACCAGATTTTAAGCCTTAAAAACACCAACAAATCCTGGCACAGATAGGAAAGTGTATTTGGGGAGTTTTCTAATACTCACATCAAAGCTAAAGTTGGAGGCAAGATGCTCTGATGGTGACCATGATGGACAGCTTTGATTCTAGCACTGGATTGGGCTGCTTCTTCCCGAGTTAACAAGATGATTTGTCAGTGCCTATGTGGAGGCCACCGTTATATGTGGCAGGTACTCCATGGGTATATGACACAGCTATTACACTTGAATAGCTGTGACCTTTAATGTCTTCAGGCCACCAATGCTATTCGAATCACTATTCCTTTCCTGGTAGAAGAAAAACTAGTACAACAGCTCACCTTCACTTAATGGACTTGAGAAAGAAATTGGCTAATTAAGATGGGTAATTTTAGATTTAGAGAAACGGTTTGCTGATAGTATCAAGTGACTATAAGAGTCAGCATCACAGGATCAGTAGGAATGAAGAATGAAATTAACACAAGTTTACAAGGGGAAAACTCTGAATGAACCACAAACTCATCTCTTCAGAGTTGATTTCCACACATTGTCGATGATCTATTTAGAGATGTTATTACGGAAGCAACGGTTAGAATGTCCTCCTAGGCTTCTCTTGGCCACTGCTTTATGTGATAATGATTGTTAAGGGGCATTGCCCACGGCAATATGGGGAGGTGGTCTGCAAGTCTGTTTGGAAATAACAGGAAGTAAAAATAGTTCTGATAAATCGTGAAAATGGAAAGGAATGAAGGAGGGCTCCTGGTTATCATTGGAATGCATGCCTCATTCATGCCTTGTCTTCTGCAGGCGTCAGAGGTGAAGGCAAGTGCTTTGCTGGCATGGGAGGTGAGGGATCCTGCATCATATTTTGGCTCAGTCACACCTTTCCTGGGAGGTTCTTGAGGGAGCCCTACACTGGAGGAATTGCATAATGTGGGATAATGGCAGGCCACTTTAATTGAATCTGTAACATACACTCACCAACCCCCAATACAAAGTCTGAAAAGGTTGAACTGGACCATGAGGCATAAAAGGGTCTAACCTTAAATAAAACCTCTTTTCTGTGCCCCAAACCCAAAACTTGGGGGCCCTATTTTCTCTGCCCAGCCTCATGGCAACTAATTCTGAACAATGACATTGTGTTGCAGGAAGAGACCAAGAGCTGGTGGGATCTGGGCCTGGCATCTGTTGGGGAGGGTATGATGCATGTTCTAGAAATAACATTGAAAGTGATCAAGCTTGGGCAATTTTTAATTTTAATGACTATGGGGCACCCCATAGTGCTGACATTCTGAGAAGCTTTCAAGTGCTGTGAATGTGGTACCAGGAACATTACAGACATGCCCTACATCCCTCTGGCCTCCCCCTGATTCCAGCACAGCTCAAGTGTGCAGTTTGCAGGTGCTGGCACTTCCTGTCTAGAGCCCGGTATCTGCACAGGAGCTGCTCTTGCCTCCCAGGGCTGTCTGGGAACCCTCTTTACATGGTTGCATGTGCAACTGGGATGTTGAGAATGGGTGCCAGCCAGTCAGTGGACAATAGGAGCCCATTGTTAATGCTTCTCACTTTGGTTAAGTGTACAATTCTGGAGTTCAGCTGACCTGTTTTCTAGGTCCAGGTAGGGCTGATCCCAGTGGCTCATGCTGGTGACCAACCTGATAATGATGTATCCTTGTTTTAGTCCACTTTTTCCACTGCTGTAACTAAAAGACTCGACAAGTACCATCGTAGAGGAGGAAAAGTTTATTTGGGACTCAGTTTCAGAGGTTTCTGTCCATAGACAGCTGGCTCCACTCCTTGGGGCTCCAGATGAGGCAGAACATCATGGAGGAAGAGTGTGGCAGAGGGAAGCAGTTCACATGATCAGGAAGCAGAAAGAGATCTCCATTTGCCAAATACAAATTTGTACCTCAAAGCCACATCCTCAATGCCCCACCTCCTCCAACCACACCCTACCTGCCTTCATTTATCACTCAGCCTTAACCCAATTGGTGAACCAATCGCCTGATGGGATTAACTCTCATAATCCAATTATTTCTTCTCTAAACCTTCTTGTACTGTCTCTCACATGAGTTTCTGAGGGACACCTCATGTCCAAACCATAACATTTGTGGTGGCTTTCCCTCCTGCCCAGATCACAACCCATTTCTCTCACTCTGATTCCTGGGGGGGACTTGTCAATTGTCTATAGGTAAGCACTGTTTTTTTTTTTTTTTTTTTTTTTTTTTTTTTTTTTTTTTTTTTTAAACTCAAGGTAAGTTTCCATCTGAAACACCTTGAGAAGTGTCTATTTCTGGCTGGGAAAGTGACTGTTCTGTGCATTCTTTAAGTATTAATCAGATGGTGGCTCACCCTCTACCTTCCCAGCTAGCTCCTTGACCATGGCTCTTCCATACCTGCCAGAGGACTGCCTCCAGACATGTGCCACAATCCTTGAGAGAGTTATCATAGATGTATGTACTGATGATGAATATATACATCAAGCATGTATTCTAGGCCACCACAAATGGAGGGTACCAAACAGGCAAAGGGTGTGTGGAGTGAGGAGTGTGATTCTGTTCTGGGAGACATCTGAGTTTTTTTGTTTTATTTTGTTTTTCTATGTGAAATGACTTTTGTCTCTTGCTAGAGGCTGTTGAAAGTCAGGTTTTGAGTTGCAAGCACTAGCTCCCTTAAGCAGAACTTAAAAAAAAAAAAAAGTGTAGGAAGGATGAGGACAGATCTGATGGCTACCCAGGTGGAGACAATATCCCAAATGAACCAGTGCCCTAAAAGAAGTGGCCACATGTCCAACTGTCATGCCAGACCCTGGGTTTTGTAGTCACTTAACCCACTGCAGCTGTCATTAGCCTCAGATTGGAGCTGCCAGGTCCCTGCTGGCATTCCCATGGTGCTTTAGCTACTCCCACAAACACTGCTGCCTCTGGCAGAGCCACAGACTGCTCCCCCTGCCCCCCGCCTACAGTGGACTATCGCTCCACAAATACAAAATGGGCATCAGCATGGGCAGCAAACAGACCTATTTGGCCACATTCAGAAATGTCATTTAGTGTTACTATGTGGATCCCGATTAGGTTCTGCAAGACTCCAGATGTCCTGTCCCCTCATTTAATCAAAAGTTCTTTTTTGGGAGGCTGGGGTTGTGGCTCAGTGGTGGAGTGCTCTCCTAGCATGTGAGGCTCTGGGTTTGATCCTCAGCACACATAAAGAAAAAAAGGTATTGTGTCCACTTAAGAAATACACATATATATTTTTAAAAAGTTATTTTTATCTGTTCTAATAATGGCATTCTTATAGTTTTGTTTTAAAAATAAGTTTAGAAACCATTGCCTTATGGACATAAGCATCTTCAAGTGTTGAAAGACCATGGAATTATCTACAGGAAGCTCCCATCTCTACAGGAGTATAGTCCAATCATGGCAGGAAGAGGTCCCCTGGTATATTATCAAAAGTAAGATCTGGGGTAGCCCATGACCTCTGTTGACAGCATGGCTAAGTTTTGATGCTAACCTAGTGCCACCTCCCTTGTCCCCATGGTAGCTCTAAACAAATGGTTACAAATACCACAGAAAAGGACTGAAGTTAAGAGACTAGCTATTTTAGAGACTCAAACTTGCAAAATTTTATGACCCTAGGCTTAATCTAGTGATGTGGAGACTTTCCATTTGTCCTTGAGGGTCAGGTAAACAAAGGTTTTTGCATCTCTTGGAATGATTCTAAAGGAGTGGGTCATGGCTCCGACCAGGCCAAGGTGCACCTGTGTGGGTTGGAGTCTACGGGGGAATGGGTGGAGTTGTGGATGCGAATGGTCCAAGAATTCACCTCCCTGAGGGACTGTGGAGCTGTATCTATTGTCTAGAAATGTCTTCACCAGCAGCGGTGTCCCACTACAACTGTTGGGCCCTAACTACTGTCCACAGGGTCACCAAGCCTCTAATGACCTACTCTCATTTCAGAAGCTCTTCTGGTCCTACCCACAGATGCTCAGACCAGTCCATGGAGCCAGAAGCGCCATCTCCACACCGTTCCCAGTCCTTATTTTGGTCTGCTTTCTCTGTTGACCAAAATATCTTCCTTTCCTTTCAGTTAAGCAATAGCCCCTATATATGTATTCATAGGTGCAAAGACCAAAGAGACAGAGGGGGTCCTTCTCTTTGACCTTTTTGTTGACACTTGACAGAGGTCACTAATCACAAGGTGACTTTCTGATACCACAAACTTGGATCAGTGCTCCTCAGCCTTCCAATTTCCAGAGAAGAGGGTACAAAATCATACTTTAGTCCTTTGTGAAAGATGCCCTTTCACAAGCTTAAAATGGAGGTGCTATGAATTCTTGACAGGAAGCCCTGTGCTAATTTAGAGTTCTTTTAGGCTCAGGATTCAAAGTGAACTTATTTAGGTCTGAAAACTTTTAAAAACAGAGAACAGTGATGGAGCCACCTGCAAGCCATGGTTTAGTAGAAGTCCCTCTGGTCATTCAGTAAGCACCCTCCTATGGGATTTCTCTCAGGACAGAAGGTTGTGTTGGGGGCAAGGACTTTAGGTGCTGGAAGAAATGCCGTGGAATCTCTATCCAGAGAGCTGGGTTGCAGGCTTTTCCACTTGAGCTTCTCTCCTATCTCCTATCTTCTGGGTTGTACCCACTAGCTTCCTAGACCATAAGGGCCAATGTTAGGCATGTGGGGGTGAAGTGCTGGGTTAACCCAACTCAGTGGTCCAGCATATAATGACTTCTGGGCTTGTCATCAGAGTGAGCATAGAACTGATTAATGGCTACTTTGAAAATCAACATTATACTCAGTTCCCAAATGACAAGGGGCAGATGCTAAGGCTCTAGGCACTAAAAAAACAGCAAATGTTCCCCTTCTGTGTTTAAAAAAAAAAAAAAAAAAAGAAAAAAGAAAAAAAAAAGAGTAGGAGGATGAGAAGTGACTTGCAAAGATTTGCTGCTCTTGAAAATTTGGTCTTTACCTTAAATCACCCGACTTGATTCCTGTGCTGCCTGGCCTGGGGGGCTTTGTCTTGAAGCTGCCCAGACACCTAGGAAATACTTAGCTTCTTGACTGCTGTGAGCCACGGTGGCAAATGTTCTCCTACTGATGTATAGTTTCTGTACAGGATGTGTTCTGTCACGCCCACAAGTGCCTAGTATAGGGTGTGGCTCAGCATCTGTCCCTAGCTGTCCACCTGACTCTTTCCTGAATGGGTTCCTCCAGCAGAGGGCTGGCAACATACTTGGCAGAAATAGGGCAGTGTTTCTGTACTTTGCTGTTGGCCAATCATCTGCTTAATTTGCTAGGGTTCGGCATCTCCTTCAGCTGTTGCTGTGGGGGTGAATTGGTTATCTGTTGCTTTTACAAATTACCCAAATGCAACAGTTTTATAACTCCACTTTTTGTCTTAGTTTCTAAGGGTTGGGAATCTGGGAGTGGCTTATCTAAGGGCTGTGATTCAGAGTCCCCCTCTGAGGTTGCATTCAAGCTGTCGCCTAGACTTATTTCAACCTTCTATGGAGAATGAAGACTGTTTCCATGATCACCCATGTGGTCATTGGCAAACCTCCATTATGTGCAGGCCATTGGTCTGAAGGTCTCTGCTACGCACTGATGGTCTGGAGTTTTTTCTTCTTCACTGCTTGGGCCTCTGCTAAAGCTGTTCACATGGAGACTGGCTTCTGAGTGAGCTATCAAACAGGAGCTGCGGTGATTTTTTTTTGTTGTTGTTTCTCTGTTTTTTAAAAAATAATCTAATCATAGAAGTAACATCACATCTACCACATTTTTGGTCACACACAGACCAATACTGTTACACTGTGAAGTGTCTACACCAAGGCATGAATACCAGGAGGTGGGGGGGGGGGGGGGGAAATCACTGGGGGTTGTCTTAGGGACTGCCTATCACAGTGACCATTCAAGAGGAGTTAGGCTCAGATCTGCACCTTCAGCACCTCTAGAGAAGCCAGCTTCAACCTCAGTCCACCCAGGTTCATGAAAAAATGGCTTCTATTTTGAGCCACATTCTGCTGGGTTTTAGGAAATTTCAACTTCACTTGCTTGGAGGAACTAAGGATTGGCAAGGATCTCCCTGGCTTTGAAGAACATGTCTACCCATTTTCCTACTATGTCATCCTGGGGCCTCTGTTTTCAGGCTGCAGCTGGGAACTACCTGGGCAGGCATATAAAATCTCATGTGCTTGGATGCACCATGGCAGGTGGGTCCATTTTGGAGTCAGGCTACTTCCTGGGAGGATATAAGGATCAGGTTGCTCCTGCCATAGGGTCTTCAGACTTTTATGATTGTCTTTATTTCCATAGCTCAGAGAAAGTTCTAAGACAATTTCAAATACTACTTTTGACCTCCTCATCTTCACCTTCAGCACCTCTCTAGAGAAGCCAGATTCAACCTTAGTCCATAAACCCAGATGTATGAAAAATCAACTTTTATTTTGAGCCTCCATTCTACTGGCTTTTAGAAAACTTGAACTTCATTTTTGGGAGCTAAGGTATTGGGAGGGGCCCCCAATTTCTTTTTTTGTACTAGGGATTGAACCCAGGGGTGCTTAACCACTGAGCCACATCCCCAGCAGGTTTTTATATTTTATTTAGAGACAGGGTCTCGCTGAGTTGCTTAGGGACCTCACTACATTGCTGAGACTGGCTTTGAACTCGAGTCCTCCTGCCTCAGCCTCCTGAGCCACTGGGATTACAGATGTGTGCCACCATGCCCGGCTAAGGACCCTAATTTTTTTAGCAGAATACCTTTCTGAGGATTCTACCCTTATGCTTGGGAATTTAGAGTTTAGGCTCAAGTCCTGTGGAGTCCCAGGTTGCTTGTGATTTCAACCTTAGCGTAAGGCACACAGGGATGCCTGTATTCTTGAAAGGTGAGCATATATGAAGCAAAAAGACCGATGAAGTGTCCCGCCACACCCGCATGCTTTCTGTGCTCCAGATGACTGTACCCTACACTGCCTGTCATCTCCACTCCATGCCTTTGCTATGCTGTCCCCATGTCTGTCAGGTGAACACACACCTGCTTATAACTGAGTCACGTCCTTTAGGCATTATCTTAAGACCCATCTTTTCTGATACCTTTCCTGACCTCAAGCTTGGCAGACCACAATTCCTCAATTCTACTTTATAGAGCTTCCTTGTTCTCACTGTCTGTAATATGCTCACTGTCAACTTGGAGGTCACAGATTGCTGGCCTGTTTACTGAATTTGCCTAAAGATAGAATTCAATCCATGTCATTTTTTTCATCTGCATTAGGTGTCAAAAAAATGGTGATTTCACATAATTGCACTTGTGATTTGAACTGAGTAAACTATATCTGGTCATCACAGACCCACATCCCCATGGAACAGGAATTGGCTGGTGTTGAGCAGTAACTGCCCTCTTCAGTGGGTCCTGCTTGTGCCAGATGCCTGCCTCTGCCTGCGTTGCCCTTTGTCACCTGCTAGACCTGTGTGACTCCTATTCTAGTTTCCTGTGTACCTGACTTGCCTCTCAAAGCCCAATTGTCCTGGATGCTCTTCTTTTTGATGTAATGATTGCTTAGCACATTGGGCTGAAATGGACACAAAAGAAAATGAAAACTGTCACCTACATATGAAAAGTCATAGTAAATAGTCCATGTCAGCAAATTCCATCTAGAATCCAAGGGATGAGTAAGCAAATTCTGTGTAGTAGACAACCTCCAATTTATAATTGGTTTATAGCGAATCATCCCAAGCAATAATTTCCTTGTTTATATGTGCATATTGTAACTTGTTTGCATTAGGTGAAAAGCGTCTGTTTAGAAGTTCGGTGTACTTTCCAAATGGGTCTGATGAGGGAAGCAAGGGCAAAGGCACTGGGGCAAGAGTGTAGGAGGGGGGAAAAGGAGCAGAAGATGAGGCCGGAGTGTTCATAGGAGTGTGTGATTGTGCAGGTGACAGGAAGTGGTTAGAGTCTGAATTTGCCAGGGGATTGGGCATTTGCACAGGCCCTGTATGAATGCGTCCTCCCCCATCCATTCTTCACTATGGATTTGTATAGGGGTTCCTGAAGTTCTTTTGAAAATATTTCCAGGGGAACTACATGCTTCCCTGTAACCCTGTCAGCAGAACCCAGGCCTTGACACCCACAGTGCAGAATTGCGATGACTTTTGTACCCACCACCCGGAGGGAGATGCGAGAGTTCTGGGAATTATACAGCGGAGGGGTCTCTTTCCCCGTCTCTCTGGTTACTTGGAGCAACCTGGCAATGGTATAGTAACCCATTTTCTTGATTCGCAGCTCTCAATTTCCTCCTGCCCTGTTCTTTCTGTGCCTTCTGGCTTCTGTTCGTGGCATCCTCTGTCTAGAATGGCACCAGCGTGAGCCGGTTTGACTTCGGAGCCTGTTTTGCAAACCAAAATGAAGAGCCTGCTTTGACATGGCTGAAAGGAACACCCGCGAGCCAGCGAGCGAGCTTCAACAGCCGCAGTTGCTTCATTCAATCCTGGGATACAACACATGCTCCAAATAGAGCCTCACATGCCTCGCATTGCAGGCCTTTGCTCCCAGCCACCCAGCAAGCGGCCAATTTAATCTCAATTGCTCCCCACCGCGTGGGCCAATTAGAGAGGAAGCCAGCAGGGCAAGGATCACTGGCGAATCTTTTGAGGGAAGGAGACCCCAGGGCTGCCTCGCCAAAGGCTCTCCCCCTCCATTCACACGCTGTGCAAGAATGCAAACCGTGGGGCTGCCAGTTGATGGAGGGCTGCCCCAGAAACGGGAGCTGAGATTCAGTCCAGATGGCAGCGAGAGTGGCAGCGCCACAGAATAGTATCCCCAGGGCTCGAAACTTCCAAAATGAGATTTATAGTTCTGGCCCGCCCCCTTTCGGGAGGGAACACCTGCTCCAGCAGCTTCAGACGGCCTCTTATTGTCGACTTCTGTGCCGGGATCAGATTTTTTTGCAGCTACTAGTGCCTGGTGTGAAATAAAAGCTATTTTGAGGTGGGAGGAGTTCTCAACCTTTCCTCTTTGAATTTTGGGTCTTGATTAATTTCACTTGAATCCTTTCTTTCCAGGTCCTTCCTTCCACAATTCCTCCTCCTCTAGCTTCCTTTCTTCTAAATTTTCAGAATGGGCTTTGGAGACCAACCAGAGCTTAACTATGGTTTCCAGTCCCTCCTGCCCAGCTGAATCATCCAGGGCACATAAGGAGTGACACCTGGACTACTATCAGGGCCACTTAAGTGAATTTCTAGGGCCGCACCGTGGCCTAGGAAAGTGTTTCCCAGCAGATTCTAATGTGCGGCCAGGTTCAGAACCACTAGCCACAGAAAGGATGCTAAGAGTTGGACTATTCTGACCAAGGGAGGTCAGCTTGATGCCTACCTGCATGTCCCTAGAAGCAGGATTTGGTCCCAGAGATGAACAGTGAGGCATTAATTATTTTTTCTCAGATTTTCTATTATACAAATGATTTAAGTCCATCAAAGATGAGTTTGCCAGAAAATCTGTAGCCACTCAGAGTTGGTTAATACTTTGTATGCTTAATGTGTATTTTTCATTTAATGTACGTGGACAACTTAACTAAACATGGGATCAACTACACATTACCTAGTAACACTTTTACTATCGCAATCCCTTTCATGTGAGTATATGATATGGCATAATTGTAATCAATGATTTGTTGAATCAGTCTATCAGTAGATTTGGGGCTACCGTTAGGATAAACACCACGATGTCCACTCTTGTAGCCCAATCTTTGCCACATCCATGGTGTTGGTCTGATCTTTTGTCTGTAGTCATTCATGGTCTTTTTGTCTCATGGCTTTAATATTCCAATGCAAATACTCTAAAATTTGTGCACATTCAAATTGCTTTTGTTCAAAAGGAACTGTTACGGTGTCCCTCCTGACTGCCCCAACCTCCTTTTCTATCTATGTTCCTCCCCTACGTTTGCTTTTTTCTTTCAAGTCAGCCATACATCACCCTTCTACTTCCTTTCTCCCAGAACAGAGCCTCTCCCCATTAAATATGCACTATTTGTCAATTCACTCTCCACGTTGTCCTAAATCTATCTACATCTTTGCATTTCCCCGTCTCCTAGTCAAGTCCTCATCTCTTATTTACTAAATTTTCACCTAACATCTATCTCTTCTCCACAGTACAGCCACGTTACATCTTTAGCCCTAAGTCAGTTAAGGCATTTCTGACCTGTGAAGAGTCCCATGGCTTCCTTGGGCCTTCTAGAATAAAATTCAGGACATCTTATGATCCACAGACCCCGCTTACCTTGCTGATCTCTTCATTCTACATCCCCCTGATGACTGTCTCCCAGACACACTTGTATCCTTCCTGCTCTTACACATGATAACTCCTTTTCCACCTTGGGACTGGATGCTGGCGGCACAGCATCCACCTGGTGTGAGAAGCTCCTGTTTCTTGGACCATGAGGAAGTTCTTTGATCGAGGGTCTTGTCTCTTCTCCCATGAAGAGTGGCAGATTAATTTATTAGCTTGCATATAGAACATCTTATCAACCTTCACCATTATTGATACTGTCTACTTCCTCCTCCTAGGAGATCAAATGTGCTTGATTGCTTATCGAATGCATCGCTGGCAAACAGATCTGGTAACTCCTAATGTGGCCAGCTTCCCCCTTCCCCACTGTACCCACTTTCAACTGAACATTAAACAGTACTGCATTAAGAAAGTTTAGCTTTAGTGAGATAAATGGGAGAAGCAGGAGTGATAATCTCTAAATTCTGTTAAAAGTCCTATTTGGCGTATGTGAAAAGTAGGTGGCTCCTGGAGACGTTGGCCGTCCATGGCTTTTCACCAAACTAGACAGTGAAAACTACTTGGGAAGTCCAACAGACTGAAAAAGCATTAGCTTGCTTTCCTATATGAATTCTGAAAGAAAGCCAGGCACAATTCATTTTCCTGGGAGAAGTATGCATCTGCTGCTTTCCCCCAAGGTTGCCCGAATTCTCCAGTATCTGCTCACAACCTGTGAGAAGAGACTTGGATTTGAGTACCATTAAAAGTAAGTTTTTCATATTGATATTCTGATGATCTTCATCAAAAATATGAAGAACTTCTAATAGTGCACACATTGAGCAAAAGATGGTGAATTTACTTGACTAAAATGCAAGGTTTGATCAGTCCAAATTTGGGGAGAACAACATGGGTCAAGATTATGCAGAAATTATCACTCATGGTGCTATTTAAGTTACTTGGAATTTAAATGAACTTTTCCCTCCTCAAAGATGACACATGCTGGATAGTGACTTACCTTGTGGGTCTAGATTGACTCTAAATGCTGCCCAGCTGCTCTTGTGTATGGATCCCTCATCTTTTGATTTGGTAGTACTCCCCTCCTTCCTGAGAATGGACAAAGGGGGAAAACTGGTGAGGCTGATCTCTACTGTGGGTGGACAGTGTGACCGAATCCAGAGATTCAGGTTTATCGTCTAGCATGAGATATGAAGGGACAAAGGAGAAATTGTGACAGATGGGAATGGAGCACACAAATAGACAGCAATGCTGGGAAAGGATATAATGTCACTGTTTTCTCAAGACTGCATCTTGGAGCAAGTAGGATACTCCAGATATGTAGTGCCATGGAAAATGCTGGGAGAAACTCCTGGATTCACTTTCTCTTTATGAAGAGATTTGGGCTGAAGTGTCAGAATAAAAGATATACTTTCCAATTCTATAAGGTTGATTTAGGGAAAACAATAACAACAAAAAGACCCACTACCCATCAGTACCTCTTGGAACAATGTGAATAGTACAGTGGATTATCATTTGAGTATTTTTGATTGTAATATTGGTACCTCTCTGAAGCCCTTTCCTATGAACTCGTAAGGACACACTGTCCGACTGTGACACCTGGCCAGTGAGGATTACATAAGGTGCCTATTCTGCATATTGCATGTCTAAATTGGTTATTAAGTAATGAGGGGGCTATGTGGCTAGCTGGCATAAAAGCCATAGGGGGCTAAGAGTTGATGGCTTACCTGAGCTGAAGTCATCTGGACTCAGTCTCTTGTGAGCACATGTTTTCCAAATTCAGGATGTCTAGGCCTCTAGAAGCTGTGTCCGGGAGTCGCAGGATCTCTGCTTTACCCGTGTGGTGGTGCACTGGGGTATTTCATGTTCTCTGTCTAAATTAGCAAAAACTTGGTCCTGGGTGAAGTCTATTGTGTTTCATGAGTTTTTCTACCTGAACTCTGTGGCTTGTAAAGCAGTGGTTATCGTCATTATCTTAAACATTATTATTCTTAGTCATAGTGTTTAATTCATAGCCGTGATGAACCACTGATGGAAAGTAGGATGTTCAAGAAATATTGTTGTTGAAATGTATGTAAGAAATGGCAATTTCTCAAGTTAGCTTCAAGACACTTTTGAATTTGGAAGTTGCTTTTATCTGATCAAGATCTTTATACAGCAGTTCAACATTTCTCTCTAAAGCAACCAGTGCTAAAGAGAAAATATGGGTGAAAATTACTCCAAATTGGCTTTCTTTTTATTGGAAATAAATACTATCCACATCTGTAATATGTTGTCTGTAGAGAAATGTCTGCAAATAGCATCCCAAGACTTTCTCTAATCTTGTCACTTAACAAAAATCATCATGGTTGGGGATAAATATGTATTTTGTCTTTGTTCCCCAAAATATATACTTGGTCTTGTGTTCCTGGCACACAGTTGCTAAAAATCTGGTGGCATGCCCTAAGTGATAAAAGTGTCTCTGGTATGCTAATGAGTTGACACTTGCCTAGTGGGCTTTTAGATAGCTTTAGGATGGGAGCTAGTAACCAGAAAGACCAACCACATAATTGGAGGGTTGGAACTCAGGCCCATGGCAGAACCTCCAGGTCCAGTGATTTACATCAGTCACGTCTATGTAAGGGGGTCTTCAGAAAACCCCTAAATGACAGGGTCTGGAGAGTTTCCAGGTTGGTGAATGAATCTACATGCCAAGAGGATGATGACCCAACTCCACGAGGACAGAAGCTGCTGTGCTCAGGACATAATTGAATCTTCCTTTTGCGCATCGGTTCTTCTGCTGAGCTTTGTCATATTTTCATCATGGCAGTTAGTTATCTTTCTATTTTTACTATAGGACTCCCTTAAGTATTTCTTGTGGGTTGTCTGGTGATGATGATTTCTTTCTGCTTATCTGTTAAAGGATTTATTTCTACATCGTTTTCAAAGGATAATATTTCTGGGTAAAAATGGTATTGACTGACAGCTTTTAAAAGTATTTGAATATATAATAACATTGTCTTCTGGGTTGTAAGATTTCTTCTGAGAAACCTGCTATAAGTCTCATGGGTATTCCCTGAGATGTGACCTATGCTTTTCTCATGTTTTGAAGATTCTCTTGCAGTTTGACTATAATATGCCTTGGTAGAAAGTCTATTTTGGTTCAATCTAGTTGGGGTCCTTTCAGTTTGTCTCTGGATGCCTGTCTTTCATTGAAGACTTGTGAAGTTTTCAACTATTTTGCAAAGTAGGTTTATTATGTGTCTTCCCTTTTTTTTTTTTTTTTTCCTCTCCCCACTTTCCTATAATGCAGCCCCAGGAACTAATAATGTAAATGGTATTCCATAAATCTTGAAGGCTTTCTCTTAAATTCTTCTTTCCCTCTTTGTCTGAATCAATTAAAAAGACCTGTCCTTGATTTTTTTCTTCTACTTGTTCTAGTTTGTTCTAGCATATCTCTATGTAGTTTTTTATTTATGATTAAGTTTTTAGTTTCAAGATTTGATTGGTTCTTTTAGTGATTTCTGTCTGATGCATTTAAAAATTTTTTTATTCTAATTAGTTGTACATGACAGTAGATGCATTATGCTTTTTGATAAATACATCATAAACAGAGTATAATTTCTCACTTTTCTGATTGTACATATGTAGGATCATTGGTCATGCAGTCATATGTGTACATGAAGTACTAATGTCTGTTTCACTCCTACTATCCTTCCTACCCCCCAAACCCCTTCCCCTCCCTTCATTTCCCTCTACCTAAAGTACTCTATTCTTCCCTGTCTCTTTGTATCTTTTTCATAAATCATTATTTGAGTTCTTCAAGCATTTCGTAGATTTACTTCAAATTGGAATCTATATCTGGAGATTATTGTTCTCTCTTTGGAGGTATCATGTTTCTTTTCATGTTTCTTGTGTCTCTTGGGTTGATGTCTGCACTTCTGGTGTAATGTTTCCTTCCAATTTATGAAGTAGCTATTATAGGAAATTCTTTCATTTGGATGAATTTCCATTGGATAATTGCTTCGTACTTGGTTTTGGGGAGCTCACAAGTGTAGTTTGTGATTTCGTTTGTCAGTACTAGAGTGCCTCAATACTCTAGACTGCAGCAGTTCATGAAGGACATAGGAGTCTAAGGATGTGTCCTCAGGATCCATGGAATGGGCCACTGATGGTATTTTATCTTCAAGTTGCCGTGGACACATTCTTGGTAGTGTGGGCTGTGGAGAGAACTATGCCTGATTCCCTCAGGGCAACACGGGTGATGCCAATGGTTGCATTGGCAACTATGGTTCCTGAACCACAGATGTGAAGACTTCCCCCAGGTCCTGTACAATGAGCACAGGCAATTCCAGGGTCTGTGGCATCAGTTACCGTGAGCTTGATGTTGTGGAACACAAAGGGGACATTCTGTAGATCCCATGGGGCAAATTGTGGTTGGTGCTGTGGCTTGTAGCACTCTGTTGCATTTCCACTGTAGGACCCAGAAGATATCTTCTCCAGGTCCTAAAGGACAAGCACAAGCTATACCAGGGCATTTGGAACCAGCATCTATGGTCTAAAGTCCATGCTGTGGAGAACTTTCCTAGGCCCCCTCTGGGCATAGGAAGGGAACATGTTCACTTGCAGCACTGGTATTCACGCTTCCGGAGGTGGAGGAATGTGGGGGAGACATTCCCTAGATCCCACTAATTAAGCACAGTTGGTGATAGGGCTTGTGGCTTTAGTATCTATGGTCCCAGCAGCTGCAGGTCCAGATCATGGGCTGGGAAGGAGACCTTACCTAGTCTCAGCTGGATAAGTGCAGGTGAAACTGGGTCTTAGGGCTGCAGGAGCTCTTGGAAGTGGTTAGGACCTTTCCCAGCTGTCTGTGGATAGGTAATGGACAGATGCAGATGAAGCTGGGATTTTTGCACCATTAGCTGCAGTCCCAAGGTTGTTGGGTTGGTGAGGAGACCTTCCCAAGTCCTACTAAGGGAGTGCAAGTGAGGGTGGGGATTGAGGCCACTGGTGGTCACATTCCTGGGACCTGTGGGTGGTGGCTCCTGATGGATAGGCGTGAATGAAGACCTGACTTTGTGCCAGTAGCCACGCGCCAGCATCGTGGACTGAGAAAGAGACCTCACAAGTTCCTGTGCAGCAAGTACATGTGGGACTTGGCTTGTGGCTATAGTAGCCACTGGTCCTCAAGCTGCAGGACACTGAGGGGGGTGTTTTCTGTGAGGTGCCAGAGGCCTGGTTACCAGCCCCTAAGTCAAGATGGCATCTGGCTCTCTGTTATTGTAACTTGAGTTTTGGGGGTTGGGAGAGGCTCATCTTTGGAGCAGAGCACTCACTCTTGAATCGGGCAGCTCCTCAAACTGGCTTTAAAGCTGGTAAGGAACATGGAATTCTGCAGTTAGACTTCTGGTCTTGCTATGATTTGGGGTTGCTGAAATTTTCTTGCTTACCTCTTCCTGGCAATTTGGGACTCTATCTTCACCCCTTGAAGCTGCAGTTTGCTTTTCTCTAGATCGATCAATTCTTTGCTGATTTCCAGAGTTCTCCCTCAATTACCGTCCTTGAAATAGTTTTTCTGTTGTTGCCCTGGTTCATCTCTGTGGCAGAGTTGCCTTTTCTGCCCCACAAGGTTAAACCTTGAAATAAAATGGGGAGTACAATTGCAATCAGGATTAATGTGAATGGTTTGTTACTGTGTTATTTACATGTATAACAGTTGAGGATTTAAAAGCTTAAAGCATCAAACATGATGATCTCAGTTTCTAAGGATTAGAAATCTGGGAGTGGCTTAGCTAGCAGATTCTGGTTTAGTCTTTCACAAGGTTGTAGCGAGTTGTGGGCTAGGACTGGAGTCATGACTGGGGCTAGAGGGCCTGCTTTGTGGTTTTTGGAAGATTTCAGTTCTTCACTGGCTATTAGCAGGAAGTTTTCATTTCTCAGTGTGGGCCTCTCTTACAAGTCTGCTCACGTCATGGAAGCTCACTGAGGAGAAAAGAAACCTGGAAGGAGAGGAATGAGATGGAATCCTTAGTCTTTTTCTAATCTTAACCCTAACTGGATTGGTTTTTCATTACAATAATGAAATATCTGAGGTAGACCAACTTTATAAAGAAAATAGGTTGATTTAGCTCCCAGCTTTGGAGGCTGACAATCCAAATAAGATTTTATAGTTTTCTGCAAAGGTTTCCTTCCCTGAACTGTCACATCATGAAAGATAGCAATGGTAGGAGCATATGTGGGAGGAAGAGGTCACATCTCAGTGGGAATCTAGAGAGAGACTAGCCTTTTGAGATCAGCTGTGTGGGGTCCCGTGATGCCTTTCCAGGGCACATCCCCAGACCTAAAGGCCTACGGACATCTCTGTAGCTCTACTTCCATACTGAGGAACAAGACTTCAGCATATGAACTTTTGGGGGGCAAATTTAACCTACATACAAACCATAATTGTGACATCTCATTAATTTTGCCATGTTCATTATAAACAAGTTAAATTCAGGTATGGGGAGGGGAATTAAGCTCCACCTCCTGATGGGTGGGGTCTCAGAATTTGTGGGTACATTTCAAATATGTGGATTTAAGGCATTGTCAGAAGTTTGACTCTTAATGAGTAAGATCGGGAGACACCACATGGTCTTAATTGAAGGAGGGACATTTAAATAAGTAGTTCAGATGTGGAATTTTTCAAATGTGTAGATTTAAGGCATATGACTCACAGAACATTAGAAGGTGATTAGTGCTTTGTCAGACCACCAGGGCCCAAGAGGAGAATCTAGGAAACAACAAAAGAAATTTGTATGAAAAAAAATTAAACATGGATGTGACAAAATACCATGAAGTTAATAGGGATAGCTTAAGAAAATGTTTGCAGTGCAGATGATAAAGAAAAGTCTCTATAACATATAAAGAGCTCATAAAAAGTGACAAAAGGCAATCCGCTAGACAAATATGCAAAGGGTATTGAATCAGGAATGTGTTTGCTAGTGACAGACACCAGTGGTGGCTTAAAGACTTGAGGGTTGGTTTACTTTTATAATAGGTGCAGAGGGAGGAGGTTGCTGGCATTGGGTCAGTGCTGAGGTATCTGCATTGATATGGCCTTTCCTCATAGTTACAGAAGTTGCAAGAACTCCACACGAAGCATGCACACTTAGCTTCCAGAAGTGCAAGAAAAGGGGGGAAAAAGTTTTGTCTGAAGCAAACTTCAGGCAAAAAGTTTTCTTTCAGTCAAGAATTTCTATTTCCATCCTATTAAAAACAACAACAACAACAACAAAAAACCCAGCAAAACAAAAAGAAAACACAACACAAACCACTCCTAGAAATAAGCAAGATTACCTACTTTATCAGAGAAGATGCTTTTTGGTCTGAACAACAGAGAACGCAAAAAGAATTTAAAGAATGAAGAAATGTTTACCCAAGTCCTGAGGTAGGAAGATTCCAGTGTGAGTGACTCAGTGTCATCAGATAGCTAGAATTTCTTTTGACTTTGCCTCCCCAAGGACAGTTTTCTGAGGCCAATGGAGGAAAAAAAAAAAAAAAAAAAAAAGACAGGGAAGAGATGAGGAGCAGGGAAAGATGGACAAGGATGACCCCTATATCCACTGAAGGCTTCCATCTTGAAGTAGATATGAACTGAGGAAGGGAGACAAGTTAATGCTATGTCAATGGCCAACCAATGTTGGAGATTGATCATATGGGACCATGTGATTGACACTGTTTATGGTGAAAAGCAATGGAGAACTTGTGAATGATTAGAAATTTTTTTGGCTTTCCTAAGTCTTCACCAAGGACTGGAGAATATTTCTCACTGCACGAAGTTTACAGAGACATAGGACAACAGAAATTTTGGTTTTGGTCCCATGTAATGTTTGCTTAAGTTCATGTTACACATTGATTAAATAGCTATTTGAGTTGTACTCTATGTGAGGCAGGGCTTTAGTCCTAACAGTCCTACAAGGTTGGGATTGCTATTAGGACACTGAGGCTCAGTTGTTTGGGTTTGATTCTCTGCAAATTGGAGCTGGGTGAAAATTCACACCCATCCACCTAACTTCGTAGCCCATGAAGTTCATCGCTTGCACCACAGTCCCTCCCCTGGATGTATTCCTTTATGCTTCCTTAGAGTTTAAGGCACCAGCCCATTTTATCTTTATGGAGTCATGCAGAGGGCCAGTGAGTGGTGATAGCCTGTTTGGCTGGGGTTGTGGCTCAGAGGTAGAGTGCTTGCCTAGCATGCATGAGGCTCTGGGTTTGATCCTCTACACCAAATAAAAGGTATTTAAAAAAAATAAATTGAAGCCTTGCTCACAGCTACTGGTCCTACAGTCAATTTTTGGATTCTTGCTCTCTGCTAGTCCTTCATTTCTCTAGGGTGTCTTTCAGATACTAACTTTGCTGTAACTTGGAGGTTATGTTTGAAGATAATTTTGTATTGATTTAGTGTGGTGCTGTGCATTGAACCCAGGGCCTCACACATGCTAGGCAAGAGCTGTACTACTGAGCCACATTTCTAACTTTAAAAAACTTTTGAAATGCAACATAAATGTGGAACACACATTCAGCTTTAACTAGAGCCTTTGTAATACTACTGCCAGCTGAAGAAACACCATTTCAACATTCTGAAATCCTGTGTGTCCCAACCACAACCCTGCCTCTTTGCCCAAGGTTGTCACTCTCCTGACTTTCATGGTATTTTCTTATTTTGCTTCATGGTTTTACCACCTATAATGAACTTGTAACATTTCTCCGTATTGCATTATCTGCTTTTAAACTTTATATAAGCTGCCAGGCAGTGATGTATGCCTGTAATTTCAGAGACTCATGGGGCTGAGGTAGGAGGATTCCAAATTGGAGGCCAGCCTCGGCAACTTAGGAAGACCCCGTCTCAAAAAGAACTGAGAGGGCTGGGCATGGTAGCACACACCTATAATCCTAGTGATTCGAGAGGCTGAGACATTGTGAATTCAAAGGCAACCTCAGTAGATTAGTGAGGCCCTAAGCGACTTAGTGAGACCCTGTCACTAAAATATAAAAACCAAAAGGATTGGGGATGTGATTCAGTTGTAAGTGACCATGGGTTCATTCCTAGTACCAACCAAACCAAACACCCAAATAAACTTCATAAACTGAGTTGTATTGAACTGCATCACTCAATTTAAGTTTTAATAGCTATTAAAAATAAAAAAAAAAAAAATCATACTGAAGACTCAATTTCCTAGTTCCTAATGAGATTATCCGTACTCTTGAGGTTGCTTCTGCTTATTGTATCCGTATGATGTGCAAATAGCACACCATGATGCAGTGTCCCATCTTTTCCCAATTCTACAATCTAATGATGTCAGTTAACTTGAAATCAGTAATAGTGAGAATACTTACATTGGAAATAAACACTACAAATCAGGGCTTTTTTTTTTTTTTTTTTTTAAGTTGAAGTGGCAGAGTGGCAAGGGCTATATTCAGAGCCTAAGGTGGACCATTGTTGCATTTTCCCCTGTCAATTTCTATATTCCATTTCTATTGAGAAATAGGCAACAGCATCTCCAAGCTGCTTCCCGCTGAAAGGTGAAGCTGGGGGAAGTAACACAAAAGTCCTCATTCTCTATCAGGTGGGGCATGGACAGTTAAGGGCATTCAGCATCAGTAGTCCAGAGGCCCACAGTGGCAGATGGCAGTTAACTGGACAAGGCACACATAGGACATCATGCTAAGACAAATAAGACAAAGCATTGTTTTGTGAACAATTAGCACAAAGCAGTATTTCAGCCAGTCTGAAAACCAAGAAGACAGTAACTCCATGTCTGTGAAAGATTGACTTTATCATTGTAGGAGGTTGGCAAGATTTGTAGGTCTATGAGGTCAGGCTTAAATTGACTCAGAACAAACTTGTAACTCTAGAGTCCTTTGTGATCATTATTATTAGGCACTCCCACACAAGAACCCTTCCTTTATAGCTTCCAGCTTTACTTACCTTTGGTAGGGATGACACGTGTACTTTTTGAGTTACATTAAAAAACATTGTTTTTCCTTTTAAATGTCCATGTAGGGCTGCACTTTGACTATACTGTACTGCCAGGTGTTTATGACCAAGTTGGTTAAAACTGACCTTGTTCCAATCTACTCTTAAGAGTCAGCTGCGATTCCTCACTCTTGGGGATGTGAAACCTCTTAGCATCACTGATAGAGGAAAGCTAAAGGAGCCATCTGCCAGGATGGGTCAGGGTCTTGTTGACCCTATGTGGCTTCTCTCAGAAGCATTAGGGACATTCCCTCTCCAATGACCCTCCCTCTTTGCAGAATGCATGCTGGTTGTCTTCCTGTTCTCAGGGTCCTCTCCATCTCCCTGATCGGTAGAGAGGGTGACTCAGTTGCAGGGCCCAGAGAGAAGTTCCATTGTTCTCTGGATCCTGGCTGAACTTAGAGATTGAGGGCCAATATGTTGGCTGCTTTTTCGTGACTTTTTGGTTTTAAACACCCAGCAGGCCAGTTTTACCAGTCTTAAAGTGGAAGTAGAAGTTATAATTTCAATTTAATATTACAGTTACCCCCTTTCATTTAATTGGGGGTAGGGTTTTCCCTCTTGAGGGCTAGTTCTTTAGCAGCCCAACACTGGATATGTGTCTTCAAATTCAGATAATTCCAAACTATCTTCCAAAGACAGTTGTATTGATTTATATTCCCACCAGCAATTTCAGTGTTCCTAGAGATCCTTGCCAACACTTGCCTTGCATTTTGCTGGGCAAGTGGCAGTATCTAGTTTTAATTTAGATTTTACATCAACACTTGTTTATTGGCAATTTGGATTTCCTCTAAGGTACTTCAAGTCTTCAGCTCATTTTTCCATTTTGTTGACTGCATTTTTCTCATTGCTTTGTAAGAAACCTTGCGCGCACACACACACACGCACACACACACACACAACTACAAACTGTTTATTTGTGCTAAAATTTCTGTGACTTCTCATTTTCCTTCTTTGTTGTAAAACAGAAAAGCACATAAAATACCTCTAAATAAGCAATCATAAAAACACTTACTCCAGTCAAGAAACAGACCTTTGCCAACCAGTTTGGTGCTGCCTCTGCCCTGTGCTAATCACAATCCTAATGTCCCTGCTAAAATCACAACCATCTAAGATGTCAGTCATCATTTCCTCATCTTATAGTTCTAATCCCCAAATATGGATTCTCATATGCAATGGTTGTTTTGATTTTTAAAATTAAAGAGGTGTCAACCTATAGTCCCTCTACCCCTGCCTCTCTTCCTTTTTGCAATGTGAAGAAATGAACATTCTTCCTACCAAGTTTCCCCTTACTGGATTTGGGTGACTGAATTTCTATGATGTAATTTGTCATTTTCTGCTTTCTGAATTTTTCTGAAGTTTAAAAAAAAAGCTATGGGTGGCACCATGCCTTCATACTGGGAGGCATGTAACATCTGGTCTCCTCTGGTGCTACTGACCTTGATGCTCAAGGCCTATGTACATTTATTCACAGGGGAGCCTAAAACTGGGGGAATTCCAAAAATATTATTCTTTCAAACCTTAACTGAGCTTTTACATAGACTTCTCATCTAGTTGGTTACCTAGGGGTTCCAGCTATAAACAAAAAAGTAGATTTCACTTTTTAAAGCATTTTCTCGATCATGCTCCAAAGGTCACTTTTAGTAATAGAGTAGATTTACTGATGCTTTATATGTATCTCTATTACTATTATTTTAATGTTGTGTAAGTTCTCTCATCTCTGACTTGGGGAATGAGAAAAAAGCCTGCTAATCTTTGACAGTGTCTCTATTTCAAGATGTTCCTATGCTGGCTCCTGGAATCACACATTTTCCCCAAGAAGTTCTGGTGTCTTAAATGAAAAAGGTGTTATAAGACCATAGTCTGGTTGCTAGGGGTGCTCACTGCTAATAGGTTGCTCATTGCTTCTACATCTCTTCAGCAGACGCAGTTAAGAAGCTAAATGAAAATACTTCAAATTCATGTTCACATGTCTATTTTCAAAAATCCTGTCAATTTTGACTTCTTTCATCTTATCTCTATCCTTCCACAAAGGGAGCCCTAGTTCAGGGATACAAAATATTCCATCATTGCACATTTGCTCGACCACATCATATACACCACACTCAGCTTCAAACCAGTGCCAGTGCCATCGTTAAAAGGACTAGTTTTCCCGTATGCACTCCTCACTCTCTGCCTCCTTTAATGGTGTGTTATCTGTATTTTTCAGATAAGTCATCATTACATCATTTCTCCTTTACAATCCAGATTTCTGAGACAGGAGCTTATACAAGGATGCTTAGGCCAAACTGATACTTCAGTATCTCCCATGTTCAAGACATTTTCAGTGTATCTTTACATATTTAGAAGTGCAGGTTTCAAATTAAGTTACACTCAACTAAAGCCACATATGTGTATCTTCATTTACAAACATACACCTTTCTCTCCTTTTTTGCCGATATCTTTTGTTACCCAATTCTAAGTATCGAGACCATTTGTTAGTATGAATGAGAAAAGGAAGGTCACAGTTGTGGCCGTTTCCAGGAAAATAGGCATAGAAATAATACACAGAATGATTCTGGAGTTGGTGGACTGAAAAAAAAAATTCTTGATGTGAGTACATGAAGTCTTATTTTCAAAACTTTGATTAGTATCTTTCTGAAAAAAAATACATGCTGTTAAAAATTAGATGTCAATTTAGAAACTTTTTAAAACCATCTTTAGAAAATTGAATCACTTCACCACCCAGAGGACTTTGAAAAGTTGTAATTCCATATTGTTAATTAAAACTTCAGTTCTGGGCTGGCATTGTGGCTCAGTGGTACAGTGCTTGCATGGCATGTGTGAAGCACTGGGTTCATTCTTCAGCACCCCACATAAATAAAAGAACCATTGTTGACTGAAAAATATTTTAAAAACCCCTTCAAGTTCTGATTATATTACTTCTTACAGCTTCTGCCAGAACATTTTAAATTTTTGTTCTAATTAGTTACACATGACAGAATGCACTTTGACACAACATACATAAATGGAGTATAACTTCTAATTCTTCTGGTTGTACATGATATAGAATCACACTGGTTGTGTAGACACATATGCACATAGGGTAATAATGTCTTATTCATTCTACTATCCTTTAATTTTTAAATTTTATTTGTTCTAATTAGTTGTACATGACAGAATGCACTCATACATTTTGGTAGATCAGAATCTCATTTTTCTGATTATACGTACTGTACATATTGCAGGATCATATCAGTCACGCAGTCATACACGTACATGAGATAATGTCTGTTCCTCTACTATCATGCCTTCCCTCATACCCCTTCACTCACACTATCTAATATAAAGTAACTATTCTTTCCTATTTTCCCCCCATTGTGAATTAGCATGTCAGAGGAACTATTCAGCCTTTGTTTATTGGGTTTGGCTTATTTCACTTAGCATGATATTCTCTAACTCCATCCATTTACCAGCAAATGCCAGAATTTTTCTTTAAAGCTGAATAATACTCCATCACACACACACACACACACACACACACACACACTTATCTATTTGTCTGTTGAAGGGCGTCTAGGTTGCTTCCATAGTTTAGCTATTGTGAATTGAGCTTCTATAAACATTGATGTGGCTGTGTCACTGAAGTATGCCAATTTGAAGTCCTTTGGGTATAAATTGAGGAGTGGGATAACTGGGCCAAATGGTGGTTCCATTCTAAGTTTGAGGAATCTCCACACTGCTTTCCGTAATGCTTGCAACAATTTGTATTCTCACCAGCAATACACGATTATACCTTTTTCCTTGCCAGCATTTATTGTTGCTTGTATTCTTGATGATTGCCATTCTGACTGGAGTGAGATGAAGTCTTAGAGTAGTTGATTTGCATTTCTCTAATTGCTAGAGATAAACATTTTTCATGTATTAATCAATTGTGTATCTTATGTCAAGTGTTCAGGTCCTTAGCCCATTTATCGATTGGATTATTTTCTTGGTGTTGACAGTTTTGAGTTTTTTATATTTCCTGGAGATTAATGTTCTGGGAGGTGTATGTGGTAAAGATTTTCTCTCATTCTTTAGGCTCTCCATGTTATTGTTTTCTTTGCTGAGAAGCTCAAATCCATCCCATTTATTGATTCTTGATTTGACTTCTCCCACTTTAGGGGTCTTGTTAAGGAAGTCAGGTCCTAGGGCTGACATGGTGAAGATTTGGGCCTACTTTTAATCCTATTGGATGCAGGGTCTCTGTTCTTGTTCCCAAGTCTTTGATTCACTTTGAATTGTGTTTGTTCCATGGTGAGAGATAGGGGTTTAATTTCATTGTTACATACAGATTTCCAATTTTCCCAGCACCATTGGTTCAATAGGTTTTCTCCAGTGAATGTTTTTGGCACATTTTTCTAGTAAGAGGCAACTCTGGGTTTGTCTTCCGTTCTGTACCTTTGGTCTACGTGTCTGTTTTGGTGCCAGTACCATGATGTTTTGTTACTATGGCTATGTAGTGTATTTTAAGGTCTGGTATTGTGATGCCTCCTGCTTCACTCTTCTTGCAAAGGACTACTTGGCTTCTGGGTCTCTTTTCCAAATGAATTTCAAGACTGCTTTTTCTAGTTCTATGAAGAACGTCATTGGAATTTTAATAGGAATGGCATTAAAATTGTGTAACTCTTGGTAGTATGGCCATTTTGACAATATTAATTCTCCTATCCAGGAACATGAAAGATCTTTCCATCTAAAGGTCTTCTCCAATTTCTTTTAATGTTCTGTAGTTTTCATTGTGGTGGTATTTCACTTCTTTTGTTAGATTGATTCTCAAGTATTTTGAGGTTATTGTGAATGGGGGAGTTTTCACAATTTCTCTTTCAGTAGGTTCATCACTGACGTATAGGAACAGGTTTGATTTATGGGTGTTAATTTTATATCCTGCTGTTTTGTGACATCATTTTTTTTAAGGAAATCTAACATTCTTGAAGTTACGTGGCATAAAGAACAAGCTATACCTAGTCATGAAAAGACGACTCAATTTAAACATAGTAACAGCTCATAAGTCAAAGCTGTCAGCCTATAACTGATATATTTAAGTTGTACAATGTGGGCCAAATGCAAACTCTACCTGTAGAAAAGCAAAGTGGCAATTTCCCCATCAAACTACACTTCTCTATGCAGGTGTAAGTGGTAAAAAAGCAGGTAATCAGGTTGGGGAAAGGAAATTAGGCAAATGCCTTTTTCCAAGATGTATTCAGGTGTGTGGTGCCGGTATAGGTACTTTATTAATATGCCAATGAGACAAAGCAAACATCAGCATGGTGATTCTAGCATTTAAACTCTAGGCTAAGGTCTCTTAGGTACCTGTTCCCGTCATCCCAAACAACTGTTTATCTAAAAGTTCAGCAAGTCATTGGAGATTAATAAAAAAACTTAAGTCCAGGCAGGCAACCACTTCTTTGACTTGATGTATTCACAGTGAGGTTACAACACAATGGTTCGCCCAGAGAACTACGTCTTTGTTAAATCCCGAGTCTCCTCTTACTGTGAGTCAGTGAATTCAGAAGAATTTCAGGATTTTGTAGACACTAAAAATTCATGACCTCTCCTTAAACTACTGCTCCTTCCTATGTACACCATTTTCATTGGTCAGAAACATCCCTAAAAGCTTTGCAAGAAAACTTGTATAGTAATACCAGTTTGGGGATTTCGACCCCAGTCTTCTTGGGAAGTGGGTATGGGGCCCAGCAGTGGGTGTTGTAACAAGACCTCTAAGGGATTCTGAGGCAAGCTCAAATGTGAGAGTCGAAGATCTGAGTGACAAAGCACTGCCTGCCTGCCTGAGATTAAGTAAAGCTTCTTTGTGATATTGGCATAAAATGTACTTCAGAAATGTTTGCTCACCTCTGAGCAGGATCCAGTTTTAAGTTGACTGCATTGGGATATTTATAGGTATGTGGGTTTTTTCCTTCCGAGTTTGGCTTGGACCCCAGGTCACTGCCACTTTCTGCCCTATTACTCACTTTAAAGTCAGCTGTAGGCACAACTGTGAAATCCTAAGTCATTTAGCAGGTGTTACTCTCCATAGCTCATCCACAGGGGTAGGAGACCCCTCCTAGCTCAATTTTCCCACAACCACTGCAACCATGGTCACATCCCTCAATGACATTGTCACCTGATGTAGCCTCCCTCAAAGCACCAGTAAAAATCATGTCCCCCCAGGAAGGACAATGGGCCCCAAGCACATACAATTTCCCTTATCTAAATCATTCCTCCAGTTGCTCAAGGCCTCTCCCTGCCTTAGCCAAAATTTCTTCCACTATGACTCAGTCAAAATTCATTGGCACACCAAAAGCTTGCCAAAGGTAGCTAGAGCCAGGTCGAGGGAGGAGCCAGCTAACGCCCTATAAAACTGACCTTTGTTGCAGCCCCCTGACATTTTCTCTCCTGAAAATGTGCCCCCTCCCCATGCTTGACTGACTCTGCTGTTTAATAAAAGGCATTGCTGATCTGTTGAGGTCTGCTGTTTTTGTTTGTTTTAAAAAAAAAAAAAAAAAAAAAAAAAAAAAAAAAAAAAAAAAAAAAAAAACACACAGCATAACATATCCAAGCCTCTAGTTACCAGTAGTGAGATGAAGAGCTTTCTAAATTTGGGGAAAACTGAACCCACTTAGTGTCAGAGGCTGATTAAATGGGAAACCAGCTTGGGGCACCTGTTCTGATTGCTCTTCGGGCCCCTTCACGAGCTCCATTAGATGCTACCTGAGCTCACCAGCTGCATGTTCTCAGGTGGGAAGCACACCCAGCAACAGGGAAGTCACTCCAAAAAGTTCATACAATACGTTCACTTTCTTTTCCATCTCCTGAAGAGTTACCTCGAGGTTCTTTATTGACCCCTTTATCTTTCGAAAGAGAAAGGTAAACATTTAAGAGGGGCAGAGGTGTACCGTCAGCAGGGATGTTTAATGACATCAACACATTCGCCTCTGCACCCCACCTTCCCAGCCTAGACCTCGTCTTCACTCTTTAGTGTCAGGGAGAACCTTGTTAGGGACAAAGGAGGATGGCAGGTACACGAGGTTAAGAGAATTCTATAATAAGGGGCCCACTGTGCTGATCCCCACATGCTTTATTTTCTAAGAAGCAATTAACCTGAAGCCCTGCCTGACCTAAGTGGACAGGATAGATCACATTCCTCAGCAAACGGTTAACTGCAGAGAAACACAGGCCTGAGATGACGTTGATGGGAGGAACCCAGGAGACTTGGGTGACCAGATCCTGAAACATGGAGTTAGGGAAAATTCCTCTTAAAATCTGAAAGAATTCATAGTTAAGAATTCAAATTAGAACCAGGCAACATGGGCCAAAGTGACCTAGAGTTGTCATGGCAGCGAGTACTTGAAAGTCTGATGTCATCTTGCTGTCAGTCAAAAGTCAAGAGGTGGTCCTAGATGGGACTCTGGAAACTTCTCTGCGATCCCTAACGAACCTGGGGAGTGCAAGAGAGGCATACTGTCCCTCTCCTCTGAGGATCCACTCTTTCCCTTGAGTCTTTTTTTCCTATCCCTTCAATAAACTCATGCCTGTTACTCTGAGCCGCATGTCTGAAATCTTTGATAAGACTTAGGGATTGAAGGGCTTCACGCTGCCTCAGTTTCTCGGAAGGCCTCAGCTCTGTAACAACTTGACATAGGCAAAGCCATTTTGAAACATCCCCATTTTTAACTGTCACCTCAGTCACTGACCCAGAACAGTCAGCCTGACTAAACCCCAGACAGTACCCTGTGGTGAGAATTGTTACCTGGGACTGAAATCTTGAGAGACACTTTGACATGGAACAGTGATCTCCACCAAGGAGGACCATGACAATCACAAAAACCCTTCCAGCCCCCTGCAGCTGCAAAAATTCCTTCCCTCCCCTAAAACTTCCCTAGTCTGTAAGCAGAAGACAGTTTCCAGTCTCCACTGGGCCCCCTTCTGCAGGTTTGTTGGAATAAACCCGTTATGTGAAGCTGCTTTTCTCTAACTTCCTCTGTTTGGGTCTTTCCTTACAATTAACATCTAAAGAATGAAGATTTGGGATTCAAGTGGGAATAACACTGCATGCTCACTAGACTACATTTCCCCTTCATTGGTTTAAAGAATATTTTTGTTGTATGTGCCACTGAGAATCTAACCTAGTGCCTCACATGTTGGGCAAGCACACTACCGCTGAGCTACAACCCTACCTCCCCTTCATAGCCTGAGGTTTCTTTTTGCCAGGTTTTTTGTATCAGGGATTGAACCTAAGGGTGTTCAACCACTGAGTTAGGTTCCCCAGCCCTTTATGTTTGATTTAGAGACAGTCTTCCTAGTTTGCCGAGGCTGGCTTTGAACTTTGGGATTCTCCCTCCTCAACCTCCCCAAACCCGTAGAGTTTACAGGCCTGCACCACTGAGCTGCACGCTCAACATTTTGCTAGATTTTTCTTCTTGGAGTGCCGAATTAGGCTAGGCATCACCGGAGAAACTGCCTGGTAAGGAGGAAAATGTCTAATTCACTGCCCGCACCTGTTCAATCTGCCTCATCTCCTTCACCCCTCCTCCCCCATCCACATCCTAAAATGTTAATTTCTCTGCCTCCGATTCAGGTGGGCATGGAGTTGGACCTCTCAAGCAGCCCTTTGTTTCCCCCTCCGGTGGAAATCTGCAAATCAAGACTTCCCTCAAAACTTGCCTTATCCTTCTGGATAGTTCCAGACCAAGATTTCGTGAAGAAAAACTTCTTAGAAGAAATACAGTTTTCAACAAAATACTGGATGGTGATAGTTTTATAAGCTGGGCAAGTTTTACTACCCAAAATCTGATGAGGCACTGCAATATTTTTCTTTTTGTTCCAGGAATTAAACTCAGGGGAACTTGGCCACTGAGCCACCTCCCCAACTCTATTTTGTGTTTTATTTAGAGACAGGATCTCACGGAGTTGCTTAGCACCTCACTTTTGCCGAGGCTGGCTTTGAACTTGCCATCCTCCCGCCTCAGCCTCCTGAGCTGCTGGGATTATAGGCGGGCACCACCACGCCGGGTGAAGCTCTAAGATCTTTGAGACTTCCTCTTTCCTATCTTGTACCATTTTTGAGATGCACCCCCCCATTAAAAAGGGGCTGTAATAGGAGGGTGGTGGGCCTAGTAGGGTAATGAGAATCTCTTCATCTATCACTGTCCAGGTACCCCTTGAGAGAAGCGGGAGATACTCGAGTCAGAGGTAAGAATCTGCACAGGTAGAGAAAGATGGAAAGATTAGAGAAGTCAGAATAGAAAAATTATTCTTATTGTCTAGAATTTAAGAGGATTTCTTAAGCAGATTGGATTGCCAATACCTGGATCAAAACTGGCATTGACTGGGATGGCGATGTAGCTCAGTGGCAGATCATGTATTTAACATGTGAGGTCCTGGGTTCAATCTCCAGCATCAAACAGCCCCCGACGAAACAAAGCATTGGAATTAATTTACTTTTGGTCACAAAATTTTATTTTTCTAGGCTTTTTAATGGACTTCCTGATGGTCCCTGACCTCCTTTTAAGGAATAAGAAATCTCAGAATCCTTAAAGAGCAAAAGTCCATTCCAGAAAAAAGCGTCGTATTAGAGTAGCCGAACAAGTCAACAGCTGGACACTGTGAGCTTTGGCGTGACCAAGAATTAAGGGAACAGGGAGGGGTTGCCATACCCGAACCCCCAGCATGCAAGCAGCCTCGATGCTCAGCTAGACCAACAGGATTTCACCTCATCCACTACCTTAAAGTTCTCGGAAGGCTGCAGCCCCTTTGCCTCCCAGGCACCCCAATTTTTCTCATTTATGTAATTGAGCTTCATGTCCCCGCTCCCCAGGCCTGAAGCTCCCTCCAGAACCTGTTCAAAGGACTTGGCTCTTCGGCAGCTCGGCCCACTGGCCCCTAAATACCTCCGGAGCGCAAGCGCGCTCTAAACCCTCTTCTTCTATCATCTTCCGGCTAGTTAGCCAAATCGGTTCAGCTGGGTAGGCAGCAACGGGTTCCCAATCAGCAATCAGCTGGATGAACTCTGAGCTCCCCTCCTCCTTCCTTCCCTCGATATCAATGCCCCAGTTGAATTGTGTTCCATAGTTTAATATTGATTTTTTTTTTTTTTCTTTTGCAGTGCTGAGATTGACCCAGGGCCTTGTGCATGCTACATTCTCAGCCCCTCAGATTTTCTTGATTTTTAAAGGAGATGGAAATTACAAAACTTTGTTAATATATTCCTAATTTTAGTTTTTTTTTTAATCTTCTGAAAGACAAAAACGGCATATTTTGGACCCAACTTGTAATTTAGTGACTAGTACTGAGGTTCAGAATTTTTAATGTATTTATTAGTTATTTTGTTTCTTCCGTGAATCAATATTCATATCTTTTGCCAGTTTTGAGGTGATCTTGGCCTTTTTCTATGGATGCATAGGTACTCTGTCCATATTACGGCAATTTCTATCTTTCTGATTATATGGATTACTACCAATTTTCTCTCATGGGTAGCACGTCCTTTGATTCTATCTACGATATCTTTCAGGGAACGAAGGACTTGTATTTTTATTTCATTGTTGCCTTTTTCCACATTTGGGTTTAATAAAAGCCTCTGTTGTACAAGAAGATCTTGAAGAATGAGCTCCTCTTTCTAAGGGATAATATTTTCATAGCTAATGAAGAAACTGGTAAGTAGGTTGGGATGAATCTTCCTCTCTTTTAATTTGGAGGTCCACATTCTCACATATGGTACAGAAGCACAACAGCGTGTCAAGGTTAATGTTTTATATGTTTCCATGTACGTGTTTTGTTGACTGATTTTAGCATGGATCATGTGCTTTAATGATTTGCTGAATTTTTAGATGGCCTAATAATTTCAATCCAAACCAGTCAGCAGTTGTAAAAAGTAACCTCTTGAGGGTGTATAATCTCTCAAATTCTCTCTAATCCTTCAACTTCCAATTTAACCAAACTTATCAGTCATTACAAGAGAATCCTATTTTTAGGATTCATGACCACACTCCAGTAGAATGAAGGCATCCTACCCCAGCTTTGGTTTTGATATGGACTCGTCATTCACATTTTTTGGTAATGGGGATTGAAACCAGGGCACTCGACCCCTGAGCCCCATCCCCAGCCTTTTTTTTTTTTGGCGTACTGGGGATCGAACTCAGGGCCTTGTGCTTGCAAGACAAGCACTCTACCAGCTGAGCTATCTCCCCAGCCCACCAGCCCTTTTTAATATTTTATTTAGAGGCAGGGTCTTATTGAAATTCTTAGGGCCTCATTAAGTTGCTGAGGCTGGTTTTGAACTCAATCCTCCTCCCTCAGCCTCCCAAGCTGCTAGGATTACAGGCATGCACCACCATGCCTGGCTACTACCAACGTTTTTAAAGAGTGCTGTCAAGTGTTTTTCAGTTCAGAATAAATAGCCTGGAGGTATTGTGGTATTCTTGCTAACAGTGGGCTTCTGTGACTCCATTTCCACCGAAAGGTTTGGATGTGTCATCTCGAGTGCTCAGGTATTCTTAGTTGTCTCCTACTAGTCTAAAGTAGAAAACATATCTTCATGCTAAAGGAAATTAAGCCCTGACTTATTAATAGGGCACTCCGATTCCAAATAGCCTGATAGTACCGAGCTCACATCTCTGGTCCTTATGACTTGGCTTTGTAGTGATGTTCACCTTAACCACAAACCAGTAGTCACTGAGTGCTTCTAAAAGTGTGATTAATTTTGTCACCAACTGTAGCCCTGCCTACACATTCCCAAAAAACCTACTGCCGTTCTGAGGAGGACACAGATTGTCTTCTTTTCCTTTGATCTTTGTGTGTTCCTGACATCTCAACTTGCATGAAGAAATACCCACCTTGAAAGGTTTCTGTTACTTATTTTCCTTTATGCTTGCATGACGGGTTGATGTATTTGACTCCATGGAAATGTTTTAGGCCAGGTTATATGGGCAGTGACTAAACAGACTCCATTTTACCTTGAGACTCCATGTTATGTAGGAAATGCTTCTCCCATGGGGACACCCCGCCTCTGTACCCGTCAACCTTACTTAGCATGACTTGTTTGGCAAGTCAATGATGGCAATTCTTGTATAATGAGAAATTGTTCCCTTTTTGATTCCTAGTTTCCTAAACAATGTTCATGTTAACGGTGATGTCAACAGTAATTGTTTAGATGTTAGCAACCATTCTTTAGTTTGTACCTAAGTAAGGTCGTTTTGACCCACTTCCCCCTCTGCTAATGACTTCAGATCTCATGATGTTGTTAGTTTGTAATTTGAATCATAGCAACAGACACTTATGATTGATGTGCTGATTTATGGTATTAAAAACCCTTGCAACCCTATGGTCAGGGCTGTTCTCCCAATAGCCATTTTTGGGGCATTGCGCGAGACAGTCAACCAGCTGGCTTAATAAAGACTCTCAAATTTGGACTTCTCAGTGGTGATCGGTCTGTTCTTAAGTTGGCATCACACACTTGTCTAAGCATCTGGCCTGATACAAATGCTGGGCTTTGACCTTGGGAGCCACACAGGAAGCTTGCTCTCCAGGAACCAGGTCTACCTGGGCATGGGAGGGTGAGCCTGTTTTGTACCTGATTATCACCTTCCCCTGGGACTACTTTTTTTTTTTTTTTTTAAACTTCTGGAGCAAACCCAGGAGTAAAGAATTCTAATCATAAAGCCAGTGATAACATATTTTTTTAATCTAACTTAGTTACAGCAAATGCTTATGCAGTGCTTTCTATATACTAAGTTCTGTTCTAAGTTTTACATTCAAGAACTCACTTAATTCTCATGGAAGCCCTTCAAGGTTGGTACTTCCATTATCCCCATTTAACAGATGGCGAAACTGAGGTGCAGAGAGATTACAGGGTAACAGACCAGTTTAAAATCTAGATGACCGGTGCCAGAATCAGGTTCACTACCACCAAATTGTGCTGTGCAACTATTATTTATTTAGAATCATTAGAGTCTGACTTTCGTCAGGAGGAGACCTATACAGTAATGGCCAACATATTGAAATGAATCTCTATGAAATTAGTCCAAAGTAAAATCTGGACTGTATTATGAAATGATAATAACAGCAAAATATGACCTAGGTATTGTTTTAAAGTTCTTAATATATGTTCTTTTAATCCTTACAACAAGTATATGTAAAAGGAACTAGCGTTATCCCTGTTTTACAAATGGATAAACAGAGCCCAGAGAAGTGGAGTAATTAACCTAAGGACACACAGCTTAAATTGTGTGTCTATAGTGACTCCCTAATTATTTCTAACCACCAAACCATTTGTTCTCTATAATGATTCAAAGGTTTTTTTCCTTTTTCACAGGTAACATTTTATTCTTAATCATATAGCAAACTGTTCAGTACTTCAGGGCTCAATTTCCTTGAGCAAGAAGGTATGTTTTCTATTTGAGACCATTAGGAGACAACCAAGAATCCTTGCAGCACTTGAGAGGAAACTGAAACGAGTCACGGCAGTCAGCTGTTAGCAAGCATCGCAATCCAGGGTTGCGGGGCTTGGGAGGGAACATATGGAGCCCCCAGATGGTCAGGACGAGCTCAGGAAGTAAATAGAAATGCTTCCAACCCAACGGGGAGGAAAGCCAGCACTCCACGGCCCCCCGTTCTGCTCCTGGCTCCGGCCTTCTGTGTGCTGTGCATTTCAAAGGAATTATCCAGGGACTTTAGGGAGTTGAAGTGGGGAGGACTGAGGAGAAATGAAGAACGCTTGATGTTTTGACACAAGGAAGGGTCAGGAGCGTGGCTCATCTCTCCTTCCCAGGCTGGAAAACCTTGGATCCGAGATGGAGTTCTCACTGGGCGGGGCTGCTATGTATTGCCAAGTACATTGTTGAATGTACAACCTGCCCAACCTTACTTGGTGGCCCTGCTTGAAAGAAATGCACTTGAAAGAATTCCTTATTGCCTGGATCTAATTATAAGCAATCCTCCTCCAAAAAGATCTTCAAAATGTAGGATGACTGTGCTCCCCTGCTCTTGTCATTTTTATTGCATCATTTAAAAAAAGCTTTATTGAGATGATTCATATACCATACAACTAAAATGTAACTCACTTAAAATGTAAAAAAAAAAAAAAAAATCAATGGGTTTTAATATATTCAGAGTGGTAACCATCTCCACAATCCATTCTAGAAGATTTCATCATACCTGAAAGAAACACTCTTAGCAATCACTCTCCAGTTCCCCCAACCACCTGGCTGATGGCAATCACCAGTCTACTTTGTATGGATTTGCCTACTCTGAACATTTCATATGAATGGGCTCATTTACATATTTTTCTATCTAGTTTCTTTCACTTGGTGTGTTTTAAGATTCATCCATGTTGTAGCACGTATTAGTATGTTACTTTTTATTACTGCATACTATTCCACTGCTTGGATATGTCACATTTCGTTTACCCATTCATCAGGTGCTGTGTTCACTTTATGGCTGTTATCAATAGTGCTGCTATGGGTGTTCACGTGCAGGTTTTTGTGTAGACTTGTGTCCCTTTCTCTTGAGTGGGATCGAAGGGTCACAGTAACTCTCTACTGGCTTAACTCTTCAGGGAACTGCCTGGCTATTTTTACAAAGCACCTGCACCATTTTCCATTACCCCAACTGTGTATCAAGGCCCCAATTTTTCTACTTCCTTGTCAACACTCACCGCCTCTGGATTCTAGCCACACTAGTGGGTGTAAAGTAGTATCTCATCTGAGGGTTTTTTTTTTTTTTTTTTTTTTTTTTTTTTTTTTGGTACCTGGGATTGAACCTGGGCTGCTTAACCACTAAGCCACATCCCCAGCCCTTTTTAAAAATATTTTATTTAGAGACAGAGTCTCACTGAATTGTGTAGGGCCTCACTAAGTTGCTGAGGCTGGCTTTGATCTCGTGATCCTCCTGCCTCAGCCTCCTGAGCCTCTGGGGTTATAGGCAGGCATCACTGTGCCCAAACTCATATCCTAATTTTGATTTCATTTCCTGAGTGATGAATGATGTTGGATGTCTTTATGTGTGTATTGTCTATTTGTATATCTCCCTTGGAGAAATGTCTACCCATTAAAAAATTGAGTTATCTGTGTCTTCACTATTGAGATCTACAAGTTCTTTACATATTCTAGATATAAATCTCTTATATAAGATTTGCACAAATTCTTCCATTCTGTGGGTTGTCTTTTCACTTTCTGTTGGTGTTCTCCGAAGCACAAAAGTTTTACATTTTGAATAAGTCAAAGTTCTATTCTTGTGTTGTTTGTACTTTGGGTGGCATATCTAAGAGATCATTGCTTCCATCCAGGTCATAAAGACTTACACCTGTTTTCTCCCAAGAGTTTTTGTGGTTTTAGCGCTTACCCTTAGCTCTTGGATGATTGCAGTGTGAATGACAACCTCTTCCGTGTGATTTCTCTGTGCAGTGCACATCCTGTGCAACCTTGTATGCCTTACTTAGAAGAACTTAGTATCAAATCAGATCTACAGATACTTGTAGTATGTCTTTTAATGGGCAAGTCACTGCACTTGTCTAAGGGCATTAAGGCCGTATTGAGGGATGTGCAGTTGCAGTTAATTAAACGACTCATGACTGAGCACCTACTGCTTGGAAGGCTCTGCTGGGGGCACAGTCCTTATCCTCAGTGGGCTGTGTAGGTGAGGTGGACTTACACTGTAGTGTATGAGTCAGCCATCCCCGTGGGCTACTTCCATTTCAGTGATAAAATCAGGGTCCTTTGCCCAACAATCAACATCACCTTCTGCCCCAGCTGTCCTCAATAAGCACATGATCTCAGCTCAAATAGTCCTCTGGTACCTGCTTCCAGTCTCCCAGATCTGTGCTGTGCGAGGTTCTGGAACCACCATGCTCGCAGCACAGACGGGCCTGGAGTCGTTTGGGTATGCAGCGGCCCCCAGGAGGAATCGTAGAGCCGCCAGCCTGCTTTACGGTCACGGGATGCATTCCTGGTAGCCATGAGGACCTCGGACCTTGATTGAGGATTTGCGTGACGTGCCCCCTGGTGCGGGTCTCGGAACACTTACATTCTTATCAGCTGGTGTTGACAGATTCGTGAACAACTGTCTCAGTTTCTTGGAGGGTGGACCCAGGAATTGGTACCTGAATCATTTTCCAGGTGAGACTCATAGTAGCATTAATTCTGAGGACCATGTACCTAACCTTACTTTAAAAAGAAAAATGTTATTAGTGCATTATGTCATACATAATAGTGAGGCTCATTTTGACATCATCATAGATGCCTGGAGTATACTTTGCTCCGTTTTGGTCTCCAGTATTTCCTCTTTCCTTCCCTCCCCGCCCCCCAACTCCCCTTCCTCTAATGCTTAACCCCTACTTCTAGATTCTACCACTGTTTGGGCAGTAACTTCTCTCAGTGGCCTATCAGACTCCAGAATGATGGCCTGTATTTCCAGAAAAATACAACCATCCCAAGTTTTCTGATGAGCCCCCTTTGCGTATTCTGGGTGGTTTTAAATACTAATTGCCGGTTAGAAAATAATGCACTGCTGTTCACGTGGAGCCTCCCTCGAGTGAGGCAGCTGAGTGGGATTAGGGTTTCAGCTGAGCAGGCTGCGTGGTCAAGGTTTCAAAAGCCCTGGACCAGGTGCCTCTGCTTCTCTGGACAGCGACGAGGCAGCCTCTGTCTTATGGACCTCTCTGCGAGACTGTTGCTAGGGTAGCTGAGAGGAGAGCTTTGGGACTCTGGGGATTGAGCTCATGGGGGGGCGGCTTGCAGGAAAGGCCAGGTCTTCGGACAGAAGAGCTAAGGTCAGCGTGTGTCTGCCTCTGTTGACAGCTGAATCATCTGTGTTTTTGGCTTGTCTTCTGGAAAGTAAGGTCTCCAAGTTACTACCCCACTATCCAGTGTGTGCTGGACCATGGTCTCCTACGTAGCAGGAGGACAAGCAGGATTCTGAGTTAATTGATGCAGGTTTGTGGGTGTCTGAGGAACTACAGTTTAGGGACCAGTCATCCTACAGCTGCCTCAGTGAAGTAACTTTTGGTTTCAAGCTATTTATTAACTTCCAGGTTTTCTAAACTACCGTTAGGTTGAATGTTAGTGTCTGTAAGCTCTAAGTGAGGGAAACCCTTGCATCTAACATTAAGACCATTCCTGGAAAGGGGTAGGGCCTGGGACAATTCAACCTATGTAGCTGCCCAGAATAATGGCCTTTGAAAGGAGACTGGGCTGTTGGCGTATTTCACAGATGCTTGTTTGGGATTAGATACAGAAGTTTGAACTCTAATGATCATAGAGGAATAAAGTGCCAGGTGTGGTGGCTTATACCCGTAATCCCAGTGGCTCAGGAGGCTAAGGTAGGATTGCAAGTTCAAAACCAGCCTCAGCAACTTCTACCCTGTCTGAAAACAAAACATCAAAAAGGTTGGGGTTGTGGCTCAGTGGTTAAGTGCCCCTGGGTTCAATCCCTGATACCACCACCCCCCCAAAAAAAAACACGTGAACCATGTAGGGCTCACAAGGACTACCCTGGCTACCCTCCTCCAAGGACAAGCTCATCTACAATTGAATCGCCATGGCAACACCACCTAGTCATTTAAATCTTAGTCGTAGCCTGTGAAGAGGCCAGATGGAAGCTATTCTAGTTGGTAACGTTCTCTTGGGTTCGTTTTCAGTTCAGTTGTTGGGTCTTGATTCCTTCTCGTGGCTATAAGTTATCTGGGCACAGCCAGGACAGGGTCCTGCCAAATTTGAGTATTCCTAAACAAAGATAAGGCTGACTTAGGCACCTGGTCTGGTAGGTTAACCCTTGATTCAAAAAAACGATTTTTGGTGTGGAATACCTCTCTCCACCACCCTGGTTGTCTGCGCAGTCGGCCGAAGTTCCGTAAGCCGCAACAGCACCGTGCCTGTCCGAGTCTCCCTGGTGGCTATGGGGCGTGGTCAGAGTTCGCTGGTTCTTTCCCTTCCCTTTGGTGGGAGGTCACTACTGCTCTGAAGAAGTTCCATAAAAAAACTCCCTTGACATCTAGCTGGAGGTCTCCCTGTACTTTCCCAGCGTTAGGTGGCTTAGGAGGCAGCACCCAATCCAGGGAAGGGAACAAATGGAGTCCAGGTTTTCCTCTGTCTGTGGAATGTGGGTCTGAAGAGTTTAAGGCTGAGTTTGATTTTACAAGGGATTTTATTTTTGAGCTACAGTTAAACTACTTTGTGACTTTGGCCATCAGCTGGCCAAACATCCATGGTAATGAGTGGCCTCGGTTTCCATGATTTGGCGTGTGCTAACTTGAAGATCAGTGTTGAAGTAGGTTTTGGCAAGTATTAGGAATAACTGGAGGTGGGGAGGTGGGTGGGGTCAGGAGCCACGTGCCTCACATTCACGGGGCCTGGTTTGATCTGTACAAGGAAAGAAAATCAAAGAAGATTCTGGCATTCGGAGGTCCTCAGAAAATTCTAGGTATCCTGTGACAGGACGTTCTCATCTCTGGTGGATACTATAGCAAATATGTAGACCATGTATGATCTTAATTGAAAAGAAATCAAAATATGCATAAGTATCCTTTGCTGGGAAAAATATGACCCAAAACTTAAGTTGAACCCCCTGTAAGTGCTTGAGGCCAGAGAGAAACTGAGATGAAAGGGTTTAGTGATATTCCAGTTTACCCTGCCAGTCTTACTTTTTTCCACAAATTGGTAAAAGTAACTTTCTCCTAATACATGTTACAATTGAAACCCAGGTGCTAGAATATTCCATAATTGATGGCAGGCCACCATGGGATACTTGTGATCATATTGCACATTCTCCCCCTGCCACTCTTTGGCAGAGACAGCTGTGGTGGGTTCATGGCACTGCTCAGAAATCTACTTCACACCTTCAGAAGGTGGCAAGTCTGCTGTAGGAGCCGTGGTCCTCTCTGGATTTCTACTTGCAGTTCTTGGTGTGGGTGCTCCTGTGTTAACCGTCAGATGCCTCCTGCAGAGTTGGATGGTAGGGGGCCTGCTGGCCCGCTGGTTCTGCCACATCCTTTCCTCTTTCAGAGGTAGTTGCTTCCTTCTGGCCACCCTCCAGCTGTGCCTCCAACTGCCTCCCTGGTGGACACCTGCACAGGTTCAGAAAACCCCCAATGGGCCTTCATGGTGGGAGAGTCCAGTTTGGTCTCCCCATCCATGATCATTGGATTGTTGTTCTTGGTAGAGAGCTCTTGACCATGTTCTTGGCATTGGTCCCCAAGAATCAGCACACTTAGAGCTAGAACTTTGAGTGGCACCTCTATGGGGAACTTCAGTCTTACCTCTATCACTTTTTTTGGGGTGGTGGTGCTGGGGAATTGAACCCAGGACCTTGTGCATGCTAGACAAGTTCTCTACCAACTGAGCTATATCTCCAGCCCTCTATCACCTCTTAATTATTACCTTACAAATCATGCATTTTTGAAGATGGTGGATCACTGTGAGGTGCGTGGTTTTTCTCCATCCCCTTCTGTAATAAGGAACTGCTAATAAGGTTTCCAACCTTCACTTTATTGAGTTGATCCTTGGCAGTTTTTTTTTCCCCTCCTAGATAGCTATTATGAACAACCTCTGTTGTAGGGAGGCTCTTTGCTGAATACCCTCTCTGCTAGGACTCTGCTGAACACGTTTTCTTTAATTTCTTACAACCTTGTCTGAAGTGCCTTCTCAAATAAGACCCATGGAGGTTTGGATTTATCCAGTCACGTTTTCATTGCCTCCTCTGAGGATAGTGTTTTCCAAGTAATGTTATTACATTTGTATACAATTTACTGCAGTTCTAAAAATGGGGAGTGTTGGATTACTTATATAAAATGGAAGCCAATTTTCACATTTATTACTCAAGAGGTACATTATTGGCATTACTAGTTTTAGATGACTGGACATCTGTCTACTAAGAGGTGGGCTTAAATCCTTGCCATGACTACCTTGGTCCTGGAGATGGCATTTCAGGGACTCTGTGTTCCATTTAGTCAAGATTGTAGGTTGAGTGAATTTGAGCTTTGTCAACTGGTCAAAATGGGAATAGGCTGTCTAGGGAGTGGAGACTAGTCTTGGCAGCCAACGGTTGAGTTACTCATCCAATTCCTTAAGCACTGACTGGCTTATTTACTGAGCACATATTTTGTGACGGCACCGGGAGCAAAAAATTTAGACCGTCTTGCTCCTGAGATGCTCGTGGTTGATGGGAGAATTTGTAACCAACCACACCCCAGAAGTAGATCGCACATTCACTTCGTTCGTTTTTTCTCTCCCTTTTCCCTCTGTCGGTACCACCCATACCACATCTATGGTATCACAGGAAATCTCCAGGAAAGAGCAATGTGCTCTGCAGCAGTGTTCACATGCCCGTGGTTACTGGCTGCCCTCTGTGAGAGCCAGAGCTGACATCGGTTGGTGGAAGGCACACTCCTATCCTAGCAATCGCTCATCTTACCAGCTGTTTCCTGTGATTCCCTCAAATTTAGACAGAATTTTGATGAGTCTAAACATTGGGAGAATCCAAAAGGTGTTTAGGCATCTGTTGACTGAAACTTTCACAGATTTTTCCCACATAAATGAGACTTTTGGATCTTTTTCATTAAGTCCAAATATGAATTGCCACTTCGAGTAAAACATGTTGGCGTGTATGTTCTGCACGTGGTGACTGGAGGCCTTCAGTGTCTCCAAGGTGAAGAGCAGTGGATTAGAATAAGCATCCCTCTATTTAATCTCCTCTGGCTCTTCAATTCTAGGACGTTGTCCTGTTAGGTCATGGTGGGATGGATGGCACAAGTCTCATTTTTCTGGATTAAAAATCCTACTTTCATTGCCTTTAGCAAATGATGGTCCTTAGTCTAAATTCTGAGGCCTTTTTTTTTTTTTTTCCTCGGTGCTGGGGATTGAACCCAGGACCTTGTGCTTGCGAGGTGAGCACTCTACCAACTGAGCTATCTCCCCAGCCCACTCACTGAGGCCTTTGAGTCACCAGCTGTGCCTTGCCATCTGGAGCCAAGTCTGTGGGCGTAAGTGGCCACCGTGGGAAGGAGGCTTAGACCAGTCAGGTGGCTCCTGTTAAGTCCTGGTGATCCACCGGGCTCCTGGCCTCTCCTGGGAAACCAAACCAGAGCAATTAGAAGGAAGAGAGGCAGCTGGAACTCTCAACCCGGTGAGAAACTTAAGGGGAAGGTGGCCCCAGTCACGAGTGTGGGGCGGTTGTGGGTGGTGACGAGCAGAGAGCTCCGATTCTGCTCACGTCTCCCCCATGTTGCTTTGGGGATAGTCATCACCTGCTCTTTCCTTGTTGGAATGTGGAGCAACAACTCAGCCCTCATTGATAGCTAGGTAGCATCGGAGCAGCAAACAAAAACTAGAATAAAAACCCCTGTTTGTGTGAGGTAATGAGGGACTTCCAGTTACGTCTGGACAATCCTGTCCCTTCGCCTCCAAACCCCAGGGCCGGCAGCGTTTCGGTAGCTCATCCCCAGGGTGCAACCTAGGATTTAAAGGTGTGGGATTTGGCTGCCAGAGAGATGGAAGGCAGGTTCTGGAGTCTGGTTCACCCCCCAGGTCTCACCTTTGGCTCATCAGGACTGAAATGAAAGGAGCTTGATATTCTTCCCCAGGTCCTGTGGCTAGGTGGAGCAGCTCCGATCTCCAAGGAAATGGCTCACAGGCTCAACTAGACACTCGAGTGCCATTCCGTGAAAGACCACCAACTCTGAACAGCAAACTCTCCGAAAAAGAAATGACTAGGAAAATGGTGGAACAGGTCAATCGAGGACTTAAATAGGGGATGAATCAATAAATCAGAAGTGGCGTGGGCGGGGTTAGAGCGTGGTGGTGGTAGTTTCCCAGGGTTCAGTTTCCAGCACGGTGCCTGCTTCCCACCAAAAAAAACGTTTGCAGGATGGGCAAGAGCCCAAAAGTGAAAGCTAAAAATAGAAAAAAAAGGTAGAAATGAGAACAGGACACATAAAGTAGTAAATAGAACAGAATGAGGCTAGCGAGGTACGAGATCAGATGAAGGGAGCAGACAGGTAAAGCAAACATAAAAGAAAACAAGGACATGAAGGTGGCCCTAATGTCTGAGAGACAAAAGGGAAAGGTGGGGTCTGTGGCTATACGAGATGGCTAGGTTTTGTGTGCCATGACAACCCATAGAGGTGCTGATGGGCTTGCACTGAATTTAGAAAAATTGAAACCAATATTTTTTTTCAAAATTTTAAATTTCTTAATTTTTACTTTTTACAGACTGCATTTTTGATTCACTTTACACAAATGGGGTGTAACTTCATGTCTATGGTACACAATGTAGATTCACACCATTCATGTAATTGTACATATACATAGGGTAATACTGTCTCTTTCTACTATCTTTCCTTTTCCCACCCCCATCTAACACCATCCAAAGTTCCTTCATTCTTCTCTTTTCTCCACCTCCTGCCCCTGCTACCCACCCTCGTTATGTATCAGCACCTATTTATCAGAAAACATTCAGCCTTTTGGTTTTTTTGGGCTTGGCCTATTTCACTTAGCATGATATTCTTCAACAATTTTCCCAGCAAATGCCATAATTTTATTCTTTATGGCTAAGTAATACTCCATTTTGTATATATACCACAGTTTTTTTATCCATTCATCTGTTGCAAGGGCATCTCGGTTGGTTTTCACAGTCTGGCTATTGTGGATTGAGCAGCTATGAAACATTGATGTGGCTGCATTACTGTAGTATGCTGCTTTTAAGTCCTTTGGGTATAGTGGGATAGCTGGGTCAAATGGTGGGTCCATTCCAAGTTTTTTGAGGACTCTCTACACTGCTTTCCAGAGTGGCTGCACCAATTTGCAACTCTACCAGCAATGTATGAGTGAAACCAATATTATGAAATGAAACTTAAGCCTCTCTTGGAGAGAATGCTAAAATCTTTTTTGTAGTAGTTTTCTTTATCCTTCCATCCAGGTGGGTATGTGATATTTGACATTGGGAGGACAGTATGCCTGATGCTTTTCTCCACCCAGATCAGATGTGTCTTTCAAAATTACTGACCTATAGAAAATGATATTAAGTGGCATTCTTAAAATCAGTGAACCATGTGTAACTTCTGAATTTGGAGAACATGTACCCAGGATCTAGCAAACCACTGTCGTGGTTTCCCGAGTGATTAGAGATCGGGTGGGAGAAACCCTGGGTTTTCCACTGAAGTCAGGTCACCCTCGGTGGTGGTGGTGGTGGGTTTTTTTTTTTTTTTTTAAAGTAAAAGGGGCGATTTTTTTTTTTTTTTTTCCCCATGAAGATGTGGTGGCTAGACAGGTTTGCTGGCAACCCTAGACAACTTTTGTTTAAAATCTTAAACTGCCTGTTGGAATTTTTTTGGGGGGGGGGGGGGTCTGTATTTCACAGGACTTTCAATTTTGGTTTATAGCTGTCATACTGCCCAAGGTTAGCTCCGAGGTCACTCATCCCTCCCTACTGCCTGTGTGGAAGGAGGCAGCAAAGCCTGAGAAGCCATCTAGAAATAAAAGTCCCCTCCACCCCCCGCCCAAAAAAATCCACTTAAGAGTCCCCCTCCCCCCCTCCCCTCAGGGTGAGCTGCCATCAGTGTGCCGCCAGAGGGCAAACCAAAGGTTTGACCAAGCAGGCCAGTTGGCAGCTGAAGTACAAGCACACCTCAGGACAGTTCAGGGACCCTAGGTGTCTTAGGAATCTAGGATTTTCATAAAACAAAATGGTCTGCATTGGGGTCTTCCCTCAGATCTTCAGAAATTTGTGGCACAAGGTGCTTTTCTTTGTGGCTGCTGCTGACGGGCTGAATTATCTGGACGAGAGCAAGTGTGTGAGGAGACCCTGCGCTTGCCCATCACCCTTCCCGGGGTGGAAGGAAAGTCATGCTCACCTGTCTCCTGAGGCCCCTCAGCCTCTATATTAGGGCAGGTGTGAGCCCTGGGGCGTGTGGGGATAAACTGGAGGGTTGGTGAACTACCCCCAAATCAGAAGCAAGATTTTGTGTGCCCTTCCCTGGTGGGCTCGGATGTTCAACCACATTCCAATCCCCAAATGGTTATAAAACCACAACTGTGTCCCAATGGACTTAAAGGTAGAGGAACGGAAAGTCTTTTCACTTCATTGATTCTTGCACACAATGGAAGTGCTGCTGTCTCTGTCCAGGCTTTTCGGCCACCTATATTTGGGGGTCCTTGTCGAGGGCAACCTGGGGTGAGGGGTGGGGTGGCTTTAACCCTGAGGAACCCTCAAGTGAGCTTTTAATTGGAGACACTTGATTGTCATAGATGCCCAAGTTCTAGCTCTGCACTAGTCAGAGTAGCCTTGTGAACGTGAATTATTTTTACCTTTAGGGATAGATGCTGTGTTTCCTCGCCTAAGAGGGCGCGAGGGTGGCGGGATTCATTCAAATGAGGCAGTCTGCTCTATTAAAATAGAGTGGGTCTAGAATGCGCAAGCTGTTCTTTCTCTCCAAGGAGCTGGAAAAAAGGAGGGGAGCTTTTTTAGTTCTCAGTTGCCACTAGATGGCGGTGCACCAAAAGCTATTTCCTCCCAGGATGCTGCTGGCCAAGGACCGCACCTTAGTTTTGCCTGGAGTGTAAAAACTTTGTCTAAGTTTGGAGGAAGAGTTCTAGGATTGAGCTGGGCACCTCCCCTAACCAACCCCTCTCACACTCCACCTTACCTCCCAGAATGATTCAAACCAACGGTTTCATGTTTAGTGAGTCTTAAAGGATGCAGCCTTCCTGCCTCTGTGCCCCTGGGGTAATTCTGGGGTTTCATTTGCAGAGCATCTTGCAAGGTGAGGGTAATGGCATCCTTGGTGTGTCATGAGCGTTTTACAGTGAAGGTAAGGGCCATTTTACCCTAACATCTTCACAAAATTCTCCTGTGCCCCTAAGGTTCTATTGCATCGAAATCTCTAGAGAGAAGGTAGTGCAGAGTTCACAAGCAGGTGTAGAAACATTTTATTAGTGAAATTGGTAAGAAGTCAAGAACATTATGACCATTTATTTTTCCCTCTATTAAATACTTTGTTTTCTTCAATACCTTCCCCATTGCAGGCAAAGAAAATGGGGTATTTTGTATCACTAGGTAGCTTTTTTTGAAGACATGTGAATACAGTTGTCCATTTATTTTAATTTTTTTTTTTTTGTGTGTGTGGGTTGGGGGTACAGGTGATTGAACCCAGGGGTGCTTTATCACTGAGCTATATTCCCAGTCTTTTTTTTTTTTTTTTTTTTTTTTTTTTTTTTTTTTTTTTGGGACCGGATCTCACAAAGATGTTGAGGTTCTCACTAAGTTGCTGAGGCTGGTCTCAAACTTGTGATCCTCCTGTTTCAGCCTCCTGAGTTGCTGGAACTATAGTAGTCCACTCAATGCACAGTTTGCTTTCCATGGTTTTGGTTACTTGCAGTCAACCATGAGATGGAAAATTTCAGAAATCATAACTTTTAAATAACTTATTACTGAATATTGTTTTCTGACATTTTTTCCTATGCGTAATTTATAAATTTTATCATTGGTGTAGGGAAAAAAACATACCATCTCTAGGGTCTGGTGCTACTTGAGGTTTTTGACATTCATTAGGTATCTTGGAATGTACTCCTCCTCCCAGATAAGGGGGACTCTTGTACTACAATGAGGCCAGTCATTTCATTCGATTGAGTTTTTCTTTAATCAGTAGTACCAATTTTAATGGCTGTTGCTATTTCTGTAGGGCTGTAACTGTATTTTTATTGCACCCTTTCCAGTAGTTACACACAAGATGAGTCTCTTGTCTAAAGAGCGTCATTTAAAACCCATATATAATTCACATACTTAAATGGCTAATCTGAAAACTGTGCCTCTCCTCTTGCATAGGAATTTAAAATGTAATAGGATTGTTGAGTGGTCAGATCCTCTTCCTTCCTCATATATGCCTAAGGGAATGTCCTTCAGTTCTGAGCTGTTTGCTTCCGGGAGAGAATGAAAGGCCAGGTGAGAATCATTCCATTTGTATGTTCAGGGCTCTGCCATTCCTTTACAGACTTATTATAGTAGAGTTTTTGGTCAAAAGGAAAGTGATCTCAATTCCTATTGAATCTGTATGTTTCTATTTTGAGGTGCTTATTATAGCACCCAGGTAGTCAGATGGCTCTTTCCAGCTATCCTTTCCTTTTGAAACACATAATAGGCGCTCTTATGACTTGCATTTGCATCTACCAGACAATATATGCCATCCCATTTTGCAAATAACGTGGTGAATAGCAAGGGCCGTCCTTAACTACATATACTTGTGGGATCATGAGATGATCCTCAATTAACGTCTTCCTTGTCCCTAAAACCAATTACTGTTCAACCACAGCTATTCCAATGCATTTAATGAGGGGTCCTTTGATATGTATGATTTCTTCGATGTATAGTAGATTGTACAATCTACAGTTTAATAGATGGTTCCACATCATGACTTTCATTCTTTCCATTCAAATGCTTGCTTAAAATACTACACAGCTGTGGCCACACCTTATTTGTGTCATTAACTGTAATATCATGGTTTAAGGTATTCATCTGCGCCTAGCTCCCTTATCCCATGGGAGGGTCACTGTCAGGTAATGTGATTGGTGTGTGTTAGGGAGATGATGGCCTCATGAAATGTCAGTGTCATAAGTTATTTTTCTGGAAGAATTTATATAACAATTTTTAAAAAAAGTTTGATTATAATGAAACTCTGGGCTTAGGGTCTTATGAGAAGCGTTTTGAAAAAAACGCTTTAATAGTTATAGGTTTTATTCTAAATTTATTTCCTCTTGTATAACTTTGGTAAGTTGTATTTTTTTAATTAAATTTGTACATTTCATCTAGATTGCTTAATTTATTATGTAGTTATCACTTTACTATCTTTCATTCTTAATATTAGTAATTTTGTTTTTGCTTAGTGGAGTTGGTTTTAATCCATTCTGTTAATCTTATTCAAAATTACTTTGATCTTAATATTGTCTATTCTTTTTTATATTTATATTTGCTTTGGGTTTACTTTGTCTCTAGCTATTACATGCAATCTTAAATCATTGCTTTAATAACTTTCTTCTCTGAACATTGTGGCTATAATTTCCTGTGAGCCATTAAGCCCTGTTTTAGCTGAATCTCACAAATCTTAGTTTTACTTAAATTTCTAAACCATCGAGTCACTTCCTATTTTTTCACTTGTTAGAGAGGTATTTCTAGATATTTTTTTTCTAGATATCTTAGTGATTTCTAATTTCATTATGGACACAGACTATATGCCGTATGATTTCAAACTGGTTTGTCTTGACATATCATATGTATTCTGAAATTGATGGAATGTGCTAAAAATGTCACCTGGGTCAAGTGAATTAACAGTATTTTTTTTTTTAATTCAGTTTTTATACAAAGTCCCTTATGAAAATAACAGAATGAAAATAAACCCAAAAGGAAGGGCAGAGCAAAATTGAAAAAGAAGAGAAAGGAAAAGAAATTAAGAAGACTCATTGCTTCTGATTTCTCCTGGGTCTCCTCTCAGCCAACAGTATTTTTGAAAATATTCCTCCTTGCTGTTTTTCAAAAAAATTTTAATCTAGTTTCTATTGATAACAGGAGTTTTAAAAATATTTCCATATTCTTGCTTGTGTGGTGTATATTCTTCCATAAGTTTACTTTAGAACTATTTGTATCTTTACAATTTTATTTAAAATGTCTTTTAGGTAGAATTTAGGTTCTTCCTGTTCACCAGCTTGACAGTCTCCGCCTCTTTATAGTATTTAGTTCACTTACACTTAATGAAATTATTGCTGGGATTTGGATTTAGTTCTGTTTTGCTAATAATTTGCTTCTTAACTCTCTTGTTCCTCTGTCTTGGGTTAAATATTGAGTTCCATTTCAATTCATGTGCTGGCTGTTTTAGTGGTTGCTCCAGAGATTGAGATCTTTAGCATTTTACAGTTAACTTTGAGTTAACATTATACTTTCTCACCTCCAATGTATTTTACAGTCACCTACTTTGATTCCTACTTCTTACTTTATGGGTAGCACTCTGTGTGTATACACATAAATAACATATATCTTATGTAATTTTGGGTTGCTTTTCTCCCCCAGTATGTCCAAGACCTCATTACACTAACTTGTTGCCTCCTCTGTTTTTTAAAATTTTTTATTTTATTTTTGCAGACTTCATTTTGATTCACTGTACACAAATGGGTACCTTTTTTCATTTCTATGGTTGTGCACAATGTAGATTCACACCATTCATGTAATCATTCATGTACATAGGGTAATGTCTCTCATTCCACCATCTTTCATACCCCCTCCTCCCTCTCATTTCCCTCTATGTAATCTAAAGTTCCTCCATTCTCCTCTTACCCCCGCTCCACCTTCATTATGTATCATTGACCACTTGTCAGGGAAAACATTCCTGCTTTTGTTTTTTGGGATTGGTTTATTTCACTTAGCATGATATTCTCCAGTTTTATCCATTTACTTTGCAAATAGCATAATTTTATTCTTTATGGCTGAATGAGTTTCCATTGTGTGTATATACCACAGTTTCTTTATCCATTCATCTGTTGAAGGGCATCTTGGTTGGTTTCACAATCTAGCTCTTGTGAATTAAGCTGCTATAAACATTGATGTGGCTGTTACGGTAGTATGCTAGTTTTAAGTCCTTTGGGTACCCCAGACCATGACCACCATCTCTTTTGATGAGAAGGCAACAATAATTCCTAATGTTACTTTCCTAAATATAAAGGTGTTTTTGGTCTAGGTTGTTTATCTTGGGTTTTTAGTAGTTGACGGTGACATGCCTAATTGTAGTTTGCTTGTATTTGTCTTGCCTAGGACTCAATAAACTAACTTCGGTCTGTAAATTTGCATTTCTTACCACAATAGGAAAGCTTAGGTTATTTCTTCAAATATTTTGTGCCCCTTTCTCTATCCTACCTCTTTGTGAGACCCCAATTATTCCTATGTTAGATCTTTTGATATTTTCCTTTTTTTAAAAAATCATTTTGAATTGGACTTTTAAGCCTCCCCAGTGAAATTCTGAACCCTTCTGATAGTGAGAGTAGTGTTTTGGGAAGATTTGACTATGTCAGTATTTTGTGTAAGAATCTATAGAATGTATTTCACTACATTACATGTAAATTATGCCTTTAAAAAATGGCTTCCTCCTGCCAGTTAAAGACCAAGTGCCTTATCTTGGCACCATTTTCTACAATAGTTATGTCCTTTGCTTGTACATGCAAAAGTTTGTGATTGGCAAGTAGATTCTAAGAACTACATGGCTGGAGAGGATAGGGGAGCAATTTTCTAAGAGAGGTGACCACTTGTGACAAACCATTGATACGTACTCACTATTTCTTCCCTGCCAACTACATGACCCACCTGTGGCGCCCATGGTACTCTTATGCCTTGTGCTTGTGTCCTTTTAAATTGTCATGGGTTCATTTTATTCACCTCCCCCAGCACTAAACTTTTATCTGTGACCAGATTTTAAGCCTTAAAAACACCAACAAATCCTGGCACAGATAGGAAAGTGTATTTGGGGAGTTTTCTAATACTCACATCAAAGCTAAAGTTGGAGGCAAGATGCTCTGATGGTGACCATGATGGACAGCTTTGATTCTAGCACTGGATTGGGCTGCTTCTTCCCGAGTTAACAAGATGATTTGTCAGTGCCTATGTGGAGGCCACCGTTATATGTGGCAGGTACTCCATGGGTATATGACACAGCTATTACACTTGAATAGCTGTGACCTTTAATGTCTTCAGGCCACCAATGCTATTCGAATCACTATTCCTTTCCTGGTAGAAGAAAAACTAGTACAACAGCTCACCTTCACTTAATGGACTTGAGAAAGAAATTGGCTAATTAAGATGGGTAATTTTAGATTTAGAGAAACGGTTTGCTGATAGTATCAAGTGACTATAAGAGTCAGCATCACAGGATCAGTAGGAATGAAGAATGAAATTAACACAAGTTTACAAGGGGAAAACTCTGAATGAACCACAAACTCATCTCTTCAGAGTTGATTTCCACACATTGTCGATGATCTATTTAGAGATGTTATTACGGAAGCAACGGTTAGAATGTCCTCCTAGGCTTCTCTTGGCCACTGCTTTATGTGATAATGATTGTTAAGGGGCATTGCCCACGGCAATATGGGGAGGTGGTCTGCAAGTCTGTTTGGAAATAACAGGAAGTAAAAATAGTTCTGATAAATCGTGAAAATGGAAAGGAATGAAGGAGGGCTCCTGGTTATCATTGGAATGCATGCCTCATTCATGCCTTGTCTTCTGCAGGCGTCAGAGGTGAAGGCAAGTGCTTTGCTGGCATGGGAGGTGAGGGATCCTGCATCATATTTTGGCTCAGTCACACCTTTCCTGGGAGGTTCTTGAGGGAGCCCTACACTGGAGGAATTGCATAATGTGGGATAATGGCAGGCCACTTTAATTGAATCTGTAACATACACTCACCAACCCCCAATACAAAGTCTGAAAAGGTTGAACTGGACCATGAGGCATAAAAGGGTCTAACCTTAAATAAAACCTCTTTTCTGTGCCCCAAACCCAAAACTTGGGGGCCCTATTTTCTCTGCCCAGCCTCATGGCAACTAATTCTGAACAATGACATTGTGTTGCAGGAAGAGACCAAGAGCTGGTGGGATCTGGGCCTGGCATCTGTTGGGGAGGGTATGATGCATGTTCTAGAAATAACATTGAAAGTGATCAAGCTTGGGCAATTTTTAATTTTAATGACTATGGGGCACCCCATAGTGCTGACATTCTGAGAAGCTTTCAAGTGCTGTGAATGTGGTACCAGGAACATTACAGACATGCCCTACATCCCTCTGGCCTCCCCCTGATTCCAGGCACAGCTCAAGTGTGCAGTTTGCAGGTGCTGGCACTTCCTGTCTAGAGCCCGGTATCTGCACAGGAGCTGCTCTTGCCTCCCAGGGCTGTCTGGGAACCCTCTTTACATGGTTGCATGTGCAACTGGGATGTTGAGAATGGGTGCCAGCCAGTCAGTGGACAATAGGAGCCCATTGTTAATGCTTCTCACTTTGGTTAAGTGTACAATTCTGGAGTTCAGCTGACCTGTTTTCTAGGTCCAGGTAGGGCTGATCCCAGTGGCTCATGCTGGTGACCAACCTGATAATGATGTATCCTTGTTTTAGTCCACTTTTTCCACTGCTGTAACTAAAAGACTCGACAAGTACCATCGTAGAGGAGGAAAAGTTTATTTGGGACTCAGTTTCAGAGGTTTCTGTCCATAGACAGCTGGCTCCACTCCTTGGGGCTCCAGATGAGGCAGAACATCATGGAGGAAGAGTGTGGCAGAGGGAAGCAGTTCACATGATCAGGAAGCAGAAAGAGATCTCCATTTGCCAAATACAAATTTGTACCTCAAAGCCACATCCTCAATGCCCCACCTCCTCCAACCACACCCTACCTGCCTTCATTTATCACTCAGCCTTAACCCAATTGGTGAACCAATCGCCTGATGGGATTAACTCTCATAATCCAATTATTTCTTCTCTAAACCTTCTTGTACTGTCTCTCACATGAGTTTCTGAGGGACACCTCATGTCCAAACCATAACATTTGTGGTGGCTTTCCCTCCTGCCCAGATCACAACCCATTTCTCTCACTCTGATTCCTGGGGGGGACTTGTCAATTGTCTATAGGTAAGCACTGTTTTTTTTTTTTTTTTTTTTTTTTTTTTTTTTTTTTTTTTTTTTTAAACTCAAGGTAAGTTTCCATCTGAAACACCTTGAGAAGTGTCTATTTCTGGCTGGGAAAGTGACTGTTCTGTGCATTCTTTAAGTATTAATCAGATGGTGGCTCACCCTCTACCTTCCCAGCTAGCTCCTTGACCATGGCTCTTCCATACCTGCCAGAGGACTGCCTCCAGACATGTGCCACAATCCTTGAGAGAGTTATCATAGATGTATGTACTGATGATGAATATATACATCAAGCATGTATTCTAGGCCACCACAAATGGAGGGTACCAAACAGGCAAAGGGTGTGTGGAGTGAGGAGTGTGATTCTGTTCTGGGAGACATCTGAGTTTTTTTTTGTTTTATTTTGTTTTTCTATGTGAAATGACTTTTGTCTCTTGCTAGAGGCTGTTGAAAGTCAGGTTTTGAGTTGCAAGCACTAGCTCCCTTAAGCAGAACTTAAAAAAAAAAAAAAAGTGTAGGAAGGATGAGGACAGATCTGATGGCTACCCAGGTGGAGACAATATCCCAAATGAACCAGTGCCCTAAAAGAAGTGGCCACATGTCCAACTGTCATGCCAGACCCTGGGTTTTGTAGTCACTTAACCCACTGCAGCTGTCATTAGCCTCAGATTGGAGCTGCCAGGTCCCTGCTGGCATTCCCATGGTGCTTTAGCTACTCCCACAAACACTGCTGCCTCTGGCAGAGCCACAGACTGCTCCCCCTGCCCCCCGCCTACAGTGGACTATCGCTCCACAAATACAAAATGGGCATCAGCATGGGCAGCAAACAGACCTATTTGGCCACATTCAGAAATGTCATTTAGTGTTACTATGTGGATCCCGATTAGGTTCTGCAAGACTCCAGATGTCCTGTCCCCTCATTTAATCAAAAGTTCTTTTTTGGGAGGCTGGGGTTGTGGCTCAGTGGTGGAGTGCTCTCCTAGCATGTGAGGCTCTGGGTTTGATCCTCAGCACACATAAAGAAAAAAAGGTATTGTGTCCACTTAAGAAATACACATATATATTTTAAAAAGTTATTTTTATCTGTTCTAATAATGGCATTCTTATAGTTTTGTTTTAAAAATAAGTTTAGAAACCATTGCCTTATGGACATAAGCATCTTCAAGTGTTGAAAGACCATGGAATTATCTACAGGAAGCTCCCATCTCTACAGGAGTATAGTCCAATCATGGCAGGAAGAGGTCCCCTGGTATATTATCAAAAGTAAGATCTGGGGTAGCCCATGACCTCTGTTGACAGCATGGCTAAGTTTTGATGCTAACCTAGTGCCACCTCCCTTGTCCCCATGGTAGCTCTAAACAAATGGTTACAAATACCACAGAAAAGGACTGAAGTTAAGAGACTAGCTATTTTAGAGACTCAAACTTGCAAAATTTTATGACCCTAGGCTTAATCTAGTGATGTGGAGACTTTCCATTTGTCCTTGAGGGTCAGGTAAACAAAGGTTTTTGCATCTCTTGGAATGATTCTAAAGGAGTGGGTCATGGCTCCGACCAGGCCAAGGTGCACCTGTGTGGGTTGGAGTCTACGGGGGAATGGGTGGAGTTGTGGATGCGAATGGTCCAAGAATTCACCTCCCTGAGGGACTGTGGAGCTGTATCTATTGTCTAGAAATGTCTTCACCAGCAGCGGTGTCCCACTACAACTGTTGGGCCCTAACTACTGTCCACAGGGTCACCAAGCCTCTAATGACCTACTCTCATTTCAGAAGCTCTTCTGGTCCTACCCACAGATGCTCAGACCAGTCCATGGAGCCAGAAGCGCCATCTCCACACCGTTCCCAGTCCTTATTTTGGTCTGCTTTCTCTGTTGACCAAAATATCTTCCTTTCCTTTCAGTTAAGCAATAGCCCCTATATATGTATTCATAGGTGCAAAGACCAAAGAGACAGAGGGGGTCCTTCTCTTTGACCTTTTTGTTGACACTTGACAGAGGTCACTAATCACAAGGTGACTTTCTGATACCACAAACTTGGATCAGTGCTCCTCAGCCTTCCAATTTCCAGAGAAGAGGGTACAAAATCATACTTTAGTCCTTTGTGAAAGATGCCCTTTCACAAGCTTAAAATGGAGGTGCTATGAATTCTTGACAGGAAGCCCTGTGCTAATTTAGAGTTCTTTTAGGCTCAGGATTCAAAGTGAACTTATTTAGGTCTGAAAACTTTTAAAAACAGAGAACAGTGATGGAGCCACCTGCAAGCCATGGTTTAGTAGAAGTCCCTCTGGTCATTCAGTAAGCACCCTCCTATGGGATTTCTCTCAGGACAGAAGGTTGTGTTGGGGGCAAGGACTTTAGGTGCTGGAAGAAATGCCGTGGAATCTCTATCCAGAGAGCTGGGTTGCAGGCTTTTCCACTTGAGCTTCTCTCCTATCTCCTATCTTCTGGGTTGTACCCACTAGCTTCCTAGACCATAAGGGCCAATGTTAGGCATGTGGGGGTGAAGTGCTGGGTTAACCCAACTCAGTGGTCCAGCATATAATGACTTCTGGCTTGTCATCAGAGTGAGCATAGAACTGATTAATGGCTACTTTGAAAATCAACATTATACTCAGTTCCCAAATGACAAGGGGGCAGATGCTAAGGCTCTAGGCACTAAAAAAACAGCAAATGTTCCCCTTCTGTGTTTAAAAAAAAAAAAAAAAAGAAAAAAGAAAAAAAAAAGAGTAGGAGGATGAGAAGTGACTTGCAAAGATTTGCTGCTCTTGAAAATTTGGTCTTTACCTTAAATCACCCGACTTGATTCCTGTGCTGCCTGGCCTGGGGGGCTTTGTCTTGAAGCTGCCCAGACACCTAGGAAATACTTAGCTTCTTGACTGCTGTGAGCCACGGTGGCAAATGTTCTCCTACTGATGTATAGTTTCTGTACAGGATGTGTTCTGTCACGCCCACAAGTGCCTAGTATAGGGTGTGGCTCAGCATCTGTCCCTAGCTGTCCACCTGACTCTTTCCTGAATGGGTTCCTCCAGCAGAGGGCTGGCAACATACTTGGCAGAAATAGGGCAGTGTTTCTGTACTTTGCTGTTGGCCAATCATCTGCTTAATTTGCTAGGTTCGGCATCTCCTTCAGCTGTTGCTGTGGGGGTGAATTGGTTATCTGTTGCTTTTACAAATTACCCAAAATGCAACAGTTTTATAACTCCACTTTTTGTCTTAGTTTCTAAGGGTTGGGAATCTGGGAGTGGCTTATCTAAGGGCTGTGATTCAGAGTCCCCCTCTGAGGTTGCATTCAAGCTGTCGCCTAGACTTATTTCAACCTTCTATGGAGAATGAAGACTGTTTCCATGATCACCCATGTGGTCATTGGCAAACCTCCATTATGTGCAGGCCATTGGTCTGAAGGTCTCTGCTACGCACTGATGGTCTGGAGTTTTTTCTTCTTCACTGCTTGGGCCTCTGCTAAAGCTGTTCACATGGAGACTGGCTTCTGAGTGAGCTATCAAACAGGAGCTGCGGTGATTTTTTTTTGTTGTTGTTTCTCTGTTTTTTAAAAAATAATCTAATCATAGAAGTAACATCACATCTACCACATTTTTGGTCACACACAGACCAATACTGTTACACTGTGAAGTGTCTACACCAAGGCATGAATACCAGGAGGTGGGGGGGGGGGGGGGAAATCACTGGGGGTTGTCTTAGGGACTGCCTATCACAGTGACCATTCAAGAGGAGTTAGGCTCAGATCTGCACCTTCAGCACCTCTAGAGAAGCCAGCTTCAACCTCAGTCCACCCAGGTTCATGAAAAATGGCTTCTATTTTGAGCCACATTCTGCTGGGTTTTAGGAAATTTCAACTTCACTTGCTTGGAGGAACTAAGGATTGGCAAGGATCTCCCTGGCTTTGAAGAACATGTCTACCCATTTTCCTACTATGTCATCCTGGGGCCTCTGTTTTCAGGCTGCAGCTGGGAACTACCTGGGCAGGCATATAAAATCTCATGTGCTTGGATGCACCATGGCAGGTGGGTCCATTTTGGAGTCAGGCTACTTCCTGGGAGGATATAAGGATCAGGTTGCTCCTGCCATAGGGTCTTCAGACTTTTATGATTGTCTTTATTTCCATAGCTCAGAGAAAGTTCTAAGACAATTTCAAATACTACTTTTGACCTCCTCATCTTCACCTTCAGCACCTCTCTAGAGAAGCCAGATTCAACCTTAGTCCATAAACCCAGATGTATGAAAAATCAACTTTTATTTTGAGCCTCCATTCTACTGGCTTTTAGAAAACTTGAACTTCATTTTTGGGAGCTAAGGTATTGGGAGGGGCCCCCAATTTCTTTTTTTGTACTAGGGATTGAACCCAGGGGTGCTTAACCACTGAGCCACATCCCCAGCAGGTTTTTTATATTTTATTTAGAGACAGGGTCTCGCTGAGTTGCTTAGGGACCTCACTACATTGCTGAGACTGGCTTTGAACTCGAGTCCTCCTGCCTCAGCCTCCTGAGCCACTGGGATTACAGATGTGTGCCACCATGCCCGGCTAAGGACCCTAATTTTTTTAGCAGAATACCTTTCTGAGGATTCTACCCTTATGCTTGGGAATTTAGAGTTTAGGCTCAAGTCCTGTGGAGTCCCAGGTTGCTTGTGATTTCAACCTTAGCGTAAGGCACACAGGGATGCCTGTATTCTTGAAAGGTGAGCATATATGAAGCAAAAAGACCGATGAAGTGTCCCGCCACACCCGCATGCTTTCTGTGCTCCAGATGACTGTACCCTACACTGCCTGTCATCTCCACTCCATGCCTTTGCTATGCTGTCCCCATGTCTGTCAGGTGAACACACACCTGCTTATAACTGAGTCACGTCCTTTAGGCATTATCTTAAGACCCATCTTTTCTGATACCTTTCCTGACCTCAAGCTTGGCAGACCACAATTCCTCAATTCTACTTTATAGAGCTTCCTTGTTCTCACTGTCTGTAATATGCTCACTGTCAACTTGGAGGTCACAGATTGCTGGCCTGTTTACTGAATTTGCCTAAAGATAGAATTCAATCCATGTCATTTTTTTTCATCTGCATTAGGTGTCAAAAAAATGGTGATTTCACATAATTGCACTTGTGATTTGAACTGAGTAAACTATATCTGGTCATCACAGACCCACATCCCCATGGAACAGGAATTGGCTGGTGTTGAGCAGTAACTGCCCTCTTCAGTGGGTCCTGCTTGTGCCAGATGCCTGCCTCTGCCTGCGTTGCCCTTTGTCACCTGCTAGACCTGTGTGACTCCTATTCTAGTTTCCTGTGTACCTGACTTGCCTCTCAAAGCCCAATTGTCCTGGATGCTCTTCTTTTTGATGTAATGATTGCTTAGCACATTGGGCTGAAATGGACACAAAGAAAATGAAAACTGTCACCTACATATGAAAAGTCATAGTAAATAGTCCATGTCAGCAAATTCCATCTAGAATCCAAGGGATGAGTAAGCAAATTCTGTGTAGTAGACAACCTCCAATTTATAATTGGTTTATAGCGAATCATCCCAAGCAATAATTTTCCTTGTTTATATGTGCATATTGTAACTTGTTTGCATTAGGTGAAAAGCGTCTGTTTAGAAGTTCGGTGTACTTTCCAAAATGGGTCTGATGAGGGAAGCAAGGGCAAAGGCACTGGGGCAAGAGTGTAGGAGGGGGAAAGGAGCAGAAGATGAGGCCGGAGTGTTCATAGGAGTGTTGATTGTGCAGGTGACAGGAAGTGGTTAGAGTCTGAATTTGCCAGGGGATTGGGCATTTGCACAGGCCCTGTATGAATGCGTCTCCCCCATCCATTCTTCACTATGGATTTGTATAGGGGTTCCTGAAGTTCTTTTGAAAATATTTCCAGGGGAACTACATGCTTCCCTGTAACCCTGTCAGCAGAACCCAGGCCTTGACACCCACAGTGCAGAATTGCGATGACTTTTGTACCCACCACCCGGAGGGAGATGCGAGAGTTCTGGGAATTATACAGCGGAGGGGTCTCTTTCCCCGTCTCTCTGGTTACTTGGAGCAACCTGGCAATGGTATAGTAACCCATTTTCTTGATTCGCAGCTCTCAATTTCCTCCTGCCCTGTTCTTTCTGTGCCTTCTGGCTTCTGTTCGTGGCATCCTCTGTCTAGAATGGCACCAGCGTGAGCCGGTTTGACTTCGGAGCCTGTTTTGCAAACCAAAATGAAGAGCCTGCTTTGACATGGCTGAAAGGAACACCCGCGAGCCAGCGAGCGAGCTTCAACAGCCGCAGTTGCTTCATTCAATCCTGGGATACAACACATGCTCCAAATAGAGCCTCACATGCCTCGCATTGCAGGCCTTTGCTCCCAGCCACCCAGCAAGCGGCCATTTAATCTCAATTGCTCCCCACCGCGTGGGCCAATTAGAGAGGAAGCCAGCAGGGCAAGGATCACTGGCGAATCTTTTGAGGGAAGGAGACCCCAGGGCTGCCTCGCCAAAGGCTCTCCCCCTCCATTCACACGCTGTGCAAGAATGCAAACCGTGGGGCTGCCAGTTGGATGGAGGGCTGCCCCAGAAACGGGAGCTGAGATTCAGTCCAGATGGCAGCGAGAGTGGCAGCGCCACAGAATAGTATCCCCAGGGCTCGAAACTTCCAAAATGAGATTTATAGTTCTGGCCCGCCCCCTTTCGGGAGGGAACACCTGCTCCAGCAGCTTCAGAACGGCCTCTTATTGTCGACTTCTGTGCCGGGATCAGATTTTTTTGCAGCTAACTAGTGCCTGGTGTGAAATAAAAGCTATTTTGAGGTGGGAGGAGTTCTCAACCTTTCCTCTTTGAATTTTGGGTCTTGATTAATTTCACTTGAATCCTTTCTTTCCAGGTTCCTTCCTTCCACAATTCCTCCTCCTCTAGCTTCCTTTCTTCTAAATTTTCAGAATGGGCTTTGGAGACCAAACCAGAGCTTAACTATGGTTTCCAGTCCCTCCTGCCCAGCTGAATCATCCAGGGCACATAAGGAGTGACACCTGGACTACTATCAGGGCCACTTAAGTGAATTTCTAGGGCCGCACCGTGGCCTAGGAAAGTGTTTCCCAGCAGATTCTAATGTGCGGCCAGGTTCAGAACCACTAGCCACAGAAAGGATGCTAAGAGTTGGACTATTCTGACCAAGGGAGGTCAGCTTGATGCCTACCTGCATGTCCCTAGAAGCAGGATTTGGTCCCAGAGATGAACAGTGAGGCATTAAATTATTTTTTCTCAGATTTTCTATTATACAAATGATTTAAGTCCATCAAAGATGAGTTTGCCAGAAAAATCTGTAGCCACTCAGAGTTGGTTAATACTTTGTATGCTTAATGTGTATTTTTCATTTTAATGTACGTGGACAACTTAACTAAACATGGGATCAACTACACATTACCTAGTAACACTTTTACTATCGCAAATCCCTTTTCATGTGAGTATATGATATGGCATAATTGTAATCAATGATTTTGTTGAATCAGTCTATCAGTAGATTTGGGGCTACCGTTAGGATAAACACCACGATGTCCACTCTTGTAGCCCAATCTTTGCCCACATCCATGGTGTTGGTCTGATCTTTTGTCTGTAGTCATTCATGGTCTTTTTGTCTCATGGCTTTAATATTCCAAATGCAAATACTCTAAAATTTGTGCACATTTCAAATTGCTTTTGTTCAAAAGGAACTGTTACGGTGTCCCTCTGACTGCCCCAACCTCCTTTTCTATCTATGTTCCTCCCCTACGTTTGCTTTTTTCTTTCAAGTCAGCCATACATCACCCTTCTACTTCCTTTCTCCCAGAACAGAGCCTCTCCCCATTAAATATGCACTATTTGTCAATTCACTCTCCACGTTGTCCTAAATCTATCTACATCTTTGCATTTTCCCGTCTCCTAGTCAAGTCCTCATCTCTTATTTACTAAATTTTTCACCTAACATCTATCTCTTCTCCACAGTACAGCCACGTTACATCTTTAGCCCTAAGTCAGTTAAGGCATTTCTGACCTGTGAAGAGTCCCATGGCTTCCTTGGGCCTTCTAGAATAAAATTCAGGACATCTTATGATCCACAGACCCCGCTTACCTTGCTGATCTCTTCATTCTACATCCCCCTGATGACTGTCTCCAGACACACTTGTATCCTTCCTGCTCTTACACATGATAACTCCTTTTCCACCTTGGGACTGGATGCTGGCGGCACAGCATCCACCTGGTGTGAGAAGCTCCTGTTTCTTGGACCATGAGGAAGTTCTTTGATCGAGGGTCTTGTCTCTTCTCCCATGAAAGAGTGGCAGATTAATTTATTAGCTTGCATATAGAACATCTTATCAACCTTCACCATTATTGATACTGTCTACTTCCTCCTCCTAGGAGATCAAATGTGCTTGATTGCTTATCGAATGCATCGCTGGCAAACAGATCTGGTAACTCCTAATGTGCCAGCTTCCCCCTTCCCCACTGTACCCACTTTCAACTGAACATTAAACAGTACTGCATTAAGAAAGTTTAGCTTTAGTGAGATAAATGGGAGAAGCAGGAGTGATAATCTCTAAATTCTGTTAAAAGTCCTATTTGGCGTATGTGAAAAGTAGGTGGCTCCTGGAGACGTTGGCCGTCCATGGCTTTTCACCAAACTAGACAGTGAAAACTACTTGGGAAGTCCAACAGACTGAAAAAGCATTAGCTTGCTTTCCTATATGAATTCTGAAAGAAAGCCAGGCACAATTCATTTTCCTGGGAGAAGTATGCATCTGCTGCTTTCCCCCAAGGTTGCCCGAATTCTCCAGTATCTGCTCACAACCTGTGAGAAGAGACTTGGATTTGAGTACCATTAAAAGTAAGTTTTTCATATTGATATTCTGATGATCTTCATCAAAAATATGAAGAACTTCTAATAGTGCACACATTGAGCAAAAGATGGTGAATTTACTTGACTAAAATGCAAGGTTTGATCAGTCCAAATTTGGGGAGAACAACATGGGTCAAGATTATGCAGAAATTATCACTCATGGTGCTATTTAAGTTACTTGGAATTTAAATGAACTTTTCCCTCCTCAAAGATGACACATGCTGGATAGTGACTTACCTTGTGGGTCTAGATTGACTCTAAATGCTGCCCAGCTGCTCTTGTGTATGGATCCCTCATCTTTTGATTTGGTAGTACTCCCCTCCTTCCTGAGAATGGACAAAGGGGGAAAACTGGTGAGGCTGATCTCTACTGTGGGTGGACAGTGTGACCGAATCCAGAGATTCAGGTTTATCGTCTAGCATGAGATAATGAAGGGACAAAGGAGAAATTGTGACAGATGGGAATGGAGCACACAAATAGACAGCAATGCTGGGAAAGGATATAATGTCACTGTTTTCTCAAGACTGCATCTTGGAGCAAGTAGGATACTCAGATATGTAGTGCCATGGAAAATGCTGGGAGAAACTCCTGGATTCACTTTCTCTTTATGAAGAGATTTGGGCTGAAGTGTCAGAATAAAAGATATACTTTCCAATTCTATAAGGTTGATTTAGGGAAAACAATAACAACAAAAAGACCCACTACCCATCAGTACCTCTTGGAACAATGTGAATAGTACAGTGGATTATCATTTGAGTATTTTTTGATTGTAATATTGGTACCTCTCTGAAGCCCTTTCCTATGAACTCGTAAGGACACACTGTCCGACTGTGACACCTGGCCAGTGAGGATTACATAAGGTGCCTATTCTGCATATGCATGTCTAAATTGGTTATTAAGTAATGAGGGGCTATGTGGCTAGCTGGCATAAAAGCCATAGGGGGCTAAGAGTTGATGGCTTACCTGAGCTGAAGTCATCTGGACTCAGTCTCTTGTGAGCACATGTTTTCCAAATTCAGGATGTCTAGGCCTCTAGAAGCTGTGTCCGGGAGTCGCAGGATCTCTGCTTTACCCGTGTGGTGGTGCACTGGGGTATTTCATGTTCTCTGTCTAAATTAGCAAAAACTTGGTCCTGGGTGAAGTCTATTGTGTTTCATGAGTTTTTCTACCTGAACTCTGTGGCTTGTAAAGCAGTGGTTATCGTCATTATCTTAACATTATTATTCTTAGTCATAGTGTTTAATTCATAGCCGTGATGAACCACTGATGGAAAGTAGGATGTTCAAGAAATATTGTTGTTGAAATGTATGTAAGAAATGGCAATTTCTCAAGTTAGCTTCAAGACACTTTTGAATTTGGAAGTTGCTTTTATCTGATCAAGATCTTTATACAGCAGTTCAACATTTCTCTCTAAAGCAACCAGTGCTAAAGAGAAAATATGGTGAAAATTACTCCAAATTGGCTTTCTTTTTATTGGAAATAAATACTATCCACATCTGTAATATGTTGTCTGTAGAGAAATGTCTGCAAATAGCATCCCAAGACTTTCTCTAATCTTGTCACTTAACAAAAATCATCATGGTTGGGATAAATATGTATTTTGTCTTTGTTCCCCAAAATATATACTTGGTCTTGTGTTCCTGGCACACAGTTGCTAAAATCTGGTGGCATGCCCTAAGTGATAAAAGTGTCTCTGGTATGCTAATGAGTTGACACTTGCCTAGTGGCTTTTAGATAGCTTTAGGATGGGAGCTAGTAACCAGAAAGACCAACCACATAATTGGAGGGTTGGAACTCAGTCCCATGGCAGAACCTCCAGGTCCAGTGATTTAATCAGTCACGTCTATGTAAGGGGGTCTTCAGAAAACCCCTAAATGACAGGGTCTGGAGAGTTTCCAGGTTGGTGAATGAATCTACATGCCAAGAGGATGATGAACCCAACTCCACGAGGACAGAAGCTGCTGTGCTCAGGACATAATTGATTCTTCCTTTTGCGCATCGGTTCTTCTGCTGAGCTTTGTCATATTTTCATCATGGCAGTTAGTTATCTTTCTATTTTTACTATAGGACTCCCTTAAGTATTTCTTGTGGAGTTTGTCTGGTGATGATGAATTTCTTTCTGCTTATCTGTTAAAAGGATTTATTTCTACATCGTTTTCAAAGGATAATATTTCTGGGTAAAAACTGGTATTGACTGACAGCTTTTTAAAAGTATTTTGAATATATAATAACATTGTCTTCTGGTTTGTAAGATTTCTTCTGAGAAACCTGCTATAAGTCTCATGGGTATTCCCTGAGATGTGACCTATGCTTTTCTCATGTTTTGAAGATTCTCTTGCAGTTTTGACTATAATATGCCTTGGTAGAAGTCTATTTTGGTTCAATCTAGTTGGGGTCCTTTCAGTTTGTCTCTGGATGCCTGTCTTTCATTGAAGACTTGGGAAGTTTTCAACTATTTTGCAAAGTAGGTTTATTATGTGTCTTCCCTTTTTTTTTTTTTTTTTCCTCTCCCCACTTTCCTATAATGCAGCCCCAGGAACTAATAATGTAAATGGTATTCCATAAATCTTGAAGGCTTTCTCTTAAATTCTTCTTTCCCTCTTTTGTCTGAATCAATTAAAAAGACCTGTCCTTGATTTTTTTCTTCTACTTGTTCTAGTTTGTTCTAGCATATCTCTATTGTATTTTTTATTTTATTGATTAAAGTTTTTAGTTTCAAGATTTGATTGGTTCTTTTTAGTGATTTCTGTCTGATGCATTTAAAAATTTTTTTATTCTAATTAGTTGTACATGACAGTAGAATGCATTTATGCTTTTTGATAAATAATACATAAACAGAGTATAATTTCTCACTTTTCTGATTGTACATATTGTAGGATCATTGGTCATGCAGTCATATGTGTACATGAAGTAATAATGTCTGTTTCACTCTACTATCCTTCCTACCCCCAAACCCCTTCCCCTCCCTTCATTTCCCTCTACCTAAAGTAACTCTATTCTTCCCTGTATTCTTTTGTATCTTTTTCATTAAAATCATTATTTTGAGTTCTTCAAGCATTTCGTAGATTTACTTCAAATTGGAATCTATATCTGGAGAATTATTGTTCTCTCTTTGGAGGTATCATGTTTCTTTTCATGTTTCTTGTGTCTCTGTGTTGATGTCTGCACTTCTGGTGTAATGTTTTCCTTCCAATTTTATGAAGTAGCTATTATAGGAAATTCTTTCATTTGGATGAAATTTCCATTGGATAAGTGCTTCGTACTTGGTTTTAGGGGAGCTCACAAGTGTAGTTTGTGATTTCGTTTGTCAGTACTAAGAGTGCCTCAATACTCTAGACTGCAGCAGTTCATGAAGGACATAGGAGTCTAAGGATGTGTCCTCAGGATCCATGGAATGGGCCACTGATGGTATTTTATCTTCAAGTTGCCGTGGACACATTCTTGGTAGTGTGGGCTGTGGAGAGAACTATGCCTGATTCCCTCAGGGCAAACACGGGTGATGCCAATGGTTGCATTGGCAACTATGGTTCCTGAACCACAGATGTGAAGACTTCCCCCAGGTCCTGTACAATGAGCACAGGCAATTCCAGGGTCTGTGGCATCAGTTACCGTGAGCTTGATGTTGTGGAACACAAAGGGGACATTCTGTAGATCCCATGGGGCAATTGTGGTTGGTGCTGTGGCTTGTAGCACTCTGTTGCATTTCCACTGTAGGACCCAGAAGATATCTTCTCCAGGTCCTAAAGGACAAGCACAAGCTATACCAGGGCATTTGGAACCAGCATCTATGGTCTAAAGTCCATGGACTGTGGAGAACTTTCCTAGGCCCTCTGGGGCATAGGAAGGGAACATGTTCACTTGCAGCACTGGTATTCACGCTTCCGGAGGTGGAGGATGTGGGGGAGACATTCCCTAGATCCCACTAATTAAGCACAGTTGGTGATAGGGCTTGTGGCTTTAGTATCTATGGTCCCAGCAGCTGCAGGTCCAGATCATGGGCTGGGAAGGAGACCTTACCTAGTCTCAGCTGGATAAGTGCAGGTGAAACTGGGTCTTAGGGCTGCAGGAGCTCTTGGAAGTGGTTAGGACCTTTCCCAGCTGTCTGTGGATAGGTAATGGACAGATGCAGATGAAGCTGGGATTTTTGCACCATTAGCTGCAGTCCCAAGGTTGTGGGTTGGTGAGGAGACCTTCCCAAGTTCCTACTAAGGGAGTGCAAGTGAGGGTGGGGATTGAGGCCACTGGTGGTCACATTCCTGGACCTGTGGGTGGTGGCTCCTGATGGATAGGCGTGAATGAAGACCTGACTTTGTGCCAGTAGCCACGCTGCCAGCATCGTGGACTGAGAAAGAGACCTCACAAGTTCCTGTGCAGCAAGTACATGTGGGACTTGGGCTTGTGGCTATAGTAGCCACTGGTCCTCAAGCTGCAGGACACTGAGGGGGGTGTTTTCTGTGAGGTGCCAGAGGCCTGGTTACCAGCCCCTAAGTCAAGATGGCATCTGGCTCTCTGTTATTGTAACTTGAGTTTTGGGGGTTGGGAGAGGCTCATCTTTGGAGCAGAGCACTCACTCTTGAATCGGGCAGCTCCTCAAACTGGCTTTAAAGCTGGTAAGGAACATGGAATTCTGCAGTTAGACTTCTGGTCTTGCTATGATTTGGGGTTGCTGAAATTTTCTTGCTTACCTCTTCCTGGCAATTTGGGACTCTATCTTCACCCCTTGAAGCTGCAGTTTGCTTTTCTCTAGATCGATCAATTCTTTGCTGATTTCCAGAGTTCTCCCTCAATTACCGTCCTTGAAATAGTTTTTCTGTTGTTGCCCTGGTTCATCTCTGTGGCAGAGTTGCCTTTTCTGCCCCACAAGGTTAAACCTTGAAATAAAATGGGGAGTACAATTGCAATCAGGATTAATGTGAATGGTTTGTTACTGTGTTATTTACATGTATAACAGTTGAGGATTTAAAAGCTTAAAGCATCAAACATGATGATCTCAGTTTCTAAGGATTAGAAATCTGGGAGTGGCTTAGCTAGCAGATTCTGGTTTAGTCTTTCACAAGGTTGTAGCGAGTTGTGGGCTAGGACTGGAGTCATGACTGGGGCTAGAGGGCCTGCTTTGTGGTTTTTGGAAGATTTCAGTTCTTCACTGGCTATTAGCAGGAAGTTTTCATTTCTCAGTGTGGGCCTCTCTTACAAGTCTGCTCACGTCATGGAAGCTCACTGAGGAGAAAAGAAACCTGGAAGGAGAGGAATGAGATGGAATCCTTAGTCTTTTTCTAATCTTAACCCTAACTGGATTGGTTTTTCATTACAATAATGAAATATCTGAGGTAGACCAACTTTATAAAGAAAATAGGTTGATTTAGCTCCCAGCTTTGGAGGCTGACAATCCAAATAAGATTTTATAGTTTTCTGCAAAGGTTTCCTTCCCTGAACTGTCACATCATGAAAGATAGCAATGGTAGGAGCATATGTGGGAGGAAGAGGTCACATCTCAGTGGGAATCTAGAGAGAGACTAGCCTTTTGAGATCAGCTGTGTGGGGTCCCGTGATGCCTTTCCAGGGCACATCCCCAGACCTAAAGGCCTACGGACATCTCTGTAGCTCTACTTCCATACTGAGGAACAAGACTTCAGCATATGAACTTTTGGGGGGCAAATTTAACCTACATACAAACCATAATTGTGACATCTCATTAATTTTGCCATGTTCATTATAAACAAGTTAAATTCAGGTATGGGGAGGGGAATTAAGCTCCACCTCCTGATGGGTGGGGTCTCAGAATTTGTGGGTACATTTCAAATATGTGGATTTAAGGCATTGTCAGAAGTTTGACTCTTAATGAGTAAGATCGGGAGACACCACATGGTCTTAATTGAAGGAGGGACATTTAAATAAGTAGTTCAGATGTGGAATTTTTCAAATGTGTAGATTTAAGGCATATGACTCACAGAACATTAGAAGGTGATTAGTGCTTTGTCAGACCACCAGGGCCCAAGAGGAGAATCTAGGAAACAACAAAAGAAAAATTTGTATGAAAAAAAATTAAACATGGATGTGACAAAATACCATGAAGTTAATAGGGATAGCTTAAGAAAATGTTTGCAGTGCAGATGATAAAGAAAAGTCTCTATAACATATAAAGAGCTCATAAAAAGTGACAAAAGGCAATCCGCTAGACAAATATGCAAAGGGTATTGAATCAGGAATGTGTTTGCTAGTGACAGACACCAGTGGTGGCTTAAAGACTTGAGGGTTGGTTTACTTTTATAATAGGTGCAGAGGGAGGAGGTTGCTGGCATTGGGTCAGTGCTGAGGTATCTGCATTGATATGGCCTTTCCTCATAGTTACAGAAGTTGCAAGAACTCCACACGAAGCATGCACACTTAGCTTCCAGAAGTGCAAGAAAAGGGGGGGAAAAAGTTTTGTCTGAAGCAAACTTCAGGCAAAAAGTTTTCTTTCAGTCAAGAATTTCTATTTCCATCCTATTAAAAACAACAACAACAACAACAAAAAACCCAGCAAAACAAAAAGAAAACACAACACAAACCACTCCTAGAAATAAGCAAGATTACCTACTTTATCAGAGAAGATGCTTTTTGGTCTGAACAACAGAGAACGCAAAAAGAATTTAAAGAATGAAGAAATGTTTACCCAAGTCCTGAGGTAGGAAGATTCCAGTGTGAGTGACTCAGTGTCATCAGATAGCTAGAATATTTCTTTTGACTTTGCCTCCCCAAGAGTATTTGAATTTTGTTACTGGGCTATTACCTCGGTTTTATCATCACAAGATAATATCATCTTGTGATGATAAAACAAGTATCGCTTATTCTTACAATAGCGATTAAAGGCTACAAAAGGAGACTATTTTGTACCAAAAGTATTTCCAACAAGGGGTAGGGGGTGAGCATGGTGAAATGATTGACTTGGACCAAGAGTCTCATCTTGGCAGACCAGTATTTGAAATGGTTGTAGTTCTGACAGTTTGATCCTTTTGGTCCTAAGGGTAGCCCTGGGGAACCTGGTGTGCCTGGAGTCTCCCAGGGTAGTTATCCATTAGGAAAAATGAAAGCGTTCAGAAGATGACACCTTAGAAGCCTATTCTGTGTGGCCTTTGTATGAAAAAGACAGGAAGCAATGGCTACCAGTAGTTCACATGCACTCCTAGGACTAGAAAGAAATCAAAACATTGACTGACAGAAACCTGAATAATAACCTGCTTATATCATCCAGGAGAAGGGGGAAGCAATCAGATGTTTGTCACACCTATAAAAGAGCTAGAATCAGATTTCATTAAAAATTCTGATCAGTGTTTCTAGAACATGATGACAAACTACTGCTTCAAAGTGGTGAAGGAAAAGAACTCTAACCTGGGGCTTTATACCCAATAAAACTGTGATGAGATCATTAAGAAGTGGACATCAAGATGGAGGTTAGCAAATGGAAGTTTTATGGAGATTGACACAAGGAGGAAGGAAAGCGAGCAGGATTATGCAAAAGGAAAAGTTGAGATACAGTGAAACCCCTACCTAGCAAGGGCTTCTGTCACCAAGGGCAACTCTGAGGTGAATTGTCCCACACAGGAGGAAGGACTGGTGTTCGTACTCTCCTGTGGACCCGTCACTGAGGGCTCCAGGAAGCTCTCTCCAGTTGAGTTCAATTTCTGGGAAGACTGGGAGCTAAGAGATGTCTGCCAGCAGCACTTTTCACAAATAAGTAAATTACATGGTTGAGTGTCAATCAGTGTCTGGCCAAGAAATAAAATCCATTTAGAATTTTCAAATATAAGGAGTTTTATATAGGGAGTTAATATCAGTGTCGGAAGAATGGGACAGCTCAGTGGAATGTGAGCTACGTACCCAGAGTTAGAAATGACAGGAAACTGTTCCTATCTAAAGGGTCAGAGAGACAAAAGGAAGAGGCAGGTTTACCAGGGCCTGAAAGTTGAAGTCATTGGAGGGCCTCAGGGGGGCAGCCTGGAAGGCAGTGGACCACACAGGAAGGGGAGAGATGGAGCCATGGGGAGACTTAGATTCTGTGGGAGGTGCCACAGGAAGCTAAGAGAAGTCCCTGGCCTTGGCTTTTCCTTGTGACCACCTTTTAATCTCCTGCCCATGCCTCTCATTGGTGGAAACTCCCAGAAATCAAAGGGAAGGCAGGTTGGGAATTGTAGTTCCCTGTGATAGAGAGTAAGGCCAGGGAAGGATGCAGATCGATCTGAAAGCAAACCATCAATCAACAATAATAGAACTTAGCAAGTGGAAAGTACTATGGAAAAGAACAAAGTAAAGGGAACTGGAGATGGTAGGGGAGAGGGGGACAGGAAAGGCAGGGGACATCTTACAGAGAAGGTGACGATTGAGCAGAATTGGGTGAGGGAGTTGGCCAGCGATGGTCTGGGGGAAGAATGCAGTGTTTGAGAGAGAAGAGGGAGAACAAAGGCATGAGGTGTGAGATGCCACGCTCGCTGGAGGGACAGTGAGGGTGGTGGCTGCCGCACAGCCAAGGAGCTGCCAGTAGAAGTTATGGCCAGAGTGCTATGGGAACTAAGTGGAGCCCAGATGGGAAGCAGCTCAACTTTCACGTCACATGCTGTTAAAGGAGGGATATTCAAATAAGTGGTTTAAACGTAAACTTTTCAAATGTGTGGATTTTAAAGCACCCTCAGATTCTTTCTGAAAAAACTAATAAAGGCTGTGGTTAAGCAAGAAGAAAACTGAGTCCAAGAGGAAGTAGATCTGATGGCGAGTAAAATCTAAGAGGTGTTTAAGTGTCCAAGAAAAAGTTTTAAAGGACAAACTGGAATTAGAATTACCGTCTGGTTAGGTAGCTGGTGCCAGGGGGAGTAGAGAGGCATTCTGCTTCTTGACTTGGAAGATACACAAAAAGGCAGGTGGTCTAAACATTCAAAGAATAAAATGTAAAGGTTAAAAGTTTGAGTCAGCTGGGTGTGCTGGTGCACACCTGTAATTCCAGCTGCTTAGGAGGCTGAGACAGGAGGATTGCAAGTTTAAGGCCAGCCTCAGCAACGTAGTGAAGCCTAAGCAACTTAGAACTTGTCTGTAAGTAAAACATAAAGGGCTGGGGATGTGGCTCAGTGGTTAAGCACCTCTGGGTTCAATCCTCAGTGTAAAAAAAAAAAAAAATCACTAAAAGAACAAATACCAAATACAACAGAATATGTAGCTTTCTAATTAATTGAAGGGGAAAAATATGAATTAAGGAGATTTAATTCAACAAAAGACAGGAAAGAGGTGTTCAGGGATGATCGTACTGGTGTGAAAAACAGAGCTTGGAGTTTATATAGTAGAAATGTATTAAACAGAGTGACCATTTGACCCAGCAGTTCCACTACTGTATATCAACCTAAGAGAAAATGAAACCATAAATCCACACAAATTTGTACACCTGTCATCCCAGTGGCTTTGGGAGGCTGAGGCAGGAGGATCTTGAGTTCACAGCCAGCCTCAGCAATTTCAAGGTGCTAAGCAACTCAGTGAGACCCTGTCCCTAAATAAAACACAAAATAGGGTTGAGGATATGGCTCAGTGATCAAGTGCCCCTGAGTTCAATCCCCAGTAACCACACCCCCCCAAAAAAATAGTTGTACACAAATAACGTACAATGGAGCATTTTTTTTTTTACTTATAATAGCCAAAAGGTGGAAACAACCCATGTTTATTGATGAGCAGATGAACAAAAGGTGGTATATTCATATTGCCATGGTGTGTATCTATAACACTATGGTATATAACACTGGCATGTTATTTAGCATAGAAAGAAAGTTCTGATGCATATAATAGCCTCAACAGTCCTTGAAAACATGATCTTGAGTGAAAGAAGCCAGTTAGCATAGACCAAGAATTGTGGGATTCATCCTGTGACATGTCTAGAACAGGCGAATTTACAGATACAGAAATTTACAGATGCTTAGGAAGGATGGGCCAGTGAAGCAAAATGGGGGTGATAGATAAAGGCTGGGACTCTAGAGAGGAACCAACAGATCCGCCATAGAAATAGAATGATTTAATGTCTTTGGAAGCTGTCCTTGAGTGTGGTGGGCTCCCCTGCATTTTCCACAGTGCCTGGCTCAGTGTTGGGCGTTTTGCTAACTCATTGGTGAAACACTGATAGAGCGTGAGGAAGTGCTGGTCACCGATGAGGCCACAGAGAATCTGATGGACCCAGGCAGAGCCTCACCAAACACTGGATGGCTGGGGTCACTTGGGAAGTATTTATTGATGGAAAAGCCTGAGGTTTAATGGGTTCATTAAATCAGAAGGGCCTCCCATGCACAAGGTGTGGGGAGTGACTGAGCAGAGGGAGAACCAGGTTTCCATTTTAATTGCTTCATGCTGGTGAGATGGCATGGATTCCCTTATCTTCAAAAAGGTTGCGATATACTTCCTGTCTTTCATCTTGTGTTCCTTGACACATACAATTTCTCAGGGGGGGAAAAAAAAGTTCAAAAACAGGGCTACAATACATAGTTTGTGGAGGAGCAAAGCCAGTGAAGATTTTCTTCATTTGATTTTGGTCAAAGTTTGGGATATTTTGATTTGTACTTTGAATTGTGGGTTCAGATATCTGTAGTTTCAGTCTTTAAGTGTGAGTTTGTAAAGGTGACTCGATTGATCACTCTTGGGTTCTGAAGGCCATTTCAGCATCAAACACCTTTCACGTCATGTTGGCGTTCCTTCCAAAGGAGAAAATGTGTAACAGCACTTTTAAGATAGAAACAAGTCAATTGTTTTTCATTACTCCAAGCCTGGAGTTTATAACTTGCCCATAAAAATGAACCTAGTTGATCTGTTCGTTCTTTAGGGAGTCTGCTGACTATATCTAATGAGATTTGTGACCAGGTTGGGTTTTAGGTCTTTCTGTCCCTGCTTCCTGTTAAGGGGAAGACTGCTATCAATCACCTGCAGGGGGGCAGTTGGGCACTTGCCATGTTTTGACCCCACTCCTCTGGTCATTGTTGTCTGGACTTTGTGAAGTCCAGCTCTACACTAGTCAAAGGCCTAAGTGGCCAGATTTGAAAGGATCAGCAGAGCCAATCAGTTTCTCCTTTGTAGGTGTGGATTTAGCTAACAGACTGAAGCAGATAATGAAAGTAGGAAAGAGGAGAGAAATGCTGTCAAACTGAACAGAGACCGTGACAGACAAAGCCACCTGGGTAAGGCATGTTATGGGGGTAAGGGGAGGAGGGATTTAAAGGGCAGTGAGCCAAGCGTCAAGGTCAACCACCCACCTGATCTAGCCAGGTTGATTGGAGAAGGTCTCGGTGTCTGTCATGCACACAAATATCACAATTGGCAGCTTCACTGCTTCCTGAGTCTCAGACCAAATTTGATCAAGTGTCCCGACTGTGTTAACAGATGTCTCCCAGCCTGTTTGGAGTGGAAAGAAGTCTCTCTTGCCGTCTCTTGCTCTCGCTCTCTCCCCTGGCAGGTCTACAGCACTTGCATGCAAGGAACCCTCCCCAACAGATGGGACATCTTCAGGTTGGGAGGTGGCAGTATCCAAATATATTGAAAAAAGTTATGGCTTCTCGTACACAGGAAAATCGAAATGCCAAGGAAGCATTTTATTGCTTCTCTGAATTACAGATTTTCTCCTGGCCCCAGCCATGTGTGCAGTGAAGCCCCATTCACCACAGTATAATTACTAAAATCCAGTAAATGTTTTTTGGTGTTCTGGTTCAGTCCAAAGTGAATTTAAGCCAATCTTAAACTACAAAGAGAAAGCTTGGTCTATATACTAGTTGACATGTATATGTTCTGATTATTCCTTATGCAGAATTCTCCAGGAAAATGGAGAAATAAATGTATTCATTTATTAGAAGAAAAATGACCCCCTGGGTGGGTAGTAGTGTTTCCATTTTGTGATGAGTCGGTCATTTCTGAGAGGTTAACCATCTTGCCTAAAACCACCCAGCAATTAACCACCAAAGGCAGAATTCCAACCCAGGTCTTTGACTCCACACCTATGCTACCTCACTGTGGTACACTCTTGAGGTAGGAGTACTTCTGCTGATCAGAGCAGAGATGAGGTTTTGATTTCTGGGGAGACAGTGCTGTGGTTTAATTTGGAACGAAGGACAAACTTGACAATCCACAACGTAGTTAACGGAAATGTACTGTCTGAAGTAGAAAAGGAGGGCTAACCAGACATCATGGGACAGAGATGCAAGTCTTCCATAGTGTGATCTTGTTTCCCAGGATGCTTTGAAGGATTTGGTATGCATATCTGGGAAGACCTCACATTGCAGCAAGACTGAGTCAGCGAGAGCCTGCCTGTTGCTTCCTCCAGCTGGGAATAAGAAAACATGGTGCTTTCCTGCATCACTGCAGCTACAATCTCTGACAAGAGCAATTTAGAGGAGGAAAATTTACGGTTTCAGAGGTCTGGGTTCATAGATGGTCAGCTCCATGGCCTTGGAGGATGGGCCCAGGTGAAGGCAGTACATCATGGGGAAAGGGCTAGCAGAGGAAAGCTGCTCAGCTCATGGTGGGGTTAGGAAACAGGGGAAGGGGCTAAGGGAAGAGGCACCCTTCCGGGGCCTGCACCAGTGACCCACCTCTCTAGCCACACCCCCAGTCCATTCAAACTAGGATGGAGGGATTAGATTACAGCTCTCACAATCTGATCACCTCAGAATATTCCTGCATTAACAGGAACTTTGTGGGGACACCTCATATCCAAACGATAAAACCTGGTGATCAGTAGGAAGAGCCCAGCACCTACAGATGCTGCTGCTGGCTGTCAGTCTGACGCCCATCCCTCTCACCTTCCACACCTTCTTCATGTGTTCCCCCCAAACCTAATTTTTATAAATCTACATTTCAAGGGTGGTTCTACATTTCAAGGGTGGCCCATTCATCATGTCCTGAAGGTGAGTTTGATTGGTGTATTCAGGAAAATTGCATGCTAGATGATACAGTGAAGTGAGGAATAGTCAAATATGGGGTCTTTCTTGAAAGGTATCCTCATTCTTTAAATTGTCAAAGAGGCAGCGTAAGCCAAAATAACCGAAAATGGAAGCAGACCTTGGATCAGCAAGCTGTCTTTATTAAGCAGTGGTGGAATGGAACATTTTCAGGGGGAGAAAATGGTGACTGGTTACAAAAGATTTTTTTTTTTTTAAATAGGTTTTAATGAGAGTTAATCATAGCAGAATGTTTAGTGTGACTTACTCATTAGAGACTTGGGACATACTGGCCGGGCAGTCGGGAAACTAGTTGTGCAGGTTAAAAATATAACTCGGGAAAACAGCTATAAAAACTTGAAACTCATCGTTACTGGAATAAAAATTCTGAGCCTATGTGTTTGCCTTCCCCTCCAGGACTCATTGTTACTGGGAAAGCATGAAAGACTAGAGCCCAGGGCCTAATATTTACCTTCTCTCTCCTGGGACCTATTGTCCTCCCTCCTTCCTGGGGGCTTTCATTCCCCTTTTCTTGGAATGTTTTCCATTTTCTTCAGGCAGACCACCTTCTGTCTCTGCCTTGCCTGCACATGGTGCCTGGCCATTGCAACTGGAGAATCCGAGTTGGTTTGATCACGTTGTAGCCTTTGGAAAAGGGTAGACCACAACCCATCACGACAGCCTCTCCAGGAGCTGCCTTGCTCATTTTGGGTTTCTTTTTTTGTGAGAAGTTCCTTGCAGCTAAAGCCACTTGAGTAAATTTTCTGTCGCCCACAGCTGGAGGTGTTGTAGCTGTGAGGGTGGGTGAGGGGATTGCCAGTGTTTTAGATGAACTTTGAAATGAAGAGGGTCCAGTTCAGCTGAAAAATATTCTTGGCACAAATGAGTACATTCTTAACGGTAGCTGGTTCTTCCCTCACTCCAGGGTTCACTACCAAGATGCCTTCTTGGGATCTTTCAGATGTGTGGTGCAGTGGTACTCTCTCTCATTGTTTTAGTCAGGTTTCTGTTTTGTTTGAGGGTCGTTGTGACCAAAAGACAAGAACAACATAGAGGAGGAAAAGTTTATTTAGCTGACGGTTTCAGATTTTAGTCAGTAGATGCTGACTCCATAACTCCGGGACCAAGGTGAGGCAGAACATCATGGTGGAGGACAGCAGCTCAGGATCTGGCAATCAGGAAGCAGAGGACAAAATATAAACCCCAAAGGTTCACCCCCAGTAGCCTGTCTCCTCCAGTCACACCCTATCTGCCTGTAGTTACCACCCAATTAATTCCTATCAGAGGATTAATTCACTGATTAGGTTAAATTCATCATAACACAATCATTTCACCTCTAAACTTTCTTGTATTGTCTCACATGAGCTTTTGGGGGACACCTTGTATCTATCTAAACCAATACACTCATGGTCCTAAAAATACTTTTAGTTATTAGAGAATATTGTCTTCTAAGCACTCCCCAAGTATTGGCAATCTGGGTTTTCTGATGGCACATCTTTTACATGTTATTGGTAAAGAACAACACAAAGGATACAAAAGAAAATTATTTGTAACCGTAGTATTCTATCAGTAACCCGGGGAGCTACTGCAAGACGTTTTAAGCAGAAAAATCACACTTTCTGACTAGGTGGGACATGTCTTAGGAACTCTCCAACCTGGTAGAATAAGAATTCTACCTCTGCTGCAGCAGCCGTGATGGGCAGCCTTCAACAGCGGGGACTGCCTTGCCATAGCCCTTGCAGTCTACTCTTTCTTTCCCTAGCATGTCTCTGATACTGAGATGTGAAGCACCTGAGGGAATATATTGGAAACAGGAAATATAAAGGAGTGAATGCCCACATGGCTACTTTAACCAATGGGTAGAGGAGCTAGGGATGGATCCTGCCATTTTTCTTTTCTTGGTGGATTGGGATGGATTCCTCAGAAGTTTGGAATTGAACCTTGCTTGATAATAGCAAACCCTGGTACTGGCTGTCTTAGCTCTTTTGCTGCTGTGACTTAAAGATCTGACGAGAACGATTTTAGAGGAGGAAAAATTTATTTGGTTTCAGAAGTCTCTGTCCATAGAGAGCTAGCTCCATTGCTCTGGCCTTGAGGTGACGCAGAACATCATGGCAGAAGAGTGTGGCAAAGGGGTGCAGCTCACATGATCGAGAAGCAGAGACTCCACGCACCAGATATAAAATATATACCCCAAAGGCATGCCCCCAATGTTCACCTCCTCCAGCCACACCCTACCTGCTTTTATTTACCACTCAGTTATCCCATCAGGAGGTTTATTCACCGATTGTGTTAAGGTTTTCATAGTCCAATTATTCTCCTCTAACCTTTCTTGTATTGTCTCACACTTGAGCTTTTGGGGGACACCTCACATCCAAACTATAACACTGTCCCTTCTTCCAGGTTTCACTTCCCTCTCTCACTTCCTCAGATCACTTCCCAAATAAATTCTGACTTTCTCAAGTTGTGCTTTAGAGGAGCTCAGGGCAAGATGTTCTAGTCACGTTAATCTTCAGAAAGGATTAATTCATACTGGTATGAGAGCCATAAGGACTGCCCCCCGATATTTTATTTCTTCCGTGCTGTAACATATGATTTATGTTAGGCTCCCCTGGTGCCTGAGGTGGGGATTTACGTGCATGTAGTTTTACAAAGGGAGGGCTTTCTGCAGAAATCAGTCAGGGAGTCAGGGATGTAGCACAGAGAAAGAAGGGAATGGGCAAGCATATTTCAGGTGAAATCTAGCTTCAAACCAATTGCGTGGTAGCTCTGGAGCATTAATTGCACCACAGAATCTGTTTCACCTTGAGGCAAGCAGAAGGACTTTGATACTCTAGCCCAAGTTGGTCACTGCCCAGGGATATGTCAGTGTAGCTCTCGCCCACTTGCAGCAAGACAGGTTCAATTCAGTTCTACAGAAGGTAAGCTGGGCCAGGCAGGAACTAAAGGACCTGTGGTGGAGGATGGGATGCCATCCAAACCAGCAAAAGGAACTTCAGGACATCTGGGTAGGGTGCCAACATCATTTGCTATGACAGAATTATGACTCCTTGTTCCTTTTGAAATTTGGAGAGAGCTCATGACTGCTTTGGCAGAGGGAGTGGGGGTGAAAGGGATCTTTGCCCTTAGGTGGATGCCTTAGGAGTCAGTGCATGATGAGCCTCCATCCTCTCTGCTGCTTTGATTATAGAAACCTCTTTTGATAATAGGCCTTTGATCATCCTAAGACCCTGAACAACAGTGCCAAATTAGAACTCCCTGCTGACCCAGTGAACATGCAGCATGGATAAGAAGCTTTTGTTTTTAAGTTACTGAGAGGCTGAGAAGATTTTGTTACCACAGCAAATCCTAGCACATCTTGCCTGATACACATCTGGGCATTGTGTTCAGAGGTATGAGCATGTGGAACATTGGGAGAGGCCAGGTTTGCTTGGAAAGGTCACCTGAGTTCTGTGTCTACTAGCCTCAACTGGAGTGATACAGCAAGGTCCTGGTCATCTGAGGGCTTGGGTTTCCTCTACTGGGACCATTGCAAATCCCAGCACTTCACTTCCCTGGAGCACAAGGATTATGGTAGTTGCCAGGAATCTCATCTGCTAAAAGGGTGATTCAGGTCACGTTGGAGAAGCTGGTGGGAAGCCACCTAAGGTTCTTACCTAGAGATCTCCCCTGCTAGCCTCTGAGCAGTGATATGGAGTTGGGTGTGGCTGGATTCACAGAGCATTGAGATCTTTCCGATTGGCAAAATGCTTTGTGATTGACAGCTTTCCATCACTGTAAAAAGTACCTGGGATAACTTGTAAGGCTGAAAGTTTTATTTTGTATTTTGTTCTTTAAAAAAAAAATGTTTTACTTAATGATGGTTTCTTTTCCACTTTATGCTTTTAAATTTGAATTTCTTTTTCATTAATGAGGATTAAATCCAAGGCTTAGCACATGCTAGGCAAACACTTGATCACTGAACTATATCCCCAGCCCAGGAAAGGTTTACTTTAGTTCAGTTTCAGAGATTTCTGTTCATGGTAGCTTGGCCCTGTTTTAAGCTTATGGGAACACTATATATCATGGTGAGAGTGTACGGTGGAGGAAGCTGCTCACTTCATGGTGGCTGTGATGCAAAGAAACAGTGCAAGAGATCAGGGTCCCATAATCCCCTTTGAGGGCACATCCCCAATGACCTAACTTCTCCAAGTGGGCCCTGCCTCCTAAAGGTTCCACTTCTTCCCAACAGTGCTACAGGCTGGGACCTAGACTTTAACACATAGCCTCTGGGGACATTCAAGACCTAACTACAGCACTTGATGATGGAAGAAGGTTTTGCACTGACGTGGGGATTCATTTATCATAATGGCCAAAAAGACTGCCAAAAGAGGTAGTGGTTGGTCGTCTTCTTACTCATGATAGATGCTATCTTTCTAAAGAAATCTTATCCCTTCCATTCCCACAATATGAACAAATGAGGGAAGGCCCTGACATCTGGTCCTCTCCAATTTGGCACTTTGTTGATGGGAGATCCCAAACTGAACATTCTGCTCTGAAGAGCTCTAAGAACTCTATGCTCTCACCCAAACTCCTACCTTTTCAATGAGTAAACTGAAGTGTAAATAGTTCCTCCCTCCCCAAGACCCTAGCTTGAGACAGCCTCTAAATACCTGTGGTCCTCAGGGGTGCTGGTTCCTCTCCTGACCAACATTTTCATTCTTCCCTGGACTGTCTAATTGCTGACTCTTCCTAAATTTTATTTCCACCTTTGACTTCTCTGAGATCTTGGCCTCAAACCTCCGATCTCCTGCTCAACATTTCCATTTAGATGTCCCACAGGCAAAACTTATTTTTCCTTCTTTTCGACTTTCCCTCCTCTCGTCTTTCCAATCTCAACAAATGGCTCCCTTCTCCACTCAATTCCTACATCCAGAAACAGGTTGACCTTCTACAATCCATTTGTTCAGAAACAGAAAAATATTTTGAAGGTAGTTTGGAAACAAAGAAATAAAACTACCCCTATTTGCAGATGACATGTTTTTCTATGTTTTAAAAAAAAAAAATCCCAAGGTATCTACAAGAACCTTCTGGAACTAGTGATTTCAGCAAGGCTGCAGGGTACAAGAGAAACATACAAAATCAATTGCTTTTCTATATACTAACAACAAACATGTGGAAACTAAAGTTAAAAACACAATACCACTTATAATCATGCCAAACAAAATGAAATATTTGGGCATAAATCTGACAAAATGTGTAGAAACTGTATACTGAAAATTACACAATGCTGGTGCAAGAAACTGAATACCTAAGTAAATGGAAAGTCATACTGCGTTCATGAACTGAGCATCATGAAGATGTCAGTTCTGCCCAAACTGGTCTGTAGGTTTAATGCAGTTTCTATCAAAGTCAAGGCAAGTTTTGTTTTTGAATATCAGGCAAGAATTGAACCCAGTGGCACTTAACTACTGAGCCACATCCCAAGCTCTTTTTAGAGAGGTCTCACTGAGTTGCTTAGAGTTTCACTAAGTTGCTGAGGCTGGCTTTGAACTAGCAGTCCTCCTGCCTCAGCCTCCTGAGCTGTTGGGATTACGGGGTGTACCACTCTTGATTTAAAAAAAAAAAAAAAAAAAAAAAAAATTTTTTTTTTTTTTTTTTTTTTTTAGCTTTAGATGGCCACAATACCTTTTTATTTTTATGTGACTCTGAGAATCAAACCCAGTGCCTCACACATGCTAGGCAAGCTTTCTACCACCGAGCCACAACCTCAGCCCTCTTATTTGTTTTTATAGCAATAAATGAACTTATTCTAAATATTGAACTGAGAAGACAAAAGAGAATAACTAGTACAATTATGATAAGAATAAAGTCGGGAGAATCCATCCACCTGACTGCAAAACTTGAATGGATACAGTGATCAAGCCAATGTGGTATTACGAGGCATTAGACACAAGTGAGAAAGAATTGGGAACTCAGAAAACATGCAACCACCATATGGCCCAGTCAGTGCACTCTTGGAAAAATATTTGTCCTAGAGAAATGAAAACTTAAACAACTCGTATCAAATAAATGTTCCTAGTAGCTTTGTGATAGCCAAAAAGGAGGAATGACCCAAGTGTCCTTTAGTAAGTGAATGGTTAATCAAATTATAGTACATTTATATCATGTAAAGATATTTTTGACAATTAAAAGGAACATATTATTGATATCTGCAACAACTTGGATGGCTCACAAAGGCATAATGCTGAGTAAAAGAAGCCAGTATCAAATAGTTGCATGCCATGTGCTTCCTTTTATATAACAATCTTGAAATAATGTTATAATGATGAAAAACAGGTTATAAGTTGCTGAAGGTCACGAGGGAAAGGGGATGCATGTGGCTATAAAAGGGTAGTCCAAGGCAACCCTGTGGTAATGGAACAGTTATGTATTACAATTGTGGTGGTTGTATATTAATTTATGTGATAAAATTGAACTACATATTCTTTTTTTAACAAAAAGAAATGGATCATATCGCTCTTCTGTTTATAATCTTTCAATGTTTTCCTATTCCTATCAAGAATAATGTCTTACCACAAATTTCAAGGCCTCTCTGATCTACCCCTGCTGTATCTCCCTTCTTGCTCATTATTCTGTCCCTCAGGCCATGTGTCAAATCCTAGTCCACACCCATAAACTCTTCCAGCCCAGAGAACTCAAATTTCCTTCCCTCTTCGCATACTTCTTTCACATAGTTATCTCCCTTTCAAGATTTTATTGTAAATGTCACCTCCTCAGATGCCTTTCTGACTGTCCTATTTCTCATGCACTATGATGTTAATTTCATTTATAGTGCTCATTACCATCAGGGTTATTTTTTTCCCCCTGTTTGGATGCTGAGGATTGAACCCAGGGCCTCACACATGCTAAGCACACACTTGATCTCTGAGCCCCACTCCCAGCTCTGGGTTATCACTTACTGACATCTTCCTGTTCTCCAACTAGACTGTAGGCTCCTTAAGAGCCGAGTCTTATTTTTGGTGGTACTCTAGCATCTGGCACTCTGCCCAGCACATTGGTCCAGCTGAGTGAGTAAATCCATGACTTAATGACAGAATCAGAAGGAAAGAGCACCCTGGCCGCCTCCTGCCCTGCAACATATCTTGCACAGTCCCTGCTGCCTCACTTCTTGCCAGGTAAAGACATTGGCAGCAACATTCAGTTCCCACAAACTTAGTAGCTTAAAACAACACAGATCTATTGTCTTATAGCTGTGGAGGTCAGAACTCTGGAATGGGTGTCGCTGGGCTAAAATAGAGGCCTCGGCAGAGTGTTCTTTGCTCAAGACAAAGGGAGTCAATCCACAGTCTTGCCTTTTCCAGTGTCTAAAGCAGTCAGTATCCTTGGCTCGTGATTCCTTCCACCTTCCGAGTCGGCAATAGCAGGTCAAGTCTTTCTCCCATCCATCATGGTGACACTTACTCTTCAGTCTCCCGTTTCCATATTTAGGGATTGTCATGGATACATTGTCCGGGATAACCTCCCCATTTCAAGGTCAGCTGAAATTCACCCTAATTCTCCTTTGCCATGTGACAGAACACACTGCAACTTCCGTGGATTTAGATATGGACATATTTTGTCTACCATGCCACCAGATGTGAGATTCCAGGAAGAAAGTGACTCCTCTGTTCACACTGGATCCCTGGACTCTGACATTTAGTATCCCTCCATAAATTTTTTTTGAACAAGTTTAAAATGACCCAAGGGAAACACTGGTACATAGCATATACATATACTCTCCTCCTACCAATGGCCCTCCTTTCCCCAAACCCACTCCAACCTATCCAACCTTGGGAACACTTCTCAAGGTTTTGCTCAAAGCCCCTTCTTATTGGAAGCCTCCATGCTTCTATGGGCACAAACATGGGCTCCCTCGCATACCTGAGCTCTTCTGAGTTCCTGGCTTGTGGCGAGCTTTTAATGCTGACTACTTAAGGGGAGGAACAAGAGGAAGGTCACAGCAAGACAGAACTTGAGAGTGTGAGAATCCAGGAGGCCCCTTCTACCTCCAGGGTCTTCCATTGCTCTCACTGGAGAACCTCCATTGCAAGGGGGTTAGAGTGTTGGCACCATGAACGCATTTCTAGTAAGATGCTAGAATCAGCTTCTTCCTCATTCCTTCATGGAAGCATTCAGTTCCCATGATTGGCGTTCCTCTCTGCAGCCCATCTGAACTGATTCTTTGCTGACAGTGAAAGCAGCTTTGGACCCCATGGTGATGGCTCTGCTTCCTGATCTAGCTGTTTCCTTTTGTGTTCTCTCCAATGTTTGGGGGCATCTCCTTTGCCACTCTGTCACCTCCACCATCTACTTGATACATGGAGTGGCTGCCCCTTGCCTGTTGGAAGTCACGCCTGAAAGCCCACACCTTGACTGAATACTTTTTCCCCTTCCAGAAAGTGCAGAAGGTGACTTCCATGCAGTTTTAAAAAGTTGGGTGTACTTTTATTTTTCTTTTTTCTTCAAAGACACTTTAAACTCTTTGGTCAACATTTTCATCATTTTCCTTTCAGATACCCAGGGTCAAGTACTATTTTTAGCCATTGTTCTCCCCAATGGGGTTCTCCTCAGCATCCTGACTACTGGGGCTATACTTTTATAAGATTCTTCAAGGGATAATACACAGGTAGTCACATCTCATTTCTCTTCCTTTTAAGTAGGTTAAATCTTCCACAGATCATTTGCTTGTTGCTTGCCTGGTTATTCTTGAATAAGAATAACTTAAATAGCTGGTTGCAGGGATAAGAAGAAATATAACTATGGTTACTTTGAGAGTGCATTATTTGTCAAATATTTTCTTACTGGAGCACTGGATGAGTTTGAAAGAAGTGCTTTGTTAAGCTGTTAAGAAGCAGGTGAAACCTGGGGGAACATGAGTGAGAATAGTAGTCTGTGAAAGAAGAGGGAGAGTGTGTGCAGATTGATCTGGGTTTAAAGGGAGTAAAGAGGAATGGAAGAGGCTGAGGGAGTAGCCAGTAAGATGGCGGAAGGCGTGTTCTAAGATGTGACCACATGCATGACCCCTGAAATCCTTGGTGGAATGTGGTTAAATAACAAATTACTCATGTCAAGTAGAGTCTAGTGGGATCTGGTGAGGTCAGACTGATTCAGCACAAACTTGGGCTAACTTAGGCTGTTAGTTGAAAGCCACAAGAGATGAAAGGACATAAGCCACAGAAACTTTGGGAAGGGCAATATTAAAATCAGAAATACAGCTGCCTCAGTTGGTCCCAAATCCATGAGTGAGAAATATTCAGGGGTGACTCATTACCCCTCAGTTGGGCGGCAATAGCTGACTGATACAACCCTTCTTGTGAGATCATAATTCACAACCCAACTGTGTCCCTACTGTCTAGAAAGTCTTTTCTTTGACTGTTCATGTTCTCAGTAGTGTCTCTCCTTAAAGTTTTTCTGCCTTTTTAACCTTTGGTATATAGTTTAGTGCTTAGAATTAATATGCCAGTAAAAAGAAATTTAAAGACATAAGTCTTCAGTGACCTCACAGGAGGGTTACAGAGAAGAGATAATATGAATGTGTCAGAAGGATGCAAACAAGTGGGAACAGCAGAATTGTCCTTGGTGCTAGTGTCAGGAGCAGAAAGATAAATTTTTTGGAGGTGGCAATGGTAACAATATGAGTGGTGATTAGAGGCCACTACAATTCCTAGAGTCCACAGATGGACCATAGTGCTATTCAATAGCTACTAAATCAAACAGAGCATTAATTTAGACATCATTTGTATATGTAGTCTCTCAGGTTAGATTCTAACCCTCCTTGGCATTTTTGAAGCTAATCAATATTCTTTTAAAAACTTAAACCATCCTGATTTAAGTGAAACAACCAGCTTGCTACCCTGAAAGAATAACAACCTATATAGTAATTTTAAACAATGGATTTTTCTCAGCATACACATTTTAATTTTAAAATTCTCAAAATTCATTTAATTCATAAAAATTGATAAAGTTTTAAAGCTGACTTGTAAGTTCTGAGTAAAATGGAGTAAGCACACTTTGTCCATCACTTGCATTGAATACGACTCTAAAATCTGGAGAGCATGCATGGAGTAGCTATTTTAGGACTTTGGAAAGTAAATAGCAATGGGTAGATTGGAGAAAAATACCAGAGATCAAAGTACCACCAACTTGACAGTGAGTTGACTAGTTTTTTCCCCTCCAGTTTCTCTGAGTTGAATGAAGAAACTCAAAATGAGCTCAAAGGAGCTCTAGGGAATCCCTCAATTCTGTCATGAGGAATTGGAAAGAGAATATCCTCCTGGATTTAATCTTCACTCTGTCATACCCCAGCCCCAGGGTGATCCTGCAGTGCAGGGGCAGTGGTGAATCTTGGGTACCAAGAGGGTAGGGCTAACTGTTGTTGGTCTTTGTGTGTTCCCGCCAATTAACCCAAATGTAAACTCATTCATCGAAGTGTAAGGCAGAGTGGGATAACTACACTAACTACACCCTCAAGCTTCTGCCTAGAAGATTGAAAAAGGGAGACCTAAGAAACCCAGAAAATATCAGGGAAACTATACAGAAGAGCTCAGGAAACTGACTGTGAGGAGAGCTGTTGTGAACAGTCGTTAGAGCTCCCAAGTCCCACTCGAGAGATGTGATGCTATGTGCGTCTGATTGCAATTAGCGTACCAAAGATGCTGAGAACTAAAGTAATGAATAGATTATCCCGCAGGCTCTAGACTGAGTGCTATATACCTTCATGTCAGATATGAAAAGCCTTGCTAAAGTTTAGATGACTAAATTAATGTTGGGATAATAGCCATCATGTTGGAACTTTCCACCTGAACCCAACCTGGTCCACTGCTGAAACAAAAATGGCAGCATTTTTCATAGAATTGAAACAAGCCTCATAATATTTAAAATGTTCAGGATACAATCCAGAATTGTTCAACATATGAAGAGGGACACACATTTCAACTTGGATGCCGAAGGACAATTCGAGAAAGAACACAAATAACAATATTATCTGCTAAAGAAAAAGTAAACTACATAGCAATACTGTTCATGAGCATAGATGTAAATTATTCAAAAATTTTATTATCAAAGCAATATATAGGCTCCAGGCGGCTGCTCAGAGGAGAAGGCGAGTGGTGAGTTGTTTGGACTTAAAGTGACAGCTCCTGAACACAGGGGGGCTGCCTGGAGAAGCGTGGTGGGTCGCTTGGTCTTGAGTGGCTGCACCAGAGCTCCGGGCGGTTGCCCAGAGGACCCGTGCAGCGGGTCACGTGGATTCAGAGCCACTCAGAGCGACCGCTCCTGAACACCTGGGGGGTTATCTGGAGAAGGAGGAGGAACGGGCAGGGTCACTTCGACTCGGAGTGATTGATTGCCCCGGACTACGGGTGGTCGGTGGGAGGTGGAGGCACGCAGTGAGTTTCTTGGACTCCTAGTGACCGCACCAGAATACTGGGTGGCTGTCTGGAGGAGGAGGCGTGTGGTGGGTCTCTGGGACTCAGAGCGATTGTACGGGGCCCCAGGTGGCTGCTCAGAGGAGGGGCCACATAGCCAGGTGATTAGCTGCAGAGCAGGGTCCCAGGATCTAGGAGGCTTCTTGGTGGAAGAGCCGCACAGAGACAGGCTTCGGGTGGAGCGAAGGTTCCAGGCCTGGGGGCAGATTCTCTGAGGAGGGGCAGCCTAAGGAGATTCATCTGCGAAGGGTGAGGCTCCCAGGCCCAGGAGGTAGGGCCGGGCCCCTGGGAACTTTGCAGAGGAAGGCAGCCCAGCCCAGGCGGTAGCTGTAAATTGAGGGGAACCTCTAGGAGGGAACTGACCAGCGAGACCTCCCCACCGGGTGAGTCTTCCCTGCCGGGTGAGGTTTCCCCACAAGGACGGTAAAACCAGAGACTCAGGCCCAAACAGGCCTTGCCTCAGCCCGCAGCCTAGGTCCCATTTGGATGACCATTGGTCAACAAGTGGAGGCACCTCTGCCCACTAGCAGGGATTATACCCCACCTGAAGGCCACCACTCCTAGAGAGGCAGCTTCCTTGTGGAGCACCGCATTATCAACTTCCTTCAAGACTTCAGCCTACTGAAGGCTAAGGGGGGATATATATATATAGAAATCTTCGGGGACATTGTAAGTCAATAGAGGAAATCTGCAATATCTCAGCGGTCCACTGATACCTGAACAATATGAGAAAACAAGGAAAGAAAATGCTGCAAACAAATCTAGATGTTACATCAATAAAACCCAATGACAGCATGGCAGAAGAAATGACAGAAAAGGAGTTCAGAATGTACATAATTAAAATGATCAGAGAAGCAAACGATGAAAGAGCAAATGCATGCACTGAATGATGAGATGAAAGAGCAAATGCAAGCATTGAATGATCACACCAATCGACAGTTAAAAGAGCAAATACAGGAAGCAAAAGATCATTTCAATAGAGTTAGAGATATTGAAAAAAAACCAAACAGAAATCCTTGACATGAAGGAAACAATAAACCAAATTAAGAACTCCATAGAAAGCATATCCAATAGGATAGAACAACTGGAAGACAGAACCTCAGACATTGAAGACAAAATATTTAACCTTGAAAACAAAGTTGAACAAAGAAGATGGTAAGAAATCATGAACAGAATCTACAAGAACTATGGGATATCATGAAAAGGCCAAATTTAAGAATTATTGGGATTGAGGAAGGCCTAGAGATACAAGCCAAAGGAATGAACAACCTATTCAATGAAATAATATCAGAAAATTTCCCAAATCTGAAGAATGAAATGGAAAATCAAGTTCAAGAGGCTTATAGGACTCCAAATACACAAAATTACAACAGACCCACACCAAGGCACATTATAATGAAAATACCTAACATACAAAATAAAGACAGAATTTTAAAGGCCATGAGAGAAAAGAACCAAATTACATTCAGGGGGAAACCAATATGGATATCAGCAGATTTTTCAATCCAGACCCTAAAAGCTAGAAGGGCCTGGAACAACATTTTTCAAGCCCTGAAAGAAAATGGATGCCAACCAAGAATCTTATACCCAGCAAAACTTACCTTCAAATTTGACGATGAAATAAAATCCTTCCATGATAAACAAAAGCTAAAAGAATTTACAAAAAGAAAGCCAGCATTACAGAACATTCTCAGCAAAATATTCCATGAGGAAGAGATGAAAAACAAAGAAGCAAATCAGCAAAGGGAGGAATTATCCTAAAGGAATTGTCAAATAAAGGAGGAGCCAAGTTGTGTCAAACAAATAAATAAATAAAATTTAAAAAATGAACCAAATGACCGGGAAACCAAATCATATCTCTATAATAACCCTGAATATTAATGGCCTGAATTCATCAATCAAAAGACATAGACTGGCAGATTGGATTAAAAAGAAAGATCCAACAATATGTTGCCTGCAAGAGACTCACCTCATAGAAAAAGATACCCATAGATTAAAGGTGAAAGGATGGGGAAAAAACATACCATGCACATGGACTCAGCAAAAAAGCTGGAGTATCCATCCTCATTTCCGATAATGTGGACTTCAAGCCAAAGTTAGTCAGAAGGGATAAAGAAGGTCATTTCATACTGCTTAAGGGAAGCATGAATCAGCAAGATATAACAATCATAAACATCTATGCCCCAAACAGTGGCTCATCTATGTATGTCAAACAAATCCTTCTCAATTTCAGAAACCAAATAGACCATAACACAATAATACTAGGTGATTTTAACACGCCTCTCTCACCACTGGACAGATCTTCCAGACAAAAATTGAACAAAGAAACCATAGATCTCAATAACACAATAATTTAGACTTAACGGACATTTATAGAATATACCATCCAACCAAGAGCGAATACACTTTCTTCTCAGCAGCACATGGATCCTTCTCTAAAATAGACCATATATTATGTCACAAAGCTAATGTTAGCAAATACAAGAAGATAGAGACACTACCATGTATTCTATCAGATCATAATGGATTGAAGTTAGAAATAAATGAAAGAGTAAAACACAGAAACTATTCCAACATCTGGAGATTAAACAATATGCTATTATATGATGAATGGATAACAGAAGATATTAGGAAGGAAATTAAAAAATTCTTAGAGGTAAATGAGAACAAAGAAACATCATAATCAAAATCTCTGGGACACTATGAAAGCAGTACTTAAAGGGAAATTTATTTCATGGAGCGCATTTAATAAAAGAAGTAAAACTCAACAAATAAACGACCTAACACTACAGCTCAAAGCCCTAGAAAAAGGATGCCCAGTCTCACCACTGCCATTTACTACACAGGAAGACTTAGCTAGTATGATCAGGAGGGGAAAAAGTAACAAACAAACCACACATTCAAAACCATATAGACTGCAAAGAAAGCAATATAATAATCTCCTTTCACAGACCACTAGGTAAAAAAAATCCTAAGGAATCTCCAAAAAAGTTCTAGAAATGATGTGAGTTAAGCAAGTTCTCAGGATGCAAGGGCATCATACAAAAATCAGTTATCTTTCTAGCAGTGTATACCTGGAAAACAAAATTTAAATCATTTTCAATAGCTTGTCCCCAAGTAAAAATACTTCTGTGAATCTGAAAAAAAATGTATTGGGCTGATGTGCTAAAAACTACAGAACATTGATGAAAGAGGTCAAAGATGGCTTAGTTAATGTAGAGAGCTTGTTCATGGATTAAGACAAGATAGTAAAAATGTCAACTTTGCTCAAATTGATCAGCATACTTATTACAGTATCAATCACAATCCCAGCAGAGTTTTTAGTAGATTAAAAAAAAAAAAACAACTTTATGGAAAACAAATAAATTGGAAGAGTTAAAACAACTTGGAAAAAGAATAATATAGTTGTAATTACCCTAAAGACTTTAAGTAATCGTGAGTATGGCAAAGAGATAGACGCTCACAGCAATGGAATGTAGACCAGAGAGTGGAGAAACAAATTCATACAAATATGCTCAACTTGTTTTTGACAAAGTCTCACTTCGATGAAGGAAAAATGTTCCAACATATGGTGTTAGAACAATTGAACATGGATAGGCAAAAATAAAAAATAGTTAAACCAAAATCTCACACCTTATACAAAAGTTAACTGAAAGTAATCATAGATAAAACTATAAAACCAGACGATAAAACTCAGAATGGAACATAGGAAAAAAATCCTTGCGAATTGAAGTTTGGCAAGAGCCATAAGACATGATGAGTTGTACTTAATGTAGAACTCTTGAACTGTAAAGAACACTGTTAAAAGACTGAAAAAGGCAAACTACGGACTGTTAGAAAATATTTACAAATTGCTTTCCTAACAAAGGACTTGTTTCCAAAATATTCAAAGAACTTTCAAGCTCTAATAAAACCAACCAAACTAAAAAGTGGGCAAAACACGTGAAAAGACTTTTCATCACTGATAACAGGTAGTAAATAAGTACTGAAAAGGTGTTCAACATCATAACCCTTAGGAAAATGCAAATTGATAGCTATACACTGGTTAGAATGCCCCCCCCCCCCCCCAAAAAAAAGGAATAGAATACTGACAGTTGAAGATACAGAGCAACTGTGGAATCCTTACCTTGTTGGTGGGAATGCAAATCTTACAAATAGCTTGGCTATTTATAATAATACAGTTTAAAAAGTCAAACATAGACAGGGCATGGTGGTGCACACCTGTAATCCCAGTGACTCAGACATTTGAGGCAGGAGGATTGCGTGTTCCAGACCAGCCTCAGCAATTTAGCAAGACCTGGTCTCAAAGTAGAAAATAAAGGATGCTGGGGATATGGCTCAGTGGTTGAGTGCTCCTGGGTTCAATCCCTGGTACCAAGGGGGGAAAAAAAAGTTGAACATGCAGTCATCTCTCACTCTGCAGGGATTGCTCCAGGACTTCCCACTCCCAGCAGATACCAAAATCTGCTCAAGTCTTTTATGTACAATGGCATAGTATCTGCATATAACCTAAGCACACTCTCCTGAATACTTTAAATCATACTGAGATGATTTACACTATCTAACAAAATGTAAATGTTGTATAGATAGTTATAATGTTTAGGGAATAATAGTCTGTACATACTGAGCATGGACAACTTGTTTTATGAACATTTTCCAACCAAAATTGTTTAAATCCATAGAATTCACAAATATGGAGGGTTGATTGTACTTTATGATCCAGCAGTCCTTCTACCCCAGTGATATTCACACAAGACATAGTCATACAAACATACGTGAACAGCAGCTCTGTTCGTAATTGCTCCAAATGATAACCCCAAAGATCAGTTAGTAAATGGATAAACAAACTGTAGGAAATCTATACAATATTAAATGGCCAACTAAAAGACATATAGTAACTTAGGTGAATCTCAGATACATTAAGCTGAATGAAAGCAAACTACCCTTTATAGATTCGTGTCTTCATGTAAATTAAATAGAGATAGAAGAAAAAATCAGTGGTTGCCAGGGGCCTGGGGATGGGAGAGAGGGTAACTATAAAGAAATGGTACAAAATGGCGTTTTGGTATATCCTTATAGTGTTTGATTATTAATCTGTACATGATATTGTATAATCAGGAAAATGAGAAATTACACTCCATTTATGTGTGAATAGAATGTATAACTGCATTCTATTGTCACATACAACTAATTAGAACAAATTTTAAAAAATTTTAAAAAGAGGCAATAAAGATGGGAATCTCATGAAAACAGGAGACCACTAAAATAGAGAATAAGACCAGGAGGAGGGAGAAGGAGAGGGCAAAAAGATGCTGGGGGACAAAATTGACTATATTGTATACATGTACAAATATTAATCCCACTATGTATAATTATAATGTGCTATAAAATGCAAAGAATAAAAAATAAATGTTTAAAAAAAAGTCATTGAATTATATTACCCCCCCCCCCCAATTTTCTAAACATGAACTTTGGGGGGGGTGTCAAAATAAATGCACATATTTAAGTCTTTTGCAACATATTTCCATTTTGACCTTTAGAAGGATTGTAATAATTTACACTTCATCAGCAGCACCTAAGAATACCTATGTTGCATTACCCTCGCTCACCTGCCTGACATTTGTTGTCCTTTATCACTCCCCTACCCCCCAGCCCCAATGTAATAGGTGTAAATGTTAGGTGCATGTTTGAAAAAGACTGTGTGGGTACAACAATCAATATTCAAGCCTAGTTTATTTTGATTTGCATGTATCCATCTCAGGTTATATCCTCGAATGTCTTTTTATATTATAAAACGACTGTGCTTGTTCTTAAGTAGTGATGGAATACATTTGGCAGCAGGGTCATTCCATATTCAGAAACAAGGTAGATAATTTCCATGTTGGATTTTTTTTTTAAACTGACCAAGGAGTAAAGGAACTCCTATAAAATTGGAAGCTTCTAAATTTTTTTTTTTAAATTCTTTCTCTTAGGACTTAATAAAGACCCCTGAAATTGTGTACCGCATAGTTGTCCCAAGAATGCTAATTGTTGGAAACCTAAGATACAGCCAGTAGAAATTTCCAGATGAAAATGAGAGGTAAAATTGTTCTCTATGCACAGAGTCACCTGAAAAATGCACGAGTAATCACCTGGCACCTCCAAGCAAAAGTTTCAGAAAGGGTCTGTCAGCAGGCACTGAGTCCTTCATTCACATCCCCTTTTGATTCAGTCACCACTTTATTCATGTGGGCTCCCAGAATCCTTTCACTCCCAACAGCCAGCTCTGAGTCTCTTTGTTGGAGGGCTGCTGCAGGGTACTGGACCCTGCTCTGCTGGTGTGTGTGTATGTCAGGAAGGGCCCAGGGATTCATGTTCTTCTGGGGGCAGAGCTTCACTAATGATGTGAGTGTGTGGTATAAATTCCCTAGCTCCCTGGCTATGATTGCAGCAACTTGGGCTGGATCTGTACTGTTCCCAGAACTCCTCTAGGGATAGAGCCCCAGTGACTCTTCATGGGACTATCTGAGATGGTGCTTGGCTGCCTTCTCACTTCACTGCTAGCTACCAGGTTTTTTTTTTTTTTTTTTTTTTTTAACTGGGAATATTTTCTTAATAAATTGTAAATCTCATTGATATGGACCCTCACATCAGAATCTCTATAGGAAATTCAACCTTGATTCATCACTCAAAATTTATAATCCTACCGCACTGAGGAATTTTATTAGTTAGAACAGTGGTTTGACTAACAGTACCTAAATTTGATGTACATGGATGGACATATCTTTCTCTTGACATAATCTGGGCAGTTCCATGATGTTGAGAGCTGGGTCCTTCTGTGCTATTTTTCCTCCATTCCTCGGATGTGGCCTTTATTTACATGGTCCATGATGGCTCTCTCCCACCTCAACGCTGGACAATGGGGAAGGAGACACCTGCTTATGTGCACACTCCATTGGTCTGAATTTAATTGCATAGCCACTCTAATGGAATGGAGGCTGGTTGGGTACACATTGTCCAGCTTATAATTTGGGGCTCCATGATTGAGCCAGAAGGAAGAACAGATTTTGGGGTAGTTAGTAGCCCCTGCCACAGGTGTGCTGTGTGTTACCCACAGCTCTGGAGAAAGGATGAATAGGCACTGAACTGGACATGTTCTCTGCTCTGGTTCTACCTTGTTCTCTCTTGTCCTGTCCTCTTTAGGCAGATGATGATCTCACCAGTGGAAGAGTTGATCTTTAATCTTTAAGTAGATCCTTTCTATAAGTGGAGGGAATTTACTAGAGGGTTGTTGTTCACCTCAGAATATAACATTTACCTTTTATAGTGAGATCTCGGCACCTTGGGCGCAGTGGTCTTGGGAAGGATAACCCACAAGCAGTGACCTTTTTTTTTTTTTTTTTTTTAAATCAAATTGGTGAAGGAGTCGGGAAAGCTCAGAAAAGGGGTGATGTTAAGTAAAGCCTCAGTCTTCACCTGACTGCAGAGAATTTGTGGAGCATAAATTATCCTTGGGCTAGAGGCAAGGGAGCTGAGCACCCCACTCTCGCCCCCTGTAGGCAATGGCTAAGGACTGCCTCAGGAAACTAGTTTTCAATGCCTGCAGGCAAAGTTGTCCCATAGCCTTTGCACAGCCATCCCAAGAGGGTGTGCACAAACTCAGTGAGTGGCACCCGAACCAGGAAAAGAGATCTGTGATCTGGGAAAAGCCCCAATAGTGTCTGCTGCAGCAAAGATCGAGTAGTGAGCCAGCTGCTGTTTCTAAGGGAGTGCCTTCTTAGAAGGACTGGTCTTCCAGTTCCGTGGGGGAAGGACTCAAGCTTTGTGGGAGCAGGATGGACCTTTGTTTCGACCCCAGGTCAGGATCTTCCTTCTGGGTCCCTCTTGATGACTTTGGAGGCAGGAATAAATCAGGATGGATCCATGAAACCACAGCCTTGCATGCTGTCAGGGATGGCTGGCTTCATTGTCTACCCGCAGCGGGGAGGCAAATATCAAGACCCTGCCTCCCAACCCAGGCAGAGCCTACCAAATGAAGCGAGTAGTTAGTATGAGCTTAAGTTATTCTCCCATGTGGCTGTTTCTGGTACATCTTTTAAAATTAGTTATGCTTAAATTAGCAGCGCTTTACTCTTAATATTCTTCTCCCGAAGCAGCTAGCATAGTTTCAATCAGGCACCTGATTAATATGCAAAAAAATGATTTGTTTTGATTTCGGTCTAGTGAGTTTTTTTTTTTTTCTTTGCCAGGCAACTTTATCAAATTCCTCTGCTTTTAAGGGATATGAAGAAATGTATCTCTTAAAGTCAGAGGGCACAGTTTCCTTGAAAGTGGAGATTGGGTGGCCTCTCTGGGAGCTGATCTGAAATATCTACCAGCATAATCTTGCCAGCAGCAAAATATCTTTTTGTAATTTTCAGTCTATTGAAAAGCACCAGCCCCTCTTCAGCTTATAATCGGTTCCACAGCTGTGCCATGTGGTATTGTCCACTGGAAGTCGACTGAAATACTTGTTCTGTCAAAGTGTATAATATTTTGTTATATATTGTGTGACCTTGGGCGATTGATTTAACATCTCCAAATGTTTTATTATCTTTAAAATGAAAATAAGACTTACCCCTTGTGATTCGTGCAGTATGTCTATAAATTCCTTAAAACCTGGGATGTATTTCAGAATTCAGAATTTTTTGGATTTTAGGAAGACAATTCAACATATGTATCACTTATTAACACCCCCAGGGGAGTCTGAGGAAGCAGCCTATCATCAAACAGCCAAACTTATGAATACTCACACTGAGTGGCAGTAAGATTAAAAATAGCCTTCCACTGGTTGAGGGCAAGGTTTGTAATTGAGTTACAAATAAATCTTTCAGACCTCTTTGGATGTAGACAATAGGAACCAGAGGCTGTGGCCTTGCAGCAGGATGGTCTCTGTCTATCCATTTCCCAGGCAGTCCCAGGAAGGACTGATGAGGTTCATGATGTGTGTAGAAGGCCTGGCTCCCCACCTGTTCCTATTTTCCTCCCTACTTGTGACATGGATGGGCATCATATATTCTGAAACTTTCTAGTGAAAATTTGGAGTAAAATTTTGACAAAGGCATAGTAAATCAATGATCACTTTTAAGAGTTTTACTACTTTTGTACTTATTTTGTAGAAAATAAGTTCTTATTTATTGAGCAGTTACTATATGAACTGTTATTACATTTACAGGCTAAAGGATCCCTTATCTAAATTGCTTGGGGCCAGCTGGATTTCTGGGTTTTATTTTTATTTATTTAAAAATTGCATTGCTGGGTGCAGTGGGGCATGCCTGTAATCCCAGTGACTCGGGAGGCTGGGGCAGGAGGATGGCAAGCTCAAGCCAGCCTTGGCAAAAGCAAGGTGCTAAAGCAACTCGGTGAGATCCTGTCTCTACATAAAATACAAAATAGGGCTGGGGAGGTGACTCAGTGGTTGAGTGCCTGAGTTCAATCCCCAGTACCCTTCTCCACCAAAAAATTTGTATTACCATGTATTAACTGTAAACATTAATGGGGTTCACTGTGATATTTCCATACATGCATGCAGTATGCACTAATCAAATCCAAACACACTTTTCCCACCCCACCCTCAAGTTTCCCAATATATTCTATTTTCAGGTCAGCTATTTTTCATTTTTCAGCTTCTACATGTGAAAGAAAACTTGGTTCTTGGGTGTATCTGATTTATTTCCCTTAACATAATCGCCTCAGTTCCACCTGTTTTGCCTCAAATGACAGTATTTCATTCTTCTTTATGACTGAATAATGCATGATTGTGTACCTATACAGCTCACTTGCTTTATCCATTCATCTGTTGATGGGCCCCTTGGTGGATTCCCTGTCTGGGCTGTTGTGAATAGTGCTGCAGTCAACGGGGATGTGCAGGTGTCTCATTTTCTTTGGAGTCACACTCAGAAATGGGATCTATGGATCATATGGTAGATCTACTTAGATTTGGGGGAAGCTCCATACTGTTCTCCACAGTGATCATATCAATTTGCCTTTCCAGTAACTGTAAATAAGAATTCCTTTTTCTCCATGTCCTCACCAGCATTTTTTTTAAAATAGTAGCCATTCAAACTGGGTTGAGACTATATATTATTGTGGTTTTGATTTCCCTGATGGCTAAAGATAATTTTTGGCTAAATGTAATTTTTGTGTGTGTTTTGGCCATGTATATTTGTTCTTTCAAGAAGTGACCATTCAGGTCATTTTTTAATTGGATTACTTTTTTTTTTTTTTCCTGAGTTCCTTATATATTCTGGATATGAACCCTCTGTCAGAGAGTTGGCAAATATTTTCTCCCATTCTATAGGCTGTCCCTTCACTATGTTGATTGTTTTCTCAGCTGTGCCAATGCATTGTTTTAGTGTGAATCTAGGAATGTTCCCTGAAAAGCTCACATATTGGGCAATGCACCCATATTCAGAAGGGAAAGATTGGATTATGAGAGTTGTTACCTCATCACTGGATTAATCCACTTATGGGAATACTGGGTGGTAATTGTACGTGGGTGAGTGTAGCTGCAGAAGGTAAGTCAGTCAGGGTGTGCCCTTCAATACTCTATCTCGTCTCCTTCCTGCCATTAGCTGAGAAGTCTTCCTTTGCCAAGCCCTTCTGCCTTGATGTTTCTGCCTTGAAGTCTGCTGACCATGGACTGAGCCTCTGAAACTGTGAGCCAAAATAAACCTTTTCTCCTCTAAGTTGTTCTTGGCAAATGTTTTGGTCACAGCAGCAAAAAGTTAATTAGTAAAAGCATTTTAGTTCAATGTACTTCCACTTGGCAATCCTTGTTTCCTGTGCTTTTGGTGTCCTATCCAGAAGGTCACTGCCTATGCCCAATATCTTGAAGTATTTCCCTGACATTTTCTTCTGGTAGTATTAAACTTCCATATTTTAGGTCTTTAATCCCTTTTGACTTAATTTTGTACAGGGTGAGAGAGAGGGGTCAAATTTCAAACTTCTAAACGTGGATATCCAGTTTTTCCTCACACCATTTATTGAAGATGTTGTCTTTTCTCCAATGTATGTTTTTGGCACCTTTGCTGAGAAGCAATTGGCTATAGATGTTAGTTTTTCTTGGATCTCTATTTTGTTCCATTGGTCTGTGTGTCTATGCCAACGCTGTGCTACTTTTATTACTATGGCTCTGCAATATGTTTGCAATCAGGTATTGTGATATCTCCAGCTCTGTTGCTCTGGCAATTTGAGGTTTTTGATGTTTCTATTGGAATTTTAGGATTTTTCTTCTAGTTCTGTGAATAATGTCATGGGTATTTTGATGGGCATTGCATTGAATCTGTAGTTATGTTTAGTCAAAATGGACATTTAGACAATATTCTTCCAGTCCATGAACATAGGAGGTCTTTCCATTTTTGGGTCATCTTCAGTTTGTCAGCATTTTGTGATTTTTTTTTTTTTTTTTTTTTTTTTTCATTGTAGAGGCCTTTTACTTCCTCGGTTAAATTTATTCCTATGTGTCTTTTAAAAGCTATTGCAAATAGGATTGTTTTCATGATTTCTGCCTTAGCAAATTAATTATTGGTATATAGAAAAGCAAGTGACTTTTTTTGTATCATGCTATTTTACTGAATTCAGTTATTGGTTCTAAGAGTCTTGAGTCTTAGAGTGTCCTCTCTATATAATCATATAATCTGAAAATATGGATAATTTGACTCCCTATTTGTATGCCTTTTGTTTCATTTTATTGTATAATTTCTCTGGCTAAAGCTTCTAGTTGTATATGAATAAGAATGGTGAGATTGAACATCCTTTTCCTGATCTTTCAGTATTGTGTTGGCTGTACGTTTGTTAAATATAGCCTTTATTATGTTGAGGTACAATCCTCTTATACCTCATTTGTTCAGGGCTTTGTATAATTTCTAAAATTTATTGTTGACTTTCCATTGCTTATTCCATTGTTTATTCCATTGTGATCAGAAAAGATAGAATAGATTTCTATTTGAATTTAAAACTTGTGACCCAATATAGGGTTTATCCTAGAAAAGGTTTCATGTGCTGATGAAAAGAAAGTGTATTATGCAACTGTAGGATGGAATGTTCTGTAAAGTCTGTTAATTTGAGCTCTATAGATGAACTCTTGCTTTTTGGGTGATAATTTTTTTTTCTTGGTGGGGAGGTCTGGATGAGAAAATGGGGATGTTGAAATTTCCCACTTTTTCTTTTAGTTCTATTTTTTAATTCTTATTAGTTACACATGAGTAGAATGTATTTTGACATATACATACATGAAGTATAACTTCCTATTCTTGTGGTTGTATATTATGTGAAGTTACATTGGTTGTGTATTCATATACAAACATAGGAAAGTTAAGTCTGATTCATTGTTTCCCATTCCCATCCCCCTTGCATCCCCCCTCCCCCCACATTCAATGCAATAAACCTCCTCTCCTCCCTCCTGCTTCCATGTATTGTGAGCCATAATTTGCTTATCAGAGAGAACCTTTAGCCTTTGGTTTTGGGGAACTGGTTTATTTCACTTAGCATGATAGCCTCCAGTTCCATCCATTTATCAGGCAATGCCATAATTTCACTCTTTATGGCTGAATGATATTCCATTGTGTATATGTACCACATTTTCTTTATCCATTCATCCATTGATGGGCACCTAGGTTGGTTCTATAGTTTAGCTATTGTGAATTGAGCTGCTATGAACGTTGATGTGGCAGCATCATTGTAGTATGTGGATTTTAATTCCTTTGTGTATATGCCAAGGAGTGGGATAGCTGGGTCAAATGGTGGATTCATTTTAAGTTTTCTGAGGAATCTCTAAACTGCTTTCCAGAGTGGCTGCACCAATTTGCAACTCCACCAGCAATGTACCTTTTCCCCCACATCCTCACCAATATTTATTGTTACTTGTATTCTTGATAATTGCCATTTTGACTGGAGTGAGATGAAATCTTTGTGGTTTTAATTTGCATTTCTCTAATTGCTAGTGATATTGAACATTTTTTTCATATATTCATCGACTATTCATATTTCTTCTATGAAGTACCTGTTCAGTTCCTTTACCCATTTATTGATTAGGTTATTTGTTTTTTTTTTGTTTTTTTTTTGGTGTTGAGTGTTTTGAGTTCTTTATACATGCTGGAAATTGTTTATCTGAGGTGCAGGTGCAAATATTTTCTCCCATTTCATAGGCTCTCTTTTCAGGTTCTTGATTGTTCCCTTTGCTGTGAAGAAGCTTTATAGTTGGATGCCATCCCATTTATTGATTCTTGATTTTACTTCTTGCGATTTAGGATTCTTATTGAGGAAATTGGTTTCTAAGCTGACATGGAGATTTGGGCCTACTTTTTCTTCTTGTAGGTGCAGAATCTCTTGTCTATTGCTTAGGTTCTTGATCCACTTAGAGTTGAGTTTTGTGCAGGGTGAGAGGGTCTAATTTCATTTTACAACATATGGATTTCCAGTTTTTCCAGCATGATTTGTTAAAGAGGTTCTTTTCTACAATGTATGTTTTTAGTGCCTTTGTATGAGATAACTGTATTTATGTGGGTTTGTCTCTGTCTCTTCTGTACCATTGGTCTATGTATATGTTTTGGTGCCAATACCATGCCATTTTGTTACTATAGCTTTGTAGTATAATTTAAGGTCTGGTATTTTGATGCCTCCTGCTTCAGTTTTCTTGCTGAGGATTGCTTCGGGCTATTCTGGGCCTCTTATTTTTCCAAATGAATTTCACGACTGTTTTTTCTATTTCTATGAAGAATGTCATAGGAACCCTTAATAAGAATTGCTTTAAATCTGTATAGTGCTTTTGGTAGTATGGTCATTTTGAATATTAATTCTGCCTATCTAAGAACAAGGGAGATCTTTCCATCTTCTAAGATCTTCTTCAATTTCTTTTTTTAGAGTTCTGTAGTTTTCATTGTAGTGGTCTTCCATCTCTTATGTTTGATTCCCAAATATTTTGAGGCTATTGTGAATGGGGTAGTTTTCCTAATTTCTCTATCAGTGGATTTATCACTGATGTATAGGAATGTAATTGATTTATGGTGTTAATTTTATATCCTGCTACTTTTCTGAATTCATTTCAGTTCTAGAAATTTTCTGGTGGGTTTTTTTTTTTTTTTTTTTTTTTTTGGGGTCTAATAAACACAGAATCATGGCATCAGCAAATAGGATAGTTTGAGTTCTTCTTTTCCTATTTGTATCCCTGTAATTTCTTTCTTCTAATTGTTCTGGCTAGAGTTTCCAGGACTATGTTGAATAGAAGTGGTAAAAGAAAGCATCCCTGTCTTTTTCATTTTTTAGAGGGAATGTTTTCAATTTTTCTCCATGTAGAATGATATTGGCCTTAGCATACATAGCTTTAGAATGTTGAGATATGTTCCTACTATTCTTAGTTTTTCTAGTGTTTTGAACATGAATGGATGTTGTATTTTGTCATGTTTTTTCTGTATTTATTAATCTATTGATCTATTGAATCATGTAATTCTTGTCTTTAAGTCTATTGATGTGATGAATTGTTTGTTGATTTCTGTATGTCGAACCAACCTTGCATCCCTGGGATGAACCCCACTTGATCATGGTGCACTATCTTTTTTCATGTTTTTGTATGTGATTTGCCAGTATTTTATTAAGAATTTTGGCATCTATGTTCATCAGGAATATTGGTCTGAAATTTTCTTTCTTTGATATGTCTTTGTCTAGTTTTTGGTATCAGGGTGATACTACCATCATGGAATGTGTTTGGAAGGGTTTCCTCATTTTTTGTTTCATGGAATAATTTGAGGAGGATTGGTTTAAGTTCTTTGAAGGTCTGGTAGAACTTAGCTGAGAATCTGTCTGGTCCTGGGCTTTTCTTTCTTGGTAGGCTTTTATGGCATCTTTAATTTCATTGCTTGAAATGGATCTGTTTAAATTTTCTATGTCTTCCTGAATCAATTTGGGTAGGTCATATGAGTCCAGAAAATTGACATCTTCAAGATTTTCTATTTTATTAGAGTACAAATTTTCAAAATAGTTTCTGATTATCTGTATTTCAGTAGTGTCCATTTTGATATTTCCTTTTTCATTGTAAATTTTAGTAATTTGAGTTTTCTTTCTCTTTGTTAGCTTGGCTAAGGATTTATCAATTTTATTTATTTATTTTTTCAAAGAACCTACTTTTTTTTTTTTTTTTACTTTTTAGGATTTTTTTTTGTTTCAATTTCATTGGTTTCAGCTATAATTTTAATTATTTCCTGTCTTCTGCTTTTGTTGTTGATTTGGCTTTTTTCTAGGGCGTGGAGATGTAATGTTAGGCTATTTTTGACTTTATATTCTTTTAGTAAAAAAGCTCAATGCAATGAACTTTTCTCTTAGAAGTGCCTTTATAGTGTCCCAGAGATTTTGATATGTTGTATTGCTATTCTCATTTGCCTCTAAGTATTTTTAAAATTTATCCCTGATTTCTTCTGCTATCCATTTGTCATTCAATAGCATATTATTTAGTCTCAGTACCTTCTATTTTTTAAATGAAATCCCCCAGTATTATTGCATTGGACCCTCTCTCTCCCTTTAGTTCTCAGTGTTTTATATGATTGGGTTCTCTAACATTAGGTGCCCACAGATTTACAATAATTATATCTTGTTGAATTGATCCTTTCATTATATAGTGATATTTTGCCTCACATTGCAGTTTTTGTCTTAGAGTCTATTTTTTTCACTTGTTTCCACTTGGAATATGATTTTTCATCCCTTCACTTTCAGTATGTTTTCTTTACTGATGAAGTGAGTTTCTTGTAGGTAGTATATTGTTGGATCTTACTTTTTTTTAAATTCATTCAGCCAGTTTGTATCTCCCTTTTAATGGGAGCGTTTAGTCCATTTATATTCAGGGTTATTATTATTGATAGGACTTATTTCCATCATGTGAATTTTCTTCTAGTTGTTCTGAATATTTGTTCTTTCTCTCTTCTGTGTGTCCACTCTTCTAGTGGGATTTATACTTCTACATGCTTTCACTATGGCAGTTATCTGTCTCTCACTTTTGGATGTGGAACTTCCTCAGGCATTTTTGACAGTCTGATCTGGTGGTAATGAATTACTCCATTTTTGCTTATCTTGGAAGTCTTTATATCTCCATTTTTGAACTATATGAGGTATAGTAATCTAGGTTGGTAATTATTTTCTTTCAGGACTTAGAATGTGTCATTCCATTCTCTCCTGACCTGTAGTTTTTCTGCTATTTATGCTGAGAAATCTGCTCTTGGTCTATTAGGGATACTTGTAAATGTGACTTGACACTTTTGCAGATTTAAAAATTCCTTGTCTTGTATTTTAACAGTTTGATCATAACATTCTATGGTGAAGATTTTTTTTTTTTCTGATCATAATATTCTATGGTGAAGATTTTTTCTGGTCTATTTGGAGTCCTATAAGCTTCCTCTACATAGATGTGTCTGTCTTTCTAAAGATTAGGGAATTTTTCTCTATTTCATTGAATATATTTTTGATGCCCTGAAATTTATTTTTCTCATCTTTAGGCATTCCAAAAATGTGCATGTTTATCACTTAGTGGTGTCCCATAGGACTCAAATACTCTACACTTTTTATTTTCCTTTTCCTTTTGTCTGATTAGGATATTTCAAAAGATATGTCTTTAGGTTTAGATGCTCCTTCTTTCACTTGACCCAGTCTGTATTGAGGCTTTTAACTGTATGTACTTAGTTTTTCCTTTCTAAGATTTCTTTTTGGTTCTTTTACAGATCTCTTTGCTGAATTTCTTAGTCATAATCTGAATTGTCTTCTTAATTTTTGTTTAACTATCTGTATCCTCTTGGGTCTCATAGAGCTTTTTAAAAATCATTTTTTATAATTACTGTTTTAGTCAGCTCCTTGTTGCTATGACTAAATGATCTGACCAGCACAATTATAGAAGAGGAAAGGTTTATTTGAAGGGCTCACAGTTCCAGAGGTCTTAGTCCATAGAAGACTGGCTCCATTCCTTGGGGCTCCAGGTGAGGCTGAACATCATGGCAGGAGAGTGTGGCAGAGGGAAACAGCTTACAGGTTGATTAGGAAGCAGAGGGAGACTCAACTCTCCAGATACAAAATATATACCTCATAGCCATGCCCCCAATAAACACTTCCTTCAGCCATACCCTACCTGCCTCTAGTTATCTCTCAGTTAATCTGATCAGGAATTAATTCATGGATTAGGTTAAGACTCTCAAAACCCAATCATTTATCTTCAACCTTCTTGAACTTTTGGGGGACACCTCACATTCAGACCATAACACCCACTAATGAAGAATAAAAATATAAATATCATGTAAGATTTTCTACTAAATGATTTCTGAGAAAACTGTTTTGAGAGCATTTGGGATTTTGGAATTGTAGATGAGGGTTGGTAGATTTGTTATTTAATCCTTACATCCACCCCACAAAATGGGAACTATTATTTCCAGTGTGATGAAAGACTAACTGGACCCAAAGAAAGGTCTGGCCTTTGCACTGAGATATGGGGAGGTGATCTCTAGGCCTCCCTGGAATGTCTTTCTTGATAGGACTATCTTTATTTGCTTGGGGATTTGGCCACTAGACAGTTTAGCAATGTGATTTGGGATGGAGAGTTTGGGCCATGCAGCATCAGTTCTGACTTTAAAGGAACTGATGACTAAAGACCAACCCTTGACTGACGGTCAGCCACCTGGACAATGTAATCAAACCCCAAGAAACAAATGGGACAGCAGAGGCTCAGATGACCATCTCTGTTTGACACTTCTGTATATTGTTACAGATTGTGGCTGAGAGGAGGTAACACATTGGGAGAGGACAATTGGAAGCTCTGCATCTGGGCCCTTCCCAGATGCCTCCCTGTGTGTATCTCTTCCTTTGGCTGATTTTAATCTTTTCTTACAACTAGCTGTATATATAATAACTTTCGGTAAGTTCTTGAGTTCGTCTAGAAAATTCTGGGAACTGGGAGTGACTCTTGGGAATTCCTCAAACTCGTAGTTGGTATCAGAATTGAGGACAGCCTTTGGAAGAATGTTCCCTTATACCGTAGAGCTGCCTAAACTCTTTGCATCTAGATGAGCAAACTGAGGCAAAGAAAATGAGGAACTTACTGCAGGCTCCAAGGCTTATAAATGGAGGAGCTGATACAAAGCAGGGCTATGTAGCTCGAGAGCCAAACCTGTCCTTAACCATTATGTGATATTTATTCCATGTGGATGGCTCTTAGTAGGTTATCTCATATTTCTTATTAGAAGGATGAGGGGATATATTCTTGACTGACTTGGCTAAACAAGTAAGTATTGTTGAGTCTACACTAAACTATGAATGAGACATCTCACAATCATGAGCCTATTTCTTTCTTTCTTTTGATACTAGCAATATAACCCAGGGGGTGCTTTCTTTTGATACTAGCAATATAACCCAGGGGGTGCTTTACCACTAAGCTACATCCCCAGCCCTTTTTATTTTTTATTTGAGGAAGGATCTCACCAAGTTGCTTACAGTCTTACTAATTTGCTGAGTCTGGCCTTGAACTTGTGATCCTTCTGTCTTAGCCTCTGGAGCCAGCTGGGATTATAGGTGTGCGTGGTGACACCAGACTCATGAGCCTATTTCTGGATTGGATCCCCTGCCATGTTTTTTTTTTTTTTTTTTAAATTATGCGCACAGTATGGTCATTGTGTTTGAAAAAAAAAAGTGTGTTGAGGCGGGGATGATATAAGCAAAATTACAGCCTCTCAGAATGTACGGGGCAGGTCAGATCTTACACTATGTGCTTGTAGGTGACCTTGTTTTATGCCATCTGATGATATTGGCTAAACCAGGGAGGATCAGAGGTAGGCAGAATAAGGCAATCCATTGGCTAAATTTGTTTTGGTCTGTAAAAATGAGCGTGAATAATTGGAGCTGCTGCCTGGGAACTCTGAATTAAGAAAATCAGAAAAATGAGGGAGATAGCCATGGCAACTGAAGGTAAATGAGCCATATAGCTCACGACAGGCTGGTGAAAGCCAAAGAGCAGAACCTTCAAGAAAGTAGATGACATCGTAATGTAGAATATAGCAAAAACCCAGAGAAAATTATATATGCCAAAGAATATCTCACTTAGGGTATTCCTTTTTCTTCAGAGGTCTGATAACATTAGCTATCAAAATATTGTTAGTTGCATATATCATTGATAATAAGCTTGAATGTATTTATCTTCTGTATTTCCTCATGAATTACCTGTTTATGTTCTCTGCTCATTTTCTATTAGTGTTTTTTTTTCTTTTCTTTTTCCTTGGTACTAGGGAATGAACTCAGGGGCACTCAACCACTGAGCCACATCCCCAGCCCTATTTTATATTTTATTAGAGACCGGATCTCACTGAGTTGCTTAACACCTCACTGCTGCTGAGGCTGGCTTTGAACTTGCTAAAGTGATCCTCCTGCCTCAGCCTCCCAAGCTGCTGGGATTACAGGGTATTTTTTAATGTTAAAATGACTAGAGCTATGGTCAATAACATAAGAATTACAAAAGAAATAGACAAAACAAAAAATTATTCAATTATAGTTTGGATGAAACATTAAAACATAGGTGACATAGGTGTGGATATCATAGAGAAATGAATTTAAATATTAAAAGGCTAAAATAATTTAGTCATATTAGAGTTAAGTTAGAAATATTAACCTAAAACTCATGATGCTGAAGATAAATGTTTTTCTAACTTTACCCTCAATTGGCCCAGCGGCCATGCCATTCCATCTTTTGCCAGTGTTTATGTGAAACCATCTGATGTGTACCTTTGTGGTTTCTATACTAGTCTCTAGCAAAGGGAACATGGGGTCCTTTGAGAGCAGCTTGTATGTACCCAATGGCATGCTGTCTCCAAGAGACTCGCCTCACAGGTAAAGACATCCACAGACTGAAGGTGAAAGAATGGGGAAAAACACATCACTCACATGGATCTTAAAAACAAGCGGGGGTTTCTATCCTCATATCTTATATAGTGGATTTTAAGCCTAAGTTATTCAAAAGAGATAAAGACCATTTCATACTGCTTGAGGGAGTCATACAACAATGAGAAATGACACAGTCATAAATATCTATGCCCCAAACAATGGAGAACTGATATACACCAAGCGACCCTTCCCAATATCAAGAATTAAATAGACCTCAACACAATAATACTGGGTGGCTTTCACATGCCTGTCTCATCACTAAACATATCATCCAAATAAAAACTAAAGAAGCCACAGAACTAAAAAATATAATTAATTTAGACTTAACAGACACACATAGAATATTTCATCCATCAGTAACTGAATACACTTTCTTCTCAGCCACACTTGGAACATTTTCTAAAACAGACCATATTTTAGGACATACAACAACTCTTAGCGAATACAAAAAAATAGAAATAATACCCTGCATTTTATCAGATCATAATGGAATGAAATTAAAAATCAATGAGAAGTTAAAAAGATAGAAATTAACACTTGTAGACTAAGTTATTCACTACTGAATGATGACTGGATAGCAGAAGAAAACAGGATGAAATTTAAAAATACTTAGAGGTAAATGAGAATAATGACACAACATATCAAAATCTCTGGGACACTGATGGTTCTAGAAGAATATTTTGTAGCGTTGAACTCATACATTGAAAGAATAGGAAGATACCAAATCAATAACATTACACCACAAGGCCCTAGAAAAAGAATAAATACCAAAATCAGCAGAAAAGAGAAAATAATTAAGATCATGTATACAGTTCAGGGAAAGTCACTGTGGTCATGGAACATCCACCCTATTGTTGAAAAGCAAGACTACTTTTAAAGATATCTGTGGTAGCCCTGAAAGGACCAAGAGGTCAGCTTAAAGAGTCTCCCACTGGCCATGTTGTGATGGAGAATCTCAAAGAGAACAGTAGTAAAAAATAACAACTTAAATCTGCTTTGCCATGAGTTCATGACGATCCTGAGAAAGAAACAAGTGAACATTAAGGATATAAAATATAACTACAGGAAAAAGGCTGGGTGAATATACTATTTAAACTTGAATTAAATACATAAAGCTGGTCATAGGAAAAGCTTGCATCTTGAAACAGTTTATTGTGGGAGAGAGTGTGACTTTAATTGATCTGGTGATACTTTCCAACCTCCCTGTCTCTGATCCACCAAAGACTTCCCACAGGGCATGAACTTTCCCACACTCCAGAGATGCCAATGGGGTAGTTGGAATTCTGGGTGTCCAATGTAGTTCAAAGGCACAGCGGTTAGTGTCTCCTTGTCAGCGTCCTTAGCATGGGGACTTTTTCCCTGTCTATAGCAATGGCAGCAGAGGCAAGTATGGAATTAGTATGAGCCATGGCTTGGGTTGCATCAGCCATAAGCAAGCAAAGAGGCAATGGCCCATGATGGAAAGTGGGGGGCGGTGTGCAGGGCTTCGTAGGTTGGGAATGTTTGGGAACTAGGTCCAGAACATGGGATGAGCAAGGACTATAAATCCAAATTCTGTTGAAAGGAGATTTTAAACCAGAAACACTATACTATATTTACAAAAACGTTTACAATAGTATACTATGGAACTCTCAATAGGGAGCCAAGTCCACTTGGATAAAAGTAATTCTGACTGTAAAACAACTATAATTCTGTTTTTGCATCATGATTTGAACTGTTTGTAAAATGCTTTTTAAAAATTTTTATACTCATAATCTCATTTATTCCTCATACTATTCTATTGTAGGCAGGCAGCACAGTTGAAAAACCATAGCTTTTGGAGGCTGATGGGGATACTGAACCACTTCCTGGTTGAGTAACGTGTGTTGCTCTGCCTTTAAGTCTCGGCTTCCTCAGCTGCCAGATGTGGATACTGATGGCACCTGTCTTGGATACATGTGAGAAATCATCTCACCCTTCACAGGTATTCATCAAACTATAGTTTATTATTTTACAGATGAGTCAGATACATTAGGTGGCTTCCCAAGTCATATATTTATTTGTGACAGGATCTAGATTTTGCTCAAAGTCCCATAGACTTACGAAAAAGCAAGGTAGAAAGGACCCTAAAAATCATCCTGGCCTAAAGTTCTCAAACTTTTAAGTTTCAAAGGAAAACTCTAAAGTGAGAACCAGATAAAGACAAACTTACCCTAATTTAGCTCGACTTGACCTCCTCTCACCTGAACTGCTTAGTAACTCGTGGAGGGGGCTGGGGTTCCCTAGGGTTCCTTGGAGCACTGTTTGAAAATCTCTGATCTAGTCCCCCCTCTGCTTTACAAAGGAAGTTACTGAGGCTCAGATGTGATGTTATATGCCAGTGTCATGGAGCTGACCCACAGCAGGGGTGGGACTTAAGCCTTGTTGGCAAGATCCAAGCTCTTCCCTCTCTACTTCATCACCCCTGTGGAACAAAGATGCCTAACTCCACATGAGACAGTGCCATCTGGTGACCTACAGGGTACATTGCTCTCCATACCACAAACTGCCGGTCCTCAGTCTCATTACCATTCTTCAGTGTTCTTTGCAGCATGCACTGGAAGTGTGGAGCTGCATTTCCAGTTAATCTTCCCACTTGAATTTCTACAGGCTACGAAAATATGAGACACTTGCTGGAGGCTGGGAAGTAGGAGAATAAAAGTCACCCTGATCCTTGTTCTAAAACTGTGACGGACTGATGGTGACTTTGCAGACTTCAGCAGCATTCACATTCCCAAGGAACAACACCCGTGGAAACCACCTTTTATGTGGTCTTGTGGCAATCTCTTCATTCCCCCAGTTGGCATTTAATTAAGTCCTTTGAAAACACCACCTACTTCACCTAGCTAGGAAGAACCAAGGGAATATGCTGCTCCATTTAGTGGTTACCCAACCATGGAGAAAGAATAGAGATATATTTTGTTCTGCGTCTCTGGCCTATTTTATTTCAGCACCACAGTCGCAGACAGTTCCAAACTCTGCTGATGGTGTTCGTTTCAGGTTGTCCTAGGGGAGGCTAAAACAGGATTAGAGGACCAAGAGATTTACTGGGGAGCACCTGTGAGGTGGGGGGAAGTGGAGAAAGCAGGATTCGGTAAAGGGAGCTTCGGATCGTAATCCAGATCCGATACTTGGGAAAGAAGAGTAGTTGAGGCACTTGGCTGGGCCAACAGGGAGACCCTAAGCAAAGATTGCCCTTCAGAGGGACCTTGCGTAAAGCAGGAATGTCTGTTGCCAGTACATTTATTGGACTCAGTTGTTGATTGGAAACGGGAAAATGTGGGCCTTGGGCAAGGGCTGCAGCACGTGAGGGTTCTGTGGAGACCTGAGTTACATGCTACATGGACATCATCAGCAAACCCTCTGTTTTTCTTTAGAACTTTTCCAAAGTTGAAGAGCCCATTGGATTTGTACATACACTAGTCCCAAAATACAAGAGAGTGCATGTCTCTGGGGAAGGGGACCTATGGATGAGTATGCACCTTTCTACCGGAGGCAGGTTCTTCATAATTCCTCAGAAAGCACCCAGCAGGACTGAGCCCCAATTGCAGTAACAGACCATGCTCATTAATGTACCATCTATTGTCTCTCCCATTTCCCACTGCTTCACTCCTGCTTTATGAGATCACCCCACCGATGACCTAGGCTCACATGAGCTCAGATCTCAGATTCTGAGTTTTAGGGGGAGATCACAGTAGTATGACTGAGAAGCCAAGCAATTTGGAGAGTCACTAGTAATACTTAGAGAACCTTAAGATGGGTCAATCTTCTTTTCTTTTCTTTTTTCTTTTTTTTTTTTTTTTGGTACTGGGATTGGAACTTGGGGACACTTAACCACTGAGCCACATCCTCAGCCCTTTTTAACTTTTATTTTGGGACAGGGTGTCACTAAGTTGCTGAGACTGGCTTTGAACTTGTGATCCTCCTGCCTCAGCCTCCCCCGCCTGATTACAGGCATGTGCCACCGTGCCTGGGCAGACTTGTTTTCTGAAAGGAGGCTGGGTTGCCAACATACTCTAAAGTAGCTCACCTTTTTCTTTTGGTACAAGGGATTGAGCCCAGGAGTGCTTAACCACTGATCGATATCCCCAGCCCTTTTTATTTTTTGAGACAAGGTCTTGCTAAGTTGCCGAGTCTGGTTTTGAACTTGTAATCCTTGTAATCCTTCTGCCTCAGCCTCCTGAGCTGCCTCATCTTTTTAAATGACAAGGTAACTCTCATCTACTTCACAGGGTCCCTGGTCACATGATATTCAGCTTTTTGATCTTCCTCACGCTGACAGCACTTCCCAAACTTCTGAAGTCCATGCTACTTGTTGAAACCATCAAACCTGTCCTATCTGTTCTTTTTAAGGTTCACCAATGTGGGGATCACTTTTCTATTTTCCTCAGTGAGAATTCCTTGAACTTTTCTTTTTACATGTGTATTCTATAAAGCGTTACACTCCAGTCCACTTGAAATTATATCACAGTGCTTCCATATATGTTGTGTTCCCCCAGGGATCAATCTCCTTCCTTTATGATGAGGATTGCTACATTAGAAATATGATAATGATGAGCAGATTTTCTCCTTTCACTTCTGTCTATCCTTTCATCTTTCTGGCATTCCTCAGTCTCACTATTGACAGGAAGTTGTCTTTGATAAGATGGTAAAGAGCCATAGAATGTTATAGCCTTAGGAGGAGTAGCTCTTGTGGCTGGTGCCCTGCCCACACCAACATGTCCTTACCACCCTGCCATCAGACTTGTAGTTGCCTAAACATGCATTTTGTCACCTGAAAGTTTTCTTGGCAGCAGAAGTCATTTTTTTCTGATTGCCCAAAATTCAAGGAATTCACAGTCCTTGGGATTAGCCCCCAACAAATGGATGCTCCAGTTCTTTGAGGTGTTTCTTTGACACTACCATAGCATTCCTTGTGGGTGACATTAGGTTCCAGTGGCCTCAGGGGTAACTAGCTTGATATAGGATCCTTCCATGTCACATTTTTCCATTTCCCTATGTTTGGAAGTAACCCAATGTCTCCTGGGTCACTTCCCAAGTAAAATTCCTTGTACCCAAATCCAGGATCTTCCCTCTGAGAGAACCCAAATTAAGTCAAACTCTGTTCTGAGGGAACTTTCCAAAGGAAAAGTGGTTGGAGAGCCTCTTTTACTAACAGGACTGAGGGAGGGAGGGAGGGAGGGAGGGAGGGAGGAAGGGAGGGAGGGAGGGAGGAAGGGAAAAATTATGGGATTTGGGAAGTTGAGGGATGGAGGAAGGAATCTGGTAGTAAACAATATATGGTAGTCCTGGACCCAATCTGATGGGAGCTGGTGAGAAAAGTGGTAGATAAATAACATGGTATATTATAATTTGGTTGATTCTTATAATTATGAGAATGATTCCTTCCCAGAAATAGGTGAACCTACCCCTTCTTTAGGACTGAGAAGGCTTACCAAGAGTTACCCTGTGTGTCAGTGTGGGGGTCTAGGACTCCCTCTGTGTCTGTGACTGCATTGATTGAGGAGGATGGGAACATATTGGAGCTTTCTCTCTCATTACAATCGCAGGGCTTCCTAGGTCCTGGTCCTTGCCTTCCTTTTGGTGTAGTCTGCAGCACTAATTGGAAGTAAATGTGCAGACCTGGAGGCTCCCGTTCCCCAAAGTCTGTCCCTTGACCCACTGTGAAGGAGGAAGCTTTTGTTTAGACCCAGTGGAACTGATGAATGAGTGTCCTGGGTGGTGTGGCAGACTGGGTCATGTTGAAAGGTGACTGATCATTGATTGTCTAGTAAATCTTTTTGAAATTTTTCTATTTTCACTAGTTATTTTGATGCCAATAGTTTCTATTTTTTTTTTTGAATCTTGATCCACATGGAAATGATGGTGTGCTAAATAAGAAGAGTGGGGTGCACATGTTCAATATATTCCTGAGCAGAAATCTTGGATGGAGTGTAGGGTTCTTCTGATGTCAGAAAAATTCCAAGAGCTTTGTCTGCAGAGCATATACCTGCCAGGACCATGTCAAATACCTCCAAGGGTCAGCCTGTGTCTTCTGTTACTATTTGATCATGTACATGTAATCTTCAGAGGGTGTACATTATGGCAAGCTCCTACTCCTGGAATGTCTATAAATAATCATGGATTTAAAAAATCATATTCATGCAATAGACTAGAAGTGAACTGGTTCATTTGTGGGCTTTTAATCCTTGAGGTCAACATTTCTTTGTGAAGCACTGGATTTTTAAACTGTTCACCTTTTGATAGGCAGAAGCAGCATTCTCTGATCTGTTCAATACCTCTGGGAGCTTAGTGGAACCAGGGCATAGGTGGGCAGAGGGGTGCTCCAGGGACACCTCTTTAAGAAATGCTAATTTAAAGGAACAAAGTGAGAATCTAAAGATGACCTTCATTGGAATGGCCAGCATCCCAGTTTGTAAAAGAATCTCAAAGCTTACCCTAGACCCACAGAATCGGCCTCCGGGTATGGGACTGGGGAACTGCATTTTTAAAAAATCTCCTTTCCCTACAACTCTTCTCTATACTAAAGTTTGAGGCTCTCTACTCTAAATAGGAGGGGGAGCTGTGGGTAGAGAAGGCAGACCTCTCTTTAATTTTGATTCAAATATTCCATCGCATGCATCAGATTTATTTTCTAAGAACATGCAAAGCAGCCGTGCAGAATTAGAGGACAACCAAGCCAACAGATTAAACAAAATCAAGGGGTTTCCGATCAGAAGTCGGGAAATGTGACTCCTACTTAACATGGTTCGTTGACCCCAATTCTGTTTTCTAAAATAGAGGTACACTATGGAGTAGAATATAAAATGCTACATGAGAGATCCAGCTGAAGTGGGGTATTCAAAGGAAATTTCAAGCCTTGTCAAAGTGTGATCTGCTTCCAGACATCCTCAGAGACAGCCAAGGCACATGCTCATTCTCCTCAGTGAGGAATCCCTGCTCCAGTGGAAGATGATCAGTCACACCTTAGTATGAATATGTTCATTGTATAGTTTTAGTTTTGATAGCTGAGATAAGACAGATTTAGGGAGCACAGGGGCTCTCCTGCATGGGGAAGGATCACTGGGCAGCAGGAGACCACTGTGAGTGAACCTGAAGGGTGAAGGGAAGAGGGTGCTGACTGCATAATTTTGCCTAAGGTCTTACCTGCTCCATACAACCTCTGTTCTGAGTTAGGTGGGAATTTTATTAGAAAAAAGAATCAACAAAATAGTCCTTCTCAATGATCTGTGTGAATATCAAGAATTTGTGCTGGCACATGCCTGTAATCCCAATGACTTGGGAGGCTGAGGCAGGAGGATCGCGAGTTCAAAGACAGCCTCAGCAAAAGTGAAGTGCTAAGCAACTCAGTGAGTCCCTGTCTCTAAATAAAATACAGACTAGGGCTAGGGATGCAGCTCAGTGGTCAAGTACCTCCGAGTTCAATCCCTGAACACACACACACACACACACACACACACAAACAATAGAATTTAATGGAAGAGCTGGGTGCCTATAATCCCGTCTCAGGAGGCTGGGGTGGGAGGATCACAAGTTTGAGGCCAGCCTCAGGCTCTAGACAACTTAAACCCTGTCTCAAAATAAAGGACTGGGAGTGAAGTCCAGTGGTAAAGTGCCCCTGGGTTCAATCCCCTGTATCAAAAATTAAAAATATATAAAAAATTTGGAGAAGCATTTATAGATAAGTTTAATCCCAAATTAGAGTACTCCCAGGTCTAGGGATATAGAGTACCTAATGAGCTCACGAACATACAAAGTAAATATATAACCAAACTCCACTCCATCCCTAAGTACTATATTTAATAATTGGCATTAGATGTTTAACAAAGTGTTCACTGTGCTGAGAGCTTGATGTATATCTTCCTCATTTTCCCTATACTATGTGAGGTGGTGTCTCAGGTTGGGGTCTTTCCAAAACAGACCAAGTCAGACTTGGTTTTTTAAATTATTTCTTTTTATTTTACTGGTTCTTTTTAGTTACACATGACAGTAGAATCCATTTTGACATAATTATAAAAACATGGAATATATCTTGTTCTAATTCAGTCCTTCTGGAAAAGTCCAGAACCTTTCCTTCCCCTTCCTTCCCACCCCCTGCTCCTTTCCCTCGCTGGATTGATCTTTCTGCCATTTACCCATAGTTACCATTTTTTTAAAAACTAATTTCTTGTGGGAGTGCAAGATGGTGAGATGCACTGTGTGTATTCAAAGATGTACGTAGGACAGTTATGTCAGATTCATCCCACTGTCTTGCCTTTTACTATCTCCCCTCCCTTCCCTTCATTCCTCTTTGAAAAATGCAGTTTTGTTCAGTTGGTGCTCTTTAAGTATGGTTGCAATTGTTTGGGTGTGCGTTCATGTTTTGGATGCTGGATCCTCAGTGTGGTGATGTTAGAGGTGATAAAAACCTTAAGAGGTGAGGACTGTGGTGGGCATGGTGGTGCAGGCCTGTAATCCCAGCAGCTCAGGAGGCCGAGGCAGGAGGATCTCCATTTCAAAGCCAGCCTCAGCAAATTAGGCCCTAAGTGACTCGGTGAGACCCTGTCTCTAAATAAAATACAAAAATGGGCTGGGGATGTGGCTCAGTGGTTGAGTGCTCCTGAGTTCAATCCCCAGTACCTAAAAAATTAAAAAAATTAAAAAAAAATAGGCCTAGTGGAGGTCCTTAGGTCACTGAGGGCAGATGTCCTTGGAATGGGTTGTGGGATTCCAGCTGCTCTCTGCCGTCCTATTTTGGAGAATTGATTTCTTACCCACATGCTCCAGCAGTGTGTCATTCATCTGCATTAGGGCCTCACTAGAGGCTCCAATGAGATCACCCAATCTTGAGTTTTTAGCCTCTAAAATGGTGAGCTAAATAAACCTTTTTATAAAGCCAGCCTGCCTCAGGTATTTTGTTAGTCCACTTTTTTGTTACCCTAACAAAATGGTCAGTGCTACCACATCCCCACAATCACAATGTTAGCAATTATTTATTAGGTACGCTGTGCACCAGGTGCTTTATAATTGTTACTTAAGTCTCATGAAGAACCTGTGAAATGGGTTCTGTTGATACCGCTGGTTATTGGTGATGAGTTCTGCTTCCTCAAATGTTGAAGTGTGAACATTAGAGAAGCACGCCGAGGCAAGCATTAAAGGTAGTATCACACACTTCTGGGAGGAAGAAGGGGGCCATGGCTGGTATTCTGGTATCCCAAGAAGCAAGATTGCCCTGCCCCTCTTATAGACTAAAGTTGCCTTTGTTCTCCTGCTTTCTCCCCGCTTATCGCTCTCCTTCCTGCCTATGTAACCAGGCCCAGGAGATGCTGGTGAGATGGCAAAAAGGTGGGAAACAGATGGGCCAAATGGAGTGATCCAGGCAGGTAGGGACCCAAGGGGGTTTAATTAGCAGTTCCCGGTCTGCAGCCTTCTAGGAGGGGTGGTAGATGCAGGTAATCTTGGTAATCAAAGAGCTCTGGAGACATTGACATTCCAATCTCCCAGGAGTGGTCTCCAACTTCCCAGATCCAAATTGGCCTCCATTTCCTCGATTTGCCCTAATCACCTATTATAACTGCCTGTCTTTAATTCTGGCTTCACTGTTCTGCCCAGGCCACAGATAAAAATCTCGAGGTTAGAACTAGAAAGTAACTTACTTGCCTAGCACAGCATGGGTAGGGTGGTGAGCCCCAAAGTGTGCTGAACCACTGTAACCTCTGTCCAAAGCCCCCCAGGTCCTCAGTGTTTGAAGGCCTCAGCGGTTAGCCTTTGCCCACCCTGGGCTTTTAAGGAGAAATAAACCACTCAAGGTGCAAAGAAACTTAATCCGCAAGGTCCAGGGTCAGGGGGTACTTGCAGGGGTGGGGCTGCTATAGAATGAATTCTCCTTCTGGTCCTTACAAGTCAATTCCTTTTGGATGTTTTTCCTTTCCTCCTTGGGTGTGGGTGCCCGCCATGTGACTTGGTCCTACCCAGACTTGTGGGCACCCTGGCTTCTCCATGCAGGGCCATGGGGATGCCAACTCCCTATGGGCTGTGGGAAGTTGAGCAAGGCTGTCAGCAGGGCTTCAAAGGTCGCTTCACCACCCACCTTGTGTCCAGGGCTGACCATTGTTCTAAGCACTCAAGTCTTGATATGTGGCTGAGGTCACTCCAGAGGAAACTCATGACGTCCCCCGAGATGCTGCAGCTCACCAGGCCACCTGGACAGAACGCAACACTCCCCATTTGTCTCTGAACCTTTTCGTGAATGGCAAAAGTGAAACTGTTGGAAGACTCAGGCAGATTTTTTTGTGAGGACAACTTGAGACAGGGACGTTGGGGTGACGATCTTTCCAGGCATTGGGCTGTACTGCATTCACATGGGGCTTCTCCCTTCCTTCCCAAGGGTATTTTCTGTGTGACTTAGAATAAGTATCGGGTCATGTGAATGTTACCATGGCAACTGGCATTTTAAATAAAAATAGTGCTACACCCCCGGTAGCCTGTCAGTGTGAAGTGTGCCTATAGGCAGTGAAAGGCTCTTGGCATCTGCATCCCTTCCGTTCCCAGCAGCCTTCTCTGGGCACCCCCCAGTCTAGAGGGCAGAACCTATGGCTCTGACAGAGGCACCAGGCTTCTGGCTCATTCTGGGGAGAAGGTGGGTGGCTTGCACAGGCAGGATTCCCTCAGCTGCCAGAGGCTCTGCCTGGTATATCCCTCCTGTGGACGTCTGCCAGCAGTTGTGGGGTGCTGCAGTCCTTTAGATCTTTCTGGGTGTACATTTTATTAAAGATGGGCATCTTCTGTGGAAACACAATCTGAGATGAGAGTTTTATATACAAGTAATCTATTTGGAGGCACCCCAAAGTTACCCATAGAGCGGGGAGGTAGGAAAGGGGAGGCTCTTGGTCAAGGTCATTTTCAAAAGTGACTGCTGTGGACATGTGAGACCGGGTAGGATAGGGCACCTCCCCTGGGGCAAGGGAGCTGGCGCATTTACTTAGCAAATACCCGGTTGTCATTGGATGAGAGCTCCTCCCAGGGTCATTAACTCTGTACTTCCAGATTGAGCTTTGAAGGCTCAAAACCAAACCAACCAAACAAAACCCCACAAAAATACCTAGGCAGAGAGTCAAGGTATGGGCAGGCAGGAGCCTTTAGCCTTTAAAGGTGAACACCTGCCCAGAGGATGTGGGCAGGGTACCATCACCTGCTATGGGCCTCCAGGTGGGTTCTGCTGTTGGCTTTCTAGAAGTTAATGGATTTCCCCAACCGTCGGGAAGCCATTTTATATTGGGATGAGGAGTTTAATCAAAGTTAAAGGGATATGAAATGACTTCTGATGAGATCTTGAAGGTCTGATGATGAAACCCAATCAGTACTCTTAAGGTAGATTGTCCTCTATCACAGAAGTGGAGGAAGGCCTGGGTGGGGAGGGACTGTTCCCTTTTGGGGGAAAGGGAGGCAGCTTATTACATTAAAAAAACAAGTGTTTTATTTATTTTAAAAATTTAAAAATTTGTTTTAATTATACATGACAGTAGAATGCACTTTGATACATCAGATGTAATGGAGTATAATTTCTCATTCTTCTGGTTATACCTGATGCAGAATCCCACCAGTCGTACAGTTATACTTGTGCACAGGGTAATAATGTCTGATTCCGAAAGTTTGAGTGTGTCCTTCTTAACTCTATTGATACTCTGGGGGATGACAAACTTTAAGACTGAGCATAATGACAATGTAACCAAGAGGCTCTGACTCTTAGGGGAGGAACTGCTGATGGTTTAGGCAGGAGAGAACAGGTAGAAATGCATTGCTGGTTGTTCTCAAACAACCCAGTCCTAGTGCATAACTGACTCCAGGGTTCCCTGAGGCAAAAGGAAAAGAGGCAGGCAGATCTAGAATTGCAGCAGAGTGCAATTTATTCAGACACTTACTGACGGAAGGGTGGTCCTGGGCGGCAGCAAGATCAGTTGGAGCTCTGCAATTTGGGTCAGAAAGAAGGGCATTTATATTTGGTTAGAACAGAAGTGATTTTAATCTTAGCCAGAATGTACCTGGCTTATCGTAAGGTAACATCAGAGAGTGGGGCATACTCCTGGTGGCAGTGTCTGTTGGAAAGCTTCGTATACTATGCTAATGGTTTTGTCTATTTAGTTTGCTGGGAGCCCAGTTAGGGTTACTCTGGGGGAAATCATGGAAGTTACCATTCAAGATGGTGACTGTCATGGCAAATGAAATTCACATAGGGACACATGCTTTGAGTTCTTGGTAGGAATCGAGGCAGGGTACATTTTTCCTTTCCCCATTAGGTTCTATGAAATTCTCTGGGTAGAGTTAGCCAGTTGGCAGATCTATTCACCTTCTGATGACAGGTACCCTTGTGAGAAACAGGAAGTCCAGCAGTCCATTTTCAGAATACAGTATTTAGTCTTAGATGTAAAATTACTGAGGATGTAAGGAAATCAGCTGAAGAGAAAATGGAACAAATGGCTATCAGCAGTTAACAACTGATTGTGACAGATTCACAGCCCCTTGACAAATAGGTGAGGGGGAAGGGGCTGGCCTGACCAATAAAGATAAACTTCATATGTGCCCAAATGCACTCAATTCCAGAAAGACCTTCCCCACAACAAAACAAAGAGGAGGGAACAACTGAAAGTATATTTCTTTAACCCATAAGGAGACAGTAAAACATAGGTGACATTTCAACATTTCAGAAGATGCACCCCATAGTACTTGGCCAGTGAGGAACTGGGAGAGGGACCTTGTGCTTTAGGGGATAAAATGCTCATTGTAACAGCCTGGGGTGTGTCTGTTCCCCCACCAAACACCTGATCTTGAAAGACTGTCATTAAAGCCTTACTTTCTCTGTACCTTCGTCTCTCAGTCCATTGTTTGGGTCTTGACAGGTGAGCATGTCAGATCTTGCTTTGGATGCTGATTCAATGGAAGAAAAGTTGCTTTCCAGAATGCCCTGCCACCTCCTAGTCAATTAGACCCCTTCTCCTTGGAATTTGAACTGGAATGTTAGAAGCACCAAAATGTAACTGGAACTTGTCAGTGTCAACAGTGGTGTTCTGAAGAAAAGAACTCACTAATTCTAGATCACCAACTGTTGGGTTCTTTTTCAAATTTTTAAGTTTTGTTAAATTTTCTGAGTATCCCAGGGCATTCTGGTGCATTCTTGTGCCTTTTCTTAAATTAACTAGAGTCTGTTTCCATTGGTTACCATAGAAGATCCCTGACTGCTCCTGATTGCTTTGGAGAGACACAAAGGGATTAAAAATCTGAAGACCCTCAAGTGAAGTCCTATCAAAATCTGTCTCTGTTACTACTATGTCATGCAGCAGGAAACCAGAGGAAAAGAAAGATGTGTTAGCATCATCTTGCCTGATGACCCAAGAGGAACAGGCTGGGAACAGAGAGTAGAGGAACGGGATGCTTGAGAGACAAGGAAAGGAAGCAAGAGTAGGCAGGGAGCACTTAGGATGTTCTCAGCCAGTCCCAGGGGAGCTCCTACACAAATGTCTGCTTGGGGAAGTTCCCTGCTGGATGGAACTGACCTGGCCCAGTTCTCTGCTATGCTTAGTCATTAGCTGGGGGCGACCTGGAAAGAGCTGGCTCAGCTCAGAAGCTGAGGCATTCTGGAAGGTGCTGCAGCTGGAGGCTCACAGTGCTCCTTGTGGCTGAACAGCAAGTCCTTTCTCATAGGGACATCGGAGCCACACAGCTCCAAGGCTGCCTTCTGCTGAGTACACACCATGTGCCAGACACTCTGTTTTATCTTGCTCAGGGCTCTGACTGATCCTGTGAGGTCAGCAAGTTATTTACTCCCCAGCAAGTTATTTACCCCTGAGACTGTCCTGCTAATGAGAGCTGGGATTTGTCCCTTGGTCTGTTGGGCTCAGCTGTTGCTGCTTCAACATTCTGATGATGGCTGTTGCTGTCACTGTGTCATGCCTGGGATCAGAACTTGGGGTCTGGAGTTTCGTTGGCGGCTCGTTGTCTCCCAGAGCATATTCTATTTGGGTTCTGTGTATGTGAAGGCATCTGAGTCTTTCTTAGGTTAAAAATGCAGCTTTTGCTGGGTGTGGTGGTGCCCACCTGTAATCCCAGTGGCTCCAGAGGCTGAGGCAGGAGGAGTACAAGTTCAAAGTCAGTCTCAGCAACGTGGCAAGACCTTGTATCAAGGTAAAAAATAAAAAGGGCTGGGGATGTGGCTCAGTGGTAAAGCACCCCTGGGTTCAATCCCTGGTACCAAAACACAAACAACCATAACAACAAAAATCCAAAACAAAACACAGCTTTCTTTTTACACTTAATAATACTGCATTGTCTGGATGTGCCATGGTTTACTTCTCCATTCATCTACTAAAGGGCACCTTGGTTGCTTCCATGATTCAGCAATTAAGAATAAAACTGCTATAAACATCCATGTGCAGGTTTTTGTGTGGACATAAATTTTCAACTCCTTTGGGTAAAATGCCAAGGCATGTGAATGCTGGATCCTAGAGTAAGACATGTTCAGTTCGGCAGTTTCTTAAACTATTTTCCAAAGTGGCTGTGCCATTTTGCAATTCTCCAGCAGTGAAGGAGAGGAGCTACTGTTGATTCACATCCTCACCAGCATTTGGTGGGGTCAGTATTCTGGATTTTGGCTATTCTAATAGGTGTGCCGTGGTATTTCATTATTATTTTGGCATTCCTTGATGCTCTGATGTGGAGCATCTTTTCCATTGCTTATTTGTCATCTGTATCTCTTGGGTGAGTTGTCTGTTTAGGTCTTTTACCCACTTTAAAATGGAGTTGTTTTTCTTATGCTGAGTTTTAGGGGTTCTCTCTATATTGGGGATAATGGTCCTTTATTATGTCTTTTGGAAATATTTTCTTGCAGTCTGTGGCTTGTCACTTTGTTCTCTTAATAGACTTTCACAGAGCAGAAAACTTTAATTTCAATGAAGTCCAGCTTATCAATGCTTTCTTTCATGGACCATGACTTTGTTGTATCTAAAAGGTCATGACCATGCCAAGGTCACCTGGTGCTATCAAAACAATGAAAAGACATGGAGGAAGCTTAAATGCATATTACTGAATTAATGAAAAGGCTCCATACTGCATGATTCCAATAACATAACAGGCCAGAAAAGGCAAAACATCCATCAGTGGTTGCCAGGGGTTGGGGAAATGGGAAGGATGAATTGGCAGAGCACAGAGGACACTCAAGGCAGTGAAACTTGTGTGACTCTAATGAAAGGCATGCATCATTCACGTTTGTCCAAATACACAGAATGTCCAGCACCAAGAGTGAACCTTAATGTAAGCAATGAACTTTGGGTGATAATCATGTGTCACTGTCCTCAGTTTTAATAAATGCACCACTCTGGAGGGGGATGTTGGTAGTAGCAGAAGTTATGAATATGTTCGGAGGGAGAATATAGGAAACATCTGTACCTTCCACTCAATTTTGCTATGAACCCCAAATTGCTCTAAATTAAATCTATGAAAATAAAGTTAAAAAATAACAGAATCCCCAGTTTACTTTCTCATGTGTGTTAGTTTGGATTCCCCCAAAGGCAGATTCTGGGACCCATGGTTTGAGAGGACATTCCAAGAGGTAGGAGTTTGGGGTGAGGCAGAAGGTACGAGAGAGTGGAGGAGTATGAGTCACCAAAGGGGCACCAGTGAACCTGGTTAGGTGGTCACAGGGAGTGGAAACAGGCTACAGGGAAATGTTCCATCATGGCCTTGGGGCATGCAAAGGTGGCTGGGACATGGTGGGGGCATCCACAGCATCTGCCACCCACATACTCAAGGCTTATGTAAAGAATCTGACCCCAGTTTCGGGGTATCTGATACCTGCAGCTCAGGATTCTGGAGAAATAGCAGCCTCCACCATACTTGCTAAGGTACTGCATTAGTTTTCTAGGGCCACCATGACAAAATAACCACAATGGGGTTGTTAAAACAATATACATTTATTTCTCTCAGTTCTGGAGTCTATAAGTCCAAGATGAAGGCACGGGCAGGCTTGGTTTCTCTTGAGGCCTCTATCCTTGCTTGCAAATGGTCACATCGCTATCTTCCGTGGTTTTTCCTCTGAGGGCTCCTCCTTGGGTCCTCTTATGAGAACACCAGTCCTACCAGGTTAGTGCCCCACCCTCATGACCTCATCTAACCTGAATGACCTCTTTTGAGCTCTATCTCCAAATGCAATCCCATTCCAGGTTAAAGCTTCAACATGTGATATGAGGGAGATATAATTCAGTCCATAACTGACTTGTTGGCTGGCAAGAGGAGCTCACTGAGCCATACTTCCTCTTTTACTGGTCCCAGAAACAGTTAAGTGAAAAGTCTAGGGTCACACAGATTGAGTGGCAACAAGGTGCTGAATCAGAAGTAAATCTGTCCAGGATAACTTCCATACTTGGGGACTGTCCTGACCAATGACCTTCTCGGCAAGGTTTCCTGATCTTGCTGTGGGCCTTTTGCAAGTGTTTCTCTCTCTCTCTCTCCCCTCAATCTGGGAAATAAGGGTGCTGGGCTAGGCTATCACTACCTAGACCTGTTTCCCCCTGTCCATTGCTCAGGTTGGCGAAACTCTCGGGGAAGATGGGTCCTCCTATCTGATAGATGGATTGTACATTGGAGAAATCCTTTTAGGAGGCCAATTTGCAAGGATATTTCAAAAGTTCTAAAGAATGTGCACATCCAAGATTCTTCTCTTACGGTACATTCCCAGAAGGGAACCGCTGGATCAAAAGTTGAGCTAGGAGGAGAAATGTTAGTGTTGTCGTCTCAATTTTCCAAACACCACATTTTATAAACATCAAAATGCCTAACACCAAGGGACTCAATAAACAAATCATAGCACCTTATTCTGGGGAACATGCAGTCATAAAACATGATTCTGGAAAGAACATTTGGTGACTTGGAAATCAAATTTTTTTTTAACAATATCAAAAGACTAATTACAGAGCAACCCACAGTGTGGTTATCTCTGTGTTAAAAAATACAAAGAGCTCCAAGGATACCCAGGGGAAAAAGTGGTTACTTTTGTATGATGGGGATTGTGGAGACTTTATATTTTTATTTTTCTAAGTCACAATGTAAATCATTGCTTTTGTAATAAGAAATCCCACAGAAACAGGGTGTCACATTAGAAAATGATATACCTAGTTTGGCAGATGTTGCCGGATGGTTTGCTCTTCAGTAATTACTGATCCATTTCTTTCTTGCTGCCTAAACATTTCTACCTTCTGCAGTGGAATCTTTTCCACTTCCCTGGCTGCTGGGATGATCAAGTGATCCAGTTTTGGCCAGTGAGATGTAAGTGGAAGTTGGTTGGGTGGAGGTGGATGTTTCTGGAAAGACTGTCTTCTCATAAAAGGGTTCTTGCACCTTCCTTTTCTTCCTCCTGGAATGTGCAAGTGTTGACTTGAATGTCAGCAGCCCTCTTGTGACCATGAGGTCCAAGGGTGGTAGAACAGAAGGGTAGCATCTGGGTATTTGATGGCATCCTTGATCATTTCATCAACCCCTAGACTCCCTACTGCCGCCAGGCTTCTTGGAATGCTTTATAATTCTGATATATCAATTTGGGTTAGCTCAATCATGGATGCTTTTGGCTGCAAGCAACAGAGTTAAGGTTTCTTCTCTAGGCCCTGGATCAACTCCTTTCCCCCCACCCCCATTCCACTCTGCCTCAAGGAGAAACGGGCCTCCTCATCGAGGCCATTTTTTCCCCAAGCTGTATGTACCATCAATTTGTTACTGGATTGAACTTGTTTGGTGGCTCCTGGAGAGGAACACTGAATGTCTTTTCTGGCAAGGGGAATAAGGTAACTGTCCTGTGTGCCAAACGGAGCAGGGACTGCATGAGACTGAGAGCCAGCTGGTCCTTGGCAGGACGTTGCACTGGGGAGGAAAAAGAGCCAAAGAGCCCCACACCCTGGGCTCCCTTCTTGGTGGAGCAGAGGATATCGGAATGCTGTAGTTATTCCTTTGCATCTTGGTGGTTGTGCAGTTTTGAAGTCTGTGACACCACCTGTGTGTGTAATGGGGGAGCCCGGCCGGCTCTGGGGTTCAGGGAATGCAGCCTGGGAGCTTTTTCTTGTGTCTTTAACTTGGCAAGATGGATCCAGAATTCCTGGGCTTCTGTGTGACAACCTCTGGGTCACAGTGCCCCATGGAAGGCAGTCTTTCCTTTGGCACAAAGTTCTACCCTGCGGGTTAGACTGCCCATGCTGGTAAAATGGGAGACCCCTGTGCACTGAACTCCCAGCTTTGCAGAGCTTGGATTGACATGAGAAAGCAGCTGAGAAGAGCCACCCATGGAATAATGCAGACACAGGGTGGGTGGGTGAGGCTGGCTGCTGTTTCCTTCCTAATTCAGCACACACACATCGGACACCAACTGTGTGCCAAGACTGCTTCAGTTATATCAAGACACAAAGGGGCCAATCTCGCTGTCCTTGGGTGGCTAAGGTCTAAAGAGAGGAGACAAGATCACAAGCAGCTTATGTGGGGGGTCTCGGGGAGATGTGTGGCATGGAAGGAAAAGAGGTCAAGGAGGGGAGGTGACATGTGGATGGTGGCCCACTTGAGAGTGGTTCTCACCAAGAGGAAACTCTCCTAAGGTCCGAAGGAAGGACAGAAGGGTGTGGAGCTGCTATCTGGGGGAAGAGAAGCCTCTTCAGGGGTGCAAAGACCTCAGAGGCAGGCCCTCCGAGGAACACCAGGAAGGCTAGCGGGGGTGAGGTGGATCCCATGTGGGTGTGGGTCATGGAGATCAGAGCCCCGGGACCTGACTCATGTTTCTAAGGGATTTCAGGACTGCTCTTGCCCATTCTGTTAGCTCTTAAAGTAAAAAATCATGGTGGTCAACTGTGGGAGATCTGGTAACCCATGTGGCAAGTTCCATTGATGGACGTGGACTCAGATGTTTCTCCCACCAAGGTAACCGAACAAGAAGGCTGTAGTTTGTTTGATCTGATGTATCTTTAGATGTGTATCACTTTTGCAATCATAAGAAATATCCAAATTAAAATAAAAAAGGCTGGAGGTTCCCTCTGGGGGTAGGATTATAAAGGACTTTCACATTTCTCCCTCCATATCTATAATCTTTGTGATTTTTCAAGTATGATTTTTCAATGGTGCTGTTATTTATCATTTCATGCCTCTAAAGATGCAGGGTACCAGACCAGCATGGGCAGACAAGACAGCATTAACTGAGCTCAGCTGTCAAAGCCAGCCTCACACACACAAGCGCTGCCTCCAGTAGAGGCAGGGGTAGGGAAGGACCTGAGGGTCACCTCAGGAAGGCAGTGCTACTGTTTTATTCCCTCCACCGCCCATGCTTTCTCCCCAAGCTCCAGTGTTTCAAGGTAGGGGCAGGTAGACAACTTTGAAGCCAGTCACTTCTTCATAACCTCTTATCAGGTGGCAGGAGAGCTGCCCAAGAAGGAGGGTGCAGGATGAAGCCCCCTTGGGCGGGGGGAGTGGCACCCATCTTTGGAGGCCAACAACCTACAGTTGGTGAGACCTTGAGCAAGTTTCTCCACCTAAGGATAATGCTGCTTGCTTCCCTTCCCAGGGCTGCTTGGATCTACGTGAGATGGTGGAGGCCAAGGCCCAACTTGGGGCTAATGCTAACAAAGGAATGGAGAACTCTGTCCTACAGCACAAAGTTCTCTGCTCTGGAAAGAGGGTAAGGCTGTGTCTCGGGCAAATTCCTTAACCTTCCTGATCCACAGCTGTGAGATGGAGTTGCAATGGGCAGGGCCAGTGGTGGGCATTGCCCCGGGTGTCCCTCACAGCCTTGACAGCAGCCATCGTGCTTGCCTCAGTTACCACTCATCTGCGACCATGACTGTAGACTGCCACCAGACACCCAGAACCTGAGGCTGCTCCCAAGCTTCATCCTCTGTGGGCTTCAGCTTTGGGTCTCCCTGACCTTGGCTCTGTGTCCCCTGCTGGAAACAGGAAGCTGTGGTTTTGGGCTATTCCTCTATTAAAACTTTTTTTTTTTTTTGCTATTGCCTTTTAAAATAGCAATTTTGAATTTTCTCTTTTTGGTCTGTATGAAGCTCCTAATGAGGATTTTTAGGGTATTGAGAGAATAGTGGAACATTTTTGTTGCCTTCCTGCTTTAAAATATGCCCCAAATCAATATCAAGGTGAAAACCTTTGACTTCAACTCTTGTCCTTCAGACCCATGAACACTTCTTGAAATCCCAGTCATGTGCAATTTTCCTGGGGAGAGGACCCAGGACAACTTCCCCAAGGGTCCCACTGGGGTAGATAAGATGGAATAGGGAGGAACTCTTGCCTCAAATCCTCAAATTACCCTTTTTTTTTTTTTTTTTCTATTTGCCTGGGGTCGGTACCTGCCAAGATAGTCACTTAAGGTTGAAAAGACTTTTGGCTGTTGTACAGGAACACAGGAGACCATCCGCTAGAAGGAGGGCAAATGCTTGTAATGATTATCAGGAAAACAACTCTACCCCATTGCCAAAAAGGAAACCCACCTCCAGGTAAAAAAACAAGAAGTTGTTTAAATGGAATGATGGTCCTGTGTTAGCTTCACGACCTCCTACAAGGTTCAGGTTTTCCTTAGGTACCATCCATTATTGGCTTCTCAGTGCTGAGACACACACAGGTGCTTTGAGCTCATCTGGCCAGCTTTTCTAGTCCCCATTTGTTTATGAAGGAGACAGCAAATCAAAGGCAGGGCCAAGGGTGAGCCTGGGGACCCCATGGGGTTCCAATCTCTATATCAGCAAGTAGATGCCTCCATTCCCAGGGCAGGTTACCAGATCTCTCTTTGCCTCACTTCTTAAAATGGGACTGTTGTGAGCTAAGATTAAAGAAATGTAAAGCTTTTAAAATGTGTCCTGTACTGTTAGATTTTTCTTTTCATAATTTATTGAATTCCTAAGAATTTGCATTGGTAGAAAACCTCTTCCCTTCCATCCTCCCTGTGGCGAGGGATAAAAGGATGTTCCTGGGCATGTTTATTCAGGTGAAGATGGGAAGGGTCAAGTTTTCACAGCCTAGAACACCTGGAGATTTACTTTTAAGATCTGGGAAAAGTGGGTTTTAAAAATTATTATTCAAACATTCAGTAAAATGTCCTAAATGTTTCACCTGGCTACAGCTGATAGGAATGGAAACTTCAATACTGTGCCCTTTTATCACTTGATACTAGAGATTCTTTCCTCTTTCCATCTCTTACTCCTTTTTTTGTGGATCTCAAACTTCAGAACCTCTGGGGTACTGGTTAACACAGACCTCTGGGCTTCCCCCCTGAGTTTCTGATTCAGCTGGGCTGGGGCGATTTGGAGGATTTGCATTACTGACAAGTTCCCAAGGATGTTGGTGCTGCCATTGGCCCAAGGACCACATTCTGAGAACCAGTGCTGTTTGATATTTAATAAGTGACTTCCTTTCAAACTCAGCTTTCCCCAAATGGGCTAACCAGGGTCGGCAGATGGTGACCAGTTTCTAAAGTGTGTGTCTGACAAGCCCCCTCTACCCAAAGCTTTTGGTTGTCTGCACTGGACCTTCTCAGAATTTTATGGTTTGAAATTTGGCTAGCTCCAACTGTAGGACCCCACAGAAGTTAAGATACAGAGATTCTAAACTTAGGTTTCAGATGGTAGAACCTGTTAAATCAAGGTTCCAGGAAAAGGGAGCTGGACACTCTTGGTTCTTTCTGGTAGGTGGCATCAAGTCTACCTAAGTGGAAGGTCTGGAATGTTCTGGGGGGTGGAGGGAGGTTGTTCTCGGTGAGGTAGGATGCATTTTGGAAAAGAAGCCACACTGTGGACAGAGGTATGTGGCCCAGGGCTGGGGCTTCAGCTGAAGTCAAGAATTGGGAAGGGAGCCCCAAAACAGTTCTGGGGAACACACGTCCATCTTTGTAGCCTCTATCTCTGAAGGTTACTGTGCAAACATCAGAGGAATTCACCAGCTTGACACCAAAATTAAATAGAGCTTCCTGTGGATCTTAAACAGTTCCCTCATTCTCTCTGGACATGACCCCATTTTATATTTTATGAGATTTTTAATCAGATTCCATTATGAAGTGCTTGAAACAAGGTTAGAATCTAACCTTTTACAAACGCACGAAGGGGGAGAACAACGCCTCGTTTAAGAAACCAGAGTGGGAGCCTCTGAGAATGGAGAGGGCTTTGCTGGGTCCCTGGGAGCCAGTCCCAGGGGCTTCCCTGTTTAGCTGTGTCATCTTGGCTCCTTAGCAATGTGGAGCAGAGGCTCTGGACAGATCATGGGGCCCGAGCTGAAATAGCAGTGTGGTCAATTACCAACAGCATGATGGCATGGCCTTGGCACTTACCTGCTGGGGTGCTTACGGGGCCTGCCTGTCAGGAGGAACTGGCCCCAAGTGGACAGCTGGCTGTACACGGTGCTCAGGGCAGTGCCTGGCACGCTGTGTCTCCTCTGCAAGTGCCTGCTGCTATCCTGCTGAACTGAGGCAAGAACCTGGGGCTTCCGAAGGAGGAGAACCTTGACGGGCACGCGGGGCTCAGGCTGCGTGCATGCATTCATTCCTGGCCCACATCCTGTTGCAGAGTGACTACTCAATACAGACACTGAGATGGGGCTGGGCTGCTACCGCGGCAGTGAAGGGCGCTGCACATCACTGTCCTTAAGGAATTTCTGGTCAGAGGGAAAGACACATGCTGCAGGGTCCTGCTAATGAATGCTCCAAAGGGCAGAATTCAGCTCGCAGACCGCACTCGACAGTGGCTACCTGGCCTGTTGGAAGAGCAGGGAGTCGGCTCTGTCTGAAATCTGGAGGACAGACGGGCATCAATCATGGATGATAGTGGAGACTGGGGTATTCGGAAAGGGCCCTGGGAACAGGGACAAGAGAGGAGAGGTTTTGTGGAGGGAGAAAGGCGTATCATGGGAGGGCTGGGGGGCTGGGGAGATAGCTCAGCTGGTAGAGTGCTTGCCTCGCAAGCACAAGGCCCTGAGTTCGATCCCCAGTACCACCAAAAAAAAAAAAAAAAAAAAAAAAAATGAGTGGGCTGGGGAGCACAAGGAAACCCTGCCACTCTTGAGTCTCACTGTAGTGAGGATGAGGTCAAGGATGGAGGGCCCATATGATTTGGAGGTGGGTTTTGAGAAGATCATGCTGACTGCTGACTATGGGGAGGCCAAAAAGACCAGGGTTCTCAAGAATCCCTTAGAGGGCCCGTTAACATAGTTACTGCTCTGGGTCACTGTTCCCATTGGAGATTGTGACATAGCAGGTGGCAATGAGACCAGGAATTCTGTTTGTCCCACATGAGGAAGCTGTCTCCGGGGGCCACTCCATGAGTGACGCTAGCCTGGACTCCGTTGGTGTCAGGGGAGTGGGTGGTGGATAAATTCTCAGAGATATACTTTGTACGTTCTAAGGAGATGGCAGAAGGACTGCACTAAAGTCTTGGACTTCTTTTACTCTGAGAGGTAAACACAATTTATTATGAATTTCAAGGATGCTCTTAGTGCTTTGGGGGTGGGGTGAGAGAATTTAGGGTGACCAAAGTCAAGGTGGCACCGATCAACCCAGACTCTGTGTAACTGCAATGTTGTGCAAGGTTTGTGCAGGGCTTGATTTTGTTCATCTCTCTGGCTTTCGATGGGACAGTAGCAAAAGCCACGTGCAAACAGTGCACAGCACAAAGCTGAGTCAGAGTGGGTCCTGATCTCTGGTCTAGGCAAAGCCAGACAGGTGGACATTTTCCTTTTCCTTTTCCTTCAGGAAGAATGCTGGGCAACCCCACTACCCCGTCTTGGGAATTCTGCCTGAAGTCTTAAGAATGGTGGTATCTCATGTAGGATCTATTAGGCATAAAAACACTCAACTCTGGCAACCCCAGTTAGATTTCCAACTCTTTGAGGTCCCTGGCCGTGAGGACCTGGGGAAAGAAAGCCCACCTGTCAGTTCAGGTACATCTTGTGATTGGCTGTAGTCTGACATTGATGTCTTTGGGCCATGTGTCTGCTGGACAGCTATGGGAGTCTCCTCCTGGAAAGAAGTTCCCTGTTCAGGGAAACTAGGTCCCACTAAGAAACAGACATGTTCCCCATATGTGTGGGTCCAAAGAGTTCCATCTCTCTGGAACTGTCCCCTGAGGCCACCAACCTATAAGTAGGTCCTTCCCTTCCTCTACTTGGCTCCATTCCAAGGTCCTATCCCTAATAATTAAGACAAAGTTCCCAGCTCCTCAAACTCTGTGTCTCCTGCACTTAAGAGGAAATGTTCATTGGTGGTGCTTACCCTTTCTGATGGCCCCTGACACCATTTTCCCTGTGGGAAGCCTGGTAGCACCAGTGTCTCTGTAGGAAGCTAATCCTGCCAGGTGTGGCTTTTTCTTTAAAAGTGGAGTTATTCATGTTCAGACAAATAGCAGCCACAGGATGCTGGTGTTTGTTTGTGGTGGAGCCACACCAGCAGGACAGGAAGTAGAGAACTGCAGGCCTGGGTTCTGGAGCTGGGCAGAGGTGTCCTGGGATGACCCTCTGTGGAGGGCTTGGCTGCCTCATGGTTCCGGTGCAGAGCCGCCTGTGGTGGGGTGTGACCCTGGTGTTGTGAAGTAGCCGTTCTCTGATTGGCAACGGCCTGATTCACAACACCAGCTGCCCCACCGCACCATGCTGGGAGGTCCTGGGATGGCTGATCACCTCTGCTGTGCTGCTGCTGCTGCTGCTGGTGCTGAAGGAAAGGTGGAGGTGGAGAGAGGACAGAGGGCAGCAGAGTTAGGACCAGGATGCAAACAGACTCCATCATCCATCTCCCTCCCTCTTAGGTCCCATCTGAGAGACTTTTCTTTCTTGTATCTTTTGCCAGCTTCCCTATGCCATGGGGTCATGAGTGGGGATCCTGGACCTTGGACACAAACTTACCCTATGTGTTGGTGTTTCTCTGGGTGGAGAATCTGCCTTCTGCAAACCCTCAGAGGAAAATACAACCCTTCACAGCTTGAGTGCCTCTGCCCCACAAGGTACAGTGGTTATCAGTAATTTTTAAGGTCAATTGGTAAAGTTGTCTTCCCCCATGGGTATTGGGGAAGAATGAAGGGATTTCCATTCTTCTCTGGCCAAACATAAATAACTGGGGATGGTTCTTATTTTGTATTATGGAAATATCTTTGCTAAGACCACTGCTGTCTCAATTTGTATGCTTGTCCAGGTCTCCAGATCTTGACAGCTGCACTCAGTAGCCCCCATGTTTGCTGGGGAGAATCAGGGTCAAAATGGAATCATTCAAGGATGGAGAGCAATCTTGAGGACTTGGTCCTCAAGAGACTGGGGAACTTATTCCAAACACAAAATAAGGGTGATCACTGAGGATGTGGAGCAGACCAACAAAAACAGGCTCGCTGGAAAGTAACCAGGTGGTCCATAGAACAATGAGCCCTCAGGGTGCCTTGCCTTTCCGTTAGGGGGTGACCTGCTGTGGGCTCATCCTCTCTCAGCTTCTGCCCATCTGGGATCTTGAGTGTTTCCTCTAAGGAAACCCAGCAGAAAAATGGGTTTGGAACTCTCCTTTTGGTGTCTGCCTGGATTTCATCACCATTATGAAATTATGTAGTGTAAACTGACATGAAAACAGCATTTAAATGCCTATTTCCAGGTGTCAATAAACACTTTAAATGAACAGCTCTTTGGTCTCAAATGGCTCCTGCCTGCTGCGTGGTTCTTAGTTACCCAATCAAGAAAAATCACATTTTCCACTTTTCTGCCATCTATCTTGGAACCCGCTTCATTTTAAGGACACAGACTTGGCAAGTTCCTGGTACTGGATGTGGCACAGAAGTTCTGCCAAAGTTCTTGCCAGAGTCGGGGGAAGCAGAAACTTTTGAGTAATTCATCAATCATGACTTAACACCATGCCCTATAAACTGCTGAGGCCTTGGAATCCAGAAATATCTGGATTTTATTGTCTACAATTAGAGAATTCCTGCTGGGGTATTAGGCTATAATTTCTACACTGGGGTCTGTGATCCATAGAACTGCCAAGCCGAGGATTTACACCAAATGTGAGTTGTGCATCCCAGACTCCCAGGAAGGACATGGAACTAGATGTGCAGCCCTGTGTGTGCCAGGGCAGAAGGAACGCTGGTGCCAGGGCCAGGTGTTGTGCTGGGCACGTCACACACTTGAATTCTATGAAGGTCATAATTTGTCACTATGCCCACTGGGTTAGGAATGAGAAGTCCAGAGGCGTGATGGAACTTGCGTGATGGAGGGTTCAAGCCTCTGGCTTGGCTGCCATCTTCCCTGGGTGGACACAGCCAAATCTGGGTGACTGGTCCAATTCAGATTGCTTATATTAGGTGAAGGAGGGCCTGGAGCAGGCAGTCTCTAAGCCCCCAAACCCCCAGTTCTACCATCTCAGAGCCTGCTTACTGGACATCCAGTATGTGTGATTGGGTTGCTGTGTGGCACTCTGGTTAAACATCAAGACTTTAGAAGCAAGTGGGTCTGGGCTGTATTCTGACTCTCCCTTCGTGCCTGCATTACTGAACCTTTCTGGACCTCGGTTTCAGTATCTGAAAAACAGTGTAATAAGATTAAAAAAAAAAAAAAAACCAAAACCTAGCACACAGAAGTGCTCAATAAGTGTGCATATTTGATGGTGAGTGTTGGTGCTGACCAAGTTAATATGGCTGGCTTTGCAACCATCAGGTAGAGAGACACCTGGAATTTTTTTTCTTTCTTGTGGAGCTAAAATTTCTGTGGACTGTCCTGAGGACCAACAACTACTTAGAATAAGGAAGCTCCAGAGAGTGGGGTTAGGTCCTTTATCAAGCAAGCACAGAACTGTAACTTGTCACTTCTTGGTAGCTAGAGTATTCAGCAAAGTCAGTGTGCTCTCTTGTTCAGGATTGTGCATGGGAAGGTCATGTTGGTACTGGATGGAGACCTGCACAAAGTCTGAGAAAGTAAACTGCCACCAGTCCACGTACTGACACTATCCCACCCTCACAACTGAAGGGCAAAGGCAACTTGGGGATTGGCAGGAATCTGGGGCCATGAGCAAAACTATCTGCATTTAATTCCACTTCTTGGTTCTATCTAGGATCCATCAGTGCCTAGTGGGTCAGAGAGATGATGAAGAATTGAGCATCTCAAAGCAACAAATGACCATCAGGTTTTGACTTCAAATGCTTGCAAGGAGGAGGCACCTGCAAAGCTCAGGAGTGGCCCCGCATTTTCTTCCCCTCATCCCTCACTGTTCTTGCTCTCCATATTTAAATTTCTCTCTTACCCCAGGGCTTTTCCACAGCTGCTTCCTCCACCTGGGATGACTCCCTCCCCATATTGCGTAGTTAAATCCACCTCCTTCAGACTTCAGCTCCAAAGTCACTTCCTGGACTTCCAACCCACCAACCAGCTCACTCCTTGTAATGTGCTCTTCAGGCATTTGGCACTCCTCAAAGCACTCATCATGGAAAGAGTGGTCTCCCCACCTCACCAGTGGCTCTCCAGCACTGGGAGATGCTTGATGAATCCTGATAAAATGAACAAAAGATTTAAACCAAGATCCTTGTAGCTTGGTAACTCTTTTCTGAGTGCTTGGATGAACATATCAGGAGAATCAAAATGATACCAAACAATAAATGGGCTAAGGAACTGAACAGACACTCCACAGAAGCAGAAATACAATTGATCAACAAATACGTGAAAAAATGTTCAACATTTCTAGCGGTTAGAGAAATGCAAATCAAAACAACTCTAAGATTCCATCTCACTCCAGTCATAATGGCAATTGTCAAGCATATGAGCAACAATAAGTGTTAACAAGGATGTGGGGGGGAAGGTACAATCATACATTATTGCTGGTAAAACAAAATTGGTGTAACCACTCTGGAAAGCAATATGGAGATTCCTCAGAAAACTTGGAATGGGACCATCATTTGACCCAGTTATCCCACTCCTCGGTTTATACCCAAAGGACTTAAAATTGGCATTCTACAGTGACATAGCCACAGCAATGTTTATAACAGCCCAATTCACAATAGCTAAACTATGAAACCAACCTAGGTGCCCTTCAACAGATGAATGGATAAAGAAAATGTGGTATACATACACAGTGGAATATTACTTAGTCTTAAAGAAGAATGAAATGATGGCATTTGCTGGTAAGTGGATAGAACTGGAGACTATAATGCTAAGTGAAATAAGCCAATCCCCAAAAAACAAAGGTCAAATGTTTTCTCTGATATGTGGATGCTGATCCATAATGGGGCGGGGGGCTAGGGAAGAATGGAGGAACTTCGGATAGGGCAGAGGGGAAGTGGGGAGGGGAGGGGATGTGGGGGTAGAAAAGATGGTGGAATGAGTTGGATATTATTACCGGACATACATGTATGATTGTATGACTGGTGTGATTCTGCATTGTGTACAGGCAGAGGAATGAGAAGTTGTGCTCCATTTGGGTATAAAATGTCAAAATGCATTCTGCTGGCATGTATAACTAATTAGAACAAATTTTTTAAGGTATCATGCATTTTAAGGATCTATACAGTATTATTTTGTAAATAGATCTTCCAAATCCATCTCCTTAACTCTAGGCTAACCCACTCTGATCCACAGCAATCAGGTCAACTCTTCCAGAGGGTCAACCTGATCTGGCCTAACCTCCCCGAGATTGCCCATCATTCCCAGGATGGAGCCCCAGATTCCACAGCCCTTCCTTCATCTCCAGCCTCTCTTCTGTCTGTCCCTCTCTGCACAGTGCAGTAGTGCCTACCATATTCTATGCACACATGCTTCTCCAGATCTGCATCCAACTGCAATGCTGCATGTTCCCTTCTAAGTAGCAAACTCCCGCTCTAGTCTGGGTTCTGGGGCCAGGAAGGCTGGCCTTCCTTGTCCTTTGTTCAGCTGAGCACTTGGTCTGGCCTCCATGACTTGTGCTTTTTGTGCCCTTCCCTTACTGTTGACCCTCCTGTGTGTGTTGGCAGGTGGTGACTCTGAGGATGCAGCCTTCATGGAGTCACTGGGTAGGTCAGCACCCATGCGGCACCTGGAACACAGGAGTCTCTAGCTCACAGAGGAAGTCTTGCCAAGTTGGAGGTGCGTGGGCACCATGATGGTAAAAATTAGTTCTTAGCGTCCTCCATGAATCATCGAAATGTCTGGGAAGTCCAATTATTTGTATGCTGAGTGCATTTCTTCATTTCTGTGGCCACTCTACACCCCTAGTCCAGAACTCTCCCTCCACCTCTAGTCTGGACGGCAGCATAAGCGCTGAACTTGTCCCTCTGATTCATTCTTTGTCCAGCAGCCTGGGCGACCCTTTTAAAAACATGAATCGGAGCACATCACTCTCCTGCTTCCAATCTCTTTCTTCCCACCACCCCAGAATAAATTCTAAACACCCTGTTAAAAACCCACATGCCCCTGGTGGTCCAGCCCCACCTGCCCACCCACTGCCACCCCCTCCTCCTGGCTGCTGGCTGCACTGTCTTTCTTTCATGTCTTGAAGCACAGGGCTGGACCATATGGTGCCTTCTGCAATGTGAGAAGCCAGGCCTTTCCTGTGAACGTCGCCTTCTGTCAGAACAAGAGGTGCCCCTTGACAGGCTGTGCCACCTGCCCAGTGGTGCCTGGGCTGGACCTCAGCACCCACCTACCCCACAGGCCCTGTGTCATACAACCCACAGGGAGTGGCTCTGCTGGAACATACCCTGGCCCCTCCCACCTCAGGGCCTTTTTACCTTTTTACTGTTGCTTCTTTAAGGATGTGCAGGAGCATTTTAAGAGAAAGCAAGACATCGAGGGTTCTGAAATTATGCATCAATTTAACCAAAGCCTTTACTTCTTTACTTTCCACTTGGACTTGCTTATGTTTGTTTGTTTGTTTTTTATTTTGTTTTGTCTTGTTTTTTTAGTGGTAGATGGACACAGTACCTTTATTTATTTTTATGTGGTGCCAAGGTTCGAACCCAGGGCCTCACATGTGCTGGGCAAGTTCTCTACCACTGAGCTACAACCCCAGCCCTGTTGGTTCTTCTTTGCCAGTAATTTTACAGGGTCAAGCCAGCTCATTCTGTTTTTTTTTTTTTTTTTTTTTTTTTTTTTAATTTTTTGGACACTACATAAGGATCACTTGGTATAGGCCACACCAAGGACATTACACGTATCTAGGCTTCAACATCAGAGGTCTCAAATCAGGGAAACACTTTTCTGCTTGTTAGTGCTGAAAAAGTATGCCTGTGACAAAGTTGGAACGTATGTCCTTATCCACCTCCAGGTTTATCTTAGGTCAACAGATTTGTGTTTGACATCTGCCACCAAATCGGGCTGGCTCAGGAGGGCTGTGGGGTGGGAGTGGGGAATTTGGGACTCTACCCTAACACCAAGATCCTGATTTAGCCCATTTGAGAGTGAAGGGTAGGAATCCATCCCTCACCCTAGGGATTCTGATAAACTAGATGTAGGAACTACAGCTATAAATCTAGGGCTCTGTTAAAAACCCACATTCCTAATGAGCCTCAGCACAGTGGGAGCCTGATGTGGCCTCAATGTCTTCAGAGGAAAATTAGATTGTGCCCGCGTAGCAGGCCCTGTATATGCCCAGCATCAGTGTTTGTATACAGGGTGTGATTCTCCACTCGGCAGCTTCCTCGCGGGGCATGTCTAGTCGACACTGCAGGGAGTTAACATCAGTGACCATCAGGAGTTGCTGGATAAACACTGGGCTCTCTGGCTCCTCGGGTGGGATAACCTGAGTGATGCTCTACTTGGGCTTATAGAGGTCCCCACTTGTCCATAGCAGTAACCGAGGGGTAACACGATCTTTATTGGCTTAACTTCTGGTCTATACCAGTGCTTCCTGGGACCATCTCCCATACTCAGCTGTGTAGTCGGTGTCTGTGTTAAATGTATTTAAATATACTCTTGTTTTTGAAAAGGTGGAGCTTACACTGTTCCCACGGTAACCTGTGGCAGGGTGGGGTCAGGGTTAGGGGAATGAGGTACTCACTACTCTCAGGTACTAACCTTGATTTTTATTTCTCATGAGCCAGACAATGGGTGCTTCCTGAGATTTCTCATCCTGGGTGGTATCATTATTATTTTTTTGCACCAGGAATTGATCCCAGGGGCACTCAATCACAGAGCCATATCCCCAGCCCTTTCTCACATTTTATTTAGAGATAGGGTCTCACTGAGTTGCTTAGGGCCTCACTATGTTACTGAGGCTGGCTCTGAACTCTCAATCTGTTCTCAGCCTCACGAGCTGCTGGGATTACAGGCGTGTACTACAGCCCCATCCTGGGTATCTTGCTGGCTTACCTACACCCAACCTGGCTTCCAGGAAATCGGATCACATAAATCAGGCAAAACAACCCACTCCGACTAGGTGTTTTCTGGAGTGTACTGTACTTATGTTCTTCACTGCTTATTTCATAGGCACTAACCCCCTAACTAGGCTGTTCTTGCACTCAAGTTTTGAGGTATCAGGGTCATTCTGCATGGTTAGTAAGACACATGTGCATTGACGATGGCATGTCTTTAAGATGATGGCAAAAAGAAACCAGAAGGCAAACTATAAAGCCCGCTTGCTTTAGCCCACCTCGGTAGAAGCTTTCCAGGTGGGCTTTGAAATAAAAAACTCCTGGTTCCAAGAGGCTGCCCAGCCCAGCCCACAGTTTATTAGCACAGTTAATATCGCATGCAAATAGATTTCCTCGCTTTGGTCATGCCAGTCCATTAATTCAGCCCCTTGTCTGCTACATCTTTATCCTTGGCAGGTTAATCCTGCCAAATGCCTTTGCTGTAGCACATGTCACGCTACGCCTATGTCTAACAAAGCAATTTTGCTAATCCTGTTGAATCAGCTTTGTGGCCCTGTCTGGTCAACCCAATAGTGGAAAAGTACATATAAGGATTTTGCCAAGATCTTTCACTTACTCTAGCACCTACCTCTCCCATTTAAAAATTACTCATACGGTTTCAATGGAATGATCTTACAGTCAATCACCATGTTCAGACACCTGCCAATACCCATGTCTTTTGGACAAGGATGTTGAGGTGTTCAGGGGGCCCCCAACTTTTTCTGGCAGCCCCACCCAGCCATTAGCTATGTATGCTAACCAAGAAAGGTTAAATAGGAAGCCCCAGACACAGTACTCTGAAGGCTCAGCACACCAGAAGGGCTTGAGGATAACTGAATGGAAGGTACCCAATTGCCTGTGATCTCTGCTGGCATCTGCTTAAAGGGTCAGTGGAACCATTAATGTGAATTGTTAGGAGAGGTGTCTACCTTCCTGTGGTCACCCGGTGATGCATGCACTGGGGTAGAGCATCTCCAGGTCTCTCAGCCTGGTGTGGGCAAGGGTGGGCCTTGCAGTCAGAATTGTCCACATCTGTTCAAATCCCAGAGGGACTACATTCTATGACTTCAAGCACATTGCTTTATCTCCCTGACCTCAGTTTGCTCATCTGTAACACCAGTATAACCACAGTACCTGTGACATAGGATTGCTGCAAGGACTCAGTGTATTCATATATGCCAACTAGTCAAAACAGTGCAGGCATGCATGTAGCAAGGCATGTGGTAAAAGCAGGTTCACATTTGCACAGACTGGGAGATTTGTCAAAACACTGCCATTTGCGGCTTCCTGTAATATGGATGTAGAGCACATGGGCCTTTGAGGGTCTTCACATGTGAACTGCACTCTCCTGCCTGCTAAATATGAAACTCCAGCTCCAAAGACCTGCTCTGGTCTCCCTACTTGCCACTGGTCTCTGCATTACCCTGGCCAGTGGTGCATGTGAGGAGGCATTCCAGGGTGAATAAGCCCGGGGTCTGCAATCACATTCCCAGAGACTGTCCTAGGCCTACTGCTGTGTGAATTTGGGGGCAAATTTTAACCTCTGTGACTCTTATGATCTTTGCATTATGAATGGGGGACTTGATGCTACGTTCAGGAGTTCCTGTGCTGATTCATAGAAAAGGTTCATGTGAGTACCTGGTCTGCTTCTGGCAACACAGTAAATGTCCCCTAAAAAATGGCTATGATAGACCTGGCTCCCCTGCAAGGCACCAGGTCTTCTCCCTGCAATCCTCCATCCCCTTAGTCTCCCTGTAGCCTTCGTGGAGATGAAAGAGTTATTCACGACATGGAAGGAGAACTGCCAATACAGAGCCTGCTTCCAGCACAGTCCCAGGAGAAGCGGCACTCACTGTAGCTCAGCCTGGCTTGTTTTTTTTTTACTCTAAATGACCTCAGTTCCATCCTGCCCCTCTTGGGTCACCCTCGTCTGAACCCTGCTGACACTTGTGAGTGGTTCTGAAATGCTGATGTACATATGTGGATTTGAAACTGTCCCACACATGGACATCTTTATGATGACCTTGAGTGCAGAAAATTAAACCTATTTGGTATCAGATGTGTCAGGAAAAGATTTTGGCCCTTGATGTGCAAACAGTATTTTGCTACAAGAGTATCTTGCTGTATGCCTCCCTTGGCAACCCAGCCATTCGTCACTACTTCCTTCTCCCTCCTGTTTCCTGCTCGATCTTCTTAAATGAAGTCCTACCATTAGTTGAGCACTTATGTCCCCATTATCAGGCCCAACACTTCACATTTGTTATCTCACATAATTCTAATTGGAATGACATAGTACTGTTCTACCAATTTTCCATTTAAGGAAACGGAGGCTTGGAAATGATAATCGGCTTACCCTAAGTTGTAGCTAAAAGGCAGGCACAGAGCTATTGTTTGAGCCCAGAGATGCCAGTCTCTAGGACAGTAGGCTACACAGTTTTGGTATGATGCCATTTCTTCTGGAGGGCATCTGAGATAAGGGTGGAGCTCCTGAATGATCAATTCCCTTTAGCATTTATTTTTTGTTTCAAGTTATAGCTTTGCCGCCTGCAATATTTGCCTTTTATTTTTTTTTATTTTGATGAATCCTGCACCAAAGTTGGTTTTTGGGAGGGACATAGGGCAAAAAAAGTCTTCTTTTCTGCAAAACATGGGAAATTCCAGCACCTAGTACATTTCAGTGATTAGAAAACTCCTATATATATCCCAAGTCTATTGCACTGATCTTAATCCGGTTCTCACTTGCCAACCTCTTGAACAGAATCGGCTTGCAATACTTCATGCTAATTAAAACATGATGGGATCAGGCTATTTGCAAAATTAGCAGTTCTGACTGAATGGCCTCTGTGGCCCTGGTGGGGCCCACTGAGGCCCACCTCTGTGTTGCCTTGGCAAGAATTCCTGGTGAGAGGACAGTCCATCCGTCCTGGGTCTTTTGAGAGGGGCATGCTTACCTCGAAAAAATGCAAACATCCCTGAACTTTGCTTACCAGATAAAAGGCAGCATTAGCTTCCATTGGCATCCCTTACATTTCCTCCTACAGGATCAATCACGCGCCAAGCCAGACACGTGGCCCTTGGCTGTAATTAATCTCGGGGAGGTGTAGCTTCTCTGTGATGGATTGCTGTATCAGAGCATCGCCTTCTGGGGGGAGGGGTGGGAGAAGATGGTAATAAGCACTGAGGATGGAGATGGCTGCTCATGCCATGTGGAGCAAAGCAGGTTTTTTGTTTTTTGTTTTTTTCTTTTTAAATGGTTGATTCACTGTCAGAAAATTCACTTTTACTTAGCACTGGGGAGGGAGTTTGCGATATTTACTTTTCCACAACGTGAATTTGGTGGCTCAGTTGTGTGCCCCCTTCTCTGCCCTGTTCCTTTTCTAGCTGGATCAAAGTTGCCTAAATCCTGTCTCTGGTTTTAAGGATGTGTTCAGTACCGTGATCTGTCCCAGGGATGGATGTGCTTGTATTTCTCTGCTGAAAAAGATTTAAATGTTCCATTTTTATACAAGGGAAAGAGACTTATCTTCGACTTTGCTCTCGGAATGCTAGATTTTAAAAATTCTTCGTTGAATTTAAAAATGCTTGAAGGTGGTTGATTTTTTTTTTTTTCCATCTTGGTACTAGGTTTGTTGAGCGGGGCTGAGTGGGGGTGATCACAGGGGTGTGAGAATCCTCCTCATTCATCAGCCTTGACAAGGACTCGAGGCATTAAGAGCTTCCAACAGGGTTGTCAGCTCCTTGCCTTTCCTGAATGATGTTGTTTGTTACTATTTTAAGACCTAAGCAACCTGCAGGAAAACCTTACTTTAAAGAAGTGCAATACCCAGATGCCTCCCTTGACACAAAATCCCATGAACAGTAACTTCCTTGAGAGCTCTCATAGGACTTGGCTAAAAAGTGAGTTTCCTGCCACCTGAATGTCACATGTGAGATGCACTTTGATGTAGGGATATGCTACTGTACAAAGAGAGGCACATCAGCATTTATCTCTGGAAAGGGATTTCTCCCTCCCCTGAAAGCCCAGGGAGACATCCTGGCAACACTAAGATTAAGTCATGGACAGTGGAAGGATTATTTCCCAACCTGGTATGTGATCAACACCTATTAATAAGTACACAAGGGCTGGGATCATGGCTCAGTGGTAGAGCGCTTGCCACTGGGTGTGAGGCACTGGGTTTGACCCTCAGTACCACATAAAATGAATAAATAAAGATATTGTGTCCATTAACAACTTTAAAAAAATAAACAAGACAATCCTATCCCCATTTTCTTCCGAACACACTGACCTTGGGGTCAGCACCCATGGGGTTACTAACTTCACCTGTCCTGCCAGGACTCAGGGTGAAGACTTTCTGGGCAAACTGAGATTCTCCAGAAGGCTCCAAACTCCAGAAGTCACTGTTTGGTAACCCAGACTGACATGGAGACCTCAGCTGCTTGGTGGGGCATTTCTGGAGACCAGTAGAGACCTAATTTTTCTTTTCAAAAGTCCTGCTTCCTTCCCACAATTCCTGGCCTTAGAGCCCTGGGACATTACAGGCAAGATACTAAGGCCTCTGTCATGAGGTGTTCCTTTCTCTTCTCACCAGTATTTCTCCCAAGAAATTCTCTTTTTAAAAATGCAGCAACTAATATAGTCTTGGAGAGTGAATCCTCTTGAATGAAATGCAGTTTCACAGAAAAGCAAGAAGCAGCCTGCTCTGGAACAGAACACGTTCCCTCTCCTCCACCACCAACACCCAGGGAAAGGAAAAGGGGGACAGGTTTCTTGAATGAATGAACGAATGAGTCACCACCTCTCATATCTGTAGCCATGAGCAGGGAGATACTGCACACACATGTTCACATCTATGACTCACTTTAGGCTCACCTTCAGACCTGCCAGGAGGGGGCCTGGGCATTATTTAGAGAAATCACTAGCAAAATCAAAAGACACTTCACAAGTCCAAATTGTTCTGTGGTGCTTAACCAGCACTCCTGGGGGCTGGGGGCCGGGAGCAGTGGAGGGTCCTCTCTCTAGCTCTCTAGACCCTAGGCCCAGGCACAGATATTGACATGGAGCAGCTTGGGATTCCAACTCTGTGGGCACCTGAAGGAGACCTAGGAGCTAGGGAATTCCTCTGGAATCCTGGCTTAAGTCCTATACTTTTAAAGTGCCTTCCAGGCCTGGTGGGGGGTGGAGGGCAGCAAATGGAGGTGCTCACAGGCCCAGCGTATGAGTTTATTCAGAAATACACCTGGGAATAACAGAAAGATGAGATGCACCAAGGTGGGAGATGGTATTCCAGGGATCCATGGAGCTTCCCTGGAAACTCTGCGTTTAAAAGATTTTTGTGCAATTATTTATTGACATAATTGACTAAAGAATTGTTAGACAAATACCCCTGACACTTTGCTCAAAGTAAAGTACTTTTGTAATCATAGGTATCTGAATTTGGGCAAAGACCATATTCTGAGAAGGGTCTGCGGCACAGAGAAGATCCAGGACCTTTCCTCTGGGGATGTGGATGCTGAGGAGCAGCAGGATGTTAAGAGGCGTGTCTATGCCCAAAGCTGATGCCCCACCTCATCTGACTTCATCCTACAGCCTTGTAATGCAGTTCACAATCTACCCCACTGTGTCTCTTTCCTAGTTGCTAAAACACCTTTGAGCCTCAAAAGAAGCCATCATGTGCCTGGCTGAAGGCCATGGCAGCAGCTAACTCAAACCCTGTCAGCTGGCATGGAAAAAACCGACTGACCTGTCGGTTCTGCTCAGCCTCTTCGTCCTTGTCTGGATACAAAATGGGATGTCCAGCTTCATCCTTCATTCTGCAAGAAATTTCCAGAAATTAGTCACTGTCATCGTTACCCTAACTTCAGGACAAGTCCTCTTAGGCTCAGCAAAATCAACTTCAGAATTCAGCTGAATTTCATGGCCCACAGATGGGTCACCTAACCATGGGCCTGGTGCTGGAAACTCTGCCAGCCAGGGTGCTTGATGCTGAGTTCTCCCTGTCACTTGCACATTCACTCACAAAGTGACATGGTGCATTATCATAGTGCCCTCAAGTGCCTCTTGGCTCCTATTTGATGTGATGCTTCTGGTGACGTGTTTTAATGAGTCTTTTAAGCATAGGTGGTGAGAGGATGAAGAGTTTCCTGTTTTAGGGCCGAGGCGTGCTCAGGCTGTGTTCATGACGCCATCCCCCCTCCCCGCCTCCCCTTTCCACATTGCTAGAGAGAAAAAAAAGATGCAATACTGTTTAGAAAAATTCCTGAGTGCATGTCCCAGATGATGGCATTCCTTTGTCCCCTTACTCCTGGAGGCTCAGGTGATAGCTGCAGACTCAGAGGATCAGGAGAAAGGGGGACTTTCAGGGGAGGCTGAAGAGAAAGGGATTAAACAAGAAACTCCTTAGCAAAGCTCTTCCCAGTTAAAGACATACGCCCTTGATCCTGACCCCGTCAGAAAGGCAATTTCCTTCTCTGTAAAATGGGATGGTAACAGTACTCGTCCTCCTTGACCGACAGCGGCAATAAAATAATCCTCAGGTTCACCATATATTTATAGCTATCATTCTTTTCATACTCAGTGTAGTTGGTCACTCACGAACAGGTGCTTAAAACCACAGAAATGAGTTCAGAGATCACAGTGGGGAGAGTTCCCAAGCCAGCTCTGTCACAGCCTTGCAGGGGCAGAGCACTTGATGTGTCCATTCTGAGCAGCACTCCTGGGCTCAGGGTCCATTATGCCAGGTGATGCAGTGTTGGTGGGACTATTATGATCTTAGAAATGGGTTTCTCCATAAAATTGTGGTATCTGCAGGTAAATCGATGGAGAATATCATGCTAAGCGAAATAAGCCAATCCCTAAACATCAAAGGACAAATGTTTTCTCTGATATGTGGATGCTGATCCATAATTGGGAGGGGCAAGGGAAGAATGGAGGACCTTTGGATTTGAGCAGAGGGAATGGGAAAGATGGTGGAATGAGATTGACATCATTACCCTGGGTACTTGTATGACTGCACAAATGGTATTTCTACATTATGTACAACCAAAGAAATGAAAAGCTGTGCTCCGTTCGTGTACAATGAATTGCAATACATTCTGCTGTCACATATAAACTAATTAGAAGAAATTAAAAAAAAGGAAAACAATTACAAGAAAAGAAATGGTTTTCTCCAATATCAAAGTTCAGAAAGGAAGATAAGGATCAGGGTAAAAACATCATTGAAGTCACAGCCAAGACAAGCTACGTAATATTTAGGTACCAGAGCAAAAGCAAAGAAAAATGACGGTGAACGAAAACGTTATACAACTAAAGTTGGCAGATGACCTGGATGGAGATACTGAGAAAAAATTTTGGTGCTCATTATGTAACTGTGCCTGGCTTGTCCCGACAGTTAAGTGCTGGTCTGTGGCCTCTGCCCTGTGGTCGTCTTTTCATGCCCACTGAAACAGAGTGCCTACCTCAATGACAGTCCCCATGCCCAGCCTTCAGAGTTCAGCCACCAGTGCTCTTCAAGGAGATGGGTGCGCCCCTCACTGACTCAGGAAGCATCCCTGAGCTTGCCCTGGGGAGAGGATGAGGAAGCGGGTGAGCAGTTGCATAGGATAAATCCATCCCAACATCTCGGCCATGCCAAGCCTTCAGCTCCTTCCTTTTCCATTATGCTGAAATTCTGGAAACCACTTTGCAGAATCCTCGAGTACTAATTTCAGTCAACCATCCAAGCAGTCTCTTTAGGCCACTTCCGGTTGCTAGAGCTACCACGTTAAATTCAGAAACTCTCTATTCCTCCTTCCTTCAGCTAATATCTTTAGAATCCATTCTTCCACATATTTCTTAGGTTTGCACTAATTAAAAAAATCTCTTGGTACTTCCTGGCCTCTCTCCACACCTGTGTCCTGGAGATGGCTCCCTAGGTGCAGCCACCACCCCGTCTCCCCTCGGCGGAGGGGCCCCCGATCTTCCTGCTCCCTCAGTTATCACTGGTATTTCTTCCAGTAAAACAGCACTTCGGGAAGCAAAATCTGCTGACACAGACGTTCAGCTCTACCTTGGTGTTTCGCCAGAGATTTGACTTTGATTTTGAAATCGAAGAATCCTTCTGATCACGAGAGGGCCCTAGAGAAAATGAGCCTGAGGAAATGACCCACAGTTTTCTCTGACCTGACAAAACTGCTTTTCTGAATTAGTCTTTGCCGGCTGAGGATGAAGACTCAATGGTCACCTCCACGGCACTTGGATCTCACCTTTATACTCCCTCCAAAGGTCAAAAGGCAGATTGTGATCAAGACAGATTAGAAAATCAACAATGACAGAGGGCAGGTCTGCTGAGGAGGGAGATGGATACTTGGCTGAGCTGAAAGCTTTTGGAACCACCTTTCACTGATCCTGACTGCCTACAGCCCCTCATCCTCTCTCCAAGCCCTGCAATCACCTGGGGAGGCAGGGAACATCGCCTCATCTAAGGGGTGAGGACAAGGAGACTCGGCCTCACCCCACATGTTTGTTCCATGTCCACTGTGCCCAGTGGTGACAGCAAGACTGGGAGGTTGGCACTGTACTCCTTGGATAATGAGAGGACACTGTGCCTCTGATCATGGTGGGGTGACAGTGGTAGAAGCTTCTAGTTCAGCTGCAGGAGTTGACTTGTGCTCTGGTCACAGCTCTGGCTCCCAAATTTTGGGGAACTGTTGCCCTTCCTTTCTTCCCCGGCTGGCATCCTGCTTTTCTAAGTTCCCTAGATGCAGAGGGTAGACCACCTTGTGTCATTCCATTTCCACCATCCCTGCTTTAGAAGCATCTCCAAATTGTATAATTTAGAAGAGTCTAGAATTGGCAGCAAACTGGACTGCTCCAGTCACTTAAGAATTTAAAAACCCACATGGCCTTGGAAAATGTACGTGGGACAAGGTATAATTCCTAAATATAAAGCACTACTCTGCTAGGCAGGCTGAGCTCACAGAAATCATATTTGGTGCTTGGAAACTAATTGACCTGAGTGTGCAAGGTTAAAAAAAAAAAAAAAAAAAAAAGAACCCCCCCCCCCCCAACAATTCAGCATCAGTATATAAGCATAATAAGAATCATTCTTTTTCCAAATGGTGGATTTATATTTATTTTTTGCAAGACGACTCAGTTCCTGTGATAGCTGGAAACTTTCTGAATAAGCTTCAGTGAGAGAGTTGGGACTTTGGATCAGACGGACGCAGGAGTCTGTGTCCTTGCTCTGCCATTCCTAGCTGTATGGTGTCTCGAGCAAGCCAGTGAACTGTCTCCTTGCGGGTAGAATGGGGACAGTAAGTCCCGTGGAGGGTGCTTGTGCAGATCACACCAGATGAAGTGGGGGAGGAAGAATCAGCAAAGGGTACAAATGAGAACAGTGGCTCTGGGGACACCTCAGTCTTATTCCCCTGGCCTTGGGGACTTCTAGTTCGGTCATAGGAAGAGAATTTTTCCACATGTTCCAAGAATTTCTGCAGGAATTTCTTTCTGATTCAATGTCTAAGAAAGCAGGGTTTGATACTGCAGAATCTGGCAAAGAGCGTTTCAAAAACAACCAACACAAAACATGGAAGAACCAGCGTCAAGTCTCTAGGGCCGTTGTGATCATGAGGGAAAGACCAACATACCCTACAGGAGTCTGAGCACAAAGACTTGGTTCACCATGATTCCTGCACAGAAGGGTAGATTGTCACCCACACAAGTGTAAAATGAGCGATTCCTACTGAAGGCTCCTACTCCAAATGGGAAGAGAGCAAGTGAAAACCAGATTCTCTCAATCAAGCTTAAGAGCAGGATGAGAGAAATGAGGGCACCCCACCTGCCAGGCCTGAAGGAAGGTGAGGATTTAAATTCTCAGGTGACAGAATTCTACGGGTGCTTCGGTTTTGATCCTCTTCTTCAAAATTAACTCACTCTGGGAGTTTAGAAGGCCAAATTGCCAAGGCAGTGCACAGAAATGAGACAACACAGCGGCCTGCAGCGTTTGCAGCATCTGGCTTCTGTCAGGATGGAACCCATTGGGAAGGGGACAGATTCAACAGTGTGACTACTGAGAGCCTGGCTGTGAACATTCAGGGAACCAGGGGCTTAGGCCCTAGCAAGGCAGCCGTCTCCTCTCCTAGCACGGAAATAGAATCTGCCTGATGGACATCCCTCCTCTCGGGGGACCCAGTTCTTAGAAATGTTTTGTGCTTTGAGCCTAATTAACAACAAAGGGTCATTTTATCTTGGCTATCGTGATTTCGTTTCTGATTCACTTTCAATTTAGGTTATTATGGACCAAGTCAGTCAGAAAGGGATTATGAGGCACTCTGCCCCATAACGCACCCCTCCTCCACACACAGATGTCCCTTCCCCCACTTCCTTAGTCCTCTGCTGGTAGGACTGAATCTGAAAGCGTAAGTGCCATTAAGTGACATTCATCAAAACACTCTCCATTGTTCCCAGACACCAGCGGCCGAGAGGTGGAAATTACTTGGCATTTCATTTTAATCTGTATTGAAGACTTGCCTGACAAAACATATTAAGTGTAAGAATTGCCAGCTTGGGAATGAAGCTATGTTTATGGCCTGCCCCATATTTTTCCTTCCTAAAGGAAATGACACTTCCCCCTGTCCTTCCCCATCTTCTGCGGCTCGCCCTCCCCCATGCATGAAACCTTAACATTTAATTTTCTTTCGTGAGTAAAGCTTTTGTTGGCGGTGTCTAGAAGATGAGAATAAACATCTTGTGCCCCTGCACCAGCGTCTGAGATTAAACACACACACACACACACACACACACACACTCTGCCTTTAATATGGTGTGATCAGCATTTCCCAGGGGGCTGCACTGTGGCCATCTAACTGCAGGCTGCGGGAGTGGGGCGCTTCTCTGGAGAGAGACTATCACCGCATGCTTGTGCTTCCGACAAAGGCCGATGCCAAGCTAATGGATGCGTATGGTTATGGAGGGACCAGGATTTTCCCTGCTGGGCTGACAGTCATGGAGTGGGATGGTGTGTGGGATGTGCCTGCCTGGTACAAGTTTTATTTTCTTTGGTTCCTCAAGTCACCTTTCAGGTGACTTTTACATTGTGTTAGAAAACACAAGACTCTCCCAGATGGGAGACTGTTTTATTTTTACTACTCCTTTCGGTCTCTTTCTGAATTGGAAGGCTGTTCTTGGGGTCTGTGCCTGGCTGCCTAGCTAGTGGAGAGCAGGGATTCAAGAGAAGCCGAAATGGTGGACCTCCTGCAAGTGTGTGTGTGTGTATAATATTTATATATATATATATATATATTTATTTATTTTAGTGGTAGATGGACATATTATTTTGTGGTGCTGAGGATCGAACGCAGTGCCTCACACGTGCTAGGCAAGTGCTCTGCCACTGAGCCACAACCCTAGTCCCAGGGTTCTGCTTCTGGAACTTTCTCTCTCCAAACTTTGAAGCACCACAGGTCCCTGGAGGCAGGAAGTTTGTCCTTCTGGCCTTGCTTTGTTAATCTTAAGGAGCCTTATGTGAGCCTCTGTCGTGTTCCAGGGGCTATCTCCTCGGCTGGAATAGAAAAGAGGTGTTCATTTTAGTTTTCCATTGAGCCTCTGCTATTTCCAGGACTTTTGGAATCAGGAGGTGGGTGTAGAGGAAAGGAAGAAGAGAGGTGCTTCGTGTCCCCTTCCAGGCAAGACTCGGGCAAACAAGTCCTCTGGCCGGTGCTCCCTCGGAGGGGGCTTTCCACCCCTGCAAACTGTAAGCCACAGGGGGTCCTGTTTGGGGCTGCCCATGTAGCCCATGGTTCTTGTGACAAGGGAAGGTCACAGGGTGTTTCAGTTTGGATATGAGGTGTCCTACAAAAGCTCCTGTTACGCAGGAGTGTTCAGAGGTGAAATGATTAAATTATGAGAGCTGTAACCTAATTAGTCCATCCTAGTTTGAATGGCCTGATGGGATGGTAACTGTTGGCAGGTGGGGAGTGGCCGAGGGAGGTGGGTCACTGGGGTGTGTCCTAGAAGGGTATTTACTCTTGCAGCCTCTTGCCCCCTCTCTGCTTCTTGACCCCACCACGAGCTGAGCAGCTTTCCTCCACTGGGACCTTCCCCCATGATGTGCTACCTCACCTTGGGCCCAGAGCCATGGAGACTGAGACCTCTGAAACTGTGAGCCCCAAATAAATTTTTCCTCCTCTAAGTTGTTCTTGTTGGATGTTTTCATTTCCTGACTAAAGCACAGGGAATCCTGAGCTTTATGAGGGTAAGGGCCTCGGGGAGCCCACCATAGACTCTAAATCTCAGAAGGTAGACAAGCCAAAGGAAAGCTTACGGCCTGGGGGCCAGACTCCATGCAGGGTTCTGTCCCACCAGAGGCATGACACCTGCTTTGCTCCCCACTCCCCAAATGGGTGCCTTAGGTGAAGTTTTGGTGAAAGAATATATATATGGAAGGGGTGTGTGTACCTTTCTATGCTACAGATATAAAATTGCTCACAGCTAAATGGGTAATGCTTCCATCCCTAGTTGACACTAAAGAATCCAATTCCATGGCTTAGAGGCTTGTTACCAATGAAACCCTGACAGATACAGCTGTTCCCTCCTCTCACAACCTGATCCTGGCTACCTGCATGCATTCTGAAAATTCACACCTTAGCCTAAAGACATGCCCCTTTGAAAAGATGTGGAAAAGTAGCACACTGTTTGAAGTCCTGATTTCAGTCTGTTGCCTTTTGATTTTGAAAGATAAATAATAGAAGAGAGTCTTGCATAAGGCCCAATTTTAGGGACAGATGTGACTGGAATGATAATTAGTAAGAGTTGGAGAAAATCATCTGAATTAACTACAGAGTAGTCACATCATGTCTAGAAAGCAGAAGTAAGGTAACGTCTATTCTAGATTGGTACCATAGATTTGATTCTCTTCCATATAATAGTTAAACAAATAATGCTCTATTAACTTCCCCTAGAACAAATCAAAGACGTCATCTTCTGGAATTTCTCACGTTATTAAATGGACTCATTCTGTTCCCTGACCCACTAATTGAGAGATGTACACCTTGTCTTGCCTCCAAGAAATGTCAAATAACTTAGCATCTCTACAGACTATTGATAAGGAGTTCCCTGGGGGCTCTACTGGCATCTCTCCACATACTCACTGTGTTTGTTTCAGGGTGCTGTTTTGAACCCAAGGGTTCAGACATGCTAGGCAAGTGCTCTGCCATTGATGTTACCCTCAGTCCCATATACTCACCCTGGGTCCAGTCCAAGGGGAAAAGGGAAAGGAGCAGGCAGCCGGTGCAGAGAAGCACCAGAGCAAAACCCACAGCCAGGGCATTCAGTTCAGATGACAGACTGGGGACACCAGGGTGAGTGCCCCAGCCATCTCCTACTGGCTGTCTGGTTAGCCCATTTGATTCTTATCAAAGCACTTTCTTCCATCTGGAACTGTGTTCTTATATTTCTTTACTAGTATATCAAATGCTCCCCTGATCCCTGGAACAGAAGCTCTGTGAGGGTGGGAACTCATCTAAGCTGTTCACCTCTGTCCCTCTAGTGCCAAGAACAGTGCCTGGCATGTAGTAGATGCTCAGTAAATGCTTGCTGAATGAAAGAAAAAAATGGGAAGGAGTATCTTTTGTTTGACAGTTGCTCAGTTCTCCTGTGGTCTGCGCAATACCCCTGGTTTTGCACAAAACCGGAGCGTCCCAAGGATGCATTAACGATGGTGAAAATCTCCAAGAACCTGGCATCACAGCCTGCAGACAATTGCTATGTTCCGGGTCTGCATTGTTAACACTGGAAATAATAGCAGAGAAATGGAAGGGGAGGGAGAAGCAGGAGGGTGCTACAGAAGGGAACAGGGGTGAATGCCAAGCAAAGAACTCACACAGAGAGGCCAAGGAGAACTGTCTGACGCTTTCCAGAATTTACCGTGTGCATGTGGGTGACAATGGCCCGTGCCAGTGGGAAACCCATGGTTTGGGATGGTTAGACTTCATAAAAATCCTTCAGTTTCAAGGATGAAAAGCAGTTCTTGGCATGTTTCTTCTAAATCCAGCCATGTGTAAGCATAAACTTGCATGTACACACACTCACCCCCAAACACTGTCACGGACCTGAACGTGAAAGTCCCTTTCAAGTCTGGTTTATGACTCTTTTCTGGTGACCTCTGATCATAATTCTCAGCCCTTCGATTTATCAGCCAACCTTTCTTTCAGCAGGTGAAATGGCATCAAGTTAAAAACAGCTTGCTAACAGTAAAATCAGAAGAATATTGAGTCTAAATATTTTTTGCCCATATATGTGGACTCTTCTTTGATGAGCTTTTACATCTCTAAAATGGGGTGAGAGAAATAGATCTCATGCTCCCGTGACTGCTTTTCCTATCTTGGGATCAGTTCCTGCATACTATCCAGGAAATGCCTACTGTGTGCTGAATAGTAAGCCTAGGGACCTGGGGGCCAGAGTCCTGGGTACATGGAGCCCGGGTTGGCAGTGTTGCTGGAAACTTCCAAGAGTCACATGGCTCTGTCTTGTACTTGAAGATCCTCTTAAGGACTTAGATTATTCCAAAGAATACCATAATTAATGCCTGAAGATGTGTCTTCCCTTTAATCACAAAGAAACATCAGAAAACTCTAAACGAAGCCCATTCTCTTTTCTCATAAAGAAGGTTAGTGTTGTGCTGGGGCTGGGGCTCAGCGGTACAGCCCTTGCCTAGCATGTGAGGAGACCTGGGTATGTTCCCCAGCACCACACAAAAAAGCCAATGTCATGAAAGACGAGAAAGGCTGAAGGGCAGCTTCAGATGGCAGAAGGTCAGAGAGACCATACATACTACTGCCTGGATCAGGGGGAAAAGATTTCTATAAAAGGCATTATTGGGGCAAGTGGGGAAATGTAAATAGGGATTCTGATACTATATCAACACAATCGAAAACAACACCAATACAACATTACATTGTTAAATTTCCTAAATTGTGTAATTGTACTAGGCCACGTTCTCAGGAATTACATGCTGAAATAGATAAACTAATTCTCCAATGGTTTAGAAAAGTGTGTGCATTTATGAAAGAGAAAAATAATAAAGTGCTTAATCTGGGTCCAGAATGTATGGGATTTCACTGTACTAGTCTTTAAGTTTTAAATTACTTTTATTTGTGGGCAATCATCTTTCATTTTCTTTTTGACTTTCTATTCCTAAATCTATCATCCATAAGTACATGTAAGTGTGCTTCTTGCATTTTAAGGAGGCAAAGAAGTAATATGCAAAGTAGCCGACATCACATTTAATGTCAATTTATTTATCATGATATTTCTTTAAACTTCATCCCAGTAAATCACTTCACGGATCACAAAACCTTCAACTTCTGTTTCTTAATTTTCTGTGTCTTGTTGAAAAGCTGCTTGGGAGGCAAAACGATATTTTTATTTTGCAGGAAAATGGGTAAACCAGATGGTTTATACTTTTCCTCTAACAGTATAATGTGGCCGAAATCACATAACGCCCTTTGCCTTTGTAATTAAGACAGGAAGATAAATTAATAGTAATTGGTTTTTTTTCCCCATTTGGTGATGTGGGGGCTAGAGGTTCCCGGGACCCAGACTGTCTCATCTATGTTCAGCCATCGAGGGGAATTCACTTTTAGCAAGAAATGTCAACATTAATGTCGCCTCTCTGACACTAAAATACTCTTTCCTCCATTCAAATTGCAGCTGATTGAAAGGATACGAGCAAGAATATTTTGCTTGGCACATGGCCTAAAAGTTCTAAATTTATGTATTCTATTTTTGCTTCTTTCTCAGATTGGATTAGTTACTAAGCAACTGAAGTATTTAATTTCATTTGCTAATAGTGACATGTGAACGGCAGCAGCAGGTGTACGTGGCCACCAGTGCCGCCATAGACCCGGCCTCATACCCACCTCGTTGGGCAGGGATGCTCACTACCTCCTATTCAGTGCAGACCCTACTTCTTATGTTTTATTTATTTGACTTATGTGTCTCTGGAGATTATTTGTAGTAGAAATAGTCTAGCGATTTGTTTTTCTTGCTCAGAAAACTACATGTTTGTAGCATCCTAAACCCTCTTCTAGACTTCCGGTTCAACATGGTAGACCAAGCACATATGTTTTCTTTTCCCTCACCAAGAAAGAAAATAAAAGTCTTCAGAGATGCACTGCCCCAGTGAAATAAAAATAGGCTGTTGTGAAAAGAGAAGCATCAGAGCAAGAGAGAGTCCTTGGAGTTTAAAAAAAAAAAAATGTGAAAACATGCTTAGGATTTTGTCCTGTGGGGAGGTGGGCAAATTATAGATTCTCTATAAATGCCATCTTCCTATTGATGACAAGGATCAAATCTTCTGCTCTAAGGAATAGAACGTACACCTTTCAAAGCACCAAAGGATAAAAAATAAAAACAAAACATGGAGCCTCGCAAAAAAGGGAGGCATATTAAGTAGAAGATGAAAATAAATGACAGGGATGGGTCTGAAGGCACCAGTATTATAATACAAGTAGTTTAAATTTTCCTGTTCAAAGACTTTCAGATGCGAGTGTAAAGAACCAGGCTATATGTTACTTTCAAAAGACAAAATGATGTAATCAAGATAAACCTAGTAAGCATTTTTACAAAGAAAGCAAAAAGCAAAAAAAAAAAAAAAAAAAAACGAAACAAAAAACGCACTATCAGGTCACGATAGAATCAAGGCCAAACCAAGTGACTGTTTTATATGGATGGAAGATACAGTCTAGTAACAGCCACAAAAAAACCTTTTGTCACCGAAGAACACACACCATGGAACTGTCTCAAGTGCTCAGAACGTGCACAGCCACCACGCGATGCATGCTCACGCTCATTGCGGGGACCTGGGCACATCTTTCTCAGAAAGGGATGATGGATCAAGTAGCTTAAACTTAGATGACTAGCATCCACAGCCACGGAGCCGACTTTCACAATCTAAACTCAGTTCCCAACTAACAGAATACATTGGGGGTTACGTTTCCCTGAAGTGCTTTAAAAAACTGACCGAGTATAGGCTACAGATAGAAATCTCAATGAAATCCTCAAAAGATAAATTCCCCAGGCTTCTAACCCAAGAGCAATTTACAAAAGAAAATCAAAGCTGAAATTAGAGACTATATGGAAATGAACGACAATGAGAACACTCTACTTTGAACCTACAGGGTGCATCAAAGAGGAATTCCAGGGTCAAGTGCTTTTGGACAACAAGAAAATTCACTAAATCATCTCAAGAAATTTTAGAGAAGAGAGCCAAACAAAGTAGAAGGGATCCAATAAAGAAAAACTAGGATGATGAAAGAGAAACAGGTTGGTTTGATCATTTAAACCTCAAAAGCAACCAGTCTCTCAAAAGGTTAAACACCACACAATTAGGAATAATAAAGACACAGATTTGATTTCAAAATTATTAGAGCATACATATACAAATACTGATACATTTGAAAAGACAAATAATTTTCTAGAAACAAATTATTAAAATGACTCCATAAGAGAAAACCTAAAAATATCAGAGACCAGAGGGGGAAAAAATGGAAGAGGTGGTCTAAAAGCCTGTCCTGCCAACCAGGTCTCACACCCACCTGGTTTTACTACTCTAAAGTGCATATTCCTGTGCTAGACTGAGAGAGTGTAGAAACTTGGTAAAGCTTCTCAATTTTCTATGAAAAGGTAGTATAATCTGGATATCCAAAGTGGCTAGATGACATGAAAATAGCCAAGCCCAGACCACAGTTCAACAACTCGAAATGCCTACAAGGCCAGGTAGGACATTTAACAGGAAGAAATTAAACAGGAAATTTAATATCCATTAAACAGAACCTCCACAGGGAGAACATACGGCTGTTTGACAGAAGCCAGCAGTGTGATGGACAGCAGGGGTTATAAGCACCAGCTTATTAATGCATACCTAGGCCCACATCCTAATGCAAGTTCCTGAACCAAAGTTAATGTCTTAAGAGAGCAGCACAACATGACCTGGGAGGGTTTATCCTAGGATGCATCAGCGTTGGAATGATCTCATTCAACTCATTAATGGATCCAGGGAGAAACACCCTGGGATCATCTTGTTTAATTCAGGAAAGACATCTGATAAAACTGCATATTCACTCCTACAGAAACCTACAGAAAGGTGAGAAGCAAGGGGGATGGATGCCCATCATCATCGTCATCATCATCATCATTACTGTTCATGTTGGTCTTGGGAAAGGGGGAGGATGATGGTAGGTGTAAGTGCTGGGAATGGGGAGAAAGCATAGTTCTTTGCAAAGCAGTCATGTGTCACTTACTGATAGGGATATGTCCTGAGAAATGCTTCATGAGGCAGCCTACTGTGTGAACATGGTAGAATGGACTTCTATGGTGTTCTGTGCTGAGATGGCCAGGATGTCACGGGCCCTTTGATCTTAGGGAACTACGTCTTCTCTGCAGTTCACTGTGGACCAGTGCACTGTTACAATTATCCTTCAAGATCTAAGACCCTCAGCCTTAAAATGGTTAGAACTACTAAATGGTCCTGTAGGATGCCTAGAACAGGCTATCTGTACCTCCATGATCTAGAGAGACAGATACAGAAAGTGGGAGAGGAGGAGGAAAACTGACTAGGGATGGTGAGCCCCGAAAAATGACATGGCACGTTGCTAATGAAGAAATCAAAGATCTAAATGGAGAGGCATGTTATGTTCACAGATTGAAAAACTCAGTAGTAGAAATGTCAAGTCTGCCCAAAATGATACAGTGCTTAACAAAATAACGATTTTGTAAGTGCAGAGGAGATCATTCCAAAATTTATATGCAAAGCCAAAGGAACTGCAATAGCCAAAACAGGTCTGAGAAAGAATGAAGTGAGGCAGAGCAGTCTCCCTGACTCCAAGACCTATTGGGTAGCTGTAGTCAGCCAGAGTGTAGAGTGCTGGTGGCGGGTCAGATGCAGAGCAAAGGGAGAAGAGAGAGCCCTGAAATCATTCGTCATTGCTCAACGGACTTGACGAAGGTGCAGAAGCAATTCAGGGGAAGGGACAGCATTTCAACAGCTGCTGCTGGAGCAATTGGAAATTCATAGACAAACAAATGAACCTCAAAGTTCGCACCTTAAACCTTATATGGATGATAGACAGATCAAATGTAAAAGGTAATACCATAAAACATATGGGGAAAGAATAGAAGTTCATTGAATTAGAGGGGAATGAAGGGAAAGGAGGGAGGTTGAGAATAGGAAAGACAATAGAGTGAATCTGACGTGACTTTCTCACATTCGTATATGAATATACCACCAGCGTAACTCCACATCATGTTCAAACACAAGAATGGGAAGTTATACTCCATGTATGTATAATATGTCAAAATACACTCTACTGTCATGTATAACTCTAAAGAACAAATAAAAAATGCAAAAACAATAAAACATGGGGAAAAGAGAAATTCTTTAGGATCTGGGTCAGGCAAAGAATCCTTAAATATGACATCATACCACTATATAAAAAAAATGATAACAAAGTAAAACTTTGGCTCTGCAAAAGATTCTACTGAGAGAATTAATAAACTAATACACCGACTAGAAGAAAATATTTGGAAACCACAAGTCCTAAAATATGCAAGAAGCTCTCTGAGCTCAATATTAAAATAACAACCAACCCAATTAGAAAATAGGCAAAGGACATGAACAGACATTTCCCAGAAAAGGGCAGATAGCAAATAGGTACCTGGAAAAGTATTAGACAGAACCACCTACTATGAAAATACAAATTAATACCACAATGAGATCATTTCACACTTCTCAGTACAGATAAAAATGGAAGCAACAATACAAAATGCTGGAGAGGATGTGGAGAAACTGCCCCTCTCATGCATCGTATGTGGACTGTAAAATGTTACTGCTGCTCTGGAAAAGTCTGGAAGTTTCTTCAAAAACCAAACATACATTTGCTATATGACCCAGCAATTGTATTCCTGGGCATCTGTCCCAGAAAAAGTAAAACTTACATTCATATGAAAACCTGTATATAATTGTCCAGAGCAGCTTTGCTTGTAATAGCCCCCAAAATGACCCTTGATAAGTAAATAGTTAAACAATCTACGGTACATCCATTCCACGGACTACTCAGCACTGAAAAGGAACACACTACTGATAGAACAACTTGGATGAGCCAAAAGGGTATTATGCTGAGTTATAAAAAACTGAAAAAGATCATATACTGTAGGATTCCATTTATGTGGCATATTTCAAAAGACAAAATCACGGAGCTGGAGAACAAGTTAGTGGTGGCCAGGGGTGTGGTGGTAAGCAGAAGTGAGGCAGCTGTGACTACTGGGTAGCACAAGGGACATCTGTGGTAGACAGTTCTGAATCTTGATTGTGTTGCCAGTTACATAAATCTATGTGTTAAAGCAACACATGTCTGCAAACTCATTGTCCTAATGTCAATTTCCTGGTTTTGAGGTGGAAGTATAGTTACCTAAACTGTAACCATGGTAGGGAGCTGAATAAAGGCCTTGCAGGAACTTAAGGCCTCTCTCTACTAACCTTGTAGTTCTGTGAATCTGCAATTATTTCAAAATGAGTTTCTGAGCTACTGAACATTAGAATCTGTGCTACCCATCCTTGGTGTTGTATCCTTAGCACCTCAATGGTGTCTGGCCCATAGCAGGTGCTCAATTAATATTTGACAACTGGATGAGCAGAGTAGAAATTTTCTTGCCGCTAGGAAATCGGTGCTGATGAGGTGCTGGCTATGGTACCGACTTCCCTTTCAACCCCTGTTCTGCTGGATCGTGTCTTGAAGGTGTCTATTTTAGGGTGGCCTTGTACAGAGAGGACACAGCGGACCCCGAAACCTCACAGGTAACATTTTAAATTTGCAGGACAGCACATCACACAGCGTTTGATGCTTTGCAGGGAGCCTTCACCTACATCTCTTTGAAATCATGTGATAATCCTGTGAGGTGGGCTGGACAGAAAGGATCTCAAGAAGTGAAGAATTATAACCCACACTTCATGTTCTGATGGCGGGTGAGTCAGAAATGGAACCAGAGATTTGTGCCTTCTGTTACCCTCATACTTTGGTGTCCCAAAAAGTATTCTGGGGGTGAGGGGGATGATCACATCATTTGTTATAGTGTTATGAAAACAGGAATGGCTGATGGCAATGGTCACTATTGTTCTTCCTTCAGGTAATATGACTTTACACCTGTTCTCCTGAAATGCAGAAATTTTAAAAAATTGGTAGATATTCATTAAAGACCCCAACTCTAATAATTTAATGATCCCAATATTCTAGTTTTGGACGGGCCTAGCTTAATTTCTAAAGAAACAGTGGTGGGAGAAGAATTCTAGAATAAAGGAATCTTCTGGCCCCTATGACCCAGGCATCTTTAATTTACAAAAAAAAAAAAAAGAAAGAAAAAAAAAACCAAATTGGTAACAGCAAAAGCTGAAACACATCCTTGCTTTTGGAAATTTAGTAAAAGTGGTAAAGTACAACAAAATAATTGCCATGGAAGTGTGAAGTCTTTGTTGTCGGTGTTAAAAGACATCGATGTACTAAGTTGGACAAAGAGTGTAAGCTCGCGTGTTGTTTAAAGTTGTAAACTCCTTCTTGGTGAGAAATGTGACTATTAGAGGTTGTGCCTGAAAAACTGCAGAGGGAAATGAGCTGCGCAGTGAAATGTGGCAAGAATGGAATCAAAAGCAACAGGGTGGGGGCTGGGGATATAGCTCAGTGGGTAGAGTGCCTGACTGACATGCACAAGGCCCTGGGTTCAATCCCCAGCACCACCAAAAAAAAAAAAAAAAAAAAGCAACAGCGAGATATGGAAAATAGTGACCTGGAGAGCCTGCTTAAGAAAAGGGACCAGGATGCAGGCAGATGAGGCTGTGCATGAACCTTTCCCAGGGTGGCCGTGGGAGGTCCCTTCAGAGGTGGTGCTTCTCAAACATGGCTGCCCAAGAGATGCACCTGGGCCCTTTGAGGAAGCATTGAGGCTGTGTCCCTCCCCCAGAGATTCCCTTCCTTCAATCTTGGGTGGGTCTGGAAGAGGGTATCTTGCTATGTAGATCACACTAGCCTTAAACTCCTGGCTCAGGGATTCTCCTGCCAAGTGATCCTCCTGCTTTCAGCCTCCCTGAGTAGCTGGGACTACAGGTGCACACCACCATGTCTGGATAGAAGATGCTTTCTAAAGGCAAGGATTCTCTTTCCCCAGGCAATTCTAGTGGTGGCAAGGTCGGAGCATGCCCAAGCCCTAAATATTACAGATTGGGGCCTTCTCCACACATCCTCCTTACCTGCGCCTGTCCCTGCCAACCGGGATGGTGGAGAGAGCAGAGGAGCTGGGGGACCAGCCTTCCCTGGGAGGGGCGCCCACCTTTACAGGAGGATCCTGCTGTGAAACATTTTGAGAAGCCCTGATCCTCAAGCTCCCCAGGTCCAGATGCTTCCTGTACCTCTGCATTATAAATTGGGGAGCCCGAGGTGACACGGAGAACAGGAGGTGTCCTCTACTCCTCAGGGCCAGCTGCAGGGCGAAAAGGTGCCAAAAGTGGCATCCTAATGGTTACTATTAAAATTTCAAGAGGGCCCCTTTCATTTTATTCTTCAAGAAAAGAGAATGATAGGTGGCAAGGGTCAGTCATTTACCCTCACCCGATCTGGACTTGGGGAAAATCAGCCTTGTGGTTCATCAAGAATTACACTTCCCTACCTGACCTAGTGGGAAGATTTCTGATGCCATGGCTCAGAAACCTCTTGAAAAATCGAGTTAGGATGAAGGAAGGAAATGATCCCTTTCTTCCACTACTACTGTGACTTCTGACACAAAAGAAGCAAAAAAAAAAAAAAAAAAAAAAAAACCAACCAATAAAATCCCAAACCAAAAAAAAAAAAAAAACTGCACACACCATTGACCAAGAGCTCACCAGGACACAAGGTACAAAGGCAGGTAGTAAAATCGTCACAGTCACCCACAAAAGGCTGGTGGGGAAAGCTCCCCTGGAGGGAGATAAACTTTAAATTCTTTAGGACTGACCCAAGGAAAGCAGGAAATAGAGGCAATCAGAAAATCTGCCGAATCACCTGAGATCAACACTACTCATTATCTAAGAGGGAGAAATAAGGCTTTTGATTAGGACCTTTCCCCCCACACCCCCCAAAAAAATCACTAAAGTTTTCATCTCTTACGTACTTCCTTCCCCTCCCATTTCCTGCTGTTCTTGAGAAACGGCAGCACCATCATTGTCGCTGTCACCCTGCTGGCTGGAGGCTCCACTCCGGAGCTGGCCCCCCATTCCCATCAGCCCCTCAGTCTTGCTCTGCATCTGGAAGATGACTTGTGTACTTCTCCAATTAAGTATTACCATTGTAGTTCTTCCTCGATGCATTATTCATCCAGTATTAATCCCCTTAAAATTGGTCTTTGCAGGGAAACTTTGCTTTCTAAAAATCAGTGTGCATTTAATAAAAGGCCATGGGCTTCCGCTTTGCTGATGGGCAAGAGGCCTCCGAAAGGCAAAGCCCCAGCCTCCTCCTTTCTCTTCACCTGCACAGACAGCCCTGTCTCTGCCACTTGGTGAAATGCATTTTCTGCCTCGCTCAGCTAATAGACTCTCTTCAGAAAAGGAAGTTAATCCTCGGGCGACACAATGTTAAACCGCCCAAGGAAGAATTAAATATTTCAGGAAAGGTGGTAAAAAATGGCAACTATTTTAGATTCTTTGAAAATTTAAGTAGAAGAGGAAAAAAAAATAGCTTGTACGATGGATAGTTCACTTTTGTGAGATTCTTAATAACGTGCAGGGAGACAACGGAACACCAGGCCTGGGGCTGCTGGTGCCGGGTACAAAGATTGCTCCAGTTATAGGGAGCAAGTGCTTGAGTTTTGGGGGGACCCAGAGACTGCTGGAATCCCTTAGGTGTGGAAAGGAAATGTGATCTGAAAAAGGAAAATTGACCTATTTTCCTTTTCCCAGTAATGGAACAAAAAGCAAAACTTTCACGTGGGATGAGTGGGCTCTGGGGTCGCTTGCCTATAGTCGCCAGCCCCTGTGGCTTTGAGACTTGTCTCAGCTGACTCACCTGAAGAGCAGAAGAGCCAGGGGAGCCTCCTGGCAGGGGGTGTGGGGGTGAACCACGGGGCTGTGTGCCTCGGGAGTGGCGAGCAATCAATACCTGCTAGATTATGATGATATAATAATGACATGGACTTAACCTGGATACATTTTTACCGCAGAAGTACAAAGAGAGCACTCTTCCCTCCACAGAGCGGGGAAAACCAGGTAATTGTAAAAATGCTGCAATCATTTTTCTATCCTGAGCTTTTACAATCCAATTTATTGCCCTGCTCCTCACAGCTGCTTTCCAGGGCCCACGGACTGCGGTGAAAACATATTAGCTGGAATCGGAATAGCAGGTTCGAGAATTTATGTATTTACGGTTTGCCTCCAAGAGGCACAAGTGATGTGACTTCAATTGTTTTAATTTGCTGTGCCTCGTCATCCCTTGCCTCAGGCTGCTCGGAAGGGACAGGAGCTCCTGGTGTGCCGTGCTCTGCTGGGGCTCTGCAGACTTGTGTACGCGGTGGCCAGGGAGCCAGCGGCTAGAGGTAGAGCCGGCTCAGCACCCCTGCCTCCACTAGCATGTAGGCTGTGGGTTCAGAGGCTGATCTGGCCTGAAGATTCTGGAGTTCACGCCTGGGAGAGGGGGAGGGGGAGTATAGCAGACGATGCTCCATGTCAGAGGCAGAGAGCCAGGTGAGGAGCACAGACCCTTGAGAGCACCTGCTGTGGTTTCACGTCTCCCTCTGCCACTTCTTAGTTGTATGGCCTGGCCTGAGTCCCTCAGCTTCTCTGGCCTCAGTTTTGCCACCTGTGATATGGAGATGATAAAACCTACCACTGAGGGTCTGGGGCAGAATTAAAGGGGAAGGTCCTGTAGTGCTAGGTATCGGCTCTGGTTTTGGAGGATTTAGGTGTCTGGCTCTCCCCAAGCCCAGCTGGCCTCATTGCTCCAGGACTTTAAGCACTCCCGACTGACGTGCTTCAGAGTCCTAAAGGGGGCCTTCCTGCCTCCCCTGCAATGTGCCGCCCCCTCAAGTCTTTGAGCCCTGTTGCTTCATTCTAGTCTCATCTCAACGCCACCTCCTCCTCGTTCCCTTCTGGCAGCTGTCTCTCTCTCCTTCCCTGGCCTCACAGTGCATGTTGTAAAGTCACCAAGGCATGCATTATGGACCGACCTGTCACCACTGCCAATGTCCTTGAGGCCCCAGGCACAACGCTCGTGTCTTCCGTGTCCCTGTGTCTGGCCTCTTTACTTAGGTGGCCCCTGTCTTATCCATGGCTTGCACTGAACAGCTGCACAACATCGTTCAGCCACAGTGTAAATCTGCTGAGCCCAGCTTTCAGCGATCCCAAGTCAGGGTCTCATACTTTTATGTAGCAGGCACCCAACTCAGTCGGACATAAACGAATGCTGGATCCAGATCCTTCTGAAACCTGAGACACAGTCCTGCTGCTGAGCCACCAAGAACAGCCCTGCTACTTGTCCCTCATGGTCCCCGAAAAGGCCTGCAGTGGGGAATGGGACTTTTCATTGAAGGAATGTACTCAGAAGCCCTGGATGCAGACGTTTGTGAGGCCAGTGAAAGAGGACACACAAAACCTAGTTCTATTTTGAGACCTTGACATTTTTTTAGAGTGCAATGTTTTAATTAAAGGGCTGTGTCTGAACTTTCAAGTTCCCCCAGTGATTGAGGTTTTCAGCATATCTGAATAGGGTGCAAGCCCTTCAAGCTGGTCTAACCCTAGAAGGCAGCATTGGGAGCTTGGGCAGGCCTAACGCCTCCTCTCTGCAGAGTGCCCCTAGTGGAAGGCATGCATCCAGGCAAGTCCCTGGTGCCTTCTCCACGCACATGGGAAAGTGACCATACCCTCGCCTCAAAGGGATGTCTGACCCAGCAATAAGCTATTGCATGCAGAGTGTTTGTTACAGTTCCTGGTATACAGTAAATGCTCAGAAACTCTGTTATTCAAATGCAGCTGTGGGTGCTGTCCCTTTGGGATTTCTGGACTGTGATTCTACTTGGAGTAAATCAAGTCTCTCTAATCTAGCATGAGCCAGAGATGACAGGTGAACTTGTCCTGCTTGGTGAGTTTAAGTGGGTTCAAATAACATAGTCAGGAAAAGGAGAGAATGACAACAGGACCCAGGTATATGGAGACCCCCATGGGCTGACAACTGCATTACCTGCTTTTCAGAAGAGGTTGTAATGGGGTCCGGGGGGGGGGGGGTGTGGATGGGAGGAGACTGAACAGGTCTTCCCAGCCCTTAGAACTTCATTTTCAATACGAACTATCTCATGACAATAACTACAACCCCTTTCTGCTCATCTCTCCAGGAATAGAACGAAATCATAATAGGTAACAACTGAAAGGCAGGTCCCAGCTTATAACCCCAGAGTCGAGAGACCAGAGCTCTGGGCCCACATGGGATGGAGGGCCCAAAGCCAGGGGCTGTGAAACCACCATCCTCCAATGCTCTGTGCTTTTCAAATGCAGTGAAACTCTAACAGCCCTCTTCAGTTAATAAGTGCAATTGGCGCCGGGGACCTGCCTTTCTTGAAATTTATTGGTAACAGAGGGCCTGGGAGGCCAGCCTTGTAGTCAGCGGTGTTAGAGGGCATTTAAAGGAGCTTGTGAAATATCCACCCCATTCATGGTCTCACGTCAGCCCCAAGAAGCTGAAGGAAACCACTTTCAGTGTGAGCGGCAGGCAGGGGAAGAGGGTGAAAAAAACAATGTGGCTGTGAACTGGAGAACCGTTTCAAGAAGGAAATCGGGCAAACCACAAGGCCAAGCTATTCAGTGCCACTGCCATTCACAGGGAATTTACAAGGTGCATGAAAAGCTTCTGCCGGCAGCAGCACCTGCTTTCAAGTGTGTCCCAGGGGAGCACATCTCCTGGAGATGCAGGATTTTATTTATTCAGAAGGGTGGCCCAGGGCCATGCAGTGACGTAGCAGCAGCTTATGGGTATGGGACCCATTTTTTCCGCATAGATGGTTTACCATCTGGTTCTCATACCTGTGATCGCTTAGCCATAAGTGGTTATTTTTTTTTTTTTTTCATCCTAATCATCAGAAAAAAAAAAATCTCCCAGGACCTAGCTACGCACAGTAGCTCCAGAGACCAACAGTACCTCCTGGTTAGAAATGCAGACCTCAGCTCCCACCCCAGACCTGCTGGACGGGAAGGTGTGTTTACTAATATGTCCATGGGCCTAACTCCAAGAAGGAGGAACCCTGTTCAGGGCAAAGGTGTGAACCTGCAGGCTCCTGAGTGACACACGGGCTGCTGCCTAGGAGGTGTCTTGTTTGTTTCTGTTTTCTTTTACTGAGACTTCTAGATTAAAGAAACTGTTCTCAAACACCAGTTGGGTTACACTTTTAGGGAAAAGTACATAAAGGGAAATAGAGTTTGGAAATTCTGGTTCCTATTAATTTCACAAAAGCAAATCATAGGATATGAAAGTTCATCAATGGCTGAGAGCAGAATTGTATTCTTCACCACTGTTACTAAGGTTGCATGGGTTAGTCAAATCTTTTAACCTATCTACCTCTATTTTTCTGGAGGGAGGACAGACTATGTCCTGTGCTTGGTTACTAAACTCAATCTGAACCTTTCCTATCTTTTTTATTTTTTTATAGTTAGTATTTTATTTAAGGATGAGAGGAATAAATGGGAATGGGAAATTTCACCAACATCATTTGTTTCTATTGTTTTTAAAAATTTGTTCTAATTAGTTGTACATGGATTTACACATTTGGTAGATCATACATAAATGCAGTGTAATCTCTCATTTTTGATTGTACATATTGCAGGATCACATGGGTCATGCAGTCATACATGTACATGAGGTAATAATGTCTGTTTTGCTCCACTCTCATTCCTTCCCCCACACTCCTTCCCCTCCCCTCACTCCCCTCTACCTAATATAAAGCAACTCTATTCTTCCAGAACTCTACCTTGAGTGCTCGTTAGTCACATGCCCCTTCTTCCATCCTCCATAACCCACCTCCTGACCCCTGAACATCGGTATCATGGTTGGGCTCTGAGCCTCTACTCGTCTCTTGCCTGAGGCTGCCCAGAGCCACTGCCTTTGCTTTCACCGTCTCTCTCAACCTGCCCCTGTGCCATCCGGGCTGCATGGTGCCTGTCTCTCACCCTTAGGCTTGGCTGCGATGTCTTCTTCTGCCTCTGCAGATCCTCCCTCCTCCCTTGGCCACCCAGCTGTAGCTCCTGGAGGCTGACATGTGGTGGGGACTTCATCAGTGGCTCCCTTTCCTACTGGTTGAGAGGAGTGTGAGGTCAAGAGACAGGTTCCAGGGGCGCTCTCTGCAGGACCCTCTTCACACAGGCCCCTCTGTCTCAGATTCTAGTGACAGCTCCCTCCTCTGGTCCCTGCAGCTCGGCTGCCACGGTTCCCAGTCTGGTCCATCTCTCTGGCATCCATGCCTCTACACACAATCCCTTTATTAAACTCTCCTCAAATTACCCAACTCCAGTATGCCACCTGTCTCCTTCCAGACCTGGCATTCTTGAAGGTCCCAGTGGCTATGATTTCCCCCTTTATCCTCTTCCTGTTGCATCTGATGTCCCAACAGCACATTCAGAATGTCCCAAGTAAGTCATGTTGCTCCCTCCCAGTCCTTCAGGGACAACGCCACTTTGACCCCACCCAGGCTTCCACCTGCCACCTCCTCACAACCCAGCCCTTGTCACAGAACAACAGGGCCATCCAGCCGGGGGAGGCCTCATGCTTCCTACTCCAACCCAGTGCAGGCGCAGAGGCCTCGTGAACAGGGCTGAGCTGACCTGGCTGGTGGGGCACGCCTGCCCTCCTGTGCCCTCTGCCCACGCCCCGACTCACAGCCTCAATTCCCGCATCAGCCTCCCAGGTGGGTTCTCTGACTGGTCTCTCGCACTTAGTCATTCTGCCCCCTGAAGCTCATCTTGAAGGCACTGGTAGAACATTCGGCCACCGGCTAGAAACTGCCCCAGGTAGCACAGCCCCTCACCCTGGCACACATCACAGATCTGGAGTCCAGATCTGTGTGGGAAAACCCTGGAGAGCTCTCCCTTCGTCTCATGTCCTACAGTCCCTTATTTTCTGTCCCATTTATCATTAAACAATTAATCATGTCCTACTTTTTTTTTTTTTTTTTGGCTGCCTTGAACAAGCAGGAAAGACACATGTTTAACTCTTTAGCAGCACCAACTTGAAGGCCCTAATCAGACTAGAAGCTCCCTGGAGGTGTGACTCCTAATCTTGTGTGCCTCTCTCTCTCTCTCTCTGCGGCGAGAAGAATGTGATGCAAACAGAAGGTGCTTTAAACCTTTCCATCTTACAACAGCAGCATAAATGGATACAAGATGCCAAAGTCCTTTGTGAGTGTCGCAATGTCCTGTGCACCAGTGAAGGTGCACAGGAGGTCACCCCAGCCTCCACTGTCCTTCAACTGCCCGATTTCTAGTTCCTGTTTTCTATATAAATCTGGCCTCATTACAACTGATTGGCTATATTGCAAATTCTACTTGAATATAGGTTATGGTGTACAGATATTTTTCTAAAAAGATACTGAAGTGTTTCCTCATCCTGACCCTCGTATGTGACCTTTGTGTGAGATGGTAACACCATCTCTGCTCAGAGGTCAAGCCACCCTGTCACACATCTCACCTCCAAGTTCTCAGTCACTTCACAACTGCCACCTTTCCTTCCCCTCACCCTGCCTAATCCACTCTCTTTATAGCAAGAAAAGACTGAAAAAAAGAAGAGCTGATCATCATTCTTCTCTACCCCAACCTCTTGGGCCTTCCAAGCCGTCTCCCTGCCATCCTTCAGCCTCATTAACCCAGCAGCCTCATTAACCTTTCCTGCAGGTTTTTGCCTAAAAGTCACTTAATACCCATCTCCACCTCCTCCAGCCTGTAAGACTCAAGCTAAGAGGCAGAGATTTTGGACTGAGACCCCTGCAGCTGGTGCAGAGCATAATTTCTGCACAAAGCAGGTCCTTGAAGTGCCAGTTTCGATTTCTTGGCAATAAAACTGAGACAGAATTCAGAGTGAGGCAAGTCACCTGAAGGGCAGGCTCCATGACACACCAGAAAGCTCCATTCTTATTTCCAATTAACCTGAGCTATCATACCCAGAAAAATCATGCCCTGTCCCTCTGTGGAGTCTTCACTGGTGAGGACAGAACAAGATCTAGGGAGGGATCCCAGCACCTGCTAGTGGCCCCAGACACATCTCCACAGGCTGGGCACTGGGCACTGGCCTTGTCAATAGTTGTTACATGGTATTGTTTAGGAAACAGTGATAAGAAAAAACAGCGGTATGCACATGGTCAGTATGGATGCGATTTTCCTCCAGATAGGTTCAATCCACAGTGGATTGAATCCTTGCTCATGGAACCCAAGATAAGGGGAGGTGACTGGACCTCCATTTCTTCATCACCTCATAACATTCTATGCTACCCATCAAGCCAGGAGTAATACCTGCTTGTTCAACAAATATTACTAGAATACCCACTTTCCGTCTGATGGGTTGCATGGAGGGGTAGGGGGACAGTATAAAGGTGCTGAAGAGCAAGAGGGGCCTGCCTCAAAGCCTCCACTAGTAAGAAGCAGACAGGCAGCCACCCAGGCACATCCAGCACTAACAAAGTGCCAGCAAAGTCCCCAACACCTGGCCTCACTTAGCTCCCTTAACCCTCTCATCAGCACTTTGAGGAAGATATCATTGCTTTCACATCACAGAATGAGGAGACAATGGAGTCTACTGTCTCCATTCACCCAGAGTCACGTGACTACCCAGTGGCAAGTCAGGCTCCCCCCAGATGTCAGGCATCCCCAACACCCACCTTCTTAGCTGTAATGCCACACGCACTGCCCCAAATGCCAACCGGGGTGATCTCTGCATCTCACATGGTCTCTGTGGTTTGCTTCTGTTGTCTGTCACAAGGAAGTCACGCAGAAAAATGGACATCAGCTCACCTTTGTGAACATGCCATGCTCTGCTGACCCCTGCTCAGAGCAGTTTTGCATGAATAACGGCTAAAGACAGGGCAGTGATGGAGAGAAACACCAGGGACATCTTATGCAACCTTAATGAGGGTGTTAGAGAGTTCCAAGTTTTTTATTTTTATTTTTATTTTTGATTCATTGTACCCAAATGGGTTACAACTTTTGTTTCTCTCATTGTACATGAAGTGATTCTATATTTAGTGGAGCGAAAAAATTCCACCAGAAAACTTATAGAACTCATAAATGAATTCAGTAAAGTAGCAGGATATAAAATCAACTAATGCATTTTTAATCATAAGTGATGAATCCTCTGAAAAAGAAATGAGGAAAACTACCCCATTCATAATAGCCTAAAAAACCCCTAAAATTACTTGGGAATCAATCTAACAAAAGAGGTGAAAGACCTCTACAATGAGAACTACGGAACACGAAAGAAAGAAATTAAAAGAAAAACTTAGAAGATGGAAAGATCTCCCAAGTTCTTGGATAGGCAGAATTAATAGTGTCAAGATAGCCATACTACTACAAGTGCCATATAAATTCAATGCACTTCCAATTAAAATCCCAATGATGTACCTCATAGAAATAGAGAAAGCAATCATGAAATTCATTTGGAAGAATAAGAGATCCAGAATAGCTAAAGCAAACCTTAGCAGGAAGAGCGAAGCAGGAGGTATCACAATACTAGACCTTAAACTATACTACAGAACAATAGTAACAAAAACAGCATGGAATTGGCACCAAAATAGGTAGAGCAATGGTACAGAATAGAGGACGCAGAGACAAACCCACATAAATACAGTTATCTCATACTAGACAAAGGTGCCAAAAACATACAATGGCTCTGACTTTTGATAGAGGCTTTCCGTACCACACACAGGTGCCCTTGTTGAGGCCCCCTCATTTTGTCTTCATGAATCCCTGAAACAGCCTGAGCCCCAACTCCTTTGTGAAACCCCGAGTGTCTTAAGGTATGATGATCACAATAGAATGTGGCATGTGTGTAAAGAAACACCCAGGTGCACATGCAAACACACACACACACACACACACACACACCAGGCCTTCCATTTGGATTATATGAACACAAAGCACTTTCACATCCCTCATCTTAGGGAGGAAAAGATATGGACATTCTTGCCAGTCACCTGGAAGGATGCCAGTGGACAGTCAGGCCTGGTCTGGGACTTGAGGTTCTCAGAGTCTGGTGAGGAAAGTTTAATGACCACCATAGACTTAATTCAAGGCTAGGAGAGGAGCACCAGTTTCACAGAGAAAGAGGCTCCTGACCCTGCAGGAGTGGGGTGGGGGTGCCTGAGAGAAGACTTCTTAATGTCTAAACACACAGAGGAATAATTTATAGTTGGGAAGAAAAAAAAAAAAAAAAAAAAAAACGCAAGGAACCAGGTGAGTGAGGGAGGACCATTTTCTAGTGGAAACAGGGAAGGGGGTGTGAGTTTTGGAGTTAGAAGGCCTAGAATTGGACCATGGCCGCTCCATGTGCCGAGCACCGGCCCTTCGGTGAAACTTCAGCTCCTATTCTATATGGAGGTGGCTGCACACACTCTCATTTAATCACACTGTGAAGAGCCTGGTCCACCCAGTTCTTGTCCAACATACAGCTTATTAAAATGATTTATGGACAGAGCAGGTGATTAGTTAATGTGCTACCAGGACTAGGTCAGTTTGGCCTGGAGAAGACTGGGAAGTGTTCCTAATTCAGTGTCTCAGTTCTGTAGGCCCCTGGGCTCTGGAAGTAGGCCTTGAGACCAAAAGTGGAGGATAACCCTTTGGTTTTTAATGTATGAACTGTCCTTTCCTGACAGGATAATAGATAAGAATAAATAGTAGCTGACATGCTACCCTAAAGATGCAGGAAAAAAAAAAAAAAAAAAAAGAATCAGAGGGCTCTGAGACCAAAGGAAAAGCACATCTCCCACTAGCTTAAAGGGCCTGTTATTTGAATGGTCCTATCCTTTGAAGTAGGTACAGCAGGGGCGGGATGGGGAGCTTGGCTCCAGGGAAAAGGAAGTTTCCACCAAACCTACAGTTATTTGTAGTGAACCGCACAGAGCTGAGAAGAGAAGCCCCAATTTCAGAAAACAATTCACAAATAAATTGCCAATCAACACAGCTCCAGCTCCGTGTCAAATTCCTCCTCAAAACAGCAAAGGAATGGGAAAATTTATAATCTCTTTTTCCCGGGCATATATCAGCCTATTTTTTTGACAAGCTGTAATGGAAAATAAGTTTCATGCAATGCTTCTATTTTCTTTGCTGTTGGTGCTCCGACTTGATTTCCACTCCTCCCTGTCCCGTAATATCCGATCTGTTTTGTGATCTCTGACATGTCCAGTGACCCAGACTTGCAGGAGCCTTGCTTAGAATTTCTTCTTGCTTAATTCTTAGAATGTCTCTTCTTGATTCTTCATTGCTTAGGAGTTTCTCCGCTTTGACATGAAGGAGCACATGACTGCTATACTAGAAGACAGTAGAATATACTAGAAGACAGTAGAATGCTGACTTTGGAGGGGCCAGGGACTTGACAGCTTTCAGGACAGGTGTTCAATCCCAATGGCTCAGGAGTCTGAGGTAGGAGGATTACAAGTTTAAAGCCAGTCTCAGCAACTTAGCAAGACCCTGTCTCAAAGTACAAAAAAAAAGGTGGGGGGGGGGGGGCGCCGCTGAGCATGTGACTCAGTGGTTAGGTGCCCTTGGGTTCAATCCCCAGTACCAAAAAAAATAGGTACTCACAGGGAACCGGGAGAATAAAAGGAAGAGTACAGGAAGATAAGAGTGATTTCAAAGGCACAGAATTAGAGGCTCTTAGAAGGCACCTTATAGAACAGCGTTTCTCAAAACGTGTGCACAGAGATCTCCTACAGATTCCGGTTCAGCACCTCTGGGTGGTGCCCCAGATTCTTGTGTCTCTGACAAACCCCTTGGACTTTAATTTGAGTGGCAAGATTCCAGATAACTTTCTTTTTTCAGATGAAGACAATGTGGGCCCTACTGGGAAAGTGATGGAGAAAGAAGATCAGAGTGAGCAATGGCTGAGTCTGAGAGCTGGATCTGTAATTCCTGGTAACAGTGTCCTTTCAAAGAATCCTGAAATGGACACAGACAGTGGGGTGAGGGTACACCCCACAGTCAGCCTTGGGTAGGATGTCACTGGGTGATAGTGCCGATTTTGAGCCAATGAAGTTCAGAGTGACTCATTTCTCTGTGCTGAACCTAATTTTTATTTTTTCTTAATTTTTTTTTTTTTTGTACTGGGGATTGAACCCAGGGTACTGTAATGCTGAGCTACATCCCCAGTCCTTTTTATTTTTTGTGACACAGGACCTCACTAAGTTGCTGGCCTTGAATTTGGGATCCTCCTGTCTCAGCCTTATGAGTTGCTGAGATTATGGGTATGTGCCACCATGCCAGCTGAAGTGATTTTTAAAACTGGGCCTCTTGAATCAAAGAGAAGTTCTAGGGTCAAAGAAAGTGAGCTTTCTCTTACTACCTACTGTCCACACAATAAGGATCCATCTGCAGGAAGACGAAGTTCCTGCTTTAGTAAGAATACATTTGCGTAGCACTCTTCAGGGCCGTGTCTGACTGATCTGGGTGATGAATAATATGAAGATTAGCAAGAATCTGCTTCTAGAATAGTCTGAGTATCATTCCCAGTCTGGAGACAAACAGCAAGTGAAGTGACTTGGGAGTTATGGGATGGGCTTGCTCTACAGCTCCACCCCATGGCCCAGACCCAGGAATCTGATCTGTGTCCAGGTCCCAGTCATTTTAATGCCCACAGCCAGTTTCAGACACCAAGAGATTAGCTGACCCCTCCACTATCATTCAGCCTGGGATGGTACTGTGGAGGGTACCATCATGGAGACGGTGTCTCTCCTGTGCCCTCTGCTGGCCAGGGGGTTAAGGACACATCAGAGGGTAGAGCCAAAGGATCTTCCCAGAGCTAACTGAAGGAGGCACCCAAGGTGGCTGGGGACTTCCATCCTCTGAGAAGGGCCAACACCACTCAAGCGGAGGCGAGGCCAACAAGGAGCTACCATTGGTATGGGAAAGACGACCTGGATATTCAGAATATATCAGATGTGAAAAAAGGGAGTGATTTGCCATCTCAAAGTATGTAGGGAAGTATTTCTAGGGGGAAAAAAAAAAAGTCCTTATAAGAGCTTTTGAGAATTGAATGAAAAACATTTGATGTGGGACAGACTTTTCCTAAAAGCATGGGCAGTTTGGCTGGGGGAAGTCTGTACTGTGTGGTCGAACAGGAGGAGAGTGTATGGAGGGGGCTCAGATCTCTCCCCTTGCCTGCAGAAGAAGAGGGCAGAGGAGGAACGTGCCCCCAAATGCACCTCTGGGGATGAGGGGCCAGGGGTACTGAGAGCCCCAGGTCTTATCACATCCCAGACCTCTGTCACGTGATTGTGCAGCTCCTCCCACTAATAGGGGGAGGAACATCCTCTGCCCCTTGATTTCATGCTGCTCACATAACTTAGGGTCAGGGTTAGGGTGTGCCACTCCAAGCCCAGTCTCAAGAAGACTGATAGGTGTTCACTCGCCTTCTTCCTCCTCTGGTGTCACCATGAGCAGAGAAAGAGCTCTCTAGTTACCAGTTCACAGAGGATGACAGATGTGAGGAGCAGAGCTACCCAGCCAACCCCTGTGGGGTGGGTGATGGAGTCACCCAGCTGCCACACCTGAAGCACTGGGGCCTGGCACAGTCAGCCCCAGTTGTTGAGGCCACCAAGTTCTAGGGTGGTCCCCAATGTGGCCACGGCTAACTGGTACAGGGACCTCGGAGAAGGGGCAACTAACACTGGCCCCTCCCAGGCTGCCAAGTTGGTGCTCTGCTCAGGACAGCTGCTTATTCCAGAGGACAGATCACTGGGCCATGGATAGAGAGGGCAGGACAACCTGGGTAAGGGATCACTGCTACATTTCAGCCCTGTGCTCACACTCCTACACAGAATGCAAAGAGAAACTCAACTTCTAATCATGGTGTCTGGCTAGGAAAAGTGACACTTTTTTGCTAATAAAAGAAAAAGCGATCATCTACATTGTAATGCATCATGTGCCTCCCCTCGAGGTCTCCTGGTGTCTTATAAACACTCATTCATCATTTGGAAGCCTGAGGCTTCTGCTCACACTGCAGCAAAGAGAGGCAGCTACGTGCTGGCCTGCGGGACCTTTCCCAGGCTCTTGAGTTAATGATTTTCTCAGAGGGAAGAAGGACAAGGAATTACCCAGGGCCTTGTTGAGGAAGCAAGGCACTAACTGTAAATAATTTCCTATCAATCCAATTTCTTGCCCCGTCAGAGCCTGGCTTAGGTCCCAATCTGGCTCAGCTTCTTTCTGATTGTGTTATCTTAGGGAAATCACATTTTCAGAGCCTCAGATTCCTCCATATAAAATCTCGAGGGTTGCTGTCAGGATTATAGATAATATCTATGCCATAAAAAGTCTGACCTATGCTTACACATATAGAGTATTGTGTTAAGTCAGCTGTTCATTACTGTAATGAATACCTGAGATAATTAGCTTATGGAGAGAGAGGTTTAATTTGGTTCTGAGTTCTGTGTTCAGTCGGCCCCACTGCCGTGTGCCTGTGGCAGCACATCACGGTAAGAGTGTGCAGGGGCAAAACTGCTCACGTGATGACACCCAGGAAGCAAAAGAGAGCAAGAGGGAGGAGCTGGGGTCCCCCATCCCCTTTGAGGGCACACTGTCAATGACTGATCTCTCGCTATACCACAGCTCCTAAAAATTCTACCTCCTACCAACAGTTGTATAAGCTGGGGATCAAACCTTCAACACATGTGCCTTCAAAGGACATTCCATCCAAACTCAAGCAATAGCAAGGGGTAGCTGTTGGGTTTACAAGAGAACAAAGAGAACAGGGTTGCCACGTGTAACAGTGTGGGTTGGCATCTCCACAGAGACACCTGGCCAGGGAGGTAAAAGGTGCTGGAATCCATCCTGAGCTCCACAGGCCAAGCTATGATCTCAGTGAGGCCTGTGACCGCCCAGGAACAAGGGTCCTCGTTCTAACTTGCACAAAGGGGATGTGGCAGAAATGAGGACAAGCCCAGGGTACTGAAGGTTAAAGATAGGTTTGAGCTGAAACTTCTGTGAAAGAAGTGAAATATAATTACTTCACTTGTTGGCTTGCAAATCATTACACAGCTTAGGAAGAAAGAAAAACCGGTGGGCTCTCCCTTCATCCTGGAGAGCTAACTCAGCAGGTCTGGGGAGAGGCCTCCCAACCTGGACTCCCAACCTGGACACACCCTGGGTGTCACTTGTGTACTTCCAGGCTTAAGAACTGTGATGTTTCTGGTCTCCTTGCCCCAGTCCTAGGCTCTCAGCAGCCAAGAGCAGGTCAACAACATGAATGAACAAAATAGAACAGTTCAAGTTCAAATCTGAGGGTTAAAATCCAGAAATACCCACGCCTCCCTCCTTATTAACAAGAGTTTTAGTTGGCCAGGGCCTCCCAGTGGTGGGGTGGGGAAGAGGTCTGGGCAAAAAAGGGGATACATGGCAAAGGGGGCAGCTTGGGAGGTGGCTGTGTCCCCACAAGCAGTCCCTGATGCACAGTAATGACAGGAAAGAACTCGGCCACCGAAGGCAATTAGGGAGGATGGGACATGCACAAGCCAGTGAGTCGGGGGAGTACAGGGGGATCTGATTATCCCTCTGTCTTGCTTAATAGGAGTTAATAGTTGGACGGGAATAAAAGAATGGTGTGTGAGGGTTAGTGCCAATACAGTCTAATATGCATGCTATGTTTTTATTTCAAAGAAGATAAAGGCCCAAATTTTATACTGAAAACAAATGTTAAAAATTAATTATAAAGAAGACACCAGAGGGCCTCCAGCCTGTTCCCTGGGTGACTGATTAAATGCCTGCCTCATTTAGACTGGTATAAACCCAGTCTCTTGGAAGAAGGCCAAAACTATTTGCCAACGTCCACAGAGACTCTCCAAGAAAATGATCCTGGTGCCAGGATAGAGAAAAACATACTCACCACTGCTGCCCGGAGCCAGCCACTGCCACAGGGTGAGAGGCAGGGCCAGGAAGGATTCTGCAAGGTCACCGTGGGGCAAGAGCATCCTTCACCATGTGACCAGTGGTAGGCCAAACTTATAAGGCCATTCAGGCCTATGGGGAAAGTGGCCCCAAGTTTTCTCCTCTGTGCAGGTCTCAGGGGAGTGAACGGGGCTTTTCTATTTTTTAATTCCATGGATTTTTGTTTGGTTTCAGAGACTATCTTCCCAATTCTCAGAATGTGCAAGCGCTAATTGAAAATTTCAGAGCTAGGAAGTAAGCCAATGACTCCAATGTCTTTTGAATTTTAAAATTACATTTTAATGTCAAGATAACATTTTCCTTGTTAAAATAAAACTAAAAGATTATCCAAAATGCCAACAACCCCCTTCAAGACTCCCCACCCCAAACCCTAGTTCTTTGTTTTTGCCCTAAAGGTAACTACTGCGAGCAGTCTGGTGTGGGTCCTTCCAGACCCAGAGAACACACAAACACAGAGAATTGTAGTCTTTTCCCACTGGTGAAATCACACTGGGCATATTTTTCTGCAACTCACATTTTTCGTTGAACAACAGGTCTCAGAAATTGATTCTCAGAAATTGATTCTTGCTGGTGCATATGCTAACTACAGCATGGTATTCCAAAATATGGACACAGACGCTCCATGTTCACCAGAAAAAAAAAAGATGCCCATGTTTCCTAGGCTGATATTTAGGGCTGTTCATAATACAATCCTAACCTACACTTTCTACTTTATTTCTGCCAGTTCCCCCTCCATTTCCAAGGACACTATATGCAAACCATAAGGAGCAATAGGCCATCCCCACCAGGGGGGCGGGGACTTTCATGCAGGATTCTGCAGCAGGAGTCCCAGCGAGCAGTCACTAATGCTTCCTCAGGACTTTTAGTCTCCTCCCTATGCCCCTGTGTAGGAACTTTACTATTTCCACTGTGCATTAGAGTAGTTAACAAATTAGCTTATCTTCCTCTTTTAGTTGTAAGCTCCTCGATAGGAGTGTGTACCAGGGATATGGCAAGTGCTCAATAAATTTTCAATGAATTAAAAAAAAAAAAAAAGCAACTAAGTCTTCCTGATTCTCTACTGGGGAGGGAAAAGAGCAAAAGCTAACTGGAAGAAAATGGACCACGGCTCCAACATTTTCCCTCCTACCATCTGAAAAGTGCCAGAGCATGCCACCCCCAAATATACCTCTTTGACATGGATTATTTTAAGCAGAAGGCCATGAGAACCGGCAGATGCAGAAAAAGCTCTTAAAGCAAAACACAAGTTTTCCTTTTGTAAAGGAAAATTTATAAGAGAAGTTTCTATTTGTTTTTTCCCCAGCCAAGAGGAGGAAGAGTCTCAACTCTGATCAATGGAGGTCCCACCCACCCCGATTTACCATATTTTTCCTTCCTAGTCCAGAAGCGTCAACCCTTTTCTGTTGCTCAGTCTAAGATGTCACATAAGCTTCCCCTAGGTAGCACTGGATGCACCCAATGCTTTTCTCTTGTTAATCTGCCTTTTTACAGGGCTCCAGGTGGAAAAGATAGGCTGGGGAGAGGAAAAGGAATGTTTTGTCCCCTCCATCCTCCGTCCTTCCATCTTTTCTTATATGCACCCTTTTACTCCCATCTCCTTCCACCCCAGCCTCCCTTCTTTCATTGTATGGGGCAGCTGGGAGAACGCGCTCGCTCTTCCATCTGGACAGCAGCGAGCTTATTGAATGACCTACATCATCAGGTGGGTGTGAGTGAGGGCCAGGTGTGCAGGCATTTAGAGCCCATGAGTCACTGCTGATGTGCAACAGTAGTGATAATAATGGTGACTGTCTGCTAGAGCTACTCTCTGAGCGAGGCACCAAGAGCACATGGCGGCCTGGAGCTACCTCAACGGTGGAGACAGCTTTCCCTATAACATGTGAGACTGCATAGGTTCCACCTCAGAGTTAAAAGACACAGTTGCACAGAGACACCATGGTCTGCCTAAGGGGTCACAGGGTGTCCACAGGAGCTCAGGGGAGCATGACTTCTGTGAACGCCTCTTGGTCTCAGGGGGTAGAGGCCGACGTTAGCTACAGACCAAGAGTCACTGGAATGAAACTGGTTTCACGAGTCCTCTTAACTCTGACAGGCTGCCTCTTGGTCTAGGAAGGTACAATAAGCCCAGTCTAGGCTAAAAAAAAAGTTGCAATTAATTTTTTTTAAACCAGACCATGCCTCCTGGGAGAGATGGGCTGTTACCCGCCTTCAAATTCTCCTAGATTCTGAGATTCCACAGCCTCCTCCACCCACCCCCTTCAGTGTTAGGTAGCTCTGAGCTCTGGTTCCACCTCATCTGGAAGGCTAGAGGCTTATCTCCCTGGGGTTCCTGCAGCCCAGGGTCCCCATCACTTACAATACAGAATTTTAACTGCTTCCTCCCCACCTGTACCCCAGAGGAAAGAGGCAGTAGGTGGCACCACCGCAAAAGGGGCCAAAGAGAACATGCAAGTATCCACGGTGACAGTGTGGACACAGGGCATTAAGGAGTTCACAGGTCAGATCGAAAAGCAGATTTGGCTCTACAGATGGTCCTCTCTGGGCTGTTGCCCCCAATCCAGGTGTTACATCCCACTCACCTTCTCCCACTTAGCTTCCTAGAGATGGCAGAACTGCACTCTCTCCTCCCCCTGCCCCCAGACCACAGTGACTGTCATCCTCAGGTAGGACGGGTCTGTTATCTCCACTTTGAACTTGTTCCCACATTAGATTTGGAACATGGGCCTTCAAAAACATTCCTGTATGTCAGCATCCTATCAGCCACCGGTGTGGCTACTTTGCTTCTTGTCACTGCTCATCTGCTCTGCATCAGGGACTTTGTCCCCACTACTCCCAGGTGCCCTGGTTGCCCCCCACTGCTGCCCTCTCCAATTCTCCCCCTGCCTCCCACACACATTTCCCCTGTCACAGCACTGCGCCGCCGCCCCTGTTCTCACCTAACACAACAGCCAGGCCCTGGGTCAGTGCAGAGCTGCCTGTGGGGACAGTCAGTGCAGAGCTGCCTGTGGGGACAGATGGCTCCCTTTCACTGTGATGGGGACGGGGAGGACCCGGCTCCAGCCTGGGCTGAGCTCTCTGGCAGTTTATCATACGTGATCAATTATCAGGAATACCATCAGCATATTTTGGCAGACAAGAGCCTGAGAGCCAGCTCAGGAGTTACTGGGCAGGAACAAACACTTTGAAAGGATTAAAAAAAATACGAGACCTACCCCAAATGTGTTTTTGCTGATGAACTGGCAAACAGGACAGGTTTGGATATGGGGAGAAAAATTAATTTTCATCAGTTTTGTTCATTCATCACCATGAATGAACAATGGATGCTGGCAATGATAGCAATAATAATAGTAATAATAAAAAAGAGTAAAGGTTAACTTATAAATTTGATCTCTAACAGTCAGATGAATAGTAGCTATATTTCTATTTTAATGGCTAGAAGGTGAGTTAAAATGTAGGAGAGAATCTAAAAGTAAGCAGTAAATGAAGGTGCTCTTAAAAAAAAGAGAAGAATTATTTGTTAATGGAAGCATAAAAATTTTCCAGTAGGGTTAACAATTCTAATTTTTTTTCAGGAGTACAAACACACACACACACACACACACACACACTCATTACTCTGATATTGATGTGGAAAAGAAGATAAGTTATTTTCAAGTTTGATTTGCCTCTCAGATTGTAGCATAAATCCTAAAGTAATTTATAGGGTGGCATCGACCACTTTACTAAACCCCTAGAAAAAGTCCCATCCTGACCTTTTATTCTTTGTGGAAACTAAGACATCACATGTTCCCCAGAGGAGGAGAAGGTGACAGCTACATTTTACTCCTGCCCCTCCACCATCCTTCCAAAATGACGATGTTTTAAATACAGCTTTGTCAGCTGAGTAAGCACTCTCCTTCTTCCCACTGAGAGAAGAGGCTGCCCCCAAAGCATCCTCAAAATGTATTCTAGAAACATGTGCCGGCTTCGGAAATTACCAACCCTGGGGGAGGAGTGGGCTCTAATAGAGAACAGCCCACTCACTTCACATGTAAAATCAAACTGGCTATCCTTTAAGAATAAATTTTTCCTTATTTATTTTTAATCCACAAGTAGAACATCTATATGGTGTACAAAATGGCGATTTGATAAATGTACACATTGTGGAATGGCAACTGACTGAGATGAGTTTAAGCTCCCACCCCCCACCCCCAGGCTACTGATTTTTGGTATTCTCTTCTTTCCATTAATTTGTCTCACAGTGACCCAACCCCCCAGGGTTGGCATTTCTATTAGTGTGCTTCTTTGTGGTCAGCATCCTTCAAATCCATAGGCTAAGGGTTTCCAGTGCTTGGTGCTGCCAGGGAAGTTAGAATCAGTGAGTCCATGGTGCAGACCTACATCCTTCAACCTGCACAGGTTTCAAACGCAAGCCACACTTGCACACATGCGGGGACATTGATGTTATCCCCGCTGTGCCATTAATCATATTTAATGCATAAGTCTAATAATGTTATCTTTGCTCCCAGTTCCAAGAGCCTATAATTTAAACCGGAGCCCTTTTCCCCAGTGTGTGAATCAGGCTTCTATACCATCTCTCTCAACTCCCTTTGTGCTTCTAAATTAGAAAACCAAAAAGTCACTTTTCTCAGATATGGAATACTCTCAAGGTCAATGTAAAAGAATAAAGCAATTAACTTCCTTCGTAAATTGCAATATGGTGGTTTAAAAAAGAAAAAAAAAAAAAACATACCTGAGAAAGTGGTTAAGAAGTTAAACTGTTCCCTACAAATGACGCCCCTTTTCTAAGACCAAAATGATGAATGCTGTTCCCGAGGCGCCTGTCAAATGAACAGCCAGGTAGAGGAGCTTGCGTCCCCTCTGCTGCCGGCTGGCTGCAGGGATGTGCTGTTCTTATGCTTCAGGGCACGCTCACTGGTTGTTAGATAGGCAGATCTGTGGCTAGTTTCTTTGTTTTTCTTTCTTTTCTTCCCTATTTTTCATACCTTCTCTCAGGCTTTCTAAGAAAGCACGTTCCACTTCTGAACTTCCCGTGGAGCCACAAATAATTTGAAGTCTGTGCACTAAATAAACACTGTGTTCTGTTATTGAGTCCAGTAATTAGAAAAAAAAAAGACCTATCTAGAAACAAAAGAAGACAGGCAAGATTCCAACTCTTGGTTCAACCTAACTTTTGTCCAGGTTTGATTAACATTTGCCTTCTCCTGCCTCTACACAAACAGAAATGAAAACACATTTTTGTTGACACCTTTCTTTACAACAGTCAGCACTGTGACTCCAGAGGGTGAGTGACCTGCTCACCTTCATGATGCAGGGCCCAACCTGGAACCCAGGTATTTCCATAACCCCAGGAAGCTCAGCCATCTGACCTGCAACTGAATTTTCTTACGGGTTTTCCAGAAGAGTTTGATCTCAGACTACAAAGTAGCACATGGAGCTTGGTTACACCTGGTGTGCCCAGGTGTGCTCTAGAACAGAGGGCAAGACACACCCCAAGGCAGTGTGAGATTGAGGCATTGCCTACTCTATGACCTGCACGAAAGGGCTGCTGTTTCAGTGATGAACAGGGCATGCTTAACAGAAGGTCTGTTAAGTTTCTATTCTGATGGACTTTTGCGTCCATGTTGCTCCAACCCCTGGGTTCTCCGTAGACTCTGGGGAAAGATAAGCTTGTGACTCAGAATCTCCTTTCCCTTAAGCCCCCTGGAAGAACTGGCAAGGGGTCACAAAGAGAGGCAGCCACTGCAGAGACAATGGGCTTGGTCAGTAGCAATCCTAGGTCCCCTGGCGCGAGAGCAAGGTCTCAGATGGCTCCAACCCTCACTTCCCCATCTTCCTTACTTCCCATCCCAAACGCATCTCCCACCGAAGGCTCAGCATTCTCCCCTCTCACTGATGAATCTCTCAGTCTCCTTCCAACCTCACCGGTGAACCCAGTATTTCTTAAATCAGCTCTGAGCAACACAGAAAGACCTCGAAAAGCATCAGGCCCAGCAAAAATATCTGGCTTTTACCACCGAGTTCTTGAGCCTTGCTGCAGTTGGCACTTTGAGTCATAGGTCCCTGCGATCCCCAGCTGCAGATCTCAGCCGTTTTACTGGCACTTATCTAATCTCTCTGGCCTCACGGGGCCTCGGTGCCCTGCTGTTTCGCCCTGCTGCGATGAATACTGCAGGGTGACACACAGCGACTCACAGCTCAGAACTGTCATTTGGGGCAAAGGCAGCCCATAGCTGGTTCCCACAGCCACGGCTGGCAAATAAACCCCTTGGGGAGCCAGGTGAGCCCAGCAGGGCCATGCAGTGGGCCTGGGCCGGGAGGGAGGTGCACGTCCTGGGAGGTGTGCAGGTGGCTGGGAGCCGGAGGAGTGGGGAAGCTCTCACCCACCTGCGAGCCCCCACCCGGCAGAGGCCTCAGCGAAGAGAGAACTGAGTGAAGAGGAACCCGCTGCTCTCAAAGGCTCTGGCAGGCTCACTCTCCCTGTGACTCATCCCGCTTCACTCTCAGGACTTTTTAATGCCTTTTATCTGCCACAAATGTTCTTGTCAGGGAGCTGGTAGGTGTTAGATGTTCAAGCAGACTCAGGGGTGTAAGCACACACACAGAGTCTTTGGAAGAGCACATTTGTCTCACTTAAAAACAATAAAAACAACACACCTGCTTGCCTTAAAGCACTTCCCTGGGGAAAAAGAGCCTTCCTCTGATTTCACAGCTCCCACCTCCCTACCTGGAGGTGAAGGAGGAGCTCCTCAGAAGGTGGCCCCAGGCTGGGGGTGCAGCTACTGCAAGAACACGGGCATGTGTGAGGCCCTGGGCTCCATCCCTAGCCTTTCAAGGAAGAGGACACAACCCCTGAGAACTGGATCCACAACCCACAGGAGTGGGCATGCTGGTAGGAACAAGCAAGCAAGGAACAGACAGAAGTGAGGAGGGGCTGGGCTGAGCTGATGCTGCCCACCTCAAGCCCTGGGCATCAGGTATGGTGTGCTGGGATGGTGCCTGATGCTGGGCCACTTGGGGTGAATAAAATGGAGTTCTCTTCCAAAATGCTGAAGGAAGAAGGGGGAGAAAATTAGAGCAAAAGGTGACTAAAGACAACTAGTTTTTATTCCTTTTAAATAATGAATAATATAATGTTTCCCATTTAAAAATTCTCCTGGAAGTCACCCTAAGAAGATCTAAGAAGACTGAAGCCTTCCACTTTCCCCGGACAGAAGTGGAAATCCAACCCCCTACAACAGATCCAACTCCACTCCACCAACGTTTGGAAAAGGAAAAGGGATGACTGCTTCCTTCACGAAGCCAAGGATCTTGGGACGGAGCACGCATGGGAAATGCAGAACAAGGTAGCCGAGTTAGCGTGGGCTGAGTAACGCAGACAGGGGAACACTTCTGCACCGAGGAACCAGGGTGAGCCCTGGGGGGGTGGGGAGGAGGGGATGGCCAGGGGGCACTCAGGAGAGGCAGGAAAACAGCATATCCGAGGACCACCAGCTGCTGGATGGGTGGTCACCACAGGCTGGGAAGGGAGCTGGGGGCCGCAGTAAGAGGGGCTGGCACACTTCCCTAAGCCCCTCTTTGAAGGAACCAGTCATCAAATGATTTTTAGGGGGGAAGGGGACTGGCCCTAGAGTAAGAGGTTGATGGTGGTGTTGGTGGTAAAGAGAGGTGGACTGGGGTGAGTGATGGGGGAAGGGAAATGGTCAGAGCAGACAGACTTTTGCGGAGGCAGAAATTGACAGGATGGGGCTGAAGAAAGGCAGCCTAAAGGTGAGTCTTCCAGTCAGAGACTAAGGGCGGGGGCTGGGATTCATGGTGGATGTGATGGACTGTGGAGGGGAGGGGTGGAACCAGGGCAGGAAATACACAGAGGAAACAGAGGCACCTGGGTGCAGATTGTGGTTCCGCCCGCTGAGGCCCAAGGGCTTTGAGGCAGCTGGCTTCTTCTGTGTCACCACACAGCCCTGTCACCGCAGTACTGAGTGAGGCCCAAGTCAGCCATTACAAACTGCACCGTGCCAGCAAAGGCCAAGAGGCTTAAAAACAGTCCAAGAGTGAGCTTGAATGAAGGATGCACAAGGAGTCAAACACGAAAGGGGACACAGGGGATAACTGTAAAAATCAAAGAGAGCTGAGAGCCTGTCAGCATCATGACCCAGAGGCCCACATCTCATGACCCATGGGAGGACCATACTGGACCATGCTCTTTTCCAGGGAGGAAGGGAGCAGCCATGCTGGTCCAGGGAGGCTTAAGGAAACAAGAGTCTGTCTTCAGGGAGCACCAAACACTTCAGAGACCTTATTTTTAGATTAATATGAGGATACTATTAATATCACCAGATTCCCAGCAAGAAAGAGGCTCTAGAAATCAGGCATGCTCGCCTCTAGTTTGCACTTCCGCCACACATCCCCTGCCCCTCGCTGCCTCCCAGGACAGCCCCATGTCCTCCACTGAAGCCGAAGATCCTGCCTGCAAGACTCCTGAGGCCAGCCCTGGGCCTTGAGGCCTGCTGGTCCCCTCTACGCTCCACAGAGACCTCTGCAGACACAGCCCTCTGGCGAGCATCCCTGGCCACACAGTTAGGTGGGCGACACAAAAGAAAACCACCGAACGTTTTGCTTCCCACTACAGGTCTCACTGACAAAGGGGAAAATGCAAGAAATATTCCAAATATGCTATTCCTGGCACCGGGTGAGCTCTGGACTGACTCAGTCTGCTTGTCCTCTTTTCCAGAGAGTGGAGGGAGGGAAAGTGATAAAAGACCACCATTTCACTTCACAGAGCAACTCTTCCATGAACACATACTTTCTCTTCCATGAACACATACTTTTTCAGTGGCCTGCTCAGCCCAGCTCCTCAATTCCACAACTGTGGGGTAGTCCATCTCAGCTTGCTGTAGTCAGGTAAATACTGCTGGTCGGAAGAAACGAAATGATTAGCTGAAAGAATGCTGAGATTCTATCCGAGGTTACAGTTCATAGGATACTGATGTCCCAAAACAACCCAGTAATTTCAGAAAGAAAAAAAGAGTGTTAAAAATGAGAATTAAGGCATCACTGAATTTTTTTTTTTTTAAAAAGCATTCTATAGGCCTATCTGAAACCTCTGTCAAAAGTTTACATATTTATTTTTTAAATTTTTCATTCTTATTAGTTGTACATGACAGTAGAAGGCATGTATGCATTTTGGTAAATCATATATAAATGGAGTGTAATCTCTCATTTTTCTGATTGTATATATTGTAGAATCACAATAGTCACGCAGTCATACATGTACATGAGATGTCTGTTTCACTCTACTGTCCTTCCTTCCCTCAAACCCTTTCCCCTCCCTTCACTCCCTTCTACCTAATCTAGAATATTCTTCCATAGTGCCCCCCCCATTATCATGAATTAGCATTCGCATATCAGAGAAAACATTTGGCCTTTGTGTTTTGGGGGGATTGGCTTATTTCGCTTAGCATGATATTCTCCAACTCCATCCATTTACCAGCAAATGCCATAATGTCCTTCTTCTTTAAGGCTGAGTAATATTCCATTGTGTATATATATATACTACATTTTCTTTATCCATTCATCTGTTGAAGGGCACCTAGGTTGGTTCCATAGTTTATCTATTGTGAATTAAGCTGCTATAAACATTGATGTGATTGCATCACTGTATAATGACAATTTTAAGTCCTTTGGGTATAAACTGAGGAGTGGGATAGCTGGGTCAAATGGTGGTTCCATTCCAAGTGTTCTGAGGAATCTCCATACAGCTTTCCATGGTGGTTGTACCAATTTGCATTCCCATCAGCAATGTATGAGTCAGTTTACATATTTAACTTAATTGTTAATTGACTTGGGAATTTTCTCTACCTGTTTCTTTACCAGGAACATTACTTTTTTTTTTTTTTTTTTTTTTTTTTTTGCCTTTGGAGGGAAAAAGTCTAGCTGCTTTCAAAATTTTACAAAACAAAACAAAACAGCACGAAGATTTAAAAAGTGCTCATGAGATACTGAACAAATAGCCACAACATTCCAGAGACTCAATCTCCTGCTTATTTTATCTTAGATTGCCTTGGATTGCAACTAGTTACATTTCACATTCTATCTGATGAATTTGATGGGAAGATATTTGAAGCAGCCAGTGAATCTTTTCAGTATTCTCCAACATACTCTGCCAAGTGCCTCTGCATAGTCACAAGCAATAACTTTTGGAATGAGTGAATGGCCAGGCTGGTTTACTGCGATCACAGTAGGACCAACTAGGCTTTCCCTTTTTTATTTTAATAAAAATCTTGTGGGGGTGGGGTATGGAAGGGAAGATTTGGAGAAGACTGAAGAAGGAAGATGGCAGGTGCATGGCACTTGAGCCCACCCTCCTCCTTCCCATGCCCTTGGCAGACATTAATAATCAATTACAGGACTCTTGCTGGGTGTTGATTGGCTCTCAGATGCCAAGTTTAATCAATCTGCTATGGCTGCTCTATGTGCTATGTAAAGAAGGATCCATTCATCTCCTGTGTGTTAGATCCAGATTTTTCAAAGCAACACTACTGAAAAAATAAATAAATAAATAAAATAATGCAGGGTTATTTTTCTGGTTTGGGTGTCATCTCTCTCTTTAGATCCCTCTTCTTCCTGCACTGACTGACTTTCTGCGTCTGATAATCTAGCTGACTTTCCTTGTGATGCTCTTAGATCCTGCGTGGTGCCCAGATCTCCCTCGACGTAGTGTCTCAATTCCCATGTTCACCACCTCCTATGGCTGGCAGACTCGACAGCAGAGGGCTGGACATTACAGCAAGAAACACCAGAACATTCTCTTTGGTTCTCTGTCAACAGTCTCAATCTACCAAAGCCCCACTTTGCCCTTCTGGCTTTCTAGCAGCACCTCAGGCTTAGTCCTCGGCAGCGAGCATCCCCTTCACTCATGTGAGAGTCACGTGGCTCCCCCTGGACCCTCGCCACCGTCTCCTCTAATGTTGCTCCCTGTCTGCTGCCAGCTCTCTACCTTTCTCCTAAGGATGTGAGGCCTTGGAGGGCAACTGTGTTCCTACAGGGACACAACCTGGAGCTTCCTGTGCGTGAGGTGGATGCAGATGAGGGGACTGTCAGTCAGTGACGCTTGTGAGACCCCCAATAAGGTGTGGTGATAAGCCCCCACCCCCTGGAGGATTCTAACCTCATGGGGCAGATAAAGCAACTCCACGCGGCAGGGTGGCTGGACTGGAACGTTGACTCGGCCGCCTTATCTTGCCCCCTCTCCCTGGGGGCAAACTGGAAAGCAGAAAAGCTTGAGGCCTTTTGGCAACTAGAGAGAGATGAGGTTTTGATGGTCAAGTTTTCAAAATCAAAAGGGAAACAGCCAGATAGGGGCGGGCAGTGGGCACCTCTATGGCTAGAGCAGGCAAGGTGGAGCCTGAAAGGAGGCATCTGTAGCTGGCAGGGACCTGGGCTCTGAAGCTGGGAGACTGCTCGCCTCCAGTGTGGTGGGGACACAGAGGAGTCTTGTTCTAGAATAAGATCACTACTCCTAGAGAAAAGGCTGTTGGAATTAGGAATATTTTTATCGGTGTGACTAAAATAATAGGAGAGGGTGGTGGGCAGACACAGGAAGTTCAGAAGGTGCCTTTAAGAAAAAAAATCGATGTAGATCTCTGTGCTGTAAGTGAAGTTGCATTTCTGCTTACTTTATGGACACAGAGCTGGCCAGGGCTATATTATACACCACCACCGATGGTTCTGGTCAGGCGTGCAGATCTGGGTGGATGGATGTGTTTCCTTGTTCAGGAAGCTCCCTGCAGGGGTGACAATGGACACCCTGAGGGTCCTGGGAAAGAGGGGAAACCAAGCCCTGTGTGGCTGAAGCTCCTTGCAGGATACCTGGGCTCTGGGTTCTTTATACAGCAATATGATGTGCACTGGAGACACTGTCCTGGTCAGGGCAAGAGGACGAGGCCAGCAGGGTATTTCCTGAGGGAAGTAGGCCTTCACATAGCCATACCTGGCTCTGCAGTATGAGCACTGAAGGGTGGGTCCTTTGAGGCTGGCGGTGCCAGAGCTGGACATCTCTCCAGATGGGGCAGGAAGGCAGATAGACATCCTTCACCTCTTACAAGAGAAGGAGCTGGGCTGAGGTGCACAAAGGGTGGTCTCTGGAGGGTTGGGTCCTGTATCAGGTGTCTCCTTTCCATTTCTGTTACCAGATGCTTCTTTTTAACAGCAGCATTGCTGGCCTGGTCCAGTTGTGGTGGGTTGGTGGTCTCTGTGGCAGGGCACAGGGTCTGACTAGAGGCCCAGGCTGCACACGGATGGCCAGGGAGACTGTGGTCCTGGCTCTGCAGGGGGCTGAGCTGGGAACTAGCAGGGACCCTGGGGCAGGCAGGAGTCAGGGCAGAGAGCTAGCATGGAACCCAAGTAAGATGGGCCTGCAGAACATCTAAACATCCCCTGGTGTGGCAGACAGCCTTGCTGCTGGGGGTTATTCATGTGGGCAGGGGTAGATGGTCTCCAAGGAAATGTGATCATGGCTTTCCCCAGGTTGGCAGGGCTGCCAGCGGATACTCAGTGCAGTCCATGTCTGTCTGCAGAGCACTCGGGCATGGCAAGTCTTCTCCTTGCAGGTGATGCTGGTCTGGGTGTGCGGATGCAGGACCACGGGGCAGGTGAGCAAGGGTGAGCCACTCTAAAAGAGGAGCCCCCACTGTCCCCGCTCTGACTGCAAAGGCAAGAGACTTGGCCTGAAAGCACTCAATCGCGGACTAAACTCATCTAGATAAGCAAAGGTCTTCAGTTTCTCCCTCTCTGGGTACTCCACGGTCACCACTTCCTTTCTCTGGGTGGGGGATTGGGGGGTGGGATTAGGAATCCCCAGGGATTCCCAGCAGTAAAGCTCAGCAAGAAGTCTCAGGGCATGGGAGCCAGGCTATCTTCCTGCACAACCCCTCTCCAGCTCCCTGTCCTTCCTCTCTTCACCCCACGAGGCCTCCTCCTAGACCTGGGCTGAGACTCAAGACCCTCCACCTCTCTGATCCTTGATGTGACCTGGCATCCCCCACACGTGAAGCTTCCCCTCCTCCTCCTCCTCTTATTCTCAAAGGCAATGAAAAGACCAATACATGATTTTAAAGATGTTATCAACAGGGTCTAGTGTGTATTAACTTAGTGTCTTTGAAACTCAGAAAAGACGTGGTCTCGGTCCTTTAAAAAAATGGAATTTCATATTGGATCATGCTTCTACGGGCTTCTCTGTAAAGTGAGTGTAGGGATCAGCCAGACAAGGCTATGGGATTGCTTACAGTTGGAAAGCCGATTTTATGCCCACAGGCTACAGAGACTTATTAATAAAAACATAAGAAAAAGGACCTAAAGCTCAAGACTCATTGCACCTCCAGGGCTGCAGGTGCGTGGGGCTTGCTGCGCCAGCAGCAGTGTGGACAGTGAGGGCTTGTTGGGGAACATTATACCAGACTCTGACCAGGGCCTCCTTGGCTCTGTCCTTTGTGCCAGTGACAGGGCAGATGTGCTGACTGGGAGGGTGGCTGAGCAGCCCCATCAATACTGGAGATGTCTGGGGATGTCCCAAAGACTGATTCAGAGCCACCAATGGCTCAATGGAAAGCCCTTTGTGATGGTCTCATTGCCTGGGACTGTGATAAGGACCAGGGATGAAGGACTCATTTCAATTAAACAAAAAATGTATTGAGGTCCCACCAGGTGCAGGGCCTGCACTCAGCTTGGGGACAGAGGATAGTCATGCCAGGGCTGTAGCTCAACAGTGTCCAAGTCAGTGGAGCCCCTGGCATCATGCTGCACAGACTGAACAGTGGGGCTCCTTGCATACCATTGATCCCACAAGTCAACCACTCACTCCAGAGTCCAGAAGGCTGTGCCCTTTGACAGGCACCCAGGAATAATGGACAAACTGCTGTCCTCGGCTCAGGATGGCCCATTCTGCAGCATCTTGCAGTGGCCGACTGCTCCTGACTGGCTGTCATAGAAATAAATGCAAAGATGCCCAGAGGGTTCCAGCATCCCCGCCAAACACTCCTTTCTCTACACTCCAGTACTCTCCACTTAGCACAGTTCACAGAGCACACCGTGGGACAGACACCCTTCCACATCAGTCCTTGTATCTTCCACATGTAAATCTCAGTAGTTTAACAACATGCTGATTTCTGAGTGGAATTAAAGTTGAATTTTTAAAATTGGATTCAGTATTTCAACCCGAGTGTTAAGCTATCTTTAAATTGTGAAGACTGAAAACTATCTAATGAATTTGTCAATAAAGTTCCTTTCAAAGTAGGAGAAGTCTTTCTGATGTGAGCCAAAAGGGCCTTTATATAATGATGTATAGATATATCCATGGCAAAGAAGAAGAATAAAAATATATCCACTTATTTACTCTAGTTTTTAAGGATGTTATGCAAAGGCACAAGTGAGCCAAAATTGTAAGCAAAATTCTATCCCCAAATCAAATCCTCTTATAAAAACTATTACCAGAAGATCTCCATTAGTATCTCTGAGCCCCCGTCAATACTCTGACGTCATCATGTCCTATATATGCGATGAACCTAGAGAGGTTCCGGTAGTTTGCTGCTGGGGGATTTAATCTGTTTTAAAAGTTGTTATCTCTGATGGGAAGAGATTTGTGGGAGAAGCCCTGATCAAACTTGACAGTTCTGCCTACAGAACAGCAATCAGCTCAGATGCTTGCATGGGGAAAATACTTCCCAGAACCACACAATCTCTGTGCTACTGAAAAGACCTTGAAAACACGGGATGAACAGACTCCAGGGTAGAAAAGTCACCTTTCACTTGGGAGAGCAGACATTGATCGTTCTGAGTTCAGGGGCTGCCTCTTGGTGACCTCAGGTTAGTGCTTACTAATAGGACCCCTCAACCAAGGTGTTGTGAAACCCCCAGTGGCTGCTTTGGGCGGGGGAGGACCTTATATTAGAAGTTTGGCTCTGGGATGACAGACTGACAGCAGGTCACTCCCAATCTGTGCCTGTGGAAGACAATACTAATCAGGAGCAACCCCATCTCCCAACACTGACCGCAGGCAACAGCTCACTTCTGCACACCTCAGTAAAAGGTACCTACAGTGACAATGAAAATCTCCTAAACACAAAAATAGCTTTTGGACCACAAGACTAGGGTGTGGCCATGGATTATAAAAGTGTGTGCTAGAAGGTAGCCGTCAGATGTCTACCAACAGCCATGTTCCAAATTGCAAGCGTGGATTGGTATGAAGGAAGCTGGCTCAAGGAACTTGGTCAAAATACCAACTAAACCCAATACACTGGGCTCTTTGTTTATCTGCGCTGTTCATAGAGAAATGTCCCAATTCAGAAGTATTTACAAAGGGCTGAAATGACCATTCACCAAAGACCTCTTGGGTTGCTCCGAACTGATTAGCAACAGAGGGCCCGGCCACTAGAGAGGACTGATAAAACTCGAATTATTTGGAAGCCAGAACCTCCCTGCTAAACTGCATTCCAAAGATGGTGAAGGAAGTCACACAGGGCCTAACGCTGCTTACGTGCTGGCTGACTCACCTCTGAAACCTCCATCCCAGGTTTTGTCAGTTAAGAAGGTGGAACCCTGACCACTCAGAGACTGTCTCAAACCCTCCTGTCACCTCCACCTTGCACTTTATGCTTGACATGTGGAATCCATGGCTTTCCACAAACACACCTGTACTATTAATTGAAAGGTGTATAAGAAACATGGGGGCTGATGACGTTTTTGGACCCTGACTGGGTTATAAGAATCTAGCAAGGTTCTTTCAGTTCCTCTGCCCTCACCAGAGGGGATGGAGTGGGTTCGGTTGATAAGAGATGATCAGCAGTGAGACTAATAATCGGAAGGGGATTATCCATATCCACATCTTTGAGGCACGTGGCTGGATCACACAGTAACTTGAATCTAATCGGAGTTAATAAAGTGTTAAAAATTGAAGAATATGATTTGCTTTTAAAACTGGCTTTGTCAGGTCTCTCCATATAATCATATCCCTTGCATTCTGATGAGCCTGCTGGGGGGGGGGGGGTGACTTTCGGTGACTGCCAGGGAGCTGCTTGTAGCTGGCAGTTTGCTTTGTCTATGCCATGGTCCTCAGGGAGTGCCCATTAATCTTGTCCTGTTAATAGTGGTGGCAATTACTAAGTGGCTTTATGCTTTTCTCCTCCCCGGGCGGAGGATTTTTTGTTGTTGGTTTTGCCGGAATCTAAGGCTACCGGTGGAAATGCATTCCACGTGTCGGTATTACCTAATGCCTATGTCTGGGGTGGGTGTGGAGGAGCAGGATTTTCTCTGAAGCAGTCAGAATTCTTTTGATGGAGAACTTGAAACTAGAAGAAGTAGGTCACTGCTTGGAGGAGCTGGTTATGGCTCAGCCAGGGGAGGCTGAGGTTCCCACCTGACTGACAGGATTTCCAGATTCAGATCAAGTCTATACATCTTCCACATGCTTATTATCTTGATATGGTTTTCTAAAGTGTGAGAAGATGCTCCCCGGTCTACCTGAACCATGGTGCATGTGGAGTTGGTTCTCATTGAAAGACACTTGGGTTCAGGGATTTACAAGGAAAGTATAAAAAAAAAAACAAGGACCAACTTTCCAGGGTCTGATCCTCAGAATCAAGACACTAAATCACCAAAAATGACCTTTGGAATCATTAACCTATCTCCATTATCTTGTTCTCACCCTTTTGACAAAGAAAGTTACATATTGGTGAAAATTGAGGTTATAAAATCTCATCAACACATTCTAAGTAAACCCCAAATGTATGCATGTAAAGAAAATTATTGAAACAAGCAGCAAAATATGAATTATGGTCCTCTCTATCACCTACCTATCCTGCTTTTCTTTTATATAAAATAGCACTCGCTGTACTGTACCCCCTCTAGAAGATTCTTCACTATTGTGCACATACACAGGTTACATGTCAAATATGATGTCTCACACCCTTGGATTCAGCAGGAAGTAACCCAAGTGCTATTAAGTCAACACCAACATATTACATGAGGCCGTGAGGAAAATTACCATATTTGACTTATATAATTGAGGGACCATTTGAAGCCTCTTAGCATTTGTATCCATTCAACTGAAAAGTGATCCTTGCGTCTCTAGATTAATGGCAACTGGCTAATGCAGCAGTCCCCAAACTTTTTTGAGCACACAACCCTAATGGTAAAAGAAAAACTGACTGTACCACAGATACCTGCATATTTACTTATAAAGTAGATGCATGTGCTACTACACTAACACATTATCAAATACATGAGAATAGAAACATTCTTGTCTGATGAGCTGTATGTTTCCTGTACCACCATGGGTTTTTTTGAGTTTCAACAGCTAAGAGAGTGAAGTGTCCGATACAATACGGCTGATGTTGATTTGCCACCTGGAAGGCTTCCAAAGCAAGGGCTCTAGAAACACCTTTCACTCATCCCACTAACTGGCATAAAGGTTCCATCAGCCAGCACCTCAGAAACCTCCAACTGGACATGTGGCAAGGACTTAAGTAACTGCACCTCACAGGTTACCAGCAGGAACTCATTTTACCCTGGGCAATGAGTCCCTTCCCACAGTGAGGAACTCAGAGCAGATGGGACTGGGGACCTCAACCCTGAGGTTGAGGTGATAGAGAGGACCATAATTCATATTTTGCTGCTGGTTATGGCTCAGCCAGGGGAGGCTGAGGTTCCCACCTGACTGACAGGATTTCACCTGAGTCCAAACAACCTCCAAGAATGAAGCACTTCCAATTTTTTTTTTTTCAGTTGGTTTTACTAGAAGATGGTTAAACAGGGAAGTTTCAGTGACTCTTTTTCTGTTCAGAAATCTATAAATGTAAATCGACAGTTGTCAGAGTAGTAATCTCATAGGTTTCTGAATGCTTTCATATAAATTTGATGTCAATTAGGGCATCAAGGAAAGTCAAAATACCTTGGCATAAAGCTGCATCCAGATTGGAAACAGTCAATTAGAAATTCTGCCAAATAAGTTCTGAGTGACATGGGGAAAAGGTCACATCTGAGAGATGATAGAGATCAAAAGTTAAAAAAATCCAAACCCAAACTACTGTGAACCCAAGACCAAGCCTCATAAATAATTTGTCAGTCCCCAATTCACCTTTGCCAGCTGAAGGCTTCAGGGGTGACTGAGAATCCCAGAACCTGATCTAACACCCAAGTGTTAGGAGAAAGAAGGAATATGAATGTGTGAACGATCACTGGATATCCTAATCACATTACTGAGGTATAGGTTGTTCTAGTGATCTGTTTTATAGATACCTGTGGCCTTCCAGAGTCTGTCTCTACTATATTTTAACTTGAGGCTAAAAACACCAAAGTAAAGACTCCTGACTTCCGAAGAGCTCACAGCGCGGAAGAAAGATGAGCAGAGTGTGTAGGGTGTTCTTATGAGGGCTGAACAAGATACAGGGAGGTACAAAGAGCCGTTGGCCCACATGAGCAGAGAGGCTTTGGCAGGAGTCACCCTGGGGCAGGATGTGCTGGGCAGGGGGAGCTGGTCAGCCTGTGTGGCTTAGGGTGGATGCACATGCCCAGCACAGGAGCAGCTAGTGGGGTACACACACTGACAAATTCAAAATGCTTGGGCCTGGAGCAGGCTGGCTGCCTTAGGGGCAAAGGCATTTCATTTCATCCCTGCAGGCATCGAGTTAACAGAAGTTGACTTTAAGTAGGACACAGACTTCTCCTTCCTTACTTTTTGAAAATCTGACTGGATTTGCGGGGGGCGGGGGGGGGGATAACTCAAATGTGAAAACATAGATAACAATATGAAAATAGGAAATATCCAAAAATAATTTATCTGCTAAGATAGATTAAAATATCATTTTTTTCTTCTATAGAAGAGCTTCAATTCTAAATCATTAATAATGGCACGGCAGAGTCACCTTTTGATTGATCAGAATCAGTCCAGTGCCGAGGGCACCCAGTTGGATATGGGGTTCCCTCCATGGACTTCTGTTATATTGACAATATGATTTTAAGGTTCTGAGAGAACCAGGTTAAAGGGGCCCCACTTTGTATAGGTCTTGTAACTAAACCCCACCATGGGTACTGACTGGATGGTATTTCAATGGAAACAACTGTATGCAAATAATGACTTACTTTCCTTAAACAATGCGACAAGTCTTATTATGTTAAAATCCAGGAAAGAAAGAAAGGACACCATCCATGTTGAAATGCCACAAAGATGACTTCTCTGGTTCCCTCTGTCCTTCACAGTCACCAAGGAAAAGTCAGCAGGTTCCTCAAAGGAGGGCGAGGCACAGAAACGCTGCAGCCTGTTGCTGGAATGAACGGGCCATCTGCCATTCTGCATGGCATGCCTTGGAGACTAGGAAGACAGGTTCCTGTGTTGCCTGCAGGACAGGTGAGGTTCACAGTTTGAGCATCACTGGAATGTTCTACCTGCTTTAGTCTGTAGGAAGCAAGGAAGAACTCTGAAGAAGATGTTCTCCAAGCTAAGAAAGAGCTTAGCTTCATGAAGTTACTACACTATAAGGTGGTCAGCATCTATGCGGGGAGGCAAGAAGTAGGAGTCATCTTTGGCAGGTGTTACCCCATCATTTACCATGCTGTGGGCACAGGGCACAGAGGGAAGGGGGTAGTGGGCTCTGAATGCTCAGGAGCATCGTTGCTGGCTTCCCAGCTCCTCTCACCACTCCCACTCCACCTGCCAGCCAGCTGACTTTCATAGTTTGCATCTTGTCTGTCCAGATGTTAATGAGGAGGGTGTCAAGTGGATTCTTAAGAATCCTCACACACCAACAGATTTCTTCCAAAATCTGGAGCTAACCTAATGAGTGTGTGTTGTCTTGCAGGCTGGACCTCAAACACTGTCCTTGATGTCAGGCTTTACTGTTACAGGGCTGCTTGGAAGAGAATAAAGATGCAGTCTACTTCCAGAACCAGAATCTCCCACACGTACCATAAAAGGGGGAACCAGGAGCAGGGGCATAGACAGGGGCTCTGCCTCCTGACTGAGGCATTCAAGATGAAACAAAGACCCAACACAGGATGAACCCAGATTTTCAATCTGCCCAGAACCACGGACTCTGGTCAAGAGATAGCCCTGTTTAGTGAGAGAGGTCACTACGAGGAGGAGGCGAAACTTGAACTTCTGGTGATCCAAAGGCACCCAAAGCTTCTGCAATCCTGTGCAAAGCAGCGGTACAAAGCAGCACAACTGGAAAACCCCTTACACACAGCTGTGCAGCCCTTTGATTTTATACATAGGCAAGCCGCCTCCCTTCTCTCGGTTCCCTAATATGATACCACAAATAAGTGGTTAGCAGGGACAATAATCCTGAGTGTCCTGCTTGCTGAGTGATTCTTGTTATCAACCCACTGAGCTGCTTCCAGAGATGGATGATCATTTCTTTGCACCTTCCAACTCAGAGAAGTCTTGAAAACATATCCAAATCTTATATAGTTAAACAGCCTGATGGCAAGAACTCTTATTCTGGCAAGAAATAGGAATGGACAGTTCATAGAAGAGCACATTCAAATGGCTAGGAAACACAAGGAAAGATGCCCAGCCCTAGGGATTACAGGGAAGGCACATCACAGGATCAATGTGCTATCACTTAGCAATCTCTTTTGAATCTTTACCAATCTGATAGGTGAGAAATCCCACTGCTGGTGGGTCAGGCAAGGTATATCTTAACACCATTAGTGGAAATGAAAATTAATTCATTTTTAAAAAGATATTTTTCTTTTAGTTGTCAATGGACTTTTATTTCATTTATTTATATGTGGTGCTGAGAACCAAACCCAGTGTCTCACACACATTAGGCAAGCGCTCTGCCACTGAGCCACAACCCCAGCCCCTAATTCAAATTTTTAAGGAAGCAATCAAAAACACAAATTTCAACTTAAAGTACACATTACATTTCAGTCTCAGTCCCAGCCAGCTTTTCTTTGGAAGACACTGCTGGGGTGGTTTCTTACTCTGCATCTACTTCCCCTTCTCTTTTTAACACAATGCTAGGCTTCTTCATGAGTTCACCTGCCCCTACACAATCCATCCCACCTCCTGTTGCTCCTTTCAAGGTCTAAGAGTGAGGCCCAATCAGTTCTTGGCATTCTCCTGGGCCAATGGCTTGGCTCAGGATTGGACAAGTCACCTACTCCAGACCTATGAGACCGAAGCAGAAGTTTTCTAGGGGCTTCTGGGAGAGTCTGTTCATACCAGAAGCCTCTCTCTTCCTTCGACTGTTATTGCTTTTGGTGAGCAGGCCAGAAATGACTGCATCCTTCTTACCTTCAGTGTGAGAATGAAGCACCAATATGAAAAACAAGGGCCTCATGGAGTCACATCAGCACACACCCTGCCATTGATCATTCTTGACAATGAATCCCTTTTGTTTTCTATGTAATATAGATTCCTTTTAGATACAGAGAAATGTACAGAGAATAAAATATGCAGATGCCCACAAATGTTCATGCTGTACTTCAGTTCCACATGTTAGATCAAATTGACAGTCACATTAGAAGCTACCCTGGTGGGTTCTCCTACATCTGCACCTCACTCTCCCTTTCTAAACACAACCACTACTCTGAAGTTGGGAAGTACCCTTCCCCTCAGCTTCTAATGTTTACATTATATGTGCACTAAGTTGAACTACGTGAATTAGCCAATATTGACTGTTTTTAACCTACATATGCCTATTTTGTATAGTTTGACTCATACATTTTTAAAAAATAAATGGCATGATCGTATACACATAATTCAGCAAATCTAGTCACCCTTGCGCTTCTGAGGTTCAGCCACATTGATCCCTGCCATTTTAATTGCTACTCAGAATTTCAATGACTAGACATTCCATCTAGCATGTTTCCATCGTCTGTAGATGGACCTTTGGGTTGTTTTTGTATTTCTTTCTATTCTGGTGATTGACATCTCGGAGCACCTCCTTGCACTCACGGAGGAGTTCCTCTGCAGTAGAAATCCACGTGGAATGGCTGCTGTCTAGACTCAACCAGACAGGGCCATACTGCTGAACTGACAGGGCCGCTCCCTAGGGATGGGGGGTTTCATTTCTTGTCTCCTCTCCAGGGTTCTGTTTTATCCAATTTTGATGTTTTAGCTACTTGTCGGTGGCTGAATGGTGGCTTTGGAGATACATTTTCCCACATACTAATTGAGATGCTCTTCATCTGTTTGAGGACTACTCAGTTTTCCACTCCTACCTATACTTTGGCCACCTCTCTGCTGGCTTCTTAGTGGTTTTTTCATTGAATCCTGGGAGTTCTTGGGGAATCTGAATTAGTTGTTGATCATAAGCTACAGATAGACAGCTTCTCCCAATGAGGGGCTTGTTCCCCATCTTTTTTTTAAAATTCTTTTTAAGTTATCAATGGACCTTTATTTTATTTATTTATATGCGGTGCTGAGGATTGAATCCAGTGCCTCACACATGCTAGGCAAATGCTTTATCATTGAGCCACGTTCCCAGCCTGTTTCCTCACCTTTTACAAATGGGTCTTATGGCCTGGCATGGTGGTGCACGCCTGTAATCCCAGCCTCTCAGGAGGCTGAGGCAGGAAAGTTGTGAGTTCAAAGCCAGCCTCAGTAAAAGTGAGGTACTAAGCAACTCAGTGAGGCCCTGTCTCTAAATAAAATATGAAAAAAATAGGGCTGGGGATGTGGCTCAGTGATTGAGTGCCCCTGAGTTCAATCTCCAGTACCACCCCAAAACAAACAAAACCCCCTTGCCAAAAAACCTGTGCCTATGACCATTAAAAGTTTGAACTTTAATATCATGAAATGTATCAGTCTTTCCCTTTATGCCTGATGGTATTTTTGGTCATGTTGAAGAAATTCTTCCCTCCCTGAGGTCATAAAGATATTTGCCTGTTTTTCTTCTAAACATTTTAAAACTTTGTTTTACATTTAGGTCTCAGATCCATCTGGAATTTATTTTTGTGTGAGATGTGAGAAAGCTCTCTAAGTTTATATTTCTCTGTATGAAAAAACCAGTCATCCTAGCACAGTGTTCTGAGCTGGCTCCCCTCTCCCACTGATTGATAATGCCGCCCCTGAAAAATAACTCAGACGTGCCCCACGCTGAAAGGATGGAACCCAGATATAACACGTCAATTTCTGCAAACACCACCTTCCTTTAAGAAGCGTATCTTCATGAAAGACAACCTCACTGTGTAAGGCTGGCTTCTCTATTCTTTTTCTTGGGTTTTGTTGGCCCTCCAGTCTTCCACATGAATTTCTAGGTCAGCTTATTAAATTCTGTGGGAAACTTTATCCAAGCTTTTCCTAAAATTGCATCAAATTAATCTATTAATTTGGGGAAACCTGCCGTTTTCTGCAGCATTTGTTTGCTTCTATTTAGATATTCTTTGTCTTTCAATGAGATTTTAACATCATCTCCATGTGCAGCTCACATTTAGGTTATAGATTTGTTTCTGAGTTTTAGTTTTTATAGTTAATGAAATGTTTTAAATTTCATTTTCTTCTTAGAAGTGCTTAGGAATATCATTGAACTGGTATCAACCAAAATTTCTGAATTCACTTAGTTTTTTTTTTGTTGTTTTGTTTTTGCAGTGCTGGGGATTGAACCAGGAGCGTTCCACCACTGAGCTACAGTCCCAGCCCTTTTATTTCAAGGTCTTACTAAGTGGCTGAGACTGAGGCTGGTCTTGAACTTGCAATCTTCTTGCCTCGGCCTCTGGAGGTGCTGGGATTATAGGCATGCCCCACTGAACCTGGCACACGTTCTCTGAATACTTCTAATTCCATAAATCATCTTGGATTTTCTAAGTAGACTACCATATGGGTTTCAAAAAGTGAAATCTCTTCCCTTTTCAATGGTATTTCTTTCTGCTGTTGTATTGTCATGGCTAGGGTCACCAGAACACAAGTTAAAGAGAAGTGGTGGAACTGGGCGTCTTTGCTTAGTTTCCTGAGTGTGACACTTTACCATTGAGGATGTTTACTGTAGCTTTCTGGTAAATGTCCTCTAGCAGACCCTCTATTCAGGTTAGTCAACAATTTTTTAAAAATTGGGAATAAATATAAACTTTTTTTTCCAAAGCTTTTTATGCATTTACTGAGATGACTGAATGCCTTTTCTCCTTTAATCTGGGATTATGGTCAGTTCCACCAATAGATTTCTGATGAAAAGCCACCTTTGCAATTCCGAGTCATGACAGAGTCCTTAAGTTGCTGGATGCATTTTATTTACATGTTACTTGGGATTTGTGTACCTCTTTTATTGTGATTATTAATTAAGCCCTGACTTTTTAGGCAGGTTTGAGTTAGGTCTTTCTTCCTTCCAGCAGAGAGGATCCCAGCCAGCATAAACTACTGAAAGAAAAGTGAGTGGGCATACCTGTACCCACACGTGTGCCCACAACTGCAGTCTGCCCAGGCAGTAAGGTGGAAAATGCAAGAAATGCAGTCCATGAAGCAGGCTGACCGGTGTTGCACATCCACATTACAGACTCTGTGGTCACTGAAGAGGACAGGTTCAGCCTGGCTATGTAGACTTGGGGGAAATCACACAATTTATTAAGTGACAAAAGTAAAAATGCAGAGAGCCGTATCTGACTTCATTTGTACAAAGCAAGGACCAGATCATATTTTACCTATGTTACATAGATATGTGAATTTACGTCCATGGAGAAGGGAATGGAAAGAGACCAGCAGCTATTATACTGGTGGTGGCCACAGTGGGAGAAGTAGAGATACAGGAATTGTTTTTAAAGAGAACAGGTCCACAGTAAAAAATAATATAGCATGTAGGATATGATCCCCTTTATGTAATATTGTGCTTTTTTTTTTTTTTTTTTCCCCATGGCTAGGGATCAAACCTGAGGGTCTCACACATGCTGGGCAAGTGCTCTACCACTGAGCTACACACCCAGCCCCTTACATAACACTTTCTTACACTTTCCTATAGAGCCAAAAATTTCTAAGTTTTAATTACATAATGAGAAAAAGTTAGAAAATTATTTTCATAGTACAGTTTTATAAAAGGCACTGTAGCAGGATGTATTTATTTGATTTTTGTCAGAAAATTTCATTTGCATCTCAGAACCTACCATCGCTGAACTCTGGAGCTATATTTAGCCCAAGGTACGATATCAGAATTTCCCAGATGGATTGCTTGCACCTGAATGGAGAGAGGAGATAAGCTGGCAGGAGATTGATGGCGCTTAGGTGGGCACCTTCCACACTGACCTCTTAGCACCCAGATCCTTTATCCTAGTAATCAGTACAACAAGCCCGAAATGCTGACATTGTATTCACTTCACAGAGATGCCACAAACCAAAAGGAAAAAGAAAACAAGCAAACAAACACACACCCTGGAGCTGTTTTTCATCATCTGCAACCCCCACTGCAGGAAAGAGAAGACAGAGAAGACAGACGTTCTTAGTGGAGTGTTTGCTCCTGGAATCTTTCTCTCTCTCTCTCTCTCTCTCTCTCTCTCTCTCTCTCTCTCTCTCTCTCTCTCTCTCTCTCTCTCTCACTGAGTTTTGAGTTTTAAACCCAGGAGCATGCTACCACTGAGCTACATCCCCAGACCACCACCATCTTCTTATTTTTTAATTTTGTAGGACAGGATCTTGCTAAGTTGCCCAGGATGGCCTTGAACTTGCCATCCTCCAGCCTCTGCCTCTTGAGTCACTGAGATTACAGACATGTGTCATGGCATCTGGCTGTCTCCTTGTTCTTCCAACAAAGGAACAGAGGGCATGGAAGAAGAACAAGGTAAAAACACAGTATTTTTTTCATCTGCAGCAGAGGAAAATCACTTCTTGGAAGAAAGGACCTGGGAAGTAATGCCATCCAGGGAGAGAAGGCAGGGCGGCCACTCGGGGAGAGAACAAGTTGCTGCCAGTGTGTCTCTGAAGATTACCTGAGGACATCCACTGGCCCCAGTAACCTGGTCTCTCTATGGGTCCTTTGTTAGGAAAATCACTGACTATTGCTAGCACCTACTCTGGGCCAGCATCGTGGCCACACACTGGGGTCCCCGCAGCTCCTGCTTTCTAGGGGCCAAGTAGAGGGACAGCCTCCAACGTTTCAAACTCAGCTTTCAAGTCTTCTAACAACATGCACAGTGTTAGGGGAAAACACTCACACCAGAGGGAGGAGGCTTAGCTCTACAAGAAGCAATATGAATTTTACAGAGTGGCATGGTTTGTCTTTTGTCAAGAACACAGACATAGAAGTCTAATAGCGTGGAAGGTGTTGCAGAAAGAAGGAAAAGGTGGAATGTGGAAGAATTAAGGGTCAGAATCAAGAAGAGGAAAATAAAAGCCAACAGTTGTCACCCATGGAGTCTGGCACCATTGTACCCACTGTGTACCTAGGGGCTCATTTAATTCTCACAACCCCCTGAGGTGGTTTTATTATTATCCACACTGGCTAGCTGATAGAGGCCCAGGGTCCAGTGACCAGCCTCCTAACCTTCAGGCCTCCTTCCCTAAGACAGTGATCTCCTCCCACGTACACAGGGGTAGTGGGCTGAGCTGCAAGGAGGGTGACTTGCATAGACTCACGACCAGGACCCAACCCCCCTGCTCATCTGAGCCTCTCGGTGTAGACAGCCCCACTGCAATGCAGCTGTGGCCCAACCAAGCAAACCAGCACCCTGGAATCAATTGACTTCACTTCCCCAACTAGCTATTGTTAATCTAGCCGGCTCCTTGGGGGTGAGGGCCCCCCAACTCTATTTCATCCTACCCCAAATGGTTTATCCTAGAATTCTAACCATAGACACTGAGGTATTCTGGGAGAGACAATTTTTTCTACCTTGTTAAATTTCCCAACAAACAGTGGGAATGCACTTGGGACACCATGTAATCTGACTGCCCTTCATCTGGCTGTGTCCTTAAAGAAGCAGCAGCAACCTCTGATGTGCCCAGGCTGTCCACCAAAGGATGTACCTGTGCTGGGAGGAAGATGTCCTGGGTTCAAGTCCCAGAGCTGCCTTTCAAAGGCCATCTTCCCAGGCAGTCAACTGTGGGCTCATGTATGACAAAAGGGGCAGGCTGGATAAAATGGACAGGAAGTTTCTCTCATGTCCCCAATCTAAACTGTGCACCTTAACTAAGGCCGCCTCTCTCTGTGCCTTGGCAACCGTGCCTGAGACAACTTGTGAACTGGTTGTCATCAGGTTCTGGGCTCAGAAGCACTCCTCTTCTTGGTAACAGAACTGGGGAAAGCCTGAATCTGTGGGAGGGGTGCCTAAAGCTTGCAACTGGATGACAGAGACATTGCTTTGCAACCCTGAGCAAAAATATATGAGCCAAACACCACCTAACCCAGAAAGCAGCAGAGTCAGTTCTCTGCTGATTTCAAGTGTTAGCCACAGCCAGGAAAGTGGGTACAGTCAACTACTGATCCCCAACCTTAGTTTCCAAGGGAAAAAACTAATGAAATGAAACCCACTGGCTTCCTGGTCAAAGGATGGCGATAGCTTTCACTTCTGGCTTGCTGGCCTTGGGAAACCCACTCAGGGGCTTGGACCCTCAATTTTCTCAATTACAAAACTGGAACAGCAGCATCCCTGTCACAGGGTGCCCACACACATGAAATGAGACCATCTATGAACAGTCCCCGGTATTTGTTGGCTTGTGTTTGAATACTGGCAAACAGACAACGAAGCACAAAATTAATTTCTAGGGAAGCATAAAAGGAGTCCTAAATGTGACATGACAAATGGTGCATTTATATGTAAAAATCGACGTGAAAGGTCTGTGTTTTACTGTGTGCACAATAGGCCTCAATTTTAAAAAGGGACAGGAGGAGAAGCACCTGGTCAGAGACATGCATGAAGGTTTATGAACAATGAACAGCCACTATTCATTCTAGAGAAAAACAGAAACAGCCAAAACATCCTGCAGGAGGTGAACAATGAAATGAATTCAGGTACTTCCACAAGGTAGGATATGGCTCATGTATTGAAAAATGCTGTCTTCAGAGAACATTTCATACCATGAGAACATGCTTAACAGAAAACGGAAAGTGGGAGGAAGACAGGATATGAAATGGCTGTGGAGTGGAACTCCACCTTACAGCTCCTATCTGCACAGACCGAGACGAGAGGAATTCGATGCAGGTGCTAGCGCTTGCCATCCCTGGGGGTACCACTGTGGGTGGTATTTATTTTTCCCTTATGCTTTTCTGTATTTTCCAAATTGTCTAAAATGAACATATCTTACTTTTAGGTTCATAGGAAAAACACATAGTAAAAAATAAATGTGTGCTACATAGCACTTGGGAGATGCGGTGGTATTATGGAAATGAGGCACAAGCAAAGGTACTGTACTCCCAAAAGGGCGTGGGGGTGGCAGCAGGACAGAAAACCTGCTGGCAGCTTATCACCAGAGAAAATGCAGCCTTTAGCTCCAACCCCAAGACAGGAAAGCTGGAGACTGGGTTTTAAGAATATAAAAAATCACTGACTCAAAGCCAAAAGGAATCGTTTCAGCCATCTGATTGGGAAATGATGAACATGGGGAAAGACAGAGAAGAATTATTTTAGAATATCACAGAAGTAATTTCTCAGTGAGAAAGACCTGGTTTCTAAACAATTATTTTTACATAGCACGGACTCAATCAGGGATCGCTTTATTGCTTATTATTATCATCATTAATATTATCTTGTAAAACAGTGAGTTGTCTGGAATGTGGAGGAGGGCCTTAGGTGCCTGAATTTAAACGATGGGAAATTGGAATTTATCTCCCAATAAAAAGAATATTAAATCCCGATAGCTCTGAGTACTTTTACTGCGTGGGATTTTATACTTATAACCTTCTTCTTTTAAGAAAGATCTGAAATAGATGTCATCTTTGATTTTCGGTCTTTATATCAAAATGTCTAATGTTCCTGAAGGGATCACATTAAAGAAAGCTGAAAAGTGAATTCTCTCTTATCCCAGCAACTTCACCATAAGATACTGGAAGAGGAGGGACTATTTAATTATTAAGGCAGAGTGGTTGAAGCCAGTGTCAGGGAAGCAGGGAGCTCCGGTACCCCACAGTCTCCAAAACCCATATGAAGGCTCTCCCGTGCTAGTCTGCTGTCCTCAGAGGGCACTGACAAGGCGGTGCTGATTCTGCCCTTGCTAGGATGTCAGGGCAATCTGAGGTCCAGCCAGACCCAGGAGCCACCATGGGCTCAGGGTATGAACTTCATACACCTCCAGGAAAAGGGCAGTGACCTCAAGAAGAGGCTGGGCAAGCAGAACAACCAGGCAAGAAGGGCACCTTGGAATTCTGAGGACAGGGCAGGAAAGGGGCCCCAACCCAAAGAGGGTAAGCTGATTTCCCACAAAGAGTAACCGTGCTGCTAACAAAATCCGAGTTTTAGTCAAAGGTTTTTGATCCTTTCACAATGAATAATCAGGACTGCAATGGTGATATTCACATTCATAAGAAGTTTTGGAGGATGGGACTATTCCTGGTCTCTGTCTTTCAGGAAAACTGCAAATGCTTTCATTATTCATCTTATAAAAGTCAGGAATGCTTTCCTCTATCCATCCACACTTCCTTCCATCCACACTTCCTTCTATCCATCCATCCATCCCTCCATCCATTTGTCCGTCCGTCCATCCATCCAGTCTTTGGGGTACCACTCACTCTGCTGGATGCTAAAGAAACACAGCAGAATGTATCAATTCCTGGTCTCAAGAAGATCTGACTCCGGTGAGGAAAATAGGGATGTAAAACAGAAATTAGCTGTAAAGTGAGACCCGCAATATCCTATGATACGAAATTACCAGTTTAGTGATGGTGGAGAGGAAGAATCCACAGTACTGATGGGGATCTGAGACCTTGGCCACAGGAGTGGACTGCAGCAGGCCAGCAGATTTCACACTGGGGTGCCTCCCTCCCACTCCTGGCAAATCCCAGTGAGCAGAGGGAGGTTCAGCAGCCAAGGCAGATGGGGTGGGGGACAGAACTGGACCAGGCGAGGAGCTCCATGCTGTAGAACCAGGTCACCATGCTGGGGAGCACCGGGGGCACCTTGCCTGCTGTAGACTCGGCCTTCTCACCAGGGATGAATGCCCAGAAGGAGCAGTTTGATTCCAGGGTGCAGTGGAGGTGTGCTGGGCTGCAGGTTTGGGGCTGTGCAATGTTCCTTTTCCTTCCCATAGAAAGGACAAACCCTTGGGGCAACTCAAGGTCATGAATGCCATATTACTTAGTCCCTTTTAATCCTTGCCTCCTTTTTTTGGGAGGGCGGGGTACTGGGGATTGAACTCAGGGGCACACGACCACTGAGCCACATCCTCAGCCCTATTTTGTATTTTATTTAGAGACGGGGTCTCACTGACTTGCTTAGCGCCTCACTGTTGCTGCGGCTGGCTTTGAACTGTCTCGAATCTCCTGTCTCAGCCTATTCAGCTACTGGGATTACAGGGGTACATCACCATGCCCAGCAATCCTTGCCTCCTTTAATAACAAAAACCTTTACACTCTTCCCTTTGAGAGACTCTGAAATGCCCTCTTTCAATCATACCAGGGGAGTTGGAGTGGTGTCCTTTGGAATACGCCACATGAGGCCACCAGCCAAGCTCTGATTCGGCTCCCCCTATGCTTCTCTCCCGTTTCCAAATATAAAATGACAGTATTAAAACTTCTACTTCAAACTACCCAGCTTCCCCACCCCCACCATTATTCGTATAAGATGAATAATGAAAGCATTTGCAGTTTTCCTGAAAGAAATGGGGCCAGGAACAGTCCCATCCTACAAGTCACCTACAAGTCATAATTCTCAAGGCCAAGTTCCTACTCCTTGTCCTGTGCAAACTGAATTAGGATTCAAAGGGTACAGGTGAAGAGAGGAGGTAGGAAGCTGAGGCCAGGAATGAGGTGACCAGCACTGGACCTGGGTGGGGCTGCGGGGACAGCCTGGGAGGGAGATGCTGGAGAAGGGATAGAAGCAGAATCGGTGGGCCTTGGGCAGTGGGGGAGAGGGAGAAGTCAAGGGTGATGCCAAGCCCTGTGGCTTGGACAGCCTGGTGGCTGGCTGTGCTGTTAGCCGACATGAGGAAGCAAGGAACGGACCCAGGCAGAAGGCCCTGAGTCTAGCATTAGAATGCTAAAGCTTTGGTAGGAAATATAGAGAGAAATGTGTGGCTGAACCTCCCCAGCCCCTTATTTTGGGATGATTGACAAGTCCCAAAATCCAAGTCCTATTTAGGGCTCCCAATTGCTCCCTCCCTCCTTTCCTATATTAAGTGCACAGCACATGTTACTGTGGGCCAGGCACTGTCAGGGTTTTGGAGGTACAAGAGCCAGCAGACGGCTCTCGGCCCCATGGGACTTTATCTCCCACTGGACTATTTAAATCATGACACAAAGAAGGCTCTCTTGAAGAATTGCCTTTTGAGTTGAGATGTGAAGAGCAGGAATAGAGAAGGGGGCTGGATTTCAAGGCAAGAACCTCGTGCTGGGGGGAAATGAAAGGAGATTGCTGTGGCTTGTGAATGACTGGTGGGCAGGCAAGGCTCTGAGGACAGTGCAAAGGATCTGGATCTTTCTTTTAAAGGTACTGGAAAGCTCTGGAGAGGCTGTTTCCTCAATCCTCTAAGATGGCTCATACCTGGGACCAACCCGATGCACTGGGAGCAGCTGGCTCCCTGTATGACAAATGTCTAGGGGTTGAACACTTCACGGAAATGACTGAGACAGGCTGAGTCAGACTATTTCAGCAAGCTCCTTCTGTTATTTTAGTGACTAAATCCCTCATTCAAGGGCTCTAAAGGCTGAAGCTGCTTAAGAGCCACTCTCCATGCTGGGAGAGGCAGAGTAGCCCAGAGGTTAGGGGCATTTGGGTTAAAATGCCAGTTCACCAGCTGGATAACCTTAGGCTACCTAACCTCCAGACTCCTTCAATACCTGTGTGCATTACTTCTTCCAACAATCCCTAGGAGAGAATTCACGTAAGCAGTACGGCTTATGTTTTCTTCCAGAGTTGAGCGTATACCACCATATTATTAGTATCAAATAGTATTTTGAGAATGGATTGCCCTGCCACAATGGTTGAGAAGCAATTTCATTAACTTGCCTCTTTAGTTTGTAGTTCTCATGATCTAATAAGTTAAAATAATTTGGGATATATTTTCAAGGGAGCAATGGTAATCTTAAAGTGTTCTGGGACTCTGGGTGACACAGCATGATGGTGTTGCCAACTAGGAACACAGTTGTGGGTAGTCCATGGCAGGAGTCTCTTGGGTCATATGGAAGCCAGCAACAGGCAATGTACAATGACACCTGGGAAAGCCTGTCCTTGTGGGTTTGACAGGCTCTGAGCTGCCAGCTATCTTAGGAAGTCCTTGGGACTAATTTTAGACATATATGGCCAATACTCTCTTAAGGGTTATTTGAAAAGTAGTAGAAATCTTGACCAACATTGTTCTTTCCATGGATCAAATCACATTGCTTTTCCACCTGGGTCTCAAAGTGATATGGAGAACCATCTCTATCCCTAGTACAATGGGACTCAATATATATTTGAGAAAGAGAAGTAGGGAGGGAGGGAGGGAGAAAGGAAAGAAGGAAGCAAGAAATGAGGTAGGGGCTGGAAGGCCTTTCTTGGCATTTTAATGAGGAAAGAGGAAGATTGAGAATGGGATGCTTCTGGAAACAAAATGTTTTTCAGCATCCTGGACCCAACGCGGGGTCTACCTCAATCTGGGCAAGGAGCAGAAACTCCTTTAGGAGGAGGCTGAGAATCAAACCCACTAATTCAGCAAGTCCTAGACTGTCTCGCTTCACGGTTCCCACGGCCCTTTCCCACACATTCTTTCAGTTCCTGCCAACAACTCTGTGAAATAGATGTTATTACCCTCTTTTTAGGGATGTGAAAACTGAAGCTAAGAAACCAGGCTGCTAGTCACAGTCACTAGAGTGCTTTAAATGCAGAATCCCAAGCCTACCTGCCGGTCTACTAAAAGAAAACCTCAGATTTGGGGAGGGGTGGCTGGGGGATCTGAATTTACATGACTCTCCCCCCAGGACTTCTCATAGGAACCAGTGGGTCCCTGTGGCGGGCAGGGTGTACCAGGGTTGGGAGTCACCCCTGATCCTCAACTCCTCTGTCTTCCCACTTATCCATTCCTCTCCAAGTGACTGTTCCTTGGCTGACCATGAACTTTCATCTCGGGTCAGATTCAAACCACCATTTCGGAAACCAAGCCAATGCTCATGGCGTCTGTATAGGATGACCTAAGCTACCCTGCTTTATTTCTTCCCAACACAACCCAAATCTGTAAGACATCTCATTCACATTACATTAATATCAATAAGATTTTAAAATGATAACCAAGAGGAATTGATACATTTCAGAATGGTCCTGTGCAGGAACAAAGAATCTGATGGAAGGAGGGTGAGAAAGTCAAGTATTTCATATGCAAAGTGCCTCTCCATGGTGCACGGGACCAATTCACCTCCTGTTGAAAGTGAACAGGGAATAAAGGAGAAAGCATTTGAATAAATTATGTATGGCGGTTGTACTTCCCCATATTTACACTGGCGTGTTAAGTTATTGGTAATTTTGCACTTCTAATCTGATGACCAGTTAATGGTTTCACCTTTCACATCCCTGCTTCTCCTTTTCGTTTTTAGGTTTCTAGAAACATAAAAATCTGGTTAAACAAAAAACAAAGCAAAAGATCTAAAACACTTGACCTAGTTCTCCTGTGGGGCTTGAAAGCACAGAGACATTTCCTCAAATAAGAGGGAGGATGGAATAAATTGGAACTATAAAGCCCAGAAAAGATCAGGAATTGAACTGATCTACATAAACCTTAGACTACATGCAGATTTTTGCTCAGAAGATGTTGATGGCTTTGCCCACTAGCTGTGAGCAGAAACACACACAGCACTGTACAATTGATGAACACGCCCTGGCAGAAGGAAGAGGAAGAGAAAAAGACTTGCTTTTAAAAAACCTGACTTGATGTGCTAATGAGAATCATGGTCATGAGCAAGATTTAAAGATAACATTAAAGAAAGAAAAAAAAAAAAAAAAAAAAAAACACTCAGAAAATCGTCAACAAATTCCTCTACAAGGGAAGAGACTATTTGAATCTACAGGATTTAAACAGGCCCGAGTAGAAAAATGATACACTATTTTGGAATATTCTTTTCTGAGCATGATGGTAGAAGTCCTAGAAGAAGGCCTGTGCTCCTCACTTAGGTTCAAAAAAGACTCCAGCATCTTCCATTCGAATCGAGGGCAAAAGTTGGAAGATGAGTTTCTCAAAGTATGACTTTGTTTTACATCAGAAAGCCAAAGTAATAACAGATATCAAGACAATTTATCTATTGCTTATTCAAAGGTTCTATTTTTTTCCCCCCCAAAGGAAAGGACTAACAAGGAAAGATCCCTTATTTTTCATATTAGTCAATTTGCCTGATTTGTTATTCCTGGGCTTTGTAAATACCATGATCGGCATAGAATTTACAGTTGCATCTCAAATGCTGTTTGTTTTTCTGATGCAGCAGGGCCTAAAACATTAACTGTCAAGTTCAGCATCCGATGCACCAGAGGAAACTGGCAGTCCCCCTAAATGAATGCTGAAATGGGAAGCCTGAGGTATGCCAACCTGCCCTAACCACTGGCCCCAAGCTATCTCGGTACCTCTAGAAGCTAATACACACCCTCCGGTACCTACTATGTCCCTGGCAGGGCAACACTCTCGGCAACTACAAACTCCCACTAAACCCCAACTAAAAATTCCAATACCGCATCACTCTGATGAGCAAGTGGGTGGATAGCACATCCACCTGCGTGCGCACAGACTGGGAAAGAAACCTTTAAGTGCGTTTGTCACCAATTTGCGCTGATTTTCACCCCTGCGCAGATGGGGGACGGCAATGCCCACAGTTGGAAGGGGCTCCCTGGGAGAAATCAGATGACATGGAGAACATGAGTCTGGTCCCAGACTACCTCTGGATGTGCTTCCCAAGGCTCTGTATCCCAGGGCATGGATGACCCACCGGCTGTAGGGCAGCGTGCGCACAGGGGCCGCCTCCCCGCACAGGTCAGGGCCTGGCACGGGGTCTGTGCTTCCCCTGCAAGCCCAACTGTCCTGCAGAAATGCCTTGGGCTGCAAAAAGAGAGGCTCATGCCTAGAGTTTGAGATGTCAACAATGAAAGCAAACCCAGGGTAGGCTTCTGCAGAGCAGTAGGGATTTGCGAAGGGGAAGAAAGGAAAGACGATGGCTGGTCTCCTTCCTTCCTGTACTTCCATCTTCTCTGACTCAGAGGCAGGGAAAAAGCAAAATAGTGTTCTCAAAGATACAACTGAGGGGACAGACCTCTTCTTGGGTCCGGCCATCACAAGTCCTGCGACACAGCACGATGACTGTGAAGAGAACCATCACGGCCCCTCTCTACCAGGTGCCCCAGGAGCCAGGTGTCATCAGCTCTTCAAAACATTGTCCTTTTCAATCCCTAGCACAACCCTTGGAGGGGCACTCTGGGGACAGAAGAGGAAGGGGTAGCAATGCTCGCTCCAGCTGCCAGGACTGGATGGGGCAGCACAGAAACTCCATCCACCCAAGGCCTACTGCCACACAGAATGCAGAAGTAGAATCCTTAGGGTGACAGAGTCCACACAGCTGGTCTGAATGCTGGGGCAGCAGAGTGGGCTCCTGCCCGGTCCCTTCAGAGGTTCACACCTGTGATCAGTGGGGTAAAGTGAGCTATCAGCACTAGATCATGGTCTCTTTGGTTCCCCTGACACTTTGAGAGACTTAAGGAATCAGGCAAAGAGGAAAAGCAGGGTCAGGGGGACTGAGAAGGAAAGACTTGGTTACTGGTAAAGGCCAAGTCAAGAGATAGGACAGTGTGGTCCTATGGGGAGATTGAGAGAACTAGTCCTGGATGTGGGCCATCTGCACTGAGCTCTGCTGCTAACTACGGGGTGAAATGGAATCAGTTACTCAATGTCACTGTGTTCCAGTTTCCTTGTCCATCCAATGGGGTTAGCCAGCTTTTCATTTCAAAGGTTCAGTCCATGGTTAGCTAGCTTCCTTGCTTTAGGTTTGAGATAAGGTGGAATATCATGGCGGACGGGCATAGTGGAGAAAAACTGCTCAGCTCATGGCAGGCAGGAAGCAGAAAGAAAGAAGGGAGAAAGGGGCAGGGACAAGATATATACTTAGAGGGCAAGTCCACAGGGACATACTTCCTCCAGGTAGGCCCCACTTCCTATAGTTCCACTACCTCCCAATAATGCCATCAAATTATTGATTCATCAATGGGTTGATCCACTGATGGGGTCACAGCCCCTAAGATCTAATCCAGTCCCAAGAGCCCCATCTCTGAACACTGCTGCATTGTGGACCAACCTTTAACACATGAGTCTTGGAGGAAACATTTCAGATCCAGATCATAATGGGATGATACCTACGGGGTTGCTGTGAGAGGTAAATGTTTTGACTTAAAACTGGGGGGGTCCTTATGAGCTATTAGCTATTACCAGATTGACAGGTAGTGCAGCAACTTATTGAACGAGGAAAAAAAATATGCGAACTATTGTATCTTCTTGACCTCTTGCTCATTCAGCTGGGTTTCCTCAAGAGCCCTGCCTAAGACAGGGAGTCCTGGGAAGACAGTTTATAAGGAGTAGGGACAATGGGTTAGGGGAGACCGAGGAAGTAGAAGATGCATCCAGTCACTGACTGTTGCTGTGAGTGACTGGAGCTGAATCTTTAAGGACAACTGGGCTTCAGAACTGTCAGTGGAGGCTGAGGGGGAAAAAGCAGATCTCTGCCAGCCCCCACCATTCTCCACGGAGGGGTCCTCAGTGGCTGGCATGGAGCACGGGGAGGCAGGGCACTCCTAGTTACACCTGCAGGAAGCTGCTCGTTGCTAGGCTCTGCCGTGGATGTAGCTAAGAGGACCTGCAGTGGGATGCAAGCTGTCCAATATGTTCACTCCATCAATACAGGCTAAGCACCTGTGGGGTTCCAGGTGTAGTAGGACATGACAGAGAACAAGACGGGCAAGGTGCTTGCTACTTCCTCCATTATCATTAAGGAAATGACCAGATTTTGATAAGCAAGTAAAAAGGGAGATTTTAGTTAGAGACAATATACTTGGAAGAAAATGGAATGGGTTAGTGGGATTTGGTGGAAGGCTTCCTTCAGATATAAGGACCAGCAATGGCCTTTCTGAGAAGGTGAAATTCGTATCGAGGTTTGAAAGAAGTCAGCCATGGAATGCAAGGGGCGTGTGCAAAGATCCTGAGGCACAAAATGGATGGCAAGTTCTAGGAACGGCTGGGAAGCCAGCTTGGGATGCAAACAGGGAGGTACAGGAAAGCAGGGAGACAGGAAGGGGTGCAGGCAGGGGCTGGGTCCTGGAGGCCTATGGAGGAGGCCACGGTTTAGAGCCTGGGTTTTATTCTGCGTGCACTGAGAAGCCAGTGGAATATTTTCAGATATGGGGATGACATGATCTGGTTGCCGTGTGAAGACGTGGACCAAGATTTGAAATAGGAAGAAGCAAGAACTGCTATTTTTGTAGGTCAGGAATGACCAAACATTGGCAATTTCATGCAGCTCTGCCTGATTCCAGTCCTGTTGGTCTGCCATTGAGAATGAGGGCAATGTCTGAAGTCTGTGGCGCCTCTAATCACCATGGGGTCTTCCAGAGAGATCCATGGATGTGGTCGCTGAACCAAGGCGAAGAATCAGACTTTCCAGGTGGCTGATGGGAGAGTCATGGCAGGAGTCCCACCATGCCCCTGTGACCCACCAGCATGTCGAAGATGACTTCTCAGATACTGTTCCCCTTCTACCTAGCTAATGCATTACTTACACTCTACTGACACACAGCAACCCCCCTGTGCATGACCCTGATGAGGGGGACAGTCTGCTTTACAGATGACATGACATGGTGGAGAATGGACCTCAGAAGTGTTCCTTCCTCCTGCCTCTCACTTGCCTAGAAGAAGGGAACTCCTCAGAGTAAAGAGAGAAGTCTGCGTAAGAGGTGACCATGGGCTGTGATGGGTGTATCTGTTCCATAGAGAGACAAGCCTCCATCCGCACTGTGACAGTCTTAGGATTTAAGGGAAATGCAGACTGGTCAATCCCTAAGCTTAATTTAGCCCTTAGACCAGATTTGCACACATTCCTATTCCTACTCAGCCACATTTGACTTAGGTGCCTGCGACAGTTCTGCAATGGTGTGAAGGTTATGCTTTAAAATAAGTGTAAGAATATGTCACAAGTTTATCTTTGGGCTGCATAACTGTATCGAGTGTCCAGTGTTCCTCACGCATTTTTAGACATTTCAAGAGACTACCACTCTTAATTTCAAACACTGCAAACAAGTAATTAAACGATACCTTGATGCGATCATACAATTCTGATTTTATGCTATTATCCTTGAAGTACAATGAGACAGCACCTGTTCTGCTCCTGAGCCACATGGGGAAATTTAGGGAGAAATCCTATTGAGGAGAGACGGAGGCTTCATTGCAAATCAGATCCCACATTATTATTGATTATAAGCCAGCAGAGTCCTGTATTTGGGATAAAATTTTTGAAAAAAAAAAATAAATAAAAGCTTTTGTCTTTGAATCTATTAGAAACTAGTTACTAAGAGCCTTTGGGGTTTTTCAGAGCCATTCTTAATTTATTCTTTCCAAGATATGTCGGGTGTGTTAACATTGGTCAATCATCTTGAGTAGTAAAATAGGCCACCGACCTGAAATAAAGTGCTTAAAATATGTAAATTCTATAAAGAAGAAACCCCTAAAGTATATTACTGTCTCCCTGGAGCTGAGTCCTGCAAAACTAAACCAAAAGCAAGCCCTATTGAAGTACATCCAAGCTGTGGATGGTTTTTCTTTTTCCTTTTTTTTTGAGGGAAAAATCATTCCAACCCCCAAATAATCATGTTAAAGTAAACCAAGAGGCAACTTTAAAATGTGGTGAAGAGTCAAACACTGATTACCAAGGGAGGGCCAGTTCTACCAGCGTGGCCAGGTCTTTCCACTCCACCTGCTTTCAAAGGGGAACATAAGACACACTCCCTTCAGGAGAGTACCCCAGTCCCTAGGGCATGGGAGGCCAACACCAGTAGCCACTGGAAGAATTCCATCATAGTTTTGGTCACATTAAAAAAATACAATGAACAGGTTCCAGTAGAGACCTACATAAGCAATTTCCAATACTCCCTGGTAGTATTTCCATTCTCTACATCACCCCTGATAAACGAGAGAAGATCAATAGGATCTGAAAGTGGAAATGACTTTCCCCCTGCTTCTTGACTCAACCATGACAGCCTACAATACGATGTATAGGCATTCATATTAAACAGTTCCCTTTTAATTATTCATCAAAATGAGGAATTTTTTGTGAATAGTTTAACATCAAATAGGAATAGAATGTTTGCCTCAAATATTTCTGATACTGAGGAATATTCCACTTTATTCAAGCCTTAACTATCAATCAAACTAACAAACAAACCCAAAAGTCCCTTTTTAATGATTGAAAGAGAAAAGGTCACTTTCTAGATGGAAAAAAAAAAAAAATCACAACTAGTGATCTGAAGGGTAAGGGTTTCGAGTGGTGATTTTAAAAATTCCTCTTAAGTGAATTTCAAGAGGATGGCAGGAAAACGTACTCTTGGGGGTTGCTGTTTAATGAATGTGTGTTTGTATGTATGTATTTTGTAGGAACACAATAGAAGTCAGACCATCAGGAAAAACTCATGCACACCATAATCCCCCCAGAGACTCCGACGACACCACCTACAATAAACAAAAGGCCACACAGAGACAGTGCCATGGGTGGGGGTGGGAGGGTTCTATCTGCTCACTGTACGTCCTCATTTCAAGCACAGAATCTCTGCATAGGGGGCGTGAACCAGGTCTCGTTCTGATCCCCTGTTCCTTAGAGACTGTGTGGAGTTCTTGCTATCCTCCAGACCTCCTGAAGATCTACGTAGCACTGTTTACCACATTCAAGGTATTGCCCCTGCGAGAAGTCACCACTCGGGTTTCCCACGTGTGATACATCAGTGCGGTTGCCAGACAAAGGTAATGTGCCTTCCGTCACACAGGCACAAAGACACAAAACACTCCACAGCTATGCGCCCGGCTTCTCCCCACAAGCTTGACAATCACGCTGCCCCTGGTACTGACTCTTTTGTTTTTTTAAAAATCTATCCTCACACTATATGCATCGGATCAATTCTACGATGGCTTTTCAGCTGACAATAAAGGCATTTCAGAAATGTTTGTAGTAAATATACCACATTAAAAAAAAAAAAAACACACGTTGCCTAGTAAATGTTCTGCCTTCTCATTTTTACTCAATCACAAAACCGTGAGTGTGGGGCCACAGGGAAAAGCTTGCTTGCAGAACTGAAGCAAAAGAAAAGCTTTTTGGTCCTTTTTCATGCTGGTTACTTATAAGTTATCGATCTGGGGTGTTTTCTCTCTCTCTCTCTCTCTCTCTCTCTCTCCTTCTCATAGAAGCAGACGCTTCATTATTCCCACCCTAATGGCCGTCATTGCTACCCACAGAGCAAATCACACGTGCACATATGCATATTATGTTCATCTATTTCATATACAATATAAATTGAGCGAATATTAAAAATTGTTTTTAAAAAGTGATGGAAATATTGTGTATCAAATAGGATATACAATAAGTTTACAGAAAACATAAGCCCAGCAGATGCTATTGTGTTTATTTCATTCTTACAAGGCCCTTCCTGTTAACATATGAAATATATACTTTCTGGAGAGTTTAAAATCAAAGTAGTACTTTATGTAGTGAAATTTCTACTTTTGTTAGATCAGTTATCTCCATAAAGGAAATTCATAATGATTTACTTTGTTGACAAAAACATCTTTTGTTAGAAGCACATTATATACCAATTAGAATTGGTAGGGCTGAGCAAGCTTTTAAAGTATCAAGACCAAAAATAGGTTTATCAGGATCTGTTAAGATATTTCTGCTAACTATTCCCTGGCCTAAAAATGTCTTAAAAAAAAAAAAAAAACAATTCAGATAATTTGGCTGAGGGGTTCATAAACACATATTGACCCACAGGCTGTGATTTCTTGCACCACAGAATATCCTACCAGATTAGTAACACAATCCAGGTCAAGTTTATAGGCACGATAGATTTCTTGAAACTATGAGACTGTGAGATAATTTTTCTTGAAATGATGGGTGGATGAGTAGAGGGGTGGGGGCATAGGAAAATGAAAATCAAATTGAAGAATAAAATAAGGGTAAAGAAAAGAAAATTGAAGTGATGTTTCCCCGGTCACCACAGGTTGTATTCTTTATAATGAAAAGAAAGCAACATTTATGTTCATGTAGGTTGATGGAAATAAATTAGTGACTGTTCCACAGACACATCCATCCTAGAATCACCCCTAAACTGAAACACCACTGTCCAATCTTTACCCCACATCCCATTAGCTGCTATCAAATGTTGGTTTATATATATATATATATATATATATATATATATATATATATATATGCTTTTTTTAGTTTCGTGATTTCTCTGGAAGAACGATATGCCATTCCTAATGCGCTCTCCATAAAACAAAAGTCAGTGGTCACTAGGCTAGAAAATGAAGGGGTGGGGTGGTACAAACAACCTTTGTCTTTCATCCCTAGCAATGAACATGCCTGGGAAGTACAGAAGGCTCCCATGAATTCAGGATTGCCTAATTACTAAAATAAAACACACTTTATATATAAATCAATAAATCAGCCTGTAATGGCAAGAAGGGCAGCCGGCTACTAGACAAAATGAATATGCATGGGCACCACCTCCTCACCCAGCCTCTGCCTGGGCCGTATCACAAAATCCGAAAGGACAGTTTCAGGAAGGCAGCCGGCAATGCCCGGGAAGAAACGACAAGTCATTTGCCCGCAGGAGAAAATGTCCTGCAAAGAAGTCAGGGGAGGGCGCAGGAGCTCCCGTGCGCGCGCGACCCCTCACCTTGGGGAAGGGGAGGAGCAGGCAGCGGGCAGCAGGCTCAGTCCCCCGGCCTGGTGCGCACTGGGCTGAGCTGTGGCTGCCACAGGCCAGCCAAGGCACCCCGGGGAGTGCTACTGCACTCCGCTACTTACCCTGTCCGCGTTATTAATAGATGTTAATGGCTCCGTTAGATCGAGGAGAAACCTCTTTCTTTTTTTGCCATGTGGAAATTCCAAGTTCAAAAAAAAAATCCCGAAGCAGCCGTGTGCTCCCTGGTACCGGGATGCCAGTCCGCACCGCCCCTAGCCACCGTTCGCTCCTCGCCAGCCCCCAACTTGCGGCAGCGGGGGCCAAAATCAATCCGAAGCCGGGAGCGCTCGGGCGCGCAGGCAGACAAAGACTTCCTACCCCGGGCAGGGCCGAGTCGGGCTTTGCTTTGAAAGCGGTAACCTGCGATGGCATGAAGAGAAAGGGGTCCTGCACGTTGTTTCCTTTAGAGATTTCTTTGATGATACCTATGGCAGTTTAATCCTGACCCTGTCCCAGCCACCGTCCCATGACAGTGGGATAAGCATGCCCCAGGATTCTCCAGAAAACAATCCTAAACCCTGTGAGAGGCCAGGAAGCACCTGGCCGTCTCCTACCTCACCCACATCCCGCCTTTCCTGACAAATCCAGTCTCTGGGGAACCAGTCCCCAAAGACCTTTCTACTGTGTTGCCACAGAACAGCCTTCACAAGCCCCTTGTGTTTGGGAAGGAGGGAAGGAAGGAGGGAGGGAGGGAGAATGGGAAGGAGGTAGGGGTAAGGAAAGAAGGAAAAGAGGAGGAAAGCAAGAATAGGCAGAAGTGACTAGGTTTGGTTCATCCAAGGTGCCATGGTTAATATCAACCCACTGCTTTCAGTGTGAGACAAACTTTCACTGAATGGGGGGGCAGGGAGTCTTGAGCCAGGTGATTTGGTCTGAACATACTTTAGCCAAGCAGCTACACTGTATTTTTCCTGCTAATCAGTCATTTAACCCTCTGGATGGACCCAGACTATCTAGATTTGTCATAAACCAAAAACACCCAGCAAGGCCTGCCATGTCACAGAGTTTTATGGAAAACTCTGGGATTTGCTGGAAAAGTATATATTCAACTCTATCCATGAAGAGCACACTAATTCTGGAATCTGTGATGAATGAATCTGAGCTCCGCCCTGGTGGGTGAACAGCTGACTTCCAACTTTCTTGCCACTGGGGGTCTTCTACCCTTATCAAGGACAGACCCCCACCCTGAGCTAACTGCCTTTGTTTCTTCAATTTGTCTTCTAGCTATAGATCCTTGTTCCTTAAGGAGCCTTTGTAGTTATGTCCCCATCCAACATGCCTGTTGTGAATGTTTATTGTTTAAATTACCTTTTTCTATTTTTTATTATTCATTCCTAACAATGTATCTTTCTCAGAATTAATAAAACAACATTAGTACAATTATTATTTTTCAATAAATCAGATAGACTTTCTTGCCATGATTCCCAATCAGTAAGAATCAATAACCATTGCTATTGAAAACACGAGAAAAATTGAGAATTTTACTAGAACCTTAGAATTTCATGTGCCCAATTCTTCACGCATTTGCTTTTCTCTACCCATGAATACCACACAGGAGGACGGGATAAAATGTGATGAAGTTTCAGAATAAAGGATATTTGTAAAGAGACACACATATACTTTACAATAGCTAATGGGCTTTTTTAAAAATTGGCTTTTAATGAGCAGCTGCAAAAGTTCAACAACAAGCTATTAACCACTTCAGGGTCTGCTTTATGAGAAATGTGATCTGCCTGCACAGATCGGAGCCCTGCAAATTCCAGTAAACTAGGGGTAAACAGTTTTAAAAATAAATCAATATGCCTAGGTAATTGCACTGGGGCACGTAAGTGCTGGAAGGTGAGGTGGCGGGGAGAGCAAAGCAGATCAAGATTCACCTTCTGTGTAGCTAAAGAGCTGCAGCTGTTTTCTTGCATTTACCGAAAGAATGAAAAATGTCATTAGTTCTTTCAAGACAAACACAAGCAACTGGCTTTGTTGCTGTTTCTCCCTCCCTCCTTCCCTCCCTCCCTCCACAGCTTTAGAGAAAGGCAGCGGTGAGACTGTAGGAGCGATGGAATCACAGGGTCTGGCTACATTAGCAGAATCACAGACAGCACCAGGGTGATGTCTCCGCTCTCCAGCTCTCTAATTATTTACCCAGATCAGCCTGACTGCTGGAAAATCAGCTCTCTCCAGGAGGTAACCGAGCTGAAAGGTTCTTTTCACTGAGAAATGATGGGCTGGTGGCTGGCATCTAGCCTGCAGGCCAGTGAGCCCTCGTGGGCAGTGTCTGAAATAAATACCCAGGACCACACCATTTTCCTCATTCATTCCCAGGCAAGCATCAGCCAGTTTAAGAAAATTAGGCAAGAAGAGAATACCTGAGCTTCAGAGAACACACATAGATTGAGCCCCTAGAAGACACTGTGCTTAAAATTAATTTTGTGAAATGAAGAAAGGAAGCGTGCTGAGATTGTTGGTATTTTATAGCTAGAGCATCCGTTTACAGTCCCTATATGCAAACAAAGCAGATTGCTTCATTGTCCCCACGTATGGGTGCTGTTTTCTCATGTGGGTCTCTTGAAAACCTAGAATGTTCAGGAAACATATTCAAATTTGCCAGAGCTCCTACAAAAACAAAGCCACCAGCACCGTCAGCTTACAAGCTCCCCCAAAGCTTGAAGTCACCCCGAACCCTATGGAATAAAACATTCAGAAAAATCAATTTAAATCAATCAATATCATTTAGATTTGTCTATTTTTAAGAGCTTTACTGGAGGCAATGCTTCATTTAAATGCTTTTCACTTTCTTATTTGCTTTCCTAGGACTGCAAAACTACTGTCACACAAATGCAAATTTTTTATTTATCGGGCCCAGAATGGGACAAATCACCTTCAGATTCCTTTATTTCTCAACACTCAGAAACAAATGAACATGGCGACCTGGCAGCCGGCGGGGATCTGTCGTGAATGTGTTGGTGGGGTATGCATACAGCTACTAGCAATGACAAGGTTCACCCATAGGTATGTGGAGACAATGTGTGTATTTTTAGCTGGCATTTCCGATTATGCTGTGCTTATTCTAACATTAAAATCAATTTGTATTCTCTACATATACAGCCACCTCTTAATAGTACATTTGAGAATTCTCTTTCCTGCCTCCCAGTTGGGACTGGAATTCTAAATCTGTCCTGGTTGATTAGTGTGCTGATTTTTAAAAACAAATTTCTCTTTCTAAAAATCCCTCTTTTTGGGGCAACTGACAATCTAACGTTGAGTTTGAGAACTGTGGAATTTTATTCCTGCATTCAATATCTAAACAAAGTATTTCCTTCGAGTGCGACCGGCATTGGCAACATATTCATCAAATTTCTCTCATGAAATGTTGGCATCCATATCGTGGCGTCTACAAGGGAAGGGCTCAATAAATTCATTATTTAGGAAGTAACTACTATGGATTTGCCAAGTCTCTATCAAGCTTCTTAACTGGAAATGACAGGGGCATTTCCCATTTTCCACCAAAGTATCAAAAGAAGAATTTAAATAGAATTTTGAAGAGGGTATAAATTTTATTAGGTGAGGCTATGGAGTCACCGCCTATTTCCAGTATAAAAAAAGCCACTGCCCATCTGTCTGGTGATGCCATTTAAAATATGGAGAAATTCATTTTGGTAGGAGGAAAATATAAAAAAAGACCCTTACCACATCTCATGTATGTTAGCAAACTGCTTTACAGGAAAAAACAGAATTCATATTAAATTAATATTCATTGGCAGGACCAATATTATAATTTCCTCCTTGATATTTCTGAAAGATAGGTAGAATGGAGAGGAACTTCCCATTTCTTTGGGGAGATGAAGATCTTACCGTTCTTAGAGCCATTAGACACGTGATGGGCAACAGTTCTCAAATTCAGAATTTTTTCATCCCCTGTGGGAAAATGTTTATTGTAGTGATTGTGGTTTTACAAAAGAAAGAAAGAAAAAAGAACCACTTAGGATGTTGGGGATGTTTCACTGCTCATTGGATTTGCAGCTGTGTACACATTTTGAGCTTTCCGTCTCTCCTGCGCCTGCCTTTATTCAGACCAAAACCTCTACTGTGTCCACCTGAACACAGGACAAGCTCTGTGTGTTCCTTCCTGGGCTTAACAGTCCCTAAGCTAGGGCTCCCCTCTTTCTTTTTCATAAAGCAGGTCAAGATACAAAATTATTGGAGCATTGGTCTGTAACCCTAGAACAAATAGACTAGGCAGAATCACCTGGCAGGGGAGAGTCCCTGGGTCCACTTTCTGATCAACTTGGCTAGGGAATTAGGGATGATGAGCCAGGGCAGTTGACTATGGTGGGGAAGGGGGTGCTGTGACTGTCATCTGGGGGCGTCCTGGGGTAGAGTGGGACACTTGGGACAACCTCACTGCCCGTCCAATGCCCTGTGCTCCCTACTGCCACCCTCAATGCCCTTGGATGCTCATTTCTCTGGTCCTGGTGTAGATGCTTACTGGCTGGGTGTGATCCCTGTTGCCATGGAGGCAGACCAGCTGGACCAGGAGTGCTCTGTGAGGGTCTCACGAGGAGTCACACAACAAAATTATTATAAAGCCAACACTACAGGGTTACGGTCAGTGTGGTTTAAGCCCTTGCCGTATTGGTGTTTGAAAAAATAAAGAACACATACACAACAGATAGGACGTGGTTGACGTCTGTGGCCCTGTAGCAAGTGAGGGTAGGTGACGGTGCCAATTTGCAGAAAAGACAAAATGACAAGAGGGAGGTGACCCAGTGAGCTACTGTCCCCATCCAGGATTAGCTCTGCTGATTTCAGGGTGTTTTCTTTTGAGCATTTGAGGTTCAAATGAGATTATTCTATGGCTCCCTCCAGAAAGCAAAGATGGACCTGTGTAGGGCCCCTTGCCACACTCTCCCATCCTTCAACCCTAATCTACCTTAAAAGCCACCACTGTCCCTTGCTTGGGCTGGTGCTGTCTGCTTGAGGAGTGTTGCTCAGAGACTCTTTCCCCCAAGAACTGGTTAAGGTGACCTGTGCACTGTCCCTCCCCTGGCAGGTCATCTGTGTGGAGAGAACAGAACCCAAATCCGTGTGACACACTAGCATCTAGAACTGGGCCTGCTCAGGAGCAAGAATTAAGACACAGGGTATGACTGGTCTCAGGAGGAGGAATAGGCTTAGGAACCACCTTCCCACCCACGGCTCCTACAGCATGTGGGTCTGGGGGAGGATTAGACGGTGGAACCGTCTCTTTTCATTTTCTATTTTTCATTTACTGAGATGGGGGGGATTCTCACTTGCTGCCCCAAATCGCCTTGAACTCTTGGGTTCAAATGATCCTTCGCCTCAGCTTCCAGAGAAGCTGAGACTGCAGGTGTACCCCATATCCACCTTTCTTTTTCCAGAGACAGGACTCATAATCTCTCCTGATTAGAGTTAGCACTACAAGGTCAAGGGCTTGACTTGGCTTGGAGACAGAGGTTGAAATGGAAAACTGCGGCTTGAGGAGAATGCAAGGGCTTGTGCGGTTGCATGCCTGGGACAAAGGTGGGGATGCTTTCCTGGTCCTGGGGTTTTCTCTCTGGTCTGCCCCTGGAGGTATGAGGGGAGGGAACTTGGCTCAGACTGCAGGGCTCTGCTGGGGCGGGAGGAGCATCAATGCATTTGCCAGCCTGCTGGGAACAGGGAGGCAAGCTGGCAGACAGCAGAGGGGAAGGAGGCGGGAGGGGTGAGCTGGGGCTGGGGAACACTGAAGCTCACTGTGACTGACCAAGCACCCCCGCACCACCTGTCAGCTGTAAGAGCAGATCCTGGGCATCTCTGCTACCTGTAAGGTTCCCAGACACTGTGGCTAGAGGGCTGGCTAGCTCAGCTCCAGCCACAGCTGTACCAGGTGCTGCTGCCTGTGTGAGAACATTCACCAGAGCCACTGCCACCCATGGTGTGCTCTCCTGTGTGGGTGCAGCACATATTATGGCATATATTACGGTCAACTCTGGGAAGTGGATGGTCTGGGCATCACTCGATGGAGGAGAAGCTGAAGCTCAGAGAGGTTAGGGAACCAGCTCAGGCTACTGGGCCCCTGAGTGGTACAGCTACAATCCTGACACCGAGCCAATCCTAAGTTGTTTTCTGAGTTCTATGGCCTTTATCCTTCGACTGCATCTCACTTTCCTGCCTGCCTATCATGGATGCCCCCATGCAAACTCCATTCCACGCCCTTGACCTCAGCTGTACAATTGGAATCTCAAAGCCCCCAAATACTGAGGCTGACACTGTCAGGGGCCATCCCAGTGGGGCTGTTGTCCCCACCTGCACCATTGTTGTGAACAACACCCAGCCTAGGGCTCAGATCCAGTGAGCCCTTATCTGAGAAACCCCCTTCGAGACAGTTCCCAGATTCTTTGGGTAAAAACTGTCCACCAAGCACATCAGACAATCATAATCTCTGAACTGTCCTGGCTGTGGGACCCTGTCGTGCCTGCGACCTGGGGGTAAGGAGTGTCATATTAAGGGACACAGGGCTTGGGCACTTGCTGCTTCCCATGTGGTTTGTCAGCATGGGCTTGGCTAATAGAGCCACACAGCAGAGGAGAGGACAGTGGCCAGCTTCTCTGAGTCTCCATTTCCTCATCAGCTAGCTGTTAGTGCGCGACTAACCCCACAGTTATGACAGAGATGAACTGAGATGATATGTCAGAAATCTCCTGGCACCAAAGTTCCTCCGTGAAATTGTTGTTATTTCTCCGTTCCTTACCCAGCATTTCACTCACCAGGGACTTGTCCTTTTTCTGGTGACCTCCTGGCTGGTCCTCAGAGGCAGAAATGGCAGGTGGGTGGGGCCTGGGGACAGTTCTTTCCTTAACCCCCTGCACCTGCCCAGTGAGCCCCAACAGGTGCTCCAGCAGATGGGTCCTAAGACCTCTCCTGTGTTTCAATCCTGTTGGGTTTCTCTCTCCCCATCCCTGAGGCACGGCTGTAATGATGTGCTAAATGTTAGATATAGAGGAGACAGCAGGGTTGGGGCTTACACAACTGCCTGCCTGGGACTCCTGGTTCCTGGCATCCAGGAGAAAATTCCAATCCCCTTAGATACATCCTGGCCACCGTGAGGTTAAGAATGTCCCACAGGGGAGCACAGTTGGGACAGGCAGGGTTGGGTGGGTCCCTAAACAACTCCCCCTGATGTATGTACTGAGCCCTGGGGCTGCCTCTGCTTCATGGACTCTGGATAGGAGGGAAACTCCACTACCCAGCTGGCCACAGAGGCCCAGGCCAGTGTGAACACCAAAGGAGCTTTCTTCAAAGGGATGAGAGTCATGTCATCAGGTGCCATTCAAAAGGACAGGGGTGCACACAATACCAGGTGGACAAAACCCTCCCCCACACCTGCCAGGCATGCAATCAAAGGCAAAAGCAACGCAGGAAGAGCAGGCACACAAGAATGGAATTGCTCTGAGAGGACCAGTCCAGCTGCCAGATCCAGGGCTGATTCCTGTCCTAATCTCATTCATCAGGAAGCAACAGCACATTGAGAAAAAGCAAACGGAAGACAGCTCAGACCCTGTGTGGAGCTCAGCATGACATAAATAAATTAAATAAACAATCAGTCACATCATCTCCCTGAATCCTGTGATGTGGCTGGCAGGGACTTCTTCTGATTTTAGATGGGTACCTCGCTACAACTGTCAACCATCTCTGTCTACATAAAACAGGGATTACTACTGTTATTTGTTGGATGGAAAATATTCCCAGCCATTTGTTCCGAATAGCCCTTTCCAGAAACCAGTCTGTCATGTGGCATTGACAATACTGAGCACCTACTGTGTGCCAAGTTCATTTATACACATGCTCATTGGGTCCTCGCAACTACCCAGCATCATTATTTTGCAGATTCAAACACTGATGCTCAGAGAGGTTAAGTAAATTTCACAAAGGCACAAAGCAGCAAGCAAGTGCCAGAGTCAGGATTCAAACCCAGGACATCTAAATTCAAGTGCATGTTCCACGGTGCTCAAGAGCAGGCTTGGGAGCTCAGCCCTGTACGGAAGGTTTCACCCACTCATCTCACCCTCCTCTCCCTTTCCAAACCTGTGTCTAGCTTCCCTATTTCTGATCTTGCTAACATGGGCACAAGGTGTCAGGGATTCAGGGATGACAGGTGTTGTGTCCCTGTAAGTGTGAGCCTGCTCCCTATTCCCTGGGTCCTTCTCCAGCAAAGGTATGGGTTGTCCTGGGAGGAATACTTGATTATTGTCGGGGGTAAAAGAAAAAAATTCATAATGCAGACTCCATGAGGCCCATCTCCAGAGGTGACAGCACATGGCTTCCCATTTTACAGAGATATGCCTGATAGTCAAACAAAAATAATTCCAAAAGTCTCTAAAATACTTTTTTAAAAAATGATCTGCAGAGGCAGATGTATGCCACTGTGGAGGAAGTTTTTTCTTTTAATGGGAATAAAACCTTAAGGGAAAAAAGCTAAGGAAGTGACTCACTGATAAGGCAGTGGGCCCCAGGAACCACATGGACAGATAGGGAGGCCTGGAGGCTCTGCTGTGAGGAGGCAGCTAGGAAATGAAATGCAGAGCACACCAGGCCTCTGATGTGCTCCTTCTTTTTTTTCTTCCACAGCTCATGACTCAGAAACACCTGGAGAGGTGGGGTGAGAGGGGCCAGAAGCCTGGACTGAGGCATCTTGAAGCCTCGGCCTCTGAGGGCAGGATAGTAAAAGACCTGGCTCTCCCTCTTTCTAGCTATATGACCTTGAGCCATCAGGTTGCTCTCTCTGAACCAGTTTCTTCATTTGCAAAGTGGCAATAATAGTACTTACTGCATGGGTGGTTTTGAAGATAAAATAAAAACATTCACATTAAGGGCTAAGCTCAGGCAATGCTACAGAGTGATGGTTAAGAGCAGCAGCAATAATGAATGGTGGTGGGAGATGCCAGCAATTCCCTTTGTCTTAGATCATGATGCTTGAGGATGAGGTGGTCAATTTGGGACCAGCCTAAAGGATACAGAGTACACTCCTGGACATTTCCATTTCAAACAATGTCCCTAAGCCTGAGCCAGCTATAGGGCATGACCCTAACCTGCCTAGAGACTCAGATCTTAATCACCCCTGCCCCACTCACTGGTCCCTTGGGGCAGAACAGGTAGCAGACCTGGGAGGCCAGAGGTGTGACCTGGCTTGGTAGAGCAGAGGATGGGCACAGGGGTGGCTTCCTGGTTGCTTTGCATACTCCTACCAGTTGGACTGTCTAAAAACTGCACTGGGTCTGTGCCCACAACTCCATTAGGCCAAGGTGTCTGCACGAAAAGTACGCGATTGCTCCTCTTGAGCTGATGGAGCATTTGCACCAACAACTGGGGTTAAAAATAACCATCATCCTTCCGTGTGGGACTCTCCTTTCCAATATGGTAACTTTTAATCATTAATGAACCCAGGCAAACCTTAGATTCCCACTGTCCATGCTGACCTTCTGCAGAGGGTTCTCGGGCTAGGCGGGGCCTGTCACTGGCCTGCAACCATGAGGAAGCTTTCTCACCTCCCCCAACCCACTGACTCAATGACAGAGGCTCTGCCAGCCAGAGCGACCCTGCCAACCGCCCATGTCACCGTGCACTCCACCGCCCACTCAGCAAACCCCGGGCCACAGTGCTGCCTGGGGACAATGAATCCTCAGTGTGCTTTAAATCCAGTGACCAAACACCCTTCTTAGAGCATTGCTTCTCGACCATCCTCAAGTACAGTACCTTCTATAAATAAGATATAAATGGTGCTAATGTGGACGGTTCGGCCATTCTTGTGCATGAAAGGCCTTCTCTGTGTGAGCCTGTTGTGAATTGTTCTTTTTCAGTGGCTTAATTGTCAGACCCGAGACTAAGAGCAAAGCGGCGAAGAGCCATTCTTCTACCAGAAGGTGCTGTCCGTGTTTGTGAGGAGGTGGTCACATGAGGGCCACCCAGTGCTGCCCACTTCCTCTCAGGCTCTGGGACTGGGAAGGTGGTATACAAAGGTCCCTGTGCTCCTGGTTCTGGGAGAGGCCACGGCAGTGAGGACACCTGAGCTGAGGAGGGAGATTGGCCCTGCCCCTCAAAGTTGCCAAAGGGCCTCTTGGCTGAGGAACAAGTCTGGAATGTACAGTCCCTGTCTCCTTCGCAGCCACAGCATCCAGCCCCTGTAGTTGCCTCCCCTCTCGGATGAGTGCTCCTTTCCCACTGGAGACGGCAAAACCTGTCAGCATGCTGACGACAAGCCCCAGTCCTGGGGCCCCAGACCACAGGCACTGTAACAGGGCTCTCAGATGACACTGCCCAGGAGCCCTGTCCAGGCCCTGCCAGCCTGGAGAAGGCTCCCAGACCAAGGCAGAAAGGGAAGCAGCCGTAGGTGCCCCACCTGAAGAGTGCAGTGCCCGGGAAGGAATGTATGGATCTGCACAGGGCAAGGCAGGCCCAAGAAGGGGCACTAAGGTCCCTGCCCGCCCCACCTCCATCTCCACCCCACACTGAAATACTTGACATACTTGCGGTTCCTGCATAAGCGCTGCCCTCTCCCCCTCCCTCCCTCTGCATAAACAGCTTCCAATACTGCTGCCACCTCATCCTCCTCCACCACCTCCACTGAGCTCTGCAAGCTGCTCCAACCTGGCTGGCAGGATGAGGCCCTCGGCACCCGGATCAACCCCCTCTACCAACCAGCTTCTACCCTTCCCTCCAGGGGAAACAGGAGCTGAGCCGGTGACCTTCATCTCCATGCCCTAGTCCAGGGCAGGGGCTGGGTCCTCTCTACATTCCCTAGGGGATCTCCTGAGGAGGGAGGGGGATGGCTTTGAGGTTCTGGCCCAGCAGCCTGAGGCCCCCCTCAAAGCAGCAGTAGCCCAAGACAGAGGGCTCCTGGCTACAGCCAGGATGGCTCAGAAAGGAGGCACTGGGCCAGCCGCACTGTTCTTCATGACTTGTCAAGGCCGGGCAGCCATGCTGAGACTAGAAGGGGAGAGGGCAATGGCAAGAGGGTACCGGCCCCCTTCCCTCTCCAGCATGAGTACTCAGCAGCTGTGTCTCCAAGTCCTCATTTCTTCATACAAGGGGGAAGAGGAAAACATTTTTCCAAAGTACCACCAAAGCAAGGTGAGGTTGCTGTGTGAATGCAAGCACCAGGTGTGGGGGAGCGGCTTGAATGGCGGAAGGAGGAGATGACAGCCGGAAGGGCAGGCTTCACCACGGGAACTGTGCTCGGGCATGCCTGTGTGCACCTGTGCGTGTGTACGCTGGACAGCGGGGAGTGAGGGGAAAGCAGCAGCAGGCTGGGGCCCAAGGTGAAGGCCCCGCATATCCAGCTCAGGAGAAAACCAAAGGCCTCTGTCACTACTAAGAGCATCCAGTCAAGGACCCGTGAAAACAATGCCACAGGCTGCCTGGGTGGGACAGTGGTGCCCAGAAAGCCTCTGCAAAGGCCCTGTCCTAAGAGCTGAAGGGGCAGAGGGACCAAACTTGACTCCTGCCTGCAGGGTGGAGTTGGAGACTGAGGATGAGTCCCTGGCAGTACCTTTGTGTGAGCCGGGAGAAGTGAGGAAAGAGACCCAAGGGAGAGGTGGGGGAAGAGGGTGTGGGGCCTTGGCAATGGGGGTGGGGGCAAAGCCATCAGAGAAGCTTTTGTGGGGTGACCAGCAAACCAGAATTGAGGTACAGATCGGCAGATGTACAGAAAGGAGGCAGGCACAGCTGGGCCAGGTATCCAGGTCCAGGCTGCGGATCTGAGCAGATGATGAGAGACAGGCACCACCCTGACCTCTGCAGACAGCCCTCTGAGCTTTCAGTGGGACACTCTGGCAGCTGGGGAAGGATGACTAGAAAGAGAAGTGACAGAAGAGGCAGAGCCCGCCTCAGACCATTTTAAAACAGCCCAGGCACATATTGGCCTAAAAGAGGCAGCAGCACAGTGACTAGGGAAACAGGGGACCCTGGGGTGGAGGCAGTAGGACCTGGGGACCAATTTGGACTGTGGGAGGAAGAACACCTGAGGCTTGAACCCAACTTCCAGGGAGAAGCATGGCATGGGCAGGGCATTGGTTCAGGTGTACCTGCACTGAAGCCAAGCCCAGGGAGACCCAGGCACTTCCTGGAAATTCTGATTCCAGGCTGGAGTGAGACCCTGGCATCAGCGAGCATGCTTAGAAAGCCTGCAAATGGCTGTCACTGTGAAGGCAGAGTTGAGAGATCTAAGAGAAATGTTCTAATTCTACAAATGAGAGGTGGGAGTAAGGAATTAGTTTATGACTAATTTATTCTAAAGGCTCTTTAGGGTGACTTTGAGGCATGGTCAGTCTGGAAGGCCTTGGTTCCCCGGAAACGGGGAGGTATTGGCTGTGGACTTCCTGAGGACAGTGGCCTGCCTTATCCAGCTCCATCGTCTACACTCAGTGTCTGCATCTCCTCACATAGACCTAAGGCCCCTATGCACGCTGGGCAGCATGGGCAGGAAAAGGGTGTGGTTACAGCTACGCAGCATCCTTCCCCACCTCCCCTTTCCCACCCTTCCAATCTATTTTTAAAATCTTAGGCTGTGGGGTGGGCAGAAAAAACCAAGTTTCACCAGGAATAAGTTCACTCGCCTGAGAATGCTTAAGTCCCTGAAAGCTCTGGAAGCTTCGCGGTCAATTCAAAGTCAGGAGACTGTACGTCGATAGGGAAAGATTCAGCAGCTTCAGTAAGAGGTCTGTGTCTGCAGGTGAGTTAATTATTGAAAGCTCTTCATTGGTCTTGTCCTGGCTAAGCCTTCTTTGAAGCACAAGCACAAGGTGATATTCTTTTAGACCCAGGGGTCTTAATGAAAGTCAGATGATAAGGCTCACCATGAGCAATTCTGATGCGTGGTGACAAAAAGAAGGAAGACAGAGCAGCAGAAGGACCTATGGAAGGGAAAATCTTCTAAACCCTTGTCTGGAAGCCAGAACTCTTGGGTCAGCATCTCAGACACACATTCAAAGCCAAACAAACCGGCCAAGACCCAGAGAGATTCTGGAACAACTAGACTGTCCAATAGGGGACAGAGTCTCAGGAGCAGCAACAATATTCTGCATCACATCCTGACTAGGAGGGTTTTAAAATGTGAAGCAAAACCAACAAGAGCAAGTCTGACTTGCTGGTACAATGCCCATCATGCTGAGCGCACAGAGCGGTCCCAGTTTCTGAGAGTACGCACGGCCTTCACTCACGTAGTCTACAAAGAGAACTTTATCAGAGTCAACTCACGTCCCCCATTCTTTAAGGCCAAGCTGACCAATATGAAATAGTCACATGAGACACTTGAAGTTTTAATCAAAATTAAATAAGATAAAAAATTCAGTTTCTTATTCACAATGGCCCCATTTCAAGTGCTCAGCACTTGTGGTTAGGGACGCCGTGTAAGCAGATAGAGAACGTGACCGTCACCACAGAACATTCCATGGGAGGATGCTCTTTGAGATGCTGGCTCCATACAGAAACCAGTCAGCTTCATGTTTAGGTCTAGAAAAACAGAGAATGTTTAGTCACTGTGGTCACTGTTAGTGTATCCCTGGGGTACTACCCCAGGAAAGGAAGAAAACCCTGTAATTTGGCTGATTTTCCTGTATCTACTAACATCTCAACAACAACAAAAAATAGCAGCAGCTGTTATCTCTATAAATGTTCACCTTGTGCTGTTTTGTTCTTTATTTTACTGTCGATTTTGATCATGGCCTGGAAGGGAGTCTGTTGTACTGTAATATCCCAGCTCTGTAAATACTGGGCTGAGGGGCATCTGAGAGAATTCACGGAGGTTGCAGCCTTGATGATAGAGCAAGAGTCTCATCTGAGCTGAAAATTCTGGTCCCCACCATTATTTCCAGGGATTACGTAAAAATGGAAAAGCCTGATCATGGGGGTCCCTAGCAGGTTTCATATTTTAAGTCTTATTGTAAACTCTGTAACATTTTTAACAAGACAGAAAAACACTTTTGAAGGACTTTTGGAAAAGCACAGGTGTCAGCAGAGGTATAAAAGGAAGACACCAACAAAACAAATAGCACGCAGAGGGTGTGGCCATGTTGATGGAGAACAGAACTGGCTGTGACACTGGACTTTTGGGTCCTTAGAGAAAGGAGTCACAGGCTGGGCAGTCTGCTTGGAGGAGACAAACCAAATCCTTCAAAGACTGGGTTTTGCATGTCCATCTTTCACATCACTGTGACCTAAGCAAGCTGAGGCACAGCAAGATGGAGGAGGTAACTGAATCTGGAAGTGGGACTTTTTTCACTGGATTTTTTTATTTTTAAAAATGAGAATTTCATTCCTTAACCACCCCCTACATCCAAACCAAATGACAACAAAAAATCACCACCAAATTCTGACATAACGATAGATCTGGCTATCAGTAAGAAAATAAACTGACCCCAGCATGCATCTCAAACAAAAACTAAGCAGGAGAAATAGTCAAGTCTGTTTTCTTTAATGTTATAGCATATTTGGTCATGTCTAAGTATAAGGTTTCTAGTTAAACAGAAATGGTTTCATTTCATTTGAAATGGTACAGACACAGCTATCGATTAGTGTAAGTATAAAAATATCCTTAATTATGTAATATACTTACAGGATATACATATATTAATACATCAATAAGCATAATAATAATGTCACCAACTGACTGTGATCACAAATTATTCCTCCTTGTACAGGCAACACAGATTCTAAAAGACACATGGAAAAGCACTAAAGGTTTTTTTCTGTTACATTATTTCCCTTAGTGAAACTAACTTACATAAAGCTTAGCAGTTACACAACCTAAACAAATTGTCTTGTTGATCTTCTCCTAGTAAGCAATTAAACCTGAAAAACTTTTTATTAAACGTAAAGCTAAATTTATTAAAAGTCATTTATCCCAAACTGCTACTTCACTGATAATTGAATTAGTATGTACACTGCAATTTTTCTTTACCCAAATGTGTTTTTTATTAAAGTGAAAAAAACCACCCATTTTTAAAAACATATTATCTTTAATCCACTGCATCAACCTCATTCTTATTTAAATCACTGTGGAAGAAAAACTAGTACCACTACTGTTCTTCAATTAAATGAACATAATTCTAAATACGCTGCATCTAAAGGCAGAGAACTCGGACTTGGGTTTCTGAAAGTGCTGCTGTTGTGAGGAAATGAAACTATAAGGGCCCAGTTATTTCCTAACCTCACCTTGGCATACATAAAAATCAAACCTAGGGGCTGTGGATGTGGCTCAGATGTAGCTCTTGCCCGCCATGTACGAAGCCCTGGGTTCCATTACCAGCTCTATCCCTTCACCCCCACCAAAAAAAAAAAAAAAAAATCAAACCCTGGGAATTGTAATATCTATATCTGTGAAACAGCTATAAATGACGCTGTTTTTCAAAATTCACTTTGAATACCTTTTTAAATGACTTAAAAGTTTTACCAAGAACCTGGTGAGCATACTGATATTTTTTAAAATTCTACCACTAAGTTAAGATAGGTACTTAAGTTTGTTCTATTTGTCTTTAAATATTTTGCTTGTAAGAACTTGAAAACTGGCGAGAAAGCAATCTATTAAAACCAAGTGTTTACATTACCAAACAGGGTGTTATGTGACCAAAGATAATGTTTAATACTTTTTAATCAGAAAATAATTTACGTAAGCAGAGTGGATATAGGTTAGTGGCAGAGGTATCCCCAGCATGCATAAAGCTTGGGGTTTGACATCCAGCACTTCACAAAGAAAATATTTCATTAACCTCTTAGTTCATAAGACTTTATTAAGATAAACTAGTAACACTATCCAAAATTTAAGACAACAAGTAAGGTTTGTACAGGTAGGTTTCAGACTCAAATTCTTTGGGATTTTTTTTTCTTTCCAGTTTTCTTTTTTCTCTGATTTAATTTTTTTCCTCTTATTGGTAACATCCAATAAGTCCCTGTTTTAACACTTGCAGATATACATTTCTCAGTAGGTTAAAATTAATGAAGCTGGTTCAAATAGCGGAGTTTAAAGTCCCTGTATAACCTAGCTTTTACTTAAAAACCTCGACAGTGGAATTTCCTAAGCATAAGCTATTAAATTGACTGCCTCTGTAAAAAGCTACATACGACAAATAGCTTCTGACTGGTACAAAACTGTGTGTATATGTAAGGGAATATACAGATATAAGATTTTACTTATAAAATACATTACTAAAGGGCTGGGGAGATAGCTCAGCTGGTAGAGTGCTTGCCTTGCAAGCATAAGGCCCTGAGTTTGATCCCCAGTACTGCAAAAGAAAAAAAAATTACTAAATGTGCAGCTTTCCTATAACTACATAGAATTAAACCTCTATAACTGATGAGTTCTCAGATAATACATTTTATTTGCAAACTTTGAATTCCTGCTAATCAGAAACCTTAAAAAACACACCAGAAGCATTTCAGGGAAGCAGATGAATACAGGCACAAAGAAATTTTTGCTATGGAAAAAGAGCAGCATGATCAGGGCACCATGTCATCTTTTATATCTTCATAGACTCACTGTTTTGTATACTCGTTGTGATAAGTAGATTCTTCTGGCTATTGCATGTCACCTGAGGCTAAAAAAGTAAAAACCCTGGCCAACTGCACTTTAAAACATCTTGAATACTGCACAGGAGCTGGAAGAGATATTTGTCCAGTGGGGTGTGTGTGTGTGTGTGTGTGTGTGTGTGTGTGTGTGTGTAATTAAACTTTTTTTGCCATAAAAAAAAGCAAATTAAATTTGATTAGCAAAGAGTCAGTTGATTTCATTCACTTATAGGAGACAAAGAATTTCTGATGAAATTTGGGTTGCAACCTACCCACTAGACTGGGAAAAATACAATACACCTCGCACTATCCTGGGGTAAAGCAGGGGTCCAGATAATGAAATAGCTACTCCTTGTTCCCTCTATGGCCCAATTCCACACATAACCAGCAGCAATGGAGTCAGCGCTCAAGTCAGCTCCAGAAAGTGACCAGAAGCCCCACCATCATAAGCACTGCTCTGTCAGGACAACTGATTTTAAAGAATTGCATATGAAAGTTTAAAGTGCAATTTCTTCACTTATCATTTCAGGGGAAACTTCCGAAGAAAAAAATTAAAGACTTGGCTTTCCCAATGCGTGGCTACTCCTCTGCTCTGCCGTTCTTAAACATAATTTATGTAAAGCAGGCTTTTCTCTAAATATACCATGCTTTTCCATATACACATTGAAAATGATATTTGCATACAGCGAGGGTATGCGCTGATACACACATGGTAAAAACTTAAAAAATATGGACTGCATAAATCAGGAGCTGATTTTAAATATACACCAACTTAAACAGATTTGTTTGCAATTTCTGAATTCCTCAGGTAGAAAAGATCTCTCTTGCTGGCTGTGGTTCTAGAAGATGTTTATACTCTATAAGAGTGTACAAGAATGCTTCCCACATAAACAAAGAAAGGAAGGTTCCAGGATTTTGGTATTCTAACCTTGCCTTTGCTATTAAATATCCGCCCGATGAATATGATGGAGACCAGCGAAATCAGTCTGTCATGCTACAGTAAACATGATATTCTGTGTGCTGCCCAAGACATTTTTTCTCATGAATATGTCGCCTGCCATTTATTATGAGATTTTTCCCCGATTGACACCCCATTATGTATATTCAGTCAAGCTCAAAGGAGATTTCAAGTGATCAATATACTATTTGTGCTGAAAGTCTATTAGCAGCTCTAGCAATAAGCTCTGTAGAGAAACAAAAATGGAAGTGATATTTAGTGAACTGAATTACACAGAAACCCATGTTTTGGGCAAGCGGGTAAAGACAGGAAGACAGGAAAGCAAGGGACAAGGGAAGGAAGGACAGATGTTTTCCTAAATAAAATTCAGATTTCTAGAGCCTGGTCACTAATGAAATGCATGAAATACATGAGAATTCTTCAAAAATATCTTAAATTACACATTGAGATTTGCAAGGAAGGGAGAGGTCTAACTCAGCACTAGTCCCTTTCAGAGAACAAGCAGTTCCTTGTTTAAAGAGTCAGATTTGGAAGGACTTAATATCCATAAAATGGAGAAGGCGGATCCAACCCTAGAAAATCTGTAAAGTCCTGTACTATCCAACATGTTCCTGTGACACAGCGAGGACCTCCTGCAAATTTTAACACTTTCCACTTTATACCTTATGTGTGCCAGATCCCAACATGTGACCTTCATCAGCTGGGCTATGGCACCTTGGTTAATATATGTGAGGATTTCATCTGACCCAAAATAACTACCCCTGAGCCTAGATGTGCCGACATACTGGAAAATATCAACTTGAACCAGGAGAAGATTAGAACAGGCAGGGCCACTCAGAAAGATGTGACATCTGGGGGAGACGTCAATTCCAGCATTACCCAGACACTAAAGGTTCATATTCTTTTACCCTGAAAAATAATGTGGTGGGGAGAGGCAGAGAAGGACACCCATCATCGGCTGTGGTGGCACACATGTAGTCACAATGCTGTGCAGTGAATAAATGTTCATCTAGGTTCCATATCCCCCCAGGAGAAGATATCACCTCCTTCCAGGTTCTTATGAAGCTAGAGTCTTCGGTAGAAGGACAGAAAAGTGGAAAGAACTGTTCTGCACAGATCGTCAAGAGTTATCGATATTTAATTATTTAGCTTGCTGAACTTACATTTTGAACCACTTTCAGGCAGAAGAGCAGAGTCATTACCCACTGTATCAGCGGAATACCTGTAAGACCAAAATATTTAGATGATTAGCAGTCTGGGTAGTTTGCAAATTCCATGAATAGCAAAGATGATTTGCAGTGATTTGAGATGCCTCCCAAGCTACATCCGAACAAAAGCTATTTCTCATAATATTTTGAGTCCTAAAACTGAGAGCTGGACTGCTTTTAAACTAGCAACCTGAAAGATGACAGAGGAAAAGAATACACTTCCTTACAAGAATAACTGTATTTATTCATTCATTCATTCCCTTTTCTGGATGCTCCTAAGTATTAAGACACCCAAGTACAACAGAATCGAGAGGCCAACATCCACTAGGAAAGAGACAAATAAAATCCCTCCCCACTACTCTGAGTCTTGTCAAAATGAAGAATTGAATAATCCTAACTAGCAATTCTAGTTTGTGTAGGATGCATGTGTATGTGGCAAAATGTGCTCACTAAAGCACATTCTTCAGTTTTGCAGAGATATGTATGTGCAAGTGTTTAATGTCACATAAATTTAAAGGAGAAGCAATTTTCAAATTGTTTTTTCCAGAGGCTACTTATCCCCTACTGCCTCAATCTAACATATAGCACCCAAAACTTTAAAATCTTTAATTTTAAAAAAGTATTCATTTTTAAATACTTAAAATCAATGATATTAGCAACCCTACAAACCCCTAAATTAAGTGGATTAGCAAACCATGTTTTCTTCAAATTCCTTATAAAACACACATACTATGACATCCTCACATAGAAAAGGGTAGATTCTTGTAGGTCAACCCTAAAAGCAGTCAAACATCAGCGGTCTCTCCCCATCCTAGAAGGTTCTTCAGTGCCCTAAAAAAGCTCACAGTACATGAACACCATCTCTTGTGGTAAAAAATGAAATCCGTTGGTGGGCTCCGGCAGCCCAGGTATTTATTCACCCAGCACATTCACTTCACCAGGAGGTGGGTGTTCTGGAATGCTCCTCATACAATGCTATGTGCATATTTACTGTCGGAACTCAAGGAGGTACTGTTCTGGAACCTTCTCACACTGCAATTAACTGTGCAAGTAGGCAGAGCCAACTTCCCCAAGATAATCACCACGTATCTTAGGAAAAGACCCTCTTTGAAACTGGGCTGCCAGGGTGCTGGCATCTGAGCAAAGAACCAGATTCAATTGATTTTTTTTTCCAATTTGATTCATGAAGCCTCTGATGAAATCTATTTTGATTTTTAGAATGACCCGCATTCATAGGCAATTTATCTGATTGTGTGTTCTTGGTGACTCTCAAAGCCTTCTAGGTGGTAGGATTTGCAGGTGTCATTTGGGAATTTAAATGAGTGAGAAAATAGCATAAGAAAAGAAAAAAAAAAAGCACCCAGAAGATGGTTTCAGCAGCTTTGAAATTACATTATTAGTTCAGAAGAGAACATGCAATTTTCATGGGAAGTATTACATTAGACTCCAATAACTGCTGAGATGCTGTCAAATGGTCACTACATTCAGATTTGGAAATGCGTTCATTCATTCTAGCCATCAAGTGAAAAGTATCATGTTCTCTTTAAATGATTTATTTACCTTTTAAAAAAAAGGTAAATAAACCAAGTGGGCATCTTTCTGAATTTTTTTTTCTTTTCTTTTCTTTTTTCTTTTTTTTTTTTTTAAGAAAAAGGAAAAAAAGTCTTTATATCCCTTTTCTTCTTGGTCAACTCTGATGTCTGCAGTAGACGATGCGGGTAAGCACTGCTATGATCAGAATGAACTGTGAATTCATAATATCTCTTTTTCCAGAGTAGCTCGAAACATTTTCTTTCTCACAGATTTGAAATCTCCTTGCCTTGTTGCAGAAATGGCCTTCCTCTAATCTGATATGACATGACTGGGTTCTGTTTGAAGGACCAGGCAGTGAAAGGTAGATTCATTCATCTATTTCTTTCTCCAGTTATGCATCTCTGTTCTCACTGAGATGCCAGGTGCTTGTCTATCCCACAAGCTGGTTTATTCCATGCATTGCCTGAAAATGAGCCCCCTCTTTCTAAAAGGACTTACTTTTATAAAAACATTTTATTAGGAATAACATAGCAAAAATTATTATTTTTGGCTTCATGATACGCTTCGATATCTGTTCTTCCAATCAGGTCTTTAAGCCCCAGGATCTTAAAAATTTGGAAGCGGCTCTTGCTTCACATCTTTTTTTTTTTTTTTTCCCCATCAAAATCAACCTCTCAAAGTTAAATGTACATTTTAACAAGATGACGGGTGAAATGGAATTACACTGTGCTTTCAAGAACTACCTATGGATTAAAGCCTACCCTCCGAAATGTTAGTAATTATTTAAATAAAGGTAACACCCAAGCCTAGACACTGCCCCTCCCTGCACCACTGCAATTGTTGAATTCCTTTCCTGGTCTTTCATGCAGATGCTCAGAAACAGGGTGGGGCCCTGGTCTTGCAATGCAAGGGGAAGGGAATCTGTGCTGTAAAGAAAACTCAATTAATCGTTCATATTCCAGTTTTCCAGTATTCTTCACAAATACCTTTGAAACAGTCATGATGTTAAGAGGGCCACTGTTTCTAATGTTAGGATTCAGCTTTAAACCTTTGTGTCAAACCAAATGTGCTATGCACAAGCATGGATGACAGGTATCAAAAGGAAGGTGACAAGTCAAGGGATTGGGAAATACCTCCCTGGAGAAGAGAGGTGAGGGGAAGACTAGCTTTTCTGGGAATGTCTCTGGTGATGCTTATATTAATTTATTTATTATTAATTTTTTTTTACAAGTACAGTTCAAGTCTACAAGTAAAATCCCACCATGCTAAGCCATGCTGGTTCCCTTATGAGTCAGCAGGCCACTAAGCAGTCAGTCGGTACAGAAAGAGTAAATGGGCAAGAGCTGTCTTTGGACACACCCATTTTACTAATCCTGACTGATTTTTTTTTTAAATCATCTTTGGTGTCTGACAGACTAGCATCAAAAACTGTACCCTCCCAGCTCTACCAAGAAAAATCAGGCTCGGGTGTGGACCCACTACCCTTCAGTTCTTTCACTGGGTGCAATTGGATTAGAGCTTATTTCTTCCTAAATGGGCAACTCCTGCTTCATTTTCTCTCCAGTCTGCATGTTATCAGCTTGACATTCCCTTCAGTGGCATATGACAAATCAAATTGGCCATCATTTTGCACTCCTCAAAGGAGGATGTTTTCTGTTTCCCAGGACAGCTTCCTTCGCTCTTACAACCACAGGCAACACCAAAAAAGATCTTTTTTTTTTCCCCCCTTCATGTTTTTGTTTGTTTGGAGGGGGGAGGCGGGGTGGTAAGAAATAATGGATAGAAATAACTCACCATAAATAAAGGAAAGCAATGGATAGCCATAAAGCCAAAATACAACTTAAATACCTATGCCTTAAAAAATTCATCAAAAAGCTGATATTAGCTTGGAAAAACTTTACCAAAACACAAAGTAAATTATTTTTCACATCTTTTTGCATGATTCAGCACTTTGAATACTCATTTTTGCCAAAAAGTTAAAAGATAAAATAATATTTTCTGGATGCCTTAAAACCTCACACACTCTTTTAAACTGAACCAGCTGCACTTCTACTACTACATACAGGAGTAGATCAGAAATTCTCAGGGCCACCGGTTTGTGCTGCAACGGCTAATGACCACTTCAGAGTCGCTCAATTTCCCTCTCTGGCATGTGAGTGGCATTTGGGGACAGAATGACCCGCCGCAGAGGCTTTGCCCCTTCTCGGGTTGCTCCTCCCCTGACAGTCCCCCCAACACACACACACACACACACACACAGGCACACTGAATGCACCTGTCTAGCCCCTGACAGCTGCAGCCACACGTTCGTTCCCACCTGATGTCTTTTCAACCTTTGTCAAGTATCTCAAGACAAAAATTTCCCGAAGCCCTACCCCCCACCCCAAATCAAAGCTCTCGCCCAAGCCCCGGGCCAGTAGGAGCACCAAAAGGGCAAGAGACCTCGGAATCGCTCTGCAAGCTTGACCTAGGCATCACACGAATCCGCGTCCGCATTCGAGGACCCTGATGTTCCCTGCACTGTCCCCGCGGCATCCCACGCCCGCGCTGTGCACTCACCTGCCGAGTAGCGAGTCACACAGCTTGATGGTCCAGACTTCATCCCGACCTCGGCTGGCGAGCCTCTACCCTGCCTGGATGCGCTGGATGCTCCGGGGTGGCAGGGAGCACGGGCCGGCTGTAGCAGGGCGGTGGGAAGCCGGGAGCCAGCAGGAGGAGCGCGCCCGGGCGGGTCCGCGCCGAGCCCGAGCGAGCGGGCGAGCGGGGCGGGAGGGGCCATTTGTAACCGAGCAGACGCTACCACCGCCCCTTACTCGCGGGGGGCGGGGGCGGGCGGTCAGGTGACGGCGGCCCACCCTCCGCCGCGAGCCGGGTGGTTCCTGCCCGGGAGGAGCCCCCTGGCGCGCTCTGATTGGAACTCCCGCCGCAGTGGCGGGGGAGGGGGACACGTGACCGCCCTGCCGGGCAGCCCCGCTCACCCCACCCGCGATGGGCACCCCATCTTCCTCTTGGAAAAGCCGGGGGACACAGAGAAGGCGGGGGAGCACGCGGTGCAGGCGAGCCTACCAGCCCCTTTAGCCGCAGTGCCGGCGATCCCGGTCGCCGAACCCAGGGAGGAAGGGCTCCCACAGTAAAGCCAGGCTGCCTTCACTGTCCTCCCGCCCTGCCCTTGGCCGCAGCACCCTCCCTTCTCGGCTGCAGTACCCGCCCCCACACCTCCAGGCACGGACACTCAGTGTAGACCACTGCCACTCCATGGATGCCAGTGTCACTTAAGAATCTTTTCTTCTTCTCTTCCCCCACCGTCTCCCCTGTACACTGGCACGTTCCACCTAAGAGAAACTCACTGCGATGCTTGGCAGACACCGCCCTGTCCCAAGATTCGGGAGACCCCCACCCCAACCCCGACCACGCCCCAGGATGCCTGGGGCCTCCCAGGTCTTGATTCTAAGGGACTCGGGCCTGCTCCCTTGGAAGAATGCAGCAATGTAGTGGCAGCTGAGTCTCTGTCCCCTCCAGGATGCAGGCCGGATGCAAGGGGACAGGGCGGTCATCAGGGTGCGAATCCAGTTCGCAGCCTATGGGAGCATATTGCTAGTAAAGGTCAAATTAAAACACATAAGCTGGTGGCGCGGCAGGGACGCGCCACATGGACGTGGGAAGCCCGGCTGTTAATCATCCATAACAAGCATCGCTTTTCTTCTGTGGGTGAATGGGGTCATGCGACAGTACCCCCACTCCCCGGAGTTGCGCGCTGTTCTAAGCTCTAGTTCTCCCGCACGAGTGGATTCCGCAGCCTTGCATTCCATCTCCCCGTGACCCCCTCTCCCGGCTGCACCATCCTTGATGGCAGAAATTCGGAGAAAATGCGGTGTCACGTCCGCCGGTAAGCCGGCGGACGCGTCTGCGCCAACCCCAGCAACACGTGGGGACTGTGAATCCGGAGTCTACTCTCCGCTTGGATTGTTAAATGGGAATACTTATATTATTATTTATTATAACCAAATTGGAGGAGACTCTGTCTCTACACTGCTTTCTCTCATACTTGTGTCCAAGGGAGTTTTGTTCCTGATTTGGGCGGGGACGCGATTTCCAGCCCAGACCCTCTTGTGTTTTGCTGAGCCCTAGGCACCGATGAGGAGAGCAAGGGAAAAGACAACAGGCACTTGGTCTTTGGGTGTTCTGCCTTCCCTCCCTACTTCTGCTAGTCAAGCAACAACTCGTTCTTGGTCCACAGAAGACCTTTCCAACAGGAATATTACTCTCAGACACTGAAGCGGGGGAACTTGGACCCATTCGTACCTGGGCTTCGCTGGGCATAGGACAAGTGTCAAGCAGGTTTACTTGGAAAGGGGGTTACCTTCTAGACAGGGAACCTTTGAGGATGCTGAGAATATCCATTGTGAATTTGGGGATAGTAGTAGGGGGGAAATCTAAAATAAAGAGAAACGACCCTATTAAATTAATAAGGAGTCCTCCCCCTCCCCCTTGCCCCATTTCTTCAAACCAAAAAGGTGAAGGAAGTCCGTGTGTGTGTGGGGGGGGGGGGAGGGTACTTGATTAAAAAAAAAAAAAAACTTTTTAAAATTAGGAAAGTAGGGAAGTTTTGCATTTCCAGGTGTTCATTTTGATGCAACCACCACGTTAAAATAGAAAGCTGGTTATAACAAGAGAATCCCAGAGCACAGGATGCAAAGAATTTTCACAATTAAAAATAAACTTCCTCCCCTGCTCTCGCTGACAGCTACTTCCGCATGAACTGGGGACCGAGAGGGGGGAGAATGTAGGCACTCCGAGTGCGCTGGCGAGTCGGCCGGGCCACTTGCTGCGGCACCTCCAGAAGAGGTAATTTCTGAAAAAATCTGATGGGAATCGGATTTAAAATCCATTCTCTGGGATGCGACGCCCCAGAAGCCGTGGCAGGCAGCTATCAGAGTCTCAGTACCTCAAAGAGGTGTTTTTTAAACTTGAACTCTGGATCATTTTTTCTTGAAATGCTTTGTCTTGCACGTCTGGGAATTACTCTACAGGGTTGAACGCCTCTCTCTCTCTCTCTCTCTCTCTCTCTCTCTCTCTCTCTCTCTCTCTCTCCCCCCCCCCCTTTCTCTTCCCCTCTCTCTCTCTCTCTCTCCCTTCCTTTCTCTTCCTCTCTCTCTCCCTATCTAACATACACACCCACTTGAAGTCCCACGTGGAGGGAGGTGCGTGGCGCCGGATCTCGGACTTTTACAAGCTCTGCCCTTGGGAAACCTTGGGAAGGGGACAGCCTCGGTGTGGCTGCTGACGTGTGGCAGGTTACTCGGAAAGGCCCTCCTCCGGCTGCTTTGGGAGTGCGGAGCTGCTAGCAGAGGCGCCGGGGCGTCCGGATGGACGCAGAGCGGCGGATGCAGTGAAGGGCAGAGATGTCATGGGACAGCAAGACTGGAGATCAGGCGGGCTCTCCGGATTCCGAGTTCATTTATCTACAGGGTCATGCTCTGTTCAGAAAATGCACGACACCCGAGAGGAAGTGAGTGACACTGACCATGTGTCCCTTCAGGGCCGAGTCGCTTGTGATTGAGGGGGTCTCGAGACCCCTAGGCTCTCCGCTCCTCCGAAGCGGAGGCTGACACCTGAGCCGCCGCTGAGTCTTTGCCTTTAGCGTCCTCCGGTGGCATTGTCCGGGGTTTGAGGAGCAGAAACTGAGGACAGGAGCATCTCACTGTGGGTTTGGAGTGACCACGCCTTCGGGTTGTGAATAGCTGCCTCATGGTGACTTGGGGGGCAGGGAGGGTAACAAAATGCAGAATTTGTCCTGGTTTTTAACCTAAAATGAAGTTGGTAGTCCTGAGCGCAAAAATGACTTTCTGCTAGGACCTTGGACCTGTGGGGGAGGGGTGAATAGTAGCTTTAGGACAACCCGGGATATGCCCAATTTACCCCTGTCGGGTCGCGTTCTCCGGAATTCTATCCAAGTGGAAGCGCCGCTGCACCAGAGGTCATCTCCTTGCATTATGACACCTGGAGGTTGCCCTCCAACCTCCAAATCCCCACGGTAAAATTCTTCCACACTGGCTAGAACCGGCAAGAGTCTGGGCCCTCGATCCTTTACTCGGACCCCTTTCCTTTCTAGACCAGGCTAAAACCTGTAGGAACTGCAGTGCGGCTGGTGGGTACCTCGCTGCCCCTGCCAGTTCCTCCTTGCACCACCTCCTCCCAGCACCAAGCAGCAGCCTGCCGGGCGGCTGCTAAAGTGGGGCCAAGGCATTCCAGTACTTTCCGCCCCCTCCCCCTCGGCCACACCTCAGATACTCACCTCTCCCCCGCTCCCTATTTTTTTCCCCTGCGAGCTCCTGGGTCTATGGAAGCAAAGGTCCCTGTGCAGGTGTTGGGGAGCGCACACGACGGCGATCCGCAACCCTACCGATGCTCCAGCTAGGGGTTCACCCACTTGGAACCCGCCGGCTCCAGAAGGTCCCTAGCGCCAGTCTCCGGGTCTAAGCTGCGGTGTAGTAACCTGGAAGCCCCAAGAAGCTCCTGTTGGTTAATATCCAGCCCACACTTTCTCCCAGGCCAGGGGTTTGGCCAGCTGGGAAACCCCTTCATTCCCAGCCTACACACTGAGCATCCCTGGACAAAGCCGTCCTTTTCCCGATTTTCCACACCCGAGAGTGAAGGAGGCCCTGGCATCGGGGAAGAAACGCGCATTGAGAGCGCCTCCAGGCGCCGGGCCGCTGTGTGGTCCCCGTCCCTGGCCCTGCCTGCTGGGTTCTGGGCTGTAGCTGCCAGCGCCGCCTGAGCAAGGCAGTCACCGCACCGGCACCGGCTGCCACGGCGCTGCAGGAAGGAGGCCCGGCAGCACCCGCTCCTATACACCCACGTGCCCCTCGTGTGCGCCCCAGGCCTGCAGATGCTACCGGGCTGGCGCCGCCAGGATTTCCAGGCGGCTCCACCCTCCCCGGCCGCTACGCCTCGTTCACTGCATTCGCAGCCTCCTTGGCGTCTCCACCGCAGCATCCAAGACCGGCGCTCTGCAAGCGGGACTGCCCAACACGCCTGCGGGCCGCTGCCTGGAGGCCTCACCTCTGGATCTGTCCCGCACTCACCTTTCCTCGTGAATGGAAGGGTTCGGTCACTGCATCAGGGCTATTCACTCGCCGCCCACAGTCTCCTGGAGGGTGCAGCGGGAGGGTGTTCCCTAGGCGCCAGCACCCTCCTCAAATCCTTCTCCGGCTTTCTGCACAGCACCTTCTTCAGCCGGCTACCCTCCCTAACAGTAGGGGATGTATAGCTCTTGCTCCCTCTTTCTTCTGCTCTCTCTCTCTCACGCTCTCGCACCAACGCCCACCTACATGTTCACCTGAGCGCTAGGGCCAGTAATCTCTGTCTCGAACTCCTAAATTCAACACTATGCAGCGCACATCATGTCACTGACAGCAAGTTGATGGGGGTGGCACTTAGCAGCTAAGTTGTTTCCTAAAATTTAAGAAATAATCTTCTGCCTCTCGCTTTTGTATGCTTACCAGGACTACTGTATTAAAAAAAAAAAAAAGCATTCACACGTTTAAAAATAGTAAAGTATTTAAGATAACTGTACAATTGTATGTGAAATACGATCGGATGTTATAATTGTATTTCTTTTAAAGAAATACTACACAAAGATCCTTTGCACCTTTTACTCAGTTTCCCTCAATGGTAACAATTCTCAAAACTGGCACAATATCACAATCAGGATATTAGCATTAATACAATCCACCCATCTTACTTAGATCTCCCCCACTTTTATTGCACCTCCCTTTGTGTGCATATGTAATTAGTCTATATAATTTTCATGTGTGAAATTTCATGTCTCCACCACCACCAGCAGTACAACAGAACCCAACTCACCACAGGATTCCTTTGGTGCCATATATAACTACACCTACCTGGCAGAAGTGGCAACCCCTGAACACCCCTAATCTGTTTTCCTTCTCCTCTTTTTTTTTTCTTTCTTGTAATTTTTTCATTTTCAAGAATGTTGAATAAATGAAATTATATATTAATGTAGTCTTTTGAGGTTATGTTTTTGGACCAGCAAAATTCCCTTGAAATTCACCCAAGTTATTGTATGTAATCAATAATTCATCTTTTTTTTTTAATTACTGGAAAGTACTCATAATATGGAGGTACCACAAAGATAGTTTAACCACCCACATTGTGAAGGAATCCTCCAAGGGTTGCTTCTAGATTTTGGCTATTACAAACAAAGCTGCTTCCAGCATTAGCATACAGGTTTTTATGGGAACATAGATTTCTCTGGGATAAATGCCCATGGGGGCAATTGCTGGGTTATATGCTAAGCACAACTTTAATTTTATAAGAAACTGCCATGCGCTTTCAGAATGCTTATACCATTTTACATTCTCCTCATCCTTTGAAGCATTTAATAGTGTCACAATTTTTTATTTTAGCCATTCTGATAGGCTTTGTAATATCTCAAGGAAATTTGCATTTCCCTGATGGCTAATGATGTTGAACATCTTTTATATGTGCTGATCTGCCATCTGTATACACTTTTCTAAAATGTCTGTTCAAGTCTTTTGCCCATGTTTTTAACTAGGGTTGGGACTTTTTGTTGTTTTTGGTTTGTTTTTTATTTTTTCTAACTGTTGTATTTTGAAAAGGTCTTCATATATTCTAGAACAAGTCCTTTGTGAAATTCACTATATGCAAACATTTTATCCCGTCTCTAGTTTGTCTGCCCACCCTCTTCACATGGGCTTCTGCAGAGCAAAAGTTTTGAGTTTTGATGGGCTTAAACTTAGCAATCTTTCATCTTACATATCCAGTGTGATATCAAGTCTAAGAACTTCTGACTATCCCTAAACCCTGAAGCTTTTCTCCAATTTTAAAAATAAGTTCTATAGTTTTATATTTTACATTTAAGTCTCTAATCCATCTTGCATTGGTCTTTCTACAATATGTGTTTAGGTTGAGGTGTATTTTTTGCCTGTGAATATCTAGTTGTCCCAGTATTTGTTGAAAGGGCTATTGTTTCTCCTCCATTGAATTGCTTTTGCAGGATTATTTTTTTTAACTCAGTTGGCATATTTCGATGGGTCTATTTCTGTATTCTCTATTGGGCTCTATCAATCTATGTGTCTATCCCTTCACCAACACCTCACCATTTTCATTATTGTAGCTATATGGTAAGCCTTAACATCAGGTAGAATTATTCTTTCCAAAGTTTTCTTCTTTTTAAAAGGTATTCTAGATCTTGTGCCACCTCATGTACATTTTAGAAAAGGCCTTTCTATATCAAAAAAAAAAAAAAAAAAAAAAAAAAAAAAAAAAAAGAAGAAGAAGAAGAAAAGAAAAGGAAAGAATAAAAGGCTTCTAGGATTTTGCTAGAAATTGTATCATCTATAGATCAATCTGGGGAAAAGCACACATCTTTTCTATGTCAAGTCTTTATGAACATGGTATGTCTCTTCAGTTATTTAGGTCTTTATTGACTTATCAGCATTTTAGAATTTTCAGCACAAAGATTTTGCTCATATTTTGTCAGATTTATACCTAAGGATTTCATTTTTGGGAAGCAGTTATAAATGTTATTGTGTTTTAAATTTTGGTTTCTATGTGATCATTGCTGATGTATAGAAATGAAATTGAAATTTACAATGTATTGATCTTGTAGTCTGTGACCAAACAGAATTTACTTGTCACTTCTAGGAGTATCCTGTGTAGACAATCATGTTATCTGAAAATAGGGTCAGTTTTATTTCTTCCTTTTCAATCTGTATGCTGTCTATTGTTGTTGTGATTTTTTTTTTTCTTGTCTTATCTCAGTGGCTAGGACTTCCAGTACTACACTAAATTGAAGTGGCAAGACAGATACCCTGGCCTTATTCCTGACCTTAGGGGAAAAACATTCAGTCTTTTACTTTGAACTATTTCAGCTGTGGGATTTTTGAAGATAGTTTTTTATCAAGTTGAGATAATTTTCCTCTATTTCTAACTTGCTTAGATTTTTTACAGTAAATAATAACTGGTTAAATAAATAACTGGTTAAACTTTGTCCAGTGCTTTTTCTACATCAATTGATATGGTCGTATGATATGACAAATTGATAATATTGGTTGATTTTCAAATGTTGAATCTAATTTCCCACCTGGAATAAATTCTACTTGGTCATGGTGTATTTGTCTTTTTAGATATATATTTGGATTCAATTTTGTAGAGAATGTTTGCATCTAAGTCTATGAATGATGTTGACATGAGCTTTAGTTTTTTTTTTTTTTTTTAATGTCTGGTTTTGGTACTGAAGTCTTTTCAAGTAAATTGGGAATGTTCCCTCCTCCTATAGTTTATGGAATATATTCTTCCATAAAATTCTTTAAATGTTTGGTAGAATTCTCTAGTGAAACCCTTTGACCCTGGTTTTTTGTTTTTTTTTTTTTTTTTTTTTGTTGTTGTTCTTTTTGGTGCCAGGGATTAAACTTAGGGGCACTCGGTCACTGAGTCGCATCCCCAGCCCTATTTTGTGTTTTATTTAGAAACGGGGTCTCACCGAGTTGCTTAGCACCTCACTTTTGTGAAGGCTGGCTTTGAACTTGTGATCCTCCCACCTTAGCTTCCCAAGCCACTGAGATTATAGGCATGCACCACAGCCAAGCCTGGAATTTTTTAAAATAAGTTTTTTAATGATAAACTTAATTTAGTTAATGATTATAAGAATATTCAGATGATCTGTTTCATGTTAGTAGAGTTTTAGTTATTTATAATTTTATAATTTGTTTTACTTTTCTAAGTTCTGTGTTTCCAATAAGTTGAACATGGAGTTCTTTGTAGTATTCCCTTATTTTCCTTTTAGTGAGGGCAGGATCTGGAGTAACATCCCCAGTTTCATTTCTGATATTGGTGATTTGTGTCTTCTCACTTAATATTTGTTAGTCTTTCTAGGGTCTTAACCATTTTTATTGGTTTCATTGAAGAATAATATTTCTGTTTCATTTGTTTTCCTGTATTGTGCTTTTATTTTCAATATCATGAATTTTTTCTCTTATCTTTATTTTTCCTTCTTTATGTTGCTTTGGGTTTGTTTTACAAAAAATCCCAAAATTCTTGATGTAGGAACTTACATTATTTCCTTGACAATCTTTCTCCTTTCTGATGTAAACACTTAGTGCTGTAAAATTTCCCCTTAGAACATCTTTAACTGGGCCTCAAAAGTTTTGACCCATGTTTTCATTATCATTCAGTTCTATTTTATTTAAATTTTCTTCTGAGACATCCTCTTTGAGCCATAATTTATTTATAAATGTGTTTACATTTCAAGTATTATCTTTTCTTTTATTGATTTCTAGTTTGTCTATTTATAGTCAAAGAATATACTCTATATGATTAAACTGTTTTAAGTTTCTTGAGGCTTGTCTTATTAGACAAAATAGAATCTAAATATGTGAAGTCTCCATGGGATCCTCACAAAAATTTATATTCTGCTGTTGTTGGATGGAGCATCTCACATGTTAGTTAGATTCTGTTGGTTGATGGTTTTGTTGAGTTCTTCTATATCCTTACCTATTTTTTATCTAGTAGTTCTACTGATGGCTGAGAGAAGAGTTTTGAAGTCACCAATTGTGGAGAGCAGTGACAGAGGATGGGAGAGCAGTGACTGAGATGGGGGGGGGGGGGTCTTTGATGACTTCATGGCTGTGGCATGCCTGGTGCCTGGGAATGTTTCTGTGCAAGGGCACAGGATGCTTAGCTACTGTGGCAATGCGCTGCATGAGGAGGCTGTGTGCAAAAGCCCTATCAGCTCCGACCTTGATCTCAGGCACACAACTCCCAGGAAGGAAGGAAATCTTAGGCTAGATAACCACAATGTTTCACCAGCTCCACTTCTCCAGTTCCTGCCTGCCTTATAGTAACATTCAACAATGGACTTTCTTGAGAGCTACATAAAGCTCCTAACATTGCACTTTGCAACTGTGGATTGCAACTACGGAAAAGTTACATAGTATGTCCTAGTTTCTGTGACTTTCCTGAATACAAAGAATAATGATTGAATAGTCTTTAACCTCATAATGATACCTATATTAATAAAGATTGCTGGCATAACTCTTTAGACCTGCATCTCCATCAGAGAGCTGAGGTCCACCTGATCCCAGCTTAATCTTCAAGATCTGTGTCTGTGAATCTTTATTTTCCAATCCCCCTTTGCCTCTCGCCGGACCTGACAAGAGTTTGTCACCTTGGTCATGACAACCAATTATGGACTTGCCCATTTCTCCTTTCAGCTCTATCAGTTTTTCTTCATGTATTTGGAGACTCTATGGTTTGTTGCATATACCTTTCATATTATTATGTCTTCCTGGTAGATTGATTCTTCATGTCATTATACAATGTTCTTTTTGTTGCTAGTAATTTTCTTTGCTCTGAAGACTACTTTATCCAATGTCAATATTGTTATTCCTACTTCAAAAAAATTAACATTTGAATGGGGGTGAGGAATATAGCTCAGCAGTAGAACACTTACATAGCATTACCTGGATTCAATCCTCGGTACTGGAAAAAAGAAATTAAATGGCAGGTTTTTTCCATCCTGTTAACTTCAACTGACCTATATGGTAGAGTTTGAACATCACGAATTTTTAAAAAGTTTTCTCTCTCTCTCTCTCTCTCTCTCTCTCTCTCTCTCTCTCTCTTTTGCTAGAAATTGATGAAATTCCAAAATTTATTTTGTTCAATAAAAGGTTTATGATCATGTGACATTGGATTTGGCAATGATTTCTTGGGTGTAAAACCAAAAGTACAGGTAACAAAAGAAAACATAGATAAACTGTACTTCATCAAAATTAAAAACTTAGGAAATTATTAAGAGAATGAAAAATAATCCACAGAATAAAATATATTTGCAAATTATATATATAATAAAAGATATAGCCAGAGTATGTAACAATCTCTACAATTCAACAACAAAAATACAAACAATTCAAATTCAAAAATAGTCACACATCCGAAGGCCTTGTCCAGGCAGAGAGAGACCCATGGCATTGCATTCTTGCAAAGCAAAGGTACTAGACCAGTCTGACTCAGTAGTACAAATGGTAGCTTTGTCCAGTCTCAGGGTCCATCCCAAGGCACTACACAAATGTGCATTTCTGTAGAGCATAGCCTCTGTACCCTCCATCTTGAGTAGCAACTCCCCCTAACCTGAAAGCTTAGTCTTCAGCTTACTCAACTGCAGGTACAAGCCAGCCAGGGAATGTACTCTGTAACCCTACCCAGTCATAGGGGATCAGAGTGCTGAGTTAGGCACTCTGCCTGATTGCAGTCAAGTCAGCCAGTGATTTGCTGGAGCGTGAAGTTGAGCCAGATGCCCCATCCAACCTCAGAGCAAAGAAAGCAGCCTCACCAACTGGAGAACCCATCAGCGAACTCTGCCTTCCCAGGTCATTACCAATTGGTCTATTCAGAATCACAAGCTAGACTCAACAGTGAAAGTCTATCTCTGCTGAAGAATACCTAAAAAGTCCAGAAGAGATTGCTGTCTCCTTGAATGCACAGAAACCAATACAAGGACAAAAGGATGACAAAGAATGATGATACCACCAAGTAAACAAATAAGCAAAAAAAACCAACTTCCAAAAATAGACCCTAAAGAAATGGAGACCTATGAAATGAATGAAAAAGAATTCACAATAATCTTATTAAAGAAATTCAGTGAAGTACAAGAAAATAAAGATAAAAAATTAAATGAAATTTGGAAAACAATACATAAACAAAAGATGAAGTTTGACCAAGAAATAGAAACAATATTGAACAATCAACTAGAAATTCTAGTGGTGAAGAATGCAATGACAAAACCAACACTTCTAATACAAAGCTTTGACAGCACATTTGACCAAGCAGAAAAAAATAATCAATGAGCTTGAAGACAGAACATTTGAAAATTGTGCAATCATGGAGTGGGGAGAAAAATAATAAAAATTAACAAAGAAAGCCTACAGGAATTATGAGACACCATTAAGAGAACTAACTAATTTGTTTACTATGAATTAAAAGGAGATGAGAGAGAAAAAGATCTAGAAAGCTTATTTAAAGAAATAATGGTTGAAAACTTCCTAGATCTGGGGAAAGATGCCAACATCCAGTTATAGGAATCACAGTGGTCCCTAATCAAATTAAACCCGAAATGAGTTCACTAAGACATATAATAATCAAACTATAAAAAATCAAAGACAAAAAATTCTGAGAACAGCAAGTGATAAGAAATATTACATACAAAGGAGTGTTAATACAGCTATCAGCAGATTTCTTAGCAGAAATCTGAAGACCAGGAGAGAAAGGGATAAAATATTCAATGTACTGGGTGGGGTTGGGGGGTGACTGTCAGTGAACAATACTGTAACCTAATAAGCTGTCTTTCAGAGGAAAGGGAGAAATAAGAATTTTGCCAGAGAAACAAAAGCCATGGATTTTATTGTCAATGTACCTGACTTACAGAAATTGCTATAGATAAAATTTTAAGCTTAAAGGAAAAACTGCTAACTAATAACATAAAACATATGAAAGGACAAAACTCAATGGTATAGGCAATACAGGGTCATATTCAGAACAGTACTGTAATTGTGGCATACAAAGCAATTTTATCTATAGTAGGGGGTTTAAAGATTAAACTATTAAAACAACCATGGCTAAAATAAGTTATTAAAATCAATTGCAAAGTGATATAAATATTGACATCAAAAGCATAAAATGTATGTGGTGGGATAAAGAGTTGTGTGAAATCAATATTAAATTGTCATCACTTGAAACAGCCTATTTTATGATAGCCTTTGTAAGCCTCATGGAAACTATACAGTGAAAATCTATAGTAGGTGGACAAAATATGAATAGAAAAGATTCAAAGCTTACAACTATGTAAGTCCATCAAACCACAAAGACAGCAAGAAAGGAAGTATCTTACAACAATCAGAAAACAAGTTATAAAATGGAAGTAGTAGGTCCTTAATTATTAATAATTACTTTGAATGTAAATAGATTAAATTATCCAATAAAAAGACCTAGGATGGCTGAATGGATAAACAAATAAGATCCAACTGTATGCTGTCTTCAAGAGACTCACCTTGCTTTTTAAAAATACACAGACTGAAAGCAAAGGGGTGGAACAGGATGTTCCATGTAAATGGAAACCACACCGAAAAAGTCAAAAACTGTAAAAAGAGACAAAAAGAATATTATATAATGAAAAAGGAATCAATCAAATCATCAAAAGGATATAACAAATATAAGTATATATATACATCCAACATCAGAGTAATAGTATATATAATAAAATAAAGCAAATGGTAAAGAATATGAAGGGAGAGAGAGATTTCAATACAATGACATTGGGGACTTTAATATCCCACTTTAAACAGTGAACGGACCATCTGGGTAGAAAATCAAGGAAATACTGAACTTGAACTATACTTCAGACCAAATGGACCTAACAGACATAGGCAGAACAGTGCATTCAAAAAAATAGCAGACTAAGCATTCTTCTCAAGCACACATGGAACATTCTCCAGGACAAATTATGTACTGGTTCACAAAACAAGTCTGAACAAATTTAAGAGGGTTGAAATTGTGTTAAGTAACATTTCTGATCACAATGGTATGAAACTAGAAATTAACAACCAAAGAAATAATGCAAATTCAGAAATATGTGGAAATTAAGCAACATGCCCCTGAATAACCAATGGATCAAAGAAGAAACCCAAAAGGATATCAAGCCAGGTGCTCTGGTGCACCCCTGTAATCCCTGGGGCTCAGGAGGCTGAGGCAGGAGAATTGAGTTCAAAGCCAACTTCAGCAACTTAGCCAGGCCCTAAGCAAGTTAGTAAGACCCAGTCTCTAAATGAAATATAAACAAGGGCTGGGGATGTGGCTCAGTGGTAAAGCAACCCTGGGTTCAATCCCTCATAAAATAAATAAATAAATAAATAAATAAATAAATAAATAAATAAATAAATAAAAATATCTTGAGACAAATGAACATAGAAACACAATATACCAAGCCGGCGCGGCCAGGTCAGCAGCCTGCTGCTGGGACGCCGTGAGGCGGCGGAGGCCGCGCTGCTGTCTGCAAGTGGGTCCCGTGGCCAGGCCGGTAGGCTGCCCGAGGTCCTGCCGCCATGAAGCTGTACAGCCTCAGTGTCCTCTACAAAAGTGAGCCCAAAGCAATACTGCTCAAAGCCGCTTACGACGTGTCTTCTTTCAGTTTCTTCCAGAGGTCCAGTGTTCAGGAATTCATGACCTTCACACGTCAACTAACTGTGGAGCGCTCAGCGAAAGGCAGCAGAGCTTCTGTCAAAGAACAAGAATATCTGTGCCATGTCTATGTCCGGAATGACAATCTTGCAGGTGTCGTCTTTGCTGACAGTGAATACCCATCCCGGGTGGCCTTTACCTTGCTGGAGAAGGTACTAGATGAATTCTCCAAGCAGGTTGACAGTATAACTTGGCCAGTAGGATCCCCTGCTACAATCCAGTACACAGCCCTGGATGGTCACCTTAGTAGATACCAGAACCCCCGAGAAGCGGATCCGATGTGTAAAGTACAGGCCGAACTAGATGAGACCAAAATCATTCTGCATAATACCATGGAGTCTTTGTTAGAACGAGGGGAGAAGCTTGATGACTTGGTGTCCAAATCAGAAGTACTGGGAACACAGTCCAAAGCCTTCTATAAAACTGCCCGGAAACAAAATTCATGCTGTGCAATCATGTGATGCAGCCCATGGAGGCCGGCGATGGATCGTCACCGTCACTCACATCAGAACTGCAGTCCCGAGGAAGAAGAGATGTCCAAGAAGAGGACCTGGAGCTGTCCAGACTGGCCATTTTTATTTTGGAGTTTCCCAGAAGAAACAAGGGATGGTGGAAGGGTGGGGAAATTCAAGTTCGTATGTCTGGTTGTGATTTTTAGAAAGAGTTTGAGGCCCCCAAAGGTGTATTTTTGGGCTCAATTTCAGAAACCAAATAGACCATAACACAATAATACTAGGTGATTTTAACACGCCTCTCTCACCACTGGACAAATCTTCCAGACAAAAATTGAACAAAGAAACCATAGATCTCAATAACACAATCAATAATTTAGACTTAACGGACATTTATAGAATATACCATCCAACCAAGAGCGAATACACTTTCTTCTCAGCAGCACATGGATCCTTCTCTAAAATAGACCATATATTATGCCACAAAGCTAATGTTAGCAAATACAAGAAGATAGAGACACTACCATGTATTCTATCAGATCATAATGGATTGAAGTTAGAAATAAATGAAAGAGTAAAACACAGAAACTATCCAACATCTGGAGATTAAACAATATGCTATTATATGATGAATGGATAACAGAAGATATTAGGAAGGAAATTAAAAAATTCTTAGAGGTAAATGAGAACAAAGAAACATCATATCAAAATCTCTGGGACACTATGAAAGCAGTACTTAGAGGGAAATTTATTTCATGGAGCGCATTTAATAAAAGAAGTAAAACTCAACAAATAAACGACCTAACACTACAGCTCAAAGCCCTAGAAAAAGAAGAACAGAACAGCACCAAAAGTAGTAGAAGACAGGAAATAGTTAAACTCAGAGCTGAAATCAATGAAATTGAAACAAAAGAAACAATACAAAAAATTGACAAAATAAATAGTTGGTTCTTCGAGAAAATAAACAAAATTGATAAACCTTTAGCCACACTAACAAAGAGAAGACGAGAGAAAACCCAAATCACTAAAATTCGGAATGAACAAGGAAATATCACAACAGACAGGATGGAAATACAAAACATAATTAGAAGCTATTTTGAAAATCTATACTCCAAAAAAATAGAAAATTTCGAAGACATCAACAGGTTTCTAGAGACATATGAATTGCCTGAACTGAACGAGGAGGACATACACAATTTAAATAGACCAATTTCAAGTACTGAAATAGAAGAAGTCATCAAAAGCCTACCAACAAAGAAAAGTCCAGGACCAGATGGGTTCTCAGCCGAGTTCTACAAAACCTTTAAAGAAGAGCTCATTCCAATACTTCTCAAAGTATTCCATAAAATAGAAGAGGAGGGCACCCTCCCAAACTCATTCTATGAAGCCAATATCGCCCTGATACCTAAACCAGACAGAGACTCATCAAGGAAAGAAAGTTTCAGACCAATATCCTTAATGAACATCGATGCAAAAATTCTCAACAAAATTTTAGCAAATCGCATACAAAAACATATTAAAAAGATAGTACACTATGATCAAGTGGGTTTCATCCCAGTGATGCAAGTTTGGTTCAACATCAGGAAATCAATAAACGTAATTCACCATATCAATAGACTTAAAGTCAAGAATCACATGATTATTTCAATAGATGCAGAAAAAGCATTTGATAAAATACAGCACCCCTTCATGCTCAAAACACTAGAAAAAATAGGGATAGTGGGAACATTCCTTAACATTGTAAAGGCCATTTATGCTAAGCCCATGGCTAATATCATTCTAAATGGTGAAAAACTGAAAGCATTCCCCCTAAAAACTGGAACAAGGCAGGGATGCCCTCTTTCACCACTTCTATTCAACATCGTTCTTGAGACTCTGGCCAGAGCAATTAGACAAACCAAAGAAATTAAAGGGATACGAATTGGAAAAAAAGAACTCAAACTATCCCTGTTCACTGATGACATGATTATATATTTAGAGGAACCTGGAAATTCCACCAGAAAACTCTTAGAACTCATAAGTGAATTCAGTAAAGTAGCAGGTTACAAGATCAATGCCCATAAATCCAACACATTTTCATACATAAGTGATGAATCTTCAGAAAGAGAAATTAGGAAAACTACCCCATTCACAATAGCCTCGAAAAAAATAAAATACTTGGGAATCAATCTCACAAAAGAGGTGAAAGACCTCTACAATGAGAACTATACAACACTAAAGAAAGAAATTAAAGAACACCTTAGAAGATGGAAAGATCTTCCATGTTCTTGGATAGGAAGAATTAATATTGTCAAAATGGCCATACTACCTAAAGTGCTATACAAATTCAATGCAATTCCAATTAAAATCCCAATGACGTACAGAAATAGAGCAAGCAATTATGAAATTCATCTGGAAGAATAAGAAACCCAGAATAGCTAAAGCAATCCTTAGCAGGAAGAGTGAAACAGGGGGTATTGCAATACCAGATCTTCAACTCTACTACAAAACAATGGTGACAAAAACGGCATGGTATTGGTACCAAAATAGAAAGGTAGATCAATGGTACAGAATAGAGGACACGGACACAAACCCAAATAAATACAATTTTCTCATACTAGACAAAGGTGCCAAAAATATGCAATGGAGAAAAGATAGCCTCTTCAACAAATGGTGCTGGGAGAATTGGAAATCCATATGCAACAGAATGAAACTAAACCCATATCTGTCACCATGCACGAAACTAAACTCAAAATGGATTAAGGACCTCGGAATCAGACCAGAGACCCTGCAGATTATAGAAGAAAAAGTAGGTCCAGATCTTCAACATGTCAGCTTAGGACCAGACTTCCTCAACAGGACTCCCATAGCATAAGAAATAAAAGCAAGAATCAATAACTGGGATAGATTCAAACTAAAAAGCTTTCTCTCAGCAAAGGAAACGATCAGCAATGTGAAGAAAGAGCCTACAGAGTGGGAGAATATCTTTGCCAATCATACTTCAGATAGAGCACTAATCTCCAGAATCTATAAAGAACTCAAAAAACTCTACTCCAAGAATTCAAATAATCCAGTCGACAAATGGGCTAAGGAAATGAATAGACACTTCACAGAAGAAGATCTACAAGCAATCAGCAAACATATGGAAAAATGTTCAACATCTCTAGTAATTAGAGAAATGCAAATCAAAACCACCCTAAGATTCCATCTCACCCCAATTAGAATGGCGATTATCAAGAATACGAGCAACAACAGGTGTTGGTGAGGATGTGGGGAGAAAGGTACACTCATACATTGCTGGTGGGGCTGCAAATTAGTACAGCCACTCTGGAAAGCAGTGTGGAGATTCCTTAGAAAACTTGGAATGGACCCTCCATTTGACCCAATTATCCCACTCCTTGGCCTATACCCAAAGGACTTAAAATCAGCATACTACAGAGATACAGCCACATCAATGTTCATAGCTGCTCAATTCACAATAGCCAGACTGTGGAACCAACCTAGATGCCCTTCAATTGATGAGTGGATAAAGAAACTGTGGTATATATATACAATGGAATATTACTCAGCCATAAAGAATGATAAAATTATGGCATTTGCAGGCAAATGGATGAAATTGGAGAATATCATGCTAAGTGAGATAAGCCAATCTCAAAAAGCCAAAGGACGAATGATATCGCTAATAAGTGGATGATGACACATAATGGGGGGTAGGGAAGGGTTAGTGTTAGGGTTAGAGTTAGGGTTAGGGAGGGGGGCAAGTATGGAGGAAGGAAGCTCTGTATAGAGGGAAAAGAGGGGTGGGAGGGGTGGGGGGAAGGGAAAAAATAACAATGAATCAAACAACATTGTTCTATGTAAATTTATGATTACACAAATGGTATGCCTTTATGCCATGTACAAACAGAGAAACAACATGTATCCCATTTGTTTCCAATAAAAATAAATAAAAAAATAAAGAAGACTTAATATTTATAGAAAAAAAAAAAAAAAGGAACACAATATACCAAAAGTTCTGGGATGCAGAAAATTGCTTCTAAAAGGGAGGTTTATGCCTATAAACACATCATAAGAGAAGAAAGATCTCAAATTAAAAACCTGATGTTACACTTCAAGGAACTAAGTAAAGAACAAACTATGCCCAAAATTGCAGAAGGTAAAAACAGTAAAGATTGGAATAAAAATAAATGAAAGAGAGACAATAAAAACAATGGAAAAGAAGAATATAACTGAGAGTTTGTTTTTTTAAAGTTAAGGAATGAATTTTTAGACTAAGAAAATAGAAGACAAATAATATGAGAAACGAAAGAGGAGACATTACAACTGATACCACAGAAACACAAAGGATAATAAAAGATTACTATGAATAATCATGTGCCAAAATATTGAATAACCTAGAAAAACATACACACAAAACCTACTAAAACCAAATCATGAGTAATAGAAAATCAGAAAGACTAACAAGTAAGAAAATGGAATCAATAGTAAAACAACTCCATCAAAGAAAACCCCAGGACCTGATGACTTCACAGGTGAGTTCTATTGAATATTTAAAGGAAAATTAATAACAGGTCTTCACAAATGCTTTTAATAAAAAATCAAAGAGCAGGGAATACTTGTGGACTTATTTTATGAAGCCAATATCACCCTGATAACAAAGCCAGACAAGGACTTTACAAGAAAATATAATTATGATTAAATATCCCTGATGAACATGGATGCAAAAATCCTCAAAAATACTAATAGACAAAATTCAGCAGCACATAAAAAGAATCCTTCACTCGATCATGTGAGATTTATCTTTGGGATGAATAAATCAATAAATATAATAAACCATATTAACTGAATGAAGGACAAAAACTATATGATCATTCCATTAGATATAGAGAAAGCATTTAATAAAATGCAAGATCCTTTTATGATATTAGTTATAGAAGAAATGTACCCAAATACACGAAAGGCCAAACCTAACATTATACTCAATGGTGAAAAAATGAAAGTTTTCCTCTAAGATCCAGAACAAGATGAGGGTATCCACTTCAAGCATTTTGATTCAACATAGTAACTTTCTCTTGCCAAAGAAGTTAGGTAAGAGAAAGAAATAAAAGGCATTCAAATCAGAAAGGAAAAGGTGAAGTTGTGTTGGTTCACTGACATGATGACATGAGTTTATAAACACTCCACTAAAAAATAGAGGTAATAAATAACTCAAGTAAAGAAACAGGATTAAAAATCAATAAAGTAAAATCAGTAATGTTTCCAAATACTAACATTGAATTATCTAAAAGGGAAATTAAGACAGCAATCCCATTTACAATGGCTACAAAAAAAAAAAAAAAAAAAAACCTTTGAATTAAATTTAATCCAGGGGATGAGCGATCTGTATACTGAAAACTGTAAAACTTTGATGAAAGTAATTGATGAAGGCACAAAAAGATGGAAAGATATTCCATGTTCATGAATAGAAATAATTAGAATTGTTAAAATATCCATACTACTTAAAGTGATCTGCAGATTCAAAGCAATTATTATTAAAATTCCAGTATCACTTTTCACAGGAATAAAACAAAAAAAAAAATGCAACAGAATACAGAGTACAGATATTAATTCATGTTTTGCAGTCAATTTATTTACAACAAAGGTGCCAGGACACATAACAGGGAGAAGAGAGTCTCTTCTGTATTCACATTGGTAAAACTGGCTATTCACATGCATAAGAATGATATTGGACCCCTATCCTACACTACATACAAAAATTATCTTGCAATGGATTAAATGTAAATTTAAGACCCCAAACTCTAAAACTACTATTAGAAAAATTATGGGAAAAATTATTACAATGGTTGAAAAATGATTTTTTAAAAAATTTGAGCTCCCAAAGCTCAAGCACTTAAACCAAAAATAGACAAATGGGATTACATTTAACTTAAAAGCTCCTACACAGCACAGGAAACAATTACCAGAGTAAAGAGACATTTTACTGATTGGGAGACAATATGTGTAAGCCACATATCTGATAAGGGATTAATATCCAGATTATATAAGGAACTCAATTCAATAAAAAGAAAACAAATGACTCAATTAAGAAATGGGCAAATGACCTGACTAGACATTTCCAAAGAAGAAATACAGAAGGCCAGCAGATGTGTAAATCATGCTCAACAAATGTAATCATTAAGGAAATGCAAATTAAAACCATGAGATACCACCTTTTACTGGCCAGAATAGCTATTATCCAAATGACAACAGAAAACTAGTGTTGTGAAGAATGTAGTATAAAGGGAACCCTTGTTGGTAGAAATGTAAATTAGTACAGCCATTATGGAAAATTGTATGAATGTCCCTCAAAAATTTAAAAAAAGATTGCTCTATGATCCAGCAATAACACTTCTGGTTATATAACCAAGGATTTGAAATAAATATCTCTAAGAGATATCTGCACTCCCATGTTTATTGCAGCATTATTCACAATAGCTCAGTTATGTAATCAACCTAAGTGTCCATCAACAGGTGAATAATGATGTTTTGATATAAATAATGATATTTTGGTATAAATACACAATAAAATATTACTTGACCTATACAATAAGGAAATTCTGTCATTTGTGACAACATGGATAAATCTGGAAGTTTCAACCTAAGTGAAATAAACAGGGCACAAAAGGGGATTACCTCTAAGTGCCTGGGTGACTTAGCACCATGAAAGGAATGCAGAGGAAGCAAACTTCTAGCCACCCCTGAGACAGCAGTGTGCCCCCAGGGACTCTCTTCATTCCCTTGAGCCTGCAATGGGCATGGTCTTCACAAATTCCTGAGATTTTCTCAAGGCATCTTTCCTATTGTCTTTGTGCAATTTTCTTAACTTTTCTTTAAGAGTGGAAATCTCTTCAACTTTTTGGGTACCAATTTTACATGCACTTTTCTGGCCAAACTGAAAGTTTCAAAATATTTCAGCTCTGCTTTCTGCTGCTGGGTCTCACAGTGAACCTGACTAAAAGCTGTCAACAAAAATCTATGCTACTTCCTGAATGCTGTGCTGCCTTAAAATTTTCTGCACCAGAGTAATTAGTTATCACTTATAAATTCAGCTTCATACAAAGTGTCAGGACATGGGCAAAATGTAGACAAGTTCTTTTCCAGAATACAATACCTATGACCTCTTGTCCTCTTTCAATTGAGTCCTTGTTCTCTGAAACCTCATGAACAGTCTTTACTGTCCACATTCCTATCAGTATTCAGGTACCACCAAAATTGCCCATTAAACCTGCTTACAACATTATAAGGCTTCCCCGTCTCTAATCTTTTCCAAAAGCTTCCTGAAAGCCAGTTCCAAAGGTTTCTGAACCTCATGGCCAAGTTAATCACAGCAATAACTCCACTTCTCAGTACCAATTTCCTTCTTATTTAGCTTTTACTTGCTATGACCAAAATACCTGACAAGAACTAAGAAGAGGAAAAGTTTTGGGGGGACTCACTGTATCAAAGGTTCAGTCTATGTTCAACCAACTTCATTGCTCTGAACCCAAGGTAAGGCAGAGGATCATGGCAGAAGGGCATGTTGGAGGAAACTTGATCACCTCATGGCAGCCAGGAATAGAGAGGAGAGAGAGAGAGAGAAATACAATCCACTAGGGCATGCCCCCAGTGGCTTACATCCTCCACATGTTTTTCCATTATGATGTTCTCACTTGGACCCAAAGCAATGGAGTCAGCTGACAATGAATTGAATCTCTGAAACCACCATCCCCCCAAAAAGTTTCATCCTCTAAGTTGGTCTTGTTGGCTATTTTCCTCACAGTAACATATAACTGATATAACATTGAACGGAATTACCAAATGGTGCAGCAATTATGTGGTCACTGAAGACAATACTAACCTTGGAGAATAATCAACATGCTTTGTCCCTCATTGATTTTTCCTCTTCAAAGAAAAGTATGTGGACTAAATGGAAATTGCCTGCCTTCTATTTTTCTTTCAAGTTTCTTTGGTTCCTTTGGTACTTTTATCCTTTACTATTCATTTTTGTGCCATCACAAAAATAAAATGCAATTTTTGCAGTGTATTTTAAATAAAAATACCTGTGATAAGACCCCAAAAAATATAGATGCTGTATTCTGTGACTTACTACTCTTCTACCATGATGCAGTGGGAGCAGCATTACAACCCAGAAGCCCTGGGCTTCGCCCCTAGTCAGTTGTGTGGGCATGAGCATGTTGAGCCACTTCTGGATGTTTAGTCTGAAATCTGAATAGGTGGGGATAAAGGACCCCAAAGATTCTTTCAAATTCAACATGGTAAGACAAAAAGTTCTGGAATGTTGCACTATCTGTGATAAGTATTCACTTTCCTCTCTTACCACTGGGAATATACAGGCTGAGCATCCCTAACCCAAAAATTTAAAATCTGAAATGCTTCAAAATTTGAAACTTCCTGAACACCAACATGCTGTCACAGTGGAAAATCCCACACCTGACTTCATATTATGAGTTATAATTACCAAAGTTTAGTAGATACACGACTAAAAACACTGTATGAACATATCTTCAGGCTCTGTGTATAGGGGATATGTGAAACATTAATGAGTTTTGCCTTTAAACTGTGTCCTATCTCCAAGATATCTCATTATGTGTAGGCAAATATTCCCAAATCTGAAAACAACCTGAAATCCAAAACACTTCTGGTCCCAATCATTTTGAATAAGGATTGCTCAACCTGCATCATATTTAGCAACAAAGATATTCTTTTTTATTTTGAGGAGGGGGGTACCAGGGATTGAACTCAGAATACTAGACCACTGAGCCACATCCCCTGTCCTATTTTGTATTTTATTTAGTGACAGTGTCTCACTGACTTGGTTGCTGCCTTACTTTTGCCGAGACTGGCTTTGAACTCCCAATCCTCCTGCCTCAGCCTCCCAAGCCACTGGGATTACAGGTGTGCGCCACCACACCTGGCTACAAAAATATTCTTTATATGACATTTGAATGTTTCACCCATTTATCACTTATACCAAAAGGCTTAAGCATTTACCCCCCACCCCCGCCATGATTAGTGTGTCTGTCTACAGAATGTTCCACAACATTTAAAGGGCATGGTGCAAAATGAAAATGCAGGGCTCCTTGTTTAAAAATTAATAAGAATTTCAAAGTAGAAAAGAGCATTAAACCAAGCACAAGGCGCTCCTGAGCACAAGTGCACAGGCTACACCAACTTGATGACACCCCTGGAAAGTGACCTCAACCCCACTGCTGGGACAGCATTGGAATTAACTAGGAACACTGAGAAGTTATGACATGTGTGTTGCGTTTTTTAGGCACAAATAACACAAACAGGAGGTCAACCTTCCATCCTGCCATGTACTTGGTCCTTCACAAGGAGAAAGCATTCATGAATGGTCCCTGATGAGCTGGGGGTGGGGGCAGCAAAACGGAAGAATAAGTTTATAACAGTGGCTGGAAAAAGGATGCACATTCTTCATTTAACAAGTACTGAGTGCCAACTAAGTGCCGGGTTCTGTGCTAAGGGTTCCACAGTAGTCAAATGAACCTGCCACCTTGGTTGGCTCATCAGTCTTTGACATCTTGATTACCTGGTTGTTGGTATTACTCACCTGAATGCCTTTAGGAGGTAAGATGGCTCCAGGTGTTCAAGTTCAATGACTTGTTATAGATATGGTTCTATTACACTTCGATGACAATGGCTGTTAAAATGACATAAAAATAGATAAGGAGTGTAGATTATAGGGTCTCAGAGTGGCTTCTGATTTTCCTTTCTTTCATCTGAACAACTCAGTGAAAAGAGTCCATGTATAGGAACCACAAAAAAACTCCTCCAATGTCTTGTGTGAATTTATAGAATTACATTCTTGGACTTTGAACACACAAAAAACTGTTAAAAGAGGGACTTTGGGGAAAACTTGTTGTATGGGTTTTATACAATCTATGTGCTTCTTTAAAAAAAAATAGTCAACAGAATTGTTAGGAACGGAATCATATTTAAAATGTACTAGAGAACTTGGATATTAAAAGGGAACCTGAATGGAATCCTTTTGTACAACAAAGAATACTTTTCATAAAGCAAAAAAAAATTACCCCTAATTTGCTTGATGTGAAAACTCAGACGTAAGCACATAGAGTTTTGTGACTGTATAAATGGGAGCCCATTTAGACTGCACAATGACTCCTCTTCCTTTTTAGTCCTGGGGATGTGCAGGTAGAGAAGTTAGAAGTGGAAAGGGTGGGAGGATGTCTGCGTTCTTTGCCAATGTTCATCATCTACTTCCTACTAAAGTGAGAAGTGTTTTCCTAAGTGAAGGAAGACAATAGAATCAGATCCTCTGAAGGGTTCAACACTAATTTGAGAATAGGAGTTCTTTTTCAGCAAACACACCATGAAAAATAACATCAAGGGGCTGGGGATATAGCTCAGTTGGTAGAGTGTTTGCCTTGCATGCACAAGGCCCTAGGTTCAATCCCCAGCACCACACACACACACACACACACACACACACACACACACAAAGCTACCGAGAATAACATCAATTAAACTCACTGAGTTTTAGTTGGTTTTAGTTGAGGTGGTGGTGGTGTGTGTGGGGGGGGGTTCTAAACAGACTGCAAAGCTCTCCAGCGAATGACTAAAATGATGACATTGTGAGAGGCAGAGGTTCAGCTTATTGGTCTCCTAGGCTCTACGAGAAGTACTGAAAGCAATACCCTTGCATGAGAAAAAAACAAAGAAAAACAAAACAAAATTCAAAGAGAAAGAAGTAGGATCTAAAAAAGCAATGGTGAATAAAATATCTGAGCAAAATTTATTACCAGGTCTATATAATGATTGGTTGTAAAAACAAAATTTAACAGTTATCTGGGGGACTGGATTCCTGGGTGGTGTCAGTAAGTCAGGGATGAGAATGAGTGTCAGAAAGTGAAACTGAGCCAAGGTTTTGTTTTCACAAGGTGAAGCTATAGATAGTGACTCTTTCTGAAAACTAGTAGACAAAAGCAAATTTAGGTGTCTGTTCTTGTCATGATTTAAGAATACAAACTACAAAAACAGAGCGTTTTTCTTTTTTCTTCCAGACAGAGGAGAAAAGATAGAACAAAGAAAATACAAACAAGTCAATAAAAGAATAAGGAAACAGAAACAACCAGAAAAATGTATAGTAAGGAGGAAAGAAAATAATGGAGAAAGAGTCCAAACACATCAGCAATCAAAACGATGGTGAATGGCTTAAACTCACCTGATATTTATTAGTTTACAGATTAATTGGCTTTAAAAAAAATCAAAACTAGATGGACACTGTTTATAAGAAAAATACCTAAGACAAAATGACTTGAGAGATTTGACAGTAAAGAGATAGAATAAGGTGAGCAATCCAAAATTTACAAAAAGGGGCAGGAAAATAGTGAAATTCAAGGGGGAAAAAAAACACCCAAGACAAACAAACAGAAAACACCCCAGAAGAAACAGGGACAAACAGAGGCTAAGTAGGAGATCAAATGCCCTTTGGCAAAGCCCAACAGAATTTTCTTGGAAGTTGACAAAGTGATTCTAAAGTTAAATTAGGAATGAAAAATTAATGATAGTTAAGACCTATCTGGACAACATAACAAGACCCTGTCTCTAAGCTACATACAAAGAGAAAAAAAATGGGGAGGGGGGTCTGAATGGATAGTTCACAGAAAAGGAAAGACAAATGGCCAGCAAAGTTTAATATAATTATAATTATATAATTATAGTTCATGTAATATAATTATATAATGTTTAATCTCGACAATAATTAGGAAAATGAAAATTTAAGCAATGAGGAATCAGTTTTAACCCTTTCAATTATTTAATGTTATCTTCGTTTAGAAGACTAAGGCATAATTTTGCACTCATATATGTTGGGAGTGAATATTGGTAGTTTTTTATGATGTCTGTTGGTGTATTAGTCAGGACTCTCTAGAGGAACAGGAGCAACAGGAAGTATGATTATAAAAAGGGGGTTTATTAGATTGGCTTACACAACCAGAAGCTGGATAGTCCACAATGAACATCTGTAGTTGGAGAGCAGGAAGAACCAGCAGCTGCACAGTCCAAGATGCAGAAGCCCCAGAACAAGAAAGATCAACAGTGCTACCCTCGTCTGAGACCAAGCCTTTTGGAAACTATCTGGAGAATCACTGGCAGAGACCACTTTAGAAGACGATCAAAACAGCAATCAAGAACCCGTTCAAGAAGAGTTGAGTTTGCACCTGCATCTGCTTCCTTGTTCTGGCAACTTTTATTCCATCCTATTGGGTGATGGCTCCCATGCTCAGGGAGGGGCTCCACTTCAGTTCCTATCCCACATTCCAGTCACTCCTAGACACGCCCTCATTGACACATCCAGAAACCTCTTAATCATTGGCATCTCTTAATCCAATCAAGTTGATAATTCAAATTAACCATTACAGTAGGGTAGTATGTTTTAAATTTTAAAAGACCGGAAATCAATGAAATAGAATCTTACAAAGAATGGCATAAATGAATAGGACCAACGTTTGCTATTTGAGGATATCAAACAATTAGACAGATTTAGAGAAAAAAGAAGAGATAAAGAGTACTTTACCAATAAAAAGAAAGAAAGGATATTGTGATAGGTCCTACGGGCATGGCAAGCATAGCAAAAGAATATTATGAACAATTACATGCAACATATTTGCTAAAGTAGATGAAATAAATTCCTTTAAATTCTTTGACAAATGAAGGTCACCAAAATAGACATAAGGTGAATGAGAAAATCTGAGTAGTCCTATAATTGAGTCAAATTAATCATAAAAATCTTCCTGGCACATACAATCCCAAGCTTAGATGTTTTAATAACAATTTCTATCAAACATGTAAGAAATAACACCAATCTTATACAAACTGTTTCCTAAAATAGGGAGGAAGTAATACTTGTAAACTAATTTTACAAGGCTAATACAACCCTAACACCAAAACTAGACATAGACATTATATGAAACATCATAGAAAAATATCCTTCATAAAAATAGATACCTTTAATGAAATATTGGCAAATTGAACCCAAGACTGTATTAAAATAATAATGAATCATACTAACAAGTGTTTTTCTGAGGGATGAAAGATTAGTTTAACAGTTTTAAAAACCAATCATCATAAAGGAGAAAGTCAATGTGATAATCTGAAAAATGTAGAGCATGTGACAATAGTTAACATCCATTCATAATAACAACTCTCAGCAAAGTAGGAATAGAAGGGTATTTCCTATATCAATAAATTATATCTATTAAAAACAAATAGCTAGCATCATGCTTAATAGTAACATTTTGAGTATTTTCTTCCTAAGACTGAGAATCAGGCAAAGATACCTACTTTCACTCCTTCTATTCAGTTTTGTACTAGAGATGCTAGCCATTGATTTAAGGCATGAAAAAGAAATAAAAGGCATAAATATTAGGAAGAAAGAAGTAAAGCTTTACATTTGCAAATGACATGATTTTTAGGTAGAGAGTTGTATGGAATTTATAAAATACCTACTGAACTGAGGAGTAAATTTAGTAAAATCATAGGATGCAAGGTTAATATTCTAGAATGAGTTGTATTTTTATGTACCAACACCAAATAATTGAAAATGATATTTTTAAAAAACAATAAAATTAGTTGTTTATTATAAATATTTAGAATAAATTTTAACAAAAGTTATATAAGACAAATATTTAGGACAAATTTTAACAAAATATATATAAGAATGTTATACTGAAAACTCTAAAACTTTCAGATAAATTCAAAAAGCTCTAACTAAATGAAAAATTATATCATGCTAATTAATTGGAAAATCCAATATTGTTGGGATGTCAATCCCCCCAAATTAACCTATAGATTTCTCTCCATTCCAACCTTAATCCTAGAAGAATGTTTTTAGAAAAGAAATTGATAGCTAGATTTTAAAATTTTATGTGGAAATATAACCTAGAATATCCGAAGAAATCCTGAAAAAGCATAATAAAGTCAGAGAACTTACACTGATACTTACTATAGTGATAGAATAATCATGACAGAATGGTGCTGGAATAAATGTTAGCAAGTAGGATGGCAAAGAAAAGTGAGCCCAGATACACAGTAAAGCTTAAATGGTCATTTAATTTCCAACAACAGTACTAAAATAATTCAATTCTGTAGAAAGAAAAATCTTGCCTGGGGGTGTAGCTTAGTGGTACAGCACTTCTTAGCATTTGTGAGACCTTGGATTCCATCCTCAGCCCTGAAAAAAACCCCAACAGGATCATCTTTTCAACAAATGGAGTAGGATGCAAAAAAAAAAAAAAAAAAAAAAAAGGAATTTAATTTTTATCTCACTTTATACTCCCAAATTAATTTGAGTTAGCTACTAGACCTACACTTAAAACTAAAACCAAGGATGATTTATAAGAAAACATTGAAGACTATCTTTGTGAATGAGAGTAGGAAAAGTTAGTTTAGTTCTCAGAAAGCAATTACTCTTTAAAAATTGACAAATTAGACTTCATCAAAATTGAAAACATACTTATCAAAAGACAATTAAGGAAATAAATAGGCAAGCCATTGACTGGGAGAAAATATTTGCAAAACATATCTCTAAGAGGCCTGGTGTTCAGCATACAGAAAGAACTTTGACAACGATTAAAAGACAAATAACTAAAGAAAAATGGGCAAAATATTCAAACAGATATCTTACAAAAGAAAATATATGATTTTCTGATAAGCACACAAAAACACTCAATGTCAAATGCCATCAGAGAAATACAATTCGAAACTCGAATAAGACAGCACCATGCATTTCTCAAATGAGCGCACATTAAAAATACTAACAATGCCAAACCATATTGGTGGGGAAATAAAAAACCTTACCAAAAAAAGAGTATATCAAACATTGGGGGAAAAAAAAAGAGTATATACTGCTTGATTCCATTTGTACCAAGTTCCAGAACAGGCGAAAGCATGGAAAACAATTGGAAAAGTAGTGGCTTCTAGGGATATGGGTAAAAGTTGCCTGGAAAGGGCATGAGGGAACTTTCTGGGGTGAGGTTAATTATCTATATTTTGATAGAACTGTGTGTGGTGCAGGCATACAATTTGCCTAACCTCACTGAATGTCCATTATAATATCTGATCATTTTATTATATATAAATTTTACTTAAAAATAAAAACTATAAAAAATATCTGATGTTAATTATATGCAAGTGGAAATATTTGGAGGAAATATACTAAGTTCTCAAATTAGGAATGTATCAAAGAATTAGAGTGAATAATGGATTGATAGAGGAATGAACAGATAAGTGATAAACAAGTACAAAAATGGAAATGGAAGTATCTAGGTAGCAATGTACTGGTAGGCACTTAAATTTATTTTATTTTTGCTGTTTGTTTGAAAGTTTCTTATTGAAGTGTTGGAAAAAAAAAAAAAAAAAAAACCAGGCACACACTTTGACCCATTCCATTTATATGTAATTATTTATTCTACAAAAATACGTTTTATATGTGTACCACGATGTATTTATAAGGGTAGTCATTGAAGTATTGTTTCTAGTAGCAGAAGATAAAACAGAATGGGCACAGAAATACCCATGGTTAAATATACTATCATCTATTTATACAATAGATAACTGCAAAAGTTACAAAAAAATAATGAGGTAGTTCATTATAGAAAGATCTCTAAGATATATTTTAAAGCAGAAGAAGTAAATGTGTATTTCCTTCATGTAAAATTATTTTTTAAAAAATCAACATTTGACAGGCTTTCTGTATAAATATGCATGCATACAAATGCTTAGAAGAAGACCTAGAACGAGAAATTGCACATGTTTTTCGGTAAAGGTCCAGAGAGCAATTATTTCAGATTCTGTAGGCCATATTACTTCTGTGATAACTACTCAGCTCTGACACTGTGGTGTGAATACATCCCATAGACAATACATAAATGAACATGGCTGTGTTCCAAGGAAACTCAATTTATAAAATCAGATAGCAGGCTGTATTCTGCCTGTGGTCTATAATTTGCCAACCCCTGACACAGTCGTGATTGATTGCAGCGATGGCCCCGGTTCTTTGCCCCTTCCTGTCGCTACACTCTACTATGCGTCTTTGTTTTGCTCTCTCCTTCCGACTCTGGGCTTAACCATGTGATTTGCTTTGGATTAATAGGATGTGTGATTCAATTTTGTGTGATCCTAGCAGAGACTTGAAAGACACTGAGGCAATGGGGCTTGCTGGCTCTTGTACCTCTGTTCCTCCAAGAACGTGTCCAGTGACACTCACAGAGTGAAGTCCAGTCTCTTCAGATGTCCTGGTCAAGGCTAACCCAGATTGGTGAGAGTCAGGCAACCTTCAGATATGTGGGTGAACCCAGTCAAAATGAGTAGAGCCACCAAGCTGGCCACAACAGACATGCCAGCAGTAAGTGCCTATTTTTTGCCACTGAGGTTTTGTTTTGTGGCATTAGCTAATAATTACGGAAAAGAAGCACATCCAACTGATAGCACTTTTAACCTTCTGAGGAGGTTAAAAGAGGAAAGGTAGGCTTTGTGATTAAAAAGAGAAGAATAAATTTTAACCAAGAAGAATCACCTAGTGGTGTTTTCCAAATCTGAAAATACAGTTTATGGTCAAGTTTCTTTGGAGGGTCAGGCCAAGACAGCACAAGCGAAGGACCAGAGTTGAATTTCCACTTTTTTTCCCTTCTATTTTCATATCCTTTTTCTTTTATTCCCTGTTTTTAAACATATCCAAATCTTTTGTATTCTAAAAATACCTCTTTCCCTTTACATCCTGGTTTATCTTTAACTCTTCTTTCTTTTTTAAAACTTAATGTTATAAATAACAAAAAAATCAATGTACGTATCAGCAAAATTTTAAATATAAAATAAAAGCTTTTTTTTTTTTTTCCTGCCCACAACCTTCCCATTTCCTGGAGTCAGTGCCTTTAAAATGATTTTGGTTTTGTTTATTCTGGTAGTCATCTATATTTTTCTAAGTAACAGCTTATATGTGTCTCTTCACTCATATATTTTGGTTTCTTTCTGTGAAAGATACAGCGTTTAGTTAGTGTATTTTAACCCTTTGTTCTCACTCTGCCTTCACATCGATTAGGATTTTATAATTTTTTGCTTTTGTTTTTTACATTTTATAGCTCTAAATAATATTCTAAAACATCTATTTTCTTTCTTTGTAGTGGTGGTGTATTTTTATCAAAGTTATATGTCCACCCAATTAAAAGCAATAGCCCAGTCCTTGACTCTTCAGCTCCCATCTCAATCTTCTTTCCAGAGGCAACACATTTTTCCCCCTTGTTTTTGGTACTAGGGAGCAAACCCAGAGGCTCTCTACCACTGAGCAACATCCCCAACCATATTTTTTGTTTTTAGCCAGGGTCTTGCTAAGTTGTCAAGGTTGGCCTTGAACTTGCATCCTCCTGCCCAGAGGCAACCATTTCTAAATGCCAGGTGCAGGGGAAGACCAGATGCTGTATTGAAACGTAAACCCTGAGTAAGCAGGTCTGCAGATGAGGCTAAGAATCTGCATTTCTGACAAATTCCCAGGTGATGCTGATGCAGCTAGATCACGGACCACACTTGGATAGGGATGTGTTAGAGTCTCTAGTCACAGTGCCTGTTGTCATATGGGCTTTGCTTCTGAGGCAGAATATAGACAAGAAATGTGAGACCCAAGTCCTCCCTTACGGAGGGGTCTAGCCCAACAGGAAGCCTGATTTTCCATCTTGATCAACAATCTCAAAGTCTTCTTCATGCTCCTCAATTTCTGGCAAAGGAAGTCATATAACAGACTTCCTGGTAGCCTGGTTTGACTTACCAGAGGCTCCAAGATGCAGAATAAGCGTCAAGGCTACCGCATGACTTCAGGAAAAGAGAAGTGCTGTTTAGATGCCAATACTCCTGCCTGCATCCTCTAAAGCTCTTTCCTTCCCATCATTCGAGTTCCCAGATCCTCCTAAAAGGTCATACTATGTAATTATAGCATATCAAAAATTCAAATACCTGGCCCTCTCCCTATGATTTTCAGCTGCATTCTAGAAAAATAAGTAAGGACTCTGAATAGACAAAGTAGACTAGTCACACACTAGTCTCACTTTGGATTCCTCAAGAAGCCACTCCTGGGGGTAGGAATGAGGTCCGAGTGGTGTATTTGGGGTGGGGGGTCCTAGGTAGTGGGAGTGGAGTGACGAACTGAGGAAAGGAAGGGAAGGCAACAGTAACCACGTGGAGTGACCATATGGAGTAAAGCAAGGTGCTCCTACTCTGGGAATATGCATGCAATATGCCCCTCAGCTGTGCTGCCTGTGCAAGGGTCCTGGGGTATTTATACCACTGCTTGGCCGTGGGGTGTTCCTGAGGGAGTGAGTTCCCTGACAGTCAGGGCCTGCTGCACAGGCAGCCTCATGAGCAGGAAAAACTGTAGAGCAGGAAACGGAGTCTAGAGCACCTCCAGACACTTCAAACAGCTCCCTTAGACCAGCGTCCAAAGCCTGTTCACTCCTCCTGGACCCTCTGTGCACCCCAACGCTGCACATTAGCAGCTTCAGGTGGCAACAAGTCTGCACCTGAAAGTGAGACTGTCTGCCTGCCACCAAGCTGAGGGTGGATGCGATCCAGGTGTCCTGAAAGCAGGGACTGGGGAGCAAGTTGCCATTGGGGTGTGGGGACCCCTGACCTGGGATCCCTGAGGTTTTGCACTGTGGAACAGTCGGGTCTGTTCTCCTTCCATGCCATCTGCCCTGCGCCCTGCTCATTCACGTTATTTCCTCGGGAATATATGTCAAGGAGATAGATCTGTGGAGAAAAGCCATCCGGAGGGGCTATTTTCAAAGGAACTATTTTAAGGCTGTCCTTCCAGTACGCCACATCCTGACATTGGGTATATTTAGCATCATCCATAGACAGGGCTAATGGATTTTTGGTTGCAAGTCATTATGATTCAAACCACTGCAGTCTTTATTTTTTTTTTTTAATTGCAACTAAGTCACACACACGCGCGCGCACACACACACACACACACACACACAGATAGTTACATTATATTTATACATGGAAAATGCTTCCAATAAAAGCCATTTCTCTAGTTAAACTTACAAGCCTTTCCTATTGAACCCTTATGTGTGGGGGAGGGGCTAAAGCTGCAGGTTAGCATGTATTGCCTTCACACAGTGCGTGAAATGCACATGTATTTGGTCAAAGAAAAGAATGCACAAAAGGTGTTTTAAATTGACAGCCCAAGACAGGGGTAATTTAACATGCCATTCTTTGCCTCTCGTTCCTGTAGTTGCAGAGCGCAGCTGATTTGCCTCCCTGAATACAAATTTATATTGTCCCTTCCATTAATATGGTTTCTTTTCATCTCATGCATTAATCTCTTTCTGCCAGCACAATAAAGACTGCAAAGTAACAAGTTCCAATGTCAGAAATCAAAACTGCAGTAGACTCAGACTTTCTGATGGGAGTTTCATTTCGATGCAGCCCCACGAGTTGTATTAACTGCAGATAAAATAGGAATCACACCATCAAAGGCATTGTCCACAATTCACCTCTGCCCTGTGGCCACCCTGCTGAGGCTTAGCTTTGCATTTTGGCCAATGATTGAGTTAGTGTTTCTGGGTTTTGGCTCCTCCATTCTGAGTACTAATTCAAGCATCAAACTCTGCACTGTTTTCAAAATCAGATGCCTGGTAACATGGTTTGAGCCTTGACCCTAATGTTCCACCATAGTCTGGACCCACATTCTCTAAGGAGCCATTTGGTCTGAAGAGTTTTTGTTCCCCTACAGTACCTTGCATGATGTCCAACACAGTGGATGTTCAGAAAACTACAGGCATGTAAGTATACTGCAAAGTACAGCAGGCCCCACGCCCCGGGCCCAGCTCCCCTGGAACACGAAACCTGCACAAGGACAGGAACTGCCATTCTGATAAGAGGAGTCCAAATTGCTGAGCACTGACTAAGTACTAGACAGTGGTTCTCAAAAAATGTGGTGCAGATCATTACTGGCAAGTGGTAAAAATGCAAATTTTAAGACCCCGCCCAGCCCTGCTGAATCAGAAACTCTGGGCCTGGGGTCCGGCAATCTGGGTTTAGACACGCCCTCTGGGTGATGCTAGGATGCATTGAGTTTAGACCTCTGCATTAAGAGCTCAGGCCCTAGGGCCACACTGCTTGGGCTATAATCACAGCCATGTGACCTTGATGATTCTCGAGGCCTCATAGACATCATTGGCTTCATTGACCTTAGTGAGTCTCCTTAATGTCTCTGTTCCTCAGTGTCTTCATCTGAAAAATGGGGAGGTCTTAATTTGGTTTTCCCCAAAATACAAACCCGAGACCAAGATCTGGGGAAAATTGTTTTATTTGGGAGGTAATCCCAGGAAGAGGGAATAAGGTGGGAGAGTAAAATAGGGAAAGAGGTTATACTAGCTAACTTTTTGTTGCTGTGACAAAATACCTGAGAAAAACACCTTAAAGGAGGAAAGATTTATTTTTGCTCAGGGTTTCAGAGATTTCAGTCCAGAGTTGTTTTGCCCTGTTGCCGTGGGCTGGAGGTGATGTAGAGCAATAATGGCAGAGCAGAACTACTCACTCATAGCAGCCAGGAAGCACAGAGAGGGAGAGAAAGGGGATTGAAAGGAGCTGGGGACAAGATACATTCTTCTCCGGCATGCCCCCATTGCCAATGACATACTTCCTCCAACTAAGTCCTAGCTCCTATAGTTTCTGCTACCTCCTCCTAGTCCATCCAGTGGCTCTTATCCATTGATGAGGTTGGAGTCCTCAAAATTCAATCACTTCCCCAAAGCCCCACCTCTGAATATTGCTGCACTGAGGACTAAGCCTTCAACCCATGAGACTCTGCAGGACATTGTAGATTCCACTTATAAAGCAGGCCAAAATAGAAATTGATGGGCAACTGGCGTCAGTCCACTGGGGACTCTGAGAGAGAATGGGGTCAAACACCCCAACACTCCAGGATGTATTCTGATGACTAGCCCATCAGTAGGACGAGTCTGAGTTGTCTTCTGCAAACTCCCCTCCTGCACTGGTCAGGGTCACTGGGACTTGCCCTGTGCATGGACCTGGTCTGGTGCCAGAAGTTCTCAGGCATTAGTCTGCATATTCAGAGACTAGGTGGCCTTTGAGTGGGCTGCAGGCATGTGGGCAGGGCACTGACAGTACCTGCCACTCGGGTTACCCGAGTGCTTTCCACCTAGCGGTGGCGTGAGGATTAAGAGAGACACTGCAGACAGAAGGGTTTGTAACAATGCCTGGGACGTCTGTGGATGCATCTCGGCTCACTAGCGTCGTAATCCTCTCGTTCTCTGTTTCTCTCCCTCTCTACATCCAGCCTGCCAGAAAATTCTGCTGGTTCTACCTTCACGGTGTTTAATCCACTTAATCCTCCTTCTATGGCAACAGTATGATGATGGCGATGATGATCATCATTACTCTTTTAGAGCTTAGTATGCCGAGGGACAGAGAAGTTAAGTAACTTGTCTGGGGTGGCTCCGTGGGAAGGTGTTAAGGATTTGAGTCAGGGCTGCCCGGCTCCAGAGCCCAAGCTCTCTGTGACTGCACATACTCACAGATCCATTTCCTGGGGGAGGGTGTGCCCCCCAAAGCACAGGCGTTTAGAGATGGACTTGGAGAAACTGTGTACCAAGTGTTGCATCCACATAACGCAGATGTATGGCAGGCAATTGAGTGGAATGTGGGTACTTGAGGGTCAGGGGCTCTCTCTCTCTCTCTCTTGCAGACCCTGAGCCTATGCAGAAGGGACTCCCAAATGAGACCAAGCCACTCTCCCCCACGCAGGGTGACTCTGGCTGCTGAACCCTGTAGATCTACATCATTCAGGAACAGGTGGACCTGGCAACGTCCCCTTGACCTTGTCTCCTGGCCCAGGCCTGGCATGAAGATCAAACTCTCAGATTTCCCTGCAGCTGCTGGTCTATATTTCCTGGATTCTTGGGGCCAAAGCAAGTTTTGCCAAACTGGTGGCATAAAATTGTGTGCCAGTCAAGTCAGACAGCATCTTCTTCCCAGCAGTGTCAATCTAAAATCCTAATCACCCAACCCCCATCTTCCAGAGGAAGAAAAGCAAATAAATGTCGACATTGTTTAAAACAAGATGCAAGTAGAACTAGACTGGGGATCTCCTCTAGGACAAGAGCCAGATCTTGCTCACTGACAGGTCTGCAGTTCCCCGGGGAGGGCCTGCCCTCGGTAGGTGCTCACTAAGTGATTTTTACAAAATGAAAGGTGTAGAGAAAAATAATATTGGCGATCGTGGAAGAGGTGATGTTTTAGAGAAATATGACCCCCTCGGTCGTTTGAGAATCCCCAAATCTGCATCTCCTATTGTGGCTAATAATTGTTCCTATAGGATGTCATTAGAGTAAAACTGACAAAGGTAAGTGCCTCCTTCAAACACTTACAGAGGAGTGAGGAGGCCTCAGTAGGATAAGGTAACTTGCAGTCTGCTAGCTTTACCTATTTGGCAACAATCCACTTTTGCAGGGTATTAAAAAGGCAAATGCAAAGGAAACTATCAGCAATGCGAAGAGAAAGCCTACAGAGTGGGAGAATATCTTTGCCACTCATACTTCAGATAGAGCACTAATTTCCAGAATATATAAAGAACTCAAAAAACTCTACACCAAGAATACAAATAACCCAATCAACAAATGGGCTAAGGAAATGAACAGACACTTCACAGAAGAAGATCTACAAGTAATCAACAAACATACGAAAAAATGTTCACCATCTTTAGTAATAGGAAAAATGCAAATCAAAACTACACTAAGATTCCATCTCACCCCAATTAGAATGGCGATTATCAAGAATACAACAACAATAGGTGTTGGAGAGGATGTGGGGAAAAAGGTACACTCATACATTGCTGGTGGGACTGCAAATTAGTACAGCCACTCTGGAAAGCAGTGTGGAGATTCCTTAGAAAACTTGGAATGGACCTACCATTTGACCCAGTTATCCCACTCCTTGGCCTATACCCAAAGGACTTAAAAAATCAGCATACTACAGAGATACAGCCACATCAATGTTCATAGCTGCTCAATTCACCATAGCCAGACTATGGAACCAACCTAGATGCCCTTCAATTGATGAATGGATAAAGAAACTGTGGTGTATACATATATATATATATATATATATATATATATATATATATATATACACACACACACACACACACAATGGAATATTACTCAGCTATAAAGAATGATAAAATTATGGCATTTGCAGGCAAATGGATGAAATTGGAGAATATCATGTTAAGTGAGATAGGCCAATCTCAAAAATCCAAAAGGCGAATGATCTCACTGATAAGCGGATGATGACAAGCAAGAATGGATGAAGGAGGGACTGTATAGAGGGAAAAGAGAGGTGGGAGGGGTGGGGGTGAAGTAAAAAATAATGGAATGAATCAAACACTATTACCCTAGGTAAATGTATGATTACGCAAATGGTATGCCTCTACTTCATGTACAAACAGAAACAACATGTATCCCATTTGTTTACAATAAAAATAAATTTTAAAAAAACTGAAAAAATAAAAAAAAAAAAAATAAATAAATAAAAAGGCAAATGCATTCCTGTTGTTTAAGTCAGGTTCCTTCAAAGGCTGACTCTGAGACAAGAATTCAAGCTAAGGGGTGGGCAGGAGATCCCAGGAAGCCACTACAGAGGGAAGTCAATGCAGGGGATTCTTTTTTTGAGCAGGTCACCCCTGAGGGCAACAGGGGCCTCTGGAAGACTGCAGAGCACATGGTGAGCTGTGCAGCCCAAGCTGACATGGAATCTAGAAATTCACCCATCACCTGCCCATCTGCTGCTCCCAGGGCTGTGGACTGTCCAGGGTTTCCAGCTTCCTGTGTACAACCACAGAGCACGCTCCCAGGCCTGGAAAGCGGTCTTCAGGTAGAGTTGCTCCCAGGTGAGCAGGGAGTTGGCAAGTCCAGGTGAGCTCCTTGTTGCATGATGGGCACCTGTCACGTCTGCCACATGTCAGGGACACTTGGGCTGTGTGCAGATGTGGCCAAGTTTCTGGTGTATTTGTACTTGTCCAGTGAGAGTGAGCAAGGGGGAGAACATCACCTGGATGTCCTCTGAAGCTGGAATGGCAGAGCACCATGGCCCTCTTGCCTCTCCTTCCATGCTCAGAACATAGAAGGGAACAGTAGATTTTCCCTTTGTGTCTCTGTCCCATTTATATGGCATCAGGGCAGTGGGAAGACTGTAGCCCTCTCCTGCCGTACCTCAAGAAAACAGAAGCTTTGAACTACAGAGCGTAAATGGAAACTCTGTGGCAGCTGTGGAGGTGTCTGGCTTGGGACTCTCATCAAAAAAAAACTTGCCATTCAGCTGTGAGGAGTTGGGTAAGCTGGTGGCCCCCAGATGTCAATCTCTAAGTCTCCCTCAGCTTCCAAGGTACAGCCTCCTGCTTTCCAGGCAGCCCCGTGAATGCCTTGAGCATTCGAGGGCACTAGGGCCTGACCATTTTTGAGAAGCCCGGAGCTCTTCTAATGGACCATTTTTTGGGTCTGGAGTGCCTCTTTGGGATGGCCCAAACTGGCAGACTCTCACAGCAACCTGCTCAGTCCTGTTGCTCTTCTCTTTTATTGATCGCAGGTGTTACCTCCCGAGCAACCCACTCTCTTAACTGTCTGCAAACACACACACACACACACACACACACACACATGCTCCATATACAAGTGGAGAGAGAGAGAAACACAACAGGGAAAATATGTGCCCAATGTTAAAAATTGATGAATCTAAATAGAGACCATTTGGGTGTTCTTTGTCCTAGTCTTGGAATTTTTCTCTATATTTGAAATGTTTGAAGATAAAATTGGTGGGGAAAAAGCTAGAAGAGAAACTGGGAACTTCTTTGAGAACCCCTGTCTCCAGTCTCTGTCAGGGGATGAACTCTATGGCCTCTTGCTCTCCTGTGCTGGGCCTGACCAGGTGCCCCTCTTGCTTGTATCTCCTCCTGGGTGTTGGCAAACACAAGACAAGTAAGTCATGGGACTTCTGCGGAGGGTTGACTGTGTGCTTGGCACTGGAGCAGTGACCAAGATTGTTGGCTCCTTTTGTCTGCTGGGGGGGCTCTATGCATGGACCAAGTGAGGGCGACATAGCCACAGAGTCTCCCAGTGGGCAGGAAACCCACTGCAGAGAGGAGCAGAAATCACCTAGGGAAGAGGCCAGCAACAAGCCTAAAACATTTTGATCACAAAAGAGTGTTGACAAGGATGAGGGGGGAAAGATACACTCATACATTGCTGGTGGGAATGCAAATTGGTGCAACCGTTATGGAAAGTAGTATGGAGATTCCTCACAAAATTTGGAATGGAACCACCATCTGACCCAGCTATCCCACTCGTCAGTTTATACACAAAGGACTTAAAATCAGCATATCACAGTGACACAGCCACATCAGTGTTTATAACAGCTCAATTCACAATAGCTAAACTATGGAACCAACCTAGGTGCCCTTCAACAGACAAATGGGTAACGAAAATGTGGTATATATACACAATGGAATATTATTCAGCCTTAAAGAAGAAGGAAATTATGGCATTTGCTGGTAAATGGATGGATCTGGAGAACATAAAGCTAAGTGAAATAAACCAATCCCGAAAAACCAAAGGATGAATCTTTTCTCTGATATGCGAATGCTAACTCACAATAAGGGTGAGGGGGCTAGGGAAGATTAGAGTCACCTTAGATTACGCAGAGGGGAGTGAAGGGAAGGGAAGAGGGTGTGGGGTAGGAAGGATAGTAGAATGAATCAGACATTATTACCCTATGTGCTAATATGACTACATGACTGTTGTGATTCTACACCATGTACAACCAGAAAAATGAGAAATTATGCTCCATTTATGTATGATACATCAAAGTGCATTCTACTGCCATGTATAACTAATTAAAGCTAATTTTAATAAAAAGCATATTGAATGCCTTCTTAGGCTCCTTAAGCAGCATGGAAATAAATTCATTGGAAACATTGAGAACGTCAGTCAGTTCAGCTCTCTTAAGGAGGATCAGACATTAATGTGAACCTGGTACAGTCCCTGTCACCTCCTCACGTTCAAACATGGAAGTGTTGCATAAACCTTGTGTGACTCAGTTTTCTGACTGTAAAATGTGGACATTGCATATCGCATATCCTTCAGAATGCTGTAAGGTTGACTATAGGGAATGAAAAGTTCAATAAACACCATTTTATTATGATCAGGGGGAACTTCTCAAGAGTTCTTTAGCTCAGAGTCCCTCCCAGTGTAGAATAGATCCCTTGCACATGCGTTGGGCACCCACCTCTTCTTCCCTGTTGTTTCTCCTTTTGACCCTGCCCTTGAGTTACAGGGTTGGCCTGACCTGGTGCCAAACCTCGCCCACATTAGCCATAGTTAATCCTGCAACTCCCCTTTGGGACTGATATTACCATTTGATAGGGGAAGCAATGGAGGCCTGGAGAGATGTAGCTACTTGGTATTTACTGAAATCCTTAGAACACTGTATGGCTGAAGAAAATAAGACAAGGGCCAGTCACACAATTGGTAGGCTCCCTGAGCTTCTCACTCAAAAGCTATTAAGTTATGAAGTGCAGGCCCCTTTCAAGCATGGAGTTCTGAGTAGCTGCATGGGCCAACAGCCACAAGGCTGGCCCAAGGAGAGGTCCGGACACTGGTGGATGCCTACCGTATTGCTGTGGGTGTCACGTGGGATGGGTTAGCTTGCTCCTGATGGCAGTGGAAGAAGGGAGGCTGAGGAAGATGTGTGCTGTGTTCCCTGACCACGCCCTTGTCTTCAGTCCAGTCCATTAAAGCACTCAGCAACTGGAGAGGTAGAGCAAGACAGAGGCAGCCCAGAGGGGCATCGAGTAAGCCACCTTGGGCAGGGATGCAGCTCAACAGTAGAGCACCCACCTAGCACGTGGAAGGCCCTGGGTTCCATCAAAAAAGACTAACACTTCAGGAATTCATGGAGACCCCAGGGGAAGGCTACGGACTTCCAAAGGGATGGGGTAGCTGAGCCAAGTCTGCTCAGCTGTCTTCCTATTGGCTGAAATTCTGGGGCTTATAGTAGGTCTCTGGAGAGCAGGCAGAGAAGCCCACTGGGCGCCCAGCATGAACCTGCTTGATATTGGGGTTCCACTTGGAATCCACTGGATAAACAGATACACAGCTCACGCTCCCAGAACAACCTCCAAGGGAAGGAGGGTGTGTGGGTGGAGGCTGGTCCTCTGGGCGTCTCCTGTGAGTTGGAGCAGTCACCTGAGTGAGCTGGTCTGCAGTGTCTTTGGTTCAGCCAAGGTGGGCTTCCACATCATCTGGGCGAATTGAAAACACAGTCTCCCGTGGTCGGTCTTGCTTCCTTCAGTTTTGCTAAATCCAGCAGTATCCCTGGAGAGTTCCAATGGCAGATAATGTGGATACATTCCCCTTCTTCTTTCTGAAGTGGTGTGGACAATAGCTATGAAGGCCAGTCAAGTTCACGAATATCAGTTCTCTAGGAAACTTTTATTCACAGATAAAAATGGTCTCCAAGGCTCCAGGGCAGATCCAGTTGATAACTGGTGTGTAATGTACAGTGTTCAAGAAGTATTGAACACAGTCAAAATTAGAGATTTCATGTGAAATTTTGGATGTAGGGCTTCTCTGGAAGAAAAAGGCATCAGCTGTCAGCCATGTTTTTACATGATGCTGAACTTACCTACCGGACTTGGCAGGAGCCTCATTACTTGGCATGTGTTCTCCATTCACCACAGTCCCCTGTCCCCAGCCCATGTCATTCATTTCGGCAGGGACGTTTTACCCAGGGTTTGGGAATGTTTGTACTTGCACTGGTGACGTTTATGGTAATGCCATGAACACATCTGGTGTCCCCAAATATCTCCTGTGGAGTGTTTGGGCCTCCGATGTCATTTAGCCCCATCCTCATCTCTGACTGTGGGTTTCTGTCCAGAACTTTCAGAACTGGGTTTGCTTAATTTTAGGGTGGAACATTTCATTTCTTTTGGGTTTTGCGAGATTTTTGTGGCAAATGGATGCTGTACACGTAGGTACTTGAGTCTGGATTCAGAAATGGACTCACTCCTTACAAAGGGCAGGTCAAGGGGTTTCTGCTTTTCAGTGACCTTCTTAGGGCTATCTGAGAAAGGCTGTCTTTGGGTTCCATTCTCTCTCTTTGGCTCTCTCATTCTCTCTCTCTCCAAAATGAATGCAGCAAAAGACCTGTGTGGTGGATTATCTCATTAGCAGGGCCCTCACAGGAGAAGAGATGCTGGATGCTAAGCATGTCGATAATTACGTCCTTGGTTCAAGGCCAGAACCCCCTCTCTCTCCTCGGCTGCTTGCCAGCTCTAGGAAGAGACCACAGGCTTCCGCAGCCCCACACGGAGAGCTCGGAGCCCCAGCCTCCCACTCTGGAGCAGTGAGCTATTTCTGTGTATGTGGGAAGGGTGGGAGGATGGAAAGAAAAGTGAGAAAGTGTATGTAAGCAAATATTTCAAAGAAAAGAGGGGGAAAGGCTTCTTTAAACAGCCTTATAAAATAATCGATGAGCTCCTGCCAGACCCCCAAATGAACAACCGGCTCCACAGCCCTCTGTAGCCTGGGCAGACACTCATTGCCAGTTTTGGCACAGCCTGGATGGCATCAGGAAAATGAAGCTGGTCTCACGTCCCTCTCACCTGCCTGAGGATGGCCAGTGGGGCCTGAGGCTGCCTCTGCTCATCTCACCCAGGTCTTCGGGTGATGCCCAGGAGTTAACAAGCTGCAAGATGCCAAAACGTTCTCCAGAGTGATTTGACTACAGGAACAAAGAAAGATGGTGGCAGGTGGTGAGGTGGGGTGAGGGGGACAGCAGAAAGGGAACCATAAAACTGAGGAGTTAATTTTGATCTTTAACATGCAGGAAAAACAACCAGACAAGTTTATGGCTAGAAGGAGCCGTTTCTTCCCATGAATTCTTGTTCTCTCGACATAGCCCACCAGTTCTCAAACGAATGCCCTTTTCCTCCCTTTCTCCCTCCTCACCTTTAAGGGGCTAATTAAAAAGGTAAATGATGAGGTTTTTAGAGAATACTGAGTGAATAAGATGGAGACAAGAATATGGGACAGAACTGAGTCAGTTGCTTATCAGGGACAAACAAACAACCACAAGTGATTCAAATCAAGTTGAGCCCATTGGCATGTGCACGCGTGTGCGCGCGCACACACACACACACACACACACACACACAACACACTTTCAATTTTGAGTATTTTGACATTTAGGTTTCTCTCTGTTTCAGTCGTTTCTGAAAGCATATAAACTTGCTTCTGATTTAGGCTGTGGATTCACACTTCAGTTAAAAGAATATGGATTTGTTTCCATTTGAACTTAGCAAACACCACCCCCCTTCCCCCACCCCCGTGTTTGGCTCTCAATTGCTTAATTGGGTTGCAACCCAGGCAAGTCTAATCACTAGCTTAGACCCATTTCAAGATGGCAAAGCTCACTGGAACCAGTCTTATTACTGATTAAAATAATAAAAATATCAGAAATGAATGGATGGGCAGTTTCCAGAGGAAATTACATTTGGTCACCAGAACTGAGGCAAGGCAGTTAAGGCTCGTGTCTTCCATGAGGAGCTGGGGATGGGCAGGGCCAAAGCTGAGGACCAACAGTCAATCTTACTTCACAGTGGAGATGGATGTGTTTACTGGCATCAGCGATCATGTGGGTGAAGACAATTTGAAGTCTGGGGTTTCACAGGAAAGCACTCCAGGCCTCAGGTGATGTGAGTTGGTGGCTAAGGTCCCAACTTCCACTCCCCAGCACTAACCTTGACCTAAAGAGCAGGAGCCATCTCCACCTTGCTCCAACCCTCCCCAGGGTTACCAACCACCTCCACCCCACAACCCTGGCCAATGACTGACAGATGTGGGATTTCCAAGACCAGCCCCTTTGCTTCAGGTGAGATGACTGATAGAATTTCTGCTGCGAAGTTCCTGGGGACAGGAGTCCCTAGCGGAGACCACGCCCTTCTTCAACCACTTCCTTGCCTCCACCTCCTTCATGCTTCCCTGAAAGCACTAGCAAACAAGGATGCCTCAGCCCCTGCTTTCTTCCAAGTCCTTTGTAGCTAAGGACACTAACCATCTTCTGAAGGAAGTCACACCTGGTGCAGGTGTGCTGTGCTGAACTCCTGTTCAACATCTTAGTAGGTTCTGGTGACTTGAGAAGTATTTTTGATTAGCAAATTGACCCTGTTCTCTGGGATTGGTGCCTGTGATCTCACTGTGGGTGAATCTCCCCTTTCCAGGGGTCTCTAGGTGAGTACAAGTCTCTAGTTACAAGAACAATGCCAAGTGAAAGCGACACTAGATTTCTTTCTGAGCTAAAAAGAATTCTCTTCCAAGTAGCACTTCCAGCCCCCCTCTGTTATATCCTAAAATGCAAAAGAAAAACAAAACAATGGGAAAATGCTTCAGCCCAGCAATTCTATTATCAGCTCTTAGACAGCACCCCTCCCCGCTTGCTCTTTCTCGCCTTATATATCTTCCACACAGCTGGAAAGACCATTGAATCTAGGAGGAAAGTCAGCAAACCCATACAGCTTTGTTACAACAAAATGGTACTTCCTTCTTGGACATTTTGCCCTTTATCTGACGGAGCTTGGGGCTGTGAGTCCCTGGTGGGCATCCCATTCTGTTCTTGGAATTTTTCATGGGGGGAAGGACCTCAAGACCATAGTGACCTGAGTTTCAGTTTGCTCAGCAGAGCAGAATCCTGTAAGAGTGTAGGAACATGGGACTACACCAGGAAAACATCAGTGGGCTTAGAAGATAGGAGTCATAGTGAGGGACTCTCACTGATCCCTGGGGAGGGGGTGTGTGACTTGGTGCCTGTTGGAGCTGTGACATGGGCAGAGCACATCACTGTAGATAGCAAGTAATGGTTCATCCGTAATGAAAGCCAAGTGTCCGGGCTGGAACCGACTGGGGAAATCTTTTCACTCCAGAGCTCGGCATTACTAATGCCCAGTCTTCTGGTACATTTGCATTTGTAGCAGATGCTGTGGATGGCCTGCCTGAGGCTTCCTCCCACGCCACAGGAAGTGGCTCGGCTGTAAATGGGAGAAACCTGGATGTGCGGGAGAGTGGGCAGTTTTATACCAACCAGTTGGGGAGGGGAAGAGGCACAAAAGGCCCCAGTTCTGTATTCCATGGTGACACCCCTCAGAGGCTTGTTCAATAGGTTCCTCCTCAGGGACTCCCAGTGGGACTGAGCCCCCATTTCCCTCAAGGCAACCCATTTGTTTATGCCCCCTCTATCGGTTTTTCTTCACTTTACCCACTTGTTTCTGCTTCCTGAGATCACCTCCTAGAAAAATTACTTGCCTGCAAGTCCTTACATTGGGCTTGCTTTTGGGGCATCCAAATAAAAGAACATTTATCTGTCCATCCATCCATCCATCCATTCTACCAAGGCCCCCTGCACGTTTCCAGCACTATACCATAGGGAGAGGAGAAAGAATGAAGAGTATACAAAGCTGAATAAGATATTCTCCCTTCTCCCAGGTTTCCCAGTTTATGGGAAACAGAAAACTGTCTCATGAGGGGGCAGTGCTAGAACAGCTAGAGACACAAATTACTGTAAGCACACAGAGGAGGCAACAAGTAGCTCAGCCTGGGGACATACAGAGGGACTTTAGATGGTAGACTGTGTGCCTGCTGGTCTCAAGCATTATATGATTCGATTTCCTCTCTTCTTTTAGCATATCATTTACTTTTTTTTTTTTTTTTTTTTTGGTACTGGGGGTTGAACCCAGGGTTCCTTTATCACTGAGCTATATCCCCAGTCCTTTTTATTTTATTTTTTATTTTTCAGCCAGGGTCTCACTAAATTGCTTAGGGCCTTGCTAAGTTGCTTTGCTGACCTCAAACTTGCAAACCTCCTGCCTCAGCCTCTCAAATTGCTGGGATTACAGGCCTATGCCATCACACCCAGCACTCAATTACATTTATTTAAAAAAAAATTTTTTTAGCCTTTGATCCAGAGTTTACAATATGCTTTTATAACTAATCCAAGTCCACTTTCAGATAGTGCTATAGCACTTCACAGGTAGTGCAGGTAGCTTATGACAGAATAGTTGTCTCACCGTATCTGTGAGGGCTTGGTACCAGCACCTGCTATGGATACCAAAATTCATGAATACTCAAGTCCCTTATATAAAATGGCATTTGCATATAAAATCCCTATGTCCTCCTGTATACTTTAAATCACCTCTAGATTTTTAGAATACCCAATGCAATAGAAATACTCTGCAAATAGTTGTTACCCTGCACTGTTACACTGCATTGAATAACAACAAGAAAAAAGTCCATACATGTAGAAATTGCAATTTTTTTTCCAAGAATATTTTCAAACCTCAGTTGGTTGAATCTTAGGATGTGGAACCTACAGATACTATTTTCTCAATCCCTTACCCTTGTAACATTGCTGCCCTTCATTTCACTTAGGATGACCTTTTAAAACATAAATTTGAACCAAAGGGGATGAGGAGTTGGGGTGAGAGAGAAATAATCTGGGAGCACTTCGAAATCTTGAAAGCAAGAACTGATAAGTGGTAGACTGTTTGCAAAAATGGCTAAAATAATTCCCCCCCATCTCTGTACTAGAACCCTTTGTCACTTCTCATCAGGAAAGAGGTGACCTTTATTTCTGCACTCCTGGAATATGGGCTTGACCACACAGCATTCTGACCAATGGGACATTCACAGATCTCTGCAATCAGGGACTTGAAATGTGCTTGTGCATTGAACCTTGGCCTCTGGTTACTGGTTTGTAAAATCTAAATAGCTCTATAGAGGGCCCAGCTTAGTTCTGTTACAGAAAAACAAAGGAAGCTTTACTTCTGTATGTGCCTCACTGTGGTCTGGGCTGGGAGACTCATACCTGTTGCTTTGGCAGGACAATCCTGGCCAATTTGGGGCTGCAACTCAGCTGCCAACAAGTCAGCCCCTCTCCATCCCAGGCTCATTAGCTACTGTGTCCATTTTCTGGACCCTGCCAGCAGACAGTCCTCTCTTCACTGGCCTTTTAATAGCATTAGGAAAACCCTGGCTCCTCTGGTCCTTCCTATTCACAAACACTCACCAACCCACCCATTTTATGAAGAAGCAGCCAAGACGCAGTGCGCTATCCACCCGCCCCCTGCCCCCCTGTACACTTTAAATAGAAAAGAAGCAGGAGCCAGAAGATTTATGACGGATGATGATTTGGAATGCAGGCAAGAGCTCAAAGGAGCAGCAAGACGTCCTTGGAATTCAGACCAGGCGGAAGTCGGCCAGAGCCTCCTGCGAGGCGGCTCACCAGGTACAGTCTCCATCACTCTTGCTCGCTCAGATGTGCCACCGTTCCTGCCCCCGGCTCCGTCTCTGCTCATTCCTGCAAGCCACCGGCGCTGGCAGCACTTAATCACCACATTGCTGTGTATAAAAATTTAAGGAGTCTGCTGCCTTGAAGAAATGAATCCCAGATCATTTGGAAATACTTCCTCCCCCACTTTTGTTCTTTCCTTTGGCTCTCTTATCATCTCTGATTTTATAGAGGGGGCTTATTTTGAGAATGTGCTCGAAGGAAATTTTAGGCGGGATGCAGATATTGTCCAGTGTGTGCCTAAGTGGAATGTTTGGAACTGCCCAGGTGTGACGCTCACCTTGCAGCTAGCTGCCTGCATGAAGAATTTGGGGCCCTTTCAAGGCACTCTGCAATCCTGTCCCTGCCCCAATAGCTTCGCCCCATGTACTTGGGGAGCAGGAAGCAGCTGGAAGGGGCAAGGGTGAGAGGAGCCTGGTTCCCAACTTATCTGCTTCAGCCAGGGCTGCCATAACATCAGAATCTCTGCATCCCAGGGATGGAAAGACCTTGTCTCAGCTCAGTCTCATGGCAGGTACTAGGGGGGATGGTGGGAATGTAGGCAGGGAATACCAGGTCTTCATTGGTCAGCGTCATAATCAAGTTTCCATAACTGATGGCCCTGTAAAGCCAACCAGGAGGCTTGCAGCATAGTGTTAGAAACATGGCCTTGTGCACAGATAGGCTGTGACTTTTAGCAGTGTGACCTTGGCCAAGTTACTTGACCTTGCTGAGGCTCAGTGTTCTCTTCTGTAAAATGTGGATTGTTATCAGGCTTAAAGGGAATAATAAAAGTAAAGCAGTTGTCCAATAAACAGCCAAAGAAAGCTGGTAGATTGTTGTTATTTCATGCTTAGAGTAAAAGCCCTATTATTCTTGCTTGGAGACACCAAATCTGAATGGGGCAGGTGTGTTAAGTCCTGAGCTCATGAGCAAGGATCCAGGGCCAGGAAGCATGGCTAAGGGCAGTCAGCCGATGGGGGACAGATCTCGGGGCCATGCTTTCCCAGGCTCTCCACCTGGGTTGGCCTGATCATTACCCATTCTGCTCCTTTTCACACAGGAATCCCACCCAGAGAGTACCCAGTCTCTGTTTCCTTGAGCATGGACTTTCAGGGGATGAAGAGCAGCATTTGGCTGTGCGAGACTCACTGTGCCTATTTCCTGTACCAGAGAATCAACTGGTAGATGACCTTGAGGGCATAGATGACCCTTTCTAGTTCCCCAAAGTGTCCTCTGCCCTGGTCAGCCCTTACATTGTGCAAACCCCTTGTTGGTAGGCTGGAGCTTTTGGGCTCGATGGTGGGGCTCCTGCTGCTACACAGAGCATCCTCACAAAGCAAAAGAACCAATAAACCAAATCAAACTGCCATTCCCCAGAATTGCTGGGGCACGAGGAGAGGCAGGCTCCATTCATTAACAAAACCAGTCCTAGTCATTATCTCTAATATGTGGACTGAATCTTTATTGCATTTTAATCTTCTCCATTCATTCCTTGTGGGCCAGGATTTGATTCAGAAACCAGGTCGACAGTTTCAAGATCACAATCTGTTGACCAAGTATTTGGTTTAAAAAAAAAAAAAAAAAATCCTATGTTCTTGTTCCAGCACTGTAGATCTGAGTCCAAATTCCAGAGTCTAGAGTTCCAATCTAGGGATCTGAATCCAAATTCTGATTTAACCACTATTTGGAAGGCATGTAAATGTGTCTTTGTTTGGGTTCCCCATAAGTGAACCCCGAAGTAAGGACCTGGGAGCAGTATCCAATTGCCTGTTGGATAAGGGAGTGGGGAGAGTGACACAGGGCTGGATAACATGCAATAACAAGGTGACAGTCTGGGCAACTGGTTCTGCTGAGCCTATCTTTGAAAGTGTGCTGAGCACCCTCGGAACTGTCCCAACACAGGCTGGAGTGGCTGGGCCGGAAGTCCTTTGGCTCCCATCCCCCTCATTTGTGGGTGGTTCCAGGAACACAAAAGTGTCAAAACTTCAGGTGTGTCTTCCTGGGACAGAACAGGCCCTTCTGGTGAAAGTCAAGAGTAGAGAAGGAGACAAGCAGACTGGGTAGCAAGGAGGCAGTGTCACATGGGAACTGTCTCCATAGCTGCAGTGAACCCTGTGGGCCATGGGGATGTGGGGTCCGCTGCAAGGGTGAGCTCACTGGGTGAGGTGGGGGTCACAGGAGTGGGGTGCATAGTACATGTGAGTTATACCTTCTGTATTTGCCACATGAACTTCACCACCCCTGCCTCAGCATCCTTACTATAATCAGCAAGGTCTCTGAGACAGAGGAGGCATCTATCTTTGACTTCTGACTGGGCCCAGAGTCACACAAGGGACTACATTTCCCAGCCTCTCCTGAAGATGGACACGGCTGTGGGATTCAGATTGGGCCAGTGGAATACAGCCTTCTATTAGAGTAGCTGACATGTGACCTCTGCCCTCTCCCCACCCCCTTTCTACAGGTCTCTTCCTTCATCTTGTGGCTGGGGTTGGGTGGGAAAGTCACCAGTTTGGACCATGAGTGGAGGACCACACCACACCATGGCACTCTGGGAAGCTAGAAGAAGCTGGGGACCCTGTAGACTCAAGGAAATGCCCATCACATCAGCCTCCACTTGGAAAGCCCCAGCCTTTAAAGGCTTCTGTCTTGTTTAAGTCTCTGATGTTTTGAGATTCTCGTTACTGATGGGCTAGGACTGATAATCCTTCATGGTTCTAATTTTGTCCCCACTAAAATTCAACATTTATTTTCTTTAAAAATAGCTGGGGAAAGGGACAGGACTCCTTGCTGGTGTCCTGAGTGTATGTGTGGTGTTGGGGGAGTGCATGACCAGGTACCAGGCAGCCCCTGCCTGCCTTCTATAATACCTGAACTTCTGGATAGCCATGTGGCCCCCAAACACCTTTGCTGTTCAGAAGCATCATTATCCTTGTGCTCCATCCTGTGTTGAGACCACCCTGCCCTCGAAATTATAGGTAGTTGTAGCAGAATCAGACTCTTCCCCCTCAGAGCTTGCCTCAGGGACAGTTCCCATGTACTGACAGCAGCCACCTTTGATGCCTACATCCTCCTCTTTGCCTTGAGCTTCCTCTGCCTTGAATCTTGCTCAGTCTGGGAGTTGGCACGCCCAGGGGCAGCTCTCCATCTGAACTGGGGATCTGTAGATAAATATCTAGCTTTCTGTCTCCATGCGGCTATTCCTCAGAGGGTTCCTCTGGGTGGACCACTAGTTGCCCACAGTGGAGACCCACTCACTAACACACTCCCTTCCCTGGAATCCCTGCCCATGTGTACCTGAGTCCTCATTCAGAGGCTGCTTTTGGGAGAACTGGACTTCCATCCACTTTGGCAGCCTAGAGAGGTCCAGAACTCTCCAAGAGTCACATTAATTCCTTGGGGCATGCAGGTTTCTTCTGATTTTGGCTCATCCTTCCAGACACGCCGTCTTTCTTTGTTCTTGTATCCACTAGGTCACAGAATGTAGCCCCTCCACAGATTTCCAAAGGGATCCATTCCCACCAACTTCTCAAGTCTTGTATATTTTAACCAAAGATGATTGGGTTCTAGGAATCACATGTCCATCTCTCTCCCTGTCATCTCTGTTCCCAAACCCCGTCCCTTCTGGATTTCCCCAGGTCTCTCCGTTTTTCCTGTACCCTGCAGAGTACCCAACCCTGGTGTTGCTGCCTCTAGACCTGAAGAACTCAACTGAGCTTGTAAGGTCATTGGCAGAACACAGGGCTGTCACTAAGTTTCCACTTTCCTCAGAAGAAGATGGGCTTCCAACTGTCACTTCTGCACAGCTTGGAGATGTGACACGGGCTGCCCAAGGTCACAGGGCTATTAGGTAGATGTACCAAAAGCTACCAGGACCCACCAGTATCCTCTTGGCACTCATCTTTCCATACTGAAAGCTGCTAACGGCAATCCCTTCACCTGTATGCCTGCAGGCTCTCTAGCCCCTTCAAGGGACATAGGACAAATGGACGTGCCAGAGTTAATGTCCTCAACTGATGATGGAAATGTGTTGGTGGCTTCCTGTCCTCAGGCTGGGAATAAGAATAACTCTGAGCCTCATTTAACACAGTGTGACTACTTGATGACTCATTTCGTATCTGTCATCTCCCCTCATTCCCCACCACCCTCAACTGGTGTTTCTTGAGGTCATCTCCCAAATCAACCACCTGTGTCTGATTCCTTGTCTCATCCAGAGACCATCAAAGTGAGAATGGTAGCAGAGCTGGAATTGGAACCCATGTCTGACGGACTCCAAAATGGTGTCCTTTTTAGTCTAGCATGGTGGCCCTGACCAGGTCTCCCAGGCATTCTGCAGTCCCAGGCAGTCCCCAGTGTCTTCAGATACTCGGCATTCTGTGCAGTTCCTGACTGGACTGTGCCTCTCCTCCCAGGGTCAGAACGAGTTCCTATTTACCCACTCCCTCAACTTTCTGGCCTGGCTCAGAGACCACACGCTGAGCTGGGAACGCTCCTCCTGAGCCCGTGGGAAACCCTCCCCAGGCTGAGAGCGAGGGGGTGTCATTATTCATGGTTGTGGTTTGCCTGTGGCCTGGAGTTTTCCAGGCTCTTCACATTCATTTAGATGCAACCTGCCCGACTCTTCTGTGATGTGGCTAGAAATTGCCTCTTTGTTTTCCTGGCCCCCTTCCTCGATGCCTCTGAAATGGGCCACCCTGGCCCGGTTTATAGTCTGCAAGGCCATTCTGTCTGTGGTTCCATAACTCGCTCCCCCTCCTTTCTCCCAATCTCCACACACACACATTAAAAAAAAAAAAAAAAAAAAAAGAATGGAAACAGACCTTGACATTCCTGAGGAGGGGAGTCCATTATATTTTTGTCCGGTCCTGTGAGGACCAAGGGTCGCCAGTGCAGCCAAAGAGTACATGAACCAGGGACATCCTGATGCCAAGCGTGGTTGCTGGGACTTGTCCCTGGTTCACACATAGTTCAACTGAGAGGGGGGGGCCCCTCCCAGGCTTCCTCTGCCTCAGTCCATTTCCTCTCTGTGCCTAATCTCATAGGAGTGTTCTCCTAGCCCAGAGGAGTTGGTTGGAGGTGAAGTCGTGAGAGTGGGTCAGTGGCAATGGGGGAAAGAAGGCCAGCTGCAGAGATGACCTGGTAAAGCACAGCCTGTGAGGACCTTGCTCAGCAATCCCAAGGGAAGGTTTACTAGGAAGTTCATTAAGCTCCTCCCACTTGTCAGTGGTCCTGCCGAGGAGGGCCCCATGGGAACCTGGGTCAGGCCTGTGAGGAGGGGTGGGGAAACCTGGAGGTTAGGCCTGGTGTGAGGCCAAGGGCTACTTGCTGCTTCTTACCTGGATAAAATTTTCACTTCACTGGCTGGGAGCAGACGGCATCCACAGGGGACCTTAGCTGGGATATGATTACTGGATATACAAATAAAATATAACTATAGTTCAGGCCAGCTAAATCACCTCTCTGAGTTTGACCACAAGAGACTACATTAGGGAGTGCAGGGTACCTGTGAGTTCATACTTGGTGAAAATTTTAATGGGTTCTTTAGTTTCTTTAGAATCTTCTATAACTTCCAATATTTCCAATATTTAATGATGGCTATTCTGCATACCAGGGAGATGCAGTAACTACCTTGGCCCCTGTCTCTTCTGTTCAAATTTTTTTCTTTTTTTGTCCTGGGAATTGAACCCAGGGGTGCTTAACCACTGAGCCACATCCCCAGCCCTTTTTTATATTTTATTTTGAGACAGGGCCTCACTAAGTTACTTAGGGCCTCACTAAGTTGCTGAGGCTGGCTTTGAACACACAATTCTCTTGGGTCAACCTTCAGAGTCCCTAGAATTATAGGCGAGTGCCACGGAGCTCTGCTGTCTTCTTATATTCTTGTTGTGTGTGTTGCATGGATGGTAATAATCTAGGCAGTTAAAAAAACAAAACAAAACACCTCCGTCAGTGAGCACTGCTGATGAGAATATGACATGGCGCAACCACTCTGAAGAACAAGTAGCACCACCCAGCAATTCCACTCCTAGGTGGAATCGCAAACAGAGCTCTTGAAAAGATATTTGTACATCAGTGTTCAGAGCAGTACTATTCACAACAGTCAAGAGGCAGAAACAAACCACACGACTAGATACACAGAAAATGATCTATACAGACCATGGAGCATTATTCAACCTTAAAAAGGAAGGAAATTCTGACCTAGAACTTGGGTGAATTTCCAAGACATTTCACTATGTGAAAAGCCAGAGATAAAACGGCAAATGTTGTCTCACGCCCCCTTCATATGAAATACGTAGGCTAGTCAAATGCATAGAGAGAGCAGTGTTTATAGGAAGTTGGGGGGGAGAGGAAATAGCTCTTGTTTCATGGGCACAGGGCTTCAGTTTAGAACAATAAAAAATATCTGGAGATGGATGGTGTTGGTGGTCGCCCAGCAGAGTGAACGTATTCCATGCCACTGAATTGCACATGTGCAGTGGTTCAAGTGGTTAATTGTATGCTCTATCTAGTTTACACCAAAAAAGTTTATTTTGTTTATTTTGTTTTCGTGTGTGTGTTTTTTTTAAAGTCATTCAGCACGAGGTGCAGCGGTGCACACCTGTAATTCCAGCAGCTCTGGAGCCTGAGGCAGGAGGATCTCGAGCCCAAAGCCAGTCTCAGGAAAAGCCAGATGCTAAGCAACTCAGTGAGACCCTGTCTCTAAATAAAATACAAAATAGGGCTGGGGATGTGGCTCAGTGGTCAAGTGCCCCTGAGTTCAATTCCCGGTATCAAAAAAAAAAAGAAGTCATTCAGCAAGAATGCCTGTTACATAAATCCCTTTCTTTAATCAATCCAGTATCTCTGCATACATTGCTAACAAGCATTAATAATCCTCTGTTTTGTGTCCAGGGGGGCCACTTTGGGAAGCAGGCAGGTTCATTCCCCGTGTGACTTCAGGATTTCGAATCCATAATCAGCTTCTCCTGGGTGGTGTTTGGGGCTGGGTGAGGTGCTATGGGTGCCTGGTCCTTTATTCTGGTTAATGATCTGCCTTACTGGAAGAAAAAAGATGGAAAGATGCTGACGACGACTGTAAAGATTGCCCAGGCATTCCGGGTAGCAAACAGCTCATTAAAAAAACTGAAATAAGAAGAAGAAGGAACAAAAAAAAAAAAGGTCCTTTGATGAGTAAAGGTATCCATGAGTCAGAAGCATGAGAAATAAATACATCTGAAATCTAGGTAGGTTTGAAAATGAAGGGGAAATGGTGCTTAGCAAAGTTATTTGTGGTTTTTCAAACTCAGATCAAGAACAATAGAAAAATTGTTCCAGATGTTCAGTGAAACTTGGGATGGAGCCAGATCCACCCAACATAGCACAGTGAGAAAGACAGAGGGAAAGAGAGAGAAAGGAGGGAGAAAGAGGGAATAAAAGAGGGTGGCAGCGTTGCTTCTGGTGTGTATATTTAACTGAAACTAAACACAAATGTTGGAAGATGCCAAGTTCACTGAGCCTGGTAAACAATGAACGCCAGGGCGACCTGAGTTTCTGAATTTAAAATTACAGGATAGAGGTTTAAATTAGCTCCTGTGTGGAACACTCAGGGATCTTTCTTGCCATGGGAATTCAGGGTTAGAAAGATTCCTATAGGGCGTATTGGATTCTTCCTCTTTAATTGCACATGGGTTTCTTTATGCAGCTCTTTATATTTTGGCATTGTTTTCTGAATTGAAAATCTTGTCATGATAACTTATTTATAATCTAACAGAGGCTGAAAATGCACATAAAAAAAAAAAAAAAACTGACCAGCCACAGTAATTAATTTGCTGCTGAGTGCTGGAGTTCACACGTGAATGCGGTAGGTGGGTGTCTGGTAGTTGGTAGTCGCCATGAGACTGAGTTAAATCAGCCCCTGCCGTTCTATAGAACATATCTGCATGTAGAAATAACGTGGTTTATACATGCAAGCCTCCAGATAAGTTTAAACATAAAAAACAACAAAAAACTACCCGCAAGGGGTACAAAAACCCCCATCAGCTCTCCAACATTAAGATTGCTTATAAATGCCTAATCAAGTGGATAGTTCATTTGACACACATTTCTATGTGCCAGGCTTGTGCTCTGTGCTAGCAAAAGAGGACTCCAGCCTTTAAAGAGCTCACTGTCTGGTGGGGACTGAAGGATGACAAAAAATTAACCATAATATTATTTACCAAATGTTGTATCGGAAGCATGGACATAGTGCCACAGAAAACCAGGGGTGCTAAGGAATCATTTTCTGTTTATGTGCATGCTTATTTGAGTATATGTATGTGCATGTATTAGTTTATCATCAGTTGTTTTACACAATACCTGAGATGGGTACTGTGTAAAGAAAAGAGGTTTCTTTAGCTCACAGTCTTGAAGGTCCAAGAACATGGTGCTGGTTTCTTCTAGGCTCTGGTGAGGACCTCCTGGCTACATCACAACATGGCTGATAGCATTGTGGTGGGAGTGTGTGCAAAAGGCAGAGATCACATGGTGACAGGGGAAGCCAGATTCAGGAACTGGGCTTATTCTTTTTATAATAACTTGTTTTCCCAGAAACTAAAGGTCCCATAAGAACAACATCAATCACTTCTAGTGAGAAGATAGTGAGATTACTATCTTCTACCAGGGTCCACCTCTTAAAGGTCCTACCCCCTCCCAACACCACCACACCAAGGATCAAAGCTTTGGGGGACACACTCAGACAACATCCAAACTATAGCAGGGTGTGTGCGTGCATGTGTGTGTGTGTGTGAGAGAGAGAGAAAGAGAGAGAGTGCACACAGAGAAGTTTCCACAGAGAGACACTTGTCCAACCTGTCTTCTGTGCTGAAGAATGAGGAGAATTCCAAAGGGCAAAGTTGGGGCAATTCCAGACAGAGGGACCCATGTGAGTAAGATTGTGATTCAAGCCCAGAAATAGTTTTTGTGAAGGAAATAAGATCAATCTCTTAAAAATGTCAGCTCGTCTTCCTTTCCTCCTTTCACGCCCCCATCAGTTACTTTCCTCCTTCTTCTTCTCCCTGTTTTTTTTTTTTTTTTTTTTTTTTTTTTTTTCCCTCTGAACAATCCAGTCCTAAATCATTAGCTGGGGCAGAGCGAGGGGGGCCGTGTGGCCCAGGCTGGTGAGGAGGGTGAGGAGGGCCTCTGCACAGGGGCGCTGTCAGAGGGCCTGGTGTGGGGGAGGGACTGTGGAGGGGCAGCCAGGCCTGGTGAGGCAGAGCTTGAGCAGGGCATGGAGGGCATTCCCCCAGGAGGAGATCCCCGGGGTGAGTGTCGGAGCCCAAGGAGGTAAGAAGGGGGTCCATCCAGTGGCAGAACAGGCGAGGCGGAGGAGACGACCATTCATTTAAAGAACTAACAAACTCAGGGGTGTATCTCTTGATCAAGTTTATTTATTCATTCAATGCAAATGTATGGTGCACAAACCAAGTTCTAGGCCCTGGGACGAGGGAAGCAGGGAGGGGCATAATCTCCATCCTCACGGAGCTTGGGGTCAGCTAAGGAGATCTCTGCCCAAAACTGAGGAAGAAAGAAACTCATGTCTTTTGCAAAAGAAAAAAAAAAAAATTAGCTATACAATACAGGTAGGGGTCACAAATAAAGTCAATAAAATGACAACGAAATTCTTACTATAACTGTGGACCGAGCAGATCAGTCTGTTAGCCTGAAGGGATTACGAACAGGTCAAGTTTAGAAACACTTTTTTGGATTTAGCAATCTTTAACACATTTCTTTGATCTCTAATCATTCTTCCATTCCACTATTTCAGACTTCAATTTTTTTTTCCAGATGCTTCTGTTGTTCTGCCAGCACAATCATAGGTAGAACTGTGGTTGGAAAGTTGTTTTCTGTCAGCATTTTGAACACAGTTCTTTGGGTTTCTGTAGTTGCTCATAAGAATTCTACAGTAGCGCAGTCACATCAATTTTTATAGCAGCTCAGTTCACAATAGCTAGATTGTGGAACCAAACTAGATGCCCTTCGACTGATGAATGGATAAGGAAACTGTGGTGTATACACACAATGGAATATTATTCAGCCATAAAGAAGAATAATATTATGGCATTTGCAAATAAATGGATGGAATTGGAGAATATCATGCTAAGTGAAAAAAGCCAATCCCATAAAACCAAAGGCTGAATGTTTTCCCTGATAAGTGGATGATGATATATAAGGGGGTGAGAGGGTGGGGAGTGAGAGAAGAATGGGAGAACTTTAGATTACACAGAGGGAAATGAGAGTGGGGAGTATGAGTCATTACCCAACATACAGTATGATTACATGAATAGTACGAATCTACATTGTGTACAACCATAGAAATGAAATGATGTACCCCATTTGTGTACAATGAATCAAAATGCAGTCTGTAAAAAATAAAATTAAATTAAAAAAAGAATTCTTCCAAAAATAACCATCAGGTATCCTGTTTGTATCTGATGCACTTCATTTTGTCACATTGTAATAAAATGTGACTATTTGTTTTAATTTGATCTATTTGAGATGCAAATTCTCCTTCAGTCTAAGAACTCTTTGCCTTAGCCCATTTATTGATTGGGCTATTTGGTTTTTTCAGTGTTGGTTTTTTGAGTTCTTTATATATCCTAGAGATTAATTCTCTATCTGAGGTGCATGTGGTAAAGATTTTCTACCACTCTGTAGGCTCTCTCTTCACATTATTGTTTCTTTTGCTAAAAAGAAGCTTTTTAGTTTGAGTCCATCCCATTTATTGATTCTTGATTTAACTTCTTGCTCTTTAGGGATCTTGTTAAGGATGTCAGGTCCTGGGCCAACATGGTGAAGAGTTGGGTCTACTTTTTCTTCTAGTAGTCACAGGGTCTCTGTTCTAGTGCCTAAGTCTTTGATCCACTGTGAGTTGAGTTTCATGCAGGGTGAGAGATAAAGGTTTAATTTCATTTTGTTACATGTGGTTTCCCATTTTTCCCAGCACCAATCAATAAACGGGCTAAGGAACTGAATGGACACTTCACAGAAGATAGACAATTGATAGACAATATTCAAAAAATGTTCAACATCTCTTGCAATTAGAGAAATGCAAATCAAAACTACTCTAAGATTTCTTCTCACTCCAATCAGAATGGCCATTATCAAGAATACAAGCAACAACAGATGTTGGCGAGGATGTGGGGAAAAGGTACACTCATACATTGCTGGTGGGAATGCAAGTTGGTGCAACCATTATGTAAAGTGGTATGGAGATTATTCAGAAAACCTGGAAGGGACCCACCATTTGATGCAGCAATCCCACTACTCAGTTTATACCCAAAGGAATTAAAATCAGCATTCTATAGTGACACAGTCACATCAATGTTTATAGCAGCAGAATTCACAATAGCTAAACTATGTAACCAACCCAGGTGTCCTTCAACAGATGAATGGAGAAAGAAAATGTGGTGCATATATATATATATATGTATATATATATAATGTATTATATATGTATTATTAGACATATATATGTATATATATACATATTTATCATATATATTATACATATATATGTATATATAAATATATATGTATATTATACATATATATGTATATAATATATATATATTATACATATATGTATATATATTATATATATGTATTATATATATATAATGGAATATTACTCAGCTTTAAAGAAGAATGAAATTCTGGCATTTGCTGGTAAATGGGTGGAGTTAGAAAATATCATGCTAAGTGAAATAAACCAAACCCAAAAAACCAAAGTTCGAATATTTTCTCTGATATGCAGATGCTAATTTACAATAGGGGGGGTAGGGATAGGGAAGAACAGAGTTACTTTATATTAGGTAGAGGGGAGTGAAGGGAGGGGCAGGGGTATGGGGGAAGGAAGGAAGGCCAGTAGAGTGAAACAGACATTATTACCTCATGTACATGTATGACTGCATGACCCATGTGATCCTTCAACATGTATAAGCAGAAAAATGAGAGATTACACTCCATTTGTGTATGAGCTATCAAAATGTATAAATGCATTCTACTGTCATGTACAACTAATTAGAACAAATAAATAAGAAAAAAAAAGAACTCCCAGCCTTGAACTCTTTACCTCTTTGAATGTGGTTCTCCCCATTGTCTGCATTCTCTTTCTGGTTGATATGTTGTTTATACTTTTTGGCTTTGTTCATGTCTGTTACTTTCTCTTTCATGGTTTCCTTCTCTTCCCCTCTATGAATTTTCTATAAAATTTATATTTTCCTCAACTCTGTCTATTAATTCTTCCCCTACATCCATTTTGTTTTTTAAAATGTTTTTTAAACATTTTTTTGAGGTGCAATTCACATGTTGTATTAGGCAAGGTTTTCTAGAGGAACAGAACCAATAGGAGATATATATATAGATATATATCTCAATCATATCTGTATAGATAGATAGGTATGATTATAAAAAGAGAATTTATTAGATTGGTTTATACCAGTCAGAAGCTGATAGTCCACAATGGCCATCTGTAGCCTGCAGAGCTGGAGGAACCAGTAGCTACTTAGTCCAAGAAGCTGAAGACTCAGAACAAGAAGGATCAATGATGTGACCCCATCTTATCATTGCAAACTCCCTGGAGAGTCACTGGGCAGAGTCTCCTTTGTAAGAGTGAAGGAGCTGGAGTCTCATGTCCTCAGGCGATCGAAGCCGCAGTCAAGAACCCATTTAGGAAGAGCTTTTGACATGTCTGTGTCTGATCTGCTTCCTTGTTCTTCCAGCTTTTGTTCCATCCAGGCCTGTTGGACTGAGCTGCCCACACTTGGGGTGGGTTCACTTCGCTGTCCCACATGCCAATCATTCCTAGAAACACCCTCACTGACCCAACCAGAAGCCTCTGAATCTTTGACATCTCTTAATCCAATCAAACTGACAATGTGCAGATTAACCATTATGCATATCATACATTTACCAAACTCGTTTGGTGGTTTTGAGTATAGAGATAATCCTTGATTTAAGTGGGATTATATCCGGATAAATCCATCATGAATCAAAAACACACTGTAAGTAAAAAATGCATTTAATATACCCTAAGTGACTGAGCAGCAGCCCCTGGTAGTGTGGAGGCTGGAGGGACAGTTACAGCCTCAACTGGCTCCTTCCTGGGCTGTGCTGCCAGGGCTGCTTTGAGGTCCTGAACATGCCACCCACACCCTTTTCTTCTTTCTTGGTTGGGCACTCTCTGTCACCTTCCCCATTCTTTTCCCCTCCCCCTCAAACTTCACATCTCCCTTCAAAGGTCACTTTCTCAGGAAATCCTGACCCCACAAAGTCCTACCAGCCCTCTGGTTACCCTTGGCCGTGGACGCACGGTGCTGACCTTCGCAGTGTTTGTCACAGTTGTGATGGAGTCCTTGCACACGTATTTGATTCATGTCCATCTCCCCATCTTGACCGAAAACCCTATGAGGACAAGCACCAGGTCTGTTTTTGTTCCTAACTGAATCCTACTGTGGCACACAGTAGGTGCTCAATAAATATCTTTTGAAAAACAAAGGGGTGACTGGGTGGATGGATGATCAATAGTCAGAGCCTAGATTCTCTTTTTCTATTGGGGGAAATGGCTGTTCCATTATAGGTTTCCACCACTGATGTGTGAAGGTTTCAAATTTTCCACATCCTTGGCAACATCTGTTATTTTCTGTTTAAATGTGTGTGTGTGTGTGTGTGTGAGTGTGTGACCATCACTATCCTAATCAGCACAAAGCTGTATCTCATTGTGGCCTAAATTTGCATTTTCCTCATGACTAATGATGCTAGGCATTTTCTCAAGTGCTCACTGGCCATTTGTATATGGTTTTTTGAAGACATGTCTATTTGAGCTCTTTGTTCCCTTGTTCATTGGGTTCTCTTTTTATTGTTGCGTCGTAAGAGTCCTCTATATATTCTGTATGCTAGACCTTGTTGGAGATATGATTTGCAAATATTTTAGAGAGCACTTTATGTTTCTTTCTTCCTGGAACTCCCTGAGAAGAATAGCAAAAGAATAAAATCAGATTTAATCTAGGCAGAGAGAAGAAGAAGCAAAAAGACACAGACCAAAGGGTCCTAAACATTTTCAGGGGTAGTCTCCGATTCTGCCCGTGGAGGTAGTAGTCATGGCTGAAGTGCCAAGAAAGAGTGAGACAGCCTACTTATGGGATTATGGAAAAGACCAGGGTCTCAAATCAGCAAAATTGCAGAAGTTGAAAGGTAAGCAGGGGGCGATCCATTAGCCTTATCTACAGGCACAGGAGATGAAGCCTAGCTCTTACCATAGTGCCCAGGAGAGGAGAGGCTTCTTCTCTAGAGAAAATGTTTCCCTTCAGACAGTTCGGATTCAGGGGCATAGGCACAGGGGAGGTGGCAGAAAGGAGGGCAGCTCTCAGGGGACAGGTTAGCTGAAAATCTACCTTCTGAGCAAAGACTACTGTTGTTTCCTTACCTTGATCCCAAATGCAGGTATCTGGGTATGTCTTCTGGAAACTGGAAGTTTCTTCTAGAGAGTCTGCACAGCCTCAAGAAAAGTCTTCTAATGCTGGCATTGGCATTGCATACAACCTGATCATCCTCCCACTGGTACTTACCAGTCCACAGGCCCTGCCCAAGCCTTGCCCATGCTCAAGGTGGAGAAAAACAGCCATGCCCCATATCACAAATGTACATACTCATTCATTAATCCCCTTAGAGAGAGAAGATATATTTCAGGGGGAAAAATGGAATACCATGGACAAGAAGCAATACAACTTTGAAAACTAAATATTTTAAAATTAAATAGCAGAATTAGAAAATAAAGGATAGGAGATCAGTACAGTGGCACCCACCTGTAATCCCAGCAACTAGGGGGGCTGAGGCAGGAGGATCACAAGTTTGAGGCCAGCTTGGCAACTTGGCAAGATATTGTCTTAAAAAATAAAAAGAGCTGGGGTAGAGCTCTCCTAGGTTCAAGCCCTAGTACCAAAAACCAAACAAACAAAAAGAAGGTAAAGAATACGAATTCTCCCAGAGGAAAGAACAGAAAGTCAAAAATATGGTTAATAGAATAGAGAAGATTAGAAAATTAGATAATCATTCCAGAATTCCAGAAAGGGAAATGACAGGAATGAGTATAAAGAAAAATATTCAAGAAACATTACAAGAAAAATCTCCAGAACTTTTAAGCACAATAATCATCTAGCTCAGGAAATAGAAAAAAGATACACACCAAGGCACATCAGGAACAAAGAAAGATTCTAAAAGCTTCTAGAGAGGGGCCAAAACACGTTCCATACAAAAGACTGGGATGCATAATGGCATTGAATTGCTCAAATGAATAGTGGAAGCCAGAGGACAATGGGTAATGAATTTTAAAGTATGATGAGAAATAATTTTGCATCAAGGAATCTGTATTTTTAAACTATTAATTAAATTTGAAAGCAAATATTTTTAGATGGGTACAGTATAAAAAAAATTTGCTTTTTCAGCAAACATTATGGGGAAGCTATTGAAAGATGCACTAAAGTAAAAAGGGAGGGAGAAAACATATGGGGCAATAGGAAAAATAGAAGAGGAAGATATTAAATCCAACAAAATAGAGAAACAACCCAAAAGGATCATAAGGAGCAACCTGAGGTGTCATCCCTACTCAGTCCAGAATAAAGGAAGGGTGGAAAGCTTGGGAGAGAGGTCTCCAGGAAATCAACAGAACTGATAGAGCCCCTGACATACCTGATCGTCTAGAAAATGTTATTCATAGGTATTTTACAGTTTCATTGGAAGATATGGAGAAAAACAGAAATAAGCACATAGAAAATAAAGTAAATGGGAAAAAATTGAGGCAATAATTAACTTCAGGAAAAACATAAACCCATACAAGAGATAAAAATATGAAAGTGCCTCCAGCCTCAGAAGTTGTCAATATTTACAGTCATAAATAACCACAGGTTATGTTATAACATAATAATAATTATTAATTCCTGAACTAGCATATTAGGAGAATAGGTAAAAATGAGTGGTGGTGTTTAACAGTGTTAACCTAATAGGAAGTCAACAGATCATTTCTAACACCGATAAATAGAGAAATTGCAACATGTGCATGTTACTAGAAATAGCAGGTGAGTATGCAGGGCAAACGACAGAACCATTCACCTCTGGGAGGAGGACTTGGGGGTTTAAATGGGGAGTAAGGAACACAGGCCTTTTATTGCTAGACTTGTAGTCTTATTTCACTAAACAAACAAACAAAAACAAAAATACACAACTATTTGGGATGCAATTACAAAATCAAATGGAGGCTCCTTTTCAAACGTGTGATGCAAAACCAAGAATCGAAAGTTTCCACTCCATTTACCTGTGAGAAAAGCGACTGTGACATTCATATTCCCATAGGATTTTAGCAACTTAAGATTCAGTAAGTGCCCACGTCATAACTGCCCCCAAGACACACACCCTGCATTTGTGAAAATCCTTGTGCTTTAGAGGAAAAGAAAGAGAAAGAGAGAAAACAAGTGTGTGGAATTCCAAAGAGCTTAGCTGGAAAAATCACAGCCCGAAGCACATATTTATTTGTATCGCAGAAAAAAAAATCCTCAGATTTGGTTGGAGAAACTTAAAATCATTAGTGTCTACATTAGTGTCAAATGTGTTATCCACAGTGTTTTCCAGTGGAGGAGCACATGTTTCCCAAATAAGTGGGAGACCAAAAGGAGGGAGCCAGAAAGCCAGGAAGTGTGACTCAGACATTTGCTTTCAACTTTAATTAGTCAGCCCTGCCAATTTACTTCTCGGAAGGGGAAGCTCGTCTCATACCCTCTTTCGTTGAAAGAGATTTCAAGTTAGTCTCACCCAAGAAGCGAGGCACTTGGTTGCCATTACCCATCTGATGAGACCTGCTCACCTGTATTACTTAACCTCAAGTCGCACGCCAGGCAGCAAAAGTGTCCTCATCACGTGCTGCCTTTCTTTATCCTCACACCCTTTCACAGGACTCCCTAATGTTAGTGAATTTCTCAAAGCCAATCCAAATCCCAGAAGGTTGCTAAAAGAAATGATGGTGTGTATATTGGCTCGGAAACAGAATTGCAAAGTGCTTTCCAGTTGGTAGATTTGCAGAGAAGATGCACAAAAGTGCAGACCAAATTTGATTCAATAAACATTGGTTGGGTGCTGACTACATGCTATTCTGCTGGGATCTAGAAATGACTAAGATCTGGAATCTGCTCTCCACTATCCTAATATTGGATCATCATTCTTGTCTCAGGCTTCTCTTTTTTGTCCCACAGAAGTGGGGAGGCCCTATCTGTCTCCTGGACAAGAGGGAAATGGAGGGAATTAGCCAACCTCCAGCTTTTTTGTTTCTTTGACAGACGTGGGACAGTGTGCACCAGAAGTCAGCCCAGAGTGCATGTGTTGGGGGTGGGAGAAGTTGCTCCTCTAAAAATCCTGCTTTGCTACTTTTCTCCATCCTAAATACAAATCAACGTTTGATGGTATTTAGTTTGAATTATGTGACTCTTGACATATAAACATTGTGCAAATTTATGGGTGATGTTGTCTTTTTTTTTTTTTTTTTGTACAAGGGATTGAACCCAGGGGCTCACTGAGCTACCTCCCCAGCCTTGTCTTTATTTTTTCATTTTGAGACAGGGTCTGGCTAAGTTGCTTAGGGCCTTGCTAAGTTGCTGAGGCTGGCCTTGAACTTGTGATCCTTCTGCCTCAGCCTCTGGTTGATGGCATCTTAAACAATGCCTTTAGGAAGAATTCTAGTCTGAGACCCCAACTGGTACAGACTCAGAGGATTGGTTTAGTTAACTTTCCTTGGTAGGGGGACCAGGTCTTCAGAGTGTCCCATGTGGGTACTCCCTCACTTCCCATCCTTGCTGCTCAAACACTTCAACGTCCCCATTTTCCCCTATAATCCCTTCTTCTCCCCCTTCCCTAGGACAGCCCACCTCACCCCACCCAATGCAACGTCCTTGCCTTGTGGCCCTCTCCTTGCTTTTCTGGTGACTTGGTGAAACAACACTAGCTGTGTCTGCAAAACTAAACAGGCTTACAGTGGAGAATTTCAGAAGAGTGTTAATGAGATAAGAGTTGGTTTGGGTCGTCTGAGGCTAGGTTTAAGGGTGGGCCATTGGGACAACTGATCAGAAGTGCCATCAGGAGGAAATGCTGAAACTTCCTGGGAATGTGCTGTTCCTAATGCAGGTTTCCAAACACGACAATGTGTGACTGGTAAAAGGAAGGTAAGTTTGACTTACTTCGGGGGGATGGGAGGGGTATTCTCAAGAGTAAATAAAATACCCTGCCTCAATTCTGGAAGTTTGTTACAATGGAAAAAAAGGAATTGGCCCCATTCTTGCCAAAGAAGCTGGGACATTGTTGGGCATCTTTTTGTCATTTACCTGTGAGAGGTACAATATTAGCGGCAGAACACCCAACTGGGAGTCTGACCAACTGGCCATGGCTGAACTTAGCAGCTTTTGTGCTGAAATTCTGAAATGACAAATTTTTTAATGGGAGGAATGGTTTATTACCCACGTGTTTAAAGCACGTAAGATGTTGCCTAGTTTTTCTGATCCAGAGAATTGCATGTAACCAAAATGTGTAATTACTTTTCTTTTTTAAAAATAGAAATAATATGTGTTTATTAATGGGACATTCATTTCTCAGAACCTCCACAAATTGAATTTTGAATGGATTTTTTTGGGGGGTGGGTACTGGGGATTAAACTCAGGGGCACTTAACCACTGAGCCACATCCCCAGCCCTATTTTGTATTTTATTTAGAGACAGGGTCTCACTGGGTTGCTTAGTGCCTTGCCTTTCCTGAGGCTGGCTTTGAACTCATGATCCTCCTGTCTCAGTCTCCTGAGCCGCTGGGATTACAGGCATACACCACCGTGCCTGGCTTGAATAGATATTCCTAAAAATATTATGTGAAGGTATGTCCTATGAAGAACTCCAGGAGAGAAGGGACAGTGGCAGTTGGTGGCCCTCATAGTGTGCTCTGTGCTGTTGTAAACACTTTACACTTAGCTTGTTTAAACCTCACCACAATATATGTTCATATTTTACAGATGAGGTACACAGCTAATAAAAATATTGTTCTTTCATTTTTAAGTAGAACCTTTAATGGGAAGTTCACAATAACAAAGCTAAAAAGTCTGTGGCCCGGTTAACAAATGTTTTCTATTTTTTAAAAAATAAATTTTCTCTCCTTTAGCCTAGAGAATATTTCTTCTGCTTTAATGTAGCTCACAAGTAGCATTAGAGGAAGAAAATAACTTTTTGGTCATAGAGAAAATGAGGTGGGAAGCAGGAGCAACTTTTCTTGGCTCTTAGGGGATTAATTGTCATGGATATTTAATTTAGGATTAATAATTGTTTTAACCAAAGCCATTTAAAAATGTGCCAAACCAGCAAGGAAGAGGGAAAATGAATTCGTGATCTGAAATTTGGGGAATAAAGCTTTTCTCATTAGCAAACAGCTTTCTTTTTGTAATGTGAATAAATCTAATGAGGGTCAATTATATGTTTTATTAAATTTTTACAAAACCCGTATTACTGATCCCCCTTTGCTCGGCTCCCCCTGCCTTGCCTCCTGAATTTTTATTCTAATTGCTGAGGATTTCTTCTGTTGGAATGCTAGTGTTATTTCCTTTAGATCTTTATTTTCCACTAACCTTTTATTATGGAGATCTCTTGGGTGTGATTATAAAAAAAAAAAAAAATCCAGCCACAAACCTGATCCCAATGGTAGCCAACATGTCTTGAGAAATAAGGCCCCTAGTCACTTTGGGGCAGGGAGTGGGTCAGGGAAAGATGGGCAAGAGGGAGAGGTGTGAAGGTCTGGTATTCACACCTGAAACCACCACTTCTCTATCCCCGTTCTACCTGCAGCCTCTGAACATGGGCCATGTCCCCTGCATGGTGGGCTCAGGCACTAGAGAATGGGACACAGTCCTTAACCTCCAGAAACTCACAAGCCCATGCGAATTTGTCAAAGTTTGCTGCCCTTCCAGGAAGGAGAGTCTGGCAATGATTGTGCCCTGTGGCTGGTTCATTCAAAGCCTCTCTCAGTAGGGTAGATAAGAGAAGGGGTAAATGGATGGATCTGGAGACTATCATGCTAAGAAGCGAAATAAGCCAATCCCCCCAAAATAAAGGTTGAATGCTTTTTCTGATATGTGGTCACTAACCCACAATGGGTGAGGGGGATTAAAAAAAAAAAAAAAGGATAGAAGTTCAGTGGAGTAGACAAAGGGGAATGGAGGGAAGGAAGCAGGGCTGGGAAAAGGAAACAGTGGAATGAATCTGACATAACTTTCCTGTGTACATATGTACATACCACAGTGCTTCTCATCATCCTGCACATCCACAAGAAATTAATTAAAAAAAATAACTATGGGTAAATGGCAAACCAATCAGCAGAGGGAATAGAGCAGGGTGGGCCAAGGGGAGAGGAAGAAGAGGTACTGGAGACTGAATTAGAACAAGATAGAGTCCATGCTTTTATAATGATGTCAAAATGGATTCTCCTGTCATGTATAACTAAAAAGAACCAATAAATTTAAAGGGAGAGAGAGAATGGGTCAAAGGCAATCAGTGACATCACAACCACAAACATTTTCTTTTGGATGACGTGGATGATTCTCAGTGGTGCTTTTCCTCTAGCAGTGGAGACCTGACTTTGACAAACCCAGGGCAGACTTTTCCAGAAGCTCCGGCCACCACTAACTTTTAGGTCAGATTTGAGCAGTTGCCTGGGAGTGAGCAGGACAACTGGTCACCCACTGCCAGCGCTGAGAGCGGGGCATCTGGCAGCCCCGTGCCCGCCAACGAACAACCAATCAGATGCCGGGAGATAAGCCTTCCTCCAGCTTACACTAACTTTCTGGGGGAAATTCTGAGTCTCGCTTTTGCTAAGCCAGGTACTTGGAGGTCTGAGGAAATTCCTTCTCCTCAATACTGTTGGCTTAATTTTCACTCAGAAAAGAAGAGGTTGCAAATTCCATTCTGCTTGGCTCTGTGCCAAAAGAACAGGGCCAATGATTCCACTGGATATTCTGCATGCCCCTCCGCAACTATTGCCCTTTGAGGTTTTAGTAAGTGACTCTCTCTGACCTCAGATACAATTTGGAGCGTCTCTGGATTTGCAGAGCCCCAGACTTCATAAATATTCATTAGGGTGGAGTCACTGGCCCACAATCCAGTGACTTAAATACCTCGTTTGGTTTAGTTATCCTGAAGGCCTTTCAATATCTTCTTGGGCTGGTCAGTTACCTCACAATGTTTCCTGGAATTATTTTTATTATTATTATGTTCCTTCCTTGTCTTATGTTCTTAGGTAAATAAAACTAAGTTCCTGTGTCTCCTATTAGGATTTCTCGGTGCTGTGTTCTTTTCTTCTGGCTGCTCACCTATTGGGACAGTTCCTTTCAGTGAATTGCTGAACAAGTGGAAACAGTGATTTTCTTTTCTTTTCTTTTTTAAGTTCTAAACAATACCAAAACACAGAGCATCGTGCACATGTGAAGGCCTCGGTATCCACATGAGCTCAGAAATGCTGTCCTTCCACCTTCCTCCAGGACTAAATCTCGGCTCAGCACAACCTTCTTCCTCCTCTGCCGCTCTGCATCCTCTGGCAGGATTCCCCTGGCAATAAGGAGAGAAGTATTTTCACTTCCTCTGATGATGGGCCTCTGCTCCTCTCAGTGGCTAGTGGGGAAGAGACCTGGATTCAGGCCCTCCTTGGTGACAAGGCATTTCTGGGCTGCACCAGGAAGGTGGTACGTGGAATGCTGATGTCTTCTGGGTTCTTAGCATCATGACAGGGGGCAGAGCTCCAGGACTGAAGGCAGCTGCTGGGCTCACAAAAGGCACCAGATTTTTTTTTCAATGCACTGTGTCTTTTACCACGTGTCTGTTCTCATCATGATTGTTCTTAAAAATCAGAATTTTCCACTTTTCCTTCCACTAATATCCTTATCCCCAGGTGCACTGAGGTGCTCAAGAACAATGACGATTTGCTGTCATTAAACTTACTAATTTACTGTCATTAAACGTCAACAGGGAAAGATCCAGGGATTCCCACAGACCTCTGAGTACCTGGCTTGACAAAAGTGAGACTCCAGGTTTCCAGAGTTAGTGTTGGCAGATCTGACTCTTTGGGCATCGGCTCCCACCACCTTGACCTGGAGGACTGTGTGGCCTGCCCCACGCCCTCCCAGTCTGCACTGCAGCCGCAGCCCTGGCGAACAGGCCCTGCTGGGCTTTGAGACTCCTCACAACTTTGTGCTCCTATCTTTTCTGCCAGCGCTACTTGCTGCGCTGGGCTTCTCTGACCCCAGCCCAGGCAGGCAACTGTGGGGGTCCTGGTTGTCTGGGGAGCAGAGTAGCCCATGGGATGCTTATTAGGGAGTGCTCTCTGTGTATCTACCCTGAGGATGGAGGTTACACAGGCAGGTGTGAGCAGAGGAAGAAGTCGGTACTGATGAGTACCCCCCACAAGGGCCTGAGCCCACCCTCAGGAATTCTGGACCTGGGATGGCCCCCGAATTAACTTAGGGGGATGGACCAGGCTTCTGTAGCCCAGTGTTGGCCAGTGTGTGGGTTTCCCTGTGGGAGGAAGTGCCCCCTTGGATGAGGCTTCTGTCTTTCAGTAGCACTCAGCAGGTGGCTGGGGGAATAGGCACTTGACCCTAAGAAGGAATGGTGGTATGAAGAGGGCAGGAATGAGATTATGAGCAAAAGTTAAGAACCCGTCAGTGGTGAAGCACTGACTCAGCATGTGTGAGGCCCTGGGTTCAGTCTCCAGTACTGAAAAAAAAAATTAATTGAAAAGCCAGAGAAGGGGGAGAGGAAGAAGCAGCCACAAGTGCAAATCCAGAATTGATCTGGGTTCCAGTCATATTCTATTTAGTAAGATTCTGGATGTGTAGTTAATCTCTCTGAGTCTCAATAGCACCAGATCCATAAAATGAGACCGATGAGAGCAACGCCTGACAGGTTGCTGGAGGGCAACAGGAGCAGAAGCCTTGGGCTCCCGCATGACCTGTCATGCAGTGGCCATCTCCTACGGGAGAATGTACTGGGCGGACTATTTCTGGGGCTATTAGCTGGTGTATTTTCATTCCCTCCTTTATCATGTCCTTTTGCAGCCTGCTACTTCTAAGTCTGAAGTGAACCATGAGGTTTATCGCCCCGAGGAAGGAGGAATGGATGTCATTGATCAGCCTTGAGACTTGAAGCTAGCTTGTTCATGTTAAGACAATAGTTTTAAACCTGAACTTGAGGGAGAAAAATATCTTTTATCTCCTTTTAAACCCCTAAAGAGCAAGGCCTGGTTGGCAAGTCCCCTGAGGTTTTATTATAAGCTCAGAGTGGAAAGGCTGAGATGAGATGACACAGAGGAAGTGGGAAGCCTCCTTCCAGTACTCCTGTGGGTTACAGGAAGCAGGAAACAGAGAGAGGAAGCAGATGAAGTATGGAGGGCTTCCTCCTCCTCCAGGCACAGGCCTTGGTGACTGGGTGGGAAAGGTGTGATGTGTAGGCAGGAAGGAGAACCAGCAGAAAGAGGGGCTCTATGTCTCTTGGGGTTGTGCCGTCCTGGGTCCATTATCCTCAGATCGGTACCCCTTCCCCTGCCCTGCTTCAGACCTGCACATCCACTGCAGGATTTTTTTTTTTTTTTTTTTTTTTTTTTTTTTTTGTGGTGCTGGGAATTGAACCCAGGGCCTTGTGCTTGCAAGGCAGGCACTCTACCAACTGAGCTATCTCCCCAGCCCTGCAGGATGTTTTTAAGATTCCTGGGACAACTGGGTGTGGCCTATGGGGGTCCTTGCAGGGCTATCCCCTAGAGGACAGAGCAGGATGGGAGTTTCTCCCTTGCCTCTTGGCTTTAGTCTGGGTCTCCAGGAGCCACTGAATGTGGCTTCGGGTCTGCTGTGGTTTCAGCTTTCCCAGGTGACACTAGGCTCTGCTAACCTCATCTTCTTCTCTTGTCACTGGAGTCTGGGGCTCAGCTCCTGGTCCCAGGTCCAGCCTGCCACTCTCCATGCCTGTGACCCTTTCTAGCCAAATCTCAGTTCTTAGGTTATGTGACGCCTGACTACAGCAAAGCAGCAGGAGGACCACAAGGCCCCTGGAATAAAGCAAGAGAGAGCAGATCCCAGGCTCCAGAAATCACAGCATTGGGGCTGATGTCAGCAGGACAGACAGTAGCCAAGTGGATAGGAACACCAGGTCTACAGAGGCCGGGAGGCCCAGAGATCAGCTTTAGAAGAAAGAGACCAACCTCCAGACAGAGTAATCACCCCATGCATCCTGCAGCTCTCCTCAAAGGAGATTGATTAGACCCAGAGGTGCTAAAGTCTCAGTTACTAACCAGCTTAGATTTCCTTGCTACCTGGAGGATAAAGGACCTAAAAGGAAGGACAGCTCAATGTAAGATGAAGAAGGTGTATTTTCTTTGCCAGAACTATTATTATTACAAACTCATTATTAATAACGTGGGCACACTGCCAACACTCCCTTACCACCCCTACCCCATCGCTTCGCTCCTCCGCAGATCTCTGGATATACCTATCTCTTCTGTTCTCCTTCCTGTTGTGTGATTTCTGTGGTCTGCCGTGGACTTTGGGTAAGCCATTTAACTTCTGTGAGCCTCCGTTTTCTTAATTGCAAAGAGGGGTTGGAGAGTGCATCTTTGCAATCTGGATATTCTTTGATTCCTTGGAAGAACAAGGTTGCCTGGGAAGAAGAAATAAACATGATCAAATGGTCACTTTTGAATGATCACTTACAAAATTGGTTCTCATTGCAATGTCCCCACCTGTGCCTGCAAAGCTAGTACGAGGCAGATCAATTGCAAAGAGAAATCACAATATTAGCAAAGAGGCAGGATTTAATGATGATGATAAATGTTAAGTCGGAGGATTGCTAAAGTCACATGCAAAGTTAGAGAAATAAACATCTTGTGGAATTAAGCCAGTTAAAAGTGGAAAGAAATGATGAGATTTGGTTTCAGTCAGCTTTTCATCACCAGGACTGAAATAACCAGTATGAATACCAGAGGAGGGAGGAAAAGTTTATTTGGAATTCATGGTTTCAGAGGTCTCAGTCCATACATGGCTGAGTCATTGCTTTGAGACCAAGGGTAATGGAGCACATCATGGCGGAAGGGAATGCAGAGGAAAACTGTTCACCTCATGGTAGCCAGGAAGCAGAGGGAAAGAAAGAGGAGAGAGACCACAGAGAAGAAGCACCCTCCCAGGGCATGCCCCAGTTCCCACCTTCTCCAGGTACACCCGGCCTGCCTACAGGTACCATTCAGTCCATTCTAACTAGGATGTACTGATTAGGTCACAGCTCTCGTGATCCAATTGTTTCACCTCTGAACATTCCTTCCTCAACACAGGAGCTTTTGAAAGGCACCTCATATCCAAACCATAACACAGGTTATGAGAAAAAAGTAATGCTTGAGTCATTTTTTGGTTCTTTCTAAGTGCTAGTCATCATTTGTTCATTCATTCAACAAATTTTTATTGTACAATTTCTAGCTCTATGCACTAGAAATACTGCAGACCTTAGTTGCCCTAAAAATATAATTTTGTGAAATAAGAGACACAACATTGTCGTAACTTTTAGTTTCACTTTTCAAGTTTAAAAAGATCCCATTCTCACTATTTTCATGACCTGAAATGACATTTTGGTCTTCATTTTAAGTGGATTTACTTTAGGAGGTCTTTTCTAGGTACAGGGTACCCTGTCTTATTCTTCCTACCTCTCAGAGCATTTTAGAGAATCAGATGGCATTAGACACCTGTCAGCATGTCACATTTTCTAACCAATATGACAGGGAAAAGTGGTTGCCCCCGGAGATCTGCTCCTGCAGTTTGGCATGGCTTATTGCAAACATGGGTTCTCCCCTATTTCTAATATCTCAGGTATAGAAAGAGCCCAAGTTATATATCATATTAGCATCATTGCTCAGTAGGAGTCACCAATCGAGTTGAATTGATTTCTTTACCTTTTTAACCCTGATCCCTTTCCAGTCACCCACTTCAATGCGTCTGAAAAAAGCTGTTGACTAAGTATATTCCTTGTAGAGTATGGAGTCTCATTTTGTATTTTAATTAGGTAATGGACTGAGGCAGGAGGATCACAAGTTCAAAGCCAGCCTCAGCAACTTAGCAAAGGCCCTGAGCAACTAAGCAAGATTCTGCCTCAAAAGAAAAAAAAAAGAAAAGGGCCAGGAATGTGGCTCAGTGGTTAAGCACCCCTGGGTTCAATCCCTGATACCAAAAAAAAAAAAAAAAAAAAAAAAAAAAATAGAATTAAGTAATGGACCTTGCTGTGTTTCTTTCTTTTTTCACTCAACACAATGCCCCATAATGTCTTCACACCACTGTGTAGCTAGTGTGTGGCTGGCTACTGTGGCGCATGCCCTGGGGGCACACAACAGAATGGGACCCTAGATGGTCCCATCCCTCTACTACCCAAACAATGCAGATGTGAGCACACTCTCACACGCCTTTATGAATTCAAGTGAACAGGTCTTGGGGATGTTTATCCAGGAGAGGGTTCACTGGACCTGGGGCGAATACCACATAAGTTTCCTCAATGACTCCCCAGTTGACCTTCCCATGAGCAGGCGGTTTCCCATCTTCTCGCAACCTCATCCACCCTTATTGCTCCTTATCTTTTTCTATTCCTCTGCTTTCTTATGGGTGTAATATGTTATGTCCATTGTTTTAATTGCAGCATCTGATTATTAGTGAGTTTGAGAATCTCATCTGTGAATCAATTCTACTTTGTCTATTCTCTGTTAGATTTCCTTTTTCTTGATAACTTGCAGGTCTTTGTAGAGTATAAAATTTCTTTATCGTTTATCTATCTATCTTTCAATCAATCCATCGCCGGACTGGGGATCAAACCCAGGGCCTTGTACGTGCAGGCAAGCACTGTTCCACTGAGCTACACTCCAGCAGTTCTTTATCTTTTTAAATCATTGTAAATATCTTTGCCCGGGCTGACACCTGTGTATCTATTGTACAGAAATTCTTTCATTTAATATAGTCAACACCAGTGGGTTTTGCGTCTTACCTTTTTTGGTCCATCTCTCAGTTATGAACATGTTCTCATATGTTTTCATCTGTGGGTTTTATTGTCTTTCCTGTTATATTTAGGGCTTTCACTGCAGCGTGGGACATTCCTTCAGAAAGTATAAGGTGAGAGCTATTATACATAGCTTCCTACCACTGTCGCCCAAACCATTCATCCTTTCCTGGTAGCTCTGTGGTACCATTTTCACTAATATTCCAATTTGTCACATGCAGACAAGTCTAGTTCCAGGCCCTGTAGTTCATACCTTTGGTCTGTTATAATTTTTTTTGACATCTTATATTTTATCTTTTAAAAACCTCTAGGTTTTACATTTTGTTTCATAATATCATCTTTGCTATAATATCAAAACCATATTTTAAAGTTCTATATTTTAATTCCAAAACCATTTGACTTGGAAATGAACAGCACAGCTCTGCATCAGAGGGACAAGGGTTCAGGGTTCAAGTCCCACCCCTACAACTCAGCATCCGCTTCATCTTATGTAGCAGTTTCCTGTCGCTGCTATTACAAATTACCACAAAACTTGGCGGCTTTAAATAGCATAGAGTTATCTGGAGATCATAAATCTAAAGTGGGTTGACAGGACTATGTTCCTTCTGGAGACAGTAGGAGGGAATCCATGCTTTTTCCAGTTTCTAGAGGCTGCCTAAAATCCTTGCTTCACAGCATCCTCTGACTCTTCTGCCTTCTTTTTGTTGAAAAAGACCCTTGTGCTTACATTGGGTCCACTAGAGTTCAAGATAATCTCCCCATCTCAAGATCCTTAACTTAATCACATCTTCTGAGACCCTCTTGCCCTGCAGGGTAGTATACTCTCAGGTTCTGGGGATTAGGATTTGGATATCTTTGGGGAGTCATTATTTTTGCCTACTACACCTTGGACAGGTGACTTAACCTTCTGAATGTCAGTTTCCTTATCTATAAAATGGGGATGAAATAAGTAGATGCCTTTTCTTTGGCACCATATTGGAAACACTGAATGCTTAATAAATGGTAGACACTTTTAATCTCATTATGGCCCACAATGGGTGCACTATGTACTACAATTGGAGAAATTTAGATTGGATGATACATTTTATAAATAAAATGCTAAATTACTGGAACTAGTCATAAATTTTATTATTATCTCAGTACAAAGCCAGGTATCCGAGGAAAGTTCAGAGCTTGTCCAGTTGTTATTTTCTAATTGTTATTCTGATCAGCAAAGTCAAGGTGATTTCTCTGACCTTGAGTTGTAGGATCTCTGATGTTCCTTGGATTCCCTGAATTTGTAGGAAACTAAGATTTCATCACTGGCTCTCTGTTGCTTGAGAGTTTGCATCACACCATCTCAATAAGGAAAATCACAGGAGACTGAAAGAGTCTGGTGTTCATAAATGAAGTTCCTCATGTGTGAGAGGTCTCGGGGGACTTAATTTGGCAAAGGGAAGTTCTCTGAATCAAGGCATATTACAATTTGTGTCTAATCCGATTAAGTAGATCAAGGAAGAGGGAGATCATCTCATCACTTGCAAGACTGTACATTTCCAGAGCAGGAGCCATCAATGGGAGGAGGTTAGATGTTAAAAGCAGGACAGGAGCAGAGTGAAGGGGTGAGGAAATAACTCATTCTAGACATATTAAAAGGCCAGCACCAACAGCATTGCAGTCCCAGGAAGATCTCATTCGGATGCAACACTCAGCATTTTAGAATTCAGAAAATTTACTTTCTGACTCTGGACATCCTCAAATAGAGGATGCTCCAGAGAACTGCCTGTGTCCCTTGCACACATTACCTTGGAGCAGACACTGATCACCTGGCCACAACTGATCACAGAAGCCTGGGACATGTGGTTTCCTTCTACGATGGGCCATGCAGGGCAGAGGGGTCATCATGGGGTGTTGCTGGCAGTTGTGGTCACTCCTTACTTTAGTCTTCAGGCTTTTAAAAATTCCCTCCATGGTCAAGGTTCTGGAACAGAATGTGTGGTGTTCTTTGATAAATCTATGCTGGTGTAAATCAAAATTAACCCCAGTCTAATTTATATTAGAATTGCAGAAACTGTTCCAAGGCAAAACTCTGATGGGAGTCAAGTTTATGCCCCGAGCTCAGCCCTCCTCTTGAATCATGGCCTCTTCTTTCCATTTCAAACTCTAGATTTCCAACCGCCCACAGCCATTACAATGCCAAAGCCAAGGCATTGACTCATCAGCCGGCTCTCCTCCTTGCCTGAAACGTACCTGTAACATCACCCAAAGAGCGATGCAATACTAATTTGATATGTTAATGTAACATAAAGACATTGATATTGCTAAGGCTTGACTGTGGCAACAACCAGAGGAACACATCTCACAGAACCTGTGAAGCTTATGCAGAGGATGCAGTGACAGTGTGCCTGGTGACTGTCACTGAGCCTGGGTAATAACAGGCAAATGTCATCCATTTTAGACTTTTCTACAGTGCAGAGAGCAGCAGTCATCATCTTGTAACCCAGTAGGTGGAACTCTGCAAGTTCTATGGCCTCAATTTTCCTTTGGACCACATTTCTCAGGATTTTTTTTTTTTTTTTTCCTGAAATGTTCAGGGAAGAAGCATTAGATTCCTTTGATCCAACACTGTGTCCACGGTGATTTTCCCCAGGATGAGATCACAGGGTGAAGGACTGTGAAGGGGCTGCTGCTACTTTTTAATTTTTCTCTAGCAATTGATTTTTATATCACATAAGCATTGTTTGGGTGACCTTGAAAAATAATGTAATTTAACTGCCATGATTAACCACTGGCCTTGCCCTGTAGTATGGACAAGAAACTGCCCTATGTATTACTGAGAAGGTCTCTTCATCTTTGGGAACTGATGACAAATCCAATCATCAGTGTCTCCTCTCTTTAGGGAATGCATTTGGATCCTCTGTGCTATTAGCTTTCTTTAATGTGATATGAATGGTCCTGCACCCCTGGTTTCTGTCTGCTCCATGAGTCAGCTGTTCTGATTTATTTTAAAGCCCTAATTTTAAGTGAAATTAGAACGGACACCATGCTTATTTATCCTCAGTGCCTGGGACCACTGCCTGGCATAGAGCCGACACTTAGCAAATGCTTTGAATGATGGCTGAGCCCTCATAGTCAAGGGACTTCTGTGGTTTGAATAAGTATTCCCTCAAAGGCACATATCCAATAAAGGCTTGGTCCCCAAGGTGACAATTGAGAGGTGGTGGAATCTTTGAGAGATGGGACCTTATTGGAGGTCCTAAAGTCACTGGTGGCATGCCCTTGGAGAGGGTCTCTCCTTGTTTCCTGGCTGTGGTCTGAGCAGTTACACACTCCCCACTATTTGCCATCCAACATCTTTACCAGGTGCCAAAGTCATGGGCCATCTAATGTTGGACTGGAACCTGCAGAACCATGTGTTAAATAATACTTTTTCTTTTTACAAGTTAATTGCCTCAGGTATTTTGTTAGAGTAACACGAAGTTGAGTAAAACAGGACTCCTCATGATTGCTGAGTTGGTTGACTATGACAGCCACTGCAGGTCCTCAGGGAGTGAGCCCTCAGGAAGTGAGCTCTGGATACCTCAGAGGGCTTTCCTTGAGATGTTGACCCAGATGCCATATGTGGTTGGGAAGGGAGTGTGGTAACCCCACATGCTATGTAATACTAAAATCAGGAGTTATATCTGTGAATACACTTGTCCCCTACTTATCTTGTCACTGGGTAAGGCATGCTAGGTTTGAAGGAGGAAGTACAGACCAGGATCTCAGTAATTTTTCTGCCAGTTTGGGAAATAAAAACTAATAACATAATCAGGGTTTTGTCTTGTTTTTGCTTTTTGTGGTGCTGGACGTGAAACCCAGACCTCATGCAATGCTAGGCAAGCGTTCTATCACAGAGCCACATCCTAAACCCTGGTTTTGCTTTAACAATGATTTGCTGGACTATGGTAGCCAAATTGACATCCTCAGAGATGCCCTCCCTGACATTTTGCTTGACCACGGCACCACTTACTATTCAACTTTGTGAAATAGCTTCCACATTTCACACCTCTGAACATCTGGCCACTTTTTTTTTCCCCCAGCATGGCTTCATATTGTCAAAAAGGGGACTGATTTGTGGCACGGCATGCACTGGTCACAGTACACATATTGAACTCCGACCCTATCCTTGCCAATCCTGAGACTTTCTAGTCCCGATCCTTTGACCTTATGTCACCAAGTGTCTGTTTACTCAGCTGATAAATTTTATCAATAATAATAGCTGCCTGTAGGGTTGTTTTAGGGATTAAGTGAGATAATACACACACGTAATGATAGGTTGCATCTATATTGATACCTATGCTCATAAGTACGAGGGCTGGTAAACAGTAATTATTAGGTAAGTAGTAATCACTTTCTTCCTTGTCCTTTCCTCCTCCCTTATCAAAGAGGGACAGAAGACCCTGGGATAGGGGCCCAGCAAATCCATCACTTTCAGGCGGAATACTCCTCCTTCTCCTAGAGTTCTGCTGTGTCATTCTTCCCGGACCTCATGTTCTGTGCTTTCCAGAATGGGAAGTGGACAGGCTGGGGCACGGGGTATCTAGAGCGGAGCCGGCTGGGAAGGCAGGGGGAAAATAGGACTGTTGGTTTGGAGGCAGCAAACCCAGCAGGGAGGCAACAGGAATTACCCGGCACTGAGGCGCCCCCCGTGCCAGCTCTCTGCTGACATAATTAATGAGGCTGCAGTGCCAAAAAAAATGAGGCATGTTGTTAGTATACAGACCCGTTGGGAGCACAAGAAAAAGACAAATAAAAGTTTTGCCAAAAGGGGAGTGGGATCAAATCAGCTCAAAAGGGAGACCCCATTTATCTGTGAAACTCGAATGTGTGCGATAGGGGTGGGGACAAAGAGAGAAAAGGATAAGAAAATGTTTTCACGCAGGAGCTTAAGAGCTACCAAATTCTTATTGCACCTTTAAATTTTTCAACTACTGATTTTACTTTTGTCTCTATTTTTCAAAGTCTATCCAATTGGTCAAATTCACCTGATAATGAAAACTAAAATTCCAATGGAGTTTTAGCATTCAGGACTTTAATATGCATTCCCAAACGACACAAGGGAAAAACTTGGATTATTTTTATTTTTAAAGAGCTCTGGGTTGCTGAGAAAAAGCAGTCCTGAGCCGACATAAATTTTTTTTGTGATTTGGGGGGCACCTGATTTTTCCAGCCTAAAAAAAATGAAAAGCGATTATCAATTTTTTCATACAAGTGTTCTCAATGACAAGTTCAATTTTCTTTCAAAAGGCCTTCCTGAATCATCGGGGTAAGACCTGGTCCAAGGAGATGGCGCCTGGGGCTGACTGCTGCCTCCCAGGAGGCAGGAAACAGAAGATCCAGTCGCCTGTTGTCCCCTGCAGCTGTGGCTGCGGACTGGCTGGGAAGAAGCCCGGGGCGTCGTTCCATGCAGTAGTTCTGGAAGGTCGCTGTGCAGGGTCTCTCCGGGTGGGTGCCTCGGCCCTCGCCCTGGACCGGGGGCTGGTGAGGCTGGTGTCCCGCCGGAACGTGGGGTTGGGGACAATACAAGCAGGTTACTTTTGTCTCTCGTTCCCGCACTGTTTCCCCATCCCTTTTTCTTTCCCCTTTCTCATTGACCATCTTTCCTGGTTTTTCCCCCGTCGGGTGGTGACTTGGAGAATGCGTCGGGAACAAAGTGGCTGTTAGAGGCGGCAGACTGTGGAAGGACCTGTCTTATTTCGTTGCAGTTAATTTATTTTCCCTTTTCATTCTGCCGGCTGCCGCTTGTTTGGTAAGTTAGAGCATGAAACCGTTAAGGCCCGCCTGGGGGGCCCAAGGTGGGCGGTGGAGCGGAGCGCCGCTGTCTGCAGCGTCGTGCGCGCGCTTAAGTGGGCGTGTGCGCGCGTGCACAAGGGCTCGCGCGCCTTGTGTCGCGGGGGCGTGCGCACGTGCACGTGGGGTGTGTGTGTGCGCGCGCATTGTTTCTGCCTCCAGCAGGGTCCCCAGCGGGCATTGAGGTAGGAAGCACTTTGCATTTCTTGGGGACCTGCGTGCCCTGTCCCCGAGCTGAGCTGAGCGGGCTGTGAGGACTTCAGGCGCCTCTGCCAGACCAGAGGAGAGGTTTCAACTTCTAATAAGAGCTACCGAATTCTACCAGCTTGTAATATGTCAGGGTACCCGTCTAAGCTCTGTGGTCACATTCACTTAGGTGACCCCCGACAACAACCCAGGAAGATCGGTGCTATTATTATCTTCAGTTTCCGGATGGGGAAGGGAGGCACAGAGAGGTTAAGTAGCCCAGCTATTAGGAGACTCTGAACTCAGACAGTCTGGCTCCAGAACCCACATCTTAACCCACTACTCGTTATTTCTTCAACGCAAGAGCACCCCCCACCCTGCCCGACCTCCTCCCCACTCCTCTTTAAGGCATTACTTAGGGGATCCTTTCACCTCTCTTCGCAAAACACCCTCATTTCGGTTAATCTGAAACCCAGAGGCGACTCAAAGGCATAGAAAACATGGAAGTCACTAAGGTCGGCTTGTGAAAGTGGAATCTCTTAAGTGGCACTTTGTCAAATAAAGGGCGCCTGCATCTTAAACCGTAGCATCTTTTAAATGTACAATACACATGCTCTGATAACTCATCTATTCTTTGTTTCTGACATTATTTTCCTAACTGTGAGTGATGAGTTGCGTTGGGACAATACAGAAGAGCGCCATTAGGAAACTAAAAGGCCCTGTAATCTTAGCGTTCTGCCCCAGGTACTATATGTTGTTGAAAATCTTTGAAGTCAATTTTCCTAAGTATATGCATTATGATAAATTTAAATGCATTTATTAAAAGAAATTTAAAACAGTATCATAATGTAGATTTTGTTGTATAATCTTAACTGGACAAGATGATCATTTCCCCATATCAAATATTCTTCTAAAATTGTTAATGATTGCACAATATTTTGTTGTATGAATTTGCCACAATTTTAACTCATCACTAGCCTTATAATTTGACATTTCAGTTGCTCACTAATTTTTTGCTATTACAAATGAATGCAGAAACAGTATGGCTATTTCTCTGGGACAAATGGATAGCAATGAAATTTCCAGATCAAACAAGGGCACACTTTTCAAATTATTCTCCAGAAAGCTGGTCTCAGTCCATACACCTCCAGTTAGAATTAACATGCTCATTTTCTTTTCCAATTCTGGTGTCATTGCTCAAAAGATACTTCATTAATAAACACATTGTATCTCCCCCCCCCCTTCTCTCTCTCTCTGGTACTAAGAATTCAACCCAGGGATGCTCCATCACTGAGCTACATCTCCAGTTCATTTTTAGAATTATTTTTTATTTTGAGATGGGGGGTCTCATTAAATTGCTGAGGCTGGTCTCGAACTTGTGATCCTCCTGTCTTGGCTACCCCTCCATCCCCTGCACAGTGGCAGGAATTATAGACATGTGCCTCCGCTGCCCCCACCCCCACCCTCTTCCCACAACCGCATTACATCTTTAAAGGGGAAAAAAAAAAAAAAAAAAAAAAAGGCTAGGTAATGTCGCAACATGCTGAGTTTCCATAGAAAGACTTTCCATGGTTGCAGATATTTGAAACATTTTGGGAAATTCAGTTGTTCCAGGACTGAATGAGACTCTGCAAAGGGCATGTAAAACAGGGACATTTTGGAAAAAGAAAGTAGGAAAGTTAATCCTCAAAACAGTTTTTTTTTTTCTTTTTCCTAAGGCAGGGAGACAGATGCTGTCTGTCAAATGAAAGAGGAGGTATTAATTGCTGCTTTTGCTGGGCCTTAGCTCCCTGGCAACTTTCCCATGTAGGGTCTGAAAACGTTGCTGCTGTGACTGCCGCAGAGCCACTGCAGAAATATTCAAGGCAGCAAACCTGGGCAATTAGAGGGTTCTGTTAATTTTCTTCCCCTTTCATTCTACCAGCTTCCCATCCTCCCGCATATCAGCAAGTTGGAGTGACAAATATTTAAAGTCAGCCTGTCATGCATCAGCAGCGCAGCTGAGAATGACTGATTTTCTTGACATTCTCAACAGCTTTGTGTGTGCCTACGGAGACCTGCAGACCCCAAACCTGCCACCGACCACTTCACAAGACAGCATTGGTTTGGTATCTGAGGCCAGGGTGGGGGTCTGGGTAGGTGGCATTTTATGACCAAGAACTGAACTGACATCCAATCTGCAGATGTTTTCAGAATATGCCTGTTTGTCGAAATGACCTCTAGGTGGATTTCTGCAGTGACAAAGAAGAGACTTTTAGGGTGTGGTTTAAATTTCTTTCCTTGCAAGACTTGCTTTAGAAATCACTTTTGCCTAACAGGTTGGAGACCACTACATCTTTAGGAATCTGAGAGATGCACTTGGACCCAGTTGGCCTTTTTTCTCCTCACTCAGCATTGCAACAAGAGTAACAGATGCCTATTTAGGAAAGGCACATTCCCTTTTTATATGCAAACCTCGTTGCTAAAAATTCTCTTTTTAGATGAATTATTAAACCCAATTTATGAAATAAGGACAATACAGATTTCCTCTTGAACTGTTCTTTCTCTTTGATATGTGATACCCATGTCTGCTGGTGGAGAAGAGCAGAGAGAATATGAGAGTTTGGTGGGGAGGTGAGGGAGGGTGGCATAAGCAAATAAAGGTCATTTTATAGCCCCAGAAATTTCCTGATCAGATCCCTTGGGTGCATCAAGAATTCTTATCAGAGACATGCACAAAAACAATGATTTTCATAAGCCTAGATGTCTTCTGATGAAGTAGGAATTTTAACATCAAAATTCCTTTAAGAAACAGTACTATCTTTGGGAACAGGTATTGATCTGTTTGGAATATCAAGATAGGTGCTTCCAAGAGAGAGAGCAGGTTGTTCTTTCTTTCAAGGAGAGGGGATTCGTGTTGCTCTTGCAGGGACCCCTGCAGGAAAGAGGCTGGAGTTGAGTGGACATAAAGCCACACAGAGGCACAGTACTCCTAGATATGCCAAGAACAGGGATGCTCACCTGGGGCTTAGGTTATAACACTAATATGAGATGAAAGCCACCATCACCTTACCTCCCTTATGAAATCTTCGGTAACATCTATGCTTTTTAAAAGTATAGAATCTTTGGCTAATAAATATTCTCCTTACATTTTTTTAGAACTCATAAAATTTGTATTCCTTTTGGCAACATGTGAAGTTTTGTAGCAATTATGGAAAAGAAGGTGACCACTAACTTGAAATTCACACCTTAATGACAGCCTTGGAGTCCACCTTCCAGGCCAGAACTTCTTACCAACACAAGGTCATCTATGACCTCATTACATGCTGCTGGTCCAGCACCATCTGGAAGCAGGATAGACCTGGTGTCTCAGGTTGTTTGCGATGCTATAACAAAAACCTTACATTAGGTAACTTAGAAACAAAGGAAATGTATTATTCACAGTTTGGGGGACTGGGAGGTCCAAGGTCAGAGTGCTGGTGTGCCTGGTGAGGGCCCGTTTCTCATAGAGAGTGTCTTGATGCTATGTCCTCATATGGTGGAAGAGACAGAGTTCCCTCAAGTCTCTTTTATAAGTCTCTAAACTTCTCACCTCTTAGTACCATCACATCAGTGATTAAGTTCCAACATATGAGGTGGGGGGAGACACCACCATTCAGACCCCCAGTGCCTAGTGGATCAGAATCTGCATCAAAGTTTGCATCTTCAGATGAAGACTCTGATGCAGACTTTACAAGATCCCCAGATGATGCAAGCACACATTACAGTTTGTAAAGTGCTGGTCTGCAGAGTTGGTTCTAAATCTGGGTGCACGTCGGAATCACCTGGCAGCTTTACAAACTGCTGATTCTTGAGTCCCATTTCTAGAACTTCTTATTTCTTTGGTTTGGGGAGGGAGAGCCCTGGGCATCTGTATTTCAAAAGACCCAGGTGGTTACAATGTGTGGTAAGTTTGATAACCCTTGATCAGAACATATCTCTCTTTGAGCCATGTTTAATCCCAGACTTTGTGAGGTACCTGGGCTAGCCACAATGTTTGCTGCTTTCACCAACCACAGCTCTCCCCCAGAGGCACAGCTCCCCATCCATGGAGGCTCCTGTGCCACAAAGTTTCACTGTGAGACTCAATAGAAAACTTGAACCAATGGCAGACATTCAGAGGAGTTTCTGAAATCACTCTTCTCTGACACTGCCCCCCCCCCCAATCTTCTGACTTGGCGCCCCCAGAAAACTACCTAACAGAGCAAACTGAACAGAACAAGGGATTTAGGGCAGACAAGCTGGGTTCAAAGCACAGCAGGGCGCTCTAACAGAGATACCTAGGGCTCTCTAAAAGGGATTGATGATATTACCTGCTTCATAGAGTCTCAAGAATGGATCAAAGAGAAAATGCAAGGAAATTAGTTAGTAGCACTTGTACTCGAGGAATAAAAGTGATACACATCCAAGAGTGATTGAGAGAAGGAGTGAAATCTATTGGTGCTCTCTGTTAAAAGCCTGCAGAAAGTGGACACCAACAAGGAACAATCCCTATGACACCTAGGAACTGAAGGACCAGGTATGTCTGAAAGAGGGGTGGAGGTGAGTGGAAGAGCTGAAGGAAGGAGCTTGGTGAGTCTATCTGAAAAGCTGTTAAGCCCCTGCCCAGGATCTTCCCATCCCACCAGGCTCATAGAATTTTACCCTCCCAAGAAACTAATCCAGGGCAGTTGCCAGCTCAGAGATGCCAGGCACAGCTGGGGTTGGAGGTGAGACCCTGGACAGAAACAGGCCAAGGAGACTATGAGACCCCCTATCCTACTTCAGTCCCCATTCCCCAGCAGGCCCCCAGAACACGGCTGTGCATTCCTTAAGAGTAAAGAGCTGAAACACATTTGAATTTTGGGGAATCTTCCAAAGGAACAGCAGGGCCCTGTCTGATCATCCTCAGCAAACACCCCGTTGACAAGCCATCGCCACATGACGCCACTTTCCTAATATAAACGGGAAGGCAAAGATCACAAGAGAAACCTCCAATGGAAACCAAAACAAGCAAGAAAAGAAATTGAGGAAGTAAACATGATGTTAAGCCCTTGAAGAGAGAAAAGGCAATGCACTCCTAAGACAAGACTATTTGAGAGAGTGGAGGTATTGAAAATGAAAAAAAAAATAATAAGAAGAAAACCCTACAAATACAGAAATAATATGCAATAAAAAGGATGGGGCCAAAGTTAAGGTCATGTCTCAGAAAGTATTTAAAAAAAAAAAAACCCTTTAGGTCAATATCAGAGGCTCAATATAAAATAAGATATTCCAGAGAGAAAAAAAATGGAGAGAAAAATTATCAAAGCAAACAGTTTTTCATGCAGGGTGCAGTGACACGTGCCTGTAATCCCAGTGACTCTGAAGGTTGAGACAAAAGGATAGCAAGTTCAAAGCCAGCCTTAGCAACTTAGCAAGGCCCTAAACATCTTAGTGAGATTCTGCTCAAAATAAAAATAAACAATAGTCTTTTAAAATACTTCAGAATAAAAAGAATATGATTTTACAGAATGAATAAGCCCCCAAAGTGTCCAGCACAATGGAATTTTTTGAAGCTGGGAAAGCGCATTTTCATGAAATTTAAATATTTCAGGGATAGTGAGCAGATCCTAAGAACCCCTCTGGGGGCAGAGGAATAACAGATCAGGGGTCACACACAAAGGGTTAGGAGTCAGAGCGACTTAATCACCTCAGTAACACAGGAATATAGAAGGTAAAAGAACAAGACTTTCAAAATGTTGAGGAAAATGTTATTTCTTGCCTAGAATTCTGTATCCAGTCAAGTCACCCAGAGTGGTTTCTGGAAGCTAGTATTCTCTGAAATAAGGGAGTTAGCAAAGACAAAGGAAGCTATATGGCCCAGAAAATGGATTCAAGAGAAGAGAGTCAAAGGAATTCAAAATTTGGTGAGTGAAACCCTGGGTAGCTGCTGGATAGCAAGGGTGATGAACCACCAGCTCTGACTGGAGCAAGAGGAAGGACAGTTTCAGGAAGTACGAGTCCGAAATAGAGGGGGGAAGGATATGTTTAAATCCATTGAGAGGAATTTTACCTCTCTTCTGGAGAGTTTGTGGGGGAAATTAGCAATAGGTATGTGAAATTATGCAATTGAAAAAAGAAGTCAATGATTAACTCCAGGGAAAACAAAAAGTCACATACAAAGGGAAGTGTAATATTTTCCTGGAGCACCTTGACCAATGTTTGCTTAGAAAAATGTGTTCATTGAATATTGATTTAACAAAAAAATGTGATATGACTATATGGGGAAGATGTAGGAGGGAAAGTAGATAAGTTGAAGGTGTAATCACTTAAGCCTTCATTTCTCATTGCAGAAAGGCAGGTGATTATATATATAGGGAAAAATCCAGACAGAATAGTATATGCCTTTTACCTAGGAAAATGGAAATAATATGAACATTATTTGCTAGGAGTTGGGACTTGGGGTAGGTAGGCATGAGAAAGGGAAAGGTATTTTTTCTTACTAACCTTATAGTATTATTTATCTTTTAAAAACAAGTGTGTGCACTATTTTGATAGAAATAAAATGAAATTCCAAAACAATGCTGAGCACCATGCCAGGCACAGGGTGGGAAGCTGTTCTTCCCATTCCTGTTCCCAGGCCCCTTGGCTTTTCTCTACAAACTGATGAAGTACAAGAAGCTGTAACTTCATCATACATCTGACTCAGGAGGGACCCCACTGGAACACCCGTTGATGTTTGGTTTTGTTCTGTGCTGTGTTTTGCTCTCAGAGAGAAGGTACTTTAACAGTGGACTTCAGTGGAGAAGTGCACAAGAAAATTTGATTTGGAATGGTTTGGGTGCTGCTTTAGTGACTGAAATAAATGATTGGTATTTAAAATAAGAGATCCATACTTTTCACCTATAACTAGGGATTTCTCTGATAAGGATTTTATTTATGTGAAAAACTGCTATGTCTTAAATGCACTGGAATGAATTGAAGGTTGTCCAATGGAACATGCCATGGGGGCCTTTTTGCAAAACAACTGCCTTATGCCCTATTTGGGGACATATTGAGGATGCCGTGGGGGGGGGAGAGTTGTATCTGGTGAGAATGGATTATTTCATGAGAATCGGTGACAGAACTGATATTTTGCATGTATGTGGGTTGCTGAGGGTAAAGAGGTAGCACCGTGGATTCCAGGTGCAGAGGGTGTGTGGGGATAGGTAGCAAATTCACAGAAATCTGTAGAAGACGAGGAACTTGAGGCTTCACTATTACTCAGGGAACTGTGGTCACCTTACCTCCATCTAGCAGGGCAGGGAGGCCCTGCTGACCTCGGGGCAGGAGTTTCCCAAGTTTCGACATACCTGATAGTAGTTCACGCGTACAGCCATCTCCATCCTGGAAGGGATTCGGAGCTTCTTCTCTTGGACACCCAACAGGCTTGCTTCACACTGAGAAAAACAAAATCAGATTCCGGATAACCACACTGTCTTTCTTTTCTCAAAGTCATTTTTCCCTCCTACCTTCCTTAACCAAACTAAAGTTGCTGGCTGCCCACCAGGGTACCCCTCTGGGTATCTCAGTATAGTTCCTCATTTGTGCGACTTAAACAGTAAAAGGATCTTTAGAACTAAGTTTTGTCATTCTTCTTGCTGTACCCTAGCAGCCCTGCTCCGCTGATGTGGCAGACTCCTCTCCCATGCCAGTTCGATTTGTGCAAAACCCAGCAAGTTCCCTGGTGCTACCAGCACAAATATGCTCCTGCCCCAAGACTGGGGGGACAGGTGGAGCCTAGTGTAGGGGCGTGAATGCGTTCATGTGTCTGGGTATGGGGTTGTGTGGAGCTGGGGCAGTAGGAAGTTGAACTCAGCTTTCTGGCATATTCTATTCTTCACTGAAGAGTGATATATTCTGTCTTAACTATTCATGGTGTGAAAATCCCACTGAGATTCCACCATGCATATTTTTAAATGCTTGTAATTTGAAGATGGACATCACAAAGACTTTGTCTTTGGACTGGGGTGATGGCAGTCATTTCTTGTTCAAAACAAACTCCTTGTACCTTCTGCAGGAGATAAAAGACAGTCCTTGTGTAGTTGCAGGCACTGGCCTTTGACTATCAACAGCATAGTAAGTCATGTTTTATGTGAAAAGTTAGGTAGAGAAAGAACATGGCCCTCCATCTGGTTTGGGGTCATGTGACAACATGCTGCTCATTTTAAGGATAGTGTTCAGACAGCAAATGTGTGTTGCTCAGCACAGAGCTTCACGTGTAGTGATTCGGTCCTTCTTGAAGGGGGTCGCACTGGCCATGGCATACCAGAGGCAATTTTAGGTAGAACCTGCTGAACGCTTAATTTTAAATGTTGCATATTTATTTTAATGCGTAGTGGGAAAGGTTAAAGTCAGCATATGAAGTGCACAGTGACATGGAGATATAAAACTCCAGTAAGACAAGTTGTTTAGATATTTTAAATGAGTGTTAGTTTGAGCAAAATGGCCATTAAATAATATCCAGAACTATATTACCCAGGGTTAGGTAGAAAATAGAATCTTCCCCAATGGTACCCGTGGCAAGGTGAGGTGAAGGGACTCTTGCAGATCCCTGGGGCAGGGTAAATGGAGTCCTGAATAACACAGAAGCCCTCAGAGATTAGCCCTAGGAAGGATCAAAGAAGGGAACTAGAGTCCACTGGGACCTGCAGCCTCTACATGGAGCACAGCCATGGACAGTCAGGGCACCCAAGTGAGGAGGCAGAGAGAAACTCAGCCCCTCACCTCCTTCGCTCTCATCCCTGCCCCATTTGGAGCCTAGAGGGAGTTCAAAGGGTCAGCCTCCATCAAGGTACAGACTCGGGCAGAGACTGGATCCAGTTTGGGACAGGGCAGGAGCAGAGAAAAGCCAGCATAAGGTGGGATGCGTGGCAGGAACGAAGGTGGCAGGTGATGGCTGGAGTCTAGATTCCTTCATGATTCAATGAGGTGAATATGCACAATCCTCAATGAACAGATGACAGGCTGAGCCAAAGAAAGGTGGAGGACTGGCCCAGCTTCCAGTGCTGGACGGTACCAGAGCTGGGCCTCAAGTCCAGGTCTGTCTGCTCAAAGAGCCCGAGCTCTTCACTGTGACTACACACACACACACACACACCACACACACAACCACTTATGCAAAAACCAACCAGCTGTGATATTGGGGCTGTGTTCACAATGAATACAAATAGTAAAGAGCATATTAAAGCATCCTTGAGGGGCTGGGCTTGTGGCTCAGCGGTAGAGTATTTGCCTAGCATGCGTGAAGCACTGGTTTTGATTCTCAGCACTGCATACAAATAAAAAAAAGTCACATTCCACAACTAATATATATATATATATATATATATATATATTTTTTTTTTTTTTTTTTTTTTTTTGTAAGCATTGTCGAGTGCTGACATTTCATTCTTTCCCATTGTCTCTGTGGCCCAGAGCACCTGGGCCTCTCATGTCTACAGGTTCTGCAACTAGACTATAGCGGCATCTTAGTGGTTCACCCAAGACCTTGTTATCCTGGGCACAGAAGCATAAACCCCATTTGTCCAAGTGCTGGAGTCTGGTTGGCTCTCCTCAGGGCTTACAGTCAAGGGCAGGGCTCCTGGCCAAATTAAAGTGGGGCCTGGGAGAGTCCAACTGCACTTAAAAAATAATAATAATTGCATGTACTTTCTTTAATGAGCTCTCATTCCCACTTGGCAGCAGCAACACTAAATTCAGTCCACTCCAGCAAAGCCCAGTCTAATTCAATAAAAATGTTAGCCTAATCCAGGGATTCAATCACTAGCCAGTTCAAAGTGCTCTCTCCATAAGGTGCTGCCCCTCCCCCACCTGACAGGACTATCGGGGCTTTCCTGCAGGTCTACCACCCAGCCAACAGGGGCAGGGAGAGGCCGTGGTGGTGTGGCTGCAGCATGGCCGCTCCTCTTGCCCCTACTGGGTTGTATCCAGCTGATGGCTGTGGTCTGCCCCATTGAACACTGAATGCTGCACAGAAGCATAGTCACTGCTGCTAACCCTTTGCTCAGGCAGCTGATCTTCCTCCCAGCCTCAGCCATCAACTTGCCTGCTCCTCTGGGCAGTCTTTACATGAGGGGAGTAACCAACCCTCTGTATTTTTGAAATTGGCTTTTTAAATGACTCTGGCTAAGAATCGGCCCTGGGGGCAGCAGAGGGGAGTCCCTACCTGTTTTCCCATAGCCCAGGCTTCCTGACCTGGGGAGAGAGAGAGGCAGGACCAGAACGCTCTTGCTCTACTGGAAGCGCTTGCTCCAGGGCAGAGAGAGAGGGTGAAGGAAACCAGGCAGGCAGGGATGGGGGAAAAGGCAAGGTGGTCCTGAGCTGAGCAGGCCCAGCTTCAAGGAGAAAGCCAGCAGCTGTCTTCATCTTGCCATGTGGGATGTCTCGGAACAAACCTGGAGGCGTGCAGAGTGGACTTGTCTCTGTCCCATCTCTCGTCCCCCAGTGGTGGAGGGTTTCATCTCAGGGAGTTAACTCCGCTGTCTCCTGGGCTCTATTTCTGGCTCTTTCAGGAGACAGGGAAGCCAGACCCCATGCCCTCACATGGCACGTCAGAGGCCTCACGTGGCAGCTCTGAGCTGCTTCCCAGAGCCTCTCAGAGCAGAGGCCAGGCCTGGTGGTGGGCTGTCCACTGAAAGAACCTAAGACAGCATATCTGGTATGGATGCGGTGGAGCTATGTTATTGTTTTTGGTTTTTACATTTTGTAGAAGAAATCGGGCTAAACCAATATCTAAAATACATTAGTATAAAAAAATACAAATTGGATCTTCAGAATACTCAGGACCAAGACTACTGGTGACCTCCTTCCACTCTGGCATTCTTTCCTGGGTGAGAACTGAAACTGCAGGAAGTCACAGCATTAGACGGTCACAGCCTGGTGAGGCCCCACTGCCCCCCACTGTGCTTTTCCTGGTTATTAAGAAAATTACTTCAGCACCCCAAGCGTCTCTGTCCTGACACACAAATGGGTGTGACAGCCCTGGCTAACTCATGGAGATGTTATAAAGAGTAAATGAGACAACCCAGGATTTTGCATATTTTAGGCATTTGCATATAACCTTCCCCCCTTCCTCCTTATCTCTGCTGTCTGTCTGGTTATTTAGTTGACATTTTTCTTTATATTGACTCCCTTTTAAACTTCAGCTGTATTCGAGCAGTAATATTTGTGAATTCTCCAGGCAGATATGCTGGACACACATACACCCACACACACCCACACACACACACACTCATGAATAAGCACCTTAATCTTGAATTATTGGTGTTAAACTGAGAAGACGAACATTCCAGAACTCCTGACATCATCTCAACTATGAAGAATGGCGCGGTACTAGTCTTTGAAGGGCACTGAGCTCTTTTCAGGCAGTGTCCAGCGTTCAGCAAATGTTTGCTGCTTCGGCACTTCAGCCCGGGCCAAGGCTGTGTCCTGTACTTCCTGAGCGTGGGCTGCTCGTTTTCTCTCCGGCTCTTCTGCCTCAGGGCCAGCCGTGTGATGGCTCTTCCCACTGTCTCTGCAGCTGCTCCTGGGCACATTCTTCCCATGCAAATGCCTCTTTCTTGAAGCTCCTGTCAGTGAGATCTGCTTCTCTCTCCTCCCAGTGGCCGTCTATCTCCTCGACCTCCTGATCATTCGCTCTCGTCCTTGTAGACTTCAGCATCTGCCTCTCGGCTTTTCTCTCTGTTCCAAGTTCATTCACAAATCTTAACAGCTTCAGCTCTCATGTCGATGTACATCTACCATCTTGTCTCAGTCCCTTGACCTCTGCACCTCTGATTACTACCTTCCCCACTAACTCCCTTCAGCAAACCACTGGCATAGCCGCGCACTGGAGCATGTCACCCCCTGGAACTCCACAATCTCAGAAACCCTTCTCTTCCACACTTCAGTCTCTACTCTTCCAACTCCTTGTGCCCTTATTATAGGGTTTTGGTGCTTCTTCATTAGCGTTCCCGTGTTACCTTTTCTGCATCCAACTTTGCTGACCGGTCTAAGTCCCATGAGGCATTGCTTAGCAACTTGGAAATGCCTGGACATTTTCATATTCCACCATACTCACCTGCAAGTCCCCAACCTTGGAGCCATCAACCTACCTGCCAGTCAGTCCCACACCTGGGCCCAGGGTGGGGCGTGTGGGGGCTGAGCATGGTGCAGAAAATCCTCCCATCCTTTCCCATGAAGTTTGTTTTGTTCTTATTTCTGTATTTTTGATAAGGTTTCTGTTTAGTAAGACTGCTGGAGAGGGAAAACTGAATTTGTAAGTGTTCTGAAAATGAATGAATGCTAAAGAAGAAAAAAAAAGTATTTGTATCTTTCTCATGTAAGACCTGACCTCTCCCATTGAGGGATTCACAATCAATTGATTGTGAAAGTAATTTCCTTGTATTCATCCAATTTTACACTTGTATTTGAATGCCCTTCACCTTCTTTCTCAACCTTCAAAATTGCCTAAAATTGGCTCCTCCAGGAAACCTCATGTGAGACCCAGGCTTGTCTCCCCTCCTGCTGAGCTCACAGCACTTATTATAGGATTCAGCAATGAGCTATTTATTATCCATTTCCCCTACTGGACTGCCATATAGGTTTTGAGGCAGAGGACCTTGTCCTTGTCTTTGCTTCTCCACCTGTCAGCTCAGAGCAGAGTAATGATAGTTACTTGTCAAACAAAATTGAAATAAATCAAAGCCAGAAAGAGAACAAAAAAATAAATGTATTGCATTAAAATGATGATGAACTACAACAAATTATTCATATTTTGTCTGCATAGTCCTCCTCCTTCTGAATGGAGCCTCTGACCCGTGCCCCAACCATGTGGAATGAAAGTTAACAAGTGACCCAGAGCTTCCTCTTGGTCACTGCTGATTGGCTTCATCTGGGCCAATCAGAGTGCTTCCCTTGGATCTTTTGAGCTGGCATTAGAATAAGGAACACAGCTCCTCACTGTTGATGAAGCCGTGACAGGTGAGGTTGGGGAGCGGCGGAGAACCATGTTCACCTCCATGTAGAAGAAGTCCATGTGAGATGAGAGAAAATGTACCCAGTGATGGAAGAGAGATGAGGGAACAGAAATGGGTTCCTGGTGTCCATCCCAGAAGCCCAGGCTGCCAGTCTGTGAGCCTTACAGACAATCCTTTCATCAAATTACTTTTTGGTCCTAAGCAACAGAGTTGCGTTTCTGCCATTTACAGTCCAAGGAGCCTGGTCTACTCATGTGCTCATCTTTTGCTACTGATTCTACTTTTCTTTTAACAACTTACCTAACTCTAAATATTAGATGGTCAAAAGAAAAGGGTTGAAGGGCGATCTGATCCTTTCATTGCCCCCAATTTTCTCCATTTATTGTATTAAGATGTAATGTACACAGAGACAATACTCCCTGTTCAGCATACTGTTAAGTCTTCAGAAAAGTACAGTCTGGAACCACCATCAAGACACAGAGCAGCTCCATCAACCCAGACTTTCCCTGCTCTCCTTTGCTGTTCAGTCCTCACCTCCACCCCAGCTTCTGGCCACCCATGATCTGTGTGCTGTCCCACCTTTGCCAGAATGACACATAATGTGATCCTATAAAATATAGGAATTAGCACACTGTGAGTGATCCCTCCATGTGATTGAGAGTATCCATAGTTCAGTCCCTTATATTGTGTCTTCTTATGTCAGTGTATGATGAACCTAGTTTGCTTGTCCCAGTTGTAGGACACTGAGTTATTTCCAGTCTCTCTACCCTCAGCTTCAGGTATTTCCTTTGCACCTGGGCTGAGGCAATGTCTTTTCACGCTTTTGCCCCATCCTTACGATAAATGCTTTCACTTGTTACTTGACACTTGCTGGCCTGTCCTAGCATGGGGGAGGAGGGGAGAGCATCCTCTTTCTCTGATTCAATCATAGTGGGTAGTAGGCAGGTCCTGTGTCCCCCCCCCCCCCCCCCCCCCCGCCCAGTGTCTCAGAAGTCTCAGAAGTAAGTCCTTCTTGGTGATCCTTCACTGGCCCCAGCTGTAGGAGAGCATTTGTGGTTTGGGCCCAGGATGCATGTCTGCCTCTTTCTCAGGGGCAGAGACTTGTCAGTGTTCCCCTCCTCCCGCCGCAGTGGGGGCTCTGAAGGCTGCAGTGCTTGCAGCTCTTGTGTGGCAGCTCAGTCTTGCTGTCCTGAGGAAAAAAAGGACGTCTTGCCTTTCCTGATGTAACTGCTGCTCCCCTGCCTCCTTGCAGGAGCCACTCAGCAAGGGCCACCATCTGGGCACCAGCTCTGCTGTGATCCTCTACAGCTGCTGAGCTCAGTGGAGAAGAAGCTGTGTATGTGTGTGTGTGTGTGTGTGTATGCTCACACATGTACCCATCTTTTGGGATTGCTATAACAAAGCACCATAGACAGGGTGGCTATGGTGTTCTCAGCTAGAAGCTGAGAAGTCTAAGATCAAGGTACCAGCAGATGTGATGTCTGGTGAGGGCCCATTCCTCACAGATGACTGTCATCTCACTGTGTCCTCATATGGCAGAGGGGAAGCTAGCTCTCTTTGGGGAATCCTTGTGACCTAATCACCTCCCAAAGGTGCTACCTCCAACTGAGGGTAGGATTTCAGCATATGAATTGGGGAGGATAGAAACATTCAGGTCTTAGTCCCTGTGCCTACAGTTCCTGGGTTTCTAAATTCTCCCACTCCCTCCACTTACCCTTCAGTGAGTCATTACAAATTACAAATAGGTGACTTCTCCTTACTGGCCAGTACATCATCTGATGACATCGGCTCTAGGTAAGCAAGTACTCACATCCAATCTTTCTTTGGAAGTCCTTATTACTTTTTAGGTTTTGGATTAGTTACTTACCATGTGGCCTCAGCTCTCTCACAGCTTCCAGAAAAAATTGTGAATCTGATCCACGTCAAGGTTTTCTTCTGTTGTTGGGTGACAATGATGCTTTCCCAGTTTTTGACATGCTAAGCAGAAGCCAGAACCATCCTCACTTTTAAAACAGAAGACGGAAGACAGAACCCCATGTTGTCTGGAGGGGCTGTGACTTAAAGCGGGAGGCCTCCCACAGGCCAGCTCCAGCCCTGGTTGGATTTTAGTTGACCCACAGGTGTAGTTTGTCTGTTGTGCCAGGCTAGCTCAGATGCTGGTAAAGACACAGAGTCAAGACCCCAGACTCCGGGAGTTGGGTAAAAGCAGGCTTGTGGCAAGCAGCCTGCAAACTTGTTTATTGTAGGAACAGCTATACATTTTATAGGTTTCTTGCCCAATCACAATGTGCCATGGGGGATCAGACCACCAGCCTCCTATACTGGTTCCCTTGGTAACACCAAGTCAACTCAGGGCAGTTGTTTACTTTCTAAGGTAGGAGAAGCAGGACGCTACTCCCGCAAGTTTTCCTTACACACTTGAGACATTCGCTGCTGCCAGCCAAGAACTAGGATTTCTCCCAACACACAGGTGTCTGAAAAAAGACTTGAGTAGACGTTGAATGTTTTAGAATCTGACATTCCTCACCCCAAATCTGGATTTTTGGTTTCTCCAGAAAAAACCTCCAGCTGCCATCCTCTACCCAGGCTATTTCCTGGGTGTGGGGTATAGTTCTCAGGTCCCCTGTCCTCCCCACGCATGGAGAGCATTTGGCCTGCTTCGAGCAGCATCTTAGCTTAGCTGACCCTGGTGGGCAATGCGGGGGCTGAGCCAGTTATTTTCTGGTGAAGTTTTACCAGTTGTGAAAATGTTGAAATATTCCTGTGCCAGTGGGCAAATAGCCCATGTGACCTCAGCCATCCTGCACCTTCCCTGGGACCCTCATTCCAAGAGGTACGATCTCAGCAGCCCTGGGGCAGAGCTGTGACCTGACTGTGCCTCCTTGGTTACCGTCTGCCCCATACTGGGCGTTGGATACCCACGGTCACGGTGACTCTCAAGAAACTTCCATGAGCACCCATGGCTCCTGGCTGTGAGAGGTGGAGAGAGCAGAGTGACGCTGATGAAGGCCATTTCTGAACAAAACGGATTTCAAGGGCCTGGTTGCAGAAATCAGTGCGAAGAGCAGAATGCAGCTTTGCCTATTGGTTCTAGGACCATAAAGAAGAGACCAAAACCAAACCGGAAGTGAGAGATTGAAGAGGATTGAAAAGAGAAGCTCACGTCCCAGGAAAAATCAAGAAGCAAGGCTGATACGTGTTGGAGATAATGCTAGAAAATAGCTGTGCCTCAGGGTAGCCCATTATAAGGGATTTTTGGCTTCTTTCTACTTAAAAAAGATAAATAATTACAATAAAGTCATTAACTGTTTTGTAATTATATACCAAAATAATTAAATTTGAAATTAAACTTGATAACATCAAGTTGTTCAAACAGGATTAATTAGTGTCTTAATCTGATAAATCATTTTTATTATTATTAGGATTAAGTCTTAGAGGAAAAATAAATTATAAAAGGAATAGTCCTTACATTTCACAGAGGAAGAAAGAGTACTTGGCTTTCAATTCCTTATATATGGAGTACTCTTGAAGGTCAAGTGCTGGAGGCTGATTTTTAAGACATAAGCTGGAAGAAGAGAAAGTTTTCTTGAGAGGACCCTTTTTTTTCCTATTTTGTACTTGGATTTTGAAAAGTAAGTAATGTTTCCTCACAAGGTTCTACTAATTTTTTTAAAGTTTTCTTTTTAATTGTAGGTGGACACAATACCTTTATTTTATTTTTTAATGTGGTGCTGAGGATCAAACCCATACCTCACCTGTTCCAGGTGAGCCTTCTACCACTGAGCCACAACCCCAGCCCTCTACTAATTTTGACCAAAAAAAGAAAAGGAAAAAGGAAAGAAAGAAAAAAAGAAAGAAAGAAAGAAAAGAGAAAGAGGCCAGAAAAAGTAGCCAAAGTAATAGCTACCCATCAAATAACAAAAAGTTAGTGTTTACTTTGAGCAAAATACAATGCTCAAAAATGCAAGAGCATAAAAATTTGTGTAAAACACATACAGTCTCTTCTTTCCAATCTCAGGGTTTGCTTCTCCTGTGGTGGAGAAAAAAGAATCTATGCAGATAGAAGATAAAATGACAACCAGAAATTCAATTATGATAGAAGGTACCTATGATGGTTAGTTTTCTGGGTTGACTTGCCGGGCCATCATACCTAGGTATTTTTGCCAAATGCCACTCTAGATATTTCCATGAAGATTGTTGTGGCTGTTGTTTTTGATGAGATTAAAATTTAAATCAATAGATTTAAAGTAAAGCAGAATACCCTTCATGTAGTGGGTAGACAGTATCCATTTAGACAAAGGCTTTAAGAAAAAAAGACTGACCTCCCTGGAAGAAGAGGAGAGAAAATTTGGTCAGCAGAACCCTGGTGGACTTGAACTACAACTCTTCCCTAGGTCTCGGCCTGCCAGTCCCTTGCAGATTTTGGTCCTGTTAAACTTTCATACTCATATAAGCTAACTTTTAAAAATCTCCCCTTCTCTCCTCTCTTTTCCTCTCCCCTCCCCGCCCCCGCCTTCTCTCTTATCCTCCTCCTCTTCCTTCTTTCTCTCTCTTCCCCCCATTGGTTCTGTTTCTTGGGAGAACCCTGACAGATGCATCTCCAAACCAAAGAAGGAGCTGTCTCTGGGAAGCTCCCTCCCTCTTTGGCAGACTCTATTGTCATAGCAGTAAAGTGCTACAGGATGGATGGGCCTACCATGTCCTAATAAAACTATATTTATAAAACAGGCAGACAGCCCATGGGCCACAGTTTGCCAATTTGATTTTTCAAAATATCGAATGAAAATGTTATTTATCTTGCAGCACGACCTGAGTAATCCCTGTGGAGACAGAGTCCAACCAACAGGACCAGATTGTGGTATGGTGGTGTTGGGCAGCCCTGCTTCCCTGCATGACCTTGAATGGCTCTTGGAATTCCTTGGGCCTTGGTTTCTCTTAAAAAATTGTAAAGAAAACATGAATAAGACTGGGAGGTAGCTCAGTGGCACAGTGCTTGCCTAGTATGGGAGGCCCTGGGTTCCATCCCTGGCTCCACAGGACAAACAATAGAAAAACAACTGTTAACAAATCTGTTCTGGGTGAGGGAGAACCCTGGCTGGGGAGGCCTCCGTGACATGGAAAGTGCATCCCTGAGATGCTGGGCTGCTGCACGATTCCCAAGCCTGTAGACACCCCAAGGGGAGAGCCAGTGGCCTGAGAGGCAGTACGAGTCCTGGGGGCCATGCTTGCCCCAGGAGTGCTAGCTCTTGGGTTAGATGAGAGTGGACCCCTGCCTTGAGTAGATGTCTCAGTCCACAAGTTACAGGAGCAGGAAGAAGGAAAGAGAAAGGAGAAGTAGAAAACAAATTAACCACAACCCTGCAGACAGTCTGCCAAGTCCCTCTGCTGTCTGGGAACCCAAGGACTCCGGGATGCAGTTACGCTGGGGCTCATAGCAGGCCAGCTGAAGACAGCAGGTAGACGGGGCTCTCTGAGTTCCTAGCCTCTGGATTTAGGATTTGGTTCCCACCTGCTGGCCTCTCTTAGCATTGGCTTTGGCAACCTTTGAATGAAAAGCACCATGACCTTTCTCAGGTCTCAGAAGGCAAGCTTTGCTGGGGAAGGTGGCTGTCCAGTGGACGATACTTGAAGGTGTGGCAAGATTTATAGGAGTTGGGGGAGACTGTTACAGTCTCACCAGGTTTAGGAAGGGCCTGCTAGCTGTCCTCACAGGCCAGCCCCACAGTGGACTCTATGATAGCCCCCACACCCTGTGTGATGTGGGACAAGGTCCCTATCTGTGCCTGACAGTGCTCTCAGCAAATTAACAGCGTGTCCTTCTTGTGACCTCATGAGGCTAGTTAAAATTCTTTCCTAGGATTTTATAAACCAGCAGTGGGACAGAAGACCAGCTTTTCTTGGTAGTGAAGAAGTAGGTTGGAATGGGGGAGATGTTTCCAGCCGTGTACAGGAAGCCAGTTCCAGAAGGACAGAGACAAAGAGAGGCAGAGATGGAAGGCACATGTGAACTCCTGATAGCTTTCAAACCCTGAATCCAGGTGTTCATGTGATTGAGCTGCATTCCATCAGTCCTGCAGCTGCATGACCCTGTGGGCAAATTCCCCTCTGGGCTGCAGTGGGTTTTGAAGGATGTCTATTTTGCTAGACTTGCCATAATAAAGTACCAAGGACTGAGCGACTTAAACATCAGAAACTATTGACTCACAGTTCTGGAGGCTGGAAATCTGAGGTCAAGGTGTCCCCAGGGTCAGTCTCCTCAGCGGCCTCTCTCTTTGCTTGCAGATGGCGTCTTCTCCCTGTGTCTTCGCCTGGGCTCCCTCTGTACATACCCATGCCCTAGTCTCTAATAAGGACACCAGTCATATTGGATTAGAGACCACTCTAATGACCTCATTTTGAGACCAGGGCAAAGGACAGATAGCTGGTCATCAAAGGAAAGGAAATGGGTAGATAGCACTTCCTCTTCAACCCATTACTAACACCTGGGGTGGGGGGGGCAGGATCACATGATCCAACACAAGTGGGGCCCACTGGGGCTACTCTTTCCTGTCTTTTGGTCCTGTAGGCAAGATGAGAGGAGGAGGGGGCATGAGAAGAAAAGAAACCTAACATTTATAATGGGGTAAGATACCCCCACTCCCATGGCACCAGCTCTGGGTCTCTGCTCCTCTCTAGAGGAGTCTCTCTCTCTCTCTCTGTCTCTGTCTCTCTCCCCTTTGCTTCTTAAATAAAATTTACCTTCTACTCTTGCCTCAGCATTTCTTGAGTGTTTAATCTTCAACACTGGGGGAACAAGGACCCAATCCTTATCTTTCAAGACTGGTATCAATTTTAACTTAATTACCTCTTTACAGACTTGTCTCCAAACTTAGTCACATCTGGAGGTACTGGGTCCTAACTTGGAATATGAGGTGGGGGGAGGACAATTGAGTCTATAATGAGGGGTTTGAGTTCAATTTCAACCCCTGCAACCAAGAGAGTCCTCATAAAGATGCATGCCTATTCATGGAAAATAAAATCTGGGCAATATTTATCAAAAATCTTAAAAGATGCTATTTCTGCATGGGGAATGCTTGTATTTGCTTACCTGCATTTTTTAATTTTTCTCCTTCAATGAACATGTATTCTTATTGTAATAAAAATGCTTTAAAATATTCAAAACCTCCCAGAGCCCTGCATGTGATGGACGGGGTAAAACCCAAGGGTGGCATTTGAAAGCAGGAGGGCAGTGGGAATGGAGTCACGGCTGATCACTGCAGACAGGCTGTGGGCACCAGGGGAGGGGCCAGTCGGGGAGAGGGCACCAAGACGTGCCTGAGAGAGTTCGGAAATCAGGAAATCAGACTCAGCTCTGCCAGTGAAACCATAAAGCAAGCAAAAATGGATCCACGCAGAGAAATGCCAAGTCACCTTAAAGAGGCAGGAGGGCTGTAGCAGACTTCCAGTGACTGGAGAAGTTCAAGAGCTAGAGAAAGATGGCGGTGTGTGTGTGTGTGTGTGTGTGTGTGTGTGTGTGTAGCAGCGGAAACTCAAGAGGAGGGCACATGGGCCCAGCATTGTACCTGGAATGGTAGCAGCAATTGGACATGGGAAGGGAGGCCCTTGGGAAAACCAAGCTGCTGTTTGAGCCGAGCATCTTGGAAAAAGACAGAGTCCCTCTTAGTCTCCTAGGCTCTGCTAAAGCAAAATCAAATCAAAGCAAAACAAAAAATCAGGGGAGCCTCCTTTCTTTCTCTTATTTTCTTTTGTTTATTTATGATTGAGAAAAATGAGATGCTTGTCCAAGAGGGGAAATTATAATTACCACTACAATGGCCTCATGATGAGGTCCCTGGCACTGAGACCTACCCTGGGACGTCGTGTTAGGGAGGACCCTGGGGTGCCATGAACTGGAGAAGGACCTTTCTCAGAAGAGGGGCTCAGGGGCAGGAAGGGAGGGGGAGGCTTGGGGGAACCAAGGGTGAGTGAAGGTCCCCTTGCCCGTGGCAGGGAGAGCAGGCTGCTTTCACGCCCTGGTCATCTCCAGGACTGCGCTGAGTGTCATAATCCTCCTTGGTTACTCCTGAGACTCATCAAACTCCATGACACAACAGCATCCCATCAGCAGCGTTTGGTGGGAGAAAGACAGAGGGTGCTGGGATTGGGGCAGAGCAAGGAGATGGTAGCTTGGGCTGGGACCCCCCCAGTGGGCAGGCTTCAGGGGATGAACCCCTCTGTCCTCACACAGAACAAGGAAGGTGAGCCTCAAAACACAGGAACTACCCAAGGGGCGGACACAGGCACTGTAGTCACTCATCTGCAAAGCCATAGTCCCCTCAGATACAGCAGGTACCTGTGACTCTGGGACACTGAATTCACCCCACAGGGAGTGGTGAGACAGCCAGTCAGTCAGATCTTAGATGATGAGGCTCAGAGAGCCCCAAGTTTACCCAGATGGCACAGGAAAGAGGCAGGTTTGAAACTTCTTTTTTTTTTTTTTTTTTTTTTTTTTGCAGTGCTGGGGATTGAACCCAGGGCCTTGTGCTTGCGAGGTGAGCACTCTACCAACTGAGCTATCTCCCCAGCCCAGGATTTGAAACTTCTGATTTCCAGATGAAGAATGTGTCTTGCTAGTCCATGCTACTGCCCGCAATGTCTGGGGAGTTGACATGCCACACCAGCAGGATGATGTGGGTCCTGACCTGTGAACACCCCATCCTTTTCTTATCACCACAGAATCGCCTGTACTCAGCCTTTAGAGCGTGCGGCTGAGCCTGGGCTGGGAGTGCATGTTCACCAGCCACTCTGACTCTGGTAGAGCCTTCCCCTCTCTGGAGGGAAGGGCCTGACAATCCTGGGCAGGAGAGTCTGGAGCGCAGGCTGGTTCTGTCTCTCCCTGGAAACACAGCCATCTGCAGCGAGTCCGCATCACACAAGCCTGTTCCTGGCACTCAGCCACCCTTGGACATTGTACCAGTTGCAGTTAGTGCTCTGCCATTCCACTCAGGTCCCCTTATCATTTCTGTGCCCACCAGCACCTCCGGTGCTTTGGGTAGATAGCACTTCCTCTTCAACCCATTGCTAACACCTCCCGGTGTTAGCAGCCAGCCCTGAAGGGTAGCTATTGAAACCCACTTGACCTGTTGCACCATGAGCTGGAGATGCCCTGGACTGGCATTCCCCTGGGACCCCCCGGGACCAAACACGGATACTTATTCCAGCTCCTTCATCCCTGTGGTAGGACCTGCGGTGTCCCCAGAGCTTCCTGTGGGAATGAGCCAACATCACCCTCCAGGCTTGGGGCCACACTCCTGCTTCTTTCTCCCACTCCCCCACTCTCCTAGCAGTTTTTCCAGGAAACACTTGCTAAGACAATCATTCCCTGATAAACTATTTCTAGAAAAATCCTCATCTTAGGGTCTGCTTTGGGAGAACCCACCTAAGAGGATTGCATTAAGAAATCCAACTGCTGAGTCTCCAAGGTTGAAGACCAGCAAAGACTGGTACCCTGGGGCCGAATTGGGCTGAACTGGGTGGTTTGATGGGCATGCCTCCCCAACCCCTGCCAGTCCTCCCTCATGGCAAACACTCTGCTTACCTTGTGGGAATAAAATTCCTAACCTTGGCTAATGGAGCGCTTATCAACTGTGTTGATCATTCGCAAAGAAAAACAGTGCAGGTGGCCACAGCTAGTCAGTGCTTCAAGAACTACCAGTATCAGAAAAATGAGATTACACTCCACTTATGTATGATCTTTCAAAATGTATAAATGCATTCTACTGTCATGCACAACTAACTAGAACAAATAAAATAATAATAATAAAAAAAGAGCCACCAGGATCACACTCAGACCTTCAGTTACCTGGGAGGAAGGAGAGGTCATTACTCTCTCCCATGGGTGAGGATTCTGAATGGTGGGGCTTTGCTCATCTAGTCAAAGATCCGGTAACCCTCTAACCATTGGGTCACATAGAGACTCAGCAACCCACACCTACTCTCTGGCACCCAACCAAAGGCAGCTTATAACTGGAGGGATTTCAATTTGGTGTTGGTGGCTCTTTTTCCCTATTATTGACTTTCTTCCTTTCAACACTTTAAGGTTTAATTTGGATAGGCCTAAGTATAAAAAAAAAAAAAATAATGGAGGATGATGTATTTTGGGAGGGATTTGTATCTTTCTTTAAAAGAAAAGACTAAGCATCTACATATATTTAAATCCTCTAGTTGCAAAGACCAGTTCCTGGGACCCGGGATTTTCTCAAGTTGGCTGAGGGTGTTTCCAGAATGTGGACCTTTGTGTGCACAGGCTGTGGGTGAACCAGAGCACATAGATGGGAGAGGAAATCTGCACACACATACCCCGCCCCACACACTGCCACCTTGTGCCATTCCTCCTCCAACAAGCTGTCAACTCTGCAGTGGAGAACAGTGCCAGTCTGCAGGCTTTCTGTTCCCAGAGCTCAGGGGATGACTCAGTGACTGAGGTATTTCCTTTTTGTATGAGCCTACCATGCAGAAATTTCAAATTATTTCCCTGAAATGTTTCTCACCTCATCTTATTGTATGCCTTGTCCCCAGAAGGCATGATGTTCAAAAGATTCTTCCTAACAACAAACTAACCAGTATCCATTAAGCCCTTCCTAGACATCAGGCACCCAGCTCAGCATTTTGCATCTGTCCCCTCATCCAGCCTCACAGCCACAGTGGAAGGTCTGCAGAGTAACAGTCCCATTTTCTGGATGAGGAAGTGAGGCCCAGAGAGTTTACCCAAGGTCATTTTGTTCAGAAGTAGCAGAGCAAGATCTCAAACCCACATTCCTTTGTGTTTTTAACTGCTCTGTCATACTGCCACACCACTGTGACGAGGGTATTCATCATACAACATATTAGCTGTCTAAAATTGTCACTACCCTCTCTTTCCATGCCATGACTTTTCTACAGGAAGATCTCCTGCCCTTGACTTTAGTTTTGGCCATATGACTTGCTTTGGCCAATTGAAAGAGTGCACCATTCTGACCCTAGGCCTTAGGTGGCATGGCATATTTCTGCTAGTCCTCTTCGAGTTTCCACTATTTGCCATTAGTAAGCATGCTCATGAAGCCATTGACTCTCAGCCTGAGCCCCAGCATAAATCAAGACCTGTGGGACAGACCTGATCACAGCCTGAAGCCTAGGCTTCAGCCAGGTTCATCCAAACTCAGCTGAGTCCAGCCAAGATCAACAAGTCACAGCTGAAGAGCACACAATCAGTGGTAGTGGTTGTAAGTGACTGAGCTCTCGGGACTGTTTGTTATATATTATTATGGTAGCAGACACCTCTCACTACTGCTTGTAATAGCACTTTAGTCTTGCCAGCACCCTATGGCCTGGCTCTTGGAACCAGGGTGGCAGAGTACAGGATCAAGATTTCAGGGAAGAAATAAGTGGGTTTGCAAGATCATCTGACAGCTCCTCTCTCTGGTCTCTGTCCCTCACTGCCTCTTAAGAAGCCCACTTCCTCTCTGGACACTCTGAAAGGACGATTCTGTAGATGGAGCTCTGAAGATGTGTGTGCAGTTAACATTCATGGTTCCTGCTTCTTTTTTCCATGATCAGCACCTGAGTCCCTCGAGAACTTTGTCGCTCTCTTACAAGCACACTCCCACCTGTCGGTGGTCAGGGCCGCTTCTGCTCAGCCCTCCAGTTCCTGCCTTCAGTCTTCTCTGTATCACAGAGGGATGAGCCCTGCAAACAGTGTCTTGGGAGCTCTTGCTTGCTGGCTTCCAGCTAGGTGTGGCTCTTGACAGGCTCCAGTGAGAGAGCAGAGGAGGTGAGGAAGGGAGATGCCAGGTGTTTCTCCCTATTGTTGCTGCTCCAGCTGGTATCTGTATGTCCTCCAGGGGTGCAGCTCTTCCTCTCTATAGGTCCTGCCACTGTTGTTCCAAGTCCTGTCTGGTGGCCGCTGGAACCCAGGTCTAGGAACATCTCCCTGACCTTTGACCCTTCCAGCCCAAGGGGCAGCTTCCAGTATAGCTCTACTCTGAATTGCCTCACCCTCTCCTTCTCGCTTGCATCTCTTTCCTCCTCGTGAATCTCCTTATCTCAAATACCTGGCCTGGGTTCTATTTTCCTCAGTGAATGTTGGTCAGTGTGGCCCCTCAGCCCCTATACATAAAAGTAGGCCATGGTAAGGTGCAGTGGACTTTGCTGACAAAATGTCTTGTAGCTGTTTAACTATTGTTACAGTTTAGATATTCGTTGTCCCCTAAAAGCTCATGTGTGAGACAATGCAAGAACATTCAGAGGTGAAATGTTTGGTTTATGAGAGCTTGACCCATGAGGATTCACTGAGTGGTAACTGTAGGGTGGAGGGTGTGGCTGGAGGAGGTGGGCATTGGGGGCATGCCTTTGGGGTACATATTTTTTATCTGACAAGTGGAGTTCTCTGTTTCCTGGTAATGTCCTGAGCTGCCTTCCTCCACCACGCTCTTCTGCCATGAAGTTCTACCTCCCCCAACCCCCAGGCATGGAGTCAGCCATTTATGGACTGAGACCTCTGAAACCATGAGCCCCAAATAAACTTTTCCTCCTTTAGTTGTTCTTGTCAAGTCTTTTAGTCACTGCATCAAAAAAGTCGACTAAAACAACTATATGTTAATTCCAAATACTTTTCTTTTTGTGTGGCCAACATCCCACCAGCCTTTGGAATGTTTTTCTGCAGCCCTTGGAGAGTTCCTGGGACACGTGAAGAAAATGATCTGATGGTGGGAATCTCAGTAAACGAGGCATCCCAAAGAGTGGTGGCAAGGGTTGGCCTTCTCAAGACCATCACTGTCTCAGCGAAAAGCTAAGAGGAGAAGAAACCCAAAGGAAATGGTGATCATGGTCCAGGATTTGTCCAGCCCAACAAGATGATGGCTTTACCCTTTAAGAGGCCCTGAGCACAGGAGGACCTTGTGGCTGTCCAGGAGATGGATTTTCTCCACAAGCTGAGAGGCAAGAGGATTGTAAATGTGTCAATGGAATTCAGATTTCCCAAGTTGCCCAACCACTATCATAAAGTTAAAAGCGAGGCTCCCTGGAAGCATGCCGAGGCTCTAATGCAGGATGCTGCCTGGACGGAAGACACAGAGCAACTCTGGCAGCCCCGCCTCTGCAAATGGATTTGGCTGCCTTGAGCTGGGCCCTTGAAGCGCAGGACCATACTTAACCCTGCTGCAGAGCTGCAGACTCACCCTCCGCAAGCAGGTGGCCACGCCCAGGGAAGGCGACTCTGCAAGAGCAGCACCATGAGCCTGGAGTTTTCTCATAAGGCCAATGGCAGGTTCACCTGTCAGCCTTGCAACTGGCTCAGGAATAGCTGGAGCTCAATGTCTGTCTGGACTGTCCCTGGAGGTCACCAGGTCAGAGCAGACCAGGAGCTGGGCTGCAGCAGGCCCACAGGGCAGGGGCCCACCCACCTCTCCTCTGGCCCTCAGCTGGTGGCAATGGAGAACTTGCTCCTACGTCACACTCCCCACCTGACCGCCACCCTTCTGGACAGCAGTGGGAATGGGGGCGAAAGCCTCATGGCTGGAGACGGACCCATTGGGGATGGGGCTGGAACAAGAACTGAGATACTACAACAATCAGGAGATGAAGAAGGATTTGAGTAGTGCCTGCCTCTCAGGGGACGTAGGACCCAGTTTTTAACCACTTGAAGGACATTGAGTGAGAGGGCTTTATTGTGCATCTACCAATCTACCATTGTAAACTGGGATCCCACCCCCCCAGGGCTGGTCACCTCTCTGGATTTTCTGGAATACCATTTATTAACCCCCAAACAGCCTGTCCCATGAAAGTGACATTGTACAATGTGCCTTTGTTTATGTGCAGGGGAGCAGGTGCCCAGGGGTTGAACCAGGTAAAGAGGCAGATCGTGCCAGCAGGGCCCCGGGGAGCCGAGCCATAAGAGGTGCTTGAGATGGAACCAAATGGGGTAAATTGTATTTACCAGAATTTTCAGGGAGCAGAGATGCCAAGCCGCATGTGTTTGAAATGAATCTTTTGATAAGTTGCTGGTAGAACAGGGGAAGCTATGCTCCCCTGGGGCATGCTGTAGCTGCCTAGTAAGAATTTGTTGAAAAAATGCTTGAAACACTAAAGGTGTCTAAAATGCCACCCTGGACAAGTGGGTGTGTGTCAGTGAAGGGCTCTGTGTAGCTGAGTGAGTAGTAAAAGCCAGTTGCTGCTAATTACATTCTTCTCCATTTTCACCCTTGCCCAGAAATTGATGTTGAACAAATGTCCGAAAAATGTCATATTCAGGGGATTGCTTGTTGTCACCCCAGGTCATTTAGGTCAGGCGTGGCTGGAGGTTGGAGTTCAGGGATGGGAAGACTGAACTCTGCCTCCAACCAGTTGTGTCTCTGGGTAAATGACTTAACCTTTCTGGGCTTTAATTCCTTATCAGCCCAAGGAGGAGCTAAGACTTCTTCAGAAGCCCTTGCCCTGGGCTTTCCTTGAAATCAGGAGAGCAGCACTTGCTTGAAGAGGCTGGGGGTGGGGAGATGGGAGTGAGTGGGAACTATAATCACCCACCACCATTGTGGAACACGCCCCACAACCCAGCACACTTATGACCAGGGGAATCTTATTACCCCACTTAATTCTTACAATGACCCACACATTGAGTTAGGTAAGCTCAGGTGAGCTGGTTAGGCTGGTACTGTGTAGGTTGGAGGCCCTTGGCCCTTGGTCTGGCATGTGGGACAAATGTCACAGTCCCATTTCACAGAGGAGAGCAGTAATTGCAGGTAATAACTGAAAGCCAGAGAGAGAAGTGGGCCTGTGGCCTTTCCCAGTCGCTGGCCCATGGTGCTGGTTCTCCTTGGAAGGCCTGCTTCCTAGCCAGCTGACCACTTCCTTCCTGGGAGTAGTTGCCCCTCAGATCCCGGCTCTGCCGGGAAAGGCCTAGACACAGAGAAGATCCTATGCTCTGGAGCCTCCCAACTTCTGTTTACCACTTAGTCCCAGCCAAATGGAATAAGTGCAGTATTGATTAATTGTGATTTTTTTTTCTTTTGGAATACATATTCACTCTGATGTTTTATCATTAATGCATTAAGAAGCTGAACAAGCAATAAGACCAAATGGACTTCAAAATGCAGCAGAATTTTGATCCAGTGTGGTCTGAGCTACAGCCATCACCTCCTGGCAGGAGACAGCCTCCATTATAGCCCACACCTTGGCTGGAATTCGAGAGCTCTTTGTTCTTAACCTTCCATTTGTCTTTCCTCAGAGAGCAGGTGTGCCTTGTGCTCTGAGGGCGAACCTCCGTGGTGATGGGGCGTGTATAAATTCAGGGAGGATGGGAGGAGGAGGAGTTTTTTGCTGTGTGCAGGCAGGTGGGGGACTGTTGACCCTGGCCCTGCGGTGGGGGTGGGGCATGGTGACCTCAGCTTCTTGCTTCTTCAGCAGCAAATTCCAGAGGGAGGGGTGGACTCACAGGACCACTGGCTCTGACCCAGTGGTTTTAGCCTCCTTAGTGTATCTGGCTGGCTGCTGAGGTGCTGTGTGCATTCTCCAGCTGGGCTGGGCACTGGCTCTGTCCTTAGGTGACTGAGGATAAACTGGCCAGCTTTTTTCTATTCGGGGGCCTCAGTTCCTTCACATGCCAAATAAGGAAACTGGGTTGGACGATGTCTCAGAGCCTTGAAGACCCAGCAGTTTGACTCTTCTCTCTTCCTCCCTTTCTCTTCTTCCTTCTTTCCGAAATCATTTTACTCCTGCAGAGTCTTGTCAGAAGCTCTCTAGATATACTGACAGGAACAAAAATAACAACAGTGACCTCCTTAAAAAATCACTTCTGTAGAGTTCAGATGTCAGCTTTCAAAATTTAGTCTGAGACACTCCAGAGAGCATGGAGGGGCTTTGACTCAGGCCAGGGTTGGTCAGAGATGCTGACCCCAGAATGGGCCATGCCAAGGTAAAGATTTCTCCCTCTCTCTGCTTTACCTCCCAAAGCTCAAGGTTCTCCTGGTTATCAGCAGGATGAGGTTTGCCCCTCCTGGATGCTCACTAGCCCAGAGAGAGTGCACACAGCTCTCTGAGGCTGGCTACTCCTCCTGGAGTCCCTTGAAGGTGTATCCAGCTCTGAGAGGCCACCAGCACAGAGACCCACAGGGACACTGAAGTTTTTTAGGCTTGGCCATTCACTCATGTTTTGGGGGCGCTCACAGGGGGATTGCTGTGTGCTGGATATTTCCCGTGCCAGATCCTGCATGGTATCTTGAGAGGGCTGAAGCTTAGCATCTAGCAGGGGAGCTGAATGCATAGATGTGACTGGCCAAGGGCACTGTGGCAGAGCTGAGCCCAGGATGCTGCAGGTGGAGCGGGTGGCGCTGGGTGGAACTGGAGCTAAATGTCAGAATCTGGGTGGGAGTTAGCCAAACAGGGGGGCAGCAGAGCCTGGAAGCCTGAGAAGCCTTGGCTGGATCAGGGAGGAGGGAGTGAGGGCAGAGATGTCGAGAAATGGTACTGAAAGATAGGTGGGAGCTGGCCACTGTGGCTGCTGGTTGTCACCTGTTAAGTGATGGAATCGAAGGCTTTTCTAAAAGGGGAGTGATCTGAGGTGCTCAGGGTGCCCGTGGAGGGAAAGATGTGAAGCTAGGCCCCTACTCCCTACCCTATGCACTAGGATATGAAGTTTCCAAATATGACAGGTAGTTGGACCGTCCAGACAGCCCCAGGAATGCAGAGACTACTGGCTAAGCGTAGCCACTCAGGGTTTGACGGGGGCCCCAGTTCTAGACCACCACTTTCAACTGGATGATCTGGGCAAGACTCTCAGAACGAAATCTCCTCATCTGTAATGTGGCATGTTGGTTCCACAAGGGTGTGTGTGTGTGGTCTGACCTTGAGCCCAGACTCTCAATGAGGAAATCCACCTGCCCAAGGGCACCATCAGATTTCAAATCCCAGCCCTTTCCTCCAATCTCTCCCTCTCTGGGTCTCCATGCTCAGGTAGGGCTCAGTGGGAGACGAGGATGACTGGCACTCAGGAGTTGCGGGGGCTGGAAGTAAGGCGGGAGGATTCTCTTGCAGGCAGAGCTGATTTCGGGCCTAGCCTTTAACAACTCTAAGGTAAACTTGGGCTTGAGGCTGCCCCACAGACCCACAGGTTAAATGTCCTCTGAAAGCCCCAGCTTCCCTTCCAGCCTTGACAGAGTGAAGCCGAGTGAGGGCAGGTAGGGGGCCTCTAAAGTCACCCAGAAAAGCCTCTAGTCGGTGTGTCCTTACCAGGGCCTCCCTCAGACCTCATCCTTTCTTACAAGGTCAGAGATGCTGCCCTGACTTGTCCCTCTGTGGGTCGTGCTCACCATTTCCAGCTGCTCCTATCTGGGAAGAACATCTCTGTCCATTCTAGGAGGCTACTGAAGGTCTCAGGGGCCCAGGCTCCTGCTGACTAGTCAATCAGACCAGTCAGAAGGGGAGTCAGGAGGACTCTGTGCCAGAGAGGCAGTGAAGGCTGTCCAAAGCCCAGACCCCCATGCCTCAGCTGCTCCTGACACACCGCCCAGAGAATTGCCTCCCGCTGAGCAGGAAGCACCTGGCTGGCTAGGAGTCAGGATCACCCTGGCCCATTCAGCCTGGGCCCTTAGTTTAAGCCCAAGTTTACTCTTGTTCCCGGGCTCCTGCCAGGGAGCTAACGCCAGACCCTAGCTGAGAACACATCCTCGTTATGCTCCTTGCATGGCCCCATCCTGCGGGCCCTCATCCTCAAGAATCTATCAGTCACCTACACAAGAACCCAGGTCTCAGGGTTGCTTTTGAGGAACCTGACCTAGGAGACCCTGCACCCCTACATTGCTTCTCCCACCCAACCCAACACCCACCAGATTGTGGGGAAGGGGTTAGAATGCCCCTTCTACTCTGTGGGCGCTAAGTGTAGATTTACTTATTTCTTCAAGAATAAATAAGTTGTTTCTTGCATATCTGTAGCTGCAGACATAAAGCACTGCACACTTGCAGCGTGCTACATGGTGTATACTCTATGGGCATGCAGGAAAACAGCAGCCTGTGATGGGTTTAGAACCCTGGTGGGGCCATCGGGTGGCATGGAATACATCCCAGGACTCCACTTACTAGCTGGGGACCATTAGTTAAGTTGTTTAACCCAGATGTTTTGAAACTGAGAGCAGAAAGACTTTGTAAGGATATTGACATGGATAGTATGGTACATATAAAAATGGCCCCAAGTTTGTACTGCTTCCTGGAGTCTATTTCCCCACCCACCAAATCTGGACAGACTTGTGACTTGCTTTGGCTACAGAATGTCAGGGAAGTGATCTGGAACCAGTTCTGAGCCAGGGGTTAGCCAGTGGTTGGCCCTGGCAGGAACCCCAGATGCAGGAGAGAGATCGAAGGACTCCCTCGCTTCCTGGTCCCTGCCCTGGGCAGCGCTGCACTTCCTCCCAGCTCTAGCTTCTGCTGGTCCCTGAAGATGCTCTTTCCTCTCTGACTGTCAGCTCTCAGGTAATATCTTGAGCAGGGTTTCCCAGAAGCACAGGGAGATATGAGGGCTTGTGAGAATGTGCTTTTTTTTCCCCACAAATATACCCTGAAAAATGCTGAAGGCGGATGGGAAGAGGTCAGGTCAAAAGAGGGTATGAGGGGCCTGGTCACATCAGGTCGCATCTCAGTGTACCCAGTCAGAGAGCAGGGACACCTCCCCACCAACAACCCATCCATCCTGTGCTCGGGGCCACCCAAGGGACACCCCTGGCTCTTGTATGCGCTGGCAATACTGGACTCCAAGGGTAGCTCTCTGATAGAGAATCCGGGTCCTGGATGTGGGGGTGGACTCATTGGAATCCCTACACCTAAGGACACCCGTCCTCCAGCTTTGGTTTTCCAGGAGTTCGTGTTCATAGAGGGAAGCCGGAGGAAGGCATAGGTTTCATTTCCCAGGCACCCTTGCCCAAGAGGCAGAAGCAATGGTTGTCTTGGAGCAGATTCCTTTCTGTCCTGGACAAGCTCCCAGATGAAATTCAGTGTTCTGTTACCTTCTTAAAGTGGGAAGAAGGAGGAAATAATGAATACCTCTGTTTTCTTTTTCTGGACAGTGCCAGGGATTGAACCCAAGGCCTCGCACATGCCAGGCAGGTGCTCTGCCATTGAGCTACATCCCCAGCCCCACCTCTGTTATCTTGCCATCATGGGTGCTGCGTAGGATTGAAGCGTTAGAGTGTGGGCTCTGGGTTCAAACTCTGACTCTTCCATGCTCTCGCTGTATGACCTCAGGTTGGTTATTTAGCCTTTTGTGTACCTCTGTTCCGCCATCGGTAAAATGGGGGTGACAACAGCAACAACAATAATAACCACTTTGTAGACTGACCACATTGAGTGAGTTAATGTAGAGAGCTTAAGAGAAACTTCTGCAAGGAATAAGCAATCAGCACCATGCAGGTCTTAGCTGTTGCTATTATTAAACATTAAAGTAGTCTCTTTTTAAATTTGAATTTGCGTGTTGTAAATGGTTCCTTTTTGTAAATGGGCCTTATGTGAGCAAACCTTCCTGTTTTCAACAAAACAAGTTTGTACCTCCCCCCCCCGCCCCCCCGCCAGTCAGTGAGAGAAAGACCTGGCGTTGATGGGATCGCAGGTGGGTCTTTAAGATGATGTCCACCTGTGGCTGGGGTTGAAAAGGTGAGTGGGCACTCGGTAGTCCCCACGCTTTCTCACACTTACCTCTGCGCGTGCTGAAACACGGGGGAAGAGGGCGTCTGCTAATCTTGAAGTCCCAGTGAAGGTGACCGCCCCTCCCTTGCTGGCCTGTGGGTTGTGCCCACTAAGCACATTCTGCTTGCCTCATATTGAAGCAAGAGGCTGTGAGCTGAGGTGCTCTCTGCAGAGAAGCAGTGAATCAAGAGGTTGGCAGTGTTTATTGATTTAGTAATTCGCACGCATTTTTCCGGATAGATTATGTTCCCGGAGAGTCTGACAGCAGAAGCCAGCTGCTAATGCGATGCGGGCTGCAGGGCTGCAGGCTTCAGAGGCAGCATGGGGCACTGGGGTCTCAGGGGGGAGACAGCCAGGAGGGCCACCAAGGGTGGGAGAGCAGAGGGGGACGTCTCCCAGACCCTGAGGGACCTGGGGCTGCACTGCAGGGACCACACTCTGCACTGCGTTTTGCAGGGCATGGTGATTCACATTTCTTCAAGATGCCCCTGGAACCCCACTCTGAGATGAAGGTTTATATTTGCCCAGCTGTACCTTGAGCAGTGGCACCTGAACATACCCTCATACCAGCCCTTCTGGAGATGGCTCAATGAGGAACAAGGGCTCACCCAAGGTCCCAATGCTCCTCAGGACAGTCACACCAGCCAGCACCCTCCTCAATTCAGAACATTCCAGAAGGCCACTCAACTCCGGAGCCCCACAGGAACCTCCTCCCTCTGCCCAGCCCTGTTCCATCCCTTCCCCTCCACGGGTGTTGATCCCAAGAGCATCTCTAATGACATTCTTTACACTACCCCTGGCCACCTTGTGTGTTTTCCTGGGAGTCTGACCTGCTGCTGGGCCTAGTCAGCCTCCCAGCTCCAGGCTGCTGACTGAGTGGAGCTGCAGGCCAAAGCCTCAGGTACTCGACAGCTCTTGGACTTGGGTATCGAAGCCTGAACCTACAGGGTGGCTTTTGTACGATGTGGTGAGGAGAGCATAGTGATCTGTCCTATTGGCAATCCCGCAGTCAGGCAGATGTGGCCGAAAGTGGACTGTCTTCTCGTCAACTTCATTTCCCCCTCCAGGGCTTGTCTGTTTTCCAGTAGTGGCCCCAGAACTTCCCTGGTCTGTGATTTCCCGCATAGGGGGAGAAAGTTCTCCATCGATGGCTTGATCTGGGAGCCGCTTGGGCGTCACAACTACTGTGGAAGCCAGGTCAGAAGAGGACTATAAGAGCGTGTGATGTCAAATCAAGGGAAACATCTGTGGGGGTGAATTTCAGACACCAGGGGCAGGTGCCAAGAAGTGGAAAGAGCACCTTGGTTTAGAATCCACGTCTCCTGATCACTTATTCATATGTTCTAGCATTTCCTTCCTCCATACAGTTTCTTATTGTTCTATTCCAGTCCCGAGCATATGACAGTATGTTAGATATCAAGAACTCCAAAAGAATCGGCTATAGATGGCCCTGTCCCAGACCACCTGCCTCTCTGTTCTAGGGTACATGTATGTATAGCCATACATCTATTATTTATATGTATGTATAGCCATACATTCATTTACCCAATAATTACTTATCAAGCACCTGCTAAGTTCTGATGGATGGATAAATGAAAGGGTGGATGGAGAGATAGACGGGCACTACCTGGAAGGCACCTTGGCGTGGTTCATGCCACCTGACTGGCAGCCAGGACTCTCCTCCCACTCTGACCCTCAACCACAGCAAAGCACAGGCTCAGATGGCTCCTGCTGTGTAGTAGCCCTGCCTCCACTCCTGACTTTCATTTCTGGACCTTAAAGTTAGGGATCCGTGAGGAGACAGAAACGACCAGTTCTTTGAGCAGAGGGTTTAATATCAAGAATCATTGCCAGGGCTGGAATTGTAGCTCGGTGGTAGAGCGCTTGCCTAGTATGTGTGAGGCACTGGGTTTGATCCTTAGCACCACATCAAAATAAAGAAAGTAAAGGCATTGTGTCCATATGCAACTTAAAAAAAATTCTTTTAAAAAAATAAAAAGAATCATTGCCAGACAAGGTGGTGCACCTGTAGTCTCAACTACTTAGGAGGCTGAAGGAGGATGACTTGAGCCCAGGAATTTAAGGGCAGACTGGGCAACAAAGCAAGAACCTGCCTCAGAAACAAAAACAAAAGCAGAAGTGTTCATTGTGAAATCTGAGTCAGGAAGAGAGCTCTAAGCTAGAACAGAGGTAGAACTATGAGGAGCAGCCACAACGTGTGGGTGGTGGGGGGGGGGCACTGAGGAAAGAGGTCAGAATTACTGTAATACCTAGAAGCTTTTGGGGAGGTAAAGCTTGGATACCACTCTCTAGCTGGTGTTCGTGTCTGCGAGCTCGGAGATGCCCCTGGAGCTGAGGCACCCACCTCTGCAAAAGAGGATGCTGGGCAGCTTGTGCAGTGCCTCTGGCCAGGGAGTGAAGGATGCAGCTAGCTCGGCAAAATGGAAAATGGAAAAGCTGCAATGTAGATTCATCATCTGCTTTAGGAAGGAGCTGGTGCTGCCAGGGAGAAGACTTTCTGGATGCTGCTCACAGGAGCAGAGAGCAGAAAGGAAAGGGGTCCGTGCTGCCTCGTCCAGCCTTCCACTCTCACCAGCGCCCCCTAGTGGCAGAGCCTATCAGGAAGTGGCTGGCAAAAGGAGAGCTGTGGTGTGCAGATGCCCTGCCCAGCAGAGTACAGAACTATGGGGCTGGAGGCCAAAGACATACTCTCCCCCTGCTGGCGGCACTACACAGGGACCCCTAGGTGACAGAGCCCAGAGAGATCTATGACAGTGGGAAAAGAGGCGATGTGCAGTCTTCTTTCAGTGTCCTGGCCAGGACACAGATGCCAGGGCTTGAGAGAGGGTTTGAGGACAGATGCAGATGAGAGCCACCAGCAGGAAGGCAGACTGAACTTCCCAGAGGTAGCAAAACCAAAATGCCTTCTGGAGAGAAATGATCCTTCCAAGCAAACTGATCCAATTTGTCAAACCTATTAGAACCCTGGTGGTGGAGAGAGTTGAGGCCAAGGTGGGCCTGATACAGCGGCAAGGACACCCCCAGACCCTCAGGCAAGGGCTGTCCTTCCACTACAGAGGAGACTGAGGGCGCAGGAAGCAAGAATCTGATGCTGTCACCTGGACTCCTGAGCCCTTCACATGAGGGCTACTTGATTATCCACTCCAGTCAAGGAAGCGAGGAGCCTGCTGGGGTTCAGTGGGATTAGGTGCTCAGGCCAGCTCCACATGGACAGAAAAATCAGACTCCAGGGCAGGGCCGTCTCTCCATCAGCACAGCCCCAGGCTGGGAAGCTGAGGGCACTGGCAGGCTGGGCCCTGTAATGGGCTGCTAATTGCTCTGATTGCAACTCCAGGGCAGAGTGTTTCTGGAACTGCAGAACTCTTGACAGAGGAGGAAATACCAGCAGAACATTTTTTTGATGAATAATTCAGTGAGCTGAAATGGGAAATGAGAAAGTTTTCTTTCCACTGAAGTTGAATTTGAAAAAAAAAAAAAAAAAAAAGAAGAAAAAGAAAATAATAATAGCAGCATTCTGGTCTTCACACAGTAAAACTTTTTCTTTGCATAACCATGAAGGACTGCTCACTATGATTTGCTCATGACAATCTACAGGACCTAAGCTGGGATAGAAAAATCCTTACGTCACCTGGATTAATGGTAAACTTATTTTAATCACCACCACCTTTTGAGTGTTTATTCTACAAATATGATCGGGTAGCTACCAAAAGCCAAACACTGTGCTGAGTGTTAGAGATTCTGTAGTGAAGACATTGGACTCGTTTCTGTCCCCAAAGAGTGTGTATGTGAGCGAGTGGGAGGGTATTCAGACATTGTCACAAAAGACTCAGCAATTGATAATTCACAATTCAAGATACATCCTGCTTCAGTCAGGGCTTAACCAGAAAGTCAGAAACTACTAGGAGTGTGTGGAGCAGAGACACTCGAACACAGGGAATTCGCTACTTAATGTGGCTGATAAAATGCTGAGAAGCCAGAGAATCCAGAAATAACCAGCAGCAGGAAGTCATTCAACACAGAGGCCAGGAGAAGGGGGGATGTTTTCAGAGCTAGTCCTGGGGATCACCTGGGGGAACTGGAATCGAGAGAGGAGCCACGGGGGAGGGTAGCTGGTGTGAGTGGAAGGCACAGGGGAACATCAGCCTTGGTGAAGGTAAGACGGAAACCCCCAGAGAGGTGGGGAGGTCCCACCTTCTCCCCTCCTGCCTTTCTGACATCCTTCAGTGCTTCCCAAAGGCTTAGCCTCTTCCCAAATTCAGAAAGAAAGGGAGACTGGGGAAGTTGGGAACTCCATCCATAGAGGTCATTTGCCAGAGGCACAGAGCAGGCCAGGCGGGAGTTCAGAGGGTGCCGAGGCCAGGAAGAACCAGTGCTCATTCTCTGAAGTAGGAAAACAATCTTTTGGGAGAGAAGTAAAGATATGATGCTATTAAATAGAATGATCATGTGAAATTAAGTCAAAACATTAAAAAAAAAAATAACAAGGAACTATTCAAGTAAGAGGGAGAGGTAAGAATAAGAGAGGAAGATTGTTTTCCCCAGGCATGTGCAAAGGCCCTGAGACCAGCTATATTTAGACATGAGGGAAAGAGTTGAGGAGGGAGATATGGTTGGGGCCAGGTGACATTAAGGAATTTTGGGGGGTTTCAGAGAGGGGACAGTCACATCTGCTTCCTTCTACAAAAATGAGGATTTAAGTTAGAGGTAATAAGTTCTGGTGTTCTACAGAATAGTAGGGGGATATAACTTGCAATAACCTATTGTATATTTTATGAATAACTATGAGAGAGCAACTCAAGGCTCTAAACACAAAGATAAGGACATGGAAATCTTAATTACTTCTATTTGATCAGTACATTTTGTATACATGTATTGAAATATTACACTTATCCCTCATAAATATGGAGTTATTATGTGCTAACCAAAAATTTTAAAAAATGTCTAAGGAGATGGAAATGTTAATTAAACTGATTCAACTATTTCACTCCATCAAATGTATCTAATTATCACATGGCACCCCATACATTTGTATGATCAAGAAAATAATTAAAAACATAACCAAAAAAAGGTGTTTCAAGCATTCGCATGGTGTCTGTTTACTCCTAGACAAAGCAAAAACTAAAACCTTCTGAATGTTTCCAAGAATATGTCAGCAAACTTTCTTGTAAATGGGCTGTTGCTATAGCCACACCAGGTCCCTCAGAACACATAAGGCTACATCCTGACAGAATCTGTGGAGAAATATTTAATATGGTAGATTCACGTTTCTGGAGCAGTTTTTCCGGATCCCCTGGGTGACCGTTGGTGGACATGAGTGACAGTTCTTGACTCCATGTTCCCTTCCACCACCAACATGACTTCTTCCATCCCCTGTTCTCACCTCCTGTGAGACCCCATCAGACTTATTTAAATGCCTGTGAAAGTGGAACTTGTTTGAAATGCATTTAAACCACACTTTTATGCACAGTTGATCTAATTTTGTGCTTCTTGTGAATACATTTTAATCTATCTTAAATTTTAATCAGAGGAATTTTTAGGAATAGATTATTCCACGAACTGCAAACTTCCATGTGCTTAGTACCATGTCATGAAAACACAAAGGCATGGATTCTTTGAGGAGTGATTCAGTAAATAAATGTTTTAATATCTTATTCAACAATATTTTAACTGTCACCAACTTTACGTTAAGTGCTCTAGGTTGTTCAAAGTCATCTCATATTTTGTATGATTTAAGAAAATAATTTAAAACATACAAAAAAAGAGGTTTTATGATAGAAGAGCTGGAACCAAACTTATCGTTAGCTAGAAAAACGAACAAAGTATACAAGGCAAAAGTTTTCCTTTGTTAGTCAACATTAATACCTAAGAAAAAGATGGAACAAAGAGAGCTATTAATCACTCTGATTGCCTTTCTGGGGGTACTTCCTGCTGGGAAGGTGGAACAAGCAGAATGTGCCTCTTTTTGAGTTGAAGAAACAGAAATTGTGGTTCAGAAAAGCTAAGGAGGCAGAGTACTAGAGAGGAAGAAGCTGCTTAAAGAAGTAGCTCCAGAAAGTTCCCTTGAATCGGTTGCTGAACACTAACTCACATAGAGTGAAGAAAAGACCAACAGGAAGCTATAAGCCCAGCAGTGCACAGTCCTCACACATGACAGAAAGTTCAACCATTACAGCAGAGAGACCTCAGGTGAATCAGGTCTTCCTAGTGAGGTTAAACAAATCTTAGCATTAAGGTTACTCATAACTTGCCTTAAGAAAACTGAGGTTTTCCCAAACCTCAGATGCATACAGGTCATCTGCAAGCAACTTAACTGCCTGCAATTAAAAAAAAAAAAAAAAAAAAAAAAAAAAAATCCAATACCCTTTAAAGGTACACTACAAAATCTAGAACTTGATGTCAAATTCAAGTGTACAGCATCCAGTTAAAACTTCCTAAGAATGTGTAAGGAACAGGACTATGTGACCCAATACCTAGAGAAAATTCAGATGGTATAGACAGGCACAGAGAGGTAGAGAATGTGAAGTTAGCAGACAAAATATTTAAAGCATGAATTAAAAACATTTTCAAGGATTCAAAGGAAGGCAGAAACACAAAAAGAATTGAAATAGAAAATACTAAAAATCAAATGAAACTAGAGATAAAATGTAAGATACCTGATTGGAAGGAATTAGTAGCAGATTAGAAACTGAGAAACAAATGTTCCCCAACCTTGAGGATGTAGTGATAGAAAAACAATCCAAAATGAAGCACAAAGCAGGAAAAAGTTTTTAAAAAATAGAACAGTGACTTGTGGGACAATATTGAGCAATCTAACCTATGTAAAGGAGTCACAGAAAATGGAATAGACAGGAAAAAGTATTTGAAGGAATACCTCCAATTTTCCAAATCTACTGAATATTATAAACCTGTAGATACAAGAAATTCAATGAGGGACTGGGGTTGTAGCTCAATGATAGAGCACTTGCCTAGCATGTGTGAGGCACTGGGTTTGATTCTCAACCCTGCATATAAGTAAATAAAATAAAGGTCCATTAACAACTAAATAATATTTTTAAAAATTCAATATATTCCAAACAGGGTAACACAAGAAAATCATCCCAAGAAACAGATAACCACATATTTGCCCACCCGTGATTGAAAGAAAATCTTAAAAATGACCAGAGAGGGGAAAAACACATTAAGTGAAGAACATGACTACAAAATCAGACTTCTGTTGGGAAGTCATGCAAACCTAAGACGTGTCATGTGTGTGACATGGTCATGCTGAAAGTGGAGTATCCACCTAGAATTCTGTACCCTCCCCCATCCTCTCAAAAATGAAAGTAAAAGAAACACTTTTTCAGAGAGACAGAGGAAGGGAGGGAGAGAAAAGATAATTTGTCACCAGCAAACTTGCATTACAAAAGTGTGCTAGGGATTACTTTTCAGGCAGAGATAAATGAGAAGAGACACTTGGCTCTAACCAAAGGAATAAAGAGAGCTGGAAATAGTAAATATATGGGTAAATAGAAAGGGTTGTTTCTCTCATTTTTATTGACTGCATAAAGTAATGTGCTAATAATATTTTCTGTGGTTTATAGCATGTGTGGGAGCAAGATGTATGACAATAATATTACAAAGAATAGGTGGAGAAAATTAAAATTTGCTGTGGTGAGGTTCTTACACTACCTGAAATGATTTAGTAGTATCTAAAGATATACTGGAATACATTGAAGATACATTTTGTGAACTCAAGCTAAAACAAAGGACACTCAGAAAGGAAGAAAGGCCAAATACGTATAACTATTAAGCCAGTGGTGACAATATAACAGAACATTAAAAAAAATACTCAGTCCAAAGAAGTTAGAAAAGGAGAAAGAAATGGAAGAAAGAACAGATGGGACAAATAGAAAGTTAACAGCAAGATGGTAGTTTAAATCCGACTATGTAGATAATTACGTTGAATGTAAATTGTCTAAGCACTCCAATTAAAAGGTAGAAATTGTTAGATGAGTTTTGCTTTTAAAATTCTAATCTATGTGCTATTTACAAGAAACATACTTTAAAAGCACATACACAGATGGGTTCAAAGTTAAAGGATGGAAAATGTGATTCCATGCAAACATTAATAATCTCAACAAGGCGAGAGGAGTTCAATTTATATCAAAGTAGGATTCTGTACCAGCAATTATTACCAGGAACAAATGGCAAAGATTCATAATTATTAAAAGAGCACATCATCAAGAAATCATAAAAGTCCTAAATGTATACATATCTAATAACAGACATTCAAAATACATACACCAAGGACAGATGGAACTGAAAAGAGAATTAGACAACCTCACAATTACAATGGAGGACTTCAACACTCTTCTCTCAGACAGAATCCAGGAAAAGTCTTGAAACACACTACAAACCAATTTGACTTAATTGTATATCACTCCACCTAACAATCATATATTCTTGTCAAATGCACATAGAATATTCTCTAAAGTAGATCATAATCTGGACCATAAAAAGTCTCAAATACAAAAGAATTTAGTTAATATGGGTGATATTTTTTCATAACCAATTTGAATTAAATTTGTGATTGACAACAGAAAGGCATCTGGGAAATGTCAAATATATGAAAATTAAGCAAACCATTTCTAAATTACCTGTTGGTCAAAGAAGAAATCACAAGGTAAATTGGAAATGAAAAATTCACTAGAAGGGTCAATGACAGATCTGAGATAGAAGAATAGATGGGTGAGTTTCAATCAGTCACACAGGAAAGATTGTCTTTTTTTCTCTATCTAGATGTCTAAATGGAATGATGGTTTGGGCGACCACCGCCATCTTTGTCACCAGATGATGGAGCCAACCCTTGAAGACAGTAGACCCAAGAAACAGAAAGAGCCCAAGTTTTCAATGCCATCACAGAGGTGTGAAATCAACCAACTCGTGAACCCACCCTTGATTTTGGACTTGCAGCTCTGTGAGATGGTACCTTGCCCTAAACTCAAACTCTAACCCATTTTGAATCCCGCCAATATGATGAGGTTAAAAGTGACTAGAGAGATAAGAGTTTGGGGAAAGAGGACATATTTTGCTTACAGAAATAGTCCAAAAGATTTTCTCTGCCTTCTGCTTAAGGAGACAGACTACACCTAACATTTAATTAAATGAATTAATTATGAATTAAATGTTAGGTGTAGTCCCACAGTGATACTTGGAGGGAAAGATAACTATGTGTGGATTTATTAACAGAGATTGATTGCTTTTAAATATTGTCTAAAAGTCTCATTTGGGGAATTCTGATAGTCATATGAAGTTCTGAACGTTTTATATTCTCTGACTCAATCCCAATAACAACATTAATACTCAGATTAAAAGTCAGGAGGGACTGAGACCCAGAGAAGTTAAATGACTTGCTCATAGATTTGACTTGACAGGGAAGGAGCCAGGATTTCTGTCTTTAGAAACTGAACTCTGAACAATTATTTCTCATGGCTGTATTTACTCCCCACACTTCTATCCCCTGATCCCCTCCAGGATTCTAGATAAAACACACACATGGGAAGAGACATCACTTCAATAACAGCTATAATCTGCTACCAGCTTCCTCAGTGCAGGTTCCCTGGTAGAACTGAGTTCAGCCACAGTGCCTTAGGAAAACCTCTTGTTTCCTCCCCATGATGTCTGTAATGCCTGGCTCCTAAGAGCAGACCTAACCCAATCTACTGACTCCGATTCAGAGGAAAATGGAAAGAATGTATTGCTAGCTTACAATGGAGGCTAGAAGCAGAATGAAAAATTGCTGTCCTATTTGAAGGTACCAAGCCTCCTTACTGCCTCAAGGAGAGAGAACTTCTGGGAAGTAAAACATGGCCCTCTGGAGAATGTGGCAGCAGAAATGTTGGGTGAAGGCACCTGGGGTTTGGAGAAATGCCATATCTCAAGGACCCTCCCACTGGGTAGCAGTGAAGAGACTCTTTCCAGCACCCACCAGGTCAGCAGGTGCCCACAGAGGGAGCGGACGTGAGAAAGAACATCGGACGGCAGCATCACAGCCAGTGTCATAAACATCCAGGTCACCTGTGAGTCCAGGGGAGGCCAATTTTTCCTGGTCCAGTTTATTCCCATGATTCTGTCTCTATACACTGCTAACTCCTAAAACAAAGATTGAAAAAGCATTGGCCTTCAGTAAAAATAATAATATGAAAGGAAATAGTATGGTACCCAAAGTGCTATAAGTGAAATAATGATATGAACATGACTAAATTTTTTAAAAAGTAATTCATGCCAGAAACCATGACACAGAACAGGAGATAATTATGGATTAATACTTCTCCATGCAAAGAAAACAATACACTCACGGGCATGCACACACACAATGAAAAAGCTCAAAGAAAAAAATAATTATACAAAGAAGGGTGATATGGTAACAAAAAAGATAAAACTTGATATGGAAGATGTCAGAAAAAATAGAGAAAAAAGTATTACAAAAATGTAAAATTAGAGTTAAAAAAATGGATCACTGTGAAGCACAGGACTAAGAATATTATAGTAAGGATTTTAAATATCCAGATTCAAACATTCCTTTAATCTAGTTAAGTTTTCTTATAGAACTTTGACTATTATATTTTATGGTCTTTTTTTAACACTAATTATGTATGTGTTGGTTCTTCTTTGTCTCTGATAGCTTTTGATTCTTTTAAATCCTTTCAAAATCATTCTATTTTATTTTGCTATTTTACTTCACCTTTAAAATTTTTTTTTAGTTGTTATGGGCCTTTAATTTTATTTATTTATATATGGTGCTTAGAACCAAACCCAGTGCCTCACACATGCTAGGCAAGTGGTCTACTACTGAGTTACAATCCCAGTCCCTTATTTCACCTTTTTAAAGCTTATATTTATAGGAAAAATGACAAAGAATGATCATTCCAAAGACATATCCTAATAAATTTGCTAGAATTCAAAGGTGAAGAAAGAATCCTATGGACTTACAGAAAACACGCACACACACCCCAGAGGTGATATTTATGTACATGTGTATTTTTTCCCCATGGAGTCATGTGGTAAGAGAATTCGCTTTAGATATGTCTACACAGTATTCAATATTAGAAGACAGTGGACCAAGGTCCATAAAGTCATTAAGAGAATAAAAGGTAACTATGAACTTATTCCAGCAATGGTGTCATTTAAGAGTAAATGCCACACAAAATTATATTCAAACATAAAAAATTATAGAATAAATCCTTTCTTATTCAATCAGCTTTTTAATAGACAAATGGAAAAGCCCAGGTAAGGACAGGTGGGAAGCATGGAGCCATAGAACTTAGTTCTTTATTATATTAAACTTTAGGGGCATATCAGTTACAGAACAGAATGTCATCATTAAAAATCATGATGGTGTGAAATAATTTTACTGACAAAAACTGAGAGGTGGGGCTGGGGTTGTGGCTCAGTGGTACAGCACTTGATTAATATGTGTAAGGCACTGGGTTCCATCCTCAACACCACATAAAAAATAGTTATTTTTAAAAGCTGAGAGGTGGAGGGAAAGATCCAGGAGTGCATAGAAGTGTAAGTACTCTGATTTCTTCAGATTTCACATGGTTAAGTCAGAGACATAACCTGCTAACTAATGAGGGTGTTTATGTGCTGTTCAATTATATAAAATAAGCATTCATCAACTAAAATAATATAATTAACACAAACCTAGTAGTGGATGGTACACACAGGGAAGGTAAAAAGAGGTCCAAGTGTGACGATTAGTTGTATTTCAAATTGGGAAGTATCTTAAGAATGAGTTTCAGTGATTGCATAAAACTATAAGGTAGTTTTCATAGCACTATTAGAAAAAAATAGATTAATCCTCAACATCCCAAATTACTAGAGGGGAAATATGTGCACATGAGCAAATTTAGAGAGACTACAAACTACTTTTTAAATGATAAAAACAGAAAATGTGACATAAAATGATATTTCCAAACTCCTCTTTCATGTAAATAAAACATAGTAGGATATATTTACTCATTAAATAATGAAAAACTTCCAATGGGATTAAAAAGCAAGACTTAAATACATATTATATATGAGATAAAACAATAGAGAAAATCAGTGCAACCAATAAGCATGTCTTCAAAAAATCTCTTGCAAGTCTAACAAAAGTAGAAAGAATACACACGCATCACCAACATCAGGAAAGAAATAAGAGTTACCACTACAGATTCTGCAGAGATGAAATGGAAAAATAAAGGAATGTTACAAATGAACTTGTGTTCATAGATTTGACAGCTTTGAAGAAAGCTGTTGATATGTTACTATTTACACTGCTTGGTACATGATGAGTTTTTCCAATCTAAATGACCAATTCCTTGAAAACCACACTCATTCGAGACAAAATAATTGGAATGGAACCATTAAAATTTGAATTCATAATTTAAATTCTCTCCAACAGGAAATCATCATGCCCACATGGTTTCAATGGAGAATTCTACCAAACTTTTAAAAAAGAATTAACAACAATTCTACCCAATCTCTTCCAGACAATGAAAGAGGAGAATATGGGACATAAGGAAGAGAGAGGTCTTTGGTTGAAAGAAAGAAAGAGAGAGAGAGAGAGAGAGAGAGAGAGAGAGAGAGAGAGAAAGAGAGAGAGAGAGGCATCCATAGGAGACGCTGGGGAAACCAAGAGATGGTTTTGGACCTGTTGAGTTTGAGATGCTTATGAAGCCTGACCATGTAGGTATCAGATGGCAGTGAAAATTTCAGAGTTCTAACCAGTGAATTAGCTTGAAGATTGTAGGTATCTGGGAAAAGAGAGGCAGCCAATGAACAGTGAGAGCTTCTTGGTTCTGCAATTTCTAAAGGCTTGGAGTTGCAGATATTTTGTCTGGGGTTTTCACATTGATATTCATAAGTAAATTTGGTATATCATTTCGTATTTCTTGTATTTTATTTGTCTACTTTTTCACACCAAGATTATATTATCTGGTGAGGAAAAATGTGGCACTCTTTGAAACAGTTTTGTTTATAATTTCCAAAGAGCCCCACTTTCAAGTATGTTGGATGCATTTTCTAAACCTCCAAGGAATCTTTGACTACCTGCATTTCATGAATCATTGGTCTATTCGATGTTTCAACTTTTGCTTGAGTCCATCTATACTTTTGAGTTGCTAATATTTTAGTTTACAGAATTATTGGAATAACTACACTTGCTCATTCTCGAAAGTTTTTTAAAAATTCTGTATCTAAAATGATGTCCTTTTTAAGGCTAATGTTATTTGTTCTTGCTTCTCTTCTTGTCAGCTACCCTCTGATACTGTTGAGATTTTTTTCCTCTATCTCTGATGGTCTCCCGTTCCACTATGCTGTGCCAACGTGTCGACATATTATCATTTACACTGCATGGTACGTGATGAGTTTTTCCAATCTAAATACTCATATCTGCCTTGATTTATTAGAAAGCAGTTCAAGTTGACCAAAAAGCATAGAGAATAATACAATAAACAGACATGCACCCATCACTCAGTACAGGTGATAAAACATGGTGCACATAATTGAAGTCTGTGTTTACCTCCTTGAGCCACATTTTCCTTCCCCATGTCCCAGCAACAATCACTATTCTGAGTTTTGCCAATCAATTCCATGCATGTTTTTATACTTTTCCTACATATGCATATATCCTGAGGCAACATATAGTTATGTTTTCCATGTTTTTAAACTTCAAATAAATGACATATGTATGCAAACTTCTGTAACTTCGGTGCTCAACAGTCTGTTTTGGGAGAATAATCCATTCTTCGTGAATGGCTCTGGTTCACTCAGCTTCCTGGGTGGTGTGCTGCAGTTCACAGGGACTGAGCTGCAGTGTCCTGACCCTTAAGCCCTCCAGGCAGCCAGGTGGGATCTGGGGTTGCCAGACCCCCAACAGATGCCTTCAGAGCCATTGGAAGAGACTGTTCAGGAACTAAAGAAGCTCAGTGGGGGGCCATTCAAGGCAGAGCTTGGGAAGCCTCAGAGGAGCGTGGGGAGCCCTGGCAGAAGCAGCTCCAGGTGGAGAGCTCCACCTGTCCGTCTCTCTGCCTTCACAGGAGTTGGATGCCACCCTCTATTCTTCATCCTGTGTCCTTTAAGTGGTGAGAAGCAGATGCAGGTACCTGCCCTAACAGAGCATGTGCAGTCTGCACATTCAGCTTCTGTTCTGTTTCAAAATGTTCCAATGAAAGGCTGTGGTTTTTTTTTTTTTTTTTTTTTTTTCCTTCTCCTTCCAAACAGGCAACCTTTATAAATCTCTTTTTACTCCAGGACAACAGAAGGACCTTAGTACATTTTCACTCTAACAACCTGTCTTCAATGTTATTTTTACCCAGGATTTTTTCCTCCCTGTTTCCTTTTATATCACAAATTATTACCTCTATTGCTGTTGTTCTTCATAGTCAATATTTATTGAGTTTTACCCACATGTTTGTGCCAAGCTACAGCATATAGCATTTCGGTGTACATTAAGAAAAGGTGCTTCTTTCTCAAAATACTTTGTCTGTAGAAAGAAAACATTCATTGGGTGATATACATACACCACCCAATAGCAGAGTATATGACAAACCACCTACCTGCTATCCCAGATGTACAGCCTCACATCTGGCAATCTCAGGTGAGCTGACCTCTTGAACCCCATTCTTCATGGCCACTTGATTCTTTCTTCCAAGTTTCATTTCTATACAAAGCAAAATCCCGTCAAGTTCCTTTAGGTTCAGGTTTCTAGGAAATAAGTTCTTTAGTTTGTATTAGTTTATAAATGTTTGCATTTCATCCTCATGTTTGATGGGTCAAAGTAGTCTAAAATTTCATGTTAATAGTTATATATTCTTAACATTTTGAAGATAGTATTTTTATCATCTTTTGCTTTTGTTAATATTGGTGAGGGCCCTATTGTTAGTCTCACAGTTATTCTTTGTATGTACTGTTTTTCTCTTTGCTTGCTTTAAAATTTTTTGTTTTCTCTTTGGAATTCTGCCACTTATTTTTAAGTTTGCTCTGCAGATTTCATTGTGCCCTCTGAATCTCAGGATTTACTTCTTTCACCAGTTTTGGAAATCTCGCTGCCATTTATCTCTTGAAATATTTGCTCTTGCCTCTTTCCTACCTCTGGAATTAAATTAGAGGTATATTAGACTTTCTCATGCCTTCCTGTTGCCCACCTGTTTGTCTCTATCATTTTCTTTTGTTTTTCAATTTACTGGTTCTCTCTCTAGCTGTGTTTAATTTCCTATTCAACCTATCAACAGAGATTTCAATTTCTACGGTAATGTTGTCAAATTCTAGAAATTCTATTTGGTTATTTACTCAAATATGTACTCAAGTACTTTTTCATAGCATATCAGTCCTCTCATGTTTTCTATTTCATATTTTATTTTTAAAATATTTAAAACATATTTCCTCACGAGTTTTACATCATCTAAAAATAATTAGGGGATTCACTACTGCTGTTTGTGTTTTTTTTCTCTCAATTCACTCTCGATATTTTGAATTCTTATGAATTTTGTAATCCTGAATTCTGAACTCATTTTCAGTGAGTATCTGTGAAAATTTGAGGCCTGGCTTACCACATGTTCTGGGATGTATTTGTATTTCTGTCAGTCACCCTAGAGATGTTACCAAAATGAGATTGGTGCTTATAATTTTTTAAATGGAAACTTTCAAACATACCCAAAAGTAGAGGGAATAGTAAAATAATTCTCTCTCGTACCCATTACTCAGTATAATATTTGTTCTCGGAGATTTTTATGAGATTTTTAAATGAAGAAAATATTGGGTCATTCTATTTTTCTTACAAATATTTCCATCCTAGGAAGAGTTAATACCAAGTCAAAGAGGAAGTATTTATTTATTGAGAAATAAGCACTTATCCTAAATGTATTGGCTCTTGCCAATAGCCTCGAAAAAAATAAAATACTTGGGAATCAATCTCACAAAAGAGGTGAAAGACCTCTACAATGAGAACTATACAACACTAAAGAAAGAAATTAAAGAACACCTTAGAAGATGGAAAGATCTTCCATGTTCTTGGATAGGAAGAATTAATATTGTCAAAATGGCCATACTACCTAAAGTGCTATACAAATTCAATGCAATTCCAATTAAAATCTCAATGACGTACCTTACAGAAATAGAGCAAGCAATTATGAAATTCATCTGGAAGAATAAGAAACCCAGAATAGCTAAAGCAATCCTTAGCAGGAAGAGTGAAACAGGGGGTATTGCAATACCAGATCTTCAACTCTACTACAAAGCAATAGTAACAAAAACGGCATGGTATTGGTACCAAAATAGACAGGTAGATCAATGGTACAGAATAGAGGACACAGACACAAACCCAAATAAATACAATTTTCTCATACTAGACAAAGGGGCCAAAAATATGCAATGGAGAAAAGATAGCCTCTTCAACAAATGGAGCTGGGAGAATTGGAAATCCATATGCAACAGAATGAAACTAAACCCATATCTCTCACCATGCACGAAACTAAACTCAAAATGGATTAAGGACCTCGGAATCAGACCAGAGACCCTGTTTCAGTGTGCTTTAAAGATTTGTGTTCTTCTCTCCCCAATTTGGACCTCTACTTTGTAAAGCTGCAACCTGGATGGGGATGGGGAGAGCCTGAGAACATCCAGACTGAAGATGGTCAGACTCTAGCTGAGGGAGTTTTTTGCAGACAGTCCTGCACAGCTTTAGACTATATTAAAATTCAGATTTCTTCTCCGATGTATGCATGACAGAGAACAGTGCCTAGATCAAAGTAGGCTCTCAGTACTAATGTATTGTATAAATTTAAAAAGGGATCTTTGGGCCGGGGATATAGCTCAGTTGGTAGGGTGCTTGCTTTGCAAGCAAGAGGCCCTGGGTTTAATCCTAGCACTGCCAAAAAAACAAAAAAAAAAAAAAAAGAATCTTCAACCCATAGTCTTACACTTCTTTTTTTTTTTTTTTTTCCCCAGAATGAAAACATCTACTTTTTTGGGCAATTAAAAATGGCACAAATTCATAGTGAAAATTTCAAGCAATGAAGATAATTCTAAGGTAAAATATTAGAAATAACCTCAAACCTCATCAACCAAAGATAACTGTTATTACCTAGCGAATAACCCAACCTGATTATTCTCTGTGAGACCTTACCCCATATGCCAGCATACCATCTCTGTCAACAAACATGGCTGAAATCTCCCATGTTCATGGATAGGCAGAATTAATATTGTCAAAATGGCCATACCTCCAAAAGCAATATACCGATTCAATGTAATCCCCATCAAAATACCAATGATATTCTTCACAGAACTAGAAAAAAATAGTCCTAAAATTCATTTGGAAGAATAAAAGGTGCAGAATAGCCAAAGCAATTCTAAGCCAAAAAAAAAAAAAAAAAAAAAACAAAAAAAAAAACAAAAAAAACAATGCTGGAGGCAGCATAATATGGCTTCAAATTATTCTACAGAGCTTTAGTAACAAAAACTGCATTGTATTGGCATAGAAATAGGCTCATAGACCAATGATACAGAAGACAGAGAAAAAAAATCCCACACATCTACAGTCATCTGATCTTTGACAAAGGTGCCAAGGAGAAAAGAAAATATTTAAAAATATTTATTCAAAATGCCTTCAGATAGTCCAACTCCATTCCAAGGTAATATTTTTACCTACATTTAAATGCCTTAAATAATAAATCAAAAATTGTATAGACCAAGATATACAGAGAAAGTCCCTAAAAGACATACACAAACTTTTAACAATGACCTAATCCAAACAATGGAAGAAAGATGTGGAATATGTGAGTTGAAGAGGTAAGATGGTGATATGTTTAAATAAAAGAGGACTTTTAAATTTTAGTTTAAATACTTCAATGTTGTTGAATTCTCCTAGTGTGACTATCTATTTAACAAATGGTCTGGGGAAACTAGTTATCCATATGTAGAAGAATGAGATTAGATCCTTATCTCTCACTCTGTACAAAAATCAACTCAAAATGGAGCAAAGACCTAGGAATTAGATCAGAAACTATGCAATTCCTGCAAGAAAACATAGGGTCAATACTCCAGCATGTAGACACAGGTAATGACTTCCTCATTAGGACCCCTGCAGCTCAGGAAATATTGCCAACAGGTAATAAATGAGATGGCATCAAATTAAAAATCTTCTGCATGACAAAGGAAACAATTAGGAATGTGAAGAGAGAACCTACAGAATGGGAGAAAATCTTTACTAGCTACTCTTCATACAGAGGATTAATATCTAGAATATATAAAGAACTCAAAAAAACTGTACCAAAAAAATCAAATAACCCAATTAACAAATGGGCAGATGAATTAAACAGACATTTTTTCAAAAGAATAAATACAAATGACCAACAAATATGTGGTAAAAAATGTTCAACATCATTAGCAATTAGGGAAATGCAAATCAAAACTACACTGAGATTTCATCCCACACCAGTCAGAACGGCAATCATCGAGAATAAAAATAATATTTGTGGAGAAAAAGGAGCACTTTTACACTGTTGGTGGGATTATAAGTTAGTACAACCACTATGGAAATCAGTAGGAAAGTTCCTCAAAAGATTAGGCATGGACCCACCATATGTCCCAGCTACATCACTCCTCAGTATTTATCCTGAAGAGTTAAAAGTCATTATACTACAGTGATATATGCATACCCATGTTTATAGCAGCACAATTCACAATAGCTAAACTATGGAAACAGTAGGTGTCCATCAATGGATGGATGAAGAAAATGTGGTGTATATATACACAATGGAGTTTTATTCAGCCATAAAGAAAAATGAAATTATGCCATTTGCAGGAAAATGGATGGAACTGGAGGCCATTATGTTAAGCGAAATAAGTCAAACTCGGAAGGTTGAGTTGTATGTTTTCTCTCATATGCGGAAGCTGGAGAGGAAAAAGAAAAGGAAGATGGGGGTGGATCTTATGAAACTCAAAGGGAGATTCATAGGGGAAAGGGACCCAGGGGTAGCTGGGAGGGGAGCGGGGGAAGTGCTGGGGAGTGATATTGGCCAAATTATATGGTTATATTGTGTGTTGTGTGCACGTATGAATATGTAACAAATCTCATCAGTATGTGCAACTATAATGTACCAATAAAAAATGTGGAAAAATAGAAACATCTAAACATCATTTTTAATGGTTGTGTAGATAGACATACACATACCGTTGTCTCTTATTAGTCGAGTAGTTACTTTCCATAAAGTCACTGCAAATACTGAATTACAAAAGTGAACCATCATTCATGGGGAAATACAGGGTTAGTTTCCATGAGCCTCTGCTCATGAAGTTTTAGTCAACTAATCATCATATAACATAGTTATCGTGTTTCTGTTTAAAGACATCTTCTTAAATATCCAGTGCTGATTCATTAACACTGAACTCAATAGCCAACAGCACTGCCATTCACGCCTGAGCAAAGCTTATCCAACACAGGCATTCTGTCCAGAAGACACACTGTAGTCTTCTTGCCCCTGAGAACACCGGACAGTGCTTCAGCGCTTTGCGGGTCATTTGAAATAGCAAAGTCACCAAAAAGGAGCCCAACCATGCAACAACATTGCACTTGGTGGCCCCGAAAAGGACCCTCTTTACAGCATGAGAACTGAAACAAAAAAGCACAGCATCACCCTGTTTAACCTCAGCTGGGAACATGCACAGGACAACTCAAATGCTATGTTCTGCCTCAGTCCACAAATAATCTCAGGAGCATAAGTGTTGATTTCGAAGTTACAAAAAAATATGCTAGCAAGTCAACACGTTTACAAATACAGGTTCACCAAGTAGTGAAAACATGTGTGCAACTTGCCCTAGGTCCCCCCACCCTGCCTTGAATGAACAGTGATATTGTAACTTGGTTTCCTTTAAAAATACAAGCTTCCAATACGTGGCTCACACACTTAAAAATTTTTTTTTAATTTGTCCTAGTTATACCTGACAGTAGAATGCATTTATGCATTTTGATAAGTCACTTTTCTGATTGTACATGTAGGATCACATGGGTCATGCAATCATACATGTACATGAGGTAATGTCTGTTTCATTCTCCTATCCTTCCTTCCCCCATACCCCTTCCCCTTCCTTCAATCTCCTCTACCTTAATCTAAAGTAAATCTATTCTTATTATTCTTCTTAGCACTGCCTCCCCCAGTTATTGTGAATTAGCGTCGGTTTATCAGAGAAAACATTTGGTCTTTGGTTTTTTTGGCTTTGGCTTATTTTGCTTAGCATGATATTCTCTAACTCCATCCATTTACCAGCAAATGCCATAATTTCATTCTTTAGAACTAAGTAATATTCCATTTTGCGTGTGTGTGTGCGCGCATGCGCGCCACATTTTCTTTAGCCATTCATCTGTTGAAGGGCATCTAGGTTGGTTCCATAGTTTAGCTATTGTTGAGTTGATCTACTGGTGGCCGCCATCTAGTTGCTATTTCACACATATACTTCTTTGAGGTAGCTCCTCAGCTTATTCTCCACAAGAGGGGCTGCCGTGTGTCCGAGTAGACACTTTCACCTTTGATCAGTGTTGCCAGCACTGATCTCCCTCCTCTCCCTCCTTTCTCCCCTCCTCTGCCCCCTCCCCCTCCCCCTCTCTTCCTCCCCCTCCTCTCGCTCCTCTCCTGCTTTCTTCCACTGCTTCTGCCTTCCTCTTTTCCTCCTACCTTTCCTTTCTCTCCCTTCTCCTCCTTTATTTTACCATATGTTAGTTGTTGAAAGTTTAAAACAATGGAGGAAGGGAAGAGGAAACTTGAAGTTGGAAAAATGCATGGGGAGGGAGGGGTCAAAGAAGGATGCATATGACACACAGATCAGTTTTCTTCATCCTGCTAACAAAATTGTATTTACAAAATACCATTAAATTATCCACCTTGACGATTTCACTTAGAGGGGCTGGGGCTGTAGCTCAGTGGTAGAGCGCTTGCCTAGCACATGGGAGGCCCTGGACTTGATCCTCGGTACCACATAAACATAAAAAAAATAAAGGTATATAAAAAATATTTCACTTAGAGTCTTGTGTTATGAAGACTCAATTTCAAGGTCAAACTTATTTCATGTTGAGATAGTGAGGGATAGCTGCAGATGGTTTAAAAAGCCTCCCAGCAGGGCAGGAGTCTGGGCCTGAATCTGACTCGGCTCTGACTGCTAAAATGAGAAAAGATAATGGAAGGCACACAGTCCTAATTACCAGTCTGACATCATGAGAGACTGGCAACCATCCAGGATCTCCAGTTCTCTTCTGGAATGCAGACACCATGCATTCAGGAACCCAGTGATCAGCTGGGAGGTCCATGTGCTGAGGAACGGTGGCCCCTGGCTGCGGTCACTCAAAAGTCAGCACCAACTTGATGGCCAGGTGAGGGGTCATCTTGGGAGTGGGTCTTCTAGCCACTGCCACATGGAGCAGAGAGGAAGCAGCTTACATTGGAGACTCAGGTGTAAAATAGATAATTTTGTCATTTTAACACACTAAGTAAGCCTTGGAGTATCATATTATCTGGAAATATATAAATAGAATAACATTACAAATAAAATCTCTTCTATGAAGCAATAGGTCATGTTTGTAATATTTTTACCAAACTTCTATTTCTTGTGTAATCTTCCAAGAAGACCAGTAAAACCAGGAGTTCTTGGATTTTTTTTTTTTAATTATGGAACACCTGGATGAATTCTTGTCCATTCTTATTCTTAGAATGTTTTTAAATGCATAAAATAGAATGCAGCTAATTAAGTCAGCAATGTGGTTACCAAAATATTGAAACGTTTGATAGAGGAATGTATGTATGAAATAGAATCCAACCAATGGCTTAGTAGCTAGTATAAATTTAAGTATGATGAGCCCAAATAACTTTTCAAAGTATTTGGAACACTTCAATGTGATACAGAAAAATCTGTATGTTCTATAGGTATAATTTCTAATTTCCTGTTTAAAGTATGGTGTATTACTTACATGCACAATTAACACAAATGGAATTTTTAGGAGATTAGTAAAAATGAAGAAGTGGGTTTTTGTTTTTTTTCCTATGTACATTCACAAATTCTCTGAATTCTATTCTCATAAGCAGGTTAAGAACACTGAACTACCCAATCATAGGGCATGGAGGCATTGAAGAGTCTTTGTTTTGTTTTTTGTTTTGCATTTCTCAGTAAAGATCCTGAGTCTGAAAATAACCTGCCTCCGCTATAAAGGAACAATGGAAACTGTCAAGAAATTCAGTCCTCATCTGCCCGCTCATTAGCCTGAATTCATGAGCAACAGGGAACATGACTCCTCAGAAAATTCTAGCACAGTGCTGTTTTCTAGTCACCATGGACTTTGTTGTGTGGAGTCGGGTCATAATAGTCAGAGGACACGCAGGCAGACACTCATACCAGAATGTTCTTCTTGAACTAGCAGCAATTGATTCTCTGCCACCGTCAAATGCAGTTATCTGTCATCCATGTAGCACTGGAAATTACTTCATTTCCTGTTGATGTGCTATGCTGAGACTGCTAAAAGACTGCTAAAGTCTCAGGTACTGCTTAGCAACTCCGACTTAAGCAAGCAAACAAACAACAGAAGGTGGGTTAGAGAACTGGTGGAGCAGGGAGAAGACACAGACACCAGGAAGAAAGAATAGCCCAACCGGGAAGTGACTGGACCATAGGGACCATGGCAACACAAGGCCCGGATGCAGAGCCCCTCTTTTCTATCCCACAACTTGGCTTCTCTCTGCACATCTTCTTCACTCCCATCCTTCGGTGAAAACACTTTCCTTGCTTCTCAGTGGGTCTGGCAGAAAACAGAAATGATAAATTCTCTATGGTTTTATGTGTTGTATCTTTAATTGAAATGCGGTTGATTCAACTGTATTGTTGGATGTAGGATGGGTCCTACATCCCAAAATCACTATGCTACGATCGGCAGCTGTGGGTAGGATAGGGTCATATTGTAAAAAGTGGTTGCTCTCATAAGTAACCATGCACAGGGAGGAAGAGGTGAAAGTAGGAAATGTTTTCAGAAAAGAGGAGTGGGGGTAGGTGATTTATGCAACATAAATGTAGTGCAGTTGTGGACAGGACAGCCAGACTTGAATTCTCTTTGAAGACCAATCTTGAGCCCATGATGGTGGCTGTGGAAATTTGCAAGCTACAAAACTGAGTGGCTCCTATGCCTGTGGATGACCTGAGGGGATCTCATGAAATTGAGAACAATTTTTTAATGAACCTAAGGAATATATTCCTAAGACTGTATTTGCTGCATAATTAGGAATATATTATTAAGACTATTGTAGGAAAGATTTGGGGAGTCCACTTTATACCCTCTGATCTCAGAAAGAGAGCTGGACAATAGGACATTTTCTCTGAGGGAGGGAACTACCGTCTGAGACCTCCCATTAGGAAATCCATTGTTTCTGGAGCAGAAACAATGAAATGGTTTTGTTTTTGTTTTTTTTTTTTTTTTTTGGTTTTGTTTTGTTTTGTTTTTTTAAATCTGAAAGTTATACTGTGCTCTATGGTAGTGGATCTCAAACTCAGTATCAGGAATATTTAACTCAACATCTCTTAAGGTCCATAAGGAGCATTTCTCTTTAACATGGGTCATGTGTACAGATATTTACCAAATTAGAAATCAAAACAATTCTCAAAACATTTATTTTACTAGTTTACTTAAAAATAGCAAAAATAAAACCATTCTGTTAAATATAAAATATTTTACAATAAGACTTTATTTTTGAAAACAAGGAAAAGCACAGGGAAGAAGGGCCTCACTTGCAAGACTCTTGCAAGACTCTTGACTGTCTGGCTAAAGAGGAGAGAGCTGGATCCTGAGTCTGCTCCTGAGTTCATTCTGTGGTTATGTGTTGTTTTGTTTGGAGTAGAAGTGTCATTGGGAAAGAGAGGGACATTAAAATGACTTTCAGAAAATTGTGGCTATTTTTTGAGGCTACATGGTAATGCAGCAGATGATAGTTTATGAAAGATCTGTTGCAATGTGAAATCTAAACCCATATCAATAAATTTTTCATACATTAAAATTTTGCACTAATCTAACATTGAAATTGCATATTGGCACATTAAAACCTCCCATTTTGAAGGAACATTTTACCCAGCATCCTGCACTGCTCAGTTGGAAAATATTGGCTAGGAAAATTATGCAGATCTTCTAAAGGCTGAAACATTCCTTTTACACAATGTCAAATGGTAAAAACAAAAAACACCACTACAAAACCCTCATGTGTCAGCATCACCCCTGATCTCGTGGGCAAAGCACCTCAGTATCAGGACCACATCAGTTTCCGAAGGGCAAAAGCTAGTGTCCCAAAGTTCCCATTTTTGCTTGAAAGTGCAAGTGTTATCATTGGTGACAAATACTGTCAGTCATTTTCCTTGAGGTGATATACTCATTTCATTATTTTCTGGAAAATACCTTCCAAATGCCTAAGGCTGTAAGGGATTCATTTAAGTAAAAATGGTGTTCCATGAAAAGAGTGGCTAGTTGATCCCATGACTCAAACACCTGCACTATTACCTCTCCTCCAACAAGTGAGACACTGCAGTGTGAGCCCTTCATATGCTCTTCTCATTTCCTTGTACAGAAAGCGCATACTCAAAAATTGAGATTCAATAAAAATGAATGATTTTTCTGGTTCATCAAAGATATTGTTAATTTCAACCGGCACCCTTTCTCTGCTGATTAAGAATGCAATGAGCCCTCAGGTAGTGGGGTATCACTGCTCAGGTGCCAGTGGTCTTGCCCACCACAGCCTCTGATCTCAGATGAGCAACTTGGGAAAGATCTTTAGAGGTTGGAAGACTGCCTTCTCTGTTAGTTTCAGAGAGTAAGGGATCTGCCACTGAAGAATAAGCCAGTAACTGTCAGTCTTTGAAGCAATCTTTATTATTTCAGGATTTGAAATTGCCCAAGGCTTGTTTATCCTGCTAGTGTCAACAGTGCAGCCCAAACCAGAAGATATGCACATTCCCTGGTTTGGCTTTTCTACAGCTACATTTAGGGTCGGGGGATGCTTGGAAGGTCCCTCACTCTGACTTTTGTGATGCTGGTCTGATGGCACCTTCCTGAATGGTCTCGGAAACCAGAGCAAGGAAGAAGAGCAGGGGCCAAGCATCCTTGGGGCTTCCAGCAGGGACAACACTCCAATCCCTGACCAACAATGGACAGTTGGGCCAGGCTTGGAGAACTCTGAGGAGGAAACCCAGAAAAGGGGGCCTTCTCTTAGGAGGGAGGAAAGACAGGTCAGACATTGTGGGTAAATGACACATGCACACTTCCTCAGGACTAAACCCCTTCAATTTTCTGTCTGTGTGGTTTGTTCATTGTCTGCACATTTAAATACCTTACAGACAGCTGCTCTGCCCCCAAGGGGTTCCCAGATGGGGGGAAATGATCAGTCCAACAGACAGCAAGTGGAATGATTTCTAAAAAATTGTTAGAGACTTACTAGATCCCAGACAAGATGAGCTCTTCTTTTTAACTCAACGTCAGACCTTGTTCTCCACCCAGGGAGTTAGAGAGGTAGTGGGAGACAGACAAGGAGGAGAGGTCACAGAAAGCAGGACCCAAAGCTCTTTTATCTCCTAAATGTTCACTTTTGTCACTTGTCTTAAGTATCTTTTGGCTTGTACTTAAGGGAGCGAGAGCTGCTGAGGACAAAGTGCATGTAGACATGGAATTACTCATTCATCCCTTCAACAAAAACCTTCTGACCACGTTCTGGTTATTTTACTCTAGCAGAGTAGAGAGACGAGTAAAGTAAAACTTGCCAGAGATCTAAAAGCTCTGAGAGATGTATATTTGGGGCACCAAAGGAAAAGAGAGCAGATACCAACCCCAGCCTGGAGAGGCCAGGAGTGCCTTCTGCGGGCTGGTAGGTAACTGTGAAAGCTGGACAGGGAGTCCAAGGAACCACTCACCAAGTCCTAGACAAGGGGATTTCATCTGGGTTGAGGGGAACTTGAATGCTCACTGTGGCCAAATTCAGGAATGGAAATGTGCAGAAACTCTACTGTAGCTTTATTGTCTTTAAATAACATTACCCTGGTGTTCCAGGCAAGCGTCTTTCCACTGCAGGGAACTAAGTGCCATTTGAGGACACCCTGTAGTCGGAGGAAGGAGGAAAGCAGAGAGAAGCCATAGCACAAGGCATAAGGCAGTGACAAGGCAAGAACTGGCCCCAGGGGAGCAACACAAGAGCTCAATCATTGTAGCCACCTCCTCGGTTCCTGGAAGCACAAGGTGGAGGTTGACTCATAAGAGTGAGACAGAATACCGAGCTCTAGAAAGTGCATGAAGTCAGAGCATGACACACAGAGAGGCTGACTTAACAGTGGGTCCCCAGGGTCACTGGGTCATAACTCCTCAAGTATCCCCTCCTGAGGGACCCTGTCAGCCAAGACCCAGGAACAGAGGAGGTGATGAGCTAGCTGGAGTATGGACAGGCATGCAATGGGGCTGAAGTCACCCCAGCGTGGAAGGCCAGGTCAGCTGCTGCACAGGTGCGTGGTGGTAGAGCCACCTTACTCAGGGTCTCAATGCCCAGCCAGTCTCTCTCTGCTCCGTGTTGCCCATGGAGATCTGCTGCTGGACAGTGTGTGTGGTGGGGGGCGGGGATGATCTCAGCACGTAGGGCTCCTGCTTGGGTGGTCTGGTGTTTGTGGGGCACTTCGGAAAGGATCTCTATGCACTTAGAGGTGAAAAAGAGGTGTTGATGGCAATGGGAAGAGAAGAAACAGAGAGGCAGACAATTAAAAGTGAAACAGCAATAGACACATACTTTACCTACTTTTTAAAAATTTGTTCTTTATAATTTGTTATACATGACAGTAGAGTATATTTTGACATATTTATGCAAACATGGAGTACATCTTATTCTAATTAGCATTCCTGTCTCATGGTTGCACATGATGAGGAGATTCACTGCAGGGTATTTATATATGTACATAGGAAAGTTAAGTCTAATTCATTCCACTGTCTTTCCTATTCTCCCCTTTACCAACTTTTCTAGAGCCTTTAGATTTGGTTTTGGACAAAGACAAGCATCACTCCATTCTCAAAGGGCAAGTAAATCATGGAACACTGAGGGTCCTACTCCAAATTCATTGATATTTTTTAAAATTAATTTTTTAATTTGTTCTAATTGCTTATACATGACAGTAGAATGCATTTTGACATATTGTACACAAATGGAGCATAAATTCTCATTCCTCTGCCTGTACATGGAGCCAAGCCACACCAGTAGTGTAATCGTCCATGTATATAGGGTAATAATGTCTGTCTCATTCTACCGTTCTTCCCATCCCCACAGCCCCACGCCTCCCCTAACTCCCCTCTGCACAATACAAAGTTCCTTCATTCTTCCCTACCCCTGCCCCCACTATGGATCAGCACCTGCTTATCAGAGAAAACATTCGGCCTTTGGTTTTTTGGGATTGGCTTATTTCAATTAGCATGATATTCTCTAGTTCTTCCATTTACCTGCAAATGCCATAATTTCATTCCTCTTTAAGGTTGAGTAATATTCCATTGCGTATATATACCACATTTTCTTTATCCATTCGTCTGTCTGTTAAAGGGCATCTAGGTTGGTTCCATAGTTCAGCTATTGTACTTGAGCTGCAGTAAATATTGATGTGGCTGCATCACTGTAGTATGCTGATTTTAAGTCCTTTGGGTATAAATTGAGGAGTGGGATAGCTGGGTCAAATGATGGTTCCATTCCAAGTTTCCTGAGAAATCTCCACACTGCTTTCCAGAGTGGTAGTACCCATTTGCAGTCCCACCAACAATGTGAGTGTACCTTTTTCCCTACATCCTTGCCAACACTCATAACTGCTTATATTTTTTAAAAGTATTTTTATGGTCAGGGGTGGGGGGAAGGAAAAATAACAGATTGAGACAAACGTCATTACCCTATGTACCTGTATGATTACACAAATGATGTGACTCTACTTGGTGTACGACCAGAGGAACAACAGTTGTTCCCCATTTGTGTACGATGAATCAAAATTAAAAAAATAAAAATAAAAAAAATATTTTTTAGGTGTCAATGGAACTTTATTTTATTTACTTATATGAGATTTCTAAGAATCAAACCCAGTGCCTCACACATGCCATGTACTACCGAGCTACAAATCCAGCCCCTATTGCTTGTATTCTTGATAACTGCCATTCTGACTGAGTGAGGATTTTTGATCTTGAGGAGTTATGCTTTTCTTTAGGCCTTGAAATTTCCCTCTCATCATCACTGTGAGACCTCTCTTGGAAGAGTGATCCCCAGTGGTGGGACAGTAGACCTCTTTCTTCCAACCTAAGACCAGGTGCCCCATGGTTAAAGTAAAGAAGTCCGTGGGAGGGGCCTGGGGCATGGGCCCTCTGGGCTGGGGTACAGACAGGAGGTGTCCAAGAACATGAGGCGTGTGGCAGGCAACTTGAAGTAGCCTGGGTCCAATCCCAGCTGGAGTGTTTGTGACACATGTGATTCTGATCATGTTCACATCAAAATGATAATGATACCCACATGGCACTCTGCCATTTTAAAAGGATACTTATCTATGTTTGCAATTTTATTTTTGCAGAACTGGGATGGAGTTCAGGGCCTTGTACTCTGCCACTGAGCTACATCTTCAGTGGCAAAGAATAAGGCCCTGAACTCCATCCATCCCCAGCCCTATGTGTATTCTTTGAAATTCACAATGCTATTATACCTCAACCCAAAATTTAATAATTTCTTACTCTTTCCACTTATCAATGAAGAAATAGGTCCACAGAAGGGCAAGTGGTATAGTTTATCGATAATTCTTAACCTTTCATAAAAACTATGTTCCAGATATTTTTCTTTATGAATTCCAACTTCCTTTTAGAATTTAGTGGGAGAGAATAACTCACATAATCAGAATTACATAACTTTATTTTCTCTTTTTGTCTTGGCAATCAGAAAACTAGGGGATATATTTAGTTCTTGATCTTAATAGCTATGTGTTTTGGCATTTTGCACTATGCTTGGACCAGAAAAGAGTATCAGAAGCAGAGGGCATAGTCTGTGCCCTTCAGCAATTACAAATTTGCGGGTCAGCAAAGAGGCGACCAGAGACCCATAGAGGGGATGTCAAATGGGAACATCCCTAGGTTAGGCATCCTGGTTCATCCTCGAGGTGTTTGGACTGGGGTTTCCAGGGACCCCGGGCCCTCATGCCCAATATTTCTTCAGACTTCCCGAAGCAGGGGTGGTATGTGCGTATAGCCAGCACCACAGTGTCCAGAAGTCTGGCCTTTTGTAAAAACATATCAGACAGGAACCCAAGGAACAGAGAAGGCTGTGAAGAGGCACCACTGGTTCCGGGACAGCAGCTCCGCAGTGTGGAGCATTCTCAGTCAACGAGAAGTTCCCTTCGTCTACTCTTCCAGCCAGCTCCTGGGGCTGCAGTCCATAGGTGACATCTCCAGCTCACCAAGAGAGGCCAAACCGAAAAGAAGGAAGTCGGGACATATGAGTGGGCAAGGGTTACTGGAGAGGTCAGCATCTCCCACTTTCTTATCCAGCAGCTTCTGCTTGGTGGGACTTGGAGATTCCAGAATTTGACTCCATTTCACAGATGTCTCTGCTCCTCATGGCATGCTGGGGAGTCCTGGTCCAGACCACCTGCCGTCCTGGGTGGGAGAATAACCATGGGGGCAGTCTGGAACCTCCGATTCCCTGGAATCAGTTCTCACAGGAAAACCATCGACTCCTGAAAGTGAAGCCCAGAGTTGATTTAGGGATCATTTTCAGTATCCGGTACTGTAATTTTGTGAAAGGATAGCACTATCGATTCCAAAAGATTTTCTCTTTGCTGAATCCCAGGGCTAGGTGCTAAATGGAGCCTCGGAGGAAGTAACAGCACTTTACACTTCATTGATTTGACTGGTCTAGGCCTCCACATGGATGTAGCTGCCTACCACAGAGACTGGGTTTTGAGGCTGGGATCTTTGTTGCCTGGTTCACGGATCTCATTTCTCCAGGTGAGAGTTGAATGTGAAGTAGGCCAACTCTCCAAAGAAGCAAAGGCTCGGAACAGGGTCACTGGGAATCTCTTCACTGTAGCCGTGGGGAAACTCAAAGTCACTGTGAGGAATGGATTTGGGAGTCTCATTCCAAGTGGATTTCCTGTCCCATTGTAGTCAGGTCTCAAGACAAAAAAAAGGGAAGAACTGTGTTCAGTGTTGAAAACCACAGCAAGATTGAGTGAGTGGGTTCAGGGACAAATGAATGGTTGGGAGTGGGGGATAAGGAGAGAGGGGAGAGAAAGAAGAGAAGAAGAATGAAGAAAAAGATAGATATATGAGAGAGAGAAAAGGAGGGAGACATTTTCCTATTAATTCAGAATGAGCACTGTCAAGACAAAGCGAGCTCAGATTTTGAACATGATTGAGTTATCTGCCAGTTGAAGCATTAGCTTGAGATTAGGATTCTTTGTGGTAGAGTTGGCAGGAGAGTGATATGTTCTGATTTGCCTTTTTAAAAGACCGCTTAGGCCTCAGAATGCTTACAGGGTTGTTGATGAACTGGCATTGAAATGGGGAGACCAGCCAGAGGTGACTTTGGTCATCCAGGCAAGAAATGATGGTGGCCTTGCCCAAGTTAGAAAAGGAAAGACACGGATGAATTGGGGTTCTCCTGAGTACGGCAGGCAGACTTGGCCTTGGAGGGACTGTGGGGAGGGAAGGGCTAAGAGATGGTCCTTAGATCACAGATGGACGTGTCATGTCCTGCGTGGGGAAGATTGAAGGACTGAGGAAGAGATGGAAGCTTTCCTCCCAACCCTGGAAACACACAGGTTTTCCTCGAAGGTAGCTGGAATTGCACCCATTTCTGCAGACCGTATGTACAGCTTGTGCACCGCTCCCCGGCTACCACACCCAGCAGCTAGCAGGTGCAGGCTGAGTGACATTGGAGTGCACCATCCTGCCAATGCCAGGGCTTCACATCCTACCAACAAAGAAGCCCACAAATTATTGACATGGACGGAAAAACTGAATGACCCTTCGTGAGATACATTAATATCCCGGTGGTGGCCTCAAGACACTTGGGGGAAATTTTCTGAATCACTGAAGGGCCTATGATGGGACCATGATTTTGATCAATTATTTGCATAACTTTTTTAAAACATGGGCAGCCACATCCTATTGACCAACCTATCGTTTAACCCGTTGCATCCTAGAATCAAGATTCCAAAGTCAGCCTCTCCACCCAGATCCCCGGGAAACACTCCGTCAGGGATGACCATTCTCATCCAGCCTCTCCAGCATCACACAAGCCCTGGGGGCACCATGATCTGACAACAGCACCAGAGAACTATCTACTGCCTGAATTCCAGAGGTTGTACCATCGCTCAGTGGGAAATGACATCCCATCCCACACAGTGGCCCTTACTGTGTGGATGACACTCTGGTATTTTCTATTCTGGTCCATTGCAAAGATTGGTATTTCAACCAGGTTTTTATCAATGTTTTGTTTTTAAGCAAACATAAATCATTTTGTTTTTACTTTTTGTTTTTTGGGGAATGCCTCTACTGAACTGAAGAGTTGACAATGCAATTGCCCACCAGGTCTCGGGTGCTACTTTCAGTGATACAGAATGTAATAAAACACTGCGGCTGCAGTTGCTTTACGTGGGCTGTTGACGCTTTGTTGAAGGGAACGTTTCTTGAAATAATGATAACAACAAAGTCATGTCAATAGTTGGTCAGGGCAACCTCTTAATTTCCTAATGATTTTCATTCTCCGTGCAAAGCAGTCATCTTTACAAAGAATAGAGTTTTGAGACTCTCCCCAAATTAGGCACCTGGCTCCATGAACTATTCTCATCAAGAGACATTTTGAAATTGGATTTGTTTAACCAGTCACTAGCTCCCCTGAACCGATGGCCACCAAAGTGAACAGAGCCAATGGCTGGGGGTATGCAGGGAGAAATAAGGGTCCCTGGCAGAGTCAACTTGTCTTTGTATCAACTTGGCTTGACTTTTCAACTCTAAATACAATGTGGCTCAGGTTCTCGGTTAACTTAATTTTAACAATAGGATGTTTCTATTTCAGAAGTAAGGGCACATTGTAAAAAATACTAACAAAGCCTAAGAAAAAAAAGAAAAAGGTGAACAAGGAAGGGGTCACTGAGTAGGGATGGACGTGCTAATTTGATGCGACAGTCGTTACATGATGTATTCGTGTGTCGAATCATCACACTGCATACCTTGAACTGTACATTTCTACAGATCTTTGATCTGTCAGTTACACCCCCAAAGAGCTGGAAAACTTCTGAACTAAAATAAAAGTAAGGAAAGGACAGGGCGAGGGAGGGAGGGAGGAACTAAGAAAGGATGGAAAAGAGAAAAAAAGAAAAACTAAACTCAATCAAAATCCCATCCCCTAGAGAAAACCATTAATAACATTGTGGTGTATATCTGTCAGTTAATTCCTCAAATTGCTTCTGATCTCAGGCACACAAGGTTTTCAAGATTGTTTCTTGTTCTTTGAGCTCAATAAGATTCTCCTCGCCTTCTCTCTGGCCTAAGGGGCTTCCCTTGAATTCTCGTTTTACAGCCTTTTTGCAAAGGTGCTTGTTCTCATTATGACTCCGTCAGCCTTTCTTCCGCATACACAGACATTTAAAACCTCTCTGCCTCACTTCAACCTCAGCCTTGGTCAACTAATTGCTGTATGGCACACAGAGCAAAACTACCCGACTACTAAGAACTCCTATTCAAAACATGGAGCTCAATTAACTGACCACTAAGTTCTATTTCTGTTTTTATTTCATAGGCTTCTAGAACTCAGAGTTTCCTAAGGGTGACATCCGAGGCGCATTAATGTTATACCCCCAAGACCTGTAGCAACGCCAGGCACATAGTAGGCCTCAATAAATATTTGTGGAATTGAACCGAACAATGTTAAGTTCATTACTGAGTCTCTCAAAGACACACTGGGAACATTGATGGATGACTTGAAGGCCAGGCATCAGTCTTTCAGAAAGCAAGAGCCAAGCTAGAGGGTCCAATCCTATCTATTTGGTTGAATGCTAAGAAAGCCATTATACTTCCTGAAGGGAAATCCCAAATTCTCTGATCTCAAGATGGCAGAAGGCTTCTGCATGCCCTCCACAGAAACAGTGGCTGTTTCACCCTTGAGGGTGATGGGGATATTCACACCCAAACTCTCATGGAGTCTGGGGTGTCAGCAGGGTGTTGGAGGTGGATTCTCACACAACTGCCCCTTTTCTATAAACATTGCCTGGGAGTTTGTCTTGGTTCTTGCAACAGAAGACAGAACACTCTCACGGTTTACATCTTATCTTTAATCTCCTTCAGCCTGCAAATAGCCTTTGTGTCTTTCAGCTTGGATTTCTAGGCAACATCATTTGTTCCAGGCTTCCAGGGTGTATCTGCTGTTGGATCAATTGGAAGAAAGTCATTAGTACTTCTCTGGGTGAATGTTCCTTCTAATTGCAAAAATTAGCAAGGAGGGACCTGGTCGCTAGTTACTAGTATATCCTCTCCTCTGGCATCTTTCTACAATTGATTAAGGAAAATACATGACTACAGCTCACTCTTTTCAAGATCTTTTTTTTTTTTTCCAAATGACTTCTATCATTCATCTAGAGATTTTTCACAGGAGTAGCAGATTCTGTTGGGACATATGTCATTGAATGGCTTCCATGTGCTAGCAGCTAGTATCTGCTATTCTTTCTCAGAAGGTCACCCTTGGGGGCTTCAGGAGCCCCCTTTGCCTTCATGCATGGGGACAGGAAGTGCTGAGACAGTCTAAGTCAATGTCCATTAAGTACGCCAATAAAAACACTGTGGCTCCCTTTCCCCACAATGGGGACAGTCTGAGGTCCAACCTGTACCACAGACAGAGCTCCCTGCAGGTTTTAAGGCAAGTTATCCTTGCAGGACTCTGCTTTTACATACCCTCACTTGGTCTTCCCTTCCTCGTCCTATTTCCTCCATCTCCTATCAATATTCCTGGGCTCACTTCCTAATGAACCCCTCAGGTGAATCCTCATCTTAAGATGTACTTCTGGGAATCCAGCCTAACATGACTGGCCATTATGGAATACCAGAAGCCTCAGTGGTGGTCTGCAAACTGTATTCAACCACATGCATATTTATTGCTCACTGAGGATTAGCTGGCTGCTATGATTTGGATGTAATTTAGCCCCCCAAGAGTTCATGTGTTAGAAGGCTTGTTTCCCAGTGTGATGATGTTAAGAGGTAGTAGGACCTTTTAAGGGGTGGAGCCTGGTGGGAGGTTCTTGGGTCTTTGGGGGTGTGCCTACAGAAGGATTAAGGTAGCTCTCATGGACCCCTGAGTTTTCATGTGAGGATTATTCTAAAAGAACAAGTCTGGTCATTCTCCTGCCTCTTTTGACTTCCTGTTTGGTGATATGATCTCTCTCTTTTGCACATGCTCTTGCCATAGTGATTCTAGTGAGGATTTTGCCAGGGCTGAGCTTATGCCAGTGCTATGCTCTTGAAACACCAGAACTGTGAGCTACGTCGACATCTTTTCTTTATAAAGTTACCTAGCTTCAGGTATTTTGTTATAATAACAGAAAATGGACTAGTATAGTGGACTAAATAGTGGTTTTACATTTAATTTAAATTATTTTTATATTATTATTTGTTAAAATTATTTGTTGAAATAAAGGGTTCAAAACAGAGTACAGATTTGAGAGGTACTTGAGGAAAACTGGCAAGTTTTCCTGCCCTTGAAATTCAGAAAGTATCCTCAGGCAAGGAGTGGTTAAGAGAGGCAGAGGGAAAGCAGTAAAAGAAAGAGGACATGGGCCCTAGAAGGGAGACTCAGATGCAAATCCAAATAGTTATGACTGACGGAAGTGGAGGCAGCATCCAGCACAGATCATGCCCCAACTGGGGTGATAGCTTAGAAGTCCTATGGGAGTTGAGGCAACGCCTGCCATCTAACCAGGATCTATCTGGGAGCTTATCCCGCCTGAATGGTGCTGAGGATCAGTGCTGGCTGGCCTCCCATGGGCATCTAGGATGCCCCCAGTGGCTCTCGGCAGGACTGACATCTGGCAGAGCCCCAGTGACTTCGTGGGTTCCTGTCTGAATTGCCCTGCATCCACCCTCTCCCTTTTCAAGGACACCCACAGACCCTGTTTGGTGACATCCTGTGTACTTGCAGGAGTGATGGGAAAGGAAAGCAAAACTTCTGCCATGGGAGGGCAGAACAGGACAAGCCCAAGCTCTCCTCCTACTCCCACGGTGAGCCTGGTAGCACCCTCCTCTCGTGACCACCCTTCCTCCCTATAGCTGCAGGGTCCTTCCAGCTGATGGCCACTGCCATCCTGGTCCTTAATCAGCTCTGTTTGGGAAATAAGTCCACCTGCCAATATTTCAACAAGTGACCTAGTCCACCCAGAAAATCTGGGTATTTCTTTCGTTTCTTGGTAGAAGGACAATCAGTTGCTCAGAGGGGAAGCTGGGTGAGGGGGGCATTGATACCTGGTGCATGATGGTATGTAACCCTGCACACCTGGTCTGCACACAGGTCTCCCTCTCCTCACGGCCTCCAGTGTCTCCCTGGGCCCACATGGACTGGCGCCTGCCTAGTGATGGAGTCCCCTTTTGGATGCACTGCGTCAGGTCTTCCTGATAAAACCCAGGACAAGGAATCTGCTGAGAACTGCAGTTTTAAGACCCTAAACAGAGGACCCTGTCAAGCTGTACCCAAACTCCTGACCCACTGTGAGATAATAGTGTACATTATTTTTGTTACTAAGTTTTTGATAACATTGTTACACAGCATAGAAACCCAGTAAGGAGAAACTGCAGGTGGAATAGAGAGTTCTGAGAAATGACAGGGATAAGTAAGTCTTTTCTTTCCCACCCTTGTAGCTATATCCAGGTGATTCTTCCCCAGAAAGTAATGACTACGTAGTACTGCTGTAGATGAAATCATAAGCAAACTCCCAAAAGATTCCAAGACTCAAAAACTGCTAAGCAGCAGCAACAGAGGGACCTATGTCTGCAGGGTCTGTGGATACAACCAAAGAATTCAAGAAACCTGAGGGTAATAGTGATCGAGGACTAGATGCCCCCACTCCATGAAACACCAGAACAACCCAACCTTGGCCAAGTGGAGTGGGGAGAATCCCAGGAAAGAGGGTTTCCTCCAGCGCAAGAGAACACAGGTCTGACACCAGAAGATACATTTAAAATAGAAAAGAGTGATATTTTTCTGGCAAACTAAGTTGCGAGCTGGTCTTGATTTCTTTTACAGATGGAAAAACAAGTATAGCCCCAGGACATGCACTCTCAGGGGAGCCACAGAGGAGGCTGAGAGTGAAGGCTCCAATGACCTCCAGCTAAAGGCCTCTGGGGTCACCTGCAGTTGAACAAGTTGGATTTATAACTTGTTGCACAGGGAACCAGGGAACATCCCGGCAAGAAGGTGTAAGGAAGGGCTTATGCTAGGATTTTGGCTTATATTAGGTGACCTGGGGGAGGGTTTGAGGAAACTGGACTTTGCTGGGGATTCATGCTGTTAGGAGGAGGTATCTTAAAACCTGTCGACAGGGAGAGCAGACTACAGCCAGCCTCCAGGTGTGACTGGAAAGGAAGCTGCCCTCACTCGCATCAGCCCACATGGGGACGTTTGGTCATTTTGTGGTTTGAACAATGCTCATGTTCGATCTGCGTCCCAATGTGTTTAGGGAATGTGGTCTTGTTTTTATTTTGATCCATCATGCTTACAGAGTGGCCTTATTGATGGTGCTGTTGATGGTCTATGGAAATTTTTATATTGAAAGAAGAGCAATGAGACCTACCTGAGAGTTCCAGACCCACCCAGAGCATCAGAGCCTGGTAGGCAGCACCTGTCCATCCCAGGAGGAAGGGGCTGCTTTCCTCTCTCTCTCTCCAGCTCCTGTTTCCTGCGAGACACAGGAACATTTTTTCCTAGAAGGCACATCTGGCGGCCACACACACGGTGAACTCTTTTTGGAAAGTAGTTTGGAATAGCAACCAAGAGCCTTTTAATTAGAACAATAGAGAGAAGACTAGCATGTCCCCTGTGCAAGGATGACACACATGATTTCAAATTCATGAAATGCTCCATGTTTTCTAAAACAATTTCAGTATGAAAGAAAAATATCCCTGGTCCAATAAGTCCACCCCTGGGAATTTCTCCTAAGGAAATCTTCTGAAATACCTTAAAAGGCCATATGCACAAAGATGTTCACTACTGAATTGCTTATTTTTTTTTTAAAGTTGGTAAATTGAATTCTCAATCACAAATCAGGGAATTCAATACGTACGTTGTTGTGCAAAATGGGGCTGAGTGTTATTAGGAGTTGATTGTCAAGCTCATGCAAAGTGCCCATCATCTTATATAGACACTTCGTGGATTTTTAATGGTACAGTTCCTTTACAAAGTCAAATTAATTCATTCTTTTGTAAATTCCCAGCACCTAAGGGATTGTGTTGTGTTTTTTTTTTTAATATATAAATCAAATGCATAATGATAATGCAAGTCAACCCAATTTCTGTGAGGCTGCTGGTAGGAAAAGGGTAGATAAAGGGAATTTTGGTTGTTCCTACTTTTTCTTGAATGGACAACATGAACATAGTACCTCTCATTCCTCTAGCTGATTTCTCTGATCCTCTGAGTTCTGATGACAGCACACAGATGAGTGTTGAATGAGACTCAATTTTCCCATCTGAGAATGGGGAAAATACCTCATTGACTCCTGGTGAGGAATTGTGCTAGCCAACTTTCTGTCACTATGATAAAATACCTGAGACAATCACTTATAAAGAGAAAAAGCTTATTTTGGCTCATAGTTTTAGAAGTTCCAGTTCATGATTGACTGACCCTGTTGCTTTTGGGCCTGTAATAAGGGAGTCAATTGTGGTAGGAGTGTGTGGAGGAACAAAGCCACTCACCTCATGGTTAGAAAGAAAAAGATAATGAGGAGAGGGCTGGGGTCCCTTGATCTCCTTCAAGAACATTCTCCCATGATCTAAAGACTTCCCACTTGACCCCACCTCTCAAAGATCCCACCACCTCCCAATAGCTCCACCCAGGAGACCTTTAACATATGGGCCTATGAGTAACATCCAAGATCCACACTGCAGCAAGGACAGACAAAAGGTGGGGACTTGACACAGTGCTCTGTAAAACTGGGCATCCCATCATGTCTGCATCAGAGGACAAAGGCCTTCTGCTGTGACTTCCAGGAGTGAAGGGGACCTGAGGCCATGCACTAGGAAAGGTGGTGGCAGGGGTCTACAACAGTTATCTTTGTATTCTCTTCTGTTAAAAGTGTTTACTCCTTGAAAAATCATCTGGCTCTTGCTTGGGTCCACTCAAATGCCTTTAACCACTTGACTAAGCCTAAAGCTAGAGATGAGCTGTGGCTTCATTAGGGGCCCCGGCCATCAGTGCTTCAGGGGGGCTAAATCTTACTCCAGGCTGAAATCCAGCATGCCCAGCCCAGCTCAAGTCAGCCTGCTTCTTTCCTGACATACTCCTCATCCTGGTCCCAGTCACTACTGTCTGGTAGCCATTCTCATCTAGGGTAGGTGATGCCCACTGGTCAGTTCCCATTGCTAAGTTCCAGCTCCCAGCCATGTGGTCATTGACCTCCCACCTCCAGTCCTCGTCAGGAGGGGCACTCTGTTGACCATCAAAGAATTACCAGTTTCCCACTCTCTGCACGCCCTTTGTAAACAACTTGAGAAGAGGACACAAGTTCATATTTATTTCTTCCTCAATACATGATAATCTGTCATGAAAACCACATGCTCTCAGAAAAGGCAAAAAGTGACTCCTGTCACGAATTGGGTCAGATCTGGACAGGTATGAGAAAGAAAGGACTGTGGACATTCCAGGGGAAGGAAATAGCTTGAGTAGAGACACGGATATCCCAGCTCTAGAGTCAATGACATGATTCTCCCTCCTTCATCTGAATTCTGTCCCCCAGAACAACTTGAATTTAAAACCACTGTCAAACAACCCCATAGCCACTTGAACCATGGACACAATGATCATCTTGCAGTGAAGTTCACCAGGAAAACCAATAGACCCAAGGGAAGGGGCACAACATTCCCGGCAGTCACAGACGGCCATGCTTTTTGCATTCCCAGTGTGTGAGTGTTTCAATTTCTCCACACCCTTACCAACACTTGCTATGATCTCTTTTATTATAGTTATCCATCCATAAGTGTGAGCTAGTATCTCATTATGGTTTTCATGTGCATTTCCCCCAAAGATTAATGGTACTGAGCATCTTTTCACCTGCTTACTAGCCATTTGTCTGTCCTCTGCAGAGAAATGTCTATTCAAAATCCTTTACCCATTTTAAACTTGGGTTGTCCTTTTGTTTTTGTGTTGTAAGAATTCTTTTATATGTTCTGGGAGACAGTTCTCTTTCCAGGTATATGGTTTGCAGAAATTCTCTTCCATTTTCTAGGTTGTCTCATTTTGGTTTGGTTTGGTTTGATTTTTGGTAATGGGGATTAAACCCAGGGTCTTGCAAATGCCAGGCAAGCACTCTACCACTGAGCTACATCCCCATCCCTGTAGATTGTCCTTTCATTTTCCTAAGGGTGTCTATTTTTGCATGAGGTATGTAGGGTCCCACCTTATTTCCTTTCTGATGGATAACCAATTATGTCATCTTTTATCAAATAAAGCATAATTTTCTCATTCAATCTAGCTATCACCCATACTATATATTAAATTCCAATACATACTGGGATATATTTCTAGACCCTTTATTTTGTCTCACTTTTCCTGTCTATTGCCATAATGTTCTGACAATGAGAGCCTTGAAGTTTATTTTACCATCAAGTGAGGCAAGGGCAGTCTTACTATTCTTTATTTTCAGGTTATTTCAGGTTATTCAGGTTATTTTATTTCTTCTTTATGAACTTGAACTTCATTGTGCTATAAAAGTTAGCCTCAGCAGGCCTGGAATTGGCCTGAGTTATTTTACTGAAATAAGAAATGAATCTTTCTGACATTGTCCCCAGTCAGCATATGAAATGTTCTGACTAATAATGTCACTTTGTAACCATGATCCACAGATGTCCCTTCTGCTTCATGTTTCATAGATCAAATCAAATTATGTGGTCATGCTGACTCCAAAAGGGTGGAATATAATCCTCTCGGGGAGGGAAATGGGAAGCTGGGGAATATTAATACACGTGTTGTCTTAGTGTGCTGAGGTTGCTATAATAAAATACCACAGACTGGGTGGCTTAAGTAACAGAAAGGTATGCTCTCACAGTTCTAGAGACTGGAAGTCCAAGAAGAAGGTGTAGGATTGGTTGGTTTCTGATGAGCTCTCTCTTCCTGGCTTGCTGACAGCTACCTTCTCCCTGAGACCTAGATGGCCTTTCCTCTACATCTGTATGCAGAAACTCTCTTTTCTCCTCCTCTTCTAATAGACACCAATCCTATCAGATCAGGGACCCCTTAGGACCTAATTTAACCTTAATCACCAACCTAAAAGCCCTATCTCCAAATAAAGTCAGTCACATAGTGGGTTAAGGGCCTAGCCTATGGATTTAGAGGGATATGATGCAGCCACCTGTAGTGGGTGCTATGGGGCATTTCCCAGCCCAGATATCCCTGCAGGACTGGGCCCTTGGCCAGAGGGGAAGCTTCATCAAATGCCATGCCTCATTCCTGGGGTCTCTTGCTTCCTCTGAATCAATTCCAGGGCTCACAACTAGGATGGGCTGAGGTCTCTGTGGCAGCTGTCTCATAGCCCACCCCCTCCCCTGCCCACTGCTGCTTCCCTCCCCCTTCTCCCCACAGTCTGATCCTAATAAACACTCAATAAATTTTCCATGTGCTGATCTCCAACTCCAAGGAGTCTAGCTCCTGGGAACCCAGTCTACAATGAACCAAGTCCACTTAATACCAAGGCACAGGTCTTAAGGACTAGTTATTTCTACTCTGGGCACTTTTCTCCTGCCTGGGCTGTGTCTCATCTTTCTGGGCCCAAACTTCTCTTTCTGGGTGGGATTATCATAACTCATATCTCTCCATCCCACAGGATGTACACGTCAGTTATCTCTGACTGAAACTTTGTAATTACTAAACTATTTAGACTATGGAGTTGCAAGCCTTCTACTATACCTTTAGCCTTTGTAAGGAACAATTTGAACAAATACTGGCACAGTTTCCTCCTCCTCTTCTTGGATGCAAGGCCTAAGGAACCTGAGACCTATTACAGCCCTCCTATGCAGAACAAGGGGGTGGCTCTGTCCCTGGGGTGACTTGGAAAACTTGGGCAGCCATTCTCATATTTGGGTCTGGTTAATCATTGTACAGAAAGGACCATAAGCCCATGGCAAGTATCAAGTGGGTAAGTACATAGCAGAAATCTTAAAATCCAAAGATAATTGCCTGAGGTTTTCTGTCTTTGAGCAGGAGACTGAATTCTCCTACCCTCCGCCCCCTCAAAAAGAAAACTGTAAATTACATTGTGATTCATCTTTGAAATACTTGGAAACTTCAAGTATAATTGCTAAATAATGGGCTGGAATGTGCAATTAAAGTGCCAGATTTACCTCTACCTTGGCCCCTCAGTCACCTTCTTGGGGGCCTCTGTAAAAATGACTTGAAGGATGATGGGGGGGCAGAGGTGCTGGGCAGAGAACAGAGGCAGGAGGAGAAAAGCAAAGAGAAGCAAGATTACCTTAAAGAGACTGCCGCCTGTCATATAGACAGATGTACACAGAGGCACACCAAGAAGGGTCAACATAGGGCCTCCTGCTACCTGTGACTCCATCTGGTCTGTTTTGTTTAGCATTTTCTCACGTGAATCTAAGATCCAAGCATTGGATGGACTTTGAGAACATCACCTGGGAGGTGGGCTGGACCAGGGATCTGTGTTCCTCTTCAGCTGCCTATGGAACAGGGAAATGAAGAGAAGATGGTCACTGCTCTGCCATGTCCATGAAGATGGTATCTCCAACGTCTGCATGCTGTGGTGACTCAGAGGCACAGTGAAATCAGAGGCCTCAAAGCACCACCCAGATCCCTCATGGCTAGACTAGATCTCCCCTGAAATACTGCCTGTCGGATTTATCATTGAAATTTGTTATGCTCCAGTCTGAAGTCAAGAAGATCCACTCCTGTGTGTCTTGAAAGACCAAAGAGGAGTAATGACGGATGCTTATTGACTTAACTGTGTTCCAAGTGCAGTTCTAAGCTTTTTAGCCATATTAAGCCACTTAATCCTCACCGCAACCCTGCAGATAAAAAAACTGAGGTATAGAGAAGTTATGTAACTCGCCAGCGTTCACACCAACGTTAAGAGTATTTTGTGAGGAAGGGAACGTTAAGCTTGAACCCACAGAGCCTTGTTTCCAAGCTCACAGACCCCTCTCTGCTATGGTTTTAAGAACTTTTTGTGTTTTTTGTTTATGTATTTTACTGTAACACTTGTTTGCAAGACATTTTCTCTCCTTTGAGTACACAATCACCCCTTCTAAACTACAGATACCCTCAAGAGAGCTCAGAGGCCACGGACCTTCCACAATTCAGTATGAATTATAATGACCTAGCTCACCTCCTGCAACCAATGATCTTTCTCCTTGATGTCAGGTCTTGGGGAAGAGAAGTGAATTTTGAAGTCGGGGAAATATCTTTTTGGGGAAAGATTAACTGTGGAATGGGACACTGCAAGCCCCTGAGAATCAAGGCTCTGGACTGCTGGAGCTATGCTGAAGTGCTGGAAGGCTGCAGAAGGAGAATCTCTTACAGCTGAGAAGTGTCCCAGGAAGGAGGGGGAGAGCAACAGAGAAAGCCTGCCTGCTTTACAAATGTGCAGGGAGGCACCAGCCACTGAGAGCCATCTCATGGTCAACCTGTACACCTACCCTGGTTGCTGCAGGCTGCTCTGTGCTTCCATCTCATGTTCCATGACTTAGAAATTTGTTTGTGTTAGGACTTGCAATCAAGGTCCAGTCATACTCCTACCTGTCTCTGCAGAGGATGCCACCCTGACAAGTTCCTTATGGATGAGTGAGTGGCCACAGTCCACATTGCACTTCCCCTCTGCTTCTCAGGCTCCACCCGCTCCACCTCTTAGTCCATACTGATTGGATCAGGGAAGGCACCTGTGGCAGGTGCTATCACTGACCCCTCCCTCTATTGAGCTACCTGAATTCTCAGCAGTTGCAACAGTTTCCAGCACGTGTACCTTCCTACCTATGGCACTGTGTCTTTCCCTCTGCCTTGGGACTTCTTCAGGCATGAGGAGTTTGGTCAGATCAATGGATGTGTGTGGGGGGGGGGAGGGAGGAAGCTGAATGGCTTTGAGGTCAACCCCAACCAGTTAGGAACAGAAGTTGGTAGGCAAAGGTTCCAGACTCCCTCTCTCCCAGGGGGAGAATTCTGAGGCAGCTTACCCCCACTATGGCATAGGATTCTAGGGGGATGGGGTCCTGGGTGCTCATCAAGAGAACCTGCTCCTTAGCATGCTTTTTATTAGATTCTCCCTTTATTGACTTCATTTCCCCCATTGTTCCAGAAAATCCTGAGATAAAAGTTTGGGTGCAGTTGGTTTATTTGTGGGGAAGCAAGGAATAGGAAAGAGGAAAGTCCCAAGAGGATGAATTTGTGAGTAAGTTCCTTCCAAGGCATATTCCAGAGAGAGGTAGGGAAGCTGGGACACCCCTCCGTCTCCCTGTTGGTTAAGAGTTGTCCATAGCGGGGAGCGTGATATTCCTGGTACTTCCCAAACATGCTCTTTCCCGGAGAAACCTTCCAGGCAGGAAGAGTCAGAGCAGAAACTGTTTACAGTAACTTCCTGGGTGGGCCTACAGGGTGTGGTGGGTGCCAGCAGAATCTGATATACCTATGAGTTTATAAGTTCTTAAAACCAAATCAAAGCAGATACCTGGAGATCAGAGACTGACATTTCATCATAACATCAACCTCATGCTCTATTTTTGCTTCAAATGGTTCCATTTTACTTCTAAGTGTAGGCAGCAAAAATTCGTCCTTCATTCTGGGGCCTCTAGAAATGGAATCATCCCCTGCTCAGTTGATAAGTATGCCCTCTTAGCTCTGCTTTCTTACAGTTTGCAGGGGATCTGGGTCTTTGTTAGGTTGAAGGAAGGACAGGAGGGCGGGGGGATACAAATGGAATACTTATTCCGGCATTAAAGATTATGATTGCGGGATATTGTACCATATCTTTTTCTGGTGAATTATTAATAAAGCCTGTTTTTGTTTAATGCCTGCTAATAATTTCTAAAAACAGATCTACAACTTCAGCTGTAAATGCATGTCCATGAATCACTGTACTGAAAACACAATTGTATGGTTAGCAAAAGCCTCTGACAATGAAACAGCCTCATCTTTCAACCTTCTCCTCTGGAATCCCTACAGAATGGCAGGCAGGTCAACATCAGACCTGGAAGGCAGGAGGGGAAGGTGAAATAAAGTAATCAGGTCTTCAACAACCTTGTTCAAGGAACAGCAAAGAGAATGAGAATCAGCACCTGGTGCACAGAAACAAGGACTTTCTTACTGCTGACTTTGAGTCAGGAGGGGAAAGGCAGCCCTACATGGCCTCCCTCAAGCACCATCATATGCCTGCCTTTTGCCTCCTACCAAACACACAGAACAGATGTTAGGATCCCTAATTAGCACAGTAGAAAACAGATTCAAAGAAGCCTGGTACCTGGCAATGCTAGGGTTTGAACATGGCTCAGTATGTTGCTAAAACCTTGGTCCTCCAAGGACCATTTACTGCCAAGCAACTGACTTTAAAGTTCATGTAGTTCATACTTCCATGAGGGAAAGGAATAAAAAATATGCAGGGCACCCTGTTCTCCCAGGAGGGAATCTTGCAGGGCGCGGTAGAGATAAAGCAATGGGCACTGTCTTTGAAAATCCCTCCAGTTCTGATATCCGTCTCTTTCATTAAGGATTACTAACTTTCTGCTCAGGTCACTGACCCCATCCCAAATGTGATTGGATTAGATTACTCTCAGATGTAATCATTTATTCAGTGGATATTGGCTTAGTGACCGTGGTGGCCAGATACTGTGCGGGTCACTGAGGCCCACTGAGGATCCAAACCTTGCTCACAATCCACTGCAGGGATAAGCATGCATCAGATATAATGCTTGCTTCTGTGATACCTTCAGAGTTCATCTCGGGGAGTAAGACTCTCAGGAAGTGATGGTTGATCAGACAGTGAAGTCAGAACTGACAAGACAAGAGAAGAAGGAAGAGCACCTCCTGCAGAGGACCCAGCAAGGGCAAAGGTCCAGTGACGGATGCTAAATGAAGACCCACGGGCTACAACAGAAAGAGCTGCATGGCAGGAGATGGCTGGAGACGGGTGGAGGCCAGGCCTGTGGGGTCTCCATGTTAAGGAGCACAGAGGGAAGACAAGTGATAAAAGCAGAGGTGGAATATAATTCAGTTTGTATTCCTCTAATTGCAATGTGAAAACTGTGGCAAAGAGAATTGGAAGGGAGCCAGGGACACAAGCTCACTAGCCCAGAGGTTGTAGCAAGCATCTAGGCCAAGATAATAGCAGCTCCAGCGTTATGTGTGGGAGATGGAGACGGAGAGCTAGCATCAACACAAGGAAAATGTAGGAGATCAAATCATCCAACCTCGGGGGTGGAGTGGACAATGCCAGAGGATCGGGGAGGGAGAAGAAGGCATCAAGGATGTCTCTGATCTTTGCAGCTGGACGACTAACCTGCAATTCACTGAGATAGAGAGAAAGTCCAGCTATGGCTTTGGTGGGGGCTAGAGGAATCATATGTCCATTGATCTCTGAAATGCTTTTCAGATTTCCAAGAGCCAATTTCAAATAGGCAGGTGGAAAGATCTGCACTACATTAAACAGAGTGTGTCATCTCCTTAGCAATGGAACTTAATGTTGTGTTTCTGAATGGGTGCTGGAAGGAGAGGAGGCTTTGAGGGAACTTGTGTCTCAGGCCTATGAGCATAGCCAAAGGACCCCCAAACTTTCAGAAAAGGTATCCCCAGAAAAGTAGGAGAGAGCCCAGAAGAGGTGATGTTGTAGATTCCAAAGGAATGCGTAGCACAGATGGAGGCGCAAGTGATCAACCACATTGGATTTGCTGTTGAAGGATCAGCATGTGGAGAATTGAGAAAGGTCCACTGGACTTTCTCCAAAGTAATGTGGGGCTCAGGAGAGCAGTTAGTCTGAAGGGGAGAAGCCAGATGGAAATAGACTGAGGTATCTACCAGTGTGAGGGAGGAATGGGGATAGTGATCCTAGGCCTTATTTCTAATTGGTTTGATCATGAAGGAAGGAAATGGAAGGGAAAAGGAGTGTAGAAGGTGAGAGGATTGGATTTAAATGAAAGAACTATGTCTGTGTTTCAAAACTCCTGGAAAGCTTCCAGTGAAATGCACAGGAGAGAGATGGGGGCCCACAGCCTCATGATACCCCAACACCAGTGGGTACTGTCTGTCTGTATGCTTCCCTCCCCAGTGAATCCTCTGGCACTTGGATAGTTCACTTTTCTGTGTTGTGCACAAGGACATCCAGAGGAGAGGGTGTCTGAGGGTTGGCACTCAAGTTTAGCGGGGCAAGGGTGGGTGGATAAGTGCCTCCAGTTCTGCATCCTGTGGTACAATGATTCTAAGACGGGCCCCATGAGGCCACCCAGAGGGCCCCCAAGGATGCAGAGCCCCACCTGCCCCTCACTTTATGTCGCTCATGAATTACACATCACGGGCTACCCTTTTTCTCTCTTCCCTGTCTGATCTTCCCTCCTTTCTGGCTGGGGTTGCCAAACACGCGAATGTGCTCATTCAAGTTCATGTCTCGGGTTCTTTAGGGGAATCCTAAACCAAGGTTTGAGATAAATTTTCTAGGAAGGCAGGAGGGTCAGAACACCAGCTGGAGGAGGAGAGAGAGTTTTTCAGAAAGCGAGAGAGGGGATGCATGCTGTGTGGTAAGCTTCTGTGGCATCAAGGGGTGGGTGAATTTCCTCTGATTCTTCTGTGTACTCTGTAGTGGAAGAAACCAGGTCGTCCACTGGAAAAGGAGTGTGCCTGGGAGGTCAGAAACACGGAGTTCCTAGAGAAGGGTGTGGGAGTGAGCTGACCTGAGAACACAGGTGGTTTCCAGGAATGCTACGTCCGACTGAGGTGGCGATCCAGACTCCATGATGAAAGTTATGTAACTTTCTCTGGGAGCACTTGGCTCTCTGTTGGTGAAGAAAACGTTGAGCAGTTGGCTCACCCAGAAAGAAGAGGGGACGGTAACAATGGAGTCACTGAAATTATGAGCCTATGCTGAATGGTGTGGGGAGAAAGGAGATAGATAATGGATTAAGGCAGAGTTGGAAAAATCTTTCTGTGAAGGGCTAGGTAGTAAACATTTGAGATTTTGTGGGTCACACACATCAACTACTAGATCTGCTGTCATAGCAAGAAAGTAGCCATAGGCAGGTCACAGAGGGGCAGAAATATGTGCCAATAAAACGTGATTTACAAAAACAGTGGTCCTCAGGTAGTTGAGTCCTGGATTAAGATACAGGGTTTGATTTGGTGACCTCGGCAGGCATGGGCTGCAGGAAGTCCAGGGTGCAGTTGGGAGGTGACTGAGGAGTGAAGAAGATCATTGCTGACACGGAGGTTGGGATGCTGAGAGGCCTGGGAGCTGAGGTCGTCCTTGGGGATGTGGACATCCCCATCATGACCAAGAATGAAACTTCAGCAGGAGGAAGAGTGGCACCCAGGTTGCTAAAACCTTGGATGAATGAGAGTAAGATCTGCAAGGTCAGCAGACCACAGCATAGAGGGGCGGCTGGATATATGAGCACCACAAGGAAGTACTGTTGGTTATCAGAGAAGGCAGTAATCATCTAGAAGATTCCAGAGGAGTAGAAGAATAGAGCGGAGACTGTGTTAAGGGCAAGTGAGCACCAGAGCTAGTGTCCAAGGGATTTCTCTCACTGGTCTTGCAGTGACATGTTTTATACAGACTGATATTTTTGTCCCTTCAAGAACCCAAAGAAGCCACTGTCATGAAAGCATTTATATTTGTCCCCATTCCCAACTAGGTTAATCTTCCAGAAGCCTATATCTGATTTCTCTCCCCTGGCCCTAGATCTCACCACTACCCAGCAAGATCCCAAACTCCTTAGCAAGATGCAGAAGTCCTTTGCCATTCCTCTCAAACTTGCTCTCCTAATTCATTTCCCATAATGCTTCAGCAGACAAAATATCAAGGTCACACACACCCCACAAATGCTCATGTCTGCCTTTGTCTTAAAGACTCTTTTGCTTCACTTCCACCTGTCAACATCTGATCCGTCCTCCAGGGCCAGCTGGGACACTGTGCTCAGGCTGAACTTTTGCAGGGCTCCCCAGCACAAGGAGATCTTGTCCCATCTCATGCTGCCAGAACAGGATTGGAGTGAGATTGCAGCCCACCTGGGTTAGACATGAGGAGTTCCTTAGTCTGACGTTTCCAAACTTCTTGTTCAACACAGAACTGGGGGCAGCAATATACAGAGGAGACAGTCAGCACTGGTTCTCAGCATAACACTCCACAGGGCCAGACAGACGCCCTTCAGCAATGCTTTGTCATTACCTGCACAGCCCTTGGGGGTTCTCTGGTCCCCACACTCACCGACCCGTATGGTTCCTCTCAACTGTACAAACCTTCCCTTAAAAGAAATTCTAGTCATTGTAACTTTCCCCTCCCCCTTGCTCCCAGTGAGCTGTGGCAACTCTATTTATCCTTAGTCCTCAGCCCCCACTGGGACCACGTGCTCCTCCCCTGCCCCAGCATGTCTCCCTTCTCCCATATTTCCTGCCCAACTGTGACACACCAGTCCACATGGTCGCCTCCCTGGCCCTTCACACAGTATCCAATACTCAGATGAATCTTACAAAACATTTGCAGAAGCCAACTGAGCTGTCCCCCCAGCTGTCTCATCCTCTCACTTCTATGGACACAGCTCACTCTACCTGTGTGGGGCTGCTTCTCCATAGCTGATGGGTGCCCCACCATGGGAGCCAGAGAAATATGGCACTGGGCCCAGCATAGTGGCCCAGCAGCGAGTTCAGGAAAGCAGTTGCTGTATATAGGTTGGTATCACCAGGGCTTCTGGGGTAAAGGGCCCTGTCCAAGGTGGATGCCTCAGTGGCACGACACTTGGGCTGCCTCAAAGAGCAGGAGCCCCATGCTTACCAGGCTTGGCCCAGGACTCCCCTGAGGTAGGAAGTGGGAAGCTCCAGGACAAACATCCTCCCCCACTGCAGCCCCAGCTCCCGCCACCCACCCAGAGGCCACACCAAGGGTGCTGGGCCTTCAAAAGCACAGGGCCAAGGAAGGGCAGCAGTTCCACTGGTAGGCAGTCCCTCCCATCAACCCTCAAGGGGCTCCTGGGGCAGATTTTGCCTTGGAGACCCAAAACTTTGGTGGGTGTGAACATAGTTCCGGGCGGGTTCAGCTCCCTTCCCTGGAACTGAAATCATCTGGAGGCACCCGGAGGGGCCAGCTCCCCTCATCAATTCTGCATCTTCCTGAAAATGTACTTTTAAACCCCTTAATTGCATTTCAGAGATAACCCTGCAGGCAAAGTGGCCGGAAGAGAAACCATAGAGAGAGTTTGGTGGTCAGGCTCTTTGTTTTAAATCAATCAAGCATCTGCGACTAATGCAGCTTTGGGCTGCTCCTCAGGAAGCATTAGCCCTATTAGCAGGGGCTGGCAGGAACACAAAATAAGATATTTATGGGCTGGGCACGTGTGCATTACTGTGGGGGCCAGGCTGGGAGTGGGGCCGGGAGGAGAACGGCATAGGTCAGCATGTTTGCGTGGCCCGCCTCAGGGTCCACACCAAGCTGGTGACAGAGAGCCCGGGTTACTCTATCTTAGTGCCACACACACTCTGGCACATTCACACCATCTCTGCTTGAACAGTGGAGAGGACTCTGCCTCCTAGTCCTAGCTCCAATCAAAGCTGAAATACTAGGGAAGTCACCCCATCTCTCTGGTATCTGGGCTTCAGTGGTGAAGTGACAGATCTGGAGAGATGGATGTTCTCTGAAGTTCCTTCTCTGAGCTCTGAGCCTATGTGCATGTGTGGTGGGGTGGAGAGAGATTGTGCTGCTTAAAATCACAAGTGTCTTCTCGGGAGGGAGTCCTCTGACACAAAAGACCCCCAGGGTAAGCTGAGTGTCTGGTGGTCTGGATTTGTGCTGGGGAGTCAGGAGAGGGTGACAGGGAGAGAGACTGGTGCTCGCAGGAGGAGGGGTGAGGAGCTGGGTAGGGAGGGGAGATCACAGAGCTGGTGAGAAACTGCTGGTTAAAGGCGGGTACCTGAAACATGACTCCAAGTTGTCAAGAGCAGATTTGAACCAGGCTTCACAACAGATATCATTTAGTAAAGATCCTGTTAGAAGCCTCCGGTCTTGGGCTTGTGGTGGCTTTGGGAATAGAAGCAAGCAGAAGCTGTGCTCAGTGATACATGAAAATGAGGGTCACCAAGACAGAGTAGAGAGCACAGAAATCAAGGACTCCCCCAAATCTTGGACCAGGTCTCAAGGGGTGACCTCAGCTAACTCCAGGGTTCACATAAACAATGAATGATAAATGGAGTTTCCCTCTCATTTCCAAATATTAGAGACTAACACTGTCATCTCTCATTTGGGGTGATGAATAGAACTAGTACACAGGCTGTGGAGACAGATCCAGGTGGGTTGCCAGTAACTTACCACATGACCTTCTTTAGTAATTTTCTCCGGATCAGAATCCGTATAAAAGATAGAAAAGTTCTCCCCAGAAAAATCTCTTCCCAGGCCTGCTGGGCCCATTAAATGAGATAATGGATGTTTGTCAGGAACCTTGTCAGTCAACTACAGTGGCACAACAAACCACCTGAAAAAAAAAACCACTTAGAACAATTGGTTTATTTCCCCAGTTGCATAATTTGGGCTGGTTTTCAGCCAGTGGTTCTTCTGTGGGGCTTGCCCACAAAGCTCACGAAGCTTTAGTCCTCTGAGGCTCAGCTGGCTTGGGTGGTCCAAATGGCCTCACATATATGTCACATTTGGCAAGCTGTCACTGGGTGCCTTGGTCAGAATCCTTTATGAGGCTGCTGATTTCAAGCAGGCAAGCCTCAGCATGCGCGCGGTAACTGTGAGGTCTCTGCTGCTGTCCCATTGCTAAAGTGTGTCGCGTGCTAAGTTCAGAGCACCTGAGGGAGTGGATTACACCCAGGCCTGGCACACAGGAGGTGCGTGTCAGTGGGCTGTGATCAGAACCATCCACCTCTAGCAATTGGCACCCTGCTTAGGACAGAACGTTCGGGAAATGTCCCACTCCATCCGTTCACTTCTGTGTGTTGGCACTATCTGCTCCCCTGGGCAGGGTCAAATGTCCTGGAGGTATGTCTGCACAGCCTCACAGCTCAGCATGACTTGGCTCAGGGGACCCACAAGTTCAGATATTCTTATTTACTGAAATACTGGAGGGAGGTATCTGGAAGCTGCCTTCCCTCTTATGGGTCTAGTACAAACAAGCCCAGGGCCATGGCCATTCCCCTTTCCTGGGCCTCCAGGGCACCCCACTGGGCTTCAGAACTAGGATCAAAAATCGGCTTGGACATAGCAATGGACTTGGAGCCCCCACCTCCCCACCTCCCCACTATGCTCCAGCATAGTGTGGTTATTGCCTGCTGCTCTGGAGTGCAGTGGGACAGGCTCAGGGATCTCTTGTCTGGTGGCTCGTTCTGACCTGTTGCACCCTTGGGTGTGTTTTGACCATCTGGTGTGGATGAAGACAATAGGTGTAGAGCCAGCTAGGAAGCTCATGCCTCCCCCAGTCACCCTCCCACTCATCCCAGATCCCCCACATCTGCCTCTGGGGCTACCTCACACCTCCCCAAGCCTCCTGCACCTGGGGCCCTGGAAGCTCCACCTTCCCTTGGCCAGTGCCTCCTTCTTCTAGATCTCAGTGCAAATGTCCCATTCTCAGGTCTCCCTTGTCCTCATCCCTCCAAGATGAGACTCGACCTCCAGGGTCCACTGTTGAGGCATGTTCTCCTTTTCCTTGGCTTTCTCGATGCGTCATCATGAATTTATGTCACGTGTGTGAGTACTTACTAAGCATGTGTTTCACCTCTCACTGTATGGGACCAACACTGTCCCTGCTTCGCTCATGACTCTACCCAGCATGGAGAGGGTGCCAGAAATACATCAGGCACTTCATAACATTAGAGGAGTCGATTAACAGATAGATGGAGCTTGAGTTTTGTTGATTATTGATTGAGTTGCCTTTAATGTTCCTGCTAGCATCCTGGGAATCTGGAGAAGAGATAAAGGCAAAGGTGGTAGAAGGAGAGCCCAGACTCAGCCTAGAGGGTCTTGTGCCCTTCCCAGCCTGGGAGAGTCCCAGTTCTCAGACACCAACTTCAAACTGCAACCCAGAGAGGGGTCAAGAGAGGAAGCATTAGTAGCCCAGAGCTGAGCAGATCCTTTGTGGGTAGCTCGCTATACAGGGGAAAGGGCTATAACCTAGGGAGGGAAGGAGGAGACACAGTGACCAGGTGGCTCAGCCTGTGGTCCTCTCCCACCTCCTCAACTCAGCTCCTGCCTCTTATCCAACAGATGACGGGTCTTGACAAAATAGGCTTCTACACCCAGGTCCAGGAGAAAGAAGCGAGCCACCCCCTTCACACCTGGCTCTTCTCTCCTGACATTGTCATCTTCCCCATTTAATATAGCCTAAGACGATTATTGATTGAATTGCCAGAAGCTGGTTCAACAGCTTATGGGTAAAGACTGATCCTGATCACTGATGGAGCTAGGCCAGGGACAGAGGCCACTGTGGACCTCAAGGTCAAGGGTCCATGCCCTCAGTCTTTCCCTTCTGGCCATCTTCCTTTCTGGTCCTGCTGAGTGACATCTAAGGATGATCCCCCCAGGCAGTCAGAAGCTCTAGATGAGGCTCCTGCCACAAGGTCCCCCTGTTAGATTGTCACCACCAGATTGTGGGGAGCTGATTCTTCCATCATCTCTGGAGGTGCCAGGTGCCCCCTCCTTACACTGGACTCTCCTTCTCTTGCCACTGATTCTAAGCCAGCACTGTCCCCAAGAGCTGGGCAGCACTACCACACTCTCCCAGGCCCAGTTAGGAACTGGTCAAGAGGAGTGGGAACCAAGGCCCTCCCTGACAGGAGCTAGTCTTCCAGGGAAGAAGGCCAGTGTCCGTGGAAGGCATCTGGGAAGGGGACATGTCCCTAGGCAGGGGCACTGCTTTGCCTCCAAGAGCAGAGCATACTAGTTCAAACCACGGTATCTCATCATGAAGCCCACTGAGGTTTTATGAAACCCAAGGGAAGAGTCCCTGTCCAGGGTCCTGGCAGCCTCATAGGCCTGGGGTGGTGTCTGAGACACCCTGCAACCCACCCTTCTTTTAAGGAAGTTTAGAGAAATCTCAGCAGAGATGGAAAACAGGAGGGTCATAGAGGGTAGGGAGACAAGGACAAGAGGCTTGGGGCATGGTGGGTAGAGTCCAAGGGAGGGAGGCTGTTCAGAGCAAGGTGACTTTGTCTCATCAGAATTCCAGTGTAGTACCTGGCACATCACAGGTTGCCAATAAACATGTGTGACATGAATAGTCCCAGTCCCCTGTCCTTAGGTCTCTACAGCTTCACAGTTGTTCACTCAAGATTTTTTTTTTTTTTATTCACTCACTCATTCATTCATTTACTGAGTCAGTGCTAGGGTGGGCACCAGGCCATGCACCAAGTTCATCCATGCAAAAGCCACCTCCACTGGGGTAGGGGAGAAAGGTAGCAACAGATCCCTGCACTGGGTGTGCTGAGGGCTGGAGGCTCTCTGTAGGGTCCTCTAACTCTGATGGAGGCAGGCTGGTAGAGGATCAGGGCAGCTCCTGGGAGTTGCATGGCTTATACTTTAGGGGTAACCCCAGAAAAGAGGCATGGGAGCTGCCAGAGAGGTGGATGGGCCCACAGAACCTTGCAAGTTATGTCAAAGAGTTTAGATGTGAGTGAATTAAAAAAATAAAAATAAAAATAAAAACTTGAGCGAATGACTATGAGGCTATCGAGACCTAAAAACGGAACCAGGACTGTTCATGTCATAATGGTTCTGTGGAGCCAGTGAGGGGATTTGAGCAGAGGTGTAGTGTGGCCAGATCTGAAATGCGTCACAGTCTCTCTGGCATCAGGGTCATTAGTGTACATAACACAGCCCAGAGCAGGTGTCTCCTGAAGAGTTTAGCCCTTCTCGTAAATCTCTTAACGCTAAACTCTTACCAGCCCCCAACAGGTCTCTGGTGGTTTCTGGGCTGCTCTCTCCTGAATGCCCTCCCCTGTCCCCATCAACACTTAGTTACCCTGTGTCTCTGACTGGCACGTGCCAATTGTACCTATTTCAGGGGGTGGTACCACCACCCACCCAGTGACCAGCCCAAATATCTTCTACCTCTCTCTCATTTCCACTCCATTTTTCTCAAGTCCTGTTGATCCCACCTCCTAAATTATCTCTTATTTCTCCACCTCACCCTGTCTTCTCTTTCGCTTCCTCTATTCTGGCCATCATCTAAGACTTTCTATAAAGACCTCTGTACTAGGATAGGCTAAACTATGCTTCAGTAATCAACAATCCCCAAGCCTCAGTGACTTAACAAACAAAGGTTTATTTCTTACTCATACTGCATGTCCATTGTTAGATCTTTCTTGAACACATACATGATCACGCCTGATGGCTTAGATCCTCCCAATGCCAAGACTAAGTTCTGTGAAAAAGGACTGTGTCTGTTTGATAATTTTAGCTCCCACACCTGGCTTGTTGCCTGGCAAAAGGGAGTCAGTAAAAAAAAATAATTGTCAAGTGAATGAGGGATAACAGTTCACACTGAGACGTTCATCTTTGATAATAACTTATTACCCTCATTTTTGTTGGGATACGGGTGAAGGTGTATATAACAGAGATCCCAAATAATAGGGGCTCCGTTGAACTAAAGGAGTATCACCTGCTCATATAAAAGTCCAGCTGTATGAGGCCCTGTTCCGCAAACTCATCAAAGCCTAGGCTCATTCCATCTCCCCGTTCTGCCATTCTGCATGATCAAAGATGGCTTCCCACACACACAGCTGTCCCACCAGCAGGAAGAGCAGGAAGGGAAAGAGGAGGGCATACCCCTTCCCACTAAGTGTCATGACCCAAGCAGGGTATAAACCACTTCTCTTCATTTTATACTAGCCAGGCCGTAGTCTCACGGCACATCTAGCTGCCAGGAAGTAGGATGGGTGGCTACAGATGGTCAGCCATGGCAGACCACTGAAGATTTAGGACAAGAAAGTTTTCTGCTGCTTCCTTCAAATCTTATTTGCATAGTTGTGACCTGCTCCATGACCAGGAGCCAGGAACCATGGACCAGGCAGGGAAGCAGTACATGCCTAATTCCTGTCCCTTCCTTTTATAAGCACCAGGGATCCATTTCTACCCAACAGAGACCTGCTGATGAAACAGGGCATGAGAGCCAGCCAGCAGAGCCCAGGGTCATTTCTGTCCACAGAGGAAACTTGGCTATGTCAAGAGAAGACTGCCTGGGGGCCCAGACCACATGCCCTGTTAGTCCCAAACCTTGCCAGTATCACTTCCTGTATCTTGTGTCTCCTGTACCTTGTTCCCCAGTCTATTACTGGCCAGGCAACATCACTTCCCACCACCCTTCCAATTCAGTCCCCAATTCTGCCTCCACTACCTGGGCATGCCTCCTCCCAGTCATACAGTCTCCATGGCCTTCTCCTCTCCAAAGCCAGTAAACTCCTCACTTGGGCCCTCTTGGTCACTTCTGTGATGGTCACCACCCTCAGCTGCCCATCACCCTGACTGCATGCCTCAGTCCCACTGGTTCAGAAAATGAATGCATGGCTGGGCCCGAGGAAGAGTGAGAAGAAAAAGCAGAGATGCCTCCCGGCCACAGCAGGGCAGCCAGGCTGGGAGCTGACGCGGGAGTGCAGGTGGAGCGGAAGAGGATGGAAAGGCCATACCCGTGGGATGAGAGGTGGGAGGAGCAGATCCTCTTCTGAGCAAGGCTGCTGACTCCCTGAACGACATGGAGGGCTTAGTTTAGCTCCTCTGTGGACAGGGGCAGGGAAGGGGGTCAGCGGAAGATCCCAGGCTTTACTTAGTGCTCCTTGAGCCCCTGAGGCCCTCCTGACTTTCCCACCTCATCTTAGCCCCAGGCTAAGGAGTGTTCTCCTCTGGGCTCCTGTGACACCCATCATCACCTGCCTGGCTCTCTGTGGATTTCCTATTCACCTGGCTCATGTCCCACCCACCCTCACCACATGCCCTCTCACTGCAAAAGCCCACAAAGCAGAGGCCATTCATGGCATCTCTGGATCCCTACAAGTTGCTATATAGTAGGTGCTCAATAAATATGAGTGAGATGCATGGAGATGGTTTTTATTAGACAGGTCTATAAGGGAACTTCTGCAAGAAGTGGGTGCACAAGAGAGATCAGTCCAGCATTTTCCCTTTAGGAAAGTCTGAATGGGTAGCTGCAGTCTAACCCTGTACCACACATACCCGTGTGTGGATCACAGCCATGCCTGGGATCCCTGTCCTCACCTCATCCTACAGAATCTGCATATGATTACCAAGTGATGTCCATGTACGTTAGAGTTTGAGAGGAGTTGTTCTAAACATTAAGCACTTTGTGTGTGTGTGAGTGTGTGTGTGTGTGTGTGTGTGTGTGTTACTTGGGATTGAACCCAAGGGCGCTTAACCACTGAGCCACATCCCCAGCCCTTTTTTATATTTTATTTAGAGTCAGGGTCTTGCTGAGTTGCTTAGGGCCCCCCACTAAGTTGCTGAGGCTGGTTTTGAACTTGTGATCTTCCTGCCTCAGCCTCCCAAACTGCTGGGATTACAAGCATGCACCACCATATCCAGCAACATCAAGTACTTCTGTTGGTCTAGTCTTGGACGGCACAGCACTGGGGAGGATCCACAGCACATCTCTTTGTCCCCACCAACTGCAGGCTCTCTATTGAGGATTTGGTGACTAGTCTGGGAATATCCCCAGGAGCCTTTCATGATTACTGGAGTTAGCAAGCCCTTTCTCCCTCTCCGAGTTTCCTGCCAGCTGCAGATACGGCCTCCAGCTCCCTGCTGAGAGGAAACACCAGGCTAGTGCTCAGGGATGGGGCAAATGTGATTCTTGTGCAAGACCTGAAATCTAATATGAAGTCTCGTTGGTCAGAGGAGCTGAGGCCAAGTCACTCCACAAGCCATGCGGATGGGGTTATTATCACCGTGTTTGTTCAGCCCTGGGAATCTGTGAGCCAAAGACTCCTGTGACGAGTTCAGGCATAAGGACAAGCATGATGTCCCATGGTGATATTACAGGACATACATAGCACTCATCTTTCTGGAGGACCTGCTAGGACCTTTCTGTCCCAGTGATCTATGACTCCTGCTGTTCCACAGCAGTTCTAATTCACAGGGCAACATGGGGCAAGGCCCTTTGCTTCTTTGGGCAGCAGTTGTTCATCTGAGGAGCAACAAAATTGTTGACAGTGTTGGCTGCAATTTAAACCAAAAGAATATTTATCTCAGGAGTGATCTTGTCTCTTCTGGAAGGAGAAACACTTTAAAGGACTGCCTCGTGTGAACAACCATACAGGCAACTGGGAATCTGTCACTGGCATGAAATTAATCGCCCTAAAGCAACCCCTCAACCAAGTCATCTCACTGCTCAGATGATTTGCAGGACTCCCAAGACCTGCTGCGTTCACCCCAAATTCCTCATCAGAGGTCCCAGTCCTGTGATCGACCTCCCCCCTCAACAAACCCTTGGTCCAGGTCTGAGTCTTGCGCCATCACGGAAGTCCTGAATTAGGAGTGTCTGGGCTCCTGAAATCCCACTTCCTCCTCTTCCTCCCCCAGGTAGTCTCCCCTGATCACCTGCTTGGCTCTAGCCAGACATGAGCTCTCTTTCCTCTTGTTCCTCTGTGCTCCCTGATAGTCTGGTATGGAAGATGTCCTTTGTGAGCCCCAGGGCCTGGCCTCTTTCCTCACAATTGCTTCCCTTCCTGCAGAGCCCAGCACACCTGAGAGTATTTCTCATACTCCTCAATAAAATACCTCTAGTGTCAGAGGGTGATGTTAAAGTCCTCCGAATCCTTTAAGGAATCAGCCCCAGCAGCTTCCATGTCCCATGTCTTCACAAGGACAGCATTTGTTTGCTCCCGTTTTAACTTTAAAATTCATGAACCTGGCTAAGTACAGTAGCACACATCTGTAATCCCAGTTACTCAGGAGGCTGGGGCAGGAGGATAACAAGTTCAAGGCCAGCCTCATCAACTTAGTGAGACACTGCCTTAAAAAAAATTTTTTTTCCATGAACGTTTGTGTTCCATACAGTCACATGTAAGAATTAGTTGTGATATAAAAGTCATAGTTCTCCTCCAAGTCTTACTTCCAAGAGAGTAAGCTGAGCACACCTGCAGAGGTGGACAGCAGGGTGGACACTTCCTAGCCAGCAGAGCTTCCCATGACTATGATAGATTTGAGTACCTTGCGCGGCCCTGGACAGCTTGCAAAACACTTCCACAATGTCAATATCATCTCACTTGAGGTCACCATGAAATGGAAGGGCGAAGAGGGCAAGATTTATTATTCCTCTTTTATTTTACTTTATGTATTTCTTGTGACACTGGGAATCTAACTCAGGACCTCGCACCTGCTAGGCAATTGCTCTACCCCAGGCTATATCGCCAGTCCTGTTATTCTTATTTTACAAAGAGCTTCTTAAGTCCCATAACTAGAAAATAACACAAACAAGGCTGAAAACCTTTTACAATTTTTCCTAATCCATGGAGTGCCCTGCTATAGGACTGCAGGTCACCCAGCACTGGCCACAGCAGGGATTCTACTCCACCAGGTGCCATGTCAAGTTCATTTGGAGACAGCTTAACCTCTCAGTTCTACTGAGGGTGGGAGTAGTCCTCCACCCAGCCCCTCAAAGTCCCACCTCCTTCCGGTCTTGCAAACTTGTGCTTCAAGGCCAAAGTCCTCAGAAACCCCTCTCTGACATCCTTGCCAAGGTGGGTATAAACCCGTGACAGCCCAGAAAACCCCAACATGTACCCAGAGCTGGAAGTTCTGCCTTTGGGCCCCAGAGCATTGGGGCCAGGTCTCTGAATACACTGGGAAGGAGGTTAGGGAATGAAAGACTATTTTTTCAATCAATCCTCTCCTGTGTCTGCTTACTCGCCTTTCCTGGCCTACTTCCCACCCACCCCACCCCCACCCAGGGAGTGGCTCCTGAATTATGGCACTAAACCGGAAATGCTGGTGAATGTAATGGACTCAGCTCTCCAGCAGAGCCCCGGCTCAGTGGTGAGGGGCTCTAATGCAGACAGCAGGGCACAGGCTAACCTGCTGGACTGCTGGCCCTAGGGTTACCAGGCAGCAACTGATACCACTGGTTATTGGTGACGAGTTCTGCTTCCTCAAATGTTGAAATTCAAACATTAGAGAGGCACACCAAGGCAAGCATATGAAGCAGGTTTTATTTAAAAGTAGTAACACAGACTCCCCCAGCCATAGCTGGTATTCTGATATCCCAAGAAGTGACAGAGTCCTGCTCCTTTTGTATATTTTAGACTTTCTTTGTTCTCCTGCTCTCTTCCCTCTTATCTCCTCCTTCCTGAGTAAATAACTAGGCCCAGGAGATGCCGATGGGATGCCCAAAGGGTGGGAGGCAGATGGGCAGGGGGAAAGGCCAAATGGAGTGATCCAGGCAGGTGCAGTCCAGGGTGTAATGTATAAAGCTGCTCCCCTGCCCTTTCCGGTGAAGCCATTTTCCCCGCCTCCCAACCACTTGTCAATCTGTGAACATCCTGGCTAGCTATTGGTTCATCAGTCAGTTTGCAAGTATCCTTCTCCGATATTGGTCCCCTGTTAGCCCGGCAGAATTCAATTGCTTTACTGTAGCTACCCCGCCATCTTTCCTCATCTTTCTGTCTCTCCTCCTCACTTTCTCTATCCTCCTGGCTTTCACACTCTCGCGCGCATGCCCTTTCTCATTCTCTTTCTTTTCCTCTCATTTTCTCTCCTACCCTGCAGGGAGACACTCTGTTTGCTTAATAAACTCCCTTATGTGATTTCCCGTGTCCCGTGGTGGTTTCCATGGGATCCCTTACACTGGGGGCTTTAATTAATAACTTCCGGTCTGCAACCTTTTGGGAGGTGTCCTATAGGCAGGTAATCTTGGTAATCAAAGGGCTCTGCAGACATTAACGTTTCAGTCTCCCAGGGATGGTCTCCAACTTCCCGAACTCAAATCAGCCTCTATCTTCTGTATCTGACCCGATCCCCTATGGAAACTAACTGCCTGTCTTTAATTCTGGCTTTACAACCTCCCTGGGGACCCTCTCAGAAAAGCACTCTGGGAATGGGTGTGACTTTGCATAGGGATCTGCAACCTAGGCACCTTCTTCCCATATGTCTACCACCAGAGTCCCTGACCAAAGGAATGACCTTGCAGCCAGGCACTAAGGTCTCTCCTTTCACGCAGGTTAGCAGTGCCACAATGGCACTCTGAAACTGTTTCCTGATCTTCAAAATGGGATAAAATCGCTGGATTCATTCAACCTTTCTTGGGTAATGGAGCTAGAGAATACCTCAAAATTTATGTCCAAAGGCAATTAGATCCTCTGACCCCAGGCCCACGGAAGGAGATTTAAATCCATATCCATAAATGGCCACAATCCCTGTTGAATAAATGAATCATTTCAATACAGGACAGGAAAGGCCATGATGATCCTCAGGTTGGCCTGCTATGGAGGCGACACAGGGCCCCCAGTCCCTTAGGGAGCTGGTCCAGGGGGCAGAACCCTGCCCACCCTGCCATCCACCTCTGTAGGTGTGCTCGCTAACTTAGTGGCCTGAGACGTCCAGGCGTATATGGGAAAAGTGGGGACTGTGGCCACTATAGATGGCACACCCCTCAGTGACCACACGGAGACTCAAGCCCAGTGTCACCAGAGCCTGTGACTGCAGGAAGTGGGCTTTCTGGGTGCTCCAGAATCAGGGAGGGGAGGACAATCACCAGCTCTGAGCCACAGGAGAGAACACCTGGGCTGGGGGAGCCCCTGGGGGATGGATGTGGCCTTTGGGGAGTGGAATGCAGGACAGAAAACTCAGCAGGTGGCTCAGACTGCTCTGAAATCTTGCTGGAAAGTTCTAGCCTACAATAAAAAGCTGTAAGAGACTCCCCTCCTCCTCACCTCTCCTGCCGCCAGGGCCTGGTCCCTGCAGGCCTGCAGCTGCGGCAGGATGACTTGCAGTTTTTGCTGGCAGTCTCAGGCTGGCTGGGGCACAGAGCAGCTCCCTGGATGCTGTGGCTCGCTCAGGCTGCTGGACCTTTCCAGTGACTGTCTGGGGTCTGGGTCTGACAAGCAGGACTGTAGGGCCTGGCTGGTCCAATGCTCCCAGACCTTAGGATTTATCTTCCCTCCCCTGGGAGCTGGATCTCCTTTGTGGACTCTGCTGCCCCAGTCATCCCAGACAGAGACATACTTTGTCTAAGTCAGTGGATATTGGTTAATTGATTTCATTTTTTTTTTTTTTTTTTTTCCTTTTCTCCTCCAAAGTCTATCAAGAAAGTCCTCAGACACCTCTTTGAAAGGTAAGATGACTCAGGTGGAATGATTTCTAATTGTCCTAAATTGTGCTCTCGTGGAACTGGAAGATGCACCCCTCCCCCCCCCCACACACCCTGGCTTTCACTTAGGGGCCCCCTAAAAAACATCCAGAGAAGAAGGAATGCACCAGGTTTCCCAAGGCTCCAGGGAAGTATTCCCTCCCTGTCTCTGTCCCCCAGAGGAGAAAGTAGAGCACCCTAAGGGGGAACCCCTGGCTCTGCCACAACCATATTCAGGGACCCTCTGCAATCCCTTCACTTAACTGATGGACACGGCCATTTTTCCTCTCTTTGAAATGCAGGATTTAAAAAGTCATTCACTGCTAAAAAACAGACTTGCAAGCAGAAAATTAGGCGGCTCTTAAGGCTTTGTTAGTTCTCCAAAATATTCCACCAAGTGTCCAGGTAAATAACGATTGCTACATTAAATGTTACAAAAATAAATGATATGAGTACACTGTTCCTTCCTCAAGTATTTCCGAACCTACAAACTTTAGTCTTCTACCACGAAGTTTATCCTGCAAGCTTCTTAACAAATTCTACTTAAGCTCCAGAAGGATGCCCATTCCCCAAATAAAGGGTTTTAATACCATAGAGTGGGTGATTTAAGTCATGTGACATCCCTCTCCTATAGTCACTTCTGGAAATGAAGCTAATACAATAAAAACATCACTGTTCTCCACGAAATTGCATTGCTCTCAAAAAAAAAAATCAAAATCAAAACTTTAAATATAAAAGTCCATCTCAAAACACGGACATTAAGAGATATGAGCTGGAATAGTGCTAAGTCCTAGTTTTCTTTTAGTAAAGTGAAGTTAAAATAATCATAGTCTTTTAAATATCTAGAGAGCTACGCATTTGTAATAAGCACCCTTCTCTGTTTGTGTATTCTACGTTGATAGCACATTCTGTCTCTCCAACCCTATTGTAATCCTCATTCATACCTACCTCTCAGGAATGTTGTGAGAATCTAAGGGACTGATGTACTTGGCAATGATCTCTAGACTACTGAGCGTCAGAAGGGACAACCATCGCCACAGAGCTGGCAGCCTCTCATGCCCACACCTGTCAGAACTGAGGCTGGCAAGAGGCAGTGTGAGAGCATTCAGAGAAGGGGCTGGAAGAAGGCAGTTTCCAGCCCGAAGCAGCTGCATTGCTTCAGCAATCGTTTAGCTTCCCTGTCCCGAGTTTATCCGCCTGTATAGTGGGTATGATAACCACCGCGTCACATGACAAACACCAGCAGGCATTGCCAACTATGTTGTGAATGCTCACTGAAAATGTGACCTTGATGTCCCACCACTGCCCACATGCACTTGCTGACATGCAGCAAGATGACCTGGTGGAGGCAAAGCAGAGCCCGCCTTCAATGGTCCACCGGGGGTCCTGATTCCAGCCCACCCCAGACTCCCTTCTTCCCTTCTCTCTTCCTCCTCATTAAGATGCTTAGCCTCCCCGAGTCTCGGCATCCTTGTGCGTGAAACAATAAGAGAAGAAATAATGGCTCAAGAATGACAAAGCTGAGAGCCTCACTTCTGGGAGCATGTCCTCCAGGCTCTGGGGGCAAAGGGATGTGCCAGGCTCACTAAGACAGGATGTGGCCACCAGTGTCTGAGCCCCGGCAGCCTCACTCCGAAGTCTAGTCTCCCTGTCAGTGTGACGGAAGGATGGCCTCTGTGTGGGACCAGACCCCAGCCATCTCCATTTTCCCCCAACATCCAGCCTAAGCACAAGCAGAGGCTCCGACATGCACATACAGCTGCAGTCGCCCACACTCAATGGTCACCCAGGCTGGGTCTCTTCCCACGGCTCTGCTGAACAGACAGGCGCTGCCCCCAGCAGGGCGGGTGTGAAAGGTGGAGCTGCTCCCTGTCTCTCGGCTCCTGCTTTCCCAGGCCTGATATGTAGGTCACCCTTCCAATCCCTGGTGTGATGACTCACCTCCCCTCTGTCACAGCCCGATAAGAACTTGAGCCATTAAGAAGTGGAACAAATTACTAAATGGGAGGGATGAGAGAAACCCGGGATTAAACTAGTTCATTATTCATAGATCATAAATGGCTCTTTTGTCACCGATTCTTGTCTCTAGCTCTGTCTACTGGACTTAAAGAAGCAACAGTCTCCTGTGGGCAGGAGGGCAGGATTCAGGAGGCTGCCAGGGCCCGTCGGTGGCACCAGAGCTGGGCTGACCCAGCCCTGACTGGCTCTGGGCTGTAAGATCTTAGAACAGTCACTGGTTGGTGGGGTGGTCACCTCAGGGGCCAAAGTGCCATGGCACACGTTCCCATGTGTGAAGCTCTTGGGTAGGGCTAAGCCTCAACTGCCATGTCACCTCTGTGGAAGGTGTTAACTTCTGGGGGCCATGTCACCTGGGTGGAACATATTACCTCTGTGGAGCATGTCACCCTGAAGGGCATGTCACCTCCTCAGAGCAGTTACATTTTCAAGGTATGTGTCTTCCCTGGAGTTGATGTGCCTTGTGGGGGTGTCTTGTCTCTGATGGAGGTATTTTGTGACTGAGAGTCCCTTGACACCCTTCTGTCCTGGCTGGAGACAGGACCCGTCTGGGTATCTTCCAGGGACTGTCATGCTTGGAGGCAGCCAGTAAGGAGAGAGACCAGACAACCCACTACCAAGAACACCAGGGAGTCCATTCCCCATCCTGGGAGATCCTGCCCTGCTTTCATAGCCACCCCAGGCGGGGCTGCAAGCCTCTATCAATACAAGAAAGGAACAAGGGCCATAGTCTCAGAGCCTGGGACGTGGAGACTGGGAGGTGGCCTGACCAGGCTGAGGAGGGAGTGAACCTTGCCAGGATTGTGGAAATGGAGGCGAGAGAGAGGGTCCTCCACCTGCTGGTCATAGCTGGGAAAGGCACTGCCGTGAGCAGGAATCCAGGGCAGGATGTCAAGGGAGGAGGAGAAACTGCACAGGATTCAGGAGGACATCTGCTGGAACCTCTCAGTGTCACCCCGGCTGCAACACTCTTTTGATCATTCAGAGCTCCCACACTATGGGTCAGGGAGTCCTAGGCAAATAGCTGTGGTACACTGAGACTCCCTGTCAGGGAGTTTTACCTAAAGCTTCCTGGGCTTGTGCAAAAGGCTGGAAATGCTCTCCAAGTCACCCACACCTTTTCTGCACTCCAAGGGGCCAGCTGGGTTTGAAAGATGAGCTGAGACTAGAGTGGAGGGGAAGCGGGAGGAAAAGGGGACCAAACCACTGGGCAGTGCTGAGTTCCTGCCAGCAAGAGGTAGGCAGGCACAGGCTCTCACGGCATGGCAGCAAGTGCCATGAGCCTGCCACATGCCAGCTACACCCATAAACTGAATCCAGCAAGGACCTTGGGCTCATTTCACAGATGAGGGAATGGAGTCCCTGGAAGTGACTAGTCCAAGCAATGTCTGAGCCAGGATTTCAGTTCAGGTTAAAGAACGTCCAAGCCCATGCTTATTGATGTCACCATGCTACCTTAGAATGTGGCCCCATCAGGGAGCCGGCAGGCTGCCATCTTACCTACAGCTGCAGCGGGCTTCCGTGGCACCCCCTGGGTCTTGCCACACTGCCCTGGCTGTACTGATGTGCTCATTAGGAGGAAGGTCAGATTTTTCCACTTTCTCAGTATCCCCACTCATCATGTCCACTTTGATTCTTGGATTTGATCGTTTCTCACCCCTGCCTCTTGCTTAACTGTTCCCTGGACAAAATCCCCGTCTTAGCCAAAAGGGCACCATTCCTACTGAAGTCAGAGGTCAAACAAAGCTTTCTCCCGCAGCCTCACCAGCCTCCTGCACAGCCGCTCCAAGACCCAGCCTGCTGCCGACTCCGCAGTGCCCGCCTGTCACGGAAGCTCATGGAATCCCACAAGCCACCCGACTTGACACCGATTTTTACAGCTTTGCAGTGAGTTTCCTTAGTTCCCTCCCCCTGAATGCATTATAAAGTTAAAAGGAGAAGAAGAAGTCTTTTAAAAATCCCCCAGCTATCTTAATTAACATGCAGAATGCTTTTCTGGCAGTGCACAGGCTGTGATAAAACGGGAAGCTTCTTAACACAACATATATTTAATCCGTGGCTTTCGCTTCCACATGAAATTCAATCAGATATTTTAAGGGAGTTAACAAGTGCTCTCAGATCGAACTATGAATAAATGCAGGTGTGATAAATATACTCGAGGGGCTGAGCTGCTTTATCAAATGATAAGAGGGTAGCGTGGGGTGGGGTTAAAGGGTGCACCTTGATTCTAATTCGGTGCATTGTCAAAGAGGGTAGGAGAATTCAGTGGACAATGCCAGGGTGATCTGATGACCCATTGCCTCCAAAAAATCAATTAAACGTGCTCATTTGCTCTGTGTTTCCGGGAACCCTTTAATGTGGGCCTGCTGTGTGCCAGGCAGGGACCAACCAATAATGCAGTTCAGGCATCTGTCTCCACCCCATGGAACTCACATTCTGATAGAGATGAACGATAACAGGGAAACAAATGAAAATCAGATTTTCGGCTGGGTTAAGGAACAGAGTAAATGAGACCATTCAGGTGGGTCATCTTCAAGGAGTTGATATGTGAGATGAGACCAGGAGCATGAGGAAGGGCCCACTGTGCAAAGAGAACAGCCTGTTGATGTCTTTGAAACTGGAGGACCCTGGGCCTGTTGGCAAGGAGCTGGGACAGGGTGGGCAGGCCAGCCTGGAGGACCAGCGTCTGGTTACAGAGGCAAGCCTTCCAAGGTACCCTTTCTTTTTTTTCCAGTTTCATCTACAAATATGTGGAGACAGCATGGTTTGTTTGGCTGCTGATGTGAGGAAAATAGCTTGCTACAGGTAGAAGAAAGTCCTATCTCCCATCACACATAAATGTAAGTACCTAACAGATCTAAGAACTTGCTCAGTGCAAAAGTCAACAGAAATAAGTAATAGGAAAGAAAGGAGGGGTGAGTTTTGCATAGTTAGGGTGAGAAGAATATCTTAAAATAATTCAAAATACAAACTTGCCAGGCGTGGTGGGATTACTCCTGTAATCCCAGTAGTTTAGGAGGCTGAGGCAGGAGGATCACAAGTTCAAAGCCAGCCTCAGCAAATTAGCAAGACCCTAATCAATTGGATTGGTGAGATCCTGTCTCCAAATAAAAAATAAAAAGGGTTGGGGATATAACTCAGTGGTAAAGCACCCCTAGTTCAATCCCTGATGCAAAAACAAACAAACAAAAATACCCCTACAGATGAAAATTGAATGAATTTAACAACATCAAAATTAAGGATTTCATTCAAAAAGAACACTCAAAGAGAACAGCTGGGTGAAATGTGGAGGAGATTTTGCATTGTCTAAAGCCAAGGAATTCATATTTAGATTAAGGGCCAAACCCAGTTGTTTGCCTAATTTTGTAAATAAAGTTTTATTGGAATACAGCCATGCCTATTCATTTATACATTTATTTAGGCCTACGGCTGCACCTGTGTTGTATCACACAGAGACGGTGACTCTCAAAGCCTAAAATATCTAGCCTTTTATAGAAAAAAAATTGATCTAGACTCTACAGGGAAATGGGCACAGGAAATATAACAGACAATTTGGAAACTATGAATAGGTCACTCAAGGGAGAGGAAACGGACTGGGTGATGAATAACTGATAAAAATGAGTCCTCTTGCCAGAATTCAGAAAAACACAGGTAAATCTATATAGAGGCTCTTCTTATTCATCTGATCTGCAAAAAAAAAAAAAAAAAAGAAGAAGAAAAAAAATTGGAAAGATATGTAATCCCAAGTGATAGTGAAGATGAGAAAAAATTAGGCCATTATTTAGGGTAGAAAGATGCCTAGCCATTCTGGAAAATATCCTGGCAGTATGTGGTCAAGCGGCACAAAACTGCAGATAGAGAACCCAAGAGGGAGCTGCTGGGAAGGCCCCTGTGTTCTGCTGTCCACCCCAGCCAACCGGACAACAAAGTGAGGTGTAGCACTGGTGACTGTCCACCCTGCGTGAATCTGCCCCTCCCTGTTTCTAAGAGAGCCCTGATGCTGTTCAGGTGTTCTTCCCTCACAAGGGCCTGCATGTGGTGAAGGGAAACAGAACCTGCCCTAGACCTGGGGCTGCGCCACATGGCTTCAGAAATGGGCCAAACCTGGGCTCCGAAAAGTCGAGACCTTCTGGCAGTTTTCTTCCCTCTGCCAGAAGAGCTTACAGGATCATTTTGTGTGCTTCCCTTGAACGTGAGCTGTAGAGGGGCTGGTGTAGCTTCTGAGCTTTAGCTGTTTAGACAGAGGAGGATGCTGATACTCAGAAGAGGGGAAGGAAGGAAGGAAGGAAGGAAGGGAGGGAGGGAGGGAGGGAGGGAGGAAAAAGCAGGGGAGGCTGGGGGAAGCAGAGCTTAGATCCCATCTAGGTTGACCTCTGGGCTTCTGAGTGCTCCAAAAATGATTTCAAGTAGTTTGTGTTTGATTATCTTACAAGTCAAGACATCCTCACCAACAGAAACCGTCTGGGAGCTATTGAGGATTTGAGAGGTGAGGGAATCTGCACCTGACCTTCAAGTGGACTTAGAAAGCCTCTCAGAGAAGACCTCCCTTCCTGCCCCAGGTACACACAGACGCCGGCTCATGAAGAGGCACAGGGGAGAAATGGCTGAGGACACAGCCTCGCAGTGAGGGCTGGCAGCCTCAGAGTCCCCAGCAGCTCCTGCCTCCTGGGGTGGGACAGTCTTAGGGCAGGTCCCTAGCAGCAGAGAATGAGACCAGGATTGTTGTGAATGTCATTTATCGGGGTGAACTCTAGGAGAATGGCTAACCCCCACCCCCACCACCATCCACGAAGTGAGGGAAACAAGAAACGTGGGAGGCTTGCCAAACAAGGACACGGTCCCTGCTGGAGTCTAGCTGCAACCTGATCCCACACAGAAGCTCTGCAGCATGAATTGTGCCAGCCTTGCGTACCCTCTCCTCAGTCACTGAGGGCTGCCCTGAGAGGAAGACAGTACCCCTGCCCAGGTGCAGTGGGGTCAAGGGCAAACCTTGAAGAGGCAGCTGGGAACCATCGTCTTCCTGGGCCCAGAGAAAGGGGCACTAGTGGCATCCTGCACAGCCCGTGGCCAGAAATCCCTCAATCCTCGGGAAGGCACTGAAAGAAGTGACAAGAGGAACGGGTGGCCAAGACAAGGAGAACAGAGGACGTGAGGAGGCATCCTGGAGAGACCCGACAGCAGTGTAGCAGATGGCCAAAGCATACCGTCACATCAGGAGGTGTCCCCCACGGCGGGTGCAGCGTGGACAGATGAAACCACCACCAAGACCTGGATACCACACACCCTCCCCGCTAGCACACTACCCGAGGGACAGGCGGGGAGAGAAAAAAACAGAATTGATTAAAAATGTAGTTTTTTGCCACCAGGCAGCATGGGACCCCGGGACAGAAACTAAATTCAGTTTGAGGAAAGGTTACATTGGTGAGCCTCCTGGCTGATTTGCAATCACAGCATGTGCTCCTACCAAAACAGAGAATGTCATTAACAGGAAAAGATTATTAGCAAGTTCATTAATCATGGTCCTTTCACACTTGCACGGTCAACTACAATGGGGGTGGTTTCAGCGGCAGCTTCCCGCTTCATTACCGTGTTTAGCAATTAACAGTCCATCCCTACCACAGACCTGCCCTGGCTTTCAGTGGAAGACAGAGGGCTGGAGTTTCACAAGTGTTCTCTGCAGGGGTCCCCTGCACCCGGGCAAAGAGCCAGCATTTGTTCCCTGTTACCAGGATAATCATTTACTGCTGAGTGAATGACAGTCACTCAATTTCAAGGAAGTTGCCAATGGCATGGCCTTATCTATGAATCCAGAGGTGGGAAAGAGCACTGGCAATTTCCAGGTGTCTCACAGGGCAGCGGGGTGACCCTAGAAAACTCCTTCATCTATCTTCTCATCTGTGCAATGGTGATAACAATAGAAACGTCACCCAAAATTTAAATGACACAATGCATGATCAGCATGGTGTCAGGAAGAGCCTGGCACAGCACTGGATACTAGGTACGGTGATGTCATATATCTTAAAAACATTCATTGAGCACCGCACAGAATGTGCACATTATAATTAATCATGCACTTGGTAAAATTCTTCAAACAGGACTCGGCTCTGGAATAAGCACCCAGATCAAGGTGGGAGGTCACCAGGCCCAGAAGCTCCGCCCCCACTTTTTTTTTTTTTTTTCAGTACCAGGGATTGAATCCAGGAACACTTAACCACTAGCCACATTTCTAGCCTTTTTCTTACTTACAGCTTCTTAATTTTGAGACAGGGTCTCACTCAGTTATGGTTAGAGTCTACATTAAGTTGTCGAGGCTGGCTTTGAACTTGAGATCCTCCTGCCTCAGCCTCCTGAGCCACTGGGATTACAGGTCTGGCCCAGAATCCCCTTCTCCCACTGCTGGTCAGTACTGCACCCCAGGAAGGACTCTCCAATAGCACAGGCTACTTTTGCAGGTTGTGTATTTTGGGGACACTTCGGTGTGTGCTTTTTCGTGCCTGGCTTCTTTCTCTCACCATTACATTCGTGAGATTCATTCATGTTGCCTACAGTGTGCACACATATTGTTTAAACTTGTTCCACTGTGCAAATATGCCTCAATGTATTTATCCGTTCTTCAGGACTCTGGGGTGGTTTTTACAAGGCAATTATGTATCAAGCTGCTATGCACATTCTGGCCTAAATCTTTTTTTAAATTTCAACTTTTTATGTTGAGAGAATTGTAGATCCTTCTACAATGTTAAGAAATGATACAGAGAGACCTGTCGTTCCTCTTTACCCAGTTTCCTCAATCACATCTCCGTACAAAATCCGAGTAAGGTATCACAGCACAGACATTGGTATTGATGCAACACCACGCTGACCTCATGTGACAGGATGTGGTCTAATTGCAAAAACCCTAAAAATCTGCGCGTGGTGGCACACATCTGTAATCCCAGTCACTCTGGAGGCTGAGGCAGGAGGATTGCAAATTCAAGGCCAGTCTTAGCAATTTAGCAAGGCCCTAGAAAACTCAGTGAGACCCTGTCTCAAAATTTAAAATGTTTTTTTAAAAGGGGGGCAGGGCCGGGCACGTTGGCATACACCTGTAATCCCAGCGGCTCAGAAGCCTGAGGCAGAAGGATTGTGAGTTCAAAGCTAGGTTCAGCAAAAGTGAGGCGCTAAGCAACTCAGTGAGACCCTGTCTGTAAATAAAATACAAATTAGGGCTGGGGATGTGGCTCTGTGGTTGAGTGCCCCTGAGTTCAATCCCCCATGCCAAAAAAAAATCTCTGAGCCTCACCCAAGACCTCAGCTCTGCCTTTTTCAATTCCCCCAGGCAATTCCGATGTGTGTTTTTTCTTTAAATCCCTGTTCTGCCACTAACTTCAGGCAACTTATCCACCTCTGTAATCCTGGGTTCCACACTTGACAAACGGACCTAATCATATCTGCTTGTGAAAGTTTTGGGTTTTTTTTTTTTTCGCTCTCCTCCTGTTTGTTGGACCTTCGGGTTAGGGATAACGTACATGAAATGTAGTGGCTGCCCTTCTCCCATGGCCCACATCCCCTGCTCTTGGCATCTTGGTGCCGCCAGGTGGGGGTGGACATGGCGAGCACCACATTGCTTTGCCTGAGAACTTTCTTTTGCCTCTGCAATGACCCTGAAGCACTGGGTATTCAACACCCTAGCAAACCCACAACTAATGATTAACGAGATCTGGTGTTTAAATACCCCAGCTGCCTTGCCTCTCAGAGAGGGTGACTCAGCTGTAAGTTCTACGCCAGCTTCCAGAATTCTCCCTCAGAATTAAGTTCCATTCAGCTAGAGAGGTAACTGGCTTGATAACACACTGTGTATTGGCTGACCCCGCTTCCACTGGTCACTTCTCCATTTCCCTAATGCTTTGTGTCTGCTGCCCAAATAAACCATTTACACTGATATCCTGTCTCAAGGAAGCTTCAGGGGAGAACCAAATTAAGACAAGTACCCAGTATAGCATTAGCATGTAGTATGTGCTCAGCTAATGTTTTTGATTTTTATCTATCTGGCTAGTGAAGGAAATAGAAAATTACTAGCCTAAGGTCAAACTGTGGGAAGGTATCTGCAGCATCAAAAATCTAAGGTTGATTGTCCAGACTCAAGTGTACAGAGTCTACTCCAGATCCACCACGATGAAAATGTCAACAGGACATAGGTAGAAAGCAGCAACTGGGCAATGCACAGAAGGGACCAAATGGTCAAGTGTGTGAAGACAAGTTCCAGACCGTGACCTGAAGAACCCAATTCAAATGAGAAGGACAAAGGTCAAGAGGTGGGGACCTTACCCTGCTGGGAGACATATAAGCTGGAACCAACTCCTCTGGAGAACTTTCTGGTAGCATTGAGCAAAAGTCAGAATCCATTGGCCTCATCATCCAAGAATTCCACTCTGGGCACATTGACCCCATGGGACTTCTTACAACGCACCAGGTGGTTCATTGTGACATTTCATTGTTGTTGCTGTTTGTTGTTGTTTTTGTTTTATCTGTTGGGGCACTGGAGGTAGCCTTGCGTTGCATATTAAGAGAGATACCTTACATACCTTAAAGGAAGAGGCTGATGAGTTGACAACGTTAGAATTTCAAACCTCTGTATAACAAACACCATGTAAAATAATGAGAAGATAAGCTAAACCGGGAGAAGATATTTAAAATGCATGCAACTGATAATGGATTGGTATAAAGAATAGATGGAGAATTCCTCCAAATAGCTGATAATAGCCAGACACTCTTCAAGGTCTTCCTGGGATTGCATTAATTACAAAGCAATAAGGAAAATATCATTCATGAGCTTTATCCTAATATCACAACACCCAGAAAGTATACTCCTTTATTGCTTGACTTCCGGTAGTTCTGCCCAAGACCTCAGGAGGTCACATGAATTAGTGGGTAAGAGCACTACTAACCTGGGGGAGCCAAGATCTCAACCCAAGATCCCAACTACTCTGACCCTCAGTCTCTTCTTTGGGAGGAAGATAACCTCTCCAAGGGTGATTTGAGCCCATAGGACTTCTTACAAAGCACCAGGTGGTTCATTGTGATATTTTTTTTTTTTTTGGGGGGGGGTTGGTTGGTGTTGTTTTTGTTGTGTTTTTCTGCTGCATTTGAAGTACTTAGCACAGTATTTAATATACAGTCAACCCTCAACAAAGGGCAGCTATTTTGATGGTACAGAATAATAGTAGCTCACGTAAGGAGGACCTGGTCCCCAAGCTTTTTATATGTGTATTCTCATTTAACCCCACCACAATTTCTTGAGGGAATGCTATTGTTACTCCCATTTTGCAGATAAAGATGCTGACTCTCTGGGTGGTTGGACGGCCATCCAGGTCATGCCGTGGGATCTGAAGCCAGGCCCACATTTTGGACCTCCTCCTGTCACCCCTCCTCTGTTGTAACTGTGTGCGCTTGCCCAATCCAGTTCCTCACCCCACCCTTTCTCTCTCAATATGAAAAACAGCCAGAACTCTAGAAATCTTGTGTGTGGAGCTGGCTGTGTCTCTGAATAAGCACTCCTCCGACATCAATGTGGAAGTGAACAGTGGGCGCCAGGTGAGAGTGGATCTTGCTAAGATGCATTTTCTGCTCCTGCCTCTGGGGAGAGGCCCAGGAAGGGGCATTTCTACCTGATCCCCAGGAGATCCCGCTGCTGCTGGTCCGCCCGCTCGCAGTCTGTACTAAGGCTCTCTCACCTGGTTAGTGCACACCCATCGGGTGGCTTTGCTTTGTAGTCACCCTGACGCTTTGCATGTGTGCTTTTGGACAACAGGGGGCTCTGCACACTTTAAAAGCTGGGCCTCATCACACGCTCCACAGGCCTGACTTCACCACACCCAACCAGGTTAAAAGCCTCTGCACCTCCTGTGGTTCATTGCTCCAAATACAAAATTGCTCTGATGACAGGGTGTGGAATATTCTGGACCCTGATTAGATGGCAGCTGAGTGTAGGTAGAACCATGTGGTTCCAGAGGAGCCCGACGGCTTGTTCACCCAGCATCGCAGCTGCAGCTGCGAGCCAGACCCTTGCACGGTGAGGTGAGTTCAGGCGAGGAGGAAGGCATCACGGTCTCCTGCACGGGTGCCTGTGGAATTGCCTTCCTGGAGTTTGCGGTAGGCAGAAGTTTCCGGCATAAGAAGCCCTCCTACCTGCCAGGGAGAGGAGTTGACAGGAAGGGAGGAACCATCCAGGAAAAACAGCAACAGGAGCAGCAGAGGCTACCTCAGAGCTGCAGAGGCCCTGGAACAGGACCTGGCTTCACTTGGCATTGGCCCCGGATGACAGTCTGTGTCCTTGGTTCAAAGTCTTGAGAGGTCAAAGCTGACTGACCCATTTTTGCTCAGTGGGGAGGTGGCTTCTTCAGCAGTGGCAGAGACAAGCCAGGCCAGAAACCCGTCTGTTCCCGTTCCACCGCCTTCACGACCAGGCACACGCCTTCCTCTCCCCACGGGACATTTTTCAAGCATCCTCCACCTGTCAGGATGTAAGAGCAGGAACGTGCACCTGTCAGTGAGAAACGCCCAAGGCCCGGCCCATGACCACGCCCAGAGATGACCCTGCAGGCCGTTTTCCCCAGAGTCCACAATCTCCAGGGACCTCTGCTTCTCCCTAGCTCTGCAGCAGGCACGCCTGATGTCACCACCTCACAATTATGCAGCTGAAGATTAAGGCAGCTGTCCAGGGCGACATACCCTTTTATTGATTATGAAACACCAACTGGGCTTTGGCAACTTAATCCAGAGCAAATGACACCTGGTGTCACCTGGCAGCCTGGCCCCTTTTACAGCTGCTACTGAAAGCAGGATAATCAGCATTACAGTAGGGCCAGAGAATTCCACCTAATGCCACTTGCTGACTTGGCTCTGTGGCAGGGCAGGGCAGGTTGTTGGTCAGCCAGCCCTGCTCCCAGGAGGACAGGGACTGTGGTCTAGTGGGCTTGCTGAGGCGTGGGCCGCACTCACAGTGGGCTTTGGTACGTGGTGCAGGTACCTTTGGCCAGAGTTGAGCAATCTCTGAGATCGCAGCCTCTCAGCACCGGGCTGTTCAAGTTGCAGAGAGAGAGAAAGAAGGGCTGAGGTGTGTGGGCCGCTGCCGGTTGGTACACAGACGCCTGGATCAATCAACTGGCCAGGAGGAAGGCGGCCGTGGGCCGCAGAGTGGCATCCATCCCAAGCTCTCTCACGCTTCCAGAGCGTCCTGTTCTTTCCTCCTTGTGCCCCACACCTTCAGCAGCAAAGTGGCTCCAGTGCTGGCAGAGCAAGCCCTGGGACTCCTCTGGAGCCACATCATTCTACCTACAACTCAGCTGCCACTTAATCAGGGTCCGGAATATTCCACGCCCTTGTCATCCTCAGCATTACTGTGTTTGGAACAAGGAACCACAGAGGCGTGGAGGCGTTCTGTCCCATTTGGTGTGGCGGGGTCTGGCCTCTGAGTGTGCGATGAGGAAGCTTTTAAAGCCCGCAGAGCCACCTGTCATCCACATGTGCATGTCAAGAATCATCTGCAGGCCCGGGGTTGTGGCTCAGTGGTGGAGCACTTGCCTGGCATGTGTGAGGCCCTGGGCTCGAGTCTCAGCATGGCATAGAAATAATAAAATAAAGGACCATCACCATCTAAAAATCATCTCAGAATTATTTGCAGAACAGCCCTTAGGGAGGAGGGAACCCAAAAACCACGTGACCTAGGAGTGCGACTCTGATGTAAGACGTGTGAAAAGTGAACCCTGGCAAAGATCCGGGAGCCGAAAGGACGTGGACGGTGGCCTCTAACTGCAAGAAACTGGCACCTGGGTCTGAGACACGCATGGGTCAGGAGAGTGATGGGTTGGTGGTTCAAGGGGCAGAGAAAAGGCAGAAGACCTGGGAATCATTTTTTAAAAATTTGTTTTTAAAGAAAGGGAAAAAGAGAGCTTCCTTTTTTGGTTTAGAAGAAGTTAAACTCTTAAATCTTGCAGACAGATAAGAAATACATAGTATAAAACTCGGTACACACAAATGGGAAGACATAGGTTCCTTTTAAGGATTGAGTGGATGGTCACATGGGATCCAGAACATGGGCTAAGGAGACCCACACCACTTTCTAAGCGTGTGACTTTAAGGAAGTCACTCCGGCCCTCTGCTATGGTTTGGACATGGTTTGTCCCCCAGAATTTTCTGTGTTGGAGGCTTGGTCCTCAGTGCAGGGGTGGTGAGGCAAGGGAGACTTTAAGAGAGGAGTCTACTGGGAGGCCACTGGTGGAGCTGCCCTCTGAAGGGATGAAGGTACTTCTTGTGGGACCCTGGTTAGTTCTTGTGAGAAGGTTGTTTTAATAAAAGAAAAAAAGATTAAAAAAAAAAAAAACAAAAAAAAACAAAAAAACAATCCTGGCCCATTCCCAGCTGCTCTGGCTTCCCGTCTGGCTGTGTGATCACTCCCTCTTGCACCAACTCCTGACGTTGTGATACCATCTGCTGTGATGTTCTTATTGGAACTGAGCTCCATGCCCTTGAACCTCCAGAACTGTGAGATGAGAAACCTCTCTTCTTTATAAAATCACCTGGGTCCAAGTATTTTATTATAGTAATGAAAATTGAAGTATTACACCCTCTGTGTGAGTCACCTTTGCCCTGATGCCACAAATACCTGAGAAAAACAACTTATATGAGGAAAATGTATTTTGGCTGTGGTTTCAGAGGTTTCAGTCTCTGGTCGGCTGGTTCCATTACTCTGGGCAGAGCATCATGGCAGAGGGCATGCTGGAGAAAGTTTCTTGGCTCATGGCAACCTGGAAGCAGGGAGAGAGAAGAAGAGGATGGGGAGAAGATAAACCCTCCCAAGGACATGTGACCCATGTCCTCCAACTAGGTCCTACCTGCCAGTAATCCATTCAGTCATCAGTGGGTTCACCCACTGAACACATGAGACTGTGGGGGGCATTCCACATCTGAATATAACACCCTCCAACTGCAGTATCCTTGGGGGAAATTTTTAAATGTGGATAATGGTACCCACCTCACAGGGTGCTGTGAACACTAAGTAGCCAATGCCTAGCCAGTCCTCAGCAGAGTGTGTGGCACATAGTACATACTTAATAAAGTGAACAATGAGTTGGACATTCTCTGAAGGCCATAGAAGGAGTAAAGTTCCAAAAATGTTTCGAGTACTGTCCACATCTTTAAGATGAGTAGCCAGCCTCCCAGCATAGAGCATTCTAAAGAACCACACTAGCCAATGGGGGAGCAGGGATCACAAAGGGGACACCTTCGTAGAGATGGTTTCCTGTTACCCGAGAGCTGGAAGATGGCTTCATCTCATCCAGCTCAGGCAGATTGATGACGGCTGCCAGAATTTCATCACCAACAAGGATGCAAGGCATGAAGATCCTTCAGGGGAAGGGTGTGACAACTGATTGGCCAAGTCTTCCCATGGGGACAGGAGGCGCACAGGAACTCGCATCTGCCACCTCCATTCCAGAACTGACCTAGCAGGCTACAGACCCAGAATTTAAGTTTGTGTGATTTTTTTGACACAATCACAATATTATTTAGTGAGAGTTCTCCAGGTCTGAGCAATAAGATGGTCTAGATGATTAACATTTCTGTATCTTATTTAACCTTGTGCCAATTCTATGGAGAAGAATTTTCCACATCTCTCAGAGACCTGTCAACTCTTGAGGTCATTTGTAGCAGAAATGGTCAGTGCCTACCAAGTGTTATGAATAGTGGCTTCTGTATGCCTTCATTTTGTGGGACGCTCTCCTTGGACTTCCAGGGTCTACTGTGCCTACCCACAGCAGAATTTAGGTCAGCTAGGGAAACCTTTAACCTGGGATTGTGGCTGCAGGGGTGCCAATGTCCTAGCTTACTCATCCCTATTTAGGGATACCCTGAGGCATGACCAAGACTGACAAGGAACTGGAATTGAGTCATATGTGAGTCCTCCTCCTCCCTCCCTGGGACTGTGCTCAGTGGTATACCATTACTCCCCTGCCTAGTGTCCTTTTCATCCTGATCCTGTGTCCCCACTCCCCCACTGGTTTTTCCTGGGAGTGTTCCCAATGAAACATTCTCCAAGGCATCTGGGGGTCTGCTTCTAACAACCAGACCTGAAATATCACCTGGTTGCTTAAGAGCAAGAACCTGAGTTCAGATTCAGATTCAGCTATATCCTGTGTCCATTCCCCAAAGGGAGCACCACCCTTTCAGCAGCGATGACCACAACATAGCAGCAAACGTGTACACTGCCAAGATAGGAGTACCTTCCCCAGGCTTTAGAAGAACAACCACGTCGATGTTTACAGTAGCTCAGTTCACAGTAGCTAGATTGTGGAACCAACCTCGATGCCCTTCAACAAGTGAGTGGATAAAGAAACTGAGGTGTATATACACAAGGGAATATTATTCAGTCATAAAAGAAGAATAAAATTATGGCATTTGCTGGTAAATGGATGGAGTTGGAGAATATCATGCTAAGTTAGATAAGCCAATCCCAAAAAACCAAAGGTCAAATGTTTTCTTTGATAAGTGGATGATGATACATAACAGGGCAGGAGGAGGAGGTAAAAGAAGAATGGAGGAATGTTGGATTGTGTAGAGGGAAATGAGTGGGGAGGGGCCCAGGGAAAGGAAAGATAATGAAATGAGACAGACATCACTACCCTATGTACATGTATGATTACACAAACGGTGTGACTACTTTGTGCTACAACCAGAGAAATTATAAGTTGTACCCCATTTGTGTATAATGAATAAAAAAATAAAATACTTCACACTCAAAACAACAACAACAAAAGAACTATATGAGAACTTTCCCCATACTCGGGAGCCTGAGCCCAAGCAAGGCCCCGCTGGGAAATCGCCGTCTGCCACCCACTGGGGGTTTAAGCAGTCCCCTGGAAGTCTGGCACACGCTGGTATGGCCCCTGGCAACCCGCCAGAGCAATATGGTGGAGAAAGGCGTTCAGATTTTGGAAGCTAGAAAGCCTTTCCTTAGCCTGGAAATTTTTTTCATTTGCTCGGCAATTTTTTTTTTTTCTTTCCAACCTCTCAAAAGAACGAAAGGGAATCGATCAGTCTAAAGCTCTGTGTATGCATTCCTTGTTCTCTTTTCTGCAGCCAAATGAAAGTGTGCATCTTTGATGAGTGGGCCTTAGCATCCTCTGCGGCTCCTCCCACTCACCCAGAGGAGAGAGGGGAAGATACCAGCCATGGTACTTGCTGCTGACATAGAAATCCTGGAGCTGGGTAGGGGTGGGGGACAGGTGGAGGAGAGCATTTCTCCCTGTCTCTCACTATTTTGGGGAATCTATCCCAGAATAGGTAAAACAAAATAGCTTCCTTTTTAATATATATGGCTGCTTGCAGAAACAAAGGAACGTACTACAGGGTGTACCTGGAACTCCACGGGCCCCGTCTGTCCTGGCAATGCCAAAATGGAGGAATCCTAAACACAGCCTTCAACTCTCCCCAGGCCAGCCTCACCCCTTCCCCACTACCTCCCACACTCAACCAGAGAGGATTTGAAGGTGACACCTGGGTGAGATGACCCAGGGGTCAGGAGAGGGAAGAGGATATCAAGCTTGGCTAAAGTAAGTGTTTAGAACATTATTTAGGAGAAAGTCTCCTTTGCAGGGCTAAAGGTTCCTGCTTGCTCATGCCAACCCAGAAGTGGGGGTGGGGTGGGACAATGACTTCCGTGGAGAACAGTTGCCACTGCAGATTTCCTTTGCTGGCGGAGGGTGGTTGTAATCAACACAAGCAAATGTCCACCCAACAGACCCTGGTCAGCCGCTCAGAGTGCTTCTCCCACTCACCCACAGAAAGATGGCCCAGCCTGGGTGGAGCTGCCTTGCCAGCTCTGGGCTGTGTCCTGAGACCTCTTGGTATATAAGAAAAGGAATCCCTGCCAGCTTCCGATACCCTGGGCAGGTATTTGTTCAACACAGCTGGACATCCTCCCAACCAGGACACCTGGAAGATCACCCACAGTGGGGGGCTGCCCGCACATAGGTCTTACTAGACTAGCAGAGTGTTTTAACTAACTGTAATTTATTTTTTAATTCGGTACCAGGGACTGGACCCAGAGATGCTTCACCACGGAGCCACATCCCCAGCCCTTTTTATTTTTTATTTTGAGATAGGATCTCACTAAGTTGCTCAGGGCCTCACTTAATTGCTGAGGCTGGCTTTGAACTTGTGATCCCCCTGCCTCAACCCAAGTCGCTGGGATTACAGACATGCGCCACCACGCCCCGCTAAATCACTGTACTTTAAAGGTGGAAAATTTCATTACAATCCAGATGGCTGGCTTCTTTTGAAAAGTTAGGGGCATGGGAAAATGTGGCTTCTCTTGCTGTAAAGCAACTCAGTCCAATTCGATGTCATTCCCTCTAGGGACGGAAAAGGTACTCATTTCACCTGAGCTGATGTTCCCGGGACCCCTGCAGCATTCTGCATTTTGTTTAGTTACTTGGCCATCTGGACATGAATCCCTGCTCTGGGTCAGTAACTTAGCCTCTCTCTGAGTCTCTATTTCCTAATAGGTGCAAAACACCCTCAAGAAGGGAAGGTTTGGGTTCAAAGGAATAATGTGAAGGCACTTTGCACACCATCTGCTCTTTCAACCCTTGTGGTAGAGACCAAAACCAAATCAAACCAATAAAACAAAAACAAAATCCAGGGTCTCAGCTTCCTCTACCTGCCCCAGATCCTGGAGGTGGAGGTGGAGGTGAAGGTGGAGCTGGCAGAGTGCAAGTCTGTGTCTCTGAATCACACAAGCAGGACGGTTTGCAGCTTTGATTTCTCCACAGACACAAGAATCGTGGGCACAGGTTTACTCGCTCAAACTCTGACCCTGAGGATAACTGGCTACTCTCTGTCCTCAGAAAACTTGGAATGGACCCACCATTTAACCAGCTATCCCCCTCCTCGGTTTGTACCCAAAGGACTTTAAAATCAGCATGCTACAGTGATGCAGCCACATCACTGTGGACAGCAACTCAATTCACGATAACCAGATTGTAGAACCAACCTATATATCCTTCAATAGATGAATGGATAAAGAAACTGTGGTGTATATCTACACAAAGGAATATTATTCAGCCATAAAGAAGAATAATATTATGGCATTTGCAGATAAAAGGATGGAATCTGAGAATATCATGCTAAGTGAAATAAACCAATCCTAAAAAACCAAAGGTTAAATGTTTTCCCTGATAAGTGGATGATATACAATGGGGGTGGGTGGGTGAGTGGTGAGAGAAGAATGGAGGAACTTTGGATTTTGTAGAGGGAAATGAAAGATGGTGGAATGAGACAGATATCATCATCTTATGTTTATGTATGATTACACGAATGGTATGAATGTACATTGTACAACCACAGAAAGAAGAAGATGTACCCCATTTGTGTACAATGAATCAAAATGCAGTGTGTAGCTGCAAATTAGTGCAGCCACTCTGGAAAGCAGTGTGGAGATTCCTTAGAAAACTTGGAATGGACCCGCCATTTGACCCAGCTATCCCACTTCTTGGCCTATACCCAAAGGACTTAAAATCAGCATACTACAGAGATACAGCCACATCAATGTTCATAGCTGCTCAATTCACAATAGCCAGACTGTGTAACCAACCTAGATGCCCTTCATTTGATGAGTGGATAAAGAAACTGTGGTATATATATACAATGGAATATTACTCAGCCATAAAGAATGATAAAATTATGGCATTTGCAGGCAAATGGATGAAATTGGAGAATATCATGCTAAGTGAGATAAGCCAATCTCAAAAAGCCAAAGGACGAATGATATCGCTAATAAGTGGAGGTTGACACATAATGGGGGGGAGGGAAGGGTTAGTGTTAGGGTTAGAGTTAGGGTTAGGGAGGGGGGCAAGTATGGAGGAAGGAAGTACTGTATAGAGGGTAAAGAGGGGTGGGAGGGGTGGGGGGAAGGGAAAAAATAATGAATCAAACAACATTACTCTATGTAAATTTATGATTACACAAATGGTATGCCTTTACGCCATGTACAAACAGAGAAACAACATGTATCCCATTTGTTTACAATAAAAAAAAAATGCAGTGTGTAAAAATAAAATATATAATCAATAAAAAAGTTTTTGGTAAAAGATTTGGGGCAGTTACCAAGAAATAACAAACCCCGAGAGTTTCCATGATTGAGTACTAAATTCCCACACCTCCCGGTAGAGACCTGCAGCACAGAAACCTTCTCTCCAAAGCCCTTTGCAGCAGCTAGGAATTATGGATTTTCTCTGTGAAACCTTCACCTGGCTGAGAAATCAATAATAATATTGGCAATAAGCAACATAAATGCCATTTATTAACTTTTCTATGCACTAAATGCACGCATGCATTCTCTCACCCATAACTGGAAGCTTCTTGAAACTTGTCAAAATTTCTCAAAATGAGGACAAGGATCAGCCCCTTCCATCTACCCACCAACTCTTGTGCCCTGCTGACGCTGTCCCTCCATGTACCCTGAGACTCACCCGCACATGGATTCATTCATCGCACATTTGTAAGTTCTTTCTCTGCTCCAGGGACCTTTCTAGATGTTGAGGAAAACACTGTAAACGAGAACGACAGAGAACTTGCCCTTGGGTCCCCCACTCCATGGACAGAGAGGAAAAAAAATCAACTTTCAAGACTGATTAGGGCTACAAAGGAAATATGAGGCTCACTGACCTTGAAGGCACCTCTTCAAGGTGACACCTCCTTGCTTCCCTCTTGGTAGAGGCAGGGGGGTGGCACCAGGGTGGGGGAGAGGGTTCAAGAACAAAACAGCAAAACCCCTTCAGGAGCAGAAGCCAAGCAGCAGCTCTGCACAGGAGCCTCCTCTACGGCTTGGTAGGCCAGCAGGCCCAACGCCATTCCTTCTGCAGAAATGTCCCTCCCACCTTCTTCTGAGGAGAAAACAAACAATAAAACTACCCACTTCCTTGCTGAGGCCTGCTCCCTCCTTGCTCTTTTTAGGATTCCATTGTTGCTTGAACGCCAGTTATGCTATATACCAGTTAGTCTAGAAGGAAAGACAGCATTTTAATATCTCCAGCTACTACTCAGGGCCCAGAGCTTAGAGGGTGTTTGATAAACGAGATGAGTGTTTGTTGACTGACTGACTGATGGGTGGAGAGATGGGCTATTCTGCCCAGCTATAGACAGAGAAATCATTGCTGGTTTGAGTCTTGCCGTCTGCCCTTGCCATTGCTCCTTCTAGAGCTTATTCCTCTGAGACCATACTGGGCAGAAAAATCCACTGAGACCCCAGTTTTTTCCTCCCTTGTAGCTCACTGCACACAGGCGCAGGGAGCCAAGGCAGCAGACCAGGATCTGCACACCATTTCCCTCTTGCCCAGAGAGGCAGCGCATCCCCGCCTCCAGCCCCCGCTGTTCCAGGGCCTTCTGCCTTTTCTGATTCTATCTTCCCTCAAGCCAGCTCCTCTCCAGACTCTACCTCCAGTGCTGACCAGCTTCCTATTGCGTGGAGGAAGCAGAAGCAGAAGCAGGAGCCGTCTCTCTGGGCTCTGGCTCCCTCACTCCTCCTTTGAGCTCTAAGACTCGGTCCCCCACCCTTGTTACTGGAGATGGTCCTGGCCACCCACGGGCAGAAGGGCTGCCCGAGAGCCTGCTCCCTCTCACTGCACAGCCCCAGCTGCCCCCACCCTCACCACCACACAAACATGTCCCTGTTTCTTCTCTCTCAAAGGGGAAAAGCACTTCCTGACCCCACTTCCTTCTGTGCAGATGTTACCCAGCTGACATTCCAATACAGCAGAATCCTTGAAAGTCCCCCTCTGCAGTTCTCCTCCTCCTTTTCTCTTTTGGAGATCTGTGCCAATCAGCCTCCCAGGTCACCAGAGACCTCTGCTCTGCTCGTGCCAGGACCAAGCTCAGGCCTGACCTTATTGACACCCTCGGTTATTCTGGTCCATCTTTCCCTCCTATCTGGTATACATTCTTCACTCCGCCTGCAGGACCCTGCATGCTTGGTCTCCCCCTGCCTCAGCTGCTCCATCTCAAACTTGGGCTGGCTCCTCTTTCTCTCTCCAGCACGGCCCAGACAGCACCAGCAAACCCTGGGCTCCATCTTTGGACCTTTTCTCTTCTCTGTATTCTCACCCCCTTGTGGAACTCGCCTGGTCCCTTGGACATTTAAACCTCTGCATCCATCTGCAGGCTGCCCTTCCTGAGGGAGGAAGCGTCTCTCCTTCCTGGCATCTCCACTGGACGTTCTCAGTTGGGACACACTGGGTTAAGGTATACCACTGTCAACTCCATCTCCATGGCCTAAAAGAACGATGGTTCCTTTCTCACCGTGCCGCCTTCCAGGTGGCCTGGGACTTTAACTCATGTTTACTACTCAGGGTCCCCAGGCAATGGAGGGGCCAGCCTCTTCAGAGAAGTCTTCTCAGAGCCTCAGGGCGTGCCACGGCAGGGGAAGAGGGCACGGAGAATCGGGCACTCTCTGCCCCAACTTAAGACAATTGCATCTGGACAGTGCCCTCTCTGCCATTGCTGTAGGCAGTTTTCAGAAAGAATATGTACACACACAGGCAAATATATGTTGATTTCATGATCCCCGTTTGCACCAAGCCACACCCACGAACAATGTGGTTGATAGCATTTTCTCAAAGTTCTGCGCTTAAGATGGAGTTATAACAAAGTCTGTGGAGGGTCAAGGATTGGGCCTCCAGCAAATGAGGGCTTCCCCCAGTCAGGCAAGACAAAAAACAAAACAAAACTCAAACTTCTGATTTGTACAGTCTGCCAACTACCATGGTGTAAAAACTCCACCATGATTGATTTCAAGTCACTGAGCTTACAAATGTACTGAAAATCAAGTCACCAGCTCTTGTGAGCCAGCTCTGTCACAACCTTGCCTTTACCCCAAATTCCTCTTTCTCACAACACTTGACCTACTCTCCAGAAAAGAATGAGTGGGAAGCAGAAATATGCCAGGAACTGCCAAAGCTGGGGGTTATTTAAGACTGGTATTAGTTGGTATGTTGGTTCCTATACTCAGTGCTACTGAATTTCACACTTCAATGCTTCAAAAGGTCACTTTTGCATCACATAGGTTTTATCACAATAAAATGTTTAAAGCCACTCAAAATAATAGAAGTTTAATCATTGTTTCTGTCACTCATCAAAAGCTAAGCAGGTGGGCCACAGTTGATAGGTGACCACACCATTATCAGAACAAATCTTCTACCTGGTTTCTTTGTTACTGTCAACATGAGGTTCCCTCCGCCCCTTGGTTCCCACGGCTACTTCTGCTCCCACTATGACATCAGCATTCCAGTCAGCAAGAAATAAAGAGCATGGAGGATGTTCTTGTCTTTTAAGAGCAGGGCTTCCACTTCCCAGGAGCCAGAACTTATTTGTCTAGTTGGGAAGAGAGGCTGGGAAATGTAGTCTTTAATGCAGACAGGCATATGTCTGCATAAAAGTTGAATCAAAAGTTGACTGCCCTATAAAAGGGGGAGAAGGGTTGGGAGGTAGGGAGCAATCTCTGTGCAAAGTCATAGCAAACCTGTGACGTAGCTACTAATACTCCATCTGAGAGAGCAAAAGACGGAGACTCGGCGTGCTTCAGCAATAGCCCAAGGTGCCTCCAGTAAGGCATGGCTGTCCCGGAAAGCCCTGCTGTTTCTCATCCCATCTCTTGGAGACGCTGCATGGGAGACGACCTGCTGGGAACAGAGGGCCAGGTGGGGCAGCCACGCAGGAGGGAGTATCCCCATGTCCCAGCCACAACTCAACCCTTGACTGGTGAAGTCAGGGTGCTGGCCCTGAAAGCACCCGGAGCTGCCCAGGGGCCCCGCCCACAGTGCTGTGACCCAGCCCGCTCTTCCTGGGCCCATGAGAATGCTGATTAAACATCCCGAAATTTTGCAATCTGGTATTAAACAGGCATCATAAAATCAAATCCCATAAACTTACAATTAAATACTAAGCTAATACATATTCAGCTCACCATGTCCTAATTGTGTCTCTGCCTCTAGTTTGGTCTGTGCTCCTGTGGGGGTCTTTGTGTGTCACATCTGTGTGATGGACATACAACCTAATGGTGGGTCACCTCCTAGCCCCTCACAAGTCCACGCCCAGTAAATCAGGCAGGTAGGTGGACATCAGTTGTCGGGGGGGTGTTTACACCCCAAGAGCCCACAGAGATACAGACTAGGGCTTTTGCCACTTCTTAGCCCATGGCTGCACATGCCTGTGAGGCCAGCCAGGAAGCTGCCTGGGAATGGATAGCAGAGGCACGCACCCCCTTCTCTGACTGTCTCCCTCATCTTTCTTTCCTGCAGTCTGTCTCTCCTGACCAAAGACAAGCAGAAGGAAGCTCCCGGCTGCATTTTTAAGAGATAAATTCCAAATAAACCAAGTGTTCAGGAATTGAAGCTGAAAATGACTTGGGTTGATATCCACACCCCTATTGTCACATGATCCTTGGCTGAGGGTTTGCAGAGGCTCCACTTGTGGCCACTACACCCCTCCCACCTCTTCTGCTCTACCTCCGGCTGCAGCGGGTGTGCATGGCCTGCCCTCTTTCCCAGAAGAAGGTGGAGGCGGGAGGAACGAAAGGTTGTTTCCAGCAGTGGCTCCCTCTTGTCCTTTGAATAGATAACATCAATTTCCCTCTGGGACACGAATCAGGTAGTCACGTGGTATCCTGGGTCCAGGGCTGGCTCCTCCACAGGCCTCCGGCAGTTGGGAGCTGGAGAGTCAGGGACATGAGAGGGACAGCAGCCAGGGAACGCAGGCAAAGCCCAGCGTGGCTCAGGGAGGAAGCTGCTGAGGCCCCAGGGATTCATGGTCACCAGCTCCAGAGCTCTGAGTCTCCCTCATTAGCACACACAGAGGCGAGGACCACATCTCACCTGAAAGAAGAGAAGACAAGAGCCGAAACAAGTGTTAAAGAAGGGGAGGAGCCTGCCTCATTTTTCTGTACAAGAAACAAAAGGAGCTTCTAAAAAATATCATCTCCAATGCTGAGTCCCCTCAGTCCTCAATCACAGCGTCCTTCTCTCCAAAGACTCTTATCTGTCCAAAGACGCGTGGCTCTATTGAAGGTCAGGTTCCCTGGAAGCGGAGCCTGGATTTATTAGGGGTGGGGACTGAAGCGGGAGGTGAGCAGGATGGGCAGGGGGAGAAGCCGAGCCAGGCCCCGTGCAGCTTGGCAGGCTCGGCCTTGGGCCTGCAGTATGACGGCTGGGCAGTGTCTACATTTGCTCCAGCTTTCCTGCCTCTGGCTTGTCCAGGGCTGGATGCCACACCCATGAAGGAGCTCACAGGCCACAGCTGTTGACCACGTGTCCCATCGTTGGCCATCAAGTCCCCTCAGAAGGGAGATCTGGACAATATCGCTCAATGACACGAGCCAGGAATGCACTGAGGTTACATCTGGGGCTGGGATGCTGGGCAGGGCTGCGTTCACCTCCCCAGAACAAGCGCCTGAATACCCCCTGCCTTCCAGCCCAGCGGCCTGAGCTTGGTACTTCCTTCTGAGCCTCCATTTCCTCCTTTGTCAAATGAGGCGTGAACACTCCTGAGAGCTCAGGAAGCAGCAGGCCCTGGGTAAAGGCATGTACCTTTCTCCTCCCTGTCCCTCATCCCTCCCCTTCCTGTGATGGCCGAACTAGACCTGGTTGTGAAATGAAATTATAAAAACGTCATGGTGAGAAACTGATGTCTGGGGAAAGGGTCAGTTCTCTGCCCCTCTCTCAGCCTCATTAATTGTGGGTTCCTACATTTTAGATTGTGGCTAAACTGCCCTAGGAGTCTGACTACTCCCTCTTGAAATGCAGCCACCCCTGTGCAGGATTTTGGGGCTAGAGAGTTAACCCAGGCCTGTGAAAAGAGCCGTTTCTTCTTACCTGTTTCTATAAGCATGCTTTATGTTAGCAACCCTGTACAAGGCCTTCAGCCACTTAGATTAGTAACACCTTTTAAAGGGAAAAAAAAAAGCCCCAATGATTGGATCAGTCTAAGATGACACCAGATAACCTACATGAGAATTTGGATCCAGACTCAAAATTTGGAGTTTGTTCTCTGGGCCCAACAGTGTAAAATAGTTTGGAGTTCTTCTCTCTGAGTGCTGTTTTCTTCTCCTCCCCCTCCCCCTCCCCCTCCTCCTCCTTCTCTTCTTCTACCTAAATGTTTCATTTTTTAATGTGTTCTAATTAGTTTTCCATGACAGTGCAATGCACTTAGGCACATTGTACACAAATGGAGCACAACTTCTCTTTCCTCTGGCTGAACATGGTGCAGTCACACCAGTAGTATGATCATACACGTGTATACAGTATTAACGTCTGTCTCATTCCACCGTCCTTCCCATCTCCACACCCCTCCCCTTCCCTCACTCGCCTCTGCACAATCCAAAGTCCCTTCAGCCCCCTCCCCAACTCTGCCACGGCCAACCCACCCATTACGGATCAGCATCTGCTTATCAGAGGAAACATTCGTCCTTTGGTTTTTTGGGATTGGCTTATTTCACTTAGCATGATATTCTCCAGCTCCATCCATTTACCTACAAATGCCAGAATTTCATTCTTCTTCAAGGTTAAGTAATATTCCATTGTGTATATTACTGCTTCTTGTTCGCTCCCTCTTCACTGGTCTGTTTCCTGCAACATTCCCAGACTGACCAAGACCCTTCTCTCCTCAATTCTCTATAATTGTACACTTTACCCTCATTTCTTTCATCTCCTCAGGGTCCAGGGCCCCCCGCTGTCTGACTGAGGGTTATCTTTACAGACATCTACCCAGTTCCCCACTTCCCAAGGTCTTTAAAAGAACAATTGGCCAAGTCCCTGCCTCTGCTCATTAGTCCCTCATTCATATCCTCAATATCTTCCTAAACTTTCTAACTCTATCAGTCTCCTATTGCTGCTGTAACAAATGGCCACAAAATTGGTGACTTCAAACAATGCAAATTCATTATCTTATAGTTCTGGAGGTGAGAAACCTGTCATGCATCTTACTGGCTGAAATCCAGATGTCCGTGGGGCTGTACTTTTTTCAGGAGGCTCAAGGAGAGAATCTGTTCCCTCTTTTTCCTGTTCTAGAGGCTTCCCATGTTCCTTGGCTCATGGCCTCCTTCGTCTTCAAGTCCAGCCATCACCAATCCAATCTTTCTCACATGATATGGGTATGGTATTGACTTTCCTGTCCCCACTTCCGCATTTAAGGATCCTTGAGATTGTCTTGGGTCTGCCTGGAAAATCCAGGGTATTATTTCTATTTTAAGGTCAGTTGGTCAGTAATCTTAATTCCACCTGCTACCTTAATTGCCCCTTGCATATTTACAGGTGCCAGGGATTAGGACCTGGATATTCTTGTGGGGTGGGAGGGGTGTGTTATTCTATTACACAGGCCAGGGTCAGAATACCCTCACTGGGGTCTTCTCCACATGATGTGGTTTGAGAAATTCCCCAAATGAAGACTATTATTATCCCCAATTATGTCCTTCCAATGATATAGTTTTTCTTTAATCCTTAACCAAATCCCCAGGGCCTGGACTCTGGCCTTTGCCTCCTGGTTTGGCTTCATCTCAGGCCACTCCACCCTCCTTCTCTCCTCCTGACCTACAAACTTTGAATAGTCCCTTGTCCTCACCTGGTGCTGTCCTGCCACCCAGCCTCCTTAGGAGCTCTTTCCTCTGTGGATTACTTGTCCCTTCCCTCAGCACCTGCGGCCTCTCCGCCAGCCTCTAGGTCTTGCGTCCTGAGGGAAAGTCTGGCTTCCTGATGAAGTTGCCTGTCTCTGCTGCTTTGCATTCGCCATGATTTGTTCAAGAGTCAGTCACACAGTGAAAACCGCCATAGGAACAGTGTGATAGAACGATGGTCACCAAAGACACCCACATCCAGATCCCCAGAACTGGTGACTATGTTACCTTCCACAGCAAAAGGGAGTCCGCAGGTATGATTGAGTTAGTGATCTTTTTTTTTTTTTTTTTTTTTTTTTTTTGCAGTGCTGGGGATTGAACCCAGGGCCCTGTGCTTGCAAGGTGAGCACTCCCCAAAGTTCATGTGTTCTAAACTTAATCCCCAAACTCAGGGGTCCATGGTATTTGAAGGTGGGGTGTTTGGGAGGCAATAAGGATAGAAGAGGTCACGGAGGGCAGAGCCTCCATAATGGCATGAAGGGCTTTATAAAAGAAGGAAGAAAGAACAGAGCTAGCAGGCTTGCTCTGTCTCCTCATGGATGCCGCCATCATGCCATGATGCAGCAAGATGGCCCCCACCAGATGAGGACCAAAGCCAGCACCATGCTCTTGGGCGCCCCAGACTCCAGAACTGCCATCAAATAAGCTTCTATTCTTTATACCTTATCCAGTCTTGGGGATTTTGTTGAAGCAAAAGAAAATGCACTAAGGCAGGGGAGACTATACTGGATCACCAGGATCTTTATAAGAAGGAGGCAAGAGAATAGGAAATTTAAAAGAGAGAGAGAGAGAGAGATTCCATGATAGAACCAGAGGTCAGAGTGATATACCAAGGAAGGCAGGCATCCTCAATAAGCTGGAAAAGACAAGAAATGGATTCCTCCTTGAAATCTCCAGAAAGAAAACACCCTGCCCACACCTTCCTTTTGGACTTCTGACCTCCAGAATCATAAGACAATGAATCTGTTGTAAGGCCCATATTTGTGGTAATTTGTTACAGTAGCAATAAGAAACTAACACTGATAAGAACTTACCCGGCAGCTGTTCAACAAGGCATTACCACAGACCAGAACAGAGCTTAATATGGAGTGGAGCCCAATAAATGGTGGGTGGATGGATGGATGGATGGATGGATGGAACCCCCAGCAGACAGACCGTAACAGTTCCTGCTCTTCACTGGCCTGGTGTGCATGCTTCCTTGACACTTCAGTTCCCAGAGGAAGAAATATGGAAAACGGCTCTCAGAGTTGGTCTGTGAAAGTCAAAGGATAGAATAAGAGGCTGCAGTGGTGGCAGGATTCACCTGAAAAATGGCAGTACAGCCAAGAGTCTCCAGGAGTAAGGAAGCGACTGTGTGTGGATCACCGGGTGGAGCAGGGAGAACTTCCAGGACCCCCGACTGGGTAGGTTTGAGGTGTGCACAGGGTCCTGTTCATCTTAATGGTCACGGGACCTGACCAGGTGAGTCTACTTGAAGAGACTGGTTGGAAGGGCAGCCCTACCCACCTGCTGTATGCACAAATGAACGAGGCTTTGCTTATCTCTCAAACGTTATGACAGCTGTGAACCAACGAGGTGGAGAAAGTGAATTGGTGCAGGAGACAGGAGCAGAGGAGGAAATTCAAGTGAATCTTCACTGTGTAGTTCCTTAAAAACAAAATGATCTGGAAATGGCAAAATGCTAACTAACATTTATTGAACCCAAGAATGGGGTATACATGAGTCTCCCAATTCTTCTGTTTAAAATATTTTTTTAAAAAATTGAAAAATGGAGAAAATACTATTCTCTGATATGTATTCATAAAGGAATCATACTAATTCCCTCCCTCTTTTACACACCCCCACACACCCCCACACACACACCACGCAGATTTCTACATAGGCTAATTACCCAGCCCTGCCTCCTTTCCTCCCATTATAAAAAATAATTTTCTCTGCATATAGAATTTATATAATCACAGTAGACTTAGTGCTTTTTAAAAAAATTCAATGAGTTTTCTTATCAATTTAATTATTTCAACACATTGTTCAAGTTAATTAACTTTTCAGAGTTGATTTAATTTTATAGTGAAGAAAAGGGTTTTCAGCTCAAGGAAAAAAAAGGGATTTTTAGAAGTCAACAATATGAAAATACACGTTCGTAATTGAAATTCCTGTTGCAAAAATATTTACCTGTACTTTCCCAATCATTCTGCTGGGTACCACCTCAACAGAAATTCTTAACATATACATATGTCCTTGAGGTCACTTTTTAAAATAGGTGAAAGTGTATGTCATTTATTCAAATTTGTATTTTTCCCCCTTAACATTGGATCATAAACATGTTATAAAATTATTAAAAACTCTGGTATTTCAGTGGATTCTTCACATTCATTTTGATACAGGTACCATAAACTTAGACAGCCCCTGTTTGCCAGCGTTTAGCATGTCCTGTTCTTTCGTTGTTACTTTAGTTCTGAAGCAAACATCTTGGGGTGAATCTTTGACCCCAGTTATGTTTATTTCTCAGGGCAGTTTCTCGGAATTAGAGTTCCTGGGTGAAAGGGTGCACAGACGCATTTTTGAGTTTCTTGATACCAGTTGCCAAATTGCTTCCAGAAAGGATGTAACAGTGTACCAGGCCACGGGACAGTGTCCACCCAACAGCCAATGTGATGAGAATTTAGGAAACCTAGCTCATGGGTTGAATTTGTTTTCCTTTGATAGTGACCTTGAACATTTTCCTCAACTGCTTTAAGGATTTGTGTCTACGTCCTCTTGGTAGTCTTTCCCACATTACCTCCGAGTCTTAGTGCAATTCCTACAGACGGGTGTGAGAACTTTATCCACTAAGTAGCCATTCTTTTGTCTACTTCGTCTTTGAAAAGCATTTTTTCCCCAGGTTATCCTTTGCCCTCCCCCACTTTTTTTTTGGTACCAGGGATTGAACCCAGGGACGCTTTACCACTGAGCCATATCACCAATCCTTGTTTTATCTTTTTATTTTGAAGCAGGGTCTTGCCAAATCATGTAGGGCCTGGCTACGTTGCTGAGGGTGGCCTTCAATTTAAAATCCTCCTGTCTCAACCTCCTGAGTCCCTGGGATCAGAGGTGTGTATCACCACACCTGGCTTGTCTCTTAATTTTGCATATGAGCTGGGGATGTAGCTTGGTGGTAGGGTGCTTGTTTACTATGCATGAGGCCCTGGGTTCAATCCCCACTACTGCCAAAAAGAAACAAAAAATGTCATTTAATATTGCATATGACCTGTTTGATGCATGGCAGTAGTTTATGTAGCTCCATTGATCTTTTCCCTTGAATTGAGGTGAGTTAAAAGATCAATGTAAAAATAATAAGCCAAAATATCAACTTAAAAATACAAAGCACTAAAGATAGTCAAGAGAGAACAGGTGACCCTTTAATTCTTTAATGCGTTTGAATCTATTTGGGTGTAGGGCAGCCAGTGGGGTTCTCAATTGATTTCCACCCCCCTCAAAAAGCTACGTTTGTGAAATACTTTTTAAAATTTTCACATTGATTTGTAGTGCTCTCTTTATCATGGATTCGATTTTGTTGTGTGCAAATGTGGCCTTTTACAGCAGTAATTTTTTTTTTGGCCCTTGAAATTTTTTTCTGTGGTTGCTGAGATTTTGCTCTCTTCTGATTCTCCTTGTACTTCTCTGATTGAAACTTTCCCGTCTCCATCTCTCTGACTGTTTACAAAGCTGACCACTTAAGTACCAGTGGGCCTCAGTTTACCTGGATGTCATTCACTGTGCAACAACCCTCTCTCCTACCACCTGTTAACTGGCACCTTCTTCCTAATAAGGACTGAGTCTTATTGATTTATTGAGTTGATACTTTTGCAGTACTGGGGTCTGAACCCAGGGCATCACACATGCTAAGCAACTCTCGCAACTCAGCTGCAGCCTGAGTCTGGAGGTACCAGTCCACACCTTTGCCTTTGGTTTAGGACCAAGCTGCGTCCCAAGTGCCCACATGTGGAGACATCTCAAAATCCCTTTATCCAAAATCGGACATGTCATCTATTGCAGCAACACCATATGACTGGTTCATATGCACAGAGTTTGGGAGTTTCCTGGTGTGTGTATGTGTGTGGGGTGTGTGTGTATGTGTGTGTGTGTGTGTGTGTGTATGTGTGTGTTAGAAGAACACACAGTAACCACCATAGTAACATGGATGGAGAAGACCAGAGCTCGGCTGAGACCCCAAGGTTCCCAAATCACCCCAAGCCCAGTCCTGCTATCCTCAAGGCAGCCCCAGGCCCCTCAGCAGCAAGAACCTGCCTCTTCATGGAGGCATTCTGCCATCCACAGGACCCAGCCTCTCCCCAGATCTGCTCTGGTCTCACACCTCCCCTCTCCACTCACATCCTAGTCCTAGCAGGACTCTTCCTCAAGTGGACCATGTGACACATTGTGGCCCCTTCTACTCCTTGATTACTTTCACCTTCCACGTCCGTGAATCCTAACATCTTTTTCATTTCTCAAGTCAAATTCTTGAGCACAGGAATCTGACTGGGCTTGGTCCTTTCGCTCTGGAACATGCCAGGTTAATGATTCTGAGATGGCTTCCCATGGATCCTGGAAGTGAACATGAAGGAAGTGGACGGAAAGTAATGGGAGCTGGTCTCTCACTGGGCTCTCGTGCTGCCCCTCCCGTGTCCTTGTTGGTCTCTCCTGCTGTCTCTTGACTTCCCTAAGGACTACTTCTTAGATAAAATCTGTCTTGGAGCTCTTTCAGCCATATTGCGTGCTGAAGCTCTGTTGGTGTGGTGATGCGGGGGTGGGAAGGGGATATTCTATGATCTCATTACTAAATCTGAGTCCCTGGGAGTGACCTTTGCCCTACCTATAGACACTTAAGTGAGTCAGAAGGTGAACCTACCTGGGTTTGGGGAAAAGCCCTTGTCCCCGGTGAGTTGCAGCTCTGGTGATGCCCATTCCCCTGGAGTGTAGGCATTTGCTAAGGAGAATGCTCTGAATGGATCTTTTCCCCTTCCCATGCCAGAGCCAGAAGGGGGAATCTCTCTTAATTTTTTACCAGAAGGACCCAGTAGGTTCCTAGAGGTAAATCCATAGAAGTGTGGGGCCACACTTAGGACTGCGACCCCCTGGGGATTCTCACTCTCCCATTTGCCCAGATGCGGCTTCAAGCAATTTATTAGAATTTCAATGAATGTTAACATTCCTACGAGTTTATGGTTCTGGTGGCTTCTGCTTCAGATAAGTAGACTCAGATGTGATTCTTTGCATTTGCCTTTCTGTCCAGATTTTGAAGTGGCAGATTACCCTATGGCCTCTGTTCTCTGAAAGGTCCTAGAAAAGTCACTGAATTTGTTCAGTAATTTTGTTCACTGATTTTTCTTATTTGAGGATGAGAATAATGACTTCCAAGTACTTAACATGTCCAATCTGAGACCAGAAGAGACTTATTTTTTAGGAGGTTTAAAAATATGAATTCAATATCTTTAATGGTTAGAGGACTATTCAACCATTAAGGAATTTGAATTTATAATTAAAAGCCCTCAAAAAAGAAATCTCCAGGCCCAGATGGTTTCTACCATACATTGAATAGTCCTATAACTTTAATTTTGTTTTAAACCTGAGTGACTTCAGGCCGTAATCATCTTCTTTCCATTACCACGGGTTTTCATTTTAACCAATGCATTTCTAGCTTGTATGTCTAATTGTTGTATTTGTTTGCAGTATGGCACACCAGAATATGGTGATATTATTATTCCAGCTTTGTTAGTTTCTTGATCAATCATCATCTTTACTTCATATTTCAGCGTATTTCCTTGTTCTTCTATTTGGAGCAAAATTTCCATTTCTGTCTCTTTCTCTATATACTTAAAGGTTTTGTTGAAGGAATTTGAAATGTGCAGTTAGAAACAAACAGTACCCTGCACCAATTGCCTTTACCAGCATCAATTTAAAAACAAAACAAAACAAAAAAAGACATTAGGACAAGTTGTAATCACTTTCCTGCTTTGCCATTATGTATTCCATTCAAGGGTCAGTTTCTTTAACAATCTGTAAGTGACTGGGTACGTGGAGGAGTCATTGTAACTGGTGCTATGATTAAACATTTCACTGTGGGCTTGTGGAGGCAGAAATTATGTCCTGATTCTGAGCCTGTCCTCCTCTCTGGCTTGAAGCACAGTAAGGTAAAAAGTCCAGGGGCAAGTGGGGCTGACTGGGCATCATTTGGGACAGTCACTGCAACTTTGCCCTAGCACCAACAGAAATCTCAAGAGTAGGGCTGGGGAGATAGCTCAGTTGGCAGAGTGCTTCCCTCACATGCACAAGGCACTGGGTTCAATCCCCAGCACCGGGAAAAAAAAAAAAAACAAAAAACTCAAGAGCACCCTAAGGTCAGGGTTCCAAACCACGCTGTAGATCCACATTGCTCAGGATACTTGTCAAAGACAGATTCTGAGGTTTTGACCCAGAAGAGTCTAATTTAGTACACTGTGCCTCTGAAGTTTTTAATAAGACCCTCAAGGTAATCTGCTACATTTCTATTTTTTTTATTTGTTCTAATTAGTTATACATGATAGTAGAATGCATTTTGATACATCATATATAAATGGAATATAATTTCTTATTCTTCTGGCTGTACATGATGTAGAATCACACTGGTCATGTATATACATAGGGTAATAATGTCAGATTTATTCTCATGTCCTTCCTTCCCCCATGCCCCTCCCCTCCCTCCACATCCCTCTACCTAATCCAAACTAACTCTATTCTTCCCTAGCTCTCAGCCATTGGGAATTAGCATCTGCATATCAGAGAAAACACTTGGCCTTCCATTTTTTGGGATTGGCTTATTTTGCTTAGCCTGATATTCTCCAGTTTCATCCATTTACCAGCAAATGCCATAATTTCATTCTTCTTTAAGACTGAGTAATATTCCATTGTGTGTATGTGCCACATTTTCTTTATGCATTCATCTGCTAAAGGGCAATTAGGCTGGTTCCATAATTTAGCTACTGTGAGTTGAGCTGCTGTAAACATTGATGTGGCTGTGTCACTGTAGTATGCTAATTTTAAGTCCTTTGGGTATAGACTGAGGAGTGGGATAACTGGGTCAAATGGTGGTTCTACTCCAAGTTTTCTGAAGAATCTCCTTACTGTTTTCCATAATGGTTGTACCAATTTGCATTCCCACCAGCAATATATATTGCTTTTGCCCCACATCTTCAGCAACATTTATTATTGCTTGTATTCTTGATAATTGTCATTCTGACTGGAGTGAGACGAAATCTAAAAAAAAGAAAAGAAAAGGAAACCAAAGAACTCAATCAATAAATGAGCTAAGGAACTGAATAGACACTTCACAGAAGAAGAAATACAATTGATCAACAAATAAATGAAAAAAAAATTGTTCAACATCTTAGCAATTAGAGAAATGCATATCAAAGCTACATTTCCAATTTTGGACACTTGCAATCCAGTGCCTCCAGAGAACAGGCCACCTAGATAGGTCTCAGGACCTCTGAGAGGGTATCATCTGCTAGATAAACTTTTTGAAGTAAATTATTTTTGGTGCCATTTCCTGGTGATATTCAATTCAAAATCTTTCCTGAGTGACTCACTCACCTCCTGAGAACATAGTCCAGCTCCTGACCAAAACATCCCCACAGGCTCTGGGGTGAAAACAAGAGATTGAAGTCTGCTAGAGTTTAGCTTCCGGGTGAACAACGTGGATGCAGTTGGGTGCCCATCTCCATGGTCAAGACTGGGAATCTGAGAGACAGTGGGTAGAGAAGCTGCTGCTTTCCCTGGAACTGGGTCTGGGCTTCTCCTTTGATGGTGATGCTCAGACCTCGTGAGCAGGATAGACCCTTATCAAGATGTGCCTTTGTGACTTGTTTTGAAATCTCCTTTGCCTTTCTGACCCATCCCTTTCTGGCTACAAGTGCATTTCTCTAGCCTTGTCTCCTTTAGCCCCTGACTCCTGAGCATGGCACCCCATCCCAGCATTTTATGGCTGAGATATCTTGTCCAGAGAACTTCCAATGATGGCTTTTGACAATAGCTTGGAGCTCATCAGAGAAATGGGGTTTCCATCTTTCTTATCCAGTCCTGGTCAGAGTCACGGAAAGCAGGACCTACTTCATCCTCTCGCCTGTGCTTTGTCCTGCCCTTGATGGGCAGGAACAGCTGGTACTGAGAGCAACCAAAGGTTAACTTGGTTTTATCACAGAATTATGTTCCCAACAGCTCTGGGAACTCAGGAATGGAGTTCCAAGGAAGTGAGGCCTATCTTCTGCCTAGTCCATTTTCGGATGTGTGTTTCTGCCCCACAAGTGTTTTGTCACGTAGCGCTAAACCTGGTCATGCCCTGTTTCCATGGTGGCACAGAGCTGGATCAGTGTCACAAAGTAAGGAGGCCAAGTTCCTGGGGCCAGGTCATGAGCTAGGTCTCCTTTCCTCACCTTCTGGGAAAGAGAATTTCACAAGACCCAGCAACCTTCCAGCAACAGTCACAGGGAAACTGATTGTTCTGGGAGAGTGTTATCTTGGTGGAAGTGAGTCCTCCCACTTGCTTTCCTGGGGCTCTTTCACAATCTGTCACCCCATCAAAGAGCAGCATCCTGTCCTAGTACTTCACCATTCCCAGCCAGGACAGTCTACAGTGTTAGGTGATCTCAGGACTATCTTGGGGGTTCAGTTTACACAACTTAACATACATGACACAGTGTCCTGCTGATTCCAGTTCTTCTCGACCTTGTCTCACCCTGAGCCCTTCTGATCTAGTTGCACATTTCTAAACAGGGACTGGCAAACTATGGTCCACAGGTCCATCTGGTTTTGGAAATAAAATTTTATTAGCACACACCCACCTCTATCCGTTGATGTCTATGGCTGTTTTTGCTCTAAAACAGAAGAGTTAAGTAGTTCCACCAGAGACCATATGGCAAAGCCTAAACTCTACCATCTGACCATGTGCAGGAAATGTGTGCTGACCCCTGCTCTAAATGGAGTGTTCGGCATCTTTATTTTTCCACCTGGTGTCCAAAGCTCTCAGAGGTATCACCCTACCTCGGGCCTCCCCCTGCTGGGGTTTCTCCGGTCCTATAGAATCAATGGGCACGGCCGCCATATATAAACTAGCGATGGGGTCTCATCTCACCTCCTTGCAGATGACTTCATCTCTCAGGGCTCTGTCTCCTCTTAGGGATGGGGACAGGGATCAGCACTCAGTGTCCTGAGGATCAGTGAAATGACCTATGAGGCCTTGGGCCAGTTTCTAAGCACATTTTTCATGTGGAGAATCAGGCTTGAGAAGGGACTTGTGGCTGCCGAGGCTGTTGAGGGGGTCAGGTGAGAAGGGTTATGAGATGGCCCGTGACCTGCAGCTGTCACCCGTTCCGTGCTCGTCATGTGTTTCTTTCCTTGGTCTTCTTTCTCTCTTCTTTTCCATCCCCCAACTTTTCATCAAACACCCCCCCAACCAAGAAAGCTCACACTCTGCCTGAGGGTGCAGCCAGGGATCCCTGAGAGTCTGGGGAGGTGGGCAGTCTGTTTCTGACAAGTGTCTGGTGTCATGAGGGCCTCCTCCAGGCCCTGGCTTAGAGTCTGGAGGCCATAGTTAGGAACATCGGATCTCACTCTGGAAAACCCTTGTGCCTCTCTGAAGGAATAACCAGGTCTGGGGATGAAGTCCCGGCCCCCCTCCAGGACCTGTCTTCCTCAGCCCATGTCACCTTTACTCAGAAGATGAACCTCTGCCCAGGGGACTCCTTTTGGAAAATGAACCAGGAGAAGCCTCCAGGTTAGGGGTGGGCATACTTCCCACGCTGGCCATGGCTGACCTCAAGTCCAGAGAGGGCTTGGGGAACTTCTGTTCTTTGGCCCAGTATCTCCACTTCCTGTTATGGTTCCCATTTTTCATTCTGGAAAAATCCAAAGAGAGCCAGTCCCTCCCTGCTTTCCTTGACCATATGGTGGTGAGGAAATAAAAGAGACACAAAATAACTACAAGGTCAAAAGTCTGGCGGGAAGAGAACCAAAGAGAAGGCAAAGAAGCAGGAAGGAGCCCAAGCATTTCATTACTGAACCACGAATCCCAGCAGAAGGGACCCAAGTGACTGAAGCCCAGCCCTGTCCCTCCTGGACCCAGGAGAGCTGAGAACAGGCAATCGCCTCCCCCATTAAGTTCACCAGTACAGTGGAAGGTGGCTGGTGGAACAGCAGAGGGAATTCTGTGCCCACTAGGGATGCCCCTCAGAGCTGGCATCTGCAGTCTAAAGATGCCTGCTACAGTTAACCCTCAGATCATTGCCTCCTCCTGTTCTGAGGTAGGATATAGGAAATAAAGAAAAAGGTAGGAAAGAGACCAAAAAGCAAGCAAAGAAAACATACCTTGAATCTAAAAGCCCAGTGCTAAAGCTCCTCATACCTTCACTCCCAAAGCCAGTAAACATCCCAGGCCTGTCCCCACCTAATGCCTGGGAAATCTACAAATCTTCACTCGCAATCTGAAAGTGACTAGAAACTCACCCACTCACGAAAATTGTCCTGTGTACTGTTCATTAGTCTGCAAATACTTTTATTTTTTAGAAAAGATTCAGCAAAAGAAGACACAAAACCTATACTCCAGGTGCTTTCCCAACCTTTCCTATTGATCAGAGAATGAAGACAAGGGCCAAAGGATCCTGAGGGTTGCCAGGCCACCCTAACCACCGTGAGATCATCAGACTGATGTCACCCCCACATACCTTCCCGTGCCCACTCCTCAGCCAATTTCCTTTCTACGAAGAGCCAGAGAACTCCAAAAGCATTTATTACTCTCAAAATGGCCCGTGTTTTTCCTTGAATTCACACTCCTTGCTTTCCCTAAATAAATCTTTGCCTCAATATCCAACATGTATAGAAATTCTTCTCTACGGCATTTGTCAAGGACCCCGTTGTCCAGAGTCCAGGTCTCCAGGACCTCCTAGGATCCACTCCAGGCAGAGTCCTGATCTCCATCAGGCTTCCTGGAGGAGCTGGGACAGCTCAGCCCTCAGCCCAGGGGATGCCGGACTTACCTCGTGTACTCTCTTCTCCCCTTTGTGCCCTCAGACCCTTCTACAACTAAGCCTCCTACAAGAATTTTAGGCCTCTTTTTAGAAATCCAACTGAATTTAGCTCAGGATATATTTGTAGAGTACCCATTCTGAGCCAGGCACGTGCAGGAATTTCTGCTTGAGTCCCCCCCATGGCCTCCAATGAAAGCTACATTTTCCATAAACTAAAGGTTGCACATTGACTTAAACATAACTATTGCTTTAGTCAAAGTTTTCTTCTTGGTTGTTACACTTCATCATTCCCCATTTTCATGATGAATAATGATCTCACATCTTCAAGCAAATGCAGGAAATCCCACGTGGGGTCCCTCCTGGAAGTATGTGGCGCTGCGTGGGAGTGGTTCCCTGTTTCCTTCTGGAATTTTCTCCCTATGAGGATGGCTTCCCTAACTCCACCCTATCCTTTCATCACAGAAGCTCCTCCCGGTCCCGGCCCCCTTTACCGGTATGTTATAAATAAAGGAGAGTTGGGCGAGTTGTTGAAAGAGGCCAGAGCTGGTATGGCCAGACCTGTCACGCTCCCTCTCATATAAAAAGTATTGGTGCTTGTGTGTTTATTGAGTAGATAAGTGTTATGGGTAATAGATAGAAAAACCGCCAACATCCTCCTCCGGCAGTTAACCCTTTTCTCCTCCATGCTGGACAAGGCAGAGAGGACCCCCACAGGGTGTGGCAAGAGTTAAGGAAGGATGTGGTTTCTTCTGGAGCCTGACCTCAGTCCATCCCACAGATGCTCAGAGCGTGAACTGCAGCAGGCAAAGCAGGGACAGGCTTTGGGCACCCACAGGCCATGCAGTCATTGGGTACAGGATGCAGCCTCCTGGGTTCAGGGGATGCTCCTGTCTGCCTCAGGGCAATTCTCCAGGGGAGACAACTTTGAGCCACTAGTGGCCAGCCTCCCAGAGCTGGCAGCGGTTACACCAGACCTGTTAGGAGAACCTAAGGGTCGTCCCAGCACCTCACCAGACTTGCCCCCAAGCTCACTGCAGAGGCCTCCATCCCTGAATTATTCATCCAAGCCCTTCATAGCACAGACAGGGAGGGGACTTGCCAAGGCCACACAGCTCATCCAGGGGAGAGCTGGGACAGGAATCCAGACTTCCTCTCCGACATGACTTCGCAGAATTCATATTGGCCTGATTCTCGTGCCAAGAAAGACAGCAAAGGTGTTAATGAATCAATTCTCAACAATGTCATCCTGAAGGCATGGCGGGGGTTAATGCGATGCCGCCGCTGCTCGCTCGCACACTGGTTTTAAAATTTATGCCATTATGGTCGTGGAAAGATGTACCCCCAAAATGTTTTTCTCCTTGGGTAAAGGACATTTAAAAGGAGGTACTATATTTGTTCAAGTTTCAAGAGAGAAACGTGATTCAAATGTAAATGGCCACGGGAGGCAGGACTATGACAATAGTCTAGATGGGAAAGGCAAACACAAGGGCATCCTGTGGAAAATTTTGTTCCTGAATGTGCTAAAGCTCTTGTTTTGTCCTTCCTGGCATGACATTTTGACCTTTTAATATGCAAAACTGCCAGATTCATTTCCATGCAAATAGAAACCAACCTGTTAATGAGGTCAAACTGTTTTTCAAAACTGCGTTCATTTGCAGCAATCGATATGTTCATTCAACAAATAGTGATTATAGGCTCGCATTGGATACTAGGTACAGAGGAGCAAGACATTTACTTTTCCAACTATGGGGAGAGCAGGCGGGGCTTCTCTGAGATCAGGTGTATGGCCAAGTCTCCCTTTGCCGACAAACCCTATCGTGAATGGATGTGACTGTAAGCCCCCAAGGTTCCCTGCCTCCTGGTATGCACACCCTTGGGTCTCCCCACTCCTGAGGTGGGGGGTGACCTGTCATGTCTTTCTAACCATGAATAGAATCCAGCAAAGATGACGTCACCTCTGTGGTCATATCACATGGGATTTAACTCCCATCTTGCCAGCAGCCTTGGTTCCTCCTCAGCTTACGAGTTTTTACCAAGGAAGTAATCACCCCAGGGAGGTTCACCAGGCTGGGACCAGGTGGCTTCAGCTGACAGTCAGCTAGCAACGGAGGCCCTGAACCCACAAGCCTGTCAGGAACCAGATGCCACCAACAACCAGAGGGGAGCCTGGAAAGCAGGCACTTCCTCGCTCAAGATTTCAGATGAGACCCCAGCCCTGGCCACCACCTTGACGGCAGCCCACCAAAGATCCTGAAGCAGAGGACCCAGCCATGCCTGAATTCTTTGATCTATAGAAACTAAAATATGATAAATCTATGGGTTTTTTTTCTTTTTTAGTAATTCTGTGGTTACTTTTAAATATTGCTGCTTCCTCTGAATAGTTAGAATCAATTTTTAAAATATATATTTTGTTCTAGTTAATCAGTACCTAAAACGACCCCTGTTCCTAAACCTCACAAGTCATGAAGCAAGCTTTGTACTTTTCTCTTACCCCTTTCCCATATCTTTTGTGTTGAAATTGTCAAATTTCAATGTATGCTTTTAAAACAATTGTCCTTCTTTCTTAATAGTATTCTTTTTAAAAATCATTACTTGAAGATTCATAGAGAATATTGAAGTTAAGACAATAATTTAATCGGGATATTTTTTGTTTTGTCTTATTTGATTTTTGTTGTCGTTGTTTTTGCCCATCTCTTTTTTAAATTAAATTTCGTTTTACATAGAATTCATGGGTGGCGAGCTTTCTGGGTTCAGGGTCAACTTCCTGAGTATGACCCATACATGCCTAGGAACAAGGATCTGCATCCAGAAGGGTCCCACACTTAGTTTCATGCTTTGCAGTTGCCATCTTGAAATTCTTCATGATTTTTTGAGCAAAGGATCTCAAACTTTCATTTCGCATTAGGCTCTGCAAATTACACTGGGTTCCTGTCTAAGTTTTTGTGTGTCCAAGAATATTGTTATTTTCTTTTCACTCTTAATGGTAGTAAACTGGATATAGAATTCTATGTTCAAAATAATTTTCTTTAGGAAAAAAATTAGAACTTTTTAGATAGCTCCCATTTTGAGGATGAGCCTTAGGTGCCAATTCTGATTATCAAAAACTTACTTGTGTGTTGCCTCCTGGAGATCTGCAGAATTTTCTCTTCAGCCAAGGATCCCTGGCATCCCCAACAGGCTGAAACTTCACTAGGTGATGTCTGCGTGTGACTTCCCACTACTGCTGCTCACCACGTGGGAGCCTGTCAAGGAAATTCATTTCTCTAAAAATGGATAATTTTCTATTCACCATTATGATTAAAAAAAATTTAAAAGTCTCTCTGTTTGGAATGTCTATCAGTCAAAAGATAGATCAGGGCAATCTAACATTCAGGTCTCTCAATAGCTTTTCCCAAGTTCTCTCTCTGTCAGCCAGGATATTCCCTTGATGTTGTCTTCTAAGTTACCCTCCCAGGAAAGGCTACCATTCTCAGATAGTATTAAACAGTTGACAGCCAACATCATCAGCAGGAGATGGCCCAGTAAGACCAGCTGGAACAGAAACCATCAACATCTGCTCCAAGTTAACTCTCTGAGCCATGGGTTCCTCCTCTTATGAAATGAGGGTTCTTTTCCTGTTCAGTTGTTCCAAGAATGAAATGAAACAATGTTGCAAATATCAAAGCAAGGAAAAGTGTTCCGTGAATGTTATTTCTTCACATCCATATTTACAGCAGCTCAATTCATGATAGCTAAGCTATGGAACCAATCTAGGTGCCCTTCAATAGATGAATGGATTAAAAAAATGTGATATATATATATATATACACACACACACACACACACACACACATACACACTGGAATATTACTCAACAGGAAGAAGAATGAAATGATGGCATTTGCCAGTAAATGGAACTGGAGACTATCATGCTAAGTGAAATAAGCCAATCCCCAAAATCCAAAGGCTGAATGTTCTCTCTGATATGTGGATGCTAATACACAATAAGGGGAATATAAATTCAGTGGATTAGACAAAGGGGAATGAAGGGAAGGGAGAGGGAACAGGAATAAGAAAGAATGAATTGGACATAACTTTCCAATATTTGTATATGAATATATGACCAGTGTAACTCCACATCATGTACAACCACAAGAATGGGAAGTTCTAATCCAGGTATCTATGATATGTCAAAATACACTCTACTGTCAAGTGTATCTAAAAAGATCAAGTTTAAAAATATTACTTCTTATGATGAATGAATAGAATCTAATCACCAGTTTCTCAATATTTTAGCTACCCCAGGCTTTAGCTTTCCTAATCTCCCAGGCCAGATGCAATCGTTCTTCCTCTGCAACAATACAATTTGTTTACCTTGTAGTAGAAGTTAACAGAAGCAGACAAAGGAACTACAGGCAGAAAACCTGTAGGGCCCTGAAAACCTTACATCCAGGTAGGAAGTGATACTGAAAGCTCCCGTCCTTGTCCCTGATACTGATCCAATAATGTGGACAAGGTTCTAAGAAAAAAGAAAGCTTTATTGCTTTGCTAGCAAAGGAGTAAGATTACAGACTCATGTGCCAGAGACTGCCTTTTGAACTGTGAGGGGGAAAGAGAACTTAAAAGGAGGGATACTTGAGGGCTGTTTTCCGAATATCATTATTTGAATATCTGATCAATGTTTCACTTATACTTCCTTGAAAAAGCTGTTTAGGTTTCCAGGTCTGGATTTCTTTTCTCTTGTGGTCAGCCAGCGGAAGGGCAGACAACTCGGTTTAGGACAGGAAGAGTATTAATCTTGCTTCCCCTGTCCTTGGGGAGAGGGAAAGTGAGAAGAGGAAAGCAAACAACATATGTCTGTTTTAAAAGAAGCCGCCAGCACAGGGGCCCCTGTTACAGAAGGAGCCCACCCCTTACCCATGTTCTCGAATGGAGTCTCTGTAGCAGCAAATCCACTACTGGCCCATGCTGCTATTATGTTTATTAGAGTACCTTCTATCATAGAGCAGCTCGTCATCGTTCGGAACGTACATCATCTGCCTTGCTTAGGCACTGGTAGTTTTCTCAGATCACAATCAAAACTTGGCTAGACCAACTATCTACCTTTGGCATGTCTGTAATTTTCCGCAGTGGTCCTGCCCACTAGAACACACGGCTGGCCAACTCTACCCTATTATTTACGGTATTTGGCAATGCTGTGAAGAAAGAGGTTCACATGGAAAGAACACAAGAGGAAATAAGACTTTTTTGGATCCACTATCCCAGCTATGTCATCTTGGGCAAGACACTTCTCGGGGTTTCATTTTCCTTCTTTTGAAGACACCTTTCAAAGATCTCTGGTCCCATCCCTCACTCTTCCTGTAAATGCAGGTTGCTCTTGGGAGGAAATCCAAAAGCTTATGAGCATAAGGGATTTGTGGCACTTTTATAAAAGCGCTATGCTATCTTCACCCACGGGATGCCCCTGGTCCTCCACTCACCTGAGGACCTTCTTCCTGTTCCCCAGACACCAAGCTCATGGTCATGAATCCTCTGCCAGCCTCATCATGATGGAGGCCACCGCTATTGAGGATCCTGTAACCCAGTCATTATCAGGGAGGGGAACATTGCCTTTCCATAAGAGTGTATCTCTTGGAAGCTTTGTCCAAGACCACTGTTGTTAAAGTTGCCATGAAAACTTTAAAAGTGTGTGTGTATATGTGTGTGTGTGTGTGTGTGTGTGTGTGTGTGTGTGTGTGTGTGTGTGTGTATGTGTTTTGTTTTGTTTTGGTACCAGGGATTGAACCCAGGGGTACTTAACCACGGAGTCACATCCCCAGCCCTCTTTAAAATTTTTTAAATATTTTATTTAGAGACAGGGTCTTGCTGAGTTGCTTAGGGCCTCACTAAATTGTTGAGGCTGACTTTGAACTGAAAATCCTCCTGCCTCTGCCTAGCGAGCTGCTGGGATTATAGGCATGCGCCACTGTGCCCAGCCGAAAGCTTATATTTTGAAATGAACCATCTTACTCTTCATTGTTCCTTGCTGCTCAGTCTCTCTCCCAGCAAACATGACCCATGATCCCAGGAAACCCTGATTTTTTACAAAGGATTCTACTCCACCCAGCAGATTTAAAACAGCAATTTGGTACTGAGAATGTCAATTGCTTAAATACTGAGGGAGAGCCTCTGAGTTTTCCTGGTGACCACAAAGCACAGGGGTTTTATGCATAAGGCTTAGTGTGTCCTCTCTGGGTACAGGGCTTATTCCTTCTTAGTTCTCACATGTGACTCTGATGATGGAGGTTGTTAAACAGGTATGTGAGTGACACCTGACTTAATGGTTGCTTCCTGGACCCAGAGGTCAAAGATTAGCGAACAGTCATCGGAGTAGCAGTTTGTGGGTCACAGGACAGTGACTCTCAGAATTCCAGATCCCCCTTCCTGAGTCTCTGGGTGATAAATAAACCCCATAATGGTGTCATCTCATTATTTTCAAATTCCTTCTTCTTAGTATTAGAGAGTAGAAGAGTGGAGCAAACCTATCAGGAGCACCATTGCTCAGGGTTATTTATGGGTTAGTTTTAGGGAACCAATCATGATTCTCATTGGCAATGCAGAGGTCTTAAAACCTTCATCCCTCATGATTATTGCTGACTTTGACTCTTCACTGATTTATCCTGAAGTTGGTGTTCTGGGGTTTTGAATATTGGGGCACCTTACTATCTATAGTTTAGAATGCTGTTAATTTCCCACATTGTATGAGAATGAGACATTCTTCAAGAACTTAACCATTTTGCTTTGTTTCTTATGAAAATTACAATGAACCAGACTGGTTCCAAATGTGGGTGTCATGCCAGAGAGGGCAGAGTCCCCAGGGGCAATGGGCCCAGGAACCCTTGCACACTTCTGGAGCCACTACTGCAGGATGAGGACAGCAAAAGCCCAAAACAGAAGGGCTGAGGATGAAGTTGCTTTACAGACGGACAGAAATCATGGATTCCAGACAAGATGTTGACTGCAAACTACATTTTCATTTCAGCTAGGTTGGAGGCCTCATTATCTAAAAAAGCACTGCAAACCCCACACCACTTTTCCTGCCTTGGCTAACTCTTGCAGACATTTCTAGAGTAAAGTAAAATATCTATTTCTTGCTATGTGTAGTCACAGTAAGTAAGACACAAGTATGACTTTCAGCATTGCAAGCCTCTCTCACTAGCTAGTCTCAAGGGATATGAGGGAAGACTGATTCTCAAAGTCTAATCCAGAAGTTCATCTTGCAGGACAGAGAAATAAGATCCTGCTGGGCACAACCCACTCACTGAGAACTGTAGACAATATCAAGAAACAACAGCTACAAAATAAAAAACACCGAACAGATTCAGGAGGGGAGCTGATACTTGGAATAGAGAACAGCATTTTTGGAGATTTTATGGAGGAAAGGCCAACATGCAGGGCTGCGAGGGAGAGAGGATCAGCACTCTAGGGGGAAACCAGCAATCCTGGCTTTAAGGACCAGAGGACAGAGTTCAGGGCAACCGTGGCATTGCAAAATAAGGGGGAAGTAGTGAAAAGGAGAATGTTGTAAAGGGAAGCCCCAAGGTCTGAATATGATCTCTGCCTATATTTCTGCCAACATGTAAGACAGTCAGCCACCACCTCCACCCCCACCTGATCCCTGAAAAAGGCAAATGTACTCCAGGGACCTTAACTCATAGCTTGATGACTATGAAGAACATGATATGGCTGAGTGCGGTGGTGCACACCTTTAATCCCAGGAGCTCGGGAGGCTGAGGCAGGAGGATCATGGTTCAAAGCCAGCCTCAGCAACTTAGTGAGGCCCTACACAACTTAGCGAGACCCTGTCTCTAAATAAAATATAAAAAGGGCTGGGGACAGGGGATTGGGGTTGTGGCTTAGTGGTAGAGCCCTTGACTAGCATGTGTGAGGCACTGGGTTCAATTCTCAGCACCACATATAAATAAACAAATTAAAAAAGGTCCATCAACAACTAAAAAATATGTTTAAAAAAAGGGGGCTGGGGATAAGGCTCAGTGGTTAAGTGCCCCTGGGTTCCATCCCTGGTACCAAAAAAAAAAAAAAAAAAAAAAAAAAGAACATGGTATATAGCCAGGTCCACACCTGTAATCCCAGCAGGTAGGCTGAGGCAGGAGGATGGAGGATTGCATGTTAGAAGCCAGTCTTGGCAATTTAATGAGACCCTGTCTCAAATAAATAAAGTAAAATAAAATAAAAGGACTGGGGATGTAACTCAGTGGCAGAGCACCCCCGAGTTCAATTCCCTGTATCACAGACACACACAAAGTGAAAAAAAGAAAAAAGAACAAAGCATGCTACATGCCAGTCCCTACCCTCTCTCTCACTCGTTCACTCACTCAGTCTTCTTGGCCTCAGAAGTAAGGTGCATCATTAAAGCCTCACCAGGAATCTCCCAGGACAAATAACAAAAAAAGCATAAAACTGTTGCACAGTCTCCAAAAGAGCAAATTCCCAGGCCCCTCAACTTGTTACCTGCGTGATCTGTGTTCTCTTCTGCTCCCACCAAGTGTTCTCTCACCAGCTGCTGCAACATGTCCCCATCACAAGGCCAAGATGATCCTGCAGGGAGGCAGGGAACATTTGCCCCAGGCTGACCGCCCTCTCTCCAGGCTGAAGTTCTTGCACAGGACCCACAAAGAAAACACCTGTGTTCAGGGAGCCAGCTTGACACTCTCTCGGTTGATGCTATGTCCCCTCTGCTCAAGCAACAAGCCCCAAGAAAGAGATTTGATTCCTTCACAGTCATTTCTTCAACTTATTCTGATGGAGGGAACACAAACCCACCAAGCCAGTCACGTCCATATGGGGCCAGACTCCAGGTAAGGATAAAATAATTAAACTGAAATTTCAGCTGCTACCAAGAGACAGCGTTTGCAGTTTTTGAGTCAAAATGAACAGCCCAATAAACCACAACACAGAAATTTAGACGCTCCTATGTCAGATGTATTGGGGAAGGAGTGCTGGTGGAAAACAGAGTCCAAGCCCTTCCCACAGATCAATAGAATCAGAATTTCTCAGGCGTAGTGCCTCGACTCTGCATTTGCACAAAGCAGCCTTGATGACTCCAGCACACTAGAGTTTGAGCTTCACTGCTCTGCGAATTGGCACATCCACGTCTCACGCTCAGATAATTGCTGGGACAGGCTGTGCTTGCGGGTGAGGTGTTTGGCTGCTAAGGGAGATGTGTCAGCTGCCAGCATCAAAGCTGGGAGGTCATTCTCCAGCACAGAGGAGATTCTTCACGAGTTTAGATCATCACTGGTAACCTTCTGATAAGGGACCACACAGAGATGGGACAGCTGGCCCTCCACTGTCTCTTGCAAGCCATTACCTGAGTGAGGCCCTTTTGAATTGTGCTCAACATCTGGCTTCCATTTTTTGCCATCTTCTATTCTCCATATCCTGGAACCCCAGTGCCCTTCCACCCCACAGAAAACAGTACTTTCGAGACTTGAACAGATACATGTGAAAGATTGGTTGGGGCTTTCACAAGTCCACAGAAAGATGGGCGGCTGGTTGGCTCAGGAGAGTGAAATGCCAGTCATTGGTGTCTGGGTCTCAACATTTGTTTTCATTGCTATTAACTTTTGGTTATAAAAACACCCCCAGAAGGCTGGGGATATAACTCAGTTGGTAGAGTGCTTGCCTTGCAAGCACAAGGCCCTGGGTTCAATCCCAAGCACTGCCCAAAAAAAAAAAAAAGACAAAAAACAAACAAACAAACAAACAAAACACCCCCAGGTTAAAAATTAAGAAATAGTACATAATGAACACAACACACATAGCAACAAGGTTTCTAGGGCACTTAACCCTGGCCCTGTTCCTGATGACTCATGTGTTTCTGGGTCTACCAAGGAGGAACTAGAACAGGACATGTAGCTTTTCACACCTGTTTCTATGACCCATGTCCAGGATCAGATATTGCAAACCAGACTGAGAACTCTCTACCCTTATATCTGTCAATGAAGTGATCCTTCTCTCAGAGAATATAATATTTTATAAGAAAAAAGGAGACTCAGGTTAATCTAAATTTGCAAACAATTAAAAGGCACTCATGGAAACCTTTTAAGCCGTATGTAAATATACAGAAATATTTTTAAGGATTAAAATATGTGCTGGAGTAAAATTTCTTACCCATGTAATTTAGAAAATAATTGGTAAGAATGTTTTTAAATTTTAGCTGGGTATGGTAGCACACACCTGAAATCCCAGTGGCTTGGAAGACAGAGGCAGGAGGATCCCAAATTCAAAGTCAGCCTCAGCAATTTAGTGAGACTCTCAGCAACTTAGTGAGGCCCTATGCAATTTGGTGAGACCTTGTCTTAAAATAAAAAATAAGCCAGGCATAGTGGCACATGCCTGTAATCCCAGCAACTCAGGAGGTTGAGGCCAGAGGATCTGAAGTTCAAAGCTAACCTCAGCAATATAGCAAGGACCTAAGCAACTTAACAAGACTCTGTCTCAAAATAAAAAGGGCTGGGGATGTGGCTCAGTGGTTAAGCACCCCTAGGTTCAATCCCCAGTACCAATAAACAAACAAACAAACAAACAAAAAATAAAAATAATAAAATAAAAAAGGACCAGGAATGTAGCTCAGTGGTAAAGCACCTCTGGGTTCCATTTCCAGTACCCCCTCCCCAAGTTTTAAAACTGGGAGTTAATCTAATTGAGTATAAAGCCAGGTTATAACCAGGAAATCAGCAAATAAATTCTAGCCAGTTCTAACTTAATGTTACAATGAAAGAAAATTTTAAATTTTGAGGGGAAATTTAAGAGAAAATAGCAGGAGTGATATGGTAGATGCATATGACATGGAAACAGATATAAAAAGAGATAGAGCATATTATAAAGATACAGAGAAATACATTCTGTAATTCTGGTGCCCCTTTCAATAAGTTTAAGCAAAAAAGGACAAATGAAGAGGGTAGATTTGTGCTGAGACTGTTTCTGAGTTACCGGGAGTAGGATCAGATCAGTTATAACTTCATAGCTCACTTTTCAATAATGAAATCACTGAGACTGACAGCTTTCCATAATTGAACCTCTGTCCCTCTCTGCCTAATCTGGACCTGCATATCCACCCACAGATGGCAGCACAGTCAGTAAGATCCTTCAGTTATTTTCTTACATATTTTATACTAACTAGGATTTTTTTTCTATTTTAGTTGGTTTTTATTAAAACATAGTGAATGCATAAGGCTCCAAAGTTTACAAAAGCTTTTACAACAGAATTGTCCCTCTCCAATGCTAACCGTTAACAAACTCATGTACATATTTATCCTCCCCCAAATGCCTATACATATATATGAGCATATGTGTATATTTAGGAAACTTCAGACACATATTCTGTATGCATGTATATCCTTACGTGTCTGTATATGAAATATTCTGCATTTTAGTATTTTTTCTTAGAGATGTTGGAAACTTTCCAGATAGCCACTTACAGATCTACCTTGTTTGTAAGGTTGCATAATATTCCACTCTATGAATGAACCATAATTTAATCAATCACATTTTGTTCCAGATTTGTAATATTACAATGTTGTGAAATGAACCTTGTTTTTGCAAGCTGATGCTGATGTATTTGTGGGATAGAATCTTGGAAACAAAATTGCTGTGTCAAGTGGTATGCACCACAAACAACTCTGTTACATATTGCTAAATGATGCCAGTCCCATCAACAGGAAATAGGGGCTCCTTTTACCCCTACTCTTGTTTATGCAGCACCCCAGCCTGCTCTTCTGCAGTATCACTTCCTCTTCTTTCTGCTGGGATATTTATAAGGTTCCCCCTTCCATCTAGTTCCCATTTTCTGCTTTTTTTTTAATCCCTAAAAAATGTTGTGCATATTGGCATTCTTCGATCTCTCTTCTCATTCTCTTTTATTCTGTAAATTCCTATTATGGAAATTTTTAATTTTATTTTTGGGGTACCAGGAATTGAACCCAGGGGCACTTAATCACTGAACCACATCCCCAGCCCTTTTTATATTTCATTTAGAGACAGGGCCTTGCTAAATTGTTGAGGCTGGCTTTGAACTCATGATCCTCCTGCCTCAGCCTCCTGAGATGCTGGGATATAAGCCTGTGCCATCGCCCTGGCAATAGAAATTCTTAAACATGCATCAAAGTAGACACATGTTAAGCCCCTATGTGTCTATCCCCCAGCATCAGTAGAACTGCTCATTTTATCTATTTCCTGCCCATGGCCTTTTCCCCTCTGGGTCATTTCCAGGTAAATTCCAGTCATAATTTCAACTACATATACTTCACTATGTATCTCTAAGAAGTAAGGGCTTAAAAAACAAAAAGCCATTATGCCATTATTTCACCTAAAAAAATTAAGAATTCTCAGTTTCATCTTATACTAGTCCATCTTAAACTTTTCTTTCAAAAATGTCATTTGGTTTCCTTCAAATGAGGATCCAAACAAGGTCCTTTAAGTTACGTTGATCTTGGAATTCCATCATCACGTTTATTTTACACCTTCAATTTGCTGAAGACCTCGAATTATTTGTTCTGTGAAAGTTCCCATCTTCTGGAGTTATGATGTTATTGAACGCATTCCTAAATCTCTGGTGTTTTTACAAAGTAGTTAGATGTAGTGGCTTGACTAAAATTTGTGTTCAAATTTGGGGCAAACATTCTTCCTGGCTAGTGTTAGGTTTTTGGTCGTACAGCATATCAGGACAACTGATGTCTGCTTGCTCCTCTTGCTAAGATTCATTCCTGGGTTCAACTGTTACCAAAATGAGTCCAGTAAAATGGTTTCCCTCAACTTTTCACCTAATATTTTTAGCAGCCTAGATCCATTATTTCATTAGAGGTGGAAAAATGATATTTTCCTAATCCTATCATTTCTCTGGTACTTATGATTCGTTTGTTCTGAAACGGGGTCTCGCTATGTTGCTCAGACTGGCCTCAACTTGTGGGCTCAAGCGATTCTCCCACCTCAGCCTCCTGAGTAGCTGGGACTACAGGCACATACCAAAATGTCCAGCTTAGTTAGGATTCTTACATGAAGAACTTTTCTTATCAGGTTAAACCTGATAAAAAAAAAACAAAGTCAGAATAAATACTTTCTTTTTTCCAATTAGCAATTTTAAAACATCGAATTGGTATCCTAATTGCTCCCAAAGGTGAGCACTATCAGTTAGCTCATGGGTCCTTCTGATGTGATCTTCCTCTCTTCCTTGTTTCTCACACTTGTCACCTTCCCATTCCTTTTGGTGGGATGCTGTAGGTGCTAGGGTGGGCCTTCCTACTGGAATGGAATTGCTTCCAGGCTTTTTCAGTGGACATTTGCTTGCTTTTCAGGAAAAGAAAAAGAAATTACAGGGTTTTACTTGCATTTCAATTCAAATACAAAATTACAGGTTTCTTGTTTTGTTTTTTGTATTATACTGTATTGTATTGAATTGATTATATTCTTGAATCTCTTCAGTCTCTTGATTCCACTGACATAGTCAATACTTGCTTTATCATATAGACTCTCACACACAATATCAGAATCACAATATTGTTGCTAAAAAGAAAACTATTGAATGAAGTTTAAGATTTCTTTGTGGTTCTTTGGTGTGTAGGATATACTTCCTGAGGAATGTACAGGTCAAATGCTGGAATTTAAAGTCGCTTGACATATTTGTCTGCATGTGGCTATACCACCACCTTGATAGTTAAATGTTTTAAGAGTTACTTTAAAATTTTTTTTTTAAATGAACACAAAACATTGACAGAATCCTGAAGTAAAAGATATACAGCTCTAGTTATCATCCTTGTCCATTTCCCTGCCAGTACTACCAAGGAAATTGTTTTATTAGTTATTGGTGTAACTAAAACTTCCATTGATAGGAGCAAAAAATGCAGTTGCTTTTTCTTTTCCCATTTATTACTCCCTTTCTGATACAACAGGTAGCAGGCCATGTCCTGGTCTGTTTTTCATTTCCTATCTTCTGGGAATCAGTCCTCACTTCTGTTTACAGGTGTGCCATATTCCCCTGTATGGACATAGAGTGATGCTTCCATCAATCCCCTCTCAATGGGGATGTGGGTGGCTTCCATTCTTCAGCAGTTATCAACAGTGCTTCATATTCTTACAAGTTCACATGGATTTTTCAAACTCCCAGGTTGAAGGATAAACTCATTTTTAATTTTGTTAGTTATTAAAAAAATTCCACCTACAGGGATTTATATTTTTCCGAGTGCCTGTTTTCCACATCGCACTAATAGAATGTATCATCTAACTTGGTTTTCCCCAGTCTGACAAGAAATAGTGTCTTGGTAGTTTTGATTTGCATTTCTCTTATGATGTACATCCTCAGATATTTAAAGGTCATCTGCAGCACCTTATTTTCTGCCTACTGTCTATTTGTAGCTTTTGTTCATTCTTCCATGTTCTTTCCAAAGTACAGAAATTCCTTATACATGGCTAAAATTAGTCTTTTGTGATGTTGTGAATACTTTAGTCAGTTTATTAAATAATAATTTAATTTGCTTATTTTGGACATCTAAAAACTGTTTTAGTTAAAGATAGGAACTTTTAACTGTTTCTAAAATTTCAGTCTTAGGAGAGTCTCTCCCACTTTCAGATCAAATTCATCCATGTTTTTTCATCTGGTAAAGACGTTTTCATTCTTACAGTAGGGTCAGTGATCCATTCTGATTTTATTCTTATGTACAACATGAGAAATGCATTCAATTTTGTTTTTTCCCCACACAGTTAGCCACATTTGCCTCGACACCATTTTTAAGTGTTTCCCTCCACCACTGAGATGCTTCCTTTATCCAATACTAAATTCCTAGACTTTCCCTAATTGTTTACAAAATGTTATAATATCTAATAGGGTTGTCCCTATTTTTCCATTGTGCTTTTCTAGGTTTCTTCTGGCTATTCTTGTTCTTTCTTTCCAATATTTTGGTATAGGACAAAAACTTCTTATTCTGGTGTGGCCTTTAAATACATATATTAAAAAAGAAGACATGAAGACATTTCAAAAGGGTTCTCTAAATAATATTCTGAAACCAAGCCTAGATAGCTTATTTTTTTTTAATTGGTTTTAGGAGAATAAGAAAAAAAACCCAGAAACGGTCTTAACAAAATGTGTGCACATGCAAAAAACCACATATAGCGGCCGTGACACCTGCACACCAGAGTAGCCATCCCTCAGGATAACAGTGTTTACAGAACACTCACTGGATCCAAGGTCCTGTGATAATTATTATAAATGGAATGGCCCATGCTAAACACTCAAGAAAATATACAACTGTCTTATTCCAACTACCACAGTAAAATTTATTCTATGAAATAAAGTACAATGTGCATAACTTAGCAAAGATCAAATAGAGATTTTTTTAAAAAGGAAAACGATTGGTACCCACAGTATTTTAAAGATTCTAGGATTGTAACCTTCTCTGACAGTACAATCTTCACAGAGTTAGATATACCGGACCCCAAGGTTTTCAAATGAAGAAAATTTAAAGTCAGTAGCAAACTTCACCTGATACTTAGATATATTTTTCCTGAATCACTTGGCATGTCTCTAGCCAGAAACCCCACTTTGTAAGGGAACCAGGGACCTTTCCTTCAAGGTGTGGGACCAAGGTTCCTGGACAAAAACCTATTAGAGAAATTGGCATTCACCTGGCAAAGGATAATTAGAAGAGATTAGCATGTCAATCAAAATACACAAATATTACTCAAGTTATTTGTACTACTGTCAGATTTGAGTTTGGCTATCTGAGCTATTGATTAAAAAGTGAAGGCTCCTTTTGTTCTTAAGGCAGAAAAAAATATCCTGGCTCTCATGTTGTCATGCTGAACTAACCTAGCTAAACTGCCGAATGAGATGAATGGTTTCTTGGGAAGCTGTTTCCCATCTTCTGTGTAATACTTTTATAGGAGAATAATATTGAAAATATAATTTTCAGTCCTTCTGGTAGTCTATCAACAGTATACAATCTTACATTTCCTGACAACTACAAATTCCCTAATTAACCATTTACAAAATACAATAACTCAAACCATTATTTGCTCTAGAGTTCACTGTTTTTATTTACACAGCCTGCCTTTCTCCTCCACAAGCAATGTTAGCAAAACATAAGGCAAAGATGCCTTGCTGGTGACAATTATATTCAATTTTCTTTTGTTGAGGGTTTTCTCGGCAGTTAGTTACCACATGGAACTTTTTCACAGTTTCAAAGTTTTCCTCATTTTAAAACTGCAAGAAGGTGCTACACTTGGTGCTAGTCACTGTCAAAGAGTACAATCAACATTATAGAATTTTTGTAATATAAATTCAAGTATGCATGATTAATCAACACAATACTCAATAAAAAACAAACCCAAGTGCGAGCTCATTTTTGGTGCCATGAGACAACAGCACCACCCATTTTCTATTTTAGTGGTAAAAATGCAATCCAGTTTTAGCACCCATCTAAAGAGTCATGAAAATGTTCATGAAAATACGATATGACTTGGCTTACTGGAAGGAAACAATTCTAAAATCCCCCGAAGTGAGGAAATCTGTTCTAGTTGCTGCACCTTGGTTCTGGGAAAAGGATAACATTAACAGGAGAGGAAAGGGTTGGATTTTTGGTTAAGGTTTTTCACTATTTGAATCCCTTAAGCATTAATGTCATTCTTCCTTCGAAGTATAGAACTGTGCTATACATAGAAGTTAACAGGAGTTATGCTGTTACAGATTGCATCACATTTAAAATGCTGAACATGGGTTTGCAGCTTTAAATATAAAAGAGAAAAACCAGAAAAATTAATGCTAGTGATTGAATCCCATCCTTTTAACTAAAAACCTATTTTGTCACTTCATTTAATCTTTAGAAAATCATTATTACAGGTATTTTTCTGTGCTAGGGATTGAACCCAGGGCTTCCTGCATATCAGGCAAGCTCTCTACCACTGAGCTACAAACCCAGCTCTTGTCACTCCATTTAAAATCAGGTGAAGGATTCTAAACAATTGACAAACTTTTACGTAAAAATAAACTGAATTTGAATTAACTTTAAGTTAGTAGATGTGGTAAATACAATCAGACAAAGAATATCAAGTGCACTTCTATAGTACATAACAAAACAGACCCAGAAATCACTTCTTTGAATTTGTAATATAGACTGCATTATAAAAAGTACCTGACTAGCAAAGTTAGGTAAAAAATGAAAAAAAATCTTAGTTGAAAAATTACAGATTTTCAGTACAGAGGGATAAATAACCTTTTATTTAAAACCATTAAATTTAGAGTCTCTTATGTATTTCAATTTTGTGTAGGAGAAAGGAGAGCCAATTCTTCTAGAAGGCACTAAATGGTTTAAATGTGCAAATGACTTCAAAAAGAAATGTGCAAGATGCAGTCAAGGAGACTGCCTGGTTCTTGGGTTGCATTCTTCAATCTTCACGGTACTGTGGATTATTGCTCAAGAATTTTATCAGTCACCAGGTGTTCTTACAAGGACTTCAGTGTGCTCAGTCCACCAAGCTGCAGATCTCCTTTACTTTCTGGTTGAACTCTTCTGGTTGATCTGCATATACATAATGCCCAGCCCCAAGAATAGCCTGGGGAAAGAAAAGCAGTCATGGTCAGTGTGTAGAAGCATTTAATAAAACACAATGATATATAATCAAAGAAGCTTAAAAATAAAAGTGAGAGCCACTATATTAAAAAAAAAATAAGATAAAAGAGTAAGAAAGACTGAGCTATGGTAACTATCAAGTATTGATATCAAAAAGATTTAAGAGTAAGTAGGAAAATCTACTGAACCTTAATAAAATTTTAATATCTACCCTCTCTACCTAAAAAAAACAAAAAACAAAAACCCAAAAAAAAACCCCCAACCCCATTCTCAGTTGACCACTAATGAATGAGCTGACAGAGAAACTGAATAAATGGAGAATGTGCTGTCTTGAGGGTGGAAGTTAGCTGAGATGCTACTTGACCAGTGTTTATTTTAGTCTCTCTATAGAGCCGAGAAAGCCCCTCAGAAAGGTAATTCGCTGTTGGGACATGAAGATCTGTGTGGCTCAAACCCTGCCTCCTTCACACGTGAGATCAGGTCTCTGTCTAAGACTGTAGGTATAGCTTGGTTGTGAAATCATGACAACACAAAAATCTCACTTTAAGGGAGATCATAAGAGGAATTTCACCTCCAATGGTAAACAAAAACCAAGCCACACACTTACTATGGTCTTCACATATGAATGTGGTCGTAATGACTGAATGCTGGTGCCAGAATTGCCATCTATGCAGGATCGGGCGCCGAAGATCACTGAAACTGGAATGTCAGGGTGCATTTTACCAATTCGCTGAAGCATTGGCCTTTTTGCCCATCCATAGGGAATAGTCATATTCTTGAAAGCTGTTTCACCACTTTAAGGGGAAAGAGAAAATCACATTGCTTAACTTTTGGAGATGAATATGCATCACAGTCTCACCTCTATCAAAGCACACCCACATTTAGCTTCTCCAGCATTTAATAAAAATCTTAGCTTAAGTAGAATTTACTAATTAGGAAGAAATATCACAGTTAAATGAAGAACATATTCTTGCAAATTCCAATGATCGGTCCATTTCTGCATTCTTTTTTTTTTTTTTTCTTTTTTAAACCAGAGATTGAACTCAGATATGCTAAACCACTGAGCCACATCCCCAGTCATTTTTTATATTTTGTTTAGAGACAGGGTCTTGCTGATTGCTTAGGGACTTGCCAAATTGCTGAGACTGATTTTAAACTCACAACCTGCCTGCCTCAGCCTCCCAAGTCTCTGGGATTACAGGCATGCACCACCACGCCTGGCCATTTCTGTCATTCTGGAAGGACTAGGCATCATTCTGAATTGCCTTTTACAAACCAAGCTGCATTAGAAGAAAAACAATGAATGAGGACTACACAAGCATAAGTAATCATGAAATGAGAAGTGTAGAGTAAAACACCAAGACCACACAGGAAAATGGATCAATGTTCCTGGAACAGCCCCCTAAAAACTGCTGTAACAACTCAATAAAGTGTGCAGACCTAAATCACCAGACCTGATTGCCCAAAAACTCAATCCCTTGAGGATCTCAAACCTCCAGCCTCCCTCACTGTTAGCAGAAAACTTCTAACCTTCTTTACTGAGAAGATGGAAGCTACAACTATAACTAGCAGTAGCTGCCAAGAGCATTTTACCAATTCTGTTCAATTTACCTCAATCTGTTCAATAAAGTAGGTGGACATATTTTTTTCCGAGGGAGATAAAAAAGGAGGATAAAAAGGGAAGGAGGATGTCTCTGCATTGAACCTCCCAGTCTTGTATCCAGGTCTTAGTTTTAGAAAAAAAAAAAAAAATACTAGAAACTGCTTGAAGTATTTGAACTGTTTGAGATAAATCCCAGAATTGCTGAATCAGTCTTCAAAACAGGTTCCCCAATAATTCTGGTGCACAACAAAGCACAAGAATTGCAGCTCTTCACTCCGTATGCCACTCTAAAAACTCTAGGGCTTTGTCCTCCTACCTGTCCCCTATCTTTCGATTACCTTCTCCACTGGTACCCTGCACCCAACATCCTTAAGTCATATGTTCTAAAAAGATGTCTGGCCTCCTTGCTTTCTCTGGCTACTATGCACACACTTGTATATTTCCTCTCATCTCTTTCAACATATGTGCAGAATCCCTCCTCCACTCCGCCCAACCCTCACTCAGTCCTCACCAACTGCAGCTGTGTTTCTCATGCTGATATTCAGATGTTAAGAGTTGCTCAGTAAAAGAATGGTGCAATCATCAAGTGAACTTGAAAACTGCTGCAAAGCATTTCCCATGTACTTGGGAGGTCCAACACCCTCAGGTATAGTAAAGGTTCTAAGAAGATCCATAGTGCAGAAGACAATTTACTTTTGTTTAAACAGCACCCCTTTGTTTTGGTGAAACATTTATACTCTTTGGGAAATATTGCTTTGTGTGCTTTCTGAACTCACAATCCAATTACCTCCTACAGATTCTTAAGATTGAGACTTCCTCAACTTATGCAAGAAAGCACTTTAGGGGAAGAAAGTACATCTTCGTTTTTTTTTTTAATATCCTATCAGAACTCAGAACAATGTTTTATATAGTGGGCACTCTATTAATATATGAGTAATTAAGAAGTATTAGACATTTGTCCTTTTAAATTTATTTAACTGACAAAAATCTGAACTCACATATTTAAAAAAAAAACGTTTGCATAAACACAGCAAATTTAGAATTGAACCTTACCTTGGAGTCTGTACATTACAGTGGTAGATGTATTCTGTCACAGTATCATCTTCAAACATTGAAGAATACTTCCGTTTAAAATCAGGCCTTAACCGCTGAACTAGACTTAAACCTATTAAATAAGAAATAAAAACATGTATATTTTAAATTATAACTTACACGCTAAATAATACCAAAAATTTTAATGCTTGCTCACATAATAAGTATTTAAGTATTGTGTGTATACACATCTACATGTATTCAAATATACATTTTAGATGTAAAAAAAGCACACATCCTGGCAGTTGTTCTCCTCAATTTCCCTACGGAAGGTTTAAAATAAGAATTAAAGAGTGCAGTATATTGACTTAGAGATGCACTTTAGGAGCTCAAAAACATATATGTTAGTTTCCTAGGACTTGTTTTTGCAGGAAAATGAATTATCTGAACATGACCAATGAACAGAGCCATTGGTACATAAGATTAACTTAATAATTTGTATCCCCTCGATGACTACAACACACTAGCATTTGCATGAGGTCAACTGGGATACATAAATATTTATGTGGGAAAATAAACTCAGAGCTTCTGTTTGGGACAATGCAACACTCTCTGCTCAGGTCATTCCTGATGCCCCACAGCCCCTCTTGAGGAGTGAGGCAGGGGCAAGGCCTCCAGAGAAAGAGGTTGAAGAGCCGATGTCTCTTCCAGCCACAATTTTTCATTCTGGGGCCCTAGCCCCTGGCTAGTTTATCTTTCTGTATCACCACCCACTCTTGAAGGTTTCGCTTCTTTACTGGTTCTTCCTTCCTATCTCTGAAGGAATTATACCATTCCACCAATAATTTTATGGTGCAGTCGATATTCTACATCACCTCTGCCACCCCCAACTACAAGCAAGGGGCACCTGCCTCGTCTACTGTTAATCTGTCAACATTTTGCTTTCCTAGAACATGAGGACTCACCAAAGGGCCCTGCAATCCTGAGTCCAGCTAAAGGGTTAAAGGGGGTCAATGCTGCTCCCAAGGCTCTGATCCAAACTGGAATTGGTCTGTCTTGATCAGCGAGGTCTGGTCGCTCAGGAAAACCCCAAGGCTCCACTAAGATGAGATGACTAACCCTTTTGAAGAAAGAACAGACAAACTCATTTGGCAAATTTACTCTAAGCCTCTTAAAGAATTAACAATTTATACAATAAACGTAGAATGGATCACTTTCAAAAACATTCATGTTAAAGAGAAGACTGATTGCTAAACTCCTAAGACTCAGCAGGATTTGAGAGGTGTATGGTAGAGAGAGGACTTAATTTTAAAATATCTACAAGTAGATAACAAAAGATGTGTGAAAGCAGGGTACAAAATTATTTTTTGAGAAAAGAGATCACCTGTCCAGGCTACATTCTGGCAGATGATACAGATCAATAACCACGCAGAAAAAAATCAAATGATTCCATAGATCTTGACACTGCAGAAATGACTAAAGATCAGTATCACACTATAATAAAATAGCCTCAGATACCAATGATAATCTCCTATGAATCAATCTTCTAACAATTTTAAGAAAAGTTAGGAGTTAAGGTGTGTTCAAAAGAACTTAAAGTGAACTTTCTCACAAATATAAGAATGATGTTACATGAACTAAAAATGTGTCCTTTAGTTTTGAAGTCTAGAATCTTGTGAAAAGGAACAATCTATCTACTCTACTTGTGACACCATGACATACTGGCATTACATTCTGTTCCTAATCCTTTCCCAAATTTCTTTTTTACACAACAGATGTATTAATTTCAACTTCATATAAAATTATCTCATTAATAGTTTTAATTTTTCCATCTTATGAAACTTGTTCCCATTGAAGAAAAACCAGAACTATCAGAGTACTTCCATGTGGCTGTCATGCTTCTACACATCATACAGATTCTAAACTGAGCGCAAAGGTCTTCTGATGCAATACAATGTTCCACTGTAACCAAAAAGCCAATGAATGTCTGCCAAAATTTCTCAAGTATGAATCCATAATGATTCTAAAGTCCTTTTCCTAAGTCATAAGTGAAAATGAAAGGTAAAGAAACTAAAACGTGTATAGATGGCATTATTCCTTATATCAAATCTTTTATTATTTTGTCGGTGCTTATAAGGATCAGATAATGAGTTTTTTACTTTGATTGCATTTTTTCAAATGGAAAGTTTTAAAACAGACTCAGCACAGAGCTCAATGGGTCCTTGGTGAATACTTGGTCCAATCTTTCATCACAGATGGGAAGGAAGCTGAGACATATCATCATGACCTGCCTCAGGATACAAAGCTAGTTAAGGTAGAACTGGGGCTAAAACCATTTTCCCATTCCAGCATACAAACAGATGGCAACAAATTTACTAAGCAGACTTTTTCTACTAAAAATATCCTAAGTACCATATAGCTAAAGGCAAAGCTTAACTTACAAACTCTAGGCCAGCTCTAGCAGGGGACTCAAGATTTCAAAGTATTGAGAAGATTTATGGAATACAATTATGAATCTGAGTGGAGATACAAGAAATGAGAGAGTTCCATATATTTAGTGTGCTTTTACAGCCTAAAAGGTTTTTTGTTTGTTTGTTTGTTTGTGGTACTGGGGACTGAGTTCAGTGGTGCTCTATCATTGAGCTATACCCCCAATTCTTTTAATTTTATATTTTGGGACACGGTTTAGCTAAGTTGCCCAGGTGTGCCTCTAACTTGTGATTCTTATGTCTCAATCTCCTGAGTAGCTAGGATTATAAGCATGTGCCACCAGTTTACAGCCTTAAAATTTTATGAGAATATTTTCTACTAATATATAGGAAAGAGGTTGGAAGTGAGTTTTTCTTTTTATGATAAAGACTGTCTTATATTTTGGCCACCTCCCAAATTTATTTTATTATACCACACACTGATATTCAGGAGGGGGAAGCATCCCAGAGGGGCAAATGGAATTGATAAACAGCCACTTAGCTGAAAGAAGCAAGGATTCATATTAGGAAATAGCCAGTATTAGTCATCATTGAATTATCTCCTAAAAAAGATGAACTCTTTATTAAACATACCCTACCCTAAAAGATTAAGTTTTTGTTACAAATTTGTTAAGGGATTCTGTCCAGTCTTTTCTATGCTCTTTCTGGCCTACTGACCCAAGAAGTAGGACGACAGAGGAAAACTTGAGGGAGGAAAGTCTCATTTTCCTCTAGACAAATGATATTTCTGTTTTTGCTTTACTTTTTGCTTCCCTTGCTTAATATAATCTTCAAAATATCACCCCTATGTAAAAATGTCAGTTTAATAAAGTACGCAAACCACACATATACTAGGGCAAATAATCTCTTTTTGTTTTTGGAAAGGAGTAAATTGGCCCAAGAATTGTTGAATTCTGTGTCTTCAGAACCTAGCATGGTGCTTTAGCACATGGCAGATGCTCAGTCAATGTGGATTACTATGCTTTCCCATATTTCCTTTTGCTCCTTATCCATAACAATATACACATCTTTATAATTATAGAGTAAGCCTAGGAGTTGGTTCAGCCTGGATTGATCTGGTTCCCCAGATGACATTAGAACATTACTGGTGGTATTTGTTTTATTAATCTCACAGGCCATTACTTATTTGTGGTTAATAAAATCCATTTAGAAGGTAAAGAACCAGTCTGGTATTTTTTTTTTAAATAAAACTGTATTATCTGGAATAGAAAAGAATAACAGCATAAGTATTGTCCCATAAAATTTTTGTTTACACACACACACACAATATGTACTGAGGGTTGTGGTCAAAATGTTTAAAAATAATTTTTAAAAACTCTACAACTACAATCTAAACTATACTTACTTTCCTGTTATCTGCTTTGACTACAAGTAAAAGACCTCACAAAATAATTGATTTTTTTATTGAAAGATTTTTAAATAAGATAGACCATACAAAGCACTTAGATTGGTGGCAATCAAATAAGTATCCAGTAAATGTAAACTAGTTATAGTAGCAAAAATAGAAAAAACTACTATAGTAAAATTTATTCCAGGGGGCACAAGAAGACAGTGGCCAGCCTGGTGAGCAACAAGTCACTTGACCTCATTGTTCAGGAAAGCCTGATCGCAGGTTTTGGCTCACGCTTATTATGTACTGGACAGAGTTCCCAGGCTGTCTTCTCCTTTACCTGCTCCTAATGAAAAGATTAAGTCCTCACTTGATAAGAGTTACTTGGTTTTAATGCACACCTAAACTATGATAATTATCCATACCCTATACTCTAATATTCTACAGAGGACACCCTGATGGGATTGTTAGTTCACATTTAGGGTAAAGAATGGATCTAATAAGACAGGGTATGTGAGTCATCCTATCTAGACATCTTGGTCAAGAACTAGAGACCGAGTTAAACTACAGGAAAAACAATGAACCAGCAGGGCAGGAAAGAGAACAACCCATCCCTTTTGAAACACAGAAAGGCATTCTTCTCAATATTAGTCACTAGGGTTTTGCCTTGAGTTCGAAGATGATGAGCAAGTTATAGCTTTAACGACAAAGCTGTGGATAATGCCTGCACCAAAACACTGGGATGAGATTTGATTTTGTCTAAATGCTAACAAGGGTATATACACCTGAACTTCAAGAAATTCAACAGCCAACTGGACATAATGTGACAAAACCAATTAATTCCCAAACCGACTAATGGAACAAGGAAAGGAACAGGAAATAATCAGAAAGAACTCAAGTCAGTGCACGAAGGCAGCATTCTCAAAGAGAAGTTAGCCCAGATATCCCCACGGGCTCTACTCCACTGGGGGTAGGGCGACAGGGAAGGTCTGCAGAGATCGACCTAAGTTCCTCCAACACCAGGTCAAATGGAACAGCTTTTCTTCTCAAGAGGACCCAGCAAGAATTGCTAGCCCAGGTCTGCATAATCAGGAGGCAGAGCCAGGCCACATCAATGGGAAACTATTCAAGATAAAATTATCTGAAAACCTTTCATTAGTGAATAATAGTTATAACCTACTCATTTTAACTTCAGACTGGATCTCTGCTAAACATTTTCTAAGTTAAAAGTTTCTATAATCTCCTTTTCCCTAGTTTATAACAAATCCCTATAAAACACCAACAGTCTTTGTATGAGGTCCTAAGCAGCAGGAGTAGGAAGAAAGGGAAAAGGAAAAAAGGAAAGAAAAGTGATGGTTATCTTTGGCTACTACTGTTGATTTACTCTACTCTCTTATGAAGCAGGTTTTACCAAATCGCAGCCCAAAACACCTCATACAGAGAGTGGCCCTACTGTTTGTGACCAGCACATTAATCTGATAATGAAATTACAGATGGCATCTCTAGTTATTAGACATTGTAGCAAGACAAATGAGATGAACTAAGATTGTTTTGGGGTAGGAGCATGGGTGTGTGCCCTCATTTGGAGTCACTTCCTAAGCAACTCATAACTTCTCTGCCCATCAGTCACACTGGCCTTTGCAGAATAATTCAGGTATCTGCCTAGTATAAGCCTTCTGGAATTTGTCACATTGCCTAGAATATTGCCACCCAATTTCCCCTTGAGACTTCAGATCAGGCAGTACTTCTGCAGAGAACCACTGCTGGACCTCAAGAGCAGGTCAGGTTCACGACACTGCCCACCTCCCTACACAGCACTCATTGCAGCTGTTATTGCTACTATGTGGATGTTTAATGCACATCTCTTTCCCAGCATATGGTAAACCTTATGGTAAACACACATTGGGATTCTGGGCTTTGTTCCCTTGTGCTCACTAGCCACTCCACCACATAGCATAATACCTGGCATATGCCTGATGGATGAATAAATGAAAGACAAGATGAAACACAGAGATATTCTTTTAATTAGATACGATTAATACCATCTATTATAAAAAGATAGATGTGACTTAAAGCAACATTTTTTGGGGGGGGGGTTCTGGAGATTACACCCAGGGATGCTTAACTACTGAGCCACATCCCTAACCCTTTTTATTTTTAATTTTGCTAAGGGTCTTGCTAAGTTGCTAAATTGCCTAGTGCTTTGTTAAACTGCTAAGGCTGACTTTGAACTAGGGATCCTCCTCCCTCAGCTTCCTGAGTTGCTGGGATTATAGGCATGCACTATTGCACCCAGCAAAACAAATGTGTAATATGAATGGAGCTCAGCTAACTCTTCAGACATTTTCTTTTTAAAGAAAAAGAATTGAAGCAAAATGGCTCAAAACACAAAATCACTCAACACTATTTAAACACAGCCAACCTGCTGGAATATTAGAGTATTTCATTCATGAAAGAACCATCAGGTACTTCTATATAAAGTATCATAAGTGCTTAATACTCAGTTTTTTTGTTTTGATACTGGGGATTGGATTCAGGGGCACTCAACCACTGAGTCACATCTCCAGCTCTATTTTTTATTTTATTTAGAGACAGGGGCTCACTGAGTTGCTTAGCACCTTGCTTTTTCTGGGGTTGGCTTTGAACTAGCAATCCTCCTGCCTCAGTCTCCTGAGTTGCTGGGATTACAGGTGTGCTCTACCATAATCAGCAATACTCAGTTTTTAATCGGCATCAAGAATCTTGGGGGAATATGGGATCATTATGCAAGTGAGGCTATAAAACACACAGAGGCACTTAGCTGCTCATATAAATGAGCCACCCACATTGAGCTAATGCACTCAAATAATCAGTAAATATTGATTAGTTTTATTTGCTCTCTATCGTAAGAATCCTTTTTCTGATATTCAACTGCATTTTCTGATCATATTAATTGTACAAATAAGTGGATTTCACTGTGATATTCCCATGCATGCATATATTATTCTTCGACAGAATTCATCTCCCTACTGCTCTTTCTCCTCCTTCCCTTTACCCTGGCTCCCATCATAATAATTCCTCCTAAGCAAACACAGTAAACTAGGTTTTTTCACTCTTCTGTTCAAACTGTCCTTTAAAAACAAAGAATGAAAGAATGGGTTGCCCATAAAAGATAAGGAGGGGAACAGGTATGGATTGGGACACTAAATGTCAACAATGAAAATAATGTTGCCTTTTTCCCCCTCCATGCATGGAACAACAGAAATTAAGATGTCCTTTTACCTAAAAGAAAAAAAATAAAGGTTATTATATTTGTCATATCTGAAAAGTCTAAAAATAAAGTATAATGTCTCAAAGTTCACTGGGAAAGGGAAAGGAAGAATAGGAATGAGAGGAAGAAGAATGGAAGAGGGGGTCGGGGAGGAAGGGAGAGGGAGAGAAGGAGAGAGACAGACACAAAAAAGGCACCATGAACAAAAGAAGTTATCTGAATTTCACTGACCTCCAAACCCCTTTCCCTCCTCTCCCTCAGATCTTTCTGGAAACTCAAAGATTCATTTTAATCTTATGACAGCATAATAAAAAAGCTACCTGGACCAAGAAAAAGTGGGATGAGACATTTAGAGTAGTTGGTTCTGCACTTGCTTTGTTGATACAAAGTCAACTGCTTGATAACAGTAGAGAGATTGTGTGTGTGCTAGAGAAGCAGTCAACTGTGTACTCAGTAGTGGGGCCAACCTGAAGGAACACCAAATGCTTAACCCCACTTCCAGGTTAACTTGAACACATACACTCGTAGTAATCATGATTGGGATAGAGGATGTCACTATTTTGAAATTAACTTGTGTTTAATAATTTAAGTTTTATGCAGTTAAGGATATTGTCTGGAATGTCCAACACACTCTAATTGAGTATAATATTTTGGTGGCAACCACAGGAATTTAGACATGCTAATTATTCTAAGCATTGTCACATCTATTCCTACTACTTAGTGGTTCTTGTTCCTCACACAGTACTCAAGTTTTATTTCTAGCATTAAGTACAACAATCCAAAAATCATTTTCTAAAATGTAGTCAGTCTAATGCAGGGATCACTGGCCTTGATTTAGATACCTGTAGCTATTCTTCTTTTAATGATGGTTTTAAAGTGTTCACTCTGTTCTGGAGCCCTGCAGTCTCCCTATTTCAAAAGAGCATTTCATAACTGCACAAGAAAATCTTAACAAATGATCTAATCAGTAGATTACTATGAAAGGCCAGGATTCTAAGAATTAATGACCAGTGTCTGAACTCTCCACAGATACCACATGACAAATACTACAAGAGACATAACAAACACCTAATAAAAAACAAAGGAAGACCAACTCCCACAAAAAGCTCTGCTGTCTTATACCAGGAAATCATTCACTTCCTTCTCCTTTCCAAAAACACAGCGAGGTATCTATCACTAAGACAGAATTAGAGAATAAGCCCAAAATGCTAACTAGGAGAACAACTGTGTTTCTTTTGAAAGAGAACAGAGCTGCCAGTTGACAAGACTATTACTACCTAGCATATACAGAACTCTAATCTCTCCACCAGGTATTATTGCTGAAGTTTAGATAATGCATCTGGGGAGAAAAAGTATCTCTGCCAAGAGGAAGAAAACTTTGGCACACAGGGCTGCTGCCCAGCATGCCAAATGCTGTGTAGAACGACACACCTGGAATTATGCAATAGGGTGGCCTCATACGAAGTGCATATAGGCACTGTGAAAATGACTATCATCCCATGTTTCACTCACAGATCTCAATGTCAAAGTCTGTTGCAATTCTACATTTAAAAATTAAAATAAATGGAAAAATACATTGGCAATATACAAAAATACTGCTATTCATTTTTTTGTTTCTTTCCAAAAGATAAGCAAAACAATGATGTTTTTCTTTGATTTTCTTATATCCTAATGCAAATTCCTCTCAGAGTAGCAACATGAATAGGAAATAGCATAAAAAACTAAGGTAAAGAAAGGAAATAATGCTAGAAAAGTTCTGAAGCAAATATTCATTAATTCAATGACTGCAATACAGTTCTATAATGAGAAAGGTCAGGGAATTATATAATCAAAAACCATGCCAGATACCCTATGAAGGAAACTAAAGTTTAGAGGTTATATGATTTGCTCCAGTCACAAAGATAGCACTAGTTCCTAGATCTTCAAATTCTAACCTTGTGGTTCCCATTACAATTTACTATAATTCAGAAATGGTTAAGAAAAGCCTGCTAGATCCACAGGCCTAATAATGATAATAATACCAGAATAATTTTGACTTGTGGCTTAAAAATTATACACTAAATTTTATACATTTCTAAATAACAACTATAAAGTCCTTTATCAAACTTACTAATGTATAGCTTGTATACCAGGAAGTCTGATGTCATTATTTCAACTACTAAACTGGCCATTGGTTGTGGATATTTGGCCTATAGGGTCCTTCAAGAGAATGTCCATCTTGAAAGGCTTGGACAACAATAATCATCAAACATGGAAACCAGAGACCAGCACTTGGAAATCAAGGTTATGATCCATCTCTTCTGTCACCACCACTTACCTTGATGGGTACTTTAGTGAGTAAGCAGCAGCCAAGAACCCACCCAGGTTGTGTCCAAGCAGGATCATTTTGTCCAATCCTAAGGCACATCTCCATTCTTCAATAGAATCCACAAACTGGTTCTCCACTTCCTCTGCATCACTGTCAAACCTGGGTCTACTACTTCGTCCAAAGCCCAAGAGGTCAAAAGCATAGACTGGTCTATCAGTGCAAAGATCTCCAAAATTTAGTGCCCACAGTCCAAGACCTCCGCCAAAACCATGGAGGAGAACAAGTGGAGTCTTATTTGAAATACTGTGAGAGAACTTCAGTGTCCATATTCTATTTCCATTAGATATACGAACAGGTTCCTTTTTGTAAGTGCAGGGGACACCTAATGAAAACATAAGAGAAATTCTGCTTAGTTTCATCTCTTCTAAGAAGGAGATACTCAAAGCAATAAAAAAATTAGTAATCTAGAAACCATATGGTATTTAACCATATGATTTTAGCCTTTACTCTTTCAGCCCTAAAAAAGAAAGAAGACATATTTTATTGAAACAAGTAATTCTAAATGATCAGACAAGCCCCAAGATCTGTGGTCAGTTTTTGGCAAATCACATTACCTCCTGAATTCTTTCTACTCTATCATATAAGGGTATTCCATGCAAAGAACTTGGTGGTCACTGAGCCCATTATTTTTAGGATACTAGCTTAGCAGACAATAATAAAAGAATTCCACCTTGAATTTGTAGAACACTTGATGGATTAAGCATTGAATGTTGAAGTCAGGTTTGAAGGAATCATGAAAAGATTCATGAATTTAGAGAATGATTAAAGATGTCCATTAGCTGGGAGGGTGGCTCACACCTGTAATCCCAGCTACTCTGGAGACTAAGGCAGAAAGACTCAATGTTTGAGGTCAGCCTAGCCAATTTAGTGAGACAAAAAGTCAAAAAGGGCTAGACGCAGCTCAGTGGTAGATATACCCAGTTCTGTTATTTAAAAAAAAAAAAAAAAGATATCCATATTAAACACAAAGCTGAAATTTTAAGTCATTCAATGCTTTGTAGAAAAATGGTGACAGGGTATGTATGGTAGGAACTCCTTAGCATGAGGCACCAGGCAACCTGAGTTCAAGTCTAGCATGGTCCAGAAAATGTAAATAATTATGATTTTACAGATCAAAACTCTTACTTTTGTTCAATGCCACAAGACTAAAGACCATGAACACCCTCTAAAGTTAACTATACTTGAAACTAAATCTGAGATTCATTTACATTAAATTAGCAACTTTATACCACTTATTTGTGTGTATTTGTCTATAGTGGACAAAACAAGAAGAACTGGGTATTTCTGCTCTTTAATCAAACAAATAGTTTCAGGTTTTGTATTCACAGAGCAGTGGCAAAGAAGAAATCCAGCATTCATTCAGAATATTCCCAACTCCCATGACCCTAAGGGGTGGGTGCCACTAATTTAGATAATGAGGTGATCTGGCATTAGTACCCAACCCAATCACTTCATCATTTTGAACACAGTTGCCTGAGTATTCCCATAAAAATGATCTGTAATGTCTAGCAGACAGCTTGTCCTACTGCATTAGTTGCTTGCTTTCATGTCTGATACTGGAGCAGGGACCAATTCTCATTCCTACTAGCACCCCTAGTACTAGGAATAGGGAATCAATGTTTGTTAAATGCATGATTGAATGTTTACCACCCTTTTTTTAACCTCCTTACAACAATTCCTTATTTTTATAAACCATAATGACAACTTTCACAGTTTTGTAGAAACATATGGAGTAAGTAGAAATTAATTTTTATGTTAAAAAATCCATGTAAAATGACTAATTATCCTTTCCTAGGTGACTTTAACTAGGCACTGAATCCTCAAATACACATGAAGAAAATTCATTAATGGTAAAGAGGATGAAAAATAGGTGTGAACGAACATCTACACATATGTACAAAATAATCGTGCATATGATTCACATTATGTAATCCAGTCAACAAAACGGAACAATAAATACCAGTACTTAAAACTACACCCCCCCCCCCAAAAAAAAAAAAAACAAAAAAAACAAAAACTACACCCACCTGGGAATGCCTTAACAGAAGTTTGGATAAAATTTCAGTGCTTATAAGAAACAAACAAACAACAACAAAAAGAAAGGTTTCCGTACCAGCATAAACATAGAACTAAAGCATCCTAGAATGCTAGAGCTGTAAGAAACTCTGTGGATCATCCTACCCTCTCTCTTTACAGGTTAAGAAATGAAAAGCTGAGCAAAGTGGCCAGTCCAAGATCCTGAGGCCAGCTGGTGACTGATGTAGGTTATGTAGTTCCAATCTAGTATTTGTTTTACTATACCAGGCTCTGTAACATCTAGAATGTTTTTTGAAGTATATAGGGGTCCTTGAGACCCTCTGAGGAGGTCAAAACTGTTTTCACAATTAATAGCAAATTTTTATTTGCCTTTTCAGTCTCATTCTCTGAGAACAGAGTTTTCCAGAGATCACATGATAAATTATTACCCAAGGGACTGAATGTAGAAGCAGATATGAGAATACAGATGTCTTATGTCGAGCCAGACAGTAAAGAGACTTGCAAACATATAAAACAACATTACTTTCTTCACTACATTTTTGTTTGGAGAGTATCTAATCTTTTTTTTTTTTTTTTTTTTACAAACATGTTACTTATTTTAACTTGCAACAGATTTATTATTATTTTCAAATAAATTAATGAATTAACATTTTCAATTATTCAATTTTAATTTCTGTTATGGTAAATATTGATAACAATAACCTGTAAACAAAGCTGCTTGGGATCCTTACTAATTTAAGAGTTTAAAGTTGAGAATCTCTGGCCCACCATATTTTGGCACTTCATGACACAGAAGAGGAAAAAGTTCTTTTGCCAATAGCTAACACACCACGGAATCTTATCTCCAGTTTCAGGGCAATGCAATATAATAGATCTATTTTAGTAAATAGTTCTGGTAACTTACAAGAAGAAAACCTTACATTTTAACATTTTCTCTTCAGCTTCTTTAAGGTGTGATGTCGATGTAGGGCACCAGGTGGGAAGCCAACCAGTTAGCCATCCTGACCTAGAGAACCAAAAGCAAAATGCAAATGGGTAAGTTCATGGTCTCCTCAACTCCCAACTATTAAACACCCAGAAGAAAAGCAGCAGTGGAACCTATTACCTGTGTGACAGTGAGCTACAAGTGACACGAGTGATTCAACAGGTCTAAAGCACTGTAGGAAGTACTGGGAAACAGATATTCAACTTCAGCCTGTGTACCTACAAGTACATATCAAAGTCCATCTTATCTTCATGGACAGTCAGATTCCAAATAATAAAGTCGAGGCTAAAAATGGGCAGGACAAGAAAAAACAAAAAAGCATTCTTCCTTGAATCCAAGACAGCCTCTTATCAGGAGAGAAATACAAAAAAGTTAAAGTAGATTCATTTGTATGGCAGGTTCACAGCAAGTACAAAAGGCAATTGCCATGGGGGTTGAGAGAAGAGAGCCCTTATTAAAAATCAAAGTTAAAAGAAAGAAGTCCAAATCTCATGAGGAAAAAGTAGTAACATACCCCCAGTATGAATGTAAGGAGATGCCTGCGTAAAATCTGCTTAGGGTAAACTAGTTAACTGTTAATAGAAAAACAAAACAGCTTTGGCTTTTAGTAAACAGTAGATGAAAAAACCACCCAACCATGTTTCAGAAGATAGCCAAAGAAAGAAAACAAGGAAGCAGGTCTGAGGCAACAGGTGAAGAAAGATGCAGAGCGGCTAGAACCTACACACTTTGCTAGGAGAGGGTGAGCCTTCAACTCCTGGCCTGGCAGCAGCAGTTGAATAATCTGAGACCAGGTAAAGCTTCAATAGTCATCTATCTGACAGTTGAAAAGGGTTGGGTACATGTTGGCAAAATAAGAACTTTCTAGTGAAAGAAAAATTAAATAGAAGAGGAAAAGTGACCAACTACTAGAGATTCCAGATGAGAGGTTAAGAGCCTGAAACAAAATCTTGGCAACAGTGATACAACAAGAACATATGGCCAAGGAATGTTTAAAAGCAAAACACACTGGATTTGGTAATTAGTTGGATATAACGGTGTAATAAGGATCCTCAGTATTCTTAGGGTGTCACTATAATGACAGAGAACACATGGATAAGAATAGGTGTGAGCAGAGAAACATGACAAATTTTGGAAAGGCTGATCCAAAACCCAGCTTTTTCTAAGTTGTGAATGTTCATCCTACATCACTTCCTTCCCTGTAGTAATTCTCTGGATATTAATACAATAGGTGCTCAATAAGCAATGCTTGTTGAATGATCAATGTTACAATCTGGTACTCCCAGTATGCCTTATCCCCCTCTCACAGATGTGAAAACACTTGGTCTAAGGGTATACAATTAGTAAATGACACAGTAGAGACTTCAAGGTCAATTCTGAGTGACTCCAAAGCCCTTTTTTTCTCAGGTGATTACTGTCCTTGAACTGTCTTGAGGAGTTGTCCATTATGCACAAGACAAGGTCCACATTCCTTAGGCCAGCACAGATCATTCTTGACAATCCATACTTTCTCAGTACTTCATTACTCCCAAAGCTTCATAATACTACATGTCTCTTTGTCCAGCTCTTACCTCTGCCCAGAATGACTCACCTGTTCTGAGACATCATCCCTGACTCTGATACCAAGGGCAGAGGTTCGGCCCCTGTTACAGATTCAGTTACTAGTGCTATGGTTATTTAAATATTTATCTGCCTACCGCATTGACGGCTAAGTCAATCTGAAAAGTCATCCATTCAGCCCCCGTGCCAAACACATTAACTAGCTGATGGTCATGTAAAGACTTGAGAACTGTGGGTCTCTGGCATAAGAAAATAAGAAATATCAGAAGTGTGAAAAGAAAGGCAGATGGGTTTCATTTCTATAAGCAGAGTACTTAAAGTACCACAGGTTCTTTAACATAAGCTGGCATATGGACAGGGCAAGGACCTGAACCCGCTAAAAAAGAACCAAAAAAAAAAAAAAAGTGTAGCTATTAGGTTTCTGATCACCTTACTTTACATAACGCGCGCGTGCACACACACACACACACACACACACACACACACACAGGGTCAAAGGACAGCACTATAAGTAGTGTACTTCGTCAGGCTTTTATAGCCAAGTAATTATATTATGGCAACAGTATGTACAGAATCGGTCTAAAGAAATGTAACAGTCTCCATTATAATGAGGCTCTAATGTTCTATGCTGTCAGTTTCAAACCTCCTGCAGTAAAATGACAAGATGCAAAGACCTCTAGGCATCCTTTGCAAATGTTACCTGTAACTTATTCTCAATGTATAAATACAATAGAAAACATTACTATTGGTCTATATGTAAACCTATTTACAAATTAGGAAAAAGAGTTGAGGCTCGAGCAATTAATTTCTCAATTTATTCAACAATTTTTCAGTTATTGAACAAAGTGTTTAATAAGCAATTAACATTTTAAAAATCTCATGACCTTCAGTCGTTTTGTTATGTTTTTTAAGTAACCTATCATTGAGCTAAAGCTCCTTTGTCTTTGACCAGTCATTAGGTCTCTGACTGTAACAATATAACTTAGCACCACCAGGAAAATTACTTAAAACCCAATCTCATCAACTTTCTTAAGTAAATATCCCTCAAAATCATCTCTTTGCTGGAGAGAATCAGAGGTCAGTTAAGAAAAAAAAAAAAATGAAATGAACTGTAATCCACTATTGCTCCAATTGACATCATAAACAAGTTGGGGCAAAGAAAACACAACCATAATCTTTGTTTCAGTCTTTTAACAAAATTACATTAAAAAAAAATTCAGACTCTATATCCTAATGATGTACAAGGTACTTGAATTTAAAAAGTTATATACCAGTCTATAACATGGCAATTAGGCCTGCCTTCACAAACTTACCATTTATCCCAAAATGAATTTTCAAAGGATAGGACTATCTGCCCATGAATTCTGCTTCCTAATGATCAGTTCAACTCAGTGTTTGTAAATCTAGTGCATTAATTTAAAAAAATTAGGGCTCTTCAACTACAAGAAGACAGGCAATCTCTCTTCATGTGTTCACAGAAGTCTTTCCATCAAAGCACTTTAAGTGTGTGTGTGTGTTTTGCTAAAGTATATTTAAACTAAAAAATCTATACTTAGCAAAATATAATAAAACATTGTTTTTTTCATCTGTAATGGAACACTTTTCCCCTAAGCCCTGACAATGTTTCTGTCCAGGTTTACTTTAACCAGATTATAGACATTATATAGAAATGTCCTTTACTTCTGTCTTAGAGGTAGTCTGCAGGATATGCCGTATGCATAATTGGCTCAAAGGAACACTTCAAAAGAGTGAAAAGCAAGGATCTATCTTATTCACCTGTTAACTCACTGTCCTTTGTTTAAAACTTCCCACCCCTTATTTTCCCACCTCTGTTGATTCAACCCTCTAAAACGAACCCATCTAACCCTGCCTTCTGTCCTGTGGGTAAGTTAACCTCATTTTCAAAGAGACCCTGCCCCTTTTCACAGAATTTTCTATGCCATTTGATGTTATTCCTCAGTCCCTAGACTGAGCATGTGGAAGACTGGAAGTAAGGACAGAGTCTATCAGATTTCTAGCCATTCTTCTGAGGTCACAAAACTTAAAGTAAAAATTTGCATGGCCCATCTATAAAACAGTGAACTAGACACAGGGCTGCCTCTTAGAAAATAAATAGAAAAGCAAAACCTAACTCCTCTATTTTATTTAAGCAAATAATCAGTAAGCACTATCATCCACTGCAGAGACCCTGATTTCAGGAGATCAAAGTATCCATTGTAATACCAAAAAACAAACGAACAAGCAAACAAACAAAAAAAGTCATTCACCACAGGGACTGCAACTTTCCAAAAGTAAATATCTGTTAACCCCAGGATGGGTTAGGAATGTGTCCCAAAGGATTCCTACACAGCCCCATCAGATGGCCCCAAACTAGTATTACTAGCAAGGCAAAGGACCCAAGCCTTAAAGCATTCAATCAAAAACCAAATAAAAGTATTCTTGCTCCATTACCACTGTAGCTGGAAATAGAGGGGAAAAAAAAATTAATGAGCAGACTTCTGAGTAAGAAAAACTTCAAAAGACCACATTAGAAGAAGCAATTCTAAGGAAAGTCAAATGAGATGTGCTAAACATAATAGAGTGTATTTATCCTGAGTTTGAGAGATGAACATTAGTTTTTCCCTTTAACTTTCTACCTAATCTTCTGTTTTTCAATATTATTAACACTGTACCCCATGCCATGAACATTTAAGTTTCCTGGTAATCCCTGTTTTGTTCTCCAAGACATTTGACTATCTATAGTATTACTAAACCTGCATTGCACAACCTATAAATATTGTGAAATAGTGAGAGAGGTTTCAAAGTATTCTGAAGAAAATATACAGAAGTCTGGTCAATTTCCACACACTCTTGGCCACTCAAAATAACATCTCTAATTAGGTTATAAGTAAAAAGGATTTCATTAGATTATAGTTTTCTTTAAAATAGTCTCCATCCCTAAACTGGTACAGTCAAGAAAAAAACATGTAAGTTTATTATTGCTATCTATAAATTAAACTAAGCAAGCACACTAATTCTCTCATTTAAAGAAACCATGAGGTTTTAATTTTTATTATCAATATACAGATTAACAGAGTTGTTTACATATGTATTCTGAAACAATCCCTCAACCAATAAATAATTGAAAACTTCCAAATTGGAAACTATAACACAACTAAAAGCCTTCTTTCTTGGGAACTGACTTCTTAAACCCTATTCTTGGGAAAGAGAAAAAGACTGTCTCATATAACTACAATTTAAGTGACTAATACACCATTTTATTTTAGATAAATGATACTTAAATGACTCAAGTTATCACTGACCATCATATCAATGTCAACACAGACCCTCTAATTTTAACACATTACTTAAGAGTTTTCCCTCTCCACCCCCACCCCCACTTCTAGTTTATAATTTTTTAAAGACTTGTTGCTGGTGAATCAGTGTTTTAGACAAGCCATGTGCTAGTAAAATCCCTCCCACCCAATTGTTTCCTACCTTCTCTCACACAGCAAAACACACCATTCAAAAGTCAGACCCTTCCATGACCTCACCTTCAAACAAACCTGAAGAAGCGACATGTGTACATTTAAATTCACATTGCTTAACAAGTCAGAGTAACATTTCGTTGTTAGTTCTGAAATATAAACTTATCCATTAGATAATAAATAAAATAACAATTTAAATCCTATGCCTCAAACTGAACAGTTATTTTTAATAAAATCATGTCTCCATTTACTTTAATAACTCACAATCAAGAATGAGGAATTACAAAACCATGCAGTTAGACTAAAACTCTATCAGTTAGTAAAGGCTATTTTAAGACAATATACTGTTTCAGAACAGCTATTATAAATACTATAGTTCAAGTCTTTAAAAACTCCTTCAGAATTTCAAGTGTCTCTGAAATACTTATCCGGTGTTGTTTTCTATTAAGTGGATCACCTCTGGGACTTTACAATCTTTTGTTACAGGACTTTCGTCACAGGACTGAAATTTGCATTTGCTGGCTTGTGATTGACATTTTGGAGAGCAGGCACAACAGTGAGGCATGGGATGGTTCATATAAGGTCAAGAAATAGAATCCTATTCCCATTTGCCCCAGTACAATTTAAGTTCATGATCCTAATTGTTGTCCTCTGAAAATTCAAACTTTTCTGAATATCTTATGATGAAAAAACTTAATTCACACAGCTGCAAAATGTATTATCAACCCCTAGGTTTTTGATCTTAATGTTTGTGTCAGTATAAATTTACAATAGTTGAAGTGCTTAATTTAACAAAAATGTATTGAAGCTTAAAGCCCATTTAGGGTTTATCACTTTTAAGTAAGACAAAACCCTTGTTCTCACTAAGCTGATAAAACAAATATACAAAATCTATACTAGGAAATATTGATATAAGTGCCATAAATAAAGTTTAGAAAAATACCATGGACTTTAGAGAAGGGGCTCACAATCTGTTTTGGGTTAGAACAATGTGAATCAAACCACAGAAAAATGAGAGGGGAACAAGGAACATTTTTAAGAAACCAGAAGGCTAAAGCTTAGCTAGAGTACCGTGCTCAGGGAAGAAGTAAGACTCAAAAGCCAGGTGGGAGCTGCACTGCCTACAAAGAGCTCTATGGTCAGGTTGAGGAGGTATACTAAAGCCACTGTATATGAGGACATATAATAAAGCCACATGGTATGCTACTGTGCTGCAAACAGGACAAGTCCTTTTGGACATGTAGAAGTAATGAATGAAATGAGCTATGCTAAAAGCCATGTTACCAGGCTTGCAATAATCCAGAGGAGGAAATGAGAAAGGTCTGAACCAGGTGGCTCCCAGTGAACAGTGGAACTAGAAAGGAAACACAGTTAGAATCCAGGGGACTTGGTAAGAGATTTGGTATTCAGGGGCAAGGGAAGGGGTGAAGGAGAATCAAACAATAATGTCACCTTTGTGATTCTGGATGATCAGAAGAATGCAATCGCCCTAAATACATAAACAAAACAAAACAATAAACAAAAGAATGTAATTGCCCTGATAAAAGTAGGGAAGTCAAGAGTCTTGCTGGTTTTGTATTATCTAGTTTAAGGGAAGTACTGTATGAGTAAGGTCCTGATCTGAACATGTTAAATTTAATGAATCAGATATAAACATCCAACAGTTAGAAGCAACACTGGAATATAGAAGACAGATCTGTCTCCTCCACAGATGAGACGGTTCACAGAATGAGTAAACAAAGCACAAAGTAAAAACAAAGATGAAGACAGACTCTTGGAGAATCACTACATTTGACTACATTTAGAAAATAGTTAAGAGAACCTAATAAAAGTTGACTGTTCATGGCAGGTAAGACAAGGAGCAAAATGTCATAAGAGGTAGAATGTCTAATGAGAGTTTCAAAAAGAAGTAGCTATCAAGTTTGTATCAAACATTGAAAAGGATCTGAGAAGTGCTGAGAAAAATAAAATGCTAGTGGGAGGTGGCACTGAGGAGTTTCTTGATTTTTGAAGAAGCCAGGTGGCAAGGGTTATAAAAGGGGAGATGGCAGCAAGGTGGAAGGCACAGATTGAAGTAGGTTTTTGTTGTTGTTGTTGTTGTTTTTAAGACAAAAGAAACCCACTCTTCTAGTTCCAACACAAAGAACTGTGTTCAAATTCTGATGGAAATGCAGTATGATGTTTGCAAGCCAACTAAGGCATGGAGTAGAGAGAAAAATCTTTTATTAAATCTTATTTATAGTATTTGATGATTTTCATGGTGTAAATACTCCTACCACAGCCAATTTCAAGTTACTGATGGTAAAATTCCCGAGAATTTAGCAACTGGTTGCTGCAAAACTCTTGAAAATTTAGCAATAGCTTACTGGTACAAATCAACTCCAGTACATCGCTGCAAACCACCCATTTTATAGTCTATTCTGCAAATGAGCTATTTTGTGACAACTTTCCTCTAACTTCACTGATATTTAATCATTCTCTGAGATAACCTTATAGCCATTCACAGAAGTCTTTCCCACTCTTGCTACATTTCACTTTCTCAACTGTATTGCAACTGAAAAGGTTTGATGTTGAAAGCAAAATGGCTCCCCAGCAAGCCTATCCTCACTTCAGGTCACAAAGGAAAAGATAAGACTTATATACTTAAAAAAAACTGTCAGATGAGTGTTTTAAAATTCTTTCACTTGTTAATGTTATCTCCCCATCTGTACTGGTCTGTTTTCTGTTGTCCGTAAGATAACATCACAGACAAAGTTATCAGAAAAGAGGTATTTTGGTTCACAATTCAGGAGACACGAGATTAAGAGGCTACATTGGGGTTTAACTTGCCGGCAAAGTCTGAGGTGGCATATGAATCACACTGCAAAAGTCAGGGAGCATTAGAGTATACAGTATGTATATGTGTCTGATCTCTCTCTCTCTTCTTATGAAACTACAAGGACACACATTGGGACCCCACACTAAAGACCTTATCCGATCCTAATCACTTCCCAAAGGCCCTACTTCTAAATATCATAGACTGATTAAGTTTCCACTCTCTTAATATCTCATGATGCAGACAGATTAAATTTCAACATAGCCAAACCAAGGCACCGCCTAAACCCTAAACATCTTAAGTCTAGGGAACTTGACTCAAAACAAGAGTCAAACATTCCATCAGTCCCAATCTAAGTAAGAAGCAGCAGAAATATGGGGAAAATGCCTTAGCAATTTCCAGACAGCTGGGGGGAAAGGGGTCCATCCTAGCCCTCCTACTTGTTGGTGGCAAATTCAACTGCAAAATAGGAACAGGAATACCTAGGACCTTAGGTTTAGTATGACCACACCCAGCAGGAACAGAAACATAGTCTTCTCTGCTCGCTTGGTACAGTTCACCAGAATGGACACTGGACACTGCTCAAGTGTACTTCCAAGAATACCAGGGAGACCCACCTCTATTCAGGGACTATGGCTGGTCAGTCACTAATGATTTTTAATGATGTGCCCTCAATGACCTCCAGCTATCATCAAAGCCATAAACTCCTTTTTCATGGTTGTGCCCTAGACTCTCAAACCCTACAATAACAAGACCAGAAGATTCCACCTGCAAGTAGTCTCATAAAGAGTCAAAAATGTTCCACAAACCTGATAGGAATACAAGGTACCAGACAGGTTCCTACTTGCCACCATGTGACATTCAGCAACTCATCTCGATGTATCAAGGAAGTTCATCAATAAACCAAAACAGTGAACTCTTTCATTATATAAACAAAACTCAGAAGAACAACCTAGTTTCTAATATTTCACAATTTCCCCCTTCTGGAATCTTTCCAAATACCCTCGTCTCCATAATACTTCATATTCTATCATTTAGGTTAGGTTTCCTATTAAAAAAAACTTCCCCACACACATCTGAAGTAAAACTATCGTCAAAATATTTAATTTATAAGAGAAAAGTAGAGAACTTTACTTTCCAACATAAAGTGCCAATCTGGAGAAGCAATCTTTATGGCAATTTAACTTTTCCACCAACTAATTACTCTTCTATTCGCAACTGCATGAAGTTAGTTGCGGATATAAAAGAATATTTAAACTCAGTCTACCTCAATCAGAAAAACTTCACATTTTTTCACCTTCCAGGTTCCTACACGTGCCTCTTTTCAGAGGCAAGGCAAGCGCACGCACACACGCAAACACACTTCTCCCGTAAAGAGTGCAGCTTGGCAGTAAAGGATCTACATTTGAAAGATGAATTTTCACTTTCGAAACTTCCACATCTGAAGGGTTAACCTCTTTCCATAAAGTCTGTAAGTCAGAACTCAGAGCCACACGCCCACCTCCCAGACCCCTTTCCCTCGACACCCCAACTCCCCGCTTCTCTCGGGCTCTCCCTCCCGGGACTCCTGGGGAGGCGCCGCCCCTTTTCCCTCGGGTTCTGGGAAGGAATCACCCGCAGCACTTTCCGTCTCCGTCTAGCCTAGGCGCAGCGCGAACTTCAAGACCCAGCGGCGCTAGGAGGTGGACAGTGACTCCAGGACAGGTGCGTGGACAGCCGGTCACCGCCGTCCATGCCCGGGCAGAGCCAGGTCCCTTTGCGGGTCCGGAAACGCGGCCACCCAACCGCCAGGCTGAGCCACTTACACAACAGCAAGCGGTCCTCGGCGCTGAGGGTCACCTCGGACGCCCCGGGGGCTGGTGCTGACCGCGCCCGCCGGGCAGAGCTGCGCGGGTTTTCACGTCAGGGCACCGCGCGGACGCGCACCGGGCCGGACAAGGCCGCTGCCCGACGTTGCCAAGCTGGGCACAAATCCTGGGCGCTGCCCGAGAATCACGCACCCCTCTGCCGGCCGCACTCACCCCTGGCTGCTGTCTGCGGAGTCCACCTCCTCCTCCTCCGCCGCCATATCCGCAGCGCAAACACCCGGACGCGCCCGGAAGCCGGCTGACAGGCCGACTGCGCCGCCCCGGCCGCAGCCGCTCTTAAGGCCGCTCTGCTCGCGCATGCGCCACTCACCCGCCGGCATGCCCGCGCTTGCGCGTGCCCGGGGGCCTCGCCCCCGCCCACCAGCTGCGCATGCGTTTTCCAGTCCGACGCGCTGGGGCAGTCAACCTGGGGGAACTGGTGAGACTCACCCGACAGAGTTAGGTAGTAACTCATTCGAATAATGAGTACATTCGTAGGTCACCCGGTGGCACTGATTGTTAGGAGCAGCATACTGTGCAAGCACCTGGTAGTCTGGGGATTGAGGTGCATCCCTTCCCTGAAAGAATCCTTTTCTTGTGTTTGGTCTTGCGTCAGAGGGTCCCGGCTGGTGGGTGGTCCCCCGGAAAGGATGACTCACAGCACCCTTCACCAGTGGCTCTGGGTGCTGGTGTTACAGTAGTGACCCAAACCAGCAACCCCCACCGCAGGCTTTAAATACACAGGAGGGATGGAAGGAACTTAGGAGTTTAGGAACTTAGGGTTCCTGAAGGAGAAAATCGCCAATGTAAATGTCAACATTTTTTACCTATTTTGAAGCCTAAATAGCTTTCAGATACAAATTACTTTTATAATTATACCATTCCCAACCATTTATCCATTTGTGTTTAGTGTGGGCGTACTATGTGCCCACTCCTTTCTAGGTGCTGGGAAAGGACGGGTTAAATAGAACTCCTGCCTTCACAGAGCCTAGACTACCATTTATTTAAAACTCAGTTCATCACATTCTATCTTAGTCCATTCTGTGCTACTATAAAATAATACCTGAGCCTGAGTCATTTATAATAAACCTCACAATTCTAGAGACTGTGAGAAAAAGGCAGTGGCATGTGATGAGGACCTTACTGCTTTATCTCCTTTTTCTCTCTTAAGATCCCCCTTGTAAATCTGATGTGTCTGTCACCCATCAGGCATTCACATTCTCAGTCTTGTATAATTGTTACAGCTTTTAAAAGGACACTGTTGAATATTCTTCCAACTACACTTAAAGTTCCTCAAAGATAGTGGTGTGTTCTGTGATTTAAAGGGGTGGGTGGAGTCACTCATAACCTATTGAGCATAGTAATAATTAATAAATATTTCTTACTGTATTTGATCCAATTCACAAAATATTTTAGGGATGATCAGAACATATAAAAACACTTACAGGAATTCATGGCATTGTCAGACTTGTAATATGTCTGCAGAAACCAGCCCTCTACAACCTCCAGCTCTCAGGGCATATCTGGACAGGGAGACTCTAGCCTAGTTGGGGATTCTACTGTATGGAACACAGTCCCAGCCCAGTGGTACTCAACCTAGCAACACGACCCTAGGATGTGACAGCAGTTCATATGGCACTTTCAGAAAGTTGGGCTGGCTAGCATGCACTCTCAGAGGTCTTTGAGGACCTGGAACTCACTTTCATAGATGTATCTGGCTACTACACAATTTAAAAAAGAGATTATTGATCCAATGCTGGAGTTTATCCATAAACTCACAGAACTTTGCACAGGGCTATAGGCTTTGATGATCTCCCCCAACTCTGGAGGTACTATTGGCTTAGGCTTCACCTTGATGCCAATAAAAGAACTGTCTTTGACTATGGCAAGAATACCAAGCTGGAATTAGCCATCCACATAGCCACTGGGTGTAGGCAGCAGCATTGAGCCTGAACCCCATCCTAACTACCACGCCATGTCTTCTTCAAAGACAAGAAAGATAACCATCTGTCACTTGAGGGCACCACCAAAACCAATCTCAACCACTGCCCAGGCCACAACTTTTCCATCATTACTTCCCTGCACTTTGGTGATGCCCTGAAAGTATATCTCCCAGAGTTTAAGGCAAACCTGTTCCCCTACCTCCAAATCACTTCCTTTTGGTGACCTACTAGGCAGTTAGCAGTGCTTATGTTGGGAGATCATCAATAGCTACTTTGCATTTTCCAATTAGATGATCAGGACACCAGTCAAAGAAATTATGTAACCTGCTCTGCATGTTCTACCCTAAGACTATGACTGAAAGTATGAATACTGTCATTGTATAAGCAAGATCAAATATACTATAGAGGTTGATGACTAATGCCCCACTGGTTTCAAGGTTAGTTTTAATTTCTAGCCTCTCACCAGTGGTTCCTGTGGGGAAAATGCTGAGCAACATCACAGGGACCAGGGATCTTTACCACAGGTCTGCCAAGTAAGCACTCGCAAACCAGGAAGGGGGTGAGGGCATGGAAAAGGGGAAATATTCTAAGACCCTCGATAATTGCTCTATAAAAATTTATAAAGAAGTGGTATATAATTAAATATGGTGAAAAAGCAAGTGTGGCCAGGAGATAATAGGAAGGAGACAGGATGGTAATGGAAAGTGATAGCTTGATTAGGGGAAGGGCCTGCACTAGTCACCTGTAAGACCTTGAAAAGCAGTCATAGAACCAGAACTTCTCAGACTCTAATCTCCATTGAAACTTATATGGATCTTGTTTAATTTGCAGATTCTGACTGTAGATCTGGGATGGGAGTCTCTGTTTCTAACCAGCTCCCAGAATGCCCGTGTTCCTGCTGCCAGCTCATGGACTATATGAACTCTAGGGCAGCCCTGTCCACTAGAAACGTCTGCAGTAATGAAAATGTTCTGGACCCACACCATCCAATACAGTTGCCTTTAGCCACATGTGACTATGGAGCATTTGACTGATTTTTTTTCCATTTTCATTTTAATTAAAATTTAAAAGCTACTTGTGCTTATGACTATCAAGTCTGACATTAAGTCCAGATCCCACAGTCTTCATCTGTAAAAATGAGTTTGAGACTAGACAATAACCAGATTCCCTTATACCATTATGCCGTTCCAAGTTGTTGTCAAAGATGTGTATGGGATGGGTGTTGAGCGATCCACCATGATTTGTGGAGGAAGAAGGGGAGTATGGTTCCCTAGGAGTTGGGTTCTAGAACTGAGTGGTAGAGCTATCCCCCAGAGTCAATAAACTGACTAGCCACTGAGTATTAATCAAACTCTCAAAACTATTCAGAAGGCTTTGTTCAGCCAGACATAACCCCCAGGCTGTAAAGGAAAAGAGTGATTAACTTTGCCATATTCAAATTCGAAACATCTGTGTGAAAAAGCACAATAAAACACAGTGAAAGATAAGAAACAGACAACTATTTTGGACATGGTAAGAAACCCAGGTTTTATATCTTCAGTACATAAAGAAAACAATAAGAACAAAATAGAAAATAGGTTAAAAAATTAGAAGAAAATAGCCTCAAGACATAAGCAGCCACAAAATGCTCAGACTCAGTGGTGATTGGGGAAATGCAGATTCAGATCATGATGACATCCATGAAAATAAAAAGGCTAAATATTGGCAAGGATTTGGACCAGTGGGGAATGTTTCTATCCAGTTTGTGGGAGTGCAAATTGGTACAGCCATTTGGAGTGGTTTTGGAGTTATCTGCTTAAAAATGTAAAATTAATGAATGTAACCCCTGGCCCCAAAATTTAACTTCTGGAGTTCTAGTCTTTCTCATGTCCACATAAAGATATAAAATCTTTGCTTCAGTATTCTAAAGGAGAAAAGAAATTAGTTAAGAAGGCCCGTGATTATGCCGGTGTTTGAATAAGTCCTTGCACCATCGTTATATAAAATACTATGGCAGTAATTAAGAAAATCTTACTAATGTGGAAGTACTCCAAAGCATACTGATATGTAGAAAAAGAAGAATCCAAATCTGATCCAAAAGTTGGTTCTTCAAGATTAACAGAATCAACAAAGTCCTAGATAACTGATGAAGGGGAAAAAAGAGAAAACATAAACTAACATTATCAGGAGTGGAAAAATAGATCACTACAGATTTTGCCCACATTAAAAATAAAGTTAGGCAAAGTCAGGCGCAGTGATGCACAATCATAATCCCAGTGTCTGAGGCTGAGGCAGGAGGACTGCAAGTTGGCAATTTAGCAAGACCTTGTCTCAAAATAAAACATAAAAAGAGTTCAGTAGTAGAGCCAGTAATCCTGCCCCCCTTGTGTGTGTTTGTGTGTGTGTGTATATACACACACACATATATATGTAAGCAATATTACAGATAACTTTTATTCAGTGAACTCAACAATGTACATGAAACAGACAAAATACTTAGAAAGCAAAACTTACCAAAACTGTCAAGATGAAACAATCTGGATAACTTGATATTTATCTTTAAAAATTGAATATGTAGTGTAAAACACTTCCCACAAAGAGAACTATTTGTTCAAATAATGAATTGCCCCCTATGGTAGAGTAAGTAAGTCACAAGTTCTTCACTACTCCTCACATCATTTGAAGTCTACTTTTTCTTCTCTTGAACTTGATCTTGCGATTTGTTTTGATCAGAAGCCTGTGGCAGAAGTGGTGCTGTGTAATTTCTAAGGCTGGAATTGAAGAGATCTGTAGCTTCAATGTTTGCCAATTCATATACTTCCTCTTGAAAGTCAGCCTCTATAGTAAAAGTCTGACTCCCTGAGTACACCATGCAGTGAGGAAGCTTGCTAGCAAAGTGAAGACCATCTGCGGAGCTCTGAGGTCCCAGACCTGTGAGTGAAGCTTTTGTAGAATTTCCAGACAACCCACCCCACCACTTGAATGCAGCTGAGTGGATGACCCCAACCAACACCATGTGAATGAAAGTACTGGTAGAGATGGCCTTGAATTCCTGACCCTCAGAATTGTGAGAAAATGAAGTGGTGACTGTTTCAAACCACTCTATTTTGAGGTGGTTTATTACATAGCAATATAACATCAAATCGTCCTCATACCTTGTATTGATAGACTTTTACCTCATGCTATGGTTTGAGTGTGTCCCCGAAACTTCATGTTCTGGAAACTTAATCCCCAATGTGGCAGTGTTAGAAGGTGGAGCATTAAGGGGTGTTGAGGTCAGAAGGGCTCCAGCCAACCTCATGAATGGATTAACATCATTATCACAGAGGTGAATTAGTTATCTCAGGAGTGGGTTTGTTATAAAAATCAAGTTCAACTCCCATTTTCCCCCTTCTAACTCACTCTTTCACTCATGAGATACCTTCTTTTATGTTATGATGCAGTGAGAAGACCCTCACCCAATGTGGCCCCTCAATCTGGAACTTTCTAGCCTCTAGAATCATGAGCCAAATCAATTTCTATTCACTATAAATTATCCAGACAGTTGTACTCTGTTATAGCAGCATAAAATGGACTAAGACATTCCACCAATGTATACTGCCATTACTTTATGTAATAAATTATTTAGTTAATTAAATTTTTACAAGTAGTGTTTTTTGTTTTTGTTTTGTGATGCTGGGGATTGAACACAGGGCCTTGGGCACGTGAGGCAGGCACTCTACCAACTGAGCTATATCCCCAGCCTAAAAGTAGGGTTTTTTTTTTTTTTAAGTTCTTATTTTGAGTTAATTAGATATGCATATGCAGCTTAAGAAAAGTGCAGTGAGATGGGCTGAGGTTGTGGCTTAGTGGTAGAGCGCTTGCCTAGCACGTGCAGGGTACTGGATTCGATTCTCAGCACCACATACAAACAAATAAAGGTCTATTGACAACTAAAAAAAATTAAAAAAAAAAATAGTGAAGTGAGAGATCCTATGTACCCTTTACCAGTTTCCCCTTGTAGTAATGTCTTGCAAAACCATAGTACAATGTCACAACCAGGCTATTAACATTGAAGCAATAAAGATATGGAAGATTTCCATCACCCCAAGAATCCCTCATGTTTCCCTTTGATGGCCACACCCTCTCATCTCTTGCACACACACCCTTAACCTCTTGCAACCACTAATCTGTTCCTATAATTTTGTTATTTCAAGAATGTTATATTAATTGGATCATGCAGTATTATCAACTTTTGGGAAGTAACCTTTGAGATTAATGTTTTTCAGCAAAATTCCTGGAGATTCCTTTCCATTGCTAAGTACTATTCCACAGTTGTATGTACCAATATTTAACCATTCACATGTTAAAGAGTGTCTGAATTATTTCCAGTTTTCAGATATTGCAAATAAAGCTGCCATAAGCATTAGTGTATAGGTTTTTGGTTGAACCTTTTAAAACTTCTCTGGGATAAATGCCAAGAAGTGCAGTTGCTGGATCATATAGTACTTGCTTGTTTTAATAATAATAAAAAAACTTTCAAACTATGTTTCAGACTGTGTCATTTTATACACCCACCAGCAAAGTGTGATTGATGAAGTTTCTCTACATCCTCACTAACTTTTGGTGGTGTCTCTATTCTTTTGTTTAATTTTAGCCATTCTCATAGATCTGTAGTGAAATGCCATTACAGTTTTACTTTGTATTTCCCCAGTGGCTAATGATGTTGTCGTGTTTCTTTTCACATGCTTATTTGCTATCTGTATATTCTCTTCAATGAAATATATGTTGCTGTATTTTGCCCTCCTGTAGAGTTTTGAGAATTCTTTATATTCTGTAGATGTCAGTCCTTTTTCAGATTCATGGTTTGCAAATTTCTGCCACCTGTAGTTTGTTTTTTATACTTTTCACATAGGCTTCTGCAGAGTAAAAGTTTTTTATGAAATCTGTTGTATTGACTTTTTGATGGACTGTGCTTTTGATGTCAAGTCTGAAACCTCTTTGCCTAACCTGAGGTCCCAAAGATTTTCTTCTGTTTTTTCCCCCCTAAAGCTGCATGAGTTTGTTTGTTAAAATTAAGTCCATGATCCATGTTGAGTTAATTTTTGTGTAAGGTGAAAATTTTGGTTGAAGTTTGTTTACTTTTTTGCCTGCTAAATATTATTAAGTTCCAGCACCATTTGTTAAAATTATAAATAGTTTTAAAATAGTTTTAAATGTGTTATTACATAGCCTCTTAGGATCATAAAAGATATGTTATGTAAAAAGGTGATAGGTATTTTTTAGGGTAAGGAGACATTGTGGTAGACACTGAGAGTTGGTACTCAAATTCCCCTCAAAGGAAGGATTTATTTACCCAAATATAATTCACTGGATGAACTTCCAAATGTTAGTTCCACCAGGGAACATCTGCTAGCGAGAGCAGCCTCATCAAGGTCATGACCTTCTGGAGATAGCTCACATCTAATAATGAATGGAAGCAGGGACAAAAAGGACCAGCCATTTCGGCCCAAAGTGGAACAATTCTGCTGAGCCATCTCTGTTTCGGTCCAAAGTGGAATAATTCTGCTGAGCCATCTCTGCTCCATATTCCCTGTGGCTGAGGCTGTTGAGTCTACATTACAGCTCACCTTCTCCCTCCATCTGATCCCACTTTCTCCCCTCCTTCCACAGGTGTTGATCTCAAGGGTACTTCTGAACATTAAACTCTGTCTCAGAGAATACTTTCTGGAGAACCCAAACTTAGACGCTTTTTTGTGTTTTCATTTAATGTTAAGTGTAATGTACAAAGCTGCTCTCCCTGCCCTTTCCGTTGCAGCCATTTCCCCACCTCCCAACTACTGTCAGTTTGTGAATATCCTAGCTAGCTATTGGTTCATCAGTCAGCTTGCAAGTATCTTTCTCCATTATTGGTCCCCTGTTAGCCCAGCAGAATTCAACTGCTTCAGGGTAGCTCCTCCACCATCTTTTCTCCTACACACATCCTACACACTTGCTTTCTTTCTCCTCCTCGCTTTCCGCTCTCTCTAGCACACACCCTTTCTCTTTCCCTTTCTCGTCCTCTCATTTTCTCTCTTACCCTGCCAGGAGACACTTTGTTTGCTTAATAAACTCCCTTATGTGATTTCCCGTGTCTGGCGTGGTTTTCGTGGGATTTCTTACATTAAGTATGATATGTGGTTTAAGTATTGAGAATGATGAGAAGTTCGTAACTTGATATTTTTATACGACTACTAGGAGTCCATCACCTCTGAAAAACTTTCATCAGAAACTCTCCTTTCACAATACATCACTACAAGAGAAGAGAGCTAGCTGAAAGGGGAAAGGGCAGGTGTGGGTGGCAGGATGAAAATGCACAAGCATGAAAATGCAGTGACAGAGAGTGAGAGCTGCCACAAGCTGTCCCCTCCTCTACTGCCATGGTATGCAGTGGTTCCAATGCTAGAAAGGTAAATTTGTGGGTGAATATCCCCAAACCAATATATCAGGACCAAATCTCCTCATCAACATTGATCAGGAATCAGTTGAGACCTTGAACATAATCCCTGTTGGTAAGCTTTCTGTCACTGTGATAAAATGTCTGAGATACTCAGCTTATAAGGAGGAGAGATTTATTTTGGCTTTTGATTTCAGAGGTTCCAGTTCATGGTCCTTGACTTTATAACTTTGACCCTGTGGTGACACAGTACATCATGGTGGGGGTACATGTTGGAGAAGGTCAGTTCACCTCATGGTGTTAGGGAAGCATGGTAGGGGGAAGGGGCTGGGTTCCAGTATCTCTCAAGAGTATACCTCCAGTGACCTAATTTGCTTTCACTTTGGCCCACCTCCTAAAGGTTCCACCACCTCCCAGTAATCCCACAGGCTGGTGATTAAGTCTTTAGTTTGTGAAACTTGGGGAGACATTTAGGATGCAAACCATAACGATCCCCAATTATACCAGCTTTAATCCTGTATTCTTTGGATGATCTTCATGACTACTAGGGAAACCCAGATTAAAATGAGAGGGACTCCACAGAAGTTACTGTTCAGTTTAAAGCTCCAGTGTCGCTGGAGTTGGGGGCAGGGAAGAGAAAGAAAAGGAAGAGGCCAGAGGGGCTAGCATTCCATATCTTGCCATGCCCCTGGTCCCAGGAAATTTGAAGTCATGATGATTTAGGGAGAGAATTTGAACAACATTCTTTTCCTCTGCCTTCCATTCCATTGGATATAATAGAAGAGACCTGGCTTTTTATTTTCAGTAGAATCAATGTTTTAGAAAGATTTTTTCACCACATTGCATTTCTCTTAATTTCGTTTTTCTTCTTTTTTTTTCTGATAAGTGCATGCTGAAATAATAGGCATCCTAATAAATCAAGAAAAGTATTGCCCTCCAAAATGTTGACTTTGAAAATGTCAGTTGCTTTCTGTATTTGAGCTTCCAGGAGCAAGGCCCAACTATGCAGTCATTATTTATGCTATTGAACATCAGTAGCAGGGGCAGCTTTGTATAGTTGCAGAAAGTGTTCATACCCATAATTTCCTCTGACATTAATGTTGCCTGTTTATTCGCCCCCTCACCATTTTGAAAATGCATCCTTCAGTTTAATACAGCTTACTGAATATCTGTTTAGTCCGTTTGTGGCAGAAAACAAACAGCAATTGGTGTCTTGGCTCTATTACATTTCCTGACAAGTGGAAAATAATGTGTTTGTGATGTAATAAATACTTGGTTCTAAGTAATTCAGCAAATTGGCTTATTTAACTTTAGCTCTGCAGGGATGCACAGAGGGAACAATTTTCACTCATCATTGATTCCCCACTGAACTGTGCTGATTGGGCCCACAGCTGTAAGAACTTTGTGGTGCTATGAGTGAATGAGAAGTTAGTGAAAATGCTGTTCTAAGTTGGTGAGATCTAGTCATGATCATATTGTTTATGTAGCAAAAGCTGGCTTTTGTTCATTCAAGAGAACCAATTGTTAAATATTTAGTAACTTTGTGAACTGGATGTTAAACCTTGAACTTTGAAATCAGGAGTATTTATACCTCAGAAGTTGTCAATCATTTCAAACCAGAGCTCTTTTCTTTTTGAGTGCTGATTTGTGAATACACCATTATGTGCTCTATGTCAACGTAGGAGTCACAAAGGCAATGGCAAGCAAAGAACTTAAGGTTCCACAGAGAGGATTGAGAAGCACAGATTGGGGATGCAGCTTAGTGGTAGAGCAGGCTCTGGGTTGAATCCCCAGCACTGAGGGTGGGTGCAGTGGGGTTGGGGGTGAATAGCACAAGCAAACTAAAAATAAAATAATGGAGGACAAAAGAAACATCTTTTCATAAAGGTGCACCGATGCAGATAAGCATTTGAAAGACACCTCAGCATTAGGCCACACAATAATAATTTGCAGAATTATTATTGCAAGCTTTGTCTTCTTTTTTTTTCCTTGAAGTACACATCACCAGTCATAATGGTTATCCCAAAGCAAACACACCCGCATAAGCGCCATTCAGGTTATTAAGTAAATTTTGAAGTAGAAAAGGAGACTGGAGGAATGTACTGGAGCAGGCAGTCTAGGCAGGCATGCAACAGGAAGGTGACTTGTGACTCCAGAACAGATATCTGACCTTCAAGCATTTCAGTTACACAAGAGGCCCAGCTTTGGCTTTTCACTTTTTTTTTTTTTTTAAATCAGATGCTGCAAATCAATTTACGAAGACTTTTTAGCTGTGCTGATGAATATACATCTTATAGCTAAATTTAGGGCTTTTATTTTAAACGTTTTCTCCTTTGAGATTTGAAGGTGTTGCTTAGCTACCCTCTCCTTTTCTTAGTGTAGTCTCTGACTTAATGTACTTTCTTCAACTGCAGGTTCTAGAAATAGGCTGTTATCAAATATCTTTCCTCAGGCTCAGTAGCATATACAGTATGTATATTACTATTTGTTACTTTTGTATTATTAACTCTTTAGTCTCCTAATACTATCCATTTAAACCACCATGTATGTACATTTATTTGTGTATTCTTTTCTTGGGGGAAAGGTGTGTATACAAAGCGATAATTTTGGTGACCATTAACATATATCATTGTACTCAGTTGACTACCATTTTTATTATAAAAATTAATTTTAAATATAAGGCCCTAAAACAAAAATTATATAATAGCATGAAATTATGCTCAAATGATTTTCCAAAGTAATTAAACTTCCAGTAGTAAGCCCATCCTAAACCCCTAGTTTCTCTTCTCTGAGTTCTCCAGAACTTCAGTTCCCTACAGACCATGGAGGGACATGAGTGTCCTTGTCAGCAGGCTGCAATTTGTTATATATTCATTAGTGTGCTTACTGACTGTCACTGGGATTAGTCCTGCCCTTACATGAAGTATAATAATTCCTAGGGAATATAGATGTGTCCTCTACCTCCTATGTAAGTCCTAAAAATACTTAGAAATTGTGTTGTAACCCATACACCGCAGGGACCAAATAAATACTTTTTATTGACCAAGTTATAGCTCAAGGAATTTCAAAAGCTACCCAATCAAGCCCATTGACCTTTATATCATCCTCAATATTATTTTCTACAAATAGGAACAGAGAATGAACATTTGAACAATAGTACAGAGAAAAGATGGCAAGAGCTAAGGGGCCATATCTGACTCTTTGATTTAGTGTGCCATATGCCCTATCATGACTATGGCAACTGTCCCATGATGTGGTGGCGTCTTCATAAAGGTGATCTCGTCTGTGCCCCACTCAAACCTGTTGCTAAGGCACACTCCAGGAGTCGTGCTTCTAGTGGTGGTAATGGATGTGTCTTTGCAGTTCAGATAAGAAGAGTTAGCAATGTGGCAATGAACTGGACAAGACTAATTTTGAGTTTGGAGCCATAACCATTTAGCTCTCAGCCATAGATATACTTTTGAGCAAAATGCAAGTGCCACCAGCAGGAGACTTTGTCTGCATTGCCAATCAGGCCATCCAAATAATCCTGTAACCAATGAGTTAGAACAGAGACCTCAGCTATCAACTAAATCTGTAAATCAATTATACACGTGGGTGATTCAAACATAAGAATATCCAATCTACTCTTTTTGTTCTGTATCACTTATCCTGAAGTTTAAATCAGAAGGATTATTTTTCATCCTCATTGAAACCAACTTGGCCCTAGTCATGTAAACAACAGATAAAAAACATCAGACCAAAGTCAAATGAAAACAAAAACAAAAACTAATTAACGCTTTTAACCATAAATCTCCCAATATATTAGGAAACTAAGAATGATCTCCATATTTAGGCCAATGAGTTTTATTTTAAAATAAACTAAAAAGACTTCTGGCTTCCAGTCCAACATGAAAGAGTTTAGAAGGCATCATTCTATCTTAACAAGTAAGTAGCTAAACAACTGAAATAAATGACAACTCTTCTCAAATCCCTCAGAAAAATGTGGTCACAGGGCAAATTGCTTCCCCAATAATTGGTTCTGTGAAAAGATCAATAAAACCAGTAAGCCTCTTGCCAGACTAAGAAACAAAAAGAAGAAGATAAAGATGACTAATATCAATGGGGGGGAGGGAAGGGTTAGTGTTAGGGTTAGAGTTAGGGTTAGGGAGGGGGGCAAGTATGGAGGAAGGAAGTACTGTATAGAGGGAAAAGAGGGGTGGGAGGGGTGGGGCGAAGGGAAAAATAACAGAATGAATCAAACAACATTACTCTATGTAAATTTATGATTACACAAATGGTATGCCTTTACGCCATGTACAAACAGAGAAACAACATGTATCCCATTTGTTTACAATAAAAAAAATGACTAATATCAGACATGAGAGGGGACATCAATATAAATCCCATGAACATTAAAAGGATAATAAAGGAATATTATGAATAGCTCTATACCCACAATTTTGATAATTCGACTGAAGTAGACTAATCCTTTGAAAAAACTGCCAAAATTCACAAAAGAAGAAATAGTTTGAATATACCTAAATTTATTAAAGAAATTGAGTCAGTAATTAATAACCTTCTGAAACAGAAAGCACCAGACGTTAGATGGGTTCACTGGTGAACTCTCCCAGACATTTAAGAGATTATATCAGTTCTCTACAATCTCTTCCAAAAGATAGAAACAGAGGAAATACTCTTAACTTTGTCTGTAAGACCGGCATTATCCCAAAACCAAAACCAAACAAAGACATTATAAGAAAAGAAAAAAATGTACACCAGTATCACTCATTAACATATGTGCAAAAACTCACAAAATTTAGCCAATTGAATTCCATGATATATAAAAAGAATTTTGCACCATGACTAGAAGGGATTTATCCCAAGTATGATGGCTTGTTGAACATTTAAAAAAATAAATTAGGTGCTGGGGCTGTGGCTTGGTGGCAGAGCACTTGCCTAGCATGTGTGGGGCATTGTGTTCCATCCTTATCACCACATAATAATGAAACAAAATAAGGTCATGCTGGCCATCTATGACTACAAAAAAAATTTTTTTAAAGAAAAAAACCTATTAGTATAATCTACCACATTAACAGACTTAAGAAGAAAAATCACATGATCATATCAATAGGTATAGAAAAAGCAATTGACAAAAATCCACCACTCGTTCATAATTTTTAAAACTCAGAAAACTAGGAATAAAGGAGAATGTCTTCATTGTGTCAAAAAAACATCTACAGAGCTGGGGTTGTGGCTCAGTGGTAGAGCACTTGTCTAGCATGTGTGAGGCACTGGGTTTAATTCTCAGCATCACATATAAAGAAATAAATAAAGGTTAATCAACAACTGAAATAATTTTTTAAAAATCTACATAAAACCTACAGATCCAAGCTGGGGTTGTGGCTTAGTGGTAGAGTGCTTGCCTAGCCATGTGTGAGGCACTGGGTTTGATCCTCAGTACCATATTAAAATAAATAAATAAAATAAAGGCATTGTACCCATCTACAACTAAAATAAATATTTTTTAAAAAACCTACAGATTCTGTCATAGTGATTAGAAACTCAAAGCTTTTCCATTAATATTGAGAATAAGACAACAATGTCTCACCATTCCTTCCTGACATTGTATGGAGCACCTAGCTAATACAGTAAGACAAGAAAAGGAAATAGTAACTATACTGATTGGAAAGAAAGAAATGAAACTGACTTTGTTTGCAGATTTCTATGTAGAAAAAAAAATTAAAGAATCAATAACAAAATCAACAAAAAATTCCTAGAACTAAGCAGTTGTACCAGGTCAGTATACAAGAGTCAATTGCTTTCGTATATGCCAGCAATGAACAAACAGAATTTAAAAATTAAAAACAAATTACCATTTCCATTAGCACTACCCCAAGATTAAATACTTAGGTACAAATCTGAGAAAATATGTGTATGACCCACATGAGGAAAACTACAAAACTCTAATAAAGTATGTCAATGAATAACTAAATAAATGGAGAAATAGTCCATGCTCATAGACAAGAAGACTCAGTATTATCAAAATGTCAATTTTTCCTAACTTAATCGGTAGTCAATACAACAATCAAAATTCCAGTAAGTCATTTTGTGAATATCAACAAGTAGATTCTAAAGCTTTTAGGGAGAGACAAAGGACCCCAGAAAGTCAATTCAATATTGAAGGAAAAGAACAGAGTTGGAGGACTGACTCTACCTGAATTCAAGACTTACTATGAAAGAGGTATAAGATAGTATGCCATTGAGAAAAATAGATCAATGGAACTCTGTTAGAGGGATCAGAAGTAAACTCATATAAATATAGTCAACTGATCTTTAACAAAAGAGAAAGGGAAAATACAATAGAAGATAGCTTTTTCAAGAAATGGTGCAGGAGCAACTGGATGTCCCCAAGCCAAGAAACAAACAAACCTAGACACAGATCTTACACTTTTCACAAAAGTTAACTCAAAAAGAATTGTAGACCTAGATATGAAACACAAAATTATAAAATAGCCAAAAGCCTAGATGACCTTATGTTTGGCAATGACAATTAGATACAACACCAAATGCACAATCTATGAAAGAAATAATTGATAAGCTAAACTTCATTAAAATCTAAAACCTCACCTTCTCTCCCCCCAAATAGGAACTATGAGTGGCAATGGATGTGTTAATTAATTTGTGATAATCATTATAGAGTTATATGTACATGTAATCATCACATTGTATACCTTGATTACATACAATTTTGCCAATTAAATATTTAAATTTTTAAAAAAGATGAGTAGATAATATCACTAACCACCTTTCCTGAGTTTCCCTATGGGCTAAGTACCATATTGGGCTCTCTATAATCACATTCTCCCAAAACCTGGAGAGATTAACAAGACCTGTTTTGTAATTCAGGACTGCCTGATTTCTGTTTAGAAAATGAGGAAATGTGAAGCCTAAAAGTCACACGAATAGTAATTGCTGGATTTTGGGTTTAGAATCAGGTTTTTCATCCTCATGTTTCTTCCCTTCCATAGGATCCACTACATTTGGGATTCCAAGCATAGTAATATCACAGGTGAAATGTGTGATTTTGTATTAAAATATATTTGGGGAAACTAAAAGTACATGCAAACAAACACATGTACCTCCTTTGGAATAGAGAATGAAAGTAATTGAATTTTTTAGCATTTTTAAAAAATAAAAATTCTACAACAAATAAGTCAAAGTTTCTGCTCTGCAAAACATAGTATCAAGAGAATAAGAAAACAAGAAAAATATTTGCAAAAGATGTAATTCCAAACATACACATGCATACAAACCCCAACCCCTCTTAAACCTCAACAAGAAAGAAAATAAACAACCTAAGTTAAAAATGGGCAAAAGATATTAGCAGATATCTCACCAAAGAAGACATGCAGATGGTAAGTAAGCTCTTGAAAAGATATCCAATGTCATGTCATTAAGGCATTTAAAATTAAAATAAGATCCCGCTGCAAACTTACTGGAATGGTTAAAATCCAAAACACTGACATCAACATGTCCTAGTGGGGATATGGAGCGACAGGAACTGTCATTCTTTGTCCGTGGGGATACAAAATGGTACAGTGACTTTGGAAGACAATTTGATAGCGTCTTGCAAAGTTAAGCATACTCTTCTCTACAATCCAGCAAGCATGCTCCTTGGTATTTACCCAAATTAATGCAAAACATGTTCGCATAAAAACTTGCACATGGATGTTTATAGCAGCCTTATTCTTGATTTTCAAAACTAGAAGCGGCTAAGATGTCTTTACATATGTGAATGGTTAAACTATGGTATATCCAGACAATTGAATATTATTCTGCAATAAATGAAATGAGCTATGGGACCATGAAAACACATGGAGGAAACTTAATTGCATATAACTAAGTGAAAGAAGCCAATATGAAAAGACCATAAACTGCATGGTTCCAACTATGTGACATTCTGGCAAAAGCCAAACTATCAAAATAGTGAAAAGATCAGCAGTTGTGAGAGGTTACAGGAGAGGGAGAGATGAACAAGCAGAACAAGAGAATTTATAAGGTGGCGAATCTATTCTGTATGATTCTGCAATGATAGATACATGTTGTTAAGCTTAGTCAAAATCCATAGAATGTACAAGACTAAGACCCTAATGTAAACTATGGACTTTGGAAAAGGATGTGTCAGTGTGGGTTCATTGCTGTAGAAAACATACCAGAGTGGTGCAAGATACCAGTGGTGGGGGAGTTGTGCATGTGTGGGGACAGGAGGTATTCGGGAACTCACTGAACTTACCACTCAGTGTTGCTGTAGACTCAAAATTTCTGTAAAAATAGTTTATTAATTAAAGGCTAACTTAATATTTGCTCTATGGTTGTGCTATGGTTTGAATGTCTCCAAAATTCATGTTGAAATTTTATCTCTGGTGCAGTGGTATTAAGAAATAGGGCCTTAAAAATATAACTAGATCATGAGGTGGAATGGGATTGGTGCCTTTATAAAAGGCTCAAAGGAGTTTCTTTGTCCCTTTTTCTCCCTTCTGTTATGTGAGGGTGCAGCAAGGTGCCACCTCAGAAGCAGAAAGCAGCCCTCTTCAGACATGGAATCTGCTGGCACCCAGACCTTGACTTTCCACCTTTCAGAACTGTGAAAAATAAATTTCTAGTATTTATTAATTACCCAGCCTGAAATATTTTGTTATATCAGCAAGCATGGACTAAGAAACGTAGTGTGTGTGTGTGTGTGTGTGTGTGTGTGTGTGTGTGTCTGTGTGTGTGTGTGTGTGTCTCTCTCTCTCTCTCTCTATATATATATATATAAATGTATATATGTATGCATGTATATATGTATATATTTAAAAATACATATTTATGTATCAATCATACATATGATTGATAAATATAGTGAGATTTGTCTTCTTTCTTTTCTTGAATATAGTCAGTGTGATTTAATCATCTTTATTTGTCTGAAGACAAATGAAAAGGAAGCAATTATCACTCTGAATAAAATACATAGAATACTGACTAAAATCCAAAACAAGAAATAATTAGGTCACTTTAATGAATTTTTAACAACTTACAGAAAAGTAATTATGGGGTTTAGTTAACAATTCAATTCTCCAGATCCAGAATGAACTGTTTCATACTCTGAGTAACTGTAGTTCTTAATCTTTTCCAACCATTTGAATCATCACTGCAAGTTAGCTTTTATTCAAGTGGAAGAATTTTTTCTCTTGGGGGAAAGAAAACAAAGGGACATTAGATATTCTCTTTTGAATTATTCTTTAGAATTTGAAATACAGTTTTAATTCTAAAACCAATGTTTGCATTTTGAATAGCATACAAATCAGGGTTTAGATTAAAATTCCTAAATATATGACTTAAATATTACACTAAATTTAATGTTCCTTCACATGTAGATGACTTAAAATTATATTAATATCATTTTTATCATCTGTGTATGCTATTGCTTCTTTGGAGTTATTAGAACAAAAATATATTGGGACTGGGGATATAACTCAGGGTAAAGTACTTGCCTAGCATGGGTGAGGCCCTGGGTTTGATTCTCAACACTGCAAAAACAAAAATGTACTGGAAACATAAATCAGTCAAGCAACCAATCAATTAATATAGAACACTGAGATGACCTTTTTATAATTGCCTAAACATCCTCAAGTAGGGCAATGTAAAACTAAACATTTCAGACAACCATCAGTCTTCCATGTTGTATATGCTGAGAGCACCACCCAACTTTATTAATAAATGATGATTTGAATAACATTACTTTCACACTAGTTAATTGAATTCTCAGAGTTGAAGCTATGGTCAACCAATAAATCCTGAGTGTTTTACTAGTAACTCACACTATTCTTGAGCAGAAGCAGTTATGTTTTTATAGAATTCTTGACAGAGAGGGGAAGGTCAATGAAAAGGAGTCATAGACCCATAAATGAAGAGAAGCTTACTGAACTCTGCAATAAGTTACCTTAAAAATCGCCATGCTGGATGACCAAGATTTTTTGAAGGATGGAAAGAAAGGTGGAAGGAAGGAAATTGCCCTTCACCCTCATTTAAAATTTTTAAATTAAAATACATATAGAAAATTACACTGCACATAAATATCCAGTGAAATCCTTTATTGTAAAGTGAACATTTATGTAACCACATAAATTAACCACGGATAAATAAAACCACAGATCATGAAATGGACCATTCTAGGGCCCAAAACCTCCTTATACCCCTTCTCACTCACTACCCATCAAAGATAACTCCTTTCTTAACTTTTAATACCATAGTTTAGTTTTGCCTAGTATTGAACGTTACACAAGCAGACCATGAAGAATGTAAGCTTTGGCGTCTGGCTTCCTTCATATAATATTCATCCTTTTGAATGCAGTGTCCTAGATGTTCAGTCATTGCTGTAGAATATCCCATTATCCAAAGATACCACAGTGAATTGGTCCATGCTACTGCTCATTCTTCAATGACTTGCTCTGTGACCTTTGATCTGTTTGAATAGTTTTTTTATATAAGCTTATGAGTCTCCTTGTGCTTTGATGACCTAGCCATTCCCATGAACTTGAAAATAAGATTCTGGGAGTATAGTTCAGTGGTAGAGTATTTGCCTACCATGTGCAAGACCCTGGGTTTGATCGTTAGCACTGCAAAAAAAATCAAAAACAAAACCAAAAATCTCCCTTTATTTAAGATATTAGTTTTGATAGTTCAATTTTTCTATGTGTTAGTCAGCTTCTGTTACTATAACAAATACTTGAGATAATCACCTTATAAAGAGGAAAGGTTTATTTTGCTCACTTTTGGGAATTTCAGTCTATGGTATCTTGGTTCCATGACTTTTGGGCCTGTGGTTAGGCAGCAAATCATGGCAGAGAGAACAGAACAGAGAGAACAGAAGAGGAAGGAAAAGGAAGAGTCCCATTATTCTTTTCAAGGGGATTCTCCAGTGACTGGAAGTTCATCCCCTGGATCCTGCCTCTTAAAGATTCTACCACCTCCCACTAGTGTCAAGCTGGGGCTAAGCCTTTAATACATGGACCTTTGGGGGACATTTCATGTCCAAGCTATAGCACGCTATGGAGGCAATTTTAAGATAAATATTTCCAATATAATTTGTAGTATCGAAGTTATTTCAAAATTTCCCAAGGACTGTTTAAATAGATGTTTTATGTTCTTATGATGGGTTTTACCCGATGGATAGGGGATTAGCAGGCAAAAGAGAAAGAATAAAATACAAGCTTAAGGTACATACAAAATACTTATTTGTAACCCTAGAAGGAAACATCAAGCCACCTAGATTCAATACACATCTTATAGGAATGAACTAAGAACTTTATATTTTTTTGAGATCTTTTACAACTTCCAACATAATAAATAAAAGCATAACCATAGTTTTTTTCAAAGATGGAATTGGTGAGGCATGGAAGGTCTCTGTATCAGTTCAGCTGTTTGACTTCAAACTATTTTAACTCTCTCTGGTTATCTTAAGCAAACTGAACATACCCCAAAAGATATGAGGGGTGACAGAATGAACGGGAGGCTGGATAGTGGGGCCAGAACAGGTACCATTCTGAGACAAAGAACGTCAGACCCTCAGAAGACATCTCATAGCAGGAAGATGGGCAGGGGCCACCATTCAGATGGAATCAAACTAATCTCCAGTCTCTTTATTCCTCAAGATTCACATTTCAAAGAGGGAGCAGAGTTGTTTTGCGTTGGGTCACCTGCCTTTCCCTGAGCTTGCAGAGGGGCTGATGGAAGGAGGAGAACTTTAGTGGCAGTTCCAGAAGACACTCTCCAGTGATTTAAAGACAGAACTAATAAAGGGAAAGATAGCAAGGGAAATGAATGCAAGGAAGCCCCAAACCGATGGAAATGGAAGCTGCGGCTTTACATAGGTAGTTTGGGAAATGCACAATCTATGTCATCATTGCCCCTGCCTTCTTCAGATTTATGGACTGTTGAGAGCATTACTATTTCCTGACTGTATTCCAGAGCATCTCTGTCCTGATTTAAAAAAAAAAAAAAAAAAAAAGGAAGAAAGAAAGAAAGAACCATGCAAGAAGCTGATGGAGTTCTTTGGAGAAGGAAACTTTAATGATTATTGCCACATTCCTTCAATTAAGTTACATCTAACCATTGGAATTGAAAGACTCGTTTATTTTTGGATGAAGAGTATATTCTAAGGTTTTTAGTCATAAAAATTTCTGGTAAAAAAAAATGGAAAGTAAGGCTTAGCATTACCTGGTAGAGTAAAAAACCACTTTTTAAAAAAATTGGGATCATTATGTAACATTAAAAAAAAAATCCATCTTTTCTTACTGTGTATACATGATTGTTAGAAAATTTTCTACTTTAAATAGAAAGTTACAGAGTCTGTGATCCCTTTGCTTCTTGGAATTAATCCGAAATGTGTATTTTGCTTCCTGCAAAAAATAGAAAACTGAGATTTGTAAACATACCGACATAAAGAAGAAAGTCCAAGGGCTGTGGCCCATGCAATGAAGTCAGAGGTGGGGCCAGGTTTTTGCCAGCCCAGTGCACTGGTTATAACAGGTATCTATTCTGATTGTCGCTGCCTCTTCTGACCATCACTCCTACTTGTGGGAATCCGTTGATCTTGACCATCTTTTCTTCCAGCCCATCTTCTGGCTCTGTCATAGTTAGAGGCAGGGGAAGGGAAGAGCAGAAAGAAAAAGACAAAGATCTTTTCACCTGGCTGGTGTCATTTGTGCTCACAGACCTCTCTCTCTCTCTCTCTGGCTGCCTGTCATGCCTTCCATTATGGCAAGTATCTAATTGTGGCTCTTTCCTGAGAAGCATAGTTTTCTGGAGACCTCAATCCAGGGTCCTCCATGACACAATTTCTTGATGTAATATTAACTTTTGGTTAAAGTTAGTGCAAAGAAAGATATAATTCTTTTACACACTCAATCTCACCTACTCTTTGAAATTTCTCCCCATTCATAGTGTCTGCTTGAAATGTCCAGGAGTGACTCATTTGAAATGTCCTTGTTACTTCTGACACACTTTCAGCCCCAGAGAGGTAGAATCAGAAGAAAGACAGGAAGCAGTGCTGCACCAGCCAGCTCTAGTCTGGGCTGTGGGAGGGAAGAAGTGATTTGAATCAGATATGACATTAAATTTTGACCTGGATTGGACTAAGTGATAATCACTAAAAGTCACTGGTCCAAAATATGATATGCTCTGGATGTTACTGAGGGCCGGACAAGGAAAATTGAACACAGAATTGTTGAAGGAGTGATTGAAAACTTAAAAAAAAAAAGTGTTTTCCATGTTTACAACTCTGTGGGTTGACTTCAATAACCTGTTTGCACAAAGCTGAATAAAAAGAAATTTCTGTTCTTAAGGGATTTGTCATCTCACCTTCACCCAAGTGACTTTGCCAAGGGCTGCCATTCACCCCTGTGTTAATTTCTCTGCTGGATAAGGAAAAAAATAAAACCCATCATCTTTTCTTAAGACATTTTATTTCTATCTTTCACAGAATTTTTGAAATAAATCACAAATCTGCCACATGTACCACATGAACAGTGCCCCTTTCAATATGGTACAAACTGTACTTGCACTGCAAAATTAAACACATCAGCTGTTCGTAGAGGATGTTTTTAAAGTTTCCTGGTACGTCTTCTGGCATAAACTTATATATCATTTTGTCTTGTTCATTTAATCATTTTGTATAGGGTTTTCTTCTGCACAAGATTATAAGCCCTGTAAAAGTAAGGACAACATAGGACACACAGCAGACACTTATTAATGATTTGTAGACGTGGATTGGGCAGAAACTGAATAAAAATTTTTTGAAAGCTGTTATGAATGGTGTTTTTAACCTAAACTTCATTCAAATTTCTCATCCATCATTTCACCTAATTTTACTGTCCTCCCCAGAACACACTTAAAAACAGCTTTTGTACAAGTAACAGCACATTAATTGAAAGGAGCATATGCTTGCTGGCACATCAGAGAGACAAAAATAAATGATGTGATGAGCTCTTTATTATTCATTCTATCAAAAGGCGCTGCCTCAAGGAGGATGCTATTGTGCTCCTTGTGAAAGAAAATTAACACAGGTATTTGCTATTATAAATGTAACTTCCATGAGTGTGTTTGAGGCTGTTGACTTCTTTCAAAGACAGTAAATTGCTCATTTGTTACATTAATGCTAATACCATGCACAACTTACATAGGAAATAAAAGAAGCTGAATTAACACAGTCAGAGCACAGCAGCTGGTTTAAGACAATTATTTAGGGATATGGGGAAATGCTCAAAACCCTAAAACCTGGAAAGTAATGATCCAATACTTTGATTTTTGCCTGTGTATTTTTCCCTAAGCCCCATTTTAATCTCTACCCAGAAATCCTTTCGTGACAGAATGCCTTTTATTGAAGTTGTTTTTTAATTTTTTGCAAGATTATTCTTTATGGTTCACCGCCCACCCCCCCGCATCAAGTTACTGTGTAGTCTTTTAAAGTTTGATTTCCTCTTGCTTCTTTTTCTAACCACCCCAAAAAGACTCCAAACTTGAGATATTTAATTACTTTGTTCCATGGTTTTCCTCATTTTTTTCAGATCATTTTCCTTTCAACTACCTGCTATTTTTCTTATCTTGTATCCTTAAATCCTTTTACCACCTGAGATATTTCTAAAACTGAATAGGACATTTTACCCAGGTTCTATTGTATTTGATAAAATCAACATCCTCTCACCATTTAACTCCGCTATTCTTGTGACAGTGTCAGCCCCAGGAAGATATGCATCTATGTGGGTTAGTCAGCTTTGTGTTACTGTAACAAAATACCTGAGATACCAACTTAAAAAGAGGAAATATTTGGGGTTACAGTTTCAGAAGCTTCCATTCATGGTCAGTTGGCCTGTTGCTTTTGGGCCTGAGGTGGGGAAGTATATCATGGTGGGAGCGTGTGGCAGGGGAACCTGCTTACTTCATGTTAGCCAGAAGCAAAGAGAGAGACAGGAAGTGGGTGAGGTACCAATATTCCCTTCCAGGGCAAGTCCCTGATGATCTAACCTTTTCCCACAAAGCTCCATCTCATAAATGTTCCATCATCTTCTAATAGTACCAACCAGAGGATCAAATCTTTGACACACAGGACTTTGGGAGATATTCCAGATTCAAACCATGGAAGATTTTGATTGGGGACATTTCATATAAATCAAATAATACAATATGTGGCCTTTTGTGTCTAGCTTCTTTCACTTAGAATTTATCTATGATGTTTATTTAATTTTCATTCTTTTGCAATGCTGGGAATCAAACCCAGGGCTTCATGCATGCTAGGCAAGTGCTCTACCACTGAGCTACATCCCCAGCCCTAATCTTTATAATATTGATTATTTATCAATACTTGATTCCTTTTTATGGCCAAGTAATATTCCATTGCATGACCATATCAGTTTTTATTTGTTTGTTTATCAGTTATTAGTGGACATTTGGATTGTTGGATGTAAACATATGCTTTTGGTCCCCTTGGGTATGTACCAAGGAGTGGAATTTCTGGACATTCTATGTTGAACATTTTGGAGAAGAGCAAAAACTTTTTGCAAAGGAGGTAAAGGATTTTTTAAAGTAGTTTCTGAAGGATTATTGCTAATTCTTCTTTAAAGATTTGATAGCATTCTCCAGTGATGCCTTCTGGGTATGGAATTTTCTTTGTGGGAAATTTAAAAAATTAATAATTTAGTTTCTTTACAAGTTATAGATATAATCAGTTTTAATGTCTTCTTAGGTTAGTTTTTATCCTTCTAGTAATTTTTCCATTTCATCTACATTATCAAAAAATTTTGCCACATGATTGTTTATAATATTTCCTTATTGTTGTTTATTTTTAAAAGACCCCTTTTTCATTACTGAGGTAGTTTGAGTCCTTTCTTTTTCTCTTGGTCATTCTAGTTAATGTTTGTCAATTTTTTTTATATTTTCAAAGAACTAACTTTTGCTTTCTTTTTAAATTCTGTATTGTTTCTCTATTCTGTTTCATACTAAAAATAGTTATTATTTATTTCCTTCTGTTTGCTTTTGGTATAGTTTGTTCATCTATTTCTAATGTCTTAAGGAAGAAAGTTAAGTTACTGATAGAAAATCTTTCTTCTTTTTTCATATAGGCATCTACAACTATGAATTTCAGTCTAAGCATTTATTCCATAAATTTTGCTATTTAGTATGTTTTGTTTAAATTCATGTCAAGAAATTTCCAATTTCCCTTGAGATTTTTTTTTCTTTTATGCATTGGTTATTTAGGAGTATGTGGCTTCATTTCTACACATTTGAGAATTTACCAAATTTTCTTCTATTATTGAGTTCTAGTTTCATTCCATTGTTGTCAGAGAATGTTTTAAATTATTTTAAATATATAAATATATTTCATTTTATGACCTGAAACAAAGTAAATGTTGGAGAATGTTCTAATCACACATAGAAAGCATGCATTGCTATTATTGGTTGGAATGTTCATTTGATATTCACTGGGTCTCTTTGGTTTACAGTGCTGCTCAAGTCTTCTATTTCCTTGTAGCTCTTCTAATTATACTATTATTGCATTATGCTAAAAGTGGGTATTAAAGTCTCTAAGTATTATCATTGAATTCTGTCTCTCTCTCTCTTTCTCCCCGCGCCCCCCACCAATTCTGCATGTTGTAGCTCCAGGGTTAACTGCATGTATTTTTATAATTGATATATTGTCCTGAGAGTTCAAACCTTTTCATTGTAATATGTCCTCCTTTTTAACTAGTAACAATTTTTTTATTAAAATTTATTGACCGATATTGATATAGCCTCTCCAACTCCCTTTGGGTAGTTTTTGCATGGTATTTACTTTTCCATCCTTTAAAAACCTAGCTGTGTATTTGAATTTAGTTGACTGTTGATTTTCAAGACTACCATGGAGTTAGGGAAGGGGGCATGGGATTAGGGCAGATAAAAATTATACAAGTCTCACTTATTGCAATTCAACTGTTTTTTCTAAAATAAGCACTCTCTAGATGGCTACAAGCCTTTAATTAGTTTCCGGAGTTTGATTTTAACAGTTTTTGCCAGTGATTCGTTGTTTTTATGGGGGGAGATATTTTTCAGAGATCTCTTCCTCATCGTTTGTGGAGACAGAACAGATTATGCCTTCTTTTCTTCCCCCTTTTCCCCTTCCTCCCTCCCTCCCTCCTTCTCTTTCTTTCTTTCTTTCTTTCTTTCTTTCTTTCTTTCTTTCTTTCTTTCTTTCTTTCTCTCTCTCTCTCTCTCTCTCTCTCTCTCTCTCTCTCTCTCTCTCTCTCTCTCTCTCTCTCTCTTTCTTTCTTTCTTTCTTTCTTTCATGGGGACTCACTGAGTTGCCCAGGCTGACCTGGCTTTGAACTCATGATTCTCTTATCAGAGTCCCAAATAGCTGGAACCAGGGGCATGCACTACCACACCAACTGGTTATGCATTGTTGTTCCTTAACTTTTCAGCCTGAGTCTCTACCCTTGAGGCAGTTCAGATGAGCTTAAACTCAAGGAAGACAAATATCTGGAGGTGGGAAACTTCATTTTTTGCCATTGGTGTGAGAGGAGGTGGCTCCATTGAAACAGGAACCAGGTAAGTTCATGCCTCAGTTCCAGTAGCTGTTGGCATGGTATAAATAACTGCTTTGAAGTTAACTTTACTCTTCTATAAAATGGAGATAATGTTGTTTATGTCACAGATTGCTTTATGTGAGAGTTAAACAAATGATCTCATATAAAAGGAGAAAGGTAGTGTAAACTGAAAAGGAAGCAACAAATATTTTTTTCTAATCTACTTGATGTAGAATAGGCACTAAGTAAATATGCATAGAATAAATAAATAGCCACAGTAACTGACTCCTAATAGCACAAGAGCTAAGATCATAGGTTCTGGTCCTAGACAGTCTGAAGTCAGATTCCACCTCTGTCACCAATATCTGTGTGGTTGGGAGAATTAGTTACTCTTTCTACCATCTGCTTTCATTTTGCTCAGTCACTGAGTGTGCTCTGATCTCCTATTCTTTCCCCTCCTGACTACTGTGGCCTAACCCACGAGCTGTCCCATGTTAGGTGTTTGAGGGAGGGTGAGACAGTTCTCCCCTGTACACACTCAGTGAATTCACAGCATTCATTCAACAAGTGTCTTGAAACTTGAGCTTCAAACTAGCTTTTCCCTCAACCCTAGGGAGCTCTTTCTGCTGCCCCTTAACTTACATGCAGCTACAGTGAGATACCTTGCTTAGTGTTTTCAGGCTAAATTTTATAGTTACGTAAATAAAATAAAAAACTTTATTTTGTAGGGAGCCCAGAGGAGGGTAAGTTCCTGGGGACTTGGGCAGGTAAGGGAAGACCCACCAGAAGAGATAGATTCAGCCTAGCTCTGAAAAGTGCAGAGGAGGATGAGGACCTTTAATGGTAGAAGCAGTGGCTAAGGCCACTGCTAATCACTTTCATTAATACTAATCGTTGTTTATGCTAATCACTGTTGTTTATGTTGATCACTATTGTTCATGCTAATCACTTTTGTTTATGCTAATCACTATTGTTGATCTTTAAAAAAAGGTCACATGGAGATTTTCCAAAAAATACTGTTTATTTGAGAACATTGGAGCCCTGAAATGGGAATGGTAGAGGAACGCAATAGGAATAGGTGTGCTAGCAAATGATGGGCATATTCAAAGAGGTTGAGGCCAGGGGAAGTCTTAAAGGCCACAATGAGGAGGATTATATCAGATATTTTGAAATGATAATCCTTGGTCACATTGATTAAAGACAAGATTGGTGTAAGTTCAAGATCGAGTTGCTGGGAAGATATCCTTCTGGAAGCATCTTTTGTGTAAGTTTGCAGTGGCCTCTGGGCAAACCTGCAATTCTGGCAGTCTTTTGTGATGATAACTATGATGCAATCATGTGTAAAAATCCTTCCTTCATAGTCTCCCAGCTTTATTTGCTTTATTTTTTTTTTATTTTTTGGTTGCGGGGAGCAGGTAAGGTTGCTAGGAATAACTCCATTTCGATTCTGGCAACTTTCACATTTCTTTCACACAGATCATATATTAAACTTGTTTAATCCATAGCTATGAATTCCGAGTTATTATTATCCCTACCTAACAAATAAAGAAACCAAGATCCAGAAAAGTTCAGTCTATCTATGTTACACTGCTGATGAATAATTGCATCAGGATTCTAAACTCTGCAATCTGTTATCTTCCAGAGCCCAAGGGGATATAGCTCAAAAGTAATTGGCATTCAGCATTGAATTCTGGATAATCTCATGTGATGATTATGTGTCAATGTCTCTGGGTTAAGGGATATCCAGAGAGCTGGTAAACATTATTTCTTGGTGTTTCTGGGAGGGTGTTTCTGGAAGTGGTTAACATTTGACTCAGGGGACACCATTGTGAGTGGGCATCATCCCATCTGTTGAGAGTCCACATGCGGGGGGCGGGGGGTGGAGGCAGAGGAAGGACAAATTCACTCTTCCTGAGCCAGGACATCCATCTTCTCCTGCCGTTGGTCACCAGAGCTCCCAGTTCTCAAGCCTTCAGGCTCTGGGACTTACACCAGCATGCCTGCCTCTTCCCTGACTCCCAACACATGGCACCAGCTTCCCCAGTTCTCCAGCTTGCAGACAGCAGCTTTTTACTCAGCTTCCATAATAAACTCCCTCTTATTTTCTCTCTCTCTCTCTCTCTCTCTCTCTCCCTGTGATGTTGGTTCTGTTTCTCTGAAGAAACCTGACTAATCTCTTGACTGGACCCACTAGTCAAAGGAATGACACTTGAATGGCAAAAATGGCAGACATCGGCAGCTGGAAGGTGCAGAGGAACTGACTCCTGTGGGAAGACAGGGTTCCTTCCCTTTTTCCCACGGCTCAGGACCAGCCCTTACCTTCCAGACCTCGTACCCAGTCCCATGGGGTCAGGGGTGGGGCTCTGCACTACTTGAAAGGAAGGACATTGTGTACCTGGCACAAATTTCTCCTTTCAGAACTAAACTGGAGGTAAATCCTCATATCGGTGCATGAAAAGAAAGGGGTGCTCTCCGACCTATCGAACTATGGTTTTGTGAACAGTATTCTTCAGGGGCGGGACACAGTTTCCTCTCTGAAAACCTCCCTGGAAGTTGGATTCGATGACTTCTAAGGCCCTTTCCACCATATCATTGCCATCTGAATCTTTCATTCAAAGAAAAACTAAGAATCTGTGTTACACCTGCTGTGAGATAAGGGTGGAAGAAGGGCAGGAAAGGTGCCAGGAGGAGCACTCTCTTTGCCTGCTGTCCCCTCCTCCCCCTGCACAAGATAGGAGACTAGGAAGAAGTCCTTCTTAGAAGCACGGGAGATAGAACTCCTGGAACTGTTTCTTTTTACTTTACATCATGGCGAAGCAATTCAAATTGCCTTCAAAGGTCAATATTCACTAAAATAAAGCTGGTTATAACTTTGAACATGACTCAGCAGAAAAATAATGAATTTCCCATGGAAGCTTTCCACTGGTCAATTAAGCAACTTGTAACAGGCAGAGACACTTAGATAATGTTTTCAGAGCTTCTGGAAAGCTAAGTACAGACATAATTATAAATATGCTTAGGAAGTAGCACTAGGGGCTTAACTGTAAGTAGCAGAAATGGGTTTTTGGTTTTGGGGTTTTGTGTGTTTGTTTGTTTTACTTTACAAATATACCAGAGTCACACATGCATGTTTGACTTTAAAATAATCACTCCACAGGGAATACCTGCTCAAAAGAATCTAGGAATGCTTTTAATGGAATTGTCTTCAGAGACAGAAGATACTCTTTAATGTACTTTTGGAGAAGTTCAACCTTAAACCTTTGAAGATGTGCTTGATTTTTTTAAAAAACCACCACAAACTGACCAGAGCCTTGCATAATGAATAAGGAGGCTAATCAAGATGAATAATGAATTATCGAGAATCACTTTGGAATTTTAAGTGAGATGTAGCATTGTTGCCTGATTTTGGCTTTGCCCTGTAGATTCTGTAGTCTGGGGTATTGTGGATTAGAACCATATCACGTACCTTTTGATGGATGGATCTGTTGGTATCTGTGAGGGCCTTGCAGGAGAAATACTGTGTGATCGAAGGACAAGAGGGCATACCTGAGAAAGGTTTAGGAGGGGTTATTTACAGAGGTGGGCAAGTAAAGGATACAGCAGGGTACCTAGGAGGCTGGCACCAATGGGAAGTTGTTCTACTTAGCCTGAAAGGACAAAGAGGAAGAAGGGCCTGTCAGAAGCCAGAAAGGGCTGACCCACGGAAAAGTTGTGGAGAACCCCTACCAAAATGATACCCAGCCTCTCTTCTCTCAGCCTCCAGTTTCCTGGTAGTGCCTCCCCAGGTGAACCCAACCAGAAGCCAGGGGCGAAACTATCAAGTGATGTGGTCCACAGAGGTCAGCCTCCTGGAACAGAACAGGCTAGAACAGGCAGACCTTGAATCTGGAGAGGCGGGTGGGAGACAGCACACGTACACCTCTGTGTGCCCTGTTCCTCTCTTTTCCAAGTAGGAGAGAGAGCAGTCATCTCCATAGGACAGAGACTGTGTCTTTTCATTGATATCATTTCTCCTGAGGTGATTGCTGCTTTATTTCAAGTTAATGTCTAAAAATAAATCTCTATTCCTGTCTGAGAAAAAGTTGGGCTTTTTAATAAATGGTGTCGGGACAAATAGAAAACCATCTGGAAAAGGATGAAGGGAATCTACACCTTGCTCTGAAATAACAGACCAGCAATCCAAACAGAAAATATGAAATCAAAGAAGCATTTCACAGGTGAATTTCTTTGCAACCTGAGAGCGAGGGAAGCCTTTCAAAAATCCAGGAACACAAATGAGAAATAACTGATAAACTTTACTACCTGAAGCAAATGAAATGTCTTAAGCAAAGTCAAAAGACAAATGGCAAATAAGGAAAGGACATTTGTGAATTATCTCACCGACAGGGCAAATACACAAAGTGCCCTTAAAAATAAAGAATAGAACAAACACTGAATAGAAATATAGGCAGAAGTCAGGAACAGACATAAATCTGAGAACAGAAAGAAAAAGAAATAGAAAGCTCTCCTAACATATATGGAATGATGCTCAATTTCCCTGACAATAAGAGAAATACAAACTAGAATTCTCCAGGATACAAAAGTGTGATAACATCCACTATTAAGAGCAGACGTGCAAAATGGAACAAACGTTATGGAAGGGGATTTGGCAAAATTACATATGCATTAATCTTTGACCCAGCAGCCTCATTGCTAGGAATCCACCTGAAAACACATCTCCATAAATAGACAGTTATTTGCACAAAGTGATGTAACACAGCATTGTTTGTAGTAGCCAAAGATTAGAAACAACCTAAACACCCACCAACAGGCCAGGCAGCAAATAACCTGCAGGACACACACAAATTGGAGACCAGGCAGTCATGAAAAGAAGAAAATGTCTGTGAACTAAAATAATCTCCAGAACACAGTTTTAGAGTTAAAGTGCTAGTATGCAGCAGTACATAGAATGTTCTATATTTTGTGTTTAAAGGGGGGAAAAAAAAGGAGGAATAGGAATACATTTAGGTATTTGCTTATATTTGCAAAAAGAAGCAATAAAAATAGTTGCCTATAGGAGATGGAGGAAATGAAATGAAGGGAGAGGGTTGGAAGTGAAACTTCTGCCAGTTTGGTTACCTTTTGTACAGTTTTCAACTTTGGCACCATGTAAATGTTTTTACATGTTCAACAAAATTAAAATAAAAAGATAAAAATAAAATCCTAAAATGGGAAACAAATTGGGACAAATGAGCCTAACTTTATTTCAAAAGTGGGAACAACAGCGACACAGAGAAAAGAATTATTTCAGTATTCTCATTATGTACCCATAGTGGGATATGAACTAAGGATGAATAAAGAGAAAGAAATCTTAAACTTTACTCAGTTATTTATTGTTAATATAGTACTATAATTCTGAACTAGGAGAAAATAGATATGTAATTCTGAATTAGGAGAAAAGAATCGTTACCCTATTATAATTCAAGGTTTTCAGTGTGAGAGAAAAGAGATCCAAAACAAATATTAAATGGAAGTTAAAATGGGAAACTATAAGGTTAAATTTGAATTGAGAAAACCTACGTGAAACCATCTTTTTAAAGGGTATTTGCTTTTCCTAGCTCTATCCACTGAAAGGACTTAGAAGCATACCTTAGTACTGAGTATGCCTTGCCCCCAGATTTTGGTACCTACCACATTTCATGATATAGCTATCACCACCACATTAATGTATATTCATAAGCATTCTGTGCATACTAATCATGTGCCAAAGATGATTTGGTAATAAATGATTTTTAAGTATTACTGGCACAATTTTTTTTAAAAAAGCTTCACATAATGGTTGCACCTCACTTTTTTGCAAAAGAAATTGACATAAAATCTTCAACAATTATGCAGTGAGATACAATACCATTCCTTACTAGCAAGAAAAATGTCTTTATTTTTAGAAGATGCATGCTGAAATAATTTAGGAATGAAATGGCACAAGTTTACAAATTATTTTCAAATGATTCTGCTGTGTGTGTGTGTGTGTGTGGATGTGGGTTATGGGTGGGCAGGAAGGAGCTAATTATTACGCCAAGAAATATCTTTTCCTGCACCTGACATGATCTTAAGCCGAAGAACCAACTTGAGCTACCCACACTCCCTTGTCATCATGGCCTCCATTCTGAAGATAAAACCTAGAACACTCATGAAAAGTTTTAAATGACTAAATTGCCTGTCCCTCAGACTCAGAAATCCTAAAAATAAATTATGCCATGTGTGTTCTAATTTTCTGCTTAAAGCTTTTGAAATCTTTTCAATTCAGATATTTTCAATAGGATACAAGGTTCTTTAACCTCTTACTCAAAGGCGCTTATTGAAAAGCCATTTCCCAGAGCTTTCTTTCATTTTCTCTGGCTGCAATAGGTAGAGAGCTTGCATTAGCAGTTAAGCTGGCGTTGTGACCGGGGATGTTGCACAAGGGTCTTTACTTTGGAATTGGGAAATGCAGGTTCTCACTGGGGTTCCACCACTAACTAATGTAGTTTTGGCAAGTCACGCCTTTGGGGATCTTAGTTTTTCAACTACCAAATGTAGGTGTTAGATCTGATTTTCTGCCACCATAAATGATGGTCTGGAACATTTTCCAAGTAGGATGACATGTCTGCCAACAACAGGAACAGCAAGGGAGAGACAGGAGTAAGTACTCATTGGAATATGAGGAAGCACACAGAGTAGAAAAGGAACCCCTAATCTGGATAAATTGTTGACATCAATCCCGTATCAGATTCTTCAAACATGTTAAAATGAATAAAGGCAACACATGGGTCCTCAATTAGAAGGACAATATTGTGAGCTGAGGGTGGTGGTGCGTACCTATAGTCCCAGCAACTCAGGAGACTGAGACAGGTAGATCACAATTTTAAGACCAGTCTAGGAAGCTCAGCCAGACACCTGTCTCCAAATAAAAATGCAAAGGACTGGAGATATAATTTAGTGGTAGAGTGCCTGCTTAGCAAGTTCAATCTCCAGTAACTTAAAAATAAAAAACAATATTTGGGTAATTTTATTTATAATTATCCCTACTTTTAGCAATTAAATTGTTTCAGTTATTATTAAAATATTATGTTATGGCTGTCTTATAAATAAACGATTGTTTTTCAATCTAGAAAGAAAAATATGGATTCTGCATGGGTTTCAGTTAGCTACATCTCCCTGTGGCTGTGACTCCTGTGGACTCCTGTGGACTGCCATGTCGGAGTTGACTGAGTATAATACACCTCAGAGTTTGGTTTAACATGCTTCCAAATAACTAACCACAGCAATGTTATTGAAACACAGAAAATCCTCTGTTTACTCGCATGACTGGGAAATTAGACAATCAACCGTGACCATCTATCAAAAGTCTTAGAATTCAAAATGCACTAAGCATGAAATCCTATTGAAAACCATTTCATTCCCTTAATTATTCATTAGGTTCCTCAGAGTCTGACAGACTTTCAAGGTCATTATTTTGGACATTATCATCATAATGTGGCAATAAAAAATGTATTTTAAAAGAGTTCTGTTCAGTAGAATACTATAGTAAAAGAATTTGCTGCTTTATTTGGGTGTTTGTGTATCTATCCTACTATGTGGTGAGAAAATGGGAATATTGGAAATGAACCTTCTAGAATCTTTCTGGTACCTGGGACAGGTTGCAGTCTGCAAAAATTCCTGTGGTGAAGTCTGATGGGAGAGGGAAACCGCTGATTAAGGTAAGGTTGAGGGAGGTAAGTGAACAGGTTCCAGGCAGAGATGGCAAGTTCTACACACTACAGGTGATGCTCTGCTCCTTAGCCAGTTTTTTTTTTTTTTTTTTTTAATTCAACCGACATTGACCAGGTACCTTCTTTTTATTTATTTATTTATTTATTTATTTATTTATTTATTTATTTATTTATTTATTTATTTCTGCTGGCTTGAAAACATTGCATGGAGTTCTTTGAGTGGAGTAGCTTCAGGTAAATCTGTCCATGGTATAAGCGAGGGGAGGAGATAATTTTTGAATCATTTCTTCCCCATCTTCTCAGAGCACACAATCAATAACAAAACGTCCTGTGAAACGGAAACCCTTTGAATATAAATGCAGCTAATAACCAACAATTTTTTTTTTTCTTCAGTACTGGGGATTGACTCCAGGAACATTCTACCATTGAGTTGCACCCCTAGCCCCTTTTTTAATTTTTCATTTTGAAACAAGGTCTCACTCAGTTGCCCAAGCTGGCCTCAAACTTGAGACCCTCCTGCCTCAGTCTCCTGAGTTGCCAGGACAACAGGTGTTTTAGTTAGCTTTTTCACTGCCACGATTAAAGGACCTGACCAGAACAATGTTAGAAGAGGAAAGGTTTATTTAAGGGCTCACGGTTTCCGAGTTCTCAGTCCACAGAAATCTAGCACCATTCCTCAGGCTGAATATCATGGTGGGAAAGGGTGGTAGAGGGATGCAACTCACATGTTAAACAGGAAGCAGAGAGAGAGAGTCTCCACTCTCAAATTACAGAATACATACCCCATAGTCCGGACCCAAGACCCACCTCCTCCAGCCACACCCTACCACTTCAGTACCACTCAGTTAATCCCTATCAGGGGATTAGATCACTGATTGTGTTAAGACTCTCACAACCCAATCATTGTCCTCTGAAATCTTTTTGCATTGTCTCCCATGTAAGCTTTTGGGAGATACATCACCTTCAAACCATAACAATAGTTGTGCACTGCGGTACCTGGCCTGACATGTTTAAATATCAATTCCTCCAGCAAAGTCTTGTGAAGTGGTTCATCTTGGAGTAATTGCTCAGAAACTCTGCTTTCAGATCCCCTTTGTAATTTCTCTCCTTGCCACGCCCCTTCTTTCCTCCCCCCACCCCACTACTATAGTCCAGTGCTCGGGACTCAGCTCTCTTTGGCTAAGGACACTCCTGTGAGTTCAGCTGGTTGTGTTGATTTGACAAATATTGTTGCAGAAGTTCTCTGGATGAGCTGGAGTGCCATCCATAGGTGACAAGGTACTGGCCTATCAGATTCTACTTCCTGAAAAAGCAGAATTTTCTTCTCATCACAAATCAATCCCTCCACTTATTTGAGACATTATTGTGCATTATGATATGTGTTCTAAACATTAGTGCTAGCAGTGTCCTGTGAGCACTAATAAGGGTATGAATGTGGCCCCTCTGGATGTGAGAGCAAGCCAGCTTAGTCATCTGCTCTGTGGGCTCCATGCATTGCAGTGATTTAAAATGTCAAATTCTTTGTCGTTCCCTTCAAAAGATGAAGCCTAATTCTCCTCCCCTTGAGTGCAGGCCCGACTTAGTGACTTACTTCTAACAAGTAGAACAAAGCAGAAATGCTTGGTGTGCCACTTTGGAGATTAGGTGATTCAAAGACATTACAGCTTCCAGCTTGCTCTCTTTCTGAGTTCTCCCTCTGCAGGAAGCCCGTTACCCTGTCATGAGGATGCGTGGTGGCCCTATGGAGAGATCTGCGTGGTAGGGAACCGAGGCCATCTGCCAGCAGTCCTGTGAGTGAGTTGCCTTGGAATCATATCCTCCAGCCTTCAGATGATGCGGCTCCCAGTGACAGCTTCACTACAGCCTCAGGAGAGGTTCTGAGCTGAAGCATCCTGCTAAGCCAGTCTCACTCTCCTGACTCTGAGAAGCTGTGCAAGATAATAAACATTTGTGGTTTTAAGCCTGCTACCTCTGGGAGGAATTTGTTAAACAGCAAAAAATAATATGTGCACGGATCCGAAGTAGTTGCTGAGTCACCTTGCTCACCCTTCCACTGGAGGGCACTATTGTGCAATCACACAGACCTGGGAAGCCGAAAGTCGCCCTGCAGAGGTAGAGTAAGTCCCACACAGAGCATAGTGGGAATCAGGCCCTGGGCTACTGTTTTAACAAATCAATCCGGCTGCTCTCAGGACACTTGAAAATTAAGTAAATTGACCTTTTAAATATACAATTCAATTTTAATAAGCATTTCATTTATCATGAATGCTAAGATAGGAAAAAAGATTTGTTGCAATGTCCCATTCACATTCCCTTGAGCAGATTGAATAACCAACATTACATGTGTCAATTGCTTTGATTTTGATAACTAAAAATCCCATTAAAGGAGAACTCATAATCCAAACTCTCTAATTTATTAACATTGTAAAAAAAAAAAAAACTAAAAAACTTCTTTCTTTAACTTTTTGGAAATCATGATCAAAGAAGATTAATATAAATTGCATCATTTCAACAAAGATCTATTTCTTGCTTACAAAAATTAGTCATCTCTCAATTTGTTACTTTTTTTTTATAGTAGTTGGAGGTTATCCTAATAAATGTGTAGTTTATAGTGTGGTTAGTCAATGATTATTTAACTATTTCAATTTGGAGAAGGTATGTTTTCTTTTTTTTTAAAATGTCTTTAGATGTTGATGGATGTTTATTTTATTCATTTATTTATATGTGGTACTGAGAATTGAACCCAGTGCCTCACACATACTAGGCAAGTGCTCTACCTCTGAGCCACAACCCCAGCCGGAAAGGGATGTTTTCATCAAAAATAATTTAAAGCTTGAGTTGCAAAAACAAACAAAAAAAATCATTAATAACTTTTTAACTTAATCAAATAAAGTGTATTAATTTAATCTGCTTGTATTGTTTAAAAAGAAGATAAATATAATGTATCTTTTCTTTATGCTTTATTAAAAAAATCCACAGAAAAACTTGATGGAATTCCATTTTAAAAATTTTACAATTATTCATTCATTGTATGCTGCCCATGATATTCCTGTCCATATTGTATTCAGAACACTAGAATGTTCTAGAAGGCAAAGTGGCAACTCTTGGATTTATCATCTAATGATGGTGGCTTTTTTTTTTTTTTTTCTCTGTAATTTGTTGAACATAGGAGGAAAAAAGTGAGACGTAAGAGAGGCACTTGAATCAGCTGGTCCAGTCAGTTTCGTTTTTATAAAATGGGATTTCTGGGAGTCATTCTCCATCTCTTGACTCGCAAAGTGCTTCAAGCACAAGAAGAAACCACTCAGCACAGGTGCAGTGTCCCTGCCCTACTGTCCCCCTGTCTGTTAGGTGAGAGCAAAACGCCTTTTATGTCTTGGCCTCTCATTTTTTTTCTTAACTTTGCCTCTAATTTCTCTACGATTTGACCTTTTTCCTAAGTTTATTATTTTTAATTTATTTTTGCAGTGCTGGGGTTGGAACCCAGGGCTTCATGCATGCTAGGCAGGTACTTCACCACTGAGTCACACCCCTATCCCAGATTCTGTTATTAATTAGGGCCTTCCCAGTGGCTCACGGAGGAACCAGTGGTGCACGAGCCCTACTACCCGCAGACAGGGCCAGCAGGAGTGCCTCCCTCAGCCAGCAGCTCTCTCACTGATTCAGCAGGAGGCTGAGGTTTGTCCCCACTGGCTCCTGGAGTCCCAGCGGAGTCAACTCCAGACACTCCTGTTTGACACCACTGATTTCCTGTCGGCCTTCTTCACTCCTCAACTTGTATTGCCCAGATAAACTGTTTGCACTCAGGGGCTGCTTTGGTGGGAACTCACACTTAGACCATCCTTTCTTATGTTTTTGTCTATTCCTTAAAGATTCACCAAATAAAAACATTTGCCTCTCACACTGGACTACTCAAAACAAAACAACAACAAAAACCAAAACAACAACAACAACAAAAAATAAACAAAGGCATCAGAGTTTACCAAATGATAGGAGTGAAAGAAACCAAATCTCCAATGTCAGATCAAGTCAAAGACCTTTAAAACATTACCCTTATCTTTTATGGAAAATGGTGTGGAGATTCCTCAAAAAATAAAAAGTAGGACTACCATATGATCCTGCAATTCTACTACTGTATATATGTTCAAAGGAGATTAAAGTGTTATATTTATTGTCTAAAAAAAAATCACAATTTGGGAGCCAAGGGTGTAGCTCAGTGGTAGAATGTATGCCTAGCATGTGCAAAGCTCTGGGTTCAATCTCCAGCACACTGCACATGCACTCTCTCTCTCTCACACACACACAAACACACATCCACAGAAATCACAATTTGTTTTCATCTGTGAAATTTTATTTGAAAATACTTAAATAGTTGAGTTACATCTAGAGAGCATTTTGGAAGGAGTCAGATGGAAGGATTTTTATTTACGTCCAGGATACATGAAAGAGTACGTGAAGCCTGGTAACTTCAATAACTACTGTTCAACAATTAATTTTCCAGAACTTTCAGAGTTCAAAGCAATAACTTTTGACATGAGTGCTGATAATCTGACCGAAGGGCTTGAAGATTAGGGTGCCCCAGTTAGGCTCAGCAGGTTTTGCTCCCTGAGAGAAGATGCCAGTAACAAGGTGTCCTACGGGATGAGCAGGTTGTTACACGCGGGTTCAGAATCCCTGTTGTCTTGCAGCAAGGCCAAAGATCTGGCTGCTGCACATTGGTGGTAGCAGTACATCTGAGGCCTTCCTCCATCAACAGCTCCTCCATCTCACGCTTCCTTCCTCGCTCACCTCCCTTCTGCCTCAGCTCCGAAGGGTGCTCCTTGTGTCTTTGGACGATGCTTTGTCTTCCTGCCTCTAGCATCTTCCCCTGTCTTTCCCCTTCCTGGACTGTCTGTCTAGTCCCCAACCCTCCGGCCCCAACTTCACTCACACGTGCCACGGAGCCACGTCTTCTCCTTTCTTCTTTTTCCATTTTTTAGTGTCCTTTACAGATTAATAAGTGGTTCTTGCTGATTGCAGATATGTAAGGCTGTTTGATAATATTCAGCAACATTGCAGTAATGGTCATTTTCCTGCCTGGTTTATAGCCGCCAGTCATTACCAGGAGTTACTTCTGTGAGACTGCATTTAAGCATCCATCTTTTCAAGGTTATGGGTGGTAACCTGGGCATATTTCTCTCGGAGGACCTTGACTCCTTGAGTCATTTTTGCCTCAGTTTTGGGACCTTTGGTAATAACACTCTACGTTAAATGACACATTGGCAGGCCAAATGTGGCTTTCAATTCAAGATGTGTTCTTGAAACGTAGCCACACGTCTAATGAATCTTTCATATTTGGGTGATTTTTCTCACAAAGCCCTCTTCAAGAAAGCAGACTTTAATATTTCTCCTCTTCTAGACCTTCTTTTTTCTTTTTTGTTTGAATAACTTCTAATACTTCTGCTTCTCCCTGGACAGAGGGACTTCCCATTTTCCCAACTTCTCTCTCTCTCTTTTTTAAAGTTGTATATTAACACAATATCTTTTAATTAATTAACCAGTTAATTAATTTGTCCTTAGATATACATGACAGTAGAGTGTATTCTGGCATATTGTACATACATGGAGTGTAACTTACTCTAATTAGGATCCTAGTCTTGTGATTGTACGTGATGTGGAGTTACCCTGGTTGTGTATGTACAAGGATAGGAAAATTTGTCTGCTTAATTCGACTGTCTTTTCTATTACTCTCCCAGCTCCCTCCCCTTCATTCCTCTTTGTCTAAGCCAGTGGACTTCTATTCTTCCTCTCCCTACCTTCCCTTGTTGTGGGTTAGCATTCACGTGTCATGGAGAACATTCAGCCTTTGTGGGACGCTTATTTCACTGAGCATGATAGTCTCCAGTTCTATCCATTTGAAATGAAATGCCATAATTTCATTCTTCTTTGTGGCAGAGTAATATTCCATTGTGAATATATACAACATTTTCTTTATCCATTCATCTCTTGAAGAACACCTAGGTTGATCCTCTTTGAATTGACTTGTGCAGGTTGAGAGATAGGGGTTCAAATTCATTCTACTATGTATGGATTTCCAGTTTTCCAAGCACCATTTGTTGAAGAGGCTATCTTTTCCCCAAAGTATTTTTATGGTGCCTTTGTCTTATATGAGATAAATGTATTTATGTGGGTATGTCTCTGTGTTCTGTTCCATTAGTCTTCATGTCTTCATGTCTGTTTTTGTGCCAATACCGTGCTGTTTTTGTTACTATAGCTCTGTAGTATAATGTAAGGTCTGGTATTGTGATGTCTCCTGCTTCACTTTTCTTGTTACAGGTTGCTTTGGCTATTCTGGATCTCTTGTTTTTCCTGAATTTCATAACTGCTTTTTCTATTTCTACGAATATTTACTTATTTTTATGAGGTGCTCGGGGTTGAAATCAGTGCCTCACACGTGCTAGGTAAGTGTTCTCTCTCCTCCTCTCTCCAGCAGATAGGAAGGTACTGCTCTCTTGGAGTCATTTCATTATTCTTTGGTATTTCTCTTCTCATGCATTTTGATAGCTTTTTCTTTGTATTTTCTTAGCATGGCACTGTTTAGCTTAGAATTCAGACCTGTCCCTTTTTATTTTGCCTCCTTTGAATGTTCAAGAGCTTCTCCATTTCCTTTCTCATTTTCTTATGGTACTCCAAACAATATCCCTAGCATTTAGATGTAATTCAATATATTCATTTTGTGGCATGGGAACAGCCACAGAGCCAAATTCAATGATACCTCGGGGCGTGAAGCAGCTCTCAGTTTGCAGGTCTCACCCACATCTTCTCCTTTCATCAGTCAGATACCACATCTGCCATCCAACCTCCCGTGAGACCCTCTAGCTCCAAGTAATCGGTGCCTCTTCGAATCCCCTTAGAGTACATTCATTTCTCCTATCTAGGGGTTCTTTATCTTATAACCATGTGTGTAGATGATGCCTTGCTCCTCTACGTGTGTGAGCACAGTGAGGGCAAGGATCTTGATAGGCCTCTTCTTGAGTCTTCCAGAATGGTCATCAGTTGGGGAATGAATGAATAAAGGAATGCAGGAATTTTGAAAGCCACTGGATGCAATTGAAGTGTTTTAGGTTTTAGAATTTTTGTGTCTTAATTTTTATTGTTCCTGGTGGGTGGGGACACGTAGAGAAGTAGAGAAGAACTCAAAGTGGAGGGAAGACATGAATAAACATGCACCTGCCACACACATGCATACAAACATTTGTATGATATTTATGTGTGTGTATAAACATATGTTCATGTACATATGCACATGTGCATGCGTGTGTGTGTGTGTGTATCAAAATAAGCTGATTTCCTCTGGGAAGAAAAACGTGAATAATTGGGGAATGGGGAGCGAGACCTGCTTTTCACGGCCTACTCTCTTGCAGACTTTTATACCAAGTGCATATGTTACCCATCTTAAGTTTTATTTATTTGTTTTTTTATTTTTACAGAGAGCATTTTGATTCATTGGACACAAGTGGGGTTTCTATAGTTGTGCATGATGTAGATTCATACCATTCATGTAATCATACATGTACATAGGGTAGTGATGTCTGTCTCATTCCACCATTTTTCATACCCTCACCCCCTCCTCCCTCTCATTTTCCTCTACATAATCTAAAGTTCCTCCATTCTTCTCGTACCCCCCACCTCCCACCCCCATTAAAGACATGTAAAGAGAAAATTCATTCACCTCTGTCCTCTTACAGTCTATGTAACTTGAAGTTCAGCTAGCTATATAGACTTTGAATATCTTTCCGCTGGAGAAAGCATGAGCTAGCTGGTGATAAGACTATTCTTCATTGTTAGGAGATAATTCTACATGACTCCTTTGCAAGTCTGCTCGTCTTCCGGGTAAGGTGGTGACGTCCTTTGTCCTAATCTACCTTCTGAAGGATGTTTATGTAGCAAACAGCTTTGAAAATAGACCTAGTTTCTCCCCAGAAAGCAAAGAGCAGATTTGTTTGCTGTTCTGGATGATAAAGATAATATCTCCCTTTGGTTGAACAGGTTTGCTTTTAAGAAACCAGGGTTATCTAAATTCAGTTTCTCAGCCGTGATGCAAATCCACTGAGTATCAGAATCTACCTGGCTGCTCCATATTGCCCCCAGGGGATTTAGGGGGTGAAGGAACTGACACAGTCACAAAGCCCATGCTGGCTGCTGTCAAGTGAGTGATAACGTTCTTTGTCTCTGACCCAGGAGTCTCATGTTTTTTGTCAACATCCATAAAGTTGAGACAGGTTAACTTGTTAGCTCATGAAGAAGGTGAACCTTCAAACCCTTTGTAGTTCTTGATGCTAATGATGCAGATTTTGATAGCGAAGATACCCATCTTAATCAAAATCCGATATTTAGAATGAACAATTCTCCTCGGGTGACCAATTTCATGGAGAAATTCTATTTCTTCAATGACTTTATTCCAGAAGTGAATTGGATACATGGAAGACTCACAAAAGGCTCATGAGCCATTTAGCCTGTTCCTGCTAAGATAGGAAATTGAGAAATAGCACCATGGGCCAAATTGTGTCCTTGGTTATTTGGCAGATGTTAAATGGTCATTATTCTCTGTTATGGGTTTTCAGTAAAAACAGTAGAAGTAAAATAACAGCTTCCCTAGGATATTCAAAATACCTGTGTAACATTTCATCTACCCCAATGCATAGGTGTGTGCATTCAACACAGCAGGGAAGATGGAAACAGATTACATTATTTTCTTACAGGACGATGAGATGGGTCTTTTATTACATGGAAATAGATTTCTGTTCTTCATTTCTAGATACAAAAATGAAAAACAGAAAAAAAATGTCTTAACAGAAATCGAAAGGTCATTTTTTTCCTGTTTATTTCTACTTGATGTGTTGAGACATTTTATACACGATGTGAAATATTTGACTATAATCGACTTGATTGCAAGTTTGCTGTCAGATGTTACATTTTAAATGTAAATTTACATAATCAGAATATTAATTATCTTTACCACAGCTCTTTTTTCTTTTTTTTGGTGCTGGGGATCGAACCCAGGGCCTTGTGCATGCAAGGCAGGCACTCTACCGACTGAGCCACCCCCCCAGCCCTTTACCATAGCTCTTTACATACAATTTTATCTGTTACCTTCTAGAAACCAAATTCTTACATCTACACTCTTTTCATTTTGTCAGAGATGCCTTCCCAAGGCTGTCCAAACATGAAAAATCAAATGGTGAGTTGCCTCCATTAAAATCTGAGTCATGTTGGGAAGAGTTCAGGATTGCAATTGAACCTCTTATAAAAATTGCAGTGCTGCTTGGAGATGCTGGAGAAGAATATTTAGGGCAGCAAAACTCATTTAATCCATAAGTCACAGTCCTGGCAGGAAACAGATGGTACAAGCAAATTTGTTAATTTGAGCAGTTTCAAAAAGAGATTATACACAAAGGTGTGGGCAAAGTTTAGGGAAACCACATGGGATGGTACAGCATGCTAAATGCTGCTAATGAATGGTCGGGAGTCATACTCTTTCCAGGTCTGAAGGGCACAGAGAGGGAGCAGTTACTGAACTGTAGGGAGAAGGCTGTCTGACTGCAGCTCTGGCCTTCTACCGTGGACACAGCCAACTCCTTGTGACTCAGCACAGAGAGAGCATTTGATAAAATGCTCTGACCTCACTTTCCTTCCTCCCTCCAGTCTCGCCAGTACCCCCATGAACTGAACCCAGTCATAGGTCAGGGGACAAGGAAGGACACAGAGGCCCATCTCCCGGGATACAGGGGGACAGGCAAAGATGGACAGTGGATGTGAAATAATCAACATAGTCAATTCAATTCAAAATGTGTTTCTGAAGCATTGAAATTATCATATTTTGAAGGAGATAGATTCAATTTTATAACTTTTAAAAAAATGTTCTATTTAGTTATACATGACAGCAGAATGCATTTTGATTCATTATACACAAATGGAACACAATTTTTCATTTCTCTGCTTGTACATGATGTAGAGTCACATCATTCTTATAATCATACGTGAACATAGGGTAATAATGTCTGTGTCATTCCAATGTCTTTCCTACTCCCTCCCTGATACCCTCCCCTCATTTCCCTCTATATAATCCAAAGTTCCTCCATTCTTCTCTTACCCACCCCGGCACCACCCTCTCATTATGTAGCAGCATCCACTTATCAGAGAAAACATTTGGCCTTTGGTTTTGGGGGATTGGCTTATCTTATTTAGCATGATGTTCTCCAACTTCATCCATTTACCTGCAAATGCCATAATTATATTCTTCTTTATGGCTGAGTAATATTCCATTGTGCATGTATATCATAATTTCTTTATCCATTCATTGATTGAAGGGCATCTAGGTTGGTTCCATAGTTTACCTATGATGAATTGAGCTGCTATAAACATTGAAGTGACTGTGCCACTGCAGTATGCTGGTTTTAAGTCCTTTGAGTACAAACCGAGGAGTGGGATAGCTGGGTCAAATGGTGGTTCTATTCTAAGTTTTCTGAGGAATCTCCATATTGCTTTCCAGAGTGGCTGCACCAATTTGCAATCCCACCAGCAATGTCTGAGTGTACCTTTTCCCCACATCCTCGCCAACACACATTATTCCTTATATTCTTGATAATGGCCATTCTAATTGGAGTGAGATGAAATCTTAGGGTTATAATTTACTTTTTTGATCAGCATTTTCGTTTGCCACGGGAAATAATGAATTTTTTACATTAATTGAAGTAGATGGGAAGTGTCATGTAGACTTGTGGAATTTCCACACTAAAGGGGACTTAGAGGTTATCTAGTGAGTCTTTCTTAGAATATTTGAGAGTATTTTAAAACAAGTCTTAGAAATAAAATGCATCATTTGTGTACAATGAATCGAAATGCAGTCTGTAAAAAATTAAAAGCTAAATAAAAATAATAATAATAAATAAATAAATAAATAAATTTTAAAAAATAATTAATATAATTTTCCCTCCAAAAAAAAAAAAAAAGAAATAAAATGCATCACTATGTTTATGCCAATCCTGAAAACTTTTTAATCATGGGAACTGCCTCAGCTTTTGCTAATTGTAAACCCCAATTTATAGAAAATCAATTGGCAACTCTGGTTTGAGAAGGGTGGATAATATAAGCATTTCTCTCTCTCTCTCTCTCTCTCTCTCTCTCTCTCTCTCTCTGAATACTGGGGTGTTAAGTCAGATCCCCAGCCCATTTTATATTTTATGTTTAGAGACAGGGTCTTGCTTAGTTGCTCAGAGCCTTGCTAAGTTGCTGAGGTTGGCTTTGGGCTCTCAGTCCTCCTGCCTCAGCCTCCTGAGCGACTGGGATTACAGGCATGCACCACCTCGCCCAACTGCATTTCTCTTTTCTCTTGGAAATCCTCCAGAAGGAATAAGGACACTTAGAAACAGAAATGCAGATCCCACATTTGACTAAACAAGGAGACATCTGGAACTCAAAACCACAGAAAACACATGTGAGTGGTATCCAGGGCAGCGAGGGACAGTAGGAATGCTGGCAGAAGTGTAGAGAGCACACTGATGTTGCCGATCTCAGTTAAAGGTCTTGGAGGAGAGGGTACACAAAGCCAAATCCTACCCAGAGGGTCAACATGAAGAGACAAGGCAGAAGAAAAGGGTGTAGAAGTGAACGAAGGCATGAACAAGCTATATATTTGCACAAAGCAGTCTGACCTAGAGAAGGAAGCGAAGACTCTACTGTACTGTGAGCAGCTCTCCAGCTGCCTAGAGTTGGACTTAGGACCGTGGAGGCTAACATATTTCACCCACCAAATTGTGACTTGTAAGACCTTAATTGTGACCCTGCTGACATAGACCTCTTGCAAGTAGCTCACACAAGAGAAGGCAAGACAATAAGAGATCAAACAAGAGCTAGTGGCACTTCAAAAAGAAGTGAAAGCAGAACAAAAAAAAAAATAAAGGCATCAAAGAAATGAAGGAAGAACTGGAAGCAGGGGGTGAAAGAACAGACTCTAAAGAAAACTCAGAACTCTGGAGAGCAGAATGAAAACAGTGTTCCAAATAGAGTTCAAAAGGGTTAGAGAGAGTAGGTTACAGTTTTAAATAGGGAGGTCACAGTGGGATTCATTGAGAAAGTGACATGTTGAACAGTGTCTTCGAGGAAATAGAAGAGTTGTCTGAGCTGTGAAGGAACATTCCAGGCAGAAGGAACAGCCAGTGCAAAGTCTTCCTACTGCACTGGAGGAATGGCCATGTTATTCCGTGTATTCATATGCACATGGGTGTTATTGAGTCGTGAACTCAACATCCTAGTTTTCTCAACACCTTTTGCTACATGATTTTTTGCTCTGAATTCAACTTTATTAAGGTCATGATTTGGGTTTTATTTGGGCTCACATTTGCCTAGTATATCTTATGTCTTCTTCCAATCCTTTTTACTTTAAAACTTTTGGAATTAATTTGCTTTAGGTGTCTTTCTTAGAGCTGAGTTTTGATTTGTCCAATCTGGACATCTTTTTTCATCCACCAATGACTTTGGCACACTTATAATAATTGATGAAACAAACATGTGCTTCCTAGGCTGCCTTATTATTTTATGCCCTCGGTTCTCACCTTACCTGACCTAGCATCAAAATGTGCCATTGCCCCTCCTTCACGCAGACTCTGTCCTTGCTTCCAAGACACTCCCTCCCTCCATTCTCTGGCTGTGCCTCCCTGGTCATTGTCTAATCCTTCTCAGGCTCCTTTATTATTTCCTTTTCTCCCTGCGGGTCTCAGGGGTCCTCTTTTCTCCTCCAATTGCACTCACTACGCTGGTGAATTCATCTGCTCCCAGCTTTAAATATCATCTCTGTGCTAATAATTTATAAATTCACATCCCCATCTTCAACCTCTCTCCTGAAAACCAGAGACCTGTACACCGACTCAGATTTCCTAAGGGCATCTCAAACTCAAGAGCGTCCCATACAGGACTTCTGACTTCTCCCAAGCCTGCTCTTCCCAGTCTTCTCTGCCTCAGTTGAGTCCTCTCTTTGTCTCATACTTTACATCTAACATATCATCAATTCCTGAGAACACTACCTTCAAAATATTTCTAGAATCTAGTCACTTCTCATCACGTCTGCTGCTACCACCCTGGCAGGATCTCCCGTTTGCCTCAATTATCACAATAGCCAGCTTCCATCTTGTGTCTCTGCTGTATATTCTCCACATAGAAGAACAGGTTCATCTGAGTGATCACGTTAATATATAAGTCTGGCCAGGCACAGTGATGCACACCTGTAATACCAGTGACTCACAAGCTGAGCCAGGAGGATTGGGATTTCAAAGCCAGACTCAGCAACTTGGCAACGCTCTAAGCAGCTCAGCAAGACCTGTCTCTAAATAAACTATATAAAAGGTCTGGGGCTGGGGTTGCAGCTCAGTGGTAGAGCACTTGCCTGGCCTGTGTGAGGCACTGGGTTTAATTCTCAGCATCACATATAAATAAATCAATTAAATAAAGGTTCAAAAACATTTTTTTAAACAAGGTCTTGGGATGTGGCTCAGTGGTTAAGTGCCTGTGGGTTCAATCGCTGGTACAAAAAAAAAAAAAAAAAAAAAAAGTCTGACAATGTCAGTCATCTGCTCAGAATTCCCAATGACTATTCATTTCTCTCAGACTATCTCTTAATGGCTAAATAAGGAAACCTATGAGCACAATTTACTAAGAATAGCTAATACCTCCATAGACAATGAAGAGGCATATGATAAAATTCAGCATTTATTCTTGATAAATAGAAAAACTTTCCATAAAATAAGAATTGATAGATTCTTACTTAATGATAAAATGTTTGTCTCAAACCCAAAGTCAACCTCCCACTTGCTGAGTAAATGTCAGAAGCAATTCCTTAATGTCAGAAACAAGAAGGAAGAAGGGAAAATGGTAATTATATTCAGATTGTATGCCTGTAAAATTAGAAAATTCAAGGGAATCAATTACTATAAACTTTAAGAGATTTTATTCTGAGAATAAAATTAGCATGCCTAAATTATTGTTCATACATATATAGGCAACAACCAATTACAAAATATAATGGGAGAAACAATCTCACTTATGCTAGCAATGAGAAAGATAAACTGTCTAGGAATAAACTATATAAGAAGTGAGCAAGATTTATGTGATAATATGTTAGGTATAAAGCTTGGAAGTCAAAAAACATCATGGGGCTCTCAAGTTCAATGCATTCATGTAAGATTGGGTAGGCGAGGTTAGGAAAACCCCTCCTGTGGCTTCTGGCTCTTACCCAGAAAAGGAAGGTGGTGGTTTCTTCACTGTCTGTCCCAAGCTTCCCAGGTGTCAGGAAGCACTAGTGGTCATAGCACCTTCTTATTTTTTAATTTTTTAATTTGTTCTTTTTAGTTATACATGACAGTAGAATGTACTTTGACATGCCATACATACATGGAGTATAGCTTTCCATTTTTGTGGTTGTACATGATGTGGAGTTATACTGGTCGTGTATTCATACATATATGAGCATAGGAAAGTTATGTGTGATTCATTCTACTGTCTTTCCCATCTCCCCACCTCCATTGCGAGTCAGCATCCGTATATCAGAGAGACTATTCGGCCTTTGGTTTTTTTGGGGATTGGCTTATTTCACTTGGCATGATAGTCTCCAATTTCATCCATTTACCTGCAAATGCCATAATTTCATTCTTATTTGGGTATATATACCACATTTTCTTTTATCCATTCATCTGTCAAAGGGCACTTTGGTTGGTTCCATAGCTTGGTCATTGTGAATTGAGCTGCTATAAACATTGATGTGGTCGCATCACTATAGCATGCTGCTGATTTTAAGTCCTTTGGGTATATACTGAGGTGTGGGATAGCTGGGTCAAATGGTGGCTCCATTCCAAGTGTTCTAAGGAATCTCCATACTGCTTTCCATAATGGTTGCACTAATTTGCAGTCCCACCAGCAATGTATGAGTGTACCTTTTCCCCCACATCCTTGCAAACGTTTATTGTTGCTTGTATTCTTAGATAATTGCCATTCTAACTGGAGTGAGATGAAATCTCAGTGTAGTTTTTTTTTTTCAATGTTTTGTAGCTGTAGATGGGCACAGTATCTTTATTTATTTATTTTTACGTGGTGCTAAGGATGGAACCCAGTGCCTCACACATGCCAGGCAAGCACTCTACCAGTGAGCCACAAACCCAGCCCCTCAATGTAGTTTTAACTTGCATTTCTCTATTAGATGGAGATGTTGAACATCTTCTCATATATTTTTTGACTTATCATATTTCTTCTTCTGTCAAGTGCTAGTTCAGTTCCTTTGCCCATTTATTGATTGGGTTATTTGTTTTTTTTTTTTTTTTCATGTTAAGTTTTTTGAGTTCTTTATGTATCCTGGAGATTAATGCTCTATATGGGGTGCAGGTGGCAAAGATTTTCTCCCATTTTCTAGGCTCTCTCTTCACATTCTTTGTTGTTTCCTTTGCTGTGAGGAAGCTTTTTAATTTGATACCATCCCATTTATTGATTCTTGATTTTACTTCTTGTGCTTTATGAGTTTTGTTGAGGAATTCAGTTCCTAAGCTGACACAATGGAGATTTGGGCCTACTTTTTCTTTTAGTAGGCACAGAGTCTCTGGTCTAATTCCTAGGTCCTTGATCCACTTCGAGTTGAGTTTTGTGCAGGGTGAGACATGGAGTTCTAATTTCATTTTGCTACATATGGATTTCCAGTTTTCCCAGCCCCATTTGTTGACGAGGCTATCTTTCATAGCAGTTTCTTAGTCCCACTGAAATCCTTTGACCACAGACTAAGGGGTCTGTTATTCACATTTAGGCAGCGGCTCAGGCTGCAGACCTGCTTGTCTCTAGTAGTCACAGAGGTAGGAGCTCCTACAGTGGACCAGTCCATCAGTGTGGTTCACGCCCAGACTTCCAGTCTCCAGCTGCTTTCCCAAGCCTCCCAAGGATTCAGTAAGGACTTAATGCTCTTCGTGAAATCTATTCCTGTGTAAAATGCATGCAGTGATTTCTGTTTTCTGCATTGAGATTTGACTAACGTGTTTGGTATTACAAGTGGCTGCAGGAATCAGACCCTCAAGCTGGGAATCTGGCATTGAATATGACCTGGCAAGGGATGGGGACAATAGTGACCTTGCCACCAGTAGAATACTATGAATCTGGATATGTAAAGTTATATGAATTTTCATCTGAGGCACTGGGATAAACAGATTTCTGGGGGGATCTTCGGGGGCTTCTGCAATAGGTGGTTAGAATGGGGATGAGGGATCCGAGAACTGCTGGGACACATTGGCCTTTCGTGACAGCACTGGATGATTTAAAGAAAAAAGTTACATAGAACTTCAGAAATTAAAGCCTTAGACAAACCCACAGATTCATACAGTTCTAGAAGAGAAAGTTCATAAATATGGAAATAACTTTTATAAAGGGATAAAGAAGGACATTACATACTGTTTAAGGGAACCATAAATCAGGAAGACATAACGATTGTAAATATTTGTGCCTCAAATGACAGTGCATCCATGTACATCAAACAAATCCTTCTCAATTCCAGGAACCAAATAGACCACAACACAATAATTGTGAGTGACTTTAACATACTGCTGTCACCACTGGATAGATCTTCCAAACAAAAACTAAACAAAGAGACCATAGAACTCGATAACACAATCAATAACCTAGACTTAACATATATAGAATATTCCATCCATCAACGAGTAAATTCACTTTCTTCTCAGCAGCACATGGAAACTTCTTGAAAATCAACCATATGTTATGCCACAAAGCAGCCCTTAGGAAATGCAAAAAAATAGAGATGTTGCCTTGTGTTCTATCAGATCACAATGGAATGAAATTAGAAATCAATGACAAAATAAACAACAGAAATTACTCCAACACCTGGAGACTAAATATTATGCTAGTGAATGAAGCATGGATAACAGAAAACATCAGGGAGGAGATAAAAAAATTCTTAGAAGTAAATGAGAACAATGATATAACATATCACAATCTCTCAGACACTATGAAAGCAGTACTAAGAGGAAAATTCATTGCATAGAGCACATTCAAGAAAAGAATAAAAAGTCAACAACTAAATAACCTAACATAACAGCTCAAAGCCTTAGAAAAAGAACAGAACAACAGCAAAAGTAGTAGAAGACAGGAAATAATTAAAATCAGAGCTGAAATCAATGAAATTGAAACAAAAGAAACAATTCAAAGATTGACAAAACAAAAAGTTGGTTCTTTGAAAAAGTAAACAAAATAGACAAACCCTTAGCCACACTAACAAAGAGAAGGAGAGAGAAAACTCAAACTACTAGAATTCGTGATGAAAAAGGAAATATCATGACAGACACCACTGAAATACATAACATAATGAGAAGCTACTTTGAAAATCTATATTCCAACAAAATAGAAAATACCAAAGACATCAACAAATTTTTAGAGACATATACTTCTCTCAATCTGAACCAGGAGGACATATGCAATTTAAATAGACCAATTTCAAGCAATGAAATAGAAGAAGTCATCAAAAGCCTACCTTCCAAGAAAAGCCCAGGACCAGATGGATTCTCAGTTGAGTTCTACAAGACCTTCAAAGAAGAACTCATTCCAATACTTCTCAAAGTATTCCAGGAAATAGAAAAGGAGGGGACCCTACCAAACTCACCCTCATACCTAAACCAGGCAAAGACACATCAAGGAAAGAAAATTTTAGACCAATATCCTTGATGAATATAGATGCAAAGATCCTTAACAAAATACTGGCAAACTGTATCCAAAATCATATTAAGAAAACTGTGCACCACGATCAAGTGGGGTTCATTCCAGGAATGCAAGGTTGGTTCAACATCTGGAAATCAATAAACATAATCCATCATGTCAATAGACTTAAGGATAAGAATCATATGGTATTTCAATTGATGCAGATAAAGCATTTGACAAAATACAACACCCCTTCATGCTCAAAACACTAGGAAAAATAGGAATAGTAGTGTCCGGAGCCGGCAGGTCACGCGCCCTGCCTTGCCTCAAGGTCATGTGCCTTGGCTCATGGTCACACGCCTTGGCTCATGGTCACGCACCTTGGCTCATGGTCAGGCGCTTTGACTCATGGTCACGCCCCCTGCCTTGCCTCATGCTGAGCTAAGATGGCACCTGCCGGATGCTGGCGGGGCGTGCCATTACCTGTTTACACACCTGTCAGACTATACCAGGTGCATCAGACTAGATTGCGTGGTGCTTCATGATTGGACAACTACACTTCCTTATTGGAGTTCTGGCGCGAGACTAGTCTTGCCTTCGCGCGCTTTACTCTGATTGGTTTCTGTACTTTATATTAACTGTGTTTATTCCTCTAATAAACGAGACTTGATCAGGCTTTTGTCTTGTCTCCATTTCTCATGTCTCTTGTCTCACTCAATTCCAGCACCCCCCTCCAGGTACCTGTTGATGTCCTGTGGGCCGGGGCATAGTAGGAACATACCTGAACATTCTAAAGGCTATTTATGCTAAGCCCACGGCCAACATCATTCTTAATGGAGAAAAACTGAAAGCACTCCCTTTGAAAATGGGAACAAGACAGGGATCCCCTCTTTCACCACTTCTATTCAACATTGTACTTGAAATACTAGCCAGAGCAATTAGACAGACTAAAGAAATTAAAGGGATACGAATAGGAAAAGAGGAACTTAAGCTGTCACTATTTGCTGATGACATGATTCTATATTTAGAGGATCCAAAAAACTCCTCCAGAAAATTTCTAGACCTCGTAAATGAATTCAGCAAACTAGCAAACATGCATAAATCTACAGCATTTTTATACGCAAGTGACGAAACAGCTGAAAGGGAAATGAGGAAAACAATTCCATTCGCGATAGGCTCAAAAAAAAAAAATACTTGGGAATCAATCTAACCAAAGAGGTAAAAGATCTCTACAATGAAAACTACAAGACACTGAAGAAAGAAATTGAGGAAGATCTTAGAAGATGGAAAGATCTCCCATGTTCTTGGATAGGTAGAATTAATATTATCAAAATGGCCATACTTCTAAAGGTGCTATACAGATTTAATGCAATTCCAGTTAAAATTTCTATGACATTTCTCATAGAAACAGAAAAAGCAATCATGAAATTCATCTGGAAGAACAAAAGGCCCAGAATAGCCAAAGCAATCCTGGGCAGGAAGAGTGATGCAGGAGGTATCACTATACCAGACCTTAAACTCTACTATACAGCAATAGTAACAAAAACGGCATGATACTGGCACCAAAATAGACAGGTAGATCAATGGTACAGGATAGAAGACATGGAGACATATCCACATAAGTACAGTAACCTCATACTAGACAAGGGTGCCAAGAACATACAATGGAAAAAAGGTAGCCTCTTCAACAAATGGTGCTGCGAAAACTGGAAATCCATATGAAGTAAAATGAAATTAAACCCCTATCTCTCACCCTGTACAAAACTCAACTCAAAATGGATCAAGGATCTAGAAATTAGACCTGAGACCCTTCACCAAATAGAAGACAAAGTAGGCCCAAATCTTCATCATGTTGGCTTAGGACCAGACTTCCTTAATAAGACCCCTTAATAGCGCAAGAAATAAAAGCAAGAATCAATAAATGGAATAGATTCAAACTAAAATGTTTTTTCTTAGCACAGGAAACAATCAATAATGTGAAAAGAGAGCCTACAGAGTGGGAGAAAATCTTTTCCACACACACTTCAGACAGAGCACTAATCTCCAAAATTTATAAAGAACTTAAAAAACTTTACACCCAAAATACAAAGAACCCAATCAATAAATGGGCTAAGGAACTAAGCGGACACTTCATAGAAGAAGATATACAGGTGATCAACAAATATATGAAAAAGTGCTCATCATCCCTAGTAATTACAGAAATGCAAATTAAAATCACCCTAAGATTTCATCTAACTCCAATTAGAATGACTGTTATCAAGAACACAAGCAATAATAAGTGTTGGCGTAGATGCGGGGAAAAAGGCACACTCATACATTGCTGGTAGAGTTGCAAATTGGTGCAGCTACTCTGGAAAACAGTATGGAGATTCCTCAGAAAGCTTGGAATGGACCCACCATTTGACCCAGGTATCCCACTCCTTGGTTTATGCCCAAAGGACTTAAAATCAGCTTATTATAGTGATGCAGCCACATCAATGTTTATAGCAGCTCAATTCACAATAGCTAGATTGTGGAACCAACCTAGATGCCCTTCAATTGGTGAATGGATAAAGAAACGGTGGTATATATACACAATGGAATATTACTCAGCCATAAAGAAGAATAAAATCATGGCATTTGCTGGTAGATGGATGAAGTTGGAAAATATCATGCTAAGTGAAATAAGCCAAGCCCAACAAACCAAAGGCCAAATGTTTTCTCTGATAAGTGCATGACAATATATAATGATGGGGTTGTGGGGGGAAGAGAAGAATGAAGGAACTTTGGATGGTGTAGAGGAAAAAGGGGTAGGAGGGGGTGGGGATGGAAAAAACAATAGAAGGAAACAGACAGTATTACCCTATATATATGTATGATTACTGGAATGGCATGAATATATATTGTGTACAACCATAGAAATGAAAAGTTGTACTCCATTTGTGTATAATAAATCAAAATGTATCTATAAAAATAAAATATTCTAATAAAAAATTAGTATGAGAAAGATGGGTTGGGTAAATAAACATAATGTAAGGGAAACTTTATTGAGGTCCCAAGGCCATATGTGGGGCTTGGGCAGGAGTCCACCCTTTGGGGAAAGGAGCCAACGAGGGGCTTTATTTGACCTTCTTTTGGGGGCAGAAGTTGTTGGTGTGGCCACACTTCTCCCGGCAGTTGACAGCATGGGGGTGCTGGCAGGCATAGCACTTGTAACAGATCATCCTGGCACAGTTGTTCTTCTGGGCAAGCTCGTACGGGGAAGGCTCAATGATGCCACCTCACAGGTGAAGCACCAAGTGCAGGGTGGACTCTTTCTGGATGTTGTGATCTGTGAGAGTGCGGCCATCCTCCAGCTGTTTGCCTGCAAATATCAGCCACTGCTGGTCAGGTGGGATGCCCTCCTCTCTTGAATTTTGGCTTTGACATTCTCAGTGGTTTCACTGGGCTCAACCTTGAGGGTGATGGTCTTGCCCATCAGGGTCCTCACAAAGATCTGCATCTCTGTGTCCATTCGGGAGCCTCATTGAAGAGAATGAGCAATAAACATATCTTGATAGAATGCTTGATTCACCCACTCACCTCGTAATCAAAAGAAATTCCTAATGGGACAGATTAAAAAAAAAATAAAGTAAAATCATGAGACATACAAAAGAAACCGTAGGAGCATTTTCAAAGCAATGAGAGGTCAAGATCTTTCTAAGTGTGATATAAACAAGAAGTAGGAAGAGGTGAGAGAGAAGCTTGGTAAAATCAACTAGTTAGAAATGGAAAATGTCTGCAAGGCCAAGAAAATCAAAACCAAAACAGCACAGGAAAAGTCAAGAGACAAAACAAACAGAGGAAAAGGTCCAATACTCACACACAAGGAAAAGGACTATTTATTTTTTTATTTTTGTATTTTACAGACTGCATTTTGATTCATTGTACAGAAATGGGGTACAACTTTTCATTTCTATGGTTGTACACAATGTAGATTCACACCATTCATGTAATCATACATATACATAGGGTAATGATGTCTGTCTCAGTCCACTATCTTTCCTTCCCCCACTCCTCCTGCCCCATTTCCCTCTACACAATCCCAAGTTCCTCCAATCTTCTTTTACCCACCAGCCCCACCATCTCCCCCGACCCATTATGTATCATCATCCACTTATCAGAGAAAACATTCAGTCTTTGGTTTTTGGAGATTGGCTTATTTCACTTACCATGATATTCTCTAACTCCTTCCATTTACCAGCAAATGCCATAATTTTATTCCTCCATTGTGTGTATATACCAGTTTCTTTATCCATTCATCAATTGAAGGATTGGTTCCACAATCAAGCTATTGTGAATTAGCACCTATAAACATTGATGTGGCTGCATCATTGTAGCATGCTGATTTTAAATCCTTTGGGTATAGGCCAAGAAGTGGGATAGCTGGGTCAAATGGTGGGTCCATTCCAAGTTTTCTGAGGAATCTCCATACTGCTTTCCAGAGTGGCTGCACCAATTTGCAATCCCACCAGCAATATATGAGTATACCTTTTTCCCCACAACCATGCCAACACTTATTATTGCTTGTGTTCTTGATAATAGCCATTCTAATTGGAGGTAGATGAAATCTTAGGGTGATTTTAATTTGCATTTCTCCAATTATTAGAGATGATGAGCACTTTTTCATGTATTTGTTGATTGCCTCTGTATCTTCTGTGAAGTGTCTGCCCAGTTCCTTAGCCCATTTATTGATTGGGTTCTTTGTATTTTGGGTGTAAAGTTTTTTAAGTTTTTATAAATTTAGGAGATTAGTGTTCTATCTGATGTGCGTGTGGAAATGATTTTTCTCCCACTCTATAGGCTCTCTTTTCACATAATTGATTGTTTCTTTTGCTGAGAAAACCTTTTTAGTTTGAATGCATCCCATTTATTGATTCTAGCTTTGATTTCTTGCACTATGGGGATCTTGTTAAGGAAGTCTAGTCCTAAGCCAACATGATGGAGATTTGGGCCTTCTTTGTCTTCTATTTGGTGAAGGGTCTCAGGTCTAATTCCTAGATCCTTGATCCATTTTGAGTTGAGTTTTGTGCAGGGTGAGAGATAGGGGTTTAATTTCATTTTACAGCATATGGATTTCCAGTTTTCCCAACACCATTTGTTGAAGAGCTATCTTTTCTCCATTGTATGTTTTTGGCACCTTTGTCTAGTATGAGATAACTGTACTTATGTGGGTTTGGGAAAAGGACTATTTTTACTATTAAATAGTATCTATATTCAGGAGAAAATTAAGCACAACATAAAAATGGATAATTGATGGAAAACGAAACACCAATGTCTCTTTCACATGAGAGGACACTCTCAACTTCAATCCTAAAAGGAGAAATGCAAATTAAAGGTTTTTTCATTAACCAGGTAAGTTCCATTTCTAGCTAAAATAGAGTAATTCCACAGTAGCCCATATCCCACTAATTACCACTAAAACTCTCTGGACAAAATATAAAAGCAACAATGCAAGGAGTCTGAAAAGTAAATCATAGCTGGTGAATTGGACAGGGAACTCAAGCTTTAAGAAAAACCAATATAGGGGTAGTGAGATTCCTCTTTTTTTCCCCCACTATCTCTCACCCTGCACAAATTAAACCCCTATCTCTCACCCTGCACAAAACTCAACTCAAAATGCATCAAAGATCTAGGAATTAGACCTGAGACCCTTCACCAAATAGAAGACAAAGAAGGCCCAAATCTCCATCATGTTGGCTTAGGACTAGACTTCCTTAACAAGATCCCCATAGTGCAAGAAATCAAAGCTAGAATCAATAAATGGGCTTTGATCTGAGGACACATTGAAATGGGAACTGCCAACCAGACACTATCAAAAAAAAAAAAAAAAAGTCAGAGAAGCCTTGACCATATTAGCCACAGGACTGGGAGAAAAGCTGGCCGCAAGCTAGAGAAAGTCATGAAAATTCCTGATGGCTTTTCTTCTGCTGTTGCTGAGGCCAGCCTACTCTCGAAGCTACAATGACACAAACATCTAAAGACCTGAAGGGAAAACCTGTCCCTCTGAACAGAGAAACTGGGAAAAGGAGTTCTCAGGAGCCAGAGAACATGGAGGAAATCCCCAAATGGAAAGAGGTGGAAAAGCACTAATTTTGTGTAGTGCTTGGTTATGCAGGAAAAGGTAACTAATACAAGAATCCTCATCTTTAAGTTAGGGCTGCCATCTGTGCTGTCAGGTTGTACTTGACAGAAAGTTTTAATTTATTAATTGTGGAGACGAAATAAGATTGTCCAAGCAACAGGGATTATTTCATATTTACATTCACATTTTATTTTTTTCTAATCCTTCCAATCAAACAAATATCAAAAAATGAAGTTATAGTAGAAGGATGATCATAATTTGAGGTGATGAGAAAATAGAAGAATGCAATTAAAAATCAAAAGTGCAGTAGCAATTGAAGTCTAAAAGTATGAACAATTTATGAACATTTTTTTCCTGATTTTTCAGGAAAGAGAGAACCTCTGGACATATTCATGCAGGACCTGCTTAAAAGATAGCCATACAAGAACTGATATATAAGGTCATGAGCTGCTATGGCAGCAGCCTCCGGGCTCTAGAAGGAACAAGAAACAGCACCATTAAGTTCAGTAGTTGCCTTGTCTCCCTCCTTTGAATCTGGAAGACCCAGAGAAAGGGTAGGGGATGAAGAGCAGACAAGCCTATTCTCTGCTGAAGGACAGAGGCATCGAAAGCTATGGCCTAGCTGGAGGCGTGGAGAGAGAATGCATTCATTCGTTTTTTTTTTTTTTTTTTTCTTTCTTTCTTTCTTTTCAGAGTTCTGGCTTGCCTACTGAGAACCTAATGCTGTTACAGGCACTGGGGGTATGTCAGTGGACAAGTGACAAGATCCCTGCCCTTGATAACTGTACATCCTAGGGATAGAGACTGACAATAAACACAATAGTACAAAAACTGTTAGTCAGTGCTGAGTGCTGTAGAAAGAAGGAATAGGAAAGGAGGTAAGATAGTGGTGCGGAAGAAAGGAGGGAAGGCGTTATAAACAGGATGGTCACAAAGATCTCAGGGAGAAGCTGGGATTTCAGTAGACTTGAGGGAAGCAAGAAAGTAAACCAAGATGCTAACTGGGGCAAGAGCTTTTTGAGCAGAGGGAGCAGCCAGGAAAAAGGCCCCCCGAGGTAGGAGCGGGGAAGACATGGCATGTTCTAGGAAGAGTGAGGTGAACAGCTCGGAGTGGTGGCGCATTCCTGTAATCCTAGCAGCTGGGGAGGCTGAGACAGGAGGATTGGGAGTTCAAAGCCAGCATTGGTGGGGCACTAAGCAACTCAGTGAGCCCCTTCCCTGTCGCTAAATAAAGTACATAATAGGGCGGGGGATATGGTTCAGTGGTTGAGGGCCCAGGAGCTCAAACCCCGGTACACTCCTCCCCCCACCAAAAAAAGAGTAAGCGGAACAAGGTGGCAAGGGCACAGAAATTAGAAAGTTAAAGAAGAGTTCAAAGAATTAAGGGGAGGTAGGACTGGGCAACTTTATAGACCACTGCAAGGAAGTTGGCATTAGTTGGATACGAGGTTTTAATCCTAAATTGGATGTGGGATTTTCGACGCTTAAAAATGATTTAAAATTATTAGATTTGTGTTTATACTTGAAAGCGACCAGAAAATTGTATTCTGGACCTTAAAAGATAGAAAAGAGGGAAATATGAAGGGGCACATTTCTTCCCCGCTGAGGACCACTCGGGGTGCTACAGCCAGCTAGGCCCCGCCCCTGCCCGAGTGACAGTCCAGTTGGGCCCGCCCATCCCCTTCCGGCTCCACCCCCGGTGCGACTACTCCGCGAGGTCCCGCCTCTTCCGCTGCGGTCCCGCCTCCATTCGGTGACTATACTAGGCACACCTCTGCCCTTCTCGGCTCCGCTCCCATTACAGGCGGTCGCAGAGTTAGACCCTCCTCTTCTTTTTTCGGGCGGATCCAGGCCCCATCCCCGCCCCATGCAACAGCCCGATGAGGCCCCACCTCTCCCGCCGTGGCCACGCCCCAACCCGGATTGACAGCCAGAGACCCGCCTCTCCCATCGCGGCCCCGCCCCTGCTCGGAGTGACAGCCAGCGAGACCCGCCCCTCCCGCCACGGCCCCGTCCAGCCCGAGCGGTATTCAGTCTAGGTGCCGGCCCGCGCATCACACCCGGTGCCCGGCGACGCCCGCCCCGCAGGCCCGGTTCGCCCCGCCCCATCTCGCTCCACCCCGCTTCAGCGTCCGCTCGCCAGGCCTGCGGGGCTTGCGGGCTTACGGACCCGCCCCCGAGGACGTACAGCGCCGTGGCGCCGGTGAGTGAGGGAGGGGGCCCTGGAGCTCCTAGGGCGACGAGCGGGGCTGTGCGGTGCCGAGACCCAGCTGCCGCCAGCGGCGGGTCGCCTCTGGCAGTCCTCCCAGCCTCCCTGCCACCGGGTCGCCTTCCGCACTGCTCCCCGCCGCCCTACCGCCTGCCAGTCGCGGGGTGGGGAGGTGGGACCGGGAGACTGTGGGCGGGGCGCTTGGAGGAGAGGGTGTGAGACAGTGGCAGGTGGGGCTGGGAGCACCGAGGTTTAGGGAGGGGTGGGCACCGGGCGGAGGTCCTTAGTGGGAGAACCCGGGAGGCCGAAACCGGACGGGTGGGATGGCGAAAGTGAAGGCGATTTGGGGAGGTCCATGATTTCTGCTTCCTGGCAGTAGCATAGGGGTGTCTCATAGTGGGGTTGGCCGGAACGAGCTTGCGGGATGATGCCCTCTCTTTCACTTTGGGGTGATCGGATTTCCAGGCTTTTGGCTGGGACGTATTACAGTTTAAATAATGGATGTGAGTCAGGGGCAGTGCTTGGTGCACTAGAATGGGATCCTACTCCTCCTACAGACCGCTTTTCTTTCTTTCTTTCTTTCTTTCTTTCTTTCTTTCTTTCTTTCTTTCTTTCTTTCTTTCTTTCTTTCTTTCTTTCTTTCTTTCTTTCTTTCTTTCTTTCTTTCTTTCTTTCTTTCTTTCTTTCTTTCTTTCCTTTCTTTCCTTCCTTCCTTTCTTTCTTTCCTTTCTTTTTCTTTTGATATCAGGGATTGAACCTGGGGTTTTGAAACCTTGAGCCACATCCCCAGCCCTTTTTTAGTTTTTATTTTTGAGACAGCGTCTCGCTGAGTTGCTTAGGGCCTCTCTAAGTTGCTGAGACTGGCTTTGAACTTGTGATCCTCCTGCTACAGGCCGCTTTTAATTTTCCTGCCGCCTCCACAGCACCAGTTTTGGTGTGTACTCTCTTCTAAAATCCCTATTCTGACAGCTGGGACTGTGCATAGAGGTCCCACACATAAAAAGTGCAGTTGAGGGTTATTCACACTTCAAACACAGTTGTATCCTATTCCCTTAAATCCTTGGAGTTTTAAAAAAAATTAAATTTACTATGAGATGTCTACTTCTATTTAAAGTCACACTAACTTAGAGAACTAGATATTTTCCAAGGGCTCATTCTGTCTTAAGTCTAAATAATTTTAAATTCAGTCATGTGTTGCTTAAAATTACCACCTTTCCTGTAAGGAAATCCCTCTCTCTTTCAACCTGATCAGTGCAACCCTTCATTTTCTCTTACTAAAGTGTTTCCTCTTGTGCTTCAAGACAGTCATTTTGTCATTTTGGTTCCTATTTCTTCTTGAGTTTGAAATAAGGTGATTCTCCACACACACCCCTCCCCCCAGAGCACTTTACCATAGAACTACATTCCTAGCCCTTCTTATTTTTCATTTTGAGACGGTCTCACTGAGTTGCCCAATCTGGACTGGGATTTGCAGTCCTCCTGCTTCAGCTTCCTGAGTCACTGGGATCACAGGCATTTTCCAGCATGACAGGGTCGCAAATGGTTCTTCAAGACATCTTTGTGAAGTTCCTTCTTATCCTTTGAATTTGTGATAATTCCTTTGACTTTTTTTTTTTTTAACTCAAACTCAGGAAGAACATTTCCCCATAATAAAGAATTCATTATTCTTTTCCTGATCCTTGATGAAATAAGCTTCCACTGTCTCCTTCCCCTTGCCTTGAACTAACAGTACCTTTCTCTGTGTCTTAACTGTTGTGGTCAGGATTTCCCTCTGTGGGCCAGTGATCCACTAGTTAATGTGAAAGCCACATGAATGCAGTTCCATTGTGCGTCTCTTTCGCCCGGTGTGCAATTCAGCACATAATAAATAACAAAATTTGGGATACCTCTCTGTTGATCTCTTGTCCCAAGGCCTGTGAGGAACTTGGCTGCTCTGTGTCTTATAGTTTATTCTTGGCTGCCATCATGACTGACAATCCTGACTAAAGGGGGAAATTGGCAATGGTAGCAGAAATCGTTCTACCCCCAGTGCCCAGTCTATATGTTGTGTGGTTGCTTGCTTTTAGATTGACCTCACTGGAACCATGAGGTTCCAGTCACACCTGTAGCAACACCTACAGCCTTCATACTGCCCTCACTTGCTGTTTTGGTTCTGCTTTTTTTGTCTGGTTTACATGGTAAAGGTAGCGCAAATTCCCATTAAGAACCTCTAGTAGAAGTGGACTGTGGAGCTTAGTTTAGAATGGGACTGCCACCAGGCTCATCTCCATGGCTTTATACCTTATACTTGATACTCAGGCCTCTGGGCCAGCTGAGAGAAGAAGTGGGACTGGAGCAGGACCAGATTCCACAGGCCAGTAAACTGCAAGATGCAAATCTGTCATACCCACATCGAGGGGCAATGGTCCCCTGAGAGCGGACATCCCCAGAGGTGTTAATGTACAATGGCAGGAGTTCCCTCAAGAGAAGACATACTCAGGAGGGATTACCATGTGGGGGCAGAAGTTTCCTTAGAGAGGGGATCTGCCTCTTAGGCCTGCATATCCATTGTGGCTCAATGGATGTCACAGTCACAAGGAAAAATGGGGATCTCTCAGATCCCATGCCCCAGGGCCTCTGAGGAAGGAATCTGGTTACTCTCACAGATTTTTGGCTTCCATCCTAACTGATAGCTCTAACTATAGGAGGAAATTAGTTGTGGTAGCAGAAATTATTGTACCCTCCCATGCTTAGAAAGTCTGTTGAATGATATCTGTACAAATCATATCTGTACAAATACAGAGCCACTTTTTTTTCTGATCATAAACAATACTGGTTCATTGAAATTCAGATAAAAATGTTGATTTAGAAGAACTCTTTGTATATAAGGGATAAATAAGTTAGTCTTGTGTATCATACATTTCAAGTATTTCTAAACTTCTGCCTTACACAATGAGTGACATAGAGCATCTTAAACAAGAATTTAAAAAGTGAGCAAATGTTTATTAAGTGTTTCTAGATAGTCTTCATATACCTGTTTTAAATGGAAACCTGCTTTTAGTATCTCAGAAAAATTGTTTTATGACTTGGTAATTATTAATAAGGTGGACCTTTTGTTACTGATGTTAGATAATGCATAAATGTTAAAAACCTGAACTTCAGTCTATGTCTATATATACTCCATTAAACACTTAATTGTCTCCTTAAACTAAGCATTATTTCCAACTTTTCTCTCAGTGAAATTATTTGCAATTTTTCACTCAGAATTACTGTTTTAGTCAGCGTTTTTGCTGCTGTGACCAAAAGATCTGACAATTTTAGGAGGAAAAGTTTATTTGGGGGCTCTTGGTTTCAGAAGTCTCAGTCCATTGAAGCTGGACTCCATTCCTCGGGGCTCGAGGGGAGGCAGAACATCATGGTGGAAGAGTGTGGCAGAGGAAAGCAGCTTAGAACATGGCCACCAAGAAGCAGAGAGTGTGACGCCACTCTCCAAGGCACACCCCTAATGATCCACCTCCTCCAGACATACCCTGCTTCCCCTCAGTTACTACTCAATTAATCCCTATTGGGAATTAATTCACTGATTTGATTGAACCTTTTATAACAATCATTTCATCTCTAAACTTTCTTGCATTGTCTCATACATGACCTTTGGGGGGACACCTCAGATCTAAACGATAACATTTATTTCCAGGTTGGAAGCCTTGGAGTTATCTGTGTACCTATAATAAATTGAAGGCTCTTCTAGTTCTCAGCCGTCCTTCTCAGATAGTTAATGCCCCCCCCCCCTTTTTTTTTTTTTTGGGCGGTGCTGGGGATCGAACCCAGGGCCTCATGCTTGCAAGGCAAGCACTCTACCGACTGAGCTATCTCCCCAGCCCCAATGCCCCCTTTTATGCTTACTCCTTGGGTTCTTTTTGGGAGGGTGCTGGGAATTGAACTCTGTGGGCCTTGTGCGTGCTAGGCAAGAGCTCTCCCACTGAGCTACATCTTCAGCTCTCCTAGGGTTCTTGCTCCTGCATGTACTCAGTGTGTTAAAATTATTTGATGCGCATCTGCTTCTGCTACCAGACAAAGGGCTTCTCAAAAGGAAGATGTAGACTACTTATTTTATCTTTGGACCCTATTTTGACTTGGTGCATAAATGTTTATTGTGCTTGTTATTTTCATTTCGAAGGTGATGAGGTTAATACTATATTCTACTGGCAAACTAATATTATGTCTCCTGGCATATATGATCCTTTTTATTATGAAAATTTAATTTTAGTTAAGAGAGTTGAAAGAGCCTTGAAGAGCCTGGCGCAGTGGTGCACACCTGTAATTCCAGCTACTTTGGAAGCTGAGATAAGAGGATCGCAAGTTCCAGGCCAGACTTGGTACTTAGTGAGGCCCTATCTCAAAAAAAAAAAAAAAAAAAAAAAGGAAAAAGAAAGAAAGGCTGAGGATGTAGCTCAGTGGTAACGTGCCCCTGGGTGCAATCCCCAATACTGAAAGGAAGAAAGACAAAAAAAAAAAAAAAAAGTAAAGAAGAAAGAAAAGAAATAATTACCACGAAGAACACCCACATTCTCATCCTCCCAGTTTACCTATTAAAATCCATGTTACTCCAACACAGAATTCTCTGCTCTGAAACCCACAGAGACTCCTCCTGGCCATTGACTCAAATGTAAACTATAGCCTTTGTTATTCGTAAATGACTACAGCTTATGAATGTGGCCCATACTCCCTCTGCTATGGTCAGGCGAGACTTCTTTTCATATGCTGCCTTGTTCTGTCTTGATTTATTTTATGCGTATTCCCCTGCATAGAACATGCTTTCCTTTGCTCATCTAAAACTTTTCTGCATTAACTGTTCTGACCACATTATTAGTTATTTGAAGGTGAGAACTGATCTCATCTGTACCTGTTTTCCTTTATAGAATCTCACATGTTGACAGTTGATTTGGTAGGTGTCTAAGTAAGCATTCCTGATGCATTTGTAGTATAATTTGAATCCAGCATTGATTTATTAGACATGTATTGCCCCAATAAAACCTGTGCTCTATTAGGGAAATGTTGATGAGTTTAAGCCAGACAACTTGGATCTGTTTGATCAGATTGCAGCAAGACTACAGTTTTACCAAGATAGGAAAGATGGTGTGCAGGTAGTTATACAGTGTGTGTCACTCCCTTTGTGATTGTTCATATGAGTTGATTTGCATTCATACTTTGGAGTCATAAAAACTGATATGAAGTACAAAGTTAGAATAAATAGGACTAAAGTCTAAAAATCACACTTGTTTGGGGATGGTGGTGAATCACTGTGCTGGATCTACAGAAAAACCATTTTAGAGGAAGGACTTTAGGCCTTGGTGACTCATTCCATTTGTGGGTCTCCAAGTTGATTCCAGTACTTTGCAAACTTAGTAACAGAGGTAAAGATGGTCTCACTGAGAATAGTAGGGAAATTGGGAAGGAAGCTGAGGCTGGGGAGAAGTTTATGTTTAGTTTTGGATATGTTGAAACCCATGTTTTAGTGAGACTTTCTAAGTATTGGACATTCCTGATGGAGCACATCTTAGAGACAGATTGCAAAGACATCAGTGCAGAGGTTACAACTTGAAGTTAAGAAAATGAAAGTGGTTTTAGAAGGAGAGATTGCATAAAAAGAAGGCAGAAGTCTAGAGGTTGTAGTTTGATTACCATTTGCAGAGATAGTACTGGAAGGAGGCAGAAATAGGGAAAGAAGTTTACAGAGATAGGGAGAGAACCAAGATAATACAGCATCCTGGAGGCCAAAAAAAGAGTCTGGGATCACTTTGATTTTAAATTGGGTGTTTAATTTTCTGTGGTCCTAAAAGTGTTAATTAATATTTTTTTCACAGCAAATATGGGCTATTGCAACAAGAGCATTGCTGTGGTTTGGATATGGGTGTGTTCCTCAGAGGTCCTTGTGTAAAGATTTGGTCCCAGCATGCAGTATTGGTGGAAGCTTTAGGAGGTAGGAGCTTAGTGTGAAGTTCTCAGTTACTGGGGTGAAGAGGGTGTCCTCGATGGGATTGTGGGACTTGAGCCCTTCCTGTTTTCTCTTTGCTTCCTGGCTCATTGAGATGAATGGTTTTACTCTACCACAATAGGCTGCCCTTACAAAGGCCCAAAGCAATAGGACCACCTGATTTTGGACTGGAACCTCAAGCACCATGAGCCAAAAATAAGTTATTTCATTTTATAAGTTAATTGCCTCAGGTATTTTGTTATATTAACACAAACTGACTACTGCAAGCCTCTTTAAGTTCATCCTGGTTCACTTGGTAGACTTCTATGTTGTGGCTAATTATTTTACTGTCACCCTTATCACACTTGTTCTTGTTGGTGAGAGCTGGAACTTGATCAGAGACAGTTAAAGTTTTCTCTCAAGAGTTTAATTCTAGGATTTTACTACTCCATTTTATAATATTTTTTATAATAGTAGCCAGTAATAAATATGGTACTTTTTTTTTTGCATGCCTACTTTGTGGTAAGTGCTATGCTGTACATGTGTTATTTCACACTAACCCAATGTAGTCTGTGCTTTTATTGTTTCTACTTTTCAGAAGAGAATAAATTGTCTAAAGCCACATAACTAACAGGTTAGGAGCTGAACTTGAATGTAGGTCTGTCTACTCCATAGGTCAACCATTAAATTCTTATAATGTTGAGACAGATTGTAGTAAAAGGCACAATTATAACAAAACCCAAACTACTGGAAGTAAGACAAAGGAACTGAATTAATCAGAGTAACCTAAACTGCTCTATCCTTTGGTTCCCCACGCGTGTAATAGCCTCAAACATAATAGATTTCTCACGTGTGGAAAAGTTCAAGGTGGTTTTCTGAATTGGTGGGTGGCTCACCTCCGTTGGTGAATTAGGGAGCCAGACTTTGATCCCTAATCTGTGGGGCTGGTGGAGGAGGCATGACCACATCCCTGGCCTGGAGCTGGCATTTACTACTGCTCATATACCATTGGCTAGAATTTTGTGCCATGTCCACCTGATACCAGCAGCCTGGGAAATTGGTCTAGATACGTGCTTAGGTAAAGAAGGGGAGGACAAATTTCAGACAGCTGGAATCTCTGCCACAGGAATCAAGAAAAAGAATTGGGTAGAGAATTAGAAATAGAAACCTAGAGAAGAACTTGAAGATTCTTGTGATAATCATCTGAACTGATCTTCAAAATGCAGGTTCTTTTGAGTTCATTTCATCCAATAAGACACACTTTCATAGACTTTATTGGTAAGGACTACTTATTAATTTCTTATTAAATTTTATTACATATTAGGAATATTTAGTATTCATAAAATAAAAGTATGTGTGTTAGCATATTACTATAATGGTATACCTGAGATAATTAACTTATATAAACAGAAAATTTTATTTTGTCTCATGGTTTCGGATGTTCTAGTTCAAGAAGGGGTTTGGGATGGATTGCTTTGGGCCTCTGACAAGAGCACATCATGGCGGGAATGTGTGACAGAGTAAAATTATTCACCTCTGGAGCAGAAAGCAAAAAGAGAAAGAGGAAAGAGCCAGAGTCCCATAGTCCCCTTAAAGGACACACTCCCAGTGACCTAAATAGCTCCCACTAGGTCCTGCCTCTTGAAGGTTTTACCACCTCCCAGTAGCACCACCCTGGGAAACAAGGTCCAGGACACATGAACCTTTGGGAGACATTCAACATCCAAATCACAGCAGTATGTTTCTAGGGTTTATTGAAACCTCTGATTCAGTAATCCACTAAAATGTCTGACTGTTATTCAGTGTTTGTTACAAAGATTAATCTGCAGGTACATGTGTGTAGATGTTTGGGATTCCCTGAATTATCAGGAAAGATCCTCCATCAGTTCCTTGTCTGTACTGTATTCAGTTGGTGATGATTTATGCTTGAGGTTTGCTTTTTGGTTGTTGAGTAGTTATTGTTAGTTTTTGTTATTGGTGTTTGTTTGGGGGCCATTTTACTTGTTTTTGGAAACATTTAATATTGCTTTAGGCCAAAGGATTCTGTAATATGTTTTCACTTTGTGATTGTATCTTTAACTCTGTCCTTTGTCATCTTCAATAAGAGTTGTATGATAGGTAATTAAAAATTAATTTAGTAGGAAAATGTAGAATTTGAATATCTTTAATGACTCTGTTTTCTCTAATTTTAAGCTCTGTACATGGAAAATTAGTATTTTTCCTATTGTGAACTTAGCAAAGTAACTTCATCATTTAATTTTTTTAAAGAGTAAATTGTAGGACTGTTGGAAGGCTTAAGTGGGATCATATATGTAGGCACTTAACATAGTGTCTCATATACAGTGGGACTTCAGTAAAGGAGAACTAAAGCTGAAAAGGGATGGAGTATTGCAAATGCTGTCTGCTTGCTAAATAGAGAATCGATATGCTTCAGGTTCCAGATCATCCCCTGCAATTATTTCCAACTCCCTACAGACACTGTTATCCTCATATATTTTTTTTGTGTGTGGGGGGGTACCTGAAATTGAACTCAGGGGCACTTAACCCCTGAGCCACATCCCATTTAGAGACAGGGTCTCACTGAGTTGCTTGGTGCCTTGCTTTCGTGAGGCTGTCTTTGAACTCATGATCCTCCTGCCTCAGCCTCCTGAGTTGCTGGGATTATAAGTGTGTGCCACTGCACCGAGCATCCTCATATTTTTTTAAATGGGCATATGCTGGTGATGAATCCTCTCGTTTTGTTTGTTTGAATATGTTTTTATTTCCCTTTTATTATTTTTTTTCTTATTCTCTCCCCCCCTACCCACCCCCCCGTTCTAAGGATTGAACCCAGGGTCACAATACACTGCACTATATCCCAGCCCTTTTAATTTTTTAATTTTGAGAAAGGGTCTCACTAAGTTGCTCAGGCTGGCCTCAAGCTTGCCTCCTCCAGTCTTAGCCTCCCTAGTGCCTGGAATTACTGGCATGTAATTCCACCATGTATGGCTATCTTATTCTTGGAGCATATTTTGATGAAGGACACAATCTTGGATTGACCATAATGTTCTCTTGGACTCTTGAAGATGTAGATACGGTTTAATTTGAAGATATCATGACTTTCATTGTTTTTATTGCTATGTCAGCTGTCAGTCTAGTTATTTAGTGTCTTGTCTTTCTTTTTTTTGAGTGCTTTTAATTTTTTTTTCTCTCTTGGATTTTCTGTGATTGATTTACTGTGCTGCTTTCTTTGCATTTATCCTGGTTGCAATATATAGAGCTTTATATATTTTGTCTGGGGAAGTTCTTGGTCATTGTCTCTTTAGATACTGCTTTTGCCCTAACATCTCCCTTCTTTACTTCTTAGGACTTCCTGTTGTTCCTTCTCACTTACTCTTTTCTGTCTTTTCTTCCTTTTTCGCTCTCAGAGGTTCATTCTGGGTATTTTTATTATAGTTCATCAATTCTTCTCCTTACCTTTGTTTAATTTTCTGTGATTTTGACTCATATTTTTAAATTTTAGAATTTCCACTAAAAACATTTTCTAGTTCTTTGCCAAAATTCTCAGTCTGTGGTAATTACTTGAAAGTCTGATCTAGCTAACTCCATTATTTGGGTTCACCATGTGTTTGTTTGTTTTATTTATTTTTTTCTTTTCATTTTCATGCATAATAAATTATCTTTTGATTGAAATGATATGAACCTAGAATTTAGTTCCTATCAAAAATGATCTTCTTACTCATTGTTATCTTTGGATGAAATCTTTTAAGGTCCTCATTCATAGTGGGAATTTTATCTGATCCTTTCCCTGGTGAGCTCTCCTAATTGCACTTTTTGCCCCCAAATCTCTCATGGTCAACAGAAGCTCTTGGTGCCCTCTTCCCAAATTTGCAGAGGCCTCTGGAAAACTGCAAGTGCTGAGCTTCTTATCTGTTTTTTTTGGGTGGGCTTCAGAATTCTCACTGCCTTGTTGGTTTTCTGATGTTCACAGACAGGTTTTTAAAAAAGTGTTGTGTGCCTATTGTTTAGTTGTCTTGAGTGAAAAAGTTTGTCCGAACCTCCTAATCTGTTGCCCTAGAAGTAGAGGTTTTGGCTTGCCTTCTCACTTAATATGTCGCTTTTAGAATGTGTGGATTTGGGGGACTAGTATAGCCATGCCTCTGCCTAAGTGGAATGAGTGCAGTAGAGAGTTTCATAATTTCATAATGACCATTTATTACCCACTAACATTTTTCTATTTTTCTTAGTAGTTTCATCAGTCTAGTTGTCAGCTCCTGAAGATTTTACCTGCAATCTGTCTTCACCACAAAGGCCAGTGCTAGCTCTTTCTAGACTACTGTAATGGCTTCCTAACTGGTCTCCCACATTCTAGGCTGACCCTTTCTGATCTGTAATTGCTCACAGTGACTACATCAGTTCCCTGCTCATGATCAATTGGTGACTTCCCTTGTGTATTGGACAAAGCCCATTTCCTTTGTAATCAGGGGCTCTAGTTAGATACCAGCTCATTTCCATCCTTTCTTCCCCCTACACAGAGTTAATGCTCCAGCCATACCCAACCACTTGAATTTCTCTGAGCCTGTTGACTATTTTCCCATCATTATTTTGCAGGGAAATACTATTTCTTCTTAGAATACCATCCATTATCAGTCTGGCAGACTCCCATTCATTCTTTTTTCTTACTCCTCTTGTGTTAGAGCACCTTTTATAGTTATCCTTTAACCCAAGTTGCTCTCCTGCTGTGTTCTGAGCTACTTACAGAAAGGGTTGGTGTTCTCTGGTCAGCCTGGCTTACACATGTGCTTTGTTCCGTAGGTTGAGCCTTTCATATAACCTGTTAGGATCAGAATTTTGCCTTTATCTTGGAAACCAGAATTAGGTGTAATTAAGAGAAAATGAAATCAGCCTGTAGCATATTTATTTGCCAGAATAACTCATTTTTACTTTTCATGTTAATTCGCAGCAAGTTCGTCAAAGATGAAAGTGACCTTATCAGCTTTGGATACTTCTGAGAGTTCTTTCAGACCTTTGGTGGTCATAGAACTTGCTCAGGATGTCAAAGAAGAAACCAAAGAATGGCTGAAAAACAGAATTATTGCTAAAAAGAAAGATGGAGGTGAGCAACATGTCACTACTCAAACTTAGTCATGCTCAGTGAGTAAAAGTGTATTTGCAAATGTGCTTTACAATTTTTATTGATGTTTTATTTGCTGATGTTTATTTTCTCTTTATTATTTACCTAGAAGTTGAAAGGAGGTCTTAAATCAACATTAGATTGTAAATTCCCATTAGGTTGTAAGCAATATGAGTAGTTCTTTTTTTTCGTAGCTCTATTGCCATACCTAGTACAGTACTTGGTGCATAGTAGGAGCTTAATAAATATTTGTCAAATGAATGAACAAGTATCTGTTTAGTATTCTTTGTGTGTCAGTTATACAGCTAAAGAGAACTCAGAGAAGTCTCTACCTGGAAGGATGTTACTGTCAGGGTCGGGAGACTGAATGCTATTTCCCAAAAATTTAAGTAAAAAAATAAGTTAGCGGAGAGTAGTCACAAAACAGTGCATGACACTTACACATGAATCTTATATACACATACTGTAAAGGCAAAGGGAAGTGTGGATGACACTTTGGCAGTGCTTTTTGGAGTGGCAAGGGTTGATTAAAGCACCAAGGTTAACCCTCTCCTGAACAGGAGTTAGGTGTGGGTGAGAAGGTAGAGAGTGTTTTACATGAGCAAACATTTTATAAGTTAACCAAGATAGTATCTTAAACTGTACCAAGCCCTGGGCTAAATTTAAACTCTTTTTTTTTTTTTTTTTTTTTTTTTTTTAATAAAAAATGACTATAAACTGAAATGGATTTTTTTCAAAATAGAATTTTGAATCAAAATGGAATTTAAGCATTTTTTTCCAAATAATTATACCCCAAAGAAAGAAAAACAAAAGTATTTGCTTGCTGAAATTTGAGGTGTTTCACTGGACTTGAGTCCCTTCTTTAACATTCAGTAATTTAAGAACTTTTGTAGCATCTTGGAATGAAAGACTCTAGTGTGCTCCCAGCCTCCCTTTCTGTTGGTGTGTACTTTCAGGGACACTTGGGGACAGGGAGGGAATGCCATCTCTGCACTGCCTTTGTCTTCCAGTAAAGGCAGTGTGTCTACTTTACTATCTTTTTTTATTGTCTTCTAGACTCCTATTAAAATGACAATAAAAATAAAAGGGCCTTTTAAAAGATATATAAAAGAACTGAGTCCACACTAACAAAGAAAAAAGGAGAAGATACAAGAACAACAGAATTTGAAATGCTAGAAAATAGAACATGAGTAGTAACTGACTTCTCGGATTTGAAAAAGCTGGGACTTAAGCTGGCAGGGGTGAAAATTGAGAAGCAACTTGGTTTATGCTGCAGAACACCCCCAAAACTCAGGAATTAGGGATATTGGGGACCTGTGGACTGGGGGAGAAAAGTAGTACCAAGAGAAAAAGAGAATTGATTGATCTATTTAAGAAAGTTAAATCTCTGAATCCCTATAGTTTTCTACCCTAACAGCAGAAGACTTGGGCTTCATTCTTTGGAGAAGGTCAGACGCTTGGTCTTTGGCATGGGGGCTGTATGCACAGTTGGAGACAGAGATCTATGCTTGAAAACAAAGTGCTGACTGTTAGCACAAAAAGACAGGCTGGACACAAACTTCAGAGATCAGCTCTTTATTCAGGAATGAAGTCTCATTCAGGACCCGTGGGGGGGGCAGGAACGGGACGACCCCACTGCACCCACTCTCCTAGTAGAAAATGGGCCACTGAATAAAGGAGAGGACTGGGTTCATGCAGGTTACCCTGAGATGTGACTTAATGAGTGTGCCAGCTTGGGCACTCAGGAATTTGGGGTTCATCATACTGGGTGAAATGGCAGGGAGTCTGGGGTCAGCAGTCAGTTTGTGCACTTAGGAACAGCTTTGTGGGAATTTGAAAATTTGTTTTTACTGAGCAATATTTTTACATGGAGAAGAATGGAGGGTCTGGGGTCTGCATTCAGTGCCTATTTCCTTCCCTTCAGGGTCCTTCCCATTGTCCTGTCACTGGGAAAGGATTTATTTGGGGAAGGGTCAATGCTTTGGCTTCCGTTGTACAGGAAAGAATGCCAGATTCATTCTCATCCCCCCTGACCCCCATACACACACATTGCAAGCACAAAATAGTTGTAGAATACTATAACTTGGGACTGATACAGGTTGTTTTAAGAAAAAATAATTGGGAGACCATTATGGTCAGATGACAGCAGCATACTACTACAACCTTGAAGAAATTGCAGCTCCATATGATGACTGTAAGCACTCAGAACTTCTATTTAGCTTTTTAGAAGCCCTTTCTTAAAACCTAAGCATATAAAAGAAAGATCACCAAACTTCCGAGGAAAACTACTCATATTTCAAAGAGAAAGCTAAAACTAAGCAAACTTATGGGTGGATGCAACAAATCATGTGAAAAAGAAAACCAAAGGAAAATAAAAATTCAGTCCTCAGAGTTAGGAAAAGATGTAACATCTATAAATCAAGAGTAGGATTTCATAAAAATAATTATTTAGGAAAAAAGCAGCTTTTATAAAGTGAAAATATGAAATCAAAGTTTAAAAACTCATTAAAATGGTTAAAAGATAATGTTGATAAAAACATCCAAGAACAAAAAGTTACAGAAATTATGAGAGGAGGGAAAAATAAAGACTGACCCAAGAGGTACACATTCTGATTTTTTTTTATTGTAAACAAATGGGATACATGTTGTTTCTCTGTTTGTACATGGAGTAAAGGCATACCATTTGTGTAATCATAAATTTACATAGGGTAGTGTTTTTTGATTCATTCTGTTATTTTTCCCTCCTCCCACCCCTCCCACCCCTCTTTTCCCTCTATACAGTCCTTCCTTCCTCCATTCTTACTACCCTCCTTAACCCTAACCCTACACCTAACCCTAACCCTAATGCTAACCCCTCCCACCCCCCATTATATGTCATCATCCACTTATCAGCGAGATCATTCGTCCTTTGGTTTTTTGAGATTGACTTATCTCACTTAGAAAAATTTCATCCATTTGCCTGCAAATGCCATTGTTTTATCATTCTTTATGGCGGAGTAATATTCCATTGTATATATATGCCACAGTTCTTTATCTATTCATCAATTGAAGGACATCTAGGTTGGTTCCACAATCTGGCTATGGTGAATTGAGCAGCTATGAACATTGATGTGGCAGTGTCTCAAAAATATGGAACGCTTCACGAATTTGCGTGTCATCTTTGCACAGGGGCCATGCTAATCTTCTCTGTATTGTTCCAATTTTAGTATATGTGCTGCCGAAGCAAGCACGCCTTCCACATTCTGAATAAAAGGAGTTCTAGAAAAAGACTGGAGGCAGTGGGGTAGGAATCATCAGAGAAAAACTCTAGACTCCATACTTTCATGTGGGAAGGGCCCATCCAGTGACCAGCACTGTGGATAAAAATGGCATAGCATTGGGAAGTTTCAGAACCCTAAGGATGGAGGAAAAAAACAAACATCCAGAAAAAAGGAAATAGACCAGATGTAAAGTGTAAGACTTCTTAACAGAAACATTGGACATTAGAAGGCAGTGATGTCATTCTTTGTTCCTGGAGGAAAGGTTTTTGATCTAAAATTCTGTACCTGGCTAGTTGCCCACAGGTGTGAGGGCAGAGTGAAGAAAGATTTCTCTAAAAAGATGATGCTGACAGCGTGTCATTCATGTCAGTGAGTCAGTGGGAGACAAGATTGGCAGAGAGTTTGGGGGATTGAATTAGATAAATATATAATAACTAAACAAGTGATAAGACAACAACTTTTAGAAGAAAATGGGAAGTGCAGGAAAGACTCAGCCATAAGTAACATGTAATCATAATATGCAAATAGTGACTATTGAGGAAACCAAAAGGATGACATACTACATAGTGAGAAAGGGGAGATGGAAATGGCGAATGGACATGGTGAGGTGGGGAAAAAAAGGGAGCAAAATCTTCATCTTGCTCCACTTGAAACTGAAAAAAATCAAGAAATTCCTCTCTTGGCATTACTATTTGATGATAGGATAGCAAATAATAATAAAAAAAATCATCTGAACAATTTGAAGGGGAAGATAACTTGGGGGAAGATGGGAACTACTGTCTTCCAAAACAAGACATTAACAGAGGTTCTTCCTGAAGGTCGCTCCAAATTTTACTTTCATAGTAGGTGGAGAGTGCCTTTCCTCACACAGTCCACGGGGTCAGTTTGGGTCCTCCAAGAGATACCTCGGTGGGATCTGAATGCACCAGAGGTTTATCGAGGGAAAAATTTGTATAAAGATAAAGGCACAGGAGTAGGTCTGACACTTGTAAGAGAGGCGAGGGAGGAAGTCAGAGCAGGAAGAGCCTGAAAGCATAGCACAGTTCTGCAAAGTGTCAGCCAGGCTTAAGGTGACCCTTTAAAGGAGAACTGTGTTGAGCAGGAAAGGCCTTGCTCCAGTGTCCCCTGCGTATTCAGCCAGTGGCTAGAAGCCGGACTTAGGGTGAGGGTCCTGCCTGCAAAGCAATGGTGACTGGAGCCTGCTCCTCCAAGCACTCTCCTGGAGTGGGACCTGGTGGCCACCACACTCCCTACCCTATTATCAAACTTTCTACCATTGCAGTGTGAGAAGAGGAAAGTCCCATATTGGTGTCTTTTTTTGTATTTCTCTTAATATGAGTGAGATTAAGGATCTTATATTTAAGAGCCATTTGTATTTTTCTCTCTAATTTGAATATACCTTTTATTAAAAATTTAATACTTTCATTGTAAATTACTTAAATAATAGTGTCATAATATATTAATCTTAATAAACTAATCTATTTGGTAAGCAAATTATAAATTTTATAATTATCTAATGGTCCAATTATCTGATTATTTTCATAATTTCTGTCAACCTTTTCTACAGACTCATAGTAAAGAAATAAGTGGTTGGGTGCAATGGTGTCACCTGAAGTCCCAGCTACTCAGAGGGCAGGGGTGGGAGGATCACTTGAGCCGAGGAGCTCAAGGCCATCCTGAGCCACTTAGTGTTGTCCTGTCTCAAATATAAAAAATAAATAGATAAATGTACCTTAGAAAGTTTGATATAGGTAGAAATAATTGGAAAAAATCCTTGTTCTCTGTTATATGTTGAGTAATTATACATACAATATTATTTTTAATGTTTTGGGAAAATAATGATAATTTAGAAAAACTTCGTCAGGTGTGGTTATGCATGTTTATAATCCCAGGTACTTGGGAGGCTGAGGTAGGATGATCACAAATTTGAGCCCAGCCTGGACGAGATAGTAAGACTCTGAATTAGGAAAAAAATTTATTAAAAAATTTATAGAAAAATCATTGAAAAGTTATATTGCTTCTGTTATTTAGTATCTTGTCATTTATAATACTTCTTATAGTCCAGTATAGTTGTAATACATTTATGATTTGTTATTAGTGTATGTTATTTCATATTAATTTTCTTACATTATAGTCCGTTAGGTTTATATTAGGAAATTTCATCCTTTTACTCCAATTTTTACTTAGTGCAGTTTTATCTCACATTGACTCCTCATTTGAGTAAGTGGCAAACCATTTACTGCTACATTTTCAGTTTTTACATTTATTTTAAATATTTTATAAAGAATGGTCATCCCTAACTTCTACTTTTTATTTCCTTGGAAGATAGATTTAAATTGTTAATATAATTTCTTTTCCTTCTACCAGACTAGAAACATACTCATTTAGGTTTTCACTTTTTGAAAATACTATGTTTGTCTCTTTCTAAGGTTGCTCTAATCTTTTGTTTTTGAAGGTGCTCAGCTGTTGTTTAGACCACTATTAAATAAATACGAGAAAGAGACACTAGAACATCACAATCTGTATCTCGTTGGCGCCTCCCAGATCCGACTGTTACTGGGGGCAGAAGCAGTGGGATTGGTAAAAGAGTGCAATGATAACACCATGAGAGCCTTCACGTACGGAACTCGACAGAACTTCAAAGGTTTTGATGGTGAGCCCCTCCGTATTTTGTTGTATCCTCTTATTGCAAAGAAGTCTTTGATGAATGGATTAGGGGTCGGCAAAATTTTCTAGTAAAGGACCATATTAGTAAATATTTTAGGCTAAGTGGGCCATGTTGTCTCTGCTGCACTAATACTGCCATGGTAGAGCAGAGGAGCAGCTTAGACCATAAGTGGATGAATGGATGAGGCTGTTTTCCAACAAAATCTTATTTGTAAAACCATGTGGCAGGCCAGGTTTGGTTCATAGGCCCTACTTTCCCACCCCTTGAAATAGAGAGCACACTGGACTAGAAGGACATGTGTAGTACATTATTCTATACTAATTTTCATAATGATGAATACCCACTGACTTGATACAGAAAAATTCTATAAGAAACACTGTAGTAGTTCTGTATCCTTGAAACCTCATTTCCTGAAGCTTTTGGCTCCTACTGAATATGGTAGGGTAAGTGATTATGTCCTGGCCTTCTGGAGGAAAGCAGTGGGAAGTCAGAGTAGCTGTATCAGGCACCGTGTTTGGCTTCAAAATCAAACTGGCCCCTTCCAGAACTTTCAGAGTTAGATGTGATTAGATTTTTATACCTTAGTGACTTAATGAACCAGGTGAAATTACCTCATGAAAAAAAAGTCACCTGTCAAAAAACAACTCTGTTTTCTTATCAGACTTGGTTCTGTCCTTCATGTTTGCCTCCAGAATGGAATGAAATGGGCTTGAGAGTTTGAAGGAAGAAGTTTTCCCATTTGGCATTTTGGTTAAAAATACGATTAGAATTCAAGAATATATTGTCTTCTGCTGAGATCTAGAAAGTGCATGCTGTTTGAATGTTTGTAACATACTACATAATAACTATTAAAATGACTGAAGAATTATAGTATAAGAAGCATAACCAAATGCTTTTATCTTATAAAATATCTAAGGAGCTTTATGTTCTATTTAATTTACCATTTTTATACTTTGGTTACTCTTTATGTTGTTATTGCTTACATCATTATAATATCAAGTAATTGAAATGTTATTACTTAATTTTATTTTGATTGTTACTGAGAAAACATATGTTTTTTTGTTTTATTTTAGATAACAATGATGATTTCCTCACAATGGCAGAATGTCAATTCATCATCAAACATGAACTTGAAAATCTTAGAGCTAGAGATGAAAAAATGATCCCTGGTTACCCCCAGGCAAAGTTGTACCCAGGAAAATCATTGTGTAAGTCATTATAGAAACCAGTTTCATAAGTACACTTTCTGATGCAATTATTTTTTAATAAATATAAATAGCAGATCATGGAGGCTTTAACTTTTCCTTATGCTGAATAACTTACGTAACTTTACAGTAACATGTATTTTTCATGAAAATATCTTTTGCCCTTTGAGCCTTATTACATTGTGCCTTTAAATAATTGTATTTGTTCTGTGTGGCTTCAATACTTGGTATTATCAATAAGTCATAGTATATAGTTAGCTTAACATTCAGTGTAAATACATATACATGTTACTCAAGTAAAATTAGCAAAGTTTATTTTATACCCAAATATTGTATTAAATGAAAAAATCTGTGGAGAAAGAGAAATATTGAGGGCAGTGTTCCTGGAACGCTCTTATCTCACTGGCTGTGAACATGTGCAAACACAGAAAATCTTAAGAAGATTTGTAAAGTGACATAATACCTGATTGCGTATTGGCGGTTGGCAACTTTTTGATTTTGTGTAATTCCATTTTAATAAGAATACTAGTAGTTTTCAGAATGGAAGAATTGACTACGATGTATAATTCCAAGTTTGCATCAAATCCAGGTAGCTGCAAAGCCTTAGAGAATTTTGCTGTTTAAAATATACTATAAACATGTAAGCGTCTGGGTCCCCTGGTCTGGTTTCCTTTTCTTTTTTTTTTTTTTTAATATTGTTTTAGATGTTGATAGACCCTTATTTTTATTCATTTTTTATATGTGGTGCTGAGAATCAAACCCAGCACCTCACACATGCCACGCAAGCACTCTACCACTGAGCCCCAGCCCCAGCCCCTGATTTCCTTTAAATAGTCAGTGTAGCGCTGCCTTTCAGTCTTCACCAGGAGACAGATCCCCAGGAACAAGTCATAATCACATTTCCCCAGTTATATATTTTAGAGCTTTCTTGCTCAAACCAAGATCCAATCAAAGAGTTCTTATTTTATTTGATTGTTATAGGTCTTAAATTTCTTTTAATATAGAAGTTTCTCTTTTGCATTTTTTTTCTATGATATTGACTTGCTGAAGAGATCAGGCCATTTGTGTTGGATCATAGTTATGCTATGTCCTCATTGTTCTTCTACCCTCTGATTTTCTAGAAACTGGAAATATTTGAGAAGAATTCATAGGTGATTCTGCATCTTCTCTAGTCTTCCTGATTTCCTTAGACATCATGGATGATAGAAGGACTTCTGAGGTTTTCTTTTATTTGTCACACAAATCTTCCTAACTTCCTGCCCTAGAAGGGGGATTTTTGTGCTTTGATGGTATTTTTCTAAATTTGAATCTTTCTTTACCTGTCTTAGTTTATTTTTTTGATTTGAATATTTTCTTAGGATAAATTGTTTATTTTCACTTTTTTATAGAAATCTACCCTGCCCCAAAGTAACATAAAGCAGTGCTGGGGTTGTGGCTCAGGGACTGGGGTTGTTGCTCAGTGGTGAGCACTTGCTTGGCATGTGCGAGGCCCTGGGTTCAATTCTCAGCATCACATATAATAAATAAAATAAAGGATCCATTGACAACTAAAAAATATATTAAAAACTGTAACATAAAGCATTTGTTCTAGTGTATTCTGACCTGTGTTCAGAATGCTGAGGACAACCAGGTTTGTAGTTGTGCTGTGGACATTCAGATGATTCTTTTCAATTTGTATAAGACATGGCCGGAAAATTCTTCTTCCCCAAATATTTTGCAATTTTCACATTTATTTTCCCCCAGGGTGTATAATAAGGCATGTGGGAAGAGACTTGGAGCATAGCATAGGAAAGAGTCTTAGTTTCTCCTTGACTAAAGTTTTGGACTGTTACAATTTTTGTTAAGTTTCCTTTCTAGCCTATGCTCAAAATCTCCCTTTCTCCTTTTTGTATATCCTCAGAGAAATATGAAGTATATCAAACATACCATTTTGGACCTTATTCTTTAATAGTATGTATTGATCCTTCTAGATTACCACTTTAAGTTAACTTATTCCTTTTCTAGGACACCTGGTATTCCATTGTATAAAACCCATTATATTGATGAACATCTAATTTTTTTCCTCCAGTTTTTTTCATTACAAATTAGGTAAGAAAATTCTAAGAAGTAAAATTGTTAGATCAAAGGTATATGTATCTTTTGGGGTAGATATTGCCAATTTGCCTTTCATGGTGATTTCTTCAACTTATAAAAGGAACACTTGTTATATCTGAACACTTAACGGAATATTAGCTTTTGACTTCAGGTATTTTTTTTGTCAAGTTTGGAAAGAATCTATTTCTTCTATTTTATTAAGAATTTTTTTGTGCTTGGTCATACATTTTATACATTTCCAGCATCTTTGAAGACTATTATATTTTTTATCTTTGATGTTATCAATATGGTAAATGATGTTAATAGAATTTCTAGTGTTAAGTCATTTTTGCATTCCCATGATGAATTCAGCTTGCTTATTGTATATTATTTATTTTTCTGTTAAGTTCCTTTATTATTTTTGCTTCAATAGTCATATGAAATGAATATTTTAATTGCTTTTTTGTTGTATTTCTGACACTTTGTTACATGTGCATAGTAATTTTGTTTTTTATTTCTTAGGTCCCTGTACTTTGTTTTTGTTTTCTTGATCCTTCATAGCCCTAGAGATTCCCAGCAACTATAGGAATTTCATTGTTTTTTTCCCCAACTTGCTCTTTGTATTTTCTTTTACTTTTGTAAGTTTGTAGCTATATTATTGGCTACATATTTTTGATAGATTTTCATTGTAGATTGCACAATTTTGTACTCATCAAGTATTAATCTTCATCTTGTTTAATGTTTTGTAATTGTTGCTGTGTTCAACTTTTTTCTTGTGGTTCTTGGTTTATTTGAATTTGTATCTGCTGGATCTTTTTACCCATCCTTTTTTAGCCCCCCTGAAGGTTGTTTAGGTGAAGCTCTCATATTAGAATGTAGGTGGATTTTGCTTGCATTCTAATCTAAGTACTTTTTTTTTTTTTACTAAATGATTTTTTGTTTGTTTTTGTGGTCCTGATGATCAAATCCAGGGCCTTGCACATGCTAGGTAAGCACCCTACCACTGAGATACACCCTTATACTATTAAGTAAATGACTTGTGTTGGGATATATTATTCAATGTTACATTTTTTGTTGAAATTGCTTTTTTTTTTGTGCCTTAAGAAAATATTTTGCTGTCTCAGGTGTGTCATCTTTTCTTTCATTTCAATGGAAAAGGCTAAAGAAATACATTTTTCAAATCATGAATTTATATTGATATAAATCAATATAATCAATCCAAATTCAACATCATGGAATTTTACTTAATTTTTTTGGTTTTATATTTGCATCTCTTTCACTTTGGAAATCTTGATTCTTAATAACATGACTGTAATTACTAATTTACTTTATCTTACAATTTACATAAAATAGCTTGTAAAGCCTTGATAATTTCAAGGTTAATAATACCAGTGAGTGAAGTTTAAGATTTGTTTCTGTCTTTGCTTCTACTCTGTGTAGTTAAAATCTAATCTGTTTTTTTAAAACTAAAGGCTGGGTAGAATGCCTTTAAGAAATCATCTGGTTTGATATTTGTTCATGAGTTAGGGTTTAAACAGTTTTCTCAGAATCATTTGTAGAAAGGTTTATTTCTGCTTTCCATTGTGACTGGGGTCAGTTTGGATAAATTTCATATTCTTAGAAAAGTTTTCATTTCCTTAGGCTTCTGCTGTTTCATTTCTACCTTTTATTTGTGGTTTTTCTTTTTTTTTTTTTTTTTCCTTTTAGTGTTTTTGGTTTCCTAGTAATATTTTTTTTCAAAGCTCTATGCTATTTTCTTTGTGATTATTAGTTATTTTTTAATGAAACCCTGTTTTTCCTAGAGTAGTATTTTTTGGTTTTGGAAGTAAAGTGTGTATTTTGGAGAAAGGAGTAACTGAGGGTCTCCATGGGGAACTGTCATATTGGGAAGCTTAGCTTTGCCTAGCAATAACATTCTTGAGTCATCTGAGGCTTTGTAGAGGGCCCCTGTGCAATCTTGTTCTTATAGGGTGTTTTGGTTGAGTTTGGCCTTTAGGCCTATCTTTGGCCAGTCACAGCTCCAGACTTAGTCATTTTCCATCCTGGGTTCCAGTAGGCAACTCCTTCCAACAAGCCCTTTTCCCTCTCTAGCTTCACCTCTCTTGTCAGGCTGTGGGACAGATATGCTCCAGGGCTCCACCATGCTCCTCTTGTGCCTGCATGCTGGCCAGGGGGCCAGTGGTTACCCATCCCACATGTCTAGGAGAATTCTGCCCTTTGCCTGTTTGGTCCAGGTTTCAGAGGTGCGGGTTCCTTAGCTTACCCTGGCCAATTTTCAAAGCCTTTTTTAATAGTTTGTGGTTTGGGTTTTAGTTTGTTTTTCCTTATTTTCATTAAAGGTAGGGGTTTCTGTTTCATTTTTTTTTTTTTTTTTCCATTTTTATTTTGGTATCGTGAACAAAAACAGGAAACAGGACAGTGGTGTCTTTCTGCTACTTTTAGTAACCAGGAATTCCACATTCTGTATTTAAGTAGTTATTTGGTACTATTCTAAGATTTTCAGTCTTCCTTAATGTCTTGGTGGGAAGGCATGTTTTCAGACACAGCTGGGTATGGTATCAAATAAAACCCAAAGCCAATGGAGACTCTGCCTGGTTGCTACTGTAAAGCATCCTTCTCATTTCTTCCTGTTCGTCCACATTGGTCAGACTGTCCTATGGAACTCATGGTTTCCACATGTGAATTTCTACACAGCCTTTTGGGTATAGCTGGGATAGAGAAAAGAATAAATGTGCTTTTTCATCAGATGATACAATGGATCATCTAGTTTCTAAATGCTCCTAGTTGCTTCAAAAAGAATTTTTTTTTTTCTGAATGAAAATCCTGAAAGAAATACTTGACTGGATTTCTCTTGGGTGTACAGTCTAGCACCCTGAAGCCATAATAGAAATAACTTCCTTGCTAGCAGGATGAGCCTTTTGTGAAAAAGGATCCTTCCTTGCTCTTTCCCTTTATTCTGTGTCTTTCTTTCTTGGTACTAAATATAAAAGCAATAAAGTCATCTAAATCATGGTCATTTGAAAGTTTTTTATATCAACTGACATAAGAATCCTATTTAAGTTGTCAAGTCTACATTTAAAAATTCTGCATTACTCTCTTCCTTTATGCCTTTGAAAATGTGATCTTTAAAATGCTGTTGTCTTTTATACCATTTAAATTTATATCATATGTAGTTGAAAAAGAAGAGGTATATACATAATTGTAAACTGTGAACTATTTTCAGAACTAATAAACTTCAAGTAAGTTAAAGCCCTAGATTTTTAGGAAGTTACTTCATAGTAGAAAGGAAATTCCCCTTTAAGCTTTGTGGGAGCTGCTGCTTTCTTGGAGAGCCTCTTCTCTGGGGCTGCTTGGGAGGAGATACTTCATCCTGCTCAATGTGAAGCCCATTAGCACTGTGAGAGGTGGCCAGACCTCTCCTGGAAAGTACTCCATATCCTAGGTTTAGTTTGATTTTCTTTTGACACACAGTGATTATAAATTTGCTTGCTGCGTGCTGTAATACTGGGTTTTGACAGAAAGCTTTCATTAAGCAGAAAGTTGGGTCATTGTCATTGATTTTGAGGCAGTTTGATGATGCTGTGAGATGTGCACAGTGCTCTTCCTCCTTCCATCAAAGGGTGACAGTGTGAAAAACAAAGCACTTTCCATGTGTGTCTCAGTTTTCAGGTGTTGGTCTTGACAGCTGTCCATTGCTTGCTTCTGTATGTGGTAAGATCTTTTCATGCCTCAATCTTTGCTTCTACTGCTTCTTAACAGAGACAAGGGTCTGTGTATGCATGTGCCTGTGCAAATAGCCTAAGAAAGATTTTCTTTAGAAAGAGGAGTTAAGGGACCCATGAATTGCCCACATATTAGCTGTATTTTAAGGAAAGTTACTTAGTTTAGGTTACAGTTTTGTCTCAAGTTATCTTTCAGATGATTAGCACATTTTGACTGATGAGAGCTGCTATGGTTTAGATATGGTTTGAATTTGTTCCCAAAAAGTTTGTGTTTTGAATGGTTGGTCCCCTGTGTGGCAGTACAGGAGGTGATATAACCTTTAAGAGCTAGGCTCTAGTGAAAGACTTGCAGTCATTGGGGACACATTCTTGGAAGGGATCTGGCCCTATTGCATTTATTCCTGCCATCTGCCATGAGGCCTTACCAGAGCCAAGCTCATGCTGGTGCCAGAACTGTGAGCTAAATAAGCCCCTGTTCTTAGAAAGTTAGCCCGCCTCAAGTGTTTTGTTATAGTAACATAAAAATGAACCTAATATAGGATCTGAGACATTTCATATTATGTCCTTAATATGATTTAGTTTTTAAAATTGTTTTTATTAGTGCATTATAATTATAGTTATAGAACCAGCCTAGTGAGATTCATTATGCCATATTCATACATGCACTTAATTTGATCACTCTTATTCCTTTGGACCTTCCCTTTCCCTTCCCTTCTCCTCCCCTGATGTACTTGATCTATTTTACTGCTATCCCTTCTATCATTATCATTTCTTATTTTTAATTTTTGCATTATAATATATATTATTTATATATATGATTCATTATGGTTTGTTCATGGACATAGCATAATTCGTGAGATCCTTTTTAAAATTCCTTTTTTCTCTTTCTCTCTCTCTAGCTTCCACAAATGAGAGAAAACATTTGATCTTCAACTGTCTAAGTCTGGCTTATTTCATTTAGCATGATGTTTTCTAATTCCATCCATTTACTAGCAAATGCCATAATTTCATTCTTCTTTATGACTGAGTAAAACTCCATTGTGTATATATGTCACATTTTCTTTATCTGTCTATCTCTTGGTGGACACCCAGGCTCGTTCTATAACTTGGCTATTGTGAATTGCACTGCTATGAAGATTGGTATGCATGTATCACTATAGTATGCTGATTTTAGTTCTTTTGGATAAATACCATGGAGTGGAATAGCTAGGTCATATGATGGTTTCATTTCTAGTCTTTTGATAATCTCCCTTAAATTAGATCTTAATTTGTTTGGCTGATTGCTTACTGGCTGTAATAGTTAGAACCCAGTACTTACAGGAGTTCCCCCAGCACTCTTGAAGGAAGGAATCTGGTTTAAGTGGTTGCTTTCTCTAAATAGGCCCAGGCGGCATTCTATTTTCCTTTCAAGGTAAGACTCCTTCCTAGTAATTACATTCTTAGCTGCCATGAAAAGGTTGAAGGATTAAAAAAAAAAAAAAAAAAAAAAAAAAAAAGGCAAACCTCTATTTTTGGAAGCTGAAACCAGAACCATGCTTTGGCATTGCTGGTGAAAAGAAGCCCAGTAATTTAGGCCTTGCAGCATTATATTCTCTCTGAGTGCTCAGTTCACAGCCCTATTTTTAGAATCATAGAAGCTGGTTTTTATGCCTGCCTGGAAAATCTTCTGTAGTAGAGTGGAGTCACCTTTTATAAAAGAACTTGGAAAAAGTAAAATAATAATTTAGATGCCATTAAGTCAGTTCAAAGTTAAAAAACTTGGTATAGTAATTGGAAAGGATGGTGATAAGAAAATCTTCTACAGCCTGTGCACCCCCAAGTAAAGGATGAGAATCAGGTTGGTTGTGACTTAAACTCTTCCTAGCTGAAAAAAGTCCATGGAAACACTTTAACATAAAAATGTTTTAAAAATGGATTTGACAGCACCGGAGGCCGATGTAACTTCGACCATATGTCTTTTTACCCTAGCTGCTGATATTTTGAGGATTTACCCTTTTCAGTCACTTAGATGGAGGATTTCACCACAACCCTAGTTTTTAAAGTTTTTCTCCTCTGTATGACTTACTTATAAGAAATACTTAAAAGAAGAACCATATATTATGAATCTTTTTTTCATACCCAAACTTTTCTCCACTATTAGTATCAGGTATCTCCTCTTTAATATTTTTCTTTTTTCATGTTTAAGAAGTTAATTTACTTTTAAATTACTCTGAAGATTTTTGTGATAGGTACCTGTCCTGAAAATATACTGCCTCTGTTACATATGGTATTATTATCCTGACAATGTCAATCATGTTTCTTTTCCATGCTGTAGACATTATTTACTGGTTCTCACTGAGGGGTCTCATGCCTGGGTATTCTCATCCCTGTGTTTGGTGGCAGATAGGAGTGAAGGGAGGCATCCTTTGGAAGAGGTGAGCTGGTAAACCTTCAAATGCTTGAACCTCATCAAATGGATGAAAATGGCAAAACATTCCTTTTTTTTTGCAAATTCCATCTTATAAGCACCCATGTTCCTTAGTAGGAAAGTATACTAGAAACTCATATGGAAACTATCCCATGCCCCAAATATGGTAAAAGGCTTTGCATCTGAGTCCTCTGTTTCCACTGAAAGCCCTTTTTCCTGAGGCCCTGAAAGTCCCTTCCCACCCTGTTGGGTCACTGTGAGTAATTAGGATGGAAGAGAGAATGCCCATTTTTAATTAGTATTGCCAGGGGATGCTCTCTTTGGTTAAGTTCATTTGTCTTTTCCAGATATGTTCATGAGCATCAAAACCATACTAAAAAAATGACTGCTGAAAGTAGGAAATCATAATTTGATTTTGCTATTTCCTGTCTGTGGGTATGTCTTTGTAATCAGATCAGAAAATATGAAAATGATGGAAAACATTCAGTCTCAAAAAGATAGAAAGGAACTGAACATTTTCCTGCCTTGATGGTAGTAGAAGGATAAATCATTACAGTTTTTTAGGGTTAATTTTGTAATATGTGTACAGATTTAAAATGTATGTGCCCTTGAACCTAGCAATTCCACTTCTAAGTGCATATAATAAGGAAAGAGTAAACAGGTGGGAAAAGGTATTTGTGCAAGAATTTTAGCTTTATTCACAATAGCAAAAAAAGGAAAACAAGTATTTGTCAATAGAGGATTAGTTGCCAGTAGCATTTCATACAAGGAAATATTGTGACACTGTTAAAGGTCGTTTCATGTGCTGGCATTGAAAAATATTATACATTATTACATGAGAAAAGAATACAGAGTAATGTGACATATAAGACGATTTCATTCTTATTATTAAAGTGTATGTGAATGTGTATTTTGAAGTCTGGTTATAAGTTAAATTACCATTTATAGTTAACTTTTCAGGGAGGGAGAGACAAACAGGGTTCTCTCATTCTGATTTATACATTTTTATGGTTTAGACTTTTACATGATCTTACTTTCACCAAGAAAATAGTAAAGTGATTTTACATTCTGAAAAACAAAAGAATTTGTACACGTGTGGAGCAGGCAGTGTGACCTCTACCTGTGTGCACTGCCCCTCTCTTGCTGGCGTGTCCTTGCAGTGTTTGCTGACAAGTACGTGATCTTTGCCATGAGCCATCTTCAATCCATTTTATGAAGTTCTGCTCCTGTTCCTCTACAGTGAGAAGACTGCTCACGTCTGGCATTGTGATTCAGGTGTTTCCGCTACATGACCCTGAAGCCCTGAGGAAGCTTGAGGATACCTGGTACACCCGGTTTACTTTGAAGTATCAGCCCATAGGTAGGTGTCAATGCCTATTTCTTACAGAAGAGGAGACCCCTAAAGAAAAGTCAACATCCTGCCATGGAGTCATCTCCCTGGAGCTAGGCAGAGGATGCAGGGTGGACTTACTCCACATATTGATTGGGAAATGAGGGCATGAAATTACCTCCAATTCACTTAAAAATGAATGATTTACTTTCAGTGATTAAAAAGCAGTCTTTGGTGGTCTTTACTTAAGTTCTTTTTTTCCTTCCTCTACAGACAGTATTCGTGGCTACTTCGGGGAAACGATTGCTCTTTACTTTGGATTTTTGGAGTATTTCACTTTTGCCTTAATCCCCATGGCTGTCATTGGGTTACCTTACTACCTGTTTGTGTGGGAAGACTACGACAAGTATGTTATCTTTGCCTCGTTCAACCTGATCTGGTCCACAGTGATCCTGGAGGTGTGGAAGCGTGGCTGTGCCAACATGACCTATCGGTGGGGGACACTGGTGATGAAGAGACAGTTTGAGGAGCCCCGGCCAGGGTTTCATGGGGTCTTGGGCATCAATTCTGTCACCGGCCGGGAGGAGCCTGTCTACTCCAGCTACAAGAGACAGTTGCGTATTTACCTGGTCTCGCTGCCTTTTGTGTGCCTCTGTCTCTATTTCTCTCTCTACGTCATGATGATTTACTTCGACTTGGAGGTCTGGGCCATGAGTCTACATGAGGACAGTGGGTCTGAGTGGACAAGTGTCTTATTGTATGTGCCCAGCATCATCTATGCCATTGTAATCGAGATCATGAACCGCCTCTATCGATACGCTGCGGAGTTCTTAACTTCATGGGGTAAGCGTTGAGTCTTTGAGTCATGTCTTACTTGCTTGTAAGAAAAGTTGCATAGGTTCTAGAACTCACAGAGCTGCTACCTTGCAGAGGAGCTAGATGTTCTCGTTACAGAGACATGAGGGAAAATTCCTTGCCTCTGTGAGCTCTGATGATCTCAGTGTTGGGGTTATCGCAGCTTTCATTTATTGAGTGTTACTACTATGTTCTGGATGCCCTGCTAAACACTTTATCCACAGTAACTTATTTTCACCCCCCCCCATCCCCACCATTTTGTGGATAAACGATATTGATACTTAATGAGATTCCAACAACAAACTGTAGAGCCAGGCTAATCCACACCTCTCTCTCTTTAAATCTGTGCTCCTAATGCTATAAGATTGTGTTTCACACTAAGGGTAAAATAAATTAAAATTATCTTCATGGTAACTATGGCTAGAATCCTCGAATTGACTTGTCTAGTTTGTTTGGGAACTGAGGACTACTGTCAGCAGAGGTGGGTGTTTTCATGCATCTCTCTGTAGAAATGAGGAACTTGGTGATAGTTTTAAAATGGTCTGAATAAACCATTCACTCATTAATTGTTTATTCAAACAGATTAACAAATATGCTGTCTTATTGCCTAGGGAGAAGTCTGGGCCTTAAATTCATGCATCATAAAGAGGTTTTAAATTATTTTAATTAGCGATATGACAATAGCAGCTATTATGTTTTGAAGGCTTCCCTTTTGCTGGTATTATTTCTGCATATTATTTCTGATTCTGACCCCAACCCTGGGAGGAGGGTGGTCAGCCCTGTGTTATAAGTGAGGAGGCTGAGTAACTGGAGGTTAAGTAGCTGGCCCAAGGTCAGGCAGTGGCTGAGTAGCTAATTGCTGTCCTAGTCCTGGTCGGCCTTCCACTGCCTCTGTGCAAGATGACACTCTCTTCTGGTCTTCCTTTTCATTTTTTTGTCCTGCTATTTTGGGGCCTGTACAACGTTACCATGCCTAAGCAAGGATGGCATGTAGAATTTTCATCTCTTCAAGTTAATCCCTGTAAGCTGTCTATACAGAAAACTTGATAACGTCCTCCTCTTAGTGGTTATGATCAGTTTGGCCACTTATCCAGGACCTTCTTATAGGCAGTAGTTTATAAGATCATTTGCCAGTGCTTCCCAAATTTCTTTTTAGCATTAATATTTACAAAATAATTTCAGACCACAATGATATTGCAGTCCTGCAAGAAATGTGTCCTTGCTTGGTATTCTTGGTGGCAAGGAATGACACCTGACAGCCTGGCTTATTTAGCAACTGTGGATCTGGGATTGTACTTCTCTACTCTGAGCGCAAGTCCCACTTGACCTCACGACAGTATACCCATGTTGTTTTCTTATCAGAGAGAAATGACCTCTCCTTTTTAATATTTTAGAGAATCACAGATTGGAATCTGCATACCAGAATCATCTAATTCTAAAAGTTTTGGTGGTAAGTAGAGTTTTTATGTACAATTCCATCTAAATTTTGAAATCAATGGACACTATTTGGTATTTAGGAATACAAATATGAAGTTACTTCTAATATAAGTTAACCTACTTTATACAAATAGGCCAGGATTGATTAATAACCATGTGCACTTTTATGTTCAGTGACCTTATTACAAATGTGTATGTGGTGTGAGACTTCACAATATATAAATTAATAATGTAGCCCATTTCCAATTATTAAAAAAGGAACCACTTTCTAGACCTGTTTGTATTGTTTTCTTTTTAGTAACCTCTTTGAATGTTTTGATATTCAGTAATCCCTTCAATACCTGAAGTCTGATTAGTTATGAAACCCCAAATTATTTTTAAAATTTTGTTAAAGAAATTCCCACAGTCTAAGAGGTTCCCAACATGTTTTGATGGATGGAAGAAAAGAAACAGAAAGAAAGTGTTGTATGATGTGCTTGCTGCTTATGTAAAATCTCACTCATTGTGTCTCTTTCTATCTTTATTATAAGTCATAAAGAAATCCCAGCTTGAAAGCACCTCATTAATCAGAGGGGTTACCTGACCATCTGTGTCATAATGTAGAAACCCCTGAATTTGCTGCTAGAATGGCTCAAACACAGTCCACGTATTCCACACTTAGCAAGTCTTTGTTCTGGCTATAGGAATCATCCTAAGAAGTTTGTCTGTCTGGTTTGCCAGTCCTAGATCAGAAATCATCATTAAGAGAGTTCTAGAAGTAGGTAAACTTAGAGAGGCAAGAGCAGTTAAGGAAACAGAAAACCTGTCATAGATAAAAATTCAGTAATTTGGCCATTAAAACAGGATCCAGTGACCTTAGCATCTACAGAGGCTATGAAATAATGGATATTTAAAATGTTGGTGAATCAGTAAGGAAGTTGTATAATAAAGGAAAGGACCACATATTACATTGTTTTAGTTAGCTTTTTCATCACTATGACCAAAAGACCTAATAAGAACTTGGAGGATGAAAAGTTTATTTTGGCTCATGGTTTCGGAGGTCTCAGTTTGTGGTCGGCCAATCCATAGCTCTGGGCCCGAGTGAGGCAGAACATCATGGCAGAAGAGCATGGCAGAGGAAAGCTGCTCAGGACATGGAAAACAGGAAGCAGAGAGAGCTCTGCTCATCAGGGACAATATACAAACCCCAAAGGCATACACCCTAGTGACCTATTTCCTCCGCACCCTACCTGCCAATTAATCCATATCTGTGGATTCATCCACTGATTAGGTCATACCTCATAATCAAATCATTTCACCTCTGAAAATTTTGTGTGGTCTCACACATAAGCTTTTGGGGAACACCTCATATCTAAACCATAACATACATTAAAAAGTTCACTTGAAAAGACCACAGGAAGCTTTTGCCTGTAGAGCTGAATTCTTAAAGAATTCAGTTATGTGTAAGACTTTATTATCCTTTGGCAATGCCAGATATGATGTCAAGAGACTTCCATGTCAAGACCCATGCATTTGAACCAGTTCCTCTTTCATTGTGTTTGTTACCTTCACCCTTTCTCTTTATTTTTATAGGGATATTCAGGCTTTGATGTTCAACTTCCATTCTGACATAGCCTCCCTTCCCTGTGGCCGTATTGATCTCACTACTCATCATCTGGGCAGTCTCCCAGTCCTAACTAGGCCCTCACTCTTATATGTGTAGCAGCCTTTCCTCAGAAGCTGATGCTGTGCAACAGGGAGTAGCCAACAGGGGACTGGGAGGCAGAGAGGAACCCTTAGTGCAGGCTGGTTGCAGGTTCTTGAGCCAGGGAACCACTTGAAGGAATGACGGACTTTTTGTGGCAGGATCCCCCTGGCTAGTGCCCCCAGCCCCAGTCTGCCACTGTGCCTGGCAGGGCAAAGAAACTTACACCTCTGCTGACAAAGATGCTTCCCAAGTGGGCTGGTTGTTTAGACTGGTGCTAATGACACCTGGCTACCCTGGTGTTTCCTGGAGGAAGGGGATCTTAGGCCCACGAGCACGAAGAGGCTCTGGTATTGGTCCCTTGTTGTCATAGACCCCCTTTCCAGGGCCATGCAGCTGCTCTGTCATCTCCTATTGGGGGTGTAACTTCAGGTCTGTGGGCACAAAGAGGCTTCTAAGGTGGGGCTGCTTGTTGCTGTGGGGTCTTTCTTGCCATGGTTGCCTGGCTGCCATGTCATCTCTCTATGGGACAGGGCGTCTTGGGCCCTGCAGGGAAGGAGGGCTCTTCTCCTGCAGCGTATTACTAGTGGGACCTTTGATACCCTCATGCCCATTCTGCTGGACTTGCTGGTATGGATGGGACTTCCATTTGAATGGGGAGCAGTGAACCAACTTGGGCTACCCAGTTCCTGGGTTGGGGTTGCTGAGCCTTGGTTTTCCCTTGAGTGGGGACAACTTAAAACCCATTAAGTCCCACATTTTCACTTCTTCAAACATTTCAACAAAACTGGCACAAGTGCATTAAAGTAGATTGAAATAATGAAATAATAATATAGAGCTTATATGTATATATATATAATTAGTTTTTATATAATTACATTATTATATACTTATATGATATGTATGTCATATATCACATAATTATATTTATAACTCCACTCAAGTTTTTATAGTTCTTCCACACATCTGGGATGATAGGGCAAAGTGGATTCGGATGCTGGTGCTGTGCTGTTCTTCTGGGGTCCCCAATAGTTTGCTTCCCCCAGTGCCTTTCACAGCTCTCCTTTGGTTTCCTCTCTCATTTACCAGAGTTCATAGTTGTATTTAATAAGAAGGCACAGGGAGGTACAGTTCTGTGCCTTGTTATCTGGAACAGAAGTTTCTCATTGTATGTTTCATGCTGTATTTTGGATTATAATAAGGTACTGCAAAACAGTATTTAACATTGTTACATTTTTTTTGGCAGTTCAACTTTCTAAATTGCTTCGCCTCACTGTTCTACATTGCCTTTGTCCTGAAGGATATGAAGCTTTTGCGCCAGGTCAGTGTGAATAACAGAAAAGCATCTGTTTTTTAGGTCTTAGAGATGTTTTCCTATATTCAGGTAATTGTCTTCAGATTATTTTTACAAATAAAATCTTTTCAATTTTGTAGATTTCTAAGCCTAGTTCTAAATATGAAAGCCATTAGCACTTGCACTATGTATCATTCTAAACTGAAAAGAAATTAACCGACTTGCAAAATTAACCATATTGGGCAGTAAAATCAGTTATATAGTTCACTTCAAAGCTAGTTAAACCAGTTTCAACAGCCAATTGTATTCATTTATTGAACTTCTGTGGGTGTTTTAGGCAGGGGGAGATTGGTATAACCTTAAATAGGTTTTGCAAATTTCATTTTTAAATTAATAAGTTGTTGAATTTTACACACCAGTGGATCCTGTGCTGTGCTGTTTCTTTACTGAAATGTTTGGGAAAGTCCCACATTTATTTTGGTGTCTTCTTATTTCTGGATCATATAATACTGGTGACTGAAAAATTTGATTGTAAATTATTAACTTCTAAATTCTGATTTGTTCTTGAGCCAGTCATCAGTAAAGAGCTGTTTTTTCCTGGTTCTAATATTCTGAAATGGTTTGTGAGCAGTGTCTGAAATCCTAGGCTTCTTAATATTTATATAAAAGATTGGGATAATTTCCTAGGAAATTTAAAAATTGGTATACTCAGAAATTAAAAGATTTTATAGTTTTGGTGCTAACAGCTTGCATAAGAGTAAAAGTAAATGTTGTGCTCTTATCAACTATACTACATTGCTACCTTTTAAAAATTATTTTTGCAAATTGAGAAAGTTAAAAATAATGTATTTGGAATTGATAAGCTGAATGTAGAGACCTTCTCTGATCCCACGTAGTAGTGTATTATTATGAAGTATTACTTCTTATTTCTTTTATTTTTGAGTGTCTCCTTTAGTTATCAGAGGAGAATGAAAGAGGCCTCTTTAAAAATCAGAATTGTAGTGCTAGCACAGGTGATGTGGGATGGAAACACTCATTTCCACTGGGGGAAGGTGGAAATTGGTTTGGTCCATCGTCTCTGGAAACCACTGAGGTAGCTTCCCCAAGAACCTCAGCTCCTCCCTAGTACATTATCAGGGATGTGGCCAAGACTGAGGGACATGGATATCCAAGACCAGCCTTTGTAATAACAAAAGTTGGAAATAAATTTAATTCAGCAGCAGTATATGAGCAAAGTAAAAAGATTTTTTTAGTGACATGGGAAAATACAATATTTTGAGAAAAGCAGTATACAAAAGTGTATACATATAGGATGATTATAGTTTAATTGTACTTGTAATTGGAAAAAAAATATCCCAAGATGTGGCATCGGTTCTTTCATAGTCATGGAATTATGGGTAGCTTTTTGGTTTTTTTCTATTTTCTGTTTCCACTGCAAGGTAAGGATTTGTTAATTTTATTATTTAGTTTTTTTAAAGTTTTTTTTTTCAAAGTTGTCAATATCATGTAGATTCTTATGTTATAGATGAGATGATAACGCAGTTTCAGGTTACTTCATTTTCCTATTGACTCAATTGGCTTATTTTTTATCATCTTATTTGTATTTTAATCTGTGACAAACTATAAATTAGAAACACTTTTCTAACATGTGACTTTTCTAATACTAGTTTTTATAACATAATAGTATACTTTTTAAGACTCTATTTATTGCATAATTATATGCATGGTATAGTTTTATTAAGCTACCTTGCCAAACATGATTTATGTTCTTTTCTTTAGAGCTTGGCCACACTTCTGATTACTTCCCAGATCCTTAACCAAATAGTGGAATCTCTTCTTCCTTATTGGCTCCAAAGGAAGCATGGTGTGCAAGTGAAGAGGAGGGTACAGGCTTTAAAGTCAGATATTGATGTTACATTATATGAGCAAGTCATCCTGGAAAAGGAAATGGGAACCTATTTGGTAAGTTGGAGTATTGCTGAATTAAACATTACTCAAAGTGAATAATAGTCATGCCTGACTTCAATAAATGTTGTATACTAATTGTCTAAGATATGACTATTTTATAACTGCTTTCCAGGCAGTTTCCTCACTGTGAACAACTTTAAAGTTAAAAAGATAGGGTCAGGGGGTGTAGCTTAGTGGTAGTGTACTTACATAGCATGCAGAAAGCCTGGGGTTTGATCCCTAGCAACACACACACTTGGACAGTTCATTGAAATGCTGCCATCTTTGATCAGAAATTATGCCCAACAACATCCAAGGGCAAGTTTGGAAAATTACTTGACAGCTTTGCACAGCCAGGAGGTGGGAATACTTACTCCAAAGATGACAGAGCAAGGGAGAAGTGTTTCCTCAGAGAAGGAGCAGCATTGCTCACTCTTGGCATTTCAAACTCATAGAAAATCATCACTCCAGCAAAAGATTGAGGCCCATTGCTGAAAAGTGGAATGCCAAAGTGAAGAATAATTTTTAGTATAAATTAGTATTGTCGTAGATATAAAACAGTTCCTTTGAGACAGAGTTTATTTTTAGGAACTACAAGATTATCAGAGGTTTGGTTACTTGTAATATTTGAAAAATCGATCTCATAAAAATCTAGCCATGTTTTCACAGACTTGTATTGTTCTCTGCCTGCATTCACTGTCTATATTTGGTGGGGTGGGATCTTGGTATTACATTTGCTACAGGTCTTTTTTTTTTTTTTTTTTTGCATCCTGTGCCTTCCTTTTTAGCATGGTATTATTCTTGGTGCAATAGATCCCTCAGTGGTTCACTCAGTGAGGGTCAGTTTTGTTAGACATCCATAGTAGTCTCATTTTTCATGGAGATTAAATTCAGCTTTTGATTTAGTTGGCTTTCATAGTTTTTCTAATATGCTGAAGAATTTCAGTGTTTATGTTCGTTGAGAGTAAGTTCTCTCTCCCCTTTCTGCTCACTTCTCCCTGCCCTATTTATTGCAACTGTTCCCCTGGGCCTCACAGCCCCTAGTCCCAGACCTTGTTTTTATAGCCCAGAGCTCCCACCCCTGGTGGTGCATGGGATTGATTAAAATATCTCTATACACAGTTGGATTTTCTACCATTTCTCCGTTTAGGGGAGAAGCTATAAAGTGTAAATGCACAGCAGAACTAGAAGGGTAGTAAGGGTAGTGCCACGTGTGTTTGTGTATGAAAGGCAGAGAACACGCACACAGAGGAGGAATTAAAACTGGGGAGCTCATAGATACAGTGGAGCTGCCCTTTCTGAGTGCTAGTCCTTTGTGGGTTAAAACCCAGCCTAGGACTGGGTAGACTCAGTGGTAGAGCGCTTGTCTGGCATGTGTGAGGCACTGGGTTCGATTCTTGGCACCACATATAAATAAATAAAGGTTCATCAACAACTAATAAAAATATTTTTTAAAAAAACAGCCTCACATTATGTCAGGATATTTCCCTTGCTTGTGCAGGGAATACCTTTTTTTTTTTTTTTTTTTTTTTGGCCAGATTTGTTTTCTTCCTCCACTTTCTTCCAGAAACGAACCCAGCAGTACATCTCCCATGCTCATCATCCTACCCACTCTGTCCGGAGAGGCCGTTTTTTCCCAGCCCTCACTAGCTGCTCCTGGCTCTCCCTCTTCCTTCCCCTTTCTGCCTGTCCCAACCCTAAGCAGCTTTCCTATTTTAAACTAAGCAAACCCCTCACCTCTTATGTGCTTTATCCTGTCTCTTTCCTTGTCCGTCACAATTTCTTGAGATAAATCTCCATCGTATTGTCATCAGTGTCCCAATTCTCCTCCTATAATCTGTTAGAATCTGCTTTCAGCTCTTCTTTTTCTCTGAAATTGGGTAAATGACATCACCCTCTAAAAGTGCCTAAACCAAGTTCACAGTGTCTCCAGAGAACTTTCTCCTCTTTTCTCTGGCTCAGGGAGTGGTATACAATAATCCAAACAACATAGCCCTTGTCCGTGTGCAGTTCTTACTCCTCTGAAAACCGTATGCAATAAGATGGCACTGCTAAGATGACAGATCTTGTGGCATCTGAGTACACTTATAAGTGACAATGCCTTTATGAAGCAAGGTGAGTGAGGCTCGTATTACCTGAATGTACTGCTTATGTGTAATAGCACCTAAGTTCTAGAATTACACTGAGATTTGGAAGAAAAGTAGATAGCTGAAGCTCATTTGGTGAGTTCAGAGTCTTTCTGTTGCACAGCACAGAGGATCTGCTGTGAAGTGAGAACTGGAGTATTAATCTCCTTGGCAGGTCCTGGGGCTGCAGGCGAGCTCTTGGCTCACAGGGCTCCTCTTAGCTTGTCTGCAGGGTCCTCCTGGTCTCCCACAAGTTCCCGGTTTACTCTCTCCACCGGAGCAGCATTGGATATTTGTTTTTTCAACTGTCTCCACATATTTGGAGAGCTGAAATGCTTTGGGGCGCATTTGTTCTAGGTGATTGTTTCCAGTGAACTTATCCTTCCCTTGTGGTACATTTTGCTCCTCACTGAAGTCAGAGAATTTAGAATTACATGTTCTGTGATTTCATCCTGACTGCCTACATGAGTCTAAGATAATGTTGTCAAGCTTTGGGAAAAAACAATTTGGCTGAAATTTTTGAGAACATTATTGTAAAAGTAATACTTGCTCACTTACTGTAGAAAAGGTGGCAAATGCAGGACAGAACAAATGTGGAAAAAGAACTCCTCTGTCATGTCTCCACCAAGGATGATCCCCTGCTCCACCAGCTCAGGACTAGGGCTGTGTAGCTTTTTGGGTCTTCACTGTCCACTGCCACCCTTTTCTTGGAACTACTAGTTCTTATCCAACTACCTAGCCATGGAAGGCTGGATTTCATAATGTAACAACAGTTGCCACACAGTGAGTGAGCTGCCTTCTCTTAAACCAGACATTAGAGAGGTTTGCCAAAAATGTAAATGAATATCCCTTTTTGCACTTAAACATTTTTTGAGGGGAAGTGTATTTTTCTAAAGATAGTTTATTTTTATTAATGTCATTATTTTAATGAATTAATGAAAAAATTTAATTTCTGAGTTTTAATTTCAATATGGTTCACTAGATAAAATTCACATGAGAATGTACTTAGAATGTACTTAACATCCTCAGTAACTTTTAAGAGTTTAAGCCGCAGAGTTTGAAAACTGCAGATCCACAATAGTCTCCCCTCCCTCACTCTTGACTTCTGTGAATCCGCTATCCATTTCCTCACGAGGCCACTGCGAATGATGTTGGAGGCACACTGTTGTCGCACCTGTCAGGAGGCTCTGCCCTTGTCCCTGTGGTGGGGCCACTGTGCTTGATCACTTGGTTGACTTGCTGGCAGATTGTAAGGGTTCTTTTTCATTTCATAAAGAGTTATCCTTAGGTAGTTACTTTGAGACTTCCCTGTTGTTTATACATGTTGTCTCTTTAAAAATGCATTTTCTAATCATTTTAGCATATGGGAATGCTGCTGAGTTTTGAGTCTTTTACCTAGCATGTTTGCTGAATGTTCCTATTCTTCCTGTATTTCTTTTTCTATGGAATTAGTTGAATTTTTTACATAGGTAGTTATTCCAGCTATAAATAATGTCTATTTTCTTTCTTTCTTCAGATTTTATTCTTTTTATTATCTCTTAAGCTTATTCTTATGTTCATTGTAATTAGGATAGAAGTGGTTATAACAGGAATCTTTTTCTTATATATATATTTTTTTGTACTAGGGAGTGAACTCAGTGGCACTGAGCCACACCTCCAGCCCTGTTTTGTATTTCATTTAGAGATAGGATCTCACTGAGTTACTTAGCACCTGCTTTTGCTGAGGCTGGCTTTGAACTTGTGATCCTCTTTTCTCAGCTTCTGGAGTTGCTGGGATTATAGGCATGAGCCACCACACCTGGCAGGAATCTTTTTCTTGTTCCTGACTTTTTGTCCTTTCACCATTGGGTGTTATATTTGTTTCATGTTTCTGGGGTATAACTTTTATCAGTTTAAAAATGTTTTCTATTGCTTATTTTCTAAAGTTTTAAAATCATGAACAATGTTAAGCTTTATAAGGGTTTTTTGTTGTTGTTGTTGCTTCTGTTGTGGTTGTTATATTATTTCCTTAACTTATTAGTGTTTTTATTTACATTAATACGTTTCCTAAGGGAACAACATGTTCAAGTTTAAATGATTAACTATTTGTTTGATTTTTTTTATATATCTTGCTATGGTTAAGTATGCTAATATTTTATTTGAGGTTTTTAAACCATCAGCTCATACTTTTCTCAAGTCACTTGAATTCATTATGGAAACCCTGTTTCAAACGTAGAGCATTTAGCAGGCATTCAATATAGTACTTAATAATAAGGAGCAGTTTTGGGGAAAGACCAGCCCAGACTCTGTGGTCTCTGCCCTCGTGGCCTTCAGTCTATGCTTTCTTTCTTTACCACTTAAGTCTGTACTAAGTGAGTAAACTCTGTGTAGGGAACTCCGAGACAATGTAAGGAGCAAGTGGGGTGAGTCACCTCAAACCTTTAACTTTGTCTTCATGCACTGAATAAAGTAGATATGTAAAATTAGTTATGACTTTCACTGGCATATCATAGTAGTCTTAAAAACTATTTTGTTCTTAAAGTTTGCACATAAGTTCTTAGAATTGTCTTAGTTGGTCATTGCTAACTTTCCAGTTAATAGGGCAGAGAGAACCTTAGTTAATGTATTCTTATTTTATGTGTGTATTTTTACTTTGTTCAATGTGTATTTTTTTTTCCTTCTTGATGTTGGGTTATATCCCTGGTTTGCTAAATTTATTGTTTCAAAAGCACTCAGAAGTTTAAAAATACTGATAACATGTGCTATGATCAATCCGAATCCCCTGGTGGGATTGAAATACAGAATAAAATGCGCACTGCTATGCTGGAGAGGGGCTCTGTATGCTAATAATGCCTAAGGCCTGTGTGTGACTCTGAAAGCCGGCCCAGGAGCATCTGAGAGACACTGTCTGCACATCCCTGCAAAGGCTTGACCTTTACAAGCTGAAACAGTGCAATTTTGAATGCTGAGCATAGGACATTAGGATTTCTTAAGACTGAACTATGGTAAAAATGACTTGATTGCTAAAATTTTTACTCTTTCCCAATTTGTGATTTCTTCACTCTCCAAGGAAGTAAATTGATGTTATTTTCCTGGGTATATTTAAAAACCACATATTGATGCTGCAACACAACATAAGGAAATATTTTCCAGAGCCAAATGCAACCAGTAAGCAGTTTAGAAACTGCTCCCCACTGAGCCCCAATCTGAACATTCGACTTGCCAGCTCTGAGGTGCATGTTTGGTGCTACTCTCTGCTGAACTTTGAAAACAGCCACTGAGACCAAGAATCCCTGGGCTATTTGATCCAATATCTAGAGCATTTCAAAGAAGCACTTCCTCTGTTCTCACTCCCCACAATTGTGTTTAGGATTTTCTATTTAAGTGAGGTTTACAGTAAGAAAAGAAACTTGTCTCGAAGTAGAATCTGACTTACACTAAAACTGTCAGTACTGATCCTAACATGTATATCTTGGTGAAAGACTGAGTAGGAGATACAGCGGTAATTATTATCTTTATTCATTTTAAATGTAGTACTCAATATTCCTTTTTTCCAATATTGCTTGGCAACATTGTGATGAGTATTTCTCTTAAACTGGAGTTTTTATGGTGTGTGTGCTTCATGATCCTAAGGCCTGAGGATGCCGGAAGTTGGAAAACCACTGGTGTAAGGTGAGGGCTTGGTTTCTGGTGTCATGCTGGCTGGCTCTATACCTTGATCACTGTGCCCTGTGAGACAGTGTCTAGCTTCTCCCAGGTCAGGACATGTGAGGTATTGTGAGCCCTTGGCCTCTAGTGAGGCACTTGCGTGGCACTGTCGAGATGTGGTGACTGAGGTAAGAGTCACCATTCCCAGGAGTCCCACTTCAGTGAAGGCTCCTTCTGCATTTACTAAAGATCACACTGACTCACCTCGTACTCTTTACTTCTCTTGTGCAGAAAGGTTTTTTTTTTATTTTATTTTTATTGTAAACAAATGGGATACATGTTGTTTCTCTGTTTGTACATGGAGTAACAGCATACCATTTGCGTAATCATACATTTACATAGAGTAATGATGTTTGATTCATTCTGTTATTTTTTTCCTTTCCCCCCACCCCTCTTTTCCCTCTATACAGTCCCTCTTTCCTCCATTCTTGCCCCCCTCCACCCCCCATTATGTGTCATCATCCGCTTATCAGTGAGATCATTCGTCTTCTGGATTTTTGAGATTGGCTTATCTCACTTAGCATGATATTCTCCAATGTCATCCATTTGCCTGCAAATGCCATAATTTTATTATTCTTTATAGCTGAGTAATATTCCATTGTATATATATGCCCCAGTTTCTTTATCCATTCATCAACTGAAGGGCATCTAGGTTGGTTCCACAATCTGGCTATGGTGAATTGAGCAGCTATGAACATTGATGTAGCTGTATCTCTGTAGTATGCTGATTTTAAGTCCTTTGGGTATAGGCCGAGGAGTGGGATAGCTGGGTCAAATGGTGGGTCCATTCCAAGTTTTCTAAGGAATCTCCACACTGCTTTCCAGAGTGGCTGCACTAATTTGCAGCCCCACCAGCAATGTATGAGTGTACCTTTTCCCCCACATCCTCTCCAACACCTATTGTTGCTTGTATTCTTGATAATCGGCATTCTAATTGGGGTGAGATGGAATCTTAGTGTAGTTTTGATTTGCATTTCTCTTATTACTAAAGATGGCGAACATTCAGAAAGGTTTTAAAACACATTTTTGGGGGGATTTCTTCATGCTTCCATGGTATTTCCATTTTCTGCTGCTAATGAAGCCAGTAATATATCCTTTCTTTGGCCTTTTTGATGGTTCTGCTACTTCTGTTAGGATGACCGTGGGCCACGTTTCCTGTTACCATCAGTGGTATTTTGACTCTTTACTTTAAATTGAAATTAATTTACCTACTATAAAATTCACTTTTGTAAACTGTGCAATTTAATAGTTCGTAGTAAGTTCACAAGTCTGTGCTCTTGTCACCCCTTATCACTCCAGAACATTTTATCATTCCTTGTCCATCATCAGTCCTTCTTTCCCCAGCCTTTGGCAGCTGCTAATCGATATCCTGGGTCTGTTATAGTTTGGTCCTGTAATGTCCCCCAATGGCTCATGTATTGAAGGCTTGGTCCCCAGCTGATGGCACTGTTAGGAGGTGGTGGAAACCTTAGGAGGTGGGCCTACTTGGAAGAAATGGGTCACTGGAAAAGGGGTGCCTTTGAAGGGTACACCTTGTTCCGGGCCCCTGGCTCTCTCTCTCTCTCTGTTTTCTGACTGCCTTGAGGAGAGCAGTCTTCTTCCACCATGCCCTTCTACCACAATATTTCTATCTGAAGCCTTGAGCCAAAAAAATAAAAAATAAAAAAAAATAATCTATTCTCCTCCAAGTTTATTTTCTCAGATATTTTGTTCTAGTGATGGAAAGCTTATTGGTCATTTGCATATCTTCTTTGGAGAAGTATCTATTCACATTCTTTGCCCATTTTTTATTAAATTGTGTTTTTATTCTATTTTGAGAATTATTCACATATTTTGAATCAGAGTCTCTTGTATATATTATTTGCAAATATTTCCTTCTGTTCTGTAGGTTTTCACTTTCTCTTTTTCTTTCTTTCTTTTGTCGGTCTTTTACAATTTTGGGGATCAAACCCAGGGCCTCACACATGCTGGGCAAGTGTTCCACCACTGAGCTATACTCCTAGTCCTCCTTTTCTTAATAGTGTCCTTTGATCTACAAATGTTTTTAATTTTGAAGTCCAATTTATCTCTTTTTTGATGCTCTGTGAGTTTGGGGTTACATCTAAGAAATCAGTATCTAATCCCATGGTCGGTCAGATCTACTCCTAGATTTTCTTATAAGAGTTTTATGCTTTTGCTTTACTATTTAGGTCTTTGATCCGTTTTGAGTTAATTTTTATGTTTGATGTGAGGAAGAGGTCAAGTTCAAATTTGTTCTTTGATATCTAGTTGTCCTACCTCCATTTATCGAAAAGATCATTTCTTTTCCATTGAATGGTCTTGGCATTCTTGTTGAAAACTATATGATCTTTAATGTAGGCATTTGTTTCTGGATTCTTAATGCTGTATTCCTTAAACCTGTCTGTCTTTCCTTATGCCAGTATCACCCTGTCTTGATACTGTAGCTTTGTGGTAGGTTTTTAAATCAGGAATTATGATTTTTTTTGAACTTTGTTCCTCTTTTTCAAGATTGTTTTGGTTATCCTGGGTTCCTTGAAATTCCATCTGAATTTTAGGATCAGCTTATCCATTTCTATAAGAAAATGCAGTTGAAATTTTGATTGGGATTACACTCAATCTATACATCAATTTGAGGAATATTGTCATCTCAATGACATTATGTCTTCCATCTCAGTAAATATAAAACGTCTTTACATTTTTAGGTATATTTCAGTTTCTTTCAACAATGTTTTCTAGTTTTCAGTGCACAAGTCTTACTCTACTTTGGCTACATTTATAGCTAAATTACTCTTTTCAATGCTATCGCAACTGGAATTGTTTTCTTAACTTTGTTTTCAATTTGTTCATTGCTGGTGTATAGAAATATCATTGATTTTTATGTGTTTATCACAACTTTATCCTGCAACTTTACTGAAGAAATTTGTTAGATCTCAGAATTTTTTGTGGATTCTTTAGGAGTTTGTATGTATAAGATTATATTTTCTGCAAATACAGATAGCTTTAATTTTTTAACTCTTCTGGTTAGCTTATTATTATTCTTTTTTCTTACCTGACTTTACTGGTTAGAACCTCTAGGTCAGTGTTGAATCAAAAAGAACAGGTGTCTTTGTCCCATTCCTTACCTTGATTGGGAAGCTTTTAGTCTCTAACCTTTAATATGTTAACTGTGGGTGTTTTGTAGATATTGCTTATCAAGTTGAGGGGATTTCCTATTACTCATTTGTTGAGTGTTTTATGAACGAGTTTTGGATTTTGTTTTTCTGTGTCTTTTTAAACTTTATTTTATTAATACGATTGGTCACATTAATTGATACACCTATGTTGAACTAACCTCCTAGGATTAATTTCACTTTGTCATGGTTTAAATTACTTTTGATATGCTATTGGATCCAACTTGGCAGTATTTTGTTGAGGTCTTTTACGTTTCTGTTCATAAGAGGTATTGATTTGTAGTTTTCTTGCAATGTGTTTGTATAGTTTAGTTACTAGGATAATACAGGCCTCATAGAATAACTTGGGAATTGTTCCTTTGTCTTCTTTTTGGGAGATCTTGAACACTGTTATTAATTCTTCTTTAGATTTTACAGAGTTCACCAGTGAAGCCATCTGGGCTTGGGCTTTTCTTTGTGGAAGTTTCCAATTAGAAACTTGATCTCTTTACTTGCTGTAGGTCTTTCAGATGTTCTGTTTCTTCTTGAGTCACTTTTAGTAGATATGTCACTCTAGGAGTTTGCCCATTTTATTTATGCTCTGTTTCCTTTTGGTATCCAGTTGTTCATAACATTCCCTTATAATCCTTTTTCTTTCTGTAAGATCGGTAGTAATAGTCCCTCTTGTATTACTGATTTTAGTAATTTGAATCTTCTCTTTTTTCTTGGACATTAAATAATGACTTTTCTTTCTTCCTTCTTCCTCCTTTCCTTCTATCCATCTATCCATCCATTCATCCTTTTAAAAAAATGTTTTTGAAGAACCAACTTTTTGTTTCATTGATCTTCTCTACTTGTTTCCTATTCTATTTTGTTATTTATTTCCTTCTGCTTGCTTTGGATTTAGTTTAGTTGTCTTTTTCAAACCTGTTTTGATGAAAATTTATGTAGTTTTGAGAAGTTTTCTTTTTTAACAGATGCATTCAGTCTTAAATTTACCATCGACCACTGCTTTTGTGACATTCCATAAGTTTTGATATATTGTACCTTTATTTTCATTCATCTTAAAGTATTTTCTAATTTCTCATGTGATTTTTTCTTTGACATTTTTTTGAACATGTTGCTCAATTTTCATATATTTGTGAATTTCTGAAATTTCCTTGTTATTGATTTTCAGTTTCCAGAGAGGATACTTTGTATGATTTTAAGCCTTTTAAATTTATTGAGAATTATTTCATGGCTTAACATATCATCTATTTTGGAGCATGTTTCACAGGCATTTGAGAAGAGTGTGAACTTTGCAGTTGTTGAGTTGAAAGTTCTTAGCAATGTGTCTCTGCTTTTGTGTTGGGCATGCTATCAGTGCTTAGCCAGGAAGTTCACAACTCATGCTTGTGCATAGTATCAAGGTCACTTAGAGGTGAGATCACAGAGCTGTCTCACATAGGTCCTGAGCATGTATATGGTCATGTGCATGTGCTTGGTCTTCTAGAAGCCCAGGGAAGTGTTGGAACTTTTCAAATCACCTATTGACTTCTCATTCCTCTGCTTTGCCTTTGAGTTCTCTGGCTAGTCTACTGTTTATCAGAGTTCCACCCACCACCCAGGGGGACCAGGTTTGACAGTCACCCCTGGGGAGAAGCATTTGGCTCTGGGAGAGACTTTGACAATTGACTAACAATAAGCCTTTTGAGTGGGAGTGTTCTTGAGCAGCACTAGCCAGGTCAGATAGTGACTTCCCTTTGGGAAGGAGGCTTTCAAAGCTCTCCATTCCCACTCTGTTGCCTCTGATACTAGGAATGCATGCTGTTATGTTTCAAGGCTGCTGCAGAGCCAAGGAGTGGGAGATAAGGCTAAGTAAAGTAAGTTACAATTCCACAGAACTCAGCTGTTTTTCTTGATTAAATACCACCTGGGTTGCTGCCAGCCTAGTGTTAGATTCCAGAGTAATAAAAACATTGATTCTGGGAAAATTTTTTTTTTTTTAAATGAAAGGATGAACTTTATGAACTTTTGGTGATCATTACTCTACCAAGTTCACTGGCATGTTCACCATTGATTTTTTAATGGAAGATCAGGGACTGACATTCTGGGGTGTCCATGATACAAAGGTGCCATCTCTAACAATAATAATGGATTAGTTCTTTTTTTTTTTCATATTTTGTTTTAATTGTAGGTGGACACAATATCTTTATTTTTTTATGTGTTGCTGAGGATCAAACCCAGGGCCTCACTCATGCTAGGTGAGCCCTCTACCAACTGAGCCACAACCCCAGCCCCATGATTATTTCTTTTTAGTTGAGAGAGCAATCATGTTTAGCTTTGCCATTATTTGCAAATGTTACATTACAAAAAAAAAAAAAAAGTAATAATTCAGTAAATTGGCACAAGGAAATGAGCAGCTAAATTTTTTTCCATTCTTTATTTCAGTGATTTAATATAAAATCACCTTGGATAGTATTCCTATTATTTAACGTTAAAACAATACCTCTTTCTTGTCATTTATATTCAGGGTACCTTCGATGATTACCTGGAGTTATTCCTGCAGTTTGGTTATGTGAGCCTTTTCTCCTGTGTTTACCCATTAGCAGCTGCCTTCGCTGTGCTAAATAACTTCACTGAAGTCAATTCAGATGCCTTAAAAATGTGCAGAGTCTTCAAACGTCCATTCTCAGAACCTTCAGCCAATATTGGTGTGTGGCAGGTAATTATTTGAGGAAAAATTATTTTTTTAAATGTGAGGCATTATGGCAAAAAAACATAAAACTTACCAAGCAAACAAACAAACAAAAAGCAATTCCTAAAAGAGAGATTAGAAAAACTAGAGGTTAGTCCTTACTCAGCAGCATAATACCTATATGACCTTAGAAAGTTATTAACTTTTAAGTTCCTTTCTCTGGCTTCACTTTTTTTGATTTTGAATTTGGCATGTGGGGAAGGTAAGATGAAAGATATAATCTGTAAGGACCCTTACAGATTTAAAATTCTGATAATTCTCAAGGAAAGTAGCCAACTGAGACTTTATCTCCTGGGGTAGCAAGAGGCCCTCCCTGCTGCAGTGTCAGTGAAGACCACATGGGGGTCTAGACTTCTTCTTCTACTTACCGGGGAAGTGATGAGGCTGCTTTTGTAGTCCCTGCTAGATGGACTCAGAGGAAGCATGATGGCGTATGCACAGTGGAGGCTACGTGGGAATAATGCAAGGCACTTGCACCTCTCTCCACAAAGGAGATATCAGTGGAGGTCTAGTGAGAAACCAGAGCACACATTCCTGTTCAGTCATCTTAAGGACTTCCTGCTTCTGCTGTCAGTGGTATCCATTGGGGAATCTGGACTGCTACCTTCATCTGGTAGTAACAAAATATTACCCCTCTTCCTTTGCTGGAGTTGTGTCAAAAGGACCAACTGCAACAGAAGGTTTAAAAACCCAGAGCCATATAATACCCCAAATGCCCAGTTTTCTATGTTTAAAAAATCACTTATCATACAGATAACTAGGAAGATAACAAACTGAATGAAAAAGGATATTCAGCACATGAGATGACACAAATGTTAGATATACTGGACAAAGATTTTAAAGCAGCCATGATAAAAATGCTTCAATAAGTAATTATGAACACAGCTGAAACAAATGAAAAAGAATTTGACTGTCCCAGCAAAGAAAGAAAAGCTATGAAAGAGAATCAAATTGACATTTTAAAAGTGACAAATATAGTATGACAGGTAGAAGACTCAGTGGATGAGTACAACAGCAGAATGGAACATGGGATAGAGGAAAGAATTAGGACCTGAAAGATGGAACCAAAGACATTACACAATCTAAACAACAGAGAAAATATACCATAAGAATAAACACAGCCTCAGTGACCTGTATAACTGTAACATTCATTGAAGTTATAGGAGAGGATGAAGGGAAGGGCCAAAGATATTTGAAGAAATAATGGCCATAAACTTAAAATTTGGTTAGAGACCTAAAACAATAGATTGAAGAAGCTGTGTAAGTAGATAAGTCCAAAGAAATCTGTGTCAAGACACATTATATTAAGCATATGAAAACTAAAGACAAAGACTAAGAACACCAAAAGAAAAATGACATTTTTCGTTTAGGTAAACAGTTAGAACAGCCAGTTTCTCACTGGAAACCACAGCGGCCAGAAGAAAGTGGCATGATAGTTTCAAGTCAAAGAAAAATTTTGTTAATATAGAATCTTATATCAAGAGAAGATAACCTTCGGAAGTGAAGGAGAAATCAAGATACTTGCAGATGAAGAACTAAAAGAATTTCCTGCCAACAGACCTTTCCTAAAAGAATGGCGAAAGAAAGTTCTCTAAACTAAGGAAATGGTAAAAGAAGGAATCTGGAACATTACAAAGAAAAGTATAACAACCAAAAATACAAGTGAACACAGTAGACTTTTCTTCTCCTCTTGAGCTTTCTTAGTTTTGTTTGATGTTTGAAGCAAAAGTTATAATACTAATAATTCAAAATATATGTAGAGAAAATAGTAAGAGAAATATGTTATGGATAAGGGATAATAAAAGAGGTAAGGTTTCCATGCTTCACTCAAACTGGTAAGTGATGGGACAAGTAGAATATAAGTTTTGTATATATATTGTATTTCTAGAGCAACCACTAAAAATTTATACAAAAGACATACTCAGTACATTTTGGGGAAATCAAAATGAAATTCTGAAAAATATTTAAGTAAACCTCAATAAGGCAAGAAAAAGAAGAACAGAAATTGAAAAATAGGAACAAACAAAATGAAGAAAAGACTAGTTTAAGTCCTAACATTAATAATTATTTAAACTGTAAATGATCTAAAGATACCAATTAAAGAAAAATATATATGTATATGTATACACACACACACACACAGAGTCTATCAGAATATAGATCAGAATATATACATAGTCTATCAGAAACTCAGTTCAAACAGTGATAGACGTGGATTGAAAGTAAAAGGAAAGAAAAAAATATATATGGAGGTATTGGTCTACAAAAACTGAAATGGCCATATTAGTATCTGAGAAAGGAGACCTCTGAGCAAAACATTACCAGAGAGGAATATTCTGTGGTGGTAACAGGGTCAGATTTTCAGGAAGATAACAGCAGTCTTAAGTATGTATGTACCAAACAAAGTGAACAAAAAATCTGACCAGAAAGGAGAATTAGATAAATCCACAGTTATAGTTCAAGATTTCACACTCCTTCCTCAACAATTGATAGAACAACTAAATACAAAATCAACAATAATACAAAGACTTTGTTAATTCCATCAAATAACAGTATCTAATTGACATTATGGTACATTCTAATCAACAACAGTAGAATACATATTTTTTTCCAGTGCATTCAGAACATTCAATAAGATAGTCCATCTCTTTGGACATAGAACAGAATTGAAATCATACAAAATCATACGAGGTATGGTTACATTGTAACCAAACTAAAATTCAGTAACAGAAAGATAATAGCAAAATCTCTAAATTCCTGAAAACAAAACAACACGTTTCAGAATAGCCATGGGTCAGAGGAAGACTTCATGGGAAATCAAAAGATACATTAAGCTAAATAAAAATGCAAGAACTGTGTATCAAAATTTGTGAGGCACAGGTAATGCAGTGCTGACAGAAATTTATAGCATTGAATGCGTGTGCTGGAAGAAATTCAGGTAAATAATCTCACTTCCTGTTTCAGAAACTGAAAAGGAAACTAAACTCAAAGCAAGCAGAAAAAGGAAATAATAAAGAGAAGGGTACAAATCGGTGAAGGTGAAAGCAAAAATAATAGAAAGGTGAAACAAAGATCTGGTTCTTCAAAAAGATAAATTCAGTTGACAGACATCTAGCAAGATCGAAAAAGAGAAGACAAATAACAATATAAAAATGGAAGAGGATGTCACTGTAGCTCCTACAGTCAGAAACAATACAAAAAATTGACAAAATAAATAGTTGGTTCTTCGAAAAAATAAACAAAATTGATAAACCTTTAGCCACACTAACAAAGAGAAGACGAGAGAAAACCCAAATCACTAAAATTTGGAATGAACAAGGAAATATCACAACAGACACGACTGAAATACAAAATATAATTAGAAGCTATTTTGAAAATCTATACTCCAACAAAATAGAAAATGTCAAAGACATCAACAGGTTTCTAGAGACATATGAATTGCCTAAACTGAACGAGGAGGACATACACAATTTAAATAGACCAATTTCAAGTAATGAAATAGAAGAGGTCATCAAAAGCCTACCAACAAAGAAAAGTCCAGGACCAGATGGGTTCTCAGCCAAGTTCTACAAAACCTTTAAAGAAGAGCTCATTCCAATACTTCTTGAAGTATTCCATAAAATAGAAGAGGAGGGAACCCTCCCAAACTCATTCTATGAAGCCAATATCACACTGATACCTAAACCAGACAGAGACTCATCAAGGAAAGAAAGTTTCAGACCAATATCCTTAATGAACATCGACGCAAAAATTCTCAACAAAATTTTAGCAAATCGCATACAAAAACATATTAAAAAGATAGTGCACCATGATCAAGTGGGTTTCATCACAAGGGTAATAAGGGAATTCTGTGGGCAGATCTACAAACACAAACTTGACAGCTTGGGTGAAATGAACCAATTCTTTCAAAAAGTACAAACTTCCACAACTCATCTGATATGAAATAGAGCATTTGAGCAGCCCTATTACTATGAAGGAAATTGAATTTATAATTACACATTCCCCCCCAAATCAGTGTCCTGGCTCAGATAATTTCACTGGTGAATTCTACTATTTAAAGAAGAATTAACACTAATTTTACAGAAAACAGAGGAGGAAAAAAAGATCTCCCAATTCATTTTATGAATTCAGTATCAATTCAATAGCAAAACCAGAGTTTTAAAAAATCTCTCATGAATATATACACAAAACATCTTAAAACTTACTAGTTAATCCAATTTGACCATGTATTACTAGAATTATATACAATTTCAAGGGGGATTTAGTCCAGGGATGAAACCTGCTTTCATATTTGAAAACCAATAGATATAATCCTCCATAATAACCTAAAGAAGAAAATCACATGATTATACCAATCAGTGCAGATGAAGCATTTGACAAAATCCAACACTTATTCAAAGAAAAGTAGGGATACTTCAACTCGATAGAGAACATCTATTAAAAATCCTGAAGTTCATATTATACTCAGTGGTGAAACAATGAATGCTTTCTTTCTAAGACTGAGAAGAATGCAGGCATGTCTACTCTCACTACTTTTATTACGCATAAGTACTGGAAGTTTAGTGTAAATAATCAAGAAAAAGAATAAAAGACATACTAAATGAAAAGGAAGAAATAAGATATTCTCAAGTTGCATATAATGTGATTGTCTACATAGAAAGTTCCAAAGAGTCTGCAGAACTCTCAGAGCTACTAAGGGAGTTGGGTAGGGTTTCAGGATTGATACATAGAAATCAGTCACATTTCTATATAATAACAATGAAATGTGAAGAAATTTTAGAACAGTGACACTTGTAATTGCTTCAAAGAACATGAAGATATACACTTAACATGTTCAGGGTCTGAATGCTGATAATTATGAAATTCTGAGGAGAGACATCAAAGAAGACCTGAGTAAATGGAGAAACTTATGTTCATGGATTAGAAGACTCAACAGAGTAACGATGTCATTTTTTCCCCAAGTTGACCTATAGATTTAATGCAATAACTGTCAAAATCTCAGTAAGGATTTTGCAGACATATACAGTTTATTCTAAAATTTATATGGGTAGCACAAGTACTTGGATATATAAAACAATCTTTAGAGAGAAAAATCAAGTGTTAGGACAATATGTGCTACCTGGCTACCCAATATCAAGTCTTATTACATAATCAAGTAATCAAGTAATAAGTGATCAAGACAACGTAGTATTAGCAGAGGGAAAGACACAGAAGATTGGAGTTAAGAACTCAGAAATAGACCCACACCAGTTTGCCCAAGTGGTTTTTGACAAAGTTGCCACAGTAATTCAGTAGAGGAAGGACAGCCTTTTCAACCTGGTACCAGATTAATTGGACATATTTTATACAAAAATAATCATGAAATGGATCATGTACTTTTTTTTGTGTGTGTGTGGTGCTGGGAATTGAACCCAGGGCCTTGTGCTTGCAAGTGCTTGCAAGTGCTTGCCTTGTGCTACCAACTGAGCTATATCCCCAGCCCCTGGATCATGTACTTAAATGAAAAATGTAAACCTATAAAACCTTTAGGAAAAAATGGAGATAATCTTTTGGTTCTAGAAGGAAAAAAGTTCTTAGATGTAAAACCAAAGGTACAATTCAAAAGAGGGACAAATTTATACTTTGAATTTAATGATAATTTTGGAAATTTCTTCAGTGAAGCCCATGTGAAGAAGGTGAACAGACTGAGGGAAAGTATTTGCAAACAACATATCTGATAAAGAACTACTATCTACAATATATAAAGAACTCTCTAAACTCATTAGTGAAAATAGTCTGGTTTGGAAAGGACAAACATACACAGGCATTTTTCCAAAGAGGACATGCTAATAGCAAATAAGCACATAAAAAGATGTTGCACATTATTCAGGGAAATACAAACCAAAACCACAAGAGATACTACTGCCCACCTATCAGAGTGGCTGGAATAAATGAGGTAACAATACCAGAACTGGCAAGGGTGCAGAATATTTAATATAAGTGACACACCACTTTGGAAAAGAGCTTGGCTATTTATCAGACTAACCATGCAACTGCCTTATAAACCCCTTGATTCTACCTTTGGACATTTATCTCAGAGAAAAGTTACATTATGTTTGTATAAAAATCTGCACAGAAATGTTTATAGCAGCTTTATTTGTAATAGCTCAAAAGTGAATCAGACCAAATGTTCTTCATACCCTAGAATGCCACCGTGCAATAAAAAGGAACAAACTTGCTACAGGGAACAATTCGGATGAATATCTAGGCAGTTACAGTGAATGAAAAAAGATGTTGCATAATATATAACTTCAAATACATAGCATTTTCTGAAGGACAAAATTTTAGAAACGAAGAGCGGCTTAGTGACTGTGAAAAACTAGTTAATCATACAAGGGTAACAACAGAACTCCGAGGTGCTGAACTGTTCGGTGTCTTGACTGTGGTGGTGGAAAAATGAAATGAAACTCATGGTACAATTGTTTGAACCTACACGTGCACACAAATGAGTGCAGGTAAAACTAGAAACAGGAATAAGAATCGTGGATGTATCAGTGTTGATATCTTGTTTATGGTGTTGCACTATAGTGTGCAAACTAGGTAAAGACACATAGAATCTCTTTGTTTATTGTTTACCATGGTATGTGAATTTACAGATATCTCAATAAAATATAAGTTAATGAAATGTAAAAATACAGATCACCTTTACTTAAAGATATTAAATACACAGTGACAAAACCACATGGTTTGTTAATAGAGAGGGTGTTCATGATCACTTCTAGTGTTCAGTATGGTTCTAGAATTACTGCCCAACCTAATTAGACAAGAAAAGGAATTATAAGTATAAAAATCAAGAAGAGAGAGATAAAACTGTTTGGAGAGGATGTGATCATTGGATTGTATGATTTGGAAAACCCAGAGAATCAAAATTACTACAAGTAATAAGATATAATAACTCACAAATTAACACATAGAAGTAACTTTTTCATATACAAATTACCTTTAGAAGATACAATGCAAGTAAAGATATAATAGGAATCAAAACTTTGTATTTCTTGGAATTAGTGTTTATCAAGTAGTGATCACCAGAGCTTTATGTTAAAAAGAGAGAAAGAGCCATGGCTGTGACTTTTCCATCCATATCTGTTTGTTATTTGCGCAATCTAACGGTGCTGGGGACTCGAACCCAGGTCTCCATCATGCTAGGCAGGCACTCTACGTGATGGGCTATATCACCAGCACAGTTCCATCCATATCTGGAAGGATGCACCAAGGTCTCCTTTATAGGATCAAGGATGAGACTAATGAGTAGGTCTCAACAGAGCTAATGTTCGTAGGTGGTCTAGAAGGGGTCACTGTTTGGATTGGGCGTTGGTTATAGCTGAACTGAATATGGTGCATGATCTGTTAAAGTGGGAAGCGAGTTTCCCAAAATAAATTGTTTCAAGTATTACCTGGATTGAAGGTGAAACATTCTCTCTAGTGGCCCTTCTTTAGAGTCCTCTTAAATATGAGTAGAATTGAATAGCTTTGACAGTGTGTTGGATGTATTCCAAATTCAGGTCCCTGGTCGCTTCCAGTTGAGAAGGTAGAACATACTGCTTCGGGATATTCAAGCCAAAAGTATCTAAAATACCTTCTAACAGTATAGCTTTTTTAAGCTAAAGAAAAATCATAACATGTCAGAGAAAGTTTAAAATGTACTTGAAATGCATAGAATGTGGGGAAAGACTTTTTCCTTGATTTTTAGATAATATGAAAAAAGGATAAGGAAATAAGAAAATGGTCATTGCAATTTCACATTCTTCTTTCTTTTTTTAGCTGGCTTTTGAAACAATGAGTGTCATATCTGTGGTCACTAATTGTGCTCTGATTGGAATGTCACCCCAAGTGAATGCAGTCTTCCCAGAGTCAAAAACGGACCTCATTTTGATTGTAGTAGCAGTGGAAGTAAGTGAAAATTTATTATTTGAAATAGTGTCCATATCAATAGATGTCTCTGTTGTTTATTCTAAAGCAGTGCTATCCCTGCTGACCATGAGTGACAATTTAGTATCATGCATTTACTGGTAAGAAAGCAAAATAGTTCAAATGGAGGACATGATGATTCAGCCTGTGTATCTATGGTTACTGCCCAGACCATCAGGATACAAATAAGAAGTGACTTTTCTTGCTATTGTGCTGGCCTGTCCAGTGCTGAGTGGATAAATTCTCTTTGGAATAAAATTCTACAAATTTAACAGGTATTTTTAGTCTATTCTAGGGAAATGTCACTTCTGTTTTCTTAGGAAAATCCTAAGAAATGCTTCTTAATAATGATTTATGTCTCATTTGCCACAGGTATAAAACTCCACATGCAATTTGTGGAATAATACATAATTTAACATACAAAGTACAGGTAGGCTGTCTCTGTACTTTTCAGTTTTTCCTTTGTTCATGTTTTAGAATATGGATTCCTACAGCACCTTGAAAATTAAACACTAATCCAAAGTAAATAGAATTTCCAGGAATTTTTATTGCTAGTGATTATAATTATCAAAAAGAATACCATAACCTTTCATTTTTTGAAATTTAAAAAATAGAACAGTTGTAGAAATTTATTAAAGCAGGATTTATATTTACTATAGAGTGGTGTTCCATGTCCCCAAGGCCTTAGGGCTCAGAGCTGACCAGAAGAAATGAAATTATGTACATATACATTTCTGGAATTGGCTCGTGAAATGTATTCTGCTTTGCCCTTTTTGCTCTTTTATTATATTTCCTAGGAATCGGTGCTCATGATAGATGCTATATGCAGAATATGCATTTTGGAGAATGATTTTAGACAGCAGTGTGTAGGAGGGGAAAGAGATTGGCCCTGGCAGATAAAAGGAAGTTGGTTTTGAATTTTGTGAGTTGAATAGGATTTTGGAGAGCTATTTGCAAGACTGATTTATTACCTGCAGAAATGAGAGAATAAGACAGAGGTTCCTTGGAGAGGGAGAAACCAGCTGGCTGGGTTTCTTGATTTAGGATGTGGCCCATAACTTTTCATATCTAGAAACTTGCCCTTGCCAATATATCCAGGATTAATTAGGCTTTTGGGATTGCATAAACTGAAAACTATTAAGATGCATAAGAGGTCTACCAGAATGTCAGGTAGCTGATTTCCAATAAGGAGTTACTTTTCTAGTGACCATAATAGTCAGTGTTAAAGTCCAGATGGAATTGGTTATTAAATAATTTCGTGGTGAATGATGCGCCTGGACAGGGAAAGTGTAATAGTCCTGAGGGACACGGAAACCTGAAAGCCACCCCTGCCCCAGAATTCTGTCTTGAGGCGGGTCTTGGTATCCATCGTCAGCTTCTGAGCAGGGCCAGATGATGTAGCCCACCTCTTGATTTTGTCTTCTCTTCCTCCCGATTTCTGACTAGCCGTCTTCCTTCTTGTACAGTACCACTGATCAGGCTGCTGCTTTCTTTTGTATTTAGTGATACCTTAATCAGGTACCCAGGACCTGGTTCTCTCTTACTCTGGAAGATTTGCTGGCCATTTCCTGTTACTTTACTGACTTACCTACATTTGAGATTGCCCTCCCTTTGGTTTATAAATTGAGCATTTTGTGTGTAAGTACAAAACTAACCCCAGAGAAGGTGTTAGAAGTAACCAAAGAATTAGTAAGTTAGCTAATTTTATTCTCGTGTTACTGAGACCTCAAATGAACGCCATCTGGTCTTGTAATGAATCCAAAAAGTGGAACATGTACAAATAAGGAAAAATAAGTTTTTGGTTTGTTACTATGTAAGCTTATAAAATCATGCTGAAATTATGATTCACATTGTTATAAGGTAACTGTGTGAGGTGATGAACATGTTAATTAGCTTAATTGTGATAGTCATTTCACAATGTATGTTGTACCCTTAAATACATACTATATTTATTTGTACCTCAATAAAGCTGGAAAGAAAAAAAAAGTTTATCAAACCTATCTGGTATATACATACAATGGAATATTACTCAGCTTTGAAGAAGAATGAAATTCTGGCATTTGCTGGTTATTGGATGGAGTTAGAGAATATCATGCTAAGTGAAATAAGCTAAATTTAAGAAACCAAAGGCTGAATGTTTTATATGCAGATGCTAATTCATAATAAGGAGGGGGATAGGGAAGAATAGAGTTACTTTATATTAGGTAGAAGGGAGTGAAGGGAGGAGAAGGGGGTATGGAGGAGGGAATGATAGTGGAGTGAAGCAGACATGATTACTTCATGTACATGTATGACTGCATGACCAATGTGGTCCTACAATATATATAATCAGAAAAATAAAAGATTACACTCCATTTATGTATGATCTATCAAAATGTATAAATGAATTCTACTGTCGTGTACAACTAATTAGAACAAAAAAATTAAAAAACTATCAGTGGGTCAAATTAATATGTTTATTTATATTTGTAAGATTTTTCTCTTAAACCTGAAAATATCTTTTCAATAAGGAAGGTAAAATCTTACATTTTTAATTTTAAAATAAAAATTTTTTTTTCTTATTTTTTCTGGAGTCTAGTATTTATTCGGTTTTAAAAGAATGTTTTCCTTGTAGCGTATTAACAGCATGCTGTACTTTCATAATTTATTCATGGCCTCTAAATGAGTAGATTTCAGTAATTCTAAAAAAGCCATAATAAATAAACTCTAAATATATATTTGAAGTAAAGCCTTATATATGTATTTTTAACATCTTGATGGAAAAAGCAGGTTTAGTTAAAAATTTTCTCCAAATTAATTAGCATTAAAATATAATTATAGGGTTAGAATTTGTTAACAAAGCAAAGAAGTCTTAGAAAATGCATAATTTTAGAAAGTTGATGTTTAATTTAATTTAAAATTGGATGAATTGATAGTTTCAATAGCTTTTTTGGCTCACATTTTCTAAGCCAGCTAACTGTAAATTGCTAGTGAGGTTTTTAATTCTTTGGTTTTTTTAAGAGCTTGATTTGATGCAGCATGAAATTGAGTAAAGGATAAAATGGTCATTACTACTTGCTGAGAACTGTCCTGTCACGGCTTTTGTGTATTTACTGCCATCTAGTGTTGCCTTTGAGAGTTAATGGTACCTGAATTCTACTTTTATTTGTAAAATAGTTAAGACAGTTATTCTAGACTGGAGAATTAGCTGACCAATGTATAAGATGAAAATATATGAATATGCCATTTTTCTGGGTTGAAAATAAGTGAATATTAGCAATGTCATAAGGTTTAGCCCACAGGATCAAATCAGTACTCAAATAATTTCCCTTAAGAAGTAATCCTTCTCACTTTTAAAACAAATTTAGTTTAGTGCACTTCTTTGATGTAATTTCAAGCGAAGGATCAATGCTTTAAATGAGGAATTGTATAAAAACCCCAATTTTCAAAAAAATAGAAATGATCTAAAATCTTACAAACATCAAATCTTAGATAATATTTTAATATGAAATGAATTTACAGTTTTCTTTTAATTCTAAGCTTGGCACACTGTACCAGTTAGAAATACTAAGTGCTATCAGTTTATCTACTAAGAGCTGTTGTTTTCCTAAGGTGAAAATGAATTAAACTATTTACTCCAGAAGTTACATAATGTTTAGGACCAGGTTATCAACAAGCCTGTGTGTACCATGCATGTTTAATTGTAGTTTTAAAAAACATTACTTAATGACAGTCTTGGCCACCCCTCCCCCCCACACCCTCACCCTTGCTCCACAGTGCTGGTTACAGTTGATTCTCATCTGTTTATAATGACTAAAGGTATTTTCTGAGGATGAACTGAGCCCTCTTTTTTTTTTTTTTTTTTTTTTTTTTAATGCCCTCACAGGGTAATTTTCCTAGTTTCAGACTTAAAGAAAAATTGCAAGACAATGCAGATAATCCCTATATACCCTATATCAAGATTTATTAATTTGGATCATTTTTGTCATGTGTATTCTCCCTTTCTGGAGAGAGAAGGTGGGCAAAAGGAAGGAGGAAAGGAGGAAGGGATGAGGGAAGAGAGACGGGCAAAAGAGAGATTGCTTATATTTGCATATAGACATTTAAAACTACACAGATGTGGCATCTGTTCCTGCCCTGTCTCTTAGTGCCACTGCCTTGTCTTATGAGCCCAATTCTTTGGCTGGCAGACTGAGGTTAGTGCAGCTTCTCCTGCACGGATGCCCTGAAGAGTAGAAGTGACCCAGGCATATTCTGATCACAAGTGTATGGCATTGAGCAGGTCCTGCTACCACTCTTACAGGGTGAGTGTGAGGTCGTGTAAGTGAAATGCAGAGCTGAGTACCCGGTTGAAGCACAGGGGATATGAGTGGCCATTCCGACTTGGCGCAGCAGTGCAGACTGACACTCCGATTGTCTTATCACCATTGTCATCATCATTTTTTAGGCAGGCAGTGTCACAGCAGAGAAGCAGCTTGGGGTGTCAGAGTCAGTTTATAGCTAAACCAGAATCTCAACTTTTCCTCTAATCTCTGTGCACCTCCCTCTCCTCAGATGTATAATGGGGATGTTGGTAATCTGAGTGAGAAGTGACAGGTACAAGTTTGATTCAGAAGAGGAACTGGAAAATTGATAGCAGTTAATAGTGCCATCATTATTAGTGGATTGATCTTTTAGTGATTAGCTCCTATGTCTCCATTGGCTCCTGGATGCATTCCATGATAATGCTGCCTTGGTTTTGTTTGTTGTTTATATGTTAGTCTCCCTCCCTTCTTCCATCCTGTGACATGACTATGTGTCTCTCTTATTGATCTTGCTCCCACACCTCAGTCTGCCTCTCCCTTCTACCTATCCACTAATCAAGTCTTGCCCGTTTTGCCTTTGGAATATTTGTTTGGCTTCTCTCACCAATCATCAATGGCATGGGTTGAGTTCAGGTACTCACCATTTCTCACCTAGACTAGTTTTTAAAAATGAATTTAGCAAGTATAATTCTTTTTATTATTTTATTACTGAGTGTAATTCACATACCACATAGTACAGTTCGGTGGTTCTTGCCTGGAGTCTTATGCCAGAACCTCACTCGCCACCTGACTCTCATGCTGTCCCTCCTTTGCCCCATGCACTGTTTCTCATCTAGAAGTTATTATTCCCAGATGAAATTCTGATCATATTTCTCCTCTGCTATGGTGCATGGCTTTCAGAAGACATACCTCAGTGGAATGCAGTTTCCTTTTCCTTTTCACCTCCCGTTTCCATTCCATCCTTGGACATCCAGAGCCCTTCTCACAAGTCACCGTTAGCATTTACCAGAAACTGGAGCATTCATAAGTCTCCCCTTCCAGACTCTGATCTTCCTGAGAGCCTGGGCAAAGACCAGCACACAGCAAATACTCAGGAACTGAGACATGTTTGTTGAGTTATTTTTTAACTCTTTGTTTTCAAGTGATTAAGTAATTGCTTAATGAATGAATGAGTCATTTTTAGTTTTTTTTCCAGTGCACATATATTAAACTTAGTAGCAGACATTTAAAAATTAATTTCAGATTTATAATTGAAGACTTTGATGTTGAACTTTTGGGAAGTATATGAAGAAAATTCTTAGGCAAAATATTAACATATTATTTATAAGATCAACTGAAGGATGTTAGGTGGTATGGCACAGTAGTTAAGAACAAGGACTCTGGGTTCAAATTCTGACTACACATAGGCTAGCTCTCTGTGTCTTTGAATGATTTCAGTGTACGCTTCCTGCATTGTTATGAGGATGAAATTAATAAATTCATACAGTGTATTTACTACAGTGCCTGTCAAGATTGAGTATTCAATATTTGTTAGCTGTTATTGTCACTTTTTTTTTTAGGAAAAAAATATCTGTTCTCATAGAGGACTTTTTACACACTTGAGGGGTTTGATTAAACTCTTGAGAATGCAGTTTAAAACTTAGGAAGGAACCCACAGCCAACCAAATCATTCATCTGGTCACTACGTCCCTCTGTTGAGCACATGTTGAGTTTCTGGGAAGGTAATTAAGGGTTTTGATGTTTGGATTAGGGTACATTTGAATGGAATTGCGTAGTTTTATTTTTTCTTCCTACTTTAGTTTCATTTATTCCTGTCGATAATCTTGGTTGTTTCCTAGTCTTTCTGTGGGCTGTCCCCATTTTCAGGTTTTATGCAAAGAAAACTTCTGTGCTTTCCTAATGGGGTGGGAATAATTAAAGACAATCAAGGCAGATTCTTTCATTGAATACATGTTTACTGTGTGCTTAACATACACCAGGCGTTGGTAAGGTACGGCCCCCACTTTGGACCGCTACAGAGCTATCTGAGAGAGTAATTCTGCTGTACTCCTGCCTCAGCTGACCCAGTTTTCTCCATTCCCTCCTGAGGATACCCTGACTATACAGGTGCTCCCAGCTGGGTGGAGTTGGTGTGGGAGACGATGGGATAGAAGTCTATACTCACTGAATTAAGTGCTTTTTACCAAGAGGTAGTTTGTTATTAAATTTGTTTATGTGTGGCATTCTTGTTACTATAATTGGCATAATTTAATTAAATGGAATGAAAACTGATGAAAAGCATGTGCTAAAATAGAGTCATCTTTTCTGTGCAAACCTTTGGAAAGACTCCATAAAGACAAATTACTCCATAAAGACAAAATGAGAGTTATAAAGGATTGGGGAGAAATCATAAAAATATGGGCAGTTTCCAGATTCTGTTTTCACATTGCTTCACAAGCGTCTTCAAGTTTTCACTTTTCTTTAAAGAAAAGAAACCTGGGTCTCTTAGGCATTGTCTTATGGGTGTTCTTTCACTGCATGCATTCTAAAATGCATAAATACGTACAGTTTTATGATTCTACATTTCAGCTCACTTTTTTGATTAACTGAGGAATTATTGATCCTACTTGTATCACCTCTATGGACTTCTTCTGTTCTTAGGGTTTCCTGAATTAGAGGCCTGGCTTTTAGGTGTGTCAGTTAATGGGAAATATTTGTTTTGTTGAAGAACTCAAAGCCCTCAGAACTGATGGTTAGCACATATTCTTTTAAAATACACTTTTGTTAATGTGCGATTTCTGAAAATTACTCTGCATTTTTTTTTTTTTTTCTTATAAAGATCTTACCGTGGTTAGCCTAACCTGTTTCCTGGCCTGGAAAGTTTAGGAAAAGTCAAGCCTCACACTTGTGAAAGTGATCCCTTCACATTCACAATAGTATTCTTTTCAGAAAAGAATTACACAGGGAGTGAGAATTAGAAAACCAACTCCACAGCTTTTCTACATTTTAAGTCATCATTTAAAAATCTGGCTGCATTATTTTTATTAAAGTGAAATCTCAGAACATCATATGTATGCACATTCAAATGTAAATACTCGCCCCTCTCTCAGCAGCAGGCAAGCTTCGTGCAGTTAGTTTCCCCTTGAACTTGCCTGGTAACCTCTTTCTTGTATGACCATGAGCTTTCCTTTTAGATATGGGAACCAATTCCAATTCAAACTTACTGGTTTCTCTGATTTCTATCTATTTTTTTCCTTTGGGAAATGGGGAGATAATAAAGCATTTTTAGTTTCAATTTTTTCTCTTAGGGTAGAGAAAGTAAGTTTTGTTTTAGGAAATTGAAACTAGAATTGAAGCACATAAGACACTTCTGCCCTTTAAAATATTAGCTGGAGTGTTGAGCAGTTTTGGATCTGGGGGAAATGCACTCGAGGAGGCTTTGTGGCAGGAAACACTTTCAAAGGATGAGTGGGACATTGGGGCAGCTCTAGAGATAGAAGTGAGTGAGGGAAAAAATCAGGTTGTGGGTTTTCTTAGGGAGAAGGGAGAACATGAATCAGGTGGGGGTAATGGCAGGGAAACCAATAGAGGGCTCTGAGCTCATGATGAAAATATCACATCCCTTTCATTCCAAAACAGCCTCTTAGTACGCTTGTTTGAATGAGTTCAAAATTGATTTTCCTTCACTAACATAAACTCTAAACTTGACCATTTCAGTCATGGGTAAAAATGAAAATTGAATTTTCCGCAATCTTCCCACTATGAGACTGCACCTCCGATTCTGTTCTTGCTAGGCAGCAGCCCCTATGTGGGGTTGTGGGGTGGATGCAAGGGTGGTGTCTGTAAAGCACTGGCCCCAGTGCGTGTAGACAGCAGGCTGTTCACCAGCAGCTGCCTCTGCTCTGCCCACCCTGCCCTGTCTCAGTGGCTTCACTGCTCTACACTTTCTCTGCTCTTTCCACATCAGTCCAGAAGACGAGCTGGGATCCGCCCCTTGCTCTTCTCCCTTATTTTCAAGCCCACCTTGCCTTACCCGTTTCTGCAGTCCTGTTTAGGTTCCAGCTCTTTCTGCCTGCCATCCCTAGAGTTTTTTTTCCTTCTGCCAGAATAGCAAAGCTTACACAATAATTGTTAGAGAGCGATAATCATTTTAGATAGCCTTCTGCGTTTTCGCATAACTTGTTTTATTTCCACTTAAAAACTGTGAGTTTCTAGTTTGTTCTGGAGATAGAAAGAAGATAAACCACACTTCTTCCTCTCTCGGGAGAGCTCAAGTGGTTCATTTCAGTGCTGTATTTTTCTGACTCTCATCTTGCTTTTTCCATCAGTTAAAATACTGTCTTTAAATTCATATTCGTCAATGTTTAGATCCTGCTCAGCGACTCATGTTCTTCAGGAAAGTTTTCCCATATTAACAACACCCCAAACTTATAATGTTGTGTTAGTGCTCTAGGTTAAATCCCATTTTAAGAAACATTTAATCTGGGTTTGCACTAGAATTTTATAACAAAAATTGGATTCAGGTTGACTCGTATCGTAGGCATTCACATTTTCTTTGGGTGTGGTGAACTGCACCAATATGACTATTTCAAAATGTTTCTCATTATTTTGATAAGTTGTAATTGTCCTTTTGTTGTTGCTTCTGTCTCTCTGCCCTTTTAGTCTATAGCTTAAAAGCTTCAGAACTTTTGATTTCTTCAGACTTTGGTTTCCCCCAAGGTGCCATGATACAGCCTGGATTAAATTAGAAACTGTGTGAGAGCGTTTCGTGGACTCCAAGGTGCTTGCAAATGTAAAATGTTAGTATTGTCATATAATTTAATTCATAAAATGTGTTCCCAATGCCATTATGTTATCAGTGTTACTAAAAATGGACTCTGTATTTCTAAAGATGTTAAGAGCCATGAAGGGAAGAATAGGAAACGTTTTTGAATGTTGATTACTTTCTAAGAAATTTTAATTTTATATGTATCAGTTAAAAACCCTCATCTTCCAACTGAAGAAATATAAAAGCCATGTTGTTTTTTGTAAGACATGCCCATTCTGAGCCTGAAGGTTAGGGCTCTCCTTGGCAGGTTGAGCACAAGGTGAAGATGAGCTTCAGAAGGTACAGACGTGGTTGTCCCCAGGCTGTCATAGTTGAGCCCCATCCGTGACCATTCCTACACATGCAGGGAAGGCTGTAGTGCTGCCATTATCACGCTTCATGCAGAAACTAATTGGCACCATCTGTGCTAGTGATTAAGCCTGTGATGTGTCACTGCATGAGGAACTCGGGTTGAGGGAATATTTCACGGCACAACTGTGGTGAGATAGGAGCAGGAAGAACACAGTGTGTTAATATTCTTTTATGGTACTCAGTCGTAGAAAGGGGACCCAAGGAAAGAACAGCTGTCTGATCATCAGTTCTGTTCATCCACAGCCTAGAAACACAGAGTGTTCAGGAAGGACTTAAGAGCAAGATCATAGGTAGAACTCAGCATTGTCTTCTCTTTACTATCAGATTTGTCCTGAGGTTGCTGTAACCTACATCCCTTCTAAATCGGGACACTAAAATTGACTGAGGGTGGTTGCCAGTTAGGAGTAAGGCGTAGGTTTAAGGGCAGTTTCTGGAGTGATAGAATTGTGCCATGTATTGATTATGTGATGATTTCATAGCTCAGTACATTTGTTAAAGTCGGAGAACTGTAGAGCAAGATGAGTAACTTGCACTGCATGTAAACACACCAAATTTTAAAATGTATAAAAATATATTTTAAAATGTTTGGAGAGTATTTTATCTGTGATTCAGGATATGTTATAAAGAATTTTTCCCCTTTCAAAACTAAGAGCATACAATCTAAAACCAGTTAATTGAAAATTTGATTTTACATAGCAAGTGGCTCTTTTTAAACAACAAAGAAGATTTTGTAATTGACTCTTTAGAGACATTGTTAGAAGGAGCATGTCAAAAGAAGTAATGGGCTTCTTTGGCTTTTCTTGCTTTGAGTTCCCATAACTTGAATATCATTTTGCTGATGGGAGGAAATTGATGAAGGGAAGATTAAACACAGTTGAGAATTTACTAATCATATGTAAGAACAAAAATGATCTGCTATTTTATGCTTTAGTTATTTGCAGACTATGTTTTCAGAATGTGGGTCATGCACAGAAATGCAAATAATTCTGAGGACAGTGATAATGCCACTGTTGTTAAACCTTTTGAAGGCACAAGGTAATCACGTGCTCTTAGGATCAGCAGGATCTGTAGAAGAGAAACAGGACCATGGTGGCAGTGACTGAGAATTCCAGTGTTAATGAGTGAGGATTGAGGTGATGTGGCAGGAGGTGTCAGAAACCATAGTTAATTTTATGTAACGTTTAAATAAATAATTTCAAATTTAGAATAACAATTTAAACAACGTATAATGTAGAATTTACACATGTGCTTGATGTTTATCAGGAATGTTTAACTTGTAAAGTAATCTAAACCAAGAAGCTATTTAAGTAAACAAATGGATATTTATTTATTTATTTATTGGGTTGAACTCAGGGGCACTCAGCCACTGAACCACCTCCCTATTTTGTATTTTATTTAGAGACAGGGTCTCACCAAGTTGCTTAATACCTCACTTTTGCTGAGGCTGGCTTTGAACTCGTGATACTCGTGCCTCAGCCTCCTTGAGCCACTGGGTTTACAGACATGCACCACCACACCTGGCTTACAGAATATTTTTTAAATATAAAAAAGACTAAAACATATGTGAAGAGTATGGCCCAATAGAAAGATGACTTAGCAGTTAGATAACAAGGATTTGGATTTGATGAGTACATATCTTATAGGACTTTGCTTTAAAATAAAGCCTGAGGTTGTAACTCAGTGGTAGAGTGCTTGTGCAGCATACAGTGTTGTGCAGACCCTGGCTCCATCCCCAGCACCACACACTTGCACATGTACACGTGCACACACAGAAAACACAACAAAACATAAGCCATGATGCCTTGTCCTACTTATTACTGCAGGGGAAAGGTCTGTCTTCTTTAATGTCTTTGGGAAGGGTCCTGACTAGGCAAACCCTTGTCAACTGATGGCATAGTATTCACACATCTCCAGAGTTTAAGGGAATTTGGATTTTCAGGATTTCTCCCAGTTGTCCTAGTTTTTGTTACTGAAACTTACTGTCATTGTACTCAGAATCTGTAGTGCTACTGTAGGTGTGCTCCACATACTATGCTGGTTTGAGAACTGCTGATTAAGTCTATAGCAAGAGAAGGAACTCATGCTCAAGTGCAAGTCAACATACATTAAGAATGTTTAGGTATGAAAAAAAGTAGATGATTTGCACTCTGGCACAAGTGCCACCTCCCAGTGTGAGCTGGTCACAAGCGTGTTTGACCTGCACTGGCTTGCAGTGCTGAGGTTAAATACATCTCCCTCTCGTCCCCAGGAACGTTGGTGGATTCGGATGACATTCATGCTACTGAGCAGGAGCACTGCCTGTCATATTGTTTGCATTCCTGACTCTGAGTCTGTCATGCTCTGCTGCCTTATTCCATGCCTGTGTATATGCAGGTGGACTGTCCTGTGGAGAGGTCATCACTGCTCTTTGGCTCATGTTATTGTTGGGAGTGCTGTCTGGGTCAGTGAATGGAACCCTGCAGAGTGACTCTGCTGCTACTCTCCCTCCTTCTCCCTCTCCCCTTGCTCATGAGCATGTGCATACAGACACACACGCGCACACACACACACACAGATCTGAAAATAGCAGAAGGTATTCAGTTGGTCCTTTCAACCTGTGGGAGAAAGTGCCCTCTGCAAGCATTCCTTCTCAGCTCTCTGTAGAGAAGTATTTTATACAAATTGTTTTCTCCATACCTTTCATGCGTATTCTGCCTTGAATTCCATGTTGCTTGATATCTGATAGTCTTTTAATAAAGTTTTTTTTTTTTTTTTGGTTGTTAACTGACAGAATGTAGAAAGTAGAAAGGTATAATTTACAGAAATAGTTGTCTTTATTTAAGTTTTATGTATGTGTTCCTTGAATAGCAATGCATTTACATGATTCAGGACTTCTGTTTCCTAGTCAACAAATTCCCCGCTTGGCAGCCAGTGTGATTGGTTTCTTGTACATGCTTTTAGGGATATTTAATGTACCGATAAACAAGTATATATAAGAATAATGATTCATGAGCAGATTTTAGTGAATTTTCTAGTTGTTTAGTATAAATAAGAGAATACTATTAGCAATTAAGAAAAAAAAATTTTAATACTAGGGATTAAACCCAGGGCATCACACATGCTCATCAGGTGCTCTGCCACTGAGCCATGTCCCCAGAGTGTTTTTAAAAGATTTTTATTTTAAGACAGGGTCTTGTTAGTTGCCCAGGCTGGCCTCAACCTCCTTAGTAGCTGGGATTACAGGAGTGTGCCACTGCACCAGATGGGAAAAAAATTATGTAAAGGAATGTATATGTAAGCTGACCTCTGATGCTGGTGAACTTTGGAACTTATGACTTGAATGGTATTTCACAAAGTAGTTTTGACCTTTCCGAATAATGTAAGTTCTTGCATCATGAATAAATGACAAGTTGAATAAAACTGATTGGTATGCTTGTTATTTCAGGATCAGATTCACCTCCAGTTTAGCAAGATCACGAGCTGCTTATGATAAATATTTTGTCCTGCTTTTTGCCAAAGATAGGACCAGGACTAGATTGGGGTCAAAGCAAAGGAGCAGTCTATTTGTGGACCTGTTACATTGTTTTGTTTTGTTTTGTTCTAATAAGAATGAATTTCTTTAGAACTGCTCCTAAGGCCAAAGCCTGTTTAAACAGATAACCGTGCAACTTTGGAATAAGAATCAGTTTTAACAGTATAGTTCAGCAAAAAGGTAAACTGGATTAGGAAGCCTTGAGGTGTTATTGAAATAAGCCTCATAAGATTTAAACAAATGTGAAATAGGTGTATTCTTTGACCTACAAATTCCATGTCAAATAATTTATCTTGAGGCGAGAGAACTGGAGGCTGGGGTGGGAGGCACACCTGAGCCTCAGTGGACAGTTCTTAGGATGCGCTTGCGGTAACCTTCCTGTTTACAGCCCTGTTCTCATTCCCAATTTCTGCTATTTCCTTCCCCGTGTCCCTCAGCTTCCCTCTCTGTTTCACTTGACACTGTGCTTCTCACTTCACTTCCATCGTCTGAAGTGTGTTGCCATTTCTTCTGCTGACAGCCCCTATTTAGGCTTCTGTCTTCTTTGATGTCTTTGACTGCTTTTGGTGCTGGATTTTGAACCTAGGGCCTTGTGCTTGACGGGCAGGCACTCTACCAACTGAGCTATATTCCCAGCCTCTTTGACTGTTTTGATGAAGTCTTAGCCTGTATCCTGGCCTGGAGCAAGCAGAGGTATGTTGAGCCCCTTCTGAGTTCAGGCCCTGGCCTTGCCATAGAGTCCACAAAGAGAATATCGTATGTGGTGTGGAACAGGGACACCTGGCTAAGGAACAGGGCCTTTAGAGCAGGGCACTGGTTTCATATGTAAAAAAAACTGAGCACACAGAAACCTAAACATATCATGAGTAATTGTAGTGCCTGGATCAGTGATTCCAGATATTTTAGGATTGATTCTGCTGTTCTTTCATGGGAGATAGCATTAAAATAATGTGAATTAAGATTAATTTTGTTGTGTGTAGCACAAGGAAGTTTTGGGGTCAATGATACTGTCTGCACCCAATTATGACATGAATCTATGTGTGTGTTCAGATTCATAAAGCTGTATACCAAAAAGTAAATTTTGCTGTATGATAAAAAAATAAATTTATTTGTAAATAAATAAATAATTTATAAATAAATTTTTAAAAATAAAAAATATTTTTATTTTGACTATTTTGTATATTCCCTGCAAATGGAGGTACTTACCTGTGAAAGTTAAGGTTTCACCATTATATTGGATGAGCTGTTATATGTTCCCTCCTCTATAAAAATTGAGATTTCCAAGGACTTAGACTGTTTCCTTCTATTTACAGATTGAATGAGGATGGCAAGTCAATGATGGTGGCTGTTCTTTTTTTCTAAATTCTTGGTAGGAAGTTTGAACCATTAAAAATGGAAGTTTAGGGGAAAGCAAAGCATTTGCAGCCATTGAAGCAACCTTATTAATATTGCCACTTTGTTCAGAGTCTCAGTCCTCTTCCCTTGGACTCTACTCCTCTGCACCGTGAATACCTTAATGAGAATATTGAGATTTTAATCCTGACTTCTCATAATTCTACTTCTCTCCTTGTTGCAAAGCACAGCTAGCATCACACATGGGGCTGGCAGGTGAATGGACAGGGCACTGTCTGGGGCCATGGCCATGGTGGTGCTCAGTGATGGGGATTTCCATTTATTGGGTGAAGCATCACTAAACTCCAGCAGTGCTGTCAACTCCTGGCTCTTTCATTATTACATTTTTAATTACCATGGAAATGACAGAATTATGAGATCATACATTGTATTTTCATATTTGAGACCTATATATTTTTATACGAATTAGAAAATGGAAATATAATATAGTAACCTTTAATTTCATATTTTAAAATACTAATACAAGAAAAAAATAACTAGCATACTTGTCAGAAAATAGAGAATTTTATGTCATGAGAGTCCCTTATTTTACTGTCATTCTCATAAAATAATTTGGAAAATAGGATTACTTATAAACTAATATTAAAATAACATAGATCTTGGGCAATTCTTGGAATAAAGAATAAGACATTATTACCTCATGTACATATATGGCTGCATGACAGAAGTGATACTACAATATGTACAATCAGAAAAATGAGAGATCACACCCCATTTATGTATGATCTATCAAAATGTATAAATGTATTCTACTGTCATGTACAACTAATTAGAACAATTAAAAAATCAATTAAAAAAAAAAGAATAAACCAGGCCGGGTGTGGTCGTGCATGCCTGTAATCCCAGCATCTTGGGAGGCTGAGGCAGGAAGATCTTGAGTTCAAAGCAGTCTCAGCAACTCAGTAAGACCCTGTCTCTAATAAAATGTAAAAATGGGCTGGGGATATGACTCAGTGGTTGAGCACCTCTAGTTTCAACCCCCGGTACCAAAAAAAAAAAAAAAAAAAGAATAAGCCAGGACTTATAATGTTAAAAATATTTCTCCAAAGTAATAATAGAATTTGCTTTTAAAATATAGGTTGGTTCTTGAAGATCTTTCATTTTGTTTTGTCTTCAAAAATAGTGGCATTTTGCAGTGGCGCCTACCTGTAGTCCTAGCAGCTCGAGAAGCTGAGGCAAGAAGATTGAAAGTTCAAAGCCAGCTTCAGTAACTTAGCAAGGCCCTAACTAACTCAGTGAGACCTTTTCTCTAAATAAATATTTAGAAAGGACTGGGGATGCGATTCAGTGATTAGGCAGCCTTGGGTTTAACCTCTAATACCAAAGAAAAAAGTAAAAGAATTAGTGGAATATTAGTTAAATAGTATGAGTTGTAATCAAAAGTTAGAATACCTCTTATAATGGTGACCATAGGCTTATTTTTTTCCCCAAAAGTTTACTAATAATACTTCACAAGCAGTTTTAGTTAAAAATTATTTCCAGATATATATGTGCTACTTGAACCTCAGGAGACTCTGGGTGACCTCTGACCCACTGGTTCTCAGACCTGTTCTCCATGGTTCCTCACTCCAGGTGGTAGCCTCTCCTCCCAGGGATGATTTTATTCTGTTCCCACACCTCTGTACCTCTGTTTTCTGTTCTGTTTTTCCCCTTAATGCTGACTTGACTTCCGAGCTCACCTGGATGTGAGCTTGGGACCTGGTCTCACTGAATTTGGGTATTGACTCCCTGTTTTCATGTGACATGGAGTGTGTGGCCTTCCCTGTCTCTTAGGTATGTCACAGACATGAGGGATGGATGCTTTCATTAATTCTCTCCTTATGGATCTGTTTCTTTTTTTGTTTCTGTTTCTATTTTGTAAGGACTTACAGAGATTGGGATTTCGGTGGCTCTACTCTATGGCAGCTCAGAGATCTGTAATAATAATTTTGTACCTGGAAAAATTGAATTTATCTTGGTTTTTCCGGCAATTTTAGTACATTATGTTTATTCGTGAACAGAAGAAGAGTTCTTCATCTTCTCTTCAGTTTATGGTGTATTTTATTTTATATTATTTGAATTGTCATACTTCTTCTGATTTATACTTAGTTCACTACAGAATCTATTCTTGTTAATGCAATAGTAAACCTCTAATATATCATCTGTAGGAGCATGCTGGGCATGTTGTAATAGTTTAATTGGATAAGGAGCATTTTGAAATTGAATTTTTATAAATATATAGCTGTTGAACCAAATGTGAAAACCTTCCCCAGAAATCCAATACACAGATGAATCCATAAACCTGTGATTTAAATCCTGTATAAATTGTCCCAAATCACTGAAGAGTACCCTGGTGTGTGTGTGTTCATTGTATGCAATATGTATGTGTTCATTGTAAGTGACGGGTGTGTTCATTGTATGTAACGTGCATATACACATGTAGGAATTTTATAAACATATGCTTTTTTTCCTGTATTGTTGAAGTCAAACAATAAATCAGAAATTATTTTAGACCATCAGAGAACTATTTCTGCTTAAAGTAAGACATAAGAATGTAGATACCATGTCCTGTAACATTTATAAGATATTTTAAGTAAATATTCAGAATATTTTAAGGAGCTTTTAAAAATTAAATGTAATGGATTTCTGGATGCCAGTTGTGGGTGTCAAACTCACCTGAACTTTGAAGAAGTGAAACTGTTTGTAAGACACACAACATTTTACCAGAAACTCCCTACTGCCCTTTCTGGTCACTGCCACCCTCAAGCAACCACCGTTCTGATTTGTGTTATTTAGTTTTGCCTCTGTTTAAAATTTTTGCATAAATTCTGCCGTACAGTATGTTCTTGCAATATATATTTTTTCAATTATCCTAGGATGTTGGAATTGTTTCCCAACTATGGTGCTTTTTAGCAGTTTTCTCCTCTGACTTGTTAATTAATCATTTCGTATCACCGTGTTGATGTGCATGCTGCTGCTTTCCCATGGCTGGCAGTGGGCTGCAGTCTTCACAGATGCACTGTTTCAGGCATTACAGAAATAACCATAAACATTACGTCTCTAAATCCAGTGAAGAAATTGTCAAAATGATGGTTAATTAGCGAGATTAATAAAATATGAAGATATTTAAAGATCTGGTGACTGAACAGGACAATTAGTATGTTGCTAATTCTGAAAGTGAATCTAAAATGGGAAAGATAATTTTACAGTCCATATGTTTGTCATATCCCTGACTAAAGAGATCAGTTGGCAGTCTTTTTAAAGCTTCATCGTTTCCACCATCCAATTGGTTTTATTTCTCTAAGCGTGCTGACTTTAATGACTTTTTTACTTAATACTTTCTAAGTATATTATGTGAATATGCTAGAGTGTATTGAATGTTGCTACTTGATGATAGGAGTGATAACTCTGTTACAAAACAAAATAAATAAATTCAAAGTGGAGAGATGATGTTGGCTCATTACAGTAGCAGCAAATCCTTTGGAATTGGAAGGAATGATTTCCAGAAAACCAACCTCATAGAGATTTCATAAGCGGCTGCCGTTTTGATACTGAGGACAGAAGAGGAAGAACTTGCAATGGAGAGGAGCAAATGGGGAAAATGGCCTCTGCTCTTCCTAAATGTATCAGTTTCCCTTCCCGGTCACCACCACTACAGGTTTTATTTTAGGAATTTAAAGGAGAAAGGACAGACAAAACATCTTTTCCTGCTTAATAAGTCTGCTCCCTTGACATTACTTCCTTCCATGAAATGTGAGTAAACATGCCTTTCCCCTCTCCATTCTCCCTGGCTCCATGTGTTGCACAGGATCATTGCACAAAGCACTTGGAGAAAGAAGGAGTACCTGGTCCCTAGGACTAGGCCAGTGTATTCCGTGGGCAAACATAAAGTCAGGGTCTGTTGCATGCTGCAGCTACCACCTTCCTGGTCTCCGAGGTCTCAGAATTACATGAAAAAGGGTGAGGTTGAAGAAATTGTATCATATTGAGTTAGAAATTTGCAGAGCTGTTTCCTAATATTTTCTTGGGATTTTTTTCTCCGCCGGAGAACTCAAGTCTTCAAAAATGGGAAGAAAATGTACCCTTCATGGGAAAAGTGTTCACCTGACTATTACAGAAGCTTGAAATTGTATCATTCCTGTGTGAGAACTGCTGGAACAGAAGCAAGGCAAGACGAATAGCCATATCCATTCTCAGTGCTTGTTTGTGGTGAATGACTCAACTTGTTCTAGAAATTCCTTCTTTGACTGCTGTGAGAAACTTATTCCCTAGTTTTCTTCCTTCTTCTTTGATTATGCCTTCTTGGCCTTATTTATTCCTGAGCTTCCTTCTGAGCTTCTCCTTTTCAGGGTTTCTTTCCAGTCTTCCTCTGCTCCCCTTATCCCTTTCCTGGGTAAGCTTGTCATTTCATGTCCTGTTCAGCTTTGCTGTCTACCTGAGTTTCCTCCACCTGAGTGTCAGCCAGGGACCTCCAGCTTAGCAATCCAAAATTGAGTTTATTTATAACCATCCATGTGATCTTGACCAGAACCTGGGGCTCTCAGTACTCTTGCTTCCCATGTCCGCACATCACCACCCAGGCAGGTCTTTCATCTGGCCTCAGTTTCTCTCCACCGGTGCCTTATGCATAACCTCTGAGCAGGTCCTTATCATTTCTTACCTCAATTGCTACAGCATTTTCTTAAATGGCACCTAGGCTCCTCAGTCTTGGCACTATCCAATTGATTCTCCTGCTAAAATGATAATTCTGAAACACAAAGCTGAACTTATTCTCTCCTTAAAAGCCTTCACTGACTCTACCATTTTCAGGGTGAAGTCCTGGCTTTCTAGGTCCTTTATGAAATCATGCAGCTCTTCCCCACTGCTCTTCTGTCTGCACTTTGATAATACTGAGTTCCTTCGGACTCCTCCATGGGACTGAGCCCTTGTTTCCTTAGTATTTTAGGTTGTGCTGCTATCTCTGCTGAGAACCCCTTTTTTCAGGCATACTTAGCTTAAATAGCTAATTGTGATACTGGTTTGTGTGTAGGCATGGTACATATAAGTCATTCTGTTTTCTTGCTAGCACTTCAACTTCTTCCAGTGTCCAGAGAATCTCTGACTTTATGAGCAGAGGCCCCCTCCCTTTCTAGAATCTGACAGTGCAGATTTTCCTTTCCTGGTCTCCTTCACTTCTAGGGCATGAGCATGCACGTATGATCTAAACTTTCACTCTACACATGGGACTGGAAGCTAGTGAGCTCAAGATGTGAGTACAGAATCCACGTTGGCAAGGGCGGCCATAGCTTGGCTGTGAGGATGGTGTTATGTCTGTGTCCAGTAGTTGTTGCTCTGGCATCCTTGCTGGTACAGCTCTAGGAGTGGTGATTTTGTATGTCACTCTTGGCTATGTGACTGCTAAATCCGGTTCCTTAGGCCTTTTAGAGGGTAAGTAACCTGCCTGGTAGGTTTTTAACCAACATTTTCTTTGTTCAAGTAAACCAGAATTGGTATTTTGGGCTTGCAAATAAGAACCCTACTTAACCCAGATTTCCGGCATCAATGCTTTCAAGGATAGAAGGCAGAACACAGTTATCCATATAATAGTGTGATAACATATAACAGTTATCCTGAATGCATAAGAATGATGTAAAGCTCTTGGCTTGCAGGAAAAGAGTAATCACAATATTTAACAGAAGGGTCTTGTGCTACACGTATATGATTGCGGTTACAGAGTTTTCCCAGAAAAGAACACCAAAACATTGCTATGATCACAAAGACGGTAAAAGTGTAGATATAAAAATAACTATGGAGCTTCTTTTCCAAATATTTACTTAGAGTGATAAATGCATGTTGTACAACTTGCCACTTTAGCTATTTAAGCATATAATTTAATAACATTGATTATGATTACAGTGGTATACACCATCACCACTATCAATATCCAAAACTTTTGCATCACCCAAAATAGAAATTCTGTATCCATTAAGCAAAAAAATCCCATTTGCCTTTCCTCAACCTCTGCTGATCTCTGCCACACTTTGTCTCTATGAAGTTGCTCATCTAGACATTTCGTGAATGTGAAATTGCACAATTATTTGTCCTCTTGGGTCTAGCTTATTAGCATCATGTGTTCAAGATTTTGTCTGTGTTGTAGCCTGTTTCAGAACTGTATTCCTTCTTATGGATGAATAATATTCCATTGTGTATTTATATCATAGTTTGTTCACCCATTCATCTTTTGATGGACACTTGGATAATTACCATCGTCTGTTTTAATATGATTGTAAGTAATACCATGATGAACACTGACATACAAGTGACTATGTGAGTTGCTTTTGTTAGTTCTTATGAGTGTATACTTGGTAGTAGAACTGCTGAATCATATGATGATGCTATGTTTGACTTTCTGAGGATCCTCAAACTGTTTTCCACAACAGCCAACAATGTATGAGAATTGCGGTTTCTCCATGTTCTTGCCAACAATTATTTTTCTTTCTTTTCAAAATTATAGCCATCCTAATCCTAATAGGTGTGCTGTGATATTTCACTGCAGTTTTGGTGTGCATTTCTTTAATGAATACTGATGTTGGGCATCTTGTTTCACATGTGTGGAGCTTCCTGACTATCTTATTTGTCTCAAGAACATCTTGATTAGCTGAGTAAAGTTCCATTTCTATAACTGGCATTTTTCCTAGAAGTAAGAGATCAGGGCTTCTCTGCTTTTTATCATTTTATGACCAGGCCTGGCTTCAAACATAAGGCTTCCCTGTAGATGCCAGTATAGACTTGACAGTCAACAGTTGTTAAAATTCATTCCTTTTCTTCAACCTGACACAGGACATCTATGCAAAATCTACAGCTTACATCATGCTTAATGGTAAAAGACTGAATGCTTTCTCTCTCTAAGATCAGAAATAAGAAAAGGATGCCCACCCTCAGCAATTGCCAGTTTTATTCAACATTGCCCTGAAGGTTCTAGTCAGGGCATTTATTTAATCAAGAAAACAAAATAAAAGGTATTTAGATTGGAAAGGGAGAAATAAAACTGTTGGCGAATGGCATGTTTCTATATAGAGAAAATCCCGAGGAATCTACTAAAAACAATTAGTATGAGTAAATGAGTTCAGCAAGGTTACAGAAAGAACAGTGCACAAAAGTGAATTGTATTTCCATCCAGTAGCGATAAGCAGACCAAAACTGAAATTAACAATACAATTCCATATACATTCAAATAGCAAATAGCAAAATGGAAGGCTTAATATTGCTGAGATGGCAGTACTCCTCAAATTTATTTGTAGATCTAACACAAGCCCTATGAAAACCCCATATGTTAGTCATCTTTCTGTTATTGTACAAAGTACCAGAGGATAGCCAAATGATACAGAGAAAAGATTTGGCTTATTGTTTTGAAGGATTCAGTCCATAATAAGTTGGCCCCATGGCTTTGGTCCTGTGGCAAGACAGCAAGCATATCATAGCAAGAGTGCATGGCAGAGAAAAACCACTCACTGTATTGCTAAGAAACAAGAGGAACCAAGGGCATGTCCGTATGATCTAAGGACATCCCACAAGGCTCCACTTCTCAGGGGGTCTCCCATCTCTCAGTGGTGCCATCCTGGGGACCAAGCCTTTTACACATGGATCTTTGGGGCATTCAGTATCCAAACTATAGCTCGAGCTACATTATTTGCAAAACTTAACAAGTTGGCCCTGAAATTCATATGGACATGTAAGGGATTCAGAATAGTCAAAACAACCTTGTGAAAAAAGAATTAAGTATGAAGACTCACGTTTCCCCATTTCCCAATTGCAAAACTTTCTGCAAAGCTATAATAATCATGTTGGCATAGAATGGACATATAGATCAATGAAATAGAGTTGAAAGTCCAGAAGTAAACCTTCACAGTTATGCTCAGTTGATTTTGGTCAAGAGTGCCAAGAAAATTCAGTGGGAAAAAGAATAGTCTTTTTTTTTTTTTTTACTATTTTTTTTTTTTATTGTACACAAACGGGATACATGTTGTTTCTCTGTACATGGCGTAAAGGCATACCATTTGTGTAATCATAAATTTACATAGGGTAATGTTGTTTGATTCATTCTGTTATTTTTTCCCTTCCCCCCACCCCTCCAACCCCTCTTTTCCCTCTATACAGTCCTTCCTTCCTCCATTCTTGCCCCCCCAACCCTATCTCTAACCCTAACACTAACCCCTCCCACCCCCCATTATGTGTTATCATCCACTTATCAGCGAGATCATTCGTCCTTTGGTTTTTTGAGATTGGCTTATCTCACTTAGCATGACATTCTCTAATTTCATCCATTTGCCTGCAAATGCCATAATTTTATCATTCTTTATGGCTGAGTAATATTCCGTTGTATATATATATACACCACAGTTTCTTTATCCATTCATCAATTGAAGGACATCTAGGTTGGTTCCACAATCTGGCTATTGTGAATTGAGCAGCTATGAACATTGATGTGGCTGTATCTCTGTAGTATGCTGATTTTAAGTCCTTTGGGTATAGGCCAAGGAGTGGGATAGCTGGATCAAATGGTGGTTCCATTCCAAGTTTTCTAAGGAATCTCCACACTGCTTTCCAGAGTGGCTGCACTAATTTGCAGCCCCACCAGCAATGTATGAGTGTACCTTTCTCCCCACATCCTCGCCAACACCTGTTGTCACTTGTATTCTTGATAATCGCCATTCTAATTGGGGTGAGATGGAATCTTAGGGTGGTTTTGATTTACATTTCTCTTATTACTAGAGATGTTGAACATTTTTTCATATATCTGTTGGTTGCTTGTAGATCTTCTTCTGTGAAGTGTCTGTTCATTTCCTTAGCTCATTTGTTGATTGGGTTATTTGCATTCTTGGTGTAGAGTTTTTTGAGTTCTTTATAGATTCTGGAGATTAGGGCTCTATCTGAAGTATGATTGGCAAAGATTTTCTCCCACTATGTAGGCTCTTTCTTCGCATTGCTGATAATTTCCTTTGCTGAGAGAAAGCTTTTTAGTTTGAGTCTATCCCAGTTATTGATTCTAGCTTTTATTTCTTGTGCTATGGGAGTCCTGTTGAGGAAGTCTGGTCCTAAGCCGAAGTGTTGAAGATCTGGACCTACTTTTTCTTCTATAATCTGCAGGGTCTCTGGTCTGATTCCAAGGTTCTTAATCCATTTTGAGTTTAGTTTTGTGCACGGTGAGAGATATGGGTTTAGTTTCATTCTGTTGCATATGGATTTCCAATCCTCCCAGCACCATTTGTTGAAGAGGCTATCTTTTCTCCATTGCATATTTTTGGCACCTTTGTCTAGTATGAGAAAATTGTATTTATTTGGGTGTGTCTGTGTCCTCTATTCTGTACCATTGATCTACCTGTCTATTTTGATACCAATACCATGCCATTTTTGTTACTATTGCTTTGTAGTAGAGTTGAAGATCTGGTATTGCAATGCCCCCTGCTTCGCTCTTTCTCCTAAGGATTGCTTTAGCTATTCTGGGTTTTTTATTCTTCCAGACGAATTTCATAATTGCTTGCTCTATTTCTGTAAGGTCCATCATTGGGATTTAAATTGGAATCGCATTGAATCTGTATAGCACTTTTGGTAGTATATCCATTTTGACAATATTAATTCGGCCTATCCAAGAACATGGGAGATCTTTCCATCTTCTAAGGTTTTCTTTAATTTCTTTCTTTAGTGTTCTGTAGTTCTCATTGTAGAGGTCTTTCACCTCTTTTGTGAGATTGATTCCCAAGTATTTTATTTTTTTCGAGGCTATTGTGAATGGGGTAGTTTTCCTAATTATTCTTTACAAAGATTCATCACTTATGTATAAAAATGCATTGGATTTATGTGCATTGATCTTATATCCCGCTACTTTACTGAATTCACTTATGAGTTCTAAAAGTTTTCTGGTGGAATTTCCTGGTTCCTCTAAGTATATAATAATATCACCAGCAAATAGGGATAGTTTGAGTTCTTCTTTTCCTATTCGTATCCCTTTAATTTCTTTGGTCTGTCTAATTGCTCTGGCTAGAGTTTCAAGGACGATATTGAATAGAAGTGGTGAAAGAGGGCATCCCTGCCTTGTTCCAGTTTTTAAGGGGAATGCTTTCAGTTTTTCACCATTTAGAATGATATTGGCCATGGGCTTAGCATAGATGGCCTTTACAATGTTAAGGAATGTTCCCACTATCCCTATTTTTTCTAGTGTTTTGAGCATGAAGGGGTGCTGTATTTTATCAAATGCTTTTTCTGCATCTATCACAATAATCATGTGATTCTTGACTTTAAGTCTATTGATATGGTGAATTACATTTATTGATTTCCTGATGTTGAATCAACCTTGCATCCCTGGGATGAAACCCCCACTTGATCATGGTGCACTATCTTTTTAATATGTTTTTGTATGCGATTTGCTAAAATTTCGTTGAGAATTTTTGCGTCGATGTTCATTAAGGATATTGGTCTGAAATTTTCTTTCCTCGATGTGTCTCTGTCTAGTTTAGGTATCAGTGTGATATTGGCTTCATAGAATGAGTTTGGGAGGGTTCCCTCCTCTTCTATTTTATGGAATACTTTGAGAAGTATTGGAATGAGCTCTTCTTTAAAGGTTTTGTAGAACTCGGCTGAGAACCCATCTGGTCCTGGACTTTTCTTTGTTGGTAGGCTTTTGATGACTTCTTCTATTTCAGTACTTGAAATTGGTCTATTTAAATTGTGTATGTCCTCCTCGTTCAGTTTAGGCAATTCATATGTCTCTAGAAACCTGCTGATGTCTTTGAAATTTTCTATTTTGTTGGAGTATAGATTTTCAAAATAGCTTCTAATTATGTTTTGTATTTCAATCGTGTCTGTTTTGATATTTCCTTGTTCATTCCAAATTTTAGTGATTTGGGTTTTCTCTCGTCTTCTCTTTGTTAGTGTGGCTAAAGGTTTATCAATTTTGTTTATTTTTTCGAAGAACCAACTATTTATTTTGTCAATTTTTTGTATTGTTTCTTTTGTTTCAATTTTGTTGATTTCCGCTCTGAGTTTAACTATTTCCTATCTTCTACTACTTTTGGTGTTGGTCTGTTCTTCTTTTTCTAGGGCTTTGAGCTGTAGTGTTAGGTCATTTATTTGTTGAGTTTTACTTCTTCTATTGAATGCCCTCCATGAAATAAATTTTCCTCTAAGTACTGCTTTCATAGTGTCCCAGAGATTTTGATATGATGTTTCTTTGTTCTCATTTACCTCTAAGAATTTTTTAATTTCCTTCCTAATATCTTCTGTTATCCATTCATCATATAATAGCATATTGTTTAATCTCCAGGTGTTGGAGTAGTTTCTGTTTTTTACTCTTTCATTTATTTCTAATTTCTATCCATTATGATCTGATAGAATACAAGGTAGTGTCTCTATCTTCTTGTATTTGCTAACATTAGCTTTGTGGCATAATATATGGTCTATTTTAGAGAAGAATCCATGTGCTGCTGAGAAGAAAGTGTATTCGCTCTTGGTTGGATGGTATATTCTGTAAATGTCCGTTAAGTCTAAATTATTGATTGTGTTACTGAGATCTATGGTTTCTTTGTTCAATTTTTGTCTGGAAGATCTGTCCAGTGGTGAGAGAGGCGTGTTAAAATCACCTAGTATTATTGTGTTATGGTCTATTTGGTTTCTGAAATTGAGAAGGATTTGTTTGACATACATGGATGAGCCACTGTTTGGGGCATAGATGTTTATGATAGTTATATCTTGCTGATTTATGCTTCCTTTAAGCAGTATGAAATGTCCTTCTTTATTCCTTCTGACTAACTTTGGCTTGAAGTCCACATTATCTGAAATGAGGATGTATACCCCAGCATTTTGGCTGAGTCCATGTGCATGGTATGTTTTTCCCCATCCTTTCACCTTTAGTCTATGGGTATCTCTTTCAGAGCAACATATTGTTGGATCTTTCTTTTTAATCCAATCTGCCAATCTATGTCTTTTGATTGATGAGTTCAGGCCATTAACATTCAAGGTTATTATTGAGATATGATTTGTATTCCCGGTCATTTGGTTCATTTATTTTATTTTATTTATTTGTTTATTTTTGACATGACTTGTTTCCTCCTTTATTTGACAATTCCTTTAGGATAATTCCTCCTTTTGCTGATTTGCTTCTTTGTTTTTCATCTCTTCCTCATGGAATATTTTGCTGAGAATGTTCTGTAATGCTGGCTTTCTTTTTGTAAATTCTTTTAGCTTTTGTTTATCATGGAAGGATTTTATTTCATCGTCAAAGTTGAAGGTCAGTTTTGCTGGGTATAAGATTCTTGGTTGGCATCCATTTTCTTTCAGGGCTTGAAAAATGTTGTTCCAGGCCCTTCTAGCTTTTAGGGTCTGGATTGAAAAATCTGCTGATATGCGTATTGGTTTCCCCCTGAATGTAATTTGGTTCTTTTCTCTCACAGCCTTTAAAATTCTGTCTTTATTTTGTATGTTCGGTATTTTCATTATAATGTGCCTTGGTGTGGGTCTGTTGTAATTTTGTGTATTTGGAGTCCTATAAGCCTCTTGAACTTGATTTTCCATTTCATTCTTGAGATTTGGGAAATTTTCTGATATTATTTCATTGAATAAATTGTTCATTCCTTTGGCTTGTTTCTCTAGGCCTTCCTCAATCCCAATAATTCTTAAATTTGGCCTTTTCATGATATCCCATAGTTCTTGGAGATTCTTTTCATGATTTCTTACCATCTTCTCAACTTTGTTTTCAAGGTTAAATATTTTGTCTTCAGTATCTGAGGTTCTGTCTTCCAGGTGTTCTATCCTATTGGTTATGCTTTCTATGGAGCTCTTAATTTGGTTTATTGTTTCCTTCATTTCAAGGATTTCTGTTTGTCTTTTTTTCAATATTTCTAACTCTTTATTGAAATGATCTTTTGCTTCCTGTATTTGCTCTTTTAACTGTCGATTGGTGCCATCATTCAATGCCGGCATTTGCTCTTTCATCTCATTATTCAATGCCTGCATTTGCTCTTTCATCTCATCATTTGCTTCCCTGATCATTTTAATTATGTACATTCTGAACTCCCTTTCTGTCGTTTCTTCTGCCATGCTGTCATTGGATTTTATTGATGTAACATCTAGATTTGTTTGGGGCATTTTCTTCCCTTGTTTTCTCATATTGTTCAGGTATCAGTGGACCGCTGAGATATTGCAGATTTCCTCTATTGACTTATAATGTCCCTGAAGATTTCTAGTATATCCCTTCTTAGCCTTCAGTAGGCTGAAGTCTTGAAGGAAGTTGATAACGCGGTGCTCCACAAGGAAGCTGCCTCTCTAGGGGTGGTGGCCTTCAGGTGGGGTATATTCCCTGCTAGTGGGCAGAGGTGCCTCCACTTGTTGACCAATGGTCATCCAAAGGGGACCTAGGCTGCGGGCTGAGGCAAGGCCTGTTTGGCCCTGTGTCTCTGGTTTTACCGTCCTTGTGGGGAAACCTCACCCAGCAGGGAAGACTCACCCGGTGGGGAGGTCTCGCTGGTCAGTTCCCCTCCTAGAGGTTCCCCTCAATCCACAACTACCGCCTGGGCTGGGCAGCCTTCCTCTGCAACGTTCCCAGGGGCCTGGACCTACCTCCTGGGCCTGGGAGCCTCGCTCTTCGCAGATGAGTCTCCTTAGGTTGCCTCTCCTCAGAGAAGCTGCCCACAGTCCTGGAACCTTTGCTCCGCCCCTCAGCTTGTCTCTGTGCGGCTCTTCCACCAAGAAGCCGTGTAGGTCCTGGGACCCTGCTCTGCACCTAATCGCCTGGCTATGGCCCCTCCTCTGAGCCGCCATCTGGACCCCCCTACAGTAGCTCCGAATCCCAGCGACCCGCCGCACGCCTCTTCCTCCAGGCAGCCACCCAGTGCTCTGGTGCAGTCCAAGCAACTCACTGTGCACCTCCTCCTCCCGACAGCCGCCCGTAGCCCTGGTGCAGTCACTCCGAGTCCAAGTGACCCGCTGCGCTCTTCCTCCTCTACCGGGCAGACCCCCCGGGTGTTCAGGAGCGGTCGCTCTGAGTTCAAGCAACCCACCACACACCTCCTCCTCCGGGCAGCCGCCTGGAGCTCTGGTGCGGCCACTCCAAGACCAAGCGACCCGCCGCGCTCCTCCTCCTCCTCAGGGCACCCCCCCACCCGGTGTTCAGGAGCGGTCGCTCTGAATCCAAACAACTCACTGTGCGCCTCCTCTTCTGGGCAGCCGCCCCCATAGCCCTGATGCAGTCACTCCGAGTCCAAGCGACGTGCCTCGCTCCTCCTTCTCCGGGCAGGCCCCAGTCGGTGTTCAGGAGCGGTCGCTCTGAGTCCAAACAGCTTGCCACGCAGCTCCTCCTCTGGGCAGCCGCCCAGAGCCTCGGTGGTTGCTCCGAGTCCACGCGCTGTGCTGAGCAGCCTCCTCTACGACGCTCCCAGTTGTCCGAGTTCACTGCTCCAGCAGGGGGAGGGGCGTCTCACCGAGCAGCTCTACTTCACAAAGTTCCCTGCGTTGCGGGACTACCGCCCCATCTGGGACGTCTCTCCAATGGGAGAGACGCACCCGGCGGCTTTGAGTTGGTCCCAAGTCTCCCAATATCTCCTCTTCTTGAATCCTGAGTCCTGGAGCAACATGGAATGCAGCCACCCTCTAGTCCGCCATCTTGAAAACCTCCGAAGAATAGTCTTTTAAAAGATGATGCAGGGACAGCTGTAGATCCACATGCCAAAGAATGAAGTTGGACCCTACCTAATACCATGCAGTGGTCTAAATTGTGTTCCTCTAAAATACCTATGTTTAAACCTAATCACCAAAGTGATAACATTAAGAGGTGGGGCAGTTGGAAGGTGACTGTGTCATGAGAGCACCCCTCTTGTGTAGAATTAGTGCTCTTTTAAAAACCCCAGAGAACTGCCTAGCCCTGTCCACCTATGAGGACCCAGCAAGAAGACACCATTCTGTGAACCAGGAAGGCCCCCATCAGACCCCAGGTCTGCCAGCACTTTGATTCTTGGTCTTCCTGGCCTTTGTAAGTGTGAGAAATAAATCTCTTATTTATAAGCTGCCTCATTTATAGTATTTTGTTATAGCAGCCATAATGGATTAAGACATACCACATACAAAAATCAGCCCAAGAGCTGGGAAGGGGGAGGATATGCAGGATGGTCAAAGGGAGGGTTTTATAGACCAGGCCTTGAACGTGCAGACATCACTCCTACTCACATTTCATGGGCTGTGGAAATTAGTCGTGTGGCTATAAAACCACATGACTACTGTGAAGTTGGGAAGGAGCAAGAAGAAATGATTTAGGTGAACAAATAGCTGTCTCTGATACAAGGGTGTTGCTGCTGGTTACTCCTATGAATCTTTACAGTTCTGAAATTCTGTTCTATTTTAACTCTCTTTGTCCAACCTTACAGTTAGTTACAAGAACTAAAAAGAAGTGAGAACATTAATACTCAGTTTCCTTTTTCTTGGACATAAAAGGTAAAATTTAGCTAGCAAAGTTAACTTCACAGTCATGCTTACAAAAAAAATATGTTCTATAATCTTGTGAACCTACCTGTTTGTCAAGGCATGATACTGGCTTCAGACCATGATGATCTCTGCTGATCTCCATTCTGTCTCCATGTGAATTGGAGGGATAACTCTGATTCTCATTTGTGACATAAAATCTAATGAAGCCCTTTTGAAGGTGAACCTCTCTTATGGAGGGCACACAAGCACACCAATCATGACTTAGAGTAAAAAATCCAAAAGTGAGGATTAGATTTCATTGAAGAGTCTCTGGAATGGTTATCAGATAGTTGGACAGCTCCCCATCGGGACTAGAGAATCCTTCCTCCAGTGGCAGGATTATAAGTGTAAATTGCACATCCATCCAAGTCAGTCTCTTGAGGGCATCTGTTTCATGAGTTTGATAGATATTCTCAATTGAAGGAGAAGTAATACTCCAACTGTGAGTTTGTAATCTAATTGTAATGTGTTCTGTGGATATGATTACAGACTGATGGAAGAGTTAAAGAAAAGCAGAATACAAAGGATGTTATAAAGAAGGCGCAGTGCAGTTAATTTCTCAGAACCTACATTCTGCAGTGTCTTAAGGGATCTTGCCCAGATATGATATAATAAGATACTGAACTTCTCTGTTATTCCATTACCCTGAAATATGCATCTGATTCTAATGTGTTTAAAATCCATGCCTTTCAGTTCTGTGTTTAAGCATAAATGTTGCGTTTTCCCCCCTAAAATAATCACAGAAAGACTGTAAACCAATGTTGGCTGAAATGTGGTCCACAGACTGTCGTTAGTCCACCCAGTGCTGTTGCCAGTCCATGATGAGATAAGCACAGAACTTGAGGACAAGCATTTAAACTTTTTAAAGCAGTTTGATGTGGTGCTATTTAAGCAGTGGGCTCATCTTGTTGAACAGTTTAGACCAGTTGGGGTAGTGTTCAGCTCATATAATGAGCTGCGTATGGTGCAAGCTTGCTTTGATCACATGCAGTATGCATTAGTGTGCATAATACTGCCAACTGGGTGGCTTAAACAGAAATTTATTTTCTCCCAGTTCTGAAAGCTGAAAGTCCAAGATCAAGGTGTTGGTCAGGCGCGTTTCATTCTGAGGCCCCTTCTCTTGACTTGTAGGCTGTGTGTCACATGACCCATTTGTGCACACAGTGAGTATACGGTAAGTGTGGGAGTTCTCTGATGCCTCTTTATTAGGACATTAATCCTATCTTGTCAGGACCCCAGTCTTAAGAATTCATGTAGCCTTATTAACCTTTCATAGACTCCATCTTCAAACGCAGCCACACAGGGCTTCAATACATGAATTGGAGTAGGGGTTGCAGTCCATAGTGCAGTAGGACTGTAATGGATTGACTCTCTTAAAAATTAGTCCTTCATCACAGAGTTTGAAGTGCACTGCTGCCGGCATAACTGATCTAAACTCGACTGCCTGTCGCAATATAGAAGCAAGAAACAATTTGCTTTAGATTAAATTTTTGAATATTTATCAAATCTATGTAATCTTGATATTCAGCAACATTGTTTTGTGTGAAATAGTGAATCTTTAGAAGAGATTAGATTGTAAAAACTGGATCAGACAATGAAAAAGCTGTATAGGTAATTAATTCCTACAGGGCCTCGGCTTAAGCTAGATGTGAGTACAGCGTGCTCTCGTCTCTTAGCAGAGCCAACTCATAAATCTTTGCCTCCATCTGCTGGCTCTGGCCTTCGGGCTGCCTGAGGGCCATCTCCCTGTGGCCATTCCACAGGTACCATCCTCTGAGCCATTTAGATGGAGCACAGTTCTTCCCTGGGACCCCACCCTTGCTCTCCCTTAGTTCTCTGTATTTTATGTCCCAACAGATTGGAATGATATTTTTAGGGTTACTTACTTTGAAACCATGAGACTTTTTTTAGTTTCTTCTTTTCTTCTGGAGATCTCTTTCCTTTCCCACCTGTGGATTCTACCTCCAGAGTAACTCCTCTCCTCTCCTGCCCCCAAGGTCCTACCCTCCTCACACCACCCACCTCATCATGCCTAGGAGCATTTCAGTCAGCATCTAATGACTCTGACTTCAGCTTCTTCCTCTCCAGTGGAAGGCTCAGTTCTGACTAGACCACTGGCAAGCTGAAAATCCATTTCTGGTTTCCCTTTCCTGTAAAATAAGGTCCAGCCTCCTTAGTAAGGGACTTAAGGTCCTTCAGAATCTGCTTCTTATCCATCTGTCTTCCCTCTCTGTTCTCCTGTCCCTCAATCCTTTCACCATGTACACCACACACAGGCAAGTTCTAGTTTGCACATTCATGCCTCTGTTGTCTGGAATTTCCTGTAGCCAGGAATTTTCTTCCATCAATTTCTGTTCATCAGAGGACCTCTTACCCTTCAAGATCTAGTTCAGACACCACCTTTCCCACAGTTGTCGCTGCCCTCCTCATTAAAGATGAGTTAGTATGTGCGTACAGTGTGCTGAGATGTCATCTGGTAATTTACTGTGTGATCTCTCTTCCCCAGATGTTGGACTTTTTGGGAGCCATATTAAATATGAGCCATATTTAATGTTGGCATTGCCCCAGTCTCAGGTCACAGTGGTGGGTGCATAGTCAGGATGTTGCTCATGTCGAATCTGCAACCCTTCTGTGAAAGAGGAGCACAGGAAAATCAGACTGTGATTTAAGAATCAGACATAAACAGAAAAGAAATGAATGTCCTCTGCCTGACTCTGTTTATCTATAGTCATGATTTACATGTGAAGAAAGATGCCCAAGTTTATAAAATAAAAGATGATTTTCAGGCAGAGGTAGGCATTGGACATTAGGAAGACGTTAATTTAATATGGAAGAGTTTGTGCAGACGCCACTCTAGAGTTAAATGAGATTGGAAATGTCAGTCTCGAGCTAGGACATTGTTAAAACATTTTTCTGAGATTTTGCAGGTACTGTCAAGTTAATGAATAAATTGAAATATGACCTATATTTTGCGTTTTTAAAAAATCTAATTTATGTTATTAGAGCAGCAGTATAAAAGCTAGACATCCATAATGTATAAGTGTATTATGTCAGAAATATAACAATACTTACTTTTATATTGTACATACTGTACTCTTATTATTTTATCCGACTAACTCTTTGCATTAAGTATCTCTTGTATGATTTAAAACTATAATCTTTAAAAATGAAATAATTATGAGATCATGAAGTTTTGAATGTTGCTTATAAAAATTCACTAATTAGTTACATTAATCAAACTATACCATCTTACTTGTTAACAGTTTAAATTATGAAGTGGGATAAGCATTAGGTAGTTAATTCTTGCCACCTCAAGAACACTGTGATTATACTAAAACTAAATATGATTGTGTCTTACTACTTAAAAAGATCATCTCTTTCAACTCTAGCTGGATATATATGAATAGCATGCAGAATGTATAAACTGTGTCCAACTTAGTAAGAGAACTGTTGGAGAGTTTTTATGTAAATTTGATGGGTTTTAAGTAAGCATCATTTGAACCAAATACATTCTTTGACAAATTCATTCACTCCCTTGTGGTCAGTAGCATATTCAGTTAGGTTCCAGGGATTTGGGAAAAGATGCCTGATCAGACTATGTTGTAAGGTAATATCTTCATGACTTTTTCAGTTGCGATTTTCACTGAGATAATTGTGGTTTCACATACAATTTTAAGAAATAACACACAGAAATCTTGTGTCCCCTTTGTCTAGTTCCCTCTAATGATATTTTGCAGAACTGTAGAGCCATGTCATAACTAGGGTATTAATGTTGATAAAATTCACCAATCTTACATTGCCTTCATTTTAGTGTTGTGTGTGTGTGTGTGTGTGTGTGTGTGTGTGTGTGTGTGTTTAGTCCTCTACAGTGTTATCACATGTGCAGGTTCATGTATCTACTTCCATAGTGGAGGTACATCTGTCACCATAGGATCCCTCTTGTAACTCTTCCCCCAGTCCCTATCAGTTGACAGACGTGGGCCTCCTTGCTCCTCTCTGGTACCAGGACCAGTTTAGGCTGCGCATCCTAAAACTTAAAGTGGGTCACCAAAGTGCTAATTACAGACATGACGGGCTCTGACAAACATTTCAAAAATTGTATCTTTAAAAGTATAAATGAAAGTGTGTGGTATATAACCTCTTAGGGTTGGCTTCTTTTATGTAACACTGTTCCCTGGAGATTCCTCTAAATTATTATGTGTATCTGTAGCTTATTCCTTTTTATTGCTGAGTATTTCTGCTTAAACATTCATTCACTGAAGGACATCCAGACTGATTTCAGCTTTTTAGCTATCAGAATTAAAACTGCTGTGAACATTTTTGTACTGGTTTCTGTGTGAACTTAAGTTTTTCATTTCTCTGGGATGAATCCTCAGGAGTAATTGCTGCTCAATTCACCATAGCCAGATTGTGGAACCAACCTAGATGTCCTTCAATTGATGAATGGATAAAGAAACTGTGGCATATATATATATATATATATATATATATATACACAATGGAATATTACTCGGCCATAAAGTATGATAAAATTATGGCATTTGCAGGCAAATGGAGGAAATTGGAGAATATCATGCTAAGTGAGATAAGCCAATCTCAAAAAACCAAAGGACGAATGATCTCGCTGATAAGTGGATGATGACATATGATGGGGGGTGGGAGGGGTTAGCGTTAGGGTTAGGGTTAGGGAGGGGAACAAGAATGGAGGAAGGAAGGACTGTATAGAGGGAGAAGAGGGTGTATAGAGGAAGGACTGTATAGAGGGTGGGGTGGGGAGGAAGGGGGAAAAAATGGCAGAATGAATCAAACAACATTGCTCTGTGTAAATTTATGATTACACGAATGGTATGCCTTTACTCCATGTCCAGAGAATCAAAATGTATCCCATTTGTTTACAATAAAAAAAAAAAAAAACTGAAATAGTTTTCCAGGTTGGCTTCTCCATTTTGCTCCCCTCCCCTCCATGTGTGAGCCATCCAGTTTTTCCACATCCAGAATTGGTGTTACGTCAAATTTTTATTTTGCCCATTCTCTTCATTTCATTTCAATAATTTTTGTAGTCCTGGGGATTGAACCCAGGGCCTCACACATGCTAGGCAAGTGCTGTACCACTGAGCCACACCCCTAGCCCTTGTTTTGCCTGCGATGGGTATGCAGTGATATCCCATTGCGGTTTTCATTTCCATTTCCCTGATGGTTAGTGAATACCAGACACCTTTGCAAATGCTTATTTTCCATCCATAAATCTTTCAGTGGAATGTTTATTTATGTCTTCTGCCAGTTTTCTAACTGTTGTGTTGAAAATCCGTAATGTATCTTAGTGGTCCTCTGTTCAATTGTGTGGTTTATAAATAATATCTCATAGTCTGTAGGTTCACATAAGCTTTCAAAAGTTTTAATTTTAGTGATGCCTTTTTCATGACTTGTTGGTATTTGGTCTTTTTTTGAAAAATAGAGAGAAGTACTGTCAATAAATTTAGAACATTGTTCTGTTTTAATTATTTTTATTCTTTTTATTCTCTTCCTGCTTTTATTCCACTTTCACTCCCTCTTTATAAACATAAACTATTACTTGGTCGTGAAAAATATTGTAAATTATTTGAATCATAATTGATTTCCAACATTCTGAAATAAATGACTTTGCATTTTTCTCTTGCCCTCTGCAAACATCTGGAACATTTTCTCTTGGACCACATTATTTGCAAGTGCTTTTTGGTGATGGTTTATGCACATCAACATTCATGTGGTGTCTTTAAAATCTTCCCGTTCTTTTCAAACACAGACCCATATGCAGATGGCATTTCGTTTTTATCACAGTTAATAGTGACGGAGTGGCTCCCATAAAGGAGAACCCTGAGTTTATATATTCAGTGTTCTCCAGTTATGAAAAGGTTGTCCCCACCCATTGGGATTTAAGACATCCCTTTCCCCAGTGTCCCTGAGTGTCCCACCAGTGCCTCCTCTGCACTCCAGCGGCCATGATACATTTGCTATATTTCCTTCCTTTTGAAGAGAAGGAGGGTGGGAGGGCGCCTCACATCCTGGACCTGTCTGCCCGCAGTGCTCCTTGAAGGGAGCAGTCTGGGCGAGTGGGGAGAGTGCTCTACCTCTTGGGAGCCTTCCCTGAGCTAGGTCACTGAGCCCTGCTGAACACTTTCTTCCCTCCTGTAAAGAAGGAGTGGAGAGAGATTAAGTCCCACCCTTCCTCTCACAAAGGACATTGGAGGAACATTCCCACCTCTTTTTCTGTCTTATCTGAACTTGGGTAAGAGAAGATGGTATTAACTTTCCTTACGGTAGGGATGCAGAGAGAGATCAATTCTTGGTAAGAAGGTAATGACGCCAAGTCCACTAACATAAAAAGCTCATGGGAATGAAGTGACCTTAGAATCTTCCAGTAAATAGGAATAAGAACCCGTTCAGTTAATTCAGTGAGGACTGATGGCACTACTTATGTCAGCCTCTTTTCTTGGTGGTGGTGGTACTGCAGTGAATGAGAGGAAGAAAATCCTCTGCACTCATGGGACATGTATTTTATGAGGGAAGAGGTGACAATTAATTAAGTAAAAATATATTAATTAGTGATGAGCACTTGGGAGAGAAATAAAGTGAGGAAGGGACATGGGAAGTGCTATGGTGGGGGTGGGGGTGTGGCTTTAGGGACCTTGGTCTGGAGGTTTCCCGGAGAGGTTGACATCTGAGTCAGTCCTGGGATGAGGGATGGGAAAGCTGTGTAGGCACCTGGACGAAGAGGGAACAGTGGATCAGGACCTGGAGATGGTGGGCCTGGTCTGGGGTGCTCAAAAAGGGTCAGGGGCTTCCCTCAGGGGAGTGAGGGGACCGTGGAAGGAGATGACCCCAAGCATGGAGGCAAATCACAGGGGCTTTTTTGGTCATGACCAAGACTTTGGCTTAACCCTGGGTGTCTCTGGGAGCTGCTAGAGGGCTCTGAGTGGAGGGGTGGCTCTGACTTGCACATGCTGGCTAGACTATAGGGCACACAAGCAGCGGCAGAAAGACAGAGGGGTGGCCATGGAGTTGGCCTGAGAGGGAGACAGTGGTGTTTGGCCAGGGGAATGCATGTGGAGGTAGCCAAAGTGTGAGGCTCGGGATAGCTTTTCAAGGCAAAGCCAGGGTTTGATAATGTGTTGGAGGTGGGATGTAACAAGAGCAGGGCATGGAGGGTGACCCCCCCTATGACCTCAGCCATTTAGAGACTGGAATTGTCATTTCTGAGATAAGGACGATATTGTATGTGATTTGTGGCAAATAAAGTCTAGACCATGCTGGAAGAGCATTTTTGGGGGGGGGGGGGGGAGTTAAAGTTTAGCAAGCCTGAAGTACATTCACATGTTGTCCTCAATATAAATTACAGTTTTTCAGGAACTGTATCTTAAATATATCTTATTCTTTATCAGAAATTTTGGGAGAAAATATTTTCTTTCAATTGCATCTTAACTTTTTTACCATTCTTAGCTGTTCTGAGAAGGAAGGCACATCAGTCTCTGTCACAGACTGTAACATGAACTTTATTTTTTCCGTAAGAATCTTGTATCCTTATTACACAAGCTCATAATGTCGTGCCCCTATATGGAGAATTAAAAAGTACAAACTCTGCCCTCAGGGACCATATTACTTAGTGAACATAAATGCATGATGTGAAAAGCAGAGTAATACCAGGTTCAAACAAACGCTGCTGACTAATGGTTTTTGATTTCTTGTCTTTGCAAGAAAGAGGTGTGTGTCACCTCCTCCTCTGGAATATCTGTCACAAAATAAGTGTTTTGTTTTTATGATCTGAAAAATGACTTAATGAAAAGAGCATGTGAACAAAATGTGTTACATCATTCCTGATGAGTAAGAGAGCCAATTGAGGTTTTGATGTGTACTTCAAGTAAAGGGCTTTGATGTGGCATAATTTGGGGGTTAACTGGTACTGGAAATGATGACATCTTGTGAAACATGTACTCTTCAGCCAATTCACTAGTGAAATAATGTCAAGGGAATCCAGCTTGCAGGCAGTCCTTGTGCTGAACAAGAAAAGTACTCTGACAATTAAAGCAATTTTAATTTGAATCTCATTTTCTCAAAGAAAAAGAAATGTGAGAGGCAATTTCAACTCTGACCAGGGATGTGATGCTCAACATTTTATAGAAATTGTCGTAAACTCTGGGTTTAATTATACTTATCTTTAAGAACAACTGTTTTTCTAGTTAGTATAAAACTTACATGCAATAGTATTTTTAAAACCCCAGACCAGCTCTGGCATTTTAGCATGCTGACACTATATCATACTTTCCCCGAGGGCTTCTTGTGTTCTCATCTATTCCACCTTAACTCTACTAAAACAGAGAAAATGTTATTGCACCCTGGGATTCAGAAGAACTTCATTCATATTTTTGCCATCATTTTTTAAGAGAGGTAGGCTATTTGACTTTTTTTCTTTGAGAAACTGATTCAAAACAGAATCATTTACTGTTCTTTTTCTCATCCTGGTATTTTGTTGAAAAGACTTCTTCTCTTTAAACTATGTGAACTAATCTGATTAAAAAAAAAATACCTGTGCTAGCAAAGGCGGAAAATATATTCTGTGACAGCCATAGCTGTTTATTCAGGTACCAATCACATTGCCCATCTGGTTCATAATGGTCGTTTATGCTTTCTTAGTGGAGTTATTTCACACTTCTCCTCTGATCCCGCTGCCCTTGGCTTGTTCATTTATATTGATTTTGTTCACCTGTACAGCTCCAGCTTTTTTTTTTTTTTAACATCATTCTGTAACAAAGCTCAAAGCTTCAGTGCAGATGGCACCCTTGCTCAGTTTGCTGCACTGTAAAAATCCTTCCATCTCAGCCGTAAAAATCACCTGACTACAGTGCAGCTTTTAATAGGATGCATGACTATGAGGCCCCGAGACCTTTCTCATGTAGCATTAAGAAATGCAAACAGATCTTAATTGTCTGAGCAGCCATAGCAACCCAGAAACTTTATACTGAGGTTGGCCTAAACCCTGTTGGAAACTGTTTGTAATTTTCCAGAGACAATTTCATAGCTGCATGAAGAATTTCATTTCTTACATCGAGATTGTAGCTCACTCTTCCTTTGCCTTAACACCATCCTCTTTTTCCAGTCTCCTTATGTCACGGGCTTAGTTCTGTCCCCATTCCTTCATTCCTCGCTGCAGTGATTTTTGATGGAATTTATGGAGGGAGACAGACTTGCCTTGCAGCTTTGAAGCCATCACATTCGACCTCTGGGCCCATCGCCTCTCTTCACCTGTGGGGATGAATGTAGGCAGTGATGTATTTGTACTATGTGGATTTCTTAAGAGGAAATGGACTAAGTTGATAACCTCACCATTCACCACCACCCCCCAAAAATAAAAATAAATCAAAGTCCATTTTCATAACTGAGGGTATTTAAAGGTGTTTTAAACCACTAGAGGGCGCCCATATTGTTCTGATTTCTGAATCCTATAGTGTTTTTTTAAAATATTTTTATTAGTTGTTGATAGACATTTATTTTATTTATTTATTTATATGTGGTGCTGAGAATTGAACCCAGTTCCTCTCACATGTTAAGCAAGTGCTCCACCACTGAGCCATACCCCCAGCCCCTCCTATAGTGTTTTAACTGCTTGATTTCATTGGCTATAGAAAAGGGTACTTCCAAGCAATAATTTACTCTTCCATAACTGTAGTGACCTCCTTTGGTTTGGAATTTTCTTTTCTCCATCCAATTTTAAAAATCATGGTAAGATGTTCATAACACAATACTTAACCATTTTGACATTTTTAAGTGTGCTGCTCAGTGGAATTAAACACATTCATAGTGCTATGCAGCTGTCACCACCATCTATCTCCAGAATGCTTTTCGTCTTGTTACCCATTGAACAGTAAATCCCTCTTTGCCCCTCCGCACAACTCTAGAAACAACCATTCTGCTTTCTTCCTCTAATTTCAATTACTTTGAGTATCTCATGTAAGTGGACTCATACGGTATTTGTCTTTCGTGACTGACTTATTTCACTCAGCATAACATTCCTCCCGTAGGTTCATCCATGTTGTTAGCATATGTCAGGATTTCCTTCCTTTCTAAAGCCGAATAATACGTTTGTACACATTTTGCTTATTCTTTTGTCTGCTGATAGACAGTTGGGTTGCTATTGCGAATAATGCTTTGTCAACATGGGTGTACCAATATCTCTTTGAGACTCTGCTTCCAGTTCCTTTGGGCATGTGCCCAGAAGTAGAATTGCTAGATCATATGGTACTTCTGTTTTTAATTTTGTGAGGATCTTCTATAATGTTTCTTCAATGGGTGGATATACCATTTTACATCCCCATCACTATGCACAAGGGTTCTGATCTCCACATCCTCACAAAACCTTGTTATTTTCTGTTCTGATTTGTTTAAATAGTAATCATTCTAATGAGTATGAGGTGGTTTGTAGGTTGCTTATGAGGAGAAAAATGGTGGAACACCAAATGGAAACTTGTTTGTACATGCTCTTGTACTCTGTGTCACTGAACATGAAGTTGGTGAAGTACTTTGAGAGGGCATTGTGGTGGCTTCTGGCTCTCTGCCTTCTCCTTCCTGTAACTCACTGTCATCTTCTCCCACCTTTCTTTCTACCCACATCTGGACATATTTAATTCCATTCCTAGAATATTGTCATGTGTAGAAATCACTCTGTTGGGCTCCGTGGCAGATTGGAAGGTGAATGATCACTTGTCTTCAGTGCTCCTGGGGAATGTGTGTTGGCCTCTTTCAGTCTCTCTTCCCTTTACCCCTGAGCTTTTCCCTCACAGTTTCTCAGATTCCCTTCACTGCTTTGAATCCTCTAGGTTTTTCTGAATTTCTGTCAGTGGAGTTATCCTTGCTTTATTGTTTTTGAATGTTTGGAATTTATAAAATTTCATACCTCCTATCCCACAATTAATTTCCTTACTGAGAGCTGCCAGTTGATTTGGTTCTGTACACAGCATCCTCCCCAGTCCTTTTGCAAACTTTCACAGGGTTCTTTGCCTTTTACTTATTTATTTTTTATGTAGATTTGGAAGCTTTTTCAGCCTTTCTAAATCTTAGACTTTGGCAACGTAATTCAGACTGCATACACTGATAAAGCTATTTATTAGGATAATGTTAGGGTAGTTTCTGCAGTGGTTATGTGTGTGTTCTGATGTATCTATTCAGGATTTGAAAGGCAGATCCTTTCTTCAGTTAATTATGTTCAAGGGCAGTTTCACTATCTATGTCTGTAGGGTTAGTTTGGGACAGAAGTTTAAGAGATTATTCCACTACCTTTCACTGATCTTAAGGGTACGTTTTCCACGTTTTAACCTCTCGGCAATTGAACGCACTTTACCGTGACTTCACAGGACTGCCACGATGTAGTTGCCATTGTCAGCATGTGGGCAAACTTGAACGTCAACACAAGGGCTTTCCTGATTGATGTGATTTCGTGACTGCATCTCCTGATGGTTTCAGTCAACAAGGAAAGTGAGTTCTGGGAGGTTCTCTAAGCCTTCCATTGACCCCTTTGATAAGATCAGGACAGTACCAGCATTGAAACTTCAAATGGATGTCAGCTGCTTGGAGGGAAATCCTGCATGGTGGGGGAGCACTGCCCAGCGACAACCTGTACAGTAGAGCCCACAGACATGATTCTGCCTGGGAAATCTGTACATTGCCCACTCTGAGATCAAACTTGATTTAAAGGTGTTGGATTCTGACCATTGAAAGAAATGAGAAGCACATAAACTAGTATATTATGCTTATACTTTCTTTTATATGTAGCACAGACTAATAAAATAATCCTATCTAAAGAAATTTAAAAGAGCCCCTGCGAATTGGAATTCTAGGTGGTAAGAACATACCATGTAACTGTTTGGCAATATTCTTTGTTGGTACCTAAGAGAGTGGTGTGCTTTGCAGTTTGTGATATCTTAGATTGGGTAAAGTAACTGTGGGAAGCAAGGTCTTGCCCCCCACTTCTGACTTTTCTTCCTTTCAGCTGCCCTCCTCCTCTGCTCAGTGGCCTTCTTGTCTGCCTACGGAAGTCCTCTACTCCCTTTGGGGCCCAACCCAACACAGGCTTCTGTGCCAGGACTCCCCTGGTAAACATTTCACCTTCTACAGCCTTTCTTCATATTAGGTGTCCTGGTATGGAGGTACATGATTTGAACTGCACTTGGATGTATGTTGCTGTGGAAATGTTTTCTATTTGCTTTATGACTGGATTCCTCAGTCCTAGCAGATTGTAAACTGATGATTGGACCTATGTTTTCAATGTCCCTGTTATTTTACCCACAATGCCTAGCATGACTGTGTACTCACTTGATAGGTACTTGTTGAGCTTGTGCTCTATGTATTGGTAGACATCACCTGCATATTATCAGAAATATGAAGACATCTTACATGAAAAACAAGGGCAAGCCCTTTAACTGCCCCTGATCTAGTGTTTTCTCCACCTGAGCTTTGGAGTGCTGAGGAGAAGGCTAAAGGTAATCCCCCTCGTTATGAGTGCGATGCAATTTAAGCTTCTTCCCCAGGACTCGCCACCACCTCAGGACTCAGGTCGGGGCATTCAACCCAACCTCAGAACTGTTGCATTGCAAAACCATTTGATGACGAAAGAGCATATGTCTTACCTATAGCGAGGATTAAATAATTCCATGGCACTGAGCACAAGAATTGTTACAGCATCTGACTTTTCTAAATTTTATTCCTCTCTGAACCCATTTAATAAAAAGAACAGGCTTATTTATGTTTTAACTGATTTTATCTTTCTCTCCCTAGAGCTGTGCGCAAGTAAGGAGGAGGGTTATATTTATTGGGAATGAGGGACAGCATTGGTGAATCTCAGCTACAGTTAGCTAGATAGTTCAGGGAAGTAATGGCAGGTTTCCTCTGTGCTGAACTTCAGACCTGGAATCTCCCCCCCAGGTTTTGAAAGCCATAGCCATTGCTACTTACTCCCCACCTAACCTCCATGTGCTGTCCTATCTGAGTTTCTGTTACGTCCTAGGATGCACAAGGCAGGTCTCCCCTACTAACACAACTGGTAGGTAATACTCCCATTTGGGAGTGTCCTCTCGGGTGAGGTCACATTGTACAGTTCTCCTTAATCAGCTAGATGTGGAGGTACTGCTTGCTGTGTGCCACCCATTTTCTGTGGAGACATTAGAAATCCCCATGGCTGCAGAATGCCCAGTGGCTTCCCAAGAAGTGGGAGGGAAAAGCGACTCCTCTCTGCTGCACCTTCCTGCAGCCAGAGCTGGCTTCGGAGTCCTAGCCTACTGCACATGCCCACTTCACAGTGCAGAACAAGGCGTCAGCACTTCATGCCTCGTACACGAGCAGAGGATTTTATGCTGCTTAAATCCTTTTACAGTTATTACCAGATTAGATTGTTAGTGCTTGATTCACAACCGAGAATTTATTCTGATAGGGACACAGAATATGAGTCATTCTATATAAGAAGTACAGAGATTATGCAACATTATTGGAAACTAAGCGTCAACATTTAGGTACATACCGATTTTCACTGTCAAGCCTTTTAAGTTCATGTTTGTTAGCTCAATTTGTATCTTGCTTTCTTTGACTATATCATGGCAAAAGCATTACCAAAAAAATTATTTGGGGTGAATTCTCAAGTTCTACCAATGAATTTGCAGGGGGCAGTCCCTCCAGTCTCCCGCCCTCCCCCCCCCACACACACAACAGTGAGCCTCTGAAGGCTGGTGGGAGGCAGAGGGCATCCAGAATGCACAGAGAGCCTCCTGCCCTGCTCACTCGAGGGTCTTGCGCTCTTCTGGGGGCGATCAGGGACAGCTTCACAGAGATCCAGTGAGATGAAACCTTTGTAAGCCCCACCCCCACCCAGCTGAGGAAAGCACAAGCCTGAAAGGGAGGCCCTTCTCCCTTTTCATAGAATTGGAATTTCTGTGATTAGGAAAAATAGAGAAGCAGTAGTACATGATGATTGCCAAAGGATGGACGAAAAGGCCGCCGAAGAAAGAAGCTGGAAAATGAGCATGCTGGGAGCAAGGGCTGTGTGGCTAAGGGAATGCTTTTCTTTATCTTGTAAACTATTAATGTTTTCTACCTTTACTTTTTTAATTGCAAAAGTATAACCTGCTTATTGCAATCAGATAAAAAGTCTGGAGGTTTCCTTATGTGCACATATTGACTTGTGCCCATGGGTAAGACTGCATATTCCTCCTTTGGAGGTGAGGAAATGGAAATTATCCTCACACATTCTTGTGCAGTAGGCTTATTGTCTCCACTTAATTCAAAATCACAAAAATCTTTTGAAATGTGACAGAATTAAAAAAAAAGAAAAACCAGTGCTCACGTACATCCCATCTGCCAAACAGAATTCTGCCATTGTTAGCTCACTCCCACCCCCATAATTTGAAGCAGGGTTGTTCTTTGACTTGAAGGATGCCAAAAATAAAGATGGGCAGAGCATATGGGATTCCTCCTCTAGGGGAGAACAGGGGCTCTGAACATGAGAGGTTAAATCACTGCATCTTTAGGAACAGGGAGAGTAATAGAAATCAGCAGGATTGGAATTTTGGTCCAGGTTTGGGTTTGTTGAATGCTGCAGTTGATGGGGGGAGGGTGAAGGAGAAGTTCAGAGAAGTGCCATGGGGGCATCCTAGAAGAAAGACCCGGGCATGTGGCCGAGCACCTTGTGGAAAGGGGCAAATAAAGGGTAGAATTGCTTTTAAATTACTTTTTGGTTTCTGCTCTGTGCTTCTCAATTTTGACCTCCTTAGGGAAAGACTAGTAGGGAACCTGGCGTGTCATGGCCACAATGGGGTTGCGTGTGTCAATATACATACACACGTATTTTCAGGAATTTTGTATATTAAGTATATGAACTCTTTGATGGTCACATGTTACAAATATTTTCTTCCTATCATTTATCTTTTAATGTTATCACTGGCATATATCACAGCATGCATTTTTCCCATTTTCAAGTAGCGCAAGTTTGTACTTTTCTTTGTTTCTCCTGGTTACTGTGTTCTTTAAGAAGACTTATAGTTCTCAAATTTTCTTGGAAGATTATTATTGATTTTTTTGTTTGCTTTTTGGTGACTTATTTACATTTAGGTTGGAAATTATTTTAATTTTTGAGGTAGGAGTACAACTTCACATTTTCCAAAGGATTTATAATCATAGTTTATTAAATCATCTTTTCCAACAATCTGAACCTTTAGCACATATGTTTTTAGATTCTGTTTCTTAGCCAATCCATATTTTCATTATAGTTGTTATAGTAAATTTTAATTATTGATAGGGCACATTTTTCCTAAAGATTTCCCTATTACATTTTTTTCCCTAAAATCTTGTTGGTAATTCTTATGCCTCTATTTTTCATATAAACTCTAAAATCATTTACTTCTTGTGCTTAGATTGTGGCTCAATTGTAGAGCTCTCGCCTAACATGTTTGAGGCCCTGGCTTCAATCCCCTATATACCACCACAACAAAATTGCTTCAGTTTCAACAAATCTCATTGGGTTCTCACTGAAATTGTATTGAATTTTTATATGAATTTTGTAAAGATCAACATTTTTGTGATGTTTGTCTGCCTAAGAACACTAAATTCACTGTCTCCATTATGAATGTCTTATAATGTATCCTTCAATAAAACTCAAAGGTTCTTTCATGTAAGTTCTATACCTTTCTCATTTTTATTTAATAATTCATTGAATTTATTGTCTTTTGAATAGTATTTTTCTAATTAATCTATTTCCCATTAGATATTACTAGTATAAAGGAAGTCTTTTAAAAATATTTATATCCTTCAACTTATAAGCTCTCTCACTAGTTTAAATTGGTTGTTACTTTTTTCTTGGGTTTGTACTCATCACTGCACATTAGAATAATGCTTTCTTTTCTCTGCAAATGCTTCTACCACTTATTTTGTGCCTTTGCCTATTGTATTAACTAGGCCCTCCGGAATAGCGTTGCAAACATCCCTCTCTGGCCTTGAATAGTAAAGGCCGTGGTATGTCTCCATCTAATAAGTTCTTTGCTATAGACTTGTAGTAAGTAGACTTTATCTTATTTAAGTATCTTTTTCTATTTTAGGTAGTATTTTGTTTGTTTGAATTAGGAATGACTATTGAATTTTACCAAATGTCCCTTTGGCCTCTGTTTTATTGACCCAGTTTTAATCTTTTACTTTTGAAAAATGTAAGAAATTATATTGTTTTTCCCAGTGTTGAGACAGCTCTGTTTTTCTGAAATAAACCAGGCTTGGTCCTGATGTGTTACTCCATTAATTCACTTCTAGGTTCTATTTGCCAGTTCTTGATGTAGAACTTTTGCTTCAATATTTGTAAATGGAATTACTCTCTGGTTCTCTTTAACAAGTTTTGGTATTAAGTTTATCCTAGCTTCTTAGCATGAACTCGAGGTGTTTCCATTCTTTGGTATGGTTCAGACCAATTGAAGTTATTTTGCCTACTGTTCATAAGGCTGTGGGCCATTACCAAGCTTTGAATCTTCACTATTGTGATTTAAAAATATGGTCCAATTACTTTAAAAAAGTGATCTCTAAAATAACCCCCATCTCTTCCAAGTTTCCAGGATTTTGGTTATTTTGTTATTTTGCTTTTTATTTTATTGCATTTAAATGAAAAGTTTTAGAATTTCAGTGATTTTTTTTTTTTTTTTTTCCTGAAAGATTATTCCAACAGGGTGGAGCAATTGTTGTGGTATGGCTGGAGATCTGAGAAGGGTGAGTAACCTGGATTTAGCAGGAGGAAGGAGGACAGGGCTGATTGTGGACATCCTGGCTCCAGCCACCTCCTTGCAGGCTGAGTGACTTGAAGCAAACCTTTTCTGAGCTCCAGGTTGTTTTTCCTTCATGTATGTTTCATGTTGATAATTGCTCAATACAATTACTGTGAGGATCAATAGAAATAGTATTCAAAGACTTCTAAATCCTTGAAGCGCTATATTGATGCAAAGAATACACTTGTGATTTTATTCTTTTCAGATGATTAGTTATAATAGATCTCTTCAATGAAAGGAGATTTTTATTAAAAATGTTTAGGTAGTTGTTGATTTATCATGAGATTGTCTTTTTTGACCAGGGCTACTACTGACTGAGAAAATAAAAACAGGTTTTAAGCTTTGTTAAGCAACCTCAATTTTTAAAGGTGTGACACTACCTCAGTGAGCCAGGCCCACACAACACTTTAATATCCCTGTGCTTTTAGTAATATTAAAAAGTAAACAAAACACTAGCTTATTTATGTTGTAGGCATCACTACACTTCCTGCTTTTTTTCTTGTCTTATCATAGAAATAAAGACTTTTTTATCCTCCTGGAAAAGTTTTGTAGCAAAATACTCCTCTAGTTCAAAGAAAGAAAAACCATTTTCTCTGGCATGCACCTTCAATAGCAGCTCATTGAACCACATGTTCTGAGCATCTCAACTGAAAGTTATTGACGGGCTCATTCTGTCAAACTATGTAATGTCCAGATCCTATTTTGAAAACTTGCTGCATCCTCTTTGGCTCCTTGTGTCCTCAGGCCCCTGCCCTGTTCCCTGCTGGTAGTGAGCAGCAGCTTGGAGTGCACTGTGCAACCCTTCCTTGGAGGGTTGGGGATCGCCACAGAGAATGAGTGAAGAGTATTTAATCTGCTCTCACTGGGTCTTACTCAACAGTGCAATAAGTGGCAGACCTGAGCAACAAATACTTAGTCAGTGGTCATGCCTGCTGGGAGAACACGGCCTCTGCCTCTGTGATCAAGCTCGTGGGTAGCGCTGGCTCATGAAGCTGCTGAGCAGTGTGAAGTACTGGGGCGACTGATTTTAGTCTTTTGTGTCTGTTGCACAGTTAGGAACATGGCCAAGTGTTGTGTGTTACCCCAGAACATATCAGCATGAACTGTTACATGGGAATCTTTCTAGAAGGTTGACTTCTTTGATGAAAATCCGCAATGCAAATGGAAACAACAAAAATATATCACCTGAAGAAAAGCATTTCCAAGATCACCAAAATACTATAAAAGTATATAATAAAAATGTATAGTTATCAAACATTGAGAAGATAAAAGGGCTTAAGGCCTGGAAGTAAATCTTTTTTATTATGGGTAGAGTCACCCAGAAGATCAGTGTTTCCCCAGCAAATGAACAAAGAGAAGAAGCATTCCTTTAAAAAGGCATGTGCATCTTGTCAGACTTGTGGCATTTGATGCTGACCAGCTTTTAGCACTCCAGAGCCCAGGAGGCTTATAGTATAAAGTATGAGTTTGTAGAGAAGATGTAATTAAATAATTCTTAAACATTACTGGAAATTGAATCTCTTAAGGGTCAAAGTTAATAAGCAATCTCCTTTTTTTTAACATCAATATTCTGTTGATTGGACTGCCTGCCTATTACCTGTTTCTTTTGGAAGCTGGCCCCCTCCCCCACCAGCTGACTGCAGTTGGTGTAGCCATAGTCCCTGGTGGGGACTGTGCCTGGCCCCTGCCCTGTTCCCTGCTGGTAGTGACACATGAGCACCAGCCTGGAGTGCACCATGCAGCCCTTCCTTGGAGGGTTGGGAATAGCCACAGAGTAATCCATCTTGGTTGGCTGCTCACCTAGACAGGAGATGTAAAGTTGTGCCTGTTAGGATACACACTGTATGAAGAAGCAGAAGTTAGAGAGGCCAGAGGTAGGAACTCAAAAAAAAAAAAAAAAAAAAAAAAGCCACTTTCTGGTCACATGCCTGACCATCTCTGACGAGTGGAGGGTTGGGTTAGTAATGTGGGCTGTCATTTTAGTGAGATCTGGAAGGAACAAAGAGGAGAAATAAATTTATTCTAAAAGTCTCAGATTCCAATATTACATTTTGCTTTTAAGCATCTGGTAATTAAGTTTTCTCCTACTTAGTCTATTCAGTTCTTGACACTTAGAAATGTCTGCAATGCACACCCGTTATCCTAGCACCTTGGGAGGTTGAGGCAGGAGGATTGCAAGTTCACAACCAGCCTTAGCAACTTAGCAAGAACCTGTTTCAAAATAAAAAATAAAAAGATCTGGAGATGTAGCTCAGTGGTACAGCATCCATGGGTTCAATCCCTGATGAAAAAAATATATATATATTGATCATTTTTGCTAAATAATTGAATTTTTGATTGACCAACTTCTGAACTAATACATCAAAATTTAATACTTTTTGATTTATTTACATACTTTTTCTTTTTTAAATAAGTATTTATATACTTATTTTTAATATTTATTATTAAATAAGTATTTAAAAAGCTTATTTTTAAAATAATACTTGTTTCTTATTTAAATAAGTACTTACTTTTAAAAAAATCTCCTTGAAGAGAGTAACAGCATGTGAATAGGATGATTAGGTACAGAAAACTCTTTGAGAACACCTGGGATAACAGAGCCATACGTTCTTATTCACATGAGATGAGATACTTTATCAGGTGACCTCAACTTTTCACTGTAAAATTTCCTGTCAGCTCAAGTAAAAAGGGAAATGTAGTACATCTTTTTTTGTTACTAAACAAAATAAAGAATTAAAAATTCCTCTGCAGATGTAATTTTTTAAAATTAAACTCAAAAAAGAATGTATTTAATTCCTTGAACAGGGAACGATGATTTGCATAATGATATACGTCCTCAAGGATAGTCCTAGAAAATGTGTGTGTGCTGCCATCAGATGGCTTGGTACCCTGTGGCAGCATCCCCCAGCCTCTTGGCTGTGCTTCCACTTGCTCTCACCTCAAAATTGAGATGGGATTTGGAAGTCTAATGATCTATTAGACTTTTTTTTCAACTATTTGATTTTGGGGCTTGTGCCAAATTTTAGATCACACTCAATTTAACACTGAGTTATCTCTTACATATGCATGGTGTGAATATCCTGTATTTTTAAATAAGAAAAAGTACATAAAAACAAACAGCAGAAAAGTGAAACTTAAGCATTTATATAAATTAATTCCTTGTGCCTTAAGGCTTCCCCACAGGAATAGCTGCCCACATCAGCACAGGTGTAAGCCCCCAGGGTAGACAGTGCTGTTTCTCTGACTGTGAGGATGTCGGGGTTTCTCACTCACACACACAGAGGCACGTGGTATAGCTAAAGTGTGTGAATTGGAGAATCAGGCACAATCACGGCTTCAGATCTGACCAGCTAGGGAAAGTTACTTTCCACACCTTAATTTGCTTATCTGTTAGATAGGTGGGTAAAGGGACAAATTTAAAGGGATACTGTTAGGATTGAGTTCTGTACTTGTACAGTGCTTACAGAGCACAGTGGAAAGAGCTGGGTAGATCTTCGGCCAAAGCCAGAGTTCTGGGTGCACACGAGAGGTGTGTGTGCTCCCTTTTCTTCTCACAACCACAGCAGACACCCGTGTTAAGATTATGCTTTGTCCAAATGGAGAGAGCCCAGCAGCCCTGTCTATCTTCCTTTGTACTCTCACAGGATCACCCTGTAGGTAATGTCCCACAGGCATACTTGGCAGCAGTCACTGAGTCAATGATGTGAGCAAAGGCCCACCACTCAGGCTGGATTGGAATGCCATCCAGTGGACTTGTGATGCTTGCCTGTAGCCTTGGGAACATCCGCGATAAGCGGAGTTAATGACCTTTTCATTGGTTGATGCAGAAGGAGCCTCCTGTCACATAAGCAGCTGCACAGTCTATGTAACCAAAAGCTTTGTGCACAATAAACGGATTTTGCTTCACCACCACCTCAAGCGAGTCCCCAGTGTCTGTGTGTAGGTGACACTGTTGCCCTCAAACCTCCAAGGAAGAAACCCCGTTCAATAACACCCCACAGTGTCAGGCAGGTCAGGGGAGCATAAGGACATTTAAATTAAGGGAACATTTATCATCAGACCATTCCCTGTTCTGAGCTTTCTATGAGTACAGTATAGTGGTCCAGGATCCAAGGAAGCATTTAGAGTCTTGGGCTTGTGTTGGTATTTCCATTTGATTTGCCAACAACTTTTATTTGCCAACTATTTCATTTAATGACATATTGATTCAACACTTAAAAGATGACCTCTCCTTTCTTGACTACTATCTTAATATAGTGAAATGGAGGGTAACAGTGGGCAGATCATATCTCATTTCATTTTCTGTCCCTACCCTCTAGGACAATTCCTAGCCCAATGGTAGATGCTCAGTGTTTGTCAAATAAATAATTCATAACTTGTTTTCATAGTCACAAATTAAAAGGGAAAGGTAGAACATCTTTTTGGCACATTTGGGTAAATCTTATTTGATATCATGCTTGCTTGCTTAACAGTTTGTAATATTGTGTCTTCTCAATGTCATGTACTATGCTGATCAGTTTTAATTTGAGAGGTAAGGAAGGATTTCTGTATTTGTAAATTAGTTGATCAGTCGCAAGGTTTGTCTCTAAAAGCACTCCAGGATGGCAGAGGGGAACCAGCAGAAGTGGATAGAGAGCCACTTTTTAGCATACTCTCTCTCTCTCTCTCTATCTCATTTTTTAAAACCATATGTACATATTACTTTCTAAATGGGGGGAAAATCTCACCCATGTTAAAAAAAAAAAAAAGAAAGAAAAAAACCTATTTTATATATGCCCAGGCTGAGGGGAATATACTTATCTTGTTAATTAGATAAATAGTTGAATAAAAATTTTAACTTCTTCCTGGGTATACCATTAGTTCTGGGGACAAGGAATTTTTCAAAAAGACTTTTTCTAGATTGTTCAGTCAATCAAATGTTGTAATCTTTGTCTTCTCTTTGAGAAAGACTCAGAAATTTGCCCCCTGGGGGGTTCTGCTTTCATTGAGTAAATCAGAGAAATGACTTACTGATTAGGAAGAAGGTTTACCCAGCTTTCTCGTTTTTCTCTTTAACAGTTAACCTTAGGTTTTCTCACTAATTTAATGTTTATTAGTGATACTTACTCATCCAAAGTTCCACAAAGCGATCTAACTCAAGATTTACAGGGTTAGAAGAACTCAAGAAGTTGGTGAAGTCAGGAAAGTAACCAACAAAAATTACAAAGAAAAATAAAGAGAAAAACTGAATCTGTGTAGAAGCAGGGAGCTGGCAGGCAAGTGATGTCTGTTGTGTCCTATAAACCCTGAGGAGTTCTTACTTGATGCAGCAGGTGAAGGAAGGAGGGAAGGACAGACTGACTTCAGGAATACCCCAAGAACCAATGCAGACTTCCTGAGAACGTTGGTGCAATGCCCTGAGAATGCTAGTGGACCACATAAACACTGCTAACTGGAGAGTGAGTCTAGGCCCAGGAGAAGCGAGGGCCCTTCCTACCCTGGCCGCCAGTAGCAGTCAGGCTGATGCAAGGATGCTTGCCACGATCAACTGAAAGTGTGGGGACAGCCTTCAGGTTCACCACCAGTTACTTTGTGGACCTTTGTTTTGTTGCCCCTTGGTTTTTACGTAGACATGATTCAGTACATGATAATTGCAAGTAAGACGTACATAAAATAAAAGAGAAAAATATGACTTAAATACCCAGAGAAAAAGTTAACATTATAAAAATAACATGAGTAAACAGTATATCAAAATATATGATTTTGAAATAAATAGAATGCAATATGTAACTTATATTTTGAATTTCATAATTTATAGTGTATTTATATTTTATAATATATTTGTATATTATAAAGCTATAGTAACTGAAAAAATATGGTACTGGCATTGAAAGAAATAGATAAATCGAATGGTGTACAAGATCCACAAGCAGTTAAATGTATAGATATGTACAAATTTGATATATGTTATGGTAGACATTTCCTACTGATAGAAAAATGGTAAATTGGTTATTAAGTGGCATTGGGATAAGTGGAAACCATTTGGGGAGAGTAGATAAAGTAAATCCCCTCTTTTGAAGTATATATTGAAATTAAATTCAGTAAAAGTGGAAATAAATGTAAAAACCAAACAACAAAAATAGTAGAAAGAATGTGGGCGAGTATTTACCTGATCTTTGCAAGGGCGGGGGGGCTTTAGTATAAGAAAGTCTTAAGAGAAAAGATGCATAGGTTCTCCATGCTGACGCTGTATGTAAAGTTCAAGATTGAGAAGGAGCTGTGTCTAACCTTAGATCACTTAGATTAAATGTCTGCCCATCCTTGAAATGGTATACCCTGACGTCATAAAAATAAAACTCTCTGTAATTCTGTATCACTGGAAAGACAGTTATGATTAATGCTAAGTGAAAAACCTATAAATGGATGTGTTTAGTCGTATACTTTTATGTAGGAAATGGCCTGTGAGGGATGTGATCCAAATGTTTACACCAATAGTTTTCTCTGTCAAAGATTTGGTAATTTCATTCTGTGGGTTTTTCTGTTTTCGTTTTCCACGCCCTGTCCCCTGTAACCCTTATTTAAGTAATCATGTCTTTTTTTTTTTTTTTTTTTTTTTTTTTTTTTAGAAAAGGGCAAAACAACAACAACAAGAGGTTCTACAAAATAATTGATGAAATAAAATTGGAGAGCAAATCGAGCTTTACTTTCTCTTGACTAGATTATGCAGATTTCTTCAGGGTTTTCGAAATTCTGTTTTCCTGCATAAGAGCATTTCTTTATGTGGCTACTTGAATCTGTCATGACCATAAATGCATATTTCTTTAAACGCAAAAGTAAATGCGCATTTTAAAAAATAAATGTGTTCCTTCTCAATCAACTCTAAAAGGTCATATTTTAAAATGTTGATTTCTTTTATTATACTTGACATGGTTTATACATACACTTATTCTTTTTAGTCAGTGTTTGTTTCTCTGAATTAAGCATCAAAGAAGTGTTTTGAAATAGAAATATATTATGGAGAACCAAAGTTAGTAAATATGTCTCTTAATGAAAGCTTTGGTTTAACCAGTTAAAGATGTTTACAAGTCAAAAATGCATCAAGGAGAGATCGTTTTAGTTTATTGTCCACCAAGAAGTTCTTGGCTGCCAATGAGAAAAACCCTCTTTGGTTGGGAAAATTGTTGCCCTCCTGCTTTGAGTCCTCATGTGTTTTATTGACATAAGGAACAGCACCCTGGTTTTGGGTAGTCAAGCCTGATGGAATCTTCTGAGCCCGCCAGCTTCCTCTTACGAGTGAGTTCCAGTCCTCCACTGCGAAGAGGGAAGGAATCAGAAAGGAGAGCTCAGACTTTCAGCCAGTGGTGCGGCCACTTGTTCATCAGCCAGTAGCCATTATTCTGCCTTTGCTTGCAATAGCTTTATGCTAAAACACAAAAGGTCTCTGTTTCATATACTTTCAGTCCCCCACAATATAAAGTACTCTCACCCATCCCAAAACCGCATGCAAGCTGGCCAGGAGGAAGGGCTTGCGTGTGTTTGTGCTAGTCTCCCCTCTCCTTGCTGTCACTGAGCCCCACTGCCATCCTCTTAACAGGCCTCTGCCACTGCCTCTAGCGCTCTGTCCTCAGGAGCTGTCACTGTCTTTGCATAGCCTCCCTCCTGCCCCAGTAATTTGCCATCTGTATAGAAATTCCTTGGGACAGGGACACAAAAGGGTGCAGGCTGGCAGAGTAGGCAGAGGCTGGTCGGGAGGTCTAACACTGGGCATGGGTCAGGTTTAAAAGAGACCAGAGCCAAACACTGTGCATGAATTTTGAACAGATCCTCTGCAGAAAACAGCTATGAAAAGATGGTTTTAGAACAGAGATTCTGCAGTGAGAGTTTCAAAATTCAGTGGTTTACCAAGATAAGTTTTGTGAATGATTTTTCTCAACTTTGTTATTTTGAAATTTTTAAATATACTCAAATGTTATAAGAATAGTTTAGTGAACAATGGTGTGCCTTTCACCAATATTCAGCAATTATATTCATATTATTTTTCCACATTTGCTCTATCCATGTGTACACATCTATACCAGCATACACACATACTCAGCTTCATTCTTTTCTTACAGACTTCCAAAATGCAGACATCAAAACATTTTATCCTTAGTATTTTAGCATACATTTCCTAAGAACATTCTCTTATTTAACCCCACTGCCATTATTACACCTTGAACATAAACAGTTTCATAATATCCTCTAACTTCAGGTCAGTAGTCACATTTCCCCAATTGTCTCTCAAAAGATCTCTTTATGGCTTAGTATTCCTCCCAGGCAAGAGCCAGACAAAATTCATGTATTTGAATGGCAGGAGCTAATTGAAATTCATTGTTTGATTTTTATGTTTCTTGGTCTTTTTCAAACATACAGTTCTATCACCTTCTTCCCCATCAGTGACTTTTTTCATTTTTAAAATTTTTGAAGTTTCAAAAAATTCACATATAAGAAAATTCACTTGATGTACAGGTTTTTGTGTTTTGACGAATGTGTGACTTCATATGGTGCCATCAGAAGCTGCTGCTGTCTAATCAAGCCCTACCATTAACCACTAATTTGTTCTCCTTCCTTATAGTTTTGCCTTTTCCAGAATATCATATAATTGGAATAATATATAGACTTTTGAACCTTTTCTTTAACTGGGCATAATGCAGTTGTCATTTATCCACATTATTACATTTGTCAATAGTCCTTCCTTTTCATTGCTGGTTAGTTGCTGGTTAATCATATTGACATACAGGTTTTTTATCCATTCTGCAGAAGAGGGACATTTGGATTGTTTCCAGTCTTTGTGATTTTCTGTAGAGCTGCTATATACATTTGCCCAAAGATTTTTTGTGTGAAAATAGGTTTTCATTTTACTTTGATAAATATACAGGAGTGGGATTGCTGAGTTATATCTAAGGTAATATTTGACAGTGTAATAAGTGAAATGCCGATGAAACCATAGTGACTATAACATTTTACATTCCCATTAGCAGTGTATGAGTGTTTCCATTGCCCCAAATCATAGTCAGCACTTGGTATTGTCAGTTTTTCATTTTAGCTTTCTAATAGGTTCATTGTGCAATTCATACTTGCCTTTTTCTTATGACTAATGCTGCTGAGCATTTTTTCATGTATTTATTTGTCATCATTTCCATATCTTCTTTGATGAAGTGACTATGACACTGATATTTGAAGACTCTAGGTCAGTTTCCTGCAGTCTGTTCCACAGTGTGGATCTGAGTGTTGCCTATGGTGTTTTGCTTTATTTTCTTCTCCTCCTCCTCCTCCTCCCTGTTCCTTCCTTCCTTCCTTCTTCTTTTTTTTTTTAAACTAATTCCTCAGTTCCGCTGTTGCATTGGAAGTTGCACCTAGAAGCTTTATTAGAGTCCACTTAATAATTTTGGTAAAAACATTTCATGAGTGACATATATGTGGAATTTTTAAAAAATAATTGGAGCAGATTCAGAGCCACACTTTGAAGGTCCCTCAGGAGCATTGCAGCAGCTTCTCTGAGGGTGAGAAGAGTAGAATCCTGTCTTTACCTCCTTAAGAGGGATAGATGAGATCAAAACACAAGCTGGCAGCTGAACCTCAGGACAGGGGGAAAGGTAGAGCATGTGGTCCAGATGCTAGGGGAGAAGAGAGAAGGTGAGAGCTTGCAGATGTTCTCTGCTGAAATACCCTGTTCTCACAAGCAGCCCTGCACTGAAGATGTGGGGAGGTGGGAGGTGCTTGACCAGAGAGGAGGAAGTGCAGAATCAAATCTGTTGCTGGCTCTTTGTGGTTCCAAAATCCATGGGTATTTGTCACCGCCTGCAGCAACAACTTACATGGGTCTTATGGGTGGTGGAGTGGAAACTGAGGCACTTCTATCTTTCTCTTTTGTGCACTGCTTTCTTGCTTGTTTATAGAGGATAGAGGAAATGAGGTTTACTTGCTTTGAGAGGAGAGAGAGAGAGAGACCCCGCTTATCAGAGAGAAAGAAACTTTGCTTAAGAGAGAAACTTTGAAAGAAAGACAGGCTTTTCTTGGAGCTTAGGAGAGAGGCCTGCCACGCCTTAAAGTCCTGCATCCTGTGAACTAAGGGTGTGTCTACCTAAGGTGCCCTAGTGATACGTCTCAGTTCTCCATTCCGCAATCTGCCTTCCACAGCTGCCCCTACTCGCTGCTGTGTTTTTCCCTCTGGCTGCTTCTAATGGCTGCTGTGGCGTGTCTTTTCCTCTGGCCGCTTCTAATGGCTGCTGTCTCTGTCTCACTCCGCCTACGCTTATATCACCTCCAGGACGCGGAGAGCAGGGCCACGCTTCTTACGCAAAGATTAGGCGAGACGCTCTAGCAGGCAATTAGTGCTCGAGAACACATGCGCATACATTGTGTGCGTGGACGAGAAAATCACCTGAGTGTGCTTATGTCAATTAACCTCCTCGCTGCCGATGTGATCGGGTGCCATCCTGGCACCGCCAACATGGCACAGCCCCCAACAAAATCAGAGGGGGAAAGATGAAAGGACAGTATATGCCAGGGTCTAAGAACCCTCTTGAGGCATGGGTTTAAAGTGCAGGCACTCAAACTGGTATTTTCTTTTTAGTTATTGTGGGCATATCATCAATAGCCAGAACACTTGTAATTAATTGTAGACCTTTGCTTCTGGGGATTTTATCAGAATATGGAATGAATAGGAGTGTATCATATATAGCAGCATATCAGCAAAATGGGTTTCAGTGTCAATTTTGACACCCCTTATGTTCATCTAGAGGCCCTGAACGCCCTTCCTCTACAGCAAGGGAGGTGATGAGGTTTCATATTAAAAGTAGAAAATCTGTTTCCTAAGCATAGAATTGTAAAATAATTATTTTTATTTTTGTATTTATTATAATAAGCACATATTTATTGCACAAAGTATTGGGTTTCTGTGTGACATTTTCATACATGCTTATTCTATATCTTGATGGTGTCCGCCTTCCCTATTTTTTACCACCCTCCCACGTGAGAGACATTTTGTAGCAAATATGGAAAAAAAAATAATGTTTTATTCATACTTTATTTTCTTAATATTTCTTTTTTAATTGGATGTACTTTTTACTGTTAGTTAAAGCTGGGATTGAGCATTTATATTTGTGTAAATAGATTTCCAACTGAGGGAAAGTGTTTTCTGAATATTTTCTGGGTCATAACAGCAGTGTTAGGTAACATTAGAGCATCTTTCTAAAAATATTTAATGGAAATTTATTTTATAATCAGAATATGTCTGGTTAGAGATGTAGCATTAAAAATTCTGTAATCTGGATTTACAGTGTAATTTCTAAGTTAGTAAACTTAAAAATTAATTAAAAATTAAATAAAACTAGCCCTGTTTTATTTTACCTTTTGAGATGATCTCACTAAATTGCCCAGGCTAGCCTTGAACTTGCAATCCTCTTGCCTCAGTCTTCTGAGTAGCTGGGATTACAGGAGTGTGCCACTATACCCAGCTATAAACTTTATTTGTAGAGCAGACTTAGTTTTACAGAAAATACAGAGTTATCTGATACACACTATTCCCCCAAACTGCTTCCCCTGTTATTATCATCTTACTTTCGTGTGGTGTAGATGTTAATTAACTAACATTGATGTTATTATTCAAAGTACATAGTTTACGTTAGTGTTCACTTTTTGTGCTGTATATTCTCTGCATTTTGACAAAGGCATGAGGTCATATATCCACTGTTAGAGTAACATGAAAAGTATTTTTACCATCCTAAAATTATTCTATGGTTCATCTATTTATCCACTATTCCTTCTCCCAAATTCTTTGACCACTGATCTTTTTATGGTGTCTGTAGTTTTCCCTTTTCCGGAATGTTGGAATCATACATTATGTAGTCTTTTCAGACTCAGTCCATTTACTTAGTAGTACTCATTTAAGATTTCTCCACATCTTTTCATGACTTGATAGTTCATTTCTTATCATGGAGTACTATTCCATTATAAAGATGTACCACAGCTTGTTTGTCTATTCACCTACTAAAGGGGATTTTGGTTGCTTCCAATTTTGGCAACTATGAACTGCTATAAACCAAAATGTAATTTTAACTATATAATTACAATTGTTCATAAGCATATTTGTTAGACCTTCCATTGACTAACACTCATATAGTGTGTCCAAGGATGTTTCTAGATGGCACTAGCCATCACTAAAGTAGACAAGTTCCTTGTCTCTTAGAGCTTTCAGTCTATGTAGGGAAGAGCTGGGTTATGCTTAAGACGTGTGTGTTCACTTTTTGTGCTGTATATTCTCTGCATTTTGACAAAGGCTTGAGGTCGTATATCCACTGTTACAGTAACAGGAAGAGTAGTTTTACCACAATTAAATATATGAAAAGACATATGTGAATGCCTATAAGAACTTTGGTGTACTTTAGGCATTTGAAGAAGATTAAACACTGAGCACAGAAGTGTGTTAGGGAATAATCAGAACCAAAGCCAGGGTTTTGGAGGGTCCTGGAGAAGATGCCTTTGACTGTGATACCTGCTTAATCGCCACCACACATCTCTCATTTAGAGAAGTTTCATTTCCAAAGATAAAAGCGATGTTCTTGGCATTTGCAGAACCTTCAAAGTTTTCACTCCAAACAGCACTAAGTACTGAAACAATGATTTTAACAGGACCTGGATTATTATAAAAGAGAGTAGAGAAAGGTCTCCGTCTGGTCATATGCCTTCAAGTCCTATTGATTTGATGAATCAATATAAGATCAATATAAACTTGAAAGAATTGTCAGGAGGGCACATCATGAAAAGAACCTGTTTGATGTAGGATTGAAAACCCATATAAAGGTTTAAGTAAAAGATTTGAATACTGCCACCACAGGCCGACCTTCCAAGATTGCTCAGTTTGAAGCCCGGATATGTGCATTATAACAGTTGGCATATAAAGTGCTTTGGGAACTTTGTACAGTTTGATTTATATTCAAAGTTGTATGAGCTCCAGAAACCCTGAAAAAGCATTCTCTCTGCCATCCTGGACCCACATTAAACTGCCCGCATAGGTGCCAGGTGCACTGTGGCAGGTCTTCTCTGCTGCAGCCTCTGCCATGGTGGTGTTCTCAGTCCTTCCAACTGATTCTGAATAAGGAACCTCCCCTTTTTCTAAGGCTTTTTCTAAAACAGAAAAGTGTTCTGGGTTTAAGATGCTCCCTTTAGTCCTTCTTTTAGAATCCCTGAGGGCCTGGAGGCCAGCACTGTGCTGCACCCTGGGATTTGATCGTGACTGAAACTGTGTGGGAATTATAGAGCTAACTTGTAGATGGGACCCCTGTTTGAAATCCTTAAACATTTCCTGCCCACCTTGCATGGTGCTCACAGCTATTTTTTAAACAGCAATATGCATATGAAAGAGTATAACTAGAAATTATTAGGCTTTGTGGCCAAAGCAGGGAAGTAATTTTGCTATGAAAGAAAAACAGTTTGTGGATTTAAAGGATCATAATTAAAGCTTAAAATATGACCTAGGATATTTGCATTATACTTCCTCAGGCACTGCAAATGAGTACTTATACTCAGTGATAAGGACTCCTTCACTTTGATGAAAGGCAAATAAAACATCAGTGTTTTCTCACCTAATTTTGTAGCTACATTGATGGGAAAATTCTAAATTCCTCTGTATCTTGTTTTAATTATTTTTATAATTTGGTACATATCTGAATCTGACACTGTTATTAGGATTACAGTTAAAATTAAAAGAGTAGGTATCATTGCATCATGTTAAACAGTTTTCTTAATCAACTTTATTGAGGAATAATTTGCATATAATAATATGGCACATTTTAAATGTTCAGTTTGATGAGTCTTGATGTTGTATACATCCACATAACCGCCACCACAGAAAGATTTAAAACATTTCCATCACCCCAGAAAGTTTCTTCCTTCCTCTCTGCAGTCAGGCCCTCCTACTCTCCATTGCAGGCTGTCATTCAGTTTTTTTAAATCACATTATGAACAATCACCTTTTCTAGAAATTCATATAAATAGAATAACATCATAAGTATTCTTCGTATTTGGCTTCTTAATTCATCATAATACTTTTGAGATTCATCCATGCCATTGTGTGTAGTTTCTTTCTTTAAGTGCTATTCCATTTTATAAGTACACCATGATTTTCTTGCCCATTCATTCAATGATGGACATTTTGTTTGTTCTCTGTGTTTTATTCTTGTGAATGGGGCTCTAGTGTGCAAACTTTTCGTGTGCATGTGTCTTCTTTTCTCTTGGGTACACACCTCAAAGCAGAATCACTGCATCTTGTACTAAGTGTATGTTTAACTCCTTAGGAAATTGTTGAACTTTTTTCCAAAGTGATTCTAACATTTTACACATCTACTAGAAATGATTGAGAGTTCTGTTTATTCCAGATCCTTGCCAATTTTTGCTATTACCATTCTTGTTTGTTTTGCTGTTTAGCCTTCTAGTAGGTGTGTAGTGTTACATCTCATTGTAATAGTTTGCATTTCCTTGGTGACTAGTGATGTTGCTCATCTTTTCAATGTTTGTTAGCATCATACATAGACATGCATATATATACATATTTGTAATGTTCTATTCAAATATTATGCCCGTTTGTATAGGATGTCTTCTTATTATTGAGTTATCAGTATTCTTTCTGTGCTGTATACACAAGACCATCATCAACTCATATTGATGTATTTTCTCTCAATCTGTGGCTTACTGTTTCATTTACTTGCTGTTGTTTTGAAGACAAATTTTAAATTTTTGGTTAAGTGTAATTTCTCAGTCTGTGTGTGATTAGTACATTTTTATGTCTTGTCTAAAAATTGTCGCTGGTTCTTTGCAGTACAAAATCCGCAGATATTTGTCACCGCTTGCAGCAACAACTTGCACGGGTCTTATGGGTGGTGGAGTGGAAACTGAGGCACTTCTATCTTTCTCTTTAGTGCACTGCTTTCTTGCTTGTTTGTTTAGAGGATAGAGGAAATGAGGTTTACTTGCTTTGAGAGGGGAGAGAGAGAGAGACTTTGCTTAAGAGACTTTGAGAGAAGAACAGACTTTGCTTAGAGCTTACAGGAAAAGAGACTTGCTACACCTCACTTAAGATCTGCTGCTTACTGGTGCGTCCTGCATCCTGTGAACTAAGGGTGTGTCTACCTAAGGTGCCCTAGTAATGCGTCTCAGTTCTCCGCTCCGCTTTCTGCTAGCTGCTGTTCTGCTAGCTTTTCTGCTAATGGCTGCTGTGTGTTTTTCTGCTCCCGTGTGTCTTGGTCTGCTTACGCTTATATCACCTCCAGGACGCGGAGAGCCGGGCCACGCCTCTTACGCAAAGATCAGGCACAATTAGGAGTGCTTGAGAACACATGCACATACATTGTGTGCGTGGACGATAAAATCACCTGAGTGTGCTTATGTCAATTAACCTCCTCGCTGCCGATGTGATCAACATGGCACAGCCCCCAACAAAAATATCTTTGGTTACCCCAAAGTTCTGAAGATTTTTCTCTGTGACCTTTTTATAGTTTGAATATTCTATTTGTAATTGTGATCTCCTTCAAGTTAATTTTTGCTTATAGTACAAGATAGGAGTCAAGGTTTATTTTTTGTCCTATGGATATTCAGTTGTTAGTCTAGGCATTTGTTGAAAAGATCCTTTTCTACCTGTTGATTACTTTGGTGTCTTTAAACTGCCCATATATGTGTAGCTCAATTTCAGGATCATTTATCTATATATCTAAATTCTTATGTTTGATTAATGTGGTTTTAAGTCTTCATATCCAATGGTGGTAGTCCCCCAAGTTTGTTGTTCTTTTTCCAGATTGTTTCGCTATTCCAGATTCTCTGCATTTCCATGTAAGTTTTAGAATCAACTTGTCAATTTCACCAAAAAAAGCTTTCAGGATTATATTGATTCAGTAGATTAATTTGGAAAAGATATATTGACATTTTAACAGTATTGAGTCTTCTAATCCAGAAATTTTGTGTATCTCTCTTTCTTAAGTGCTCTTTGATTGTTATAAATTTTATTGTATGGGATTTGTAAATATCTTACTAAATTCATCCCTAGGTATCTATCCATTTCCAATTTCAATTGCTAATATGTAGACAGAAAATAGATTTTTATGTTGACTTAGCATCTTGTAACTTTGCTTGATTTGATTTGCTCATTAGTAATAGTGGTTTTATTTTATTTGTATAGTATAAATCAGGATTTGCTATATGTACAATCATGTCACCTGCAAATAAAAACAATTTCTATTCTTCCTTTGCAATCTGTAGGCCCTTTATGTACTTTTCTTTTCTGATTGCACTGGTAAGGACCTCTAGTAGCATGTTGAAGAGAAGTAAAAGTTGATGTCCTTTTTTCTGATGTTCAAAAAAATTTTTTTTAGTCATGGATGGACACAATATCTTTCTTTTATTTGCTTATTTTTATGTGATGCTGAGGATCGAACCTAGTGCCTCACAAGTGCTAGGTGAGCGCTCTGCCACTGAGCCACAACCCCAGTCCCTTTTTCCTGATTTTAAGGGAAAGCAGATATAAGCTATAGTTTCTTTTTTATCTAAATGTCCACTTTTAAGTTGAAAATTTTCCCTCTATTTCTGTCTTACTGAGAATTTTTACCATGAATGAGTGTGGAATGTCAAAAATTTTCTGTATATATCAATGTGATAGGTCATTTTGTTCCTTTTTTAATGTATTGAATTATATTGATTTTCTAATGTAGAATGAACAACATTCCTGAAATATGCCCCACTTGACCTTATTTTATTAAGATTTCAGGATTTGGTTTCCTAATATTTTGCTAAAGATTTTTACCTCTGTGCTTCATTTATCCTTCATCTAGTGAATATTGGTGCACATTTTTTTTTCTTATATCTTTGTCAGGTTTTGGTATCAGAGTAATAGTGTTATCATAAATATTTCCTCCTTGTTTTATTCTGAGAAATATTGTGTAGGATTGGTATTTATTCCTTATATGTTTTCTATAATTCCCAATAAAACCATCTGGACCTGGAAAAGTCTTTAATTATAAATTAAACATCTTTAATAGATCAAGGAAGGTATTCAGACATTCTGCTTCTTCCTGTGTTAGTTTTGTTATGTTTGAGATAGTGTCTTACTATGCTGTCTAGGCTGATCTGAAGCTTGTGGGTTCAAGTGATCCTGCTGCCTTAACCTCCAAGTAACTGAAATTATAGGTGTGCACCACCACTCCCAGATTTCCTGGGTCAGGTTTTGGTAATTTCTCTTAAGTAATTTGTCTATTTTGTCTAAGTTATCAAGTTCATCAAATTCATTTATTATAGAAATTTCCCATGTATTGATGGCCTTCCCATTTTCTTCATTATTATGAAAATATGCCTTTTTTTCTTCACTGCTCTTTTGATGATCTTTCCAAATGGATATGAGAGATGAATGGGAACCCTCATCCCCCTCCCTGCTATCTGGGCTTTTTTTTTTTTTTTTTTTTTTTTACTGTTTTACATGGTAGTCTGTAACGTTCCTGATTTCTGATCTCATGCTGCCATTTACTGGCTCATGAGCCTGGGTGAGTTGTTTGACCTCTCTGTACTTCATTTTTTTAGAATAGAGGTAACAGTAGCTGCTTCATAGGCTTGTGAAGTCTCGCTGAATTATTACATATAAAGTCATTCAGATAACTTACAGCATAAGTAAGCCCTATGCAACTATCTTCTGTGTCATGGTTAGCTTGCTGCTGTTTGTTCTCACCCGTACAGCTCAGCTCTGAGTTCTCCGTGTGTGTTGCCAGGTGCCCGTGCTGTGCTGGCATCCTAGCTTAGGGTTCCTGCTTATGGTGTGTTGTGAGAGCCTTTCCACAAAAGGCAGGTGTTCCTAGGGCAAGCACACATGCATTCTAGACTATCATAGAAAGACCAGATAACTTTATTCTACTGTCCCCTGCACCAACTGTGGATGTCTAAGTAGTTTTCATCTTTTTTCCAAACTGACAGGAAGCTGGGGATCAATAATGTGCTTTGATCCCTTGATTGTGGAGCAGCTGGAGTAATGATCAAATAAAAAAATTAAATTTGTATTTAGAATTACTAATACTCTTGAACTGTGGAGTAAGACTGGCCTCACTCATGAGAAGTATGTTCATGAAGAGAGACTGGCCCTTGAGGAACTCTTGGCCTTGGTCTGGGCCAGCTGTGGTGGTGGAAGAGTTAAAACTAATTGCCAGCCTGGATCTCAGGCCTCCTGTCATGGCCAAGTCTCTCCAACCCCACATCCCAAGTTAAGCTTGCCTGATGCACAAAACACTGTCCCTGGCAGGGCTGAGCAGGAGCAGAGGCATTGGCAGGCACTGGCAAGAGGCCCTCAGCTGCATCCAGGGCAGCACTGAAGCCCCTGCATCAGGACAGTGCACCTTGCCTCTCAGCCATAATCACCCCTCCATGCTCTGTGCAGAGTTTCCTCCCACAAGTCATTCTTCTACTGTGGCCACAGGTATTTCCACAGCCGTCTAGAACCCTGACCTGTGGGCAGCAAGGCCTCCCTCAACACTCAGCCTTTTTCCAGAAGAGTGTCTGCCTGTTTTCCCCCTCCCCAATAGTACCACCCGTGCATTGCTCACTGAATTGGATGATGCCAATTTTGGTACACCCCACATACTAGGGCAGTGCATTGGGTTGAGGTGCCATCTGAGCACAGGCCCAGTCCTCATTACTTGTGGCTACCGTTAAAGTGGAACATTAGGTGAAAGAAAACAGCATGGCCAATGGGACAGAAAGTGAGTTGGAGAGAAAAGAGAAGTGCCGTACAGCTGGGAATGGCAAGGTCACCCCCTGGCCTTTGGGCCAGTTTGACCACCTCACACAAACAGTGCTACCTCTCTTCTCTCCTTAGTGTTTATGTTCAACTTAATTCCACATCACTCAAGGGCTCAGAGACTTTGTCTCACCATTGTAAATACAATAGATTCAGAAGCTCATAGCATACAAGGTATTGACTTAAGGTGAACGGAAGATTGAATACTGTTTCTTCTCTACTACTTCTTCATTTGGTGTTAATGGAATTGGTAGTTTATAGGACAATTCATACGGGAATATTTTCTGTGTGGAAATATTTTCAGAATATTTTATTGATATAGAAAATAAAAGGAAGGTATAGAGGAATTTGTGCCAGTTAAATTTTTAAAACTTTGCAGGGCTATATTGTCTAGTTCTAAGAACATCTTACCAGGAAGGGCAACCCAGGAATCCTGGTATTTTAGAACAGATTTTTACAAGATGTGTCTGTCTTACATCATTAAGGAGACTCATCTGTGAGGTGCTGTTAAGGATCTTGTTGCACAGTCAGCTTCATTTTAAGGGGTCTCTGGATAAGAATTCCAGGGTCAGCATTATAACAGGTCTCCAAGGGTTTCAGTATTTCTACTTCACAAATAAGAAAGATCATACATAGCATAGTGGGGATATGTTGTTTCTCCCCTTTTATAGGTAACAAGCTGGGGAAGGTCCTGATCCTTCTTCCAGGGTTTGCTCAGCCAGTCTCTCTGTTGCCAGGAGCTGAGTGTCACTCAATGAATAGAGATAAAGAGACTAAAATGGTTATTCCAAGATCCCACAAAAACTTCCACATGAGTAGGAATTGGGGGCCTTTTGTCCTTAGGCCCAGATAAACCATACAGAGTATTCCTTTCAGCACTGAACATTTATGTGTTTTCCACCTGGTGTTGATATCCTTCTTGCAGTTAATTTTATTTTAGAACGCAATTTGTATTTTGGAATGAACAACAACAACAAAAACATGTAATGAACTGGCAGCCAATAGGAAGCATACATCTGTTCTAAAGTGAAACATGAGCATATTTTTGCAATAAGATGTAGCTGTCACAGTTAACTCTGATATGTGCAGATTACAATCTGCTAAGAGGTATTTCATGTGCTAAGCAATTAATCATGGTGTCAAGTTCAATTCCATAGGAGTCTTTTCATCTACTCTGCTCTCTGAATTTATTTCAAAGTATGAACAAAGCTTTATTCTTCATTAGATTTAGCATTAGCCGATTTAGATTTTGGCAAGTGTTATCCTAGTTCCCATTATATACCATCCATAAACTGAGATAATGATGGTACATGTCAAGTTCATAGAATGGAAATATACTGTTGGGTGCACAGTCATGGTCCATTACAGATGACTCTGGAGCAAGATTTATAAGTAAAAAAAATACCAGAACTTTAAGAAACACATACCTACTATGTTTCATTCATGAGAACACTACTGTCCACTTCCCCACATGATCACTACCAACACAAGTATCCAAAATCAAGCTAATCCTACTTCTTGCTTGATGACACAGGCATCTTTGATTGTATTTCATTGATTTTCACTTTAGTAACCTTCTCCCTATATGAGCACCCAATTGGTATATTTTGTGTATGTTTTTTTCTTCCATCTTCTCATTTACTTAAATTGTATTGTTTTGTGTATATTTTAATTTTTGAGCATGATTTTGGACTCCGACTCTCTGATTGTATTTTCTCTCAGTATTATATTTATGCCATCTAGGTTGCTGTATATACATGTGGTTCATTGCTTCTGACTGTTGCATAGATTTCCATCTTTTGAATGTGCCAGAGTTTGTTTATCCATTCTCCTAGTGATGGACCATTACAGCTACAGCTATCTAGGGATGCACAGCCTTGTATTTGCTTTCTTGTTGGATGTGTGCAGGAGCTTACATTGGAGCCCAGGTGAAGAAAATGCCCAGGTTTAGCAGGTTTTTAGCATTTTCAAGGTAAAACTCAGTGTAATAGAAAACTTTTGGAACCTTAAAATATTCATGTTTTATATAAAAGATGACATTCAAAAGTGTAGTTGAGATTACCATTAATTATAAACTGCAGTGTCTGAAGAGTCTATTTTTGTAGCGTCCTTTCCTTTTTTCCTAATGACTCTGCAGGTGTTGGTGACTGCCACACCTGCTGAGCACCAGGTTGCCAGGTGGGAGCCAACCTGAGTTATCTGAGTAGACAAAAGTAGCACATCAATTTTATTTAAAGAATCAACTGTTTTATCTTGTAGCAGGTATTTAGGTGGTTTGTAAAGATTGTTCATATTCCCTTTTCTTCATCTTTATGTGTTTTAAGAATCAATTAACTCTGTTCCTGTTATACTTTGAACTTGTAAAGTAGCAACGCCTAACTTTGGAGAATAAATACTGCCTCATGTGCCACAGGCTATATATATATATATATATATATATGTCTGCTAATTTTAATCCATTTTCCTCTATACATAGATGTCCTCCTACCCTAGCTTCTCTCAAGATTTTCTCTTTGTCTTTAATCTTATGCAGTTTGAATCTGAGATCTGCCTAAGTATAGATTTTGGGATGTTTATCAAGCTTGGTGTTTTATGGGCTTCCTGGATATGGTGCCTGTCATAAATTTTGGAAAGTTCTTAGTTGTTACTGCCTCAAGTATTTCTCCTGCCCCATTCTCTCTATTCTTGTTCTGGTATTAAAATTAAGCATATATTATACCTTTTGATTGGTTGCATAGTTGTTTTTTTAAATTGTTGTGGCTATTGTTGTTACATTATTCTTTCCATTTTAGTTTTGGAAGCTTCTTTTGACTTATCTTCTTCCTTGACTGTATCTGATCTACTGATGAGCCTATCTAAAAAGCATTCTTCATTTCTTTATACAGTATTTTTTAATTCTAGTATCTTGCTTTAGATTATTTCTTAGAGTTCCCTCCTCTCTGCTTACAGTATTCCTCTTTTGCAGCTCTCAGCTGTAATCCATTTTACTATTTTGCAGCCCTGATGGTGTGGTGAGGTGTTGGAGGAGATGCATTCTACAGCCTGATTAAATCTGTCTTTTAGTGGGCTGTGTTTCAGAACTGGCTGCCTCCTCAATTCCAGTGGTAGAACTTTACCTAGTGTTCACTCCTGTGTTTCCTGGCTGCATGATTCCCAGTCAACCTTCTTGAAACCCTCACCCCTGTTGACTTCATCCCCCCTCAACCCCAATAGGTAAAACAGGAAGGGTGGAGGGGTTTCCTCTAGCTGGAACTGAGTTTCAGACTCTGCCCTGGTACAATCCTCCTCAAGTAAACCTTGCTTGGCTAGGGAGGATCTGAGCAGTGTTCCATGATGGCTTCTCTTCCATTTCCCCTGCAAGACCCATAAGAGCCTAGTGGGGTTCCCCAGGAGAAATCTATAGAAGTGAGGGACTTCCATAAGCCTGCTCCCTTTAGAAGTTTCTCACTAATGCTAGTTCACACTCAGCCACCAGCAGTTCATCAAAATGGCCATATACATATTCCTGTGAGTTGGTAGCTCCAGTAACTTCTGCCTCAGCTACGTAGGTCTTGGTTGCTGTGTCTCCCTGAGTGTACCTGTCTCTCCAGATCTAGGGACCAGTGCTTTGTCCTCAGCTTGTAGCCAGGTTCAAGAAAAGCAGTTGATTTTTGGTTTGCCAACTTTTTCTTGGTGTATTGACAGGAGCTGTAGCTTTCAAGCTCTTCACACATTGCAGCCAAAACTGAAAGTACTTCTAAGTCTTTTTTGAGGAGAATTTATTTGGTTTTTTTGTAAGTTTGTCAGTTAGAAATAGTAAATCAAAGCATAGAGTCAATAGTAAATGTGCAGCTCGCTTCCAGGGGAACTCAGTAGGCAGATGTTTCAGTGATGAACAAACTATCTGGTCAGTGGCAGCAACAGGAAAAGGTCCACAGTGGGGCAGGCAGAATTCTTGCACCTTCTCACCCCCGATCTTCCAGGCTTTCTTCTCTTGCAGATTAGGTTTCCCATGATAGTTTAGGACTTTGATGTCATTTGTCATTAAGCAGCTGAAATCACTGGTTTGGTGCGTGGGATGTAAAGCCCATGATTTCCTGTCAGAGGTTCTCAACTTGGAAGCACATTGTAGCTAGAGCACTTCTCCTAAAACTGTAGGCAGTGACATTGTGACTTTAGCAGAACCTCTGTGTATGCCACCGACCAGAGTTGGTTGAGTTAAAGTGAAGATTTACAAAAGTAAGAGGAGCCATATTCTCTTTTCATCTATAAACAGGTACCATCTGATTTTTAGGAGGTGCCTTTGAAGGACACGTCAAACATTCTTTGTGATGATATCTTTCTTCTAAAAAATAGCTGTTAGTTAAATTGTTGCCACAAAAGTTCAGAAGTCCAAACTGAGTTGAAAGTGGTCAGATGAATCTCTTTGACAATATAGCAACACAGTAATTTTAGAGAGTAGCTGTGTTTTAGCAATCACCAAGTATCAGGTATCACAATTGAGACGTTAGTCACCCCTGGAGGAAAGCGAGGCTTGAATGGCTCACTAACCTGCACCCTGTCCTCCAGGAGGCACCTGAGCCCTGGTGTTCCTGTGCCTCACCTGTGTCCTCCCTGGTCACCATCCATTCAGTGGCACGACAGAAGATATCGTGGGTAGAAACAGCATTGCACAGAACGAAGAACCTAGGCAGCCCTGCTGTGTAGTCTCTGTAGGTCACCCTCTGCTCGCCATCGAAGCCATTAACTTATTTAGCCTTCTGAGAATATTTCAGCTCTAAAACCTCCACAGTCCTGACATGGCAACAGAAATTACTGTCCAGCAGGTTGCCCTTAATGAAAGATTTAGCTTTTTCCTTCTCTGTATACTCAATTGGGCTTCTTGACTGCTGTGTAGTATGTTAGGAGTAATGGAAGATGGTGTCTGGTGTCCGGGGAAGGAGAAGGAAGGATCCCTTGCAGAGCAGGTATGGAAGCAGCTGTCCCTGGGGACCCCACTGCCTTCACCCTTCTGAGAGTTCTTCATCATCCAAGATTTCCCCATTGTTCACCATACCTGCATATCTGAATATAAACAGAATTTGGGGAGGCTAGGAGGTAAGGGACAGTTCAGCTGGCCCTGGACTCTACCTCAAAAGGAACATTAATTCCATTTTCTGTTAAGACTCCACCACTGAAGCTTCGTGAACCCTGTATTCCTTGCCTTGTGTGCGTCAGCTTTTCATCATTGAGGCAGAATACCCGAGAGAACTGACTTAAAAGGAAGAAGTGTTTGTTTTGGCCCAAGGTTTCAGAGGTGTCAGTGCATGGTCCCTTGGCCCTGTTGCTTTGGACCTTGTGGCAGCTCAACATATTATGGCATACAGCCCAACATTTATGGCATACAAACATGGCAGAGAAGACCTGATCACCTCCTGGCAGCCAGGAATTGAAAACTGAGAAAGAAGGGGCCAGGGCCCCAATTTTCTCTTAAGGGTCCCCCCTGCCCAGAGAGCTAACCTCCTCTAAGGAAGTTAACTTCCCACCTACTAAAGGCTTCACCATGAACTTCCAAGAGCAGCATGAACTGGGGACCAAGCCTTCAACCTGTGGTGGGCCTTTGGGGGACAGTCAAGATCCACACCAACACCATGACTGTGCCAGGTGAAGAGCCAGTCACTAATGAGCCAAGCATTTGGCAGGTGGCTTCAGTGCGTGCTCCCTGTATGCTTGCAGAGCCACTGCCCTCCTGTCCCCAGAGGACCACATCTGGCCTTGTGCTTGATGGTTTGGGGTTTACAAGTGTGTGTTTCTCCAGTGTGATTTAAATTGTCACTTAATGGTTTCATTAAAGTAAATGAAGTAAGTATAAAGTAAAATTAAGCCACTATTGTAGGGTGTCACTTTGCTTTCAGGCCTTCCAGAGCATTTACAGGCACACTGTTATTAAGGGTGGCTTGTTTTTTGTTTTACTTGTCAAGTAATCCAAATAATTTTTGAAAAAGCAGAGCAAGCTCCAAATAAAACATAATCCTTCTACCGATTTCACTTCCTTTCCCCATCATCGCATCTGGCTTAGAAACTGCTTTGTGCATGAAATGTGAGTCTGAAACAAACTTGACACATGTAAATTGCTTTAAGAAGGTTTAAGGTGTGTTCTTGGGTGACACAGGATAGCCAAAGCCCTTATTAAGCCAACTTTCTCACCCCAGTGACAAATGACAACCCCATCGTGCAGCATCCTGTAGTGTCCTCCACCTATTTGGACCCTCTTGGTTAGCAGGTCCCTACAGTAGAGATAATATTTTTAAAAGGAAGAGCCCATGGGTCATACATTTTAACTTCTTTATAACCCCTTAAATTTGTTCCTTTTATTAATTTGATCTAATGGACATTTTTTCCAAACTACTGTTGAATTAAGTAGGGGGATAAAGGAAGAGGTGGAAAACGTTTCATGTTTTATGGTAATCAGGCGCTCTTATCTCTCATTATTTTGACTCTCCTGACATTTTCCCAGTGTGGTTTTTCCTTTATTCTTCTCTTAGATTTCAGCTTTCCATTAACCTTTGAAGCCCAATTCTTCATTCACTTTTCTTGGGAAACAGCCCGTGCAGACAACCCAGGGGCCAAGGTCTGCCAAGTCTCTGGCGCTGTGCTGCCCCTGAGGGCATCTTCTCAGGGCAGCCCACCAGGTGGTTGGGCTTGCAGACCCTGCAAAAGGCCTCCTTTTAAACTCCAGAGAATCTTCCTATTCATTATGTTAGTGAAACAAATTGTATAATGCTGTCTTACCTTTTGATAAATATTCATGAGTCAGAGTTTTCAGACCCTTATACCAAAGGACTGTAAACTCCAGCCAAAGGACCAGATCATCCTACCTCTAATTGAATCAGCACGCATTTGATTAGTGTTGTCTGTGACTGCTTTTCATGCTCCAAGGATGGCAGAGCTGCATAGCCGTGACAGAGACTATGTGGCTGCAAAACCTAAAATTTATGCTGTGAGGTCCTTTGAGCTCCAGATTAAGAATCTTCTGTGATAGAGATTGCATTGAATCTGTGGCTCACTCTGGAGTCTTCTGATATATGAACGCAGGATGCCCTTCCATTTATTTGTATCTTCTTTAATTTCTTACATCACTGTTTTGTAGTGTTCAATGTACAAGTCTTTTACATTCTTAAATTTATTCCTAAGTATTTCAGTCTTTTGCTATTGTAAATGGGATTGTTTTCTAAATTTTCTTTTCAGATCGTTCATTGTTATAGAAAAGCAACTGATTTTTGCATGTTGATTTTGTGTCTTGCAGCTTAACTGAATTCATTTTAGTTCTGTTTGTGTGTGTGTGTGTGTGTGTGTGTGTGCGCATGCGCATGTGCAGTGTTAGTGTTTACTGTTTCAGATCTTGTGCATCTGTGGACAGAGATGATTTTACTACTCCTTTTCCAGTTTGGAGTTCTTCTAATTATTTTTCTTGCTTCATTTCTCCGGCTGGAACTTCCAGTATGTCTTGGATAGAAATGGCTGGAGTGGGCACCCTCGCCTGTTCCTGACCATGGAGGTACAGCTTTCAGCTTTCCACCATTGAGTATGATGCCAGCTCTGGGATTTTCATATATGGTCTGTATTATGTTGAGTGATTTATTTCTTTCTTTTGTTTATTTATTTTTTTAAGTTTTTTTTTCTTTCCACATTTTAATTGGTGCAAAATAGTGGTATATAATGATGGGATTTATTGTTACATTTTTGTGCATGCACACAACATAACAACATAATTTGGCCAATATCACTCCCTAGCACTTCCCCCCTCCTTCCTGTCCTCCCACCTTTTGCTCTTTTTCCTCTACTCATCTCCTTTTGATTTTCATGAGACCCCTGCCCCCCAACCACCACCTTTCATTTCCTTTTGCTCTCTAGCTTCCACTTATGAGAAAAAACATACAACCCTTGACTTTTCTAATTTGGCTTATTTTGCTTAACCTAATGGTCTCAAGTTCCATCCAGAGGTAGTTTTTTTCCTTGATTTGTTGAGTGTTTTTTACTATGAAGGGCATTGAATTTTATCACGTACTTTTTCTGCATCAATTTAAATATCATGTGGTATTAAATTCATTGGTTTTCATGTGTTGTTCTACCTGTGTATTCCAAGAATAATCCCATTGGTCATGATATATAAATGTGCTGTTGAATTCGGTTTGCTTGTATTTTGTTGAAGATGGTATATTCATTTGATCAAGGATATCGGTCTATAGTTTTCTTATTATATCTCTGGTCTTGGTATCATGGTAATGTTGGCTTTTCAAAACAATTAGGAAGTGTTCTCTTCAGTTTTGAGGAAAAGTTTGCAAAGTATTATTGTTGATTCTTTAAATGTCCTGGGCTTTTCTTTGTTGGTAAATTTACAGTTACTGATTTAAATTCCTTAACAGATGATTCTGTTAAGATTTCTTTTCCTTCATAATCCAATCACAGTAGGTTATATGTTTCTAGGATTTTATCTGTTTCTTTTAGGTTATCTAGTTTGTTAGTGTATAAATCATTCACAGCCTCATAATCCTTTTTATTTTTATGGAATCTGTTATAATATCTCTTCATTCATTTGTGAATTTTATTGTTTTTCTAGTCTCTAATTCTTCTATTATCCTTATTATTTCTTTCTTTCTGTGAACCTTAATTTCAGTTCTTCTTGTAGATTCTTAAGATAATCTAGGTTATTGATTTAAGAACCTTCTTCTTTTATCCCAATGTAGGTATCTACTACTATGAACTTCCCACCTAGTGCTACTTTTGCTGCATCTCATGGTTTCGTTACATTTTGCTTTCATTTGTCTCAAGATGTATTTTTAGCTTGGATTATAACTCACTGGTAGAGCCCTTGCCTAGCATGCATGAGTCCCAGGGTTCAAGCCCCAACACTGAAAAAAAATTCTAATTACCCTCATGATTTCTTTTTTGACCCATTGATTGATTGTTTTTAATTTCCACACTCAAATTCCAGTTTTTCTTTTGCTTTTGATTTCTAATGCTATTTCATTGTGGTTGGAAAAGATACTTGATATAATTTCAGTCTTCCTAAATTTGTTAAGACTTGTTTTGTGGCTTAACATTGTTTATCCTGGAGAAAGTTCTGAGTACACTTGAAGTATGTTCCTCACTATCATTGATTAGAGTATTTAGTATGTATCTGTTAGGTCAAATTGGTTTGATAGTATTATTTAAGTCCCTGTTTCCTTCCTGATCCTATGTCTGACTGTGCTATTATTAAAAGTGGAATATTGAAATTTCTGACTATTGTTTTACTGTCTCGGTCTTCCTTCAATTCTGTCAATGTTTGCTGCGTATATTTGACTACTCTGATATGTATTATAATTGTTCTATCTTCCTGGTGAATTTTATCCTTCCATGATGTCCTCATTTGTCATTTATTACAGTTTTTGACTTAATGTCTATTTTGTCTAATGTAAGTTTGATTACCTCTGCTTTCTTTTGGCTACCATTTGCATGGGGTTTTCTTTGTTTCACTTTGATCTGATGTGTATCCTTATATCTAAAGTTAGCTTCTTGTAGCATATAGTTGGATCTTTCTTTTAAATCTATTTAGCCATACTATGTCTTTTGCTTGAGGAGTTTTATCTATTTACCTTTAAAGTAATTATCAACAGGACAGACTTACTATTACCATTGTATTATTTTTTATATGTCTTGTAGTTATTTTGTCCTGCTTTTCTTCTCTTGCTACCTTTCTTTATATTTTGCCAGTTCTTTTTGTCTTCCTCCTGCTCTTCTTTTTTTCTTCCTGGTAGTGACTTGGTTTGGTTCCTTTCTTTCTTTTTTGTGTGTTTTCTATAGTTGTTTTCTTTGTGGTTACCATGGAGATTACAATAAACATCTTGTGATATGATAGCTATTGATCTTATGAATCTGATAACAATTGGTAACAACTTAAGTAGCATACAACAATCCAGTGCCTTTTTACCTCTTCCCCTTGCCATTTATATTGTTAGTGTCACAAATTACATTTTCGTCCCCATTGTTTTAGTTACTTTATATTAAAGGTGATTTACACATCACCATTATATTATTGCATGATTCTGTATTTGTGTACATATTTACCTTTACAAGGTAGGTTTATTTTTTCTTATGCTTCTGTGTTGCTGTCTGTCTTTGAATTTGAACTTGAACGACTCCCTTTAGCATTTCTTTTAACTCAGATATAATGGTGATGAATTCCCTCTTCTTCTGCTTATCAGAGAGCTCTTCATTTCTTCTATCAGACAATTTTTCCAGATGTTTATTTTTTCTTATGCTTCTGTGTTGCTGTCTGTCTTTGAATTTGAACTTGAACGACTCCCTTTAGCATTTCTTTTAACTCAGATATAATGGTGATGAATTCCCTCTTCTTCTGCTTATCAGAGAGCTCTTCATTTCTTCTATCAGACAATTTTTCCAGATGTAGCATTCTTTCCCTTCAGCACTTTGAAGATACTATCCCATTCCCTTGTACCTGTCATGTTTCTGCTAAGAATTCTCCTGATAATCTTTGGAAGCTCCTTTGTATGTGATGAGTCACCTTTCTCTTGGTGCTATAACATTCCATCTTTGTCTTTGACTTTTCATAGTTTGGTTATAATGTGCCTTGGTATGGGCCTCTTTGAGTTCATCCTTGTTGAAAGTCTTTCAGCTTCATGAATTTGAATGTTTCCTTCCTCAGATATGGGGAGTTTCAACCATTATATTTTCAAATAAACTCTGTGCCCTTTCTTTCTCTCTTCTCCTTCTGGAATTCATCCAGTTCATGTCTCATCAAGCTCTTTACTTTTCTCCATTCATTTTTTTTTCTTTTTCCTGCAATTCAGTAATCTCAAATGACCTCTCTTTGAATTTGCCTATTCTTACTTCTGCTTGGTCAAGCCTGCTGTACCCATCTAGTGAATTTTTCAGTTCAGTGTTATATTTGTACAATACATGGGCCCAGCTTTTCTGAATGCTGTTTTTTAATGTGTCCACTTTGTTCTGACTCCCTGGCCCAATCTTTTCCTTTTGTGGGGGCATATCTGACATTGTCCCCTCCCTAGGGTTCCTTTGGGAGAGAACCTGCCTTTGTCTCAGAAGACTTAATCTGCATTTTCCATTTCATTGATCCTATCCTCAGAAGTTTGGGCAACTTCTTGTCATTTAGCCTTGTTCCTTTTAGAATATATATTTCAATCATTTCGGGGAACCCTTGGGGATATATATGTTTAGCAGTATATCATCTTAAAATGAAAATTCCTGAGGTTATTTTCTTAAGATCCTAATTCCATTTATTTTCTTTCAATCTCTGCCCCACTGGTCACATTTATAAATTGTAACTTGACATGTGATTTGTCTGGTAATCAGCAGACGACTCTTCGTGAGGGAGTTTCTATTATTCAATTGAGGCTGGATTCTGAATACAGAGAGATAATGCTGCAGATATGGCACTGCAGGAATCAGATTAGCTTTTCAGAATTCTAAGAATTCAACTTCAGTTTGCATTTTTATTTCAGAAGAGATTGGCTTGGAGACATGCCACTATAAAGTACAGCTACTACTTCTGATCATATAGCAATTTTCTAGTTTTTGTAAAATAAAATGGTTTCACTCACTGTCTGTGCACCTGGCACTAGATTCCCAGGGTTTGACAGCCCTGCAGTGACCAGAGGTGAGGAATGGGCTGATGACAGAATAGGCAGTACTTTGACACTGGTACTGGGAAGCATTTAGCACTGATGTTAATTTTTGGTGGTACTGTTCTTTTTATTTTCCCAACTAAGATACCCTGAAATCATTGCTTAATGAAAATTTTGTGGGGAGCCAACTTTTTTGTATTTAGTAGTTTTAGAATTCTGCCCATCTCCCTCCCCTTCCTCTTGTATTTCTTTTTCTCCTTTACTTTGTTTAGGATATAATTCTGTGAGTTTTATTTTGAAAGAAGATTGTTGGTGAACAGTCACAATCATGACCCATAAAATGTCTTCTGTTTTCATCACTAAAAGCTCCTTCTACCCTACTAACTATTCATTTTTAGTATGTTTTTCTTCAAATATGAGCAGTTCCTATTTCATCTTAGGTTTTCTTTTTTTTAAGTCAAGATAACTAAGCTACTTTTTACAAATTTTTTTTTCCTTTGTCAATTAGCATAAAACAGTTCCCAGCCTTGAAACAGAGTAGCAGTGTGGAAAATATAAAAAATAAAAACGCTTTTAAAAATTGAGTTTTTGCTATACATGTTATTTAGGTTTCCAGTCTAGACTACAGAACTTATTTTATCCATCATGATGACTTGAATTCTGGATCTTGGGTAAAAAATACCAGTTAGAAGGGAATGAAGGGACTGATTCACCCCTCCTGACTGTGGAGCCGCATAGATTCCTTTCTGCTTCTCTTCACCCCTTTTCCTCAAAACCATCCCTGTGCCATTGAAGCTGCATGTGTCTCCCTTCCCACACTCCCAGGCATTGAATGCCAAGAGTTGGGGTGGGGTGGACAGAGAGAAGGAATTTGATAGCTCTGACTAATTAAATTGATTAACCAGTGTGTGTGAACAGTTGATACTCCTTAACCTTCCCAGTGGTATTTTTCACTTTTTAAAGAAGATATGTATTAAAATATGTAGTTTACTTATAATTGGTGGAACTTATGGAAGTGTAACAAAGGGAGCGGTCAATACAAGAGATCAGGGGAGGTTAGGAAGTGGTGGATGGAAGCTACATCTCAGCCTCTGTCCCTGCATAAGTGCTTTCCATACTTGAATGAGTACAAAGTGACCACTTTCTTTAGATTTTATTCTTGTGCTCCAGTTATAAAAGCCAAATTCTCTGAGCTGTAGGTTGTCTTGTTTTGGTCTATTTACTGGGCAGATAAGGATAGGTAATAGTGACCACATAGAGTTAGGAACCTGGCAGGGCATATGTAATTTATTAAGTGAGGAATCTCTGTGTTCTTTTTTACATAAAATTTCCCCTCATACTGATGCATGTTCATTAAAGTCTGAAGATAAAGAGATCACCCATCATGCCACCATCCAAAGAAAACCATTGTGAAGATATTTTATTTTTAGGAAAATAAACTGTGGAGAATTACTCATGAAAGTATGCTGATGTATGTATTAATACCAGTTTAAATGGTCTCCTGTTTGCATTAATATTGCCAAATCAATGCCAGTTGTTTTAGTTCATGAGAGTTGTAAATAGTTCCTATGGAAACCATATCACCAAGGTCTGTGACAGCCTTGCTCAGTCACCCGATAGCCAGTCCTGGTTCCCAAGAAGAGTGAGCACACCTTCCAGATGGCTTGCCCAAGGGAAGCATATCCTTCCTCAGCAGGATCATTTTGTTTTGTTTTGTTTTTTAAAACAATTCCCACCAAGACTCTGAGGAAGAGGAAATGGGTACAGATTTGTTAGGAGAGATGGAAAGGGTCCAATGACTTGGTCTTCATGGGGCTCTGGCAACCTAAGGCCACCCAGTTTCTGAAAAATATGAAAGATTTATTTTCATTTACTAATTTGTTTATTTCTTTCTCTGATATGCCAACTGAAGAGATTATCTCATGAAATTATATTTCAGTACTCTAATAGAATAAAATAATGGCACAGCATAGCTTTTTCTTAATTGTTTATTCTTTATAAATTATATGCAGGTTCTTGTTAATTGAATTCATTCAGTTCAGAAATACAGTATGTGATACCATCTGATCCAGGCTGTACCATCTAGTTTTCCTGCTCTAGACCCCTAATCAGCATCTTCCAGTGTCACCCTTGGTCATGTGGGCACATCAGAGTGAAACTTTCCTATCCCTGGTCCACTCCAGACCTCTTGCCTGACCTGACCTGGAGTTGTGCTCATTTTTAAATCCTTGGATTAAATTATTGCTTGTTCTGGCATGATAATGTCTTTCTTTCCTGCTTCATGCTTCTCCCAGGAGATATCTACCATTGCTTGTTCTTCCTTTGATAATGTCACAGTAAGGGCTTTTTTCAACTGTCTTCTTTTTCTATTAAGTGTGTAGCATTTTTTGAAGGCTAATCTATCTCCTTCATTGATTTTCTTAATGCCTTTTATACCTTCAAAAATACACAGCTATTAATGTTTCATAATTCATGCTGTCATCACAGAGACTTCATTCTTTTGATTGCTTAGATATCCGTGGGTGTTGATCCTAGATCACAGGTGATGCTAGGTTTGGAGAAGCATCAATAAGTTGAAGCTATATGTCTGATGATCACAGTTACCAATGGAAGCAATACTGTTGGCATAATTTTCAATCTCATATCATTATGTAATAGAGAAGGGGTCACGATGCCAGTGTAGAAGGGAAATACAGCAGCCAGGTTTTAAGTTTTCTGTTTTAATGGATACACATTACATTTCTCTGTATCAGTCCTACTATATATGGCAGCATAAGGTTAATCAATGAGTTAATCAATATTTACGGTTATCATGTCATGAACAAAATGGCACCAGACACTAAGGGGAGGTAGAGGGTTTAAGGCACCTTATGTGTAAGACACACGGACATTGACTGTGGCTCAGCCTCTGCTGTAGCACTGAGGGATGTTGCTGGGCAGAGAATGGATCAGCCTGACAAGTAGGGCACATTGAAATACACGGTAATTGAGGCACAGGTAGGAAAAAAATCTGTGGAAGACTTTGGAATAAACTTTATTTTTCTATAAAACATTGAGGGTGGCCTAGGGCATCAATTTATGGTAATAATTAATTTTAAAAGAATAAGACAAAATGCATCAATAATAATAGAATGGACTACAGTGGGATGAACTAAATATAACTGATAAGTCTTTGATAATTCACAAGCCAATAATTGAAAAGTACCTAAGATTAATGAAAAGAATCCCAGATCAGGTAGGTTCCAGTTTGTTTCCTTGCACACATGAGTGAGTGTATCATATCAACATGGGCTCTCTCTTGTTTTCAGCATGCACTCCTGGCTTTAAAGTTTATACTTGCATTTGCCATACCTGATAAACCACGACATATCCAGATGAAACTGGCCAGATTGGAATTTGAGTCCTTGGAGGCACTCAAGCAGCAGGTAAGAACAACTATCCTGAAAAACGAATGCCCAGTATTTCTTCAGCAAATGACAGGAAGCATAATTCATAGGAGTCACTCTAAACATTTTCTCCAGCATTGAATTACCAATTTAAATAAATACAGAGGACTCCAGTTTAAGATGGCATAGCAAAACCAAAATCCTAATACTGCGAGCAACAAATAAGTTTCAAGGACTAAACTAAGCAAACAAAAATATTCAAGCAATGTTAATAAAGAATAGAACTAGCATTCAACCAAAGTACAAGTCAGAGAATTCTGAGAATCACCCTGGGGCTGCTCCCTACAGTTTCTAATTCTGCTCTATATACAGAAATATTGGGGAAGGAGAAGTGAGTAAATAGAATCCTGAATAATATCCTGCAGAGAATAAGAGAGAACGAAAATGTGTGGGTAGAAGCAGCAAAAATTGCCATGAAAGGAGGAACTGCTTCTCAATTTTTTCCACATTCTACCAGATAACAGAGAGAGAACCAGAAAGCAGCCATGCTGGAGCTTACCATTTGGGTGATTTTTCTGCTTGTGATATGGAGACAGAAGATTCCTAGATGCCCACAGTTAGTTATCTCTGGTAAGACATAGGGATTTAAGTACTGGGAGAGTCCATAAGGCAGTATCTTCTAAGGAGACAAACTCTAGGTCTAGGACCTCTTGAACAACAGTCTCTTCAGCCTCTCACCACATTGCACAGGATTTTTTTTTTTTTCTTTTGTACGTTTGGAGAATTGAATGGGGAAAAGATGTAAAGAGGACCCTCCCTATCTTTCCATCTTGCAGAAGCAAGGACTTCAAAGGTAGCACAATAGACAGGGGATCCCCATGTTAAAGCACTACATGCCCCTGATGAGGTGGGTCTCCCCAGAAGAGGACTTGTGATGGAAGTCCAGAGGAGGGAGAGCCTGGCCCCAGGCAGAGCTGTGTTCATGATTATCACATAGTAGATGAGAAGATCAAGTGACCTGTGCTCCTGAGTCTTAGGCAACGTCACTTTTGGCACATGGGTTAGCCAAGTTTTCACATCTTAAACCAAAACCCACACTCGTGCTCCGTGGTGAAACATGGAAGCACTCAGAGACCTGGCAGGAGGCCCATTTTCACCCTGGTACTCAGCCTTGTTCTGGAGATGCTTACCAAGGGAGTGGATAAGGGGAAGAACGAAGAAACCTGGAAGGAACCTGGGAGAGGCAAGTTGGTCACTACTGGAAAATTAGAAGATTATGTATCTCAAGGTCACAAGATGAAGTATTTAAAATAATAGGAAAATTTGTTAAGGAACCAGGTTATAAAGTTTATATAAAATCATTTGTTTCCTAAGAAATAATAACCAGTTAAAAACATTACAAAGGAAAATTCTCATTTACAAAAGAAACCAAACATAAAACCTTTAGGTGGTAATTTATGAACATAGTATGGATGATCTAAATGAAGAATATTTTTAAAACTCTCCTGAGATTAAAAAAAAATGTAATCCTATGAAAATGAAGTGACAATCATTGCCACCCTCCTCCCAGCAATTCAAGAGGCTGAGTAGGAGGATTGCAGTTCAAGGCCAGCCTGGGCAGCTAGTGAGACCCTGTCGTAAAAATTCATACGTAGATAAATAAATATGGTTTAAAAAATAAATGCATTGCCAGTTCAAATATGTAGAAATAAACATTTGAAAATAGAAAGGGTACCTCCAAAAAAGAAGAAAAATTCCCAAGCTCTATCAGATATTAAAACATTATGAATAATACAGTAATCAAAATAATTAAATACCTTTTTAATTAGGGAAGAAGTGAATAGGTAAGTAGAATAGAGCAGAGTTCCTAAATGAACCCAAATAAAACTGGGAATTTAGTTGATATTAAGAGTGGCAAACATGTCAGTGGAAAACAGAAGACTGTTAAGTGGTTTGAGACAAAGAACTGTTTTAGAAAATCACTGCATTTTATTTTATCTTATCACTTATGAATCCCCTTCCTCCAGCCTCAAACATAGATAGTTGAAGGATTCAAATAGAAAAAAGTTGAACCATAAAACGTGTATTTAAAAGCCTGGGTATATCTTCCTCAGAGGTGCCTTCCTGATTAGAACCCAAAACCCAAATCTTAAAGAAAAATATTGATAATATAAAATACATGAAAATTCAGAACTTTGACAGAAAAATAAACTGGAAAGGTAATGGACAAACTGGAAAAATATTTGAATGTCACAAAGAATTACTATCTTTAGTTCAAACAAAGTTTCTACAGACCCAATCCAGTAATTAAAGGGTAACGAGTGAAGAAATGTTTAACCTCAATCAAAATTAGGGAAATGTAAATTCAAGCACCAGTGAAATGCCACATTCTATTCTATTAGAAAATGTTGTTGATAATCTGCTGTCATTGAATATGAGAAATGGACATTCTTTTGTATACTATTGGCAGAGGTGTAAATTGCTTCAGCCTTTCTGGAATGCAGTCCAATCACAATTTGGATTATTCTGCAACACAGAAATGATTCTTACTAAGGTAATCGTTGTATATGCAGTGTACCAAAATACAGTTGCAGAAACATTTTTATTAGCAGAAATTTGGCAACAACAAAATTCTTCAGTGAGTGTCTAACTAAATTAGGGCATATTCATATAATAAAATCCCATGATTCTATTTTTTAAAAGAAATTTGTGCTGGTGTGTGTATGTGCTTGCACGTGCATGTATGCACACACACACATGCTTTGGCTATAAATAGAAGAAGCAAGATACGAAGAAAGGATATTATCTCCTTTGAGTCAAATTACAAAGAAAAAAAGGGAAGCAAAGAAAAAGAAACGTATTTGTTTTTCTTGGAAGGACTCACTGCAAACTCCCTACAGTAGGTTCTTTTGAGGAGAGTGAATAGGTTTTTCTTTCCATATATAGTTTGAATTTCCTGACTATGCCAGTCTTACTTTTGAAGTCAGCAGTAATTCTCTGGGAGGGTCTTATTTGCCATTTGTTATCAGTATACTTTTCTGCACTTAAAAAGTTAGCGTAAGTAAATAGGGAATGATCCTCATGTTGGTGGTTTGAATAATTCCTTTGTTTCTCTTAAGCCATATTTGGACACTCATGGGCACATGTGGGCACATCCTCCTCTTTCCCTTCTCCTTCCTTCTCCATTCCCTGCCCTACATTCATTCATATGCCCCCTTTTCCCCCTTAGAAAAAGTCCACATGGGGTGAAATAGAATAAACTTTACTTTAACATCAAATACATTTTTTATATTAAAGTTGGCTATGAATCAAATATGGAGACCAAGTAGCAATATGAGGCAAATGGGGTTCATTTGTAAATTCCTCCATTAAACCTCTCTCTTAAGGTTGAAGAGATACCGACACAGGAGGACAGACCCGTGGGCTGGAAATTTGTCCCCCACTCAAGTGTTTTAAAGTATTTGCTCTGTGTTCATTTGAAGGAGAGACAGATGACATGAGCAAGGGCCAGAAAACTAGGATGAATAGAGGAGGGTGGGCAGAGGGCAGTGCCTCCAAACAGCCTTGCTCCTCAGACTTTGAAAGGAACGTGTGGGTGCAGACAGTTTCAGGGGCTAGGTTTTTAGCAGTTCAGTTTACACATGTACTCTTTCCTAAGATGTAACTGCCCAAGGGTGCCCCAGTGTCCTCCTGGCCATCCGTGGCCACCTTTCCTTTCTTGATGGCTCTTGTCCCACTTTTCAGAAAGGAACACCCCCCTCCTCTGTTGAACCTTACCCTTTGCCTGGATTCCGGTATCAGAACCTCCCAGGTGACAGAGAACCTTTGAAACTGGAGATGTTAGGGACTAAGCTGAATTCAATAAAGCACCCGTCCCACTCACCAAAGCCAAATCCATCTCATTAAGAGATGCATCTCTGAAATGTGTCCAAAAAACTATGTTCAACAATTGTCAAAATATTTACTTTTATAATTTTTCTCATTTATGTACCCAGTGATCAGTTAGTCTGGAAGAAAATTTTAAACACAGAGAGACTTATGTCACATGAAATTTTAAAAGCTTTTAAATTTCAACTTATACTATTATAGCTAAGTTTGAGAGAGTGCTTTATAAATACTTATAAGCAAAAAGAAATTATTAGGTTAAAATTCCTTGAAAGAAATAGAAGAAAATATGATTTCAAAGAGGGGAAAAAAAGGAAAACAATTGAACTGTTAATTAAGAGCATATTTACATATTTTTCAGATGGATTATTATGGATTTCACATCAATACAGTGTCAAAAATCCTTCAAATGACTTTAAAAGTGTGACTTCATAGTTTTTTGTGTTGATATTTTCCATATGCTAGAAAATACATTTTGCATCTATTTAATTTATGATGAAAATTTAGGTGTTCAGTCAGAAAGGTGATCATCAAGAATGCACAGAGTAATAAATGCTGGAGAGGATGTGAAGAGAAAGGAACGTTTTACACTGTTAGTGGGATTGCAAATTAATACAACCACTGTGGAAATCAATATGGTGATTCCTCAAAAGACGAGGTGTGGAACCACACTGTGAGCTATAATACCACTTCCTGGTATTTATCCTGAAGAATTAAAGTCATCATACTGTAGTGATAGATGCATACCTATGTTTAGAGCAGCACAATTCACAAGAGTCAAACTATGCAACTAGCCTCAGAGTGCATCAACAGATAAATCATGAAGAAAATGGGATATATATACACACACACACACACACACACACACACACAATGGAATTTTATTCAGCCATAAAGAAAAAAAATGAACTATGGCAATTTCAGGAAAATGGGTGGAACTAGAAACCATTAAGTTAAGAGAAGCAAGCCAAACTCAGGTTAAGGGTTGTATGTTTTCCTGCATATGTGGAAGCTAGAGGAGGTAACAGAAAAAGAAAGGTTGTTGTGGGGTGGCGGGGGACATGGATCTCATGGAAATCAAAGGGAGATCAGTGGAAGAAAGGAACCAGGCAGTGGGAGGAGGGGAGGGAGGGGAAGTGCCAGGGGGTGATATTGGCCAGATTACATTGTTATATTACACATTGTGTCATGTACGAATGTGCACATCATTATGTACAGCTATAATGCACCAATTTAAAAAATGAAAAGAGGAAGGGGAAAAAACCTGTCTTGAAAAAAATTTCAGGTGTTGATTTAAAATTGTGTGGGAGGGCACATGTTTTAGCTTTTTCATTACTGTGTAAAAGACTAACAACAATTTTAGAGGAGGGCCCATGGTTTAAGAGGTCTCGGTCCATAGCATCTGGCTCCATTCCTCAGGGTTCAAGGTGAGGGAGAACATCATCACCAAAGAGTATGGTGGAGGGAAGTAGCTCACTTGGATCACGAAGCAGAGAGACTCCACTTGCCAAATAGAAATTATATACCCCCAACCACCCCTCCCCCCGCGTCCACCTCCTCCAGCCACACCCTACCCACCTTCAGTTACTACTCAGTTAATTCCATCAGGGAATTAATTTGCTTTTTAGGTCAAACCTTCATTAACCTAATCATTTCACATCTGAATGTTCTTGCATTGCCTCACGCATGAGCTTTTGGGGAATACCTAATATCTAAACCATAACAGCACAATCCATTTAAAACTTTTAGAATATGTAAGGAAAAAAAAAAAAAAAACCCAAAAGCAAAATTATAGCACTATCTCTGAGAGGGTTTTGGTTAATCATGTTTCTCCATTGATTATATTTCTGGTGATGTTTGTAGATTATAGCAGGCAACTTCCTGGCTGGTGTGTACATATCTAATTCAGTGTTAAGACAAAAATCTTGCTTTGGGTTAATAAAACTTTCCCCTCATTCAGGATTTCATGTTACCACAGCTTTGTCTAAAAAACAAAGATTTTTTTTATTGATCTCAGTTATGATTAACATGCTTCAAGTTCATTAAATATATGACCAGCAGGGCTGTTGTTTTTTGCTGGGGGTCAGGTGGTGTGTTTACTATGGCCATGACTGAGTGACATCTCCAGTCAGGTCAGCTCTGAGACTCCTTCCGAAGCACTCTTCCTGACAGTGGACAAGCCCTAACTCAAAAGAAAAGTTTATTTACACTCATCTTCATTGACAAATGAAAACTGGCCAAAAAATTCTACCTCATGTTACTTAAAAGGAAGAAAAAAATCTAAGAGATTTTAAATCTCTATGGAGTTTTTTCCCTCCTGAGACATAGATGTGATTCTCTGATTAACAGTCTCTTGCAAGAAAAGGTGATTTGGATGCTGATATTGCTGTTATGTTTCAGAGGGACAGAGTTACCTAATGGGCTTTGACTCAGCGTTATTTACCACATGCCTTCAAAGAGGACATCTCTGGCTTCCTATAAAGATGATTTTTTTTTCCCCAGTACTGAAGGGGAAAAATGTTCTACCACCAAGTCACACCCCAGCCTCAAGGTGGTTTTTAAATTCTCTTTGCCAAAGAGAGGGCAGGAGGCCAAGGTGAGCGCTGCGGTCAGGATCTCTGGGGGTCTTCCAAACCCAGGAGGACCATTCCTCCCTTCCCGTCTCCACTGCCTGTTTTTCTTTTCTTTTAATTATCAATCTGCAAATCAAAGGCTGGACAGACGATCTAGTAGCAGTTGCTTCTTTCTTGCTGACCAAGGCCTTGCCACACAACTGACACTGCCGCATGGACCACCAGTTTGTGCTGCTATCAAGGAGGGACAAAGATGTTCATCACATTTCCTATGTAGTCTCACAGCCCAGGAGGTCCAGAGGACCAGAAGGTCACCACCTTGTGCTTTTCAAAGATTGAGGCTAATTGGCAAGGCCTTTGGTTTACCTGCTGAACAGGTGCCATTTCTAGGATGTAGATTTTTTTTGTCCTTTAGCTTTCCTCTGACATTTTGCCATCTGCTTTGTAACTAAGTGTAGCCTCCACTCACTGGGCTGCTTCTCTGTGCCAAAAGCAGGGACAGCTTCTGCTGGGTCCCCTGGTCAGTTTCTGGGCCCAGTAAAAAATAGAGTAACTATGAAAACATATATATTTAAGAGTATATCTCATTAATATCTATCCAGTCCCTGGACTCTCTCACTGTTAAGTACTAGAAATTGATAGTATCCTGTCAATAGAAATTGTTATCACTTATGAATAATTATTGTGTTGTATTTAATTTGTATTTGAATTGCTAGTTTTCAACTCAGTTCCTATTTTATGGACGAAGTATGATTGAGAAATTTAAATCATTATACAGTTCTTAAATAATGCTGTTGATGTTGTTTGTGTTGATACTGAGGATTGAACCCAGGGTTTTGTGCATACTAGGCAAGTGCTCTATCACTGAGCTACATCCCCAGTCCTTTTTAAATTTTTTTTTTACTTTGAGACAGGGTCTCATTAAGTTCCTGAGGCTGGTTCTGAACTTGTGATTCTCCTCCATCAACTCCCAAGTTGCCATTTTAAATGTAAAACTTTTGAAAAACACATGTACCTGGACTCTATGCCCTGAACACTCTCTGGTTCCCTTAATCTAAGGTGAGGCCCAAGGACCTATATTTTAAGAGCCCCACCCCTCTAACTGCACCCCTCCCCCAAACTCCACCCAAAAAGTTCAGAGCATGGACAGGTGAGTGTGTGAACAAGCATGTTCCAGGCCAGGTTCACAAAACCTCTCTTTCTTTTTTTTTGTTTTATAAATCAAAGACTCATCCCATGGTCTTAGAAAGGCCCAGAAATCAACCTTTTAACCAATGCATCAAGTGACCCTGAGGCAGAAGCTCATGTGGAGAAGTGCTCCGTGCAGTCAGCTATTTCTCTAGCCATGGGAGGGGTGGCAATGAAAGCCGCAGAGAGCATGGAAGGAAATTTCCTGCAAACAGAGCTTTTTCAGTATCAAATAGGAAACTGCAGTGTTTCCAAATATATAGGCAAATTAGATACATTTAAAGGTGAGAGGCCAACTGAGGAAAGTAAAACAGTTTGCTTTGCAAAGGGCATCTTCAGATGATTAGGCTTCAGGAGGTTGAGACCTTTAAGAAGAATTCTAGATGGTAAATACCATCCTAGTGATGCCCTTTTATTTCTATTCAAATTGCTTTATTCAGCTCTCAGTCATTTTAAGATCCAATTAAAAATAGAAAGGAGTCTTATCCAGGAACCATTTGATAACTCGATGGCCTGGAGCACAAGGACACAACATCCCAGAACTGTCACCACTTAACTGGCCCCCGGGCAACCAGCCCTCCCTGAGCCAGGGAGCACCCAGCCAGGAATCAGGGTCAGCTGCCTGGAGCCTCTAAGAAAGGTAACAGCCTCAGGAGTCAACTAAAAGAACAAGATGGAAGACCTTAAAAAGACATCACTGTGCTTATCGTGCCCGCAGAAGCCTCAAGTCAAACGTAGGACCCCAGGCCTCTTCGAATGCTCTGTTGGGCAGGGGAGCAGTGCAGACGTAGTATACTTGTGAGGCCCTGAGTTCAGTCCCCAGCACAAGGAAGAAAAAAGTGTCTTTATGTTCTAGGGTTAAATGTTTTAATCGTTTTCCCAACATTTCCTAAGAGCTTCTGGACTTTTCTTTCCCTGCTTCGTACTCTCAAGTCATGGTAGATATATGAGCATTTTTAAATTTTTAATGGAAAGTGTAAGATTTCACAGCATAGGACGAGGGTGCTAGAGCTTTTAACTTGGGTGGGCAATCACATAACAATCTGACAACATGCACTTCACATTGAAATGTTTATGGTAGGCTATATGAGGGCTCTGTACTATCCGATCAATCTTTCTGGAGATCTAAATCTTCTAAAAACTTAAGTTTAAAAAATATGAACTTTTGAATCTAAATACAGAGTTGACCTTTAAGAAAGCCAGTGTCCAGCAATGCCAGAGTCACAGACCTTGGGGCTGGGCTGATCCATTTCTCAGGGCCTAAAGTCAGGTCCAGGTTCAATAACCTGGAGGTAAAGGGAAGCTGTAATTGACAGTTTTCAGAGTTTAGTGGCCTTCTGAGCCAGCACCCCCACCCCACTCCCACTTCTTCTGTACCAGCATCTTGTTCACAGCCCTCTGCAGCCACTGTGCAAGGGACATGATCTTTCTGTGTTACATTCTCCCTCACACTCAAATGGGGCCAAGGAAAATGGTGCCTGTCACGTAAGGTCAGAGTAAGGCTGGAATGTGACAGTATAAGGCACACATGGGGGGGTGGGGGGGTGGGGAATACTGAGGGAGGAAGAGGACACCTTGTGTGGGCACTTAGTCACTTGGGGGACCCACAAAGAGTTCTAGCATAGAGTGGGACCCTAATGCCAGATCTGGGTGGTGAGTCAGGATCATGTCTGTGGAAGTCCTGTTTTTGTGACCATCATACAGCTGGGCCATAATAACAGCCAAGAGGGCAGTAGGAGAGGGCAGGGGTAACTGGTGCATCGAGGCTGAGAATGTGAGCCAAGCGCTGTTCTAAACGTCTGCATCTGCACAGGCCCGTGACCCCTCAGAGCTATTCTCAGGGTGGGGCCGATTGGCCATTCTCAGCCGTTCTTCACACAGTAGATCTCTTTCCAGCTGTTGTTGATGGCCTTCTTGAAGGTGATTGATGCTCTAACAAATATTGGCTCCTGTCCACCTCTTTTTAGCCTTCTCTCTTGCCATTCTTCCTCTCATTTTTGGGTCTGGTAGGATGCCCAAGCACCCCTGCTTCTTGTAACTCTGACTGCCCTCGGACCTGCCCTCTGTGGGCAGCCTCCCATGGTGTGATGCAGAACCTGCCCCATTTCTGAGCATGGCCCACTGTGTATGGTTCTGCTTCCATCTCCCATTTGATTGTGACATCCCCACCGCCCAGGCCATGCCTGGCACAGCCCAAGGTCTGGTGCCCAGTAAGCTCTCTATAAATCTTAGCTTAATCAAGGGAGGTTGTTGACTCATACATAGTTCAGAAGCCAGTGTATTAAGTAAATGACAAATGATGTCCTTGGACAAAAAGAGAAGAGTGTTAGAATAGATGCTCTAGCAAAAATGGAAGTCAGGCGCATGCCTTTCTGTGATCACTGGGAAAGAGAACGCTTTCTGAGGAATTCTACAGGAGCACCTACAGACCCCATGCCTGGCCTTGACCGAGTTCAAGTACTTTTTTTTTTTTTTTTAATCAAAAAGAGTGACCGTGGTTGACATCAGTAACAATGGTAACTCCTCTAAGACTGTAAAATAACCGCAGTCAGGCCAGATGGAATTCTAAAACAGTTTGTCCTTCCTGCTTGTTCTTGTTAGTTAGAAAACCAGCTAACAAATTCAGGCTCCAGAGCTGTCCTGCCCTTACCGCTGGTGGCAGGCTTTCCCCCTCTGTATTGTCAGTTCTCACTAGAGAAAAATTCTTTAAGGTATCTGGACATTAAAATAAGACTACAGCTCTTGAAAGCCTTTCGGGTCTTTTTTGTCTCCCCCAGTAAACAGTCTGTCAATTGCTGCTTATCTCGTTAGTTTTCTAGGCAAAATTTAAAAAATTTGTGTATCTTAATTCCCACCCCTAGGTGTAAGAAACACGGCCAAATCAGAACCAGATTTGTTTTTACTTGTGTAACTACTAGCTAGACTGTGATACAAAGTAAAATGTAGCATTTTCTTAGTTGTCATATCAGTAGATCAGAAACAGTAGGAGTGGCAGGGGCGGAGGCACAGGGTCATTCCACAGGGAAGGACCTCAAGGTCAGCGCTCTGGAGAAGTGTTGACTGTGTACTTTGGACGGTGTTCACATATGCCATTAAAACCTATCTGTGTTTATAAAGAAGAAAATTACTCCAAAACAAATGATTCTAGGCACTCCAGAATGTTTAAAATTGTGTGTTTAAAAATAACAACAAAAGATATATTCTGGTAAAACATTTAAGGTTCTATGAGTCCCAGTCTCAGATTTTGTATTTATTAATAATTCTGTTGCCATGAGGGCTGATAGATGTAAGAGTAGCTCTTCCTTCTCCTGGTAAGTTCTGGGGATCGGCTGATTATCAACATGCTCACTTTTTTACTAAATGATCAAGGATATTAAAAGACTATACTGGTCAGATCAAAAGTTGTAAAGGTGTGCTGTGGGTGGAACTCAGTGGTAGAGCACTCACCTAGCTTGTATGAGGCCCTGGATTTGATACCCAGCACAGAAAAAAAAAAAAAAAAAAAAAAAAAAAAGTTACAAAGAAAAATAGTGGTAATGGTTGTTACCAGACCCAGGTCCATTTACTCACCACTAAAAAAGGATTCAGTGAATCAAGGACAAGTTTTTGGACTAAGGAAAAAGAATCTAGAAAAGACAGAGAAGATGCTGAAGTAGCATCCTGAAAGAACAATCTTAACATGTTTTTTTTTTTTCTTAAGCGCCTTTTGTCTTTAGGAAGAAATGATTGATGAAAACAAATCTTTTTAATTTGTATCTGTCTTGAAGAGGGAGGAGAAAGATTAAGGAAATGTTGGGTAAATCAGCCTTGTACTGCTAGTTTAAATGATGAGCGAGGGCTGCGTGCTCAGGGAACCAGGGGTTTTATCTAGCAAAGTGTAACCAAAGTGCAGCTACAGGGGCACCACAGTGCAAATGTATGTAAAACTTAAACATTGTTAAGATCTAAATTATGTTATGTATATTTCACCACATACCATCTTTTATGTTAAGAGGGCTTCCTCAGGGTCAAAGATAATTTGTGACCCCTGACCAGAAGTTTCCTGGGGCAGGATTACTTCAGATGAATTTATATTTGTTGAATGAGTGAATCATTAGTTAAATGAACAGCTCAAGGGGCAGAGCTCCATCCCTTTGTATTTTTTTTTTTTTTTTGTACTTTTTATAGTACTAATTGTTAGTCCTTGGACTTTGGAATTATCTTCTGTCTGCTATATTTGCATATGAGATTCAGGAAACCATTATTGAACACTTATTATGTGTAGGAAGCCACACTTTTTATAAGGTTGGTTTATTACTATTGAATTGCTAAAATAGGAAATTTTTTATCTAATATAATAAACAATATTATTTTCTATTGATTTGCAGTGCTACAGGATTTCAGTAATAGGATTGAATGTTACATATTGCAATGATTGTAGGCCAAAGTGATTGTGTTAAAAATATAGGGACCTGTGGACTAAGGAATATGCACTTTTAAAGTAATCCCTGAGGACAGCACATTTGGTTATCTGTCTCTTTCGCTAAAGAACAGAATTCAGAAAACAAGACATGTTTGGATTTAAGAACTGTGAAATACTGCCTAAAGGAAAACAATCATTTCAAACTCATAATGGTTCTGCCAACATAAATGGTAATATTATGATGAACAAAGTCAAAATGAAAATACAGATATTAAAATTTAGAACAAATATTAATTGACTACAGTTTGCCCTCCATGTCTGTGGTTTCTGTACCCACATAGTCAACAAACTTAAGATTCTTAATATTCACAAAAATAAATTGTGTCTTTATTAAACATATACAGACTTTCCTTCCATCATTATGTGCTGAACAATACTGTTCATTAACTATTTAGATAGCATTTACATTGTATTAGGAATTAGACGATCTAGAGATGACTTAATTTATACAGGAGGGCTAAAGTGTAGCTCAGTGGTAGAGAACTTGCCTCACATGCACATGGTCCTGGGTTCAATCCCCACTACCACCAAAAAAATATATATATATACAGAAAGATGTGCATAGATTATATGTAGATGCTTTGCCATTTTATGTAAGGGATTTGAGTATCTGCAGATTAGGGTATCCATTGGCCTAGGGGCCAGGGTGCATGTGGCTGAAACAAAGTCCCTACTGATACTGAGGGATGACTGTATATTCTATGATCAAAGTTTAGAAATAAAAGCATATCAGAAATTCTCTGCATTATATCATTGTCAAATGTTTGAGTTGAAAAATTCTAAAGAAATAATCCTGTCCTATCACCTGATTTTATAGTGTAAGGAATTGGTCTCTACCTGTAGATATGTCGCTTTCCAGGAGGGTCCTCAGTGATCCATGCCTCTTAGTTATTGTGCCCTTGGGGACTCCCCTCCCACCTTGTATCTTGGTGTTACATGTAACCAGTAAATATAACACTGCAAAAATAGTGGTATCTCTCTTCCAAGGCTTGGCTATTTAAAACCCATACACACACATGATGGCCTCTGCCCTGAATCACTTGCTTTCAGGATGCCAGCTCTGTATTGTGAGGACTCTCAAGCATTCAGAGAAGCCCATGTGACCAGGAACATGGCCTATTGTCTACAACCTTGTGTTGTAACCATCTTGGATACAGATTCTCTAGGTCAGGGGTTTCCAGATGTTTTCATAAATTACCAGATAATAAATGTTTTAAGCATGTTTCCCATGTAGTCTCCATGATCAGTTCTGCTGTGGTAGTGCAAAATAATAGACTTAGACAATATATAAATGAAAAAGAGTGGCCATGTTCTAATAAAATTTATTTACAAAAACAGGCTTTGGGCCAAATTATAGATTACATCCCTTCCTTAGCTTCAGTCCTGCCTTCAGATGACTATTTCCTGCCTCCATCCTCACTAAGCTTCACAGAAGTCTAGTGCTTCCAAATTCCTGACCCACAGAAAATGTGAGCTAACAAATGCTTTTATTAATCCACTAAGCCTTCGAGTAATTTCTTATAAAATAACAAATAATCAATGCACAAATAATCCAGCAAAGGAGGCTGGTGACTGATGAACCAAGTTTGGCTCTGAGTTAACTAGGTGGTAGGCACGGCATGGGGTTCTTAATCTATCTACTCTTGTGTAATAAAAAAGGGGTGAAGGGGAACTGGTCTAAAATCAGACCATCAGTAATCCCAGAGCTACCCCTCACACCTCGACTCTGGCTCTGAAGTCCTTTGTTCTCTTGGCAACCTCTTCCTGTGTAAATAGCAGCCAGTAAAGATTTAGCCCTTTGACTCAGTTTTCCCACATTCCGTGCCACCTTAGTACCTCCCGCTTACCACCCAGGGTGGTTCCTTGGACTTGGATGCCACTGCTCTTGTTGCCATCCTCCAGGCCTTGTTCCTGCCTCTTTACACAGTGGCCTGTGGCATTAGGCAGAGCTGAGAGATGGGGACTTATTCACTCTGACCCAGGATGTAATAATACCTGAAATTTGTACTTTTAGTGAATTTTACTTTGACAAAACACTAGCAATCCATTATCTTAATTAATCCTCACATAGTCTACAAGGATATGCCTGTCAGGTCTAACTACAACATTTTAAACTTGACTTTAAATAAAATAAAATCACTGTGGGAAACTACCTGGTGAAGTGGTTGGCATATAGCAGATTCTAAAACAGTAGTTATCTTCACTCTAAAATCCCTTTGAATCTGGGTGAGCTGACACATTCCTATAACTTCACCTACTCAGAGGCTGAGCAGGAGGACTACAAGTTCAAGGCCAGCTCAGGCCCCTCAGTGAGACCCTGTCTCAAAATAATAAACAAAAAGGGGTGGGGATGTAGCTCAGTGGTAGGGCATACTAGTTTCAGTCCCCAGTAGCACAATAAATAAAATCCCTTTGAAACTGGAAGTAATTTTAGAAGGGCTTTAGCTGGCATTATAAATAAATTAATGTGCCGATCGTTAGATACACAAAATGGGTGCTTGAAATAACTTGCCTCTTATCCACTGCATTGACTTCACACACTCACCTCCCCAGAGTGGCTATTGAGTGACTCTGTTTAAACCTACAAACCTAGTTAAGAGGAGGGGTCTGGATTCTGATCCTGTGGTTTTCCAAGATAACCATGAAATAAGATTTAGTATTAGATTTCGGCCAGGTCATGTCTTCTGGACATTTAACCAGATGTCCTTGGTGATGCCATTTACAAATGAGATAAAATTGTGTGACAGGGTCTCATGAAAAGTGGCAGAGCAGAATGCAGAGCACCAGATCCGTTAAAATGCCATCGACATGAAATTCGGTTCACAGCACACCTTCTCTGTTTTTCCTATTATTTTTATTCTCTTTAAAGCCCATTTTTTGGGGGTGAAGATTTTGTTGTGATTTATTTCTTTTTTGCGGTGCAGGGAAAGGAACCCAGGGCCTCACCCATGCCAGGCAAGCACTTTGTCCCTGAGCTACATCCCCAGTCCCTTCTTTTTCCCTAGTCTCAAAAAGTGGTTGGAGGCACACATGAATTTTTCCCCTCCTGGTAAGTTGTTTTACGTTTGGGTTTTTTTTTTGTTTTGTTTTCTTGATTTTTTGACTATCTTTTTAGATAGAGTCTACAAGGCCGCTAGTATCTGCCAAGTAACTATGTTATCAAGACTATGATTTTAAATTCTTGATCTTTACCCCATCCGACTTGGGAAAAAAAAAATCTCTTACCATTTGTTATTTGGAAAATAAATAGATCTCAAGGTTGTTTCCAGTTCTTCATTCATGTTGCTTAAAGCAATGTTTGTGTGGGTATATTTTCAGACTCTTGTGTTTGAATTGTCCTAGAAAAAAAAAATGATAGGCATATTTTTAATTTGCAAGTCTGGTTTTAGTCACAGGCATGAGAGAAAATGAACTGCCAAGTGTCTGGGGAGCACAGTGCCAACCCCCTCTGCTTTCACATGTGATAAGTATTGTTTTGATTAGAGACAGAATAAATCCAGGTTGTTTTTTTTTTTTTTTTTTTTTCTTTTTCTTTTTTTTTTTTTTTTTGGTCCCCTTCTTTCTTTTTTCCTTCTTGGACTAGTGGGTTCATTTTTTAAAATGTAAGTTGTGGGAAACCATTTCTAAAAACATCAATCTGTATTATTTAAACTTATCCGGGATAGCTATCCTCAAATCACGTGAAAACCATGAGTGATTTAACCATTTCAATCAGAGAAATGCACTAAGGAATTGTCATTTTTGTTCACGGACTGTACCAAGACATTGGCCTTAAATGAAGCATTTCAGTTCATTGAGGAAATCATCAAAATGTGTCAGGAGCATGCGGGTGCTTTGCTTGCCATGGTGTTAATAACCTGTCAAGTATGTGTGTCTGGAGTTCCAGCTTTCGCCATTACTGTGTCACCCAGGGCATGTTTTCAGACCTCTCTGGGCCTCAGTTTCTTTATCTGTGCAATAGGCATGATAACAGGAATAACCACACAGGGTGAGCAAGTAGAGTCAGACTATGTTGGTGACTCACCATCTGGAAGGTACAGAATGAATAGAGGAGATGTGTATAACTAACAGAATTTTTGAGTGTAACAAAGAGCTTCTTGAAGGTTAAGGGACAGAATGCTTCTATCCTTAGAGATGATAGTTCTTTTGTTTTGTTGTATTGTTTGTCGTGCTGGGGATGAAACCCAGGGCCTTGTGCGTGCTAGGCAAGCACTGTACCACTGGGCCACAGCCACAGCCTGAAATGGGTAGTTTTAATTCTCATCCTTGGAGATCATCCAGAAGAGAAGAAACTGCCTACTCTTGAAATTACCTGCTTTTGGCAAGGAGCAGTCTCAGATCCCACCCTACGCTGTGCTTCCTTTAAAATATTTGCAAAAACATATTGTCTTGAAATGCTGATGAATCCAAATTAATTTGGACTTCAAATAAATTTCTGGAAATGAAGAGCAATGGCAGGTCACTAAGTAGTGGCCTTCCTTCAGAAAACCCAGTGGGACTCCTATCAAATAGCTTTTTTCAGGCTCACACTTGAAAGAGTGTCTGCTCTTTTGGTGGAAGAATTCACTGAGTTGTTGATTTGAAATAAATGAGACCGTAGAGTTTCTAATAAGAACAGTGACATTACTTGCACATGGCAGAAGTGAGCGCCAAGTATAATATTCCTTAGAATCTTTGTGTGTATGTCAATCACTTTTTTTTTGCCCCCCACCCTTAACCTTTTTGGTATTTGTATTTCTATTTGTATCCTCAGGGTTTTTGGTTTTTGGCTTCATTTCCTGCTTTTTCTTCTGTTTATCTTTGTGGATGCTCGTGCATCCCTCTTTTATTCTGGTGGTTCCAATCTTCCAATCTTCAAAGCTCTTGCACTGAAACCTTCCTGGCCCAGCCCTATGATCTGTGCTCTCAGCCATTTGCTGTCTGGGAAGCTGGACTTCTCTCAGGAAGGTGCTTTCTCTCCTGGTCAAGGGCAGGGTTCAGAGTCCTTAGTGGAGCCCTCCCAGTGCAGCCGATCAGGCGGAGACTCGGGAGACATGAGGCTGCTTTCCTTGCAGGCAAGCTGAATAAAGATCTGCTTCAGATCCTGCTGTTCTGGACTCAGCCCAGCAGTTGAATGGAAGCCACTGTTCTCTGAAGGAAACAGTCTTCTTCTGTTGCTGATCATACAGTGATTCACTTCTAAATGTTGCCATACGAGATGGCAGGCAAGGACCCTATCCTAAATTGAACTGGAACCAAAAAGTACATGCATTGTGGGGGAGAGGGTGCTTCTGTCCATCCTCTCCTGTGACCTCTTCTATGAATTGGGGCAGAGAACTTTTTTCAACTTTCCTCTTGAGAATAATCAGGAAACAGGAGCGTGTGAGAACTGTGGCTAGCAGAGGTGCCCTTATTCCATGCCTGGTTTGGTTTTTTTCCAAGTGCAGGCTCTTGTATTGCTCACCGTAGTAAAGATTTTGTTTTGAGATCACAGCGCCCATACTTGTCATTGTTCAGACGAGACAGGGAATACAGACGGTTGTTTGCCATTTGTATGGTTTCTTTCACGGCTCAAAAGAGAGAAGCTCTTAACTGTGGCTGTGAAGCACTGCAGAAAGGCCTAGCTGTAGAGATGAGCAGTTGATTCAGAAGTGCTGGAGTTCACTCTGGAATGGGAACACACTGGCGGCTTTGTTGGCTCGGGAGAGGAAGTGAGAGCAGTCTCCAAACCAGGGAGCCAGGGCCTGGCCTGCTGGCTGTATGCTCAGTCTCCAGCAGTAGCCATGCCTGCCCCAGTGGAAAGCACCAGTCTTGGCAGGTATCTCCCTCCCTCCTTTTCCACCTTCTCTTAGAACTAAGTGCTTTGGCACTTCTGCCTACTCCTAGGCTCCCTTAGATGCCTTCCAGCTCTGTGCTTGGTTCAAGGTGGTGAGGTGGTGACCAGCTAGCATTACTGTGGGTTTTTATTCATGTTGGTTGTCTAAACTGGCTATTTTTCCACCGTTAGCTTCAAGAATTTTATTTGAGCCTCAGATATCAGTTTGTGATAGTTCAGATACCCCTATTATTTGGACTTGCTAGTTGAAAATGCATACATACATACATAAAAATCAACTTCCTTCTCTAGTACTCTGGCCTCATCCTGTACATGGACATACGGAGCTCAAATCAAATAGCTTAACTGCAAAGAGAAAAAAACTTACATTTTTGCGAGTTAATTACATCTTATCACAGTGGCAGTCTTGGGAGAAATAGCTGGTTAGCACATAGTTAATACCCTGGAAACTAATTTTTCCGTGAAACAGTAATTCCTAAGTGCAGTTGTTCCTGGGCCCTAAAATACAGACTGTGGCATTCTAAATGGTCCTCCATTAGAAGCCATCTGCTTGTTTGTAGCCAAAGTATAAATTTTCCACTGTTGTAAGCACTGTGACAGTGGCGTCACTCCAGAGAGGGAGGCAGCACAAACGGGCGCCCCGTGGCAGGGCTTCTGCCAGCTCTGCTCCAAGAGGCACTGCAGGTTCCTTTCCATTGATTTGATCAGGGAACAAAGAACCAAAGAAGAATATAGTGTCTATTCAGAACCGAGCTCCACTCTCCTAATATTCTCCTGGGCTTCGAAAGGATTAAATCTCACTTAGTCTGCTTTGATCCGGTGCCATTTGCATTATGACTCTCAAAGTAATTAGCCCTCAGCTGGAGGACAGTTGTCAAATTGGTATGATCTGCTTTTGAAGGGATATAAACAAAATAGGAAGGCAGGTTTCTCTCACAGAAAACTTGCTGGCCATAAAGGTGGTATTAGAAGGACCCCAGAGTGGGTTGTGCTTCCCTTTGATTTTTAATGTGACTTCCAGGAAATTCTGGATGAGCACCTTAGCCATGCTGTACTTACTTATGCATGTCCACACTCCCATAGCCAGCTCCCCTCGGTGTCACTAGAGAATGTACCCTAGAGAATCAAAACACTGCCTGCCTAAGGCTGTGGGCTCATCGCTGAGGTGACCATTTGGTTTCAGTATACATGCACCAGACATTTGCTGCTCCTGCTGTTGTGAGCCAGTGAGGTGGTTGGTAGCTTAGCTTTGCCCTGTTACCAGAACTGCAACTCTTTATTCAGAAGTCATCAGAGTTATGTTCAGATACACAGTCCCACCATTATGTATACCTATAATGCACCAGTAAAATATGTGGGGAAAAAAAGTACATTAAGAATATTTTTTAAAGTTATGAGAGAAAAATTACACTTCAGACCACTTAGAATCACATTCTCTACTTGGTGACATTCACGTTAGGTACCTTATTCACAAATATAGCATCATTGCATTCAAAACATATCTTTCATACAATTAAATTTAGGAAACTAGCAGGATTTTCTGAGTGTTCAGTTAGATGCCCTGAGGTTGGGTACATTGGAATGGGCTTGGTAATGTCACCTTCTTGCTCATTATGTAAATTGCACCCTGGTTCAAAAAGCACATCCATGGTTCTGGGGTTTTCAAGAGCATATCAAAATATTTTACTATTCTGCTGGCTTGAAATGCCTTTTTTTTTTTTTAAGAAAATGTAAATGCACAGGACTCACAATACTGCAGTTATGAAAGATTCCCTTACAATCTAGGTCATGGAATTCAAATGGTATTGCCCTGCAGAATCTGCTAGGGGATCAACAAACATTTAACATTTTAAAACAAGTTTTTAGAATGACAGTATTAGGACAGATTTAAAGTCATGTAGAGGGAAAATCTTTGTGTAACAACTTCTCATTAAAAGTAAAATATAGTTCAAAAACATCTCCTGCGACATCATTATCCCCTTTGTTTTGCCTTTCTCTCATCGTACCTTAGACCTAATAGACATTGGAAGGCAGGAAAAAACACAATCTCACAAAATGCAATACATTTTGTTGTTATTTTCCAAAGCAGTTGGCAGGATATCCCATTTGGGTGGGAAGATAACAATCTCAGCTTCTCAACACAAAAGAAGGATGCAGATCGCTTCTTCCTGTTTCCCATTTTTTTCTTAAAGGATGAATTTTTAGGAATAATAATATTGAAAAAATAAAGAACAGTATTCAAATGTAATATAAAAAGTTGTAAAAGGCAGATCCCCTTAAAACTTTCAAGTAAACACTTAGCTTTGATAGTGCTCATCTGAATTCTGTATTTTGCTAACTCAGCATTAGCCCCAGTGTGAAATATGGGTTATAGGCTGGCTAGGTTTTATCTTAAAACTTAGACCCGTAATATGCATATGGTTTTGAATGTTTGTTGTAAACATTCTTTGGTCATGTAAAAGGATTAATACACAATTCATTATACAGTCATTCTCAATAGTAAAATTTATTCTAGATTCCTGCAGTAATTAAGTAACATGACCTGCGGGGTATATCTGGATCAACACGGTTTTACAAGACATAAACCCATAGCTGCAGAGCAAGGAAGAACAACACTTCCTTCTTTCCTAATAGCAAAGCTGTGCAGACACACCCCCCCCCCACTTCTGTTCCTAAATGCTGGGTATCTGGGCAGCACTGGCAGTGGTGATGGTGTTAGTGTGTATTTAGGTCAGCTTCAGGTACTGTCCAATAGTTTTAAAGCAACTTCAAAGTAAGAAAAGATTGGTGCTAGGCAGATATCACGACCAGTCAGAAAATATCTGGAGATGCACAGGTGCACTGTGGTCATGAGTCTAGAGTCACTCACCAGAAAGTAAGAGTGCAGAGCTGGCACGAGAGCACTCGCATGAACTCAGTGGAGGCAGCAGAGGTGTCTCGCAGCTTGAAGCCTCTGACCTGTCTGGTTGACGGTGTAACTCATTGCCCCAGTAGACATTGTCTGTGCACCTTCTGTGTGTTTTTAACTGGGCAGTTAAACATGGACACATGAAGGAGCAGATTTGGAAGGGTTGTATTTCTGGTAAAGTTGTGTTAATTACAATTATTCAGTAGCCAGCCTCTGAAATGAAACCCATTTTCAAAATCAGACTGTATACTTGCTGGCTTACCTTATGTCTCTGTTTTCATCTGATATTGTAAAAAGAACGGAAATATCCAAAGGACTACAACAATATTTCTTAAACCTCTAAGGTTAATTATTTTAATAAATCTGCTTTTAGGTGAACTTAGATTCTTTGTTTACATCGTTTGAGAACTCTCGATGACCAAGAACTGTTCATTATGGTAACAGGCTGTATTTTTAGGTTAGTTTTCCTTTGTCAGGAGGCTGAGGCAGGAGGATCATGAGTTCAAAGCCAGCCTCAGCAATTTAGGGAGACTCTGAGCAACTCAGCAAGACCCTGTCTGTAAATAAAATATGAAAAAGAGCTGAGGAGGTGGCTCAGTGGCTAAGTGCCCCTGGGTCTAATCCCCCATACCAAAAAAAAAAAAAATTCAGGTACCTAACTTATGATTTTACATGTTACCTAGACTTTGTCAGTATGTATGTATGTATGTATGTATGTATTTATTATGAAATTTGTTTTTTAGTCAAGAATGTGTTATAAGCTCTCATCCTCTCTTCCCTGAACTTCCTGCACAGGCCTCTGGCTGGTCTTCCTACCCACCTAGCTTCTCTCTCCAATCCAGTTTCCCCCTGGCTGCCACATCCTGCTCTTCCCAGTGTAAACCTGAGCCCATCTTCTCTGGCCCTGCTCAGAATCCCTCGACATCTCCACACTGCAGGAGACAGCCTGCCCCTCCACGGGACTGTTCCACCCTGAGCTCCCTGCTCAGGACCCCACTCTCCACAGGAACTTCGCCCTGTTCCCAGAACTCCCCGGGTTCTTTTGCCTCTGCACATTCTCTTCACTCCATTGCCTCTCTTTTGTCCACTTATCTTCCTGGAAACTTTTTCGTGCTTTGTCGAGAGTGTATGGCTCACCCATGTGGCTGTCCTCTGTGGGCACTCGTGCTGTGCTGTGATCCCTGGGCCACAACCAAAGTATGACTGGTCTGTGTTCTCTGGGTACCTAGATTGGGATGGTTGTGCCCTAACGAGGGACATCATGTCCCTTGGCCTGGCGATACTGGGGTTGGGGGGGGCACACCCTGCCTCCTGAGTCATGTTCTGCTGATGAGGGATGCTGACCGCCCTGCCTTTGCTGTCAGAGCAGTGCTAGCGAGGGAGGGAAACATTACCTGTGAGGCTAGAACACCTGATTCACTTGGGAGTCTCCTTAGGTCAAGGGACGCTAACCCACATTCTAAGAGCTCAAGAGCCCGAGACCTGGATTCCAGTGTGAACCCTGGCACAGAAAAGCTGTGCAAGTGTAGACAAGGTTGATGACCTTTGTTTTTCATCTTCCTCACTGAACTAAGGCCTCGGGTCCACAATCCCCCACCACTGCAGGGCTGTTTCCTCACAGACACTCAGCATGCACACCACAGGGTGGGTGACCCAGAGGGCAACTCCACTAGGCGTTCAGATAACAGTCCTGTGATCATCTGACACCTCTGTGTAAAAATGCGCATGTTCCCAAAGAAGGGGAAAGACTTTGGAATGTCGTCAGTGGCAGTTAGTGTTCACATCACCTTCTTTGCAGTAGAGTTGTGAACTAATTTTTAACTTCGTCAAAGTATGCTGTGACTCTGTGGTTAACAAAAGATAGAAAGAAGTAGTTTGCTTTGGAAGAGATTTTCAACATACCTGTCTTTCCAGGGAGTTCTGCATACTTTTCCCATCATATACTGGAAGCATGTGATTCGTCATGTAAGCCTCTTCGGTGTCATTAATAGCCCAACCTACCACGAAATGCATACAGGAGACAATTCTCCATGTGCTAAAAACAGAGTAGCAGTGTGACTATTGTTTTAAAACTAGGATCAGTAGACCTGATGATAGCTCCTTTTTGCCTCTGAGATTTCAGTATTGGCCCACTGTGTTTTAAAAATTGCCTCTAAAAATGTGGCTACAATTAGTTTCAACCGAATGTCCCAGGGTTTGGTAAATGGGTTGAACATGATAGAAATTTCATGTCCTATGTTTTTGATGTTCCCCGGGGCTGTGGGAGGTGGGGGCTGTGACTCAGCAAGACCACATGCAGCCTGCTCAGGACTCAGCCCCAGGAACAGAGCCCCGGCGTCATCCTGGGGCCATTCAGTAGGCACCAGAAGGTGGGACAGAGTAGTTGCTATGGCAGATGGGATTCTTCCTGCATCCCCAAGAGCCACGTTTCTTTACGTCTGAGTGTGTTCATGTTCGTCACTATAGCGTTCCGCGATTAGCCTGCTTTCACGCAGATGGGACCCAGCTCTGATATGATGACTTCTTTCTTTTTTTTTCCCTCATTTTTCACCATATGCTTTCAAAAATAATTAAAAATAATTATTTCACTTAACTAACTACTGTGCTACTTGAAGTAAATAAGAGGAAAAATTCTTTTTTTTCTTTCTTTTCTTTAGGCCCCAAGAAATAGGTAATTGCCTTTGGCAAAGTAGCTGTTCAGAATCAAGCAGTGTCGTATAAATTTGTCAGCAATTAGGCAATAGTAACCATATAGTTTAGGTTGAAATTCTAGCTCTTTGTAAAAAAAGCCTAGAGATTACAAAGTGTTAAGGAGTAATTTCCCAGTTTCTTATCAATTAACAGTAAGCTTTCAATCTTTATAGTTACAACACAGTGGGTTCCTAGAAAGTCAGTGGGACTTCATCTTAGTTCATTCAGGCTGCTATAACCAAACAGACTGAGTAAGCTGAGCACAATGGCGCATGCCTATAATCCCAGTGGCTCAGGAGGCTGAGACAAGAGGATCTCGAGTTCCAAACCAGCCTCAGCAATGGCAAGGCACTAAGCAACTCTATGAGACCCTGTCTCTAAATAAAATACAAAATAGGGCTGGGGATGTGGCTCAGTGGTTGAGTACCCCTGAGTTCAGTCAATAGACAGAGTAACTTATAAATATTAGAAATATTACTGCTTGTGGTTCTGGAGCCTGAGAAGTCCAAGATTAAGGCACCATCATATTCAGTGTCTGGTGAGTGCTGCTCTCTGCTTCAAAGATCCTCTTTTTTTAAAAAAATCTTTTACGTGTTCTTTTTAGTTATACATGACAGTAGAATGTATTTTGACATCAAACATACATGGAATATAACTTCCCATTTTTATGGTTGTACATGATGTGGAGTTACACTGGTCATGTATTCATATGTGAACATAGGAAAGTTATGTCCAATTAATTCTACTGTCCTTCCTATTTCCAACCCCCCTCCCTTCCCTTCATTCCCCTTTGTGTAATCCAGTGAATTTCTACCCCCTCCCTGGCCCTCGCTTATTGTAGTTAGCATCTGCATACCAGAGAGAACATTCAGCCTTTGTTTTTGGGAATTGGCTTAATTCACTTAGCAAAAATGTTCTTGTTTAAAGATGGCGCCCTGTTGCTGGAAGCTCACTTTGTAGAAGGGTGACTCACGGGGTCTTGCTTGCATCTCTTTTGTAAGAGCACTAGTCCTATGTGTAAAGGCAGAGCCCTCGTGACTTACACAGTTTGCCAAAGCCCCACCTCTTGATGCTATCACATTGATTCCTAGGTTCCAACTTGCTTTTGAGAAGGATATCAACATTCAGACCATAGAAGATTTCCTGGGTCAAGGTGGCCATTCTCACATGACATCTGTCCTCCTCCCTGTGGATTGCTCTGTGAATCCACATGTCCTTCCTCTAATGGAGATACAGCACCCTGTTACTCCAAAATCCCTTCAGGTGGGATTGCTAAGGACTCTGTGCTTAGAGTTCATCAAAGGGTAGAGTTTCTTAAAAATTAGAACCACCAAAAATACTGAAAACCAAGAAACACTGTTCCAGAAGATCCGAGCAACATACAGGAATTTGGACTTTGTTCAAGATTAAAAGAATGTGGTAGAGCAATTTACAGGTGAAAATCGTGATGCAGATCTTAATTTTTTTCTGTCTTTATTTATTTAAAACCATAAAATTTTTTGTAAATAATTTTTGCTTGACTATTTCGTGTACCGCTTGCTTCAGGAATCTAGCATAAGTAATTTCTGCCTTGGGTCAGGCACTGTGGTACACACCTGGATTCCAGGAACTCTGGAGACTGAGGCTGGAGGACCAGCCTGGGCAATTTAAAGAGACCCTGTCTTGAAATAAAAAACAAAGGCTCTGGGGATGTAGCTCAGTGGTAGAGTACCTCTGGACTGAATCTCTAGTAAAACACGCATAGTTGGGCAATCTATTAGTTTTCTGTTGCTCCATTACCATGAACCTAGCAGTTCTAAGCTGCTTAGATCAGCACACACTTGTTACCTCACAATTTCCATGGATCAGCAGCTGGGCTTACCTGGTTCCTCTGCTCCAAGTCTTACCAGACTACAACAAAAAGATATCTGGGGCTTTGGTCTCTTTAGAAACATAACTGCTTTAAGCTCTCTGAGTCTGCTAGCAGCATTCATCTCCTTATGACTCTCACTTTCTTGCTGACTGTTGTCTGGGGGTTACTCTTAGCTTCTGGAGGCCCCCTGTGGTTTCTTGCTATGTAGCCCTGGTGTGAGTCCTCTCACAACATGACACCTCTTCAAAGTCAGCAATAGCATCTCTCCACCTGGAGTCCCTGACCCTAGGGACAGCCTAGGCTCCTGAGTTATTAGGTCTGGCCCACTTGAGATAAAGTCCCCTTTTGTTAACTTAAAGCCAACTGATTAGGGACCTTAATTACAACTGCAAAATCCTTTCACCTTTGTTATATGTTGTAATCTACCATGAAAGTAACATCCATCTCCTTACCCATATTCTGTTGATTAGAAGAAAGTTCTAGCTCCTGCTTATACTCAGGGGAAGAGATTGTGTGAGGAGGGGATACCAGGAGAATGGAAATCTCTAGGGGACATGCCCTAGGGTGTGTCTGTCACAGGCACTTGGTGAATGTTTATTAAATTGAAAGATTCTGCTATATGCCAGTCGTTAGGAATACAGAACTCATGTTCCAATAAGATGAGAGAGTAATCATTTGTAGTTACTTTTTAGGTGAACTGACTAAGCCTGTTTAAAACAAAGTGTGGCTAATCTAAAATATTCCTATGCAATTTCCCCTGGGTTTGGATTAAGGTCAGGGCATGTTCAGTATAAGAAAAATGCTTCTCATTTTCTAGAACATAGTGTTCTGTCCAAAAGCTGCACAGCCCTCTACCCCTTACTGAGCCTTATTTGGTGCCCCCGCTTTTGCCACAGACCTGGAGGGGCCCAGCCTCTCTCATGCCACCCTGAGCATCTTGCTGTTGAGCCACAGAGGCCCCACCCAGCCCCCAAGCTTCCATGTGCTTAGATACGTTTCTCCTCCCAGTCCACCAGTCACCCTCAGTCCCTTTCATCTTACTAGGGATTGGACTGTCCGGTGATAGACTGAAAGCATCCAGTGTGGAGAAGGGAGAAACACTACCCAGGGCTCTTAACTCCTGTGTGACATCTGGCAGATGTTGAATGTTGCTTTGTTTGTCTCAAAAATGGAAAATGTATCACAGTCAAATATATCACAGTATCTCATATATAGTTACAATGCATGGATTAAAATAATAGTAGATAGATTAATAGAGAAGAGCAAGCAGACCATGGGGAGGGACAAGGAGGGGTAAAGAGAAGGTGCTTGGAAGTGAGACTGATCGAATTATGTAACGTGCATGTGTGGATATGGTAATGAATCCCACCATTATGTATAATTATAAAGCACCAAGACAAATAAATAAAATAAATAAATAAAAAATGTGAACTACTTCGTGGCTCCCGTGAGTCTAGGGCAGGCCCCTGACTATCCATGCAGAGTCCGGGAGCTGTGTCTCTCCCCTGTGTGGGATTCCACCCGCATTGAGCATTCACTGCTTGCAAGATCCTGGGCAGCAAGTGGAGAGGAGATATGACAACAGCCAGCTGGAAGACTGAGAGGGATGAGTCAGAGGTTCAGCAGGCCTGCTGAGGGAGTCAGCGAAAGTACTCACTTCTGGGCTGGTGCACAAGGTGGCATTTTGCCTTAAGACAAGACAAATATCCTTAGAATTTGCCTGAAGCAGAGCTTAAATCCTCAGCAGATCACAGGTGAGGGATTGGTACTTACTCTGTTGATTTATAGTAGAGCTTTTGCTTCCCTCTTCAGGGGTCATCTGTTTAATTATCTTTTTAAAAATATTTTTTAGTTGTTGACCTTTCTTTTATTTATTTTTATGTGGTGCTGAGAATTGAACCCAGCGCCTCATACATGCTAGGCAAGCACTCTACCACTGAACCACAACCCCAGCCATGTTAATGTGCTTCAATGAGAACACTAAAGCTGGACTTTAAGTCCCGTGTGAAGAGAGACATGTGCATGTGCTTCCTCATGCCCCTCGGCTCTCACTCTTGGGCTGGCTATCTCCAGTGGTGCCGGCAGGGTGTGGCGCCATGTTGGAAAGAGCTAGGGTGCAGGGCTGTTGTGGGATTGAGGACACAGGTGGGAAGGGACCAGGACTCCTCGGCCTCCAGCCAGGGTAATGATTTTGCAGTCTTCTGATGGGTGGAGTACAGAAGGGGAGATCCAGAGGGGCCGCTGGCATGGAGTCCATCCTTTAAAGAAGCTGATGGGAGGGACTGATTACGTCATTCTTTCTAATTTCCAGTCACTGTGCAATAACTCTGATTTTTAATGGGAAGAATAATATTTCACAGGTTTATAGGAATTAAGTATTTTTGGAATTTGCTAATGTTGCTTTAAGAAAAGCTACCAAGTGAGCAGGTATGCCAGGGAGCTGTCAGTTGTCACAGTTTTGTTGGCAGCAGAATTGAGGAAAAGTCCCCAGGAAGTTGGAGACCATGTGCCCAAACCGAATTGTGCCCAGAGTATCTGCTTGTACCCTGGGGCACTGTGACCCCTTGGCATCATGCCTCCCCATCGGTGAACTGGGTGGGGGAGGTGTGGCTTCCTGGAGCACCTGCACAGATTATGGGAGACAGGTGCACCTGGCACTTCATGGACCACAGAGTCAGCGTCAGTTAAACCTGGGTCCAAGAATACCATGACTTTTGGGTGCTTCAGAGAATGCAAAGGAAAGGTTAGGAAATGTGGGAAGACATGTTTATTTATATTATTTATTGTATCTATTATTCTACAACAGAACATATTTATATTTATGGAAAGTGCTCCATTCTGTAGTTAGAACAAAAAAGCAATCACATAGACTTGTTTCAATTTTAATTCATTAATTTTTCCAACCTGAAAGGAGTCTGGAATATTTTGTAACAGTTTATTTTGCCCTGAACAAATTGAACCATGAAATTACTAGTTCATGAAATGATGAGCAAAATGTGTGTGAACAGCCATGGCAGAATTAACACAGCTGCCCGACAGCACGTAGAGAACCATTAACAAAAGAAGCAATCGATGAGCCTTTGTGGTGTGTTTCTCTGTTTCCTTCCTGCCCCCCACTTTAAAAAAATTTAATGTATCTGTACCCAGAGTGACTTGATAATAGAACTTCAGCCTAGAAAGGAACCTGGAATTCTGGAGGTTTTCTTTTTTTAATCTCTGTTTATAAAAATGAAACTCCGTTCTTCTTACATGAGTGTTTATGGGGTGGAAAGTGTAGATTTGATGATGCTGATTCTCGGTACATCACCCTGGCAGATAAATGCTGTGACTGTCTGTCTTAGGAAAAAATATTGCAGGATGAAAGCACAAAAGTCGTGGAATCAAGATTATTGAAGCTTTAAAGGACAAAACAAAGTCTCTCAATCTACTACTTTCAGTTCTGGTACTAAATACTGACTAGATGCTAGAAATACACGTGAGTCTTTTTCTTCTAGGAAAGAGAGGCAGACCAGGGCTGGGGCTGTAGATCAGTGGTAGAGTGCTTGCCTACCTCGTGTGAGGCACTGGGTTTGAGCCTCAGCACCACATACAAATAAATAAATAAGTAAACAAACAAATAAATAAATAAATGTGTTGTGTTCATGGATAGCTAAAAGAGAGAGAGAGAGAGAGGCAGTGCAAGACCGTGAAGGACAAGTAAGGTTAAGGGCTTCATTCTTGATAGTCAAACTCATACTTGATTGGCAGTTCAACTTTGCATGTCTTCACATAGTGTGACCCTGTTCCTGCTGTCTTCTTCCACAGAGCCACAGTGTTCGGCAGTTAGAACAGGTCTTTTAGAGATGCAGTGTTTTACAGATGGCGCCTGAGACCCAAAGAGGCAGAGAACCTCCCTCAGCTTCCCAGCCAGCCAGCTGTCTGTGTGTGGCAACTCTGTATTCCATTCAGGGAGTGACCTAGTGGAAAATCTGTGCAAATGTGGGGTTGTGTATCCCCAGCCCCTATTATTCTCTAGGGGACTGTCTACTAAAGCAGACCACTTTTGCCTCCTCCACAATCATAAACAAAAAGGAAAAATATAAGAAAAGCATAAATCCATTAAAAATGGTAGAAAACAAGAAAAAGTACTGTTGGCTAATCAGAAAAATTCAGGAGGGCAGGGATTCTGTGAAATGGAAAGCAGAATAGAGAGGACAGATAGAGAACTCGAGCTGCAGCCCCTACGGACCCAGAGGACTTCAGGGGGCCAGGCTGCCCTCGGCTGGGAGCGTCCTGCCAGTTCTTTAAAGGAACATCACCTCCCCAGATGAGGTCAGTCAGGGTCAGGGCCCATGGAAGCTTTGGAGCTGAGGGCTCTCCAGGTTATTCTGGACTTCCATGATACTTACGGAGAAGGCACAAGAAAAGGCCAGTTAAGGAAGATGCTCTATATCTGTACCTGGGGCTCTGATGTGGAGCCTCATGGGAACTGCACAGCATTTGCCTGCCATCCACTCACCCACCTAAAGAAACACTCGCTTACACTGAGCCTGTGCAGAGTCCCTCTTTCACAGGGGAAGACAAGGCGGAGAGGCAGCAAGGACAGAGCAGTGCTTGTCACCTAGTCCTTTCCCAAATGTGAAGAAACCACCAGGATCAGATAACTGAAGAAAACCAGTATGTAGAGAAACAGACACCAGGATGAAAAAACTGACCTTTGAGGAAAGAGCAATGTAAGAGAAGATGCCAATTTATTAAAACTTGGAGGAAGATTTGAAAAGGCATTTCAGACATAAACAAGAAAGGCTTATAGGTAAAAGACGTGATCAGAGAACAAAAAGGAGTTATTGGCAACTACAGACATGCTTGTCGTATTCTTTAGAAATGATTCCAAACAAAATAAACAAGGCTGGATAATGGCAGTAAGAGCTGACATTTGCAACAGATGCACTCACTATTCTGAGTGTTTAAGAACCTTATGAGATAAGATTATCCCCATTTTAGAGATGGGAAAACTGAGGCACAGAGATAGGAAAATTCTCAAGGACACATAATGTCAAAGAGGTAAAACTAGGACTTGTGCCAGGTGGTCTAATTCCAGGGCCCACAGTCAGCAATGTAGAAGATTGAGTTAGTATTGTGATAAACAGGCAAGCTCCCCCAAAGCAGAGTTTGGTCTTTACAGGTTCTGCCAGTCACTGGCCCTCAAATAAAACAGCATCTCCAGGGTAGATACCAAACTCCACCAGAATTACCTATGAGGAGGAGACTAAGGCTGGAGCCTGAAAGGGAATTCATCCTCTTTATGTGTCTTTATTACTTCACTTTTGACAAAGCCATGTATTACTTCAGTAATTTAAAGGAAAGAAGTTTCAATGACCAACTTTTTTGTTTCCACTAATTTATCAAAACTTTATATTTATCTACAGTATTTTTCTATCTGTCATATAAAAACCCCACAAAAGATAAGGTGGACATGAAAGCAACTTTTAAAAGTTTTAAACCAGGGGCTGAGGCTATTTTTCAGTGGCAGAGCACTTGCCTAGCATGTGTGAGGCACTGGGTTTGATTCTCACCATATAAAAATAAATAAGCAAAATAAAGATATTGTTTCCATCTACAACTAAAAAAAATAATTTTTTTTAAAGGCAGTGAAAAAACCTGCTTCCAGCCAAGATGGAATAGTGGGGACCAGATCCCTTCGTGTCAGAACCCCCCAAAAAACAGACAAAATATATGCAGTAGTGTTTCTGTAAACACTAGACTGAAGACACCAAGAGACATTGACCCATGAAAGATAAGAAACAGACTATTCGAGCTGTGGAGTGATTGTCACCTCAGCTTAGCACCTTGAGGGGGGCGTCCAAGGAGGCCAAGACAGCCAGAGTTCACAGGAGAGCAGTGTCGAATGAGCCCCAGAGATGGCCAAGGGCCATCATTTTAGTCAGCAGAGCACGTACACACGAGGCAGCCGAGGCCAGGACCAAGAACCACCAAAGTGGATCCAAGGGAACAGCATCCAACATGCAGGGCTGGGAAGAGTACTGTTCCTACCAGACAGACCGGAAAAACGCAGAATCCATGGAATGTTGAGAACACACAGGAGGGTCATGCCCCCATTAGTAAGAAGAAAGTTCTGGACTGGGCCCCACTCTAGACCCACCTAGTAAACGCTTCCTAACATTTTAATATCCCACAACAAATACAAATATATACATGAATACACACACATACACACACCCCAAGGAGGAGAATCCACCAGAACTGACCCCAAACTGAAATACGTGTCACAATTAGCAGGCAAGGACATTAATGCAGTTGTGAAAAATATATTCCACGTTTTAACAGCTACAAAGAGACATAGAGACATTTAGACAAAGAGACAAAGACACATCTGATGTCTAAAGATGAAAACCACAAAGCTAGAGATAAAAAAAAATGCAACAGGACTCACAGAAGAGCAGACATCATGTAAGAAAATGAGTAAATTTAAAATCATAGCAATAAAAATGACCTAAAATGAAACACAACAGAATTTTAAAAATGAAAAAAGCATTTGTGAACTGTGGGACATCTGGCTCTTGGGAACTTCCTCGACCTCGTGAGGCGCCCAGGAAGATCTACAGCTGACATCCTCGTGCTCGTAATCAAAGTCTGACGCTCTCCCCGGAACGGAGTAGAGCATCCATTCCTACCACTGCCCTCAGCACTGTGCTGAAGGATCTGGCCAGTGCAGTCAGGCAGAAAAAGAGTTAAATTAAAAGGCACCTAAATTAGAAAGGAAGGAGTAAAACTCTTTGTTCACAATCTGATCCTCTGTATAGAAAACCTGAAAGAATTTACAACAGAAGTACCTGATTTTGGAATATAGTCATGCTCACTCCTTTATAGGTTGTTTGTCTGCCTTTGTACCATAATAGTAAAGTCCAGTCGATGTGACAGAGACCACAGGGCCCACCAGCCTAAAATGTTTACTGTCCAGCTTTTTAATGAAGGTTTTGGCAGCCCTTGTTCATTGGATTCAGCAGATCCCAATCAAAGTTCCAGCAGGCTTTCTTGTAGAAGTTGATGAGCCTGATTCTAAAATTGATGTGGAAATGCAAAGGACCTAAAATAACCAAAACTTTGAAAAAGAAGAACAAAATTGGAGGACTAATGCTGTCTGATTTTGCCACTTATTATAAAGCTACACTCATCAAAACATTGGGGGAGTGGTGTAGTCTAGCGGAACAGAATCTTGTCCAGAAATAACCCCATTCACATCTACTACTAAATTTTGACAAAGGCCCAAAGACATTGCAGTAGAGAAAGGGTAGTCTTTTTCAACAAGTGACTCCAGAACAATTAGATATCCATGTGCAAAAAAGAAGAAGAAAAAAAAAAAGAAACATAGACACATACTTCATACATAATTGGTTCACAGACCTGAACATAAAACCGAGAAAAAAATTAGGGTAAAATCTTTGAGACTTTGCATGAGGCAAGGATTTCTTAGATAGGCCTCCTAAAGTATGAACCATAAAAGAGTAAGTCTATAAATGGGACTTCATCAAAATTTAAAACTTCTGCTCTTCAAACTCCTGTCATGAGTATGATGAGAAAGCCAAAAGAAAAGCAAATGAATCTACAGCAGACTGTCCTGGGGCCTGGTTGCCTCTCTGAGCTGGAGAGAGGCTGCAGCCTCCCCTGGCCCCACCTCCTGCCCTCTCTCCACTGGGCAGGAGCACAAACCCAGCCCAAGCAAGTCCAGCAAAACCACAGTTTCCCAAAATCAAAAACAGTTTTTAGGAAACATGGCAGAGGAGACTTCCCTGAGAGGCCAGAAAACATGGACATTGAGGGATTGGGAGGAACTGTGGTTTGGAGCCAGGGGCCCTCCCTGGTTTAATGCCCTGAGGCCTCAACTCAGTAGCTTGGGCATGTGACCTGCCTGGGTGCACCTTGGTTACTACATTTGTAAACTGGGAAGCATCAGGAGGATTAGAGATGAAGATGCAAAACGACACACACACACACACACACACACACACACACACACAAGCTGCCCTGGGGATAACCGTTGTGGCTTCTATTCAGTTCTACCACGTTGAGGGACCTGGTTTTCTTCACCAGCAGGGGAATGAATTCTGTAAAATGTGAAAACTAAATGCAAATGTAAAGGGATTTTTGTTTGTTTTTTTAACCATCTCCTATAAATTCCAGTCGATCCTCTTGCTAGAGGGGAAGGCCTAGGCTCTAACTCTTTAGAGGGGATTAAACATTCCTACGCAAGATGGGGAAAAAATCTAGGAAGAAGCCCAGAATACAAATATCCTGAAGAGGCTTCGAGTCAAGAGGTGAGGGTGGAAGAATTTGACACAAGGGAGAAAGAAAAATGCAGAGCTACTGGTGGTGTATTTATGACAACAGAGTTTTCCCAGCGGACGGAGCTGGACGTCTCAAGGCGAGGCTGCGTGCCAGGCCTTAGTATAAGGAGGAAAGATCACAGGCGGGCTGGAGGAAGCCAGCTGCTGACCACCAGAGGAGGCAAGTCTAAGGTCGCACTGCCAGGTAGGAGATGTCACCTTGGCAGCTATTTCAAAGATGCAGAGCAGATGCCAACACTTAACAGGCCTGCCCGGTGCCCTGACTTCCCCCAATGCTTGTGCAAATGAAGTGCGATTTAAAAAGAAAAAGCAAAAAAAGTGGTTACAATCCCCTGTGAGTTCCATAGCCTTTCTGCAGCCCCAGGAAGGTTCTTTCTCTGGTAGTTCAGCTCCTGTGATTGACTTACAGGGGACGGGACAGGGGGGTGGAGATGGAGGGAGTTGACATCCATGAGACCAGAGTCTCCTCTACTGAGAGACAGGGTGTGATGAGGGGGCGCCTGGAGAGAGGGAAGGGGTGCCTGAGGCCAGGGTAGCTCCCAGGGGAAGACCCCTGAAGTTGGTACAGAGAGGGGAAACATGGTGGTGTATCTTGTTAGCGGTCAGGACCCTGTAACCAAAGAGGAGAGGAAATAAATAGCTTCATGGAATGTCAGAGGACGTGATTTGAGTTACTAAACAAGACTTAAAATATTAGAATATAACAACCAATAGAAAGTATCTCAAAATACACAAGAAGAATGGACCTGTTAGAAAACTGGCCAAGAGAGCTTTAATTTTTAAGAAAGAAAAAAATGCTTAATGCCCAGATCAAAGCCTTCTGACTGGGGGAATTATAAACAGCAGATTTGACATATTCCATCGAGAAGGTGGAATTTACAGGAGAAGATAAGAATGATGAGATTTAGGAACTTTCATAGCCTAAAATAGTTCTGGGTTGTTTCCATATAAAGAGCAGAAGTTATTGAGTGAACTTGAAGTGTAAACAAGTCCTTACTTGGCCCTTTCCCACAGCTGGAAGAGTAGCCCAGTGGTGTCATGAAGGACGTAGGTAGGCTTTCTGTTTTCACCTCCATCCATCCTTTCATCATGGCCTCAAGATGGCTGCCACAGCTCCAGGCACCACGTCCTCACACCCATTTCCAAAGGCAAGGGGGAAAGCAGGTAGCTTCTCTTTGGAGTCTCTATATTCAGAAGGTGAACCTTATCACATGCCACCAGCCAGGATGTAATTACTAGTCCATGCTGGGGAGACCGAGAAGGCAGGCACCTGGTAGTTTTCACTTCTAGTGTGAAGAGTGAGGTGTTAGGGCCAGGAGGAAGTAGAGACTAGGTGGGGCAGGGAGGGAAGGCGTCGAGTCAGCAGTAGAAGAGAATGTACCTCGTTCTTACAGATAAAAACTTGTAGGTAGATTGGTGTCCAGAAAACATACCCAATGGGAGACCGCATGAACTTGAAGACAGAAAAATAGTACACAAAATGAAGGAATCAAAAATCATCTTGATAGACTTCAATGGGAAAGTCAGAAAAGGACATGTTAAAATTTAATCAGGAAAAGCTGAACATCGTGCATTGTTTAAAAAAAAAATCTGAGCTGGGTGCAGCTCAGTGGTAGAGTGCTTACCCAGCATACCCAGGTAGCACCAAACCAGGTGCACGTAAGAAAAACAGGCCTGGTCCTGGGCTGCAAGTTCAAATGAGCCAGAAACGAGGTTGCCAGGGAAGTTATGTATCTAGAGACTGTGGTAATGGAACTGTCTTGAACGCAAAGGCAAGACTGAGGCCTCCCAGGCCAGCCTTGGCTACCTCTCCTGCACCATCTCTTCTCTCTCAATTTCTCCACCACCTTCATCCCTCTCTCACTGCTTGGAAAGCCCCTCTCTGGCTGCTCCTCAGACTCCTTCCCTCCGTTAACACTCCACCCCGGTACCTTCTCCCCCTGCCCTGCCTGACCCCCACCGAGCTGCCGCTGCTACCTCCTCTCCCCACTGAACTCCTGCCAAGCCCTCCAGACCCTGCAGCCCATTCTCCCTGCTGGACTCCAGGCTCCACTGGCTCTTGGAGGATCCCTGGTATGTACCTAGTGTCTGGTATGAAAAGGAGGTATTTCATGACTCCTCTGTGGTTGACTGCATCAAAGGGACAGGTTTGCAGGCGAAACCCATGCTGCCTGTCCTTTGACCACACTTGGCATGACCGGGACCCAGTGTCAAGTTGAACTGTAGGCACTGCATGTCAGTAAAGACACTGAGGAATTCAGGAGTGACCAGAACACTCTGATACTGAGGAGAAGCTATTTTTCCTCTCCGAGTTATAGGTTCTTGCCTTACAAAATGGAGACAATAATAGAATCCACCTTACAGAATTGTTAACGAGACTCCATCCTGGCAGAGGGCAAGCACGGGGTACAGGTTAGCACTGGGGAAGATTTGGCAAAGCATAATGAAGATCTTTCTGGTCGTCCAACTTGACCAGAACTCGGGGAGGAGCCCCACTGGTGGGGAGTGCCCCCCGACTGGAAACCTTCAAGCAGACTCTTCCGCTCAGCTGGCCGAAGCACTGGCAGAGGACAGGTTACCACAGTGCTTCCCCACTCTGCTTTCTGGTAGAAGGACGGGTTGATAAACACAAAAGGGAAGAAAGAAATGAACTGGGATTGTTTCCACGGCAGCTCTTTAGGAAGCTGCATCCATGAGGTGGGTAACAGGAGAGTTTTTGTTTACATACCAAAGGTACAAAAGGTGATACCGAAAAACGGGGAAAGGGGCCCAAAGAAATGATAAAATCCCTCCAGTCAGTCTTCCTGACTACCAGGGACAGGAAGAACACCATGTGACTAGAGAGACACAGAGCAGAAGCCTAAAGCTGGCGGTACTGGGTGTCCTGCACAGGACTGCTGTCTTTACCCCCAAAATCCAAGAAGGGTCCCCAGCCTGGGTGGACACCTTTAGTTGTAGATTTAGTTTGCATAATAAGGACACACTGGGGGTGTGACCAAAGAAGGTACCTGTGAACCAGTAAGGAGGTTCTAGTAGTTTCCATGATGGATTCATGAGAAGGTGGCCAGAACATAAGAGGAGTAGACGAAGCTGAGAAATGAGTAGGAGAGGAATTCAACCAAACTTGGTTTTCTGAGGCTTCTGAGTAGGACACTTGGGTGAATGTCTGTGCAGTGCCCTAGATAGGAAGCTAGACTGACTTTGGAAAATGATCTTGAATTTAGTTTGGTCAGTTTAATAATATTCAAGGGAAGATGCCAGGTAGGCATTGCTTCAGAGAAAATCTGTGCTAGAAATAAAGATTCGAGGGTAATCTGCATATAGATGGTGTCTGAGGTGCCACGGTCTGTCAGGGAGGGCATCTACAGCCATGCTGCCCAAAGGAACCACTAGCCATCTGTGGCTATTTAAATTTAAATTAGTTCAAATTAGATCAGATTAAAAATTCAGTTCCTCAGTTGCAGTAAGCAAATTACAGATGCTCAATAGAACATTCTCATCATCCAGAGATCTGTTGGAGAGTGCTGGTCTAGGAGAGAAGAGGAGAGGGCCTGGACTGATCCCTGAGAAATGGCAACTTGTAAGGGCCTTCCAGGAGACGATGATCCTGCAAAGCTCAGAGAGGTGAGACCAGAGAAGCGTGTTGTCATCCTCAAGGACACAACTTCAAGATAGTGTCAAAATGTCAAATGCTGCTGTGAAGTCATTAAGATGAGGACCAGGAAATGTCCCATGGATTTAACAGTATGGTGGTGGGGGAGAACCTTGGAGGGAGCTATTTCAGTGGACTAACAGGACCAGGAGCCAGTTGGGAGTGTTATGGGGGACTACAGGTGAGAAAACAACCAGACAGAAAACTCTGTCAACACATTTGACTGGGAAAGGGAGGAGAGTGAACCAGTGAGCAAGGATGTGACCTCATCTCTGAAGTGACCGCCCCACACTTTGCTGTATTCTCCTGGTTAGAAGTGAGTGACTAGGTCTAGCCCACCCCAAGGTAGGTTCTCCAGAGGAGTGCACCCCAGGAGGTGGAGATCATTGGGGTAATTAATAGGCTGCCCACCACAGATCCCCAAATTCAGCTAAGTTGAATGCTTCTTTTTATAGTAGTGTTCTATTCCAGTTCATTGAAACAATTTTTGTTTCATGAACAAAAGGGAATTCACGCATTCATCATATGTGTTGCCACAGAATAGTCAGTTGCTGCTTTATTTTCTGCAGAACAAATTTAGGGACTCCCATCTGGTTTTGATGCTTTCTGTATTCTATTGATTTGATACTATTTGGGAAGTTTGATAAAATAAGAAACTGATCATCACATCTTCCTTCAAAATCAGTTAGGGAACATTTTCTTATGGTTATAGAAAAGAAAGACCTCATTTTTAGAAAACATACGTGAACATGTTTAGGGATACAAGGGCATGATGTATTCTCAGAGGGTTCCAGAAACACGATGTAGAGAGAGTGACTAAGCAGTTCAATGACGTGTAAGCAGCTGGTAAATCCAACTTTTTTATACTGTGTTTGCAATTTTTCTATAAAGGGAATAATATCAAAATTAAACTTTGGGGGAAATATCCTTAGACTCCTCCCCAGACCTACTAAATGAGAATTCCAAGTGAGACCTGGGAGACATACTTATGAAAGATCTTCAGATACATTCTGATTATTTCTCAGTAAGGTCTGGGACTCACTGTGTGAGAGTAGACTTCATGTTACTTCTAAAGCTATTTGTATGGAGCATCCGAAATGGCCAGTTGGATTTTTGCTTCTTTGTGTAAAAAAGATTGTCCCATGAGATAGTGTTCATGCCGTAACCACTGCCCCTGGCTCTCGGCCAGCTGCAGAAGTGGCCTCTCCAGGGGAGTGGAACTTGAACAGCGGAGGGGCAAGTCTAATCTTGAAACCAGAGGAAGAAAGAACAGTCCCCAGGGATGAGCCTGTGGCCGGTGGGAAGGGAAGAGGGAGAGGGTTTCTGTACCGCCTGTGCATCGGCCATGCTCCTCGTCCCCTTTCTCTCGGCCACAGCTCCAAATGTGGGGCGCCAACAGGCAGAGGGTGCTCCATCGGCTCCCACGGCAGGGTCTTCCACAGTGGGAGCATGAGGGAGCTTGCCAGTCCTGGCTGGGTAGGTAGGGAGGCTGCGTGGAAGACGGGACACATGCTGTGTCTTCAAAGACCAGTAGGGATCTGCGGGTCTATGCAAAGCCACGGAACTCAGAAACAGAGGACCCTGAGGCTAGGGACCTGCTGGAGCAGTGTGCTGGGCACGAGGTTGGGAGTGCGTGCCAAGAGTGGCATCTGTGATTTCCCCAGAGCTTCCTGCGCAGCCTGCACAGCGGCCCTGCACTCAGTTTCCCAGGCAGAAGGCTGGAGGGGAAGGAATGGCGGCGGGCCAGAGGACTGGGAGAGGAGGCCCAAGAGGGGCTTTCAAGGGCCAGTTCAGCTTGCTGGAGGCCTGGCTGCCTCCCGCACTCCACCAGGGGCTCCGAGTTCTTCATGGCTCACGGGTTAGCCCCGGGGGACATACCCGCTGGGGTCTGGGGGTTTCTGCTCTTCCAGGGATGAAGAGCATCCCCTGGAGGGAGGGCGGGAACTCCAGAACTGTTGGCAGGTGTCACTGTTGTGGTTCCTGACGAGGACTTTGTTGGGAGTCCTCTCGTGTGTTAGGCTCGGGGCTCTGACTCACCCTGCTGTTTTGTTCCGTTCTTTCCCTCTAGTGCACTGTTTTCCTCTGTGGTCAGCCCTCACTTCCTCCCCGCCCAGAACTTTGTTGCTGTGCTGTGTACATGTGGGGGTGACTGGCTTCACCGAGGCCCTGAGGAAGTTTTCCTACTGGCATCAGTTCCTTTTTGAAAGTAAGAATGGTGGGTTTTTATCCTCAGGTTTATTTTAGCAGCCAGGCTGCATGTGTTTCTCCACCCTTCCAGTGGTTTCCTTGCCCTTCATTCCAGCCTGCATTGTCAGAGCGTGCCGGCGTGGGCTTTCCATATGCTTCTCCGTGATACGTGGTTCACAGGGCAGGAAGAGAGACACCCACAGTCTGGTACCATCGCCTGATTGTTTCTTTGGTTCGAGGTTGTTTGCTTTGTCCAAAATGGCTTTTGGAAATACTGTTTTGATTCCCACCTCCCAGAACCACATCAGTTAACTGTGACTCAGCCATAGGCTTCGCTCGTTGACAGACTCACTCCACAAAAGCCTGGCCATGTGCTCCTAAAACATTTATTCTGTGTCTTCTTACCAAAATGGCTCTCAGGTTGTCCAGGGTAACAGGGAGAAATCATCCGTAGTTGATGGCTTTCACCAGGGGATTCCCAGTTAACCAACAGCTTATCTCTTGTGCCGTCTGCTGTTCTTGGTGCCACACAAGAAAGCCGTTGTAACGTTAGATGAAGGACTAAATATCTGAAGGCGTGTTTAATTCAGCATCTATTGGACAGATCAGCTGTTCGTGTTTCCGAAAAGCAGAGTGAGGAGGTAGTTCTGACACTCTGGGTGTGGTGGCTTCTGGTCAGAGACCCTTGGTCTGCAGCCATCTGGCTTCAGCAGGACTGCATTGATTAATGGCCTAACCTGACCTGTGACCTTCAGTTTTCTCCCAGAAAAGGGAACTTGGAAACAGAGCCATGTCCCCTGAGTGTGGGCAGACCACACTGTTAGACCTCCACAGGGAAACTCTCTGCAAGCCGAGCGCTGGGCTGACCTTGGGATTTGCTCACTCAGGGACTCCTGCCAACACAGGTGTGGCCTCTGCTGTGCTCTGCCCGCCCTCCTGCCCCCGCCTGGGCAGAGCACCTGCTTCTCAGAGAACAGCAGCGCCATCCACTTAGAAGTGAGCCATTCTGCTTCTCCGCTGAGGACGAGCAGTGACTTCCCCAACAGCCATGGTGCCTGCAGTGTTCATTAAGGTCTGTGTGGCCCCAGAAGCTGCTCGCTTCTCACAGATCTTTCTTTGGAGTACCTGGGAGAGGCAGGAAGGGGATGTCATGCCTGTCCTCGCTCAGCCCAACCTGCAGGCACCTCCGCATTGAGTCCCTACTGCAAAAAGCCTTCCAGAATCTCAGAGGCCTCCCCCTGCCTCCTCAAGCTCTTCCTCCACCCAGCCCCTTCGTCCTCCCAGGCGAGGCTGGGACATGAGAATAAGGAGAGGCCATCACAGCTAAAGGAAAAACCCAAGGGCTTGATGCCAAGTGGGACTAGGCCGTGAGCATGGTGGACAAACACCCAGCACTGCTGAGGCCCTGGTTCTCTTGCTCAGCTCAGGATCCTCCTCCCAGGGAGATCCCAGGCCCCGACCCTGCCCTTAGGGAAGCCCCACCCTTACTCACCAGGCAGCTCTCTCCAGGATGGAACACCTTCCCCTCACCAGGGCTGTCTGTAAGGTCCAAGGCCACAAGGGCATTGGTGGGACTGAGGAGCTGGCCAGGGCAGATGGAGGTCAGCTGACAGTCCAGGCGAGGCCAGCCCCTGTGTGTTCGCTCTGCCTCAAGTGGTCAGCTGCTTTGGATGGCTCAGACATCATGCACAACCTGAATCCCCACCGAGGAGAAGGAACCTTTCTTACGGGCCAGATTACCTGCAGAGACCCAACCCACAGTAAGGTCTCCTTTGCCACTATCCTGAGGGCAAGATGTCCCTCCCTGCCTTCCCTCTCTCCCTCCCTCCTTCCTTCCTTCCTGTTTTCTTTTTCTTTCTGAAGCAATTTATCTCAGATGCTTTAGGAAAAAGCCAGAAGCTAAGCTACCTTAAATGGAAATTATCCAGATCAGGTCTCCTGCTCTTCTGGCCCAAAGAAGCAAGTGAATCTTGAAATCACAGCTTTCCCAGATATGATCAAATTCTCAGGTGGACTCCTAAGGCTCCAAATCAGAAAGTAGAACAGGACAGCTTGTTCTTCCCTTGTCCACAACTAGCCACAGGAACCTGGGATAGCAGTCCATCTTCCTGGACCAGTTAGAAATTCCTTGCAGGATGAACTTCATGCCAGTATAAATGACTGTGTGAGTCTGCTTTCAGTTACTGTAACAAATACCTGAGGTAATCAAAGTGTAAAGAAAAAAAGTTTGTTTGGCTCATGGTTTTGGAGGTTTAAACCTGTGATTGATTGATCCTGTTGCTTTTGGGCCTGTGGCAAGGCAGCACAGCACAGCAGCAGTGCATGGCAGAGCGTAACTTCTCATCAGGAACCCACAGTCCCCTTTGAGGGCACACCTCAGTACCCTAAAAGCTCCCACTAGGCTCTACCACCCCAGCAGTGCCATGCTTCAGACCAAGTCTTTAACACATAGGTCTTTGGAGGACATTTCAGAGCCAAGCTATGACAATAACATTTTTGGTTATTTGATTTGTTCTTTTTGGTTTCATATGACAGTAGAGTGTCAATAATATTTTTTTTGAGCACGTCAACAGACACATATTTCAGCCAGATACAGTGGCACACACCTGTAATACCAGTGGCTCAGGAGGCTGAGGCAGGAAGGTCACAAGTTCAAGGCCATCCTCAGCAACTTAGTTGAGACCCTAAGCAACTCTGGGAGGCCCTGTCTCAAAATAAAAAATATAAAAAAAAGGGCTGAGGATGTGGCTCAGTGGTTAAGTGCCTCTGGGTTCAATCTCCAGTACCAAAAAACAACAACGAAAAAACCACATTTCACATGCAAACTATACCAATAATATTTTTAATCAGAAAAAAAATAGGCATGTGCTTTAAAAATCATTTAGCTTATTGTTAACTACACCACACTAGAAGGTCAGACCTGCAGGAGAGAGAATGGGAAGGTGGTCCCTGAGTGGTTCAGTGCTGTGGGTTACCCCAAATGGGTTTCAACAGCTCATTGTCACCAACGGGGACAGTCTTGTGTCACTTCAGTCCTAGACTTCAGAAAACATGGACTGGCAGCTACATGTGCTCACGACCCTATAACTGAGCAGTGAGGAGTGTTCAGTGACATTCCTGTTACTCTGCATTTAGCCATCAGTATTCCTTACAGGGGCCGCCACTCTCCCGAGGAGGGGACACACATAATGGAAAATCATAATGAAATGAAAGGCACAGGACAGAAGTAGCCATTAATCCTGCTTATGGAGGCTTAGAGATGGAAATAAGCGAGAATCAACTGTGCTGGGGAAGGATGTCAAGTGAATAGGCTGAAATCCCTGCCCAGCACTTATTGTGTTTTTCTCGGGGAAAAATAAAGCCAAGCACAGCGAAGTGGACCAGGCCAGCTCTGCCTGGCTGCTAGGAGGGTGCCCAGTGCCAGAGTTCTAGAGGCAGCGTCAGCCCCGGGGGCAGACATGCTCACCTGGCCGGGGACCAGGCCCACGGGCAGTGGGGGGATGGAGGGTGGGGTGAAGGGTGTCTGGTGATCTCCTGTGCAGTCAAGGAATGTGTAGTTTTGAGAATCATACCCCGTAATTCTATCATAAATACTACCATCCGTTTTATTTTAGTCATAATACCGATTTTGAAATATTAGATGACATTAATAGAGAATGAAGACGTTTGTGTTTATCAAAGGGCCAAAGGGCATCAGACGGGGGAACTTCCCTGGCAAGGTAGGGAAGAAGATGCGGGGGACACTGGCACTTCTCCCTTGTCCTGGGGTCTGTTTCCATGGGTGCTGGCGTGCTGTTTCTGGTGGAAGGAACCAGCCCTCTGCAGTGCCCGGGGCCCTGCAGGGCTCGCGTGGCCTCCTTCCCTTCCTGGGCCCTGGGAGGGGTGCAGAGCCTCCGCACGGCCAGCTGCCTGTGGCAGCTTCTCCTGCTCATCTGCCTTCTCTTCCTTGGTGGCAACAGTCATTGTTTTCTGTGATTAAAGTTCATCCCCTCTTCAAATTGAAGAAATGTCTATTTTAAGTTAAAACAAACCTTTGTTGAAATCCCAATGTGGGCAGCGGACCATCTCCCACATTCCATTTAGTGAACTGTTTACCTCATCCTTTTATTTTCAGAATTCTGGGCATCCTCTGCCAGCGTGAGCCCTGAGCCCACAGGCTTTGGCCAGCCGTCAGCTCAGAACCTGCAGTTAAGGATGAGGGCTGAGCAGATCGTCACCTCAGCCTTGGTTGGTTATACATCTCTCTAGGTCTCGCCTCCCAAGGGACCTGGCAACGTGTGTGGTTGCACTTGCTGCCTCCTTAGCTGCCACAGCTCCCAGACAGGACAGGTGGGCTTTTCACCCTGAAGGCTGGAGGAACTGCTGGGGGCCTGCGTTCAGAACAGCAGTGAGCTACTTCCAGTTGATGCCTGTTCCGAAAGGAATTGATGGTGCTTTTCACATTTATTATTTCATTTCTTTACCAGTCATAGCGCACTTTTCATCTTGGGGATCCTGATTCTTTTTCTTTCCATTTGCACTTCGGCTTTACACTAGATTTACATTCTGTGTGATCCTCCAGAAATCCTCAGCAGACAGGGTTAAGGCCCTGCTCCCAGGCAGGCCTTCAGCCACTGCTCTGCTGTCCCCTTGGTGGATGTCCCCAGACTACTCCTCATCTATTTGGCTTTGGCATTTGGCATTAGCATCCAGTTCTTTTCAGCCACCTGTGAAACTTTGTGGCAGGCTATAAAGATTATTTGAGCTGGGCACTGTGGCTCACGCCTATAATCCCAGCAGTTCAGGAGGCTGAAGCAGGAGGATCACAATTTCAAAGCCAGCCTCAGCAACTTAGCAAGGTCCTAAGCAACTCAGGAAGGCCCTAAGCAATTCAACGAGACACTGTCTCTAAATAAAATATAAAAAATGGCTGGGGAGGATATGGCTCAGTGATTGAGTGTCTCTGAGTTCAATACCCGGTATGGAAAAAATATATATATATTTGTGAAGTAGACATCAGGAAAGAAACCTGTTCTTTTGTTTTTACCTGAACTGACTCTGCCTTCCTGAGAGCCAGCCCACGTGGCTACTGAAGGGTGCAGCCTGCACCGCGCTGCCGGTGAGTGGCAGCCCTTTTGGAGTGGAGCTCGACTTTCTTGAGGAGGCTTAATTCCTGCTGAGAGCAGGCTGACAATCAGGCAGCCTTCCTGGTGGCCCTGTTGCCTCCTTCCACTGCCCACATGGCAGTAACTGCAGACCACCTTCACCAGAGCCTCACCTGAAGGGCGTGGTAGAAACCTGTGCCCACTGAGCCAGAATCGTACTGGCTGGGGCCCAAATCTGCATCACTGTTACCAGGGCAGGGACCTGTGGGAAAGGCTGAAGCTCTGGCACCTCTGACATAAAACCCATGCTTTGCTGTGTTTCCTGCCATCCCACACATGTCACAGACAAATGCATGTCCAGAGAGTGACACCAGCTTCAAGAACTTGGGTATGTCTTATTTACGTCCACAGGAGAAAGGAGGCTTCCCCTATTGGTCATAATGATGCTGAGCTCACTGGCTGACTTGGCACCTCTGGCTGCCCCTATGGGTCTGTGGCTGTGCTGGTCACTCCTCCACAAAACTGACTGAGCCCCAACTTGGTGCCCAGCACTGCTGCAGGCCTGGGATCTGGTCAGGGTCCTGCTCTCTGGAAATTGCATGCTAGGTGGTACAGACCATTTAAAACAGGAAAAAAAGTATGCGTGCAAACAATGAAAAACCAGATGGTGTGAGTGGAGCGCAGGAATTAAAATAGAGGGATGTGACGGAGACAGGAGACCCCTGTGGGGAGGAGATAGGTTGAGGACTGAGTGGCAGGAAGGAACCTTCAGCAGAGCTCAGGGGCTGATGCCCAGGCTGGAGCGTAGGGCAGTCAGAGAAGGGCAAGAAAAGTGGCGGGAGGGTGAATTTTAGTCCAGAGCAGATGGAACACCTTTGGAGCAGCGTGTTTGGGTCTCGTTTTCCAACATCACACTTGGGCTGCTTTGTGACAAGAGAGGAAGAATCTGGGAGGTGGTCTCAGCACAGGTGGAAGAAAGGGGGTGCTTGACTGGTAGAGGGGGCAGGGCCCGTCGGCAGACCCAAGATGGAGGAGAGGCAGCAGGCCTTCCGGGAGCCTGAGGCTCTGGGTTCTGGTTGAGAAGCCGAAGCTGGCTGGGAGTGGTGCTGCTTCCTGAGGTGGACGCGGGGGACATGCTAGGGTGGGGAGGGGAGACACTTGTCAGGAGGTCTTCCATTATACTTCTGCCAGATGTTAAAATGCAGCAGCCCCTGCGGAGGGACAGCAGGCACAACTCCCTTAGCACATGCTGCCGATCTTCTGCCCCTCTGCTCCGAGTGTCCCGGGAGCCACAGCTTCCTTTCAGGCAGTAGCTCTCCACCTCAGCTGAACGTCACAGTCACTTTGGAGTTTTCTGAAGTCCCATGCACAGGTCACACTGCAGACCAATTAAGTCAGCTCATCACCTGACCCGCACCTGAGGCTGCAAGGACCCCGGAGCCAGCACTGCTGCCAAACTGGCCTGAGCGCCCCTTCCTGTGTGGGCTGCAGGTCAGGCCGCTGCGTTCTGCACTTAGAGGGCCTGGGGGCCAGGGAGGCCCCTGTGACTGGGAACCGAGGAACAAACAGGGTTTTCCATGTTGCTCAGATATCTTTTCTGTGGTTTCGGGGGCAGGGCCGTGGAGTCGTTGCTTAAAGGTTTCTTGTTGGGCAATAGGCATAATCAGTTGGTAGTGATTTCCCGAGTGCTAAGAACAGAAGAACCCTAAAGTTCGTTGTGGGTGTAGCCAAGGAGAGTCTCAGCTACAAGCCTGAGAGGCCAAAGGGACCAACTGAGGTTTATGGGGTCCACTGCATTCATCCCAATGCCAGGCAAAGCATTGCCAGTCTCAGAAAATCTTGCTGTGTTCCCACAGGGAAAAGGGGATTTGATTACACATCCTTCCCCAGGTTAAGCTCTGCCTTTGGCGGACATACTCAATGATTAAGTGCCTATTATAATCATTACTAATAATGGTGCAAAAAATCAGCCTGTGCTTTTTAAAGAATAATTTGGCCCATGAATGTTTTAATGAGTCACGAGTTGCAGAAAAATTCCATTCTCTCTCTTCATTATGTTACTGTTTTGTAGGGAAAAGGTCAGCTCCATTATCCTCCCTGCATTTTTATGGAAGGTGTAATTTAAGGGTCCCTAAAGAAGCCATGTGTTTTTTTAAAGGAGACAGTGTTGCTCCCTTCCTCCCCAGTAGTCCCCCTCCTCTGCCAGTATTGCTAAAGAGAAGAAACCAAAGGGCTGAGCCTCAGGAGGGGGTAGCGCCCCTGGGAGGAAGTGCCTGGCCCATCACTGCACTGCAGTGGTCCCCACCCACTTCCTCTGGCCAAGCTGACCTTGAGATGCCCTTGGCTCCAGCCCAACTCGGAAGTCACAAAGCTCCACGGAGGCAGATTAAACCCCAAGGGACCAGCCACAAAGGGAGGCTAGAGTGGGTTTGGCCCAACTGACCAGGCCATGAGGCTTGGTCACTCGTGTCCTTGCTCTAGGACAAGTGAAGGAAAGGCAGACATGTGCAAACCACTGAGCCACCTGGTCAGCATCAGGAGAGGGTTGCGGGGTACCTGGCTGCCCTTCCTACCTTTGTGGTGCAGATGACCCTGACCTCATGGACATCCCTTAGAAATGCCCTGCAGGGGAAGCAGGTTCTGGGCACCAAAGACAAAGTTCAGTTAGGGCATGTCTTTCAGGGAGGAGGCCCATCTGCCTGGTTACTGTGAGACCTCGCTCCCTCCAGAGGTCCCCTCCCAGGACACTACTGTCCTGTCACCTAATGACTCAGGCTTCCCAGGTAGCCACACACACAGGTGAGGGAGCAGTTTGCACCTGGAGGGGAGGCTCGGATGCACTCATTTTGATTTCCTTCCCCTTGTGAAATGCCAGGATGATGTGGTTGCAGGATTCTGTGAGAAGCTGGGGGGTGTTGTCCTCATTATTGTTCTGCTTTCAATTTATTCAGCCTTTAACTTCTTATGGTTACTTGTCAACCAGGAAGCAGGTTCTCGTCCATCCTCTTCTTTCTCTCTGTCATAAAGACATTTTAAAAGTTTTATGGTAATTAAATGACACCAGCTCCAGGAGTCTGCAGTGACCCTGGACTGACAATCACAGTTGTCCTCCATGGGGCCATTTTATGTCCACAGCCGATGGGCACAGCATGCTTGTGCGAGGTGTGGCGATGTCAGTGGTGACCAGGGACAGATGCAGGAAATCACCTCTGGAGAGACACACAGGGGTGTGTGGCAGTAACTAAATCGAACTGTCTCCATCACCCTATTGAGCCAGGAGTTACAGAAACATTGCAACCGTGGGTCAGTGGTCATTGCAACTGTCCCCAGTCAGTGTTTACTCCTGCTCCAGGGCCCTGCAGAGTGAACACATCCCCCACTGGTCACCTGGTCACCATGCTCTACCTGGCCCCTCCCCTCATCAAAAGCTACCTACTCTGCTTAGATGTGGATGAACAGGGCCAGGAGTGTCCCAGCCCAGGGAGGAGTCAACCCTGGAGACCAATGCTGAGCTGCCCTTGGAGGACAGACCAGGCACAGGAAGGACAGGAACTGTCGGGAGCAAGTGTGCTCTCCTGAGAGGGACAGACCTGAAGGACCCTCTCGGGGGAATTCAGGTTGAAACAGAAGATGGAGGCTTTTCTTTATGGTCTGTCAAAGGGGCTCCTCTCCCTGAAAGCCAGAGGGAGCGTGGCCTTGTCCCCAGTCTGTTGCATGCGAGGCTCCCCAGAGCAACAGCCTGGTACTTGGGCACCAGCTGCTCTTGTGCTCAGAGGTTTTTTATTGTTGTTGTTGTTTGTTGGTTTGTTTGTTTCTGTAAGTAAAAGGCTATTATCAAATGTTGAGTGTATATTTTAAGCCAAATTCCAAAATACTTACACCTTTATTCACCAAGTGGGACAGAACTATTTACTGGCATCCACAGGACAGAGGTGGCTGGGACCTGTGTCGGGGGAGGTGGGGTGGGGAAGCCACATGAACCCTCGCGACTCTTTCCCTCTGACTCCTCCCTGCCAGGCCCCCATCTTGCTGGCCAGGGGGCACCTTCTTCCTGGCCTCATCCTCTGGGAGACTTCACAAGGAGCTCCCAGTGAGGATGTGCTAGGTGGGGGCGTAGGGTGGTCCTCTGGCTGTAGGGACAAAGGACTGGTTGGAGCGTCTGGACAAGGCCTTCGTGTGCAGTTTTGTTCTCACTGCGGAAACGCACTCAGCGAGGTTCATCTGCTGAGGTCGCTCAGCTTGTGGGGCAGAGAGAGGACTTGGCCCCATGTCAGTGCCTTGTCCTCTCCCAGGCCTTGTCGCTCCACTTCCCTCGTTGGTCATGCAGGGAGGAGGAGAGGACCCTGAAGTTCCTGCTGCCTGGGGCTCGTGCAGCAAGGCCTTGCTTTTCCACCCACATGGGCCATTTCCTTTCTCTTCAGAGCCACACCCTGGGACTTGCAGGAAGCCACGGGCAGTGTCAGGGCCATCGCTTCCCTAGGGTTTGCAGTCGCTGCCTGGGCTTCCAGAGAGAGCGGAGGCCTCTGCCACCACCTCGGGACCCCCACTCAGGCTCCTGTGCTCATCTGGTGTCCTGTGTTCTCTCAACAGCAAATGAAGCTCGTGGCTGAGAACCTGAAGGAGGAGCCGAGGGAAGATGGGAAAGAGAAGGTGGCCTGAGCTCCCGGCACGCCCAGCTGCCCCGTCCACTGAGGCCTGTATCGGGGGACACCTGCCAGAGGGCACCCAAGCAGCATCACGCACCTGAACCCAGACCCACCGCTTGGCCGTGTGAAGTGCAGGGCAGGCCCTTGCTGCAGTGCCCTGACTCAGTGGGCAGAAGAGCCAGGACCCTTGGCCCTGCCCGCCCTGCCCCTTCCTTGGCCTCACATGCCCCTCCAGCTGCCTTACTTTGCTCCAGAGCCCCTGCTGCCCTTGAGCCTCACCACAACTGAGTTACCAGCCCTCCAAGTGACCCTCAGAGTGAGTGCCAGTCACTCCTGACCCCACCAGGACCCAGGGCCTGTGGCAGGGTGCTGGGTTGAGAAGCGTGCCCACTGAGCTGATCCTGCCGAGCCTCAGCTGAGAGGGGCATGTTTTCTACACCCGGACCTCCTTCCTGGTTCTGTTTTGCAATATGTTAACGGACCCTTTGTCAACAAAACCCACAGTAACCGAGCTATTAAAGGCAGCCTGCCCTTCTCTGACTCCAACTTCCCTTCCCCAACAGGGACAGAAATGACCTGACCTGCTCTGTCCTGAAATTAGACCTGGGCCAGGTCGTTAAAGGTGGAGTGGTGAGACAGGGAGCCAAAGGTGGGCACAGTTGGGTGCCAGGCCTGAGCTGGCAGCCAGGGGCTGGCCTGAGGAGCTGCTGCCCTCAGGGAGCCCACCAAGGCCCTGGGCTGCTTTTGTGTGTAGAATATGCACACAGTGCCAGGCCAGGGACCAGCTGCCACTCCAGGGCCTCCCCCTTCCCTGGCATGGGCCTTGAACCTATAGCAGGAGCATCTTTGACCAGTGGTGCCGTCCATCTTCCTGCCTGTGCGCACAGGGCTGCCCATTATTCACAGGCACAAGAGCCCCATGTGGGCCAGCACAGCCCACAGGAGTGTGGCCCTCCAGACACAGGTCATGCCTCCAGTGGCTATTGTCCTACTGAGGACCACCCCGTGAGGGCAGGGCCTGGCATCCACCATCCTGCCTCACGAAGCAGGTGACTCAAGCAGCCCCTCCCCACCACACCTGCTGCCCTCAGTCAAGACACTGCGGACCCTCGGCATTTGGAACCAGGAAGCAACAGATCCCCAGCCCACCTGAAGAAGGGGAGGACAGGGAGGGGCTGACATGCTTCCTGGGTAGCAGAGTCCAGCTCCCTCTGCCCCAGGCTGGCACCTCGATTTCCTCCTCACCTGTTCTGGAAGCCCCGGCTCTGGCCCTGCGGGCTGCCTGATTCTGTTGGTCCTTGCAGGTTGACACGTGCCAGCAGGGACGCTTAAGTCCTCTCTGCCCTGCCCTTGCTGGGATGAGCTCTTCAGGGCACGAACCTTTCAGTTCTGGTGCAGTGTTTGACGGGACTCTAGATCAGGCTTATGTTTTAAGGAGCCAGTGAATGGCGGTCACCAATGTAGGTCTGAGCCCTGTGACCCCAAGAGCCTCCTGTCCCAGCCTGGGCTCCTGTAACCATGGGGAAAGGAGAGAGTGCTCCTGTCTCCCCGGGGCCCAGCTTTGATACCAGTTCCGCGGATGCAGTTGGTTGTAAAGTGGTGGGTCCTGAGTGCCCAGGTATGAACCCGACAGCTAGCTGGCATCTGCTGTCACAACGGCAGTCTCCCCTGAGGCTGGGCCTCCTGGTGCCCTCAATCAACAGCTGTTGATCCCAGGAGCCTCCCTCCTGCCCCGCAGCACCTCAAGGGCACACCACCACCACTTACCTAAGCATGAAACAGGACCCTGCCAGCCCTGGGCACAAGGCCACAGGCTGTGGAGAGGGAGGCTGGTGGGAGGGACAGGCTACATCGGTCTCCTAGGCTTCTAGAGGGCCAGAGCTGGGGCCAGTTCCTCCCTGTGTCACCTGCAGTCGGAGCAGATGGCATCTGGCACATGCAGGTGCTCAGGAGTTCTGTGGCGCAGTTGGAGAGTCGGGATGGGGCAACGTATGCTGCAGTCCCCAACTGAATTGAGGAAGACGTGCAGGTCGGTGCTGGCCCACCCTCCTGTGCCCTGTGCTCAGCGTCCACCCGGAACCCCTCACCTCACCTGCCTCCTGGGCCTCACTTCATTCTGCCTCGACACGGCCCTCCAACCCAAGCCACACGGCTGCCCTGTGAGGTGCCCCCAGCCCACCCCACCCCAGCTGTGCTGCCTTAGGCCCCTGCAGTGACCCAACCCTCTGCGGGTCCAGTTTTCCCTGAGCCCTGAGGACTCCACCACCGATTGTTTATAGTCCACCTTCCTCCACAGAGTAACCAAGAGCTGAGAGACGCTTGCTCCCCATCTACAGACAGCAACCCAGAGCTCGAGATGCGCGTCCCCAGCTGGTTAGGAAAAGGCGCAAGGAGACAGCAGCAGCCCCATAGATCAGGCAGGCACAGGGCTGCAGAAGGCTGGGAACCCAAGTCCAAACCCCGCATTTCTCAGATGAGGATCCTGAGGCCCAGAGTGGGAGGACTTGCCCACTCTGTGAGGAGAGGGACCCCCAGCCTAGTGCTTCCCCAGCAGCCTCTACGGAGGGCAGTGGGAGGGACGCTGTGTGGTGCAGGTCATGGGAAAAGAGCCGCCCAGGGAGAGCCCAGTCCACGGGAGGCATGCTGGTTTGATTCTCATGCACAAGCCCATCCTGCTCTCCCTGCTTGGAGCGCTTCCCACCAGGCCGAGAGCTTGGCCCAGAGGCAGCCCTCGCTACACCTCTGGGACCCACCGCTGCCCAACCACCTGGCTTTGCACAGCCAGGGCTCCCGAGGGCCCACCCAGCCCTCTGCCCAGCACCACCCACCACCGCACAGCAGCCCTGCCGGAGCTCCGCTCTCTGCCTCACAGGGAAAGCAGCCAAGTGTCCTCCCCTGTCACCCGCACCCTGCAGACACCTCCCTGAGACAGGAGACAGACTTACCAAGTCTCACAGGTCTTGGTGAAACCTGACCCTGGCAGGGTTGGCCTCAGGCCCAAATCAGTCCACAGCTCAACTTTTTGCACACAGACATTCATCTGTGCCACCAGCACACAGCACCTCCTGGGGGACCACTCACTCCACAAAGGAGGCCTTTCTTTCTCTCCAGGGCACTAAAGTACCATGCCAGAGGACAACAGGTGCCCCCAGGCCCAGCCTGGGCCTCTGTTGGCAGCCTCAGGTTTGTTGGAGGGCTCTGGTGGTGTCCTCTCTCCCTCCCTGTGGCCATACTGCTACCCCACCTGCCACCCCAGGGGTGCCAGGGGAAACAAGGGGCGAGTGTCCAGGGAACCCCAACCCTGTGGCCAGGGGCACACAGCACTCATTGCTCCCTCACCCTGTCCTTGTTTTAGGAAATGGAGGCATGTAGGCTCAAGTGACCCACAGTTATGGCAGCATGGCCCCTTCGCCACAACCCCCGTCCACCCACCTGTCCTTTGCCCCCTGTCAAGATGACGCTTGCTGCCCACAATGTCCTCTCTGCAGCCTCCCTTCCCCAGCCCCTGAGCCCTCAGCCTGAAGCCCCTGCCTTCTCCCAGCAGGAAGCTGACAGCCAGGAGAAGGGCCAGAGGCCACAGGATGAGAGTCAGGGGGTCTCTGCCGGTCCTGCAAGAACAGTGCCTGATGCGGTGCCTCAGCCAACACCAGATGATGTGGCCCTGCCCTCCCTCCAGGCCTCCAGGCCTTCATGCCCTTCCCAAAAGGGACTGGAGGAGAAGGGCACCTGACAGACCTCCAGGGACCCGCAGGACCTGGAAGAAAGGCTTGGCCCCTGGCCAGGATGGCTGTGACCTCAGGCTCCTGTCTCCAGCTTGGGAGCACTCTTCCTTCGCAGTGACAGGGTCATTCTGTGGGCACTAGGCATAGGTGTGGAGAGTGGCTTGTCCCAGCTCTCCAGGAGTCAAGGTGAGATGCTTGCAAGCTGTCCCTGGACCCCAGCCACGCCTGCACCAGCCTGTTTAAGAACCGGCAAGAATGTCACTGTAGCCAGAGCAAGAAAGGAACCTATGGTTTAGATTCATGCTTTTGGCCACGATGGAATCAGAGAAACCTAACTGGCCCTCTTACCCTTAAGAAATAGAAAACCAAATAATATATTTTGAAGCAATAATTTCCAAACACTGGGTGACAGATCACATAGGACTGTCACCCCAAGAGCAGGGAAACAAATGTGCACTTGCGAGGGCCCCAGCTCCTGCCCGGGGGGCAGCTGCCAGAAGACAGGGAGGGGCAGCCCCCATAAAGCCAGATGGTTTTGCTGAGTGGCCAGGCCAAGTTTGATTCAGGGAAACTGACGTGGATTAAACGTGCAGGACACAGTAGCCACCGAGGAGGAGCGGCAGAGTGAGTTCGCTCCAAAAATCTTCTCTCTGGTTTCGTATTGGTCAGCACACTATGTACTGAACCATACGCAGCACGTACGTTCCAGCCATAGTGGGAAGGTCTTAGACCTCAGGAGAATCTTTAGGGAGGTTAAAAAAAAATCTTTAGAGGTGTTGCCTCAGTAGTGGGCCAAATTTGTCCTAAAGTCTACTCTGAATCTGCTCTAACCGTTTAAAGACAAGACCCAGAAGGATCCACCTTATTTCAAGTAACTAAAATGAAACCCAGAACTCTTCATGAGTACAGCCAAATGCAACATTTAACAACATAAAATTCAGTGTCCAGCCCTGGAATAAAGAAAAGTCAATCTAGAATTTTATACCCAATAAAAATATCCTTCACAAATGAAGTGAACATATTTTTTTCAGATAAGCAAAAGCTGGCAGAACATATTGCCAGCAGAATGCACTATAAGAAATGTTAAATATGTTCTATAGGCAGAAGAAAATACCAAGATGTGAAGCATGCTGGAAATAATAGGTAAAATCCTTTTCCTCTCATGTTTAAGCTCTTGAAGATTATTTAAAATGAAAATAGTTATACATATGGAAAAACAATGACCTTGGTTTATACCCAAAGGACTTAAAATCAACCTACTACAATGATGCAGCCACATCAATGTTGATAGCAGGTCCACTCACAATAGCTAAACTATGGAACCAACCCAGGTGCCCTTCAACAGATGAGTGGATAAAGAAAATGTGATATATAGTACTGAGCTTTAAAGAAGAATGAAATGATGGCATTTTTCTGGTAAATTGATGGAGTTGGAAAACATCATGCTAAGCAAAATAAGTCAAATCCAAAAAACCAAAGGCCAAACGAATGTTTTCTCTGATATGCAGATGCTTATTCACAATAAGCATAGGGAAGAATGAGCACTAGGGAAGAATAGTTACTTTATATTAGGTAGAGGGGAGTGAAGGGAGGGGAAGGAGCATGGGGTAGGAATGGTAGTCGAGTGAAACAGACATTATTACCTCATGTACATGTATGACTGCATGACCCATGTGATCCTGCAATATGTATAATCAGAAAATGAGAAATTACACATTATGTATGATTTATCAAAATGTATAAATGCATTCTGTCATGTACAACTAATTAGAACAAATAAAAATAATTAAACAATGATAGCACAAGGAGCAGGAGAAGGAAATGGAAGCATCTAGAGTTGTAAGATTTTTGCATTCTACACAGATTATTTTAAGATATACTGTGATACATTAAGATATATATGGTCAACCCTACTCCAGCAATTATTTAAAAAAAAAAAAAAAAAAGGACAGTATAGCCAGTAGTGGAGATTAAATGGGTGGTGGTGGGGGGAGTACTCAGTTAAGGAAAAGAAAGAGCACGTGAAGTAAACAGAAAACAACTAGAGAGATGCATAGGTTTAAATTCAATTTTTTGGTAATTAGACTGAACATAATCAGTCTAAACATTCCAATAAAAGGCAAGGTTTGTGAACTAGATTAAAAAAAAAAAAAAAAAAAAAAAAAAAAAAAAAAAAAAAAAAACCAAGTCCCAACTACATGCTATCTAAAAATGAACCCAACTTTAAAGACACAGGCTAACAGTAAATGTATGGAAAATGATACTCTCACAAATCAAAAGGAAGTTGGAGTGGCTATATCAGTATCACAAAATGTAGCTCTTGGAACAAATAATTTGCCAGGGATGAAGGGCAGACTCCATACTCATTATAAAAGGGGCCAATTCTTCAAAAGGACATCATCTTAAGTATGTACTAACATAACAGGGTTTCAAATTTTATGAAATAAAACTGATAGAAACTGAGAAATAGTTGGTTTCAACTCTCCTCTCAAGAACTGAAATGAGGTAGAAAATCAGTCAACACACAGAAAACTTGTGAACATTACCAACTTAGAAGTAAATGGCATGAATAGAAGATCCAATGGCACTTGCCTAGCATTCATAAAACATTCATCAAGATAGTCATATGCTGCAAAATGTTTCCTAACATTTCAAAAGATTTTAGTTCTAAAAAAATAAAAAGTTCTGACCAAAACAGAATTAGAAACTAGCAACAGAAACTTGCATGGAGAATTCCTGAATATTTGGAAATTAAACACCTTTCAAAACTTATGTTGTCATGATTTAGTTTTTTAAATGATCATTTGCACTGCTGACTGAAGAATGAATAGCAGAAAGGCGAGGGCTGAAACAGAGAAGCCCTCTATATATAGTTGTCTAAGAGTGACAATGGTCAAGGACAAATGGTGTTAGTGAAGGCTGTAAGAAATCAACTTTTAAATGGCAGTGAGATTTGCTCATGGATTGGATGTTGGGATGAAAGAAGAATGATACCAAGACTTTTCACTGGTCCAAAACAAATGAAGGTTTGGAGGTGCCATTTAATGAGCTGAGAAACACTGGGAGATTAAAAATTTCAGGGGAATGATCAAGAGCTTTGGGCTTGTAAATACTGAGATACTTATTAGACACAAGTACAAAAGACAGAAGGATAGTTGAAATTTGGTGTTTCTGAAGAGAGATGGGCTAAATGTATTTTGGGGATTCTGTTAGTGTACGGATGTTAGCCTGAATAAGCTCAAGACTGAATGCAGATTGAGAAGGGATCAAAAAGTGAACCCCAGATCATCCCAGTTCAGCAGCTGGGGGAATGAGGAGGAACTGGTGGGTTGACAGGCTGCAAGATTATAGTAATGGTTGCATAAACTCAATGAGTGTTCTAAAACCCACTAAAGTATACAATTTAAATTGGCAAATTCTGTGATATGTGCATTCTACTTCAATAAAGCTGATTTGTGTGTGCACCAATAAAACTTTCTTAACAAAGTAGGCAGGGATGAGGCTGTAGTTTGTAGACTCCTGGCCTAGACGAGGGATCTTCAGTCTTTAGTCCAATTGTTATTAACCCTTTCAAGTACTAGGAGTACTTTGCACTTGCTGTGCCTAGACTGCGCTACTGACATGTCCCCAATGCTTCCTCCCATTCTTCACTCAGGTCTCTGTGGCTCTTCTAAATACTGTTCACAATAGCACATTCGTCTCTGGTATATGCTACCCCACTCCCTTTTTAAATTGCTAATAAAGCTGTTTTTTAAAACTGACCACAGACTTAGCATATGGAGGTTACTGTTTACCTTTGGCAAAGCAGTTTTGGTGAGTGACAGTGCAAGAATCTGCTCCAAAGGGCTTGAGGAGGAGGAGAGGAATCGAGAAATGTGTCAATAGCTAAAGAGAGAAGAAATTCTAAGAGAGAATAATGTTTGCTTTGTTGTTTTCTAGTAGGATCGGTCTAGAAGAGAAGCAAAGATTGATGACACAAGAGACAGGAAAGAGTGACTGGAGCAGAGTCATGGCTGCCAGGGGGACAGGCTGGACTCACACTAACAAGAAGGGCAGAGCATGCGGATACGTATGGAGGAAGAAAATGAAGGCTTGCAGAAGTTCTAATTGCTTCAGTTTATCCAATTATCAGGGAGCATGGTGACCAGCCAGCCAAGTAAAGAAAGCAGATCAAATTGAGAAATAAGGTATAAGGCAACCCTAGCACCCACCTGGTGTTGGTGGTCCTGAGTTTAAAGCAATAATGGTCATCATGACTATATTTTTGAGGCACATCTGGTGATACAGATTCAGGAAATATGGGAAGCTGGGTGTAAGTGGGCTAGGTTGGAAAAATACAAAGCTACATTCACAAGAAAAAACACAAGGCACGTTGATATTGCTGAACACCAATATGTCACTTTATTATTTGGATTATTTTCCCATTTGTCACATACCTGCCAATGTTTACACAATGAGGAAAATCAACCAGAATTGGAAGCAACTGACCAAATCAGTTGATAATTCTGTACCCTCTTAACACACATCAATTTTTACTTGGTAGAAATATCTTTAATTCAGTCTCACGGCTAGTCTTAAAATCGGTGTCAAGATTGTCACATCTTTAAATACAGATAGAATTGCCAGAAGTACATAATTTTATATATATACACACATACAGAAAAATACAAGACTAACTGTTTTCCCACAATATTTAATTTATACACTACTGTAACTATATGCAACTTTTGAAGACAGGTTAAGGGGTACAAGTAACTGTTTAGCGCAAGTAAGTAGTTTGGTCCAATATTATCTTAAATGTAATGGTTTTCCGCTCCCTCCCTTTTATGTGACGACATACTATGACATACAACACATGCACAATCATTCACTTATCAACAAATGAGTTAGACAACACTCAGACAGACAGCTGTATACCCAGAGGGTCACCCAACCACACACAACTAATAAGGCTATAATACAGCTATGCAGCATAAATGGTCAACACTGCTGATCCTAAAGTGAGCACCATATATACATCTGAATATAAAAAACCATTGAAAACCAAACACATGTGGGTTAGTTAAAAGGTGCCATTCCAAGGCTGTACATAATCACAGGAAAAAGTATTTACATTACTTGGAAAACAGCTGCAACAAAGAGTTTATTGCCAATGCCCATTATAAACTTCTCTCCTACGTTTAATACAGATGTTACGCTCACGATCTATGTGAACCACACATCTTATTTCTGGCCCTTTATATGATCCCTGCTCAAAAGTTTCAAGCAAATGTGTTCTATGGCTTCACCCACACATCTATTCTCATAGCTTTCAATGATAAATATCACAATGAACTAGAGCTGTAGCTTAAAACATATCTAGCTAGCCTAGGTCTAGAAAGTAAATTAAGTATTTTAAGTATCATTTTTACTTAGTCTAGTTAGGTATACTGTGAAATTCAGAGTTCTGAGTAAAATATATTAATCCTAAAGTAGCAGAGTTAGTGAGTACTTGAAGAAACCGTGACCAACGTAATGCAGCTCTTTGGTGCTCTGCCTGCTCTCTCAAGTACGTGACCAGATGCATCTCAGTTCCTCACTTGGAGCCACGACAAGAGGGGGAGGGGGAGGGGGAGGGGGAGGGGAAGGGCCCAGGGCCCAGTCACATCCTATCACCAATGTTGATAAGCACTGTTTTTAAGACACCCCTCATCCCCCACACCCCAGGACATGGCATGATATAACAGCTTCTGGCTCCTTCCGAAATTCACAATCTGCAATATATTGCATCCTAAAAGAAAAAATGCCAGGAGAGATGATTATCTGGTCAAAAGTAGTCTTTATACAGAAATAGTTTAAAGCAAGAGTTCTTTGATTATTGTTTGGCAGGAAATGGCATGAAGGCAAAGGGAAACACTTACGGGGGGGGGGTGCGTTTACAAAGCAGGCTTTGTGCATTTTTGTTGGCTGTGTGAATTTTACCCTTTCATGTGTATTTTTGATCAGCCAATTTTCATAGCTAGCTGAGCCAAAGGATGGAATGGAATGGAAATAACAAGAGACAACCTAGTTAACAAGCTCCTAAAAAACAAAACTTACTTGTTTCAATTTACAGAGTTTTGACTTTGCCAACATCTGTGTGCACCTCTGCTTCTGTACTAGGCCCTACAGTTTCTTCTATCGATATGGTTTTGAAGGATACCCTGCAGAATGCCCTACGGGAAGGAATTTACAGAGCATCTCTCTGTTCTGTTAGACAGACATACACTCTATAAGTAGAGTTAAGACATTAATTCACTTCGTCACATTACAAAAGATTGTCTGCTTGTAATTTATCACTACAGGGGAAGCTGCCTTACAAATCTAAGTACTTTATCGCACCTATTACAAAAACAAGAAAATCTTCAGTTAAATTTTAAGAGCCCAAACTTTTTTTTTTTTTTCACACTATAGCTTAAGACAAACAGGTGTGGGTATGTTCAAATCATAGTTCTAAGGTTCTCAGTGCAGATGCTTGCTGTCCTCTGCTCTGCACAGGCCACGGGTGGTTGGGCAGCATGGGCTCACTCCCAGGCCTGTCAGCTTTACCACGTTATTGCTTTGGTTCTGTCTCAGACACCACAGTGTGCCTCAGAGCACAGAGTTTCCGTATCACAGAAGGTCAGGACAGGAATTTAGATTTTTTACAAGGAAACAAAAGCATTTTCTCTCCCTAGGTTAAGTGCAGAACATCAAATTTCTAAGTGCTCCACTTATGTTAGGTTCCAAAGATACATTGTAATTTGATCCTGATCATCCACATTAAAATTATGAATGTAAAAATTACACAGTAGACTTTTCGGCTGGAAAAGAAAAGAGTCTAGCAGCATGCACAAAGACCATGCATTGTCACAGCGTCAGGAGAACAAATGAAAAGCTAATAAATAATTGCTCATAACACCCACTTTCAAAGAGTAAAACTGAAAGGAAACAGTGAAGCGAGCCGGTCTTTGCGGCTCTGAGCAGGAGGTGTGCCAGTGGCCAGTGGGCCGCAGTCAGATGACGTGGCAGCAGCTGGCTTGGCTGGAGGCACACAGCAGCCCCTCCTTAGGGTTCCGCTGAATGTTCACAGAGATGGTCTTTTCACACAGAGGTAGCTGGAGCACGTTATTTTTCAGGTTCCTGTTCTTTATTCGTTCCAATTCAGTGGTGGTATCTGCCATGTGGTCAGAGAAAAACTTTATGCTGCCCACTGCCGGGGCCTGCCCTGCGTTCCCTGTGGAGCTGATGCACATTTTCCACGTGGACTTTTCCTGGACCTTCACACTGGAAAACGACAAGCCCTTCTGGGGATCAATAATGTACTTGGTGCCGCCATGAAGCTGGGAGCCAAGGCAGAGGCTCATGAGTTTGAGGCTCTCCACGAGCTCCCCGGCACTGCGCGAGGCCAGCTGCATGGAGTTGCTGGGGCCAGCACAGCGGCGTGTGCTGCCTGAAGTGTTGGTGGGGTTGCCACCAGAGCCACTGGAGGGGCTGCCCCCACCGGCATTGTTCTCACTCGGGCTGGTCTTGTCCGCCCCTCCACTGCCATTGCTCGGCTTGCTCTGGCCCCCACCATCCCCCTCACTGCCAGGGGGCCCTTCGCTGCTATCCCGGCGGTGCCAAGAGTAGGTGAACCCACTATCTTTATCCAGGCGCCGCCGGCTTTCAGAATCATCGTCACTGGTTTCTGAACTACTGCAGCTGGAGCCCCGGCCCTGACTTTTCCTCCGGTGGTAGCGTTTGTGAACCGTCCCAGGGGAAGCAATGTTCATCTTTAACCTGCTCAACTTGGGAGGCAGATTCTCATCCATGTCAAATTCATCATCTGATTCCCCTTCTTCAAAGATCTGGTTGAGGACAGGAGCACTTTTCCTAGATGTCAGGCGGTTGGTCACTGAGGGCTTCCGGCGCAGAACCACTTGTGTTGAGAGGGACATGGGTTTCTTATCCTCTTCATCCTCCTCTTCATCTTCTTCCACCCTAAACAGACACTTCCGTCCACTGGCAGTGGGTTTTAAGGTTGTGGGTGGCACCGTGGAGAGTGCTGGTCCAGCCAACTCCTGGAGGTCGTCTTTCTTAGCTGAGTCGCACAGGCCTTTGCTCCTGTGGCCATTGAGGACGTTGTCAGCAGCCCGGGCAGGAGACTGGGGAACAGTCGCATGGGACAAAGGTGTAGCTGTGAGGTCATCCTCAAGATCCTGGGGTACATCGATTTTGGTTGGCCATGACTGCCTGTGTAAGAGATTGGAAAAGAAAAGACCCATGGAGTCACATGCACATGTTAGTAAGGGACATCACAAAAAAATTGCTGGGACAAAAATCCACAGACTTGAAAAGGAAAAGCAGCAGAAGCCATGCAAACTCATTTCACATCCTGCAAACATCAGCAAGGATGCCAGCAGGACAAACATCATTTGAAATAGACAAGGGCAACTTCATCACAGGCATCAAGATAGAAAATGGGACAAAGACCGACTGCAGCTTTTCTACACAAAAGCTTTATGCTATAAGACAAACCTCTTGAGAAAGCACAACTTTTCAAAACCTGAACAGCACACATATTTTGTTCCTTTGGTTTACAGCACAACCTTTAAAGTTATATTATTGCTAAAAAGATTCATCTGGAATTCCCAGTGCTGATTCTACACGATGGGGCAAAAGCTGAGCATTAATACAAATAAATGGAAATAGCTTAAAGGTGGATTATAACTCGCATACGTAAATCTTCTCTCCAGTAAAAAAAACTAAGTATAAATAAGCACATTTTCGAGTGTCCATACAAGTATAAGAAATAGAAAAACTGACTTATGATTTGAACTTTGATTTTATTCTCTGGCCCAGAGTCACCTAAATGATGAGAATCTGGTAGCCAAAGATGACTATCTGGTAGCCAAAGAGAACTTATGAAAATAAGGCTCTCTAGCCTCTGTTTTGAAAAAACATCTTTGAATTCTTAACTGTCCTCTCTGCCCAGAGGAATAGTAGATGCCAGAGACATTTAAAACAGTCACTTCCATGCTGTGACATTTTCATTTCACACCAATTTTTTAGCCTAAAAATAAAACCCAATTAAATCTATAACTTTAAAAAACTGCCTAGGGATTTTACGGCAGACATCCTTACCCCAGCTCAGCCCCTCTTCCTACCTTTCAAGGATGGAGTGAGCCACCTGCCAGAGCCACTGCAGGTACTTTGTAACAGGTGAGTGTTTAATGATATTTTTAAGATCAAGAGTGTCTCTGGAAAAGCCATCTATCCTCCATCAAAACAATCACACAAGCTCTGTGGGCCTTGTGGCCCTGCAGAGCTGCACACAGTGGAGCTGTTCCAGAACTGAACAGCTGCTCAAACACCCCAGCAAACACTGTGGTGGGGGGTGAGGTGCTATGTGAACTGCAGTCAATCAGTGTGAGATGGGAAGAGGGCAGAGACCACGGACAGGAGGTCCCTCCTTCAACTTAAAGCGAAAATCCACTCTGACAGTCCGCACCCAGAAATAAGGATGGTAAGTGCTGCATCTGTAGGGCACTCTCCTAGCAAGGCATCCCTCAACCAATGGCTATTAATGTGAGATTATCAAAACAGTAAAAAACTTACATATTGAATACATATCTGCATTCAAAACCGTAAAACTAAATAAATAATCTTTATAGCCATAACAATGAAGAAAAATCATCTCAGTGACAAAGATTGCTAACAGAAATTACAAATGAATCTGACAGTTCACAATGATTGAGTGCTTACTGGAAGCCAGCCACTGCCACGACAGCCGTGCAGGGATTAATTCACTGAACCCCACAACAACTCCGTGAAGTGAGTGCTATTATTTATCCACCTTTTACAGATGAAGAAATCAAGTAACAGAGTCACCTGTCCAGGGTTACACAGGCTTGATGACAGCGACCTCTGATGATAGGCTGGGTACCATGATTGTTAACCCCCTCAGTCTATGCTTCACTCTGCAAACTACAAATCCTGGTAGGACTACTTTACTAAAGATGATAGTGATGATCAGATATTCCTAATAATGAGAGCAAACACAGAGCCCTGGTCTTAGAACTTAATGTATATTCATTTGTTCACCCCTCACTACAACCCCAAGAAGTAAATATTATAATACCCATTTTACAGATTAGGCAGTTACACCACAGGAAAGTCAAAAGCTAATGAATCAACTAGCTGAACTGACTGTCTAATACCTAAAATCCTGAGAGTGTAATATGGTACAAAAATGCCCTATGTATCTTATAAAAATTATTTCAAATAACTGAGGAAAAATTCAACATTGTTCCTGGGATGAAAACAACACAATAATATACGTCAGACTTGGAAGAATGTAATGAAAACAACTAGCAGACATACTGGCTAGAAGCAGCTACTGACTCTACCACTGAGCCCAAGAAGAGAAGCTTCTGGTGATGAGGGAACCAAGACCCTAGCCACCCCCAGCAGCCCAGGTGTGGCCTCTCCAATGAGGTTGCCATCACTGTTAGGACCCTCTCACCCCAGAGTTAGGAAGCACTCACACAAAATAGTTCACTATTTCAAAACGCAACTTACTAAAATCAGTGAAGACATTTTTCTCACCTAAACTGGGCCTTGATATTGCTAGGGCTGGCAGATCTAGTTTGTATTTCTTTCTCTTGCTTTTCTCTCAGGATCCTTTCAGCAAGCAAGAAGTAAGTGGCTGTGATGTGGTTATACCTGTTGGTTTCCAGGGCTCTGAGGAAAACGAGATGAGAGCAAACATAAGCTAGAGAAAGGTTTGTTTTATAAGAATTGGAAAAAAACAAAAAGTACAAGCAAATGAAATTCAATGACGGGGAAGCTTTAAAAGTATACAAAAATGTAAACCATAAAAACAAATAAATTAGGTCATTCCTGAAAGTCTAAAAACCAATTAATAAAAGATGTTCCTTTTAGTGGAAGGGAAAAAAAATGCTGATAGCAGCTGGGCTTGATGTCAGTTTCTGATGCATAAGAAAAAATATGAAGCTTCTAAGAACAGGAACATTATCTGAAAATTTAACTTGTGTATGTAGTGTATTATTTGTTAAACTGGCTTATTTGCTTCCATTTGAAGAACAAAATGAAGACAAGGCCTGTGTTACATGAATGTATACTGAAATGCTAGTATCAATCGAAAAATTTGGTAATGTTCTTATTTTCACACTATGTTTATTAGCGTTTTAGGCATTACAGAATTACTACCACCAATTGAAAGTATGTCATTATTAACCTCTTTGAATAAAATCAATGTTATTTATTCATCTGTTTAAATGGTAATGCTCACAGAGTACCTCATCTGTCCACTGTGCTGGCTAGGTGCTGGGGCACAATGCCAAACAAAGCACGTGACCTGTCTCCTTTCCTGTGGCTGGCCCATCATGGGACATGCCATGAGAGTGTTTTGGAAAACCCCAAGGCCCAGAAATATGTAACAAGATTTTCAGAGACTTTCTATACTTAGTGAAAAAAGATAACAAACACTTAAGAAAGAAATGATTCCAAGATTACTTTTGAAAAAAAGTACAGGGGTGGGCAGGCTGGAGGAGGCCAAGGTGAAATTCAGGGTCAGAATGATTTCTCAGAGTTGTTTCTCAGCAGAGCACCAAAGAAGGCAGTTAGCGGTGCTCAGGGGACATACTATAGGTTAAACACGTGTGTTTCAACTCAGGACTTGCCCTCAGAAGGAGTAGCTTTCTCATAACATGAGCAGCTGGCAAGAATTAAGACTCACTCAGAAAGCAGCAGCCTTTGGTCTCCCAGTCCCTGCTATACTTTGGAAGCTAGTGGATGGGCAAACTACAGCTACCTAAACCATTTAAACTTACTTTCCCTTTGAATTTAAATTAAATTTACACTATTAAGTTGTTCTATATGACACCACTGCATATGCATATGTATTTAAGTTACAAACATTAGGCCAATTCAGGAAGAAACAGACAGCTTTTTACCCATTCAAAAGTAAAAAAATAATTTTCTATACATTCCTAAAGTGTGTGTCCATAGCAGATACAGCAAAATGTTCTGTTCTCTGCCAAAGTCATCTAAGTAGCTGTGTGTTGATCTAGGAGGACTCATGATATACTTGGCAATCTGTAGAAATTTGTAGTTAAACCAAAATTAAGAACCTGGGTTTATTTTTGTATATCTCTTTCCAGTATACTAAAAATACCCTCAAGCAGAGCATGGTGGTACATATCTGTAATCTCAGCTACTCTGGAGGCTGAAGCAGGAGAACTATAAGTTCAAGGCCAGCAAGATCCTGTCTCAAAATTAAAAAAATAAAAATAAAAAGGGCTGGTGGTGTAGTTCAGTGGTACAGTGCCCCTTGGTTTCAATCCCCAGTACTGAAAGAAGAAGAAAAAAAAACCCACCCCTAAGATATGTCCTTTAGGCAGACCCCCACCCGTCTCAGAGACCAGTCCTCTGCTGGTACACTCTTAACAGCCAACACATGGCAGAGGATGTGGGTTCAGCCTGGGACCTCTTCTCCACTGGATCGAGGTGATGGGTTAGATCCCATAAGTCCACAGGGATCCCTGAAGGGAATATTTTTCTTGCCTCCCAGATTATATCCTCTTTTCCTCATACTCACTGTTTCATTCAACATATTAAATAACTTTCTACTTTTCGTTTATAGAAATGCTGCACGTAGTTAGAACCTCTTATAAAAATTATTCATCATTAGAACAAAGCGAGTGCATCTTTAATCTGCATTTTCCTTGATTTCAAACTGCTTAGGTTACTGAAAACTAACTTTGAAGCTGCACCTGGGGGTGCACTTGCCTAGCATGCACAAGGCCCTGGGTTCCACCCCAAAAGCAACCCCATCCACTGGAAAAAAAAAAAAAAAAAAAAAAAAGGCTTTAGCTTTAATTAACAACTTGTGTAATTTGCAGGTCCCAGGTCACTGCAGTAAGGACTCTAAAAAAGACAGATAGTCATTATAGAGCAAAACTAATGGCTACGGCTATGGTTGAATAAAACTTCACTTATTAAAAAAAAGTGCATTTATCAAACCCTGATTTAGTTAGCCCATAGAGCTGCCCTGGTCTCCCTACTCACTGTGGGGACCCGCAGGAGACACAGGAATGAAAAGGGATGTATATCTACAGACAAGGTGCATACTGAGACACAAAACAAGCTATTCCAATTCACCCCACAGAAAGTCAGAAAGGCCATGGCACTCAACTACCACCACCCAGTGATGGCTTACTTGTTCATTAGAACAAAAATATAACAATAAAAACTTTCTGTGTCAGGTCCTGGACCAGGAATGCTGAAGATAAATGACAATTCCTGTCAACTGAGAACTGTATCCATTACATAGTATCAGAAGGCTCTGAAGAATAAGGAAGTCGGTCCATTCTAGGAGTCCTAAAGCTGTACTGATAAGTTTTGACATACTCAACAATGGCATCTCGATCTGCTATGTCCCCAAGCACCATGCGCTGAATGATGCTGTTGTGCTCCTCTTCAGAGAGATTTTTGTATGACACAAGGGGTATGTTATACTTTGTGGCTGGTGAAGGGTCCACTCCCTGAAGCCATGGATGGTTTTCAATCTCTTCTAGAGAGGCCCTCCTCTTGGGATCTCTTTGTAGCATCCGTGTGATTAGGCTGGAAAGGAAGGTATGTCCATTGTTAAAGCACTGTGCTTGCAAGATTAAGGTAGCAAATTATTTTATGAATAATAACTATTTCCTATATCCACATCATAACTTTCATTAGGTTCACTAGCAGGAAAAGGGACACAGATGGGAATAATGAGAATTTAGTGTCATTGTATTTGTAAGATAAAAAATTACAACCTTCAAACATTCTGATAAGCTGAACACCAAAATATAGTTTTCCTACCATTTAACACTAGATATCAACATCTGCTCCGGAATTAACTGGCTTAATGAAATATCAGAACCAGGCACAATGATCATCAATGACAAAATAGAGTACACTAGCCAACTTCTGACTCAGGAAGAATGAATAACCCTCCTGATGAAAACCACTAAGTGCTATGGAATGCATTTTTAGAAATAAATTTTGTTAGCCGGGCTCGGTGGTGCATGCCTGTAATCCCAGCGGCTCAGGAGGCTGAGGCAGGAGGATTGTGAGCTCAAAGCCAGTCTCAGCAAAAGCGAGGTGCTAAGCAACTCAGTGGAACCCTGTCTCTAAATAAAATACAAAACAGGGCTGGGCATGTGGCTCAGTGGTCGAATGCCCCGGAGTTCAATCCCTGGGGCCCTTGCCCCCAAAAAAGTTTGTTTAAAGCATTTTGTTAGTAATATAAACAAAAAAACAAAAAATACTTAACAACTAAGAACAAAGTGAAAGGAGGACACTTAGGAGATTAATGCCAAAGCTGGTCTTTGGCCTGTTCCTGCCTGCCTTTGTTTTGAAGGCTACATTGGGTACATGTAACAGAACCTGTAGAGCCTACTGACAGTGGTTCAAGAGCCCTTGCAAAGAGCTAGAACCCAAACCTGAGTATTAGAGTGACTGAGAAGGAAATTCACTGTTCAGAAGAGGTCAAGAAGAAAACTTGCCTGCCTCAATACTGACTTGGAAGAGAGGTGCATGAATACCTTCTAAAAACTTGTAACTACAAGCTTAACTGGTCCTCACACAAATTTGTGAATCAAACTAATGAAATCAGTTAGACATGTTCCCAGGTAGCTAGCAGAGAAGTAAATACACAAATCCTTATTAATGGAATGTAACTGAAAAACCAGGCCTCAGAATTACCCAAATATTACAAAAAGCATCACAGTCGGAAAACACAAAGGAAGCAAGACACCAGTAACAAGACCCAAGAAACACAGAGCAAAATCAGAATAGAAATGCTTCAAATACCCAAATATCAGACATAGAACATAACTGAGTTAAATATGTTTAAGAGAAGCTTGAGCATACAACCAGGCCAAAAAAAAAAAAAACCACAATTATACTATGTGGTCTTGGGGGGGAAAAAAACAAACAACTAAGTAGGTCTTCTAAGGTAAAAAAAATAAAAATAATCACTGTAACTTAAAAAAAAATTCAATGAATAAATTTTTCAAACTAGTCATAAAGACAATGAACTGAAAGATAAGGTTAAGGAAACTGATATGGAAAGTATAAGAGATTAACAGATAAAAAGGACGGAGTGAAAATATATATCTAATCAGAGTTCTAGAAGGAAACAAGAAAATGTAAAAGAAACTGTATTTGAAAAGATACTGGTTAATAATTTTCCTAAATTTATAAAAGGACACAAATCATGAACCAGGAAGCCCAACATATCCTAAACACAATAAGTAGAGGATCTGAAAAACAGTCTGAAAGGAAAGACAAACACATAGGCAGAGACAACAAGATAGCTGATTTCTCAACAGAAACAATGGATGTCAGAAAATAGTGGAAGAACATATTCAGCAAGCTGAGTAAATTGGCCAAAGGAGTGTGTGAATAAAATTATGAGCCATCTATGTAAATCCTAAAATAGTGTGCTGATTATCTCTTCTGAAAATAAAATGCCCTATTTTCTGGAACTTAAAACAACTCCAACAATTCCAAATGGTCTGCTTTTTGTGGCTGCAGAAAAAGGTCACTTTCATGGCAACATCTTCACTTCAACGGAAGTGAATAACTATCACTTCTGGAGGCTGAAGACAAATACAATGGATTTCTTGAAAACAAACATATTTAAGAATTATATGAGTACATTTTATAATCTAATAGATTTTAAATCAAATTCTGGGGCTAACACTCCCCCTAAAGAGTATGCTCAAGAAGAATATGCTCAAAAATTAAAATACACCTAGACCCTTAGATATTGAAGCCATCTCAAAATTTCTTGACATGTTAATGGCATCAAATAAAATTCCTGGTTTTAACATTAGTTCTTAAGATTTCCACTTACTTTTTTTTTTTTTTTTTTACTTACTCTTTACATTCTTTAGACACATGGGATGGTACTGTGTATTTGCAATCCATGATCATTGTCAATGTTTCACTGTCATTGGCCTCTTGAAATGGTGGCTGCCCACACACCAACATGAAAAGGATCACTCCCAGACTCCATATATCTACAAATCAAAAACATATTTTTTAAATATTGGAGTAGTTAGAAAATCAAAAACACTATGAAGAGTAAAAGTAGACTAACAATATTATTTCATTTTGAGCAGTCAAAAGCATTTACATCTTTAAGTAAAAATAACAAGGAAAGAAAACTTAAGCCACAATAGGACAAGATGTCTTCTTCACTGAATTCTCTTAAGGCCCAAGCAAGTGCCAGTACATTGTGAATGGTCAATAAATGTTCAGTGAAGAGATAAATTAATTTTTGTTATTAACAAGAATATCTACTTGGAAGTACCTACCTAGCTTTTAGGTCAAAGGACAACATACTGCCCTTTTTCCATTACAAGACAACATACTGCCCTTTTTCCATTACAACGTATGCCAGAGCTAAAACTAAGATACTAGTATCTGAGACCTGAAAAGGATTTTATCTAAGGTTACATTATCTCAATTGTTCTTTACCTCAATCCTGGTGAAGTAACTAAGTCATTCACCTCATGGTCACTTTATGGAAATTAAAGCTCAGAGACAAGCAAAAATATGGCTGATGAGGAAACAGACTGGATATCTATCACTAGATGGCAGAACTAGAACCCAAGGTTTAAGTAACCAGAAGGCAAATTTCAGCTTAAACTCAGTGGGAGCCACTCAATGCAGTCACTCAATGAAGCCATTAAAACGCCAGAAAATGAAGTTTCCCATCATTGAAAATATTCAGCAAAGATCGGGCAAACTTCTAATAGTCAGCATAAGGATTCCTACCACACTGGCAAGGCTGGACTAGCTGATATCTGAGGACCCTCCCCACCCAAGCATTAGACTGACACCAACAACAAACTACTTCCTATCTCTTGTCATTAAACAAGAAACAAACTCATCAATGAGATGGAAAAAGTAATTATTTTTAGATGAAAAGATATGGTATTTTTGATAAAAAGGGTTTATGAAGGAGATCATAAATTAATTCATTCCAGAAACTAAAATATAGACATGAGAGTGTAAAGATCCACATAACAAAAAGAATCAATTCAATATTTCTAGACCACAAAAAGGCTTATAAGAGAACGGAGGGGCAGGCCACATGACCTGTATCATCACATGTTAACGCTTAACTGCTATTTACATGTAAGCTTAAAACACTCAAAATAATGTAGGCTCCCTACTAAGTGAATTAAAATTTATTAATAAAATCTCTGCCTTGGTTCAAACTGAGCAAAGAAGGTAACAAAGGCAGGAACTCAAAAGTTATACACAATGTGATATTTTAAATATACAATAAATTTTACTAATGATGCTCTAATGGAAATTAGTGAAAGGGATAAAAATTTTTCTTACATTAAAACGTTAATATAAATGAGGATAAAAGAGAACTACAGATCTTTCAGTCCAAACTCTTGGCTCCGTAGGATTCCTAAGAGGTCTGGCACTGCTTGTTGGATGCATGAATTATCTGACCTACTGCCTCAGGGCAGCAAGCTGGCTCAGGAGTCTACCCCACTCACTGACGGTCATTTCTCTGCCTTGACCTTGGAATTCAGAGGAACATACCCTTTCAAAATCAAACAATTTGAAAAATGACAGTAGGTCGTAGTTATTCTTTAAATAGCCAGTGAGAACCCAATTCTAATAGAACCTTACTGAGATACTTAGTTCATGTTTAACTTAAACCATTTTTGTGCAACTTGAACTTGCTATTTTGTGGTATCTGCCCCAACTCCCAAGGTACCACTGTGAACAAGTGGCAATTATAATTACTTTCCTTTATTGCATGCTGTCCCTCATTTCACAAAACAATTATGTTCTAGAAATTGACTGTAAACTAACTCTTATCCTTCCACTGATGTCCATTTTCACAAGAATGGAACTTTACCAAGTTTTGATCTATAATATATAAACTTTGCTATCCCCCTTCCACCAAAGAAAGGACTTTTAATGACCTATAACAAAAAATGCATTAACCTAGGCAGTTAAAACAAAAACTCTTCTGTTGTTCAAATACTGACATCCTTTAATGCTACTTCAATCATCGTACCTAACCACTAATACATATGTATTTGATATATAATAAATTCCTCTTTCCACAAAAAAATCCTACAAAATGTGTATAAAATGAGTCTGTTTATGTTATTTCCTCTACCATCTCATACTTTAACTGTGGATAAATGAGTTTTATTTTTTACTTTTTATGATAAACTGGAGTTGACATCTGACAATATAATTATACAAAGCTGATATTCCAAAAATATAATGGAATAATATAACTATCAACTAGCAATTACACAAAATTCTTATTTGGTTAAAGAAAACTTTCTTTTTCTGTTAAATTTTAATCTCACAAGAAAAAATCCAATAATTTAGAAATATTCTCAGATAATTTGCTCAATAAAATTAACACGCACTGCTTGTTATAAAGTGATACATGGTTGGAAGAGCTAAAAACAAGAAAAGCAACACACACACACACACACACACACACACACACACACACACACAAATTTCCATCATTTCCAGTTAAGAGTTTATAAATAATTTCTTGACAAGGAAATACTTAAAAGTTGAGAAACTTAGAAATAAAATTCTATATCAAGTGCTTTGCTAAGTTACTAGATAACAATTTGAAGCATTTAAACTAGAAAAAGAGCTGTGCAAAGAAGGACAAAAATTTAGAATGGGCCTATGACTTCTTCACTGAGACATGATTATTCAGAGAAAAAAATCTATACCTGTTACTAGACATGTACAGACTTTTTTTGTCACTATTTCTTAAACAATTCAGTAAACTATTACACAGCAATTATATTGTATTAGGAATGATTAATAATCTAGAGATGAGTTAAAGCATACAGGAGGACGAAGTGCATGTTATATGCAAATCAAATACCATTTTACACAAGGGACCTGAGCATTCTTGGACTTGGTATGAAGGGTGCCCTGGAACCAATCCTCTGGAGGGATAAGTATATTTATTTTCTGGATTTATTTCTCTCTCTCTCTCTCTCTCTCTCTCTCTCTCTCTCTCTCTCTCTGAATGATTTTACTTTTGTCATCCCAAGGGACAAAGGAAAAAGACAAAAAGAGGACACCAGAGTAATATGATATTAGTCAAGTTATATAAGAATGTGTCCCTATCTTTAATATGGGAATACTAATAGTAATCTACTTCCTCATCAAGCTGTCATGGGCATTAAAAGGACTAAAATAGAATCCATGCTAAGAATTCTGCACAGAGAAGACTCAGAGGTAGCTGTGTCTGCCTCATCCTTACTCCCAGGCACAGAAGACAGATGAAAGAGATACCCTTGCTGTTTTAAGACTTTACTGAGGGAAACAAAAAACAAAAGTAAATTTAAGAAGACACAAAGCCAACCAACATGTGGGAAAAAACCAACGAAGATAGGAGGGAGAGAGGGAAAGGCTTCTTCAAGAGCATGGGTTCCCAGGACTGGCCATTTGGTTACAGGCCACTAATACCATCAGGAAAGCTTATCTGTTACATTCTCCCATAAATAGGAGGCAGAGGTGGTACTTAATAAAATTCACTTTAGTGCATATTTTAGACTATCTTTTCCTTACAAAACAAAACTTACTAATAAAACTACAAATTCACAAGGCATAGATGACAACCTCAAGTTAAAATGCTAGGACTGTAAGGGCCCCACCAAAACTATAAATGGGGGTTGGGGTGGGGTGGAGGTCTAGAACATGGAATGGGGCCTTTATTTCCATTTTTAAAGAATGTTGATGGAATTGACTATACATGGGTTAACGAACATCAGCCATCTGAACTATCTTAATGCTGATATCATTATCTGGAACACATACTTTGATTTCAGACCCGGCTATAGATAGAGACTTGTGTTGAATAAAGATGGAAAAAAAGAAAATATCACATGAGCATAATTGGTTTGGTTAAAAAATTTTGCAACTCATGGAAATGTGGAAAGGAGTGGAAAGATAATGAACTCTTTCACAGTACTAATTGTGCTGATCTCAACCTAGATGGAATTAAGATCACAAAATGATTGAAGTCTCATCTGCAAACACTTGGAAGATTTATTTATCTCAATACAACTGAATTATGCTCTTTCTAGGATTTGAGTTTATACTAAAAAGGTCATTTTATGCAGGCTTAAAAAAAGATCAAAATGAAAACAAAAAGAACAAGTTAATCATTTATTTGAGAAAAAGTAAATGATGGGGATGTCATAACTACTGAGAGAGTTTCTTACAATTTTTTTTTCTAAAGGGAATCATCTATACAGCAAAAGGAGAGGGACTCAAAAACACTAAAAATGGGAAGATCAGAAGAAAGGTTTTAAGTAGAAACCCCTATTTTTTTTCTTCTAGATTTTTCAGTACAGTCATAAGTCATGAAAGAAGCAACAGAACTAGACTATTCTAAAACCGCTACAGATGGCATGGGGCAACTTTTACAATACAACACCACTTAATAGCTGGTAAGATTTATGCAATCACTTTTCACTTCCAACTGTGGTCACTAGCAACTGACATATGACCCAATACTAAAGTAAAAGGCAGTGCTTTCTTAGAATACTAAGTACTATTTCACAAGTGTATAGGTTAAAGGAGTCTACAAGAAAAGTTAGGACCTTTATTTTCTTATATTGATATTCAGAAACCTAATCACCCATGGTTTATCCATCTGAATTTCTATTTACACAGTAAGAGCTACTGATCTGCATCCAAAATCACCCAGAGTTCTGACTACTAAAGGTTCTTTCTTGCTCCAAACAAGAGCAGTGTTTAGCCGAAAGGAACATCACCAGAAAGCATTCTGAAAATGAACAAAGTGTTAAGAGTGAAGCAGAAGAGAAAAGAATTTAAATAAGTCTTTTAGACATGCTTTAGGATATCCCTGTTATCCTGGGCCTATCGATACTCTAATAAGTAACAAGTTTTTACTATTTCATAGAGAAATATTCTTTCCATTAAGAACAAAAGTGGGAATGGGTGCCATAATTTCAAACCTACTTTTAAAACACTTCTTTCCCAGAACTAGATTCATCTAAATGCCCCTTGGTGATTCTACAAAATCAATGTACCAACTAAGCTTATCCATTTTGCCCCAAGTTATAGTTCCCATCTGTGCTCTAGGCTGGCCAATGGTACTTCCACACCCAATCTAAACTTAGAAGACATCAGAGATCCCTCATTCTACAGGTCCTGTCACTTCCACATCAAGGAGATATTGTCAATTCTATCATGTGCTTAAAATTCTCAAAGGCTTCCTCCAGTGACCCTCTTCTTCCCCGAGGTCTCCTCATACTGCCCTCCAACCTGGAGAACAGAGTCAACTAATGATTTCAGCATCATTACAATAAGTAGTTATTACAGGTTTTCTCCTATTTTCCTCCATTCCCCCAAGATCCTTGAATGTTGAAAACTTCCCCAGCACCTAGCTGGAGCCTGCTCAATGGAAGTCCAATGAATGGAATGAACCCAAAACTAAAAAGAAAGCAGTTCTGCAAATATTATTTGGGTGGGGTCCCCCAGGAGGCAGTCAAAGCAGAGTTTTAGGGTATAGGAGTAGGTGGGGGTTATTTCTTTTCTGCAAAAAATAAAGCTAAAGAGGGAAAGGAGACAAAGAGCTCAGAGCAGACTCAAGGGGGTAATCACTGAAGACAAGCTGCAGTTTATTTTAGTTAGCTATTTTAGGACTTGTACAAACTTGTTTTTTCAAGTCAAGGAAAACAGAGAAAAGTTCAAGAAGTCAAAGGGTTATCAATCACATGTGGGACTGTGCATGTTCACACAAATCCAAACCAGACAAGCAGCAGACACCCTTCCAACTCAGCATAGCTTCATAAATCACTTTATAAACCTGATTTTTGTACCATTCAGGAAGTGAACTTTACAAATGAAGAGACAAAGATAAGCCAGGTTAAAATGTCCTCACTGGGTGATTACTTTCAGCATGGCATAATGAAAGAGCATACATGCTTGGGGAAAGGTTCCAGAGGGACCTCAGTTCAAATTCTATAATTACTGATTAGCTGTGTATTCTTAGTCAAATAATCCAGCTTCAATGTGCCTCAGTTCTCTCTTCTATAAAACATTACATGTACCATTGCAGAGCCTGCAGGGACTGAGAGCTTTAAACTTTGTACTCAATATATTTCTGTTCTTTGAATTAGAAGAATGCTCATTTATTTATACATAAAAAGTAATTAAAAATTAGCTATGCTTAACAGAACATTAAGATGTAATAAGCAGGTATTTTAAGTAAGTGGAAACTTCTTTAGAGGAATGTAAAAGTAACAGAAAAATGCATACGCAAATTCTCTGCAGAGAGTGATTCTCAGTCTGTGATCTGGCTATACTTGGTTCTGCAAGGTTCCCTTAAGGGGATTCATAGACCAATTTCTTTACAGCATGAATAGTGACAGAATTATTTTATTTTTAGCATGAATAATTGCTTCAAGAGTTAAGAAAATTCAAAATTCAAATATGAAAGTCACTGGTGTTTCATAAAAAATCTGTGACAGTCTTATAAAATGTGATAAAAGGGAAAAAAAAAAAGGACAGGGTTATAGAGTCCACAGAGTATATGACAAAGTGGATAAACCACAGTAACCAACAGTTTCTGGTGGCATCTTGGTACCACAGTGTCCAGGGAGTGGATCTTGTGTTCATGAAGCCAGGGGAGCCACCCTAATTCCATTTCCTTGCTTCAGGCCAGAGCTGTGTGCTCTTGGGGTGAAGGTGACACTAAAGTCAGAACCAACCACACGGGCAGCCACCATGGGTACATTCCCAGACAAAGCTAGTCTGGATGCTCTGGCTGCCTTGAAATTTCCACCCAACCAGAACAACCCCTCAAGGTACTACTTAGTACCTCACTGAAGAATCAGTTACAGATTCATACCTTTCCCCAATTAGATCTTTTAAACAATACTGTATGATATCTAGTTATCTCCTTTTACAAGCTCAAGGGAGAAAATCTTAAAAACCCCAATTCTATTTTAACACTCATCACAGAATCTATAATGTTCATATATTAGAAGTGTTTTTAAAATGTGGAAACAATAACCATCTGCACAGCAACATGCAGCACTTTCCATGAGGAGTTTCCCTGTTCTTCTCATTCAGGGGTTTGGGGACTGGAGAGCAGCTTTACTGGGGACATACAGTGACTAAATGTAGTTTTGCACAGTGATTCCATAATTCCTCACAGCATGAGGACAAATACAATGCAATTTTGTGAATCTAACTTTGAACTACAAAGTAGAAATGTTTAAATTTAGTAAAAATTTAGACCAATTCTGTCTTGTCAGTGAAATGCAACTAGACTAATGTACTATATGGTTAGCACTATAAATTTGAAATCTGCACTCAGTGCTTCTGTTTTATAACTAGTGGAGTATTTTGATGTTTTCTTAAATTGGGTTTTAAAACACCAAGTTTTTTATGTGAGATTAAGATATGCAAACATAAGAATGTACAAGCCATTAAAATATCAGTTAACAGAATTACTTGCATATGGCAACCTCTGGCTAAAATCAGGTTCTTTGAAAGGCACAAAATACTTAACCAAATGAAGTTTTCTGGGTGTTGGGGATACAAAGTCAAATGAGGTATGTTCTTTAACAACAGAGCACTATCCTAGATTCCTTTAAGGGCTTACAATTTTCAGGAGACTTTTTAACTTCCTCACTTAAGAATAAACAGAAACAAACTTTAAGATAAAAAATCTGACAAGATTCAAAATTCAAATATTAGTTATTGATTGTTTGGTCAGCTCTCCAACCATTACATCTTAATTAGACATGTGATTTGAAAATGTATATATTTTCCCATATTTAAACAAAATCAGTATGTCTAGGAATTACAACCAACATACAACCTGGTTATAACTTGAAGGTTATAACTTTCAGATTATTCCTTCACATTAAAACTTAAGCTAGAAAGTTCTCTCAAAAATAACCACTCACTTCCTGTTACTAAAATTAACATTTACTTTTTTCAGATTATCAAAGCACATTTAATGCCAGTAGAATTCTATCCACTGGCAGTCTGCGGGAAGACCCCATGCTCACCAACACCATGGATAATCCTTAAAATTAATCTGTTAGATGTGTGAAGATATAAAAAGTTGTTTTAATTTATACTACCCTGATAATTTTTCCGAGTTAAGGTATAACTAACATATACTAAAACTCACCATTTTTAGTGTGCATTTCTGTAAGTTCTAACAAATGAACTCATCAAAGTACCATCATAATCAAGACATTAAGCAATTATATCACCCCCAAAAGTATCTTTTGCCTCCATGTAGACAAACTCTGTCCCTAGGGCAGGTCCTGACAACCATGTGTCTATTTTATGTCACTCTAAATTTTGCCTTTAAGTGGAGTCATACAGTACATACTTCACCATCTGGCTTTTTTCACTAGTGCATTTGAGACACATCTCTGTTGTTACACACGTCAATAGTTCATCACTTGTTATTGCTGAGTGGTACTCTATTGTACAGATGTTCTACGACTTATCTCAATTCAGGTCGATTATGAATAAAGCCACGAAAAGTATTCATGTACAGGTTTTTATACTAACAAATTTTCATTTCTCTTAGGAAATTACCTAGGAGTGGGTTTGCTAGGTAAGTGTATGCTTAGCTTTATAAGAAACTAACAAACTATTTTTCAAAGAGGCTGTATGATTTTACATTCCTAGCAGAAACATATGAGTTACACTTGCTCCATTCAGGACTTCGTCATTTCTTGGTATTATCAGTTTTTAAAATTTTAGCCATTCTAATGGGTGTGGTTTAATTTGTATTTCTCAATGACTAATGGTGCTTACTTGCCATTTTATGTCTTTGGTGAACTGTCTGTACAAATCTCTGGCATTTTTAAACTGAATTATCATTTAATTTATTAGTGAGTTTTGAGAGTTCTTTATATATTCTGGAAACAAGTTATTTGTCAGTTATGTGATTTGCAAGTATTTGCTCCCAGTCTATGGCTTACTAGGTATCTTTCAAGGAACAAAAATAAACTCAATTGATTTTTTAGAAAGTCATACCCAACATACCAAACACCTACAAGTTAGACCTGTTTGATTTTAAAAAATAAAAAGAATACTGTACACACCAAGGACATGATGGTCCTTTTGGAATCACCCTTGTCTAACACCTTACTTAAGTTTTCCATTATAATCTCCTACCCAACTCACAGCTAGGAAATTTAAAATATAACAAGAAAAATGAGAGCGCTAAACCATAAAACAAAAATGAGAGTTAAGTATTCAAAGGCACAAAAGTAAGAACATTATTCTACAACTATATTTTATGCTCCAAAGCTTACTTCAAAACTACTTGTGCCCACTCTTTACTCACCCATATAAACTTAGAAGACCAGGTCCAAAAAGGAGGTTCATAGTGGTCAATAAATACCTCTGAAACTAAAGCAAAATGTGTTTGCCTGTACCTCTCTGAAGATAGTTTTCATTAGATTCTCTAAGAACCTAGGAGTCATCAAATATACAAATGGAAAGGCAAGGGAAAAGAGTCACTAGGAAGAGCCACAACTAAGCTTTGTTAAATAATTTAAAAGAATGTAAATTTTTATTTCTTTAGTTCATCTTAGTAATTTTTATTTGCTAAACAAGTGCTAAGTTTGTCATGTTTACCAGACAATGGGACACAGATAAAACAGAAACACACAGCCCCCTCTCTCAAGGACCTTACTATCCAGCAAGGGAGACAAGTGAGCCATGTGGAGTGAGGCACAATTGGCAAGGCCCCATCCAATTCCAAATATCAGGGCACGTGTGCTCAAACATCATGCTCTTTTTTTAGCCATCCACAGCCCCTCCTTTACTTTTACTCAACAAACTAGTGTACCTAGCTATGTCCCAGGCACCAGGATTTAGATCTATTGACGATGAGTGTTTGCACAAAGTCTTACATATTTTCCTATTCATCAGACACAGTATCACAAATGCTAAGGTCCTATAATTTTTGCCTTGAGTTTCAGAATTCAAAACACTTCTAAAATAAAATTTTAAAAATTTAGGCACTGTTTTACACTATACTGGATATAATTTTTAAATACACACTTATAAAAACTGGATAAATCAATGTTTTCCAAAGGTAAAATGGATTATATTTAAAAGGGGGAGGAGTTATATAGAAATATGAGAGCAAGGAAAAACAGTGAAGGCACATATTTGGACTCAAGAGTTGTAAAGAAGCACCATCTCCAAACCTGTTCTTCCTCTACCAAAGTCAGTGTTAACATGTGAGGATCTGACAGATAGAAGCTACAGCCCTCAAAGAAAACAAGCATAGTATGTGCCAATGACTATGGAGGTGTTTCTCAAGCAGTCATTACTGGAGTTATGACCACCTGAGGATCATACCTGCAACTTCCTAATGGTCTCCCAAGAACTGTCAGTAACTAGTCCTGCCAGGTCAAGAGCATAACAGAGATCAAGCACAACAGCTTGCATGGAACCGATGACCCTATTCTCCCATAATTCTTACAGACACTGAAATAATCTCGCTTCAGCATCTGGAATTCATTCTGTCCAACGACTGTACTGTGAATAACAGGACTCCAAATAGTGTTTAAGTTTGTTCTGATTGCTAATTTTCTGTTTTGCAAACTAGCTTTTCTTCTTCAAAAGGTTTACAAAAAAAGCTTCTAAAAAAACCAAGCAAATTTAATATTTTCAACTCCTCAAATGATTCCTATGCAATGACCTAAAATGAGTAAGTAGAATCAATTTCGTATGAATTTCTGTAATAAAATAGCAAGTGTTCTCAGTGGTATGAAAAGCTCGACTGAAGTTCTAAGAGACTAACCAGTTATCAAATAAACACCAGGACTTTCATTTTTTTATCTAACATTTTTTTAAAAAAAGAAAAATCTGTACTTTAGAAGTAGACTGTTTCTTAAATATAAATAACCTAATGTTCTAAAAGTTGAATACAACTAAAAACAACATGTGAAAAAGACACATGAGCAAAGTTCTCCAGCCCTTCCTCCCAGTTTTCTCACAGCAGCCAATATATCAGAAATTTCCCTGAGGACAAATTTCCAAAGAAGAGAACACCTCAGATACTCTCCCACACTGGGAGGCAGGAAGGAAAATGAGGCCATGGCCTAACGTTAAATATCCCTCTGGGACTGCAGCCATAACAATCAGAAGCTCAAAGCATTCTGAGATCTCTCTAGAACAGGAACATGTGCGGGGTTGGGGATATAGCTCAGTTGGTAGAGTGCTTGCCTTGCTCAAGCACAAGAGGAACATGTGAAGGAGTAGTATCAGATGAGCTGAAGACTGATTTTTGTGTCTGGTGTTAACCTAAGTACTTTACATGTTTTCACTCATCTAATGCCCTCAACAATCCAAAGGCAGGCGCTATTATTATGTATTGGAGGTAAGAGAGAAAAAAGGAAGAGAAGTGGGGAAGGAGAATAGGCAGTGCTGGGCCCTACACCTTTGGAGAAGATTCCTCTCTGAGGTGGTGTCATGAGGCCAAGAGAATCTGGGGTAACTCTGGGCTAGGCAGGTGTTGAAAGGGCCCTTCAGTAGGACTGGGCCTGGAGTGTGATTAACAGCAAGGAGACAGTGTGGGTGGAGCTGAGGGAGCAACTGGAAAAGCAGTGGGAGGGGAAGTCAGGGAAGAAATGGAAAAGTAGACCTTGAGGGTTACACAGGTCCCTTGTGGAGACTGTAGTTAGCAGTTTTAATTCTGACTGAAATGGAAAGTCTTCAAGGAATTCTGAGCAGAAGAGGAACATGATCAGTCTTAAATTTTACAAGGAACAGATAAACATTGCTCTCTGTAAGAACGAGTAGTGGTTATCTCAAACTGCCATGTCAGTTTACATCCATTCCCCAAGTAGGCAATTTACCTTCCAGGCACTGAATAACGTATTTTTTCTTAAACTTTTCATTTTGAAATAATTATAGATTCACAGGAGTTGCCAAAACCCACAAATACATAGAGAGGTTCCATGTATTCTTCACCCAGTTTCCCCCAATGATAACATTTTGTTTTAATTACAATACTAATCAAAACCAGGAAACTCACATTGGTACAATCTGCAGAGCTCATTCAGATGTCACCATTCTATATGCACTAATTGCATGTGCTTGTGTGTGCACGAAGTTCCTATGCCATCTTATCATGTGTAGATCTGAGCAACTACCATCAGATACAGAATTCTATCACAAGACTCCTTCATGCTAGCCTTTTACAGTCATACCACCCACCACCATCACTAACCCTTGGGAACCACTAATCTATTCATCTTTACAATTTTTCTACTTCAAGAGATTTTTATAAATGGAATTATATAGCATGTACCCTCTGAGCTGACCTTTTTAATCTCTCAGCATAATTCCATCTAAGATGTGGCAACAGTTTGTTCCTTTTTATTGCTATGCACTATTCTATGATATGGTTCTACCACAGCGTAACCATTCACCCACTGATGGACATATGGGTTGTTTCCAGTTTATGGCTACTAAAATAAAGTTGCTAGAAATATTCATGTATAGGTTTTTTTATGTGAACATAGATATTCATTTCTCTGGAATAAAGACCCAGGAGTGTGACTGCAGGGCTGCACAGTAAATGTATATTTAGTTTTATAAGAAACTACCACTTTCTAGATTGGCTGTATTAGTGATTCCTCTCATTATTTTTAAGCTATTCTAGGTCCTTTCCCTTTCCATACACATTTTAGAATAAGTCCAAATGTCTGTGTCTACAAAAAACTTTGCAGGGTTTTTGATAGGAACTATGTTAATTAAACCTAGGCAACAATTAGGGGAGGGATAACACCTACACTGCCATCTTCCAATTGGTGAACATGGTATGTCTCTTCATTTATTTAGATCTTTGTTTGCTTCCTTTAACATTTCATAATTTTCAGCATAAGTTTTATGGTTAGATGTATTTTGAGAGATGTACACCTAGATATTTAATTTTTTTTACCTTACTGTAAATAATACTGTTTTAAATCTTGATCTCTGCATATCATTGTTAGTATTAAAGAAATGCAACTGATTTTTCTATGATTTGATAGTCTGTGATCTTGCCAAATTTATTTAATGGTTCTAGAATGGTTTTTTCCTGTAGATTTATTGAGATTTTATGTGTAGATAACCATGTCATTTGCAAGTAAAGACAGTTTTCTTTCTTTTCAATCTGTATGCTTATCTTTTATACTATGTTAAGAATAGTACTTATCCATCTTTTATTCTGAACTTAAGAGTAAAACATTTAGCTTTTGACCATTAAGTATGATGTTAGTAATAGGCTTTTTTTTGTTGATACTCTTTATGAGGTTGAGGGTATTCCTCTCTAATTCCTAGTTTACTAAGAGTAGGTAAAGAATAATATTTTAATGTGGAGCAAAGCAGATTTATGAAGAACTCTAGTTTTTGCATATTAATATCCACAAGGATACATCTCATGACTGGATGATCTCCATTAAATGCTGAACCACTAATATGAGAAATATAACATTTATAGGTTTATTTCTAAAAAACTACACATACTTAATCTAAATCCAAACCTTTTCATTAAAGTAACATGAATCCATGTTTTAAGAAACTTAGATTTCATGTATACCTACTGCATAGTAATCATAAAATAACGTAGAACTGGATACTTCATCTTTGAGACAGGTTGTCTATATAAAGCTAGGAAACATCTAGGGTTTTTTTTTTTTTTCATGTTCAGAGTCATACATCCCAGGAAAACTCCAAATCTGAAGAAGACAAAGTTCCCAACACCAAATTTAATTAATTTTAATTTTTTTAAAATTTTGATTTGAAAATAAAAATTTTAGGGATATATACAAAGTCAAAAGCAATTATCAGGACTTTGCAACTATTAAAATTATGTATCTATGATTTAAGAAACAATTTTCCCATTTTAGAGTTTAATGAAATGTTTAAAGTATAGCTTAGTTTTTTAGAGTAAGCTCTTTCCTAATGCTACTTAAAACGCGTGCACATACACACACACACACACCTTACCCAGAAATTCACACAAGGCCTCACTCTAAGTAGGCCACTCTACAGGGACAGCAGCAAGGCATCCATTAGTTTCAACTGAGCCTGTCTCTCAGATCACAGGCATGAAGCAGTGTCTGAGTCCAGCAAGCACAGGGTCATTCCGCTGCCTGTTTTTCTACTAGGAAACCTCACATAACAATCAGCAATGACCTCTCCGCTGTCTACACTGCTGCACTGCAATCTATCCCACCAGAATCCTAAAGACTGGAATTTTTACACAGATCATTCTTTTCCTTTCCTTTTTAGAACAATGAAGTCAACTTAATACAGATCCTTGGAAGTCCACAAAGGTGACTGAATAGATAGCTTACTGAATATGATCTAGCCTTCCTTTTTCTCCCCAAATTCCTAGACATGGCAGGTAGGATCAGAAAGAAAAAGAAAATGAGAGCCACAAGCCCTGCTGGTAGAAGCTCTGTGCCTTACAGAAGACACAGACAAAACAGGAAAGAACTGAACCAAGAAAGCCATTAGGAAAATTAATTGAGGTCAAATTCCTCCCACTTCCTAACTATACTAGCACCAGCATGCCCAAGCAGACATATGTTCTAGGCGGGAGGAATGATGAGGGCATTAGGGACAGAGAGAAGACAATGTCCAAGAGGTATACTGAGTCTGTCAAATAGCAAGACCATATATTAGAACTTCACACACAGGCACACACCCTGCTCTTCTCCCAAACCACAGGAAATAGACTATAATACTCAGATATTCTATCCAGTCAGGCTATTGAAAATCTCAAAAACACCGATGAACAAAGAGTTGATATCCTCAAGCACCTAAGACAAATGAGTACAGTGACAGGAACCAAATTCACCAAACAGAAGAAAGAACACTCAAGAAAACCCACTTAATGAAGTGCTTACAGGCAAGTTAAAATATGCAATGCTGAATCAATGAAATGTCAAAAATAAAATTGTTCTCACATTACCTCACTGGCAGATTTGGAAGCAAAACGATGACAGAAAAATATCTGAAAAAGCATCTTCAAAAGTTGGGAGGAAAATGATTAAATATATTTTTCTATGCCCAAATTATTCAAATATGAGGATATTCTTACACAGACAAGGACTTGGGAGAATTTTTCACAATTTTTCCTTTCTAGATGAAAGGATTACAAATGAAACAATGTAAAAAAGAAAAAATAATACAAATGAAAGACAGGGAGGCCAAGAAATTTGTAAAAATTAAGTAAAAAAACAAGTATTTATTATAAATAACAAAAGCAAATCAAATTTTACCACTAAGAGGAGAGCTCAGTAGTAAAACACTTGCCTAACATGAATGGTGCCCTTGGTTCAATCGCTCACACCAAAAAGAGAAAAAAGCAAAGAAATTTACTAAAAGGAAAGTAAGAGCAAATTATAGTTTTGTTGGGTAGGAGAAATAATATGGACATTGATTATGAACATTAAGGGTGGACACTTAAATAAAGAACAAAAACTGTAAACCATTTTGCAAACCACTCGGGAAAGAATAAAACAAACAAAACATGGAAAAGGTATAATATCATATAAGGCAAATGAAAAAAACACAAAATAAAAAGACATGAAATAAAGCTACATATTGTCTAAGATTTAAACATAAAAGAAAGGACTGTGAGATAAGCATCAAATAAGTAGTTTCATATTGATAGAAGGTATATAGCTCTTCATGTAAAATAAATTAAAAACTTCTAAGCCAGACATAGTGATCTACGCCTGTAATCCCACCAACTTGGGAGACTGGGGCGGGAAGATCCCAAGTTTGTGGCCATCTTGGCAACTTAGTGAGACCCTGTCTTAAAAATAAAAGATAAATAAAAAGGGATATAGCTTAGTAGTAAAGTGTCCCTGGATTCAACCCTTAGTACTGCCAAAACAAAAACAAAACCTTTTATATATCTTATTAGCTTGAAAATAACATGTATAAAACAAAAACAATACAGAATTCACAGATCAGAGTAAGAGATTAGCATAATTGTGAAAATGACAGATCAGAACAAAACATATTACGATGCAAAGTAGTAAATTAAATAATGAACAATATTAGTTATGTATAAAAATTCTGAATACACCAGAAGTATAGTTTAATCACACAGGAAACAGTCACCACAGTAAAAATTACTAGTTATTAAGCCACAAAGAAAATCCAAAAATATTTCCCAAAGGAGAAACCAACTGGGTCTACTTATTAATTTCAATGTCCTAAAAGTATATGCTAAAAACCAGAGTGCTAAAAGGAAAAATAAACCTATCTCCTCTGACTTAAAAAGAAATCTTTCTAAATAACTTTTGGGTTAAATGAGAAACTAAACAATAAAAATAAGTTGGTAATGAACAATGATGATACAATGAAAACCCTAGGGTATCAACAGACTGTGGGGTCAGATAACATAAATGCATTTGTCAGAAATCAAGACACTAAAAAAATAAGCTTTCAATTCCTGAAACTAAAGGGGAAAACAGGAAACTCAGATTCTAGAATTAATACAGAAAGAAAACCAATATCATTAAAAAAGTGTAGCTTATAAGTAAAATCAAAATCTTATTCTTCAAAAACAAAAATAGATACTTCTCAAAGCTGAGGACTAGTAATACCACCACTTATTAAACTGAACCAGAGCCTTGTATTTAGCAATATCTGGCAATTCTACATGATAGATTATAAGTTTTACCCATGCTCACTTATTAAAAATTTGTGAAAAATCTCTAATTTTGGCAAAACAAATTTAACAGTATATTAACAGAAAAATAACTGTTTGTGGGCTGGGGATATAGCTCAGTTGGTATAGTGCCTGCCTCACAAGCATAAGGCCCTGGGTTCAATCCCCGGCACTGCAAAAAAAAAAAAAAAAAAAACTGTTTGCTTATATATTTATTTTAATCATACTATTACACAAAATTAATTGAAATAAATCCAAATAATGAAAATGAAAGGTACCGATAAACTCTACCAATTCCACTCATCAACACAAAGTAACCATTCATTAATTGGTGAATATCCTCCCAATTTTGTTTTACTTTTTTATAACTTAAAATTTTTTATTATGCAATATTTAATATATTTGAATAAAAAGAACATTACAATGAACTATGTACCAAACCACCCAACCTAGAAAATCATCATCACCAATACAGTTGAAACCCTGTAAACATGCCTGCCTCTCAGAAGAAACTATCTTGCTTTCAAGCATTCTTCAGTTTACTCTATGTGCATGTACTCCTAAACAATATATACTACTTAATTATGTGTTTTAAACTTTTATATAAATACTATATTATACATTCTCTTCATCATTTTTCTTACGCATCATGCTTGTGAAATCCAGTCATGTTGACATATATTTCATAAATTTTCATCAATGGGTAGAATTTAATATGGATACTGAACAATTTATCCCCATGTTGATGTATATGCAACAATACTGTTTTAAACATTCTTTGAAAATCTGAGTAAGAGCTTCTCCATAGTACATTCACAGAAGTGGAAATGCTGTGTCACAAGATGTGATATCTTTCTTTACTTGATATTGCCAAATTGCCTTCTAAATTATAGAACAGTTCCTGATGTTCTATAATCTTATCATCCCTTAGTTTTGTCTGACTACAGTTTTTCCTCAATGTGTAAAGTATGAAATAGTATCTTATTATGGTTTTAATTTGCCTTTCCCTATGCTAAAGAGGTTGAAGGTCTTTTCCTGTTCAGACATTTGTGCTGCTTCTTCTACAAATTCCTGGCTTAGTTTCCTGATTAGAATGTCCCCACTAATCAAAATTTCTGGCTTAAATATTCTAATGAAAGACTTCAATGAGGCCTGATTATTTGTAGAAAGAAAAAACCATTCATTAACCCTTTATTTCCCAGAACACATTAGTCTAACATGAAAATCAATGTCTCGATATACAGTTTTCATCAGCACTCTTCAATGTTAAATGCAACTTTGTCCTTAATCTCTAATCCACATTTCAAATTATCAGACTACAAATGGAAAATTCCTATTTATAAGGTTTGACATCATGTGCATGTAACACTAGGACGCATTTTTCCAAGACTAAACTAAAAACAAAGCTGACTGCACCTTCGGATCAACAATTCCCTAAAAATTAAAACTAATTTCCTAAATGAAAAACAAGGTCTTCAAAACATATATGGTCCCAAAGGGAAAAAGTGGATAACAACCCAAAAAAAGCAATAAATACTGCCACCACAGGTAAGAAACTCCTGACAAATAAGTGCACACAAAAATACACTGGGAAGGGAGAGGGCAGTTAGGAATACCAGGAACTATAACATTCCAAGAAATTGATATACAGAGTGCCTGAAATAAACTAAATGCCACTTTTAGGATATCTGCAATCATGAAACCCAATTTCTTAGGTAAGATGTATTTAATTGAAACCCTCTTAGAAATTATTTTCAGATAAACAATAACCAATCTGACCAACTAAAGGGTAGCTGGCCAAATTCGAGTGGGTTAATACTGGACAAAGATAACCTACCTACTGCAGGTGCATCATACTCATCACCGAGCAGAATTTCTGGAGCAGAGTATGCAAGAGATCCACAGCTTGTAGTGAGCTTCTTCCCTGGTTGAAATTTGTTGCTGAAACCAAAGTCTGTCAACTTTACAAGACCTTGTTTTTCAAAGAAGACTACATTCTCTGGTTTTAAGTCTCTGTGAACCACATGGAGTTTATGGCAATATGATATAGCATGAACTATCTGAGCAAAGTACTTCTTGGCCAAGTCTTCATTAAGACCCTCCTCATGCTTCATTATGTAATCAAACATATCTCCTCCGTCTCCAAGTTCTAGAATAAGATATAGTTTGGTCTGGGTGTCAATAACTTCATAAAGGCGAACAATGTTAGGATGTTGCACTAGTTTCATACATCTCACTTCCTGGAAAAGATGACCAGTGGCTAGAGTATCCAGTTTTGTCTTATCAATAACTTTTACTGCCACCTTTTCACCTGTAAAGACATGCCTGGCAAGCTTAACCACTGCAAAATGACCTCGACCCAAGGTTTTGTCCAGATCATATAATCCAGCAATCTTTCCATCATATCCTCGTTTGAATCCTGCCATGCTGGTCCAAAAGGAGGAAAAATATTTATAATATTTGAAATGTATCTTCTCATATAAGAATATCTGGTGAAAATAAAGAATTCATTTTCAATGTTGCCACGGTCATCTACAAAATAAGAGGAGAAACAAAATTAAATTTCTGTAAATTTTCTTTTTTTTTCCCTTTTAAGAGAAGCTTAAAGTAAGTAAGTCAAGACAAAATGAGCCAGGGTCATTTATAAGAACCTGTTTCTATATTTAGAGTTTATATTATAAAGTAAAGGTTGAGAATTTAAATATTACATTAGATTTTGCAATCTGAAAAAAAATAGTTTTGGAAGCAATTTTTTGGTGATGTCAGAAATAAATTGGCAAATTTTATAAGCTGTGTTTAAAAAACAATCATTTTTCCAAAAATAATTTCACTTAATGTCTTAAAAAGAGTCAACAAGAATGGGAAAGCAGAGTTAACAAGAATGGGAAAATACAAAGAATAAACATCTGAACAGAAATCCCACAACGTTTTCCTCTCACCCTAAAACAAGCAATATTTTCTCTAAGTGTAAGAAGTGCCTTGGTAAAGTCTTCTTTACCCCTCTGCATCTCCAAATTGCCTTGGGACACTTCCACCCTATGTGGTCTATAGACATTTGAGCACTCCATTTTCCCACTCAGACTGAAAGGTTCCTTCTACTCTAAGCTCTTACTTTGTTCTTCTGCTCTACCCCAACACCTAGAACAGTGCTTATATATGGCAGGTACTCAAAACTGTTTTATCAAATTTTGAAATGTAACTTTTTCTTTCCCAAAATGTTTAAGAGGCAATTGTGTGTTCTTCTGTCACTAATGCCTAGGTTAACACCTGGCACACAACACTTGCTAACTACTACTACTTACTCCTGCTACTCATTCTTTCGTCCATTTTTATTACAGTTTTCCAACTCTCAGAGACAAATTACCATGGCCTGCTTATATTTAAAAAGTAAACAAGCATGTACTCTTACACACCATTTACATTTTAAAGACAATTTGGTCTTCAAGACCGAATTTTCAATCTTTATACCGTAAACTCCAAACACAGAAATAAGTTCTTATAAATGATCCTGACTCAGAAAACTGTCTAAAATTATACAAATGAAGATGTCACTTTAAATCTCACAGACTGAACTCACACTTATTTTTCTGACTAAAATTTAACAGAAATGAATAACAAAATACAGTGAGGGATACAGCAACCTCCCAAGACTAGCTCTGTTTGCTATTAGTGTATATTCATCCATTCAGTAAAGCCTTTCTAATTCTCTCAGTAAAAGGTTTCCTATTTTTAGTCACACAGTATTAAGAGAAGTACTTATGGTACTTAATCCATTTAGGAGAAAATATTCCAAACAACTAAATTTTACATACAATAAAGTCGTTTTTGAAAAAAATCAACACTGGCAATACACTCCTTAAAATTTCATTTTTATTTCAAAGAACCTAAGCTAACATTTTCTGAAATTCTACTATAGGTATTTATGCAAAATGATTATATTGTATCAGTGGCTCCTCACAATCCTGAGAGATGAGCACTAGTTTCATTTTTAGAGCGAAGAGAGACTCTGTCCTAGGTATAAGTGACTTAAGTGAAGCACTGAAGATAGGATTCAATCCTAACTCCTATTTTAAAGCCCATACTCTTTATAATTGGCTACTTGAATCAATGTTACATGTGGGATACCTTACAGAATTAAAACATCAACCATAAAAATGGCATAAAGTCATTCTCACAGTCATCTCACTTCAGAAAAGATAAAAATCTCATGTTTGGGGTCATCTCAAAAAATTTATAGACTATGAGCTTAAAAAGTCAACAGTTGATATGTTTACTAACATGTTTTGCATTTTTTAGGAATTACTACAGTAAGTAACACTACCATTCCTTGAATGAGTACCATGCCAGTCATATATCAAATGCTTTACATTATTCCTCATTCAATCCTACCTCAGAGACAGGGAATATTTGCCCCATTTAGAAGCACAAAAATATTAAGTAACTTGGCCTAAGAAAGGCTAGGATGTAAAACAGCTGGAGTCAACCCCAGGGCTATCTGACACCAGTCAGTACTTTTAAACACTGTTATGCTGTTTCTGCAAGTAGACTTCAGAACCAAATCTAAATTATTAATCCTATGTTAATATTTTTAAAAATAAGAAACCAGTATGCTGTGTAGGTGTTAGGAAAAAGCAAATTTCTTCTACACTTCATACTATCTTTGTAATCTGAGCTAATAATTTTAATAATAGGATTAATAAGAAAATCCAAATTGGAAGATTTAGCTGTTTAGACAACAGCTCCCCTAAAGAAATTCAGGTATATTTAACCTTTAAAAATAAAAACTGTAGGCTAACTCTAGGGAATAGGAAGATATCTTTAAATCTTTTAATTTAATTTAACTGTAAGGGCAGTAATTATTCTTAAAATCCTACTCCGAGTCTATATGTTTCTTTCTATTGCTCCAGTTTGCAAATGTAACTTTAGCTTTCAAAATAGACTCCTTCAGGCTCTCAAGTTATAAAATCTTTGTTATTTTCATCTATCATCTTAATTTAGATGTGTTCCTGAAAAATAGCATAAAAATCAGATTTGATAAATGAACCTTTTTTTAATTAAATGGTATTACAAAAATAATAATTTTTTTAAAACGGTTTTTTTCAAGGTCCCAATATACCCAGAGATAATCACCATTAACACCTTAACATTTCTCTTCCCAGACATGTGCCAACAGGACAAAGTGAAATCATTTTTAGTCTACTAGCAAGTTCATAGAAAATAATCTAATAGATCTCTTTGATTAATTACATTATCAGAGAATTTACTTTTGGTACAAGTGCCCACTTTTCAAGAGTATGAAACTATAATTCCAATTGGATACCTAAAAACAGGATATTATGATTAATTTAAGGTTGGGAGGAAAAATAGCCTTGTTAATGAATATCGTTTAAAACACTAGTGCAATATCTAATCCTACTATCAAGTGCACTTTGAGTTAGAATAAGAAATAATTCAATTGTTTTTTGATCTCTGAGGATCTATCTCACAGTGCCTGAAAGTCATTCTGAACACCAATGCTGAATGTTAAGATGTATTTTATATAAAGGTGAATGTGTATCAGTTCCAAGACATACCCTGCAAACTGCATACCGAATAATCCTTGTTATCACTGTGTTTTGTTAGTTGCTTCTTTCTCCTAAAAGAAAATACAGAAAAACATTTCCAGTTTAGTTCTATTTGTTTTAACTGTGCTTAGAGTCAAAATATAATCCATAAGGTCAGATTTTTATACAAACATATAAAAATGGCAAAATTTGTTTTTAGTGACCCAGTCTCCTCCTATTATCTTTTTGTATTCTGTAACTTACAACTCCTTTTGCAAATCTTGAGTAAATAGAAATTTCAGAGTGAAAAGATATGAAGGAATTTTTCTAAGTAGACAGGTCAAAATATTATTCCACTGGAAGGAAGAACCAATATCAACAAATAACAGTACATTCGCCATCTTCTAAATACTTACTGCGTAGCAGACCCCTGAATCCGCATTCTGCTGCATTGTCACTATAAGCCTACAAGGTAGGCCAATCAGGCTCAACTTGTCAGATAAACAGCAGACACAGGTTCCAACGCTGTTTAGCCTGGCTTCCAAGCCTAACCCATCTCTAGAAGCCCCTGTGGGTTCCTGAAATACCCACAACAGGAGCCAAGGAGAGCACTTTACAAGATACTCCTCTATCAGGCAAACAAATCAATTCTGATGCCAGTATCAGCAAACACAAAAAACACCTCTAGTTAAGAGGCTTGCCACATGATAGTAAAATTAAAGTATCACTATGAACAAAAGAATGTGAGTAGATCACTTATATCCAAGTTTATGGTACAGTGAGGTAATGCTAACTAAAGTAGCCTTGCAGACCTTTCCACAACCCTGAATACCACATGAACTACTGAAAGGCTTGAACATTCACATTCACATCTTACACTAATGGTAAGCAGTGTCCAGGTAATCATTAAGCCTAAGCTCACTTTCACTTGGGGGGAAAGGAGTGCAAGGGAGTAGGGAAAAGCAGGTAGGAAAGGTGAAAGAAGGAAAGGTGAAAGAAGGAAAGGTAGGTGACCTCTGGATGTGAAAACAAATCTACTACTGTGAAGGAGAGAATAAGGACAGAGAGTTATGTAGCATAAATGAAGCTAGCAAAGCCAAGGCACAGGTCCACATCTAGTGACAGGCAAACCCTGGGATACCAGCCTGCTCCAAGTTAAGTATGATGATAGCTCCTCCCATTACCCCTATGGGCTTCTCTTTCCAACAATCCCTGTTTCACCTCGTCTCGATGGAAGGCTAGGCACTGGTTCTGAAGGCCAATGACTAGATTTGGATCTCAGCTCACCAATCATATGCCACAGGACCTCAACAGTTACCCAACCTATCTGTGTGGTCAGTTTCCCCACTAAAAAATGCTAGTAACAAGAAAACAACAATTCCATAGACTGTGGTGAGGATTAAATGAGTTAATAGAGGTAAAATGTTTAAAATAATGCCTGGCAAAGAGTAAGCCTTCAGTAAGTACGATTCACCCCCACTACCATTGCTACAATGATGGCACTTTCATTTCCCAAGAAGTAATTCTTCTAATTGTTCACCCTATTTCAAAAGAAGAATTCACTGAACTAGTATCTCTTTTGCTTTCATAAATATTCCACCCAGTTTTGCAAAATATCAAATTGAAATTGAGTGCTACAAGATTTTGAGGTAAAGAAAATAATGCCTTTAGCTGTGCATCAAAACCCGATGATTTTTAAATAAAACACCTCAAAAGACTCCTAAGTATCTACTTTTAAAATATTCAGATAACCTTCTATCAAATTTACTCTTTAAAAAAGGATTAAGTGTTCCTTTACCTTTTTTCCCATCACAGTAATATATTAAGAAAATACGTAAAACACAAAAGAGAAAGCAGAAAATAAAGATATTCATAGTCCTGGCACTGAAAATTAGCATATTTTGGGGGTCAATATTCAAATACTTACAATAGCTACTTTTATTTTATAAATGTGAGATCTCCTGCTTTTTTCACTTAACATTTTATTTTGGTTTAATTTTTTTGTTTCAATTATGTGTCTTTCTGTTAAGTGTCTGTTTCGTTTGGGAAAAATACAACTAGAACATGCAAATTATCAAAAAGGGAATTTAAAAAAAATCATCCATTATCCTATCACCTATGATAACATGTTAACATTCAACTACACAGTCATTCAAATTATTTCCTACGTAAAATATATGCACAGACACAATTTCTTTTTTTAGAAAATAAGATAGTACATGGGGGCAAGGAAGGTGATATCAGGGACATCACCTTTTAACAATTTTATAAATATTTCTTTCCAAAAACCAACCTGGAGGAGTGAGCACAGTTCACTTTAGAAAATTTGAGACATGCTAAAGAGCATAAAAAATAAATTAATTAAAGGTGATTTTTTTAATCTCTTGGATGATGACTTCTCATCAGTTCAGTATACATCTTTTATACTTGGGCTTCTTTACAAAGTTAAGATACTGTCATGAAGTTTGATAGTTACTTTACACATTTTCTCATATACTAAAGTCTTCAGCAATGACTACGTAGGAAAAAGAACAGCTTTTTAAACCACAAACACCACTAAATTAGGCCATTCTAAAGCAGCCTTCTTATTCAGCACATGCTCATACATGTATACAACTAGGCTGGACCTAAATGAAACAGACCAACTTGCCAAGAGTGTTTATAATATGGAAATTCATGTTTAAGAAACAAGTACTGGTATGTGTTGCAAGAATCTATTGATGTTCTCCAGCTAAAGAGAGGAGAAGCAACTGTAGGGTGTAGGTGTGGCTGGAGAAGAGGAAGGAAGTGTGGGTGGCCGTACACACGTTTTGCAAGCTGCTGAAAACAGTTGTAGAACCAGCCTCTGTTAAACCTACTGTCAATTTGGAATCCACTCTGCTATTCTTGTTAAAACTCACTGTTAGCTTTTTGTTGACATCACTACCACTGCAGTTTGGTCTATATATCAAATGAACTAGAACAAAACAATATGATGGCCCAAGATGGCTCTCCCTAGATACCACTCTGGACCAATCCATGGTATGAGAAAGTGGAAGAATTTAAAATAAAAGGGCTGTAGGCAAGTGTAAGGCTACTCATATATAGCTCTCTACATTTTGTTTGAAATATTATATTTTCCCCTAAAACAGAACATCAATATACAGTGTCTGAAGGCAGTGACTGGGTTGCCGATGCAGATCAATCCTTTAAGTGCTGGCTTAAGTAATCTTTATTTCCTCTAAGTGTTTAAATAAGCTACAGTTTTAGAATATATCAAGGAATTTGAATGAACTAAAGAGTCAGGCAAATCATTCACCAGCTGATGTAGAGTGGTTGGTTCTTAGTATGTGTGGAGGAAAAGGGGCTAACTTCCAAGCCACAAAACTTGGACCAGCAACACAGATAATAAGCTCAAAATCCGAAAGAGAATCTGCCTCTTATTAAAGTGATAAAAAGACTAAGTATGTCACCATTTCTACCTAGGGTAACTGTAACTTAAAAATCATTATGGTGACAATTCTGACATAAGGTTTAATAAAGAATGACTTAAACAAAAGCTGGTGTGTAGAAATTACTCCAAAATAAATCAAACCACACCACCATTACTCATTATTCCCAGAAAACCAGAAGGTAAACTGGAAGCTATGGAAAATTTTTAAATGTTTATACTATAAATCTCTCCTCTTCCAAAGCATTGTCAAAACTCATTTTAACTCTCTATCCCCACCCCCTCCAATATGGGATGGAGATAACCATTTAAAAAAAAAAAAAAAAAAAAAAACACTCAAAAAAGAATGATGAACAGGGAAGAAGAAAAAAAAAACAAAACTCACCCTTAAATACTGGCTGACTGACTTAAAAGACAGAATCATTTGGAAATGTTCTTGTACTTCAAGAGCCTTAAAATTATTCATATCCTTGATTGAGTAATATTATTACAAGTTTATAATCCCTAATCTGAAAATCTGAAATTCTCCAAAATCTGAAACTTCTTGAGTGGCAAAGCTTGGTAGAAAATTCTATACCATAAAACTTTTGTGACCAAATTATTAAAAATATTGTATAAAATCATCTTCAGGTTATGTGTATAAGATGTATATGAAACAAATGAGTTTCATGTTGAGATTGGGTGAGTCTAACCCCTAAAATATATCATTATGTATATGCAAATATCACAAACTCTGAAGAAACAAACCCCCAATCCAAATACTTCTAGTCCCAAGAACTTCAGATAAGGAATATTCAACACATACTAAACTTGTGTCTTAAAGATGCAGACAAATACTTATATTCAATAATGTTCAGTAATGTTTAAATATGCCCCCAAAATCAGAAATAACCTAAAAGTCTATAATACAGAAATGGTTAGTCACTGTATACCCAACATTAGTACTATGCTGGTATATTTGAGATTATTTAATCTGAGGAAATTCTCACAACATAATGTTAAGTAAAAAAAAGTTCATACACTAAATTTCATAGCATATGATTTCATTTTTCAAAAAGTATATAATTTGTGTGAATGCATATACTTTAAAATCTAAAATGTTCAGTTAAGAGTTTTTCCTCTATGCTTTTCTGTTCTTTTAAAGTTTTGTCAGAGAATAAGTGCTGCTTTATAATCCAAAAGAAAGAGGCTATTAATTTTTTTATTTTCTATATTTATTTACTTTTACATGAAGAAATTTATCAAATAAATTAATTTCTCTCAAAAAATACTGTCTAATGCCTATTTATGTAATCCGAATAAACCAAATATATGTGACGAAATATTCCCCATTCTCCAAAGGGAGAAGGTACATAATTCCTTCAGGCTTAGAAACAGGAATACTGAGTCATTTTCATTTACAAATAATTTGAGCCCTAACTATGGAGGGCACAATGCAGTTCCTGCCCTTTAGAATCTTACAAATGAGTTAAGAAAATAGGATCTACATATCAAGAGATAAATAACTACACTAGTTAGCCTAGGTGAAGTGTATAAAAGGATGAGGAAAGGAATTACAGAAGAACAGGATCACCAAGGGCAGGGGTTAGCCACAGACTAGGGCTCATTCTTCAGTGGGGAGTAGCGAAACATCATTTACATAAGAGAGGTAAAGAGAGGCAGCCAAGGGGGGCAGTATATATGGCTGGTTAACTCAGGAAAGGGGAACATCAGTGTGGGTGAAGTTAGGATTTTGGGTGGAGGTAAGATAAATTCTTTAAGGTTAAGGAGAAAGCTGATTCTAAAGAAACCCTAATGGCTCACCATTAACCCTCTTTCACAAATGATGGAAAACTTGCCATACTAAATAATTCACCACACATACAGCTTTGAATTATATGTCATTTTAATCAAAACATCAGAGTAAAAATGCACAGGAAAAGTTTATTATACAAGAGTGATATGAGGTCTTAAGATATCTTTAGGTACCAATATGAAAGCAAAATAGAAATAAGATCATTAGAGACTTTAAGCCAATTTAAAAAGTTCAGTTACCTAAATCACTAATTTCTGTTTTTGATTTGTTAAGACGTCTCTCATACATACTATTCTAAAAATCTACTAATCTACTACTAACCTCAATAGGGTTATACAGAAATAAATTTTACAGCAAAACCACAATTGATTTTTGCTTCACTTCAAATTTTAAAAATGCCTTTTACTGCCACAATTACCCATCAGAATTCCAGTATTATTTGAATATAGGCCTCAAAAAGAGGGAACAATTTAATTAGTAATCTACATACTCAACTTTTTACATTTGTTATATCATTTAATTCCTCACAATAAGTGACATAATAGAGGCATCATACTGACTTTCAAATGAGAAAACAGGGCCAAGGAGGCAAAGGACTCACTCTGCCTCAGTCCTAAACCCTGTAAGAACTGCCTAGATTATAGCCCAGACCCCACCAACTCGGATCTTTCATTTTTCTTTCCTATAAATACAATGCTTTCTCTTTCTAATTCCCTGAGAAACTAAAGCACTAAAAAATCTATTTTGACATTTCTGGTGTTCCTCCAATTCTGATATGCCCAGCAAGTTATTTGCCCCAGCAATCAATTCAATGGAGAAAATTCTCCAGTACCACTAAAGAATCATCTAGTGAACATCATTAACAAATAATTCAGTTAAAAACTTTTTGAAATGTTTAGAAACTATTTGTTAAGTCAAGGAAGTAAGTTACAGGTAAATGACCTTTCAAAAGACAGATTAATTAGTCATTTAAAAATGAAATGGCAGCTTGAAAATAACTTCCTACAATTGTTTGCATACAATTTTGTGGATGGTAAGATATCCCCCAATCCCCAGCCAACACAAACTAAATCAGATAAAAATTTAGGCAGGTTCTATTTTTTTTTTTCTTAAAACCTTTATCCTTTCCTAAACTGCAATTTAAATGCACTTTGCAAATTATATTCTTTCCAGTCGTTTTCTGAAAAAGCATTTTCCTTCACAAGAGGATTAGTAAATACTTATCAAATAGGAGAGCACAGAACAAAAATCAAGCCTTAAAACTGTACACTGAATATTCCAAATATTTTAAATTTCTTTAGTACCATTCATAATGCTTTATGCCAATAAAGTGAACTGTTTAACCTGCAGATAATGGGGTAAAACAGAAAGCAAAACTTTACTCTTAAAATTCACTCAGCCTAGCCAGGTGTGGTAGCATATGCCTATAATCCCAAGCAGCTTGGGAGGTGAATCAAGAAGATTGCAAGTTGGAGGCTAGCTTCAACAATTTAGTAAGGCCCTGTCTCAAAATGAAAAATAAAAAAGGGCTGGGGATATGGCTCAGTGATAAAAGTGTCCCTGGGTTCAAGACCAGGCACCAAGTAAAATTCGTTCAGCCTTTGTTCACTGCTAAATAAAAAGACTATAAGAAAGGGGGTGGAGGGAAGGAGAAAGTGCTAGGGAGTGATACTGGCCAAATTATATTGTTATATATTAATGAATATGTAACAACAAATTCCACCATTATATACAACTATAATTCACAAATTAAAAATGTGTGTGGGGGGATTTAGTTCTGACAAAATAAAGAAAAAAGGGAGGGGCTGTACAATATCATTATTAGAAATCCAAATATAGTACACTGCAGTTTCATAATCTGTCCATGAATATTTGTTAGTATACTGTCCTAAATCTAAAATGAACTTTATATAGATAAGTCATACTATAAAACTTGCATTTAAAATCCAATATAATCTAAGACTAACATAGCTAAATATTAAATCAGAGGTGACATATACAAATATTTCCCCATCTATGCAACATAGAGTAAAACACATTAAGAGGTATGTACATTCAAATGGGAGAGAGGGAACACAAGAGAATGGTAGTTCTAAAATTTCACATTTCAAAGTACCACATTAGCTTTTCTTATTATCTTCACTATGAGGTACATTTTAGAAATGATCAAAACTCATTTTTTCAGTAAATATGCAGAGAAAAATGACAGAACAATGAAGTGTAAAAGTCACTCCACTTATATGAACAGGCATGTCTTTATCTATAAAGTAGATAATCACCACCTTCTAGTTATTGTGAAAGCTAAGCAGGACAAGGTATGAGAAGGATGAAACTTAAAAATGACTTTTCCCTCTCCAACTTTTTAGAACTGGCCTTCCTCCCTGGAATCCCCCAGGAGATTCCAGTATTGGAGAGGGGTGGTAAATTTAGTTCCCTAAAATTTCTTGTTATCAATACCCTCCCCAATTAGCCCAACACCCCAACTGGATATATACTAGAAAGATCCCTGACTCAAGTTCTTTACAACCTCTTATAGAAACAGATATGCAAAAAGAGGTGTCCTTTCTCCTAAATATACTTCAGGGAGTTCATGGAAAGTATCCCAAAGAATTTTTCCTTTTTTTTTTTTTTTTTTTTTTTTAGGGGGGCAGTGCTGGGGTTCCAACCCAGAGCTTCATACCTGCTAGACAAGTGCTCTAGTGCTGAGCCCCACAAAGAAACTGTTTTGTGTGTTTGAACCAAGAACTGAAATTGCAATGGTGGAAACAGTCTTTCCAGGAAAAGAGACCTGAGACAGCTCACTGCAATTGGGACAATAATACACGCAGAGCATAGAAAACAAGGTCAGACTAGTAGGTAACGGCCAGATACCCAAACAGCCTTGTATTCCTGTAAATAACCAATTTATTTGTCTCAGATCTAGCTAGCCATCACCCATGTTTTAGGGCCCTGCTTAAAGATCACCATCCTGATCATTCCCATGCTCTCCTCACCTTCTTGCACACTAGTTCTCTATACCTACTCATAGCACACCATGCCCTATACCATTATTATCACAACTATGAGGGCATATAATTATTTATGATTGTATGGTCAATAATCTGCATACCCTAGTAGACTAAATTAGAAGTTCGGTCCACATAAGGACCATGTCCATTTTATTCAGCTCTGTATCCCAGAACCTGCCAAGTACAGCATCTATCCAAAACATATGGATACATTTTGTTGAATGAACAAATGAAGGCATAAGAAGCCAAAGAATCCTGAGCAGGGGAATGGCCAACAGAGATGACAGTTTAACAAATCACTCTAGCAGCAAAATGAAGATCAGACTGGAAGGGCAAGACTAGAGCTGGAGACAGGTAAGGAGACTACTACAAATGTCTCCAGGTAAATAATTACTTAAAGGCTTAAAAATGAGGGTAGTCACTATCCAGGCAGTGATGGTAAGAGTGTAGTGGAGAAGATTCATTTCAGAGGCAGACTCTAAGAACTTGGTGCATAAGAACAAGGCAACTAAGGAAATACACAATGACTCTAGAGGAGAGTGGCCCACAGCGTCATTCTCTGAGACTGAGAATACAGGATGGGAACACTTCCTAAGCATGCTAGCAGAGTGGAAGATTTGCTTCTAGTTCTAAAATTCTATGACTGAAAAACAATTTAAATCCAACCTACCTGTATTATAGTGGGCATGGTCTCTATTAACAAGCTCATAAAAGCAAAAACTTAAGCTTCAATTTTTAAAGTTTCATCATCAAGGCATTTTCTGGGTGCACAAATGGTACTGGGCATTACTCTAGTCTGTGGATATACAGGTCGAAGAAGTGATCTTTGACCTTCAGAGAGCTGCCAGTCTTTTGGGTCTGAAAAAGATAACTGCATGTCAACAACTGAGAAATTCAGGCCCAAGAAGGGTGTGATTTGACCACACATGGAGTAATCAATGCTTCTGGAGCACTGATTTCATAACCTACATTAAAGAGTCTAGGCAAGGGCTGGGAACATAGGCCAGTTGGTAGAGTGCCTGCCTAGCATGCACAAGTCCCTGGGTTCAATCCCTAGCACCACGGAGAGGGGGAAAATGTCTAGGCAAATATATAGCTGAGGGCATCTACATTTACATGGACAGACCCAAAAGCAAGACTGGGTCTTGTTTTGAGCCTGGAGACACTTTACAACTTAAAACATCATGTCCCATGGACAGATAATGCCCCCTGACTTTGAAGTAACTGCTCAGTAACCACATGGCAGCAGACCAGGAGGCATAGCACAAGATAGGTATAAAGGCCTGATTTGTCAAGGAAAAGCCTACCTGAGCAGAAGCCAAATGCTGAAGGTGCCGAAGCAGACTCTCAGGAGGCTCTGGAAGTGACAGCAGAGAAATAAACATTCAGGGAAGGCAGAGCAGGAATCTTCTTTAGACCGGTTCCTCCCCTACCAATGGCAAGAAATAGTTTTCCAAGGGATGTAAGACCACAAACCAAAGCAGATGTGCAGAAAAGCAAATGAGGAAATGATCTTCATGGGTGTGAATACCATAGTTCCAGATCATCCAAAGAAGACAACACACTTCGAGTACTCACAACTGGAGCCATTAAGCCCCAAACAACAAAAATACCTTCCTTATTGTCCCTCAAAGCTAGAGCCCATTCCTTTCTTTTCAAATGCTTTGAAGAAAGAATAGCTACATCCTCTCGACTTCCTCAACTGCTTTTCACCCTCATGGATCTAGGTTCTTCTCCTGACACCTAATCTCATTTTTCTCATCTTCCCTGAACCCTAATCTTCTTTCCCTTTTCCCTTCAAGACCAGTTCAACCATCACCTTCTCTAGAAAGCATTCCCAGGTCAGACTGCTTATTGCCCCCTGCTTCTGCAGGGTTTTTCTATGCTCATCAAGGCATGCTTCAGTTCTCATGATGGTTTACTTCGTATTCCCCCTGCGTCTTCTAAGATCCTAAAGGCAGGAACTGATTTTTGCTCACTTCTCTACTGCTATCTTCTACTCCAGGGCTCCAAATGTAGACAAATAAAGTTTCCATGAACAAATAAACAAAGGTTAAAATCCATTCAACTTTTCAAACTAAGGGGCTCTAAGAGAATTTACCTGAATATACATGTACACCAAGTATTACCTATATTCTGAATAAGTTTTCTTATGAAAATATCTTGACTCAAAACTCTACTTTATGGCTTCTTAAGCAAACAGCTGTAATGCTGTTAAATTAAGCTTTTAGAGTTCCTCATCTATATTTTTAATTCCTAAAATTCTGTCCATGTGGAAAACTCATTTGTACCCTTTTCTTCTTAGGCAGTATGACCTCTTAGAATCAGAAAAGAACTACAGGGAGGAAAAATCATGCCTTATTAATACCAATGTTTAGAATCATGGCTGTTCAATATCTCCAAAAATAACTTTTTTTTTCTATTTAGTTTCACTTTCAATATAAAGGAAGCACCCTTGGTGAAATTTAGATGAGCAGTATTTACTGTGGCCAGTAAAAATATGATGAATGCCCTTCAATTTTAATGAGGACATTTAATCTCTCTTCTTTTAGGATTACATGATTAAACCTTAACCATCATGGCCCAATCTAAATTTCTTGTCTAGATCTTAATGCAATAGTACAGAAAATATTACTGAAAATAGTAAAAAAACTAACAGAGTGAGAGTAATTTGTGTGCACAAATTGAAATAATAACTGATTATGGACATTTTAAAAATTTGAAGGTGGCACTCAAAAGTTTCTTGTCCAAAAGTCCTGAAAATAGGAGTATTAAAAAAAGTTATTACCATGCACTTGATTTTCTATGTGGTTTCAATATGTGACCTTGGAAATGTTATGTAATTTCTCTCATTTTAGTTCTGTAAAATGGGAATGTCACCTATTTTCTACACAAAGAACAATTTTACAAATAGAGAAAAGAATCAATATGTATTTGGTGTTCTTAAAAAAAAAGAAACTTGTCTAATTAGTATGCTTTAACCACCACTTGTATAGTACATTCCTCTTCAGAAATCCAATTCCAAGAGAAATATTTAAGCAGACGTTGAAGACAGATTTCCTTAAGGGAATGATTTTATAAATCTGGAAAGCAATGTAACAAGATTATAAATTAACAAGTTGATTACATAAGCCTGAGAACCAGGCTTTAGAGTACACATTCTGGTAAGTTGAAGACTGATTTGGGACCTGGAGACCCACCCCCTTCAAGGAACCCAAAATGAGGCTTTTGATTTGGGGAGATTCAACAGGATGCTCAAACTTGCAGTTCCATCACTTGCAAGCTATGCTTCACCTTAAAATCTGACAAAATGCTTAGTACATTAAGTCTGCTTTGCCACCTCCTAAGACTTTGAGAATGCCCTCAATTAAATGGAAGGGAAAGAAATTAACCTGACACTTTGAAAGGTCCTATAGCCCCATAATCTATAGATTGAGGAATCCCATTTCTTAACCCCCCCCCCCCAACACTGCACTTGACCCAAACTCCCTATGAAGCCACTGAACTACATCTGATCCAAATGTGAGCAAGAGCACAGCTCCAGGAACCCCTAGCATAAAAGGCTGCTACTCTCCTGGATCCCAAGTCCAAGTCCAAGGCAGGAAGGTTTTTTTGTACAATGGTCCAGAAAGAAATCAACAGGCGATGGCTATGAAGAACGTAGGTTTCCCAATCCGAAAAATTCTGACTCTCCCTTGGGAACGACGCTGCTTCTCCTTCCTTAGCCCGCTGTCCTTTCTCTACAGACAATATCCCCGTTCTATTGTAAAGCCGCAATTTGACCGAGGAACCCAGTACTGCAGCCAGATTTCTAGATTCGCTTGAAAACAGAAAACAAATTAAGAACGCACAGCCCGCTGAGAGGCCGCCCGGGGCGGGGCGCGGGGCCGCGGCCTCCGGGTGCCGCAATCCCGCCGCGGCCGCAAGGGCAGGGCCTGGGCGCCGCGGCCCGCGCCGCAGTGCCGCTCCCGCCCGCCGCCGCCCCCCAGGCCGCGCCGCCGCAGCCCGGGCCCGCGTCCTCTGCCGCGCGGGAGCGCGGAGCGCGCAACTTACTTTCCCCCGCGGCGGAGCCCGGGCGGGCAACGGCGGCGGCCCCTGAGGTGGCGGAGGCCGTTGCGCCCCCGCCCCCGGCCGCCCGTCCCGCCGCACTGCCCTACCTCAGCCGGCAGGCGGGCGTCCGTCCGCAGCGGCCGCGGCGCCGACAACTCCCTCCCGGCCGCCGGAACCCCGCACCCAGCGCTAATCATAATACCGAGCGGCGGGCGGCCGGCCGCGGGAGGGTGGGGCCGAATGCGCCTGCGCGGGCCGCGCGTCACCGTGACGCAACGCCGCGATGGGGCGGGGCCGGGCGGGGCGCACCTGCGGCCGGCGCGCGGGCTGCTGTAGGGCATCCTGGTGGAGGCTGGAGGCGGGTGAAGCTGTGCTGCGCTAGCTGGAGGAAGCGGTCCAGGCGCCGGAGGAACAAGGGGACTGTTCAGGAGGATGAACCAAGAACACCAGACAATGGCCGGGAAAAGCTCCAGCTGTCAGGGGAAATCGGAGGGAAGGGACCTTATCTGTATCCTGGGGGTGGGGGTCCAAGGAGCAACAGGCACTTTAAGGTTCATCCCATCTCCCGATCAGGTTTTAGCAAAGAGAGGGAAGAAAATTATATATGCATGTACATGCATATACGTGCATTACATGTACACATATGCATGTTTTTTTCTTTACGGCTTCTCTCTGGGAACTCGATTACAAGGAATTTTGTTGATTTTATTGGTATTTAATCAAAAGGAGAAGAGCACAGTATGTGAATGTAACACTTTCTTTAAAGGTCAGCAGGAGACTGACCAGGCCAGGTGGCCTCTGGCAACAATGTAGAAAAATAGACTATTGTGGGAAGTATTAAAGCACATGAAGTCTGAAACTCAAAATACACAACCTGTGACCTTGGATGGTTCAGCAGCATGGTTGCCAACTAGGAGGGTGAGATGGAAAGAGAATTTAGCGATGGCAGGAGAGGATGGAGGGGGACCCCGGTTCCCACGCTTGGAATCATGGCATGCCGTGGAGACAGGCTCTCTGGGTTCCTGGAAGGGATCCCCAGCAAGCCAGTGGCCAGCTTTCTCCAACTTCTTTTCACTTGTGTCCCTCACTTCTGTGCACCCTACCTCTAAGAAAGGCCCCTCTAGCAGAGGACACAAGCACAAAGGGCTGCTTTGATGCTTCAACTTTGGTTGATGCTTCAACTTTGGTGGAACTGGAGGGAGAAATCTAAATGACGTTAGCAATCTGTTGACCTGCAGCTATCAAACACTTTTGCTCTTAGACTTTCTACAGCATTAACATTGCAAGTCTGAAGATGATTGGGAAGCAGGAGTCGAGTTTTGAGAGACTCAAACCTCTTGACTCTGGGTAATGACATAAGGTGTCTTGCTAAAGAATACCTTTCGGTTACCTTAACGGTGCTAGCCCTAACATTAATGGTGGGGTGCACCAGGGAAAGTCTCAGGCTAGGCCTCTGCTCTTCACAGCCCCACTGTTGGGATCACTGTGACTTGGAAAGACCATGAAAGGATAATCTCATCTTGACATGGAAATTCTACTTTAACAGCATATTAAGTAAGAGCTCTGAACTTGAATTTGTGGAATTCATTCCTTTGTTGCTGGAAGCCCATGTGCTTTTACCCTTGGGGAGGAATCACTAGTCAGGGAACCCTGTAACCAAGCAAATGGAGAAAATACCATTCAAATGGTCTCCCAAGGGAATTCCAGTGGTTGAAGGCCTTTCCCCCCAGTTCTGTAGCCACTGAGAAATAACTGTAACCACAGAACAATAGCCATAATATATAAACCCTTGAAAAACAGTATTATATTGCTGCTGTGTAACTCAAGACTTTGTGTAAATCCTCTAAGGGAAAACAAGAGCAAAAAAAAGAGCAAAGACATAAGTGAAATGGGACACAATAATAAATTGTTTTAAATAAAGTCAGCTCCAATTCTCTTCCAGGTTAGAAGATATGATGCAGACCACATGGTAAATCATTTATTCATCTACAGTATTTCTTGGGATGCGGAGTGCTGCTGGCAAGAATGTGACCCATTTTCAGTTCCACACCATAAATGTGCTAACTTGATCTGATTATGCTTGGGCAATATTTGAAAACATTCAAGTACAAATTAATATATTATTACTTAACTTTGGATTTAAGCAAATGTGCTTATTTTAATGAAGAAACCCTTTCCAATCTGCCCTGGGGTTTTCTCCAACACACATTGCTTTTTTAATGTTAGGTCTTTTTATGGACCATAAGAAGCTTTAATTAGATATACAGCACTATACAAAAACGACAAGATGGAGCACGCAGGCTGTATTACAGTCTCTGATTCAGATCTCAAAAATAACATGATGCCACTGATTTAAGAAAGAGGTTGTTTATTGGAAGGAAACCAAGGAGGTGCTACAAATGAGATCAAGCAGATTGTGAAAATCAAGCAGATTCATGAAAGAATTGCCATTTTTCATCTTGGGACCCTCAAAATCATCATATGTAACAAAGTTCTCTTTTCTAGATATTGTTAGTTTTCATAATTTATAAAAAATTTAAAATAAGCATATTTAAAACATTGAATATTCACATAGAATTTGATCTTGAACTGATATTTAATGTGATTCTTTTACATTTGTAATTAGTCATTTTGTTCATTAATACTTGTGCACTTCTAGATTTTGGCTTCATCCCAGTAGAACCAAAATAACTTCATTGGAATAGCCTAGAGAGTTCTCAAAGTCTTTCCCTCGCAACCCCATGGGCATCAGTTAACATCTTATAACTTCCCCAAATTTGGTGACTTAAAACATTATTTTTTCAATTTCTATAGGTCAGGAATTTGGAAGTATTTTGGCTTGAATTTGCAGCCAGATGTTTAAGAGGACTTAAATTTTAACTTTTATCTTAAATATCAGCTAAGACCCAGTGTGTGTGTGTGTGTGTGTGTGTGTGTGTGTGTGTGTGTGTGTTAATATACTTTTGATCTTTGATAGTTGCTAAAAAGAATTGAAAACACCAGTACTTAATTCTACTGGTTTGTAACCAGTTGATCTGGCATTGGGCCAGGTGCTATCTAGTTTTGAGTCCTTTCTCCACTGCTAAAAACTATGTGGCCAAGGGCAAGTTGCATAATGTTCTGTTTCCTCTTCTGTAAAATGGGAATAATGGAGAGAATAATGGTATATTTCTTATAAGGTCTGTGTAAAAGCAGTGGTTCTCAAAGCAAGCTTCCTGGACCAGCAGCATGAGTTTCCTTTAGAAACTGGAACAAAATAAATGCAAATTATCCAACTCCACTTCAGATCAGCTGCATCAGAAATTAATTTCTTTTTGAAGGCTTCCAGGTGACTTTGGTGAAGGTTAGAGTTTGAGGACCACTGTTTATGGGACTGAATTTATGTAAAATGTTAGTGCCTGGCAAATGTAAATAGTATATTAATGAACATTTTTTTAAATGAGTGCAATATAATGTTGCCAAAACATACCAAATTTAATTTAGGCCCAAAGAAGCATGTCCATTTTGATCTTCTGATCAATAAATACTGCTTAATCCTTTGTCCAAAGATTTCAGTACAGCCTCCTAAATCCTTCATGATCTGGTTCCTGCTCTCCTTTCCTGCTCTTTCTATCCTCCATGTGCATCACAGCATCTATTTTCCCATTTCTTAGAAAGGGAATTACCTTCTCATACCTCTAAGCCTTTTCCCATTCTATTCTCTCTGCTTGGAAATGTTACCTTCTCCTTTTCTCTACTTCCCACGCTTGCAGTCTCCTAAATTCATACTTTACTTCAAACCCCAGAGCCACTCCTGTTATCCCACCCCTGCCCAACCCCGGTCAGGAGTTCTCTAGGACCCCGTACCCCTTTGCACATTCCACTTATAGCATATCATTTGGTGACTGCAAATAAAGACAATTTTATTTCTTTATTTCTCTTTTTTTTTTTTTTTCTTTATTAGCTGGCAAGAACTTTCAGCACAATATTGAATAGAAATGGTGAGAGTGGGTAGACGTGGTGGCAGACCCCTATAATCCCAGCAGCTCAGGAGGCTGAGACAGGAGGATCACAAGTTCAAGACCAGCCTGAGCAACTTTGACCCTAAGTAACTTGAACTTGGTGAGACCCTATCTCAAAATAAAAAAATTGGAAAAAATAAGAGCTGGGGACGTGACTCAGTAGTTAAGTGTCCCTAGGTTCAATCCCAATACAAAACAAAACATAAACAACAGGATGAATCAAACACCATTACCCTATGTAAATGTATGATTACACAAATGATATGCCTCTACTTCATGTACTAACAGGGAAACAAGATGTACCCCATTTGTTTACAATAAAAATAAATTTTAAAAAAAAGGATATGGTGACAGCAGACATTTTCTCTTTGTTCTTGAACCTATGGAAAATGTCTTTAGTCTTCCACTTTTTTGGGTGGGGGCTACTGGGGATTGAACCCAGGAATGCTTAACTACTGAGCCACATCCCCAAACCTTCCTTCCTTCCTTTCTTTCTTGACAGGGTCTCACTAAGTTACTGAGGGTGACTTTGAACTCGAGATCCTCCTGCCTCAGCCTCTTGAGCCTCTGGGATTATAGATGTGTACCATTGTACCTGGCATTGTTCACTGAAAATAGCAGCATTTTTTAAATCTGGTTGGAAAATTGCTTTATTTCGTAGTTTGTTGAGAGTTTTGTCATGAAAGCATGTTGGATTTTTGTCAGATCTTTTTTTGGGCATGTATTGACATAACCATGTGGTATTTATCCTTTATTAATAAAGTATATTGTATTAATTTTCAGATGCCAAGCCAACCTTGCATTCCTTAGATCCAGCTTGGTCATTTTTATGTATTGCTAGATTTGATTTGTTAATGCTTTGTTAAGGAATTTTTGTTCATGTTCATGGGATACGTTGCGATGTCTCTGGCCTCATAGAATCAGGGAGTCCCTCCTCCTGTGTTTTCTGAAAAAAATTTATGAGTGTCATTATTTCTTCTCTAAATATTTGATAGAATTTACCAATAAAACTCTCTGGACCTGGACTTACCTCTGTGAATTTTAATTACTAATTCGATTTATTTACTTATTATAGGTCTACTCAGATTTTCTATTTCTTCTTGAATTGGATTTGATAATTTATTTCTAAGAATGTACATATTTCATTAAGATGTCTGATTTGTTGCCATAAGTTGTTCATAACATTTCCTTATAAACCTTTTAATCTCTCTTGGGTTAATAGTGCATGTGCCTTCTTTCATCCCCCCCCCCACCCCACCATCGGTCTAGGTAAAAGTTTACAAATTTTGACCAAGAATCAATTTTTGGTCTCATTGTTTTCATCTATAATTTTGTTTCTATTGATTTCCACTCTGATATTTATCATTTCTCATCTTCTGTTTTTTCAGGGTACAATTTGCTCTTCTTTTGAGACCCTTCTTTTCTGGGTTAGGCATTAAAAGTTGTAAGTTTCCCTTGAAATTCATTAGCCACATCCCATATATTTTTAAAAATATTTTTGTAGTTGTAGATGGACACAATACCTTTATTTTATTTAGTTATCTTTTTGTGGTACTGAGGATTGAACCCAGGGCCTCACATGTGCTAGGCAAGCCCTTTATCACTGAGCTACAACCCCAGCCCCCATCCCATATATTTTAATTGGTTGTATGTTTATTTCCCTTCATTTCAAATACCTTCTAATTTCCTCTGTGTGTGTGTGTCCTTCTTTGACTTGTGGGTTATTTAGAAATATGTTGTTTGATTTCCTAATATTTGGGTATTTCACAAAGTTACTTTTGTCCTTGATTTTTATTTTATGCTGTCATTTTCAGAGAACAAACTTCTTTTTCAATTTCTATTTTTAATTTTTTTTTTTTTTTTTTTTTTTTTTTGTACCAGGGATTGAACTCTGGGGCATTCAACCACTGGTCATATCCCCAGCCCCTTTTTTTTTTTTTTTTTTTTTAATGTTTTGGGATATGGCCTCACTAAGTTGCGGAAACTAGCTCTGAACTCACCATCCTCCTGCCTCGGCTCTCTGAGTCACTAGGATTACAGGCCTGTGCCACCGAGACTGTCTCAATTTTCTTAAGAGTATTAGGACTTGTTTTACGGTCTGTCCTGAAGAATGTTCTATGTGTGCTTGAGAAGAATATGTATTCTGCTGTTATTTGATGGAATGTTCTGTAAATATTAGTTAGATCCTGGTTGGTTAGTAGTGCTGTTCAAGTTTCCTATAATCTTGTTGATTTTCTAGATAGTATGATTACATAATATAGTAAAAAAGCAAAATTATCTGGTGAGCTTACTCTATTAATGTGAACCCTGTAAGAGCAGATAATTTTCTCTGGTTTTGTGGGCAGAAGGGGAGATCAGAGAAGTTCAATCTATGAGAAGAATTCAATGTGTCATTGCTTTGAAGATGAGGGCCACACTGAAAGGACCCTAGTGAAGCTTCCAGAAGGTATGCGATTTCTAATCCGCAGCCAGAAAACAGGACACCATTACTATAGCTATAAGGAATTGAATTCTTCCAACAACCAGAATGAGCTTGGAAGCAGAATCCTTCCCATAACCTCCAAATAAGAGGCCAATCTGACTGACAGTTTGATTTCAGCCTTGGGAGATAGTAAGGTGGACACCCAGTCATATCTACCTGGACTTCTGACCTACAGAACAGTGAGATAATAAATGTGGGTTGTTTTAGGCTGCTAGTGGTTTGTTATGCAGCATTAGAAAACTAATACAACTGTGTCCAGTTTTAATTTGCCATACCTAGAAGACTTGCCTCCTGCAGGAGTTAATTTCGAAAAATAAGATTTCTGGATTCTCTTAAAAAATTCAGAGATCTCATAACTTGAGATTACATTTCTAACATTTTCTTGATTTGAGCAGTGGCTCTCCATAATCTCCTTGTTAACTAGGGTCCAGTTCCTCCTGTTCATCTCCTTTGTCCTTCACCCCAAGCCCGTATCTCCAATTATAGGCCTGGCTCTGGGTCACCTGAATCTGTAACTCCTGATCAGCACGTGCCCTGCTGAGAGGGGGTGCTCAGTAAGTAGTTGTTCAATTAGTGAAAGGGAGATTTTTAGATAGGAATATGTGAGTGGACGTTTGGGATGGCTAACCCTGATGGCATTGTATCTTTCGGTGCACCTAGGGAAATGTGAAGGGCATAACCCACAGAGCCTGTCCACCTGAAGGAGATTTCCTGGAAATCCCATCAAGAACTTTCACTTAAAAAAGTGTGTCACAGTCCTAGTTCCCAAAGAAGCTGAAGAAAAGTTTTCAGCTTCAATGAGAAAATCAGGGTTCTTATAGAAAGTAGAGAAGAGGAGGGTGGATGTTAGTTTAAGTGACACAGTTTCAACACTCAGATCACAATAAAAGACCGAAACTAGCACCCAAGAAGCTCTCTTGGGCCCCCTTCCCGTAAATACGCCCCCCCCAAGTAACTACCTCACTCTTCATAACATAGATGTTATCAATGTTACCTCTTCTTCAATTTTGCATAAATTGAATTATGCAGAGCATGTTCTTTTTTGTGCTTCTTTCATTTGCAGAATGAACATTCAAGGAAAAAAATAAGATCACAGCAGCTCAAATTTTCTAACAAGGAACTTAATAATTAGCCTTGAGGAAACCAAGACTATTAATGATGTAATTATCTACCTCAATTTCTTGAGTTAGTTATCATTAGCTATGCATTTGCCCTTCAGCCAAGAGAAATGACCAGTAAGAACAGTGAATATCTCCTATGCTAATTTAGAAATATTTAGAACTATTTTAAAAATTGGAACCACGTAACCACTAAATGAATGGGCAGAGAACAGATGACCGTACTGCTGGCCGAGGTAGTGCCTCAGGGCCCCTGCTAGGTCAAGCCCTAGCCTTCAGTTGTTGGATCGGGAGGAAATCTTGGGTGGGGTTCCTCTGAGAAACATTGGGATGACCAAGGCAGAGGACTTGGGAGGCTCCTGGCAGTGGCCATGTACCAGTCAGTGCAGAATAAGCTCAGTGTTTTAACATTAGCACAGAGGCATGGCTGAATATTAACAGTGTGAAGGTTGGGCAGCCTCTGGTGAAACTGGCCACAAGGTACTCTGTCATCATGAGGAATCACTACAACTCAAATAAAGTGCCGATCTTGATGAAGGTGAGGCTGTTCTGTCCCCTTATAGACAGGAGGAGACAGGCTGCCTGGCAGGACAGACTCTGCAGCTGGAGTTTTCATCTGATAATTGAGCAGAGCTGGGCTGAGCCATCGGGGCACAGATGTCAAAACAGCTGAGCTTGCTTCCTGAGGGTAGTCTCTCAAAGTTTTACTCATTTCCGCTCACAATTCCTTTTAACTTTCCCACTCTGCTTCAGAATCAGGGGTGTTGGACACACAAAAATAACAAATAATGATACAAGCAGGGTAAGAGAAGTCAATTCAGGACTCGAGACCAGTCTTCCAGAAATAGTATCCCGATGTTTACTCCCACCCCCAACTGCCTTCCCTGCCTAAACTATAGGGAGCAACAGAATTAATTGCTCATTTTTCCCAGACTCCTTTGCATGTAGAGATGGCCATATGATCAGAGTCTGGTCAATAGATTTAGTTGGAATTCAGCTGTGGGTCAGGACAGTGGGTTTGGGGAAAAACGTGTGTGTGTGTGTGTGTGTGTGTGTGTGTGTGTGTGTGTGTGTGTGTGTTTTCCATACAAAAGGACAGCTGCGGTTAGCTCTGACTTCCCTCTTTCCTTCTGCCCTGACTGTGGGCATTATGCCTAGAATAGAGACGACTATCCTGAAGCCAGGAAGGAGAGGCCAGGCAAATCGCAATGATGCTGGCTCTAGACCTCACAAGCTAATGCACAAATGCTAACAGCTCCAGACTTTCTGTTCTGTGAATAAATGGAAAACTCTGTTCATTATGCTTACTTATAGCTGAAAGCATTCCTAACCCATACAACTAATATGAATCATTACTTGTCATAGATCAGCAAAAAAGGTGGAGGCACAATTGAGGATTTTCCAAGTGTAGTGAATGCATCAGAAAGATGCTGTGGATGCTTGTTGATCCTGAAAGCATGGGAAGTTTCAAAGACCAGTGGGGTCAGGTCAAAATGAGGCAGGTGCAGACTTGAAGGAATTCCCATTGGTAAGGAAGGGATAAATTGAATGCCAAAAAGAACAATGACTACAATGATTAAAATTAGTCAAAATGAATAAAAGGAAAGAATCAAGCATGTACCCTGCCTTTCCTGTGTTAATTGTATTTCAGAGCAACCTAAGAGGTGACAATGAGTTCTTTATGGAATTCCAGCTAATAACAACAGAAGGAATGACAGCATTAGAAAGCCACCACTTTGCAACACTTAATGGAGTAATGAATCTAGTCAATGAGTATCTATAACCATTAGGTGTAAGGATGACAGGGAGCTGTCTATAATGGATGGATCAGACTGACAATACCCAAACCCATAGCTAAGTTTTTTACATTTCTAAAGGACAATAAAAAACTATGCAACATCTCTATGATGTAGCCTAGCCAATATGCCTATATATATAGACATACATACACATATATATTCATCATAATTGAATCCAGTTCACAGGAAATGGAAGAACAAGTCAAATGACACTAAGAGGAATACAGCCAAATCCAAATGTGAGACACTCTGCAGGAATAATGAGATTCATTTCTCTCTCTTGTGAATGGCACAATAAAGGAGAAGAGGGAAGAATTGTAAAGTAGAAGAGGCTCAGGAGTCCTTTCTGTAGACTATCACATATAGATCGTGTTTGAATACTGATTCAAATGCAGAAACCAAAAAATATCATTTGAGTCAATTAGGATTATTTTAATTATGTTCTGGGTATTACATCACATGGCTGCAATTGTATTTTTAAAAAGTTATTCATTAATAGAAACACTTGCTGAAATATTTATGGATGAAATGAAATGATGCCTGGAATTTGCTTTAAAATATTCTAGCAAAAGACAAACAAATATTGTGTGTGGTGAGATAGAGGAAACAAAATCAGGTGATACATTAAGGAACTTATAATTTTTCATGGTTGCAAGTGTTTTCTGGGTGGCTGAGTATTTTGTTTAAAAATTTTCAAAGGTGATTATCTTTCTGCATTCTAGATGCCAATAACAACAAAATAAGAAAGCAATTAAAAAAAATTCTGACAAAGCTTCCAAATTCTATTTCTTTCCTTCATAGTGTCATTTTCATAAAAGCTAAAACAAATGCTCCAATTACAAAACCAGGATGTAAAGCAATGCCACAGACCTCTTCCTTGAAGCATAGGCTTCCAGGAGTACTTTGGAAATACTACTTCTTTTTCCTAATATACCTTCTTTGTTTTTATCCAGCAGTGGGACTCCCCAGGTGTCCTCGTCCATTTTTCATTACCATATTGAAATGCTTGAGGCAGGCTAACTTTATAAAGAAAAAATTTGTTCTAACTCACTACTCTGGAGATTCAAGGGCATGGTGCCTGCATCATCTTGCCTTTGGTGAGGACCTCATGACTGATGTCACAGTCATGGGAACGAAAATGGGAAAGAGAGATTATCTTAAAACAGTAAGCCAGAGAAACTCTCCATGTCTCATTCTTATAGCAACTTGCTTTTTTGAAAGCTCTGGACTCTCAGAGAGCTACCTTAATCCCTTCCAGAGTAGTTCCCTTAATGACATAGGGACCTCCCACTAGGTTCCACCTTTTAAAGGTCCTGTTACCACATGGCACCAAGCTTCTAGTACATGAAACTTTGGGGGACACACTCAAACCTTACCCAAATGATAGCACCAGAACAGTTGTTCTTTTTGAGTCCATGTATTCCCAAGAACACTTTTCTTTTCCGGTTGACTTCTAACAACTTGTCCATCTTCTTCCTCCAGATAGTGAACCATATCCTCTCTATCCCCAGTCAAGGACCTAGAATCAATTCCCATTATTCTCTACCTTCCTTACATCTAGGATGCTATTAACAAATACTAGATGCTCAATAAATATTTGAGAAATGTATAAACAGAACTCGATTCACTATGTTTTACACTTGAGGAGTCTGACACCTTAAAGAGTGAAGTTGCTGGGTAGGACTGCAACTCATCAGAATCAGAAGCATTCTTGAAAACTGATAATTCAGTGCTGCTTCTGAATCTCATGCCTGATCCCCAAAGTCTTTCTCCTTATGATGATATCCTTCCCTTACCAGTACCAAATGTGTCCCTTCCAATGCCCTCCATTCCAACCTCAATTCTCACAACAAATTCCAGTGTTCTCTGACATGACAGTTTGGGATTCATCTAGAAGACATTACTCAAGTTGTTTTAGGCAGTAATTACAGAGTCCAGATAACATGGTGTTGATTTTAATAATAATAAATGAAATCTTTAACATTTCTGTCTTCAGAACTATTAACACTTTTGCTCTAGCTTCTAATTTGTTGAGTCAATACAAGAAAGCCAGGAAATTATTCAGTTTGCCTGTTTCTTGACTTATAGTCCCAAAGCCATGGCATACATGGTGAGATGCATGATGCTCTACTCCTGACTGAAAACAACCTTGGCCCTTTCTGAGTCTTTCTGATCATTCAGAGTCAGCCTTGGATCAGAGGTCACACTGAGTCATTACACCTAGCCCACCTTCAGAAAAGACCTGTCATTTTTCTGATACCTTCAAAGTAACAAACCACAGTGTTGGAGAGCCAGCCCAGACATCCAACTCTCACCTTTGTTGTTTACTTCTAAGTCCCTTCATGTCTTAGCTTCAGTGTCACTTCCTCCGACTTTTCTGGATCGAGTACCTTCCTTTCCCATGGCACATCACCAGTCATTTGTCCTGGTTCCTTCACTACATTTTACAATCATCTCTTAACTTACTCAGCTTGTATGCTTCTCTCTAAGGTTGGGACTGTCAGCCATTCACCACTGCATCCCCCCATGCCTCACATATGGTGATCAATCAACGTTTTCTAAGTAAATATACTGCGTAGTTAATTCAAGATTCCGTACCCATCAAAAGCAATATGTACACCTGCTATGGAGACATTCTTTTTCCTCCTCCATCTCTAAAACCAAAGCTCTTAGGATTCTACACTGTGTGTTGGCACTTATTCTGTGACACCTCAGCAACAAATAAACTGACCTCCTCCATGGCAAGACATAGCTTAGAGTTTTCATATCTCCACTGCTCAGCGTGATGAAGGAGCTGGCTCTGAGCCCAGAAGGTGGCTTTAGGCCCAAGAGTCTCTAGGCTCTCTCCTTTTCCAAAAGGCCTTTTTAGCTCGAACAGGTTATTGGGGGATGTTGAACAAAATGATGGCGATATTAACAGAATCCTTTGAAGATTCAAAAGTCTACTAATGAAGACCTCAAATTTAGACTGTTGTACTTGCTAAACTGTAAAGGAAACACTTGGCTTCACTTAAAACAGTGATACTGAAAGGGGAGAAACCATTCATTCTTCAGAGGTGATTAAAAGACCTGGTAGGAGAAGGGATACATGATATAGGTCCCTACCACCTCTCTGTTTTTCTTCTTTCTCTCCTCTTCTCTAAGAAGACGCCTTCTCTGGAATGGCCAGCCTGAGGTTTGACTTGTCCTCATCTGCTCCCTATGTTAGCAGAAGGAAGCTGGATTTGTGGAGAGTGGCAAGAGGAACAAAGACTGCAGGCAAGAGCTGAGGCTCCTTTTCTGACACTTACTCCTCTATGGTGCACAGGATCTTGACTCATCCAGAGGATGACTCAACTCTGATACCTGATCAGTACCTGTTGGCCCTGTTGGGCCCACTTCCTGGTCCTGATCCAGATCTAGATCCAGATCTGCTAGATGAGTTATTGACAATAGTTCCCGTATCTCCTAAATAGTAAACTCTCAGGTATTCACGATAAGGGAGCATTTATAGGATCTTAGAGCCAAGAGAAGGAAAAGAAAATATCCAAAACCATACTCAGAGTGAAAAATAGGATGTTTCTTTTGCAAAGACGAGCTATATCTAACCCTACACCAAATGAAATCAAAAGACCTGAGTCAGAGCGTTCAGGGGTTGTTAATCCCAGAATAAACCAAGGGGGAAAAATCACTAGATTAAATCCACTGAGGCTTCATGAATAGGAAATGCATTCTCTCCAAATGTCTGCAAACTCAGGCCTGAATAGTTCAAATCATTAATATTTTTAAAACTACCTTTTTAGAAATTTCACCCACTCTAAGTTCTGATAGGGAAATATCGGTTCTGTTAACATTGTCAGCATTTTGTTGTTGTTACCAGCCTCCAATAATCTGCCCCAGCCAAAAGGCCATCGGGAAAAGGAGACAGTCTAGAGACCCTTGGGCCTAAAGTCATATTCGGGGCTCAGAGCACTGGAGATATGAAAACTCTAAGCCATGTCTTGCCATGGAGGAGGTCACAGTTCATTTTTTGCTGAGGTATCATAGAGTAAGTGCCAACACAGAATCCTAAGAGCTTTGGTTTTAGAGATAGAGAAGGAAAGAATGTCTCTATAAACATGGGTATGTATTGGTTGCGACTTGAATAGTCTTCACCTCTGCAATACTTTCATAGCAACCAGAACTTAAACTGTACGAGAGCAAGAACCTCATGTATTTTGTTCACCATGGTAGGTACATCACTTTTCACTGGTGCAAGGCATTAGAGTTAAGAGCGACGTAAATATTTTTTGAATGAATGAACCAATGTCATGTATATTCACGTGAGTGCATGACACAAATCTGTGTCATGTATATTTTGGGAACTGGAAACTATGAAGCCAAGAAACAAACTGATTTACTTGGGGTGATGGTCACCAGCCTAGCATTTGGCTCATATGATTCCTTACAGTTACTTAGTCATAAAACACAGCCCGAACCCCCCCGTACTGCTGTCCCTCTAATATTTTCTATAAGATAGGAAAATATGGAACCATGATTAAATGTCATATACTTACAGAACTAAAGATAAGATTTAATTTAACATCCAAAAAGTGTCAACTGCTGTTCACGAAATCTAGGCATGAAAAACATTTCAGAGGAGGAGAAGAAGCATGGATTTTTATGTCTTCAACAGTGAAATGACAATCCTCAAGCTCCTTTCTGCTCTTACATGCTGTGTCCTTGCTCTGAAGCCAGAGTGTATGCCAGTTGGGTTTTTTTTATATTGATAGAGGACATAACAAGGAATTTATATGGGTCAGAGAATATTTTAAAACTCCAAACTGAAGAGCCGCTAATGAATTTAGTTTGGAGTGTCTTCCCACCAGAAAAATGACAGACCTTTCCCAAACACCTTTGGCTATTTGCTCATCAAGAGAAGTCACACATTTTCTCCCTGTAGAAAGTGTCAAAGAAAAAAAAAAAATTACTGAGATGAGTTGCTCCCCTGATATACTGAGGCCTAGGACTGTTTTAAAATTCAATAGATACCACAAGAACCCTAGAGAACTATGAAAAAGCTCCATTTAAAGAAACTACACAAAGTCACAGTCCTTTTCTTCCATGTCAGGGAAACTTCATATGGTAAAGATTGGAATGCTGAGGCTTGGGTATACCCCAAGCCTCATGGGAAAAAATTAAAAGCTTTGTGTATGTGTGTGTGTGTGTGTGTGTGTGTGTGTGTGTGTAATAGTGTTTATGCAGACTTCCCAGAAATTTTTGTCCCTGTCGCAGCAATTCCTATTAGAACTTTCAGAAGCCTCTAAATAAAACTCCTGACACAGTTTTTTAAACATACGATTGGATCAGCACAATGAAAATCCTACTGGTTTATCTATGTAGCTAATTTCCTGAGATGAGTCCATCATAACTATGTGCGTTCAAAGTAGCCTTAAAGGTAGCCTCAGTGTGATGAGGTCTCTGATTCCAGAGAACTCTGAAGGGCAAGAAGTGGGTGAAACAGACACCTGACTTTGAATCTTGGATTGCCTTTTGTTGTTATACAAGCTCGATTAGGCCTCAGCCTGGCATCTGTGTTCCCAGAGTGCCGATAACCCCTGCCTCCTAGGGTGGCTGAAATGGGGGTTAAATGAGTGAAATTGTGAGGGGCACTGGGAAAGGTCAGAGAACGTCAGCTGTACTGGTTCTCAGAAGTGAGTTCTAACATATTTGGAGAAGTTCTGATGCCAAAACATAATATTCATCCCCAAAACAAAGGGATTAAACGTGAAGGTACAAAGGATCACCGGGCCACAGGGCTGCACCTCTTTTGGCAACAGCTGTTAACATTCAAAATGCACATCCCTCCATAACCAGCAGTTCCACTTTCCAATCTGTCACCATCTTTACCCTAAATAAACCCACACACCTTGGCACAAGGAGTTGTGTTCAAGCATGTTCGCTGGAGCGTTAGTTGTGCAAACAGAAAAATGGTCAATAAACTTTGACGGTACTAGTCAGCTTTCTCCATCATTGTAACCAATACTGAAGATGATCGACTTATAAAGAGACAAGGTTTATTTTGGCTCACATTTTTTGTTTTTTGTTTTTTTGGTGGTGTGGGGGATTGAACCCAGGGCTTCGCGCATGTGAGGCAAGCACTTTACCAACTGAGCTATATTCTCAGCCCCACGCTCACATATTTGGAGATGCCAGTTCATGAGTGGTTGGCCCTGTTGCTTTTGGGTCTGTGGTGAGCAGCACATGGTGGTAGAGAGTGCCTGGTGTAGGGAGTGTGCTCATCTGATGGCTGCGAAATGAAAGAAGAGGAAGAGAACAGGGTTCCACAGTCCTCTTCAAAAAAACACCCCTGATGACCTGCAGACTTCCCTCCAGGCCCCAACTCTTTAAGTTTCCAGTACCTCTCAGTAGCACCAAGGTGGGGGCCAACCCCTTAACACCTGGGCCTCTGGGCCTCTGGAGGACATTGGAACCAAACCACAGCATCCATTCCTGGCTTGAACCTGTCTATCCTTCCAGTGGAACATCAGGCAGGTAAACATGATGAGACGGTCCTCTGCTTTTTATCAGAGAAAGGTTTTCAAAGCATATTATTTTTTGTTTGTTTGGTTTTTATTGTTTTTGTTTTTTGGAAGAGGGTACCAGGGATTGAATTTAGGGGCACTTGACCACTAAGCCACATTCCCAAGCCTATTTTTGTATTTTATTTAGAGACAGGGTCTCACTGAGTTGCTTAGCATCTCGCTTTTGCCGAGGCTGGCTTTGAACTTGCAATCCTCCTGCCTCAGCCTCTGGAGCTGCTGGGATTATAAGCGTGCACCACTGCACCGGGCTCAAAGCCTATTGTTGAGTGAGAAAAAGGAAAACTGCAGAATGATACCAAAAGTACTATTTGTGTAAAAACCCAAACACAAAATAATCACATACAATGTGTGTGTGTGTGTGTGTGTGTGTGTGTGTAAATCAAAGAAAGATGTTCTAGGAATAGGCCAACTATGGGGTAGGGTGGCCCAATGAGAAGTCAGACATGATCAGAAATGTTAACCTTTTTACAATGCATTTCACATACAAAGTAAAAATCACCACATGTAATAGTTAATAGATTTTTTGTTAACAATTCCTATATAACAATGCATAATAATTCATAACCAAGATAATAAAATTTATAATTGAAATAATTTATGGAAGAAAATTACTATAGTAATTTATGATTTTTACTTGCATATGAGTATATTATTTGCATATGGGATTTAAAAGAATCATATTGAGATGTCTGTTAAGGATGCACATTTAATTACCATATGGTTGGGAACCTGAACATTTAGCAAATAGATTCTGCTGCTGTTGGCCAAAGGTCTATTCCTTGAGAATATTTCATTTCATCAGTGTCTTTTCCCAGGGCACACATGAATCACTCAGAGGTCTCGTTAAAGCACAGTTCTACTGTGGCAGGTCTGGAGGGTAGCCCAGGAGTTTGCATCTCTAACGAGATGCTGCTGCTAGTCTTCAGACTCAGGAGTTGAGCTTTGAAATGGGTACAAATTCATGAATGAGGAGGGACCTCACAAGAGGCAGAGCCCATGTGTGGAGGAAGTGAGGGAGCTTGGCTGAGGAACTCTCAGGGAACTGGTGTGATGGAAGGGGCAGCAAAAAGCCCGAAGAACAACAATGCCAGGCTGAAAACCTGGTGCTCAGTTTCTCTGCAACTACTGGTGACTTTAGGTGGGAACCCAGCATCCCAGTCATAAGGGGAACAGAGGGTGAGTGTCAGGTAGAGTCTGGGAGGCAGAGGCATGATCCCAGGCACAGGTATCCAGAGCTAGGCCTGGGTCCTAGGTCAGGGCTTCTCGAAAACTCACGCCCTCAAGTATGGAAAGGGTTGTCCTGGTCCTTCTCCTGGAACTGCAGTCTGATGCTAAATTATCAGGAGGCTCCAGAGTCACTTATGTTATGCAGTGGAAAAAGGGCTGCTTTACTCTGCATAGGACCAGGCAAGTGTCTCTGGACAGACAAACCCAGGGTTACTTTCTTCTGTGTGAAATGATACTTTTTCCAATTTGGTATGAAAAGAAAGACTTCATTTAACAGGAGTGGAGGGCTGGGGAGATAGCTCAGCTGGTAGAGTGCTTGCCTTGCAAGCACAAGGCTCTGAGTTCGATCCCCAGTACTGCAAAAAAAAAAAAAAAAAAAAAAAAAAAAGAATCTTAGTAACAGGAGTGGGCTAGCTCACATAACTGTTGAGGGGTCTTCAAGAGAAAGTTGATGAAAGGTCCAGATGAGAATAATACAGGATGGGGTGAGGCAGGGACAGAGCGCTGCAAACCCCAGGGCTCTGGGATCCTGCTTGGCTCTTAGGGAGGTTATTTGACTCTGAACAGCTAATTCTCTGCTTCGCTTTGCAGGAGGAGATGGAATTGCTCACTTTTCCCCCCAACTCCTATCGAGGATGACTTCAGAGCAACAGGCTCCCATTAGCACCCCAGTTTGTATTTCCAACTCCAGAGGGCTCCCAGGCAGCTTCCTTCCCTCCCCTGGTAGACAGCTGAGGGACAGAGTGGCATCATATGGGTGAGCTCTGGGAATGCAGTGGTACAGTGGTGCTCCCAGACCCCGGTCAGACCATGCCTTCTTGGCAATGATCAGGGTCTTGAAAGAGCCGACAAGCCTGCGGCACTAGAACCTCAGAATTTCTGCATCAGAAGTGGCGCACTTGGAACATTTTTCATTTGGAGATTACTATACACTCCGTTTTAATTGCATTTGAAGGAAACATAAGCAGGAGTCTGCATTAAAATTTGACAGCCCTGTAATGACTGCAGTTTAGGAGAATGACATTTGCATGTGACGATTACAGGCAAAATTGAGAGTTCAGTTCTGCTGTGGTAGTGGTGTTAGGTGGAAACCCAGAATCCTGGTTGCAAAGATTTGGGGTTTACTATAACCATACCTTTTGCAATTTGATCTTAAATACCTTTTCAATTAAAAATAAAACTTGTGGTGGCGCATGCCTGTAACCCCAGCGGCTGGGGAGACTGAGGCAGGAGGATTGCAAGTTCAAAGCCGGCCTCAGCAAATTAGTGAGGCCCTAAGCAATTCAACAAGACCCTGTCTCTAAACAAAATATAAAAAAGGGCTGGGGATGTGGCTCAGTGGTTAAGAACTGGTACCAAAAAAATAATAATAGTAATAAAAAATAACAACAATAATATAAAACTTATACACACTGAATTATTTTACAAACCAGTACATTCTATTGTTTTTAATAAAAACACATCTCTAATTTAAAAAGCAACATGTGTAATTACAGGAAATAGGTATAATAAAGACAATAAAAGTCACTAATCATCTCTCTACCCAGATGTTTCTATTTTGCAGTAAAGAAGAAACTGAATGAACTCTTTTCTTAAACTATTTTGTATGGAATAATTTTAGATTTACATAAAAGTTGCAGAGTGAGTACAGAGTTCTCATAAGACTTCACCCAACTTCCCCTAATGTTAACATCTTACATAACTCTGGGACATTTGTCAAAACTAAGAAATTAACATTGGTACAATATTATTAGCTAAGCCACAAAGTCTATTCAGATTTTGCCAGTTTTTTCACTAATGTCTTCCAATGGGATCCTGTCCAGTGTATGCATTGGATGGACTTGGTACTCAGTTTTTATTAAGTCTCCATTCTCCCCAGGTATAATATATAAACTACTAAGAAAATACTGTATTTATATTATTTGGTATTTTTTAGCAGCAGAATAAAGCACTATGATATTTACAATTCTTCTCTCCATAATGGGGGAAAGGTAGGAAGTTTATTCTGGGTTGTATGTGCCAGGACTCTAGTGAGTTCCTCAGAAGATCAAGTGTAAGGCTGTGGGGGACAGTTTAGATGCAGCTATGGTTCCCTGCTTGGCAGAAGCATGAGATTCCAGGGTCCCTAGTGCTTGATTTGAAGAGGGCACTTGTTATTTCATTTTCAAGGACAAAAAGGGTAAATGAGGACAAGGCCCCCAGGCACCCTGAGGGTCAAGAGGATTGCTACAACCCTTCCATCCTTTTCTTTCTCTTCCTTCTTCCCTCTTCCCTCCCTCCCTCTTTCCTCTGCTTTGTTCAATCACTCAGCAAATGTTCCTCCTCAGGCACTGGGCTATCAGATACTGAGGATTTTTCTGTGAACAGGACAGCCACTGTCTCTGCCTCATGGAGCCTGATGCGTAGCAAAGGAGAGGGGCTCCTTCCAATGACCCCAGCAGTAACTATACGGTTTTAGCTTTGATCAGTGCCATGGGGTGAGGCACCCAGATCCAGCAGACCTAATCTGGATGCCAACGAGTGTTTCCATGGAGAAATTACATTTAAGCAGAGTGTGAATGATGAGTATGTGCCGTTCAGACAAGGCAAAAAGAGCAATCCAGGCAGAGGGCACTGCTTGGGCAAAGACGTCAAGGTAGGAAAGAAAGCTGATATGGTTTGTCATGCAAAGAAAGAGGCCCCTAATTGAATTGATAAAGGAAGCTCTCAGTTCTCCGCGCATTTCAGAGATATTTACTTAAGAGAATAGAAACCTAACCAATAATGCTTATCAATAGAACTCCAAAGCCCCACCATAGACTCCAACCTCCAGATCCCCCATTCCTGGGCCTCACTTGGATTCTCCCAGGTTACATGTAGTCACTAAGCTCCCTCAGTCACTCTGATGGAGTGGATGGGACTCTACCCTCTTGGCCTAGACTAGTTCTTGGTATTGCCAGTTACACCTTCATTCAGTGCCTGGAGGGCTCTTCCACAGCTGCTTGGCGGTCTTCTGCTCTAGTTCAACCTCAGCTTTGAGAATTATGACAGTTTAGCCCTGCCACCCATTGAGTCATCTCACAGAAAGACACACCCCTCCTTCCTGTAGGGTTCCACAGACCGGGAAGTTTTATCTGTATGATTGCTGCTGAGGGTCACTTGGTGGCCAACTATCAAGAGATAGTCAATTCTCTTGGGGAATGTTCGGAAGGTCATCAGGGTCTCCCACGTTTGCCAAGAGACTAGAGTTGTGGAGCTTCTGGCAATCTGGGCAACAGAAATGATATGCGCTGCCTATGATGAATGTGATGTCTATCTGTCCTGGCACTATTGCATCCATTTTGGTCTCATCAGTCTCTGGAAGGGTTGGATGGGGCAGTGAGAGGAGAATCTGCTCTTCAGTCCTCCTAACACCCAAGGCCATACAAAAAGCAATATCCCAAATAGCAACTGGGGCAGAATCTGACAAGAAGTTGAATGTAAGTCAGTCCAAACTATGACATGTCTACTACAATAACTTCATCAGTCTTCGTGACTGCCTGATGTGATTCAGACTGATCCTAGGCACTGGAGGTCAAGGAAAGGAATAAGATGCAGAACCTTCCCACCAGGAGCCTGCTTTGACAATCCTCATGTTCCTGGCTTGGAGGTGAACACATGGGAAATATACCAGTACTCTGTGTGTTGAAAGGGCCTTAAAGCATGTCCATGCTGGATGCACCAAGGAAGGGATGGTTAATTCTTTGACGGGAGAGTGGGGATGGTTCATCAAGCTTGATAACAGAGGTAGCATGGGAGTAACATCTTGAAAGATGGCTGTTTGGTTGGCAGGCAGTTTGCAGGCAAGTTTAGGCAAGATATGAGAACATTCCAGGCAGAGAGAACAGCAGATGCAAATGCATAGAGGTATGAAGCAGGCACAATGTTGAGGGAGTTGTAAGTCATTTGTTATGGCTGGAATTCCCAGCCTGAACAAATTCTGGCAAAGAAAATTGAGGCTGCTCAGAGACTGAAGCTAGGTCATGCCTGGAACTTTGGTTTTATTCTCTAGACCTGCACTGTCTAAATGGTAGTCACTAATTACATTAATGTGGTGATTAAAATTCAAATTAGCTAAAAATAAAATACAGTTAAAATATCTAGTTCCTCAGACATACTACTGGCATTTCAAGTACTCAATAGCCATTAATGGCTGGGGGTACCATATTGGATTGATATGGTGTAGATCTAGAACTTATCTATCAACACAAGAAGTTCTACAGAATAGTGCCTGCCTGAATATGGGGGTGGGGCATGGGTGAATTTTAAGTATCCATATTTATATTCTACAGACTCTTTCCTTGTGGCCACTTGAGAATGGAGCCAAAGGGGGCATAACAGGCTAGAGATCAATTAGGAGGTGATTGAAACAGCTGAGCCAAAAGTTTCTCCACAGCAGAGAATTTGTCTCCCTTTGCCTGGAACTTGTTATTATGCAAAACTGAGTGGAAAATTATTCAGGTGACTAAAGTTTCACCTCCATCTCTGTGACCTTCCACCCTGCCTTGGAAGACAGGAGTCCACAAAGGATCATAAACTGGAGAATCTGGGCATCCACTCAATGGAAACAGATCTCAGTTCATCTCCAGAAAACTTCTAAAGTTTTCATCACAAGACACAAGGACCCCAAACTCCAGTAATCACATGCCTAAGACCTACCTCACTCACACCAAGCAGGGAGGGAAGGCTCAAGTTTTATTACCCTGAAAGTTAGGTCAGGTGCTGGATTGAATTCCCAGTTGCAATTGTTCTTAAACGCCAAAGCAGCCAGAAACTGGGTAAAGAAGACCAGAAGATTATCTGGACACTGATAAACATGCTGAGGACTTCTGTTCGGTCTCCCCAGTTGTTTGCAGTTGTGGACACGGGAAATGGGGATGTCAACACATTTTTGCTCCAGGTATAATTAAGGACAATGTGCCCAGTGTGCAGTTGACTCAGAGAGAGCACCTGACAGAAATCTGCTTGAGGCTTCTGTGTTCTGAGGGTGTGCCCACATGAACCGCAGCAAAGCGTGTGAACATCACCCTCATGTTCCCGCTGAGTCAGAAGAGGGACCTGGGAGTCAGAAGACCTGGTTCAAGGTCCAGCCTTGACAATCAGCTGAAAACAACCTTCCTTACAATACTTATCCCAACAACCCACAGCCCTCACTACTAGCCAGGCCCTGCAGTAAGCCCTCTAGACGTATCCATGTAACCCTCACAACAACACAGGAAGTCAGCTTTAATATCACCTGTATGTTACTGAGAGGAAACTGACGTATGGAGGTTAAGCCACTTGCCTTGCTTTCACACCTGCTAGCATCCAAACCCAGTCCCCCTGGCTCCATTGCTTACTCATCATGTGCTCTTGAGAAACACACAGCATGGGCCAAAGCCCTGTGGATCCCCCACCAACCTTTCAGTACTGGACGCTTGTATTGTGTATTGTGAGTGCTGTGATCACTAAGCTTGTTACGGTTTAGATATGGGGTGTCCCCCCAAAGTCCATGTGTAAGGTGAAAGGATTAGATTATGAGAGGTGTAACCTCTCACTGATATGGATTAACTGGGTGGTAACTGGGTAAGTGGGGTGTGGCTGAGGAGGTGGGTCACTGGGGGCATGACTTTGGGGCATATATTTTGTCTTTGATGAGTAGAGCTCTCTCTTAGTTCCTGGCTGTCATGTCCTAAGCTCTTTCCTCTGCCACATCCTTTCCACCATGATGTTGTGCCTCCTCTTGGCCCCAGAGGTATGAAATCCTCCATTCATAGACTGAACCTCTGACACCATGAACCAAAATAAACTTTTGCTTCCCTAAGTTGTTCTTGTCAGATCTTTTGGTCACAGAAATGCAAAGCTGACTAAAAACAAAGATGATGTTGATGCTCTAAGGGGTAGCAAGAGCTCCTTTGGGGAGGATATGGCTCAACCATCCCAAAACCAAGTTCCATGCTCTTTATTATTACCCAAACCAAGGAGATCTGGCTGCCTACATAAGCAGATGTGGCCACAATGGGACCCCTTTCCCGGTGCCTCTTATGTCCGTCACAGCAGCATCTGAAGTTTCCATCCCACCTCATGTAGAGAAGGATCTCTTTGAGAAGGGGTTGTAGTGCATGACATGCTGGCACAGAGCTGGCAGTGCAGGCCTGGACACCTGCAGGCTTCCCAACATGGAGCCAAGCTCTGCCTACCTGTGTGCCATCCCACGCAGCTCCCACTGCAGCCAGCTGGCCTGTCCCTGTACCCTCACCAGCAGTTCCAGTGGGTCAGTACACTCATATCCTAGAATGCTTTCAACTAATGAACACACTTCCCAGGGGGGTGATTGCTGCCGAGACCTAGTCCATCTGAAAGACATTACCTACCAAACTCTGGCCCAGGATCAAGATAAGAATTTGAGAGCTTAGCATCTGCAGAGCTTGTTTGCTTTTATTCTTTTGTTGGATGATCCCAGCAATTTGTATAAGACATTTTGTATAATGGAAAAATCCAGGCGTATCTTGGTGCTTAGGTCTTAGCTCAAGTTAGACCTGAAAAGTACTATCGGGACTGGTTTTCTCTTGGTGTCTCAGCTCTGCCATTCATCCATCTGTGGCTATGTTCTTGAACTCTGCTGAAGGCTAGATGGCTACACCATTGATGATTTCAGGGTTAAGCTCAACAGGAAAGAGTGAAAAGTCTCAGGGTTTCCACAAAAGTTCCCAGGATTCATTCTGATTGAACTAGTTTGGGGGCATGTGCCTGTCCCTGAACCAGGGATTGTTGTCCAGAGGATGAACTACCCTCCTGGAGAATTGAGAGGGCAGATCCCCAAACAAAAATCAGAGGGCAAAGGGGGAACTGAGGCTGAGTAGTGAAACCACTGATAGCCATCTGGTAGGTGGGGGAAACTACTTCCAATGAGACTAAAAAGAGGTGAAGTGATGTCTACAGGGCCACCTAGGAAGAAAGTGGCAGAGGGGGGTCTGAAATCCAGTCCTTCCATCTTTAAGACCCACTCTAAACATGTGATCTGACCTAGCCCTGAGTGTCTTAATTGTAGCTGGAATGCCGAAGGGGGATGCGAAGGCTCTGCAACCTTGCGTAACTGCAGAGGCGTCCTTGGACTCCCTCTTAACTTATGACAAAGCCTGCTCTTGCCTATCCATTCACTACCCTGGCTGTCTTGCTCTTGTCTTGTCTCTACTAGACCAGAGCAACAGTCTTCTGACTCACCCTGCCTTTAGCTCCACAATCTTCCTACCCACGACAGAAAGAAGTTTTTCAGTCTTTCCTTGCCTGGAGCTGCTTAACACAGAATGCTCTTAAAGACAGCCCTGCTGGCCTCTTTGGGCCTTCCCCCTGCCACCTCTAGCTCCCGCTTCCCCTTTCACATACCGAGACAATGCTGCTCCCCCACTCCAAGTCACTGTTACCTGAGGTTGCATCATTATCTGAATTCACACCATTAACTGAATGACTTCTTTAAGAATAAGTAACCGTGTCACATGGAGAAGTATGACTCTCACCATCTCTAAAACCGCCCCAGGCTCTGTAGGATCCCACCTATATTGTCCTCTGCCCGAGTGTTCCTCAACCACACATTCCCCTCTGCTGGGCTGACATACTGATCCTAAATGTCACAGCTTAGATTTCATCTCCCCCAGGAGGGCTTTCCATTTCTACTCTTAGGAGCACCTAGGTGTCCTTGTGGGTAATCCACCATGGTATGTGGTCTTGTTATAAGGGTAACTCCAACAGAGCCTCATGCCCTATAAACATGAGTAGCTAATGGTCCCTAATGAGCTCATCCCCACAAGGCCAAGGGTAGAAGTATGTCCCATGCTTGGCCACTGTGGTACTACTTCCTTTTGGAACTTTCCAGGTGAAAGCCATGGCTGAAGGTCTTTCATTCCATTAGCACTGACCATGTCCTTCTGCTGTTGGACCATTCCTATAGTTCTTCTTCTTAGCCCCTCCCTCCAAGCTGACTTTGTCCCTACCTGTTCTCAAGTGGATTCTACCACTTTCTTGTAATGCTATGGTTCATTCTCCTTCCAATAAACTCAGTTTTGCTGCTATTAGACAAAATCGGTTTCTGTTGCCTGCAATCAAAGATCCTTGAATGGCACACTTTATTTTTTCTCCACTGCCTTCCAGTGTAACCACATCCCCTCCCTCTTCCCCAGTGCCTGGCACAAAAGAGACAGCAGAATCTATTGCAGGAATGCCTTGTAAATTCAGCCCAGAAGGCCACATCCTTCTTTCACACTGCAGGGAGGCCAACTTTGTCACATAGCAAAGCTTTGCCCACTTCCTCCAAGTCCCATCCCCGCTGCACAGTGAGGACTCTGCCTTCCTTCCAAATAGAGCTTTGCTACACTCGGAGGCAGAGCTATCCTTCTGGATCATGCTGGTAGGGCCAGTGCCTTTCAGGATTTCTTCTCAACTGTCTCTTCTCTTCAAATTCTCCTCCTTCTTCATTGGGTGCTATCAACATCAGATGATTTGAATAAAAAAATCTTAAAGTCCTGTAGTTTAGTAACAAATAATCAGACAAATATCTTCCCCACTCTATCCTGATTTGGGATTAGATTACTTTCAATAAACAGCCAAATTCCAAAAGAAAAATATGAACTTTTTAATCTGCCTATATATAGAGAAATTCACCTGAAGTATACATTTTTGTTTGAGGCCCAGCAAAACTTTTGAATGTTCTGAACTGACTCTCTAAAATGAAATACAGATGATCATTAAATGCAGAGCTATTGCTTCATTTGGAAATAGGATAGGTGTTTATCTTTTAAGATATTTTAATCATAGTAATACAAATATACAGTAATAAAGAAGAAAAGAAAAAGCTTATATGAAAAGCAACAGTATCCTACCTAGTTCTACCCACCTCAAGGTGGTCTCTCTTTTCAGTATCTGTTTAATTTCTCTCCATTTCTTTGACTCTGGAATAAAGCTCTTTCATGAGTATAACTTTTTCCTGTGTCTTGGATCAGGTTCCCCAGAAGAGAGCCAGAGATGGGATTCAGGCTATGTGACTTATTTCTGAGGAGGACAGGAGGGAAGGAAGAAGGCTGGGGCTGGGAAAGAACAGAAAGAAGGAGTCTCAGCTAGTGTCAGCTTCAGCCTGTCCCCATGGGGAATTGATGATCCCTAATGAGCTCATCCCCACAGAGCCAAGGGTAGAAGTATGTCCCATGCTTGGCCATACTTCCTTTTGGAACTTTCCAGATGAAAGCCATGGCTGAAGGTCTTTCATTCCATTAGCACTGACCATGTCCTTCTGCTGTTGGACCATTCCTATAGTTCTTCTTCTTAGCCCTTCCCTCCAAGCTGACTTTGTCCCTACCTGTTCTCAAGTGGATTCTACCACTTTCTTGTAATTCTATGGTTCATTCTCACCTGAGTTGTTCGTGCCTTGAAGCAAAGGAATTTCAGTCTGTCTTGGGCTCTGGGTTGCTGTGGGTGATGGGGGAAGGCACATAATTTCCATCACAAATCAGTTCCATAGGAGGGATCAGTTGTAAGCTGTTAGCAGCCAACCCACTCAACAATTGGGGGATGGTGCTCTGGTTTGGGCGATGGGGACCAGGGTGGGGGATCAATAGTCCAAATCACCTCCCTTGGTGATCTCTTTGGAGTATATTCCAAGAAGTGAGATTATTAGATTAAATGGTAGAACACACATATCACTCTTAAAGTATGTTTCAAGAGGAGACATGTGCAGGAAATTTAGGCCTTAGCCCAGGCATTAATACTTCATAGTGAGTTAATCTTTCAAACATGACAGCTGGCAGAGGCAGGCCCCTCAACGGATGGAAAGGAATACAGTGTGAGAAGTCTGGGGAGGATAAGAGCGTTATCTCCCAGGCATGGCAAGCCAAGGGACTTTTGCACAGTACTGCAGAGAGGGGAAGGAGAGGGAGGGTAACAGGCAGCAAGGGGGAAAGCTGGTGGGAGAAAAGCACTGGAGATTTGGTGGGGGTGGGGCATGTGATTCTCTTAAGGAGCAAGGAGAGTCTGGAGTGAGTGTCTTCTTATTTACCAAGAAGTAAATATGATGCCCTGTTTCTGTCCTCCATTTGTCAAATATTTTAGTTTTTATAAAGATTTTCAGACAATTCAAAAGGTACAATGCAGAAAGGCACACCTTTCTCCTCTATACCATAAATTCATCTGCTTGGCATAACCACTGTTAATAGTTTGGTAATAAAAACTATTTTTTGTTGTTGTTTCACTCATCTCTTTGAGGGAGATAGATTGTTCCTTCTCTAGTTTACAGGTGTTTTCTACTTTCCACTCTTCAGAGTGCAAATAATAAAGAACTCACATCCTAAGCAAAGTGTTCCTACTAGGCAACGGGGCCTCTGGAGGCTCAGGCAAGAGACGCAGTCCTTATGGCTATTGTCAGGGGACCTGGTACTTTGGGCTCTTGTTTATCTTTGACATCTCTTCCATTCCTTCTGCACCTTCATACCCCTTTTCAGAGAAAAGGGACAAGTTTGCTAACATCTCTCCCCATGTTTTTCTCTACCATGAGTCATTAGAGATACACTAAGATTATCTCCAGTTTCCATTTCTCAAAATGCAAATGTCAGACATTGCTCTGTTTTCATTCAAACTGAAATAATGCACCAACTTGTTTAATCTGAGACAGCCAGAAAGGAAGCTCCTGTTTACCCCAAATCCAAATAGTAAGGAAGCTCATAGAACCAGATGATGTTCTGCATGTCACTTCTTTAAGAAAGAGACAGATACAATGGAAATAGTTTGAATTTGAGACTGAGTTCCCAAAGCAGTCCCCAGTGCAGGCTGCAGTCTTGGTTCTAGTCCTGCTCACTCTAGCCTCTACAGGACCGTGTAAGGCAATCAAACATCAAGAAAAAGAGTTCCAGGGTTCCCTGTCCATTTTCTGTCACTATAACAAAAAAATCAAGGCTAAGTAATTTATAAAGAAGACAAGTTAGTTTGGCACATGGATCTGGAGGCAGGGTCGTCAAAGATCATGATGTGGATAGCCGCACAGCATCTGGTGAGGGCTGTCTTGCTGCATCATAACATGGTGGAAGGCATCGCATGGTGGAACAAAGCAGTATCCTAGCCTGGATTCTTCTTCCTCTTATAAAGTCACTGATGCCATCATGGGGTGGGGGCGGGGTCCCACACTCAATCTAATCCTAATTACCTCCCAAAGGCCTTATCTCCAAATACCATTGACTAATGAATTTGGGGGTAAAGTTTCCCACACATGAACTTTTGGGGGGGGACACATTCAAGCCTTAGCAGCCAGGCTGTAACCCAGTGAATCCCATGATACTTCTGTTTCATTCAGTGAGAACTTGGTAAGTAGATGCATTCATCTATTGAATTCATTGGAAATTCATTGAAAATCCACCACATGCCTCAGCACTAAGCTCTCTGCAGCATCCCACATAAGTAAAATAGTCCAGCCGTTTGATTTCGAGGGCACACTCTGCACATGTTCCTATCACAGCACAAGTAACCATTGTGCAGAGCAGCAATAGGTGCAAAGAGACAGAAGTTCAAAGTGGTAGAGGAGCTACATGCCAGTGTGACAGGGGTACATCGAGGGCTCCCAGGAAGAGAAAGGGCATTGGTACTGAATTCTAAGGATGGGTGATAATTTGGCAGGTGGATGTGGAGGAGTAGGTGGGATGGTGGGCGACAGATACTTCAGAGAGGAGAAGTCAAGAACAAAGAAGCATGGACTTTCAATTGTAGCTATATACAACAAGGTGGAATTTCACCCAAGGTTGAGTGAAAAATTATCAAAGAGAATCTACTGTAGGATTCCATTTTGTAAAAAATTTAAGAAGAAAAACTGACCTGTAGTGATTAGGGACTCTTAGCAATCAATTAATAAAGAAAACCCAGGTATCTTTATCAGGAAGCCCAGCAGAATAGTTCCCTTAAGAGGGAAAGAAACATTGTGTAAAGATTGTAGTGTTTATTCTCCAAAAGTTCATTCTGCCTTATAAATATGTTCTAGGCACTTCCATATTTTTAAAATTTATGATGGCTTGAAGTGATCTCTTCCTTTCATGATCGCCAAAGATGAGATAGCTCCTGTGTCCCGTATCTCCTTGAAGGATTCGTCACCTTTGGACTTGAGTTCACTTGATTCTCTTGTGATAGCTGTCTGATGGTCCCAATTAAACTTGTGATTTTGTAGATCCTTTGACTTTTCACATTGCTCTGATAGGAGTGATGTTCACCCGTGGCTTTGTACATTGTCAGTGGAATTTTTATGTTCTCTCTCACAATAAAATAAATTTTTTAAAGGAGAAAAACCAACATTATTGGCCAAAAAGTATGACTGGACAAAAAGGTGCCTGAAGGATTGTGGGGGAGGTGAGGCTGAACATGGGCCTGGAGGGAGGGGGACTTGGAGTGTCAGGCTGGGGAAGGTGGCTGAGATTGGAAGGCAACAGAAGCAGCTGTAGGTTTGTCGGCCGGAGGAGAGAGGGTAGGGAACACAGCCACCTGCTCAGGGCCAGGACAAGAGTCCAACTGAGCCAACACAAAGGCCTGACCAAAACCAGCAGAAATGGGAGGGAAGGGAACAGATTTGAGCGGCAGAGACGGTTGATGGAGAGGAGTGATCAGGGCTTCAGTGATAAGAGCCTAAGAGGGTCCTGAGCAGAGGTTGGCTGGGAGCATGCCTAGGTATTGCCAGTGATGGTTGGGGTGACATCTACTGTGGGAAGCTGTCCTTATTTAGCAGAATCAGACTAGGTTGAGCCATGGGACACAGAGGTCTGGCTTCTAGGAAGTGCTGGGAAGCATGTGGTGCTGTGTGGAAGTGGTTCCCTGTCTCCTGGAATTTTCCCCCTAAGAGAATGGCTTCCCTAACTCCACCCTATCCTGTCCATCACAGAAGAAGCTCCTCCCGGTCTTGCCCTCTTTACCTGTGTGTTATAAATAAAAGTGAGTTGGGTTACTCCATGTTGTAAGAGGTCAGAGCTGGTATGACCAGACCCATCACGCTCCTTCTCATAAAAAGAGTATTGGCTCTTGTGTGTTCATTGAGTAGATAAGTTTTGTGGGTAATAGATTAAAAAAAAAAATAACTGCCAACATCCTCCTCCGGCAGTTAACCCTTTTCTCCTCCATGACGGACATGGCAGAGAGGACCCTCACAATCTACACCATGTTTGGTGCCAAGATAAGGGTATCTGCCAAGAGTTTTAAATGGGAAGAAATATTAGAACTCCCTCCCAGAGCTGCCAGGTATTAATTAAGAAAGCACGGAAGGACTTTGTAACAAGTAACAGGTAATATTCTGCTTGGAAGGTGAGGAGCGGGTGCTACCATCAGACCTTGGGTATAATTAGTTTGTTCCTGGCATTCATATTTAATATCCTGCCTTCTACTTTGTAACCAATCAGCACCATTCAATGGACTTCCACTCACCATCTGTTGGCAAGCTATCTCTCTCTTCATCCATCATCCTTTTATGCCCTGGTGGGAACCATGAGTTTAGATCCATAGAGCCCCAGGGGTCTTTGCTCCAATTCGTTATCAAAGCCTGGTGCTCTACTCTGGTAGAGTCTACTCATGTTCCTCCACTCATGCTGAAGTACAGCTGAAGAGCTTGTCCCTTACCTTTGAGATGCAGTTTTGGGATCTGGAAGAATAACCCTGTGATAACTGTTAAAAAAAAAAAAAAAAAAAAGAATTGTTTGGGGGTTACTAGGGATTGAACTCAGGGGCACTTGATCACTGAGCCACATCCCCAGCCCTATCGTGGATTTTGTTTAGAGACAGGGTCTCACTGAGTTGCTTAGTGCTTCATTGTTGCTGAGGCTGGCTTTGAACTCTTGATCCTCCTGCCTGAGTCTCCTGAGCTGCTGGGATCACAGGTGTGCGCCACTGCACCTGGCTAAAAATATTTTGATTTTGTGATTTTAGTGATGCCCAACCCTAATCCTAAACCTCAATCCACCTTTTTATATTTGATTGCTTTGAATATATAATGCCTAAAAACTTTTGTCAAAAACTCAAGATAAAACAATGTGGGAAGTTTCTAGAACTACACTGAATTAAATTTTTCGAAATATAAATGCGATAAGTATAAATTTGCTGAGGGAGTTATTTTCTAATATTCTGGGTTTGATTTGCAAAATATTGGAGCAAAATATAGGGAAGCTGGCAGCCATTGGCTAAGTATTGTCTGTTCTGGGCCTTTTGCTTCAGAGACTGTGATTTGTCTTCCCCAGCTTCTTATGCAAGTCTGAATTCTATTATGATATATGGTCTGGCCATTGTCCATTCAGTTCTGTGGCAGAGAACTGAAGAACATTCCTAACTGCGCTCTGAGAACTCCCAGGGAACTAGCGTGGTGGGGTGGGGAGGTGGTGGAAAATAATTCCACCCTTTGGTGGGTCTCAGGGAGGCATTGGACAGGGTAAATTACCTATGAAGACAAAACGGATCACTCCCGGGAGCTGGTCACCAGGGTAAAGATATGGAGGTAAAAACATGGGGTATGCATGGGTTTGTGGGTAAAGTTTGAATAGTTGGGGTCAGTGGTAGCCTGGTCTGTCCCCTCCAAACCCCCATGCAGATGCTAGGGAATGGAACAGGACCCTGAAAGCCCTGGACATACAATTTCTTTGACTGTTTTCTTCTAGTCTTCCCTTTGTCAGCACAGTGATTATGGCCTCCTCAGAAAATGAAGGAGTCAACCCATGGACTTTCAAATGACCAGGCAATGGGGAAGTTCTTCCTTCCCATGCTGCCCCTTGGAACCGGTAGACTTACCTTCTTTTATCATGTGCCTTGCTTTTGTTTCACTAGTCCTAATGGTTAAATTTTTCCGTAAGATTTTTTGATGAATCAGTTATTTATACATTAATTGGTACAAAGAGTACTGATCTTCAATGTTCAGGGCATTGAGTTTTTTATAAATATGAAAATAAATGAAGATCACCCAAATGAAAATAAACACAGGGTGTTGTTCAAAGCTTGCTGTGGCAAGGGGATCAGCACCATCCCTGGCCTTCAGCAGAGACCCCAAGGTGGGCACGGGAGTGGGAGAGTTTTATGGTAGGAAAATGGGAAGGTTTCAGGTGGTGTGCCCTGATTGGAGGTTGTTAGCCTGGATTGCTGGAGGTAAGCTAACTAACTAAAAGGCAGGTATCCTCTGTGGTTGGTTAGAGGAGCATATTTGGTTTTTCCACATGGTCCTGAGACAGAAGGGTTGGAGCAAAATATAGGGAAGCTGGCAGCCACTGGCTAAGTCCTGACTGTTCTGGGCCATTTGCTTCAGAGACTGTGGTTTGGCTTCCCCAGCTTCTTATGCAAATCTGAATTCTATTATCATATATGGTCTGGCCATTGTCCATTTGCATATTTAGTGTCTTGCATGTGTACGTAATCATGTCACCATCACCCACAGCAAAGTGAATTTTGATTTATGTATTTTAAAGTTATTTGGTGATTTTGAGCACAGAGTACAGAAAATGTTAGAGATGTGTCCTGTGTACAGAAGGCCCCCCACAGCTTTCAGGGAGGCAATTGTTCAAAAAAGTGCTAAGACAACACAATGCACTGCATCCAGGAACAAGTGCTTTCCAGATGTTCCTGCAAGATACAACCTTTTATTCTGTTATTTTTAAGTTTTTCTAATCTGAGGGAAGAAGAGAAAGTGAAGGGAAAAGAACAAAAAGGGGAGGGCACTAAAAGAGAAGGGATCATGGAAACCTGGTAAAAGGGGATCCACAAATAGAAGGTCTAGAGATGCTGCCTGAAGCCCAGGAAAGGAAGTTTTGGGTCAGAGGGAAGAAGAGGAGCATTCAATGAAGGAACATGGGGTGGAAGACTTCTCAGGGCCAAAGATGTGCCATCACACCATGCTTCTTCAGACTGCCTGTGTCTCTCCTGTTTCCGAGAAATGTAATTCCGAGATGGCCACATGGCTCTCCAGAAAAAACAAAACAACAAAATATTTCCCAGTCTCCCTTGCAGTCAGGTATGATCACATGACTACATCCTGACCAGTGGAAAGTGAGGAGAAGTGACCTGTGGAACTTCCAGGTTGTTAGCAGGTACAAGAGTCTTCTCCTTTCCTACCAGGGTGTGGACATAGAATCTTGCACCATCTTCATGAGGGCAACAGCATAGTGATACTGGAGGAAAAAGACTGCAGGACTCTGGGTCTCTCCAGCATAAAGCTATTATGCCTATCCTGGACTGCTAGGTCCAGGTTTTTTCAGGAGAGAGATGTAACTCCATCTTGAGTTGCTGTGACTTGGGGTCTTACACTCCATTGCCTCTGTCTCTGATACTGTCCTCTGTCCACCTACTCAACTGGTCTGTTGTCTATAGTAAAATTTGGTGCTTTGCCTCCCAGTACTCCTCTTGGAAGGCTGGTCTTGTCCCTGAGGGATCTACTAGGAACTGCCAACGGGGAAACAAAGCAATCACAGCAAAAGCCATGTGCGCCTATTGGCTCTGGCTCCATGGCCTCCATCAGCAAGTTGTTACAGTTGAGCCTCAGACTTCCCCACACTGGGATCCAGTCTCCCTAAAGACTGATGGTCCAAGAGTACCATGAGGCTAGCTTGGGGGTTCCAGGGCCATCCTTTCTTGTGCACAGCATAACAGCTTTGAGGCTCAGAACATTTTTTCTTTTTTTATCCTGAATGGAAGCATCTGTGCCAAACATCATGGTTCTACTCCAAATCCTCTTATAGTCATCAGCTGTGTTGATAATAATGTGGGTTTCTTTCTTTTTCCTTTTTCTGTCTCTCAACAAATTGACCCGAGTACAATTCATTTCAGGATGCCTGGTGAGCCTCAAGGAGGCCCAGCTCCCAGCATGCCTAGCATTTGTAAAACAAGGACTCCTCACTTTTCTGGACTATTGTACAATTCAGTTAACATTCAGATGTTCCGGACACAAGCCATTACCCGCCACGTTTCCCTGTATTCCAGCCGGCCCTTCTATTGCTAGTCACTGGGAGTTCTTTAATTCCTTGCCCTGCTTTGGGCAGAGGATTGTCAAACAGTGGTCTCTTTACTATTTCCTCTTGCCTGATTAATTATTGCCAGACTTGCTGTTCTCAAGACAAGAAATCATTCCAACTGAATCGGCTTTGAGTTCAGAGCATTTGCCTTAAATGACGCCAAATCCATTCTTGACCCTAATTTTATGAAATATGCTTCAATAATTTTCCACTTGGTTAATTAAAATAATTCCAGGACTGCTGCTTGCCCCCCTCCTCCTCACTATAACTTGATTAACCATTCAAGTATCTTCAGCTAAATCATATATTTCTTCCCATGCTATTATCCTTGGGGTCACCCAAGGAGCTGCTGGGACCTGAGTCTAGTGCCAGAACTCCACTGAAAGGGACTGAGATGGACTGTGGACTGAATTTTAAACTTAGAACATTCCCAACAAGAGAATCTGGGCTTGTCTCCCTTCTTCTCTCTTTCTCCATCTTTGTCTCTCTCTCTCTCTCTCTCTCTCTCTCTCTCTCTCTCTCTCTCTCTCTCTCACACACACACACACACACAATTCGGTCACCTAACTTTCTTGTCCCTAACTTTCTCCCAAAGAACTCATTCCCCCACACCATTATTTTATATCTGTTATCCAGCAAATTTGGCTAAGGAGCTGCTTCATTTAAGAGCATTGGAGTGAGCAGGTTTTTGTTTTTGTTTTGTTTTTTGACTGCCTTCCAGATGAATGCCTCTGACCTTGTTGTTGACCGTGAGACACACAGAGGCTCTCACTTCCCCTCATTCTTCTTTGGGCACCAGGTTTCTCTGTGCTTCAGGCAACGGAAATCTCTCCTCTGAACACATCCTGTCAAAGACAAAGGCCAAAAACATCCCAAACTGGAAGTGGGACCAGACGTTTGTTTCTTACTGCTTATGTTAATCGAAATTTATTTACGCATTCTGATAGCACATGTCCTGTTAGCCAGGGTGGGAAAGGGTTATAATATTCTGTGATTAGGATAAAAATGTCCTGACTGTATTTCAAGTCTCTGACTGGATGCCAAATCATGATCCACATCTAGTTCTTTAAGGTGCCTATACAGATGTGTCAAAAGCTGGTTCAGTTGCTTGAGAGGACAACTGGCTTGACAATGATGTTCCTTGTTCTACCCGTTTGTTTCAACTCGATTGCTGAAGTCTCACGTTCATTTGCCTTCTGTTCATAATAATGTTGACAGACTCAGCCTTGACCTTGATCTCACTTAGGAATTCTCCTTGGGCCAGCAGAGGAAGGTATCTCCTCGGGGAGCTTCTATTCCTTTCCTTTTAGGAAAGTCCCAGAGCATCTATTCATTCCGAGAGGAACTAGGAACCCCTAAACTGGCCTCCATACCCCCACCCAGGAGAGGGAGAGGATGCTCCCCTCTCTTTCCAGAGTTCTGTGGACTCCTAGTGTGCTCTGTTCTTTCCAGATGAGTTGGGTTAGTCCTGGATTCCAACCTGTCCCTAACCTCTACATGAACACTCTGGTCACTGTGCCAGGATCTCAGCTGCTGCCACATGGATGTCATCCCCACTGGGTGTTCTTCTGGATGAACAGAGTGTCATCCCTCTGAAGCCCACCTTTTCTGCCTTCCCACTAATCCTCGATTAAGTCCAGCACACTAATGTTGAATGTTTACTCTATCCCAAACAAAACAGGAAGCATGTTCTTAATCTTTTTTTTTTAGCTATTTGTTCCCAGAACAACTGTGGATCCTCTTTCTAGAGAAATGCATGCACATATAAGTTTTTCTGGGCAATTTCCGGAAGTGAATCAGAAGCCTACAGTCTGAAAGAGAAGAAAGTGAACTGGATGCGGCTCTGTCACCTACCTATAGTAGGACCTTGGGGGAACACCCTCAAATTCTGAACCCTGGTTTCTTCAACCATCAAACTATGCTTGCCATACTTACCTTATGGCATTGTAACGGGGTTTTAGTGAGAGTATAACTCTGAACATAGAAAATGTTCCACCTGGGGCCCTCTCCACCTCCCACCCTTGCATGGGAACTGATAGGGATTTCAAAATCTCACATTTTGGAAGGAGGGAGGTGAGGATTCATGATTTGCAATGTTGCAATGTTTTACAAATGGAAATCCCAAGATGAACTAAATGACAGACTTTGCCAAACTGAATCTAAATCTTATAATAATGGAGGGACAAAGCAGAGTCAAATATTAGGGACTACAGAGTTTCCCAGATCTGGTTCAGCTTCTGATATTACCTTAGAGAGTCCTTCATTTGCCAACACAATGAAGAGTTAACTCAGCTCTCGTTCCTAGCATCAGACTTGTTGATTGATGTCTCTCTGAGGATTGAGACACTCGTGGAGAAACTGGTTCCGCTGAGCGTCCAACACAGCCATGATTCACTAATTTGAGAGGAAGTTTCTTGAGGGTATTAGAATGCACCCCTTCACCTTTAATCTTTATAGTAGTTCAGGTTTTTTTGCTTTATGTCATCTTTCCCCAAGATGATTTGGTCTTGGTAGTGCCACCACAAACAAGAGTGGTTCACGATATCCAAGTCAACCCTTGTTCCGTTGCGGGAGGCATTTTGATGAAGGATCAGCTTCCACGTACCTTTGGCAGTTTTATTGACACTTGAACCTGGAATAGGTATTGCACTAGTAAGGAAGGAAGCAGGAAGAACTGGAATCTTTCTGTTCAAAATCTGGACAGAACTGGCCAGAAACTGTTCCCAGTAGGTTTCTAGAGGTTTCTTAAATTGTTTGATTGTACTTACTTCTAAAAGTAGAACATGATGGCGTGGAGTGCAAAAGGTATGTCAGCAGCCCAGTGTGCCAAAGCTTTGAGCGTCACCAAAGCTTGGGAAGCCAGGGAGGGAGGAAGGGAGGAAGGAAGGAAGAAATAAAAGCCAACAGAAAATCAAAACAATGAAAAGTCAATGTCAGCAGTTCCCATATGAGCAGGAACCAGCTCTATAGCTTATAGCCAGATGGGGAGCATGGTCTAGGAGGCACCTATCCACCCAAGTCCAAGCATCCTCTTTACTGAAGCATTTCATGGTATCTGAAGACACGGACCCTCTCCTTCCCCCTCAGTTAAGACTTGACTGAGTAGCAACATTGCATTAATCCTTTTTTTTTTTCCAGATGAGAAAACAAAAAAATTGGCTGTTTAACGAGTCATGAAAGATGCTGCTTAACATTAAAAATTAAATTAGGGATAAATAAGGGATAATACCAAGGTACATTTGTATGACCTTTTCAGAAAACCTCAGGCTGGGATAGACTTCACTCTTTGGAGTCTCACAACAGTTATGCAAGGTGGATAAAATAGACAGCTTTTATTAATCTTATTATGGAATGAAACAAAGGCTCCACAGGGTGTCCAGAATGACAGATCTTCCTGCTTCAGCTTTGTGGCTCTCTGCAAACCATCAAGACATAGCAGGAGAGAAGAAGCAAGAAGCTCTGAGTCAAGAATTCAGAGGAAGAGGATGGGAGTTGGAGACATTGGTTATTGTGAGGTCTTAAATCAAGGGCCAGAAATACCCTTGATGCAATTCAGAGTTGTACAGGTCTTCCGGTCCAAGGGGCAAGTACAAAATGAGGTTGGGCAGGGCAGGTTAGATGCCCTTCAACAGATGAATGGATAAAGAAAATATGGTATTTGCGTTTGTGTGTGTGTGTGTGTGTGTGTGTGTGTATAATATTACTCAGCTTTAAAGTATGAAATTCTGGTTTTTGCTGGCAGATGGATGGAGTCAGAGAATATCATGCTAAGTGAAATAAACCAAACCCAAAAAACCAAAGGCCAAATGTTTTCTCTGATAGTGGAAGCTAATTCACAAAAAGGGGAGAAGGGATAGGGAAGAATAGAGTTACTTTAAATTAGGTAGAGGGAAGTGAAGGGAGGGGAAGGGGTATGGGGGAAGGAATGATAGAGTGAAGCAGATATTATTACCTCATGTACATGTATGACTGCACGAGTGGTGTGATCCTGCATTATGTATAATCAGAAAAATGAGATTATTCTTTTTTAATGTATGATTTATCAAAATGTATAAATGCATTCTACTGTCATTTACAACTAATTAGAACAAATAAAATTTTTAAAAAATTAAAAAAAAAAAAAAAGAATGAAAAGGAGACAAATGTAATCTGAAGATTCCCAAGGAAATTGTGAGACTGCATCCTGTAGGGCTGGGGTTTTGGTGAAGGGTCCAAAACGGCTTCCATTTGTCTACAATGGTTTTGTTGACTTGAGCTAGTGAGTAGAGACAGCCTCAAACTCAGGTTTTTCTAGGTTCCTTAGTCCAGTGCTCTACTTCGGAAAATGGTTTGTGAAGGAAAACAACAATATGTGTCCAACTGTGTACCACAGCAAAGTGAAACCATGAACCAGCTAGAGTCTAGTCCTGTGTGGACCCGACCTGAATCACATAAACCTCCTTGTCAAAAATGGGCCAGGAATGCTGGAAATATCTGCACAGCATGCCTGAACCCCCTAGGATGAGGCGTCTCTGGCTGGGGGAATGTTCTGTTTCTTCTGTGAGGAGATAAGTGAAAGCAACAGCCTCTGCCTGTTGGAGCCCAAACACAGCTCCCCCAGCCAAACCCAGCCATCTTTCCTTGTCATTGAGCAGGGTTCCCACATGTGTTCCTCAGAACATGAGTTCCTGGAGACAGTAACAGGAGTTGTCCAGAGGAAGACCTGGGGCCAGACATGGTGCTGGGTTGAACTAAGATTCACCAGGTGTTTTAGTACCCACCCTTCAGAGCCTCCGTTAGTCAGGGTGAACTGTGCTGTTCCAGGAGGAGCATTCGGGTTACAGGGATCCCAGGTTTTTTGGTCCACAGGACTCCTGCCATGTGAGAAGGGTGTTCCCTAGAATAAATTTTGGGTGTCTCATGATTCAGTAAGGAAATGGAGTGCCATCGTTTTTCTAAAATTGGTCTAAACCTCCTCATCAAAGCCTCCCTTGTTGCTTGCGAGGTAGGAGTGGAGTTTATTGTGGTCCAATGTGATTAGATCCGTTCATTTAGACAGTCTTTTTAGATCTTTCAGGGGGAATTCTTTTCTCATACTTCTGCCCCTCCAAGGGTTGCATCCCACATACCCACGTGGGGGAGGTGGAGTTCTTGCGTAGATGTGAGGGCTATTGGTTCCTGGCTGGTCCTTGGCATGGAGCAGCTGGCTGGATTAGAACAAAAGAATACTCCCTGAACTGTAATTAGTATATACATACTTTAAAAATAACAGCTTTTAAAAAACTTAAAAAACAAAGTTTACTATTATAAGTACTCCTAAGGTTTATTATTTTCATTATCTATGTGTACAGTTCAGTGGCTTTAAGCACTTCCCATTTTTCTGCAACCATTACCACCATCTATCTTCAGAATGTTTTCAGATTTGCAAACTGACCCTCTTTTCCCTTTAAACCCCTCCCAACTGCCCCCTCCCCTGTCTCCTGGCCACCTCCATTCTACTCCTAGATTCCTGTTGGACTTGGTTTCTCTTTCACTTAATGAGAGAGAGGGTCCGCTGCTGATCAGTGGGATTGCTTCCACACACGCAGGTCTTCTGGCACACGGGTGATTTGAGTTTATTGTGGGGAAAGGTAACAGAAAATGGGGTTGGAGAAAGAAAAAAGTGGAGACAAACTGGATGTCGGCTTCCTATCCAGGGTCTGGGCAGTCTTGTCCTGGATCCTCTGGATTCTTTGCAACGTCACTGGCATCAAAACATTGCGTTTTTGAGCCATTTCCATGTTGGAGATCTGCCAGCAGCTTTCCCGCTGTCGCTGTCATAGTGGCGAGGCTTCTCATAGTGTATGAATTGCTGAATGTCCTCAGTGAGCCTGCCCAGCCCATGGTGACCATTCTGGTTAGGGTCCTATATGCACCTTTAATGCTCCCTTCCTGCACCATCCCGGTCCTGGCAAAGAACTTCAGGTGTTTTGCCATGACCTTGGATTCAAGTCTTTACTCTGCAGGACTCCCCACACTCAGGACTTGTTTGAGCCAGCTTTATTGATATAATTAGCAAACTATAAAATTTCCCTTTTTAAAGTGTAAAATTTGGGGGGGTACTAAACTCAGAGTTGTGAAACCATCAAAATTACTCAATATATGAATATTTTCATCACCGCAAGAAGAAACTCCATGTCCATTAGTAGTCAATCCCAATGCCCACCTCACATCAGTCTCTGGTAATTACACATCTACTTTCTATGTCTGTAGATTTTCCCATGCTGGACATTTCATACAAACGGAATAATGCAATATGTGGTCTTTGATATCTGGTTTCTTTCACTTGGAATAATATTTTCAAGGTTCATCTATGTTATAGCATGTGCTATTACTTCCTTTTTGGGGGTAAATAATATTCTATTTTCTGGATATACCACATTTTATTTATCTATTCATCAGTTGATGCACATTGGGATTGTTTTCACTTTCTGTTATGAATAAATCTACTGTGAACATCCACATGAGTTTTTATATAGATATATATTTTCTGTTCTCTTGGGTATATACTTAGAAGTGGAATTTCTAAGTCATATGATAACTCGATGTTTAACATTTTGAGGACATTATCAAACTGCTTTCCAAAGTGGTCACACCATTTTGTAATTCTTTATTGGAAATAAATATATAAGTTCTATTTAAGAGGCAGAAATTGGTTCTACTGCTTCATAGATATTAGTTACCTTTGCTAGTTAGATGAAATTCCCCCAGTTTTACTCCTTAGAGGTAAGACATTGAAAGCCATATGTTAAAAACACACTCATCTACTAGAAATAAAATATGGAGCCATTCCCAGTTTGAACATGTTTATCAACTGGAGATAAGTGAATGAAACACAGGTCAGGTAAATTCTGACAGGGAAAAAAAGTCAGGAAAGGCCCAGGGGGTCTAGACTTGCTGGGGAAAGGTTGGCTTTGGGGATAGATCAGAGAGGCAAAGGAGGGGAGGAGCAACAATTTAGAGAAGACTGTTCTGGAGAACGTTATGCAAGGGAACACTGGGTACATCTAACAATTTTTTCAGTATTGATACTCTTCTCTTTGTTACAATAGAGCTAAACATGTATCCAAATGAAATCAATCCTGTGTGTGTGTGTGTGTGCGTGCGCACGCACACGCCTGCCTGTTAGTGGGGATTTAACCAAGGGCTCCCTCGGCCATGCAAGCTATATCCCTAGACCTCAATTCTAATTTGCTGCAATTTAAAAAAAATTTTTTTAATTGTTTATGAATCTATTTTTTAATTTATTCATATGTGGTGCTGAGGATTAAACCCAGTGCCTCACACATGCTAGGTAAATGCTCTGCCACTGAGCTACATCCCCAGCCCTTACTGCAATTTTTGAAAAGGAGTAAATCCAGTGGTACAGCGGTACATGTTTAACAACTGGCTCGAGGCGGGATGCTCTTTGTAGGATTTCTGTGGAGTAATCCCCCTTGCCCTGCCCAATGTCAAACTCTCAGAGTGATGCTATTGAACATGCCCTTGGGAAGAGAGATGCATAACTGGCTTCCCTGAGGCAGTGGAGCTGGTTCCAGCCCAGCACTGGAGGAAGTGAAGGATGAAACCATCAGCTAGGATCAGAGTGTGGAAGCTTATGTTGGAAGGGCTAGACCAAGGGGTGTAAGAGGGAGGTAGAACGAAAGCCCAATCACAAATGAGGAGAATAACTGGGCATAGAAAGCCATGTGTACACAGGGCTGGTCACCCACACGTTCTGTAGGTTGAATCTTAGTGCAGCTGAGTTTTTCTTTTACAATGCAAACAGCCTTCAGAAACAGACACCTGCTCCAAAGGTTACTCCAAAGCTTCTGTTGCACTAAGATAATAGTGTGGTCAGCCAGACCGAACTTTCTGCTGCTGTGAAGCACCGGTTGAGGATTGTCGGGACTGTCTGGCCTCCCAGAGGCTGAAGCAGAATCAAAGAGGCAGGGTAAATGGAGGCTTTTCCTTCTCTTGATGTAAGTCTATGTGTTGTGAGAATATTTTCCATCAAGAATTAGTTGCTTAGAGAAGAAGTCTCCAAGCAAATCTGGACCAGGTGTTCACTCCATTTAATCCCAGAGCCAAAACAACAACAACAACAACAAAACAAAAACAAAAACAAAAAAAACCCTACCTATTTTCTGGGCATTGGAAAGAAGAAAAAGGAGAATTCTGTTTAATGATCTTTTAAATTGTTTATTCTCATCCAAGGAACTGGGTTTTGTCTGGCTATCCAAGCTCCACTGAGCAATTGAATCCCATGTCTGTAAGGAATATCAGGATGATCTTGAGTCAAGGTACCCAGGTGGGGAATTTTAAAGATAGATAATTTCTATGAAATCAAAGCTTCACCTGTACCAAGGTCTACAGAAAGCCAACACAGGCCATAGTAAATGAGAACTTCGGTTATTCGATTAGGAGAAGCAAGTGGCAGGCCAAGGGATGTCAAATAATGAAGCTGACAAATTTTTCACAGAATTGAGGGGTGTTTTGGCAGAATTGTCCTGGTTGCTTAGGTGATGTAGACACAGTTTTCTGCTAACTTGATGGTATGATGATTATCCTTTTTTTTTTTTTTTTTTTTTTACCTGCTAGATCCAGAGGAAAGAAATCTGTACATTCTGAATAATGTACCAAGGAGCTAATTTAATAAATTATGAACATTCACTTATCCTGATGGGGAGAAGAGAAAGGTTGATTCTTCTTCCAGAGCAGTCTCTTGATCCATCCAATCTATTAAAGAATAATTGAGCCAGCAACAATCACTTCCATGAAGTATCTACTAATTACGCTGCTCTATAAACAGTCTCTGCATTCAGAAGCGCCAATTGCTAAAAATGGATCATTACATCACCAAGGGTGTTGTTAGAATTTTAACTACTCACAGATTCAAAGGATCTAACCCTGAAAAATAGCTGATGCCTTATTTTTCCTTTCCTGACAGTGCCCCCAAATCTTACCTTGTACATTTTGAAACCTTTGCTTTTCTCCAAATTCAAGTCCTTTGTCTTCTCCTATGTTATGAATCTTATAAGGGATCCAAAAATACACCATTTCTCTTAAATGATTCACGCATTCTTTATCTTATTCAGCAAACTTCCAGACAGCTAACAGAACAAGCCCCATGAACCAAGCCTGATATAGTCCATTCAAGATTCCATTTTTATCTTTCAAATGAGGGAATTGGCCTATGTATGCATTAGGATGGTTCAGCTGGAACAGAGACTGAAGTATCAGTGGCTTAAATTAAGCATAGATTATTTCAATCTCCCAGAAGTGAAGCCTGGTAGTAAAGGGTGCAGGGCTAGTACCTAACTCTGTGATCAGCAAGAACCCGGGCTCCTTCCTTCTTATTGCTCTGCCATCCATCCTCCAAGCATGTCTTCCATCTCTTGGTCTAAGAAAGTGCTTTAGCTCAAGACATTGGGTCAATGGTTCCGCCATCAAAAAGAACATGTGGCCTCTTTGAAATGGGACCACCAGAGGCCACACTCAATTTGCCATTATAATCCACTGGATAGCTGCAAGAGAGTCTGAGAAGTGGAATATCTGAGTAGCTACTCATCTGCTAAAAATCAGGGACTCTCTTACCATGGAGAAAAAAATAGAACAGATATTGGAGGAGCTGGCTGTCACTACCACAAATTAGATCATATTTTTAAATTGTGTCCTTAAGATTCTGGAGTGTTAGTGTGTCGTATGGGGCTACTATGGATTTGGGTTGGGGAGAAGTTGGAACTAAATATACATAGGATTCCAGAAAACGTCTCAAAATCAAAACATCTGGACCCACTTTTTGAGGTGCAATTATGTTAGAACATTTCTGAGAGGTGACAGTGGTCTAGACTGGGAGCTGCTGGAAGCTGACTCAAGGCCCCAGGGGTAGGAGTTCATCAATGGAGCCCTGGGCTAGTCAAGAGCAGATGGGAATCTTGAACAAAGTAAAAATTCTGGAAAATGGCACATTGAGCTACAGGTTCGCGTGTTTCCCACATTTACGTCATATGACACAGGCTAAAGAAGAGCAACTGACCATTGGGGACTAAAATGGGACCAAAAAGAACCTCTCTTCTTTCTCAGAAGATTGTGAGCCAGGCGATAGAGTTTCTACACCTTGGTACTGTTGACATTCTGGGCCAGATCATTCTTTGTTGTGTACAATGGTAACCTGCACTGCAAGTGATTAGCAGCATCCTTGGCCTCCACCCCCAGATGCCAATAGTATCCCTTCCGTTATGAAAACAGGGAATGCCTCAAGACGTTGCCAAACGTACCCTGGGGAAGCACTGCCCAAAGTCGAGAAAAATGATGGGTCAGGATCTATATAATGGTTCCCCTTCTTGAACCTTGTTAATGGGTGTACAAGTAGTACCAATCCTTTCATAACTCAGATGGGCTACGTATCAAAGAACTTTACGTGTCCATGAACTTGACTTAGTAATCAATCCCACTTCTTAGCCTGAGGCAACAATTGGTAAGAGACTTTCTGCCTGCAGAGGTTCATTGTAAATCTGTTTTCAACAGAGAGAAATTGTAAAAAACAAAACAAAAAAAAACACAAAAGAGAAAATGTTGAACAACGGAGAAATAGGTAAGCCCACTAAGACACATTTATGCATCTACAACAATTTGGAGAGATTCTCATGATGTAGTGGTAAGTGAGCAAACCAAAAACTATGTAGAGGAAAGGACAAAAGGAAATTAGCTAAAATGGAAGGCTCTGGGAAATAGGATGAGAAGTGATTTTTTCCCCTTCTTCCTTCCACTTTTTTTGTCAATGTTGTTTTCAAACTTTCTAAGCTCAATATGAATGAATTGATATTAAACTTCAAAATGAAACTTTAAAATGTTATTAAAAATACACTCCAGAGCTCAAGAGAGGAAAACTGTATGCTCACACTCCTCATGAGCAGTGTCTGTCCTGGAGGATCCTCCAAGCCTTAAGAGCATTTCTGTAAGTTCGGGCTGTGGGGAGAGAGGCAGACATGGAGGTTCCTTCCTGCACAGAGTTGCTTTGTGCCAAGGGATCCTGTCACTCAGGCCACCACCTTTTGAATAGGGAACCACTTTAAAGAAAAAGTTTCCGGTAGGCACGGTGGAAAGAAGCCCAACCCACTGTGGGAAGGCTTCACCAAGGCACTGTGAATAGGTGTCTTTGATTCTGGGGGACAACAAATTGGGCCCATCAGAAAAGGCAATGTAAAATACTTCCTAAGGGCTGGCTGCTGTGGTGCATGCCTGTAATCCCAGCAGATGGGGAGGCTGAGGCAGGAGGATCACCAGGTCAAAGCCAGCCTCAGCAACAGTGAGGCACGAAGCAACTCAGTGAGACCCTGTCTCTAAGTAAAATACAAAATGGGGCTGGGGATGTGGCTCAGTGGTTGAGTGCCCCCGAGTTCATTCGCTAGTACTAAGAATAACAACAAAAAACAAAAAAGCTCCCTAAGGAAGCAGTTCTGCCCACCTCTGAGAGATTAACAAGGAGAATCAGGCCATCAAACAAGTGCAGATCTCCAAGAGTAAGAGGTCTGCTACTCCAGGAAGCGTCCGCAGAGTGTGACAGGGGTCTAAAGAAAGCCCATGTGTGTTTCAGTGCATGTGGTAGACATTATGCCAGTAGCCAGAACCCTTCCCCTCTCCCCAAAGGTCCCCGAAGGTGCCTTCACAGATAGGAGGCATGGGAAACCTGTTAAAACTCAGGGCTTCACTTCCTTCCCTAGCTCTCTCATTTAAGTCTTGGGGGAGTCGATTACTCAGGAATTTGCATTTAATTCTGGTAATCCTGAGTCATAATCTGGTTTTGGATCCATTGTTTTAGACACCACTGGAATAACTCACACTTTAACTCTGAAATAATACCTAACGACAGGGGGGAGTTCTTAAAAAATTAAATGTAGGATAACCATGTGATCCGGCAATTCCACTTTCCAAAAGGATTGAAGAGCAGAGTCTTGACAATCTATCTGTACATTGAGGTACATAGCAGCATGATTCATGATAACCAAGAAGAGGAAGCAACCCAGGTGATCATCAACAGATGAATAAATAAATGAAATGTAACATACATACATAAGCAGTGGAATACTATTCAGCTTTAAAAAGGAAGGAAACTCTGACATGTGCTACATGTATGAACCTTAAGGACATTATCCTAAGTGAAATAAACCAGTCACAAAAAAATAATTACTGTATGGTTCCACTTATGTGAGGTATCTGGAATAGGCAAATTCACAGACACAATAAAAAACATAGAATGGGGGTTGCCAGGCACTGGGAGGGTGGAGGAATGGAGAGTTAGTGTTAATGGGTATGGAGTTTCAGCTAGGGAAGGTGAAAGTTCTGGAGATGGATGCTGATAATGGCCGTGCCACAATGGGAACATACGTACCACAGTGTTGTTTGTGTAAAATAGTTAAAATGGTGAATTTTATGTCGCATACATATTTTAACACACATAGTCAAGTACCATCAAGTAGCTACCAAAACAACCATGAAATTCTTTCTGGCAAAGAAATAAGTTGCATCAGAGAAATCATAGCCAATGAAATAACTTTTGGGGGGAGTGCAAAACAGAGTCAAAATCTTAAGAAAGTAAAATTAGTACAAAAACAAGTTTCTTTTGCCATATCAGGATTGCTCATCATAAAGTAAACAGAGAGAAACAGGAAATGGGAGACTAAAATAAATCTGTTTAAGGACAAAATTCATTCCTTAAACTTTACAAGTAGGTCCTTGTGGATCTTTAAATATGTCTCTGAGAGTTTGTGGTTTAAAGACTTAAATACTACCTCATCTCCCTCCTTCTGGCAATGAGTTTCCATCTTATAAAAATACTTTTCTTTGATGGCCAAAAAGATTTGGTGACTCTGGTAGGTGCCCCTCAGATGAGCCCTATTCAAGCTGGAAAAGTGGAGAGAGGGCAGGAAGCTTGGGAGACAGTGTCATAGAAGATACTGTGAGTCGGGAGAGGCATTTATTAGGGGGCTTGTGAATGTGAAAGGTTACCTTTAGGGTGGTCTGTTGCTGATTATTGTTTTCACTGAGGGTGAAACAAAGAAAAAAATCAGCTTTAAATATAGTATGAGTTATGTTTAAGTTAGGTTAAAATGCAAAACCTTCCTGGCTTAACCAATACAGAAGTTTCTCTCTTCTTCACATAGGGGAATCCAGAGGTAGAGTGTGGGGCTGATGTGTGAAGTTGTCAGGGACCTGGGTTGCTTCTGTCTTGTTGCCCTGCTGTCCTCAGTTTGTGGTTCAGTGTGATAATTTGACTATTGAAGCTTCGGCCACCAAGTCTATATTCTGGCTTGTGGGAAAGAGCAGGGGGTGAACAGGCCAGCTCCTTCCAATAGCAAAAGTTGCACAAGACACTCTAATTTATTTCTTAGTGGCCGGAAAAGTCACTTAACTAAAAAAGAAGTTAGAAAATGGGGTCTTTTTTCCAAGGAGTTGTTTGCCCAACTGAGAAAGAGAAAGTCGATGTTGGAGTAGATGATTAACCGTCTTGGTGCCTGGGAAGTTGGGGTGAAGATAGGACTCTGTTAGTTCTTTAGACCAGGTATTGCAAACCTTTTGCCTGAGACTATTCTAGACTCCCTAACCTAATCATCTTATTTAATACTTACAGCTTTCCTGGCTTTGTGTTATCATTTCCACTTGACAAACAAAGGTACTAAGATTCCAAGAGTTGCCATTTATCCAAAACAACTTCATAAACTGTGCTGCCAGCCTCGAAATTCTTTGGGATCATTCCTGCAGAGTCTAAAAGCTCCTTCCTTTGTGGTGCCAAGAGGTGGAAAGTATAGCTCGCTGGCTGTATTGGTGTTATTTGAGGTCTCTCAGCTCTACATGGTCACCTCCAGAAAAATCATCTTAACTCCTAACCCTGCCATGGAGGAGCCCAGGAACCCATCAGGGATGCTGCACGTGGGAGACTTGAACGCCTGGGCTGTACTGTCTTGCTTGCATTTTGAGCTGAAGTTATCATTCTGGCATGAATTTACCTAGGTCTGACTGCTGCACCCTCTTTAGTTGAGGACATGCTTCTACTAAAATGGTGTGTGTGTGTGTGTGTGTGTGTGTGATTGTGTATTGCAGGTTCAGAGGACCAAAGAAAAGGAGGATAATTAACCACAGATAGGGAGGGTGTCGGGAGGGAATGCCTGAAACCAAGAAAGCTCAGAAGGCCCCTTTAGCCATCTCTATTCTTTTGAGGGTTATATTGTTTCCTTTCATATTTTCTAAGAACCTTCTTAAATGATTAGGACATTGAAGACTTAAGTCGATAAGGATGAAGTATCCACCAAGAAGAGTAATTTTTAAGACAGAGATCGGTGGCCTGATTTTGTTCCTGCCTGAGAACCATTCACTGTGTCCCCAGCACTCAGAGGGTTTCTCCTTAGGGAGCTGGCTGGTGCAGCCTGGCCGTTCTGAAATAAACACAGATGTTTCTGCATTACTGTAGAAGAGCAACAGAGAGGTCTGAATTCCAGGGCAAAAGTGAGTCAGACTATTTTATAACCAGCTTTTTGTCACTTAGTGATATGTCAGTCATCTTTCCATGACAATAGAATCTACAATAGTGTTCTTAATGTCTGAAGATATTCTATTACACCATCATTTAAAAAATCCCCTGTTGTTGCACACTGAAACTAAGTCATTGTTCTGTCTTTTAAAAATATTATTATTATAAATGAGATCTTATGGCACATCCTTTAGTATTTCCTTAGAACAAACTCCTAGAAGAATACTGAACAAACGTTTTACAAATTTTAGGAGTTTTTGAAATATATGGTCAAATTGACCTGTAGATAAGTTGTAATAAAGTACATGCTCAACTACCAGATAGAAAAGGATTCCCTAAATTCTAGTTTATATTTGACACTATGTTTTTCTTTAAAAAGTTCTAGAAACTCAATGATACACTGTAATCTTTTGGGACAGTCCCATAATTACAGATAGGTCCTGTACAGAGAGCTTTCCTTCCACAAAAACTCCATCCGAGATCTCACGACCAAAGGTTGCCAAAAAAAAGGAGCCAAATTAGAACCAAATTCAGATGTCTGTTTCAGCACATCCTACCATTTCCATCAGCCTCTGAACACATCCTGCCAAATAACTCTTATTTGTGACCTGGGCTGGCACCGATGCTGACCTACATAGGGAATACTTTTTATCTCATTACCAGCCCTCTGAACCATCTGGTCCTGGCTAAACAGGTTACCCACACAGTTGGAAGCTTCATCACTCAGCTAGCTTTCTTCTTGCCAGTTCCTAATAAAAAATATTTCCTACCTTGCTCTTTACACCAAAAAGAAGGGATGGATATCTTTTTTTACCTGATAGCCAAGTCACTTATTTTTAAAATCTTGATCATCCTATAGATTCTATTGTGGATATCTAAAAACTCTATGAAAGAGTAGAAAGAGAAAGAAGAGGAGAAAAGCCACGAGGACTTGAGCCTGACCAGTTGCTGCTGTATGCTATCAAGCTTATTAAATATTTAAAATATTTGTGGTTGGGGGGAAATGCCAGTTATTTTCAAAAATGAGATTCTGCTCTTGGCTACAATTTTTTTCCTCCAAATTCCTAGGATTGAAACAGATTGTTCTTCCAAGACCGTGAGCTATTTTTATCTGCAACAATATGGATGCACACACCTGCCTGTCTGTGTATCTATGTGCTTAGACACTTGGATTCATTAATCAGAAGGCAGATCTAAGAAATACTGATGGGTGCCTTAGCGTGCATGTGGAAGGGTATTGTATGAAATGTAGGACTATTTTCCTTTAGTTGTTCATTTTCTTGTATGATATTTGGGGATATTAAAGTCAGTCATGTGAAATTAGTTAGGCCTATTTTGGGATCCTTCCATCATTAATTGTGTTGTGCTGTTATGGTCTCTGTTCTTTGGTCAGGCATTTATTTAATCCTGCAAAACATCTTTATTTAGACCATAAGGAGGGCAAAGCTGTCCACTGAGTGCTGTGGAAGGCATCACAATAGAATCCCCAGCCCAGTTCGCTAAGCCATCAGCTGTCATGAAGGAGTCCTTGTCACTTGCACAGTCTGTTTATGGACCTTTGAAACAAGGTACTTGTGCTTATTGTGCCATATAGGCATTACCTTACCTACACTTGTGAGTTCCTCATAGTGATATACCTACCTTCTCAAATACCTGCTGACCATTTGTATGTTCACTAGGGAAAATGTCTATTCCGGTCCTAATCCCGTTTTTAAATGCTCTCTCTTTTTTTTTTTGCTATTGAGTTATATGAGTTCTTTATATATTTTAGATATTAATTCTTTAACATATCTTTAGTTTGCAAATCTTTTCTCCAAGTCATTGCACTGATTGTTTCCTTTGCTGTGCAGAAGCTTATGTGGTGGTGGGGTCCTGAGCAGTCTGTAGTTGGTATCCCATGCTGTGAATCAGAGAGAGACAGGACTCATTCTGGAAGTCAGATGAAAGCCCGCATGGAAAGGTCCATCCCAACTACAGGTAAGCCCAACAGATGCTTACAACAGCTGCCCTGGAATATCTGATCTTCCACTTCATAGAGTCCGTGGTCATGTGGTTATGTGCTACTTTCTAATGTTTTATCATGAAAACTTTAAAAGCACATAATATAGACAGAAAAGCATAATAAAAACTCAGGCGCTCATCACCCAGTTCTAACAGATTACGCTGTCCTCCACCACTCCCTGACCCTGCTGCTCCCAGGCATCCTGTCATTTCACCCACACGTGCTTCCGTAATTGACAAGGACTTTTTAGAAATGTAACCACCATGCTATTATCCACCCAAATAAAATTAACAATTACTCCTCAGTATCAGATTAATTAGCAATTACCCCTCAATATCAGATTAGTTCTCTTAAAGATGCCTCTTTAGGTTGTTTTTCTCCAAGGCAAGATCCAAACAAGGTTCAGACATTTCATTCAATTATCATCTCTGTTATGTCTCTGCTATTTTTGAACAGTTCCTACCCCTGACTACATCTAATGACAAGGCTTCTGAACAGCCAAGGAAACAATCGACAAAATAAAAAGTCCATATGCACACCCATGTGTGTGTAATGAACACCTTAAATACATATAAATATTTATAAAACAAAAGTTTCCCGTTCCCTTTTTATTTTCTACGGCATTGATTTGTTGAAGAAACCAGGTCACCTGTCTTGTAGAATGTCCCACATTCCAGATTGGGCGGATGGCTTATGTATTGTTTCCCTTAATTTGTTCTTTAGTCCTCTCTATTTTCTACAAAGTAGTGAGAGATCTAGACTCTTCATTAGATACATGATCAATTTCTCCAAGGCAAGGATGTGTCATAGTTGGTGCCGTGTATTTCACATTGTCACTTCAGGAAGCACTCAAGTCCGGGGATCTCACGGGTGACAGATCAGTGTGTTTACAGTGGCAGCCTCACTACTCTGGTATAAGGTCTCCCATCAACATTCCTCCTAAGGTTTTCAACATTCTCTAGGAACTGCAGTCTAAATCCTTTATTTCATTAAGTATTTCTAACAGAATTCTATCATTCATTCCTTCTGCATTTGATAGTGGAAATTCTCCTCATTATTATTATTATTTTGTTTTTGTTGCTGCTGCTGCTAAAATGTCTCCATATTCTGGAGTGGAAACATTTGGGTCCCTTTAATGTGACCTAAGGAGACTTTCAGAGTTTCCTTTCTGATATACAATGACTTTCTGGCCTTTGATGACCTGGGCTCATCTTGTACATTTCTCTCATGGAATTAGTCATTTATCCCAGAACTCTGACTCTTACATTGGGAAATGGTATTTAGAGATCACAATCGGAGCACTGGGTATGCTTATCCCCATCATGACTTTTCAGTGGATAGAGCTTCAGTATATGTATGCATATCTTTTAAGGGAAGAAATGTTAAATTACAGGGGCTTTACTTAACTTTGCTTTAACATGTGGATCTACTCTAATTTATTCAACCAGTCCCTTATTATGTGATTATTTGGTTAACACCTGTTTCTTCCAGACTCTTAAGTTCTGCTTTTGATATCTGCCGAGAACATAGTAACTGCCCAATAAACACGTGGGATGAATGGATGCTTGAATATGTGAAGGTCCCTTTCCAGTCCTCAAATTCTAGACCCAGCCAGAGCTCACTAAGTACCAATCCAGACTGCTCCCCTTACATTCATTTCAAACCACAGATCCAGATGCTTTGTTGCTATGTGAGGATTGCAGGGCTATTATAAATTGGATTACCAAACTCAATTCTTCACTGTACATCTTTGCCAATTAATTACGTGGCACCCTCCTATTATGGGTAGAGTGTACCCTGCCACCCCCTGGATGTGGGACTTAACCCCATGAAACTATTTCTGTCAATGGAATATGAGTGGCTATGCAGTGAGCTTAGGACTTTGATGTGGCTGTACAATTTGGCTTGGACTATTGCACCTTCTGCATCAACCATGAAGAAAACATGGCTCAAATAATCGTTGCCCTTTCTGCCAGGGTCACAGAACAAACACGAGTGGAATCAACCTGAAGCTATTCTATAGGGGAGAGTCAATCCCAGCCAACCTACATGATGAAATAAAGCCACCAGACAAGCCCAACCTAAGTCAGTGAAGCTGAAATTAACTTTCTGGTCCATGAACATGAGAATAAATGCTCATTTGTTGATAGATGTTGATTGGGAGGGGATAGTGTATTAAATATCATTATTAAGGCAGGTGCTGACTGATACAGATTAATGAAGGTCAATGAAAATTCAAGGTTAATGAAGCCTGTTACTTATTATTATCTACAAGGTTCACCTCTATAAGATCAATTCAGAGGGAGTTAATCTTATGGAATTTCCATCTTTTCCCTTGTTATTTACACCCAACTCCAGGCTGTCTACCTCTCTAAAGCCCAAAGTCTGTGTTCTAGACATTCAAGAACAAGCTGTGCTGCGTGTCTCCCTAATCTCCTGTCTTTGGGCCTATGGGGAGTGACCACAGCTACTGCACTAGTGGTTGTGTCCCCTCAACCCACTTTTTTGTAAATGACCCCTCCCCAGGTCATCCCATTTGGAGTGTGCCATCTGTTGTTTTCTGTGGTGAATCAGTTGGATTCAACTTCTAAAATTTTGAGACGTTTCCTTGGAAGTTCCCATTGCCATGAGCTTTTCTGTTTCCAAAGCAAATGTGTGACATGGAGTCTATAAAGAACATGAGGGTCCTGAAAGAGAGGCATTCCATTTTCTGTCCTTTTCCCCATACTCTTCCCTGACCTTGCTGGATCAGGTTTGTGTCCCTGTGTTGAGATGTGAGGGGGCGTACCCCTCTGCCCACTCCTGAGAAGCCCCAGCTCTGACTGCTACCAGCACTTCTTTAAAGTCACTCTTGTGGTACCAGAATTTTCTTAAGGAAGTCCCAGTTGGAAAGGCAGCTGGAAAGAAGGGTTAAGCCATGACTTGCTCAACTCAAGATCTTTGTGCCATAATGCCACCTCAGAGCCCCACTCACCAGCTGGCTCAGTCCTTCTTGCCTCTCTAGTCTCAGCTTTGATGAAACCTACATCCCAAAGCCTTCTCTGAGCTCTCATCCTGGAGAGAAAAGCCTTGTGACTTTTATTTCAGTGTGTCATAGGTCTCCTCACAAGGGTGTGAGGTCTATGAGGGCAACAACCATGTCCTGTCCACTTTCTATCTAGCCACCTGCCATAAAACCTGGCACATAGTAAGTGCCCCTTAAATATCTTGAGCATTACACATTTGGGACATCCTTTGGTATCAAGTTTCTCCACCATGAGACCCATTTTTAAAGACAATTTCCAATTGGAAATTGGAAGTGACCTTGATTCAAATGAGCCAGCCACCTCCTCCTTGAATATTGAAGCACTATAAAGTTCCTTTGCCTTCCCCAAAGGATGTGAGGGGACCCTCGACAAGCGAGCTCATTGGAGGTGGGGGTGGGGTGTGGAACAAAAAGTGTACCTTCCTCAGAGACCCTTGTGAAGTTGTCGACATGTGAGGGTGCAGAGGAGTAGTAAAGTAGAGCCAAGGAGATGGAAGAAAATTCTATTTCCTCCTTTTTCAAAGAACTGGTATAGAGAGAAATGCCAGTGTTTCTGATGGTCATAGGAAGATAGACTTCAGGTGCAATTTCAGTATTTTGTAGTCATGTCTGAATTTATCTGCCTTATTTAACTTTACCTTCTAATGTGCAGTCAGGGGAGCTTTATGCATTCATGAAATATTTAAATACAAATATTTCTACTTGTATTAAAAAACACTGGAACAATCTTTAGAAAAGCAATAAAGTGGTGACCTTCAGGGAATGGAGTGTCAGACCCAAATAGACTGGGGAAGTAATGGCAGCAAGACTTCTCAATTATTCTTTATTATTTTGACTTTGGTATCACGGGAATTTATTATTTATTCAAACAATAATATTACACTTAAAAAAATTTCTCTGAGGAGAGCAATAACCATCCAACTATTTTTAACTTGAACCCACTTAAGTGGGGCAAAAGACCTCATTTCCTACCTATTCTACCCTTTCACACTTTCCAAAGGAAAAAAGATGAGATGCTTAAAATAACCAAGTGTCCCTATATGAGTGAGACTTTTCTTATGGGAAGGGATGGTATTAAACATTTGCTTCTGCATTAGGGATATTAACGATTCCTACTTGAACCACAATGTATGTGTAACTTTCAAGTTATTAGAAAATTATAGGGCCTTCATACTGATGAGGTAAGTATAGAATACTAACCATGGTTAGAGAGATCAGACAATCTGCAATTAACTATCTGGGGTAATACAGCAGCAGCAGCTGATGAAAGATAGAACAAAACTTGCTTCCTCCTAGTGTGGGCATTCCAGCCCACTATAGAGGAACATGTTTGTATGGATGACAGAATTTGCAATAGAACACCAAAATAAAGTATTCAGGTCACACACTCCTTTAGCTCATAAGCACTAAACTCAGTCATTCATAATGATTCTCTTAATATGTTACTAGTAAGATGCACTTAGTTCTCCATGTAAATGACTGTTGGGAGAATTATGTGGCATACATTCAAAAGAGCAAAGAAAGAATTTACATGTTTGGAGAGCAATTTGCATCCATCAGGAGAATCCTGGTATTCCATCAGTGGCCTTGGAGGCCTGTTTTAAATTTAAAATGACTGTTGAAATCACTGCACCGGCAAAAGTGTCTGAGCTACCCTGCTCTGAGCCAAAGCCCGAGAGCACCGGGATTCTGGGATGGAAAATTTCAGTCACCCAAATCTTGCTTTTCCCAGGAGAAGGAAGCCCTTTACATGATGAAGGTCTTTTTGAAGCATGAGCTTTGGCATTGGAACATCTTTCCTGGACAGAACTTGCTCTAGAAGCTTTGCACATTTGGGAAGTATTTTCACAAGGAGATGCTGAGAGCTGATGAGTCCTGAGTAACTGCACCCCACCCTGCACTCTTAATTACAGCCAAGCATCCCAGGGAAAACTCTGGCGGAGATTTTGAGGCAATGGTTGTGGCTTCGCTTGCCTGGTGCTGCTCTGGTTTTCCCTACCCTCTTGTCCTGGGCTCTCCACTGGCAACTGCCACGTTTTGTCCTGTCTCTGAAGTCTGATTTCCAAAGGACATTCACCCTCTGGACTTGGGGCCTTCTTGGGCTTCCTAGCTCTCATAGTCTCAGGCTGTGTGATGTGTGACTTCTACCTCCTCTCTTATTCTTCCTACATCTGTCTGTTTCAGCTACCCACTCACTGGCCCATCTGACCAGCTCCAGTGGACCAGAGGGGAGGTGAGAGGCAATAAAATGAAATCCTGAAGTCTCCCCAAACCAATCACCTCTCCTCCTCAGCCTGTTACAGTCACCTGCTATGACTGCTTAGAGACAAGTCTATGTTCAGCCTTGTGCTATGACTCTGCACTTTCTAGAAATGCAGAATATGTGTGATTCTGAGTTAATAGTCTGCTAGATAAATACTGAATTATTTGGCACAGTCATCATGCCAATACCCTGACCACCTGTACCCTTTCCCAGAACTCCACAGATCTTTCTGTAAATCCTATGACTTAAGGGGTAATGCCAACAGGCCAGCTGGGTTTGGGGAGTGGGGGCTCTGATTGGGTATCTGGCTAATGTCCTTTCTGATTGGTTGATACCGGAGCCATACTCGCTGCTATAAATCTTAAATATCAACCTCGTGCGAGTGAGCCATGGTCTTAGAAATCTCTATATAAAAAATTAAGAGAAGGAGAAGCCAGACATGTGACTGCTGTACACATATTCCCACCCACGTTCTCTTCCCTTCGCCGGCCAACCTGAGCAGATATATGAAGGTCTCTTTGCAACAAGCAAATGATTTCATAAATTGCCCTTTGCCAAATCCCCAGAGGCCCTTGAATGCTGGGTGTTAATAAAACTCAAATTATTATTAGGCGTGTGGTCTATGTCAGTCATTGCCAGGTACCGGCATGATGGAAAATAAGCAAAGCCAACAAGCTCACCCCAGACAGAAGGTGGATGAAGAAATGCAACCCCTTCTCCAAGCAAGGAACACTCTCCAAATCTCTTCCCTTCTGTCTCTTAAAACTTGGTTTCCCCACCTGCAAAACAAGGGTCACAAGAATGACCTTCATTAGCATTTCAGATTCTTGACAAGAAATAGGCTCTTTGGAAGAAAGAAGTGGGAAACCCACTGAGGAACTAGGAGACTTGGCCTTATCCTGTAGCCTACGATCTGTAGTCCCTGCCTCATTCTTGAGGTGTTTGACTTTTGTTTTAATAGCAACCCTGAAGAGGGAGTGTGGCATGAGTGGAAACAGGAAATGCCCAGAGGTCAAGGTCTTGACTGAAGGAAGCAGCAGATGTGCTAGTCTGGTTTTGCTATGGGTTTTTTTTTTTTTCCTTTTTCAGATACTCTCAGGAAGATGACCCATGGCAAGCTTTCTGCCACTTGGACAAAGTTCAGGATTATTCTTTAGGGAGACCTCTTCCTGAGTCATAAGGAACATACGCATTTCCTGAGCATCCTGTTGGGTGGTGGCCCTCCCTTCCTGACCAAGGGCTTGAGCTAAGAGAGGGTCAAGTGCAGACAGCAGAGGCACTGAATGGACTGGGGTCATGCATCTGGGGGAGGATGGTGGGATTGGAGATGTCCATGGAATTGTTTGGTCCTAGATCGAGTAGGATACTTCTGGGGGAAGAAGGAAGACGTTGGGAGAAGCAGAGAAGGTGCATTCATTGTGCTAATATCTCCTCTGGTGAGAAGTTTGCAGGCTGGGTCTTTCGCTCTGACCTTGGCAGAGAATGGAAAACTTAAGGAGGAAGGACAGGTAGCAAAGACACACAGGCTAAGTTTGCAACCTTTCCTCCTGATTTATAGGATAATTTGAGGTGAGCACATATCTTTAGTTTTATTTATGTATGAAATAAGCATGGGTCATATTTATCAGGTGCCAGGCACTCTTGCAGAACTTGACAAATTGTAATTCACTGAGTCCCCATGATCATCAGAGGTAGATTGTATGATTCTTCCCTGTTGAAGAAACCCAAGCATAGAAGAGAAAAGTGACTTGACCCCAAGGTCACACTGCCAGTGAGGAAGAGCTAAGACTGGATTCCAGGCAGCCTGGCTCCCAAGTCTGTGCTCTTGACCCTTGACTTGGCTTTCAAAAATAGACTTTATTTTTTTAGATCAGATTTACAGAGAATTATGAACATAGTACTGAGAGTTCCAGTATACTCCATACCCAGTTTATCCTAATTAAGACACCTTATGTTAGTGTAGCACATTTGTTACCATTAATGAAGCAATGTTATTATTAACTGAAGTCCACAGTTCATTAGGATTTCTTTAGTTTTTACCTGATGTCTTTTTTCTGTTCCAGGATTCTACCCATGATATTACATGACATCTAGTTGTCATATTTCTTGTAGGTTCTGACAGTCTCTCCAACTTTCCTCAGTTTTGATGACCCTCATAGTTTTGAGGTCAGGCATTTTAGGATATGTCCTGTAATGTTTTTCCCCTCAGGATTACAGGATTAGACCGGGGTTTAATCCTTTTTTTTGGGGGGGGTTGCTGGGGATCAAACCTAGGTCCTTGTGCTTACAAGGCAGCACTCTACCAACTGAGCTATCTCCCCAGCCCCGGGGTTTAATCCTTAACCATCGTGCCATTGTATGAGTACAATGAGCTCTTGCTAGGAGGGTCATCTGTATTAGCTTTGCCATTATTTAGCAGAATTCTACACTAGGTGTTTTTTCATACATTGTTTTATTTTGGAAAGAAAAAATATACTCCTGTTTTGCAGGTGTTCTGCATCATCCACTTCTGACTAAGAATAATCATCTTAACACAGGCTCTGCAGCTGGTGCAGGATGGCAGGACTCTTGGTCTGTGTTGGCCTCTATTTCAGGATCACAGGTTGCATTTGGTTCCTTCAGCCCTCCAGCCTGGTCCTATCCATCTCTGTTAAGACTGGAACCCTGGCACAAAAAAGTATAAAGGGAACACAGTCAGGGCTTGACCCCGTAGGGCTCTTCCCTACCCTCTCAGTCAACATTGGGTTTTGCTTGCTTCCTGTGACCAACCCTTCCTCATGTCACTTAGCCTGGAGCAACAGCCCACATCACATGCATGGCCTTTCAGGTCCTGACCCTCGGCTCTGTATCTGCAACCTTGCATGTCTGCCGCCTCTGCAGAGGCATCTCCGCAGCTAACCTTGTGTGGCATATTTATAGAAGCCCCCACCCCTCACCTTCCTCAGGTGTTTTCCTGGCCTGTTGGTCCATACACCCATCCAACTCACCCTCCCAGGCCATAGGCTGCACCATCCGATGTAGACCAGACTAGAGACACATCCGTTTTTCCATCTCAGGGTGAATTCCGATTATAATGATGTTTACACATAGGAGAAGAGCTTGAGATATGGTCTTGAGATTATAAAAATACATGTGACCTTTTAAAACCATAGCAACACAAGAGACGAGAAAGCTGCAAATTAAAGTGCATTGAAAGTAAGGCTATGGGCTTCAGGTTTGAAAATAAAGTGTTTAAGGTAAATAACTCAAGAGAATGGAGTCTTGCTTTCACCCTCACCTTTGTGGTGTCCGAGCTCAGAGCCTCACCAGGCTCCAGAACTGACCCTCCAATAAATGTCTCTCGGCTACGTGAGTGAATGAAGGCACAGAGGCATTTCCCAGCTGACTCCTGCAGGTTGTAGCCATTCTCCCGTCCATCTTTTCTCTCCTGTCCTTTGGTCTGGACAATTGGATAGCTTTATGGCTCATGTTACCCTGCCAGCCCTCTCTGCTCGGTTGAATTGCTGGCCTCCATTCTTCACCTTTTTTCTGCATCCATGCCCTTTGCTGTGAGAGTTTGAAGACCCTCCTACAACCTTGGAAGGAGGATATGTCGCTGTTCCTTGACTTTGGGATTAGCCATGGGATACCAGCAGAAGTGATGCACAGAGAAGCATGAGATGTGCTTGTGCGACTGTGTGGGTCCTGTTGAACCTCTGCCATGGCCATGAGAAGAGCATGCTCCAGCAAGCTCGCTGGTCCTGAGAGGATGAGAGGCATGTGGACCAGACCTGGGCCAGAACAGCAGCCTGGAGCCCAGCCGGGCTGATCCCACCAGGAGGGGCTGAACCCCAGCTGAGCGGCACCGTGTATGCCAGAAGCAAATGCTCAGTGACGTACTGTGAGGGCGTGAGTTGTTTGGTCGCCGCAATAGCTCAGGGCACAACTCCACCTTCCAGTCTCTCTTGGAAATCGACACAAGGCAGGTTTCTGGGAAGAAGAGTCTTCATGTCACATCCTGTCCCAGGAGACCATTCCTTCCTTTGTGAGCCTCACTGGTGATGTCACACGCACCATGAGTCACCTCTCCCAGAAAGCATTCATCTATTAGTAATAATAGTCATTAGCATTCACCTGGGGTTTTATAAGCAGAAGGTGTCTGCAATATACAACTGCCTTACGAGGTGGAGAGGCCAGGATTATTATACCCCCTTGACACAGAGAAAATAAAAATCTCAGATGAGGTGGGTGACTCAGCAGGGCTGGACGAGGAGGCAGCTGTCTGAAGGAAGAATGAGATAAGGAGTTCCTGAGGTCATAAGGTCAGGGGAGGAGTAACACCTGTGTGCGTGTGTGTTTTAATTTTTATATAATTTTTTTCATTATTAAAGGATACATACCTATTGTAGAAAAATAAGAAAATGCAGAAGGCATTAAAAATATTGTACTACCTGCTAGTATTTTATTTACATCTCTTTGTTATCTTAATGCATATATATTTACTTTTGTGTCGCTTATAAGTTAGAATCAGAGTGTATATATAAGAACTTTCCCTGTGGCACTTAAAATTCTTAAAGACATAGTTTTTAATGCATGTATTATGTTCCGTAGACTAATTCTAAGTTGTTTAAATATTCTGTTATTGTGAATATAACTTGTTTATAATTTTCTACTAAAAAACAAAGTTTTGTTGAAATGGCAAATAATTTTATGTATTCTGTGCAGGGCACATGGTATATTCATAATAAGTCATAGCTAGCATAAATACTTGTCTAATAATTTCCTTAAAATAAACTTCTAGATAAAGTTTGTGGGCTCATAAGTTTAAAGTTTTTTTAATTTTTAAATTTGTTTTAATTAGTTATACAAGACAGTAGAATGCACTTTGATACATCATTTAAGCAGATTTTGATACTTATCTGTGAACTGCTTTATTGAAAGGATATTCCCATTTATGTTCCTAATGATAGTGTTGAAGGTGCTCAACTCACAAACTCCCCACTGCCACTAAGTATTCTCTTAGAACAAAGCACTGCTGATTTGTTGGTGAAAAATAGTAGTTCATTGTCACCCTGTTGATTACTAGTGAGGCCAAAAGTTGCTGCTTAATTATTAACCATCAGTGACAGGATGACAAGGAGGGGCATTTGGGTCAGGGCCTAGAATAATAGTTTTGAATGAGTGAATTATCACAGCTGGCCATGCCACGGGCATGAGTGGATCCAGGAGGCCTTGATGCTAAGGACTGAAGTGGCAAGGATTTAGTCCTGGTTCTGCCTTACTTTCAAATGGATAGAACTCTGGGCTGGAAGCGAGGTTTGGGAGTGTCTATTGGAGTGGTAGCATTGAGAATGAGATGCGAGGCTTTAGAGCCAGCCAATCGTCTTGCTAGTGAGAACCCTGACGAGAAAAAGGAACTGGGGAGTGGCCTGCCAATGGTGCCCCTTCCTGCCCTTCCACCTCCCAAGCACACTCTGTGGTCCACAAGGGCAATGGGGGCTCTGCTATCAGGGAGCAGGTGGGGAAATGAACTCCAGTTTTCCCATCTGACTGTGCCATGATTTGACTCAAATATGAGACTAGTTGAACTGGATCAACCCTGGCCACACTCTCCTGTCTCTGCTCCTCCAGGTCTGGCTGAGACCTCCTCTCTCCATTTCCATTCCTCCCCGACCCAACCCAGAGTTCTCCAGCAGGACTTATTACCCTGGACCCTCTCTTCCTGATATAAGCTATGTGAAGGTGGAGATGGGGTTTTATCATCTTTGTGTCTTTGGCAGAGAAAGACAGTGAGAGCCATGAATGAGTGTCCTAGGAGCATCCAGGGTACACCAAGAATAAACTCAGGACTTGGAACCTCACTGGGAGACATAGCCAAAGTTTATTCATTATCCATGTGTTTAATCACAGTTTTGTTGAATGGAGAACTCAGAGATTAGGTTCTGTGGTTGGTTGGCTTTTTGGCAGAAACAACAACACACATCCTGGTCCCCTGAAGGTTACTGTTTTTTCTCCCAGTTTGACTTTGCAATGAGAGCCAACTCTCGGCAAAAACAGAATTTAAAAAAAAATTTTTTTTCTTAATCCTCTGCCCAGTTTTCTTCTAAAAGCAGGGCTTCTCAAACTTCATTGAGAACCAGAATCATCGGAGGGCATCTTCAAACACAAAAACTTGTGCAGCCTCCAGAGTTTCTAATTTAGCATTTCTAACAAGTTCCCTCTCGGGGCTGATGCTGCTGGTCTGGGACCACAGTATTAGAACCACTGGTCTAATCCATCCCCAGGCAAAGTGCTGGATTGACCTTCTTCTCAGTCCAAGGAGCTGAGTGTATAAAACATTCAGCCACAGAGCCAGAGCCCAGCTCTGATCATCCTCTGCTGGGCTTGGACTGTCTTTCTTTGCAGGAAGGTATGAGAAGACTGAACTCTTCCAGCCTGTGTTAGGCCTCAGGGCCAAAAAATTTACTGCTGCAGGGCCCAATACCTTATCTGGGTATCTAGTAGCTCTGTGGGAAAGCATATAAAGCTTTAGGGAAGATAAACTTCTACATCCTGGAAAAACACCGAATTCCAGGAGCCAACCTTTGTGCACGAGGCCACAGGCAGGTGAAGAGACAAAAGTTGTACAAGGAGATGGTCTGTGTTCTACTTGAGGGTCTCCAGGTATTCTGCCCATCAGTGACTTGAGCCTATAGTCTCTTTCTTGATCTTTATAGGAGAAAGCCAGACCCTGGGCTAAGCCTGGGTAAGACTTGCTTTCCAGCAACTTCCCTATTATACTTCAGATAAAATCCAGACTCCTTAACTTGGCCTGAGACGACTGGGTGCTTGAACTTCATCCCCCTGCTCTCCAACTTGTCCAACTTTGGACATGCTGGCCTCCCTACTGTCCCTCAAATGCCAAGCTTGTTCCATCTTAGAGCTCTGCCGTAGCTCTGCCTAAAATCTGGGGCCCCAAATGGGTCATGAGGCTGGCTGTTCAGACATCCCCTCTCCAGGAAGAGCTTCAGCTCACCTTCCATAAAGTGCCTCCCACCTACGTCTTCCGTCCCTGTCTCCTGAGTACTCGTCACCAGCTGACCTACGCTTGCTAATTTGTTTATGGGTTTATCATCTGCCTGCACTTCCCCCTCCAGAACAAAAGCCCCATGAAGGCAGCAGCCTTGTTTGTGTTCCCAGCTGCCACATTGTAAGGTTCCATAAAGATTTATGGAATAAATTTGTGGACTCTACCAGGCACACTAAGGATGGCAGGGTCTGAAATCCTTCAACAACACACCCAGATCTTGGCTCTAAAATCCAGAAACAGGCTCCAGGTTTACCTGCTAATGAGTTGCTCAAATGCGAAGAGCCAGTGTCATGAAGGTTTTTGTGGGCACCTTCCTTGCTCCAGACAGGTGCCTTAACTTGTGTTGGTCTGACCCTTGCTAGAAGGTTGAACACCACTGGTGTTGCCTGCTCCTGAGACTGCATCAAGGTTTAGCAGCTGCTGGTAGAGTGCTATGCAAGGAAAAAGGTGCTGAGCACATGGCAGATTTGGGGATGATTGACTTCCCTGTGGCTTTAAAATCTACATGGCATTTAATTTTAGGTGAGCTTTTCGTTCTTGTTTTAGTTTGAAAAATAAAGAATGGTTGAACTTGTAAGTTTAAGGCAAGCCCATCACAGACTAAAAATCTAAGGAAAAGAAAAGGAATTCTAGAATTCAAGGCCCTGGTCATTTCTCTGCCTCCCTTGCCCCACCTTTGGACATACTCGCCTACTGTCTTGTCCAGGTCAGTCAACTTTCTGTTTGGCATTAGGGACTCCAAATGATTAAACAACAGTTTGGGGTCTACATTCCTCAACTCAGAACAGTTGAGGAGGGCCTCAAAAAGCCAGTTTAGTTGACTTCAGATCAGTGGCTTAACTGAGAAGTTCTAAACCTCGAATGTAACTGGAAATGGAGTCCTTTATAGTTTTCTGTTCTTCCATTCTGACTCTGGCAGTGAAGTAAAAAAGAGATGCCCTTCTGGTAGAATGCTTGGGGCAGGTTGCCAGAGTTAGAAAACCAAAATATAGAATGGCCAGTGACATTTGGATTTCAGATAAGCAACAAATCATGTTTCATGAAATATTTGGGATAGCTGAGATATTTTGGATATACATATACTTTAAAAAGTATTATTTAATTGAAGTTCAAATTTAACTGAGTTTCCTGTATCGGCAACCCCATCTTGGGGGTCCATTTTGATCAAGTCTTTGTCCTGGGAGTGGAGGGACATGAAGATGGCTTGCACTCTTCTTAATCCTTTTTACCCTGAGTGATAATGTTTTGTCCTTTGTCCTTCTCATCTCAGGCCTTTTGCCTAGCTCCTGGTCCAGGCCTGTGGGTCATAGGCAGTATATGGACATAACCTTAAGTAACCCCTCTGCCTGGGTAGGTGCTGAAAGGCTGCCCAACAGCCACACTTCTTGGAACCAGCAGGGCACTTACCAAAGCCTGACGCCAGAAAAATGCTCAGGTCATAAGACAAACCAGGGCAGGAACATTTTATAGCTGTTGAGAGCATTTGATTCTTAGATAAAGGGCCTAGGAGACCCAGAACACTCCCCTAAATGTAGAACACAGCTCCTGTGTCAGCTTATTTATTTTGGTATTACTAAATACCACTTTTATACTAATAATACCTTGCACTCATGTTGGGCTTTTCATCCAGGGATCTCAAGGTACTTTATGAACATGAAGCAGCACAGCTTATAAACCCCTGGATTATGTAATCATGCAGTTTTTTTTTTTTTTTTTTTTTTTTTTTTTTTGGCTTTTCCTGGAAGTTAGAAATAGTTGAGCCCAAACTTGACCTGGGTGAAGCACATTTGGGTACATGTTCCCCTGTTAGATTGTTAGCCTCTCAGGATAAAATAAGTGCTGCCTTCATTTATTTTTTTAAATCCCAGCATTTAGCACAATGACTGGAACACAGTGAGAGCTCAAACGATATTTGCTTAAATGACTGAGTGAGTGATGAAAAAATAGATGAATCAGGAAGAAAACTCAAGTTTCCCTCATTTGTTTTGGTTTCTTGTGGTGGGGCGGGGTACTGCAGATGCTGTCAGTCCTGTGTCCATAGACATCAGAGCCTTTCACCCTTTCTGGGCACATCACACACCCTTTTTAAAGAATTTTTTTTAGATGTTGATAGACCAACATCTATATTCACTTACTTATATGTGGTGCTGAGAATCGAACCCAGTGCCTCACACACGCTAGGCAAGTGTTATACCACTGAACCACAACCCCAGCCCCCTCAAGCGCTCTTGTACCTCCTTCTTGAGGTGCCTACAACTGTCTTACCAGAGGCTACTGGAGTTGCTTGGCCTGCAGGCATTATATGCTTCCCAAGCACAGCAGGAATGTAAATTCTCCAATTCCCTCCTCCCCAGTGGGGATATTTGGATGTGACTTATCCTGTGTCTCTTGAGGGATTGTGCTCATGATGCTCTCCAGGGGACCTGTCTGACATCAGATCGCTTGTTTGTTCTGTTTCCCTTCCCAGTTCTGTTCTTTCCACTCTGCTTTGGATTTTCCTGAGAACACCTCCTAGTGAGTCACTTTCACTTCAATCTTCTCTCGGGGGCTGCTTCTGGAGAGGCCAGCTTGAGATGGGGGGGCATTTGGAGTTCTTGATGATGGCTCATTTTCCCAATCATGTTGACTCTTTGTCCTGCCCCTGGAAGAACCTTCTAATAAAAAACAATAGCCACCAATTTTACTATTGGGAGAAAAGCAATAGAAGATGAGAAGCAATCAGGACTTTATATCTACTGGGGCAAGAATACAGAATTCGAACTTGGAATTTTCTTGCACAGTCATAGTTTACTGTCATGTAAGCTTCAAACTCTTATGTACCTAAGTGAGTGGTTCTTTGAACAGGCTCCCCACCTGCGGGCTATCTTCAGAAAAACATAAGCGTAATTCAGGTGTCATGATGTGTGTTAGAAAGATGGAGGTAGGACTTTCAAAGGGGAGGTCAGACAGGACTCAAATCTGATGGTATTTCTTTGCTTCCTCTTGTTCAAAATCCTGTTGGCCAAACACTGGGTCAGTGGTGATGGCTGTGTTTCCTGGGAAGATTTTAAGAGTCATTTCTGCCATCTCCAGTGCTTCCTGGTTCCAAGACTTCCTATTTGTAGAGATCGAGTTCAGGTATTGGGAGGGGTTGTTCTTTCTTCACCCCAGGGTTTCAGGCAGACGAGATGGAATGGCATTTAATAACTTTTCTGACTGTCCTTTAAGGACAATGGCAGGGTTAGGTGTCCCTGAACTCCCTGAGATTTTGTTGGTTTGTAATATTTTCAGGGGCTAGGGCGATACGTAACCTACTTCGGAGGAAAACATTTATTATTAACACTGGTTTAACACTTAACTTTCTAGGGTATTTGTGGATGACACTGTCATACATCTGCCTTTTTATAGTGCTTTGCAGCAGAGCACAAGACCTTCTGGCTGACACCTCATAGATCATCAAAATTAAGACCTCTAGGCAAGCGGAAGAAAGTAGGGCGGGGGTGGGGTGGGGACAGCAACTGGGAATGACTCAAAGGGCTGCCAAGTTAAGTTTCCTTTAGCAAGAGGCCATTTTCATTACAGAGCAAAGTATTCTTAACATTAAGGTGTCCCTGTTTCCGTGGCAACCCACACCAACTTGAAAAGAATGTCCTCCGCGGGGCCATGCAGCAGAGTGATGCTGCCCATCTCATGGGTGGTTGGCGAAGATTAACTGAAAGCTAGGATCAGCCAGCCAGGGGTCAACTTCCAACTGCTTGGCATTCAACATCCAGGCCCTCCTGTGTCAAAGCCAGGAGAAACAAGAAATCAGCAAACCTGGATTCAGGGAGGTCCTCTATCTCCAACATAAGCTGTATCGTCACAGTGTAAGAAATTTTTGCTGGAGATATAAATATTCAATTAACGAAAATTATAACCAAAAGAAGAAAAACGTCTCTTTTTTTTTTTTTTTTTTTTTTGCTGAATTTCTACTCAAGGTCTAGCACAGGCTGACACTTGGGATCTCATTTGCCTATCTAAAAACAAAAAAACAAACCGGAGACCATAGTCTTTTGGTTGTGTATACTCTTATACCCATGAGTCCCCTTCCGTCACTCAGTGTGGTCAAATGTGACACGGGGAAGGGCACTATTTTCCACTGTTCTTTAGCAGATCATGGCTACTGAACTTGACCTGGGCCACAAAATGGGCTTTGTAACAAATGACCCCAATTTTTATGTTAAGAGGGAGCAACAATTTTATTGTCCCTAAGCCCTGGGACCAGCAGCAATTTTGAGTAGGAAAAAGAGAACCACAAAATAGAAAATTCCCAGACATAAAAAGACCCCAAAATAGCCACTTGGGGAATTCTTATTGAGATGCACTAAAACCCTACATTTTTTCCACAATCCAAGTGGCTGCTGTTTGTTCTGGGCTGTCAGAAGTCAAGAGCGTATCATGTGAAATGTAAAACCAACCCAACAGCAGGCTTCCCTTTCTTTGTCTTCTTTAGTCAATGGTGTGACATTAACAAGATAAGGCACGTGCATTATGTATCAAATTCATGCCTGTTGGTTTCCAAACAATATGCCCAGATGGAAAATAGAGCAATATAACTCAGTAGAGGAAGCCAGAGAAGGACAGGCGCTCCGTCCCCTTCTGCTGCCAGGCAATAAGTTTCTTCTAAAGGCACCATTCAAAGCAAGATGGAAAGAAGCAGAGGAAGTCTTCCAGGTTCTGAGAAAATGAAAGATAACCGGGAAGAGAAGCTGCAACTGCTGCTATCAGAATGATTAAAATACCTGCTAAGCTGTCACCTCCCTTAGCAGAGGTCTTTTCTTTAAGCTCGGGCAGTCAATCTGGAGTCCTCCATCCTGAATTACATTATACACTTCATCGTTTCATTTTTTAAGATCCTAAATAATGGGTCATTTAAACTTCTGGTCTTTCGTTTGTATGTGCAGGAAAATTTACAAGAAAAATTAAAACTCCTCAAACTGTTGTTTTAATCTACCATGGAACAGTAGTCATTACAGCAGGTGAGCCTGGGACTTCTACCCATGACTTTCAGTGATGAACAGGGAAGACACAGCTCCCATCTGACACTGCCCTTGTTTGGATGGCTAATCAGAGAGCATGCACTGCTGCTAATAAGTAACTGGCTTCAGTGGCTGTAAAGATGACCAAACTGGACTTGATCAATGACTGACAATGAACCTCTCAGGACAGATAGAAACCCACTGGGCACTGCGATGATCCATTCCTTTTCTGGTACCTTTTGCCAAGGGCTAGCTGTCCTTGCACTTCCCTGCTTGTGCCCTCCCCCAAGTCCCTTCCCTTAACCACCTCCCTCCCCTCACTGCCCTCACTTCCCTCTCCTCCCTCCCCAAATGCCAGCACATAGCTGTTGCTCCCCTCCATCCTGCCTGTGCTTCCTCATGACTGATATGGGCAGTGTCCTGGGCTTTGTCCAGGGTGGAAAGGGCTTTTCTTTTGACCTGGTGAACCTGACTGACAACACCTCTCCAGGCCATGGGTAGCCAATGCTTTTGAGTCACACTGAGAGAGGGGGATGGGATGTGGGGTTGGTGAAGGGACACTCAGTTCCTAAAAATGTGGCCTGGAGGTGGAGCTGGATTGTGTGTGGTGGTGTGTATGTGTACATGTGTGTCTGTGTGTGTGCATGCTGTTTATTAAAGGACAAGGAAGACTGAGCCAGGGCTTAGCTGGGTGGGTTCCAATGCAAAACCCCCACATGCTCAAGACTAACAGCAGCTGGAAGGGGCTTCCTTGGACCTACCAGTTTCCTTTCTCAACTCATTAGGACCCAGCCAACTCTAGATCTCCCTATCTGAGATCCATCCCTCATTATCACCCTTAAAAATGTCTCTGAGCCCCTTGACCTAAGCAAAATTAACTTTTTAAAGAAGTAAAATTATGGATTCCCCCTTAAACGGAAAGAAACCTTGAACTCTGACATGTACATGTGACTACAGGTACAGGGGAAAGGAAACATGTGACCTCCCCTGACGCTTTCCTCGACCTAGGCTGAGAAGCAGGTGGTTTGGGATCTGGGGCCAGACTGCTTAGTCTGCATCTCACTTCCACCTGTGGCATGTTCTATGGCTTTCAACATCCTAGTGCTTTAAGTTTCGTATCTGAAAGTTTGGGTAGGAATTTACCTGCTGTATTTGGTTGTCAGGAGGATTCAATGACTAATACATATAAAGCAAGTCCACCAGTGCCTGGTCATTGTGAACACTCTAAGTATCAGCTCTGATGGGTATGACCAGCTTCATGGGCATGAGACCTTTACGGTGGCCTCATGCTTGATGGGATGTTTTGCTGTCCCCATTTTCAAATTTTTAATCATTTTATGTTTGAACTTGTGTTTTATCAGTGAAGCCACTGAGACAACGGTGCATGCGCATGAGCAGAGATGTGCCATCAATACATCTCCAGGTTCCTTGCTGCCAAATGAGCACCAAATTCCAGGGACTCACAATGCAAAGGGTGTCAGTGAAATCCAAAGTACTTACAAAGAGACAAATCACCCGTATGACTGACAGCTGCCAACAGCCCAGAGGGGCCACCTTCCATGCAATCAGAACTTGCCTTGAAAGCAGAAGACAACTCTGTCCTAAGCATGGCTGAGGAGCCCCAGCACATTCTCACTCATGTGACTTCCCTTGGCTATCAGCCATTTACACTGGAAATGGTGACACGAAAGGAAAAGAAAGAACAGGGCAACCATAGTTTCTTTTCCTTTCAGTCCTTCCTTCCTCAGCAGTAAGATGGAGGCAGAGAGTGTTGGCAGGATGTGCCGTAAGTTAAGAGGGGAAATACGAACTGTTGGTTCTATGGAGCGCTTCCATTGCTCCAGTGGGAATGAAGTACGTGTGTGTGTACGAACTCTGAAATTCAAATTGTGTCATTTTGATGATTCCAAAATATAAGTACTCTTCCATGTGCATTTAAAACTGGCATTGCATTCTATGAAGATCAGTACTAAAATTCACCCTGATAATTTAGATTATGTATTTATTAATATATTTATATTTAGAACAGCATTACCTAGGAAATCAAAAAACATGACAAGTCAGGGAGAGATCACAGAACAATGTCAAAAGCTTAACATTTAGTACCTCTTTCCTGTTTTTTTTTTTGAACAAAGGGTCTCATATTTTCATTTTGCACTGGGCCTTATAAATCATCTAGCTAGGGGGATTTAAAAAGGGGGAATTGGGGAGGCAGAAGGAGAACTGTTGAGGAATTTTTCAGCTAGGTTATGACTTCCCCGAGGTGCTTAGTTCCCACAAGGATCCCTTTAAGTCCCCTTGGTAACCTGCAAATAGTGTTGTGACCAACTGAGAAAATGACATGAGTACCCACCAGCATCCGAAGCTCACAGGCCAGTGTTTGCTAGATTTCAGGGCTGACAGAACACTCCACTTCAGAGGAAGGGAAGACTGATGCTGAAGACCCACCTGGTGCAGCTAGTCATTGCCAGCCAGAACTCAGGTCTGAGAACCAGCCTGGTGCCTTGTTTTGAAGGGCAAGAGTGGAGCAGTGTTGTCATTTTTCTTCCAGGGATCAAAATCAGACAAATCTCCTATTTGGCTTTCCAGGCAATAAGTGGATAACGCCAGTGAATGTCAGTGCAAATTACAGCTCTAGCCTCCTGTCGTCAGCTTTGTGCTGCTTCTTGTCACTTTAATGCAAAGAGACAGCACCGAGCTGATAACAAGCCAGAAGGGTGGGGGATGGATGTCAGGGACAGGGAAAACGCATGTCTGAGAGACTGAATCAAGGCAGTAAAACCCACAGTGATGCTTTCTCTCCATTGCCCATATAAGTGCATCGGATGCCTGGACAGCACCTCCTGGACATGCACAAAACTGAGCAGGTGCCTCATTCAGTCATTTGCCCATCCCCTGCCCCCATCCATCCATCCATCTGTCCTCATCTGCATGTGAGCAATGGATGGATCTCTTGGTCCACTGGAATCCTGAGGGATTCATGGACCTTCCTTATCCTGCTCACAGGCACTTTCCTGGGGTTGCTTGTAAGCAGAAGTTTAAAGAACTCTTGGGAGGAAACATCACTCCCCTCACCCCCAGGCAAAATGCAATGGCCTCAGGGGCTTTTAATTTTTTCAAAAAGAGTGACTGCTCAAAAACTCTGATTCTGTTTTATGAAATTACATTTTCTAAACCAGTGGGTGAAAGTTACTATCTCAGAGACCCTCAACTGAGAGATAATATCTCCCTCCCAGCCAGCCAAAGGAAGAGGGATTTCTTGCATTTTGTCTGCCAGGGTTTGAGTATGTCCATCTGTCTTGGATGGAATCTGCAAGGTCAGCTCACAAAAATATGCAGCCTCCCTTTATCTTCCACCCACACTGGATATTTGAGGAACTGACACAATCAAGACAATGAGAATCCAGGTCTTTCTATAGCTGTGCTGACAAGTTAGGTTCTAAGAATTGGCAAAGAGATCAAAGGGATAACTATACAGGGGATGCTCCTGTAGATCTTTTTAGGCTCCCTCGGTGATGACCTTCTCTCTCATGGATGATGCCCCATCTGCCCCTGGATGCCCTCCACTTTGGAACTTGGATGAAACACCTTATCATGGGACATGGGATCTGGCTTCCCAAGGAGTGACAGGGGCTGGATAATGCAAGAGAGGTAACTCCCCATGATATGAACTTGACCTGGGATATAGGAAACTGATGGGAACAGAAAAGCTCCCCACCTTCTTTTCTCCTGCGAATGAGTCTGGAGCATTAATCCTCCTTGCAGCTTTTCCAGAGAAGTCCCCATGCTAAGTGAATAAGCAACCTGGAGTCCCATCCCACTCATGGTAAAGCAGACCATCCCAGTAATTCAGGGCCTGGCTTCATGTGACTTTTCCCTCACTTTATTTCCCACCTTACTCCCATTTCCCTGGCCTGCACCTTCTCAACAAATGATCAGGACTCTAATCCTTGCTCAGGTCCTGTTTCTGGAGGACCTAGACCAAAGCAGTAAATAATATTTGTGCAGAACCTGCCAAGTACCCCAAAATAAACAAATATGAAATACCAAAAATATGAAACTTGGAAAACTCATTCAGAAGAGCAAGATGTGTATCCCAAGGACACCTAGGAAGCCAGGGAGAGAGTGGGAGTGAAATAGTTGACATAGACTAAGAAGTGGCTGGTGAGGGAAAGGAGGAAACCGGGGGGTTGGGGGTGGCAGACAGAGATAGAGTATCATCAGGCCTCCTGGGGACACATGAGGAAAAGAGGGCCTTCAATATTTCTTGAGATGTTTGGTCTAGATCCCAGGTCCTCAACTTGGTCCCCAACTTAGGAAAGATTTCCATTTTGGAGATTCAGCTTATGTAGTATTTTCGTGATTATGGTGGAAGTAATTGAAGAGTGAGAGTGAAAGAGCTTTTGGGGCCAGTATATGAGTTATCTATTGCTGCACAATAAATTGTTCCATAACTTAGTGGTTTAAACAACAATCAATCACAGCACCTGTGGGTCAGGAATTCAAGGAGCAGTGTTGCTGGGTAGTCAGGCTCAGTTTTCTGATGAGGATAAGGTCAGGCATGGGCTGGGGCTGCTGTCAACTGAAGGCTTGACTGGATCCAATTCCAGATGGCTCCCCACAGGACTATTAGCAAGATCTTATTAGCTGTCTTTGAGGGCCTCTCCCTGGGGCAGCTGGAATATTCTCAGGACATTGTAGCTGTCATAACCTTGAGCAAGCAATTTAAGACACCAATGTGAAAGCCACAGTGCCCTGTGACTTACTTTCTCTCTCCACTCTATTAGTCACCCAGAAATCCCTGATTCAATGCAGGAAGAGCCAACACAAGGATGTGGCTCAAGATCCTTGGGGGAAGAGGGGCATCAATAGAGACTGGACCACAACTTGCTGGAAGAATGCTTAGAAATATCTGTTTCAGTATCCTTATGTAGTAGCTGAGAAACCAAAGGTCAGAGTTTAGGGCTTCCACTTAATAATTCAGAATTCAACAGTGCTGGTAGGAAGCACTTCTTACCAAGTCATTTGAGAACTGGAGCCCATGGTCAATCAGCATTACCATGCGGATGAAGGAAGTCAGGGGTGATGCTTTAAATAAGAGCCATGGAATGAATTCTTGCAAGGCAGATTACAGGAGTTCATTCAGTCATTTATTCAAAATGTGCTTATTGAGAGTGCTTCATACCTGGTATCATGCTTGACACTGGCAGAGGTAAGCAAAATGTGTTCCTGCTCTTGATCCTTAGGTAATGGGGGAGACAGACACGAGTGGAATGGTCCCACTCACAATGGAAATACTGCAACTAGGATGAGTGCTTTAAAGGGCAGGTCGAAGCACTGTGATAGCACAGAATATTGTTTATTTCAGCCAGCAACGCTCCTCCAAGAAAGTGGTGATTCAATTATCACCTGACAGCCTGAAAGTGTGTTCCAGTATCAAGGAGATAATGATTTCTTGTTCACGATGTTTTTTTCAGATATTGTATTTTCCACCTCCAGAAGTTCCATTTGAGTTTTCTATCTTCTATTTCTCTTATAATTGAGTTCATGTTTCCTTGAACATCCTTGAATATGTTTATTTGTAAGATTTATAATATCTATTTTAATGTCCCCCGTCTGCTAGCTTCATCATCTCTGCCATTTCTGGGCCTTCTTCTATTTTTTTCTCCTACCTATGAGTCATATGTTCCTGCTGTTTTGCATGCCTGGTAATTTCTATTGAAAGCCAGATAATGGGAATTTTACAGTGTCAGGTGTTGGATTTTGTTTTATTCCTTTAAAGAGTGTTGAGATTTGTTCTGGCACAGTTACTTGGATACAGTTTGAACTTTTCAGGGCTTGCTTTTAAACTTAGTTATGGTAGGTCCCCAAAACTTTTAGTGTAGGCTAAGTTAGCCCTATTATTAAGGCACTACCTTTCTGAAGATGCTACCTGTGGATTGTCAGGTCTTTCCATTACAGCTGGTGAGAATTCCAATTATTCCTGATCCTGTAAGGACTCTAGGAATTGCTTTGTCTGCTTTTTTCGGGTGGTTCTCTTGCCTGCCTTGAGGAGTTTTTTCACACACATGCACCAATTAGAGATCAAGATGACATTTTTACCTGGCAAGTCCCAGGAATTTTCCTTCTCCATGTGGAATTCCCTCCTCTCTGGTGTTCTGCCCTACAAACCTCCCAATCCTGCAAGACCACTGGGCTCCACTGGGGCTCTCTGTAGGCCATGAGCCATTATAAGCTCACTTTCTCTTTTCTCAGGGATCTCAATCTTGCTTTGACTGTTATGTTGAAAATCACTCTTTCATATGCTTATCTGGTTTTCTAGCTGTGGAAGGTGGGTATAAATCCAATCCCTATTACTGCATCATTGCATATTTTTTTCTTCTTTTAAAAAAAGTTTAAATAGTTTTATTAAGGCATAATTGAAAAACTGCATGTATGTAAAATGTACAATTGACAAGTTTTGACACATGTATATATACATAAAATCATCATCAAATTCAAGAGAGTGAACATATCCATCACTCCTGAAAATGTCTTCAGGTCCCTTTGTAATCTCTCCCCCTGACTTTCTGGATCCTCCTTTCAAGGCAACCATTGATCTGCTTTTAGTCACAATAAATTCAATTTCTAACATTTAATATAAATACAATCATACAATATTACTCACTCTTTTTTATCTGGCTTTTTTACATACCATATTTATTTTAATCTATTCATGTTATTTGTATTCATCACTTCACCTTTTCTTATTGATGAGTAGCATTCCATTGTATATAAATCTACCCCAATTTGTCCAATTTGTTTATACCATATTTATTTATTCATTGCTAGTGGATATACAAATTGCTTCTATTGTGGGGTTATTACAAATAAAGTGATTCTGTACATTCATGTAAAAGCTTTTGTATGGACATATGTTTTCTTTTTTCTTGGGTAAATACCTAGGAATGGAATGGCTGGAGCATATGGTAGGTATGTAAGTATAACTTTTAAGGATCCTGCCAAACTTTTTCAATGGCATTGGTTTAAAAGCTGGTTTTTATTCGTTTGTTTTGGGATCCATGTTACAATGTGGTAAATCTGTGAGATATTTGGATGTAAATGTTCAACTTCTTTTAATCCAAAGCAGTAAGCATGCTGTGGCCACTGTCACTTTGACAGGCATAGTGCCAGCCCCCACCAGCCTGGAAAGTGCACTTTGACCATAAAATGGGAAAATAAGAGGGGAGAATATGGCCTCCCTTTCTTCCCCTGTCTGCCTGACAGTAGTGGGAGAAAAGTCGGGACCCCTGGACTTTTTGCTTTGAGGCATTTAATGGAAATAAAAGTGAATATATTCTTTTTGGATAGTTCAACATTTCTTGTGATTTTTTTGAAAATATGAAATGTTAGAGAACTTAAGTTGGAGCTGGGCTTTTTTTTTTTTTTTTTTTTTTTTTTTTTTTTTTTTTTAGTTTTGATCTATTTCCTTGATGTTTTAACTTTGAAAATCCTGTCTGAATAAATTCAGCTTTTGTTTCTCCTTTCCTTGCTGAACAATGCCAGTACGTTAGAAGGAAATGTCCCATAGGGATAAGTGGCCTTTCTTTGATCCACAGGCAAGTCAAACATCAAGCTCTGTTGAGCCCATAGAGGAGTGGGATTCATAAATGCCCGTGTGGCTCTGAGCCACGAACTGTATTTAACAGAATGGGCAGTGGTAGCAGAGTCTAGTGACCTCCTCCTCCTTTCCAAGATGCCCTGGCACAGATGGATTCTCTTTTTGCTTGTTTGTTTTTGGAGTACCAGGGATTGAACCCAGGAGCTCTTTATCGCTGAGCTACATCCCCAGCCCTTTTCATTTTTTATCCAGGGTCTCACTAAGTTGTTTAGGGCCTCACTAAATTGATGAGGCTGGATTTGAACTTGAGATTCTCCTGCCTCAGCCTCCCAAGTCACTGGGATTACAGGTGTGTGCCACCCCACCCACAACAGATGGATTATCTTAAAGGAGTTTCCTTGTAACAGCAATACACACCAGTCAATATTTTATACTTTGATTAATATCTCACACTGAGTTCTGCCAATTGGCAATATTATTACTTAAGAGCAGAGACCCTTGAAAACTACATATTACTGGGGACAGGGGTGCTAGCTGGATGCAGTGTGGAAGAGGGTGCCAATTCCTTCTGTAGTCTTATTTGTCATCCTAGCGATGCAGGATGAATCAGAGGTCAGACAGGCTGCAGGATGCTTCCAACACCTGATTCTAAGGATGGGAGCCGGGGCTTCATGCTCTGTGGCCTCAGAGGCCTCAAAGGAGGCAGCAGCTTCTCTGGAGATGACTGTTACCCATTCCTCAGAAATGACCCCATCCTAAGACTCTGTGGTCAGCTTAGCTCCCAGTGCAGCTGGAGGAAATCTGGGACAGAACATTCATGTCCCTGTTCATAAACCACCAAACACAGAGACCATCCACCACTAGGCAGTCCCTTTTCTCAGCTTGGCCTTCTGGAAATTAGCTGTGTGATTTCACCTGTGACCAGAACAGGGCTCCTGCTCACTATTCTTAGTTTCCTGTTGTTGATTTTAGTTTTTTTCTCAATAACTTTTAATTTGGGGGGGTGGGGGTTCTGCTTCCTGTCTTCCCATCCCCCAGACATGATTTAGGTCATGTGTTTGTGTGGAGATGTCACAGGCCCTGGAGCCATCCTGGTGCGGGTCATGACTCTCACCTTGTCTTGAGACAGACGCCACTCTTCCCAGCCTGGGACCAAACCTCCTCACCTGGCTGCCAGGGAACTCCCAATGGCCATGGCCAAACTGGTTGATACAGATGAAGAGTTAGAACCAGGGTTAGCTGAAAGTGATATCATAATTGATGGCAGATTGGAGAAAGATGGACCAATCTCCACTAAGTACTCTATTTCTCTAGCAGGTAACAAGTGAAGGCCTGAAGATGTCTCCTTTTTAGCTTCCACCTCCTTAGAGAAGCTGGAGAAATAAACATTCAATTGGTGTCATTGCCTCCAAACCCTTGGTACCCTAGCTGAATGATTGTGGTTGTCATGGCAGCAAGCAACATTTCCATTATCCTCCATGGCCTCTCCCCTCCCCTGGGAGATGTTTGACATGATTCTAGTCTTTCATACTGGTTCTGTTCCTTGTCTTCTGGGGAGGGCTGCTTCCTCCTCTTCTCTGATTTAGAAAGAATTTCTGTTGGTTTGAAAGGATGGAGGGTGTAGGGGAAAGATGGGTGAGTGCATGAGAGAAAGAGACACAATGTTGTGTGTGCACTGAGGGAGGCTGGGGTGTGGGGACAGACTCACTGGGAGACAGAGAAGGGGAGGGGCCATGGAGGGGAGGAGGGACTCCTCAGGATGCTCCTGATCACAGGTGCAAGCACAAACCACAACTGTGCCCCTCTCATGTAAGAGCCCCTCTCAGTGCCTCTCCATGCTGGTCTTGTTTGAGAGGCCCTGGGCAGTGCCCTACACCCTCCCTAAGACACAAGCTTCTGGTGAGCAAGGACTCATTAGGATGGCTCCCAATCTCCATCCCCCAGATTCTCCCATGTGCCTTGCAATAGTAAGCCATTCACTGCTGAATGAGTGCATGCGTTGATGGACATCCAAGCACTTTTTAAGAAGTTACTGTTGCACTAGGCTTTAAGGGGCTGATGGATGGAGAGCAAAATCACTAGAGACAGATGATCAAACTCACATGCCAGTTGTGGATTTGTTCTGAGAAACAGCTCTGTAGAGCAGTGGGAGTAAATATTGGTTGGTCAGTGGTTCTACCTCGTGGAAGGAAATTCCTGCCATTCTGGGAAACCTCCTGGGGAGCTGCCCTTGAATATGCTGATGAGGGTGGAAGGGAAGCTGATGTCCTTGGTGGGGCAGTGGTCTGGCTTCCCTAGTGTCTTCAGCTTCTAAGCTCAATCCAAGATGCTTCAGACTCTTGGCCTACAGGAGGGAAGTAAGATTTTGAGCAAGTCATTTTATTTGCTCAAGGCTGAAGCTCAGCTCCTCTGACTTGCGCATGGGGTGTATGTGTGTGTTTGTGAGTATGCACGTGTGCTATAAGTACACTGGAGCTTCCTGCTACAGTGCAGAGGACAGTGGAAGAATCTGTGGTTTCTACTCAGCAGACCCCTTCAGACCTCTTGCGGGCAGGAACAAGATGGCAAAGCAGAACTCCTGTGGTGCCGAGTGGTGGGTGAGGACAGTCTGTCCCCAGGTCTGCTACAGGTGGAGAGCACCATGCACAGGGCAGCTGCAGCGGGAGGCCCCTTTGCTGAAGTTGCCCAAGGCAAAGACAAAGCTCTCTTCCTCTCCATAACTTAGCTCCTCCAGGATGCTGTTCAGGTTGGGAAAGTGTGAGAGTAAAAGGAAAAGAGGATCCTGGAAGATCAACTGTGCAACTCTCTCCAGGGATGCTTCCAGAGATCCAGGAAGTGGGTGGCCTGGGCGCCATTGGGAGGAAGGGAGGACCCAGGTCCCTTAGGCTACACGGAGGGATGATGCCTCAGAGCTGGCAGACAGGCACCTGGACAGTGGTGCAGATCACCTGCGCCTAAGTCAATGGCTGCAAATTATGCTTCTGGGACTCAGATTCCTCAGCAATGTCTCAGGGGCTACCAAAGGAGGCAAAGGGACCCAGGGCAGTTCTGTGTTGTGTTATCAAGGGGTCCAGCGGACACAGGGGGCGCACTCAAAGAGGTGTAGCGAAGAATTTGAGAGAGGGGTGGGCAGGGTTAAGGAAACCAACCCTGGGAAAGGTGAATTGCTCAGAAAGTAGCCACCATGAGAAGCAGTTATGGTCCTGACAGGGCAAGAAGAAGGGGAAGCAGTGTTGAGACTGTGAGGCTGGACCCTTGCTCCTCTGTCTCCCCCAGGCTGGCTGCCCCTGCAGGTGTGCAGCCCTGATCTGCAAGCTTGCAAGCCATGGCTTTCATCAAGTTTATCAAAGTCCTCATACGAAGTATTCAGAAGCTGAGCAGAATATGCCAATTATTGATGGAGTGAAAGGGACAGGGTAGAAGGTGAGAATGGAATTGTGTAGGAGTAACATAACCTCAAAATCCAGCAGAGGAGCCTCTCTGATCCTTCAATGGCCTGTCTGCTTCACACTAACATTCCCCACATCCCAACCTCCTCCATCTTGCCCTCCTCTGCTCCTTCTTTTTCTTTCCAGACACCTTAAAGATAAAACAAAGTGCCCATATATATATATTTTTAACTATGGAATAGCTTTAACTTCAAGGCCTTACATTCCATCCCAGGCATCTATGTGTTAGTCAAGCTTTTCATTGCTGTGACAAAATACCCAAGAAAAATCACTTAAAGGAGGAAAGTTTTATTTAGCTTAACGTCTGAGGTTTCAGTGCATGGTCAGCTGGGTCCATTGCTATGGGCCTGTGGTGAGGCAGAAACATCATGGCAGAAGGGCGTGGCAGAGCAGAGCTGCTCACTTCCTGGCAGCCAGGAAGCAGAAAGAGAAGAGAGGACTGGGGAAAAGATATGGCCCCCAAGGACCTACTGCGTTCTACTAGGTCCCACCTCCTATAGTTTCTGCCACCTCCCAATAGTCCTTTTTAAATTATGAATCCCTCACTGGATTAATACACTGATGAGATCATTTCCCCAGTACTCCACCTCTGCCCATTGCTGCCTTGGGGACCAACCTTCAGCCCAGGAGCCTTTGGAAGACTTTCCAGATCCAAACCACAACCATTTACTAAGGTCTTTTTTTTTCGCCCCCAAAGAGAGTTCTCTCCCTGTGACACTAAGATAATGGAGCCATGGCGTCTCTTTTCCTAGAAGGACCCTTATTGCACTTCTCCACCTCCACCTCAGTTTCCCCTAAGTACCTCAAGGGTTTAGTCATTCACAAACACCCCCTCCCCCCATGCCACTCCTCTTAGGGAAGGTTTCTGAGCAAACTCCTCTTTCCTTCCTGGCTGTTTCCGGAGGAGTGTTTACCTAGAGGCAGGTGGCACTGGGGTAGGGGCACAGGCAGAAGGAAGTTCTGCAGGCACCTGCTAGCTGTGGGATCTTGCACAAAGTACTTGTCCCTCGAAGCTCCCTTGAAGAAAGGAACAACATACGAAGCTATTGTAAGGATTGAGTCACACAATACACATGAAAATATTTGGTTGGTCACAAAGTTCAATGAGATACATGAGGTCTATGCATGGGTGAAAGCAGTGATCTAGCCCCTCCCCCAACCCTTGATACCCTAACCAGGGTGCCCAGCAAGTTGGCATTTATTGAGCCTTCATGCATATCTGGCTTTCTGTCAACAGCAGCTTTTCTGGTTCAAACACTCAGGTGCTTCTTTGTCACATACAGTTAGAAGCTAGCCCACTTGGTGCACATCAAGGGCACCCTGATGAGGAGGAGACGGCAGCACTGCCAGTGGTCCAGCATCCTAGGCAGCTGTGGAAATGCTCGGTTTGAGGGACGTTTGTGAACCTTTAGTGTTGCCTCTGAGCACCTCATAATTGATAGTAAGCAGCAGTTTAACAAACCCATTACATGAATAATATATTTATTGTAGATGAATTAAAACAATAGATGGAGAGAGAGAGAGAGAAAATATGAATATCATCTGTAGCTCCATTGCATTTTAATGTCAAATGCAATGAATTGTGTCTGGTGTGAAATCCTCCATGACATTTTTGTGCATAGAAGGTCACATTTATAAAATTTTTTTCCAAATCAAATTGAAACTCCTTCAGTCCACTCTCCTTTTAGATCTGTTCACTCACTCACCAGGTGTTTATTGAAGGCTTGTGTGGAGTCAGGCATTCCTATGGGTGCTGGGGATAGAGCAGCGAGGGTTACCCAAGACCCCTGCCCTGGTCCAGCTGGCATTCTATGGTAAGAAAACTCGTGTGACAGTTGGGGACAAGTCCAACAGGGATATCACAGCAGGGGAAGGCTTGGAGAGTGTGCAGTTGACAACGGGGTGGGCAGGGAACAGCAAAGCAGCCCAATGGGAAGGACTAAGCCTGGGCTCAGTCCATGGAGATAGGGGATGAATGTTCCAGCAGAGGGAATAGCATATACAAAAGCCCTGGGGTGCCTTAGGAACAGGAGGGAGATCCAAGTGGCTGGAGGAAAGCGTGCCTGTGGTAGACAGGGAGTTGGAAATGAGAGAGATCACTGTGTTTGATCATGCAGGGCCTTTAGGGCCAGTGAAAGAAATTGACTTTTCCCTGTTTGAGATGTGGAAACATTGAAGAATTCCAGCAGAGCTGTAGTTGACTTAAAGCAGAGAATCAAATGCAGGCAGGAAAAGTTGGACTCAGGGGACCTGTTACGAGGCCATTGAAATAGTCCAGATAAGAGATGATGGTTACCTGGACAGGAGAACATTGGAGCGCTGGAGGTGGCGAGGTGAGATGCAATCTTGATATACAGGTGCTTCTTGACTCATGATGGGGGTGCCTCTTGATAAACCCCCCATAAGTTGAAAATAGCCCAAGTTGAAAATGCATTTCACATGTAAGCTTCTGAACCTCACCGCTTAGCAACACAGGACACTCTGGGGTCATCTGCCTTCCCCTCATGACCGCATGGCTGGCTGGGGGCTGCAGCTCACCGGCTGCCCAGCATCAAGAAGGCAAATGGTACCAGGTTTACCAACTGCCCAGGAAAAGATAAAAATCCGAAGTATAGTCTTTATTCCACGTTTATCACTTTTGTGTTATCATGCAGTCAAAAAAGCACTAGGTGGAACCATCTTAAGTCAGGGACCATCTGTAGCTGAAGGTAGAACTGATGGGTTTTCCTGGTGGAGATGTCAGATGAGAAAGTTTCAAGGTGACTCAAAGGTCACATCGCCCTGAGGCATCCTGAGAGTAAAGCTGCCATCTTCTGAGACAAGGAAAGACTGTGGGAGGATCAGGGTTGGGGAGAAAGAGCGGATGTTGGTGTTAAAATGTCAAGTTTGAAATCAGACGTAGTCAAATGGGACGTTGAGAAGAGCAGCCTCAGTCTGGGGAGAGCCTGAGGCTGGTTTTGGAGTTTCAAAACCAAAATGCTGGTATTTCAAGCCACAAGGTCATCAAGAAAGTACATGTAGATGGAGAGAAGTTTCTGGGAGTGGGTCCTAGATTAGAGAAAGAACTACATCTTCCTCCCGCTGGAGGCTCCTCCAGGATCGGCTTCTATATAATTTCAATTATACAGAAATCGACCTATTTCCATTCTTAAGTGGGGACAGCCCTGACCCCTTGCAGTTACCATGACACAGGTGAAAAGTGAACCTGAACAGTCAGATAGCTGTGATAAGGACAGCCCCTCAGAAGGAAGGCAACACCTTCCTCTTCCTCTGCCATGAGATTCTCCCAGATGATCTGCTACCAGACAGCTGTTTGTGGCCTCCAGGAGGAACATGGTGTGTGCTTTGTCCTGGTGTCTGTGCCTGGAATCTGGGTCCTTGTGAGCCTTTTTCAGTCTCTGACTCCCGAGATGCTTATGCCTCTTTTGATGACACCTGAACAGTTGTTTGGTGCGTGTGCTAACATTTTCTGTGAAATGCCTCCAAGGAAAACATGAACACACACAGACCCATAAAAGGAGTAGATGGCCGACCCTCCCGATCACAGGGAAATTGTTTTGGTAGCCAAGAATAGAAGCCACTAAATTGTCAACTTCTCAAAAATAGATCTGAGGAAGAGTCTTGCTGGGCCCAGGGGAGATAGACTTCCAGAACAGAAAGAGAAGTTCCAGGACAGAAAAGGGTCATCCCTTCCCACCTTCCAGAGTATGGTGGCAAGTTTAGGATCCACATAGACCTCTGTTCCAATCCTGGTGCTGACATTCCCTTGCTGTGGGAATGTGAGCAAGTTACATGATCTGGCTTGGCTTCCTTAACTAGAAAGCGGGGAGCAGCCTTTAGCCCCCAGGGCTGGGTAAGGATCTAATTGGATAGTATGTACATAAGTTACTTGGTTGTGGGTGGAAGAAGTTATTTTGTACCAATGTCACCAGGTGTAGACAATCAGGAAGATAGAACAGAATGTGGAAGAAATGGATAAGACCACTACTGGACACCTTTCAGCTATTATGCGCATAGTCAACACTTGGTAACCATTTGATGAGTTCAGTGAATGAATGGATATCTAGCAGGCCATCTCAGACATGCAGGATGAGAAGCTGGTCCCTGGAGAAGCTAAGAAAACCCCCATGGCAATAATAACACTAATAATAAAAGTAGCAAAAACTTAATAGCCCTTATTTGAGGCCTCATGCTACTGCTCCTAATGCCTGTGCTTCACCTCCATTCTGCAGAGGAGGAAACGGAAGCACAGAGAGGTCGCATAACTTGCTATTTGTCATGCAGTTGTTTAGGGCAGAGTTGCACCTGTGCCTGGCTCTCAGGAGCCCAGTGGGACTCCTCTGGCCTGGCTAAGGTAGCAGCAGGCAGGGGACTAAACTGAACTAGGGCTGAAGGAAAGGAGGAGCCAGACTCCAGATGGTGGCATGTACTCACCCAGGACAGCCTGGGACCACAGAAAGGTAGGTGGTGCAGGAGAAGAAAGCCAGAAGGATCAGGAGAAGCCTGCTATTCAAACTCCAGGCATCATTTCCTCTGGGTGAAGTAGGATGACGCGTTGTGCTATGTGCCAGGGCTGGTTCTTACAGCTTCCCATCCACCAACTCACAACCATCCTGAGGAGACCTGAGGCACACAGAGGTTAAATGACCTTTCCCGTGGTGACTGCTGCTTAGCCAGGCAAGGGAGTAGCCGAGAGGTGCTCCCAGGCAGCACAGCCACAAGGCCCCTCCTCGCCTTCCTGCCCTCCTGTGCAGTGGGGTTCACTTGCCGGCTGGTGACAGGCAAGTAGTCAACTAGTTTACCACGTGTTCCTTGAGGATTTGCTCTGTCCCTGGCTCAGTGTGGGACAATGATAAGCCAAATGGGGGTAAGGGAGCAGGTGTCCTTCTCAGTGAGAACAGGATGCAGGGTGGTCACTGGGTTGGGGCCAGTTGCATGCATGGTGGTCCCACAGATGGCTCCTAGGTGACCTAACCCTGGGGCGCAGGGAGCAGAGAATACCTCCAGAGTGCTGAGGCCTCGCCTGTTCTTCTCTTTGGGGTTGAGGGCTACACTATCATGTACTGAAGATCCCAGAACACCCTGAAGTATCATGCACTTTGAGGTCAAGCTTCGGTTTGTTTTCCTCACTCAGGTGATTGACTTCAGCTAGAATAACAACACACGGGCTATAAAAAGGATCTCTATCACAAACATACCTATTGGCAACAAATGGTGTTAAAATCAGAAACTCTCCAGCCTATAAGTTATTTATTCTTTTTTTTTTAAATGCAAGTTTATTAGTGTGAAGTTTGCTGGGGGCATTTTTTTCACCTTTATAAAAGAACAAGCAGGAAAAAGATCAGAACCACCAAAGTTTTCTCAATGTGGCCAAGGGTGAATGGATGGGGGACTACGGGTCACCTGGCAGAGGTCGTGGACCCCTATACCAGGTGAGTGAAGCCAGCTGCTTCCCCGTTTGCTTGCACGGTGACTGAAAGCGCCAAATCTGAGCTTTGGCCTGCTCCTGGGGTGTGACCAGACTTGTCACTGTGTTGCTGCCTGTCCCAACCATCATCAGGGAGGATCCTGGCTGGGTTAAGACTGACCTGAGAGAGCCTCATCTATTGTTGGCACCTGATCCGTGAGGTGGGAAGGTCATTAGGGCTGGACCATTACACTAACTCACTCAGGTAAGTAGGTATGTCTTGGTGACCTCAACACCCCTCCAGGGCCCCACTGATCTTGCTCTCAAACTAGCCCATTCCTAGGAGCCATTCCTAGTCTCCAGCAGGGACAAAGGGAGGACAGTAGGGTCCCACCAGAGCCTGATTCTCCCTCCAGGGAGCTCTTCAAGTCTCCTAAGTTCTTTCAGGGATAAGGTCAGATAGAAACAGAAAGCAATCTTGCCTTCTGACTGAGAGGTGGCTTCTGCCTTCTTTGGGCTTCACTCTCTCCATCTAAAGACAACGAGGGAGTTGGACAAGTTGATTCCAGAGCCTGGGGTTGTTCTAATCAAAGACAAATGTAGAAATGTGAGCCAGGGTTTGCATGTTGGGTCCCAGGTTTGGGTTACAGAGAGGAGGGTCCAGGATAGTTGCTTAGAAAGGAAGACCCCAAACCCTATGGCTTGCTTGTGTGTGTTACATACTCAAAACATCAGCCACTGTTTGTAGGCTCCCTCCTGGGGTCTGGTCTAATCTGATCTACTTCTGTATCCCAACCCCTACCCCCATGATCTGGGAAACTTCCCCACAGCTCCGATTCTCTCCTGAGCTTCCCCACCTCTGAACCCTGGAGGAAGGACAACGTTGCCCTTCAGGTTAGGATTTTTGACTATAAGCAACAGAAATTACCCAGGTTTCAAGTTGACTTGAGCTAGAGAAATGTAGGGGAAGGACACCCAGCAGTCCCAGAGGCATAAATCAGATCAACTGACCTTTGTCCCTGGGTAGCTTCACAAAGACTGACATTCCTGAGGAGTCTAGTTGACTTTGTGGGGTGGGTTGGGGTGGGTCTGGATTAAATTCCCACCAATGCTGAAAACATTCCCTAATGGAAATGGACTACTGTTGCCAAAAACAAGGAGATAGGCTACCAGGCAAGCAAAAACAGCCGATATTCATTGTTGGGTCATTGCTCTATAGCACATTCTGGAAACACTTTGTACTGATAGAAGGAGAGGGATCCTGTTATTTCTGGTCTTTGAAACTGCAAACAATCAAGGCTGTCTGGGGACTCTTTCTTGGTCTTCCTAAAATTTGTATTTTAACTTCTCAATGTATCCACAATGATTAATGGATTCAAAGTGTCACACACCACTGGTTTATGTTTTTCACAGCTCCCTGTGAGGAGGGCAGCAAGGTCTTGTCATTCCCATTAGGCAGAGAGAAAACTCAAGGCCTAGATATTAGTAGCAAGAACAGGACAGGCTACTCCCCTCCTCTCCTTTTCAACCCTAAACCAGACCAAGGGCCCAGCCAGGTAACCTGGCTCCTTCAGGCTGCATCATCATCTGATGATGACATCAGAGGGCCTTCCTGACCTGGCCTTTTAAAGGGAAAATAGCAACTTTGAATTCTGAGAGTTCAACTATTTTTCTAGGGTGCTTTTCTTGGTGATGGTGAGCAGGGGTTGCTTTCCAGTTTTAGGTGGCTGCAGGTAACATATTTGGGGAGTCCTAGGTGAAATGTTCGTGCCAGTCTGAGACTGTTTAAGCTCCAGTGAGCTCCCAGAGCTATCCCAGCATCCTCCTACGACAGGAGGCAGTCTTTTCTTGAGGGATGACAACCCAGTTCTAAAGCATCAGATGCAGAACAGGAAGATGCTGGATAAACAGGTTTGTACTATTGCTTTGCAAGTAGGCAGCAAGTTTGGACTTGATTTGCTGCACGTTACAGCTGCCTCTCACTGGCCCCTACAGTCAAAAAGGGGATCTCTGTAATCCTTCCATTTTCCTAATTTCTATCTTTCTCTTTCCCTTAAGGTTTCTGCCTCTCTTTCCTATGCTTTCCCAACCTCTTTCCTCCTAGAATTCCAGCCCCACCTCAGTTTCCCTATCCCTCTGAATTGTATTTAGACTTTAGCCCCTAGGAAGGAGGCCGGCCATAGCTAGGGCACCTCCTATATCATCTATTATACAAGCAGTGTTGTTGCACCATGAGGGGGGATGTTACAGGAAGCAGAGTCTGGGCCAGACCCACAGGCACACTCCTGCAGCTGTGTGGCTTGGAGCATCTTGCTTTACTTTAATGAGCTTCAGTGACCTCATCTATAAAATGCATATTCATCCTCCCTCATGGGGTTACCATGAGATGAAATGAGATCACAGGCATGGGGGCCATCTGGGGCAGGTGCTCTGTCATGGCTTCCTCCCACTCTGCCCCTGGATTCTGCTCTCCTAGGATGCATTGAAGGACTAGGCCAAAGTTATAGGCTGATTTCTGCTGGACTGTGCCGGGCCTAGGATCCTGAGTCTTCTTATTTTGTTCTCACTTTTCAGTTTCCTCTATGTAACATTCCTGGCTGTTCCTGCAGGCCCAGCTACTGGGATTGTGAATGACACAAGAGACCCACCCCGGGAGTCACAAGGAGTGTGGTTGGCTTCCCAGATCCTGTCTCCAAGGCTGCACTTCCATGGCCAAACTGCCTGGGCAGGTGTCAGAAATCAGAACCCAGGCCTGACGTGCCCCAGGGAGGGGTTGTGGCATGACTCAGGGAAGAGTGTTCGGAGTCGGGTCAGTGAGAGTTCAAACCCTGACTCCTTGTTCCCAAGCTCTGCCACCTTCGGCAGAGTCATTGACCTCTGAACTCGGCATCTTATCTATGAACTTTGGTGATTAACCCTCTCTTTAATGCCCTCTAGAGTCCAATCGCCACTGTAATGCTCCAGTCCCGACAGGACTGTAGAAGGCATTGAAGGAGATCCTCTGTGGAAATCCTTAGACACACAGTAAGTGTGCGATCCATCCCCAGCCCCAGCCCGCATGATCTCCAGGGCCAGAGCAAGCAGGAACAATGCAGAACAGTGAGGCGCTCCACATGTCCAGACGGTTCTAAGTGCCCTGCATCCCATCACAACCCATCACTCATCTTCCTGATAAGAAAACAGAAACCCAGAGATATGAAATCATTTGCTCAAGGTCACCAGCATGCCAGAGCTAGAAGAGACATTTGCTGCAATTGGTGGGCATTTCCGGCTCAACTTGCATGGAAAATTTCCCTGTAGAGCTTTTGAGGAGGAGTGGGAGTCCTAAAACCCCAGTGAAAATAAATTTCTAGAACCTTCCATGGCTCCCTTGCAGAAAGAGCTCACAGGGTACACAGAAGTCACATCAAACTGACCATCCAGGTCTTGGTTTTGCAGGGGTTTGTTGCTACCAACTTCTGCTAGACCTGACTTCCTCCTGGTTTGTTTGGCCACATTTTATCAGTGTTATCCCCTCTTCTCTGGATCTCTTTCCATCAAGTGTATTAAAAAGAGGGACCAAGGTGAGCAGGATCTCAGAGGACAGGAGGCTTCTGGCCATAAAGCCTGAAGTATATTTACTGTTACCTGATATAATTTTTTTAAATATCGAAGGCTTAATTTAAGATCACCCAGATGTTCACCAGGGCTCCAATTGATGAAGAAAAATGTATTTTAAAAGCCAACCACATACAAAAACACATAGAAAAAATAAAAATAAAAGCCAACCACAGAAACAAACACATTTTGCTTTTGCAATTCCATTGGGCTTCATCCTAGCCTTGGCCTTAAAATAGCTCTGTTTATGTGCCTACAGTGTGTGTACATGATCAGGATTTCCCGTGCCTCCACCTCAGCGTTTCCTCTCTGCTTCTAAAGTGACCCCCTTCATTCCCCTTTCTCTCCCTCCCCACAACTTGTTCAGGTCTGTGGGTAAATGTGTGGGAATGTTCTGGGAAGTAGGAACATTTGGCTCCAGGCAGACAGAAGTTCAAATTCCAACTCAACCATCTCCCAGCTATGCAAACATGGGCAATTTACCTCTCTGTCAGATTTTCATCTGCAAACTGTGAGACACGTGAAAATGACTTAACTCACTGCTTGGTACAAGGTTAAAGGGCAAGAAGTGGAGGAGGTGGAGAGAGCCTTTTACCCAGAGCCAGGTGTGGGTGTGAGGCACAGTTTCTCCCCCAAGACAAACCATTTGGAGGCAAAATGTGTTTCCCGTTTTGTCTCTCTCTCTACAGCGTTGGCCTCAGGACCAATTCCTTCCGCTCTCTGGTTTGCTCCCAGATGGGTGGAGCCCACCCCTCCACAGAAACCTCTGAGTCTCCCAACTGCCGCTGGCCTGTCTCTGGTGATGAACTAACCTTGATGAATGCAGGAACAGACATGGAAACATTTTACCAAGAACCAGAGACAATGTTTCACTATCACTAGGCCAGAAATCCCCAAATGTCTTGGACCAAGAGCTGACTTTTGGTGATGCTGCTGTGAATTCTACCCAACAAATGGTACTACTAATGGTATCCATTTGGATAACAGCAGGCAGGCCCATGGAAGACCTTTGCCTTGAATTTGAAGTCACATTGCTCAGGTAACTGCTCAACCAATCTCTGTGTCTGCTACGTCTTCCTTCCCATCACAAGCCAGGAAAGAATGTCCTCTTGGGCTGAGCTGCCTGCAGCATGTGCCCTCTCCCGCCCTTCCTGCTGCCCAGGGAGAGGATATAATGCCACACCAGGGTCCAGAGATCAGGTTAGACCCCACTGTGCCCATGACTCATGCATGACACAGGGCAAGTCATTACCCCAACTGTGCTGGCTAAAAGGCTATAATCACACTTGGCCTCTCCCTGCCTGGTGATCGTGACTGGGAGGGTTAATGAGGAAGTGAGCGCTAAGCTGTGTGAATACTTGCTTTGTTCTCATGCTGTGCTGCCTCTGATGAGTTCACAAAGCCCATGAGAAATGGCAAAGGTCAAAGTTCTCTTTATGTGAGGTTGAGGCTCACGCCTCTCCTGGGGTGGTTCTAAGTTCTGTCACTGCCACCAGAGGCCCAGGGGACATAAGTCACAATGCATGTATGTGGGGGTGGGCAACATTCTCCAGACTCAGGCCATGTGCCTGGGGCTTTTCACAGGACAAGTCCACCAAAGCAGGGGATCTTGCTGGGCCTTCTGGAAGCTTCCAGTAGCAAAACCCATGAACTTAGCAGTCCCTCTCAAGGTTAGAATGACCATGACCATGACCATGACCATGACCGATGCCATGGCCTGTCTCGCTGGAGATGCTGTTTCTCAGGGAAGCTTCCACTGGTTTCCCACAGTCGACTTTCTTATGAAATTTAGTTTTGCTATCTTTCCTGGCCAATTGACAAACTCCATGGCATCTACTCTAGGATACTGGTAGCTGAGGCCAGAGCCCCCAGAGGGCAGGAGGAGGGAGAGAAGCAGATGGGCACTGCTGTGGCTCTCCTTCATAGAGCCAACTTGGAAAAGCTGCCTCCCCGGGTGCTGTGGCTTTTCCGGCTGAAAATTGGGAGCTTCCTTGGTAAAAGTTCTGGACATTGTGAAACTGATTTCCCAAATAATCAGATTTGAGGGTAAAACATTCTTTCCATTTTTATTTTTCTTGATAGATAATAATTCACCTGGTCAAAAATCAAAATAATATAAATTAGATACAATGAGAAATCTGTCTCCACTTCTGCCCTTGGTTCAACCAGTTCTCTCCCTTTTCTTCCTTAAGTAAACTACTTTTATTAGTTTCTTACATATTCTTATAGTATTTCTATATGCAAATTCAAATAAGTATTTTCATTCTTCCACCTCCCTTAAGTACACAAAAGTTAGCATATGGTATACTCCACAGATCAGTCAGGGTCTGGGGAAGAAGCAAATGTCCAACAGGAGCTGGATAACTGGGGAGGGCTTTAACCAAAGAGCAATAACAAGGGTGTGGGCAGGGCGTGGGGGAGGCAGTAAGAAATGGTGGATCCTCAGGGTTGATAACTGTGGGGGAGCCAGAGACAGACAGACAGACAGTCAGACAGAAAGAGATGGAGAGACAGAGGAAGAAGGAAGGGAGAAGAGAGAGAGAACTGCAGAAGGGGGCAGGGAGTGAACCCCACCCTGGCTCCCTTTCCTGTCCTCTGGGTCTCCTGTAAGGCCCCCATTGGCCAACTCCTACCACAAGTCCAAGGGCAAGAAGGCCCATGGGTATGGTCTTTGCAAGTCAGCCTCCCAGTAGGGTCCAGAGTATCTTGGAGATGGATATGGGTGGCCCAGGCAGGGCCTGGGGAGCTGCACAGCTCTCCAGCCAGGGACATCATCCTCTGACCTATGCTGGCAATCCTTCCATATCAACTACTAATGTGGGTTTTCTTATCACTCATGTTCTGCTTCTTCATCTTCCCCAGCACTGCCAGACTCTTCCAAGGATGAGGATGCCTGCTGCCCACCACTCCAAAGCCATTGCAACATCCAGTGTAATGTGGCTTTGGGTCCCAGTGTCCCCAGGCTGTAGATGTGATCCTTCCTTTCAAAAGTTGCAAGAAAATCTCAATCCCCTTGGACATCCCAGCCAGCACTCCAGATACTTCCAAGGATGGCTGTCGTATTGCCTCACAGTGACCAAATTCTCATCTGGCACTCACATTACAAATGTCCCCTCTCCTCTGGTTCTGGGGCCATTGCTTTGCACATCACCATCCTCCCCAGGCCCTGTTTTGCTTGAGTATTGGGAGCATGAGCACAGATCCCCTAGCCCACACGATGCCTCTAGTCCTTGGCATGTGCGAAACAGTCTGTCCCCGGGGTGTGGGGACAACTGAGGGGTACTACGGCAGAGAGCAGGAACCCATTTAAGATTTAGCAGAACTCACTTGTGGCAAATTCACTGCTGGCACTGCCTCAGGGAGTTATTTCTGGGCCATCTGTCTCCCTGGGCTCAGGCCACAGCCATGTTGCCAGACCTTCCTCCCACCCTGTCTCCATTTCCTCTTTCCCCTGAGACCCGGATGCGTGCCACACGAGCCTATCTTCATCCAGCGTGCTTTCTTTCCCTTTCTTCCACTTTCTTATGCAAAACAATTGAGCTTCCTTTTGCTTCAAAGTCTCCCACAAGTCTGGGTCCAATATCTTGTTTCCTCAAACCAAAGGACTGTTTCTAGCAGATTCCTGCAGAACTCCCACAATGCCATTCAGTAGAAATAACATGAGCCATCTATTTAATGTGAAATTTTCCAGTAGCCCCATTTAAAAAAAAATTAAAAGGAACTGGTAAGATTAATTTTAATATGTTCTGGTTAACCCAATAAATCCAAAATATTTTCATCTCAACATTTACTCGATATAAAATTATAGTGAGATAGTTTAATTCTGGTGTGTAACAGGGTATTTTAAATGTGGTGTGTGTTTTGCACTTATGGTGCATCTCAATGCAGACTAACCACTTTTCCAGTGCTCGGTAACCACCTGTGTGTAAAACGGACCATTCCTTCAAAAAAAAAAAAATAAAAATTATTTAAAAAGAAAAGAAAGAAAGGGGTGCTGGGCCTGGGAATATAGCTCAGTTGGTAGAGTACTTGCCTAGCATGGACAAGGTCCTGGGTTCAATTTCCAAGACCACCACCAAAAAAAAAAAAAAAAAAAAAAAAAAAAAAAAAAAAAAATGACTTGCAGCCAACCTTTTCAAAGCAGCCCCATTTCCCACTTCCCACTTCCCACTGAGCAGGGGTAGATGAGTTCATATTAATGAACGGCTCACATTTCCCTGGCCTTGCTTCTCTTGCCATGGGGGACCTCTGTGTCCCCCTCACAGTTTACTCAGACCTTTCTTGAGATGAGTCTTTTGCTTTCTTCCCCAGACTCCTACATCTTTGTCTCCTGCTTCAAAGTCAGGTCCCCACCTCAGTCACTGCTTCCAGACCCTCTAGAGACTAGCACCTGCCCCAGGACCTCAGCCACGCTCCTCCAGGTACCCTCAGCGGACCAAATCCACTCTGGGACTCCTCAGGGGACCAAATCCACTCTGTGTATACCTGCAGGAGGCAAGAAATCACAGTCTGCCCCCCTGACCTCTTGTCATGCTCAATCAGTAGGATCACTTGGTGGTGTTGTGTAGTCAAACCCCTAGTGAAACTGCTCCTACAAGAGGTTTAAACCCTGAACCAGAGGCCTGTGGAAAGGGCCAACATTTAAGACAGGAAGCAAATTGGCCCCCTCTCCTCTTCTCATGTCCCTGTGCAAACCTTGCCTTGAGTCATTCATGTACCCTTACTATTTGGATGAATATGGGAAGAGGCAGCATTTTCCTAAAGGGGGTCTCAAGGATGTTTATTGCTTTTTACTAGAGAAAAGATGGGAGGGGTCCCAAAGTCAAATAAGACTGAAAAGTCCTAAGTTGAGCAAGTGTCTGCACTATGGGTTACACACCTCTGATATCTTAACATATGTCTGTAATAGGCAGCATTTTCCAGCTTTCCTGATGCGTGACTCCATTTATGTCCCTTATTATGAAGAATGAGAATTTTGGAAAATGTTTTTCAGATGTCTTGATAAATAAATGAGAATCTCTCTTTAAGTCAAGTTTCTCCTCTTCCTGAGAGCACTGGCTGAAGCTGGGCTTTTGGAAAGAGTTCTCAACCTCTTGAATGCAATGTCCTGCAGGGACACCATGTACCCTGCCTGGACCCAGGCAGATGCTGACTGGCATGTGAGCTAAAGGTCCCCAACACAGAGCTCAGACCAGACTCTGGTACTTGCCTGGTGAGCAAGCACTGGAAGCTTGAAGGATGGGTATATTTTATTTATGCCAATTTGATGGGTGAAAAGTATCATTTGCATTCCCCTAATGATGTGTAAGATTGAACTTTTTTTTTACCTATTTGTTAGCAATATTCATATTCTCTTATATGACTTGAATGCCCTTTACTCATTCCTCTATTAGATTATTGCCTTTAAAAAAAAAAAAACTTGAGTTTTAGAAGCTAGCCTTGTATCCTTGCTCAACTCCCCATAAGTTCTTTTCAATCTGACATCTTTCTTCCGTACTAGATCATTTTCTTCTACTATATCTTCTTAACTTTTTCCCCTAGTCATTCTATGTGTTCTTTCTTATAGGAATTCCTAAAATGGCATCTCTTCATTTTTTTTTTCCCTAATGCTTTTTGGGAGAATCCCTTAGCTTGATCTTCCAGTTAGCTAATATAGTTTTCATTTGTCTATTCAGCCTGTTTATTGAGTTTTGAAAAATATGTTGTCAATCATGAGTTTAATTTCTTTCCCATGGAGGCTTCACTTTTAAATAGATGTGATCTTCTCTTCAGTATCTGTAGGAGGTTCTTTCAGCTACTTGGAGTTTACTTTTTTGGTGTAAATTCTGCTTCCTTGGAATCAGTTCTTTTGTTGTTTTTGATGCCTCTCAGTCTCTGGCTGGCTGTTGATATTATAGATGAGCATGGGGACTGAGCAGTTGGTGGCTGGATGATATTCCCTTACTCCATATGACAATCCCATTCCTCTGGCAAGGAATGCAGTTTCTGAGATAGGAGCCAGACTGAGGTGTTTCTGTGGACTTAGGGCTAAAGAACTAGCTCAGCTGTGCATCCTGTGGTGTGTTCCCCACTTGGTCTTTCTCCTATTGCTCTTGCCCCTGGCCTAGAACTTTGCTTCAGGAATTCACTCAGCAATGATTGGGTACAAACCCTGAAGCATTCCAGTCTCTGTTTCATTTATCATTCATCTGTTCTTATACTGATCTTCTATTTCCCAGAAACTCCTTGATCTTCTGGACAGTGACCCTACTCCTCTGATGGCACACAACCACTCTTTTTATTTCTATCTCTTCCATGGTTTCAGTGGGATTTGGAGAAGAAATGAGGCCAGTGTGTTCTTAGCCATGTTGAACTGTAAGACACTTATTCTGCAATTAGAAGTATTTCATGAGATTACTTTGCAGAAGTGGTATTATTGGATCAAAGAGCAGGAACATTTTTGAAGTTGTTGACACATTTTACAATCTGGTTGCTAAACTGAGGAGATCAGAAGGCAGTGGCTTTGGCGGGGAGAAAGCTAGGTTACCACCTTAGTTCCTTCATTTGCCAATTGTGTAACCTGAGGTAGGGAACCTCTCTGAACCTCAGTTTCCTCATTGGTCAGTTTGGGATGGTGGTAGAAACAACATGAAAGAAGACAGTGGGGACAAGTTGTGGAAAGCATCTTCCTGGAGGCCCAGCCTATAAAAGCTGCTTGATGAATGCTGTTAGTCAGTGTTGTTTCAAATAAGTGGTTTGTCAGTATCAAAGAACTGTGGCCTCAGCCAGGAACTTGGAAAGGCATTCTCCTTCATGGCCATTGGCATTTCATGCTTTTAGATAAGTGGCTTCCCAGCTTGGTATCTCTGTCTCCAAAGTGAGAAGCCGTTCCCACCTGCCTTTCAGTGGGGGCTTCTGGAAAGATTTGCTGCTTAGGAAGCCCTTAAGGATGGGTGGATGAAATTCCCTACACAGGCTTGGGGCTGTTTAATTGACATGATGGGTTCTTGAACCCCTAAACGCCCCTGCCCCAGAGAGAGCCGTGACTAGATGTGTTCCTCCTTCTGAGTCCACTCGGGCATTAACTCCTGGAGAAGAAATGCCTGGTCCTTATTCTGGGAATTCCAGAAATTTAATTTCTTCCTCAGCCAGGACCTTGCTTCTTATGACTTCCTTTTCCTATTTGAAAATTTATTAATCAGAAATTCTGTTCCAGGGAGGCAGGCTGAACCGTGACCATGGCCGCATGCTGGTATAGGCCCAGGATGCCGGAAACCAAGTGTTTCCTTTACGTCCAGCCCAGAGGAAGGGCTGCGGATGGCTCTCACCAGATCCTCCAAGGCCACTGACCCAGGGGTTCAATGGCCCCAGAGTATCAGGAAGCTTAAGAGATAAGAATATTTTTAAAAACCAGCTTGATGGCAGAGAGACAGAGAAGCATGTACTTGCAGAACTAAGGCAGGCCCCACGCAGTGGTCAGCCAGGGGCCAGCTCTGTGAAAGGTCATGGAGGCAAGGTTCTGGCAGAGTGGAAGGAGGCAAAGTGGAGTGAGAGAGGAGAGCAGGGAAGAGGAGAGCCCCTGAGGAGGGACACTGGGCAGCTGTAGGGAATCCACCAGGCCTGCAGCCTCTGGATTTGTTTTGATTAAGTAAGCAGTTAAAAATAAATAAATAAAATCAAGGTGCAGGACGTGGCCAGCAGCGGGCCTTTGCACAGCAGGAGCCACAACAAGGATCTGTTCCTTCCTCTTTCCCAGCCCAACTCACTGAGCAGCCAGCAGCCTCCAAGCTGGAGCAGGCAGGACCAGCAGGAAGCGCCTTCCAGAGGCTGAGGGCGGGAGGGACCCAGGGCATGAACAAGTGCCCAGGAGAAAGGGCCCTCCGCTCCACCATTCCTTTAACTCTTCTCTGCACACAATTGGCTTCTCTCTGCTCCCCAAAGGACTGTGTGCAGCCAACCCATGGAGTGTCACCTGGGAGCCTTCCCCCAATAACAGGGATGACAATGACAGCAGCTGAATATTCTTCGACTTCTGGCTAGTGAGATAGGAAACCGGCACAGAAAGACTGAGTAACTTGCTCAAGGTCGTACAACTAGGAAGGAGAAAGCTGGCATCAAACCCAGGTAGTTTCTAAGGTTTCTGCAAAATGGTCCAGGAAGCTCTGCAGAATATAAAGTTTCCAGGGGGCTCTTGGGCATCTCGGCACCCTGGGCATAGGACTGGATGAGGAGGGAAGGCCTGCTGTGAGCAAGTTAAGGCCAGCAGCAGCCCTTGGAAATCAATTCCAGTTCCATTGTCCAGCAAAGTGCAAACAGTGAAAAAAGGGGAAAGGAGCGATTCTTAAATGCTTTGGTGACTCCTTTCTCAGCTCCAGCGTCTCTCCTGGGTCCCTCCCCACAATAGAGACACTGCTTTCTCTTCTTGTCATTGCTGGACTTTCTTAGTCTGCTTTTGCAACCTGCTCTGCAAAGAGATGTCCCCACCCTCCTTGGGGTGGGGGGTGCACTCTTCTCAGATCTGAATCCTCAGTACTTCTTTAGGGGAAAATAGTTACATGTCTTTCTAATTACAGAAAATACCTGCCAGATGCAAAAACAAGTTAAGTGTGAGTAATCTTGCAAGTGGTACATCTCTAGAATGGAAAACTATTTGACCATTAAAAAAAAAAAAAAAGTAAGGATTCTTTTTTTTTAACTTTTATTTATTTTTTTCATTAACTTATTTTTGACAATGATAAATATTTTAAATTTTTTTTTCATATATGTATATAGGGTACTGTCTCAATCTACCATCCTTCCCATCCCCACCCACCCCACCCCTCCCCTCACTCCCCTCTGCACAATCCAAAGTTCCTTCATTCTTCCCTACCCACCCCCCACTATGGATCAGCATCCATTTGTTAGAGAAAATATTTGGCCTTTGGTTTTTGGGGATTGGCTTATTTCACTTAGCATGATATTCTCCAATTCCATCCATTTATCTGCAAATGCCATCATTTCATTCTCTTTAAGACAGAGTAATATTCTGTTGTGTGTATGTACTACATTTTTTTTAATCCATTCATCTGTTGAAGGGCATCTAGGTTGGTTCCATAATTCAGCTATTGTGAATTGATGTGGCTGTGTCACTGTAGTATGCTGAGTTTAAGTCCTTTGGGTATAAACTTAGGAGTGGGATAGCTGGGTCAATGGTGGTTCCTTTCCAAGTTTTCTTAAGAATCTCCATACTGAAAAATAACTCAGGGCTAAATGACAAAAGGAGGCTGTGGGCAGTGTGAAGGACACCTGCCAACTGTGTCACCTTCCCCCAAAGGATGCTCAGGCAGCTGGTAACACTGGCTGTTCTCTGGGAAGAGCTGGGTGGCTTGGAGGGAGATAGTTTTACAGAGATTTGGGTTTTGATTTCATATGATTTTATTACTTCAGATTAAAAAATTTGAAAAAGAATAGTTTATCATGAGGTACTCATGATAATAATTATTTTAATATATATCCTTCCAAATTTCACTTGCTGTATATACACAGGCATATTTTGTTTATCTCTACAAAATTGAGAACATGTTATAATTACAACCTTCTCCCTCCCTGTTTACTGTACGTGTATCCATATCAAGGTATACCAATCACATCGGCAATTTAAGTAGCTACAAAATAATCCATTGTATACTTTTACCATAATACTTCTAACTAATTTCTTATTATTTTGAACAGTCTTATTGACATCCATATGATTTTATTTACACTTCTCTAAAGGCTAACAATGGTAAGCATTTTTTCATGTGTTTTTTGACCATTTGTATATTTTCTTTGGATAAACGTCTACCAAATCTTTTGCCTCTATCTTAAACAGAGACATAAATCATCCACTTAAAATGTTAAATTCAATCATTTTTAGGATATTCATGACCATGACCTTAATCTACTTTTAGAGCATTTTTATCACACAAAAAAGGAACCCATGCCCTACAGCAACTCTCCCCGATTCTTCCCCTTCTCCCAGCCCCAGGCTATGACTCATCTATTTTCTGTCTCTGTGAATTTGTTTATTCTGAATGTTTCCTGTGGATTTTTTGTGTCTGGCTTCTTGCCTTCAATGTTTTCAAGGTTCTTCCATGTTGTAACATGGATTAGTGCTTCAGTCCTTTTTCCTAATGGATAATATTCCATCACATGGATATAACACATTGTTTATCCATTCATCAGTTTACAGACAGTAGGGTGTTTCCATTTCTTGTATAATATAAATATTAATTTTTGGGATATTAGATGCTGCTACTATGGACATTCCCATACAAGTTTTTGGGCGAACGTACCTTTTCAACACCAGAATTAGATGGGTCACATGGAAACTGTTGGTTCAGCTTTTGGAGGAACTGCCCAACTTCCAAAGCAGCTACTAGAGGTTCTCACGTGTGACATGCCAGTTTCTCCACATTCTCGCTGACATCTGCGATGTGTGTTTTTATTGTAGCCCTCCTGGTGCATGCATCCTGGTGCATGTGGTTTTATTTACACCTCTCTGATGGCTCACAGTGGTGAGCATTGCTTCATGTGTTTGTTGGTCCTTTGTATATTTTCTTTGGGTAAATGTTTGTCAGATCTTTTGCTTCTCTCAACTGGTTTGTCATTTTACTATTGAGTTGCGAGAATTCCTATATATTGTGAATATAAGTCCCTTATCAGATGAATAATTGGCAAATATTTTCTCCCATGTTGTGGGTTCTCTCCCTTTTTCTTTTATTTTGTAGTACTGGGGATCAAACCTGGGGCCTCATCGTGCATGTTAGACAAGCGCTGTACCACTGAGCAATGTCACCGACTCCTGTTTTTTCCTCTCTTGATGAAAAAAAAAAAAACTAATTTTGATGAAATACAATGACCTATTTTTACTTTTATTCATTGTGTTTTTGGTTTCATACAAAAGAAACCATTGTCTACCTGAAAGTCAGTGAGGTTTACTCCTATTTTATCCTTAGCAAGTTATTGTTTTAGCTGTTACATTTAGGTTTGTTGTTCATTTTGAGTTACTTTTTGCATAAGTGAAGCCAAGTTCTAAATTCATTTTTTTGCCTATGGTTATCTAGTTGTCCCAGGATCATTAGTGGAAAAGACTATTCTTACCCAATGTATTGTCTTGGAACTCTTGATAAAGATTGTTTGACCATAAAGATTAGAGTGTATCTCTAGACTCTCAACTATATTTCATGGATCTCATTGTCTATCCTTCCCCAGTACCACACCATCTTGATTACTATAGTTCCCCATTAGTTTTTGAAACCAGGACATGTAAGTCCTCCAACTTCTTTATTGTATTCAAGATTACTTTGATTATTATGGGCTCTTTGTATTTTCATATAAATTTTAGGATCAGCTTGTCAGTTTCTACAAAATAAGCTGGGGCTTTGATAGAGACTGCATTGAAACTACATAAGGGAGTTTTTGTATCAGGTTAATACTAGTTTCATTTGATAAACAAGGAAATGTTCCCTCCTAGTTTCTGGAAGAGGTTGTGGGAAAGATTGTTACAGATTCTTTTTTTAAATATTTGGTAGAATTGACTAATGAAGTTAGATGGGCCTCAGCTTCTCTTTGAGGAGGATTTTATTTGGAGTCCTATAAGCCTCTTGAACTTGATTTTCCATTTCATTCTTCAGATTTGGGAAATTTTCTGATATTATTTCATTGAATAAATTGTTCATTCCTTTGGCTTGTTTCTCTAGGCCTTCCTCAATCCCAATAATTCTTAAATTTGGCCTTTTCATGATATCCCATAGTTCTTGTAGATTCTGTTCATGATTTCTTACCATCTTCTCTGTTTGTTCAACTTTGTTTTCAAGGGTAAATATTTTGTCTTCAATGTCTGAGGTTCTGTCTTCCAGGTGTTCTATCCTATTGGATATGCTTTCTATGGAGTTCTTAATTTGGTTTATTGTTTCCTTCATGTCAAGGATTTCTGTTTGGTTTTTTTTCAATATCTCTAACTCTTTATTGAAATGATCTTTTGCTTCCTGTATTTGCTCTTTTAACTGTTGATTGGTGCAATCATTCAATGCTTGCATTTGCTCTTTCATCTCATCATTCAGTGCGTGCATTTGCTCTTTCATCTCATCATTTGCTTCTCTGATCATTTTAATTATGTACATTCTGAACTCCTTTTCTGTCATTTCTTCTGCCATGCTGTCATTGGGTTTTATTGATGTAACATCTAGATTTGTTTGCAGCATTTTCTTCCTTGTTTTCTCATATTGTTCAGGTATCAGTGGACCGCTGAGATATTGCAGATTTCCTCTATTGACTTACAATGTCCCTGAAGATTTCTATATATATCCCCCCTTAGCCTTCAGTAGGCTGAAGTCTTGGAGGAAGTTGATAATGCGGTGCTCCACAAGGAAGCTGCCTCTCTAGGAGTGGTGGCCTTCAGGTGGGGTATAATCCCTGCTAGTGGGCAGAGGTGCCTCCACTTGTTGACCAATGGTCATCCAAAGGGGACCGAGGCTGCGGGCTGAGGCAAGGCCTGTTTGGGCCTGAGTCTCTGGTTTTACCGTCCTTGTGGGGAAACCTCACCCGGCAGGGATGACTCACCCGGTGGGGAGGTCTCGCTGGTCAGTTTCCTCCTAGAGGTTCCCCTCAATTTACAGCTACCACCTGGGCTGGGCTGCCTTCCTCTGCAAAGTTCCCAGGGGCCCGGCCCTACCTCCTGGGCCTGGGAGCCTCACCCTTCGCAGATGAATCTCCTTAGGCTGCCCCTCCTCAGAGAATCTGCCCGCAGGCCTGGAACCTTCGCTCCACCCTAAGCCTGTCTGTGTGCGGCTCTTCCACCAAGAAGCCTCCTAGATCCTGGGACCCTGCTCTGCACCTAATCACCTGGCTATGCGGCCCCTCCTCTGAGCAGCCACCTGGGGCCCTGTACAATCGCTCTGAGTCCCAGAGACCCGCCACACGCCTCTTCCTCCAGACAGCCGCCCAGTATTCCGGTGCGGTCACTAGGAGTCCAAGAAACTCACTGCGTGCCTCCACCTCCCACCAACCACCCATAGCCCTGGGCAATCAAACACTCCAAGTAGAAGTGACCCTCCCCGTTCCTCCTCCTTCTCCAGATAACCCCCCGGGTGTTCAGGAGCGGTCGCTCTGAGTGGCTCTGAATCCACGTGACCCGCTGCACAGGTCCTCTGGTCAACCGCCCGGAGCTCTGGTGCTGCCACTCAAGACCAAGCGACCCACCACGCTTCTCCTCCAGGCAGCCCCCCTGTGTTCAGGCGCTGTCACTTTAAGTCCAAACAACTCACCACTCGCCTTCCTCCTCTGAGCAGCCGCCTGGAGCGCTAATGCAGTCACTGCGAGTCCAAACGACCCACCGCGCTCCTCCTCCTCCTCCTCCTAGTCCTCCGGGCAGGCCCCGGGGTTCAGAAGTGGTCTGAGTCCAAACAGCTCGCCACGCAGCCCCTCCTCTGGCAACCGCCTGTAGCTCTGGTGTAGTCACTCTGAATCCAAGCGGCCGCGCTCCTCTTCCTCCTCCTCGTCCTCAGGGCAGGCCCCGGTGTTCAGAAGCATCATTCTGAGTCCAAACTGCTTGCCGCGCAGCTTCTCCTCTGGCAACCGCCTGTAGCTCTGGTGCAGTCACTCCGAATACAAGCGGCCACGCTGCTCCTCCTCCTCCTCAGGGCAGGCCCTGGTGTCCTGAGTCCACACAGCTCTCCTCGCCACTCCTCCCCTGGGCAGCCGCGGGAGCCCAGTGGTTGCTTCCGAGTCCCAGCGCTGTGCTGAGCGGCCTCCTTTACGGCGCTCCCAGTTGTCCGAGTTCACTGCTCCAGCGGGGGGAGGGGGCGTCTCGCCGGCAGCTCTACTTCACCAAGTTTCCTGCGTTCCGGGACCACCGTCCCATCCGGGACACCTTCCCAACGGGTGAGAGTCACCCGGCTGCTTGAGTTGGTCCCAAGTGTCTCAATATCTCCTCTTTTGAATCCTGAGTCCTGGAGCAACATGAAATGCAGCCACCCTCTAGGCCGCCATCTTGAAACCTCCTGAGGAGGATTTTAAATTACTATTTCAATCTCAATACCTATCAGAGATCTACTCAGAATGTCTACTTCTTCTGATAATAGTTTGTGTCTTTCTAGGAATTTATTCATTGCATCTAGGTGAACTTTTTGGTACATATTTGTTCATAATAATCCCTTCTAAACCCCTTGTTTTTGTAAGGTTCATAATGAGATCCCCTGATTTTGGTAACTATGTCTTCTCCCTTTTTCAGTCACTTCAGCAAGGATTTGTCGATTTTGTTGATTTAAAAAAAAAGTTTTAATTTTTTTTTCTATTTTTTCCCTAACCTATTTCCATTCTAATCTTTACTATGTATTTTTGATGCTTATATTGTTTATGTTTCTCTTCTTTTTCTAGGAACTTAAGGTATAATGTCAGGTTATAGATTCATGTTCTTTCTTTTAATGTAGATGTAAATTTTCCTCTAAGCACTGCTTTAGCTTTGTCTGATAAGTGTTGGTATGCTGTTTTCATTTTTATCTCAATGTATTTTTAAATTTCCCTACAGTTTTCTTTTTTGACCCATTGGTTATTTAAAGAGTATATTGTTTAGTTTCCACATATTTATGAATTTATGAAATTCTCTTCTATTTATTCCAAATGTAATTTCTTTGTAGCTGGAAAATATGTTCCTTTCAATCTGTCTCCATTTTCTAAGGTCTGCTTGTGGCTTACCAATGTTTCTATCTTAAAGAATGCTACATGTGCGCTTGAGAAGAACGTGAACTCTGAGATTGTTGGTTGGGATGTCCTACAGCTGCTTCTGAGGTTACTTGGTTTTTGGTGTTGATCAAGTCTTTCTTTTGTGATATCTACTTAGTTCTATCGCTTATTGAAAGTGCAATGTTGATGTCTCCAGTTATTAATTTTGAGTTATTCCTCCCCTTCAACTTTGTTTTTGCTTCAAGTATTTTAATGTGTTGTTACTAGATGCACAAATAATTGTTAAAACTTTTCAATGGGGTGAACATTTGTCTTTAGTAACAATTTTTGCCTTAAAATCTATCCCAGCCATTGTTTGTATAGCCTCTCTTTAATTTTTGTTAGTGTAGTACATCATTCTCTACCTATTTACTTCCAACCTATTTTTATCTATGAATCTGAAATGTTAAAGCATGTTTTCTAAAAACTCCACTCTGCCAATCTGTCTTTTAATTGAAGTATTGATTCATTTACATTTAATGTAAACCTGCACAAGTATCAGCTCAAAATGGATCAAAGACTTAGGGATTAGATCAGAAACTATAAAACTCCTAAGAAAAAAACATAGGGTCATCACTCCAGCATATAGGCACAGGCAATGACTTTCTTCAATAGAACCTCTATAGCTCAGGAAATCTGGCCAAGAGTTAAGAAATGGAATGGCATCAATTTAAAAGCTTCTGCACAGCAGAGGAAACAATTTAGGAATGTGAAGAAGAGAGAACCTACAGGATGGGAGAAAATCTTTGCTAGCTACTCTTCTGACATAGGATTAATATCTAGAATATATAAAGAACTCAAACTTTCTACCAAAAAAATCAAATAACCCAATTAATAAATGGGCAAATGAATTAAACAGACATTTCTCAAAAGAAATAAAAATGGCCAACAAATTAATGGAAAAATGTTCAACATCATTAGGGAAATGCAACTCAAAAACTACACTGAGATTTCATCTCACACCAGTAGAATGGTAATCATCAAGATACAAATAATAATAAATGCTGGAAAAAATGTAGAGAAAAAGGAAGACTTTTACACTGTTGGTGGGACTGCTAATTAGTACGAGTACTATGGAAATCAATATGGAAGTCCCCTCAAAGGGTAAGCATGGAACCACCATATGACCCCAGCTACACCACTCCTTGGTATTTATCCTGAAGAGTTAAAGTCATCATACCACAGTGATACAAGCATACCCATGTTTATAGTACAATAACCAAACGATGGAACCAGCCTAGGTGTCCATCAACAGATGAATGGATAAAGAAAATGTGTTATATAGGCACAATGGAGTTTATTCAGCTATAAAGAAAAATGAAAATTATGGCATTTGCAGAAAATGGGTGGGACTAGAGACCATTATTATGTTAAGCAAAATAAGTTAAACTTAGAAGGTTGAGGGTCATATGTTTTATATGTAGAAACTAGAGAGGAAAAAAGAAAAAAAAGATGGAGCAGAACTAATGAAAATCGAAGTGGGGGTCAACAGAGAAAGTGAGGTTGGAGGGAGGGAGGGAGAGAGTGCTGGGAGTGATATTGACCAAATTATATTGTTACTTTGTATATTGTGTGCATGTATGAATATGTAACAACAAATCCCATCAGTGTGTACAAGGATAAATGCACCAATAAAATGGGAAATTGGAAAAAAGGAACTTAATTTAGAACAATCTAGTTAGAATTAATACCAACTAAAAGTCAATAGTATACAGAAACCTTGCTCAAATATAGTTGCAACTCCTTGTGTGCTGTTATTGTCATACAATCATATCTTTGTACATGATGTACCTTGACCCTCTTTAGGCAGTTGTCTTTTAAATCAGAAGTAGGAAGAGTTAGCAAAGTAGAAACTTACTGTCATATTTGACTAAGTAGTGACCTTTACTGGTGCTCGCTCTTCTTTATTTGGATCACCATCAATAGCCTCACCTTCATTCCAGCCCAAAAGACTCCTTTCAGTATTTCTTATAAGGCAGATGTGCCAGCAGCAAGTTTTCTCAGCTCTTGCTATCTGAAATAGCTTGGTTTCTCTTTCATTTTTGAAGGATAGCATTGCTGATTGCAGAATGCTTACTTGATAGTCTTTCTCTGTTAGCACTTTGAATAGATCATCACACGCCTTCTGACCTCCACTTCTGATAAGTCCATTATTAATATCATGAACCATTTATATGTGGCCAGTAAGTTTTCTTTTGCTGTTTTCAAGAGTTTCTCCGTTTTTGACTCCTGACATTTTGACGGTGATATGACTTGGTGTATGCTGACTTATGTTTATCTTACTTGAATTTCATTGGGCTTTTTGGATGTGTAAATTAAATGTTTTTCATTGAATTTGAGAAGATGTTAGGCACTATTTTTTCAAAATTCCATCACTTTCTCATTTTCCTCTCTTTCTGGGCCTATTTATGCATGTTGGTACACTTGATGGACTCCTATGGGTTTCAGAAGCTCTATTTATTTCTCTTCATTCTTTTTTCTATCTCTATCAAAATGGAATCACAATGAACTTAAAGTGCACTCGTTTTTTTTTTTTCCTTTCTAGTTCAAATATGCTCTTCAGTCCCTCTCATGAATGTGTCATTTCAGCTATTTTCAACTCCAGAATTTCCATTTGGTTCTTTTTTATAACTTCCATTTCTTGACTGTAATTATCTATAGGGATATTATCACAACATTTCCCTTTAATCCTTTAGACATGTTTTTGAACATATTTATAATATCTGGTCTAAATCTTGTTTAATAATCCAGTATATGGCCTTCTTTATGGAAAGTTTCTCTTGATCATTTTCTTTCGCCTTTTACTTTCTTCCCATGTCTCATCATTTTTGCTGAATACTGGATATTTTAGAGAATATGTAACAGATATGGAAAATCAGATTCCTCCCTCATTGGGGATTCTTGTTGTGGCTATTGCTTTTGTTGCTACCAGTTGGCAATTTTCATGGATGACTTATGCACACTCTGTACTCAGGCAGACACTGAGTGTGTGGCCACACACTTCAGTGTCTGCTCAGGCAGCTTAGTTGCTAGCTAATGCGTGCACAGCAATTACCTGGAATGTGTTGAACCCATAATCTTCCACACTTGCCCAGGAGCTGGGTGTGTGCCGAGACATGCCCTCAATGCTAAGCTGTTCTCCAGTCTGCCTTCACTTCCCCTTCCTCTTGTGCAGGGCCTCAAGTGAGCCAGAGGGAAAAATGGGGTTTTCTCTCACTCTTTCTCATTTTATTCCCCAGGCATGTGCATAGTCCTGGATATGCTTGTGGCCTTCTAGATTCCCAGGAATACGCCAAAGCCTTTCAAAGTTTCCTATAGACACCCTTTCCCTAAGTCTTTGTTTTAAATTTTTTGCCAGATTCTTTTGTGTCAATGCTCTGTGGATGGGACTTTTTGAGAAACCCTAAGCCCAACCTAAGGACTCATTGTTTCAACTCACAAAAAGTTGATATGCTGCTCTTACCATTACTTTTTTATTGTCCAGAGCCTCCTTCCATCCCCAAAACACTATATGAAATAAAGGACACACCAAAGTTTCTGCAAATTTCATCTTACTCAAAGGCAAGCAGAGGTGGCTTTGGGGCAATGTGACAAAGTCTCAAATTGGGTCCCATTTTGCTTTTGGTTTTGGCTGATGTGACAAGGTTGCCTTTATTCTCCTCAGACCACAGGAGCTCATGTTGCAAGATGAAACCAGGAGAAGTCAACTAGCCCTGGGTTTCTTCCCTGGTGACATCTGCAGCAGCCTCAGCACCATGAGCCAAGGGGCTAAGCATGCTGAGTGGTTCTGTCGACACACCCTGGGATGTGGGAGGAACATGTGAGCTGGTGCTCAGAGAGGAGCCAACTGCAGGCCCACAGGATGGACCCCACAAGGACCCCCATTTTGTCCCCACAAAGAACCAGGCCCTCTTCCTCATTGTAACCATCCCAGAACACAAAGAAGCCTCTGGAAAGATCCAACTGCCACTTCTCAGTGCTGAGCTGGTTTGGCAGGGAGCATGACAGACAGCAGTTGCCAGCCTTGAGGGGCAGAGGGCTATTCTGTGCCATTTTTACAGAGTCACGTTCCCGATTTGATTGAAAGTGGAATCTTTAATAATATATAGATTTTAAGTGACGAAGGTTTAGTGTTGCCAAATTCTAGCATAAAGCATATTTTTACAGCTGGGATGATAAATCCCTGAAAGACGGCACTCACCATGGAAACGCGGACACAGCCTTTCATTCCCTTCCCAGTGATTAAAATCCTCATTTCATGAGTATGCACGTGTGCTATAAGTACACTGGAGCTTCCTGCTACAGTGCAGAGGACAGTGGAAGAATCTGTGGTTTCTACTCAGCAGACCCTTCAGACCTCTTGCGGGCAGGAACAAGATGGCAAAGCAGAACTCCTGTGGTGCCGAGTGGTGGGTGAGGACAGTCTGTCCCCAGGTCTGCTACAGGTGGAGAGCACCATGCACAGGGCAGCTGCAGCGGGAGGCCCCTTTGCTGAAGTTGCCCAAGGCAAAGACAAAGCTCTCTTCCTCTCCATAACTTAGCTCCTCCAGGATGCTGTTCAGGTTGGGAAAGTGTGAGAGTAAAAGGAAAAGAGGATCCTGGAAGATCAACTGTGCAACTCTCTCCAGGGATGCTTCCAGAGATCCAGGAAGTGGGTGGCCTGGGCGCCATTGGGAGGAAGGGAGGACCCAGGTCCCTTAGGCTACACGGAGGGATGATGCCTCAGAGCTGGCAGACAGGCACCTGGACAGTGGTGCAGATCACCTGCGCCTAAGTCAATGGCTGCAAATTATGCTTCTGGGACTCAGATTCCTCAGCAATGTCTCAGGGGCTACCAAAGGAGGCAAAGGGACCCAGGGCAGTTCTGTGTTGTGTTATCAAGGGGTCCAGCGGACACAGGGGGCGCACTCAAAGAGGTGTAGCGAAGAATTTGAGAGAGGGGTGGGCAGGGTTAAGGAAACCAACCCTGGGAAAGGTGAATTGCTCAGAAAGTAGCCACCATGAGAAGCAGTTATGGTCCTGACAGGGCAAGAAGAAGGGGAAGCAGTGTTGAGACTGTGAGGCTGGACCCTTGCTCCTCTGTCTCCCCCAGGCTGGCTGCCCCTGCAGGTGTGCAGCCCTGATCTGCAAGCTTGCAAGCCATGGCTTTCATCAAGTTTATCAAAGTCCTCATACGAAGTATTCAGAAGCTGAGCAGAATATGCCAATTATTGATGGAGTGAAAGGGACAGGGTAGAAGGTGAGAATGGAATTGTGTAGGAGTAACATAACCTCAAGAATCCAGCAGAGGAGCCTCTCTGATCCTTCATGGCTGGCTGCTTCACACTACATTCCCCACATCCCAACCTCCTCCATCTTGCCCTCCTCTGCTCCTTCGTTTTCTTTCCAGACACCTTAAAGATAAAACAAAGTGCCCATATATATATTTTTACTATGGAATAGCTTTAGACTTCAAGGCCTTACATTCCATCCCAGCATCTATGTGTTAGTCAAGCTTTTCATTGCTGTGACAAAATACCCAAGAAAAAATCACTTAAAGGAGGAAAAGTTTTATTTAGCTTAACGTCTGAGGTTTCAGTGCATGGTCAGCTGGGTCCATTGCTATGGGCCTGTGGTGAGGCAGAAACATCATGGCAGAAGGGCGTGGCAGAGCAGAGCTGCTCACTTCCTGGCAGCCAGGAAGCAGAAAGAGAAGAGAGGACTGGGGAAAAGATATGGCCCCCAAGGACCTACTGCGTTCTACTAGGTCCCACCTCCCTATAGTTTCTGCCACCTCCCAATAGTCCTTTTTAAATTATGAATCCCTCACTGGATTAATACACTGATGAGATCATTTCCCCAGTACTCCACCTCTGCCCATTGCTGCCTTGGGGACCAACCTTCAGCCCAGGAGCCTTTGGAAGACTTTCCAGATCCAACCACAACCATTTACTAAGGTCTTTTTTTTTCGCCCCCAAAGAGAGTTCTCTTCCCTGTGGACACTAAGATAATGGAGCCATGGCGTCTCTTTTCCTAGAAGGACCCCTTATTGCACTTCTCCACCTCCACCTCAGTTTCCCCTAAGTACCTCAAGGGTTTAGTCATTCACAAACACCCCCTCCCCCCCATGCCACTCCTCTTAGGGAAGGTTTCTGAGCAAACTCCTCTTTCCTTCCTGGCTGTTTCCGGAGGAGTGTTTACCTAGAGGCAGGTGGCACTGGGGTAGGGGCACAGGCAGAAGGAAGTTCTGCAGGCACCTGCTAGCTGTGGGATCTTGCACAAAGTACTTGTCCCTCGAAGCTCCCTTGAAGAAAGGAACACATACGAAGCTATTGTAAGGATTGAGTCACACAATACACATGAAAATATTTGGTTGGTCACAAAGTTCAATGAGATACATGAGGTCTATGCATGGGTGAAAGCAGTGATCTAGCCCCTCCCCCAACCCCTTGATACCCTAACCAGGGTGCCCAGCAAGTTGGCATTTATTGAGCCTTCATGCATATCTGGCTTTCTGTCAACAGCAGCTTTTCTGGTTCAAACACTCAGGTGCTTCTTTGTCACATACAGTTAGAAGCTAGCCCACTTTGTGCACATCAAGGGCACCCTGATGAGGAGGAGACGGCAGCACTGCCAGTGTCCAGCATCCTAGGCAGCTGTGGAAATGCTCGGTTTGAGGGACGTTTGTGACCTTTAGTGTTGCCTTCTGAGCACCTCATAATTGATAGTAAGCAGCAGTTTTAACAAACCCATTACATGAATAATATATTTATTGTAGATGAATTAAACAATAGATGGAGAGAGAGAGAGAAAAATATGAATATCATCTGTAGCTCCATTGCATTTTAATGTCAATGCAATGAATGTGTCTGGTGTGAAATCCTCCATGACATTTTTGTGCATAGAAGGTCACATTTATAAAATTTTTTCCAAATCAAATTGAAACTCCTTCAGTCCACTCTCCTTTTAGATCTGTTCACCTCACTCACCAGGTGTTTATTGAAGGCTTGTGTGGAGTCAGGCATTCCTATGGGTGCTGGGGATAGAGCAGCGAGGGTTACCCAAGACCCCTGCCCTGGTCCAGCTGGCATTCTATGGTAGAAAACTCGTGTGTGACAGTTGGGGACAAGTCCAACAGGGATATCACAGCAGGGGAAGGCTTGGAGAGTGTGCAGTTGACAACGGGGTGGGCAGGGAACAGCAAAGCAGCCCAATGGGAAGGACTAAGCCTGGGCTCAGTCCATGGAGATAGGGGATGAATGTTCCAGCAGAGGGGATAGCATATACAAAAGAGCCCTGGGGTGCCTTAGGAACAGGAGGGAGATCCAAGTGGCTGGAGGAAAAGCGTGCCTGTGGTAGACAGGGAGTTGGAAATGAGAGAGATCACTGTGTTTGATCATGCAGGGCCTTTAGGGCCAGTGAAAGAAATTGACTTTTCCCTGTTTGAGATGTGGAAACATGAAGAATTCCAGCAGAGCTGTAGTTGACTTAAAGCAGAGAATCAAATGCAGGCAGGAAAAGTTGGACTCAGGGGACCTGTTACGAGGCCATTGAAATAGTCCAGATAGAGATGATGGTTACCTGGACAGGAGAAATTGGAGCGCTGGAGGTGGCGAGTGAGATGCAATCTTGATATACAGGTGCTTCTTGACTCATGATGGGGTGCCTCTTGATAAACCCCCCATAAGTTGAAATAGCCCAAGTTGAAAATGCATTTCACATGTAAGCTTCTGACCTCACCGCCTTAGCAACACAGGACACTCTGGGGTCATCTGCCTTCCCCTCATGACCGCATGGCTGGCTGGGGGCTGCAGCTCACCGGCTGCCCAGCATCAAGAAGGCAAATGGTACCAGGTTTACCAACTGCCCAGGAAAAGATAAAAATCCGAAGTATAGTCTTTATTCACGTTATCACTTTTGTGTTATCATGCAGTCAAAAAAGCACTAGGTGGAACCATCTTAAGTCAGGGACCATCTGTAGCTGAAGGTAGAACTGATGGGTTTCCTGGTGGAGATGTCAGATGAGAAAGTTTCAAGGTGACCAAAGGTCACATCGCCCTGAGGCATCCTGAGAGTAAAGCTGCCATCTTCTGAGACAAGGAAAGACTGTGGGAGGATCAGGGTTGGGGAGAAAAGAGCGGATGTTGGTGTTAAAATGTCAAGTTTGAAATCAGACGTAGTCAAATGGGACGTTGAGAAGAGCAGCCTCAGTCTGGGGAGAGCCTGAGGCTGGTTTTGGAGTTTCAAAACCAAAAATGCTGGTATTTCAAGCCACAAGTCATCAAGAAAGTACATGTAGATGGAGAGAAGTTTCTGGGAGTGGGTCCTAGATTAGAGAAAGAACTACATCTTCCTCCCGCTGGAGGCTCCTCCAGGATCGGCTTCTATATAATTTCAATTATACAGAAATCGACCTATTTCCATTCTAGTGGGGCCAGCCCTGACCCCTTGCAGTTACCATGACACAGGTGAAAAGTGAACCTGAACAGTCAGATAGCTGTGATAAGGACAGCCCCTCAGAAGGAAGGCAACACCTTCCTCTTCCTCTGCCATGAGATTCTCCCAGATGATCTGCTACCAGACAGCTGTTTGTGGCCTCCAGGAGGAACATGGTGTGTGCTTTGTCCTGGTTGTCTGTGCCTGGAATCTGGGTCCTTGTGAGCCTTTTTCAGTCTCTGACTCCCGAGATGCTTATGCCTCTTTTGATGACACCTGAACAGTTGTTTGGTGCGTGTGCTAACATTTTCTGTGAAATGCCTCCAAGGAAAACATGAACACACACAGACCCATAAAAGGAGTAGATGGCCGACCCTCCCGATCACAGGGAAATTGTTTTGGTAGCCAAGAATAGAAGCCACTAATTGTCAACTTCTCAAAAATAGATCTGAGGAAGAGTCTTGCTGGGCCCAGGGGAGATAGACTTCCAGAACAGAAAGAGAAGTTCCAGGACAGAAAAGGGTCATCCCTTCCCACCTTCCAGAGTATGGTGGCAAGTTTAGGATCCACATAGACCTCTGTTCCAATCCTGGTGCTGACATTCCCTTGCTGTGGGAATGTGAGCAAGTTACATGATCTGGCTTGGCTTCCTTAACTAGAAAGCGGGGAGCAGCCTTTAGCCCCCAGGGCTGGGTAAGGATCTAATTGGATAGTATGTACATAAGTTACTTGGTTGTGGGTGGAAGAAGTTATTTTGTACCAATGTCCACCAGGTGTAGACAATCAGGAAGATAGAACAGAATGTGGAAGAAATGGATAAGACCACTACTGGACACCTTTCAGCTATTATGCGCATAGTCAACACTTGGTAACCATTTGATGAGTTCAGTGAATGAATGGATATCTAGCAGGCCATCTCAGACATGCAGGATGAGAAGCTGGTCCCTGGAGAAGCTAAGAAAACCCCCATGGCAATAATAACACTAATAATAAAAGTAGCAAAAACTTAATAGCCCTTATTTGAGGCCTCATGCTACTGCTCCTAATGCCTGTGCTTCACCTCCATTCTGCAGAGGAGGAAACGGAAGCACAGAGAGGTCGCATAACTTGCTATTTGTCATGCAGTTGTTTAGGGCAGAGTTGCACCTGTGCCTGGCTCTCAGGAGCCCAGTGGGACTCCTCTGGCCTGGCTAAGGTAGCAGCAGGCAGGGGACTAACTGAACTAGGGCTGAAGGAAAGGAGGAGCCAGACTCCAGATGGTGGCATGTACTCACCCAGGACAGCCTGGGACCACAGAAAGGTAGGTGGTGCAGGAGAAGAAAGCCAGAAGGATCAGGAGAAGCCTGCTATTCAAACTCCAGGCATCATTTCCTCTGGGTGAAGTAGGATGACGCGTTGTGCTATGTGCCAGGGCTGGTTCTTACAGCTTCCCATCCACCACTCACAACCATCCTGAGGAGACCTGAGGCACACAGAGGTTAAATGACCTTTCCCGTGGTGACTGCTGCTTAGCCCAGGCAAGGGAGTAGCCGAGAGGTGCTCCCAGGCAGCACAGCCACAAGGCCCCTCCTCGCCTTCCTGCCCTCCTGTGCAGTGGGGTTCACTTGCCGGCTGGTGACAGGCAAGTAGTCAACTAGTTTACCACGTGTTCCTTGAGGATTTGCTCTGTCCCTGGCTCAGTGTGGGACAATGATAAGCCAAATGGGGGTAAGGGAGCAGGTGTCCTTCTCAGTGAGAAACAGGATGCAGGGTGGTCACTGGGTTGGGGCCAGTTGCATGCATGGTGGTCCCACAGATGGCTCCTAGGTGACCTAACCCTGGGGCGCAGGGAGCAGAGAATACCTCCAGAGTGCTGAGGCCTCGCCTGTTCTTCTCTTTGGGGTTGAGGGCTACACTATCATGTACTGAAGATCCCAGAACACCCTGAAGTATCATGCACTTTGAGGTCAAGCTTCGGTTTGTTTTCCTCACTCAGGTGATTGACTTCAGCTAGAATAACAACACACGGGCTATAAAAAGGATCTCTATCACAAACATACCTATTGGCAACAAATGGTGTTAAAATCAGAAACTCTCCAGCCTATAAGTTATTTATTCTTTTTTTTTTAAATGCAAGTTTATTAGTGTGAAGTTTGCTGGGGGCATTTTTTTCATCTTTATAAAAGAACAAGCAGGAAAAAGATCAGAACCACCAAAGTTTTCTCAATGTGGCCAAGGGTGAATGGATGGGGGACTACGGGTCACCTGGCAGAGGTCGTGGACCCCTATACCAGGTGAGTGAAGCCAGCTGCTTCCCCGTTTGCTTGCACGGTGACTGAAAGCGCCAAATCTGAGCTTTGGCCTGCTCCTGGGTGTGACCAGACTTGTCACTGTGTTGCTGCCTGTCCCAACCATCATCAGGGAGGATCCTGGCTGGGTTAAGACTGACCTGAGAGAGCCTCATCTATTGTTGGCACCTGATCCGTGAGGTGGGAAGGTCATTAGGGCTGGACCATTACACTAACTCACTCAGGTAAGTAGGTATGTCTTGGTGACCTCAACACCCCTCCAGGGCCCCACTGATCTTGCTCTCAAACTAGCCCATTCCTAGGAGCCATTCCTAGTCTCCAGCAGGGACAAAGGGAGGACAGTAGGGTCCCACCAGAGCCTGATTCTCCCTCCAGGGAGCTCTTCAAGTCTCCTAAGTTCTTTCAGGGATAAGGTCAGATAGAAACAGAAAGCAATCTTGCCTTCTGACTGAGAGGTGGCTTCTGCCTTCTTTGGGCTTCACTCTCTCCATCTAAAGACAACGAGGGAGTTGGACAAGTTGATTCCAGAGCCTGGGGTGTTCTAATCAAAGACAAATGTAGAAATGTGAGCCAGGGTTTGCATGTTGGGTCCCAGGTTTGGGTTACAGAGAGGAGGGTCCAGGATAGTTGCTTAGAAAGGAAGACCCCAAACCCTATGGCTTGCTTGTGTGTGTTACATACTCAAAACATCAGCCACTGTTTGTAGGCTCCCTCCTGGGGTCTGGTCTAATCTGATCTACTTCTGTATCCCCAACCCCTACCCCCATGATCTGGGAAACTTCCCCACAGCTCCGATTCTCTCCTGAGCTTCCCACCTCTGAACCCTGGAGGAAGGACAACGTTGCCCTTCAGGTTAGGATTTTTGACTATAAGCAACAGAAATTACCCAGGTTTCAAGTTGACTTGAGCTAGAGAAATGTAGGGGAAGGACACCCAGCAGTCCCAGAGGCATAAATCAGATCAACTGACCTTTGTCCCTGGGTAGCTTCACAAAGACTGACATTCCTGAGGAGTCTAGTTGACTTTGTGGGGTGGGTTGGGGTGGGTCTGGATTAAATTCCCACCAATGCTGAAAACATTCCCTAATGGAAATGGACTACTGTTGCCAAAAACAAGGAGATAGGCTACCAGGCAAGCAAAAAACAGCCGATATTCATTGTTGGGTCATTGCTCTATAGCACATTCTGGAAACACTTTGTACTGATAGAAGGAGAGGGATCCTGTTATTTCTGGTCTTTGAAACTGCAAACAATCAAGGCTGTCTGGGGACTCTTTCTTGGTCTTCCTAAAATTTGTATTTTAACTTCTCAATGTATCCACAATGATTAATGGATTCAAAGTGTCACACACCACTGGTTTATGTTTTTCACAGCTCCCTGTGAGGAGGGCAGCAAGGTCTTGTCATTCCCATTAGGCAGAGAGAAAACTCAAGGCCTAGATATTAGTAGCAAGAACAGGACAGGCTACTCCCCTCCTCTCCTTTTCAACCCTAAACCAGACCAAGGGCCCAGCCAGGTAACCTGGCTCCTTCAGGCTGCATCATCATCTGATGATGACATCAGAGGGCCTTCCTGACCTGGCCTTTTAAAGGGAAAATAGCAACTTTGAATTCTGAGAGTTCAACTATTTTTCTAGGGTGCTTTTCTTGGTGATGGTGAGCAGGGGTTGCTTTCCAGTTTTAGGTGGCTGCAGGTAACATATTTGGGGAGTCCTAGGTGAAATGTTCGTGCCAGTCTGAGACTGTTTAAGCTCCAGTGAGCTCCCAGAGCTATCCCAGCATCCTCCTACGACAGGAGGCAGTCTTTTCTTGAGGGATGACAACCCAGTTCTAAAGCATCAGATGCAGAACAGGAAGATGCTGGATAAACAGGTTTGTACTATTGCTTTGCAAGTAGGCAGCAAGTTTGGACTTGATTTGCTGCACGTTACAGCTGCCTCTCACTGGCCCCTACAGTCAAAAAGGGGATCTCTGTAATCCTTCCATTTTCCTAATTTCTATCTTTCTCTTTCCCTTAAGGTTTCTGCCTCTCTTTCCTATGCTTTCCCAACCTCTTTCCTCCTAGAATTCCAGCCCCACCTCAGTTTCCCTATCCCTCTGAATTGTATTTAGACTTTAGCCCCTAGGAAGGAGGCCGGCCATAGCTAGGGCACCTCCTATATCATCTATTATACAAGCAGTGTTGTTGCACCATGAGGGGGGATGTTACAGGAAGCAGAGTCTGGGCCAGACCCACAGGCACACTCCTGCAGCTGTGTGGCTTGGAGCATCTTGCTTTACTTTAATGAGCTTTCAGTGACCTCATCTATAAAATGCATATTCATCCTCCCTCATGGGGTTACCATGAGATGAAATGAGATCACAGGCATGGGGGCCATCTGGGGCAGGTGCTCTGTCATGGCTTCCTCCCACTCTGCCCCTGGATTCTGCTCTCCTAGGATGCATTGAAGGACTAGGCCAAAGTTATAGGCTGATTTCTGCTGGACTGTGCCGGGCCTAGGATCCTGAGTCTTCTTATTTTGTTCTCACTTTTCAGTTTCCTCTATGTAACATTCCTGGCTGTTCCTGCAGGCCCAGCTACTGGGATTGTGAATGACACAAGAGACCCACCCCGGGAGTCACAAGGAGTGTGGTTGGCTTCCCAGATCCTGTCTCCAAGGCTGCACTTCCATGGCCAAACTGCCTGGGCAGGTGTCAGAAATCAGAACCCAGGCCTGACGTGCCCCAGGGAGGGGTTGTGGCATGACTCAGGGAAGAGTGTTCGGAGTCGGGTCAGTGAGAGTTCAAACCCTGACTCCTTGTTCCCAAGCTCTGCCACCTTCGGCAGAGTCATTGACCTCTGAACTCGGCATCTTATCTATGAACTTTGGTGATTAACCCTCTCTTTAATGCCCTCTAGAGTCCAATCGCCACTGTAATGCTCCAGTCCCGACAGGACTGTAGAAGGCATTGAAGGAGATCCTCTGTGGAAATCCTTAGACACACAGTAAGTGTGCGATCCATCCCCAGCCCCAGCCCGCATGATCTCCAGGGCCAGAGCAAGCAGGAACAATGCAGAACAGTGAGGCGCTCCACATGTCCAGACGGTTCTAAGTGCCCTGCATCCCATCACAACCCATCACTCATCTTCCTGATAAGAAAACAGAAACCCAGAGATATGAAATCATTTGCTCAAGGTCACCAGCATGCCAGAGCTAGAAGAGACATTTGCTGCAATTGGTGGGCATTTCCGGCTCAACTTGCATGGAAAATTTCCCTGTAGAGCTTTTGAGGAGGAGTGGGAGTCCTAAAACCCCAGTGAAAATAAATTTCTAGAACCTTCCATGGCTCCCTTGCAGAAAGAGCTCACAGGGTACACAGAAGTCACATCAAACTGACCATCCAGGTCTTGGTTTTGCAGGGGTTTGTTGCTACCAACTTCTGCTAGACCTGACTTCCTCCTGGTTTGTTTGGCCACATTTTATCAGTGTTATCCCCTCTTCTCTGGATCTCTTTCCATCAAGTGTATTAAAAAGAGGGACCAAGGTGAGCAGGATCTCAGAGGACAGGAGGCTTCTGGCCATAAAGCCTGAAGTATATTTACTGTTACCTGATATAATTTTTTTTAAATATCGAAGGCTTAATTTAAGATCACCCAGATGTTCACCAGGGCTCCAATTGATGAAGAAAAATGTATTTTAAAAGCCAACCACATACAAAAACACATAGAAAAAATAAAAATAAAAGCCAACCACAGAAACAAACACATTTTGCTTTTGCAATTCCATTGGGCTTCATCCTAGCCTTGGCCTTAAAATAGCTCTGTTTATGTGCCTACAGTGTGTGTACATGATCAGGATTTCCCGTGCCTCCACCTCAGCGTTTCCTCTCTGCTTCTAAAGTGACCCCCTTCATTCCCCTTTCTCTCCCTCCCCACAACTTGTTCAGGTCTGTGGGTAAATGTGTGGGAATGTTCTGGGAAGTAGGAACATTTGGCTCCAGGCAGACAGAAGTTCAAATTCCAACTCAACCATCTCCCAGCTATGCAAACATGGGCAATTTACCTCTCTGTCAGATTTTCATCTGCAAACTGTGAGACACGTGAAAATGACTTAACTCACTGCTTGGTACAAGGTTAAAGGGCAAGAAGTGGAGGAGGTGGAGAGAGCCTTTTACCCAGAGCCAGGTGTGGGTGTGAGGCACAGTTTCTCCCCCAAGACAAACCATTTGGAGGCAAAATGTGTTTCCCGTTTTGTCTCTCTCTCTACAGCGTTGGCCTCAGGACCAATTCCTTCCGCTCTCTGGTTTGCTCCCAGATGGGTGGAGCCCACCCCTCCACAGAAACCTCTGAGTCTCCCAACTGCCGCTGGCCTGTCTCTGGTGATGAACTAACCTTGATGAATGCAGGAACAGACATGGAAACATTTTACCAAGAACCAGAGACAATGTTTCACTATCACTAGGCCAGAAATCCCCAAATGTCTTGGACCAAGAGCTGACTTTTGGTGATGCTGCTGTGAATTCTACCCAACAAATGGTACTACTAATGGTATCCATTTGGATAACAGCAGGCAGGCCCATGGAAGACCTTTGCCTTGAATTTGAAGTCACATTGCTCAGGTAACTGCTCAACCAATCTCTGTGTCTGCTACGTCTTCCTTCCCATCACAAGCCAGGAAAGAATGTCCTCTTGGGCTGAGCTGCCTGCAGCATGTGCCCTCTCCCGCCCTTCCTGCTGCCCAGGGAGAGGATATAATGCCACACCAGGGTCCAGAGATCAGGTTAGACCCCACTGTGCCCATGACTCATGCATGACACAGGGCAAGTCATTACCCCAACTGTGCTGGCTAAAAGGCTATAATCACACTTGGCCTCTCCCTGCCTGGTGATCGTGACTGGGAGGGTTAATGAGGAAGTGAGCGCTAAGCTGTGTGAATACTTGCTTTGTTCTCATGCTGTGCTGCCTCTGATGAGTTCACAAAGCCCATGAGAAATGGCAAAGGTCAAAGTTCTCTTTATGTGAGGTTGAGGCTCACGCCTCTCCTGGGGTGGTTCTAAGTTCTGTCACTGCCACCAGAGGCCCAGGGGACATAAGTCACAATGCATGTATGTGGGGGTGGGCAACATTCTCCAGACTCAGGCCATGTGCCTGGGGCTTTTCACAGGACAAGTCCACCAAAGCAGGGGATCTTGCTGGGCCTTCTGGAAGCTTCCAGTAGCAAAACCCATGAACTTAGCAGTCCCTCTCAAGGTTAGAATGACCATGACCATGACCATGACCATGACCGATGCCATGGCCTGTCTCGCTGGAGATGCTGTTTCTCAGGGAAGCTTCCACTGGTTTCCCACAGTCGACTTTCTTATGAAATTTAGTTTTGCTATCTTTCCTGGCCAATTGACAAACTCCATGGCATCTACTCTAGGATACTGGTAGCTGAGGCCAGAGCCCCCAGAGGGCAGGAGGAGGGAGAGAAGCAGATGGGCACTGCTGTGGCTCTCCTTCATAGAGCCAACTTGGAAAAGCTGCCTCCCCGGGTGCTGTGGCTTTTCCGGCTGAAAATTGGGAGCTTCCTTGGTAAAAGTTCTGGACATTGTGAAACTGATTTCCCAAATAATCAGATTTGAGGGTAAAACATTCTTTCCATTTTTATTTTTCTTGATAGATAATAATTCACCTGGTCAAAAATCAAAATAATATAAATTAGATACAATGAGAAATCTGTCTCCACTTCTGCCCTTGGTTCAACCAGTTCTCTCCCTTTTCTTCCTTAAGTAAACTACTTTTATTAGTTTCTTACATATTCTTATAGTATTTCTATATGCAAATTCAAATAAGTATTTTCATTCTTCCACCTCCCTTAAGTACACAAAAGTTAGCATATGGTATACTCCACAGATCAGTCAGGGTCTGGGGAAGAAGCAAATGTCCAACAGGAGCTGGATAACTGGGGAGGGCTTTAACCAAAGAGCAATAACAAGGGTGTGGGCAGGGCGTGGGGGAGGCAGTAAGAAATGGTGGATCCTCAGGGTTGATAACTGTGGGGGAGCCAGAGACAGACAGACAGACAGTCAGACAGAAAGAGATGGAGAGACAGAGGAAGAAGGAAGGGAGAAGAGAGAGAGAACTGCAGAAGGGGGCAGGGAGTGAACCCCACCCTGGCTCCCTTTCCTGTCCTCTGGGTCTCCTGTAAGGCCCCCATTGGCCAACTCCTACCACAAGTCCAAGGGCAAGAAGGCCCATGGGTATGGTCTTTGCAAGTCAGCCTCCCAGTAGGGTCCAGAGTATCTTGGAGATGGATATGGGTGGCCCAGGCAGGGCCTGGGGAGCTGCACAGCTCTCCAGCCAGGGACATCATCCTCTGACCTATGCTGGCAATCCTTCCATATCAACTACTAATGTGGGTTTTCTTATCACTCATGTTCTGCTTCTTCATCTTCCCCAGCACTGCCAGACTCTTCCAAGGATGAGGATGCCTGCTGCCCACCACTCCAAAGCCATTGCAACATCCAGTGTAATGTGGCTTTGGGTCCCAGTGTCCCCAGGCTGTAGATGTGATCCTTCCTTTCAAAAGTTGCAAGAAAATCTCAATCCCCTTGGACATCCCAGCCAGCACTCCAGATACTTCCAAGGATGGCTGTCGTATTGCCTCACAGTGACCAAATTCTCATCTGGCACTCACATTACAAATGTCCCCTCTCCTCTGGTTCTGGGGCCATTGCTTTGCACATCACCATCCTCCCCAGGCCCTGTTTTGCTTGAGTATTGGGAGCATGAGCACAGATCCCCTAGCCCACACGATGCCTCTAGTCCTTGGCATGTGCGAAACAGTCTGTCCCCGGGGTGTGGGGACAACTGAGGGGTACTACGGCAGAGAGCAGGAACCCATTTAAGATTTAGCAGAACTCACTTGTGGCAAATTCACTGCTGGCACTGCCTCAGGGAGTTATTTCTGGGCCATCTGTCTCCCTGGGCTCAGGCCACAGCCATGTTGCCAGACCTTCCTCCCACCCTGTCTCCATTTCCTCTTTCCCCTGAGACCCGGATGCGTGCCACACGAGCCTATCTTCATCCAGCGTGCTTTCTTTCCCTTTCTTCCACTTTCTTATGCAAAACAATTGAGCTTCCTTTTGCTTCAAAGTCTCCCACAAGTCTGGGTCCAATATCTTGTTTCCTCAAACCAAAGGACTGTTTCTAGCAGATTCCTGCAGAACTCCCACAATGCCATTCAGTAGAAATAACATGAGCCATCTATTTAATGTGAAATTTTCCAGTAGCCCCATTTAAAAAAAAATTAAAAGGAACTGGTAAGATTAATTTTAATATGTTCTGGTTAACCCAATAAATCCAAAATATTTTCATCTCAACATTTACTCGATATAAAATTATAGTGAGATAGTTTAATTCTGGTGTGTAACAGGGTATTTTAAATGTGGTGTGTGTTTTGCACTTATGGTGCATCTCAATGCAGACTAACCACTTTTCCAGTGCTCGGTAACCACCTGTGTGTAAAACGGACCATTCCTTCAAAAAAAAAAAATAAAAATTATTTAAAAAGAAAAGAAAGAAAGGGGTGCTGGGCCTGGGAATATAGCTCAGTTGGTAGAGTACTTGCCTAGCATGGACAAGGTCCTGGGTTCAATTTCCAAGACCACCACCAAAAAAAAAAAAAAAAAAAAAAAAAAAAAAAAAAAAAATGACTTGCAGCCAACCTTTTCAAAGCAGCCCCATTTCCCACTTCCCACTTCCCACTGAGCAGGGGTAGATGAGTTCATATTAATGAACGGCTCACATTTCCCTGGCCTTGCTTCTCTTGCCATGGGGGACCTCTGTGTCCCCCTCACAGTTTACTCAGACCTTTCTTGAGATGAGTCTTTTGCTTTCTTCCCCAGACTCCTACATCTTTGTCTCCTGCTTCAAAGTCAGGTCCCCACCTCAGTCACTGCTTCCAGACCCTCTAGAGACTAGCACCTGCCCCAGGACCTCAGCCACGCTCCTCCAGGTACCTCAGCGGACCAAATCCACTCTGGGACTCCTCAGGGGACCAAATCCACTCTGTGTATACCTGCAGGAGGCAAGAAATCACAGTCTGCCCCCCTGACCTCTTGTCATGCTCAATCAGTAGGATCACTTGGTGGTGTTGTGTAGTCAAACCCCTAGTGAAACTGCTCCTACAAGAGGTTTAAACCCTGAACCAGAGGCCTGTGGAAAGGGCCAACATTTAAGACAGGAAGCAAATTGGCCCCCTCTCCTCTTCTCATGTCCCTGTGCAAACCTTGCCTTGAGTCATTCATGTACCCTTACTATTTGGATGAATATGGGAAGAGGCAGCATTTTCCTAAAGGGGGTCTCAAGGATGTTTATTGCTTTTACTAGAGAAAAGATGGGAGGGGTCCCAAAGTCAAATAAGACTGAAAAGTCCTAAGTTGAGCAAGTGTCTGCACTATGGGTTACACACCTCTGATATCTTAACATATGTCTGTAATAGGCAGCATTTTCCAGCTTTCCTGATGCGTGACTCCATTTATGTCCCTTATTATGAAGAATGAGAATTTTGGAAAATGTTTTTCAGATGTCTTGATAAATAAATGAGAATCTCTCTTTAAGTCAAGTTTCTCCTCTTCCTGAGAGCACTGGCTGAAGCTGGGCTTTTGGAAAGAGTTCTCAACCTCTTGAATGCAATGTCCTGCAGGGACACCATGTACCCTGCCTGGACCCAGGCAGATGCTGACTGGCATGTGAGCTAAAGGTCCCCAACACAGAGCTCAGACCAGACTCTGGGTACTTGCCTGGTGAGCAAGCACTGGAAGCTTGAAGGATGGGTATATTTTATTTATGCCAATTTGATGGGTGAAAAGTATCATTTGCATTCCCCTAATGATGTGTAAGATTGAACTTTTTTTTTACCTATTTGTTAGCAATATTCATATTCTCTTATATGACTTGAATGCCCTTTACTCATTCCTCTATTAGATTTATTGCCTTTAAAAAAAAAAAAACTTGAGTTTTAGAAGCTAGCCTTGTATCCTTGCTCAACTCCCCATAAGTTCTTTTCAATCTGACATCTTTCTTCCGTACTAGATCATTTTCTTCTACTATATCTTCTTAACTTTTTCCCCTAGTCATTCTATGTGTTCTTTCTTATAGGAATTCCTAAAATGGCATCTCTTCATTTTTTTTTTCCCTAATGCTTTTTGGGAGAATCCCTTAGCTTGATCTTCCAGTTAGCTAATATAGTTTTCATTTGTCTATTCAGCCTGTTTATTGAGTTTTGAAAAATATGTTGTCAATCATGAGTTTAATTTCTTTCCCATGGAGGCTTCACTTTTAAATAGATGTGATCTTCTCTTCAGTATCTGTAGGAGGTTCTTTCAGCTACTTGGAGTTTACTTTTTTGGTGTAAATTCTGCTTCCTTGGAATCAGTTCTTTTGTTGTTTTTGATGCCTCTCAGTCTCTGGCTGGCTGTTGATATTTATAGATGAGCATGGGGACTGAGCAGTTGGTGGCTGGATGATATTCCCTTACTCCATATGACAATCCCATTCCTCTGGCAAGGAATGCAGTTTCTGAGATAGGAGCCAGACTGAGGTGTTTCTGTGGACTTAGGGCTAAAGAACTAGCTCAGCTGTGCATCCTGTGGTGTGTTCCCCACTTGGTCTTTCTCCTATTGCTCTTGCCCCTGGCCTAGAACTTTGCTTCAGGAATTCACTCAGCAATGATTGGGTACAAACCCTGAAGCATTCCAGTCTCTGTTTCATTTATCATTCATCTGTTCTTATACTGATCTTCTATTTCCCAGAAACTCCTTGATCTTCTGGACAGTGACCCTACTCCTCTGATGGCACACAACCACTCTTTTTATTTCTATCTCTTCCATGGTTTCAGTGGGATTTGGAGAAGAAATGAGGCCAGTGTGTTCTTAGCCATGTTGAACTGTAAGACACTTATTCTGCAATTAGAAGTATTTCATGAGATTACTTTGCCAGAAGTGGTATTATTGGATCAAAGAGCAGGAACATTTTTGAAGTTGTTGACACATTTTACAATCTGGTTGCTAAACTGAGGAGATCAGAAGGCAGTGGCTTTGGCGGGGAGAAAGCTAGGTTACCACCTTAGTTCCTTCATTTGCCAATTGTGTAACCTGAGGTAGGGAACCTCTCTGAACCTCAGTTTCCTCATTGGTCAGTTTGGGATGGTGGTAGAAACAACATGAAAGAAGACAGTGGGGACAAGTTGTGGAAAGCATCTTCCTGGAGGCCCAGCCTATAAAAGCTGCTTGATGAATGCTGTTAGTCAGTGTTGTTTCAAATAAGTGGTTTGTCAGTATCAAAGAACTGTGGCCTCAGCCAGGAACTTGGAAAGGCATTCTCCTTCATGGCCATTGGCATTTCATGCTTTTAGATAAGTGGCTTCCCAGCTTGGTATCTCTGTCTCCAAAGTGAGAAGCCGTTCCCACCTGCCTTTCAGTGGGGGCTTCTGGAAAGATTTGCTGCTTAGGAAGCCCTTAAGGATGGGTGGATGAAATTCCCTACACAGGCTTGGGGCTGTTTAATTGACATGATGGGTTCTTGAACCCCTAAACGCCCCTGCCCCAGAGAGAGCCGGTGACTAGATGTGTTCCTCCTCTGAGTCCACTCGGGCATTAACTCCTGGAGAAGAAATGCCTGGTCCTTATTCTGGGAATTCCAGAAATTTAATTTCTTCCTCAGCCAGGACCTTGCTCTCTTATGACTTCCTTTTCCTATTTGAAAATTTATTAATCAGAAATTCTGTTCCAGGGAGGCAGGCTGAACCGTGACATGGCCGCATGCTGGTATAGGCCCAGGATGCCGGGAAACCAAGTGTTTCCTTTACGTCCAGCCCAGAGGAAGGGCTGCGGATGGCTCTCACCAGATCCCTCCAAGGCCACTGACCCAGGGGTGTCAATGGCCCCAGAGTATCAGGAAGCTTAAGAGATAAGAATATTTTTAAAAACCAGCTTGATGGCAGAGAGACAGAGAAGCATGTACTTGCAGAACTAAGGCAGGCCCCACGCAGTGGTCAGCCAGGGGCCAGCTCTGTGAAAGGTCATGGAGGCAAGGTTCTGGCAGAGTGGAAGGAGGCAAAGTGGAGTGAGAGAGGAGAGCAGGGAAGAGGAGAGCCCCTGAGGAGGGACACTGGGCAGCTGTAGGGAATCCACCAGGCCTGCAGCCTCTGGATTTGTTTTGATTAAGTAAGCAGTTAAAAATAAATAAATAAAATCAAGGTGCAGGACGTGGCCAGCAGCGGGCCTTTTGCACAGCAGGAGCCACAACAAGGATCTGTTCCTTCCTCTTTCCCAGCCCAACTCACTGAGCAGCCAGCAGCCTCCAAGCTGGAGCAGGCAGGACCAGCAGGAAGCGCCTTCCAGAGGCTGAGGGCGGGAGGGACCCAGGGCATGAACAAGTGCCCAGGAGAAAGGGCCCTCCGCTCCACCATTCCTTTAACTCTTCTCTGCACACAATTGGCTTTCTCTCTGCTCCCCAAAGGACTGTGTGCAGCCAACCCATGGAGTGTCACCTGGGAGCCTTCCCCCAATAACAGGGATGACAATGACAGCAGCTGAATATTCTTCGACTTCTGGCTAGTGAGATAGGAAACCGGCACAGAAAGACTGAGTAACTTGCTCAAGGTCGTACAACTAGGAAGGAGAAAGCTGGCATCAAACCCAGGTAGTTTCTAAGGTTTCTGCAAAATGGTCCAGGAAGCTCTGCAGAATATAAAGTTTCCAGGGGGCTCTTGGGCATCTCGGCACCCTGGGCATAGGACTGGATGAGGAGGAAGGCCTGCTGTGAGCAAGTTAAGGCCAGCAGCAGCCCTTGGAAATCAATTCCAGTTCCATTGTCCAGCAAAGTGCAAACAGTGAAAAAAGGGGAAAGGAGCGATTCTTAAATGCTTTGGTGACTCCTTTCTCAGCTCCAGCGTCTCTCCTGGGTCCCTCCCCACAATAGAGACACTGCTTTCTCTTCTTGTCATTGCTGGACTTCTTAGTCTGCTTTTGCAACCTGCTCTGCAAAGAGATGTCCCCACCCTCCTTGGGGTGGGGGTGCACTCTTCTCAGATCTGAATCCTCAGTACTTCTTTAGGGGAAAATAGTTACATGTCTTTCTAATTACAGAAAATACCTGCCAGATGCAAAAACAAGTTAAGTGTGAGTAATCTTGCAAGTGGTACATCTCTAGAATGGAAAACTATTTGACCATTAAAAAAAAAAAAAAAGTAAGGATTCTTTTTTTTTTAACTTTTATTTATTTTTTTCATTAACTTATTTTTTGACAATGATAAATATTTTAAATTTTTTTTTCATATATGTATATAGGGTACTGTCTCAATCTACCATCCTTCCCATCCCCACCCACCCCACCCCTCCCCTCACTCCCCTCTGCACAATCCAAAGTTCCTTCATTCTTCCCTACCCACCCCCCACTATGGATCAGCATCCATTTGTTAGAGAAAATATTTGGCCTTTGGTTTTTGGGGATTGGCTTATTTCACTTAGCATGATATTCTCCAATTCCATCCATTTATCTGCAAATGCCATCATTTCATTCTCTTTAAGACAGAGTAATATTCTGTTGTGTGTATGTACTACATTTTTTTTAATCCATTCATCTGTTGAAGGGCATCTAGGTTGGTTCCATAATTCAGCTATTGTGAATTGATGTGGCTGTGTCACTGTAGTATGCTGAGTTTAAGTCCTTTGGGTATAAACTTAGGAGTGGGATAGCTGGGTCAATGGTGGTTCCTTTCCAAGTTTTCTTAAGAATCTCCATACTGAAAAATAACTCAGGGCTAAATGACAAAAGGAGGCTGTGGGCAGTGTGAAGGACACCTGCCAACTGTGTCACCTTCCCCCAAAGGATGCTCAGGCAGCTGGTAACACTGGCTGTTCTCTGGGGAAGAGCTGGGTGGCTTGGAGGGAGATAGTTTTACAGAGATTTGGGTTTTGATTTCATATGATTTTATTACTTCAGATTATAAAAATTTGAAAAAAGAATAGTTTATCATGAGGTACTCATGATAATAATTATTTTAATATATATCCTTCCAAATTTCACTTGCTGTTATTACACAGGCATATTTTGTTATCTCTACAAAATTGAGAACATGTTATAATTACAACCTTCTCCCTCCCTGTTTACTGTACGTGTATCCATATCAAGGTATACCATCACATCGGCAATTTAAGTAGCTACAAAATAATCCATTGTATACTTTTACCATAATACTTCTAACTAATTTCTTATTATTTGAACAGTCTATTGACATCCATATGATTTTATTTACACTTCTCTAAAGGCTAACAATGGTAAGCATTTTTTCATGTGTTTTTTGACCATTTGTATATTTTCTTTGGATAAACGTCTACCAAATCTTTTGCCTCTATCTTAAACAGAGACATAATCATCCACTTAAAATGTTAATTCAATCATTTTTAGGATATTCATGACCATGACCTTAATCTACTTTAGAGCATTTTTATCACACAAAAAAGGAACCCATGCCCTACAGCAACTCTCCCCGATTCTTCCCCTTCTCCCAGCCCCAGGCTATGACTCATCTATTTTCTGTCTCTGTGAATTTGTTTATTCTGAATGTTTCCTGTGGATTTTTTGTGTCTGGCTTCTTGCCTTCAATGTTTTCAAGGTTCTTCCATGTTGTAACATGGATAGTGCTTCAGTCCTTTTTCCTAATGGATAATATTCCATCACATGGATATAACACATTGTTTATCCATTCATCAGTTTACAGACAGTAGGGTGTTTCCATTTCTTGTATAATATAAATATTAATTTTTGGGATATTAGATGCTGCTACTATGGACATTCCCATACAAGTTTTGGGCGAACGTACCTTTTCAACACCAGAATTAGATGGGTCACATGGAAACTGTTGGTTCAGCTTTTGGAGGAACTGCCCAACTTCCAAAGCAGCTACTAGAGGTTCTCACGTGTGACATGCCAGTTTCTCCACATTCTCGCTGACATCTGCGATGTGTGTTTTTATTGTAGCCCTCCTGGTGCATGCATCCTGGTGCATGTGGTTTTATTTACACCTCTCTGATGGCTCACAGTGGTGAGCATTGCTTCATGTGTTTGTTGGTCCTTTGTATATTTTCTTTGGGTAAATGTTTGTCAGATCTTTTGCTTCTCTCAACTGGTTTGTCATTTTACTATTGAGTTGCGAGAATTCCTATATATTGTGAATATAAGTCCCTTATCAGATGAATAATTGGCAAATATTTTCTCCCATGTTGTGGGTTCTCTCCCTTTTTCTTTTATTTTGTAGTACTGGGGATCAAACCTGGGGCCTCATCGTGCATGTTAGACAAGCGCTGTACCACTGAGCAATGTCACCGACTCCTGTTTTTTCCTCTCTTGATGAAAAAAAAAAAACTAATTTTGATGAAATACAATGACCTATTTTTACTTTTATTCATTGTGTTTTTGGTTTCATACAAAAGAAACCATTGTCTACCTGAAAGTCAGTGAGGTTTACTCCTATTTTATCCTTAGCAAGTTATTGTTTTAGCTGTTACATTTAGGTTTGTTGTTCATTTTGAGTTACTTTTTGCATAAGTGAAGCCAAGTTCTAAATTCATTTTTTTGCCTATGGTTATCTAGTTGTCCCAGGATCATTAGTGGAAAAGACTATTCTTACCCAATGTATTGTCTTGGAACTCTTGATAAAGATTGTTTGACCATAAAGATTAGAGTGTATCTCTAGACTCTCAACTATATTTCATGGATCTCATTGTCTATCCTTCCCCAGTACCACACCATCTTGATTACTATAGTTCCCCATTAGTTTTTGAAACCAGGACATGTAAGTCCTCCAACTTCTTTATTGTATTCAAGATTACTTTGATTATTATGGGCTCTTTGTATTTTCATATAAATTTTAGGATCAGCTTGTCAGTTTCTACAAAATAAGCTGGGGCTTTGATAGAGACTGCATTGAAACTACATAAGGGAGTTTTTGTATCAGGTTAATACTAGTTTCATTTGATAAACAAGGAAATGTTCCCTCCTAGTTTCTGGAAGAGGTTGTGGGAAAGATTGTTACAGATTCTTTTTTTAAATATTTGGTAGAATTGACTAATGAAGTTAGATGGGCCTCAGCTTCTCTTTGAGGAGGATTTTATTTGGAGTCCTATAAGCCTCTTGAACTTGATTTTCCATTTCATTCTTCAGATTTGGGAAATTTTCTGATATTATTTCATTGAATAAATTGTTCATTCCTTTGGCTTGTTTCTCTAGGCCTTCCTCAATCCCAATAATTCTTAAATTTGGCCTTTTCATGATATCCCATAGTTCTTGTAGATTCTGTTCATGATTTCTTACCATCTTCTCTGTTTGTTCAACTTTGTTTTCAAGGGTAAATATTTTGTCTTCAATGTCTGAGGTTCTGTCTTCCAGGTGTTCTATCCTATTGGATATGCTTTCTATGGAGTTCTTAATTTGGTTTATTGTTTCCTTCATGTCAAGGATTTCTGTTTGGTTTTTTTTCAATATCTCTAACTCTTTATTGAAATGATCTTTTGCTTCCTGTATTTGCTCTTTTAACTGTTGATTGGTGCAATCATTCAATGCTTGCATTTGCTCTTTCATCTCATCATTCAGTGCGTGCATTTGCTCTTTCATCTCATCATTTGCTTCTCTGATCATTTTAATTATGTACATTCTGAACTCCTTTTCTGTCATTTCTTCTGCCATGCTGTCATTGGGTTTTATTGATGTAACATCTAGATTTGTTTGCAGCATTTTCTTTCCTTGTTTTCTCATATTGTTCAGGTATCAGTGGACCGCTGAGATATTGCAGATTTCCTCTATTGACTTACAATGTCCCTGAAGATTTCTATATATATCCCCCCTTAGCCTTCAGTAGGCTGAAGTCTTGGAGGAAGTTGATAATGCGGTGCTCCACAAGGAAGCTGCCTCTCTAGGAGTGGTGGCCTTCAGGTGGGGTATAATCCCTGCTAGTGGGCAGAGGTGCCTCCACTTGTTGACCAATGGTCATCCAAAGGGGACCGAGGCTGCGGGCTGAGGCAAGGCCTGTTTGGGCCTGAGTCTCTGGTTTTACCGTCCTTGTGGGGAAACCTCACCCGGCAGGGATGACTCACCCGGTGGGGAGGTCTCGCTGGTCAGTTTCCTCCTAGAGGTTCCCCTCAATTTACAGCTACCACCTGGGCTGGGCTGCCTTCCTCTGCAAAGTTCCCAGGGGCCCGGCCCTACCTCCTGGGCCTGGGAGCCTCACCCTTCGCAGATGAATCTCCTTAGGCTGCCCCTCCTCAGAGAATCTGCCCGCAGGCCTGGAACCTTCGCTCCACCCTAAGCCTGTCTGTGTGCGGCTCTTCCACCAAGAAGCCTCCTAGATCCTGGGACCCTGCTCTGCACCTAATCACCTGGCTATGCGGCCCCTCCTCTGAGCAGCCACCTGGGGCCCTGTACAATCGCTCTGAGTCCCAGAGACCCGCCACACGCCTCTTCCTCCAGACAGCCGCCCAGTATTCCGGTGCGGTCACTAGGAGTCCAAGAAACTCACTGCGTGCCTCCACCTCCCACCAACCACCCATAGCCCTGGGCAATCAAACACTCCAAGTAGAAGTGACCCTCCCCGTTCCTCCTCCTTCTCCAGATAACCCCCCGGGTGTTCAGGAGCGGTCGCTCTGAGTGGCTCTGAATCCACGTGACCCGCTGCACAGGTCCTCTGGTCAACCGCCCGGAGCTCTGGTGCTGCCACTCAAGACCAAGCGACCCACCACGCTTCTCCTCCAGGCAGCCCCCCTGTGTTCAGGCGCTGTCACTTTAAGTCCAAACAACTCACCACTCGCCTTCTCCTCTGAGCAGCCGCCTGGAGCGCTAATGCAGTCACTGCGAGTCCAAACGACCCACCGCGCTCCTCCTCCTCCTCCTCCTAGTCCTCCGGGCAGGCCCCGGGGTTCAGAAGTGGTCTGAGTCCAAACAGCTCGCCACGCAGCCCCTCCTCTGGCAACCGCCTGTAGCTCTGGTGTAGTCACTCTGAATCCAAGCGGCCGCGCTCCTCTTCCTCCTCCTCGTCCTCAGGGCAGGCCCCGGTGTTCAGAAGCATCATTCTGAGTCCAAACTGCTTGCCGCGCAGCTTCTCCTCTGGCAACCGCCTGTAGCTCTGGTGCAGTCACTCCGAATACAAGCGGCCACGCTGCTCCTCCTCCTCCTCAGGGCAGGCCCTGGTGTCCTGAGTCCACACAGCTCTCCTCGCCACTCCTCCCCTGGGCAGCCGCGGGAGCCCCAGTGGTTGCTCCGAGTCCCAGCGCTGTGCTGAGCGGCCTCCTTTACGGCGCTCCCAGTTGTCCGAGTTCACTGCTCCAGCGGGGGGAGGGGCGTCTCGCCGGCAGCTCTACTTCACCAAGTTTCCTGCGTTCCGGGACCACCGTCCCATCCGGGACACCTTCCCAACGGGTGAGAGTCACCCGGCTGCTTTGAGTTGGTCCCAAGTGTCTCAATATCTCCTCTTTTGAATCCTGAGTCCTGGAGCAACATGAAATGCAGCCACCCTCTAGGCCGCCATCTTGAAACCTCCTGAGGAGGATTTTAAATTACTATTTCAATCTCAATACCTATCAGAGATCTACTCAGAATGTCTACTTCTTCTGATAATAGTTTGTGTCTTTCTAGGAATTTATTCATTGCATCTAGGTGAACTTTTTGGTACATATTTGTTCATAATAATCCCTTCTAAACCCCTTGTTTTTGTAAGGTTCATAATGAGATCCCCTGATTTTGGTAACTATGTCTTCTCCCTTTTTCAGTCACTTCAGCAAGGATTTGTCGATTTTGTTGATTTAAAAAAAAGTTTTAATTTTTTTTTCTATTTTTTCCCTAACCTATTTCCATTCTAATCTTTACTATGTATTTTTGATGCTTATATTGTTTATGTTTCTCTTCTTTTTCTAGGAACTTAAGGTATAATGTCAGGTTATAGATTCATGTTCTTTCTTTTAATGTAGATGTAAATTTTCCTCTAAGCACTGCTTTAGCTTTGTCTGATAAGTGTTGGTATGCTGTTTTCATTTTTATCTCAATGTATTTTTAAATTTCCCTACAGTTTTCTTTTTTGACCCATTGGTTATTTAAAGAGTATATTGTTTAGTTTCCACATATTTATGAATTTATGAAATTCTCTTCTATTTATTCCAAATGTAATTTCTTTGTAGCTGGAAAATATGTTCCTTTCAATCTGTCTCCATTTTCTAAGGTCTGCTTGTGGCTTACCAATGTTCTATCTTAAAGAATGCTACATGTGCGCTTGAGAAGAACGTGAACTCTGAGATTGTTGGTTGGGATGTCCTACAGCTGCTTCTGAGGTTACTTGGTTTTTGGTGTTGATCAAGTCTTTCTTTTGTGATATCTACTTAGTTCTATCGCTTATTGAAAGTGCAATGTTGATGTCTCCAGTTATTAATTTTGAGTTATTCCTCCCTTCAACTTTGTTTTTGCTTCAAGTATTTTAATGTGTTGTTACTAGATGCACAAATAATTGTTAAAACTTTTCAATGGGGTGAACATTTTGTCTTTAGTAACAATTTTTGCCTTAAAATCTATCCCAGCCATTGTTTGTATAGCCTCTCTTTTAATTTTTGTTAGTGTAGTACATCATTCTCTACCTATTTACTTCCAACCTATTTTTATCTATGAATCTGAAATGTTAAAGCATGTTTTCTAAAAACTCCACTCTGCCAATCTGTCTTTTAATTGAAGTATTGATTCATTTACATTTAATGTAACCTGCACAAGTATCAGCTCAAAATGGATCAAAGACTTAGGGATTAGATCAGAAACTATAAAACTCCTAAGAAAAAAACATAGGGTCAACACTCCAGCATATAGGCACAGGCAATGACTTTCTCAATAGAACCTCTATAGCTCAGGAAATCTGGCCAAGAGTTAAGAAATGGAATGGCATCAAATTTAAAAGCTTCTGCACAGCAGAGGAAACAATTAGGAATGTGAAGAAGAGAGAACCTACAGGATGGGAGAAAATCTTTGCTAGCTACTCTTCTGACATAGGATTAATATCTAGAATATATAAAGAACTCAAACTTTCTACCAAAAAAATCAAATAACCCAATTAATAAATGGGCAAATGAATTAAACAGACATTTCTCAAAAGAAATAAAAATGGCCAACAAATTAATGGAAAAATGTTCAACATCATTAGGGAAATGCAACTCAAAACTACACTGAGATTTCATCTCACACCAGTAGAATGGTAATCATCAAGAATACAAATAATAATAAATGCTGGAAAAAATGTAGAGAAAAAGGAAGACTTTTACACTGTTGGTGGGACTGCTAATTAGTACGAGTACTATGGAAATCAATATGGAAGTCCCTCAAAGGGTAAGCATGGAACCACCATATGACCCCAGCTACACCACTCCTTGGTATTTATCCTGAAGAGTTAAAGTCATCATACCACAGTGATACAAGCATACCCATGTTTATAGTACAATAACCAAACTATGGAACCAGCCTAGGTGTCCATCAACAGATGAATGGATAAAGAAAATGTGTTATATATGCACAATGGAGTTTTATTCAGCTATAAAGAAAAATGAAATTATGGCATTTGCAGAAAATGGGTGGGACTAGAGACCATTATTATGTTAAGCAAAATAAGTTAAACTTAGAAGGTTGAGGGTCATATGTTTTATATGTAGAAACTAGAGAGGAAAAAAGAAAAAAAAGATGGAGCAGAACTAATGAAAATCGAAGTGGGGGTCAACAGAGAAAGTGAGGTTGGAGGGAGGGAGGGAGAGAGTGCTTGGGAGTGATATTGACCAAATTATATTGTTACTTTGTATATTGTGTGCATGTATGAATATGTAACAACAAATCCCATCAGTGTGTACAAGGATAAATGCACCAATAAAAATGGGAAAATTGGAAAAAAGGAACTTAATTTAGAACAATCTAGTTAGAATTAATACCAACTAAAAGTCAATAGTATACAGAAACCTTGCTCAAATATAGTTGCAACTCCTTTGTGCTGTTATTGTCATACAAATCATATCTTTGTACATGATGTACCTTGACCCTCTTTAGGCAGTTGTCTTTTAAATCAGAAGTAGGAAGAGTTAGCAAAGTAGAAACTTACTGTCATATTTGACTAAGTAGTGACCTTTACTGGTGCTCGCTCTTTCTTTATTTGGATCACCATCAATAGCCATCACCTTCATTCCAGCCCAAAAGACTCCTTTCAGTATTTCTTATAAGGCAGATGTGCCAGCAGCAAGTTTTCTCAGCTCTTGCTATCTGAAATAGCTTGGTTTCTCTTTCATTTTTGAAGGATAGCATTGCTGATTGCAGAATGCTTACTTGATAGTCTTTCTCTGTTAGCACTTTGAATAGATCATCACACTGCCTTCTGACCTCCACTTCTGATAAGTCCATTATTAATATCATGAACCATTTATATGTGGCCAGTAAGTTTTCTTTTGCTGTTTTCAAGAGTTTCTCCGTTTTTGACTCCTGACATTTTGACGGTGATATGACTTGGTGTATGCTGACTTATGTTTATCTTACTTGAATTTCATTGGGCTTTTTGGATGTGTAAATTAAATGTTTTTCATTGAATTTGAGAAGATGTTAGGCACTATTTTTCAAATATTCCATCACTTTCTCATTTTCCTCTCTTTCTGGGCCTATTTATGCATGTTGGTACACTTGATGGACTCCTATGGGTTTCAGAAGCTCTATTTATTTCTCTTCATTCTTTTTTCTATCTCTATCAAAATGGATAATCACAATGAACTTAAAGTGCACTCGTTTTTTTTTTTTTTCCTTTCTAGTTCAAATATGCTCTTCAGTCCCTCTCATGAATGTGTCATTTCAGCTATTTTCAACTCCAGAATTTCCATTTGGTTCTTTTTTTATAACTTCCATTTCTTGACTGTAATTATCTATATGGGATATTATCACAACATTTCCCTTTAATCCTTTAGACATGTTTTTGAACATATTTATAATATCTGGTCTAAATCTTGTTTAATAATCCAGTATATGGCCTTCTTTATGGAAAGTTTCTCTTGATCATTTTCTTTCGCCTTTTACTGTTTCTTCCCATGTCTCATCATTTTTGCTGAATACTGGATATTTTAGAGAATATGTAACAGATATGGAAAATCAGATTCCTCCCTCATTGGGGATTCTTGTTGTGGCTATTGCTTTTGTTGCTACCAGTTGGCAATTTTCATGGATGACTTATGCACACTCTGTACTCAGGCAGACACTGAAGTGTGTGGCCACACACTTCAGTGTCTGCTCAGGCAGCTTAGTTGCTAGCTAATGCGTGCACAGCAATTACCTGGAATGTGTTGAACCCATAATCTTCCACACTTGCCCAGGAGCTGGGTGTGTGCCGAGACATGCCCTCAATGCTAAGCTGTTCTCCAGTCTGCCTTCACTTCCCCTTCCTCTTGTGCAGGGCCTCAAGTGAGCCAGAGGGAAAAATGGGGTTTTCTCTCACTCTTTCTCATTTTATTCCCCAGGCATGTGCATAGTCCTGGATATGCTTGTGGCCTTCTAGATTCCCAGGAATACGCCAAAGCCTTTCAAAGTTTCCTATAGACACCCTTTCCCTAAGTCTTTGTTTTAAATTTTTTGCCAGATTCTTTTGTGTCAATGCTCTGTGGATGGGACTTTTTGAGAAACCCCAAGCCCAACCTAAGGACTCATTGTTTCAACTCACAAAAAGTTGATATGCTGCTCTTACCATTACTTTTTTATTGTCCAGAGCCTCCTTCCATCCCCAAAACACTATATGAAATAAAGGACACACCAAAGTTTCTGCAAATTTCATCTTACTCAAAGGCAAGCAGAGGTGGCTTTGGGGCAATGTGACAAAGTCTCAAATTGGGTCCCATTTTGCTTTTGGTTTTGGCTGATGTGACAAGGTTGCCTTTATTCTCCTCAGACCACAGGAGCTCATGTTGCAAGATGAAACCAGGAGAAGTCAACTAGCCCTGGGTTTCTTCCCCTGGTGACATCTGCAGCAGCCTCAGCACCATGAGCCAAGGGGCTAAGCATGCTGAGTGGTTCTGTCGACACACCCTGGGATGTGGGAGGAACATGTGAGCTGGTGTTCAGAGAGGAGCCAACTGCAGGCCCACAGGATGGACCCCACAAGGACCCCCATTTTGTCCCCACAAAGAACCAGGCCCTCTTCCTCATTGTAACCATCCCAGAACACAAAGAAGCCTCTGGAAAGATCCAACTGCCACTTCTCAGTGCTGAGCTGGTTTGGCAGGGAGCATGACAGACAGCAGTTGCCAGCCTTGAGGGGCAGAGGGCTATTCTGTGCCATTTTTACAGAGTCACGTTCCCGATTTGATTGAAAGTGGAATCTTTAATAATATATAGATTTTAAGTGACGAAGGTTTAGTGTTGCCAAATTCTAGCATAAAGCATATTTTTACAGCTGGGATGATAAATCCCTGAAAGACGGCACTCACCATGGAAACGCGGACACAGCCTTTCATTCCCTTCCCAGTGATTAAAATCCTCATTTCAATTTGTTTTTATTTTGAGCTGGAGTTATTCACAAGCCCAGGAATACATCTTACTGTGATAGAAAACTAAATGCTGCCCTCTGTCAGAAATAAGATGTAACTCACTGAAGTGGTGAAGATCTTGGTTTGGAGAATCTGGAAAACCCAGGAAAATGGACTTTCTTACTTACAGACTTTCCTGGAAAGAAAATCCTGAGCAACTTTCCTTGTTTCCTAGGAAAATGAGGTAGGGAAGGAAAGGCAGACACTTAAGGGTGTGTTATCAAAGCAAACCATGATGAGCAACTGGAGATCTATCCCTTTGAGGAATTTTGGGAGTGAGGTGCAAACAATACAGCTCAGGGTCCTCTTGCCTAGGGGAAGGGGGCACTGGGGTGTTTATGCACCAACTCCCACCAGTCCTTGGTTTTAGGCATTTCTGGGTTGCTGGCCTTGCAGGCTCCAAGACCAGAGGAAGCTCTCAGATAGAGAGATGCTGATCTTGGGGCTGAGGTCCAGCCGTGTGATACTGAGACCTGAGACCTGTCTGCTGCACCTGCCCTCCATTATCTCTTTTATTCTTCTTTGGACTATTTTACTTGCAGGCATATTTTATACTCTGGAATTCAGGTATTTATTCGCTCTGCTTATCCAAGACCTATAGTCTCTGCTGAACCAAAAGGGATCCTACTAACCATATGCCTGAGAACATCCTTCTACTTTGGTAAGTCTTTTAACTGGAAAACTATAATGGATATAACCACAAGTCTTAATCTTCCAGTAAGATCTCAATGATGCTCCTGGTCTGAGAGCTGATGTTGTCTCAAATTTCCCAACCTAACAAGGCTTCATTTAACTGCGCAGATCATGTTAGAACAAGGCCTAATGGTGTCACTCTGAGGGGGTTCAAGGAGGTCTTTCCAGAGGCAGAAGAGACCTCTACTCAGCTCTTCCAGGTTCCTGACACATCACAGAAAAGAATTTAAGGATATGACAGGTTTTAGCCAAGAGAAGAAGAGCTTCCTAGGTAAAACATGAAGATACTCAGGGCAGAGCAGAAGGTGGGCCATCTAGAGAGCAAGAAGAGCTTTGGGGCCTGGGACTCTTCTTTTAAAGGAAAATTTGTGAGTGGGGGCATTGGAAGGTATATGTGGATGACATCAGTCTGGCGATCACAAGATGGCTTAGGGTGCTCCGATAGTTCTCAATCTTTAGGTTGATGTCGTCTCCATTGTCTGATCAGTAGATAACACTTGGAATGTACTCTTTATTATAGGCTCTTAAAATACAGTATCCCCCTTTGCTTAATCTATTCTAGAATTGTGTGTTAGTGCATGGTGTGGGCCATTAGAAGTGCCCCGTCAATTTTTATCAGTGAGCGGGATTACAGTAACTCTAAGACTTGCAGGTTTCTCAGAAATTTGGGAGAGAGAGGACTGGGAGAAAAACTGGTCTGGGGAGTAACAGGCCTCAGAGGAAAAAAAAATGGCTTGAAGAACTTAAGCAATAAGACTTTCAGATTAAATTTGTAGACTTCTTTCCCTTCCTTTTGTCTCTTTTTCAGCTCTTTTTAAAATTTCTTCTGCCCTACCTCAGTGGAACTCAAGCACTTCCCAGATTCTGCATACAGTCAGAAGTTTATAACAGAGTTTTCCAAAGTAATCAGTCGGGGAGTGCTTCTCAGAAGAGGGGTTCAGAGGTCAGACAACGTTGGTAAGATTGACAGGCATAGCCCCCTCTTAAAGGTCATAATACCCGCCAGCACATGAAAAGCTCTGAGGAGGGCAAGGGGTGGGGAAAGGCTGCTGGGGAATGAGATCGATCAAATTATCTTATGTGCATGTTCAGATATAATGATTCCCAGTATTATGTACAATTATAATGTACCAATATGAAATTTTAAGTTCTGAACTGGGTGCATTGGTGCACACCTGTAATCCCAGAGTCTTGGGAGGCTGAGACAGGAGGATCTCAAGGTTCAAGCCAGCCTCAGCAACTTAGCAAGGTCCTGTCTCAAAATTTTAAAAAAGTACAAAAGGGCTGGGAATGTAGCTCAGTGGTTAAGTCCCTCTGGGTTAAATCCCTGGTATCAAAATAAATGAATAAGCAAAATAAGCTCTAAGAAGCCCTACAGGGAAGAAATCCCAACTCATCTCATCACTGGACCACATGTGTCCTTGTGGGACATCTATTATTCTGTGATACACTAGGTTACTTTACATAAAGTGTTTTGTCTTATATTTATCCTCTCTCTTTAGTGAAAGATATGTATATTATTTTTATTATACAAGTATTATATGCTTGTTGTAGAAAGACTGGAAAAACAAATAAGAAAAAAAGAAAAGAAAAGTCTTTGAAATACAATCCCTGTGGACACTTCGGGTTCTGACCTAGCACATACCCATGTTGTGCCATTCCTTTGTGTGAAGGACCCTTCATTATGCCAGGAGTCAACCTTGTTTCCTGGCTTGTGTTCAGTTTTATGACCCCTGATTCTAAGAAGTGGGTATCATGAAATAAAACCAATCAACAAATATCCAAGAATCATTTTGAATTACTTCCAAAACCCCAGGTGTAGGAATATTTCTCTGCCATATATTGTACTTTTTTTTTTTTACAGGAAGTGACTGGCTAAGAAAATAAACAAATTGGTAGGAAGTAGAAAAATGACATATGATAATTTCTCAACATGGAAAAAACATTATTACAAAAGATGAGAATGAAATACACCCAAGAATTGGAAAGATGGTTCCAAAGGTAACTTTTTTTGCTGTTATAAAAGCAAAGTATAAAGTAAAAGTATTTTTATAAAGCACCCTCTCTCCCCGCACAAACTCAGTTACAGTAGGGCTTAAAGCAAAGTGGGGGACACTGTGTCTTGTGAGATTCTTGCCTGGGAGGTGACATGGCCCTGAGGTTGGAGAGGAGTCCCTCACCTCTCTCTCACCAAAAGCATTGGATTTGCTCAGGGCATCATGGCCTCCGTGGCCCCCAGATGTAGGGGTCATGAGCATCTCTGAAAGAAGCATGAGGGGTAGTTGGTTGAAATGACCTCAAAGCAACTCTGGATTGGAGATGCCATGAACACCCCCTTTCACAAAGGATCCCTGAATATTCTTCCCTAGAGGCTTTGGCCTGGCTATGCACTCAGTCTGGGCTCATCTTTCAGGTCTGAGCTCAGAGAGTCTGAGAGGAGCCCAAAAGCACACAGCACTGGGAGCCAATACCACAAGTGCAAGCTTTGAACTCTCAGAGGATGTTCAGAGTTACGGTTTGAAAAGAGGAAATTCCCTACCTAAGTCTGACATGTGAAGTCCTGTGCTATGAGGAGAACATGCAATGTCTGAGTCAGATCTTCTCTTTAAGACAATTAAAGGGTCATGGACAATTCCAATTCTATCTTTTGGTGACTGGAAGACCTCTCTAGGGGGTCCAAGTTCTACACACAGTCCCAAGCCACAGTCCCCTTGTCTCAGTCCACCTCCTATGCCCTCACATTAGCAAGAGCCAGCCTGTCCTCTGGGCTCTGCAGAAACACTGGACAAGCTGTGGACCCAGGGGAGCCCCTGCCAGTCAGAGTCAGCGCCATCAACAACAGCCACACTGTCCTGCCCCAGGAGAGGGTCCCTAGAGAGCAAGGATGCTCAGGAAGTCATCTTGTGTTACCTCTTTACAACACCTTCCCTGATCCCCTTAGAACATGACATCCCTAATCACTGAAAATCCCCCGGTCCCTGTTTGCTTTTAAGCATTTTATCACTTCCTAGTATTACACATTCTTTCTCTCCCCTCCCTCTCAGCCCCCACCCCCTGCTCTTTCATAAGAGATAGGTATATGAATCATCTTGTTCACCTTGATTCTCCAACCCTAAGAACACTGTCCAGCACCAACAGGTACTTTATAAATACCTGATAGGTGAATGTCCTGTTTTTACAGTGGGATGAATGCATAGCAGAGGATCAGGAGTCCAGGCAAGGGCTGTCTGGGTAATTCTCTCAGTTACTGGATCAAGTTAGAATCCTTATTCTTGTGGCGGTTTTTGCAGTTGACATCTCAGATCTTAAGAGTGAAGAGTTCTTCACCAGTCAGCTAGCAGAGCAGCAGAGGATGATGCTCAGGGACAGAACTCTGGTCCGCTGTCCCTTGTGTGACCTCCACCAAGTCCCTTCCCCTCTCTGTCTATCAGCTTCTCCCTTTAGATTGCAAATATCATAAGGTAGATTCCTTCCCCAAGACAAGCAGTACCAAGAAAGTGATTTATTAGGAAGGAAAGCCAGTAGGGCAGCAAGAAATGGGGACCAGAACAGGAGGAGGACACACAAGGGTGCACCATCAATGTTCCCTGGAGGGTCCCCCTTGACTGCAACCCAGGGACAGGGTAGGTCACACCCCAGAGTATCTTGGTCAGAGTTGAGGGACTGGAGCATGTATACCCCTTAATCAAGGATACCCTGCAGGGCTGCAAATTCCAGGTTCCTCCAGCTCCCCATGTGCAGAGGCAAAGTGGACTCAGCAGACTGTGGGCAGCCCTCAGGGAAAGATGCAGCTGCTGCCTTTTGGAAGTGAGGCTGGTGGAGAGTGAGGTCATATAGGTGGAGGTCTGACATGGCCTCTTACACGATATGTAAGAGGGTCCTTTCCTGCAAAGCTCTCTACAGACCTAGAAATGTGCATTTGAGTCCCCACTAGGGACTTACTAGGTGCCAGCACGTGCAAGTTCTTGCATGCCTTTGAGCCTCAACATAATTAACCCTGAAACCAAGGAGAATGACATTGCCTCTCTTTGCATCTCTGCGGGGTCAGGATGTCCTGACTTGCTGTAAAGGGCTGTACAAAGGGGGAGTGATTTTGCCACGATGGTTCTCTGCTAGTACTCAAAGCAAGTTGAGGAGATTCTGAGGCTTGCTCTTTGCATAAGTGTATCATTATGTGCGGTAATAAACAAAACCCCAAATTTTTGTGCCTTTACACAATAAAAGGATATGTCTTGCTCACATAATAGTATAAAATAAGTGTTTCTAGGATGTGGCAAGAAAACAAGGTGGATGGGGATATCAGCTCAACACAGTCATTCAGGGTCCAAGCTGATAGAAGCTTTGCCATCTTTATCTTGTAGTTTCCAAGGTCATCTGGGCATTGACATGGAACTGATAGGCAGCGGAATAGAGAAAATTTCATGCACGACTTTCGCAGGAAATTCTACTCCTGTCCCATAGGCTGAAAGTCAGTCACATGACCATGTCTATCTGCAAGGGAGCCTGGGAACTGTAGTCTTGCTGTGTGCCCAGGAAGAGAAGGGGAAAAAGTTTATAGTGATGAGCAAGCAGTCTTGCCATACTCCTGAATTTTACAGCTGTCATCTTGGCAATGTGAGGCTACTCTCTGGGTGGACCTTGCTTTCAGAGGTTTTGACTGTACTTCATCCCCTTTTGCTGCCCCAGCCCCACTCTCTGTGGGCACTGTTCCTCTGTGCCCTTACACTACCCACGGCTTATGGGCCAGTCCCCGGGTGCCTCTATTATCTCAACCTGAAAGAAGGATGCATGTTTGCAGTTTTAAAGCTGCTCTTTTAATCTTTTATAACCTAGTAGGTTATACCCAGAGCCCCCCAAGTCAGCATTTCCCAAAAGACTCTTTCTCCCCCTGCCCCTTTTCACTCCTACCAACTTTTGGAGTTGCTGTTGACCATAGTTTATAATCACCATCTCAGAAAGAAGGTATATTCTTACTTGGCCTGATGCACTCCCAATATTTGACACTTCCAAGAGAAGAGGAGGGCCAGAAATAGGATCTCCTTTCACCTTTACATCCCAGAGATAATGAATATTTCATTTTTATCTACAAGACAATCCAGGCACTTCCTGAGAGTCAGAGACTTGCCTGTGTGGCTGAATTTTAAAGGAAAAGGGCTGAGCCAGTGGCTACAACTAGAACAGAACTATAGCAACTCAGATCAAGAGAAGACCTTCAGGTCTCATCCTTGAGGACACTAACTTGGCCACCTGAAGTGTGAGGAACTGAGCGACTACACATTCCTCAGGAGCTTCTGTCCCATCTCTCCTCCGTGCATATCTTGAATCTAGAAGCATCAATATTTAGAAGTTTTCCCTGATAGATAGGGAACCAGGTTTTTATTTGGGTTCTCATCCTTTCTGGGCTCAAATTCTTTGGAATTCAACATGTTTTGGATGATATACACCTACATTAAAGATAGCCAAAATTGCCTGGCTGATTGTGGCCAAGTTTCTGCAAACACAATGGTGCGTTCCCAAAGGCAGACGGTTTTCCTGCTTTGAAAATAATTCTGGAACATGGGAGATCATCTGTGACTCTAGATAAGGAAACTCGAGTCCACTAATATGGCCTAAGATCTGGAATGTGTAATTTCCCTTTGTAGGCCTCAGCAAAATCTGTAAAAATGTGGTGACTGAACAAATAACCCCCGAGTTCCCTCCCAGCTCCGACACCCTTCCATCAGATGACAGCCCGTGGCGGATTCAACCTTTGAAGGATCAGCCTGCGGTTTCAGGGGTGCAGTTCCGTGAGACGCCACGAGAGGGAAGCCAGCAGAAACAGCAGGAGCTGCTGGGGTTCCTGTGAGGAGCAATGACTCAGGGAAGGATTTCCAGGGGGATAAGAAGTAGGCCTGTGGCTGCCACGGTTCCTCTGATTGCCTCCTCTCGTGATAATGCAGGTTGGGAATCCCCCAGCCCTGTGCCTCTGTTAGCCAGTGGTCCTCTATCCTTGAAGATTCCTCCATCCTTGTCTCCTACAGGAAGACCTGAACTTCAGGCCTCTTCCCTGTTTCAGCCGTGAAGACCATGCGCCCCCTAGCGGCTGTCCCTGTGCCTTCCCTGAATTTCTTCTCGTCTCTACTCCTATCGCATCATCTCATACTCAGTCTCAGCTTTGCCTTCCTTACCTCCCCACACTTCCACCCCAGCGGGTCAGGAACACAGATGACCATGCTTTCCAAACAGAATGACCAATCACAGTCACAGCTTCCAAGGATGGAGGGCCAAGAGCTGGTCCTCAGATGTCTATTTCCAATGTCTCATTTCTGGAATCTCAAAAGGACTGTCTAGACAAGCCACTGAATGCTGTATTCCTCCCATGCCTTGTGCTCTGGCATTCCCCAGACCCTGGGCATCAGGTTGATAAACACTATAAACTTTTCCTCATCCTCTGCAACCCTTCCTAACTGGGTCAGGTCCCTCACTCACCAGGTATATTCCTGAAATGGGTACTCTCCATCCATCATCTCATGTCACTCAGCCAAACTGCAAAGGCCCAAAGAAACTATGACTGGTTCAGACCATGTGGTTGGTCCTGCACTGACTGTGGACCAGGACCCAGGTTTATAGACCCTCGCAGATTGTCACAATGTGGAACAAGCAATTCCCAAAGAGGACCAGGGTATTTAATGGGCAAGAGGATTGATTCTGTGGGGACAAACAGCAACCCAAAACACCACAGGTTTGTGCATGTTCCCATGGCACCCTTGCCCACCCTGGTCTTGGCACTTATCATTCTGGACAGTCAGGAGCTGTTTATTGGCTCTTCTCACCATTGATCTGTGAGCATTCTGAAGACAGGAGGGCTGTCCTGCCCATACTTCAGCCTCAACACCCATGACCGTGCCTGGCATATGGTTGATGCTCAGCAAGTCCTGAATGAACCAATAAATGAGTGAATAAGTGATTGGCATAAATTGGAGTCTTGTTCTCAGTTCTTGCTCCCCACCTGCTGCATGACCTCACAATGCACTGTGGGGAGAAGAGTCTATCCCTATTCCTCTGCCCCTTTGATGTTAGGCTTGATTATGGCCATGAAAACAAGAGTCAGAGCCAGTTCTGAGCCAAGATCTTAGGAGACATCATGTATTTCTGCCAATCATCCTGCACTGTGATCTGACCTGGAAAGAGCTAAGAGTCCTAGTCCAAGGAGAATGAGTGAGGGACACAGGGAACAGACCTGAACCAAACTCCAAGCCTTAAACCAAGTCCAGATGACCAGCACCTGGAGCAGAACCTCCTCTGCCAGTTTGCAGATCTGTGACCTTGTTGTTGGAAGCCATTGAGCCAGTGGGGTGTTGGTCAGGATTATTATGGCAACACTATCTCAGGTCGAGTTCTCTAGGAAATAGACACCAAGACCAAGAATCATGTGCAGGATTTTTATTAGGGAAGCAAATTTGTTTTTCACTACTAAAAAGGAATACCTAAAGCAGTCTATTAGAAGTTTATTTAACTCACAGTTTTGGAAGTTTTCAGTCCCAATAGCATGGTGCACTTTCTGGTGAGGGCCTCCCTTGGCTGCATCACCTCATGGTGGATGGTAATGGTGGCAGCACACGTAAGAGTGAGAGATTTAAAAAAAAAAAAAACCAGGAAGAGACTGGGCCCTACAATCCCTTCTGAGGGCATACTGCACCTAAAGACCTCCTGTTTCCCACCTCTTAAATGTTCCATCTCCCAACATTGCCACACTGAGGACTAGCTTCCAACACATGAAATTCGGGGGGACACACTGAAACTATAGCCAAAACACAGCAGGAAGTTTCTTGGGATCTACAACTGTGGAAGCAAGAGGACACAAGCAGGACTGAACAGAGGGAGAAGTTGAGCTAAACTGTGGTGCAGTCCCAAAAGCTCTCAGCTCTGGAGCTGTCTCAAGTTGGGGTAAGACCAGGTTTTCTTGAGATGAAGTGTTTCCCAGGGAGAGCTGCTGACCCTGCTCCCTGTACCGCTGCGATAATGAGTTCTTTCTTCCTGAAGGGAAGCTGGGCTGTGGGCACATCACACCCAGCATCCACAGCTCTACCTAACTGACATGATGGTCTCCATCACACTTCTGTTGCTATGTTATCAGAGATTTCAAATACATCCCAATATTTCTAAAATAAATACCATGAAAGAAATAATCCTTCTGTCATCTAGTGGATGTCAAAGTCAAAAATAAGCAATGTTAGCTGACAAGTTCATCTGACAGTTCTCGTGCAACCCAACCTGTGCCCTCCATTCTGATGGTCAGCTGGGAGCCACCTGGGGTTTGAGATGTCATGTTTGGAGAACAGTCCTCTCTGACCATAGAGGGACTGCCCTCTATGATTTCTCAAATGCAAATTTGTGTCCCTTACTGACCATCTGCAGGAGCTCTCCTTACAAAACTGTGATACCTTCCTAGCTCCTCTTAGAAACCCCCAGCAAAAACTGGACTGGCCCATTCCAAAGGTCTCAGTCCAGGCTGAGAGAGAGGCAGGAATCTGAACAACCAGTTAGAGCCCCGGAGCTTTTATAGGCAGCCTTGTCAGGCTTTCATGGAGAAGAAAACTGTCACGCCAGAAGGAATGCATCCCTTGACACCTCCCCCACCATCCTGACATCATCCACATGGCTGGCCTTCTCCTGGGGCACTGAGATACTCAGAGCCTGGTGTGGCTCCCCAAGGTTACCAGTGACTCACTTGCTGCTCGTTAGCATCATCTATTATTCCTCTTCTTCTTAGAAGAAAAGCTATAACAGAGGGGCTGGGTCAAGGGGCATTAGGGCCACATCAGGGAGGGTAGTATTGAAAAACTCTAGTGGCTTTAGATAACCAAAGTGCAAAAAAAACTCAGCACATAAATTGAACATTGCTCTTTGTGTATGGATTTCTGTGTCATGGATTTTTTGCAAGTCACCCAGTGTTGCCCTGCAGCTGCTTAGGGCTGCAGTAAATACTGACATCTGACACCTGGAGAGGGGCAGTCTGTAAGGCAGAACACTAGAGCACATCAGGGAGGGTGGGGTAAGGTTAATTCCTCTGAACCTTCCCTCTCCACGCTGTTTCTGGGAGTGGAGAACAAAAATAACTCTCAAAAAATTGGAGGGACTGGCAACCTTGGTAGACAACATCATTATTCATTTCTAATCTGAATGCATTAGCAAGCCAAAGACTAATCGCACAGGCTGTATTCATTCAGACTGAGTAGGCTTTATTTCCAAGGTTGATTCAGTGACTGAGCACAAACCCTGCAGACAGAATCAAGGTGAGTTGAAGCTGGAGACCATCCTGAATCTGTTCTGGAAATTGCCTAGAAAGTGAGTTAATCTTCAGGTGCCTCTTCTGTGCATGGAACATGCATTGAACACATAATACCAGGCACATAAGGATAACATCCCCAATTAAAGGACAGTGCCTTGCCAGCTGTGGTTGCAGTTCTTTAAAATAAATAATTCTGGAAGGCAAACACTTCCTTGGATCCCTGCCAGTGTTAATCTCTGCAAGATAGAATTTAATTTAATGCCACAGGCCCTAGAGGCCTTGCCCTTCAGGGACCCTGATTCTACGACGGATGCTGAATTTCAACACACATTCCGGAGCCACTCTTTTGGCTAAATGCAGGTTTTGGTCCCAACTCCTCTGTGTGAGACTTGAGCATGACATTTAATCTCTTTGCAAACCTTACTTTTCTCGTCTCTATGAAATATGGACTGTGTTTTCTTACCATATTTATCTGTATTTGGACTCTTCCTCATTCCCACTCATTTAATTGGTCAGGCTTAGTTAGGCTTCAATGATTCCAGAAAGGAATGTAGATTTGAGAAAAAGGAAAAAAAAATCCTTACTTTGAATATTTTAGGATTAATAGGACTCCACAAGTCCCATGACAAAGGTGTTACATTTGGAAGAATACATGGTAACATAAAAGCAAACTATTCTGACTCTGAAACTAGAGATTCCCGGGGATGGAGGAAACAGACTAAGTGCAATAAGGATTCATAAACCTTGGCTGCCAGCAGCTGGGATTCTGCAGGCTTCCATGATGCTGCCCTTCCTCCCCAAGCCCCTGTGCTCTCTGCTCTCCTATTTGGTGATGGGAGGAAGGTATTCTCCATCACCCTGGGAGCTTGCTCTACCATAGAATGCAGAGGAGTTAATTACTGGGGGCTAGCCTTTCCCAAGAAGGGACAGGATCAGTGGACAAAAGCCCTAGCTTCCCCATCGTCCTGTGGGGAAAGTGTGGTCTTTAAGGTTTCTCAGGGCCCACAATAGAAATGAGCCCCTGTTGCCCACATAGGAAACCACTCATTGAATTATTCTTCCTTTTTTTTTTTTTTTTTTCTTTCCCTGTCCTATTTCTCCACCTCCTTGCTTTGGAATTTTGCCATTTCCTGGGCTTTAGTCAAGAATAGGGGTCCATATGCTCTCTGTCCCCAGATTCTCCCAAACCTGTCTGTCATTGCTCCAGAATTCAGTCAGAGATATACAGAGAAGGATATAGGACTCCCCAGGTCAAGGACCAACCAGGAAGCTGAGACATTTATCTACTAACTCTTTCCTTTGGGGATTTAGGAAACCTCCACCTGTGTCAATGATCAGCACAGTCTCCTCTAACCAGTTCAATGGTCAAACTGGCATAAGAAATACAACAATAAACAGTGGGCTGTTACCAACCTTAGGTAGGCACCGTAACTGGTGCTGTCCATATCAGTCAGTATCCACAGGAAAACAAAGCACTCAAGTATTTAAAATATATGGGATTTGTTACAAATGTTGATGGGAGAATGAATCAATAAGCAGGGGCCAATGGGGATGGTAAGCAATTGAGAGGTTAACTGCAGGAAGCCATGCCACCCTCAGGCTGGAAGAGCATCAGAGCCCAGGGGCCTGGAGTTGCTCCCAGAAAACCTATCATCTTCCAGGAGCTGGAGCTGCAGAAAAGTGTCAGTCACTGCTGGGAAGACCACCTGAGATGGTGAAGGAGGGGAGAGAAAACTTGGTGGCTCTTGCCCTTTTCCTGTTCTCTCGTCTTCCACCAATGTTCGTCACCCACTGAACTCAGCCAGAAGCCTGAGAGCAGGGGAACCTGCTGGGGGGATCCCTGTTCCTGTGATACAGAGAAAGGAGGGAAGGGGCAGGAGTGAGGACAAGCAGACCAAAGTCCAGCACAACGGCCAGCTGGTACACCAAACAAAGCCCTCTGCTTTTTATTTTGAGATAATCATAGATTCACATGCAGCTATAATAATAATAACGCAGAGTTTCCATGTGCCCTTCACCCCGTTTTCCCCAATGGAGGGAACTGCAGCACATTACCACAACCAGGATATTGACATTCATGCAACCTACCACCCCACCCATTTCACTTGTATTCATTTGTATTTCATTTTATGCAATTTTATGCCTTTTGCAGATTTTGTGTATCCACCACCTGTCAAGATACAGAACAATTCTCCCCTCAAAGGACCTCTGGTGTTACCTTGTATAACCACACCCATCTCCCTCCATGATCCACTTGCTCCTGAGCCCCTGGCATTCACCAAAATGTTATCTATTTCTATAATTTGGGGAATATTATAAAAAGGGAATTATAGTCTATAACCTTTTGGGATTGACTTTTTTCCCCATTCACTATAATGCCCTTGAGATTCATCCAAGTTGTTGTATATATATCAATATTTTGTTCCTTTTTACCACCGAGTAGTATCACATGGTACAGATAAACCAGTTTGTTTAACCCTTTGTCCATCAAAGACCTCTCTCCTCTTTTACTTTCAGTTCTACTTTTTCTCCACTGTTCAAAATGGGCAACCTCTATAGATCTGTCCTTCAAGTCCACTATAATGTACCCTCTGTCATCTCCGGTGTTTCTTATTTCTGTAATTATATTTTTAGTTCTATAATTTCCATTTGGTTTCTTTTTAAAAATAACTTCTATTTCTTTGCTGAGATTTTATATTTTTTTCATTTGCTTCAAGAGAATTTTTAATTATTGTTAAGGCCTCTTTATGATGGTTGCTTTCCAGTCTTTGCCAGATAATTCCAACATCTGATTTAACTCAGTGTTGGTATTGATTGATTGTCTTTTCCTATTTATGATGTTTCTAGTTCTTAGTTTGAGTGATTTTTTAATTGTCTTCTGCACAACTTGGTTATCATTTTAGAAGATTCTGGGTCCTGTTTAGTTCTTTCATTGTAGCAAACTGTTACCCTATTTAGATTCAGCATGCAGGTCCTAGCCTACTTTGGTGGGATGTGGTTCCAATGACAGTTTAATTTTTAGTCTTTGCAGTGCAATTTGGGCTGCTTGGTATGTCTGGTACCACTGAGGCTTCCCTTGATCCCTACTGATGCTTCCTACGGGCCAAATGTTTCCCAGATCAACTGCCTGGTGCCTCTAGTTGGAGAAAAGGGGTCTCTGGCCCACAGGGACAAAAATTGCTTTCCAGGAAGGGCACTTGTGGTAGGATACACCTACTGGCCACCCAGCCACCATGTGAAGAAGTGGAGTCTCCAACCAATGGGGAGAAAAATGCTCTGTGGGCTGGGACACCTATTAGAGTAGATTTGCTCCTGCCTGGGACACCCTGGCTTTCGAGTTATCTTTCAGTAGGGTAGGCCCATCTCAGGCCCAGTGAGAAAGGAAAGCACTATCCCTGGCTGCATATTGTTATTAGGGCTCCCTGAACCCCTTCAATTCAGGGAGGACTAAGCAAACCTACCTAAGTTTCTGCTGCTGACACGGGGATTGGGAAACACTGGACTTGGGTCACATTCTTCTGTTGGGTGAAGGGATTTAAATTGCCCTGCGCCATGTTGTTCCTTAAGTTGTGGGGTCCCAGTCAGCCTCCCTCTTTTCATCATTCAGGGTTCTTCTTTGATTGCCTCTTGGGTTATTTCCAGAGTTGGTAGTTGTACTCAATTGGAGGAACGAGGAGAAATGAGTCTGCACTACCTTGCCTCTGTTTTGCTTTGATGGCACAAGAACCCAACTTCCAACTTAATGGATGCAGTGCACAGTGCCATGAAGACTCTTTTCCCTTAGGCACCAAGATCCATACCAACAGAGCCCAAGGATATGGATAAAGGATCAAAAAAAATTATCTGTGTGTGTTATTGGGTACACTAAAGAGAAGTGTCACTACACTGTCACCCTTGGACTACTACATCTGTCCACCCCAGCTCTGGGAAGTGTAGCATAGATGTTCGTTGCTGATTTAGAGTACATATCATATCGTATGGGACAATACCCCATCTGCTCATGGTCTCCCAGTTGGTACCATAATGGGGTCTTTCAGTAGGCCATACCACTCTTCAGTCAGGCATGGGGTACGTGCTCCTAAAATATGTGTATGCTACTAGAACAGAGAAGTCCATGGCCATGAGCCCATTGCTATTTCTCTCTCAGTAAAATGAATTCTTTTATTGGAAAAATAAGTGATACAAAATACCTTACTCACTATTATGTTAAGTCTGTGGATGGGATTGCTAGCAGAAACTCTGTGGACAAGGAAGGCAAATCTGTATCCAGGACTTATGTCTATTTCAGTGAGGACAAATTTCTGCTTCCTGTATGAAGAAAGGGCCTCAATGGGCTCAACATGCCACAAAGAAGCTGATCATACCCCATCCCTGCCCCAGGGAAGAAGAGATATTGAAGGATCAACATTGGCCTCTGCTGTTGGCTGGCACTCAGTGGAACTCACAGTGGAGCATGTCCACGTTGCTGAATCCAGGTGAACCCTCTCAACCTGCCACCATGCTGTGGTCTTTGTTCCCTTCCCTCATTTGTTCTTTCTTTCTTTTGTTTTTATTGTTTTCTCCTTTCTCTAGAATAAATGTGATTGTTTTCCTTATAACTAAGCTGAATTTCTATCTTATGCCCCTGCACCACTTTCTGACATAGATCTTCGTTGTTGCTCAATTGAGGTCAACCTTAATCAATTTCAGGCTTTTTTACATTCAGTTCATGATTTTTTTTTCTTTCCATTCATTTCTTTAGTTGTCTTTATTTTCTCCCCTGGCTGGTATCCCACTGAGGAGTCATGAAGCATCAAGACATTGTGGTTTGGGAGGCTGGCACTGGGTCCTTCCTGTGCTGACTTTGCTGAATTTGCATCATCCCATCACCATTAAGTGTTTCTATCTGTTCACATGGGACCCTCTGAGTCATCTCTCCATACTGGCCTCTGCTACTTCTTCTCCTTGGGCTCCTTTTCAAAGCATCTTGAAGGTCATCTTTTTTAGCAGCATTTTCCTTCAGCTAGCAATTTCATGCCTCCTCTTGGGGTCATAGGAAATGTTTTTGGCTGTACTATAGTGACATCTTAGGGCTCTGGAAAGAGTGTGACAGAGGGCCCTCAGTGACAGTCATGTCACTGTCTTTTCTGACAGTGCAGTTGGTTTGATCTTCTAGCTCTTTAATTCCCCCCTCAGCTTTGTCTTTTCTTCCATTCAGTCTAGGTAGTGAATTTTTCATTTTGGCAGATAGTAATTAAGGAAAAGTGAGCCTATTTGTATTTAGTTTTGGCACTGGGAATTTAATTTGGAGATGATTTACCACTGTACCACACTCCCAGTCCTTTTTAACTTTTTTTGAGATAGGGTCTCAGTAAGTTACTGAGGACTTCTCTAATTGCTAGGGCTGATCTCAAACTTGAAATCTTCCTCCCTCAGCCTCCTGAGTTGCTGGGATTACAGGGGTGCACTACTGTGTAAAAACAAAACCCTGTAGACAGAATTGAAGCAGCATTGTCTTCCTCACTGATTTCTTTCCTACTCTATTCCTCCTGCGTCTCCAAAAGTAAACATTACCCTGTAGTCGATTCACCTTTGCTCCATATGGGTTTTTAAAACATGAGCTTTAATTTTAAAATATGTGTGTTTATCTATAGTAAATTTAATCTACTGTTTTAAAAACATTTTTCTACATATAGAAGATGTTTAGGGAGGGGGGCAAGTATGGAGGAAGAAAGTACTGTATAGAGGGTAAAGAGGGGTGGGAGGGGTGGGGGGAAGGGAAAAAATAACAGAATGAATCAAACAACATTACTGTATGTGGATTTATGATTACACAAATGGTATGCCTTTGCGCCATGTACAAACAGAGAGGCAACATGTATCCCATTTGTTTACAATAAAATAAAAATAAAAATAAAAAAAGAAGATGTTAAATTTTCTTAAATTAAACAGAAACTCTATTGAGAGTTTAAGTTTGTCCTATATCTTTATCAGGGGACAAATTACATCTTTATATTTTCCTATTCATGAACATGGTATAGTCTTCTATTTACTCAAGTTTTTCCCCTGATGTCTTTCAACAATGTTTGGGATATTGTTCATAAAAATCTTGTTTGTCTTCTTTTGGTTTTACTTCTAAGTAGTTTTTGTTGTTTTTTCTACTTAATTTATTACATTTTGTAATAATTTGTCACTGAATATATAGAAGCACTCCTGATTCTTTGTGTTGAATGTACCTCCCACAGTCTTGGAAGTGTATCAGTTCTAATTGTCTGCCTAAGGTTTTTCTCTTGGGTGACTTTTGCTTAAAGTTATTTAGTAGCTCCAACTTCACCCAGAGCAGAATCCAAAATCCTAACCATGGTTTATAATATTTTCCCTCCTCTCATTGCTCAGATCTCCTCTCCTACTTCCTCAGCCTCCATATATATTATATATTATATATAATATATATATTATATTTTATATATATATTAAATATATATATATATTTTAACTCCAACCACACTAGCTTCTTCACTGTTCCTTGAAGCACACCAGGCATGCTCCTGCCTCCAGGTCTTTGCACTGACTACTTCCTTTGCTAGAAAGGTACTTCCCTAGATACCCGTATGGTTAATTTCCTCAATCTCTTTAAATGTCCAACCTAATATCACTTTCTCAATGAGGTAGTTACCACATTTAAAATTTCAATTCCACCCTTCCTTGAGCATTATTTATTCCTTTATTCTGCTCTACTTGTTTCACATGATTTTATTACCTTCTAACATATGACATCATTGATCTATTTATTGTGCTTGTTGTCTCCTGCACTCTAAAGGATTATAAACTCTAGAGAGTCAGAGAATTTTATTTTTTGATTCACTGACATATCTCAAGTACCCAAAAAAGGGCCCAGCACATATTAAGAATTAACTAAATTTTTAAAAAATGGATAGATATAACATTAGAACCAATAAGCCTTAAAGAAAAACTGCATCTTTGTTTAATCCAGTGCTTTACAAACTTACTTAACTACAGAGTATTTTGCCTAGTGCCCACTATTATCACATGGATATTTTAAAATAGCATGCCAACATGTTGAAGATTTGGACCTTCTTTTTCTTCTATAAGATGAAGGGTCTCAGGTCTAATTCCGAGGTCCTTGATCCATTTTGAGTTGAGTTTTGTGCAGGGTGAGAGATAGGGGTTTAGTTCCATTCTGCTGCTGTTTCATGCATTTTTAAAGCATGGGTTTTATTGGATCTGTATATGAGTTGTATATCAATAAAAATGAAAAAAAATATTAAGAGTTCCAATATAACACAAAATCCCTGGGATATAAGTTTAAAAAATAGAAAGGTCCGAAGCTTCAAATTCACTACAACTATTATAATATATGTTCATTAGGGGGAAACAGCAAAATGAACAGCTTTAGGGCAGAGGAATGAAAGGAGACTATTTGGAGCTATTACTTTTAAAACAGATGAAAACTGAAAAAGGAAATTAAGTATCATTCTAACGATTTGTTTTGATGTTCCTTGAACGTTGCCACTTCTTGGCATAGGTGCACGATAGTCTGATAGCCAACATTAGCTGATTATTGCCCTAATTACTTAATACTAACCAAGTTTTCAGAAAAAAAATTGTTAAATAAATCACTTGAAAATGATGCATCCTTATAATTTTTGCTTACTCAGAATATCAGACATATTCTCTAATATCAGCCAACAATCTTTTAATGAGCCCAGTCTACAAGTATACACATGCAATAAGAGTCTAGAAGGAGAAAAGTGAAAAGGAGAGAGGCAGGAACAACTAAGATAAAGCTATCAAACCTCGGATGCTAATTACATCCTTGAGGAAAGGTAAATTCTGAGAAATAACTGTGATGGGAATCTTCTGGTGGCTCACTGTTTGCTAAACTAGAGCATCGGTGTTAAGACTGTGGACAGCTCTCATATCCAACATAAAATGCAGCTGCTTTTTATTCCTTTTGGAGCAAAAATAATTGCTTCCTGTCTTCTAGAACTGTGTAGCCCATATTTCATTATGCAAATCTTCAAACACTCATAAAAATAGGATAACGCAAGTCTCTAACTACCCAATTTTCACAGTTATCAGCATTTTTGTCAGTTTTATTTCAACTACACATCTTTTTGTGCATTTATATTTTTTGCAGGGGTAACTTAGTGCAAATCCTAGGTATCATGCCACATCACCCCAAATTACTTCAGTGTGCATTTCTAATTGATAAGGGCATTTTAAAAAATATGTGACCATCATGCCATGATCATACCTAACAAAATTAATTCAAAACATTTAATGCAAATGTTTGGCTGGATTCGGGTTAATTTTTAAGTCAAGAATGCCTCTGAGGTGATGCTGTATAGTTCCTGCTGCACCACATGAGGAGGCACAAGTTGTCTTATTGTTTCAATCTTAGTAAAGTTAAGTTCCATCAATGGACTTAGCTGATCTATCCTTATAAAGGTCCTCAACAACATTGCACTCAGTGGTTTCAGCATCCATTGCTGATGGTTACCTAAATGCATTGCTCTCAAAGAAAAAGAATATCCTTCCATCTGCATTTATTAATAGAAATTGTCTACAAAGAACTTGGAACAACTATTTGGTTACTCTGAAAAATTGCCACTCAAGAGAGACAGGACAAATGCTTGATTTTTTTTCTTTATCAGGATCCCTAGCAATATCCAAAAATCAACCACTGACATTTTCTTCCTTTAAGTATCAGTAGAAACTTAGGGATTCCAATTTGATCAACTGCATTAATTTATGTTCAGGTTGTTCCAGTTTTAGCAGTAGGGGACCATCCAAGTTGACTCCCTGGGGGTGCCTCTGATATAACCCCATTAATGTTTGAGAGCTTCCTCCTCTTATGCACAGCTAGGTGTCCCAGGACCACCACCTTGTACATTTCCTGCCTCAGAAATCAGCCATTTCTCAAGAAGCACTGATTCTTTTAGTGGGAAATGGTATTTAGAGACTTTAATTCAGGCATGAAAGCTTCTCATTGCCACAAACCATTCTAGGAAACACATTTCTTTTTAGAAACAAAAGTAATAATGAGGTACAGATAGTTTCTATTTAAAGTTAAGATTATAGGGTTTTCTCAGTATTTCTTTGAGTCCCACCTTTTTCTTCTTACACTTTTCCAGCTTGTTTGGTCTTCCTAGATTTGATATATGGTCCTAGACCTAAACCCAATGGGTTTAACTCCAGCTATTATTCCCTTCCCCACCTTCTCACCTGAGCTCTTTCCAGCTGTGAAATGTAACCAAGTATCTGGTTGTTCCTCTGTTGAGAACTAATGTAGCAGCAATAAGATGAACTTAAGGGGACATGGTCCTATCACAGACCAGCCAGGGTTGTGTGAGCCACTGAACCTCATAACACCAACCATTTCCATATAAGCATCTCCAGCTTTCCTGGGAAATCACTCCTGGCAGAAACTCCTCCCCAGGGAAATCACAAGCAAAAGTAATTAAATGAACAGAAGAGTTAAGAGCACATCACAAGGGAGCCCATCTCTGATGGTCCCCTGGGAAGACAAAATTGAGTTTTTTCACTTTTTTTTTTTTTTAATTTTAAATCTGGTCCAGGTTAAATTATGTTCCATGGCAACTTGCATCAATAGAGTTGTCATGGTTACAGGTGTACCAGAGAGTGAGCTGTGACAGGCTGGGCACTGAGCTCCCTGGGCTGCATGTGTGTAAGATGCATCCATTTGTCTTCTTGTCCTGGCTTAAAAAGTAATGAGAATTAGCAGCATTTTCCAAGATCAGGTTGTGAACATTTGCAGGACAGGAAAGGATGGAGGCACAGCCCTCTTTAAATAAATGTTCTCCAGGGCACTGTCTCAGAACATGTCACTCAATTTTCCCAGGGCTTCAATCTGCCCACACTTGGGGAATGGGGGAGAATCAACATAAACTAGCAACTCTGCAAATGGAGCCACCATCAGCCACTCCCAGAAATTCTCCTTAGAGAATCAGTAGGAAATATCTCCTTCTCTGTGGCAGTATTATCCAATAGAAGAAACTGAATGTGAGCCACCAGTGTGAGTGTCTGTCGTATGTAAAGAAAAGGAGGAGAGTAAAGCACCACATTCCTGAGTGCTCCTTTCTGTTCCCCAAAACCTGGTTAAGTTAAGGGAATAATGAAAGCTGGACTGGACTGCAATGTCCAAGTATACATTATCTTGAAGGACACTGGCTTTCTCTCGGGTGTGCTGTAACTTAGGACAAGTTAGTGTTATCTGTAGAAAGCCATTTTCTTGCACACATGCCAGGATAGCTGCTCCTTGGGATGCTGTTAACACAAGGAATAAAGCAAACTAAGCAGATTAATGATGTCACTGTTTCTGTAGCCTAACTTATAAAACCCGTCCCCCTGCAGTAACTGGTGGATGGGAGCACCACGGAGAGGGAAGCACTCCTCCAGGCAGCTGACAAAGCATGGTGAGGGATAAAGGTGCTACTCTCTGGCAAGGCATCTGAGGCACTGCATGGAGCAGAGGTGCACCATGAAGCTCATCGCCACTGGACTTTTGGGTGACATTTCTGTATTAGGGTTCTCTAGAGGAACAGAATCAACATGAAATATGATTATAAAAAGGGGATTTATTAGATTGGCTTACATGACCAGAAGCTGGTTAGCGCACAATGACTGTCTGCAGGCTGGAGAGCTGGACGAACCAGCAGCTGTGCAGTCCAAGAGGCGGAAGTCCCAGAACAAGAGGGGTCAACTGTGTTACCCTAGTCCAAGACCAAGGCTTCTGGAAGCTACCTGAAGAATCACTGGCAGAGTCTGCTTTGAAAGAGTGAGGAAGTGAGAGTCCAATATCCTCAAATGATCGACTGAAGCAGCAATCAAGAACCTGTTCAAGAAGAGTTGAACTTGAATCTGCATCTGCTTTCCTTGTTCCTCCAACTTTTATTCCATCCAGGCCACCATCCTATTGGGTAGTTCTGCCCATGCTTAGGGAGGGGCTCCACTTCAGTTCACTGTCCCACATTCCAGTCATTCCTAGATACGCCCTCATGGACACACCCAGAAGCCTCTTAATCATTGGCATCTCTTAATCTGATCAAGTTGACAATTCATATTAACCATTACAGCATCCATCCAGCTGGTTGTCACCAGAGCTCCACCAGAAGCATTTCTTAATAAGCCTTTATCTCATATCCCATCTCCATGTGTCTTCCTGGGTCCCTTGGCAACCTACCCCCTTCCCCTAGAACAATTGGGCTATACATGTTGCAGAGCCACATACATAATTTTACATTTCGTAGTAGCCAGACTTAAAAAATTTAAAAGAAACAGGCAAAAATTATCAAAATAATTTATAATCGAACCCAATATATTCAAAATGGCATTTCAACATGGAATTAATATAAAAATGAGATTTTTCATATTCCTTTTTTCTCACTAAATCTTTAAATTCTGGTGTATACGTTGCACTCAAATCACACCTATATGATATGTGATATGGAAATACTCCATCTATATTGAGATTTCATAAAATTTACCCATGTTAATCAAACATACTCAAAACAACAAACTGAGTATGTTTTAAATGTTAAATGAGTTCAAAGAGAGTAACATTTTAAATCTTGTCTTCCATCTCTCTAGCCACACTCTAAGGGCTCACTGGCCATATGTAGTGGGTGACTCTTATAGTGGACTGATATTGCTACTCAGTGGGGTGGGTCTGCAGACCACCAAAGGTCTGGATCCCCTGACACATTGGTTCCTGGCATGGCTGGCTGGTGAGCCTCATGCCTGTGCCACAGATACTGAGAGTGCTGTCCAGGTTGAGCAGGGGAGGATGCTCTAGACCTTCATGGTGAGCGGGTATCCCAGTGACAGGGCCATCCCAGTCATGCAGGTGGTACATCAAACCATTAGAGCACCATTAGTACTCTTGGGTACTCAGGTCACAAAACCAGCTCACCTTGTTCCCATTTGGATGCTGCCCCTCCGGGAAAATGACTCTGGCCAAAGGGCACAAGTATCTAGGCTTCAGCATTTACACTTCTCCATGCACATTAAAAAGCTAATCGATGGCTTGTAGATGTCACAAGTCATTTATAAGTGAAATCAGTCAGTCAGTCTCTGTCTATTGCTCACCTCTGGAGCACAAGCAAGACAGAGTTTCTGGATCCAAGGCCTTTGGGGCACCCTCAGAATGCTGGAAGCTTCCTGGGACAGCAGCACCCTAAGGCCTCTGGCTGTGGCTCAGACTCCTCCTCTCAGCACCCACAGCCTACCACATGCCTGCTTCCATGTTCCTGAAAACTCCTGAAGTTTGTTTATTCTTTTAAAAGCTCATCGAATTTTCAGATGTCAAACAATAGGACTTCATGAAAGAACCTGAGAATATTTGTAAATACAGAAAGAGAAATTATTTAGATGAAGAGCTATCATTTCCCAGTCACACTTCTACTTCCAAAGCCAGAAGTCAGGGCAACTCGAAACACTGCCACTCTGGGACTGAAATACAGGTGGCATAAGAAATGAGGGGTCACTTGATAGCCCACACAATGGAATTATGTTGAAGAAACCCTTCTTCCCCCAATTCTTTCAGGTTGACCCCAGACAAGGAGTGAATACAGATATGAGGTTTGGAAGCTCTTCTGCTATAAGAAGAGAAGCAATACAAGGGAAGGGCATGTAAAATGGATGAGTTAACAAGCTCACCTTTCCCTGAGCTGTGTGCCATCCATGAGAACTAATCTGTAGTAGTCTGTCACTAAACAGCCCCCAGTGACCACCTCTGGGGATTCACACACTTGTGTAAGCCCTTCCCCTCCAGTGTATCCTGGACCTAGCAACTCACTTCTAACAAGTTGAATATGGCAAAAGTTATGGGATGTCACTTCTTAAATTATGTTACAAGGAGTCTCTCAGAGCCTTTTCCCTGAACACCAGCTGCCTTATGGAGAGGCCCAGAAAACAGAGGACTGATGACTTAGAACAGCAGCAGGGAGATCTGAGTCATCCCAGCAGTCACATGGCGAGCAGAGAAATGAATTCTCACTCAGTCTAGCCTTCAGATGAAAGGGTAGACCCTGGTTCCACACCCCTGAGTTGGAGGCACCCAGTCAAGCTGCATCCAGATTCCTGCCTAGACTTGAGAGACGATGAATGTGTATTGTGTTTAACTGCTAAATTTGGAGGTTATTAGTTATAACACAGATAAGTAATACAAATAGTGGTGTGAGGGCCAAGACAGGCCTGCCCGCTTCTCCAGGCTCATGGTACAGCACACTTCTCTTGTGTTCCAGCCATGACCATTTTTTACCATTTCCTAACAGTTCTTTGCTCTGATTCATTGACAAGTTTTTGCCTCCTCTGTTCCTTGTTCCTGACATACTCTCCTCCACTACCATCCCCCCAAACCCCTTCATCTGTTCAATTCCTACCGATTCTTTAACTGCAGTTTAGATGTCAATTCCCTGGGGAACCCCTTCCTGACCCCTGAGATCTGGGTTAGCACCCATCACATCCTATTGTATTTGCTTAGCAAATTGTCAATCAACCCCCATGGGCAGTGACCTCCACAATGATGGGAACCAGTCTGTCTTGCTCACCATTGAACTGTGTTCCCTGAAGCAGGCACAGAACCTGGTATATAGTAAATAGTTAATAAATATTTGATGAACATTATTGAGAACCAGGAAAAAAGGATTTTTAAGAATGAAGAAGGACTGGTTGACAGCAGCAGGTTGGGGTAGTTAACCCCCCAGAAAGGTAATAAAAGCAATAAAGGAAACAGCTTAGTATATTACTGCAGGTAGAGCTCATAAGATAGGAGTTGAGGAGACTTAGCCTTCAATAGAGCAGTTAAAACTGTCCTCTATTTAAATAGAAAAGGGGAATGCTTTCCACAGACCCCCAGAAGTGAGAGAGAACTTAGCCAGAGTGTTGTGGGCAAATGTGAGAGGGTAGAGAGATCTGCCACAGACCATGTGGCTGCTGTCCTTTAGCCCAAATGAGCGTCTCCAGTGGCACAATTGCTTCTTCCAGTCCTAAAACACTGGAGCCTCCTCCTGAACCACTGCCAAGATTCTGAGCCTGGTAGAAAGACAGGAAGGAGATCCAGAAAAAAATCAAGAAAAAGAAAGGAAATGAAAGAGGTAATTAGAGAGGTTGCTGAAGATGTAGATGTGTCAAGAGACTGCCGAGAGTGGGTGGTGAAGGAAAAAAAGGTGGACAGCCGTTTACACAGAATTTTCCAATGATCATAAGAAATGCAAGCTCCAACCAACCACACCTGGACGTGAAAATGCTGCAGGTGAGTGAGATACCTGGGTCCCAAGAGTCTACCAATATCACATACATGTTGACGAGAAGGAACAAGTGTAGCAAGCACCAGCCCAGAACTGGTGGCGTGCCACATCCTTGACACTCAGCCACACCAGAGTCCAAGTTTCCCTCAGCTGATATTTTCTACCTTGATGAAAACTGTGTGATCTTTTGCATTGTTGTAGACCAAATCCCACTGTAAGTTACAATCCATAACTTACATGGATAATATATACACTTTATGTGACTATCATTCATTCAGAGCTGTGTTTGCCTGGTAGGAAATCGCTCCTCACACACTCGTGTCCTGATTACCTCTTGTTCTCTTCCTGTGGTACCCATAACCCCAGAGGTTTAAGTCAAAGGAAAACCCACCTGGCTGGAAGGAAGTGGAAGGTAATGAGCCAGGGAGAGGTGTGCAAGAGATATGAGGAAGATAAGACATTTGGAAATCACTGTTATTTATTCTCCTGGTTGTAAAGAGAAATGATCCCCTTTGAAATAGTCTTCCATACTGTAGAGGGGAGACTGGAGGAGAGAGATCCTAGGAAAGACAGGGGACCTCAGGCAAGAGCCTCTGATGAGCAACACAACCCCTCCCGCCCACCCACCTCTGTCTCTGATGAAGTTACCAGTTAACCCATAGAACCCAGAGGGGACCCATCCAGCCCTGCCCATTCCTCCCCCTCCGTGGGTCTCATGCCTGGCAGCACATTGGAATCACCTGTGAGATTTGGAAGTAGAAATGATAGCTGTGATCCCACCCCTGACCAGTGAAGTCAGACTATTTGGGGGTGAGCCCCAGATTATGAATATTTTATAATGTGGTCCTGAGTGGGGAACGTGGCCCTGGACCAGTGCTTCTCAAACTTGCATCACGACAGAATCACTCCATTGGCTTGTTAGAAAAACAGGCTGCTGTTTACCAGAGTGTCTGACTCAGTGGCTCTGGGAGGAGTCCAGGTTCCCAGGCAGGGACAAGGCTCCTAGGCAGAGGGAACCCACGGAGAACCACTGCTGTAGAGAGGCATTTCCTCCCCTCCTTCCATACCTTGTCCCGGCCTTGCCTGGCACCTCGCCTCCTCTGTTCAGTGATCACAAGCTCCTGGTCACTGGCTTCTCCAGCTTCAGCCTCAACACACTCTCCTGGGCATGACTCTCCACCGCCCTGCTCCCTCTTCCTCCAGCCTTGCCCCTTCTGGGTCCATGGTATGCCAGGGCTCCTTGCTGCCCTTGGCCCACATGGCCAGAGTTTCCAATTGGCTGTGGGGTTTCTACAAAGGCAAGGTTACAGCTAAGGTGAATCTGAACAGGATGATCAGCCAAGGCCCTTTCTCACCCCAATGCTACAGCATTCTCACGTCTTCCCACGAGTCAGAAGCATTTGGAAAACGAGCAAAGCTTTCCTGGGGTCCTAAGGTGTGTCATTTGCTAGGTTTATGACCCACGTCCAGTTTTGTCACTTTATCTTGGACTTCAATTCTCTGACCCATGGACTAAGGGGATTAGACCAAATCATTGTCAAGGTTCCTTTAACCAATGTAAAATAAATAATTTCTCTATGATCCCCAAGAGTGAGCAATTAGCTCATTTCACTGGTATAATTAGACTCACCTCCATGCAATAGAATACACTCATCATGAACAAAGTGAAAACATGCACCCATAGCAACAAAGAAAAGTATGGGCTTATTAAAAATAGAAAATTGTAATTTTAAAAAGTCCATGTTCATTGCTAAGGCTTTTGAAGTACAATGGTTTTGACCGCACAGGTGAGTCAACACCCCCACTCCCACCTACCTGTGATTCCCATGAGAACTGCCGTCACCCCCGCAGACCCTCTTGCCCACACAGCTACCTCTTGAAAAGTGGAAAAGACAGATTACAAGAGAAGGTGCACAGTGTGACCTCACTTTGCGTGTGATGCGCCCACAGGGAGGAAACTTCCTGGGGGAGATAGATCAGAAAGCTGCCTGCAGGACTCCAGAGGGTGAGATGAAGGGAGGTCTCAATCACAGTTTTACTTTTGTCCACAATGAAAAACACACTATTATTGCTTCAATAAGAAAAACAAAAGCCTTTTCTAAACACCCCTTATTTCCAAACTTCCACTTCCTGAGTGAGTAGCATGAGCCCTTCAGGAAGGGACTCTGTCACAGTTGCCATCCATCAGCAGAGATGCAGCCATCTGCGTCACAGCAGCCTGGGTCCCCTGGGAATCTGAGTCTGGGTGGTTGCTGCCTGTGTGGTACAACATCCGTCCACACTGCCTCTGGGAGAGCACAGGGATTATTTTCCCATTTCCAGGTTCCTGCGTGTATAGAGACTTTGATTAGTGTGGGGAGGGAGACTTTCTCTAGCTGCTATGATCATGGCACCCTGGGCCTTCCGCCTGCACTCGGCCACGTGACTTTCTTTGGCCGGTGGAATTGCTAGCTGACCTGATGTGAGCAGAGGTGTGTGAAAGTCTTCGGGGACCTGTGCTCTTGCAGTTTGCCATGTCCAAGAAAAGGTGATGCCACCCCCAGCCTGCTGGTCCCAGGAGAGGGAGCAGAGGGTGAGGCAGAGCCACCAACTGCACTGCACCTAGGGACACACAAGCACCTGCAGGGATCAAAGGAGCAGCCCCTGCTGACACAGACACATGAATCAGGATAAAAATAAATGACTCAAATTTTAAGCCCCTGAATTTTGGGTTGGTTTGTGGTGTAGCAATGGCTGAAAGGAAAGTTTCATTTTATACATTTTACAGAGGAGAAAATTGAGACTTAGCCCTGACAAATTTATAACCAATCTCTATTGCCCACTTCCTTTTTAACCAGAACATTTCTAAGCACAAAGTTTGTGTTATCATATTAAGTGCCCCCCCACCCCGGTCATCTGTGCAGTAGGTTCAGGTTCTATTATTATTGTTGCCAGGTTACAGCAAGTAACTTGCCCAAGTTCTTGCAATTAGTCCATGGTGGTCTAGAATTAAAGCCAGTCTTTTCTTCTGCAAATTCCAGTCAGGCTGCTTCTGCTAAAGCAACTAGAATGCGGGGCATGTGACATAGATAGTGGGACAAGTGGAAGACCCTGAGCCCACAGAGCTTACAGCCTAGGTGGGAAAATAAGGTGCACACACCTGAAATGTTCAACAAGAGTGTAGTGAGGGCATCTCATGACTGATCAGCACCAAGGGCATCCAAGGGCATCTCTCCAGCTCAGACTCTTCCTGAGTTCCAAACATGACCATCTACACCTTTCTGCTCACATTGCTCTTTTCTATGCTGATTTACCCTATCATATAGAAATGCATTTTTTTTTTGAGGGGGGTACTGGGGATTGAACCCAGGGGCACTTAATCACTGAAGTCACATCCCCAGCCCCCTTTTGTATTTTATTTAGAGACAGGGTCTTGCTAAGTTGCTAAGTACCTTGCTCAGTTGCTGAGGCTGGCTTTGAACTCACGATCTTCTTGCCTCATCCTCCCAAGTCACTGGGATTATAGGCATGCGCCACCACACCCGGCCTAGACATCTGTCTTTTAAAACTCAAAATCTCATCACATTGAACCTTGAGGACATTGTGCTAAGTGAAATAAATCAATCACAAAAGACAGATACTGTATGTCCATTTCTATGAGTCAGAATAGTCAGAGACAGAAAGTAGAAGACTGGTTGCCAGTGACTTGGGGAAGTGGGGCATGGTGGGAAATTAGTGTCTAACAGGTACAGAATTTCACTGGAGAAGGATGAGGTGATGGTTGCACATTATGAATGTACTTAATACCACTGAACTTACCAATTATTGAGATGGTAAACTTTGTTATGTGTAACTCACCACAATACAAAATTGGAGGGGTAAAATTGAATCATGAGTTTCTAGCTTAACACCCTTTAACAACTTCCATTGCTTTAAGAATAGAGCCCAAAAACTTGAGCGCCACTTACATGGCTCTTTGCACTCTGTCCCATGCTTACTTCTTTATTCTCATTTAAACCCAACCCTCCCCACTTGCTCCCTGATCATCTCCAGCTTCATCACTGTGGTCCCTGGTGCCTCAGGGCATTTGCACATACTGTATCTGCTGCCTGAAATGCACTTTCCATATCCCTTCTGCCTCTACTGGTTTAACTGCCATGTCTTTTTCAAAGAATCCTTCCATTTCCTCAAACTAGACTATGATTTCCTGCCATTCTCTCCCAAAGCGCTCAGTTCTGGTTGTCACTGATTTCATTATATACTCATGTGCTTATGTGAATAAATCGATCTTCCCTCCTACATGCTAAGTGCCAGAAGATCCCAGAGAGTGTCTATCTCATTCTCTTTTGTAGCTACAGTATCCATCACAGGGATTCATTCAAAGTGATGCATTCATGGGAAACTGAGGAGACATACAGCAGATGCTGTGGGTTTCTGACCCCATCCCCTTGGCCCTCCGCATGCCCAAGGCTTCCTAAGGCAGGTACCTGGGGTTCTCCACCTGAGGTTGCCTCTGAAATGTTCAGTCAGCAGGCGTGGGGCAGAAAGAGGTGCTTATGCTCCTGGAAACAGCTCCTGCTACTCCTGGTTCACTGGGTAGAATGCTTCTGAGGGATGATCTACGCAGCCTCCAGCGTCCCCACTGGCACCCGGCCAGTTCACCCAGTGATGGTGTCACTCACCTGCACCAGTTTCCTTCCCTTCCTGTCTCACTTCTCTCTTCCCGGGTCAGAGCTTCCTGGTACCACCTCTCAAATAAACCCAACTTAAAAGGAACAGCACACCAAATGGAAGTCAGAGGGCAGAGCGCTGCCTATAGGTGGGAAAGATCTGGATTCATGCAGTATCTAGCAAGCTAATTGGGCTTTGAAATCCTGAAATTGGGAGAGGAACATGCAGGGAGACCTAGGTGCAAAGCTTCAGGGAAGTGTGGGGAAATGAACAGCTCGTGTAGGATTTCCTTCCCTGCCCCAGGGAAGGAATGACTTTTCTGCTCTAACAAGCTGTCTTTGGTCTGTTAAGAATTCTCCTCCCTCATCTTCGGGAACAATTTCCCTTTACTGAATGGGTGAATCTTAATGCACCGGTGAGATCATATGCTCTTTAGGTCACATTGGCAAATCAGCCTTATTACTATTTTTGCTTTTACAAAATGTCTCTTTCACAATCCAGAATCAAGTACTTGACAGAAGAACAAAATATAGGACAGAGCAAATTAAAGAGCCTAGTCCCCACCCCCCAAAGTCAAGCCAAGGGCTGGCAATTTCTCCTCTGAGCTAAGTGGGGTGTAGTGATGGCAATCTGATTAGCGTAGGGCAAACAGAAGGTTCCTGCACCCCCCCGCCCCCAGAATCATTTAGAATGTCTGTCAGATGATTGCCCCCTCCAGCTTGGCTGTGAACCAAGTAGATCGAATCAGACTAGAAGAATTTTTCAAAAAATAAAAGAAGCAAAGCCAGCGAGCCTTCAACCTTCTTTTTGATGGATGTAACAGCCCAGATGTCTTTTCTGAGGCCATGTGGTCTGAAAATGTGCAATGCAGAGCCCCCCCAAAAAATTGATAAATACTCCAAATGATAGAATACTATAGGAAGCAATTGTCGAGGAACGGTGGAGCTCACGTGGAAGAGGAGACCCCAGCCTCCCTCTTCATTCGGTGGGAGGTTTCCAGCAGTGGGCGTGGTGTCCACAGGGCATCAAGTAGAAATCACCTTGGCACACCGCTGGGCCTCCACTAACTAGGCGCCATCCTGATCTGCAGACTTCTTGATTTGCTATGATGCTCAGCAGACCGCTCAGGTGGTTTGTAGAGAAAATGCAGTTCTGGTGGGAAACTTAGAAACTGAGCACTCACGAGGATCTCCTGGCTCTTCGGGGTGCCATCCAAGGAATGGGCATTGTCCATCTTGCCTCATCTCAGAGGTTTTGCCTGGGTATAATGTGTTCACCACTCATGGTGCCTCTGGACAATGAACCAAAAATCTGTGAAGGCTGATGGAGAAGATACCAAGACACTAAGTCAAGGACTAAAGACAGAACGACAGACTCGTTCTGCAGTTTCATCAGGCTGAGTTGATGCTGAGTGAAGCTGGCCATTACAGCAGAATGAAAAGACATTTGGAGAGAATTGAAAGGAGGCACAGGGAGGACAATCCTAAAACATCAACTCCTGTTCCCTTTATTCCCTTCCTTTCTCTTCTCTCTTCCTTCTCTTCAAGTAACTTGGTTTGGAAATCCTCTCCAAACTGGAGAGGAACCTCGCTCTAATTAATAGGCACTGAACACTCATCATGTGCCAATAACTTCACAGACTTATTTGATTTGTACGCTGCCATATAGAAAGATAGAGGGAGAAAAAAAAAAAAAACCCTTAAAATCTGGTGATAGAATTCCTCCTATGAAGAGGGCTACCTTTTAAAAACTCACCGCAGTCTGGTTTGCTCCCCTCTCACTCCAGCTGCTGTCTGCCGCCCCTCCACTCTCAGACATGGAGAGCTACAAATTCCATCTCCCTGCAGCTAAGGGTCCACCTGAGACCCAGGCTCTCCCAGGCAGACGTGCCCTATAACTTGAAGAAGGAAGGGAACTCCGTGAGGTGGTATGGGGAAATGGCAGCAGAGATCCTGGGACTAGTGTGGCAGCCGTCCCCGTGGTAGTTTTCTGGACATTGTGGTTATAGGAATTATTCCTAGAAGTCCAGTCCACTCTGACCCTTCTTCATCCCAACAAAGCTGTGAGTCATTTAATATCCCTCAATCACCCCTGTAATGCTTAAGCCAGTCAGCGTGGATTGTGTTGTCTGCAACTAAGGACCCTTCTGACGCAGGGTCTCATGGGTCTGGGTGTAGTTATTATTGGGGTCTCAGAGGCAAAAAGTGGCTGTTCCACATAAGGCAAAAAGCAGGAATTGCTGTTTTGAAGAAACCAAGAGCTGGGGGTTGCAGGGGGTGGGGAGAAGGGGAAAAGAGGAGAGTGGGGAAGGCAGATGGGGCACACAGGGCTTGGAGGGAAGGAAGAGGCAACAGAAGAGCCTCGTTCCTGGCTGCAGACCAAGAGTGTCTAATCTGGATGCTGTTTGGATGTGCTGAGTGGCACCTCCTGAGTCTTAATGTCTGTTCTCTAGCAAACTCTATTGTTCTGTTCCTCTCACAAATTCTTTATGTAAGTGAGGAGTTTTGTTGGAAACTAGTGAAGCGACAAAGCTTCTAGCCTGAACTCATTTGTTACAGCAACCCTGGGGACACAAGTTCACTGAAGTCCTGGGGTGGCCTTGTGAACAGCCAGGATGTGAGACTCTAGGATCAGGGACAGGTCGGGTAATTTTTCCTTATTCTCAAGGGAGCAAGAAGCTCCCAGGTGACACCTGGGCCATCATGACTGCAATGTCATTACATCCATTTTCTGAGCAAAAATTCTGAAGCTTAGAAAGTTCACATTGTCACTCAGCCTTCATGGTCAGGTCTGACTTCAAACCTGAACTCCAGTGTTGTTCAACAACCCCACTCATAGGGCACCACCATTTGGGCTAAAAAGACTAATTGAAGCACCAGGAAAGAACATGTGAGCAGCGTATGAACAGAGGACAGTTCGGGTGCCGATCAGTCCCCATCTGGGGGTCCCTGGCTCTCCTCATCGACCTTGAGGTTTGAGCAATCTCTTGGAGCTGGCTTCCCCGAGCCCATGCTGTGCACTCTGAGCAACTCTCCATCTCCGCTCTCAGCTTCCCTCGGGTTTCAGCAGCCTCCTGGTTCTTGTGGAGGCCGCCAGCACTGTGGCCCCAGTCTTACCTTTGGTGTGTTCTTTTCCCCTACAAGCTTTCCAAGGCAGACTTGAGAACTGAAGGATGGAAAAGAGAAAGAATTTTTCTGTCCTTTCTTTCTCAATTCCCTATCTTTATCAGTTTGACTCACCCCTAGCCAAGGCCGAAACCTTAGTTAAATCGGATCAAGAATAAAGGGGAGAGAAATGATTGGCATGCATTTCTACAAAGCCCAGGGTTTAGACTGATTCAGGGTCTCAGGTGATCTGTCTCTCTTACTCTCCTTCACTTCAGCCTCCATTTCTTTTCTCCATTTCTTTTATTCTCCAATAAGGTAGGTGCTGCTTGAACGTAAGGTAGATAGGAAAAATGTTTCAGGTAGTTGACAATACTGCCCCGCTGCCTGCTGAGACCTTTGAGAATCTCATGGGGAGAGGGGAGGAGGCAGGAGGGGACAGTTATGCTTGCACACATGTTCCCGGCTACTGGCATAATGCACAGGACAAACTGACAATGCTTCACCAGGAAGACTCTCGAATGAAAGATCTCCACTCCACTGTGGCTATTCACACAGTCAGAGCTGTAAAAACAGTCACTTGCCCCATCCCTACAATATCACAACTCTGGGTTCTCCTTTTCCAAAACTCTAATGAATCCAGAGAAATTTGGAGAAAGAAAGTGTAGTCACCAACTGACTCAGGCCTCATTCCTTCCCACAGATGGAGCTGTTCCCACATGAATTCCCAAGACTTCCCTCCCAGGGTCTCAGTTAGAAGGAGCAGTTAGTGAAGGGCATCACCAGGGGCCCAGAGAGCCGTTTGCTCTGAGCCACTCATGCTGTGTCTTTGCAGCTGATCAGGCAGGGCCCTGGCACGCAGGGCCCCGGCACACAGGCCCAAGTTTCAGGGTTCACCCTTGACCCTGCAGCAGCCCCCTGCAATCATGAGATGACCTGCCTGCCCTCTGCCTTCCTGCTGAGTGGATGCTTTGGGGACACACTGATGTTTCTTTCCCTCCTGTCAGGCTTTGACTCAGAGCAGGGGCCTCTACCTCTGCACTTCATCTCTCTACCCACCTCCTTCTAGGAAGAGGTGCCGACTGTCCAGTGGGTCAGAGCCTGCCATGTGCTGGGTCTTAGACTTACTGAAAATGTGGGCAGCATGCAAGTGCATCCACGTCTGTGAGAACATATCTCCAGGATACATTCTTAGCAGTGGGATTTCTGGGTCAAGATTAAATGCATTTAAATTTTTACATTTCTGACTTTTCCTCCAAAAAGATGGCACTTCATGGGAAAGAGCACTAGTCATCTACCCCAAATCCATTCTCCTTTGGTAACCAAAAGATTGGGCTGCCCTTGCAGGTAGGGATGACAGATAAGATATAGGCAGAAGTGTTAAGTGAGCTCCTTTGCTTCCAGCCCTTCCTCCACTTCCTGTGTGGATCCCTGTTGTGATGGCAGAGCTACAGCTTCCCGTGTCATGACTTCAAGGACGGAAGCTGTATACTAGCATAGGGAAGCAGGAAAGCCAAATAAGTCTGGGTTCTTGAACCTTCAAACAGTTCTGGGCTCTTTCTTATAAATAAAGACCTGATTATTCTAACCCATTTTTCAGGCAGGACTCAGTTGTTAAGAGCCCAAAGCAGTCCCTACCTGTTTCACACCGGTTTATATTCTCACCAGTAGAAAATGAGAATGTCTTTCCCCACATACCTTTGCCAATATTAGGCATTCCAATGACCCTACTTTTGACCATTAAATGTCCAGTGGAACTATCCAAGAAATTTAAGATATGGGGCTGGGGAAAGTGAAGTCACCGAGTTGGAGAATTCAGAAGTAGCCAAATTCAGGGGATAGTTACATCTCTTAAAAAAAAAAGTCCCCAGAGACAAACAAGTGACCCAAGACCATCTTGTAGGTGTGGTGTGGCCAGTTCCTGGGGTCCTCGGGTGTGTGTACCAACTGCACTTCTTTCCAATGTTATCTTGGGCATTTACCAAAAGTGGGGTGTCTTCCCTTCCTTCTCCTGTGTGGAATAAAATTGTCCACAGGCCCATGTGGGCTGGACAGTTCAAATGTCAGCCATTAACAGAAGCAAAAGGAGCAAAGGGGCCCTGTTGGGGGTGAGGAGATGAAAGTTGGGGGTGATTAGGAATTAAGGAAATGGCACGCCTCTTCCTCCATAACTTAGAGTTTATTAAAGGCATCCCATCAGTTAAGTTGTCATAATCATCCTTCCCCCAGGTCACATTTATTTATTTATTGCACAGCAGAGACCTTGACAAAGCCCTGATTCCATCTCCTGCTCCTGCAGGGCAGTGAGTGCCCACCATGGGAGAAAAAGTGGAGTGTGCCCTTGGCCACTGGGCTTGGTAAGCCCAATGACAACAGAACTGCCCATCACGACACCACCAGCAAATTGGCCAAATTAGAACCTTGAATTACAAACATGCAAGAGGGAGACTTGCAAAACTTACATTTTCTCCAAAGAAATGATCCTATTTTAAAAAGAATTATTAAAGTCCTTCAAATCCTCATTCTAGGGCCATCTCTGGAGAAATCAACCTGGGACCGATGGAAGGAGGAGGGATCCAGATCTGCTTCTTCTCTCAATCCAGCTATCCCATTTTTCTGATTTGGGCATAGATTCCATTGAGATTATCTGCCTTCTTTATTCTCCCTTTGCCTTAAGTCTGAGGCTTCCTTTGAAAGATCTAAATAGATGGGTTTCAAACTGTGTAGAGTTACAGTAGACATTCATTTAAGAGAAAAGTTCTTTTTTGTCTTATGATTTTTGAAATAGTTAATATGCATAGGCCCACCCTGAACCAGAACAGTAGAAACAAGCTTGGAAGAGGGGTAGGGGGATGTCGGTCCTTGCAGGGATCCATACACCTGGGAGATGGGAAGGAAATGGGATACAGAGGTGAAAATTGGCAGTGGGAAGATGGAAAGGGAGAGAATGCAGGCTGGAGAGGCTAGTATGGAGTCTCACCAAGCTGAACTCCTTCTGTGCTCCTCCATTTGCTAGGATGAGGCCTTGGGCAAGATATTTAATAACTCTGAGCCTCATTTTCTCATCTGTAAACTGGGGATGAAAATCATCGGCTGCATAAGGTTGTGGTGAAGATAAATGGGATCATTTCTGTATCAAGTCAAGCACAGAATGGGTACTGAGCAGGTGGTGTCTATCATTAACATTGTTGTAGGAGCCTCCAAGAAGGTCACTAAGATCCTTGTCTCTGGGTATTCATGGCCTTGCACAGTCCCCTCCCACAATGCAGTGCTGGCCCATGTGACCAGTGGAGAACCCCAGAAGTGACCTGTATGAAGCTCTGAGGCTTCTCAAGCTAAATCACAAAAGGTCTAGCATAGACCTTGGTATCTTAGATCAGTTACTTTGGAGGAAACAAACTGTCTCGTCCTGCATACACTCCAGCAGCCTAGGGTACAGCCCTTCTAACCTTTTAAGCTTGCCCTGTTGGAAGTTGGTCCTTCAATCTCAGCCAGACATTTAGATGACGGTCACCTCAGCTAACATCTGACTGCAACTTCATGAGAGACCCTGAGTAGAGCCAGTTGATTCCTACCCCAAAGAAACTGAGATGGAATGAATTGTTGTTTTATGCCACTAAATCTTGGGGTGATGTGTTCTGCAACAACGAATAACTCATATAAGAGGAGGGTGATATTAACTAATGCTACAGAGCCGTGTTCTAAAACTCAATGACTTGAAAATAACAAATAATTTATTGATAAACAGTTTCTGTAGGTCAGAAAATCAGATAAGGCACCACAGCACTAGCTTACCTTTGCTTTATGATGTCTTGGGGATCGAGGGATACTTGATAGCTGGGGCTGGAATCCTCTGAGGGCTCACTCACATGTCTAGTAGTTGACATGGGTGGAGAGCTGGGGGCCTGTTGTACCATTATAGACTGAATGGTGTCCCCCACCAAATTCACACGCGGAAGCCCTAAACCCCAGTACCTCAGAATGTGACTATATGTGAAGATGAGGTCTTTAAGTGGTAATTAAATTAAAATAAGGTGGTTAGGTTCATGTAAGGGGTAAGCCCTAATCCAATCTGACTGGTGGCCTCAGAAGAAGACTAGGACACCGAGGATGTGCTCAGAGAAAAGGCCATGTAGGGACATGATGAGAAGGCAGCCATCTATAAGGTGCAGAGAGTGACCTCAGAAGAAACCAACACCTTGATCTTGGACTTCTGGACTCTAGAAGTGAGAAAATGAGTTTCTGTTGTCTAAGCCACCCAGTCTGTGGTGTTTTGGTACATAAGCTCTAGCAAATGAACATAGTCAAATAAGTCCTTCCCATGCGTGTTCCAAAGGTAATGAGGAGGGAGGAGAGAGTCGTTTTTTATGACCTAGTTTCAGAAGTCACATAGCTGCACTTCTGATGAGTCTAGTCATTAGAAACTAGTCACTAAGTTATGCCCACAGTCAAGGGAAAGGTAACTAAATGTTTTGAAAGAAGGATAGGAAAATGATTTACAGACATATTTAAAAACCACCCTAATCTTCACCATTAACAGCATGTAGACCGTGAGATGCTAGCAGGCCAACCAGGTGGAGGTATGTGCCCTCAGCCAACTTGGATTGAAATGGGAATCTAGAACTCAGGGCTAGAGATGTGGCTTTAGGAGCCACCACACAGCAAAACAGAAAGGAATCTGACAGTGGAGAAAAGGAGAGGGTTCAGCCTTAGGAATATCAAACCCAGCTTAGTGTTGCAATGATACCGATTTCCTGTAAGTATTGGGGCAGACCTTAAAAAGCCAGGGCTCCTTTGATATCTAACATAAAGGGAAGTCTTAGTTTCATCCAGTCTTTTAAAGTTTCATACCAGCAAATAAAGCCCTACCTGATGCTCCAGAGCCAGAATAGTTTTTAAAACATGATGGACTCGTAAAACTTGTCATCATCTGCAAAATGGGCCTTAGGGCACCTGCAGGCCCTATTCTTAGGGATCCTAACCAGGAGGCTGGGCTTTGGCCAGAACCCAGTCCATGCCAGTTTCCATGCCATCAGCTGGCCATGACTGGCTTTCTTGTGGAGAATTATAAAGTCAACATAGGAGCTTTTAAAAACTAAAAACATTTTATATCTTAAAGTCACAGAACAATACATGTTCATTGCAGAGATAAATATATACAGATGAAAATGTAACCACGTGTAATCTCATCACTCCAGGTCATCCGTCCTCCATACCTTGCTGATATCCTGCTTTTTCCATTTATAAACATACTTTTTTTTTTTAAAGTTCCATATCAAATGCTTCATGATGGTTTCATCACATATAATTTGAAATATGTCTCACAACATTAAGTCAATATTATTTTATAACATACTTTTAATGATTTCTTAGACTGGCCCTAATTTTATGTAATCAATTCTATTTGAGGAATCAAATTGCTTCCAAGTGTTTTTTTTTTCCTATTTTTTATTTTGAAGGAATTATACATTCATAAGAAGTCACAAAAATAGTATAGGAAGGCTTCATAGAACCTCTGTCTAGTTTCCCCCCAGTGATTCCATCTTACATAAGTTTTGCACATTACCAAATCAGGAATTTGACACTTGTATAAAGTTTGTCTAGTTATGTCATTTTATTACATGTGTAGATTTGTGTAACCAGCACCATAATCAAGATATAACTATCACCACAAAAATGTCCCTCCTGCTACCCCTATTTTGTCACATCTACCACTTACACCCCCTCCCAAACCCTGACAGCCACTGAATATTTTCTCTATCCCTATAGTTTTTTCAAGAATACTACATAAATAGAACCATGCATTATGTAACCTTTTGAGGATGACTTTTTTCCACCTAGCACAGTGCTTAATTGGTGTATGTATCAATTGTTTTTGTTATCTTTTTATTGCTGAGTGATATTCTATGGTATGGAAGTATCAGTTTGTTTATCCAGTCACCTATAGAGGCACAGTTTATTTCCAGTTTGGGCAGTTGTAAATAAAGAAGCCACGAACAATTGTGTACCAGTTTTTTGTGTGAATGCAAGTTTCCATTTCTGGATAAATTCCCAGGGGTATAATTAATGAATATATAAGTGTATTTTTGGAGGTGTTTTGTGGGGCAGAGCAGGGATTGAATACAGGGGGTACTTAACCACTGAGTTTCATCACTAGCCCTTTTTATTTTGAGAAAGGGTCTTGCTAAGTTGCTGAAGGCCTTGCTAAATTGTCAAGACTGGCCTCAAACTTGCAATCCTCCCGATTCAGCCTCCCAAACCACTGCACTCAGCTCATTTTTTTTTTGTTTGTTTTTTAAGAAATTACCAAACTATTATTCCCACCAGTGATGTATGAGAGATCCATTCTCCCCACAATCATCAGCATTTGGAACTGGCATCATTTTTTTTTTTTAAGTATAGATCTAATAGATGTATGGAGATATTCCACTGTGGTCTTAATTTGCACTTCCTTAAAAGGATAGTGATGAACATCTTTACATGTGTTTATTTGCCATCTGTAGATCCTCTTTGCTAAAATATCTATTCATTTCTCTTGCCTATTTAAAACTTTATGGCCCAGGATACAGTTTACATACACACACCACGGATACTTTAAAAGAATGTATATTCTGTTGTTCAAATAAATATTGTGTAAATATCAATTAGACCAGGTTGAACTTTTCTAGATTCTTGCTGACCTTCTGTCTAGTTGTTCTTTCAATTGTTGGGAGAAGGATGTTAAAGTTTTCAACTATAATTGCAGATTTATTTGTACTTTTAGTTCTAGTATTTGATTCATTTATTTTGAATGTGTTAGGTGCATTGGCATATTAGTTTATGATGTCTTCTTGCCCCCTTTTTTTTAAATCAATTATCTCTCTTTTATCCCTCGTAATTTTTATAATCATCTCTTTTATCCCTAGTAATTTTCCTTGCTCTTGATTTCACTCTATTAGTCTTTTGATTTATTATCATTATAAACAACACTGTTCTGTTTTTACACTCATCCACAATTAGAATTTCCTGGTTAGAGGCTTTTGACTTCTTGTTTTTAAAAGGTTGGCTACTGACAAATTGCCCTGAATAAATTTACTGCCTCAACACTTGGGCATATATCATTTGAAGATATAAATTATAAAGTTATAATTAGAAATTGATGACAGGTTTTCCTGACTCGATGTGCAGATATAACTCTGTGGAGGCAGAGGTCCTCGTTGGTGGACCTCTAAATGACTTAAATTCTCATTCATTGTAACAAAAAGTCAAGATGTCTAAAATTCATAAATCAATGAGGACATATGCTTTTTCTAAGAGCAGCGAATGCCAGTTGCAACATGCATAAGAACCAGGGAGTATTTGCCTTCAGGAGGTGGACGGCTCAGATGGGATAGGATGGGGTGGAGGATTGGAACACTTGCAAAGGAATGGCGCTTTTGTATTAAAGTTCCCTGTAGCACATTTTTTAAAAGTATGCCAAGGTATTAATCATTTCGCCTTTATAAATGACATTTGGTTATTGGTGCAATTTGCTCTTAAATTTATTATCAGAACTTCCATAATTGTGTAAGCCAAGTGAAAGCTTAGGGCATCAACTATAACTCCCCAGACTGCGCAGGCTGACAGGGCTGACAGCCCTCGGACGCGAACTACAACTCCCAGGAATCCACAAGACAAGGGGTGGTCCTGGCCGAGGCCCGGACAGAGGAGCCCGCGCCTGCGCACGCGTACAGGCTCCCGCGCCGGGCTGGCCAGCGCACGCGGGCACCTGCGAGCCGGCTGGCGGCGGCTGACGGGACTGTGAGGCCGAGTCCGCGTTCACTGCCTGGGCCGCCTCGAGCTGGATGGGCGGCGGCGGCGGCGTGGGAAAGCCCGTGCAGCAGAGCGGCCGCCTGGACGCGCAGCCGGGGCTTCAGGTGAGGCGCGCGCTCGGGGCTGGCGCGGACTCTGCGACCCGGCTGAGGTTTGAAGTGGAGGGATCAGCCCCTCGACCTCCCGCGGAAGGGGTTCACCGCGCTGTCAGGCCCCGGGGTGAAGGCGAGGCGTTGGAACACCGTCAGGAGCCAGCGAGTTTGCAGAACGGAGTAGTGACGTGTGTGCGGGCTGGAGGAGGCGCGGGCGGTGGGCGGGGCGGGGGAGGGTCCTCGGGGACGGCAGGCCAGGCAGCGCCTGGGGACTGTCCTGCCTAAGCCCTTAGCTAGTGGTGGGTCCTGGCAGCGGGTCCTCACGCCCTTTCCCTTTGGGAAGGAAGGTGCGCATTTAATGTGGGTGGCGTGGAGCCAGGCGAGGTGCGTGGGGTGGCCTTGTGAAGGCAATACCTGGGCAGGCCTGCAGCTGACCCTAAGCCCCTTGGGGCTCAGTAGGACACCTACCGAGAAATCATTGGTAAGAGCTTGTTGTGGCCTGCCTGACAGTGCTGGTGTCGCCTGTGAAGGAGGGACCCAGCGGACTCATGTGTAAGTCTAGTCACTGACAGGATTCCATCAGTGCTAAAGTATGGGACCCTCATCCGGAGCCCTGCAGCAGGTGGTGAGCAACCAGTGTCCATTTACTTTGTCAGCCAACCCTCAGAACCTACTCGGGAGAAATGGCCACGCATGGGAAAAGAGAACTTAAACGTTATGGGGTGAGCTTGATAAGATTTCAGTGGTTAAGAGCAAGGAAGACCAGGGATCATTCACCAAATGATTATTGTTACATGCGCTGGACATTAAAATTCTGGCTCATTTACTAGCTGTGTGCTCTTGACCAACTCCTTTATCCTGTCTGATCCTGTTTCTTTCTCTGTAAAATGGGGATGAAAGTATCTTCATCACAAGGTTGTTGTGAGGATTAAATGAACTATTGGCTGGGCAAGTCCCAGATCTGGAACATGGAGTGCACCGCCAATGTCAGCAGTCGTATTTGCTAACTATAGAATGTTAGAGGCGAGATGGGGACTCAGGTCCGTCTTTACTGGAACCAGCTGCCATGGATCTTGGAAGTCTTCCAATTCATCTTTTCACATTACAGATGAGGAATCTGAATCCCAGGTGGTGGCAGGGCCAGGAAAGAACATAGATTCCCTCCCCTCATCCTCAGGGAGTCCAACGTGTCAGAACCTGAATGTTGAGTCCCTGGGGAAGGGGAGAAGGGAAGAGTGGAGATTCTCAGCAGAGAAAAGGACAGGGTACTTGTGACTGGGTCATTGGGGCCATGTGAGCATCCGGGTGACCTCAGTGTGTTGGGAAATCAGAGCAGCTTCAGTGTGTTTCTAACTGGCCTTCTGGTTGGCAAATACCTGCTTTGAGCCTTGCTTCAGAAAATAGCAATAATAGGCCAGTTGCAATGACTCATACCTGTAATCCCAGCAGCTCAGGAGGCTGAGGCAGGAGGATCACAGGCAAGTTCAAGACCAGTGTCTGCAACTTAGTGAGACCCTGTCTCAAGATAAAATTTAAAAAAGGATGGGGTGGGGGTATGTTCTAGTGAATAGTAAGCTCACCAGAAAAGTCAAATTAAGAAATGTCCCTTTCCCCAAGGGGCCTTGTCAATCTCAGCTTGCTTATCAGAGGGTATACTCTCCTCTAGGATCTGCTGATCATGATTCCCAGGGCTTTTCATATTGGATGAAATAATGTTGTGAAAGACAAAATCCAGAGATGTCATCCTGGACTTTGGAGGCAGACTTGGGTTCAAATCCCAGCACCACCACTTAATAGCTGTGTGCCCCTGAACATCCTTTTTAAAATGTGAAATAGAATTAGTAACACCTTCTTTAGGTATGTAGTAGGGAATAATTGAGATCTTCCATGTAAAGCACTTAACATTGTGCTTGGCATAGAGTAAGCCAATAAATAATAATTGTTGTATTACAATTGCTGTTATGAAAATAATTGTCAGGCACAGTGATTTACTTGTGTTGTCTCTTGGAATTCACAAAACCAGAACCTCCCTGTGAAGTGGGTGTAATTGTGTTTGTTTTCCAGAGCAGGAAGTGGAGGTCTGCAGGGTTTGAGGATTGGCCTGTCCCGTAGCTAAGTGACAGGTGTGGAGTTCAGGACCAGGCATCTCCAACTCCAGAACTGGTGTCATTTAATCCTTCTGTTCCTCAACCTGTGGTTTTTGCCATTTTTGTTTTTAGTATTTTTTTTAAAGATGTAGATAGACCTTTACTTTATTCATTTATTTATGTGTTGCTGAGAATCGAACCCAGTGCCTCACACATGCCAGGCAAGTGCTCTACCACTGAGCCAGAACCCCAGCCCAGGTTTTTGCCTTTCTTGAAGCCAGTCTGACCTGGGGCAGCCTCCAGTGTTGCAGCGGGGTCTCCTGGCACCACTTGCAGAGCCCTGCAGCCTGGCTGCCCCTGTGTTTCCTCTGCCTGCTGTTGGATGAGGGGTGATGCTGGAGGAGGGCATCTGCTGGGTGAGGTTAGGAGGAGGAGATGTTAGGAGGAGGCAAGCCCTGTGGCCTCTTCAGAGGCCAAGGGCTGGGTGAGGCTGCAGTCTGGGTGAGACCTTGAAGGCTTGGGAAGAGTGTCAGAGCTGCATGATTCGTCTCTGGGCTGATCTCTACTTTGAGAGGAAGGCAGCTCTTGAGCATTGGGTGTGAGAGGAGCAGCCCTGGACTTGAGAGCCAGCTGGCCATCGTTTTCATTCTGGCTGCCTTTGAGACCTCGCACTACCTCTCAGAAACCTCTTATGAAATAAAAAGTTGGAGAAATTCATTTCTAAAGGCTCTTTTAGCTCTAAAAAGTGGTAGTTTTGTAATTGTGTATTGATGCTGTAACCTTCTCAGCACAGTGCCACAGGCACAGCAGCTGGGACAATTATCATCCCAGTATGTTGCCTAGACTCTCCTTGGGGCGAGAGAATGGCCACAGCTCCCTAAGCCACCTGCCACAGCCAGTACTCTGGCTGCCTCGCTGGGTGGGGAGTAATTACAGCAAGAAGCCTTGGGTTGCTAGGCTACCATGTATGGCCTTTGGGTCTATTTCCAGAGCCATCCACACCTACTCTGCCCTTGAGTAATAAAAGCTTACTGCTCTGAGGTCTGACCTGCTTCTCTGCCACCGGTTGTTCCTTCTAGTCAGAATGACAGATGAACACAGTTCTGGAGAATTAGACGCCAGAAGTCAGAGGCAGGCCCTAATCCTGGTGCCTCTGCTTGAGCTGTAAGACCTTAAGCAAGGTATTTAGCCCTACTAAGCCTCGGTTTTCTACTATCAAGAGAAAATAGAGGGGCTGGGGTTGTAGCTCAGTGGTGGAGTGCTTACCTCACATGTGTGAGGCACTGGGTTCCATCCTCAGCACCACATAAAAATCAAAAGGTATTGTGTCCATCTGCAACTAAAAATAAAAAAAAAAATTAAACCAAAAAAAATTAGAGGACTGGGGGATATAATTCAGTGATAAAGCACTTGCCTAGAATGTACAAGGTCCTGGGTTTAGTCCCTAGTACCCCCCAAAATAAATTAATTTAAAATTTAAAGAGAAAGGAAAAGAAAATGGGGGGAAGTAGCAGTACCTGCATTGGAGGACCTTTGTGAGGCTTAAATGAAATAGGACAGGAATAGGACCCTAGGACAGTGCCTGGCACATAGTAGGTGCTCAGTAAAATAAGGTGGTGGTAGAACTGATCTTCACCCCCTGCCACAGAGACCAACAACCTCTTTTCCTTAGCTACCCTGGACAGGGAACAAGCTTTCCATTTTTTCTGGCTTCCCACATCTTCAGTGGTATGTACCCAGTGGCCCCACATCTAAAATCAGATCTTTAACTCTGCCACTTGGGACTGCTGTTGGTCTAGTCTTATGCCAAGCGTTTGTTTCTTTTCTCCATCTTGCAGAACATAGAAGAGGGCCCCTTCCCTGCTGCACCTTGGGGACTCAACCTCAAGCCAAGCCTCAGGAACGAGCTGGGGACCCCACTCTTACCAGGACAGGCCCCTGTGGCAGTTTGTTTTAGACACAGCCAGTTAGGAAACACACCCCTGACTCCTTCAGCAGTGGGCGTTGTGTTAGGAACCACAGCATCCCGAGGTGGCATCAGGAGTTGCCAGGGTGTTGCTGGGTCCCTGCGTTTCCACAAGGGTGGCATAATAACCATTGTAAAGAACTGGAGAAGCAGTCTAGCCTCACTTTGTTCAGGGACTCCTTTCTCAGGGGACCTGCCTTCCCTCTGCTGACCAGCAAGTGCAGGCATCTCCTGCTGGTGACTGCTGTAGACCTGAGTCCCACCCTTAGTCCATTTATTATATCCTGGACTCATGTTTTGCCGCTCCCACACCACAAGCAATACTAGTCATGTGGGACGGTGTGGGTGGGGACAACTTTTCTAGAGGGCTTATAAACCTCAGTGTGAAAATTGAACACACATAAGAATCACCTGGAGGTTTGATGAAAACAGATTCTGAGGACGTACTCTCAGAGACTGCTTCAGCAGGTTCATAGTTCTAATATCCCAGGTGATGCAGATACTGCCAGTCTCATTTAGGAGGACTCCTTGTCCAGTCCTTCTCTCTACTGTGCAGTAGCCCTGGCAGTTTGATGTTGTTTGGCTGGGCCACTTCCAAGCAGGGGCTTGCTGCTGTACAAACAGCTCTACCCTTTAAGAGAAGTTCTGCTGCCTGCCATGCCTGGCTCTGCCTCCTGCGGCTGCTCTCTGCAGTCTCTGGAGCAGCCCTCACAGCTGTGCTGGAGTGGGGCCGGGTGTGGGCGTTAGTGAACCTGCAGTCTGCTTATGCCTGGAAGCCTGTGTCATGTGTCACCGTCACGCACATGTGAGTCCTCACAGGTAGAAAGGGTTGCCCTGCGCCCCTCGGGAGCAGCCTCACTCTTGCCACCCAGCCCTCAGAGGCTGGAAGAAAGTTGTGGGTCTGGGGGCTAACTTTCTCCAGGGAGTTCGCCCCGTTCCTTTGCGCATCCTACACAGCACAGGCTTCTTGATCTGTCCTCATCCTGTCTGCCCCAAGGTGAGTATCCCAGAAAGATTCACATAGAGCAGGCTCATCTGAATGGTTAGGAGGGTAGACTGATTCCTGACAAAAATGCATAATATGAACTTGATCATAAGGAAACATCAGACAAACCCAAATTGAGGAACATACTAGAAAGTAATTGTCTCTGACTTAAAAATCACCAAGGTCAAAAGTCACAGAAGGACCGAGAAGCTGGCCCAGATTAGAGGAGACCAGAAAGGCGTGATAACTGGATACCATGCTTCATCCTCCATTGGATTCTGGACCACAAAATAGAGACCATGGATTAATAATAGTATGTCAATATTAATTTCCTGAATTTGTATAAGAGAATATTCTTGTTCTTCAGAAATGCTGAAGCATTAAGTGCTAAAGAGGTAAGATGTCTCTACCTTATTGTTTAATGGTTCAGAGAGTTTGTATATATAGAGAGACTGATAGAACAGTGTGTCAAATTAGCAGTTGGTGAATGTGGGTAAGAGTGTGGAGGGTTTTTTTGGTACTATACATGCAACTTTTTTGTAAGTTTGAAATTATTTCAAATGAAAGGGAAGAAAAGATTGCAGACACTCTAGCCAGCCTGCATGGGTTACAGTCTCCTCATTGCTGCTTGTGTAAACTTGGGCAGCTTTCTGACCTCTCTGAGCCTTGGCTTTACCATCCATAAAGGTGAAGATCATCATTTTGAGACAGAGAACCCTGCTCCCAAAGCCTGGCCAGGGGATGCTAGCCACGACTATATCATCATTGTTAGGAAAGAGTCAAGGGTGACACCAGCGGTGAGACCAAGGGAAATCCCAAGCTGAGGCCTGTCACCTTCCTCCACTCACTGATCCTGGGCTCCAGGCTTCCTGGTTGTCTGGCAGGGACCACTGGTCACCTGGCCACAACAAAGCTTCACCCTACAGAGGATTTTGAGTGGTCATGAACTCCAGACAGCTTCATCCCCTGCTGTCCATGGTCCTGCCCAGGCCTGTCTCCCAGCCTGGGCTGTCAGGTTCTACCATTGAACTGCACATGGCTTTGGGCCTGGCTGTCATTGTCTAGGGTGGAGCAGGACCCCATGGTATGGGGGCATCATGGCTTATTGAGCAGATGGGAGAACTGGGCACAGCAGGGCCTGCCAAGGACAGATTTATAGCAGTCATTACCAAACAGACACCTTCAAAACCTTGATCAAAGCTCATTCCACCTGCTCTCCAGGAAGCCTCTCTGGACAGTTTTGTGTTAGAACCCTGTGTATCATATACACCTCCTCAAATCTGTGACTGCCCTGTGCCTCCTATGGTGGATGTCTTCAATTCTTGCACCAGGTCCTTGGGTTCTGTGACACCTAGGTGAGCCTCGTGACAGTTTTTCTTTTTCTTCCCATTTATATCCCTTTGTGTGACCAGTAGTGCTGCCCCCTGACTCCAGAGAGGACAAACAACACAGGCAGATTTAGCTTCCATTTGACCCGTGTGCTAAGCAAAAGCCAGATGACATGACAGACATGTGGCGAGAAGTTTCTGCATCATTCCAAAGTGGAACCCTGGTGAGAGGGACCCAGGCCACAGCAGGGAGGCTGGGCTCACCTCCAGCTCAGCAGAGCCTCCTGCCTCCTGCACAAGCCTGGGTTTATCCTCAGGAAGACTGACAGCACCCTTCAGCAGAGTCGCAGGCTTTCCAGACGCATTCCTGTCCCCAACTTTGAGTTTGCTTTGCTCTTTAATCTAAAGCAAGGAGGGCCGGAGATGGAGCACTTACCTAGCATGTGTAGGCCCTGGGTTCTGTCCCTAGCACTGAAAACAACAACAACAACAACAAAAAAAAACTAAAGCAAGGAGGTATTATCCTTGTTAAGGTTCACAAGGACCATTCACAAGCTGATGACATTTTGCCAAAGGATAAATACCTTTGCCAAAAATTCTGATCTCCGAAACATGTGCAAATTTATTAATAGCATCAGATTAATATTTAACTGTGCTACACATGTTGTTACTTCTACCTCTTCCATGTACTACTTCCAACAGAAAGAGGGGGAGGTGTGAGAGACCATCCTGAGGACAGGCCTGAGTTAAAGTTGTTTGCTCTTTGTTAATAACTGTGTGAGACACATCCCTGCAGAACCCGAAGTTTTGTTGTTCAGCACATGTCAACTCAGGCTGCATTTAGGATAAAACCACTTTGCAGTGACAAAATAGGATTCTGTCATTTGCAATTATAAGCCCATTAAAGTCTAATTGCTGTAATATTAATAAAACCATGCCAGCTCCCCTTCTGGACTGGACCCTGCTGAGTCTTCTGCAAGCCTGCATCTGGCAGGTGCTGGCAGACCAGTTCTCTCACCTTAGTCCCTGTGCCTGCATGAGTGACCAGTGAACAGCTGTTTCTGTCAGACATACAGCTGGGGACCAGGTGCAGGATGCAAGACCAGCAGGAGGGGGTTTACTTTAGACTAGAGCTTACAGACATGCACCTGTTTTTACCGGGCAGCACTGAGGCCTGAGGCCAGTCCTTGGGATTGCAGGTTGTCTTTACTCAGTTTGTATAGTTGCTAGAAGTTATGAATTAGGACATTTCATATTTTAAGTGGATTTCTGGCTTCTCTGGGAAAATCTAGAGGGTATTATAGGATAAAATATTACCCTCCCAAAATTCATATGTTTAACCCCTAACCCCAAGTTATTGTACTTGGACATGAGGCCTTTAAGGAGGCCATAAGGCTGGGGCCCCAGTGTGGTCGAACTGGCATCTTTAGAAGAAAGAGGGAAACAGCTAGAGATATCTCTTTCTTTTTCCATGCACACACACAGAAGAGGTATGAGGTCATGGCAAAATAGCTTAGCTGTCCACAGAGCAAGGAAGAGAAGCCTCACCAGAAAGCAACCGTGCCAGCACCTTGATCTTGGACTTGCAGCCTCCAGCACCGTGAGAAAATAAATTTCCGTTGTTTAAGCCACCCAGCCTATGGTGTTTTATTATGGCAACCCAAGCCCACTGATACATGTAGGTCCCACCAGGCTGCTTTCCTACCAGGCCTGCATCAATCTACTCCTTAACCTATCTGCCCAGTCTTGAGGTCACATGGCCACCTCAGCTTTTTCTTTCCCTATTGGCTCCTGATCCTAGTAAGAAGCATGTGCAGCCCCTCTTCTAGCCAGAAATTCCTTGGGCTTTTACCTCTTATCAAATGTCAAGGCCCACATGGGCTTTTCTGAGCCTGGGTCTGGGTCTGAGTCTGGGTCTGGCCAGGCTTCCCCAGAAGTGGACCCTGTACCCAGTGCTGGATAACCAGGCTCAGATGGCGAGTCCCTGCAGGCAAGCAGCCCCACCCCTGCTGCCCAGCTTGCACTTGTGTCTGCAGATGTGATGGCATTATCCTCCCTGTGCTTCAGGGCCTCTTAGAACAGATGGGTCCTAGAAAGGAGGATTCACTTACTCTCTGGGAATCTGATAATATTCAGCTGCTCTGGGAGCTGAATAAAGTGGGTTATGGGGGGTGAGTTGGCAACATCCTCTGTCTGCCTCAGTTTCTAAGCAGCTTTTTAAAGCATGTTTTGAATATTTTATTTCTTGTTTTCCTTTTTCTTGAAAAAAAATTCTTGCTCTATTACACTATGTCCTGGCTAAGCCACTGAGCTCTTTGTTCCTCATGCCAGCTGGATCCTAAATCTGGTGCCCAAGATGCAGAGGCCAGGCATGGTAAGCACGATGATGTTAGAGTACCCTGCACTACTTTTACCCTGGAGCACTGAGAAGTCAAAGTCCCAAGTGGTACCTGGGATGTCAGTTTTAGATAGTCCTTGGGATCCATGTGCAAATCCTGATTTCAGGCCATATAAACTGAGGAATTTGGACAAGTTTAATTTCTCCCAGCCTCTGTAAAATGGGGTAATAGAAGTAGTGTCAGTCTTTTAATGTTGATTTGAGGATTAAATGAGAAAATATGTGGTTTTTAGTATACTGTCTGGGACATAAGCTATTGGAGGTGGTGGTTCTGGTTATTTTATATTGCAAACTGACTGCTCAGGCTTGGAGGAGCTTTTTCTGAATTTATGGAGCCATCATTTAATTTTTTTTTTATTCTGATTAGTTGTACATGACAATAGAATGCATTTATACATCTTAACAGAAGGACAAGACATCATTGGGGAGACTGAGCAAACCTGGAAATCTACAAGTGTGACCCCCAGAGCAATTGGGGGTCCAGTCCCTTTAGGAATCGATTTAAAGCTGTATGGCTGGTTTGGTTCTTATTTTCCTTTTATTGTTAATTTTAAAAACCCTAATGGAAATACAATTAGGGTAGCTCATGCATGCTGAGGCCTACATCAGAGTCTTTTCCATGCATTACCTCATTTAGTCCTTGCAACACCCTAAGGAGGTGATTATTCCCATTGTACAGATGAGGAGGTCAAGGAACCAGCCCAGATCATAAGGCCACCTCCCACCTGAGTCTGAAGGCAGGCAGCTGTGTGTAAGGTCTGTGGCCTGAGAACCCCTGCCTGTCACCATTGGTGGTATGGGACTTGAACCTGCCTGCAGCCTTCTGTGTGTCCCGATGCCTGCTCTTAGCTCAGACTGAGGTGTTGGATATCTGCCAAGTTTTCCAGCTTCTTAAGCAGACTCTTCTGTATCCACATGACGGTGCTCCTCCTTGCGGGAGCCTTTTGGATGCACTTAAGGCACGAAGCGGAGGGGTCATCAGATGAGTTGTGCTGGCCCCACTGAACATGCAGCGCCGTAACCTGGACGGTAGAGTGCTCTGTGGCCCACCTCAGCCCCCGCCGTTCAAGTGCTCTCTACATTAGTGCTCCACAGCACGTATTCCCTTCCTGCCTGACAGCTGCGTCACATCATGTGTTAACAGTGGCCTTGCATCTCCTCTGCCACAGTGAGCACCTTGAGGACAGGGATGTCGTCGTTCATTTTCGTATCTTTGGCACATACTGTAATTTAGGCTGCGCAGAAGCTCATGCCCCCCTTCTGTTCTTGTCCTCCTAAGTCTTCCTCCAGTTTCATGGAAAAATATGTACTGTTTACTCCGCCCCTTACCTTCATGCGGGTAGTCAGTGGGAAGCTGGGATGGCTTGCCGGGCACTCTCACTGTGCTGCCCTTCGGGGCAGGAGCACAGGTACAGCAGCGCTGGCTGCCCTGGTTCTGCTTGGCTGGTAGCTGTGCCATACTGGTTGTTAAATACGTCAGAGTCATGCATATCCACACTGACTGACGCCCGTTGTCAGGACAACGAAGGAAGCAGTCTAAAATCCTAGGCCCGACAGACTCAAGGCCACAGCTTTCCACCATGTGCCACAGATCGAGGGCCCAGCAGATGTTTTCAGAAGGAATTTCCTTTGGGCACCTATTTAAAACTTGGCTTCTTGCTGGAAGATGGAAGATGGGAACTCAGGGCACAGGCCTCTTTGGCAGCTAGCTGTCCTTAAAGGACAGCATGGGCATCCTCCTGCTCCTTACCTCTCCTGGAGGCAAGTGCCACTGCAACAGACCAGGCTTCGTCTGGGACAGAGTAACATGGCAGGAAGCATGGGACAGGGAGGTCTGGCTGCAATGATTGTCAGCCTCCTACCCTCCTGGGTCCCCAGGAGGGGGAAAGGTGTGCTGAAAGCACAGGTCAAGCTGTTGATGCTCCTCCCAAGTTGAAAGGGGGAGACCTTTGCCATGTAACAAGTTTATTTTCAAAGAACACAGCTTTGCAGTCTTTCTCCCAAGCAGAGAAGGTACCACTGAGGCCATTTCTAGTGAAGAATAGAATCAATATTTGATGCTCTTTAAAATCCGAGTTCATTTCTTTTCAGGAATAGAATCGAGCTTTGAGTTTGTCCTTTTGAGCATCTCTCTGCTCCCAACCAGGCTTGCTTTTAAACATGAGACTTCTTTGGAAAAGAAGAGACCCTGGCCTCCTTTTCCGACTTTGTACCTCTTGCCTGGTAAAGAAAATCCCCTCAGCCAGTAGACAGGACTAAGGAGAATCTTGGGAAAAACAATTACATCTCCTACATGTAGGGTAAAAATGGAAAATGAGTTATTTTTTTAAGCCCTGCATAGTCCTGCATAGTAAAAAAAAAAAAAAATTGGGTATAGAATCCCTTTTTCATGGGCAGATTTTTATTGTGTGTGGTTTTGACTTTCTTGGGAGTGGGTACTGAGTCCAGGGGTACTTAACCTCTGAGCCACATCCCCAGCACTTTTTTTTTTTTTATTTATTTACAGAGAGTCTTGCTGAGTTTCTCAGGGCCTTGCCAAGTTGCTGAGGCTGTCTTTGAACTTGCGATCCTCCTACCTCAGCCTCCCAAGCCACTGGGATTACAGGTGTGCACCACTGCACCCAGCTTGGTTTTGACTTTATGTTCAACTGTCCTAGACAGGGCAAGGTTGGCAAACTCTTCATTACATCGTCTATCATGGCCTTGTCCAGACAGAAGAAGGGATGTCAGACTTTCTTTTCCTCTGCATGGAATATCCCATGTCAGAGATCCTCCATCCCAACCAGATCCCATCCAACTGGAGCCTTGGGGTGGATTTTGAAGCCCAGAAATGATTGTATCTTTTGCTCCTAACAGGCTACCAGACCTTCGTGCTTATCTGCAGATCCTAAAAAAACAGCATAGGGGCCAGTGTGGTGGTACACACCTATAATCCCAGTTACTTGGGAGGTTAAGGCAGAAAGATCAAAAATTCAAGTCCAGCCTAGACAATTTAGCAAGACCACGTCTTAAAATTTTAAAAAATTAAAAATGCTAAGGATGTAGCTCAGTAGAGCACCAGGGGTAGAGCACCCCGGATTCAATGGTTCAATCCCCAATACCACACACACAAAAAAAGAAAAAACCCAGCATAAGTTTCTGAAGGAGCCTCGTGACTGGATTCCTCTGGACAGCCTTCAGCTCTGACAGGTAGCAGAGGGGGAGATGTGTGGAGTTAGATCCTGGACTGTGGACATGCAGCCCAGCCTCAAGCCTCTCTCTGGGTGAGAAATGGGGATAAAGTGAACCACCCCGCTGAACAGTGGCGTGGCGAGGTGTGTGTGTGTCCGGGTGCGCGCTGGGCTATGGTAGGAGCTCCTTACATACGCAGTGGCTGTCACATGCGACTACAGACAAGAGTAGATTCTGCCCCACCACTCAGAAGTGCGAGTGGGGGTGAAAGGCAGCGGGTGAGGGACGGGCATGTTCCAGCTCTGCTTTTGAGGGCTCAGAGGAAGCACATGAAGAAAAATGAGCAATGTGAGAGGGGGAGGGAGGTCCCTGTCACTGCAGAGCAAGGTTCCTTGTGATGCTGAGATCGTGGCCCCTGCACCTATTTCAGCAGAGCCAGGTGACAAAGTGAGCATGAAGGTCTTGAATCAAGGAGCTCTTGCCATGGGGAGTCTCAGGTGTTGCCCTGAATGCTCAGTCAAACCTCCAGACCAAAGAGCATCTGTAGGATCAGTCCAACCGGGCTGCAGCCTGCAGAGGGCAGCTACTCCGCCCAGCTCCTTCTCAGCCTCCAAGGCCAAGGATGTTGATCCGAGTTCTCTCTCATGACCCTTGCCTCCCTGCCCTGCCCTGTTGTCACTGAGTCTAGCAGCCTCTCCAGGCCCTGGTAACCTTAGGAGCAGTGAAAACTGGCCTGGAGAAAGGGGACATCCCTGGGCCTGTTGCCCAGTAAGTGACTTGGCCCAGTTATTCTTCCCCATTTTGAATTCTCCTCCTAGAGAACTCTGCACTTATTATCCAGGAGCATTTAGATGTGGTGATAGGGAAAGGCCCGCTTATCTTCTTTAAGGCTGGGGATCTGATTACCGTACTGTTTGCCTCCACCTGTTACCTTGATTTTGTCTGATCCTTCAGTTCTGCTGGCTTACATAGGCTGCAGTGACTTAGTGGGGGGTGGGGCCAAGTGTTGACTCCCTGCTACACCTTGGCTACTTCAGAGCAGGTCTGTGTGTCTCCACGGTGCTGAAGTACAGACACATCTGTGCTTCTTAGGATTCCACAGAAACAGATCCTGAGATGAGGATTCAGATGCAAGTGGATTTTGTACTAGGTCCTGATAAACAACAGGAGCATGGGGAAATGAGATAAGGAAGGAAAGCAGTCAAGATGTGTGGATTGGGACAACTGGAGCTTCCCTCTGTTTAAGTTGGGAGCCAGTGCAGATCAGCCTCAAGTGGCCTCGCCTGGGGAGGAGGGTCAGGGGGTGTTTGTGCCTCCAAGTCCATCGTCAGACAGTGGCACAGGCTGTCTGCTTTGCAAGTTGTGAAATTGGTTGAAGACCAGACAATCCAACCTTTAGGGCCCACACTCTTTCTAGTAAAATGTCCATTTCTCTATCACCAGCAAAACTTTCTTCCTGTTCCTTGCCCTCTCCTCTTGGAAGGGTAACTCAGGAACCTCACGTGCCCAGTGAAGGACTATGGAAGCCTGTCTTTATCTGTCTTGCCTTCTGTCAACACCATGCTGGCAGGGCCTAAGGGTGGGGTGGGGGACTCAGCATCTAATTAGAAACTGCTTCTACTGCCCACCCCTGACTCAGAGGCTGGTCTTTGCTACCCAACCCCATATTTCCCGATTCCATGAGCTTTGTCCCATGGCCCCAAGTTCAGTGGTTGACTGGGCTTGGCCACAGCACACACAGCCCACCAGGTCCAGAGGAAGACACTGGCCTGCCTGTGGCCCCTGTCCCATATCTCCACCTCTCTCAAGCCTGCTTTGGACTACAGGGGTGCCTGGGAGTGGGGCAGGTGGGCAGAACAATCAGAGTGATGGCGAGTACCCAGGACCTGGGAGGCCCACTCAGGCTGGAGGTGGGTCTTCCCTTTCTACTTCCCTCATTTTCTTGAGGGTCTTGCTTTCTGATATTTTCTGGGTGTGTCTGTTTTAGCTTTAGCTTCTGTTGGAAGCCATTCTTGTCTCTAATCAGAGCAAAATACATGTCAACTGGGGTTACATTAAACTGTCTCTCATCTTTCCTGGGAGGGTTTTATTTTTGCCAAATATTTATTTCTTGTCCTGCCACCAAAAGTCTCTTGTCATTTTTTAATAATGATTCCTTTGATTTTTGCTTCCTTTTAACCTTTCCCTTATATTAAACCATCTCTTACATACAGAAGGGAACCAGGTAAAGAACCCCATTATCATCTTCCAGTCAGTATCCTCCTGCCAGTTTCTGCTTGCATCCTCTTTTTTTGCTGGAGTATTTTAAAACATGTCCATATCACTTCAGCTAGAGACTCATGTTCTCTTGTTTCTTAAGTCATCTAATCATTTCTATAGCTTTTTATTTTGAAACAATTTTAGACTTGCAGAAAAGTTACTACTCACCCAGCTTCCCCCATGTCAACATCTTACCTGGCCATGGTAGAATGATCAAAAACCAGACACACAATATGGTAACTGAACTGCAGACCTTATTCAGAATCTGCCAGTTGTCTCACTAATGTCTCATTTTCTGGTCCAGGATGTAAACTAGAATCCCACATTGATTTTGGTGTGTAGTCTCCTTGGTCTCCTCCAATCTGGGATAGCTCCTCGTTTGTCCCCGGGCTTTCATGACCTTAACGCTATTGAAAGGTCTGACTAAGTTTTTCAGTAGATCCTCCCTTGATTTGTGTTTAGATTTTCTCTTTGAACTGGCCCAGGTTCCACACTGGGAAATACGGATTGAAGTTGGGTAGCTTGGGCAGGAAAACAGCGTAAGTGAGGTCCCCCTTTCACTGCATCATGTTGGGGGCTCACGTCAGTGTGTTCCGACTAGTGATACTGACTTTGATTACTTGGTTCCGGGGGTGTCTGCCAGGCCTTTCTACTATAGTCTTTATTTTTACCTTTGTAAGTAATATGTCTCTCATGTGGAGATACTGAGACTATGCAAATATCCTATTTCTCATTATACTTTCACCCACTAATTTTCGCATCTATCAGCAGATCTTTTTGACAACAGTCATTACTGTGCCATTTGCCAAATGGTGATTTTTCTATTTCTATCATTGCTTTTACATTTATTAATTTGGATTCTGGAAGGAAGATTTGTCCCTTCTTTTCATTTTATTCAATTATTCATATCACTATTGACTTCATGGATATTTATATTATTCTGTGGGTTATAATCCATTACTATTTTTAATTTTGTTTCTCAAATTATCTGAGTTTTCTCTATTGGGAGCTCTTTAGGTTGACTCCTGTATCTTTTGCTATATCCCCACTTTTTGGAGCACTTTCTTACATTCTGGCACCATGTGTATGTTATTCAGCTTTTTGTTACTGTGACAAATACAAGAAAAACAACTTAAAGGAGGAAAGATTTCTTTTGGCTCATGATTCCAGAGGTTTCCATCTGTGGTCACTTGGCTCTGTTGTTTCTGGGCCCATGGTGAGGCAGAACATCATGGCAGTTGGGGGTGGTTATGTAGTAGAGCAAAGTTGCTCACCTGATGGTGGCCAAAAGCAGAGAGAAAAAGGGGCAGGGGACAAGATACAGTTCCCAAGGCACATCCCCAAGGAGCCACTACCTTCAAGTGCCCCCCCTTCAGTTTTCACTACCCCCCTAGTAGTCCTTTCAACTATGAATCTATGTGGACGAATCTGTTAATGAGTCCGATGTTCCTAGCTCATCTCGTTCTTCCCTTGCTGCTTCCTGGAATCAGCCACTTTCCCAAGGGGCCCTGGTTCCTCGTAGCAGAAAGAAGTCTTTAGAAAAACCAGCACTGGTTATGAGCGGGCTCATTGCTACTGTGGTGTCATACTTCTGGGCTCTCCCAGGGGGCAGAACTAGGAACTGTCCATTGGATGGCATACAGTCACGTGCATCCTGGCTGTCCCTCCTGCTCATTTTCTTCCCTGTCTTTCTGTCTGAGTCTTCGATTCCCTGGACCATATCTGAACTGAAGACTTCAGAGTGGTCTCATCACACCCTAGTGAGACCTTCTCTTCCCTACCTTTGCATTTCCCTGCTTATCTTTTTTGTACCTTGCCTTATTTTCTGTTTGCCTCTCCTGAGCTTAATGATGGATGAACGCTCTCCTTCTGGCCTCTTGCTGCTGCTCCAGCAGAGGTCACTTCTTAGTGCACAGATTTTTCTCTTCTGAGCAGGCTTGATACTCTCCAGGCTATGGTGGCAATAAGGAGAGCTGGTTCTTGTGGCAGGACCACAGACACTGATCAGAAACAGTCATGTATCAGCAGTTTAATGTGGTTCAGACCCAGAGCACAGTAGTTCTTGGCTAGTGGGACTGGATGAAGAATTTACAGGTAAGGGTACATATATTTGAAAAAGTTGTGCAGTGGCAAGATTTTGCATCAGAAAACATAAATAGGTATAGATCCAGATACAAAATACCAACATCAGGAAATAAAATTGATGAAATCCTTTGGTCTTCAGGGGCAGATGTTAAAGAAGAGAGTCTCTTGTTACTAAGAGACTTAGGAAAAGATGCAGACCAGTTTGAGGCATGAAAGAGGGAGTGGGAAGAGAGAAGGAATGAGTGTGTGTGTGTGTGTGTGTGTGTGTGTGTGTGTTTAACCAGTGGGTATATGGGTTTGAAAAGATCAGGAAATACTGAAGGTCAAGTAGATTTCACCCTGTAGGGTACCTGAGCTTGCGGAAACCCTTCCCTGGAGATGAACAGGACTGACCAGAAGGTATGGCCAAAACCCTGTCAAGAGGGTTCCTGTAGCACCCTGGCCTCTCACCTCCTGGTTGGACCAGAAATTCCCTGCCCTGCATCCCCTTCATGCAGAGTGGGACCCACCAGGCCCTCTACTCCCTCTTCTCTATGTCCACAGTCTAATTCCCAGACCGTCCTCTCCCATGCCAAGCGGGAGACACTGAGCCTGGAAGCTCCTAATTAGCTTTTCTGCCTCTGTTCTCCCCCTGCCTCTAGGCTGCTGTGCTCGAAGACCTATAATACCTTCCTATTGTCAAGATCAAATTCCTTGAGTGGGTGTCCCAGCCTTTGGCCTTCTGGTCCTAGCTGACTTTTCTAAGCTTCTGTCCACTGCTTCTGTGAGAGAACCATCTGCTCCAATCCAGACTGGACTGTTGGTCTCACTCTTCCTTTTCACTCTTGAGATCACTTCTCTGTTCCCCCGAGGGCTCCAGGAAGCTGCCCAACCAGTACTAACTCAGGAGTCAGGCACTTGCTGCCTAGGGCTCCTTGGAGCCACCTGCTACCTGCACCATGACACTCCAATTCCCTTAGTCTTCCCTACCAGCAGACGGCACGCTGGTGGGAAACTACTGCTCCTCTCTGGCCACAGTAAGTTTGATTTGTTTTCATTTCTCATGCAGAAGTTTCTTAGGGAGAAGGCTTCATTTGCTCAAGTTAAAAGGGTCACAAGGAGACCAGTGCCAAGAAATTCCACATAATTCCACTGGGTTAGAGCACAGAGCTCAGAACACAAGAGAACCTCCAGTCAGAATGCTCTTTTCTATGGGATGCCAAGACCCCAACCCAGGCAGGCTTCGAGAACAGTGAACAGCAGGAAGGCCAGAGGTGGGACTCGAGGTGTCCCCAGGTCTGTTGTGTCTGTCTGACTGTGCCATCCTGGGCATTCTGTCTTTGCCCTCGAGTCAGTTTCCACATGGTCAGCAGGTGGCAGTCAGCAGCCACAGGACACCACCTCCTTTGTTCTGTGTATGGGTGGGAATATTACCGACTTCTTCCCCTTGGTCTCAGTCAGGCAGTGTCCCACACTGGGGTCCGTCTCTATTTCCAGGGGCATGCTCTCTGTTGGAGCTGTGGAGTCTCAGTTTCTCTGAGCCTCCTGGGGAGCTTAGAAGGGGTGGCTATCTGCACGGATGAGGTCGTGTTAGGAAAGGAGAATGAGGAGTGGATGCTGGGTAGATGTAGCAGTGTCTGCAAGGTCACTGATTAGTGTCCTTGACCTGGGTGCCCAAGAGGCAGAGGGTCAGCTCTGACCCACGCCCAACATGCTACAGTCAGCACAGCTGGTGACATTTGCTGCCTGCTGTGCATTTGTCTTCTCTGGAAAAAAAAACCTTCCTCTTAGGTTTTAAATCATTTGTTTCCAATGATGGTGATGCAAAGTGACAGTTTCTGCCTCAGCACTGATCAGCTTTTGCTCCAAACCAGATGAAGGCAGCCAAGTGTGTCCAAACTATTTCAAAGTGCCAAATTCTCTGCAGCCCTTTATTAACCATGAAGGTGCTTCCAAACCTCTTTTTCTTCCCTGTTATATACTTCACTTGTTAGGTAGAACCCGAGGGAAATTGCTATTTTTGTACATAAAATAAAAAAAAAAAAAAAAATCGGTCAAGTATCAGAATTCATGTTTCAACCTATATATGAATCCTGCCCTCCTCCACAGCTTTTGGAGGTGGGTGCTGTTCCCTGTCAGGAAACCAGAAATCAGAGAGAAAGGCCACCCAGCAGGCCAAGGAGCTGCATTTGAACTGAATCATCTGGCCACCTATCTTCCAACTTCCCCAGACGATGCGCACCCTCTTCTGGGGGCTGCGTGCTACCAGGAGTGCACCAGGAGCTCAGTCGGCTGGCTTGGGACCCCATGTGATAACAGACAGATCAGTGGCGCTTTAGCAGTGCCTATGAGAGAGCAAACCTATCTGTTGAACTAATCTGTGGAGACGTGTTCTCATGGTCCCTGACCCAGCCAGGGTGGCAGAGGGTACAGTGCTGGCAAGGGAGGACTCCAGAGGAATCTCAGAGCAAGCTTCAGGGAACAGAGCGGGCCTGCTGTCCATGGCAGAGATGCGCCCAAGAGGGTTCAGAGCTGCTCACAGAACCTCAGTGCTGGGCCAGGCCCCGGGTGAGGCAGGTGATGGAGGAGCCAGGCTGGGCTGTGTGGGGAACCCTCAGCTTGATGAGATTGCACACGGAAGCCCAGGGCCCCCTGCTGGTAACGCAGCCTCGGCATGCAAACACCAGGAGTGTTCAGGACACGGTTTTGGATCGTGGCCCTGCTCGGTGTGCTGCGTAACTTCGGGCAAGCTGCTTCTCCTTGGTGTAAGGTGAGGAGGGCTTGCTTAGTAGTAGTTAACCTTTGCTGCAGTGGAATCCCTCCTCGAGGGCAAAGAACCCCTTTTTCAAATGAATTCTTAGCGAACCTATGTTAGTTTCCTCAGCCTTTTGGAGCAGTTTACCACAAAGTCAGTGGCTTAAAATGACCTAAGTCAAAAGCCAAGCTGTCACCAGGGCCACACTCCCTCTGAAAGCTTTGAGGGAAGATCCTTGTTTTTTCAGCTTCTGGGCGGTTCCTGGTCATCATACATGGTCCTTGGCTCATGGCTGTGTTGCTCCTTCCTCCCTCTTCACCCTCCAATGTTCTCTATGTCCTTTTGCTCTCTTATAAGGGCACTCTTATTGGACTTATGATCCATCCTAATCCCGTATGACCTTAAGAGCCTTTATTATATGTGCAAATAAATACATACCCTATTTCCCAAATATGGTCATATTTTGAGGTTCTGAGTAATGTGAATGGGGGGGGGGGTGACACTATCCCGTTGCTATGGTATCCCCAAATATAAAACTAATTAAAGGGTTCTGGTTCTGTTTGGAGCTAGATGGAGGCCCAAGACCTTGACCTCCCCACCCACCACCATCCTCAGCAGCCCCAAGGACCAGGGTCTGCAAATCACTGGGTGCCCCAGGGTCTAGACAGCCCTAGGTCCCCATGTCCTGTGTCATTTTTGGATTCAGGGATCATGTCCCCGATACTTTGTCATGCTGGTGACCGCTGAGTGATTTCTTTTTAAGAGAAGGAAAAAGAACCACCTCTGTCCATAGCCCTTACAAGGGGCATCAGAACTCACAGGCATGAGATGTGGGTAGACCATGGTTGGGAATCTGGGTACCCCCACCTGTTCCTGGGGAAACCAGGATCCCTACAGGCAGAGCCTTGTGCCATGCCAGACTGTCAACTTCAAGGAGCAAGTATCCCTCCCCAGGTCACTCACTGGGAGAGGGTTCCAGTGTCAGGCTGCATTGTAGACAAGGTCGAGGTCATTTGGAAAGCTTGAGTATCCACTGTTGGGAGGGCCAGACCAGTCATCTCTCTTCTCACCCCTTCTGAGAGGGAAAAAGAAGAAGCCATTCATTTGTATCTTTCCTTAACGGGGCTCATGTTTATTTCTGTTTATTCATATTTGGTCGCCAAGCCAGTGAGAAGCTAAGGCCAGCATGTTGCTTTATCCTGGTCTTCCAGGAACTGAAGATTCAGAGAGGTATAATGACATATCCAGTGTCACATAGTGAAGTGACAGGCCTGGTCTGAAGTTCTGCAGGGTTCTGGTTGTAACATTAGACCACCTTTCCTTCCCACACAGCATGTGATGGGGAACAGCCACATGTATAGCATCTGCCCACAGGCATGCTCAGATGTTGAAACCCAAAGATACTTTACGGTGAAGTAAAGCAGAACCGTAGCTCATGTCAGCTGCTGCTGTGTGCTGTAACTACCTAGGTATTGGGGTTATGGCTACTTGTGACAGCTAAAAACCCATCCTCATCTTCCCAACTCCAGAAGTGTGTGAGCCAGGTACATGCCTATAATCCCAGTTACTTGGGAGGCTGAAGCAGGAGGATCACAAGTTCAAGGCCAGCCTCAACAACTTTGCAAGGCCCTGACTCAAAATAAAAAGGACTGGGGATATAGCTCAGTGGTAGAGTACTCCTGGGTTTTAATCCCTGTTGCCCCCACCCCTCAAAAAAGCAACCGAGAGATGGTGATATGATTAAAATATAGAAAGATATGGCATTGAATTGACTCAATTTATATACAAAAGAAATAGGAAAACGTTTCCAAGCTTTAAAACTAACAACTTGTAACATGACTTATGACCTGGTTTTTAGTTAAGAACTACTTGATTCTTCTCAAATCTGTCTCTCCCCCAGAATCATCTAGCAGCTTTGTTAAAAAACAGATGCAAAGAGACAGTAGGTTCTGGTCACAATGGCATACACACATTGAGTTCTGCCTGTCCCACTAATGTAGTTAAACACTGGACATTGTATATAAAACATAAGATGGAAAGGTGGAGAGAAGAAGTGAGGGACCCTAAAACTTGCAGAATAACACAATGGTAAGTTCCTGGGTTATCTTTTCACCTCCCATATATTCCAAACTGGGTGCTGGAGAATCCTACAGTCTGGAAATGCCAGAGAGTGTAGACCAAAATAAAGCCCCAAGGACGCTTGGCTCTTTTGTCAAAGAGCAAAACCAGAACTTTTCTTACTGAACACCCTGTTCCTGAAAAACATCAGGAAGAAGTGCTTTCCTAATCCCCCAGCTTTAGCAAAGACCAAATGACTTCTGCGCCCCCACTGGTAACCAGTGCCCACCTCCTCCCTTTGGCATGGGGTGCTTGGGAAGCCTGGACTCATGCCACTGCCTGGTGGCAACAGGTGTCCCTCCTCACCACAGCCCCCTTGGGTGCTGTGGAGCCTAGGCCCCTGCCCCAGTGGTGATGACATCTCCCTCCAGTCCAAGTTCAGTGGAAGCCAGCTGGAGAAGACTTAACTGCCACTTCAGAAGTAATGAGATACCCCGCACCCTCCTGGCCAGGGTGGTGTTGACAGGCCAGGCAGGGATCCTGGACTTTAATCCCCAAAGGAAAAGGGTCCATCTCTCCCTTCCTCCACCAGCACAGCTTCAACAGAAGCCTGCTAAAATGGAATATTTAAATAAGATCCAAAGTATCATCACATGATACTTAAAATGTCCAAATAAGTCTAAGATATAAAAAAACCAAATGCATATGAGAACTAAAATATATAGTAACCAAAAATTTTAAATTATTGGATGGACTCAGGCATGGCAATGACAGAAAAGAATCAGTGAACAAAGAGTGACAAATTATCTAATCAGGCCAGACTTGTTGGTGCACACACCTGGAATCCCAGCAACCCAGGAGGCTAAGGAAGAGGATCACAATTTCAAAACCAACCTCAGCAACTTAGTGATTTTCTCAGAGTAGAAAATAACAGACTAGGGATGTAGCTCGGTTGGTAAAGCACCCCTGGGTTCAATACCTAGTACTGGAAAAACAAAAAGCATTCAGACTGAGCCTCAGAGATCTATGGAACCACAGATTTTGTAATCTACCATTAGTGTGACTGGAGACCTAGAAGAGCAGTGTGAGACTGGGGGGAAAAAAAAAATCAAAGAAATCATGGCTGAAAAATTCCCAAATTTGTTGAAACAGAAAGCTGCAGATTCAAGAATGGGGTGAACAAACCCAAAGAAATACATGCTGATACTTCATAATCAAAATTCTGAAAACCAAAGACAGAGAAAGCCTGAAGAGCAGCAAGAGGCAAATGGCACTTTACTTCTAGGGGGAAAGCAACTCAAATGACAACCACTTAACCAGCAATCAGGGAGGCCAGAAGGAAGTGGCTTATCACTTCAAATGTTGCAAGAAGAGAACTGTTACCACCCCTCCCACCAAACTTTTTTTGTATACCCAGAGAAAATGTCTTTAGGATGAAGGTGAAAGATGTTTTCATATGAAGGAAAAACCATCAGAACTTATCACCAGCAGATCTGCCTGAAAAGAATGGCTAGCGAAAGTTCTTTGAAAGAAAGAATATAGTGACAGAAGGAAACCTGAAACATCAGGAATGAAGAAAGAAGTGAAAAAGTAAAGATATGGATACATATAATAGACTACTCTATTTCTCTTGAGGAAATTATATTGGACAAAAATTGTAACATTGTCCAACATGAGTTCAGATATATGTAAAAGAATATTTACTATACTTCATAATTAAATTATGAAAAGGGGAGAATAAAGAAACCTGGGTGGAGGTAACATTTTTGTACTTACTCAAAAGGCAAAACGTAGAACTAGTAGATCAGTAAATTCATATGTACAATGTAATACCTTAGAGTAACCACTAGAAGCTATGCCAAGAGGTATACTCAGAAACACTGTAGGTAAGTGTAGATGTCTACAGTATAGATAAGTCAGATGGAACTCAAGTAATGCATAAGAAGGCAGGAAAAAAGAACTGGGAACAAACATTGCAGATGCCTGAGCCACACACCAGACTTACTGAATCAGAACCTCTAGGTTGGTGCCTAGGATTATGACCTTTGGCAAGTGTCCCTGGGATTCTGATATTTAGGAGTTTGAGAACCCCTGATTCACACCAGTATTTTTTAAACTGCAAGTGGCAAAACCTATTAGTAGTTTGTAAAATCAATTAAGATGATTGTGACCAGCTTTTTTTTTTTTTTTTGAGAAAAAAATAGAATAAAAAGAAAACACTGGAGTGCATTGCACCTGGTCAGGGGAATTCTCATTCCTGAAATTGGTGGGGGGCTGTTATATGATACAGGCTTATGTGTGTGCTCAACCCTTGGATGAAGAGATTGTCCCCCAGGAATGTCCTTCAACAGTGCTGGATAGGAGCTAGTAGACACATCCCAGCTTTCCCAAAGCAGTGGCCAGCTCACCATTATATCCTGTATTGGCTCTCCACCTTTCTGTCTCACTTCCCACTCTCCAAGTATTTCTTAGGATAATTTCTCAAACTGGGCTCAAATCCTTCTCTGCCTCTGCCTCTTAGAGGACCTACCCAAAGACACTCTCTTTCTGGGTAAAATTGTACTTTGATTCTTTTGAACACAGGAAGGTTGAAATTGCATTAGAAAGTAGCTGCAGGGGAGTAAAGGGTCCGCCAGATCCCTCCCCAGGGTAGTGCCAGTAGGTATTCCCCATGCTGCTCCTGGGTTACTGAGGGTAAGCTGCTTCGGCTGTCTGAATAGTCCTGATCCCCAGAACAGGTGTGATACTCCTTCCAATATCAAAAGCAACAAACTAACAACAACAACCAAAAAAATGAATGCCCGCCCCAGCCAAGCTTCTCTGTAGGTGTGTTCCTGTGGGGGCCTCATTATGCAAAACATGTCAGTGGAGACACCCAGATATAGTTCTTTTACCAGGCCACTGAGGGGTGCGAGTTTCTACCTGTTGTATGGAATTCTGGAAACCAGCAGGGGTGATTTCTAAGGGAACATAAGCAGGAGCCGATGTTGCCCGATCTGCCCCTGCACGTATGTGCACGTGTCTCTCAGAAGGGGTCTTGGTGTGCAGCCTGGGAACAGTGCTCACAGGGCTTCAGTGCCATTTGTTCTTCTGGTGAGGAACAATTATTACGTGACATCTAGAACATCAGGCCCCTCCAGGCCATTTTCCCCATGGCCTGCCATCACACCGACCTTGGTTAACTTTTGCTGCAGCAGTGTTTTGTAAATAGTCCCAGAATTTCAGTGATAAGATAATAAATACTCCTCGCCCAGATGTCCATGTGTTGCCGAATGGGGTTCAGCTGATGGCTTAGCTGATCTTGGCTGGGCTCACTCAGGCATCTGGGGGTCTACTGAGCCAGTCCAGGCATGAGTGAGTAGCTCTGCTACACACGTCTCACTCCTTTGGTGCCAGCAAGTTAGCCTGAACACATGCCAGTGACATAAGTGTAAAGAGGCCAAGGCAGTTCAGGCACCTTCCACAACATTTCATTACATTCTGGCTACTAAAATCTCACCGGCCAAAGCAAAGTAACGCAGCCAAGTGCAAAATCGTGTGCAAGCATGCCTGCGGCCCTCATGAAAGCAATGGGATGGGCGAACATTTTGAACAACAGTCTACTATTGCAGCTGTGTGCACAATGGTTGCAAAGACTCAGTGCCGCAGCAGGCATACAGAGCCAGGTGCGGTGCCTGGCCTAGTGGGAGCTCGTCATGACTCTGATCTGTCAACTCCTTTTCCTTTCTTTCTACCTGCAGGCTTTCCTGGTCCTTGGGGCACCCTAGGGATGGGTGAAGCCCACTTTACCTGTGCCACTCCCCAGCAGCCATCATCTCACTAGGGCCCCACCGTGGCATTAGGATGCACCTGTCAGCGGTGTTCAATGCCCTCCTGGTGTCGGTGCTGGCAGCGGTCCTGTGGAAGCACGTGCGCCTACGCGAGCATGCAGCCAATCTGGAAGAGGAGCTGGCCCTCGGCCAGCAGGATCCGGAGCCCACCCTGGCACTGAGGATCGACTACCCAAAGGCTCTGCAGATCCTGATGGAAGGCGGCACACACATGGTGTGCACCGGCCGCACGCACACGGACCGCATCTGCCGCTTCAAGTGGCTCTGCTACTCCAACGAGGCCGAGGAGTTCATCTTCTTCCACGGCAACACCTCCGTCATGCTACCCAACCTGGGTTCTCGGCGCTTCCAGCCCGCCCTGCTGGACCTGTCCGCCGTGGAGGACCACAACACCCAGTACTTCAACTTCGTGGAGCTGCCCGCCGCCGCCCTGCGCTTCATGCCCAAGCCAGTGTTCGTGCCAGACGTGGCCCTCATTGCCAACCGCTTCAACCCTGACAACCTCATGCACGTCTTCCACGATGACCTACTGCCACTCTTCTACACCCTGCGACAGTTCCCCGGCCTGGCCCATGAGGCCCGGCTCTTCTTCATGGAGGGCTGGGGCGAGGGGGCACACTTCGACCTGTACAAGCTCCTCAGCCCCAAGCAACCACTCCTGCGGACCCAGCTGAAGGCCCTGGGCCGGCTGCTCTGCTTCTCCCATGCTTTCGTGGGCCTCTCCAAGATCACTACCTGGTACCAGTATGGCTTTGTCCAACCCCAGGGCCCAAAGGCCAACATCCTCGTCTCCGGCAATGAGATCCGGCAGTTTGCACAGTTCATGATGGAAAAGCTAAATGTGAGCCAGGCAGGGGCCCCCCTGGGAGAGGAGTACATCCTGGTCTTCAGCCGTACGCAGAACAGACTCATCCTGAACGAGGCAGAGCTGCTGCTGGCACTGGCCCAGGAGTTCCAGATGAAGACAGTGACAGTGTCCCTGGAGGACCATGCCTTTGCAGATGTTGTGCGGCTGGTCAGCAATGCCTCCATGCTGGTCAGCATGCATGGGGCTCAGCTGGTCACTGCCCTCTTCCTGCCACGTGGGGCTACTGTGGTTGAGCTCTTTCCATATGCCGTCAATCCTGACCACTACACCCCCTATAAGACGCTGGCCACACTGCCTGGCATGGACCTCCAGTATGTAGCCTGGCGGAACATGATGCCAGAGAATACAGTCACACACCCAGAGCGGCCCTGGGACCAGGGGGGCATCACCCACCTGGACCGGGCAGAGCAGGCCCGTATCCTGCAGAGCCGCGAGGTCCCCCGGCATCTCTGTTGCCGGAACCCTGAATGGCTCTTCCGAATCTATCAGGACACCAAGGTGGATGTCTCCTCCCTCATGCAGACCATACGGCGTGTGGTGAAGGGCCGGCCAGGACCCCGAAAACAGAAGTGGTCAGTGGGCCTGTACCCAGGCAAAGTGCGGGAAGCGCGATGCCAGGCATCGGTGCAGGGAGCCTCCGAGGCTCGCCTCACTGTGTCCTGGCAGATCCCGTGGAACCTCAAGTACCTGAAGGTACGGGAGGTGAAGTACGAGGTGTGGCTGCAGGAGCAGGGGGAGAGCACCTACGTGCCCTACGTCCTGGCCCTGCAGAACCACACCTTCACCGAGAACATCAAGCCCTTCACCACCTACCTGGTGTGGGTCCGCTGCATCTTCAACAAGATCCTCCTGGGACCTTTTGCAGACGTCCTGGTGTGTAGCACGTAGCAAGCTAGCCACCACCACGCCCCAGGGAGGGTGGCTTCTCCAGCTGTGCCCCTGAGCCCGCTAGTCCTGCTGTGGCAACTTCTCGGGATGACCTGTTTATCAAGCAGGCCTGGGCCCCTGTGTCTGATTGCACCTGGGGCGTGGTGTTCCCAGTACTCCTCTTTGTGCTGGAGAGGTGAGCTCCCACCCCCTTCTGCTGGCCTGGTCATTCATACCCTGGATAAGTTCCTTAGTGGGCAGGAGGGGAAGGAGGAAGGACAGCAAGAATCCCAGGGAACCGCTCCAGCTAAGTGATCTGTTTCCTACTGGGTCCTTCGGGTTATGTCCAGCCTTCTGGAAACTGAGTAATCATGGAGATGGTAGGTTGGATGGTCCATCAGCTTCATTGCCATGAAATTCACCCACAGCCTAGTGAAGGGTGTTTGGAACAGTCATTAAATGATCATAAACATCTTGGTCCCGTCTTTTTTGGGCAATAGGAAGGGGGTTGGTAGTCCTTGAATCCTGATCGCCAGCCAAGGAGCTGTGGCGGTGGGAAAGCATCAGGTCTGCAGTGCGCAGGCTGGAGAGAGATCCTTTGCCCAGCTGCATGAGTGCCACTGCCCGTGTGTGTGGGGTGGAGCCCAGAAATAGGTGGGAGAGGGCCGCGGTGAGGAAGAGCATAGCCAGCAGGACTGTCTTAGACTCAACCAGACACTCAGACTCAAGGCCTGGGCGTCAGTTCTCTTAGGATGGAGGACACGCTCAGCAGGGCGTGGCAAGCAGTTTTCTTCCAGTGGAGTAGCCTCACCGTAGTCCCCTCTGCCCCATGTGACCACTCAAGTGTGAGGATGCCTGGTCCACCCCAGAAGCTGTGGGGCCTCTGTGGCCCAGGAGCCCCATAGGAGCCAGTACAGTGTCAACAACCCACAGCCATAGTTCCCAGGGTTCCTCAATGCATGTGCTCAGTTCTGAGCATAATCACCCTGAGCGCAGCGTCACGTGAAGGTGGCCCACCAGATATTTTGGTTTCTCATCTTTCCAGTCCAGCTGTGGTTTTCATCCATTTTCCCCATTAGCAGGTTTGCCAATACCTCACCTGGTATTCAAGTAACAAGCCCCTCTGGCTTCCATGGGAACAGAGCTGGACAGTCAACCCAAGATCAGAGTCCCCTTGAGAAAAGGCACTTCAGTTTTTTATTTAGCCCCTGCTGCAGGTCTGACTTCCATGAAGGTGGAGAGAAAGGGAAGAGGTGGCAGGAGAGGAAGTAGAGCTCCAGGCTGGTCAGGAGCTCCTGAGCCAAAGCTGCCCAGTAGCTGGGCATCCCTGCCGCACTAGAGCCCTGCCGAGAGGTGCTGTGAGAAGGCTGGCTTTGGTGCCAGTGCTGTGGTGGAGTCCTTGTAGCAGCTGGGTTCTGTGCCTATCACCTTCTCCACAGCAGGAGATCCCAGTGGCGCGTGTTCACTGTTGCCATGTGCCTTTGTAACGTTCCTTTTACCCAGCACATCTTTCTCCCCAACTAGAGCCCCCATCTGCCACCACAGATTGCCATGTGAAACCATATTTCATGACTCAGCTCGAAACCGGAAGTCTCAGACTCTGCTGGCTGGGAGTGGGGAGAACAACTGCCTGGAAAAACAATTTGGCAGTTTCTACCCCAGGTCGCAGCAGTTCCATTTCTAGGTGTGAACACAAGAGGAATGTGTTTATGACATCCACAAGATGCACATGCAAATGCCCACAGCTCTACTCTTGACAGCCAGACACGAAATGACCCAAGAATCCGTCACAGGTATATTCATAAAATGGACACAGCAGTTTGAAAAAAAAAAATCGAAGTGTGGGTGAATGCAAGAATGTGAAACTCACAAGGTCGAGTGGAAGAAATCAGAAACCTCCCCAAAGCATGTATTACATGAATCCATTCCTATGAAGTCCTTAGGACAGGGAACCATGGCCAGAAGTCAGAATTGTGGTTTTCATGAAAAGGGTAAAGACTGGGGATGGATGCAGGAAACTGGGAGACTGGAAGCATCTTGATCCAAGTGGTGGTTGCACAGTGGGAGTCCACAGAAGTGTTCCTCAAGCTTAAGATCAGTGCCCTGTACACTACCTACACCGCATGGGTTTTACACTTGATTAAAAAGAAACCTCTCAGCTTGGGGCCAGCTCCAGTTTGTGTCTCCTCCAACTTCCCAGCTAACTAAGCCTTTTGTGCAATAGATCCCCACCCCTACACCCCAACCACAGCTTCCCAAGAGGGTTCTTGGCACCCACAAAGGCTTGCTCCTGAGCTGGGAGCTCAGTGAATATTCATTGGTTCAATGATGGAATGGATTTCCGCCTAAGTCTAAAACTGTTTTTTTAAGTTTGGGATACTGCTGTATGTGAAACTTTGATGGAGTTTTTTGTTTTGTTTATTTATTTGTATATAAACAATTAACAGAAAAGGCCTACAGACTCATTCCTTCTTGGACACTCCACAGCACGGTCATGGCAACCAGTGGTCTTGGTGTGTTGGCCTTGGACACCAAGGGCCAGAAGAGGCACAGCCCTCTGTGGCCCTAATCTTCCATCACTCCAGGTCTTCACAGCACTTGTCCCATTTTCCATCTTTGCATCCTCCTGTCTGCTCGCAGCTGGTCTGGGGTTCATACTGGTGTGGCTTCTGCATAATAATGATGACATGGTCCACTTCCTCCTCAATGGGCTCCTGGCCCTCTTGGCGAGATAGCGTCCACATTCCTCAACACCACATGAGCACATCTTTGCCCCACAACCTTCAGAGCAGTTATGGCAAAGGCTAACTTCAGCTATCCGTTAACGTTAGTGTTGAACACTTGCAGAATGAGCTAGAACTTCTGAGGGATTGCTAAAGATATGGTGGGAGCACCACAGCAGCATGTAGGCCTCCTGTAGAAGAGTGAAACTTTGCTTTTTTGTTCTTGTGTGACCCTTCTCTCACTTCACGGAGCATTATTTGAAAACAAGACTCTGGGTATCTGTAGAACATTGTGTGGACACACTGGAAGCTAGCATCCTTTCCCAGGTCACACAGCTTGTGCATGACAGGAGTGGAACCTTCATGTGCAGGAGCCCAGGCCACCCTTGTCAGTGCTGAGCAATACCAGCTCCTCCTTTTGTGCTGCTGCTTTCTGGCATTTTAAAAATGTGTTTTATTATTGTTTATTTATGCACAGCTCTTTAGTATTTCTTGAGTTTTGATAAATCCATATATCCATTAACCTGGACTCCTAAAAAAATATAGATCATGTCCATCATCCCCATAGTCAGTTTAACTGAAAATTGTGCAAAAATTGTGTAGGAGTTATCAGAGCTAATTTAACATTAGGAGTGTTTATTTTCTCATGTTATTTATTTTAAATCTGTATCTTAACACTGTGTCCCATCAAAGAACCAGGAGAACCCAAGAACTGGGACCTGGGGTTCACAGAAAGTTCCTCAAAACCTGGCACAAGCCCTTAGTGTTAATTATTACATACCCAAACCCTGGGGCCACATGTGACTCAATTCTGAATTTTTCAGATTTAGAAAGGTGATATGGCACACAGACCGTGCAGCCTGCAATACCCTCAGCAGGGTCTGAGGTTACACCTAATAACCAAACACACCGATTTCTACAGAGAATTGTATGAATATTCACACCGAGGGTAACAGGAGTTTTGGCACCAAGTACATTAAAAAGCTTTCAATTTTCAGAGCTTTGAGGATTGTTGGAATTGCATCTAGAAGATTGTGAACCTGTGTGACTACAGTCAGCGCTTCCAATGTGGAAACTCCATTTTTCTTGGAATAGCCCATTTGGGTGCAGGAGGAGCAGAATGAGATATGGGGTGAAGCCAGTTGGGGCAGTGCGGAGGCCGGCAGTTGTGACCCCTTGACTGGCCTCTTTCTCAAGGCTGATTTGCCTGAAACTGAGAACCCCAGTCCCCTCCCATCCTACCCCCCATACACACTGCAGACCCCTAGCAGGGCCTCTCCTGATGGCCTCTTCAGGTTGATGGGAATGTCCTGAATTGCTGTGTTGGCTCCTCAGCTTGGCACATGGTTCTCATTCCAGAGGTAACATCTGAGAAGGTGTCAGGCAAGCAGCAAGTACTCAAGCCAAGAGGATTTTTTTTTTTTTTTTAAGTGAAAAGTAGATGAAGTTTCCAGTTTCCAGGGAAGATGCAGTTAATAGACTGAGCAGACTTTAACCAGCAAACAGCCAAATGCTTGTCAATGTGATTGGCCAAGGGGCTGTGGCCCTGCCAGGCACCATGTTGCATACCTGTGATCTCAGCTACTGGGGAGACAGGCAGGAGGATCACAAGTTCAAGGCCACCTAGCAACACCCTGTCTCAAAATTTTTAAAGAGCTGGGGATGTAGCTCACTGGTAGAGCACCCCTGGATCCAAAATCCCCTGTACCACAAAAATAGAAAAGGGAAAAAGAAGAAAGAGGCATCCAAAGGGATTGCTAGAAAAGGAGCTGTCAGAGGCTGGGAGGGCAATGGGAACATCACTTAGTGGTGGGCTTGGAAGTGAGAATTGCTAGCATACTTCCTGCCTTGGTTTGAAGTCTCACCCTTCCACCTACAAACTGTGTAACCTCAGGTAAGTTATCCCCTCTGCATCATCAATAAAGTGGAGATAATAATCATGCCTATCCAAAGAGTCACAGTGAGGTTAAATGCTTTGATCCATGTAAAACACATTTCATGGTGAGCCCACCCCACCAGGTGGGGAAGAAGCCAGTTGAGAGGAGCATCCAGAAATGGCATCTTCACTGGGTGGGCTGACCCCGGAGACTGGACCCTGTCCTACAGTGTCACAGGTGGTTGATGTGCCCTGGACAGGCTAGCAGGGACCTCTCAGTATTTGTCCACACAGTTCCTTTTTGTGTGGAGCAGAACTTTTCTTGTTAGGACAAAAAGGGCCTCATCCACAGACAGGAAGAGTCCGGCTTGGTGTTTTCAGAAAAGCTTCACATCCTCCCCAGCCATCCCACCTGCCTGCAGGTGCCCACTCCTTTCACAAGTGGCCTCTGGCCACCTAGATCATTTCAGTGTAAGGGAACCTGTTTTCACAATGTGACTATCTGCCCCAGAGGCCCGATAGCTGCCTTCACCCAGATTACCATCTCTCTGGTCAATCCTCAGTCATACCGTGTGGAAATCTACGGCCCTCCCAAACGAGAACAGAGGCTTGCTCCTGCTAGGGAGTCAGCTATCACTGTCTTGCAGAGACTCCAGGCAGAGTGGGAGGGTTTATAGGGGAGAAAATTGAGGGCCTCAGGTGTCCCTGAGTGGAGGCCCATTGGCCCATCATCGATTTGGGGGAATCTGGAGGTAGGTTACCTAGAAATGGGGTGCCTATGAGCCTGGCCAGGGGTACATATCTGACTTTCTCCAGCTGGTCCTGAGTTGAAGGACAAAAAAATGGAGAAGTTGACAGTCATTGGCCAAGTCCTCACTCTGCTGGGCTGATGCTGATGCTATGGTTTGGTTTTCTGGGCTGGTTGCTACAAGAGGTGTGGGTCATAGTTTAATGGTCAGGTGGGGTCTGGCTATGGTCCATTTGTATATTCAGCCCCTCAGTGTCAGCTGTTAGTTTTTCCGAAGTATAATGAGTCTCATCCTGCTGTGACAGCCCCAACTCTGCTTTGGCAATGAAATGTTTCTTTGTATTCCTCTCTCCTTGCCATTTTCCAGGGTGGCAAGTGTCTCAGTTCCACCTCTGGCTGAGTGTAGGCAGAAAGCAGAGCAATGTCTGGTACCTGGAAACTGGCTGGGAACAGGAGGAGAGTTTGGCCTGGGTGTCTTTGGAAAGAATTGGGAGCAAAGGGAGGGGGGACAAAGAATTCAAAGAAAAACATCTTGGTTACCATGAAATAAAAACTTGAGCTACCTGAAGCCAAAATCCCTCTTCCCAGGACCTTGTCTTGCCAAGGACATGCCTGCCTTCCCATGCCCATGGAGCAGGCCAGGTGTGCTGGTTGACTATAGCCCCTTACCCCACCTCCCACACTGGGTTGGAACCTCCTCCAAAAGGTTGTAAAAAATCCAGTGAAAGGCACAGGGACCAGAAGGTTTTACGGGAGAGTTCTGTAAGCCTTTGAAGAATAAAGTATTCATATTTAAATGATTCCAAAGCAATTGAAAGAAATTCTGTATTCATTTTATGAGGCTTGCTTAGATTCAACAAGATGGCCATAGAGTACTTAAGGAAAACTTTTAGACCATCCATAAATATATACGCAAAGATTCTAAAAATATTAGTAAATAAATGCTTCAGTTCCTAGAAGACTAATATAGCTCAGCCCAACAGGTTTATTGTGATAACATAAAAGGTTACTTAGCAAAAAGAGAGAAAAACAGTATGTTCAATGGACACTAAAGATGCATTTAAAATTCCCTTGATTTTTGCAAAATTCTATGTTAATAAAAAGAAACTTAAACTTCCTTGACTTGATGAAAGACATGTTTCAGAAATGAGTTCTTTAAATCTGATGGTGGTGAAGCCATAGAAGTTAGGAATAAGATACAGATGATACTATAGTTACTATTATTCAACTTTGTTCCAGAGAGATCCCAATCCAAGTAATAAAACAACAGAAATTGCATTCACACACACAAAATAAAAAGATAAATGCTATCCTTCTGTAAAAATGATTTTCTACTTAAAAATCCCAAGATGTGCATCTAAATATTTATCTTAAAAATATAATTTTAAAAATTCTTAATTAGTATAAGTTATATGTTTAAAATGAACTTTTGTAGAAGAAAACTTTAAAATTTTATTAGAGATTAAAGAATAGTGAATGGATAAGCCAGTCCCTGAATGTGGGCACTCAATAGTTAAATGAGTTCGATTGCTGCTAATTACTCTATAAATTTGATATAATCCCAAAACACATTGGGATTTTGAGAACTGTGGGAAAGAAGTGGCATGCTTCATGGAAATGTGATCATATTAAAAAGATAAATGTACAAAAATAGCAAGAAAAGAAATGCACGTAGAACAAAAAGAAAGGAGCCTGCCCTACTAGATAGCAAGGAAAAAAAAAAAAAAAAAAACCCAGTTTAAAAAGGGTCATGTTGATGCAAGAATTGAAAAAAAAAAAAAAAATCAGTGGAACAGAACAGAAATCACAAATGGACCACAGGGGATGTGTATTTAGTATCTGATAAGGGTAAAACTTTGAGATCAGTGAAGGATAGACTCTTCAATAATGGTGCAGAAACAACTGATTCTCCACTTGAGGGAAAATGAAATAAGTTAGATCTCTAACTCACACCATTTTCAAATATAAATTTCATATGGACTTAAAGTGAATATAAAAGGAATACTACATAAGTAGTATTTAAACAATCTCAGTAACAGCCTAAGACAGGAAATGTAGGAGACTCAAAAGGAAAAGGAATTTGATCACATAAAAATTAAAATTTTCCAAATGGCAAAAGACTCCATAAACAAAGAAAAATGGCAGACTGGAAGAAAACGTTTACAACATATTTAACAGGAAAGATTGATTGCACTAATTAGACTCAAAGATTTCTATCAAATTAACAAGGGAAGGATAAATGTCTTAAAAAGAAAAACCAGAAAATGGCAAATGACGAGTACCTAAATGGGAAGATAATTTCCCTAATAAAGGAAATGCAGCCCAGCATGGTAATCCCAGCAACTCAGGAGGTGACACAGGAGAACTGCAACTTTCAAGCAAACCTGAGCAACTTAGTGAGACCCCATCTCAAAAAAAAAAAAAAAAAAAAAAAAAAAGGCTGGAGTGGCAGCTCAGTGGTAGCGCATGCCTGGATTCGATCCCCAGTACTGCCCACCCCCCCCAAAAAAAAGTTAGATTAAATTTTAAATAGAAAATGCATTTTTTAAAATAGATCTCCCTCTTAGATAAAAGCCAAGTCTGATTAATGGATAAAGAAAATGTGGTGTATATGCAAAATGGAATATTGCTCATCCTTAAAGAATGAAATTATGGCATTTGCCAGTAAATGGATGGAGCTGGAGAATATTATGCTAAGTGAAATAAGCCGATCCCAAAGAATAAAAAGGTCAAATGTTTTCTCTGCTATGCAGATGCTAATTCACAATAAGGTGGTGGGGGACAACTAGGGAAGAATAAGGTTACTTTGGATTAGACAGAGGAGAGTAAAGGGAGGAAAGGGTATGGGGGTAGGAATAAAGCAGACATTATTTCCCTATGTGCACGTAGGGTTACACGACCTGTGTAACTATCATGTACAACCAGAAGAATGAGAAGTTATACTCCATTTATGTATGATGTGTCAAAATGCATTCTACTGTCATGTATAACTAATTGGAACTATTAAAAAGTATAATACAAAGATATTGGAAAATTGAACACTAAATTGGTGTTTATAGTGAATAAGTATTTCAAGTGATTAAAAAACAAATCGAGTCTAAGAATATCAAGTATTGGGGTATAGGGAAATAGTTCTCTGCCTTCTTAGTAGAAGTATAGATTGACAGCACATTTTGGATGGCAATTTCTTTTAAAATAGTGTCCATAACTTGGACCAGAAATCCACTTCTGGGAATCTAGCTGGCAAATATTTCATATCATGCAGTGACGTTCACAGCATTGTTTATTGGTTAAAACTAGCCATTTTAATATTATGGGAATGGTTGAATAAAATGACACATTCCTGCCTTGGAATTTCATGTACCCATCAATAAAAATTAGATCAATTCAGATGACCAATATAGTATTGTGAACAAAGTAAAAAGTGTGGTTAAAAAGCAAGTATGACCCCACTTTTACTATTTTTTTAAATTTGCATCTAGTGTGAGTTTGACTAACATACATATACATCTCTAGGGAGATTCTGGTACTGTCACTTACTCTATTAATTGCTTCTATTACTTATGAATTTGATTTTAGTGAGCATGATTACTTTTATAACTTAAAAAAAAAAAAGATACCCACAACTAGTAGGAATTGAATAGTTAAAGCCTATAAAGACAAATGTTTAGGGTTAATATCTCAGACCTGAATCAGCCTTCAGTCAGAGCAGTTCCGGTCACAAGTAAAATTCTATGAAGACCTTTATTAAGTTTGTCTCACATATTGTATGTGGGCGTGCACACCTGCCATGCACACCTACATACCACACACACACCACACACACACACGTCCAGCTCTACACAAGCAGGTACGCTGCTCCATGGACCAGTTCACAGAACATCCCCGAACATGTTTGTGTGATGGGATAAACAGCCAGAACCCAGAAGACAGAAAAGAATGTGGCGAGATTAAAAATCCAACGCCATATCCACCATCCCAAGTAGGAGAAACATCCCTGGCACCCATGTAACCTTCGGGTTTCTGGCTTTTCCCACTTGTCCTCAAGATGAGCGAGCCCAAGGAAACATGGCCATCAGATGGATGCTCATCAGATCAGCCGAGGGGTGTGCTGCAAGGAGCCCACCAGCAAGGGGCCCTGATTGGGCAGCCATGGACTCACAGGTCATCATCCCTGAAGAGTGTGAGGTTGTGCTTCCGGATGTGTCCCAGCAGGACTTGTCCCCTCCGCTCCAGGGTCTGCAGGACCTGCTTCAGCCCCTGGGCTCCACCTTGGCTCTCCCAGAACACGGGGTCCATCTGCAATGACTTGAGCAGCAAATTCTGTAGACACCCTGATGCAAGAACCTGCACGGCAGACTCAGGAAACCTGGAGCAGAGGCCCCAGAACCCCACAATAGAAAGGAAGAACAAAAGTGATCTCAGAAAGTTCCAATGGAAGGGGAAGCCAGACTGTCAAAGCCGCATAGCTGGGAAACCAAAGTCCCCAGGCCTGCTTCATACTATCTTGCTCTCAGATTTTTTTGCCTTCTAGATGGGCGCCATCCCACAGAGAAGCCCCATGGATCAAGTCAGCTAACCTCAGCTCTGCCTGGCAAATGCAGAACCTGAACAAGCCTGGGAGGCCCAGCTGCCTGCCGAGTGTGAGCAGGGAAGGGTGGGCCCCAGTCTGGCTCTCCTGCCCACAGCCAGGGAAGAACTGGCCTTCCCAGACCCCAGGAGGCTGCTGGTTCCTCAGAAGCAGGAGGCTATCAGGGTCTATCCCTCTCGGCTTTCCCAGGGATCCCCACTTCTCCTGAAGCTCAGATCCAACAACTATGGTCTGATGGACTGGCTTTCTCACTATCCATGGCCCCACCGTCTGCAGCAGGGCCATCCAGCCTCACTCCACAAACCTACACCCAACCCCTCAGATCCTCACCCATCAATGCCCTCCAGCAGCCGGAAGTTCAGCTTGTCCTCAGGGTGCTGAAGGTTGCCGGCATTGTCGATGTAGACCAGATGAGACGGATTGCTGCTCCGAACCTCAGGGGAAGAGGATGGACAGAGAGGGTGGGTAAAGGTGAGGATAGCTGGCACCTGTGGACTTTCAGTCTTAAGGGGTTGCCGGCCGGTCGTGGTGGTGTACACCTGTAATCCCAGTGGCTTGGGTGGCCGAGATGCGAGGATCGTGAGGTCAAAGCCGGCCTCAGTAAAAGTGAGGTGCTAAGCAACTCAGTGAGACCCTGGCTCTAATTAAACAGAAAATATAGCTCCGTATGTGGCTCAGTGGTTGAGTGCCCCTTAGTTCAATCCTCAGTACCTGCCAGCCTCCGTCCACAAAAAAAAAAAAAAAAAAAAAAAAAATTAAGAGGTTGGGGACCCTGAACTGTCAGTCTCACGATCTATCCTACTTGTCCAAATAGTACCCATGACTGAGTGCTTACTCTATAAGGAGTACTATGCTAAGTGTTTCCCAAACATTATCTCAATTAATCCTCCTAGCAACCCTAGGAGGAAAGCACTAGGGTGAGCCTCATTTCACAGAAGCAATTAAAACACAATTTACATAAGATCATATGGCTTATAAGTAGCATGGCTGGTTCACACCAGGACCTGTAAAGTTAAGCCACAGCACCACCTGCTAAAGTGCAAGACAAGGGACTTCCTACTCGTGTGGGAATTTGAAGGTACAACAGGGAGCCTACTCCCCATGGCTTCATGAGGTGTTGCACACATGCATGCTCACACTATACATGTGTGCACTCATGTGCACCTACTTTGCCACCTGCACCTGAGCACCTGGCATCCCCTAAGCATCCCATTTATCCTCAGAAAGCACTGATCAGACTACATCCACAGGAGGAGAGCTTAGTGTCTCCAAATTCTTTTCCAAACTACAACCAGCAACAGAATTCTTTAGTACCTTAAAAAATAAGGTGTGGTTAGGATTGGGAAGCCATCTCTTCTGGTCCTTACTCCCATGTACACACTCCATTCCCATGTGTTCTCCAAAATTCCATGCTAATTTCCCACAATCCTCTCTAGCAACCTAATCTTAAGTTAGGAGCTATACTGTTTCTAGGACCCGTCTGCCCCCCACCACCTTCCCCTCTCTTTGCCTCTTCTCCAGTCCATTCAAAAGGCTCCATTCTCAAACTGCTTCCAGGAGGCCTCAGAGTTCTCTGGAGTTTCTTTGGGGCAGTGGAGACAGTGAAAATAGGGTTCCAGCCTCCACCCACCTGAGCCACACTCTCAAAAGCTCCATTTGGTCAGTTTTAGGCATTCATTGCAGATTCCTGGAAATATCATTCAGGGCAAAGGGCTCTGCTGCCAAGAATAGGATTGGGAAACAGTAGTGTCTGATCACCTCGACTCACCAACAGTATCTTCTGCAAGCGACAGGAAGACCCAGGTCCAGAGTGACAGGGAACTATCGTGTAGAGGAGACATACCAGAATGTGGACCAGCCGCAGCTCTGTGGGGTTCCGGCATTTCTCTCGCAGTCTTTCTTCCACACAGGGGTCTGAGGGCTCAGGTTGGAAGCCACAGCAGTAGCGATCCAGGCGGTCATGAACCTGCAGAGACAGCCAGCCTCTGAAGAGGTGGAACCGTACCTGCCTCCAGGAGACCCAGCTGAGGCCGCCTGGCCTGCCATGCCCTGCACAACATCAGACCCTCTCTGGGGGCCATCCTCAGTGACTCTGTGGTGGTCAGCTCCATGACCGGCCTCCAGCTAGGAATGGGGCCTCCACTTTGCTGCTCTGGTCAACCGACTCCACTCAGGGGCTGTTTACTCATGGCTCAGTATGGATTGTATCCCTGCCCACTTCTTGACCTGCACCACTGCCTCTGAAGCCTGGCTTTGAGGACACACCGAGCATTTTAGAGTGGGCCGGAAGAGTTCCATAATAACGCTTCAGAAGGCAGGAGATATGAGCTCTGGGTCAGGAACCAATAAGACTGAGTCAGCCCCTTGCTCTGACTTACAGGAAGATATTTTCTGTTGGGAGCCTCAAGGACCAAGAGATTGACAAGAGAAAGGCCTAAAACAGAGGTGGCAGAGCCCTTTCGGGGTGCAGAGGAGAGGGTTCTGCTATGGGGAGGAAGACAGAGGGGCAGTAGTCAAAAGGGGAAGCAAATTTAGAAGGCTTGGGATTGGATGAGAGATAAATCAGGATGAGTGACCAGTGGGGATCATTTACAGGATTCACAAGTAGGGAAAACACACTTTCCCCCTTAGGAAGGGTTCTTGATTTGACACATTAACTTGATAAGCACTTAAGGCATAAGGTGAGATCTCAAGAGGTCTGGGTGTGGAAGGATTTGCTTTGCATGGGACAGGAAGAAATTTGTTGCTGTGGAAAGGGAGAGAGGAGTTGAGAGGGGGAAGGTGAAACAGGGAGTCGCAGGAGGCCGAGGGGGCGAGATGTGCCTTCCTGTTACTCCATCCTGGAGCAAAGCTGTCACCCTTGTGAATCGTTTAGTGAACGCTGGTAATGGGGCTGAGTTTTGAATAATTCAGGTTGTGGGGGGCAAGGAAAAATAAAATCAAGGTAGCCCTCATGGCATGTGAAACAGGAAGTACATGAACAGGAAGTCAGCTCTCTGGGATTTTCCTGGGTCATTTCTTTACATCTCCAGGAGGCGGCAGGAGTAGGGAGGAAGGACGTAGGGTGTTCTGGGCATGTGGTAAGTCACACAGGTGCCTAACTCTCAGGCCCCAATATGTACTAAGTTCCTGAAAGAGCACCGCATGGGAAAGACTGAGCAGGAAGCTGTGAACCCATCTTTGCAGAATGGCTGGTCTACACTAGAAGGCCTGGAAACACCACTGTGGACAGAGACACCTGCAAGGGACCTACAAACCAGCTCCAGTTCATGTGCCCTGGCTCAGGCCACCAAGTAAGAGGATAGAGTCCAGGCAGAGGTAAGGGAAAGACAGCCAAGGGGTGCTGCAGGAAGTCAGGCAGCCCACGCTGTGGGGAGGGGAGGAAAGCCCAGGCGAAGGGCCAGCGGGCTCCCTCCCCCACACTCAGGAGGCCTCCGTTCCTTGCAGCCCGATCTCGCCCCCGCCCCATAGTGCTAAGGGCACAGAACAGGCCCAGGTTCCCCTGCACTGAAAGGGCAGCTGTTTTCATCCAGTAAAGTAAAGGAGTGTCCCTCAGCACTCGATAATGTGGTATGTAGAAAATATATTTGGTCTTTATTCCTATTCCTGGCAAAAGATTCCTAAAATCCTTGGGAGTTTTTCAAGTGATAGCAGCCTTTTATTACCCATAATGAGGCCCTTTGGGTCCCACCTGTTTTCGCCCATGCAGTTAATCAAGGGGAATAGGCGGTGGGAACATTCACACCCGCATGACCCTAGTCAAACTGACCCTTGAGGAGGGCTTAAGGGCTGCAAATTAGATTATAAAAACTCTTGAACAATTTAGAGAGCTTCAAATTCCAAGAACTTCCAAAACGGTGAACACATGCACTGCTCCATAGTGGCAGGGTGGTACACCCCAAATCAGGGACACAGACTACACCTAGGGCCCTTTCCGACCTCCCCCTATCTACCTCTTTGTCTGGCTGTTCACCTGTTACCTTTACTTACATTTACTGGTTTATTGTAAAGTTTTTCTGAGTTCTGCGAGTCATTTTTTGCACATTGAGAAGGATCCCTCACTTCATTTATTTTTCGCCCCCCTCACATTTGTTTTAATTGTAAGCAAATGGAGTACAACTTGTTTCTCTGGTTGTACATGAAGTAGAAGCATACCATTTGTGTAAGCATACATTTATATAGGGTAATGGTGTTTGATTCATTCTGTTATTTTTTCCTCCCACCTCAACCCTCCCACCCCTCTTTTCCTTCTATACAGTCCCTCCTTCCCACCCCCCATTATGTGTCATCATCCACTTATCAGTAAGATCATTCATCCTCTGGTTTTTTGAGATTGGCTTATCTCACTTAGCATATATTCTCCCATTTCATCCATTTGCCTGCAAATGCCATAATTTTATTATTCTTTATGGCTGAGTAATATTCCATTGTTTATATATACACCAGTTTCTTTATCCATTCATCAATCAAAGGGCATCTAGGTTGGTTCCACAATCTGGCTATTGTGAATTGAGCAGCTATGAACATTGATGTGACTGGGTACTGTAAGTATGCTGATTTTAAGTCCTTTGGGTATAGGCCAAGGAGTGGGGTAGCTGGGTCAAATGGTGGTTCCATTCCAAGTTTTCTAAGGAATCTCCACACTGCTTCCCAGAGTGGCTGCACTAATTTGCAACCCCACCAGCAATGTATGAGTGTACCTTTTTCCCCACATCCTCGCCAACACCTATTTGTTACTTGTATTCTTGATAATCACCATTCTAATTGAGGTGAGATAGAATCTTAGGGTAGTTTTGATTTGCATTTCTCTTATTACTATAGATGAATATTTTCATATATCTGTTGATTGCTTGTACATCTTCTGTGAAGTGTCTGTTCATTTCCTTAGCCCATTTATTGATTGGGTTATTTGTATTTTGGTGTAGACTTTGAGTTCTTTATAGATTCTGGAAATTAGTGCTCTATCTGAAGTATGAGTGGCAAAGATTTTCTCCCACTCTGTAGGCTCTCTCTTCACATTACTGATAATTTCCTTTGCTGAGAGAAAGCTTTTTAGTTTGAATCTATCCCAGTTATTGATTCTTGCTTTTTATTTCTTGTGCTATGGGAGTCCTGTTAAGGAAGTCTGATCCTACGCCGACATGTTGAAGATTTGAACCTACTTTTTCTTTTATAATATGCAGGGTCTCTTGTCTGATTCCAAGGTCCTTGATCCATTTTGAGTTGAGTTTTGTGCAGGGTGAGAGATAGGGGTTTAGTTTCAGTCTGCTGCATATGGATTTCCAGTTTCCCCAGCACCATTTATTGAAGAGGCTATTTTTGTCCATTGCATGTTTTTGGCACCTTTGTCTAGTATGAGAAAATTGTATTTGGGTTTATGTCTGTGTCCTCTATTCTGTACCATTGATCTACCTGTTTATTTTGGTGACAATACCATGCCATTTTTGTTACCATTGCTTTGTAGTATAGTTGAAGTTCTGGTATTGCGATACCCCCTGCTTCACTCTTCCTGCTAAGGATTGCTTTAGCTATTCTGGGTTTCTTATTCTTCCAGATGAATTTCATGATTGCTTGCTCTATTTCTGTAAGGTACATCATTGGGATTTTAATTGGAATTGCAGTGAATCTGTATAGCACTTTTGGTAGTATGGCCATTTTGACAATATTAATTCTGCCTATCCAAGAACATGGGAGATCTTTCCATCTTCTAAAGTTTTCTTTAATTTCTTTCTTTAGTGTTCTGTAGTTCTCTTTGTAGAGGTCTTTCACCTCTTTTGTTAGATTGATTCCCAAGTATTTTATTTTATTTTTTTTGAGGCTATTGTGAATGGGGTAGTTTTCCTAACTTCTCTTTCTGAGGATTCATCACTTACGTATAAAAATGCACTAGATTTATGAGCATTGATCTTATATCCTGCTACTTTACTGAATTCACTTACGAGTTCTAAAAGTTTTCTGGTGGAATTTCCAGGTTCCTCTAAATATATAATCATGTCATCAGCAAATAGGGATAGTTTGAGTTCTTCTTTTCCTATTTGTATACCTTTAATTTCTTTGGCCTAATTGCTCTGGCTAGAGTTTCAAGAACAATGTTGAATAGAAGTGGTAAAAGAGGGCATCCCTGCCTTGTTCCAGTTTTTAGGGGGAATGCTTTCAGTTTTTCACCATTTAGAATGATATTGGCCATGGACTTAGCATAGATGGCCTTTACAAGGTTAAGGAATGTTCCCACTATCCCTATTTTTTCCAGTGTTTTGAGCATGAAGAGATGCTGTATTTTATCAAATGCTTTTTCTGTATCCATCAAAATAATCATGTGATTCTTGACTTTAAGTCTGTTGATATGGTGAATTACATTTATTGATTTCCAGATGTTGAACCAACCTTGCATCCCTGGGATAAAACCCACTTAATCATGGTGCACCATCTTTTTAATATATTTTTGTATGAGATTTGCTAAAATTTTGTTGAGAATTTTTGCGATGTTCATTAAGGATATGGGTCTGAAATTTTCTTTCCTCCATGTGTCTGTCTGGTTTAGGTATCAGGGTGATATTGGCTTCATAGAATGAGTTTGGGAGGGTTCCCTCCTCTTCTATTTCATGGAATACTTTGAGGAGTATTGGAATGAGCTCTTCTTTAAAAGTTTTGTAGAACTTGGCTGAGAACCCATCTGGTTCTGAACTTTTCTTTGTTAGTAGGCTTTTGATGACTTCTTCTATTTCATTACTTGAAATTGATCTATTTAAATTGTGTATGTCCTCCTGGTTCAGTTTAGGTAATTCATATGTCTCTAGATACTTGTTGATGTCTTTGAGATTTTCTATTTTGTTGGAGTATAGATTTTCAAGATAGCTTCTAATTATGTTTTGTATTATTTCAATCATGTCTGTCATGATATTTCCTTGTTCATTCCGAATTCTAGTAATTTGAGTTTTCTCTCTCCTTCTCTTTGTTAGTGTGGCTAAGGGTTTATCAATTTTGTTTATTTTTTCAAAGAACCAACTATTTATTTTGTCAATTTTTTTCTATTGTTTCTTTTGTTTCAATTTCGTTGATTTCAGCTCTGATTTTAACTATTTCCTGTTTTCTACTTCTTTTGGTGTTGCTCTGTTCTTTTTCTAGGGCTTTGAGTTGTAGTGTTAAGTCATTTATTTGTTGATTTTTTTCTTTTATTGAATGCACTCCATGAAATAAATTTTCCTCTAAGTATTGCTTTCATAGTGTCCCAGAGATTTTGATATGATGTGTCTTTGTTCTCATTTACATTTAAGAATTTTTTTTTATTTCCCTCCTGATGTTTTCTGTTATCCATTTGTCATACAGTAGCATATTATTTAATCTCCAAGTGTTGGAGTAGTTTGTTTTTTATTCTGTCATTTATTTCTAATTTCAATCCATTATGATCTGATGGAATACAAGGTAGTATCTCTATCTTCTTGTATTTGCTAACAGTAGCTTTGTTGCATAATATATGGTCTATTTTAGAGAAGGATCCATGTGATGCTGAAGAGAAAGTGTATTTGCTCTTCATTGGATGGTATATTCTATATATGTCCATTAAGTCTAAGTTATTGATTGTGTTATTGAGATCTATGGTTTGTTTGTTCAATTTTTGTTTGGAAGATCTGTCCAGTGGTGAGAGAGGTGTGTTAAAGTCACCTAGTATTACTGTGTTGTGGTCTATTTGATTTCTGGAATTGAGAAGGATTTGTTTGATGTACATGGATGAGCCACTGTTTGGGGCATAGATATTTATGATTGTTATGTCTTGCTGATTTATGCTTCCCTTAAGCAGTATGAAATGTCCTTTATCCCTTCTGACTAACTTTGGCTTGAAGTCCACATTATCTGATATGAGGATGGATACTCCAGCTTTTTTGCTGAGTCCATGTGCATGGTATGTTTTTTCCCATCCTTTCACCTTTAGTCTGTGGGTATCTCTATGATATGAGTCTCTTGCAGGATATTGTTGGGTCTTTCTTTTTAATCCAATCTGTCAGTGTATGTCTTTTGATTGATGAGTTCAGGCCACTAACATTCAGGATTATTATAAAGATGATTTGTATTCCCGGTCATTTGGCTCATTTTTGTTTTTTGATATGACTTGATTTCTCCTTTATTTGGTTGTTCCTTTAGGGTAGTTCCTCCCTTTGCTGATTTACACTGTTGTTTTTCATCTCTTCCTCATGGAATATTTTGCTGAGAATGTTCTGTAGTGCTGGCTTTCTTTTTGTAAATTCTTTTAGCTTTTGGTTATCATGGAAAGATTTTATTTTGTCATCAAATCTGAAAGTAAGTTTTGCTGGGTATAAGATTCTTAGTTGGCATCAGTTTTCTTTCAGAGCTTGAAAAATGTTGTTCCAGGCCCTTCTAGCTTTTAGGGTCTGGGTTGAAAAATCTACTGATATCCATATTGGTTTTCCCCTGAATGTAATTTGATTTTTTTCTCTCACTGCCTTTAAAATTCTGTCTTTATTTTGTATGTTAGGTATTTTCATTATAATGTGCCTTGGTGTGGGTCTGTTGTAATTTTGTATATTTGGAGTCCTATAAGCCTCTTGTACTTGATTTTCCATTTCATTCTTCAGATTTGGGAAATTTTCTGGTATTATTTCAATGAATAGATTGTTCATTCCTTTGGTTTGTTTCTCTGTGCCCTCCTCTATCCCAATAATTCTTAAACTTGGCCTTTTCATGATATCCCATAATTCTTGTAGATTCTATTCATGATTTCTTACCATCTTCTCTGTTTGGTCAACTTTGTTTTCAAGATTAAATATTTTGTCTTCAGTGTCTGAGGTTCTGTCTTCCAGGTGTTCTATCCTGTTGGTTATGCTTTCTATGGAGTTTTTAATTTGGTTTATTATTTCCTTCATTTCAAGGATTTCTGTTTGGTTTTTTTTTTTTTCAGTATCTCTCTTTATTGAAATGATCTTTTGCTTCCCGCGTTTGCTCTTTTAACTGTTGATTGGTGCGATCATTCAATGCCTGCATTTGCTCTTTCATCTCCTTGTTTGCTTTCGTTTTAATTATGTACATTCTGAACTCCCTTTCTGACATTTCTTCTGCCATGATGTCATTGGATTTTATTGATGTAGCATCTAGGTTTGTTTGGGACATTTTCTTCCCTTGTTTTCTCATATTGCTCAGGTATCTACCCCTCTAGTAATGAAACTAAAATTTGCAGATTTCCTCTATTGACTTATAGAGTCCCTTTAGATTTTCAATAACTCACCTCCTAGCCTTCAGTAGCCTGAAGTCTTGGAGGAAGTTGATAATGCGGTGCTCCACAAGGAAGCTGCCCCTCTAGGGGTGGTGGCCTTCAGGTGGGGTGTATTCCCTGCTAGTGGGCAGAGGCACCTCCACTTGTTGACCAATGGTCAGACAAAGGGGGACTATACTGTGGGCTGGGGCATGGCTGGTCTGGGCCTGTGTCTCTGGTTCTAATGCCCTGTTGGGAAAGCCTTGCCTGGCCTGGAAGACTCACGTGGTGGGGATGTCTCACTGAGCAGCTCTCCTCTGAGAAGTTCCCTTCGGTCCAGAACTATCACCTGGGCTGAGCAGCCCTCCTCTGTGATGTTTCCAGGGGTCCGGACCTAGCTCCTGGGCCAGGGAGCCTCGCCCTGTGCCATGGCCTCTTGCTGGGTGGCCCTCCTCTGCAATGCTCCCGGTTGTCTGGGTTCACAGCTCTAGTGGGGGAGTCTCACTGGGCAACTCTACTCCACAAAGTTCCCTGCGTTCTGGGACTACCGCCCCATCTGGGGAGCCTAACCCAGTGGGAGAAACTCACCCGGTGGCTCTGAGTTGGTCCCGAGTCTCTCAATACCTCTTCTTCTTGAATCCTGAGTCAATTCACTGACAGAATGTGTCATGTAGCACAACCAAACACAAGAAGGCTTGGACACGCAATTCTTCCATATACCCTGGGCTCCAGGTGCTGGCTTGCCAACACAGACTCTGCTGGCCCCTCAGCCTTGAGCAGATCCCTCACTTTATAGCTGGTTACTCAGAAGTACACTGCAATTGGCATCTAAATGGAGGTTGACTTTCGGAATCGGACACTGACTCTGGGTAGACAGTCTGGACACTGTATTAGTGTTGCAGAATTGATTAGTATCAAAAAAAAAAAAATCACCCAGGTGGTCATTGCCACCACCACTGCCATCTCTAGTTCATTTCCTCCTCGCTGTAGCCCTGCAGGGAAGGTGTTGTTATCCTTACTTTACTGTTGAGGATGCTGAGCTCAGACATGCCCAAGGTCATAAATGCAAGATCAATACAACCAGGATTTGAATTTGATGAGCAAGTACTGTATCCCGGAGGTGATGGACTAGATACCCCCCCACCACCCTTTGTGTAGAGTGGGCTGCAGATGGGCTGAGGGCAACAGGATGGTGGCACTGGCTAAAACCCAACAGGTCTGACTGGTTAGAACACAGATGTGGACCATTGACACCACTCACGCCTGCTGCTGCCTCAGCTGTCAGGGAGGGTGGTGGGTTCTGGGTCTTCTCCCTTCTTCAATTTTGAAAGTGTTTCTCTAGCCTTAATTAGTAAGGCTGAGACTAGATTAATTAATTCCATGATGAGCAATGATGGAGACCTTCTTTGACCTCTGCAAGTAGCTCAGCCTTCCTATGCTTCAGGGAGGGAGGCAGGGAGGATAAGAGGGGAGCGTGGGCTGCTTGGGCAAGCACACCACTCATTGGAGGACCTGGTTTTCCTGCACTTGCCTTCTCTGTTGAATATTGTCTGCTGGCAAACTCTCCCGCATTCCCAGTCTCGAGGTAGAATGGGGCGAAGTTCCCTTGGCCACACACCTTCACCCCTGGCTCCTAAGGCTGCCCAGGGCTTTTTTCTTCCATTCTCTGAAATTCTTAACATCTTAACTAAAAACAAATTCTTATGTTGCTGAAGTCTGTGGCTTGAAATCAAACTGCCCCTAAGTTCTGCACCCCCCGAGTTTTCTCTTCTGGATGAAACATGCTTAGGTTCTAAGACTATAGCAGGTATCTTGGTACCCACCGTGAACCTGGAAAGGTCCCCATCTTACAGATCCCCAGTCTAGAGGAGCCCTCTGGCCCCTGAACAGGCATGGCTTTCCCATTCAGCAAACTCAAAATTCCATAAAATTAGCATCTCTTCCACCCCAGGAGCAACCTTCAACCAATGTCTTATGAGAGTTGGTGAAAAATATCATGGTGCCTCCTTCCTCTGAGGACTGATCCTCTGCAGGAGTGTTCTACACAGCCTGTCACGGGTCTCCACGTGGGCTGAGTCTCACACCCACAGCAGTAGCCCACTCATTACTGCATCCTTGGTGGATTTTTTTTCCTTCCTCATTTCTCTTCCCCATTTGCTCACCAGGCTTTCTAGAACCACCTCCAAATTGGGATTCTGGTAACCAGATTCTAGTTTTAAGGGACCCCAAATCTAGGCAGAAGCCCCTCTCAGTCTCCATTGCTGGCATGTGTCCAGGCACTTCTTGATCAATGTTTTAATTAAACTTTAGCATCTATCACTGGACATGTTGCTGCACTGGAGGGTCAGATTAGAGCAGTGTAGAAATCACTTCCCTCATTCCAGATGCCAAGTCTGGGTAGCATCCTTGCCAGTCTGCTCACATTGCTGATACCTATGGAGCATGCCCCAAGTGAACATATCTAAGTCCAAGACCCTCACTTGTGGCCATCCATCCAGATCTTCAATTGGTGAGGAAAATAACTCTGCTTTGAGATTAAAAAACAATAGTTTATTCTGAGCCAAATCAATGACCATGGCCCAAGAACACAGATTCAAGCTACCTGGGATGACATAGTTCTTCCCCCTGTGGAAGAAGTTACAGGAACTTTTATAGTCACAAAAGAAAGTAGGTGCAGGGGGCATCAAGCAGGTGGACTCTGAAGAGGCAGGTAAATCCCTTCTCTAGGACTCAGATGTCATCTTTAGCAAGATGGGAAAATCTCTTACAGGATTCAGATCGTCATATCCTTAGTTTTAGGCTAGGTGAAGACCAGGGATCTCCCAAGCTTAGTGTACATTCCAAGAGTTATCTCTAGTCACAAGAATGATGGATAGACATAGGTTGATAGCAAATGGCTATTAAGGGGGACTAAAGATAGTCCAGGGTAACTTTGGTTCTTGATCTTCCACATTCTCTCTCCACAATGTTGATGTTTTAGTCAGCCAAGATCAAATGGTCTGCAGGCTCTGGAACATAGATGCGGCTTCTCTGGAGAACTTCAGTTCACACAAACTGCATTTGTACCACCAATTCGCAGGCCCCGAGTGGAGGACTTTGCATTTAGCACTTCGATTTTCCTCTCAGATAACTGCAGTCTGTTGGATCCTTTCTGGATTGTTTTGCCATCCTGTGCATTTGTTTCCCTGTCACTGCCCACTTTAGGTCATGTGCCAGCCACAGAAGTAAGCTGTTCTATCAGCATGTCTTCAGCAGCAAGTACCAGCACAATCTGACTCAAAGTGACTCCACCATGAGGAAAACTAAGACCACCCACAGGAAGTCTCAAGATGGCACAGGTGGGGTGGATTCAGCAGCTCCATAGCGCCATGATGAGGACTCAGGTTTCTTGTTGCTATCTACTTCAACCACAATGTTAACATCCCCATATTGTCTTAGGAAGCATGCAGGGTCCTGCTATGGGTCCATGTTTCTCCTTGGTGTCCAGGAAAGAATGGGAGAGAGAAGAGGGACCTGTTCCTGTCAACAGCCACAGTATAGAAATCCTTCCCTTCAGCCAAACTGGGGACCAGTCAACATGCTCATCCTAGTTCAACAACGGTCAGTGGAATATGGCGATGTACTGATCCCTGAACCCATCTCCTCCCAATCCAGCAGTGGGTGGAAAGCAAGTCAAATCAGAGTAGAGCAAGGCACATAGAGCAGTCAGCTGGGTCTCCTACAGTGCAGATGTCCTCATTCAGGCCACTAATTAAAAGGCTGGCCAGGATGTGCCTGAGGACAGGGCCCTGCAGCAAGCCAGAGTTCTCCTATCCCTCCCATTCCAAGTCCACTAAAGCTAGAATCACACTACCTTATTTCTCTGTATTGTCCTTGGTCTTCACAAAGGAGCTCCTATTCCATGCTTTCACTCATACCTGTCCTTACATAGCAAGCGTCACTCCAAAGGCTGCCAACCGGGTTGAGTATAGAGGTTGGCAAACTGCTCCGAAAAAGGACCAGAGAGCAAATATTTAAGGCTTTGGAATCATAGTCTGTCACCACTGCTCAGTGCTGCCACTGGTGAGCTTCATGTATTATGGATACATATGGACATGCCTGTGTTCTAATAAAACTATGTATACTGAACTTTGAATTTCATAATTTGATATCAAAAAACACTATTCCAAATTGGGTGCAGTGGTTCATGCTTGTAATCCCAGTGACTTGGGAGACAAAGACAGAATGATCACAAGTTCAAGGCCAGCCTCAGCAACTTAGCAAAGCCCTGTCTCAAAATATAAAAGAGAAAGGCTTGGGATGTGGCTTGGTGGTAAAGCACCCCTGGCTCAAATCCCAAGTTTCATATATATATTCTGATTTTTCTTAGCCATTTAAAAATGCTAAAGCCATTCTTAGTCTGTTCCTTTTGGGGATAAATCCTGGCTCTACTGTTTCCACACTATCCTAAGTTGAAGAAGTAATTGGCCTTGCTACACCTCAGATACCTCAACAAAATGGGGGCATTGCAGGGCGGTGCAAGCACGCTCCCTGTCCATGAAGTGCTCGGCACTCTGCACGTGTCTGGGCAGTACGTCAGTCACGTTATCCTCTCAATCTCAGACCTCTCGCCCTCGCCTTATGGCCAAAATGTTGCTGTCTAAACAAGCTAACTCTGGACAAGCTGGACGTGAAGGGAAAGAAGGTCGTTAGAGTGGACTTCAATGTTCCTATGCAGAATAACCAGATAATGAATAACCAGAGGATCAAGGCTGCTGTCCCAAGCATCAAATTTTGTTTGGACAATGGAGCCAAGTCAGTTGTCCTTATGAGCCACCTGGGCTGGCCTGATGGTGTTCCCATGCCTGACGAGTATTCCTTAGAACCAGTTGCTACAGAACTGAAATCTTTACTGGGCAAGGATGTTCTGTTCTTGAAGGACTGTGTGGGCCCAGAAGTAGAGAAAGCTTGTGCCAATCCAGCAGCTGGTCTATTATCCTGTTGGAGAACCTTCACTTTCATATTGAGGAAGAAGGGAAGGAACAAAGATGCTTCTGGGAACAAGGAAAGCCACGTCAGCCAAAGTAGCTTTCCGAGCTTCACTTTCCAAACCAGGGGATGTCTGTGTGAATGATGCTTTCGGCACTGCACACGAGCCCACAGCTCCATGGTGGGAGTCAGTCTTCCACAGAAGGCTGGTAGCTTTTTGATGAAGGAGCTGAACTATTTTGCCAAGGCCTTGGAGAGCCCAGAGTGACCTTTCCTGGTCATCTTAGGTGGAGCTAAGATTGTAAACAAGATCCAGCTGATCAATAATATGCTGGACAAAGTCAATGAGATGCTTATTGGTGGTGGAATGGCTTGTACCTTCCATAAAGGTGCTCAACAACACGGAGTTTGGCATTTCTGTTTGATGAAGAGGGACCCGAGATTGTCAAAGACCTTTTGTCTGAAGCTAAGAATGGTGTGAAGATTACTTTGCCTATTGCTCTTGTCACTGCTGACAAGTTTGAGAATGCCAAGACTGGCCAAGCCACTGTGGCCTCTGGCATACCTGCTGGCTGGCTGGGCTTGGACTGTGGTCCTGAGAGCAGCAAGAAGTATGCTGAGGCCGTCAGTCGGGCTAAGCAAGTTGTATGGAATGGACCTGTGGGTGTTTTTGAGTGGGAAGCTTCTGCCCAGGGAACCAAAGCACTCATGGGTGAGGTGGTTAAAGCTCCTTCCAGGGGCTGCATCACCATCACAGGTGGTGGGGACACGGTAGGTCACTTGCTGTGCCAAATGGAACAGAGGATAAAGTCGGCCATGTGAGCGCTGGTGGTGGTGCTAATTTGGAGCTCCTGGAAGGTGAAGTCCTTCCCGGGGTGGATGCTCTCAGCAATGTTTAGTACTTTCCTGTCTTTTGGTTCCTGTGCACCGCCCCCAAGTCATCTTAGCATTGGCATTAGCTAAAACCTCCCCCCACATCAAGACTCAGCTCATGGCCAAGAGATGTAGCACCAGGAACCCTTAAACTGTTGCACAGCATCTCAGCTCATCTTTACTGCACCCTGGATTTGCCTGTATTCAAAATCCCATTTAAATTTCTTAGTGACTAAACCATTGTGCATCCTAGAGTGCATCTATTTATATTTTGCCTGTTAAAGTGAACTGTTAGCTTAGTTTTCTTTTTGAAGTAGCTTATCACTTTTTTGATTAGCTTGTCACTGTTTACTACTTGGCATGGAAACAAGATGAAATTCCAGTTTTAGGAAGAAGTAACTGATGATCTATTAAATCAATAAGTGTCCATTGAAACTGGAAAAAAAAAAAAAATAGGGCAGTGATACTCCCAGGAGCTGTGCTGAGTCCCACCCAGGCCAATCAGAGGACTGTTTATGGAGAGTTCTCCGTTGTCTCTGGCCCTCCAAGGGCTAGGCCAGAGGTTTCCTCCCAGGAAGTGCAAGCCTGGCTTACAGCAACAGGCCTGAGACCAGAGGGTGCCATCAAGGAAGGGCTGTGGTGGCTCAGCCCCGCTTCCAGGAGCAGGCCTACTGTTTGAAGGACAAATACATCTGTGAAACAGAAACACCTACTGAGTTCTCTTAGGCTGGGAGAGGAAATGTCAGGGCAGCTCTAGCCAGACTAGAATACAGCAACTGCTCTGGATTTTGCTTCCTGCCCAGTGAGACAGGGCCAGCCAAGGTCTTCTGGCCCTGCCAAGCCTCCCTGACCCCGTCTCCAGACCATTCCATGCAGGAGATTAACTTGCAGCGGCACTTATTTCCAGAGGAAGCTACGAGGAACGTTGGCCCCTATCATATGTACAGCTTTGGCTTCCCCAAATCTACTCCCATTTGAATGTTTGACAGGAAGAGCTTGGCGTGCAGAGCTGCCAGCTTGATTATTGTGCCACACAGGCTGGTTATTTTTTCCCACTAGGAGAAGTTAGATTGAGACAGCAGCAGACTAGTAGCCACTCAGGACAGAACTGAAATTTCATTCCCACATTCCTTCAGGATTTAATTCTTTGCCCCCCAACCCCTGCTTAAAAAATAAAAAAGGTTATTCAAAGAAATAATCTTTTGCAGTTTTTGTTTGCAGAACCAACCTAACAGCATTGCAAAATCATGATGTGAATTGAAGTTTTTGTTTAATTTTAGTTAAGCCATTGCAAAGCCTTCATGCTGTGCCAGGGGCCATTCTGAGCAATTCACCCAGCCCAAATCATTTGATCCCTCCCAGCAGCCAAGAAGCAGACACTATCCCTATTTCAAGTCACGAGGCTGACTGTGCCTAAGTTCAGATAACCAGGAAGTGGTGGTGCCTGGATTGGAACCCCGGGCTCTGGATCTGACCCCTGAGACAGTATGGCAGGAACGTGTTCTCTGGCACCAGGATCACAAGTTCTTGGGTGTCAAAAATGAAGACAGTACAATCCAATCCCAGCACGGGCTTGGCCTAACCAGGGACATGGTTGAGGCGTTTTGAATATTCCCAAATGAAGCACATGACAGGGCACACTGGACTCTTCCCAGGTGGTCACAGAAAGCCTGCCCACCACATCCCACCTCCCTGCCCAGGCTTCAGGGGTGGCCTAACTCAGTCACTCCCTACCAGGATATCGGAATGAGACAAGGCACTGCAATCTGGCAAGGGGGGACATAGGGCCCCCTGTAGGGGAAAGGGAAGGTCCAGGGGGAGCTCAGCACAGGGCATGGGGATGGCCCTGATCCTATAACAAGACCTGGGGCTAACTCTGGGGTTCCTCAGCCAGTACCCAGTCCAGGTCTGGTAGATTCAGAAGGCATGCCTGCTGACCCTGGTAGGGATCTTTCCCCAACCTGGGGCAGTCACAGGATCCACAGGATGGAAAGGGTGGTTCTTAGCTGGACAGGCTCATTGCCTGGGGTCAGAGCTGCAGCATGGCTGGAAGCGGGAGGACAGCCAGGCTCCCTTTCCACACCCAGCATCTCTCCATGGAGGCAGCAGGCTGGGACCACAGTGACCGGCTGGCTGGCAGTGCCACTTTGACTCACCCTCCAAGGACCCACCTTGCCACACTCCCTCCATGACCAACAGGGCATCTTCCCTGGAGGGTCCAGGGAAGGAACAACTGATCTGCCTCAGCTCATCTGCCCCACGCCCAACGCCACATTCTCAGCACCAGGTTCGGAAACAGATGATGGGGTTTGAGAGCTTTGTTGAGAACTATTGTTCATCTAAAAAAATCTGTACATCACTCCATTTTAAATACCAATGCAAAACTAGCAGCCACGAAAAGAAGAATTCACCACAGCAAGGTAGGTTCCAACTGGGAAAGCTACGGCAAGTTGTCATCTGAACAGCTTTTACAAAAAGGCTGGTGTGAAACACTGAGGGCAAACACTGACCTCCACAAATCCCTGAAAGGTATTTGAATAAACCATTCATCCATCCCTGACGACAATTCTTAACAAAAGCAGGCATAAGGAACAGTGCTTTCTCACATTGTCAGCCAAAAGCCAGCATGAGAGCCAGACATGGTGGTGTACACTTGCACTCCCAGCAACTGGGGAGCCCGAGGCAGAAGGATCAGAAGCTTGAGGCTGGTCTTGGCAACTTAGCCAGAGCCTAAGCAACTTAGTGATTAAAATAAATAAAAGGGGTTGAGGATGTGGCTCAATGGTTAAGCACCCTGGTTTCAATTTCTAGTACAAAAGAAAAAAGAAAAAAGTCATATAGTCAACCACTAGAAAGAGGAAATAAGATAACACTATACATCACAGATGGAACACTCCAGAGGGTGAACTGGGCAACCATTATAAAACCACATTGGTATGTGATGGTAATGAAATTAACATAGAAATAATAGGCTTCATATAGTCGAGTGACCAGCCTGGACATATACTACAAAGGAAGATCCTACTTGTGGTAACCACAAGATGAGGTACCCAGGAATAACCCAACATGAAAATGAAAATCAGCTGAATAAACAGCAAGATGCTTCTGAGAAACAGACAAATAGACAAATTCTGTTCTTGGCTAGAATTACTCTATTTTAAGATGTAATTTTTTAATCAGTCCACAAAAATTTAATTTGGCTCCAATCAAATCTTAAAAGGATTTGGGAAAGAGATGGAAGTAACAGCTGACTGTAAATTTCATGTAAAAAAAATATACAAGAGTATCAAGAAAATTCTAAAAAGAGCAACAAGACCAAGCCATACTGGTTATTAACAAAGGATAAAGTTCAGTAATTAAAACAGTGTGATACTGGCATATAAATAGACCCTTTCCTGGAACAGAAAAGGATCTGGAAATAGACCTGTATACATAAAGAAATTGGCTATCTGGTAGTATCTGTATACATAAGGAAATGCTATCCGGTAGCATTTCAGACAGGGAGAAAAAATGAATCTTCAACAAATGGCACTGGGACATTTGGGTCGCCATCTGAAAAAAAAAAAAGTTATTTCACACCTTATCCTTATTCCAAAATAACTTCCAGATGGATCCAAGACATATGAAAAAAAGAGAGAACTTTTTAAATAACTCTGAAGCGAGGCCGGCCTTTTAAAACACACAAACCTAGAAGTCAAAAGAGAAAAGCCTGATCATTTAAACAAAGCTTTTAAAAAATTTCTGCACAGAAGACTACACACAAAGCTGTTGACAATTAAATCTAAGATTTACACTACAATGGAGAGTCTAGTTTCCTTAATCTATTAAAAAAAAAAAAAACAAAAAACTCAAAGTCATCAGGAAAAACAGCAACAACCCAACAGAAAATGGGTCAGCCAGGCATGGTGGCACACACCTGTCATCCCACTGGCTCTGGAGGTTGAAGAGATTACAAGTTCAAGGCCAGCCTCAGCAAATTAGCAAGGCCCTAAGCAACTTGGTGAGGCCCTATCTCAACATAAAATGGGCTGGGGATGTTGCTCAGTAGTTAAACACTCCTGGATTCAATAGTCCAAACACCCCCCAAAAATGGGGCAAAGAATATGGACAGCTTTGTTATTGTTTTTAAAGGCTTTTAAGTGAAGGCTGAATTAGAGTGAGGTAAAACAAAACCCAGCAAAATCATTAACTTTCAAGTTTGTGTTAAGGTAGGGTTAACCACTGAGAGCCAAGAGGGCCAGCCCTTTAAGTTCCCGGGCACCTCCCTTGCCTCATGAGTTAGTTTTCTACTGTTGCATAGCAACCCCTCCCTGTAGCAACTCAACACAGGCCGTTTACTTTCTTCCTTAAAGCCAGTAAGAGACTGAGATGCTTTGCTTTCTCTAAACACTCACCTGATTAGGTCAGGCCCATCTAGAGTCATCTCCCTTTTAACTCCGTTAACTTGGTTAGCAACCTGATTACTGGAAGGAGTGTTATTCCCTCATGTTCAGTTCTCACATGCCAGGGAAGGGGGTTATTTCTAGGTGGGTGGGAATACTGGGAGCCATCCTAGAATTTTGCCTATCACACTTCACCCTAATCTAGATCCTACTTTTAAAGATACGAGAAGATGCTCAGTGGCACCTTCCAACATCCTTGACCAGGCAGCTTGTCTCACTGTACCTGGCTGCACCATCTGTAAAATGGTGAGGAGTGAGCATGGCACCCGCGTCTTGGGCCCAAGGACACAAATGAGTTTGTGTGTGACTTGCAACAGATACTGCCAGACAGGTGGAGGTACTTCATAAATATTAGCCACTGTTACATTTCACGTCTCTGCTTGGCAATGGTCACCAGTCTGGGCTCCTGACAGAACATCTGATGTTCTGTGGCCAAACTGCCTTGGATTAGATCCCAGCCCCGACGCTGACGGCTGCAGGATGGCGGACAGGCTCCTCAGCGCTTCTTGCAGTTTGGATGCGAGGCGTCCCCCAGAAGCTCATGTGAGACCATGCGAGAAAGTTCCACAAAGTGATTGTGTTATGAGAGCCTCCACCTAGTCAGTGAACTAACTGAGAGGTAACTGAAGGCAGGTAGGGTGCCTTTGGGTACATGTTTTGTGTCTGGTGAGTGGAGTCTCTGCTTCCTGGCCTGTCCTGAGCCACTTCCCTCCGCCACTCTTACCATGACGTTCGGCCTCACCTCGAGCCCTGAGGAATGGGGGAAGCGGTGGACAGACGTCTGAAGCTGGAAACCCCCAAGTAAACTTTTTCTAATTGTGTTTGTCAGGTCTTTAAGTCACAGCAGCAAAAAAGTTGCCTCAAACACCTTCTAAGGCTGTTTCCCCCTCTGAAGGATGGCAGTGGAGGGAGGCGTTAGGCACTGTCCGAGTCTAGGTTAGTTACCTGCCAGAAGGTCAGGGTCGTGATTGTCTTGTTTTCGATCTCTACAGTTGTACAGCAGACTCAAAGAACTGTGGAGAACCCTGGGCTTCCTTGGGGTAGGAAGAAGTGGTGTTTGAGAAGCGGAGCATTGCGGCACTTAGAAAGACCACACAAGGTCCCAGAGGGTCACTCGTCCCTGCTTCATTCAGGAAGTACTTACCTAAGGCCAGCCAAGGGCTCGTCTCTGCGCTAGGTGCTGGGGTGTGGTATTGAACTAAACCGAGAAAGAAAGAAACGGGAGTGATTTGTAACTGTTATCACACGTTGTGACAGATCAGAAAGAAAACCGTGAGAGGATCTGTGGGAGAGAAAGAACATAGGGGAGGAGTTACAAGCCAGTCAGAGCAAGAGGGCTCCAGGCCATGGGAGAGCAGGCGCTGCCTGTGTTTAGAAACTGGCCAAGGCCAGGGGCCAACAGACGGAGCAGGAGAGGACAGAAGCAGATGGGGTGTGCAGGTCCTCGAGGCCGTGGGGACTTGCAGTCCTGATAACTAAGGCACTGAAGCCCACGCCTGGTCTTTGCAGGGAAGTACTCCACCCGACGAGGTGGTGGAAGAGCTTTGTGTGTAAACTTCCAAGTTCTCCCTGACTTCCAGCGCTGTGTGGCTTCCCCTGGGGGCTCTCTCCCCTGCCTGCACACACCAGGAAGCTAACACCCCCAGGAGCAGCCCTCCACTGCAGACTGACCACTCTCTCTAGGCTATCTCTGGACTCATAGGCTCCTTGGAGTCTGTGGAGCCCTGTCACCCACCAGCGACCTGCTTGATTGTATGTCCTTTATCATCAGCCTTCCCTTCCGACTCTCTTTTCCAGCCCTCTACAGGTGCTCTGGGATACCCTCCCAGGCAAGCTACCCCACTGATGTCCTGGTCTCAAGCTGTGTGGCCGAGGGAATCCAAGCCAAGACCACTGGTCCCTTGGCTTCTGCAAGATCCTTGGAAAGAATATGAGCAGAGGCAGGGAGGTGAGCCAGAAGGCGTTGTGTTAGTAAGAAAAAACAGCACCTTCACTAGGATGGTGACAGCCCAAGCCGCCTGGGGTCCCACGGGCAGAGCTACAGGATGACTTCTATGTTCCAACTACCGCTCAGTCTGCCGGAGCTCTCCCGTTCACCTGCCGCCCAGCCATCACATGTCCTCTAGGAGGAGGCATAAGAAGCCCCTTGGGGAAAAAGATAGAGTGTGCCAAATCCCCTAGCACGTCCCTCCTTCCTGGCCTCTGGTTAGAGAGCCCCTTGGCTCCCCTGTCGTTAGATCTGGGGTACAGCAGAATGATGGTCACCGCTTCTCCCAGCCAGAGCTTGGCTGTGCAGTCACCTTAACTGTCCCAAGAGGAGGACACCACCTCTGACCAGAGTGAATGCAACCCTGGCCGTACAGAGCTGAGCTGGTTGAGCCACCTCCTCCTTATAAACACATTCACGTGCACACACACTCCCTGCCCATCTTGTTCATTCTGTGAGAAATAGAAAGTCCTGTGGTCCATTTTCAGCAGTATAGCCTTAACTGGATCCAATTGTAGCAATTTAAATTATAGCCCTTCCCATTGCCCGCACCACTTTTTAAATTAGCCAACTGAGTAGATTGTAACCTGAGCTCCTCCAATCAGGGTGAAGGCCTGCGCTGAGGTAGGGACTGCCCGCGAGGCCCGTGCTTGCTAACCAGGTTTTCATAGCGAGCAAGTCTGCAAAAATTTGCCTTGCCTATCCAGTGTAGAGCGCATGGTTGATCTCTTGTGGCACCTGGGTATTTCTGACAATTAGAGCACAGCTGATTTCTCCCTGATCCATTTGGACATGATGGGCTTCCTCCGAGTCCGACTTATTCCTCTGACGTAGCCTGGGTAAGGTGGGAGGATATTCCACTCCCTGTCCGTGCCTTATCTTTCTCAGAGAAACTAGTTACTTAATCGAGAATACTGTCCTGGTCATATTGGCCAGTTGAAATGTATCTTTGACATCATTGGTCATGAGTAGCAGAAGCTGTTAATGCCCCACCCAAACACCCTGGGCACACAGCATTCTCCACGCAGGCTGGGCTCCCGGGTTTTCTATGACAAGCACCTGCGGCTCTCTGCCTTGACCACCCTCCTCTGCCTGTAGGGCCATTGTCTCCTGTCTGGCACTGGAGCAGGCTGCCGATATCAGGAAGTCAATGCCCCAGGAGATGTTTCAACCCATGACAGTGAAACCTTAGGGGACAAATATCCCAGATTTCTTGACCTTTGGTGGGACAGCTTTGAGGCACCTTCTTACTCCCTCTGAGGGCCCAGCAGAACTGAGCTCCAGTTGCCCACAGCCATGTCTGAGGGCCATAGGGAGTGTGGGGGAGGGGTGTGGACATGTGCACACGTGTGTACCTATGGCACGTGTGGGCATATAAGGTTGGTGCATATGTGTACAATGTATACTTTTTGGAGGTGTGTGTTTGACTGATTTGATTTGATTACTATCCAATAAATATTCACTCCTTTTGCTCCAGGCAAAGTGTACTTCCCTTCCCTGACACGGGGCTTAGCCATCAACTTGCTTCGGCTAATGGTCTATTAACAGATGTAACATTGACAGAGGCCCCAAGTGTGCTTTTACAGTTCGGTTGAGCTCTTGAACTTCAATTCCCATGAGAAGAATTTGCTCAGGGTAGTGTCATTCCTTCCACCTGGGCCCCAGAATGGAAATAAAGAATAAACCTGAACCCAACCCACAGCTGGGAACCAACCTCATTTGAGCCCAACTGACCCACAGACCTGGAGTAAGAAAAAGAGTTAGTGTTTTAAGCCATTGGGTTCTGAGGAGCTTTGTTACACAGCATTATTTCAGTAATCACTAGCAAACACAGTGCTACGTGGGATCCATGAAGCATACGTATGGATCATGGGCCTGTGGAGATGTGTGTGTGTAGCACATGTATATTCCATGTCTGGGTAAATGATATGTTGTGATACACAAACAGAAAAAATAAGGGTTTATATAGAATAAAACCAAACAAATGAGTATGTATACCAACCCCAGAGTGGGCTGCATGTGGGGGTTCATACCCAGCTCAGGGTCAGAAGGTACCTCAGGTTCCTGACAGAGAAGCTCACAATCTGCAGCCCTGCCAGTAGCTTCTAGGAAAGTGGTGTCAGCCAGACAGGGGTGTTTGACTTGACTGGCGTCCAGCAAACCCGGGAATAGGTGGTGCAAGCCCAACTGAGTTGCGTGTGACCACACAACCAACCTGTGTGTGCCTTGGCGGCAGAGACTTCTGTCCCCACAGCAGGGCTTGGCAGGGAAGAAGACACCCATGCTGCAACCCTGGGAGAGGAACAAAGGGACTCTGTGTGGAGCAGAAAGCAGCTGCGAGCACACCGACAGGACTGGGGCTCTGCACAGAGCTGTGCCTCAGATACAAGGCTCCAGGGTATCCCTGCAAGTGTCCCTTTTTCCTGCCCTCATCCATGGCCAGCTGAATAGTGACCCTGCAATGAAGAGAAATCTTGAGTGACATTATCCAGGCTGCATCTCAGTCTACCAGCTGTGACACTGGGCAAGTAACTTAACCTTTCTGGACCTCAATTTCTCAACTTTAAAATAGAGATAAATGTAAGATCTTACTTGCAAGTTTTCCATGAGGAAGGGGTAAGTTAATTCCTTAAAAGTGCTGGGCCCAGCGCCTGCTGATTGTTGAATGTGTACCCTCTAGGCACTGCATTAAGTATGACATAAAGGATTTCACATGCAGAAAACGTATAATGTCTGTGTTATCATCTCCCCAGAGAGAGACCTGAAGACAAGGATTCAAGCAAAAGCAATTCATTTGTGAGCTAACTCTAAGACACATAAGTAGAGAACTAGGGGACAAGTCAGGCAAGCCAGCATTACCCCTGGGGATAACTGGGCTTCAATCCTGATGGGGACTCTGAGGTGTGTAGAACATGGGGCATTTACACCAACTGGTTGAGGGCTGCCTTGGGAAGTAGAATGCCCATCTTTTCCTATTTGCCTGGGAATGTCCCAGTTCCAGCACTGCGAGTCCTATGACCTGAGGAACCCATCCTAACTTGGATAGATGGTCACATCACCTGGAGGGAATTAATTTCCCAGCACTTCCAGGGTGTCACACACTGGGCAGAGTAGGTTGCAGGGTCCAGAGAAAGTCCAAGATGGAAGTGCTGGCAAGCAGGAGATAACTCAGGCCAGGCCTGAGGGGACGCGGATGGGACACCCAATCCCATTGTGAAGGTGAGAAGAGTGAGGCTGGGAGGGGTGAAGTAACCGGGTCAGTGTCACACAGCAGCAAGTGGCCCTGGGGCATGGGAGGTTTAGCCCAGGTCTGTCTGATGCTGAAGCCCATGCTCCTGATTGCCAGGCTCCATGGCTCTTCCTCCACAAAACAGCTGTGGAACACAGGATGGAGGAGCAGGAAGGACTGCAGGGAATCAGTCAGCCTGTGACTAGAAGCATCTACAGTGTCCACAGGCAGACTGCTGCATTCAAGGGGCCACAGAGGCAGGAGCAGGTGGGTGTTGGAACATAAGGTGGTGCCCATGGACAAAAGGGCAGTATTGCAGCCCCCAAAGCCCACAGCTACTCAGCTCAAGCTGATCCTGACCTATGGGAACAGAGGCCTAATGTTACTAAACAACCTTATATTTCAAAGAAAGCTAATTTTTATGGAAAATCTCCAAAGTATTATGTGTCATCTAAGAATCTTTTAACCAACCCTGGATCAACCAAACATGGCATATTTGTCCCTGGCTACTTGGCCATGACCTTGAATCTTGTCCGCTGGCCTGTCCACTCACCTCCATAGCTGAACCTAAGGCTAGTGTTGACCTTTATCTTCTCTAGAGCTTCCTACAGAAATAGGGGCTTGACTAGGTGTGCAGGTACTGCATGTACTCACCTTTGCTGAACTTTATCTAATTTTTGTCTTTATTTCTTTCCAGCTGTGTTTCCACATGCACTGAGACAGCCACACTGTTAACAGGCCAGTAATAAAGAGCTGATGCTGTCAGCATCTGAGTGAGGCCCTGAGCAACTTAGTGAGACCCTGTCTCAAAATAAATAAAAAGGGATGGGATGTTGCTCAGTGGTTAAGCACCCCTGGATCCAATCTGGGTACCATAGATGATGATAGATAGATAGATAGATAGATAGATAGATAGATAGATAGATAGATAGATGGATGAAGGCCACAGTCCCCAGTTAGATCCTGTGCCCTAAGAGTGCTACCTTCCTAGGATCCTCACTTTTTCCCTCAACACAACACCAGGGCATGGCAGGGACCACAAGCACTCTCTGGTACCCACCCTAAACTGCTATTACCCTTTATCGCTCCCATTCCCTTTGCCTCTGTCCTGTTTCTCCCTCTCTTTCTTTTATTAAACTATACAAAACCATCTTGAATCATTGTTCATTCAAAGATATTCAGATATAAACAGTGGTAAGCTGGTAAACACTTAACAACCCATTCTCTGGAGTAAACCGAAGTCCTGATCTGTAGCATGTGCTGATTTCTGTGGTGTAAATATTCATACACTGACAAATCAGGACTGTGGGAAGAGTCACCTACCTGCAGAAGGAAGTCGAAGAGTGCCAGGCGTGCCCACTCCCCACGGTGGATGCCCAGGCACAAGGCCTGACCTGGCGAACTACAGCCATGTGCCAGCAGGGCCTGGTACTGCAGCCAGCCCAAGGCCAGAGAGTTCTGGTCCTCATCCGGGTCACCCAGGTGCTGCACGTCAGGTGCCCACCAAATGACAGGCCTTGGGCTACCATCTGTGTAGCGGTAGGGCAGCAGGGAGCTGTGGAAGCGCCGAGCTACAGCAGGCAGGCTCCGGCGAAGACCTAGCACACGGTCCACATGGAAGGAAAGGACCTCGAACAGGTCCCCAGGCCTCTTGATCAGACCACAGAGTCCCTGGGAGCACAGTTGGCTGAACCTGGGAGGAGACATGTCCTGAAGGGCACCCTGGACAGAGAAGCCAACCTGCAGCACCTGTCCATGGGCTGGGACCCTGGCTTTGCCCATCACCTCTCCGTGGGCCAGCAGCTGAAGGGTCTGCACATCATGGTCTGTGAACCATGGGGGAACCTGCCCAGCAGTCCTGGGACTGGCCAACAGTCCAGGAGTCTTAGCATCACACCATGTGGACATTTGCAGCTCCTCAACAGAGCCAGGCCACTGATGAGCCTCCAAGCCTGGAGTGTTGTCCCCTGTTTGTTCCCCACCGGTTGAGACTCTGTCTTCAGTCCCCGGCAGCAGATCCCTGCCTGCCACTGGGTGGGATGGGGGGGTCAGACCAGCAGTAGCTCTCCAAGCTGGAAGAGCTGCCCCCTTGCTCCCCCTGAGAGCATTGACAAGGAAACCCATCTCTCTCCACGTCTCCTTGATGGGGCTGCCATGCCAGGGGTGTCCCAGGGCTTTGTTTCCTGTGTCTCTGACTTCATGCTCCCCCAGATGCACAAGATGCTGGGTACTGACTCTCAAATCTCCTGCCAAAGAAATGTCCCTCTTGGCCCTCCCTGAATGTCTGGTGTCCCCTTCTGGGGACTGCCTCCTTCTGTCCATTTGCCCTCTCTGGCCTTGATTCTCAGCACAGGCCACGATGGAATTCCTTGGCAAAGCCCGGCCTTTCCAGAACCCCATGCTCCTTGCTCGTTGTCTCCGGCTGGAGCTCAGAGCTTGTCGAACGTGGGGCCCAGGGGTGCCAGTATGTCCCTGGGGTTCCACAGGGCCAGGGTCTGGGCCAGGTGCTAGATGCTCTGGAGGGAAGCGGTTAACAGCCACCACAGACAGGATCATCAAGAGGCAGAATGCCATCGCTGAGCGCCTCTTGCCACGCAGCCGTCTCCAGAGCCAAGATGCCTGGGGGATGGGGTAGAAAAAGATAGCTTGAGACTGGGAAAGACATCAGCCCCAACCCACAAAACCAAGGGAGCATCCCAGGTGCAGGGAAGAGTGAAGAGATTGTAGCCAGGTGGAGGGACAGCTGGCTGCTCTTGAGAGAGCAATGTCCAGGCAGCGCATCACATGTGAAAGTTTGGCCTGCCTTGCCTTCTGCTGGCCTCTGCAGACACCTGTACATGGGCTTGGGCTTCTCCTCACCCTCCCCTCTGGATTAGCCACCATACAACACTGCTCACCATGTCCCACAACGGAATTTTCCACACCTGTCCCCACTAAGTGCTGGGAGTCCCTTTGCTCCTCTCCATGTGATTCATGTGCCCTCTTGGGAGACCTCTAACTGCCCCCCACAAGTATGCTCATCCCCCTTTCCTGGGCACTTGGCCATCCAGTGAAAGATGACTTTGCTCAGCCTCTTGTCAGTGGGCACGGCCATGTGACAAAGTTCTTACCTGCCCTATTCACTTCAAAGGAAGTTGGCTGCTGTGGCCTTTCTCTATCCCCTTTCTGGTTCATTGGCACTTGAATGTGGCAGCTTCAGCTCTGTACACATGAGCAAGCACATACCAGGGGCAGCAACCAGCACATGGTTCCTAGACTAGCAGTCTCAGCATCTCCTGGGAACTACTCAGAAATGTAGATCCTCAGGCCCCACTGCAGAAGCACTGAACCAGAAGAGGGCCTGGCATCCTGGGTTTTCCCAAGTTCCCCAGTGACAGATGCCTGCTCAGGTCTGACCACCATTACTCTAAGGCAGCATGGAGCCATAGGAGTGGGAAGGAATGAGTGCCTGCAAGGCCAAGGAGGAGCCAGCAGAGCACTCATATATAGCAAGAATCAATGACTATGTGGTGGCTGAATGAATAAAAAGATGTAGCCCACATCACAAAAACACTCCCCAGATTAAGCATACTTATTGCATTTGCCAGATCCTTCTCAGAGAGTTCTGATACTAAATGAAGCATGAGGCAAGTTTCTGGAATGCAAAGAAAAGGCGCAAAGTAGATAGAGGGTAAAAGATCTCCCATAACGAGGAAACCAGGCCAACAGAACAAACCTAGTTCCATTTTTTCTCATGCATGTGCTTGTTGTTCTGAAAAGTTCCTTTGTGGGTGACAAAAGGGGATTGTTCAGGATCACTTTTGCAGTGAATGTCCAGCATCAATAGCCTCTTGGTGCCAGTTCTGTCCCCCACAATCCTCCCCGGCAGCATTGTTTGTCCAGGCACTCTGACCCTGAAGCTGATAGGGCTGTCCCGGACCCTGACCAGTTCTGACCAAGAGATCCTCACCGCCATCCCCAGTCCTGGAGACTTGGGCTTGTGATAAGGTTGACGTGCTCTGTTCATCAGACAGAGAGTGGGGGCCCGTGGCCACCTAGAAAGCATGACAACCGTGGACCTGGTCTGTTGAGAGCCAGTCTGCAGGGAGAAAGAAGGGAACAGTCGTATAAACCAGCGACAGACAGAAGAAAGCCTGGCCAGCTTCCTGGAGCTGGTTCTTGTTTTGAGCCTGGCTCTTGGGAACTGCAGCCACTGCCTGGACCCCATGGGACTCTGAAAATCCAGTGTAACCCATCCTTCCTCTGTACCTGAGCCATGGATCACATGCACTCCCCATACATGCAACCAAAAAGGCCTCATTAAGATCATCTCAGAGTTCCCTTCCCTCTGTAATTAAGAGTCTCCCCTGCCTCCCTGAGTCACCATTAGGCCCTTCACTTCCCTCCAACTATGTGACCTGGAGGAATGACCCCCTGATGCATTTCTTTTTTGTCTGTTTTCGGTCTCTTTCTGAGTCAGTAGCAGTTTCTACAGGAAACAAACACATTCTCTTCTCAGCACGTGGAACATCAGAAGATGATCCAAAGGTAGTGGGAAAGCCTCCGAAGAGCTCCACAGCCCCCTCCTGCCTCCAGTTCCTCCACACTCATGCCTTCCCCATCCCAGCTCCTCCTGTCTTTTGAAAATGAGGCCAATATCTCCCTCTCACCACCCTATGACTGGTACTTCATGTCTCATGGCCCTTCTTCATGCTGAACACCTTGGCTGTAGGGAGCCAGTGTATAGTATCAGGAAGAACAGAGGACAAGGAGTCTGCGAAGGGCAGTGTGTGTTGGCCGCCTGATCTCACTCTCTGGACCAGCCTCCTCGTCTACAAGAGGTTAGCATGGATAGAATGACCGTAAGGCCTCCCTCCCCAAAAGAGCCAGTGATTCCAATTCATGTAGACACTGGAGGTGGACTGACCCACTTGTGGGCCATCATAGACCTCCCATCGACCCACCCATCCCTGACAAGCACCTACAGCAGAGCAAAGCTGGACAAGAGGAACCCACCGACCGTCACACCTAAGGCCATTGGGTCCTTGAGGGCTGCCCTTGGAGAAGACAGATTAAAATGGATGTGGTTTCCTGCCACTACCCAGTCACCACCAGGAGACCCAATCACCCACCTTGACCTGTGTAGTGAGGTTCCCTTGGAGCTCTGGACTGACAGTCCCAAAGCCCACTGGGATGTGCCAACACTAGGGTAATGTGGAAGGCCAAGAAACACCTTCCATCCATCTGGTTCTAAGACCTGATGCTGTTGCCAGAAGGGTCACAAAGGTAACCACTCTCCTTACCTGGATGAAGGAGACTCTGGGGGGAACTCCCTTCTGGTCTCTGGCACCCCATGTTAACATCATCCCTGTAGCGCTCTGTGGGCATAGTGCTTGGTGGGCTGCCCAGTGGGCGGACATGGCACGGAAGGTCAGCAGCTGCTGACGCAGCCCACGGAGCACTATAATCCCCCTCACCTGATATCCCAGGACCACAGTCTCCAGCTGGGATGCCCTACATTGAGAGGGTCAGTGGGGACCACTGAGCTGAATAAGCAGTGGGGAGTTTCCAGATTTCCACCCAATCCAGCCAGGGCTCCCAGGGCCATCACGTGGGGAGATCTTGCTTATAAATGTGTGGTCCTAGACAACCTATGCTCCCCAATCCTGGACTTCACCAGAATTTTTTTCTACTTACTGGAGATGCATTGGAAAAATGGTTTTCAAACTTGCTCAGGAGTTCCATCATGGTCTACCATGAGGCAGGGGTTTAGGAGAGGACTTTGTGTGCTGTGCACCACCCCCACCCACCCACCCACCCACACACTCCCACCAAAATAACTTCTGTTTCTTACCAGGCTACAAGGTAGTATTGTTCACTCAGATTCCACCCTTTCCTCTACCCCATATATTTTCCTTCTACACATCTCCTGACTCAGTTCATTTCTCACTCTGTGGCAACCTGAGTCCAAGACACCTTCGACAGTCCCTGACTGGCCTCAGTGCCCAAATCCCCTCTCCTCTGGGATCCTGCATTACACCCTTCAGAGTCTTGTTAGAGAAAGTGTGCAGGCCTCAGTGCTCAGTGCTGAGCTTCTTCCAAATTCTGGATGGAGGTAGCCTGTCTCCACACCTTCACACCTGCTGTTCCCTTTGTCCAAGACGTTCCTCTCCTCCCTGCTACTCTTCTGGTCTCAGCTTAAACACCTCCTCCCCAGGATGCCTTCCCTGGAGGCCCCTCAGTGGGTTGGATGCCCTCTCTGTGTGCTCCCATAATACACTGCTTCTCCCCAGGCACAACCCTTTTCACTTTTTCAGTATTTTATCATTTAACATTGGTCTCTCCCAAGGGATGGGTTGATGCAGGCCGACAGGACACTGGCTCACTTGTCATTGCATCTCAAGACTGGCACAGTGCCTGGGACACAGGAAGCTTTCTATGAAAAGAGTTTCAGATAAGAGGGGTTTTCAGGGAGATGCAAATACTGTTTCCTGGCTACCTGATGGCCAAGGGGGCTCCTCCAATCTCAATGTACTCAAGAGTTGTTTCAAACAGGTGTCGTAGACACATAGACACATGAATAATTGGCATGAAAGAAGTTTTCATTAAACTCACAGTCCCCTAGAAATAGGAGGCATGGCATGCCACACAGGGCCACAAAGTGAAGCACAGACAGGGAAAAGAGTGGCAGAGAGAGAGAGGGTGAACCCAGGAGGAATAGGCAAAGAAAGGAAGGAAGCTGAGCAGGTTCAGGGCTGCATAGTTTGACTAATTTCTTCTGGCTCTGGGCTACAGGGGTGGTTCCCCTTGATCCTTGAGTGGTTGGGGGTGGGGATAGTGTCCCAGACTGCAGAAGCCTGATAAAAGGTGCAGGTGAGGATATGGACTCAGGATTGATTGGTTCACTCATTGAAGTCACACTCAAAGGCAAGTCCATATACTACTATCTCTAGGAATTACCTAACACTACAAGAACAGGACCTTCCTGAGCAGCAAGGCCTCAGAGAGCAACACATCAAGAATATAGAAAAGAGGAAATCAGAGTTGTTACACCCTTGTTGCATCTCTGCAGCGGACAATCCTCCTACACACTGTCAGCTCCCACCTCAAGACCTTCAAGACCTGAATCACTCTTTGCCTTCTTGCAGGAGAAATTAATGCCTTTGATGAAAATCTTCCGTCACTAGGAGACAAAAGTCAGCTTCCATTCTTCAGAGACAATTCTGAGAGTCACCCTATATGGTATAAGCCAGGGACCTCGATGGAGCCAAACCTTATCAAACAATGATTGTCACCCCTCAGATGCCTTTATTTGATACTCATTTTGAAGTCAGAGTCCAAATTTTTGTCTTGGTCAGATAGCTTTTTAATTTGATCTTCATTGCCATTTTAAAACACACACACACAAATGAAACATGCATACAGAAAAAATTGCCTGTGACAGACCCAAACAATACTATGAAGATTAGAGCCAAGTGTGAACATCTGCTTCTCCTCTCCAGAAGGAGCCACAGTTAGCCATTGTGGAATACATATCTCCAGACCTGTTTCTTTTCCCTGCATTAAAATATAGGCATCCATCACAGTGTATCAGTTTCCTGTAGCTGCTATAACAAATTACACCTGACAGACCTGACAGCTTAAAACAACAGAAGGGTATACTCTTACAGTTCTGGAGGCCAGAAGTTTCACATAGTTTCATAGTCAAAATCAAGGTGTTGGCAGTTCTTTTTTTTTTTTTTCCATAACAAACAATGCTGCACTGAATATCCAGTACACATGCCTTCAGGGAAAATTCTGAGTATTTCTATAGAGGAGATGCTAAGAAAGGAAGTTACTGGGTCCCATTCCATTGTATAGCAGTTACTATCTCCTTTAATCCACACAACCACCTATGGAAATTAGAATTATTTAATTCCGATTTTGCAGCTGAGAAAACAGAAAATTTAGAGAGCTAATATTTGCCAAGGGTCACAGAGTTGGCAGGAATACCAACATTCTAAATCAATACTGCAAGGGGAAAGGCCATGGAATGCTTGTTTGGGTTTCTTATTATTTTTTTAAAAAAGTGTTTTCAAGTTGAAGTCATAATCTGTATTCTCAAATACTAGATACCACTGGGAGAAATAAATCATCTTCTAAAGATGTTCCAAGGAGACAGGCTGTTTTGATCCTGCTCTCACCCTTACTTGGCTTCAGACAACCTGGGGAAAGTTGGCAGTTGCATGGAGAGAGGTTCAGAACCGCCATGAGCAGATGTCCCTGGTAGGGCCACCCAAGTAAAGCTTTGGGAAATGAAAGGCAGCTTTGATCAAACTGAAGAAACATCCTCTGAAGAGAAATATTCAGCTGAATAATAAAAAATGCATTAGAAAAAAAGAGAGGAGGGAATGATGCCTAATATCTGGAACATTTGTTGGTGGGGCCCAGGATGACCCGGGACTGCACACTGGTTGGGTGAGGCTGCTCGTTCCCCACACCCCCACCGTTCTCATCATCCAAACACTCCCACTCTCCTCTGCCCTGCAATGAAATGATGTGTCTTGTCTGGTTCTACAGCTGCTCAATTTCTTTTCCCTCTCAATTCCCTACCATCTACCCCTCCAGCAGAACTCCCCTTTAATTCCTCAGAGAAGATGCCCACTGGCCCAATGGCCACATCTGCCCACAGCTGTGGAGCAGGAGTGAGAAAAGGAATTATCCAGAAAAACCAATAGCACAGCCTTGGGGAAGACCCCACTGAGTACTGTGCCTGCCCTTCCAAGGTGTGTACAATGTCTCTGCCCCATGTCCTGAATTCTAAAATAGGGAAATAAGATCATTTTGAAGAAATATGTAACTATGAAAATTTGTCAAAATGTATAAAGGGCCCACCAAAGGGTTTGGACCATTTGTGAGTGGTGGGGTCAGAGTTGTTCTCTCCCCACTTTCTAGACATTATCTTTCTGGGGTCTACAAAACACCCACTCCTCTTCCCAAGTGTGTGCACACTGTAATGTCAGAGTGAAAATGGGGATATTTGGGAGCCCGAATTAAAAAAGAGGGAGAAAGAAAGCTCTTTTGACCTAAACCTACAATGTAAGCCAGGAAGAGGCTACCTGGTCCCAATGTCCTGCAGAGGCTCTGTCCAGAGACAACCAGGATGGGATGGGAAGGAAGCACTTGGCTTAGAAGCATATGGAAAGGTGCAGTGAACAGAGTAGGATCCAGGAGGGAAGTGTGTGGAGGAACTAAAAGGAAAAGACCCATTCTGTGACAGGAGTGGGGTTGAAGTTCTCCAGGGATGATGTGAAGGGAGGCCAGGAAAGTGGTGATCAAAAGGTCCTAGCCTACTGGGAAACTGGGGCTGTGCTGAGGAGGGACAAGAGCCCCCAGCACACTCTGCCATAACCTCCACAGGATGGAAGAGAGTTCTCAACAGGAAGTGGAGGACAATGTCATTGACGGTGATATCTGTTCACAATTCTTCCTTTCCACCTTGTGGTGGTTTTGCTGCAGATGGAGAATCCTGACCTGTCTACTCTGGCCTTGGCCATGTGACTAACTGATGCCAATAGAATGCGAGTGGATACAACATATTGACTTTAAACTTGTTTGCATGGTTTGCTTACTTCCTTGCAAACCTATCCTGTGGGAAGAGTGAACCCCAGGAGGCACCTGGAGCAGACCTGATTCTAATCCCTGCCTGGGGTCAACCCATCCACACCTTCAGGGCTCAGCCTACCCACAGCCCTGGAGCCAAGATACAGGGATATGTTGTTGTGAGCCATTGAGATTGCCAGTCATTCGCTAGGCAGAATTGTCACAGCAAAACCCAACTCTACAGGTTTCTGGCAGTCTCTGTTGGGCTCAATGTGTATACTTGGTCAGGAAACGTCAAGGCAGTTTAGTAATGAAGCACAACACCCTCCCTGGACTAAGAAGTGGGTGGCGCTGTCACTACAGATGGGGTTTAGGCTGTGATGAAGCTGATGGTGTCACCTGGTCACAGATACAGTCCTTGAGATGCTTTTTACCATTAAATGGACAGATGACCTGGAAGGCGTTGCCTGTTAAATGGAAACCAGGGAGTGCTCTTGAGAAGAATTTTTTGAAAAACTCTAACAAACTAGTGACCTTTGAATAGACAGTTTGAGAAACAGTAATGCTGGGTTTGATAATAGTTTCTAACACCAGCAGAAGGCTTTTCTCATTTCTATAGGGTCACAGAGAAAGGGATGCTCTTCTACTGCTGGAAAACCCAGTTGGGATTTGGCTCACATTTTGGCACCAGCTGTCCATTGCCCACACTGCCTCTACACCCTGACACCCCCGGAGCTTAACAAACATGATTCCAGCCAGTTGGCAGCACAGAGACTAACTGGCAGAGACAGAGGCAAAGTCATCTCTCCTCAACTCCTAGAGACCAGAAAAAGATGGCAGGAACCTGGTTCTCAACCAAACTGTCATGGAGAGTGGGATCACAGGATGGCAGGAAAGATGGAGGGCAGACAGAGATCACACGCTCCTGACCCCACCCAACAGTGTTACAGAGCACTTGCAAAGTGTTTTTTAGGAGTTTTTCGAGTGAGAGAAGGGACCTGGAAAGCCTGGTAATAGGTGTGTGTGTGTGTATGGTTAGTACAAGTCTGATTCTGGGGTATTCACTAAAGGGTTGGCAGCCCCTTGCATCTGTCCCCGACTTTTGCCCTCTGTTAAACAGCACCCCCCGCCAAACCTGATCACTGACTTATCACCATTCAGACTCTGGCTGAAACTGACAGATACTTGAGAATTTGGAGTTTCTGTGCCATCTTTTTTTTTTTTTTTAAAGTTTAGCTGAATAACTGTCATAGCAAAACTATGCCTGGGTGAGAGAGAATGCAGGAGCAGATTTTCAGAGCCTGGATTAAAACCACATGTCATAGTTCTCTGAGCAAGTCTGCAGGCTAGACCTGATAGGGCTCTGCTGCCCTTAGCTTCCCAGAGCCAGGTCCCAGGCAGAGAAAGCTAGACTGGCACAAGCCCTGAGGGGTGTAAAAATAGAAAGAGCCCGCGACCTGTGTAAATACGAGGCTCTTCCCTAATTGCCCTCAACCCCTCATAAAAGCTGCAAAGAATCTTCACCTCTTATCTGTAAAGGCCAGGTGGCTGACCTTGCCGGCACAAAAGCAAACTTAAAAGATAATGATAACCTCCTCAGGGTGACCCAGAACTTAAAATAACATTGTATACAATTTTATGTTAACCAATTAAAAAGAACACTGTAAAACTGTTTGCCTTTCATTATAAAAGCCTGCTAAACCAGGGCTCGGGGCCTCTTAGCGTCACTGGTTACCGAGTGCGCGGAGGACCAGGCTCGAGCTTGCTAATAAATGATTCTTTGTTGCTTGCATTGATCGTGGTCTCTGGTGGTCTTTGTGGGGTCTTGAGCCGCTGGGCACAACAGGGGCAAAAGGGGACAGGCCCAGCCCTTAGAGCTACCAAATACTCCGCAGCCCTCTCCTGCTCAGATCTGCTGGGTGCTGGGGGGCTGGAGTCATCCCTTCCACTGTGGGCAGAATCCCAGGCTGCCTGTCTCCACAGCCACCTCCCAGCCCTTTTCCCTTGCTTAGTTTCATTAGAGGGCTGTGATTTTCCTTCCACATCAGCAACTTCAAGACAAGAAAGGACTTTTGCCCCTGTAATTTCTGGCCCAGTCAATTTAGAGGAAGAAGAAACAATACCAAAGGAATGATAACTAACATTTATTCAGTGTTCACTGTGTGCCTGAAATTGTTTGAGGAAGAGGCCTCACTTAATCCTCAGGCTGGAGTTATGAGACAGGTACTAGTACAATTATCCCCATTTTACAGGTAAGGAAAGCAAGGCTCATACAGCTAGGGAGGGCAGCACTAGGGAGTGAATCTAGGTAGCCTGAACTGAGCCCCTGGTTGGAGCTGTGCTGCCCTGAGAGGGGTCTACCATCTGCATCCCCTGCTCCAGTCCTAACTCCAAAATACTACACTTGGTTATAGGAATGGCCCCTCTCTCAAAGGAGGCATCTCTGTTTGGGAGTGATCCACTTATCTGTAAAGTGAGACCTGCATAAGATCAGAGGTGGATGGCCACCTTTCTGCATCAGGGCAAATTAGTTGTCAGGGCAATAAAAATGCTTGTGGGCTTCATGTTTTCCATTCAAAATGAAAATAAATGTATGTCTCTTGTCTTACTTTACTCCTATAAATAGAAAAATATCAATGAGAAATGCCACCATTTGTTCCACTCAAATCTGGGCATATTTGAGAGGCAGCCTCAGAATCAACTTAATAACTTGTTACCCCCTAATTGGAACTGGGGCTTGATCTTACAACCAGGCAGGTTCTAGGCCTCTTGCTTGTTCCAGAACCAGGTGGTGGCCCAGTTTCTTCCAGCCCAGGCTTTTTCAACTACAGGCCAGGAAATTGAAAACAGCAGACTTATGGGGTGAATATAGCAACTCTTAAAAACAGTAACCACTTCTAGGTGCACACCATGCACAAGGCTCTCTCAGAACCCTACCACCATGCACTAATGGAGTGACTATGTTGAAAACATTCTGATTTAGAGAAGTAAAATACCTTTCTCAAGGTCACACAACTAGTAAGTGGCTGGCAGGACTTAAATGATCCCCAAAGTTCATATACTTGTTACTTCACATCAGAATGATGAGGAAAGACTCCAGCCCCTTCCAGTGACTTCAGATGTCCCTGACATGCAGTAATTCAGGGAGTGCTAAGTCCAAGGAGCCAGCCCAGCCTCATCAATGGCAGTGCACACAGTAGATTCTTCAGGACAGAAAAAAAGTTGCTACTGAAAACAAACATCTCTTTTGATCTCTTCCTTGTCCTTTTCCTTAATCTTCCCAAGCAAATGCGTATTTGAAAAAAAAAAAAAGTATTTTGAACAGGTAAAGGGACTATAGATATTTAAACTTAGGGGATTTATTGGGGATTGGATGGAGGGAAGGTCCATGGCAGGACATAATTTGAAATACCCCTGAGGCTCAGACTTGGGTCTCATTTTCCCCAAGCAAATATGGTGAGAAGAGTCCATGCTCTCCACCAGGCTCTGCTGCTTAGTGTCCACAGATGACATCAGGGACACAATATCCCTGTGATGCAATGGAAACTCCCTGGTGAGCTAATGACAATAGCTAGTGCTGGGATGGAAATGAAGACCCAAATAAGTTTAGAAAGTGACTATTCCCTCTTTTTCTCAAGAGGAGAAAAATAAACCAGGAGAGAAGCCCCAGAAAATACTAGTTTTAAAAACAATAAAGAAAGGAATGTCATATTTGGAGATGGCAGAAATCTGCAATCCAAATGAATTCTCCATGCCCTCATGAAATGAGAAAGCAATTCAAGAAATTGTTTCATGTAGGCCTTTTGCCAAAATAAAAATTATATTTCAAGAACAGCAATAAAAATTGAAATTTAACTCTCTCAGCCCACATAATTGCATTTTTATACATATGTGCTATAATAGTATTTAATATAATAGTATTTCTCAAATTTGGGGATTTGAGAAAGCCTCAAGAAGTAGCCTTTGAGAACATTAGGGTTCCATTCAAGGACACTGCCTGGCAGGAAGGAGGCTCTGGTAGGGTAACCTGAACTGGGTTCACCTTTTCACTCTCCCTCCTTTACAAGAGTATTTTCTGTTATTGGTAGCTGAGCTGTTATCTACAACTGCCTAGACCCAATACATGGTTGGGAGGTACCACAGAATAGAGGACACTGGGAAAAGCAGGTGACATCAGGCACTTCTGAGATTCTTGGGACACAAGTGTAGAAATCCTGGGTACCCAGAGACAGGATGCAGGGAGTTTCCTCCAAAGGGACAATTCTGCTACATCACAATTTCATCATTATATTCTGATCACCCCCATGCCAAGCACTAGACCAGGAAATAGGGACACCTATTCAAGAAGGTGTAGCCCCTGTCCTCAAGCAACTCAGTCTCACCCTAAAAATGTGAATAATAATCATCTCCCCCTCTCCAGTGCTGCCTAACCCCAAAATCTTCCACAAAACTGGCCTAGTCTACATTCAGGCCATGTATCTGTCCAAGCTTGGGGGCAGGGCTGGCAGAGAATGGAAGACCAGGGAGCAGAGCTGGGTGCCACCTCCCACGGACTCCACTGACTGATAACATATTCGCTTAGCATTTCACTATTATAACTAGAAAAATATTGTCTCCATATCTCTTAAAATGACTCTGGATGATAGGAAGGATTCTCACAATGCCCATTTTACAGGTGAGAAACTCAAGATTCAGAAAGAGCTAGTAATTTGCTTAAGGTGACATGCCAACTATGTAGAAGAGCTGGGATTCCCATTGAGATCTTCAGCCTCCAGAGACCAAGCTCTTCCCAGCAAAGAGAGCTGGAGGGATCAGCTCAGGCCCTCAGGGCTTATCCAGAGCAATTCTGATGCTCCCAGATGACCTGGAGAAGCACTGCTGGCAGAGGTGTTAGAAGACCCAGAAATAATTGGATCTGTCTCTTTATTATATGAGCTAAGAACCTGGTACCGACTGAGACAATGGACCAACACAGTTGTTCCTCAGTATTAGAGGGCGATTGGTTCCAAGACACCCTGAGGATACCAAATTTCACAGATATTCAAGTCTCTTCTATAAATTGATGTAGTATTTGCATATAAGCTATGCACCTTCTTTAAATGATCTTTAAATGATCTCTAAATGACTTATACTACCTAATACAATGCAAGTGCTATGGAAATAGCTGTTATACTACATTGTTTAGGGGATAATGGCAAGAAGGAAATTCTGCATATGTTCAGTACAGACACATTTTTTCTGAATATTTTCAACCCATGATTGGTTGAATCTATTATGTGTAACCTGCAGACAGTGAGGGCTGGCTGCAATTACAAACACTTACTTTTAGAAAGGCAGTATCTGGAAGGATTTGGTGAAGGATACATAGGAGCTGGAATATCTAGGGCCAGGCCTCAGCCCTGCCACTAAAAACAGTAATTTAACATCACCTTCCCCATCTGAAAAATGGGTATAATTACAGTTTCTACTTCAAAGTGTTATAGTGAGAATTCAATAAGTTTTAATATAAGTGTGAATATACTTAAGCATTTGCATATGTCTTTATGGTTATTACTTAGCACTATCATTAAATCCCAGGATTATTAAGTCCTTGAGGTACTTTATAACTCCAGTACCTTCTTTAGGCACTACCCTATGCCTCATTCTTTCCATCTGTGAATGGACTGATAACAGTTAGTGTCACTGCACTCTGAGAACTGATAACCCATGGTTGAAAAGAAAGGGAGAGAAGATTGAGAACAGGTCTTAGGAACTGATGTCAAGATACCTCCTTGGAAGTACCACTTGCTTGGGTGACCAGAAGAGTAGCTTTGGAACCCCCACCCTTTGTAGTACGGTGAGGAAGTCTTCTGCAATCAGCTGCTCTGTAAACTCTTGCAGAGCCCTGAAGAGGGTTAAGTACTCCTGAGAAGATGGCCACCAGCAGGAGAGCTGGTTGGCCTTCATGAAGATTAAAACAAAACTGCACTTGGAACCCGAGATGAAAAAACTAAATCTTTACCTATTTCTTTAGATGGGTGGTCTGTAGACTCAATGGGTCAAAAGACCCTACAGTGAGAAGGTTCATGGGTATTTCCTGACAACTATGTGGCATAGAGTTCATTCCAGACAGATGGCCTCAGGCTGCAGTTGATTAGGGAGGAAGTGAACAGCCACGTCTGGGGACACAGGTCACCATCTTGGAGACATGGAGGGACCCCCCTCAGGAGATCTAGGACACTGCCTGTAGCTAGCATTGCCGAGCTCAATTCCTCCACTGCTGGCAGAGGTGTTAGAAGACCTAGAAATAATAATTGGATCTGTCTCTTTATCATATGAGCTAAGGCCTTCCAATGAGAAAAGTATCATCATGCACATTGGCAACTGAGGAAACTGAAGCAGAGACAGTTTCAGTCACTCTCTTATGGCCTCATATCTAAGTGTAAGAGCTGGGACTTAAGCTCAGGTGTAGCTCCCTCAATCTGTATACTAACTGGAGTTTTGTCCCTACTATTATAGAAGATTCGAAGAACAACAGTTGTTTCCTCTCTCCCTTCCTTCCCCACACAAGACAACAAACCTGGAGAGCTGGAACCCGGTTCTTCCTGTCCCAGGAGAGAAAAAAGAACTTTGCCTTCAAAAGTTCTGGAGGAAAATTGAGCTGGGTCATCTGACTGACCCTGGGTCACCAGGAGGAGGACAGGCTCAGATGCAGACATTGGATTCGGAAAAGCAATGCTGTTATTTATGGTTTACTATGAAGTATACCCCAAAAGTTCATGTGTGAGAGAATGCAAGAGGTGAAATGATTAGGTTATGATAACTTTAACCTAATCAGTGGATTCATCCACTGATGGATTAACTAGGTGGTAATTGTAGGAAGGTAGAGTGTGGCTGGAGGAAGTAGGTCACTTGCAGATGTGCCTTTGAGGTTTGTATTCTGTCCCTGGTGAGTGGTGCTCTTTCTTTTCTTCCTGGTTGCCATATCCTGAACTGCTTTCCTGCGACACGCCCTCCTTCGTGATGTTGTTCATCATCTTGGGCCCAGAGTTATGGAGTTGGCCAACCATGATCTGAACCTCCAAAACTGTGAGCCAAAATAAAGTTTTCCTCCTCTAAATTGTTCTTGTCAGGTCTTTGGTCACAGTGACCCAAAGCTAAAGCAAAAATTCTGTTGCTCAGCCAAAACTGATGATTTAAGTACATACTATTCCCTGTCTCTCCCTCTGAAGTCTTGTGAAATGGCAGCAAACCATTTTTTTTTTTTTTTTTTTTTTTTTTTTTTCCTGTGGTGTTGGGAATCAAACCCAGGGCCTCATGTACTCTACCACTGAGTTACAATCTAGTCCAAGCATTTTTATTCCAAGTGACAAACCCAAAAGGACAAATAAAAAGGAGAGAAGGCAAACAAGAAAAATTTAGAAGGCTGGAAAGAGGTGAATGAGTGGCAACAACCTTAGGAGATCCACAAAAGTGGAGTCCTAAACTGGAAGACAGGAGGTCAAAACAACATGACTTACACCACAGAAGACACCAACATATCAATAATTAGAGTCACCAAGAGCCGCTGGGGAGGGCAGAGAAGATGAATCAAAAGACAGAGGATTGATAGTACAGTGAAACAGACATATATACATACATGACTGCATGACCAATGTAATCCTACAATATGTATAATAAAAAAATGAGAGATTACACTCCATTTATGTATGACCTCCCAGAATGTACAAATGCATTCTCCTGTCATGTACAACAAATTAGAACAAATTTTAGAAATAATTTTAAAAGGGGGGAGACAAAAACAAACAGAGGATTGATTGAAAGTCTACCTAATAAGAAGCTAGATACCCTGACCTTCTGTTCTGTACTTGCAAGTTGGGCAACACCCATCAAAGACTAGGAGTTTGTGCTCTGGAGAAAGAAAGTCAGAACACTGGCAAATAAGGCTCTGCTGCGAGCCAGTGTTCTCTAATTGAGAGTCATTCAACAGAAATGTAATGTAAACCATATCTGAAATTTAAAATTTTCTAGTAGCCACATTGTTAAGTTGCAAAACAAAACATATGAAATTGATCTTAATATGTATTTTTATCTAACTCAACATATCTAAAACATTATCATTTCAACATGTTACCAACATAAAACCTCTTAATTACATATTTTACAATGTTTATAATAAGTCTTTCAAGTCTGTGTTAGTCAGCTTTTCATTGCTATGACCAAAATACTTGACAAGAACAACTCAGAAGAGGAAAATTTTATTTTGGCTCATGGTTTCAGAGGATTCAGTCCATGGTCAGTTGACCCCATTGCTCTGGGCCTGAGATGAGGCAGAATATCATGGAGGAAGGGTGTGGCAGTCAGGAAAGTGAACAGAAATAGAAAGGGAGGGAGAGAGCAAGGGACCAGGAGGGGATAAAACTTCCCAGGGCATTCCTCCAACTAGGTCCCACCTCTCAGTAGTCCATCCAGCTATCAAAGAAATTAATCCACTGATTTTGTCAAAACCCTCATGATCTAACCATTGCTTAAAAGCCCCACCTCTGAATCTTGCTGCATTGGGGACCATGTTTTCAACACATGAGCTTTGGGGGGACATTCTAGATTCAAACCATAACAAAGTCCAGTGTGTATCTCACACATACAGCACATCTCAATTCAGATTAGCATATGACTGGTGGCTACCATATTGAACAGCAGCTCCAAACTAAAGCAGAGAACTTGGAGCCAACAGGTGTGGAGAACTGCTGTATTAAAGAATAAACTGTAACAGTGCCAATGTAAACACAAACACAAGGAAAGCATAAAATCTGTAGCACAGGTGAGTGTAATTTTTGGGAGAGTCCAATTCTGAATATATCAAGTTAGGCAAAAATTAAGTCCAAATCCAAAGTACTCTTGAAAAATTCCTTTAAAAAGAGATTGGTACACCCATCCATTTTTCCTTCAGTCTTAGAACAAATACTGACTCTTCTGTCTCAACAAAATAAAGCTAGATTTGGAAAAATTTTATGGTGGACTCAATCTCTGAGATTATAGTCTTGAAAAATAAGGAAGACCATCTATTGAGGGATTCTGAGAAGAAGAATATTTGAATGCAGATCTATCTAGTTCCATTTACATTTGACCAGATTTCCAATCATCAAGTTTTCCATTTATGTTTCTAGCAATAAAAAGCATCCAAAAAGGAAGGGAAGTATGAAAGTAGAATGTGATATGGGGTCAGGATCATGCCTCATGTGCCCAGGAAGTCATTAGGAGGCGGAACTCCAGGTGGGAGAGAGGAAGGGTAAGGAGAGGCAGCAGACCAGATCCCTGGAGTCTGCAGGATAAAAGGAAGGGGTGAACCAAAGACCCAAATGACAGGAAGCCTCCGTAGCCTTCAGAAATTCCTTCCCCAAAGTAAGCTTAACCCACTTCTCATTGGCTATAGAATCAGAAAAAGTATCATTATCTCCAGGGGCCTTCAATGCCAGCACTGTAATTATGCCCTCATAAGCCCACCTGTTTTTACCTTTACTCCAGTAATTTCTCACTGAACTACTAGAAGAACTAAATGCTCTTGAAAGTTAGCAACTCTCCTCGAATTTCAGTTTTTTTATATTTTGGGGGGTTTTTATTTGTTTGGTTTTTGGGGTTTATTTGTTTTGTTTGTTTGGGTAAGCACCCCTGGTGCTTAACCACTGAGCCAAATCCCTATCCCTTTTTTATGTTTTTATTTTGAGACAGGGTTTCACTAAGCTGCTGGGGCTGGCTTTGAGCTCGGATCCTCCTGCCTCACTCTCCCAAGTCTCTGGGATTACAGGTGTGTGCCACTGCATCCTGTTCAGTTATCTTATGAAAGAGGCAAAGCCAATCGACATCTCCCCTCAGCTCCCTGCCTTCAGCTCTGTATTTGAAAATAAATAAGTAAGTACCCCATCTTGTCCATACACTTGCTAAAGGCTGTGCAAACTCACTGAGCACAGAACTATATTTCTTAACATCTGGTTCTTCTTCCTCTGTTCTGGTCAGGCTAAGTTCATTTCAGGCTGGATATGACCATATGCTGTTTGGATTTAATTGCATCCAGTGTTAGAAGGAATGATCCTCTTCCTGGACTATGTATGGACAAATTCTCTCAAGAAAAGCAGGAGTTGGAAGGCTGTTGCTCCTTCTTTATGTCATGAAGTAGAACTTTTTACAATGTATGGATCATCCACCATTTGCCTGCCTCTGGCTGGTCCATCGCCTGCCTTACACCTATCCATCACCCAACGCACGAGGTTCACCTCCTGATCGTCCGACAACAGTCAGCAAACTGATTGCTGACCGCCAGTGGAGCACCAGCTACCTGCTGTTGCCTGGAAGTTCTCTGCCACAGTACCTGCAGGTTTGATTACACGTGGCTGCCGCCATTTTGAGACAACAGCCAGGCCCCGTAGGACCCCTGGACGGATGGACTGAGCCCAGTCTCCAGGATCCCTCAGCCCGACCGATTACTCCCCGCTTCTGGGGCCCTCACATCGACTGTTCCCTGCTGCCAGAACCCCCAGACCAACTGACTGCACCCTATCACCAAGGCCCCAGACCCACTGATTGCACCCGGCCTCCAGGATGCCACAACCACACTAAACACACCAGAACTCCAGGACCCCTGCCTGACCAACCGCATCCCGCCTCCAGGACCTCCAGCTGACCACGTCCACACCCTGAGCTGCAGCTCCCCATTCGCCAACACATTTTGAAGCCAGAGTGGCCATCTTGGATAATCCTGGAAGCCGGAGCTCCCATCTTTAGGTGGGGCAAATCCCATCCTGAGACGCATTCTGGAGACTGGAAGCTCATTGTCAGGTACCTTTCATGCATCAGGCTATTGAACTCTGGGAGGTTTCATTACTATATAACTGTTATACTGTAGACTTTCTTTTTTCTCCTTATTGCAAAAGTTTAAGTTTTTATTTCTTTACTTTTCTTGCTCTCTTTTCCTTTTGTTTACCTGTTTCCTCAGAGTCTCTTTCTCCCTTTTTTGCATGCTAACATCCAATTTCTTTTGATTACACTCTCACCCTTTCTATTATCTAGAACTTCTGTATATTCTTTTCTTATCCCATTAACAGCCACATTCTACATCCCTCTGCATCCTCTTTGTCCTCCATTAGAAACTGTAGACCTTATTGCAAATCTGTCTGTTTTATTGAAGATAATATTTGAACTCATTCTGTTTACTATGACAATTTTGTTATTGTCCTCATAGGGGCTATTTGGTCTAGAATTGCATACTGTCTGAATTGGGCACTGCTAATATTGATCTCCCCTTAAAGAAAGGGTTTTGGAAACCTATAGGGCCACTTTAAGCCTATAGGGGGAAATCTGCAATATCCCAGATCTGCACTGCTAGAGGGGAAGATGCATGAACAACATGAAAAAACAAGGGAAGAAAATGATCCAAACAAATCTAGATTCTATATTAATAGAATCCAATGACAGTATGTTAGAAGAAATGTCAGAAAAGGACTTCAGATTATACATGATTAAGATGATTCACGAAGCAAAGGATGAGATAAGAGAGCAAATACAGGCAATGAATGATAATACCAATAAGCTGAAAGAGCAACTGCAGGAAGCAAAAGATCATTTCAACAAAGAGATAGAGATTCTCAAAAAAAAAAAAAAACGGAAATCCTTGAAATGAAGGAAACAATAAATCAAATACAATGTATGACCTAGGGCAGGCTAACTAGCTCACAATCCCGGGTCCCTAGTTGGAGTACTGGCAAGGTGAAGACAGTCCTGGGTATTCCCAGCACTGGAGCCTCTTGAAATGGTGTATCTGGTGGACAGGGGCAGGGCACAGATGGAAGAGGACAAGAGGAACCCAGGAAAGAACACTCCTCCTAGGCACATGGGGGCACAACTCCCTCTTCCTTTCTGTGACAGGTACCTAGGCCCCTCCACCAGATCATGATGGTACTGTGAGGGTTCCAAAAACCATGAAATTCTCCCTGTCCTCAAAAAACTGTGCAATTTAGTTGAGGGAAAATGTTTGGGGAAGACTTCCAAAGGCAAAACTAACAGGTGGGAGAAATTCATTGTCACTGTCCTTTATGCTCCATCCTAACCCCAAATAAAACTAAAACTAAATCAATCATAATCTCAACCACTGGTGGAATGATTATACAGTCAATTCCATGGGTGCACCAAGCCAAAATAACTCATCTAAGGACAGCATTTTCAAATATTAATGTGCTTGTCCTGTTTGCCTTCCAAGAACCTCATCCATCCACCTGGGAATGTTACAGAGGAATGTGACAAAGACATGCAAGAGTTCCACCAAGGGCACATTTACCTTCTAATATGTGAAATGGAATTATGTGGAAATGCACAGATTTGTACACAAGGCTGCTGTCTTGAGGAAAGATTTTCCAGATTCTCTCATCTCTCTCGCTCTTCAGCATCAATGGCCAACCCTAGAGAATCTAATTGAGTTTGCCCAGAGCTACCAGTTTGAGACTCCCTGGCTTATACAATCTTTAAGTTTCTTCCACTTGTAAGAGTCTGGGGCTCCCTGTCTTTCCACAAACCTCAAAGAAGAACTTGGCTGAAGAGTGAAAATCTAACCCTGGAAGTGGAAGAACACCATAGAGTTTTGTTAAATATGTCATAACTGCAAATTTTCCTTGGTTTTGTTAGATGCAAGTGGAAAAGCAATGAAAAAGTCACATTGGTCTCACCTGTCCCCTAGGAGCACATGACCCCAGCCTGATCTCAATTGCAGGCCTGGGTCAGCAGATGAGGGGGTGAGTAATTCATGGTCCTCAAAGCAGGGGCTGGGTGACCCCTGTGATAAACTGAACAGTGCCTCCAAAAGATAACCAGGACCTTATTCCTTGGACCTGTGAGTGTTACTCTATGTGAAAAAAGAGACTTTGTGGCTATGATAAAGTTAAGGATCTTGAGATGGAGAGACCATCCTGGACTACTTGGTGGGTTCCAAGTGAAATGACAAGTGTCTTTAGAAGAGATAGGTGAAGGGAAATGGATGACAGAAGAGGAGAAACAGGGATCAGAACCATGGTCTCTGAAGACGAAGGAAGCAGGTACAAGTCAGGCATATAGGCAGCTACAGATACTGGAAACGGCAAGGAAAAGAATTACCCCCTAGAGCTACCAGTAGGAGTCAGAACTTATCACGCCTTCAGCCCAGTGAATCTGACTGGACTTCTAGCCAGAACCATTAGAGAACAAATTTACATTGTTTTGAGCCACTAAAAGTGTGTTAATTTGTTACAGCAACAATAGGAAACAATCTCCTACCCTGGCTGCTATAGACTGACCACTTGGCCCCCTTTAAGATATCAGTTCACTGCAAGAGTTCCTAGGTCACAGGGTTCCAAGAGATCCACGTCTGGCACACCCACTTTGGGAATCTGAGTGTTTATGTTAGTGTGGGCAGTTGGGGAGCAGCCACTGAAACCCTGATAGATACCCCCTCCCTCCAAACCTGCCCAGGAGGAACAGTGGGGAAGAGAGCAGGGTTGGTGTTGACAGTTGGGCCCAGGACTGGCATCTGAGCACCGCCCTGGAGTTTGCTAGACACAGAGGGCATTTATCTGTGGAGAGGAAGCACCACGTGCACAAGCTGGGTCCAAAAGGGGGGATTACATGTTGGCAGGGAGGCATGGTGACTTGATAATGCAACAGCATGCATTTGCCTGCTAAACTTGTTTCATGCTGGGAACCTGAGCCAAGTTCAAGAAGGGGTACATTAAAATGAGAAAGGAGTTCAAATGGTTTGTTACATTGTGAGTTTGGATTCATTAGTAGTGAATACATCACTATCTGAAATTTTTTTGAGGGTAGGAAAAGAAAGAAAAAGAAGAGAGGAAAAAATGTCATAGATTTCATTTACACACACACACACACGCATGCACACACACGGTCACAATGTAAAATGCATTTCTATGCACGTTAGTAGAAAAAAATGCCAAAGCTAATGGGTGAAATGACATAGTTGTGACAGTTAAGACCCAGTAAGAAGCAGGTTTTGTCTAGCCTGTGCATTCCAAGAAAACTGAATGGAAAGTCCCTCCACACCCATGTCTGAGCATCACCAATCGCTCAGACTGGTGAGGTTATGACCAAAGCAGTGATACCAGGTGAACTGGCACCAGCAAATCCCAGGTTAGTGCAAACGTCACAGGGAAGAGGGCTGAGCAGTGGGGAGGAAGAGCCACCAGGAGGAGGGCCACCCATACAAAACTGTGCCCATCATACCAGAAGACAGAAGGAAGAGACTGGCTCTCACATCATTTCTAGGGAGGACACCCAGAATGGGCACTGTAACTCTTCTCTAGTTTCTAAAGTGATGGAAATAATTGCACCTACCTCCTACAGTTGGTGCAAATGCTTAATGAGCATGTTAGTCAGCTTTTTGTTACTGTGACCAAAATACTTGACAAGAATGTCTTAGAGGAAGAGAAGTGTATTTGGGGCTCATGCTTTCACAGGATCAGTGCATGGTCAGCTGATTTCATTGCTCTGGGCCTGAGGTGAGGCAGAATATCATGGTATAAGGGGACAGTGGGGGAAAAGTGTTCAGCTCATGACAACTAGGAAGGAAGAAAGGAAGGAGAGAGAGAGAGAGAGAGAGAGAGAGAGAGGGAAAGAGTGAAAGAGAGAGAGACTAGGACAAAATATAGTCCAAGGTCATGCCCCCAGTGACCTACTTCTTTCTTCCCACCACAGCCTAGCTGCCTATACAGTTTCCACCCAGAACAACAGTCCTTTCAAATTATTAATCCATCAAATTGATTAATCCACCAATTAGGTTATAGCTCTCATAATCTAATCATTCCACTTCTGAACATTCCTGCATTGAGTAACACATGAGCTTTTTGTGGGGACACTTCATATCCAAATGATAATAATGAGTTAATGTGTATAAAACTCTATAAGAGTCACAGGGACATAGCAACTGTTCAAAAGATGGTAGCTACCATTATTAATATTACCCCAGCTGAGAATGAACCAGGACAAAGAGCAAACTAGGCACACACACACCAGGCCTGAGCTTTGCTGGGAGATAAGTCTCCATCACTGGTCCTGACCCCTCCCTACTCCACCCCTTCTCCTGCAGCCTCCCCTGTCAGAAGTTTAGCAGCAGTGTGCTTGCTGGGAAGCTAATACACCAGTAGCAATCCTCCAACCCTGACAGATAGGAATTAGTAGGCCCCTGGCGAAGGATGACTCTGACCTGGGGCATATTCCACATGGTCTCCCAGAAGTCTCCACAGAACCCTGCTGCAGCCATCCATAGCAGCCACCTGCTCACCCATGTACCCTGCCCCAGCTGCCTCTCATGTCTCACTTCCCCCCTCCTGCTGTCTCCCACAGTCCTATTCACACTGAAATTCTGGTCTCCAGGTCTCTTCCTGAGGAAGCCAATCTAAGACACTAATTGAATTAAAATTGTCAAATGCTTAAAATTCCTCCAGACTCATAGTAGATGTTCAATAAATGTCAGCAAAGAAGGAAAAGGATTCTTCCCTTGGGAGCTGTTGTGTGAGGCATAGCTGGGGAGGGAAGAGTCTGTCCACTGAGGTCAGAGCTCTTGGGATGAGGCCCTTGGATGCATGATTTTGGAAAAGAATATATTGTTTTGCAATCTGAAGATTCTCACCATTTTTATGGATGATCCCACATCTATCCTTCTCCCTCTTTCCCTCCCTGCCTCATAGAAGCTTGCGCATATAATGACTTTCACTTGCAAAGTCAAGCCAAAAGGGAGTCCCATGGTGCAGACAGCAGAGACCAGACATGGGCCCAGTAAGACTGGCTGAGGGTCTTCTCACTCCCAGATCCAGCAACTTGATCCCAGGCCCCCTTGCCATTCCCCAGACACATTACACACTAAATGACTTCTCTGTGACTTTCTGAAAAGAACTTGCAGATGTTACCCAAGGTCTGGGTTGCAGAAGGTGGAAAGTGAGCATGGGCAGGGAGGAAAAACTCCCCATCTCCCACCCAACCCAGGAAGCCCCAGCTATGTGGTTGCTCCTTGGCCCTCATACAGAAGGACATTATTCCAGACTGAGCTCCAGTTCAACCCTGCCTGCCTGCTCAGCAGCAAGGGGAGCATGGAATGTGCTGTGCTGCACTGGCCCTTCACACATGCTGCCAGATCTCTGCTCCTGGAACAGAGGGACCTACTTGTCACCAGAAAGACAAACAGTCTCTCAGAGTTTATACACACTTTCCAGGGAGGCCACAAGTCCTCAGGCTCAGCAAGGATGGCCCAAGGCCCACAGGTACAGGCTGAGCCAGGAAATGAGCACCCCTCATCTACAAGGTCCTGAAGAGCCCCACTTAGACCCTGATCTGCTCACAGTGTCCAATCTACAGTCTCCATTTAATTTTTATCTCTGGGCCCAGAAGAACAGTGTCACTGTGGCCTCCTGCCACCACTGACCAAATGCAGTTGTTAATAACACATGAGAACTATATGACTGGTAAGATTCTACATTGTGTACAACCAGAAGAATGAGAAATTATACTCCATTATATATGATGTATCATAATACATTCTAAAGTCATGTATAACTAATTATAACAAAATTTTAAAAATTTAAAAGCAATTTAAAAAAACATGAGAGCCAGTCTGCCTAAGTGCTAATCCCAACTCCGCTGCACCCTTGCTGTGTGACCTTGGGCCTCAGTGTCTTCATCTGTACAATGGGGATCATAATAGTACCTCCCTTATAGGGAGTCTATTTGTTCATTCACTGAGCAGACAAGCATTGTTCCCAGGAAGGAGAGATGCATCACAAACTAAATAGACCAAAGCCTTCCCCTTAAAATTCTGGTGGATTAAGGATGTGATTTGTTACTCATAAAAATAAAATCACTCAACTAAGTAAATGAGAGTTATATGAGCTATTGTAGATGAAGCCTTCACAACAGAGCTGATACACAGTTAGGTTTCATCAGTATTAGCTGTTACTAGTATCATTACCATTACTGTGACTGGGATTTTCTAGTAATGCCATGGGGTCCCTGTGGCAGGGATCATGGGACCTAGGCTGAGAAACCAATGCCCTATAGGTTGGTGTGTTAACCCTCTGCCTGCTCCTGAGATGGGAAGTTAGAGGAGTGTCCCTCATCTCCCTGTCCTTGTTTGCTGATTACTCTGCTCCAGCCTCTGCAGTGATTATAGGTTGAGGCTTTGTGGCTCTGCTGGCCCCAGCAGGCTTCTCCATACTCCAGTTGAATTAGCATTTTGTTCCAGCTCACAAGAGCACCAGTGTGGGAACACAGAGGCCAGATGGAATTTGAGAGACCCTGTTATTTGTTGGAAATGTTCTCTGGTTGCCTTTGTATTAACAGCTACACATTTTGCTTTCAGGCTGGGAAGTGGAACTGAGGTTAGGAGGGGATAGGGATTGTGGCTAGGAAAAAAAAAAAAGCAAGTTTCTCTCCAGTTGCTCTTTTCCAACCTTCCAGAGATTCTATTCTCTGGCTGCTCTGAGACCAAGATACAGAGAAGAGGGAGGAGGGAGCTCTGTATCTTTCAGCCCCCCTCCCCTCTTCTGACCCAATTAGTGACAAGGGAGGAGACTGAATCAATCAGGGGGGCCTCAGGAGAGAATGCACCTCCCTCTTTGCCTTAAATCTATCCCAGTCTCCAGCAGGTGGTATGGACTGCTACAGACCTAGAAAAGAATTTGTAAATCAGGTCCATGGGCCAAATGTGGCCTACAGGGGTGTTTTGTTTGATGTAAAGTGTTGTAAATATATTTGAGCCCACGTTTAAAATCCAAGATATTTCATATAAAAATTCAGATTTCCAGCTTTCCTAGGAAAAGGGGAAGTTCTCGACACACTTTGAGCTCTGATCCCACATGGCTTCCTCTCTCAATGACATGACCCTGCAGTTCACCACAGGCTGCACCACTTCCTATTGTTCCCTAAAGCCAAGGTGCCTGGGCATCTCTTTGCTTTATTGTTCTTCTTACAGGAGATGAACACTTCTCTGATCCCTGTGCACTTAAACTTGGACTGGTTTCTACTGTAGTCAGTCCACCTCATTCACCTCTGCTAGTAGCCTGAGCTCCTCAGCACCTCAATTTCCACCTCTTGGTCCAGGACTGCACTATCCAATATCAGAGCCACTAGCCACATGGTACAATTTACATAGGAATTCATTAAAATCAAACTCTTCCATTTCTGGCTGCACTGGTCACATTTCAAAAGCTCAATGACCACCTGTGATTCGTGGCTACTCTGACATCACAAGATAGAACATTTCATCATCTTAGAACGTTCCATCAGACAACTCTGGAGAGATTTAAATAGGAGACATGGGAGGCTACCAATCAATCGGAACATTTGCTGCACACATCCTCAGCCATCTACACTGTGCTGGACGCTATGGGAGAAAAGGAGACACTGGGGCTGCTGCCTCCCAGGAACTCACTAATTAAGGAGAAAGCCATAAGTAAAGACAAGAGGCCCCCGGAAGTGCCCTGTGGGCATCACACAAACCCTTTTGAAGGCAGAGAAGAAAAGCAGGCTTCTGTGTCCATAAAGGAAAATACTCTGCTCATCTACCACCACTGCCCTCGTGGCCCAGTCCCAAACAAAAAACGATGCCAGCGGCCTCCAGAATGGGAGCTCCCTCAGCGCCGAATGGGAGCTGTTTAGATGACAGGGGCTGCGCCCCAATGTGCAGATGCAGAGTCAGGTCTGGCTTCAGTGCTCCTCTTTCCTAAGGGGGCCTCCTTCCAGCACTGGCTTCCCAATCCCAAACCTCCTCCATGGACATGTCCTCTTCCCAGGCTTCCTCAGATCCAAATGAGGCCCCTACTCCAGGGACCCCTGCTCCAGACTCACCCTTCCCTCTCTACCTACACAAGATGCTCCTGGGACCCAGACCCTCTGGGTGACCCTCTACTCAACAAACTGATGTCCAAGGATATTTACTCTTAACAGAAAAATCTCTAAAGACTAGATATTAAAATGGAAATGGAAAGGCTCTAGTCAGGTGTGAGGATTTGGGGGTGAACTGACTGGGAAGAGCATCACATTTGTGGTTGAAGGGCTCACCTTGAAGACTTTCAGATTTGTGGACTGCATGATTTGGCCTTTACTCAACCTCACTGAGCCTGTATTTATTGATCTCTGAAATGGGTCTAATGTTAACAGTCTGAATATTTAAGGGGATTCATTGAGCTTGTGAGAGAGAAAACTAGAAAGCCCAACGCTTTGGCATTGTTGTTTTGATGTTATCCTAATAATACAAGTCATAATCGCAATATGTTGTTCTCACTATTGAGGGGAAATTCTCTTCTAACAAGCGACACATACTAGAAGGTTACTGGGGATTATTTTTAATGACCCTGGAGTGGAGGCTGGGGAAAGACTTCCAGGTCAAGTGGGCTTCTGGCACTCCCCCACAACTGGATCACACTGATAGGTACCACACAGAAGCAGGGTTTCTGAATCTTAATTCCAAAAATGCTTCTGGCCATTTGGAAAGCCATGGATCCTTCTCAGGATGCTATTTAAAACGTATAACATGAAAGATAGGATTACAAAGGTAATCACTGACACTGAAATATGGTAACTAAAATCTTCTCAAAAACAAATCTGTGATATGATCATATATGTGCTTCTCTATCGAAACATTAAATAACGGTCAATCAGCATATCTCATAACAAATGCACTTTCAAAGTAGTAATGAGTGAAGACTATTTCAAAATGTCTGTTTCCACTGTCATGATATAATGACAAAAACAGATTCCCATGTTCATTATTGAAGAAATACTGAATTCAGTTAGAGATTAGTGAGAATAAAGATGTAACTGTTCTTCAATCAAGTTTAGGGCTCCCCTGAATACTCTTCATGGACCCCAGGTCATGAGCCATTGTACTAGGCCCCCTGAGCTCTTCCCCTTTGCTCCAATTCCATTTTTCTCTAGTTCCCAGTGCTGATCTTTACAGCAGATACTCCCCCTCAAATCCCCTTCAGTGTGGGAGCTAGAGTCCCAGGCTTCCCCACTCCTGCTCCCCCTGGTGCACTGAAGGACCCAAGGCAGTCCTGGAGGCCCAGGTCTTGCTGTGTCTCCAGTCCTGTCTGCCCTCTAAGGTCAATGTCTCAGCTCCCAATGACAGAGCACTCACTGCTGCTGACTACAGTGCAAGGCCCTTTAAGCTCACATGGCACGGAGCACAAGACTCCACAAGGGGGCACTGTTCTGCAAGGGAAACTGAGGCTGAGAGGTAAACTGTTGGACCTGCCCCAGGTGGGAAGCAAGGTTTGAATTTAGTTCAGATCATAATCCAACCCCTGAGCCCTTCACACTTTACTAAGGTAGTGTGACAATTAGTCTAAACCTAGTCATCCTGGTCCACTGCTAGCGGGGAAAGAGGTATAAATAAGGAGCCAAGAGCCTCTAATGACAAGGAAGTGACTAGACAGGGTGTCACTGCCCAGTCAGCCATTAGCACCATCTCCACAAGGAAAGGGAATATTCTAACTAGAGTTTCAAGGGAGAATGTTCTGAAAGAAAAGAACACAACAGCACCTTTGTAGATGCAATAGGATCTGGGGCACCAGGAGAAGTAGGGGTGGTGGGGTGTGAGTGTCATGGCTAACCTTAGAGCCAACTTGGATCAAGGCCAGCAGCCAGTGGCCGGATGTGGGGGTAGGGGTTGGAGGGAGCACTGTGCATCCAGGAGGCAGCCCTGCCGGTGGCCAGTCCCTGAGTGGGGTCCAAGCCCCCAGGAGGCACACACTGAGCTCTGTGTGGACAGATGACAGAGCAGCTCTGTCCTGCCCACCTTCCACCCAGCACAGGGACAACAACCAACTGCTCATTCACTGGCTACCCCAGACTCTGGCCCTCAAACTGCCTGCAGTCTCCACCTCCTCTGGTCCCAGGCTGCCAGGTGGTACAACCCCACACCCCTACCACAGCTCAGGCACAGCATGAGCCTGGTTCCAATCCTCCCAACCTACCAAACAGCCCACTTCAGAGCAGGCCACTGTGAGCCCACACAAAACCTCTGCAGCTGCTCTGTGCGTGTGTGTCAGAATACAACAATGAGTGTCAGTGTGAGCATGTGGTTGTGTGTCAGGATATAGAGTGCGTGTGTGCGAGTGCAGGTCAGCAGGACTCTGTAGAGGGTGTAAGCTGAGACACAAGCAAGAAAAAAAGACTGATCATAGAGAAGCCCCCAGACCTCAGAGACATCCTCCCAAGAACTCTCCCTGGCCCAGAGAAGCCTGGTCCCCATTGCCCCCCTGTTTCCACCTAAACCTGTCCAAGGACCTCAGGATCCCTCCAGAGGTCCCCAGAACTTCTCCCAGCTGACTGGTGTGAGAATAATGAGGGATCTGCCGGCATCATTTCTATAACTGTCTTCTCCCACACTAGCTGCAAAGGCCTGGGCTCATTACAGCTCCTGAGCCCCCATTTCCTAGCCATGAGACTCATACCAGGCTCTTGGCTCCTCTGAGCCTCAGTTTTCTCTTTAATAAAAGGCCACAGAACAACACCCTGACCCACAGAACAGTGGCCCTGGAACACAAAGCAACACTGGTGGTCACAGAACATCATACCTGAGGCCCAATCAGTGCACTGACTAGGCCTGGCCCCTTCCCTGTCCAGACCTGGGGCTCCTCATTCCCTTGCCAGTGCTCTCACAGGGCTTGGGCACATGGCAGGCACATGCCTCTCCCATAAGTACACTTAGTTAATTTGGGTTCCCTTTGTACCCCCTCCCTCCACTTTGAAAAAATTGCCACCACCATCCCAGGAGCAGCCAGAGAGCAGCACTCTGAGAAGCTGGTGGGGAGCTCCCCTCCAAGGGCACTTGCAAAGGGCCCTGACCTGCAGCCCCTCAGCAGGTGCTATGGTGGACACACAGTTCAGAGACTCCTCCAGAGAGACCTGAAAGCAGGTGGGCCTTTCATCAACAAGAAGAGACTGTTCTTATCATTTAAAAACAAACAAACAAACAAAAAGCAAGGGAGATAAAACAAAAGATTTTCAAAATAATATCAGGTCTCGAAAGTGTCAAAAATGGTCAGGTGCAGTGGTACATGCCTGTAATCCCAGTGACTTGGGAACCTGAGACAGGAGGATGATTGCAAGTTCAAAATCAGCCTTAGCAACTTAGTGAGGCCTTGTCTCAAAATTAAAAATAAAAAGGGCTAGGAATGTGGCTAAGTGGAAAAGCGCTCCTGAGTTCAATCCCCTGTACCAAAATAAATAATTAAAGTTTCAAAAGTGTTCCTCTATAATTAGAGAAGCAGTAACATTCAAAAGAACAACTTTTTAAAAATTCTATAACTCTACATACACACACACACACACACACACACACACACACACACACACACACACACACACACAAAATGTATCAACAGCATTCGGAACCCTAAAAGAGAAGTCCAGAGACAGAATGGGAGGCCTAGAGGGAAAAGATGGCCCAGAACAGAGAACAGCAAATGGGAGCACAGGCCCTCCCCAGGACATACCTCCTCTGAGTTTTATAGAAAACAATTCCTTGCTCCCTCCCCAAGGTGCTCCTGTCCCCACCTGGCAGTGACAGGTTCTCACATGAGCCCTGGGGTTGGCATTCATTCATCTCCTTTGGGGAAAATGACAAAGGCAGTTGTAATTTCTGCACTTCTTAAAATTATGACCCTGATGTTGCAGATTTGATATAGGCATCAAGAGCTTTTATAGATAGTAAGGCAACTTTTTAAATCCTTGCCAGTATATCTTGAGAAATTCCTAGTGCCCAGTGCATTAGAAGTCACCTCACCGCACTGGTGCAAAATCAGCCTGGCAGAGCCAAGACCAGGGCTGGAAGGACTCAGGACTATCTGCTGATAATGCCTTCCCAGAAGGCCCACAGGGCTCTTCCTGTCCTCTCGACAGCCAGACCTGCAGAAAACACCACTGCTCTACCAAACCTGCTCAGACCACGATGCCCAGCACAGCCCACAGCCCCTGCCACATGACGCACGCACAGGCTGCAACGGTCACCTGCTGCTCCCCCATGGTGCCCACAGGTAAAAGGCCCTCCACAGAGCCAGTCTCCTGTGTCCTGCGCCTTCTTTTCTTCATCACACATCCATCATCTGGGATACCTCTCTTTGTTTACCTCTCCCTTTCTGTCATCTACTCCTAGCCATTCTGCTGTATTTGACCAGTGCTTGGCTGATGGCACTTTTGGAAAAACTGCTATCTGACTTGGCTCCAAAACACAGAACCCACGAACTTGCACCCCAGCCAAGGTGGGAGGATTTAAATTCTCCAGATGGTTCTGGAAGAGGCTGTTTGCTCATTGCAAGCAAACACCCTCCAAAGTCAAACAAAAACTGCCCACAAGTAAACAGCATGTGACACAGTCCCTTCTCACGGCCACTTAGCAGAAACCCAAGCCCACGGTCAGCAGAGAAGTGGGGCTAGAAGGGAAGGAGTAGCCATAGCCTTGGCCTGGCCTCCAGCAGGGCTGATTGGCAGGGTCTAGAGGCCAGGAGGAAGGAAGCCAGGTGGACGCATGGTCCAGTGGAGGCATCAGGCTCCACAGGCAAGGCCACTTGGGTGACATGTGCAACACTGTACTCACTTATTAGAATTATCTCCATCCTACTCTTCTGATTACAAGACAATACGAACAAGATCAATTCAGAGGATTGAGAGAGAAATATTACTTTCTTTTAAGAATAACATAATGGCCAGGTGCAGTGGCACACACCTGTAATCCAAGTGTTCTGGGAGGCTGAGGCAAGAGCATCACTAGTTGGAGGTCAGCCTTCGTAACTTAGCAAGATTCTGTCTCAAAATATAAAAAAAAAAAAATGTTTTTTTAAAGACTTGGGGTGCAGAGTTCCCCTGGGTTCAAATCCCAGTACTGGTGTGGGGGGAGAATAACCTAATAATTTATGTTATAGAATTCAAATGATGAGTTGTTTTAAAAAGAAGCTACTTCTATATTATATCATAATTACTTTTGTTTGTCTGTTTTGGTTCTGGAGATTGAACCCAGGGATGGGAGGGGGGCTTTATCACTGAGCTACATCCCCTGTGCTTTTCTTTAATTTTGAGGCAAAATTGTGCTAAGTTGCTGAGGCTGTCCCTAAATTTCTATCCTCCTGCCTCAGCCTCCTGATTGCTGGGATTACAGGTGTGTGCCATTGCACCCAGCTGTATCCTAATTACTCTTAAATATGATTAGTTAAGAGACAAAAGGAAATAAATAAAAATAAAGATGATAAAAAATGGCAGAAATCCACATCCCAGATGGCTCAGTAAGAAACTAGACTCATCCTTGACCTGCCCTCAAGCTCCACAGCTGATATTACCAAAGGCTGCAGCTTCTCCTGCCCAAATGTTCCTCTTACCTGCTCCCTATGGGTCACCTGGGTCACTCTGCAAACACCCCACTCCTTTCAGTCCCCCTTCCTCTCAGTCCTAAAACTACTCTCCAAAATGCAAACATAGTCTCATCTCTCCAAGCTCAAAAAACGCTTCCACTGCCTGCTCTGCCCTCGGGACACTAACACAAATCCCTTACTCGGTGGGGAGACCACCCACACCCAAGAGCCAGGCTTTGTCCCCATCCTGTCTCCCAGAGGATCCCCTGTGGTCTCCCCCAGTCCCTTCCAGACAACTTTTAACAGTTCACTTTTGTCTCCAGGGCACAATGAACCTGCTGTTCCATTTGCTAGAAGGCTTTCCATTCTTCTTTTGGTTGTATTCTTGTTGTATCTACATATAGGAAAGCTAAACTTCTATGTGTACAGTTCTGTGAGTTTCAACATACACACAGATTCATGCAACCACCACCACAATCAGAACATAACATTTCCATCACTCCGAAAATCTTTGTACTGGTCCTTTTCAATCACAGCCTTCCCATCCCTAATCCCTTTTTCACCCCTATAGTTTTGCCCCTTCTAGAATGCTGTATATATAAAATCACATGTATAAGCTTTTAAGTTTGATTTCTTCCAGTCAGCATAATGCCTCTAAGATCCAACCATGTTGTTGCATGGATCAATAGTTTGTTCTTTTCCATTGGTAATGAGTAGTCTATGGTATGGATGTACCACTGTTTATTTATCCAGTCTACAGTAGAGGGGTGTTTGGGTTGTTTCTAGTTTGGGGCAATTATGAATAAAGCTATTGTAAATATTTGCATCCAGGTTTCTCTGTAGACATGTTTTTATTAGTCTTGCATGAATGCATAGGAACGAGATTGCTGGGTTAGATGATATGTGCAGGCTTAACTTTATAAGAAACTGACAGGGCTGGGGATATAGCTCAGCAGCGGCAGAGTGCTCGCTTTGCATGAGCAAGGTTTAATCCCCAGGAATGGGAAAAAAGAAAATGAGTTGGCTGGGTGTGGTGGTGGTGTGTGCCTGTAATCCTAACTACTCCGGGGCAGCGCCAAAAAGAAAAAGAACTGACAAAGTGTTTTCAGTGTCATAGCCACATCAGGAACACAGTTCTTAGTGTATAGAGTTGCAGTTTCTCTGCATCTTGACCAACACTTGATACTGTCAGGATGTTGTGCTTTGCTTTTTAGCTATTATAATAGATGTATAATTACTATTCCTTTCTTCATTTGACAAGATCCAGATCATCCTCAAATACTTCCTGTCCTAGGGTCTCCCGGTGCCCTCCATTCCCTCAGTCTGGGTCCTCCCTTTCTCTGAATCCTCATCAGAAGATTCAGGTCACAGGACTGAAACATTTTGTGCTTCCCTCTCCTCTGAACCTACCACCAGGTCCTGCTCCCCATACACACCCACAGGCACCCACAGGCAGCCTCATTAGACTGCACTCCCTAGGAGCAAGGCACATGTTTTATTTTTGGATTTTCTGCCCCAGCACCATGTGGGGCTTAAGGTGGGCATTTCATGAGTGAGTGAGTGAGTGAGTGAATGGTAAGGCAGCTGGGAAACAGGGGAGTGTTAACACATATTTACACATGGATTGTGAATCCCCTTTTGTGACCTTCTTGACATACCAAGTAAGAATTGGAAGCCACTGGGGGTAAGACAAAGCCCCTGCCCAAAAGGACACCTGTTTCTTCAAAACCAGTGGAGACCTGGGACCAGCCTGAGGCCTCCAGTGTTTCCTTGGTCCCACATCCCCCTCCTCCCTCCCTTCTACTCTTAACCCCAAGATCCAACAGCTGCTGTCATAAAGCACATTTCCTCTTTCCCTCAGCAAGCAGTTCTGAGCCACGAGGCTGGGTCCTGGGAAATTAGTACAGACCCAAGAGTGCATGTGTGGCTGGTGGGTGGATTCCACACAGAGAAATGCATCCTGGGGATTATCCACAAATCAAGGCTCCTATCTTTACTCTCAGACCCCTGGCCCTTAGCATGCAGTCCTGTGCACTTGCAGGGACAATGCACAGATTGCACCCCAAACTTTCCCGGTAGGAACACTTTAGCAGTTACTTGGAAGATGATCCAAGTAAAGGTAGTCCCCTGTCACTCTCAGCACCGAAGCTCAAGAAAACTGATGCTCTGTGTCTACTTGTAGCTCAGTGAGGAGTTGTGCTGGGTCTTCAAGGGTTATTCTGAGGGGTTCGTCAGCCTCTTTGAGGCCCAGCTGTAGTATGTTTCTCTCACTGGCTCCTGATAAAAGTAAGGAACTAATTTCTTTATGTGGCCTATTCCCACCCCTCTGGCCCACCCACCAATTTGTGGACCAACCTCTGCTCAGTTTGGTGGTCTGGTTGGGGGGTGGCAGATTGTTAAAGAGCTTCTGCTCCAGCCCCGCCCTGCAGAGCTGGGTGCATGCAGCAGGAGCCGCAGGTAACTGAGGTACCCAAAGAAGAGAGAGAGTATCAAATTCCTTTGCAGTTCAGGGACTGGATTTCAAGGGTCTCAACTCTTGATTCCAAAACCGGTTTAACCTCTTCTCCTATTGAGCCTGGGAATATCTGGGACTCATTCAGCTCAGGGCAACCGCTGGGGTACCCAGTCAGACCCAGGGCCTGCTGCCATCTGGAGACTGGTCACTCCTAGGAAGTAGCATTCAGCCAGGGGACACAGCAGGACAAGCATCTCTATAGACAGGGTTTCTCTGCCTGCTGAGAAGAGAGGTTGAAAGGAGCAAGACCACTACTGGAGGATCAAATCTGGCTCTACTTGATCCACCCTGGAGAAGCATCCTGGAAGCATTCCCTTGACTGGCACTGAACGAAAGGCATTTTTTACTTCCTTTAGGTCCAGACAAAACAAAAAAATAATTTGTGTGTCCCCAACACATATCATCTCTGGGGCACTAAGTGTTCTCACTTCAATGATTCTGTTTGCTCCCCATAAAAATCCATTTTACAGATGAAAGCTGAGGTTCAGAATAATGTGTTGCCCTGCTAAAGCCACGCAATGACCTGCCTGGCACAAACCCTGGGGCTTTCCTCTACCGTTCCTCACCAGACCAGTTTCCTCAACTAACATAAGCAGTGTGAGATGTTGAGGAGCCTTCAGGGGAACAGAGGGGAGAAGCTCACCAACTTTGAGTAACCCCAAGGAGGCTAAGACTAAGGGTGCGGGGCTCAGCTCCTTCCCCTCTGAATCTTAACCTCCAGGGATTTTAGCTCTGGCTCTTTCTGGGAAGACTGGCCCATGTGTGGGCTCCCCTGGGACCCCTCCTCCATGACTACCCACCTGATCACATGCCCACATGACAAAGTAAAGCTGCCGTACAAACTTCCACAACACTCTCTTTGGGTCCTGGAGGGCGGTTACAATGGACCCTTTAACAGAAAGAGCAATGTGTTCTCATGAGTTCACCTGAGTTCCACTTTGCTGGGTACTTGGATCCCTATTTCCACAATAAGAAGCTGGCCACACACCACTGAAAACAACCCCAAACTGGAAACCACTCAAATTTCCTCCAAACAAGGATCTGGTGATCAAAATCATTATGCTGAGCATTAAAGGTGGGGTTATGAAGATTTCTCTAGAGATGCTGATAGGGACACATGCTTTACTATGAAGAAAAACCAATCAGATGCAAAACTGAACATCTGGTAAAATCTCATCTCTTTAAAATAACATTCAAAAAATGTTAAGAAAGGCAGAACAGTGGTGCACACCTGTAATCCCAAATACTTTGGAGACTGAGGCAGGAGAATTGTAGGTTCAAAGCCAGTCTCAGCTACTTAGTGAGGTCCTAAGCAACTTAGTGAGACCCTGTCTCAAACTAAAAGAATAAAGAAGTCTGGGGATGTAGCTCAGTGGTTAAGTGTATCTGAGTTCAATGCCCAGTACAAAAAAAGTAGGAAGTATGCCCAAGTGATAATCATGGTACCTGCAGAAGCTGTATATATTGTATATATTTTTCCAAGATACAAAAGGAAAACATTTTTTTTCTGGTGCTGGGGATTGAACTCATGGCTTCATGTATGCTAGGCAAGTGCTCTATCACTGAGACATATCCCCAGCCCTGGTAGTAATAGTCTTAATTCCTATCAATATTTTTTATCCAAGTTCAGAGTCCTTGGCAGACATCAAGCTCCCACCACTGGTGCAAAGAAAGAAAACAGCAAGTGCCTCAATCTTAGTTTTTGAAATATACACACCTAGCCCTGGCAGAGACCCACATCTAGCTCCAGATGATCAAAAATGCCCCACAGGTCTTGCAACTCCAGATTCACTTTCCAAAGACACTTAAGGCTTCCAGACTTCCAGTTTTATGTTTCTAACTCAGCATGTCCCTTGGATCAGTAATACAACAGCATGAAGGAATTACTGGATAAAGCATATCGCATCCATAGACCTGCATCCCACGGGGGAGTATTGAGGTATCCTTCTAAATTCCAGGCCCACAGCTAAACTCCCCAGAAAGCATCTCTGTGGAGCTCTAATGTGGCCTCAGTGAGCTTGAAGGGAAAGGGAAGGGAGGAGGGAGGACACAGAATCAGGGGAGCTCAGTGAACTGCAGGAGCCAGGTGAGGGCCACCAGTTTTCTGCCTGGCCAAATCCTCAAAGGGTTTCTGGAAGTAGAGCCTATTTGAGCCAGTCCTAAGGGGAGTCTCTTTCTTGGGTTTACATTAGTGTTTTATCTAAACCGCCTGGCCAAATTATCAAAGGGTTTTTATCTTTCCTGTTTGTTGGTGTCTTTGAGGTTTATCAGTCCACAGATCCAGCTTCATCAGTGACGTCTCAGAATGCCCAGTCTTCCGTATCTGCCCTAAATGGTCCTTCTGACCAGGTAGAGGGAGGTGGGGCACAGGGAACCAGGTATGGAAACTCAACTAAAACAATTTTAATTCAGAGGGAAAAAAATAAGGCATTATTTTTTAGTATCGACACACAGCTAAGCTATAGAAGTATAATTCTATATTTAGAATTCACATGCATTTTCCAACGAAAGTGTTGTAACTTCATAGCCTTCCCGCCCATCGTCGGCACCTCGGATACCCTACAGAATACGCCCATTTCCCTTTTCTGGGGATCGGATGCGGTTTGAGCAGCACTTCGCGTGGGTTTACAGTTCAACCGAGATGTGCGAGTCCGTAATGAAAGCCACCCAGGTCCTCCGGACAAGGCAACCCGAAACGCTGATCTCTCCCAGTTCTGGGTAGGAATGAAAACCGCCGGCGGCCCGTGCAACTTTCGGGGAACAACAGACACCGAAAGGAACGACGGTGTGTGCCACTAGAAACCACCTGTCCAGGTGCCCGCCCCACCCGCTGCGCACGGCCCCTTCTGCAGTCCTACCATGTCCTTGCGGTGACTGGGGCAGCTCCTCGGCGCGCTCAGCCGCCTTGCAAACTCATCCCGCCACCCCCGGGCGGCCCCCGGCGCCGCAGCTCGCCAGGCGTCCCAGGACACACGGCTGCGCTCGGCTCGGGTTTCGCGTACTGAAGGTCCACACCTCTCCTGCGGCCAGGTGGCCCCGCGCCAACTGCCGGGCGCGCGATGAGCACTGGGTTGCTCTACGGGTGGAGAGGCAGGTGTTAACGCGGGATCTGTGCGGATTGCCAATATCTGCGGTTCTGCCGAGCCCTCTAGATCAGCTAGGGACGTTTGCGGAGTTTGCAAAGTCCCCGCTGCACGTCCCGGCCCAGCATCCCCATTCCCCCTAAAGTGCGGGAGGGGGAAGCTCCTTTCACAATAAGAGCCCTGCTTGGGGCTCAGCCAGCCGCAGTCGCCTGGAGTAGGGGCCCAGGTGCTAGGGAAGGAAAGGGATCCTCCAGACCCTCCCGCAGGGTGAAGAGCCAAGGTTGGACAGCAAGGGGTGCCAGGCAGTGCCTGGATGCACCGCCCTAATTCCGCCTGTAAGGTGTGGATGCTTTGTGAGCTCAAGGCAACCCACAGGGCTGTCTGAGGTTCCCTCAAATCGCCACCCCCGCTGCAAAGCCTCAGAAAGACAAGTCTCTTTTATTGGCACCTCTTCGCCTAGTTTGGGCTCGGTTCCCAAGGGCGGTTTGGAAGAAAAATCAGTTGACCGTTTAAGGTCATTAACAATGAACAGATTTTCCTCTGGAGAACTAATCACTGTTAAAGTTGCTGGAGTAAGAGGTGGATACTGTGACATTCTCCTCTTTGGATGCGTAGAGTTTCTGCATGTCTCCTGAGTCACCTACAGGCCACAGTGGCACAGTCAGGGCAGCACCCTAGGGTCTGCATGCTCCTGGTTGAAGAGAGGACTGCACTTGAGGTCTTAGCCCAGAACCAGGCTGGCTTTACTGTTCACAGCTGAGTGGCTTTCAACCAGTCCCTGAACCTCTTAAAAGAATTCCATCCCTAGATAGCCAAGTATTTTGAGCTCAGGATTCTTAAGAGCCTACAGGCAATGGGTGGGGGTAGAAGAAGAGTCAGCAGTAGGATGCCCTGAGAGAATCTTGGCACCAGGCTGAAAAATTACAGCCCAAGATTGAAATTAATCATCACTAGATGACTAAAACTGGCAGTCCTTTGCCCCAGAATGATTAGAAGTTGTCACTGACCACAATGTTTCTAAAGGAGAGCAAAGACCCAGACCTCGGACAGAGGAAGGGCAAGTATTCAGCCCTTAATGTTCCAGACACCTTCTCTTCATTATTTCATTTAATCATCACAGACATTCCTAACAGGAAAAATTGATCATCATTTTACAATTGAAGAAATTGAGGATTAAGACACTGCAATGACTTCCTGAGGCAGATATTAGTTTAGCAAACCCAAGTCTATTTGCTAGAGCATGATGAAGAGGAAGATATTAATAAGGCAGGAACACAAGTCCAAATGGAGGGCTACAAGCACATCAGGGCACAACAAATGAGTGCAAGAAGACAGAGAAGCTGCAAAGAATTGTATTTTCTGTCATCTCCTCCCCCAACTCAGGGGGACCTCCCAGACCTAAGGTATGTGCTGAGCATAGGGCCTTCCTGCAGAACCTCTCAGCCTCTCAGCCTTGTGGGTTTTGAATCCCCATGAGGGTAAAAAAAAAAAAAAAAAAAAAATTATAATTTTAAAGTTTTGACCCAAACAGTTTTGTAAGAGTATAGATTTATACTTGTAAACCTAACTATTCTTTCCTTTCTTCCCCTCCTACCTGCCCCCCTGCTTCTCTCTTTCTCTCCTTTCTTTTGAGAACAGGGGTCTTCCTATATTGCCCATGCTAGCCTTAAACCCCTGGCCTCCTGAGTAGCTGGAACTACAGGTGCATGCCACAGTGCCTGACTTAACTGTTTCATGCTAGAAAGCAGGATCTCCTTTAAACTGTCCCCCACCCACCTCACACCACATAGACACATACATATCAAAGGGTCTCTTAGTTATGTTGCTATGGAGATTTGGAAAGCACTGTTTCCAAGTTGCTGATTTATGGTAGTCCCTGGAGCTGTTTGTCAACATCTAATTCTCCGTCTTTCAGATGATGGTTAGGATACGCTCACCTTATTTGAAGTTAGGTGTGCCATTTTTCCGGCTTTGGTCAATGAGATGCGAGTAGAAGGGACATCACTTCTGAATGGAAGCTGTAAGAACCTGGGCATGCTTGGCTATATTCCTTTCTTTAGTCAGTGACTAAAAAGCATATTTCAAGGTGAGGCCTCCATCACCCTGCATCTCTGGGTCCTCAGTTAAGCAACTTCCCCTCCACTGGTTTCAGGTTCCTCATCTGACAAAAAAGGACCATCAACCTTACCCCAGCCCACCTCCGTGGGTTCATGTGACTATGAAATGTGTTCATGTACTTTTAAAGTTCAGGACTTTATTCAAGGTAAACTTAGAAAAATAATTGTTGAATCCATGAATAATAAATGAGAAAGGAGCTTATTTTACAACAGAGATTGCTAATATCAGTTTACATTTCCTTTTTTTTTCCTTCATTCACCAAACCCCTATATTTTAGGGAACAGAAGTATACCTGGTCAAGAAAAATGACATATTTCACAATCTCCCTTGTAAAAGAAGATAGCCAAAAAGTAAATGGAAATCATTGAGAGAAGTTATAGAAAGCTCTTGAAGGGGGCTGGAGTAATTTAGATGATTGTTCAGCAGATGTTCACTCCTCTTCCCCCTGCAGTGAGCAGAGCTTGGATCTTTGCTCCTTTCTTGTTGGGTTTGGCCACAGACTAACTTTGACTGATAGTGCATAAACCGACAGAAACGAGCAATCATGCGGCTTTGCATGCATCCTGGTGATTGATTTGCCGAGTGAAGAGCAAACACAGAAGTAATGTGATCTTTTGAAATTGAAGTTGAAGTTTAAATAAGTTGCAGCTTCTAATAAAGAAACTGAAAATTCCTGCTCATCTTGGCTATCCTTCTTTGGTGGCAGTTTTGGAGTTCTGATACAGTCTTACTTCTAAAAGCAGGTTTTGCTATGAGTTTTTGTCACATCCTACACATAACATCACATAACTCCGAGTAGTCTTTTAAGGTTCCTTGGGGCCTTGTGAAAGAGTTTTGGAGAAACTTTTGTTTTACTAGAATAATTTTCTCTATTCTCATCGTCAAATATTTCAAAATTAAAGATGGACATTGTTATGAACTGGATGTTTGTGTCCCCCAAAATTCATATACTTAAGCCCTATTCCTGGGTGTGGAAGTCTTTGGAAATGAGGCTTCTAAGGAAGTAATATTAATGGTGGTCATAACGGTGGGATCCTGTAGGATTAATGTCTTTATAAGAAGAGTTAGCAGAGAGTCTTCTGTGTTTCATGCCCACCCGAACCCCACACTCCAGCCTGTGCAGCACAACAAGGTCACGTGAGCACACCACAAGAAGCCATCTGTAACCCAAGAAACCCAAGAGGGGAACCCTCACAAGACACCAACACTGATGTCACCTTGAGAAAATAATTTTGCATTGTTCAGTCACCCCGTCTATGGGATTTTGTTATGGCAGCCCCAAACAAACTAAAACAGACACCCTTCTTGTCTCACATTTTGAAAATTTGATTTTCTGGCAGGCCAAGATTTTAATATCTCTTCTATGATTAACAACAAAGATAGTCACATCTGAAGAGGTGCTTTCCATTTCTGTGAAGTTGAAAATCTCATTAAGTACTTCTGTAGGTATTGAGGAAATTTTAAAGTGGCCAAATAATTTCATTATAAAAGCATCAATATCACGGGTGAGCACATGACTCCTCATTCTGACAGTGTATAAAGATATGCAAGTCATGTAGCAAGCAAAGTCTATTTTTTTCTTTAGTAAATCAACTGTAGACCAAATGGATGAAATTTGCTAAAGATTACATTTGCACTGTCTGCCTAATAGGCAGATGGATGAGGAAAGTCTAGTTTATACTTGGACAAGATATCAACGATTTTTTTAGGCTTCTCCCAGTTTTATTACGATCTTAATGGAAATCAAAAAGACAATTAAAAATACTCCAGTTTTCAAATCCAAGCATCTAATGGTTAGGGACAACATTTTTGTGTTGTTGTCGTTGCCATGATTTGACATATCACTTGATGTACTATAAAAAGTATGAATGTTTTAAGATTTGACAGAATGAGCTCTGTACTTGAAGGGCGCACAGGACATTTTAGTTGCAACCTCTGAATTCAGGATATATAACTGCTCTGTTTTAGATGTAGTTTATGGCCCAAGGGCCTATGTGTTAGAGGTTTGGTCCTTGGTGCAGTGGTGTTTGGAGTTAATGGAACCTTTAAAAGAAGGAGCGTAGTGAGAGATCCCTAGGTCATGGGGGGTCCTGTCTTTGAAAAGGCCCTGTTCCTGACACACTTCTTGTGTAACCCCCTGGTAGTTCTCAGGATAAGGTTTCTAGAACAGCCTGAGTCTGACCCACCCATCTCTCTCTGGCTTCCCATTTGAGATGTAACCACTGTGTTCCCACCACTGCTATCCACCATGATGTGATGCAGGTAAGAGGATCCTCACCAGACCCACACTGATGCAGGCACCATACCCCTAAGCCTCCAAAACTTTTTTTCTTCCCATGTTAGTTGGTCTAAGGTATTTCATTATAGTGAATTAAAAAAAAAAAAAAAAAGGACAGAAAATTGGTATTGAGGAGTGGAATCATTAATTAAATAGCAAAGCAGTCTGCAGCATGGATATTGACTGCTTTCAGTTAGACTCCCAGTGAAGTTGGGGAGCAAAAAGAAGTGAAGTGGAAAGATTTGGAAAATCCACAACCTGGTAAGGGAATATAAAAAAAAAAAAATGTGTATGAGAGTCAAGGGTTTAGGCAAACTATTTATTGACGACATTAGTGCAATAAAAAGAAGCCAAGTGTTTTTCATCAGGACAAGAGAAAAGATCCTTCCAGAGCATCTCAGAGGGCTGGGGTTGTGGTTCAGTAGTAGAACACCTGCCTAGCATGTGTGAGGCACTGGGTTGAACCTCAGCACCACATAAAAATAAATAAAATAAAGGTATTATGCCCATCTACAATTAAAAAATATTTTTTTCAAAGAAGGCATCTCAGAAATATTTGAGGCAGACTCTCCCATCACAGTTCCAAAGGCCTAGAAGTACAAATTTGTTTCAGAAATGTTCCAGGGCAGAATTATTTCAGAGAAACAAAGCACACTCTGCAGGATCGCCACCCAGGACCACTTGGAGATTTGTTTCCCTGCATTCAACTGGAGAAGTCCTGCAGTTGTGGTTCAAGGTTTCAGGCACAGCTTGTGCTGGCCGCAGACACTGGTGTCAGTGTCCACGTGATGCTGACTTTGCAGGATGCATGAGTTAGGGGTCATGGCAACTCCTACCAAGATTTCAAAGGACCTGGAAGGCCTGGAAGAAAACTGCCTGCTGAAGAATGTCCCTACAGAGACACCCTAATGAGGCCTTGCCTAGTGGAGCTGAGGGTACCTAACGTGGAGAACCCAGAAGTGTAGACCAACAACATGCAACACCCAACAGGGAAAGGGACCAACATCAGCGTCAGCCCCAGAGAGCAGCCCTGTGGGCAGTGACCAGCAGAGCAGTGGAGGCAGAGATGCTCAAGGTCTTGGTGGCCCAACCCTTGACACAGGGTACACAAGATATGGTCTGGGAATTTGTGATTTAATGTCTGTCCTGCTAGGTTTAGGTTTCAGTCCTGCTTTGAGCCAATTATTCCTTTCAACTGTGCTATTCCTCATTTTTTTGGAACAAGAATGTTTAGTCTATCTCTGTTCTGCCATTATCTCATGGATAATATAACTTGTGTTTTGATTTTACAGGGGCTCACAGCTACAAGAGTCTGCCTTGACCTTCAGAAGACTTCAGACTTGGACCTCTGAGTGACTGGACTTTGGGACTACCAGAGATGAAATGAATGCATTTTGTATAATGAGACAGACATGAACCTTGGCAACTAGTCACAGAATGCTACTATTTTAGATGTCATTTGTCTCCCAAAGTTTCATGGACTGGAAGCTTAGTCCCCAGAGTAGTAGTGGGAGATGAAGTGGGCCTTTGGGAGGTCCTTAGGTTGACTAAGGGTGCTGGCCTTGGGGAGAGAGTAAGGTAGCTCTTGTGAGAGGACTGTTATAGAAGTCTGAGGCCAGGCCACCCTGTCTCTCCAGGGTTTCCTGTAATGGGATGTAACGTCTAACACTGCGTACACTCTCTCCATCTCCACCTGCCAGGATGTGACACAGCCAAGAGGCTGCCATGCCCTGGGAACCTCCAGAACTGTGAGATAAATAAAACTCTTCTTTATAAGTAGTCTGCCTACGGTATTTCATCATAGTGACAAAAGTCTGATTAACTTTAGTCTCATAGAGCAATCAAGGGAGTGAATAACTAATGCATGTTTTTCATGTGGTATTCCCATGCAAGATCAGAGGCCTCTATTTTTGACCAAGTATTGATGTCAAGTACTGATGGGAGGGCAAGGCAAAAACAGAAACACAAACAAAATCACTTTTGATTGATTTCAAGGCAAGTGCCTGCCTTGTCCTAGATTGTGAGATCCAGTCTGAATATGTGCTTTCATATCTCCTCCTCCACTGTGCCCACTCCCACATTCTCTTCTACACAGTGTGTAGTAACTACTGTTTTGGTTACTCACTTCCTTAATTCAGGTGTGTCTTTCCATCTATCATTAAAGTAAGTCGTTTAGCCATGTTTTTTCCATAGATGCCTGGGTCATGCTGGCAATGGTTTGACAATCATTCTCATTTTCATTATCTGAATTCTTCAAAAACATGGTCATAAACAGTGTTTAAAATCAAACCAATTATTAATCCACAGACACAATTTTAAAAGACTGTTAATGCCATGATGACAACACACCTAAGCTAGATACCTAAGTACCATCAGCTGGAGTGATGCTGCAATGAAATTTCCATTGCCATGAACCAAAAAATATGGTTCCCAACATCAATAATCAAGAGAAAAATAAGCAGCAACCACTTCAAAAAGCAGATAAACTACGTTTTATCCATTTGATGCTAAACACAGTACTGCTTTCAACTCCTGTTTTTCAGGTGACAGTGAAAGCTCTGTACTTACCCCATCTTCCCTGCCCATTACCCAAAACTGGGGCTTTTCAGTTCCCAAGGAAGGGTTTCATGGGACAAGGGACTTGCAGTGTTAAAACTGGATCGCTAGTTGCCCTAGCCTAAAAGAAGCTCAGCAGCTTTATCAGTTACATCCACTTCCAAAATGGATAAATTCAACTAGAGAGGAAGTACACTTACTGAGCATTCACAAGGCAGCAGGCATAATACAAGATATTTTCATGTACATGTACTTTTTAAAAATATTCACAATAGTCCTGTGAAAAAGCTATAATTTTCTCTATTTTATAGATGGACATGCTGAGGCTAAAAACCTAGACTCTGGCACTTATGAACTTGGGGAGAGTAGCAATGGACTTCTGCCCTTGACTCTGGTAGTAGGAACCACATGTGAGTAAAACAAGGGTCAGACATGCTAGCAAGGAGGACAGAACTAGATAACTCTAAGAGAAAAACAACAAATCTCAGGGTGATCAGTTAGGGTGTGCCAGTCCTACTAGCCTTCACTGCCACCAGGTGACTCCTTTCGTTCCTGGAAGATTGGGACCTTGTTTTATGAAGAATTTCACACCTTGTGTTCTGAACTTCTTCCCTAATGGCAGATCAGAGAAAATTCAGAACCCAAGGCATACAACCAGGGACAGAGCCCTAAATTACTTCACAGCTAGCATGACATTTTTTCGTCCTACTGGATTATATACACATGTATTTTATTTTTTAGGTAAATTTTTAAATTTGTCCTTTTTAGATATACATGACAGTAGAGTGTATTTTGACATATTATACATACATGGAATGAAACTTGCCATTCTTGTGGTTGTACATAATGTGGAGTTACCCTGGTCAGGTATTCATATGTGAACATAGGAAAGTTATGTTCTATTCATTCTACTGTCTTTCCTATTCTTATCCCCCTCCCTTCCCTTCATTCCCCTTTGTCTAATCCAATGAATGTCTATTCTCCCCATCCCCAATTGTGTGTTAGCATTTGCATATCAGAGAGAATATTAGGACTTTGGTTTTTGGGGATTGGCTTATTTCAGTTAGCATGATAGTCTCCAGTTCCATCCATTTACCAGCAAATGCCATAATTTCATTCTTCTTTATGGCTGAGTAATATTCCACTGTGTATATACACATTTTCTTTTTCTTTTTTTTATTATTGTAAACAAATGGGATACATGCTGTTTCTCTGTTTGTACATGGAGTAAAGGCATACCATTTGTGTAATCATAAATTTACATAGGGTAATGTTGTTTGATTCATTCTGTTATTTATTCCCTTCCCCCCACCCCTCCCACTCCTCTTTTCCCTCTATACAGTCCTTCCTTCCTCCATTCTTACCACCCTCCTTATCCCTAACCCTAACCCTAACCCTAACTCTAACCCCTCCCACCCCCATTATATGTCCTCATCCGCTTATCAGCGAGATCATTTGTCCTTTAGTTTTTTAAGATTGGCTTATCTCACTTAGCATGATATTCTCCAATTTCATCCATTTGCCTGCAAATGCCATAATTTTATCATTCTTCATGGCGGAGTAATATTCCATTGTATATATATGCCAGTTTCTTTATCCATTCATCAACTGAAGGGCATCTAGGTTGGTTCCACAATCTGTCTATGGTGAATTGAGCAGCAATGAACATTGATGTGGCTGTATCTCTGTAGTATGCTGATTTTAAGTCCTTTGGGTATAGGCCAAGGAGTGGGATAGCTGGGTCAAATGGTGGTTCCATTCCAAGCTTTCTGAGGAATCTCCATACTGCTTTCCAGAGTGGCTGCACTAATTTGCAACCCACCAGCAATGTATGAGTGTACCCTTTTCCCCACATCCTCGCCAACACCTATTGTTGCTTGTGTTCTTGATAATTGCCATTCTAATTGGGGTGAGATGAAATCTTTGGGTAGTTTTGATTTGCATTTCTCTTATTACTAGAGATGTTGAACATTTTTTCATATATCTGTTGATTGCTTGTAGATCTTCTTCTGTGAAGTGTCTGTTCATTTCCTTAGCCCATTTGTTGATTGGATTATTTGTATTCTTGGTGTAGAGTTTTTTGAGTTCTTTATAGATTCTGGAAATTAGTGCTCTATCTGAAGTATGAGTGGCAAAGATATTCTCCCACTCTGTAGGCTCTCTCTTCACATTACTGATAGTTTCCTTTGCTGAGAGAAAGCTTTTTAGTTTGAATCTATCCCAGTTGTTGAGTCTTGCTTTTATTTCTTGGGCTATGGGAGTCCTGTTAAGGAAGTCTGATCCTAAGCCAACAAGTTGAATGTTTGGACCTACTTTTTTCTTCTATAAGATGTAGGGTCTCTGGTCTGATTCCGAGGTCCTTGATCCATTTTGAGTTTTGTGCAGGGTGAGAGATAGGGGTTTAATTTTATTCTGTTGCATACGGTTTTCCAGTTTTCCCAGCACCATTTGTTGAAGAGGCTATCTTTTCTCCATTGCATATTTTTGGCCCCTTTGTCTAGTATGAGAAAATTGTATTTATTTGGGTTTGTGTCCATGTCCTCTATTCTGTACCATTGATCTACCTGTCTATTTTGGTACCAATACCATGCCGTTTTTGTTACTATTGCTTTGTAGTAGAGTTTTTTAACTTTTATTTATTTCTTTCATTAACTTTTTTGACAGTGATAAATATTTTTTAAAAAATGTTTCATTCATGTATATAGGGTAATAATGTCTGTCTCAATCTACTGTCCTTCCCATCCCTAGCCACCCCACTCCTCCCCTTACTCCACTCTGTATAATCCAAAGTTCCTTCATTCTTCCACTATGAATCAGCATCCACTTATCAGAGAAAGCATTATGAACTTGGGGAGAGTACTTTGAACTTTGGGTTTTGGTTATTTGGGATTGACTTATTTCACTTAGCATGCTCTTCTCCAGTTACCTTTATTTACCTGCAAATGCCATAATTTCATTCTTCCTTAAGGCTGAGTAATATTCCATTGTGTACATGTACCACATTTTCTTTGTCCATTTATCTACTGAAGGGCATCTAGGTTGGTTCCATAGTTTTGCTATTGTGAATTGAGCTACTATTAAACATTGATGTAGCTGTGTCACTATAGTATGCTGATTTTAGGTCTTTTGGGTATACACCATGGAGTGGGATAACTGGGTCAAATGGTTGTTCCATTCCAAGTTTTCTGAGGAAACTCCATACTGCTTTTCAGAGTGGTTGCACCAAGTTGAAGTCCCACCAGCAATGTATGAGTGTATAACTACATTTTTAACATTATGTTTCAAAATCTCTACCTAAAGTCATTGTTCCAGAAAAGAGTAATTATGGGCAAGCCATTTAGCATATATAAGCCTCTATTTCTTCTTAAAGAAAATATAGATTATGTTTTCCCTCTCCATTTGTTATAAGAAACAAGAATAATATTTCATAAATATTAGCTCCACTGATGTTTGACCACCTGCACTTTCCAGCCCTGCTTCTCCTCATTCTCTCTTGTCTCACACATGCACAAGCTCTAAAGGAAGCCTGTGGACTCCCTCCCTGAGTGGGCAGTTCAAAGCAGGGGCACACCGAGAACCTTCATCCCCTCCCTACCCTTCAGTACAATTAAACTTCAAACCATCTGCCCTCCCTGCTCTTAAACCATCTTCACACAGGCCTGGGTACCTTCCCTGCTCTCCCCAGAAATCCACAATATTTTTAAGTAATAAATTTCTTCATATCCCCTTGGATGTGTGGCATCATGAATTTTGATGCTCAAACTAACATTGAAAGCATGGTCAGGTGCATGGATTCCAGCCTACCTGGAATATAAATGATTACAACAAACATAAAAGATTACAACAGATACTAAAAACATAAAAGGGTATTATGAACAACTTCATGTCAATAAATTTGACACCTGAGATAAAATGGACAAATCATTTGAAAAGCACAATTTACAAAAAGTGACAAAAGAATAATAGAAAATCTGAATATTGTTAAAATATTGAATTTATAATTAAAGCCTCTCTTTGTCAAAAGACATTATTAATTAGGAGAGTGAACAGGTAAGAAATATACTGAGGTATTCATAATACATTATGTGATAATAGGATTTTTTTCAGATGAACAGATCAGTGAGAAAAATGGGTCAAAGATATGAAGAGGTATTTCAAAAAGCGCAATAATCATATGAAAATAGTAATGTAGTTAAAATATAAGTTAAAGTTGAAATATATGTTAAAACCACAAGTTACTACTATACTCCTATCAGAATGTTTGATATTAAAGACTAAGGGAAATGGAGAATGGGAGCAACTAAGACTTTCATACATTGCCTTAGGCAGTAAAATTCATTACAGCTCTTTTATGAAACTTTTGGCAATGTCTGCTAAAGCTAAACATATGCCTACTCCATAACAATTCCACTTACATATATAAATATGTGTGTGCATAAATACACACATGCACACATTTCCAAGAGATCAGACGGAATAGGTTAGCCAAAAGACATGTAAAACAATATTCATAGCAGCTTTATTCATAATAGTCCCAAACCTAAAACCACCCAAATATTTATCAACTGGTGGCACAACGAACCATACTCAGCAATTTTTAAGCCTATGCTATGCTCAATGACATGAACAAATCTCATAGACAAATTAGAGTGAAAGCATCCAAACATAAAATAGTGCATGCCCAATGATCTTATTTACATGTAGAACAGACACTTGTAATAACAGAATACATTACAATGGTTAACCCTTGGAAGGAGTTTGACTGTCAGGGATCAAACATGAGGATGCTTTCTGTGTTATCGCGCTGGGCATAGAGTACAGGAAAGCCCACAACTCATGGTTTACCTCCACTGAAGATTACCTGCTATTCCCAAGCTTGTTTTTTCTCAGTTAGCAGTATATCATGACCTATCTATGTCAACAAAGGCAACTCTCTATCACCAATTTTATGGTGCTGACATGTCTTTTTAAAAAATATACACAGTTTCAGGAATCCTGGCCCCTAAGTTAAAATTGCTACAAGAGCAGGGGCACCATTTTACACATCCCCAGAGAGAGAGAACTTGGAGCTATGAGGAATAGACCTGGGTTTAAAGCTGAATTCTGCCACTTTGGACTGTGGAACCTTGGACAGATTATGACCCCCTCCCCAGGTTCAGTTTTAATATCCATAAAACAAGGATAATACCTACCTCCTGAAGTTTTTTATAAAATTTGAAATAGACAATAAATTTAAGGAGTTTAACACCTAGTATGTACTTATCAAATGATTGTTCCCTTTCTTCCATTTCACCACAGCTGTCTCATAGAGCCCTCAATAAAACTGTGATTTTCTTATCTTGTTCCTGGACCCAAGCAGTAGTGTAGAGAATGGATGAAGGGCAGCATCAGCTGTTGCTGATGCTGATGCAAGAATTAGCAAGAATGTTGATTCTTGCTAATGCCTGGTACTTCTCCAAGTCAGGAGCTTGTGGCTTAGCCAACTGCTTCCTTTAGGATCTGAAATGAATTCTGAGAACTCAACAGTGAGGAATACCCTAATCTTCTCTCACTGCCATGGAACAGTCTCACCCCCTGCCCAGAAAGAATAGAAAGGAAGAAATGCATTGAACTTGGCAGACAAATTGACACATCCAAGAATCCCAGGTACAAGAAAGAAAAATGTGTTAAATGAGAATCAGACGAAGTGAACAGCACCACCGTGTGGCCAACATTCCCCATGGAAATTGTTCTATGCCTTGATGCAGCTGTAGGCCTTAGCTATTGCATAATATCCTGGCCTCACAGGGGAGGAGACAGAACTAAGAGAAATTCAAGACAGTGAGTAATGGATCATAATTGATGCCCCAATCTGTCCCTTAACAAGAAAATCTGTGGCTATGAGTATTTAGGGCCTCCTATCTTTGTAACTAAGCTCTAATTCAATAACCTTTCCAGAGTCATTTTATAGACATTAACCTGAACAAATCCCATTATTTACTGCCAGCTCACCTTTCCATATGGGATTTGTGAAACTATATTTCTTGTCACAGTCCTTACATCTACCATGTATAGTTACCTGTTTATGGGGTTTCCTGAGCAATGCTATAGTTTAGATATTGAATATACCCCAAAGGCCCACATGTTAAGGCATGGTCCTAAGCTGGTACTAATAGGAGGTGGTGGAACTTTTAAGAAGTGGGGTCTAGTGGGAGGCATCAATGTCACTGGGAGTGTATCCTTAAAGTTGACTGTGGGACCTCTCCTCACTCTCTTCGCTTCCTGACTAATGAAGTGAGCAGTTTGAACTGCCACACACTCCCGCCATATTATGCTGCCTTACTACAAGCCCAAAGCAATGAGACCAATTGATCATGGACTGAAATCTCCAAACCTGTGATCCAAAATAAAACTTTTCTTTAAGTTAATTATCTCAGCTATTTCATTATAGTAATGGAAAGTTGAACAAATCAGAAAACTGATACTAAGAAGTGGGGCCATTGTTGCTAACTATATATTGCTTATGATGGAATTGGATTATGGAAGAAGAGAAGGAAGGCACAGAATGTTGTAAGCAGAACTTAACAGTTCATTCTAGTAAGGGTTCAGAAGACCAAAATGCCGACAGAAATGCAGGTAGTAAAGGTTATGCTATTTGGAATTAGACTAGAAGTTACCCTTATTACACTGTGGGAAAGATTTTATATGCATTTTGTACATGCCCTGATAATTTGTGGGAGGCTAAACTTAAAGGTGATGAACTAGATTAAGTGGCAGAGGAAATTTCAAGGTATCAAAGCATTCAGGTATGGGTATAACTTACTGCTTGTAGCCAAATTTATAGTGAGAATCAGAAGCAAAGAGAATCAAAGCCGAAATATCTGGAAAATTTGCAGCTTGCCAAGACAGGAGCATGTGTAAAGGTGAATCCAGGAGGGTGCAGTTGCCAGTGCCCATAAAAAGAAGCCAAGTGCATTGCACCAGGACAAAAAGATATCTTGAGGGCCTCTCAGAAACTGACAAAACTATATCCATTAAGCTCATAGATACAGAAATGCAAATATATTTCAGAGACTTTCCAGGCAATATCTTTTCAGAAAAGAATCCTGGGGTTCCCTGCCTGCTTGGTATCACCTAGGTAATTGTTGCCCTGGGATTCATTTCCCCGTGTTTAGCTAGCAAGGCACTCAGAGACTGCTTTAATCATGATTCAAATGGGCCCACGGACAGTTCACATCAGTGGCAGACCTTGGTGCTATCCATGTGTTGCTGGTTTGGCAGGAATGTAGAATCCAAGAGTTTTGGGTCATGGAGACTTCCACTGAGACTCCAAAGGAAACTCTGGGAATTTAGGCAACATATGGCAAGGTCAGAGTCCCTCCAAGCAGCCCCTGATAAGGTGAGACATGGAGCTGGGAGTAAAGCTGAAGCTGTAATGATGGAGACCCCAGAAAGATAGAGATGCCAGCAACATGCAATGCCTGTTAAAGGAAACTGCAAGCAGCATGCAAAACCTGAAAGCATGGATATGTGGGCTGCAAGGATACCTCTTGACACAGGGTACTCTGGATGCTGGAAAAAGAACTTCAGGATTTAATGTTTGCTCTGCTGGATTTCAGTCTTGCTTCTGGCTGATCTCCTCTTACTATTTTCCTATCCCTCCCTTTTAGAATAGGAATGTTTACCTTGTGCCTGTCACACAATTATACCTTAGAAGCATGTATTTGTTTTTTTATTTCTTACAGGAACTCACTGATTTTGCCTTGAGTCTCAAATGAGACTTTTCACTTGGACTTTTGAGCAATGTTGGAACAGTTAAGACTTTTGAGACTCTTGGGAATGAACTTAATGCATTTTGCATTGTGAGATAGACATAAAACTTTGGGGTCCAGGGGAAGACTGCTATCATTTGGATCTTGATTGTACCCCACAGGACCACGTGTTAAAGGCTTGATCTTAGGGTAGCCCTATTGGGAAGTAGTAGAACCTTTAGAAACTGAGTCCTAGTGGAAGGCCTTTAGATCACTGAGGGTGTGTTCTCAAAAGGGATTGTGGAGCCTTCCTCTTTCTCTGTGGTCCCTGGATCATGACATATGGTTTTGCTCCACCATGCACTCCCATCAAGATGAAGTACCTCACCACAGGCCCAGAGCAATAAGCCAAACATTGTGAACTGGACCTCTGAATATGTGAGTCAAAATAACTTTTCTTTTTATTAGTTAAGTGTCTCAAGTATTTTGAAATAGAAATGGAAAGCTAACTAATACTATGCTTGTGTGGGGTAGGGGATTATATGAGAAATCTATCTCTCAATTTTGCTTTGAACCTAAAACTTCTCTAAAAAAATAAAGTTTGGTTGGGAGGTTGTATAGGAAAATAAATGGCTGCATACCAGATTAATATTTTTTAAAAACTCTAGGCGATGGTTCCATGATATTTAGTCTTGCCCTTTTAAAATTATGAGGTACTAATCATTCAGAAAAGTACAGAGAATGTTAAATAAGTGTTAATTGAAACAGATTCTCTGATGGGTAATAGTCTTATCATAAATTTAAAAGTCTCCAAACAACTAACATAGTAGCTTAACATATTGATAGAAAATGAAAAGATTTAGTGATTAATGATGCAAAAACAGGCTAAAAATTAAGCCTATTGTATTTTTTATTGAAATACTTGATTGCAGAGCTATCATAAACCAACACACCTTGGAATACTTATTTCAGAAACATAAAAACATTTTAAATTGAATTATATTTTTAAAACAGCATAAGATAGAAATGAGTAGTTATTATTTTTCTGGAGGTTAACCATGGGTTTTTAAACATTGCTTTAAGATCTCAAAATCTTAAGCAAAACTTTAAGAAATTATGTTTGTTTAAAAAGGAACATAACATGAACAGAAAATTTTCACATTAGGGGTTAAAGCCAGTAAACAAATATAGCAAAATGTTCAACCTTAGTAATTACAATGAAGGATCACAAATAAAACAAGTAGCCTTTTATACCAATTAATTTTTGAGTTTAATTTATAATACTGCTGATAAGATTGAAATCAAGTACTAAACTCAAACATTTCAAGTAATTTGAATACTCTTTTAAAGAGACATAAGGCAGCATTTAAAAATATACCATTATTACACCCTTGGATTTGGTTAATCTCATTCTCAGGAATGTATTTCAAGAAAATCATCCAAAAGAAGGGGTAACAATAGTCATGACATTGTCAAAGCAACATTATTTACAACAGCTCACCACTATGGTTTGAATGTGTGCAGTATCTCCCAGAGATCTATATTAAAGGTGTGGTCCCTGGGTGGTGCTACTGGTCAGGTGATAGAACCTTTAGGAGGTAGGGTCTAGTGAGAGGTCTTTGGGTCATTGGGGTCATGCCCAAAGAGGATTGTGAACCTGGTCTCTTTCTTTCTGTTCCTGGTTCAAGATAAATTACTTGCTCCCACCACTTCATCCTCTATGCACCAGGAGGTGATGCAGTCAAGAGATGCTCCTCATCAAACCTGCACTACACTATTTAAACTTTGAACCTACAAAATTGTGAACTAAACAAAATGTTTTGCTTTACAAAATTAGTTGCCTCAGGTATTTCATTATAGTAACACAAAGCCAACTAATAGACTTATGAACAGAAATTTCTTAATGTCCCTGTCAATGCACTTCAACAAAAATGATCTATCAGCTACAGGATGGATGATAGAGGGAAATATGATAAAGACACTTGTGAATTAAATAACTCTTTCCTCAGAAAAGAAAAGGATACAATCTCTAGTCTAAAAAGAATTCACAATTTGGAGAAGGAAATAAAGAAGGGTACTTCCACTCAGAAGCAGAAATTATGAAGATCACACAGAATTGGAAAAGAGGAAAGAGGCTTATAACAATAATAATGAAACAAAGCATATCATTTTATCTGTTAAGATTCAATTTTTTTGCACACAGGCATGGGTGCAAAACAATAGACACAGAAAAAATAAAAATGGGTATCTACTAGGGTAGATTCAAGATACATTCTTTAAAATTTAGTTATTAACTACTCTGTGCAACACTATGATAGATTTTCATTGTCCTATAATAATATTCATAATATGAACAAACTGAATTATGTAGGCTACATAATACCAGTATCATTATCAAGTGAAACTGAGATCCAAGTATTCTGCTTAAAATTAATCCAATTTAAACAAGTCCAAGTGGTTATCATATTCTTGGCACATTTGCCTATCTCAACAGTTGACTATGCTTTACACAATCTGATCGTCACATATTCATTTATGTACCATCAGTTTCCAACCAACACAGTTCTCTCATCCTCTTCCTCACCACCACACTGTGATCAAACCTACAGTTGCTCTTTCCAAGTCCTCTCTTACCCTAGTTTTCTTTAAATAATCTGATTTCCAACCAGAAAGACCCTTGAGCAAAATTCCAGTCATTCCCAATCATGAGTGTTGGAAAATAGAGGGTGGAACTGTCCTCTATATAAATGTGAGAACTGGATTACAGGTGGTCCTTCAGGAGTGAAGGAACAGGAGTAGGGAAGAGAAGTCTGGGATTCCTGATTTCAGAGATTCAAGTTTAGGGTACAAAGCACCAACAGAAGTAGATGAATGAGGGAGGTAGTATAACCCTGAGCACATGTATGGACCCTGGGGTCATTCTGTGGGTTTAAATTATGACACCTCAATAAGTCTCAGTGTAATCATCCATAAAATGCTGACAATAATAACCTTTTACCTCATACTTATTGTAGGACTGATATAAAGCATATAAAGTTCATAACATAGTGCCTGCTTCATGGTAAGTGCTTAATAAATGGTGGTGTGACTATTGTTGTTTCTATTACTGTTGAGAAGAGGACTTCCTGGACATTTCTGTTCTCTATAACAAGTCACTGTTCACATAAGGGAGGTATCAAAATATGATATGGGTCTGTAGCAAAGGGAAGGCCATGCCAGCAATTTGTTCTAAATTTTCTCAGCAAGCTGTTCTCACACTTCCCCTCTGCCCAGTAAGTACTACACACAAGGACACTCAGGGCTGGCTGCCAGCAGCAGGCAGTTATTAATGCCATTGCATGTGGACATGTGAGATTTCAGCCACCCAACTAAACTGGACACTTCAGGGGGCTCCCAAATGGGAAGATTCTTAAGCCAACTTTGCTTTCTCTAAACTAGACATTTTTTTTATAGCACTCCCTTTACCATACAAAATTCCTTTAAGCCCATACCTTTACTACAGTGCAACAATCTGGGAGATACAAATTATACAGTTGACCTAAAATACAGTTACACAATCCCAGTAAGCATGGGTCTTATTCAAGAAGAGTTCTTGATGGTTACAAGGCATCCCTCTGAGAATTTTAGACTACAGCCCAGTTCCTAACTCCAGAGCTCTTATTCAATCAAACTACTTCTCTCTTCAGGGCCTAATGGAGTTCCTTTAGCCCTCAGAACCCAAGAAAAGCAATGCTTTTGCCCCCAGAGTACTCTGACTACAAGGCCAATCAATTCTTCTTAATTGTTCAATGCACTAACCTGGCAGGCTCCTGATTTGATCCATCAAGGCACAGTCCAATGCCCTACAACTCAAAGGGTGATTTGTGGACTGGTGCCCGTCTGTAGACTGTTTCTTCTGGATTCACAAATGCAGAAATTAAATGCTTAAATTTTTATACAGCAACCTGACATTGCCAAGACATCTAAAAATAAGATCAATGGACTCATCTCACACAGGGTTTATACCAGTTGTGATAAAACATGGAATTAGTACTATGTAATGTGCTGTGTGCTAGGCCTGAGCAAGAGAAAAATTGCACTATGAAAGACCAGCAGGGAGAGGAAGGGATTAATCCTTAACCACAGGTAGTCTGAGAAGTAGTGTTAATCTCTTAACTCAATTTTCCAAAACCAATCCAGAAAAACCTTATTTCATAGGTTAGCTATTTTCTTTATTTTCAGAAAGTTTTTAAAATATGGATGGCAAGGTAAAGGGACAGAAATATAGCATGTCCATCTTTTTATTTTTCAATAAAAGGCATTTTTGAACTACAGTATATAATAAAATGCTACAATCCTTAAAATTACTCCATAAAAAGAAGTTTAATGTCAAAAGGAGAAAGCCTAAGTCTCCAAGAACTGTAAGTCATTTATGTAAACATGGACAGCTCTATCTATATGCATTTTCTCTGTTTTCCTCATTTTCTCCCTTCAAATCAGTGGAAACACTTTTGTAGTCTTTCATTAGACTCACATGTAGGAACTGCTGTTCTATTAACTTTCCTGGTCCTTATTTCACTTATTTCACCCACCCTTAATTCTTCCCATGCTACCATGACTTTGCTAGTATGCAAATCAATCATACATATGGCCCTACTTCAAACCCAACTGGCTTCCCTTGGCAAGAATGAAGTTCAATTTCCTTAGCCTATTATATCAGCTTCCCAATGATTTAGGTGTTGTTTACCTCTCCAACATTAATTCTTAAGGTAACCCCCAGCATCGTGCTAAACATTTTCAGTTCCCTAGAATGCTTGGATGGCCCAATGTGCCTCAGACATAAGGCAATCCATACAGGCTGACAAATACAAATAGATGAGATTGACAGAATCCAGTTGGTCCCAGCTTAATATGCAGGACCACTTATGAGAGCTCCTTTATCCCTGCATCTCTTTGACCTGGTCATTTTCCTCTCCATCTTAAAAATGTACCTCAAGGACAAATTCCCTTTTTGCCAAATATCCAGAAATACTCATGAATTCAATCACCAATCATCTATCCCTTGCAATGTAGTTACCAGGTAGCTACATTTTTTTCTGATGCTGGAAAAAAGTCTGAATTATGATGACAACATCAGACTTATGGGAAATCTGAACACCTCAAACTTGCAGATGTGTTTCATCCTGAGAACTAATATTTCTTTCCAATTTCTCTCATAGATGGCTTCTATACTCTATAGGAAGTTTCTGATTAACCATTTCCTTCTTAGGATCTCTTATTTTTATTCCTTTAGTCTCTTGTAAAAATTTCCTCTCTGTCTCTCTAAGCTGCCCTCTGACTCACAAGATTTTGAAAATCAGGTACCCCTCTCAGATGTTCACCCAACACCACATCACAGGTTTTGTGTTTATTAGAAACTATTTGTTTTAAAGTCAAATGCATATTCTTAGTCCACGTCTTTCTACCTGATAAAAGAAGAAGAAATATTAAAGTACTACCTCTCAGCAATTCTAGAGAAAAGTAGGTAAGGAGTTAGCAAACTTTTTCAGTAAAGGACTAGATAGTAAATATCCTAAGTTCTTCAGGCCATATGGTTTCTGTAAGTACTCAACTCTATCAATGTAGTGTGAACCACACACAATATGTAAATGAATTTACATGGCTGTATACCAATAAAACTTTATTTACAGACCTGAATTTTCAATATATAATTTTTTATGTCACATTACTCTTCTTTCAATATCTTAAAAAAACCTCAACCATTCTTCTCATTGCTATGCACAAAAAATCTAGGTGGCAGGCCATAGTTTGCCTGAACTAAACAAAACTAGTGTGTCTTATTAGTACACAGTTTATATAAAATGCCATTAGGTAAGTTAGAAATGCGGCAAGGCAAGGAAATACCTCTTGAATACCAAGAGGGAAGGGAAAATTCCTTCAGTTTATAGAGGTCCAAAGAGAGTTCAGAATGAAAAAGTAGCCAAGAGGATAGGAAGAGTCAATAAGGAAAGGTACGGTTTATGTAGAAATGAATAATAGTGTAACAAGACTGAAAATGAAGGGGATGGGAAAGTTAAACACAGCACTCAGATAAGGCAGGGAAGGAATGGACAACAGGAGGAATAACTTGGGAGAGAATCTCATTAACAATCAAGTGAAAACAACATAAAATATTAAGTAACTATAAAATGTTATGGCATAAATAAGGAATGTATGAGATTATTCCTATTTACCAGGAAACTTGTAATTTGCATGAGAAATATAAGTAACATGTCATAGAAATAGTTAGAGAACATGGTATTGAGTTTGGAGAACACAGATCTAACCCCAGTACCCAAGATAACTTCACTCATGAATTATAAAATAAAACTCTTTGCCAACCCAGATAGGTATTTGGGTAATTCCCAAAATGTAGTCCTGACATCAGAACCACCTGGAATGCTCTGTTAAATATGCAGACTCCTGGGCTATATACGGATAGGGTTGGGCCAAGGGTAAGCATTTTAACAAGGTCTCAGGAGAGGAATATGCACAATGTCATTTAAAAAGAGCAGCTCCAGAAGAATAGACTTAGATTCACTTCACCAAGAACAATTCACTCCATGAAGAATTAATAAGTCTTAGTTTGACTGAATCAATGATTCATGCATAAAAAGGAATGATGGACTGATACATGTTACAAAATGGATGAACCCTGAAAACATTAAATGAAAATCAGTCACAAAAGACTACATGTTGCATGACCGAAATAATACCAGATAATCACAATAGGCAAACCTATAGAAACAGAAACTACATCAGTGGTTGTCTGAAATTTAGAGTTGGGTAGGGGGGGCTAGGGAGTGACTGTTAATGAATATGGGCTTTTGTGGGGGATGACAGAAAAGATCTAAAAGTAGACTGTGGTAATGCTTGTACAACTCTGTGAAGACACTAAATACTACTCACTTTAAATGAGTTACTTTTATAGTTTGTGAATTATATCTTCATAAAACCATTCTAAGAAAAATGATGAGAGCCTATTTTGTATATCAAAATGAATAATTTTAATAAATTGAAATACATTAAATTTAATTAATTAAGTTAATTATGGAAATCCATGCATCTATAGAAAAAAGAAAATGTGCATTCAACAGCACTTAAGGTGACTCTTAAGTCAACTCCTTACTTGGAAAACTGGCATTTAAAGGCCAAGAATATAAAGCCTTTGCCCTATCTTCTCAGCACTGATGATTTTCAGGAACTTTTAATTTTATGGCATGTGATATTATTTCAGCTAAATAAGTATATCAGCTTAGTTTTGAGATGTACCCTAAAGGAAAGGAAAATTACAATATCTGTAAATTATCTTAAAGCTTTTCAACACAAAAAATGATTTTAAACTTTTAATATATTATCATGAAAAGCAAAGGTAATTTTTTTCTACTTCTATTGTTTAGTGGACAAAATAATACTTCACCAAATTTAGTAATTAAGTACAATTGGGAGAAACTGGAAAAAGGTAATCACACCTAATTAGTAAGTAGTTAGATAAATTTTTCTACATATCCCCAGGGATAAAAACATGCTAGTATATGAAACACTAAAGAAGGATACCGCAGCTTAAAGGGATGGGGAGCAGTAAGTAATGGACTAGGTGGAAACAGTGTGATCAAGGATCCTAATGTACTTGATAGTGTTGGGCATACAATGCACACATCTTTCATTTTGATGAAGTGAAAGAGGAAGAGACAAAGCTGGAGAAGATACGCCTTGCTTAACTCACTATGAGGCCTGCTCTCCAGCCCCTTCCTGCTTAGGACTCTCTGTGGCTGGGAGAACCCTGGTTTTTTTCTCTCACTCCAGCTGAGAGGGCTGGTTTGAAAGTAGATGACACCACATGAAGCAAAGAACACTTAACAGAGTGATAATCAGATCAGATCAGCCCTTTACTATAGGAACAAAAAGGGTGAGGAGAGTAATTTCTGATTGGGCTGTTTAAGTGGTATCCTAGAGTTTCCAGGAAGGGTGATAAGAAGACTCAGAATTATGCTCCCAAGGAACCAGATTTCTATTTAAAGGGAAACAAGATTTCTTGACCTTCTTTGTTAGAGAATGCTAAATTTCCACAGTTGGAAACAGACACGTGGCCCCTAGGAGCAACTCTCAAAGGTAGAAAAAGGTGTTGGTCTTCTCAAAAGAATTTAGAGGTTCAATACTAGGTTGAGAACACTAAGATATAACTCGAGTTCTGTCATACTCAGAGAATCAGCTCTAATGCAGGTAGGGAAGGAGGGAAAAAGAAGAAATGCTCTTTGGAGGTCAATAGACCCCAGAGCTTTCCATGCCTGCCAACTGCTGACTTTGCCATTTTGGGTCAGTTAATAATTGTAAGAGAGCCCTTCAAAATCTGCAGGCCCAGACAGAGATCAGTAGCAGAGAGACCTTACCCAGAGAAGCCACAAACCCCATAGTTCTCCAGCATAATACCCTATACAGAGCCCTCTGAAAAGGTGTCAGGCTAACCCATTCTTCTTAGTGAAGTGCAGGGGGTAACATCCTCAAAAGTTCCTGAAATGACAAGTTACTGCTTTTTCAGACCTCAGGGTTTTGATAATGGTCAGAACTGTCAATGAAAGGCCTGGGAAGGGCACCTATAGTAAGATGTATTCAGTGTTGGGTCCTTCATGTTCCTAAGGGGTTTTGTGCAAAATTTGGAAAATGTGGAGGAAAAGGATGCAGAATTAAAGGCAGTCATCCAGAGCTAAGCACATTTTTCCAGTTAGAACCACATACATGTTCACAATGAGCTTCTAAATACATGATTTCCACACAGACACTGAAGCTGCTATATAGGAGCTGAACTTGGATCTGAACATGAAAGTATATATGTGGAAAAACTGAATGTGGCAGTCACCTTAGCATTAAGCCCACCCTACTTTGTGTATCTGGGTTACTTTTATTACTGTCATTTGCCAATCCTGCTTTCATGCCAGTCCTCATGCTTGTCTCTTTGTCCACCAACCCTCGCAGACAGCTCTCAGATCTGACAGAGGTCCCATCCCACATCTGCCTCAGTGCAGTAGTGAAGATAGAGAAGCATAGGAAAATATTATTTACTTAGCAAGGGCTAAAGTCTAGACCAGCTTGTTACATGAGGCTCAAAATGGGCCTTAAAAAGCAGTTAGTAAAAGTTTTCAAGTCTTAGAGTAGGAGCTCAGCTGTGTATTTCAGAAATAGAGCTCTAGAGGAAGTGGTCTTAATGTGGAGTATGGGATTAAGGAAATCTATGAGCCAAGTGCCAAACAAATTTTTGTTAGTTATCTTTTTGAGATATTGACATTACCTTGGAAGAAAGCCCTCTATGTTAGATTATGTTGCAAAATTATCTTACTCCCCCACCAGCAACATCATGGGATACTGGTTCACAGACAGATTGTTACACTAATAACATGAATTAAAGGAATTTAAAAACATTTGCAAACACATATGGCCACCAAATCTATGACAAAGTAACTTGCACAATTCAGTGGGTAAAAGATGGGCTTCTCAATAAATGGTCTTGATCAATTGGATATCTGTATGGAGAGAAGAAAAAAGAACTGGCCCATACCTCATACACATTCTTCATTTGAGATCATTTGAGATAAATCACAGACCTAACTAGAAAGCTAAAACAATAAATTGGCTAGAAAAAAAAAGCACAAGAGTATCTTCACGATCTTTAAGTAAGAAAAGATTTCTTATACAAAACAAACTGATATATTAGACACCATTAAAAATAAGAAAATCTGTTTATCAAATGACACCACAAAGAGTGGAAAAGTAAGCCACAGACTGGGGGAAGATATTTCATAATACAATCATCTGGCAAAGGGTAAGTAAGACACCCCTAAAACTTACATGTTACAATGTTATAAAATAGGAAAAATATCTGAACAGGGACTTCACAAAAGAGAATATTCATGTAGCCAAAAAACACATAAAATGCCAGCATCATGGCATATTGAAGAAGAGGAAATTTTTAAAACCTCAATAAGATAATATGAACAAATGACAAGTGTTAGTAAAAATGTGGAACAACTGCACAGTGTTTTAAATAAATTGGATTCAAAATGGCTGTTCCAAGTATAAACTGAAACAACTACTTTGGAAAATTGTCGGGGAGCCATCTATGAAGACTAATCAAATGTATACTCCATGATCTAGTAATTTCACTCCTACGAATATACACAAGAGATAAGAGTCTATGTTCACTAAAAGACAACACTCTCCACTGTATTATTTTATAGTATTAAAAACTTCAAAGTTGATCTATAGCAGAAAGAATAAGCAAAATGTGGTATAATCAGATAATGGAAACTCTTCTGCAAGAAAAAGAATAAACTGTTGCTATGTGTAACAACATGGGTAAAGTTCACAGACAATGTTAAGTCAAAGAGGGCAGATAAGAGTACATGTTGAATTAATCTATTTATATGACCTTCAAGGACAAAATTAATCTATGGTACCAAAGTCAGAGTAGTAGTTAATTCTGGTGTAGTGGACTGCTTGGGAAGAAGCATAAAAGGGGAACTTTGGGGTGCTAATCATGTTCTGGATCTTGACCTGAGTGATGGTCATACAGGTGTGTATATTTCCAAACAGTGAAGTATACAATTAAGACTTCTGGTGTATATAAGTTAAACTTCCAAAGTTTATAGAAATTTCCAAAGTTGCTATATTTATTTATGTACACACATATAAACCTTTGCACATATGTATACACATAAATATGCATACACACAAACATACGTACAGAGGCAAAGGAAACCCAGTTCACCTAGGATCTGACTGTTAATGACACAGTTGTCATCATCTGACCTCTTTTATTCCTTTCTTGGGCAAAGATGTAAGTCTCAGGAACTGAAGGAAAAGAAACATTAGTGACAACTCTGTCACTCCTGCATACAACCTCTGATCCATCCTGTTTCGAAGGTCAAATAAACTATTATTCATCAGTTATTTCTTCTTATCTGTGGCAATTCTAGTATCACAGAAGGGAGATAAAGGAAGCAGAGATCATCCAAGGAATGTGTAATGAGCATATGGACTGAGAAAACTAATTTCAGTATTCAGAGACATCAGAACAGAGAAGTTAAGACAAGGAAACTAGGGACAGAATACTATGGGCTAAAAAGAAAGATGGATTCCAGACAGTTAAGAATCCACACAGCACAGATAGGAGTAAGTTGTATGCAAGAACTCCATCAAACCCTGTAAAACCTCAGCATCTTGTTTTTCTCCTATCCTACTTAATATCAGAACAAGATAGTTTCTACCATTTTAATAGATGTCACATAGAATTTGAAAATGGTTTCTCAGGAGTACTTTAATGTCTTCATGCTATTTCCCCCTAAATATACAGATTGGTTATAAGATCATCATTCAATTGTATAACAGTATTGGGGATGGGTGGTGAGAAGAAAAACACTACCACATTAAATGAATCCATCAACTTCATGACATGTCCCAAATACTCCAAGTTCCTCATTTTGTAGTACAAGCAGGTAATGCAGTTTCATTTCTAAACAAGTTATAATTCCCATTTTAGGTAAGTTAACTGGTTCATCATTAGGAAATCAGCCGTCTGCCTGAGAAAAAGTGAATCAACAAGATTTATGCCTTAACAACAATGCCTGAAGCACAAACAGCTGCCATCAAATAGAATACCAACAAACATGTAAATAAACATAAAAGTGCATCTACTAGTAGACTTTAAGAACCACTTCCACATGTACCCCACATGTACAGTTTGCCGTAATTCCCAGGGTACTACAAAAGCATCAAACAAAAGACTTTACAGTCTTTACTGACCCTCCTCCCAATGGCCCTTCTTAGCACATCCAGAAAAGTCCCTCAAGAATGTAGAAGAAAGCTGAAGTTGACAGGGAAACAAAGTTGTCAGGAGAAGCTAGAACTGCAACCTGGAAGAAAGAGATTCTGGTAAGGAGAAACAAGCAAGTGTAAACCAAAGGGCTTTAAAAGAAAACGCAACATAACGCCTTACAAGTAATGCTGCTAAATTCATGGAGGGTTTCTGTCCAAGGGTATTTACACTAGATAAATAGGTATCCCTTGTAGCTGTGTACTCTAATTCTCTAAAATCATACTCTCGTGCTCTCTGTAATAAATTTCTCTTTCAGTGAATTCTTAATAGGATTGACATATTAAACAAAAGGACTTAAGCAAAAAAGGTCTGAACTGTACAGTTGACAATCTGTAAAGCAAATCATCAGGAATTTGAGCAACAGAGACCACAAATATATTCCCTCTGACTTTTCTAGTTGGAAAACCATATGTAGTTGAAGCACAAATAAAAACCAGAGTGAGGAAATCACAATCCAACACACTCTGCTAATATGACAGGGACCAAATGTCTGAACTGAGTATGAGCCCTGACAATTGGGTTATGACAATGGAGCAAAAGTTAATGTAATGAGTATAAATAATAAAGCATGTAAAGAGAGCCAGGTTTGAGTTTCAAGATGGCGGCCTAGAGGGTGGCTGCATTTCATGTTGCTCCAGGACTGAGGATTCAAAAGAGGAGATATTGAGACACTTGGGACCAACTCAAAGCAGCTGGGTGACTCTCACCCATTGGGAAGGCGTCCCGGATGGGACGGTGGTAATGGAACGCAGGAAACTTTGTGAAGTAGAGCTGCCGGCGAGACACCCCTCCCCCTGCTGGAGCAGTGAACTCGGACAACTGGGAGCCCCGTAAAGGAGGCCGCTCGGCACAGCGCTGGGACTCGGAGCAACCACTGGGGCTCCAGCGGCTGCCCAGGGGAGGAGTGGCAAGGAGAGCTGTGTGGACTCAGAACACCGGGGCCTGCCCTGAGGAGGAGGAGGAGGAGGAGCATGGCCGCTTGGATTTGGAGTGACTGCACCAGAGCTACAGGCGGTTGCCAGAGGAGAAGCTCTGCGGCGAGCTGTTTGGACTCAGAACGACGCTTCTGAACCCCGGGGCCTGCACTGAGGACGAGGAGGAGGAAGAGGAGCGCGACCGCTTGGATTCAGAGTGACTACACCAGAGCTACAGGCAGTTGCCAGAGGAGGGGCTGCGTGGCAAGCTGTTTGGACTCAGACCACTTCTGAACCCCGGGGCCTGCCCGGAGGAGTAGGAGGAGGAGGAGGAACGCGGCGGGTCATTTGGACTCGCAGTGACTGCATTAGCGCTCCAGGCGGCTGCTCAGAGGAGAAGGCGAGTGGTGAGTTGTTTGGACTTAAAGTGACAGCTCCTGAACACAGGGGGGCTGCCTGGAGGAGAAGCGTGGTGGGTCGCTTGGTCTTGAGTGGCCGCACCAGAGCTCCGGGCGGTTGTCCAGAGGACCCCTGCAGCGGGTCACGTGGATTCAGAGCCACTCAGAGCGACCGCTCCTGAACGCCGGGGGGTTATCTGGAGAAGGAGGAGGAACACGGAGGGTCACTTCGACAAGGAGTGATTGATTGCCCAGGGCTACGGGTGGTTGGTGGGAGGTGGAGGCACGCAGTGAGTTTCTTGGACTCCTAGTGACCGCACCGGAATACTGGGCGGCTGTCTGGAGGAAGAGGCGTGTGGCGGGTCTCTGGGACTCAGAGCGATTGTACAGGGCCCCAGGTGGCTGCTCAGAGGAGGGGCCGCATAGCCAGGTGATTAGACCCTGCAGAGCAGGGTCCCAGGATCTAGGAGGCTTCTTGGTGGAAGAGCCGCACAGAGACAGGCTTAGGGCGGAACGAAGGTTCCAGGCCTGCGGGCAGATTCTCTGAGGAGAGGCAGCCTAAGGAGATTCATCTGCGAAGGGTGAGGCTCCCAGGCCCAGGAGGTAGGGCCGGGCCCCTGGGAACTTTGCAGAGGAAGGCAGCCCAGACCAGGCGGTAGCTGTAAATTGAGGGGAACCTCTAGGAGGGAACTGACCAGTGACACCTCCCCACCGGGTGAGTCTTCCCTGCCGGATGAGGTTTCCCCACAAGGACGGTAAAACCAGAGACTCAGGCCCAAACAGGCCTTGCCTCAGCCCGCAGCCTAGGTCCCCTTTGGATGACCATTGGTCAACAAGTGGAGGCACCTCCGCCCACTAGCAGGGATTATACCCCACCTGAAGGCCACCACTCCTAGAGAGGCAGCTTCCTTGTGGAACACCGCATTATCAACTTCCTCCAAGACTTCAGCCTACTGAAGGCTAAGGGGGGATATATATAGAAATCTTCAGGGACATTGTAAGTCAATAGAGGAAATCTGCAATATCTCAGCGGTCCTCTGATACCTGAACAATATGAGAAAACAAGGAAAGAAAATGCTGCAAACAAATCTAGATGTTACATCAATAAAACCCAATGACAGCATGGCAGAAGAAATGACAGAAAAGGAGTTCAGAATGTACATAATTAAAATGATCAGAGAAGCAAATGATGAGATGAAAGAGCAAATGCAAGCATTGAATGATTGCACCAATTGACAGTTAAAAGAGCAAATACAGGAAGCAAAAGATCATTTCAATAAAGAGTTAGAGATATTGAAAAAAAAACAAACAGAAATCCTTGACATGAAGGAAACAATAAACCAAATTAAGAACTCCATAGAAAGCATATCCAATAGGATAGAACACCTGGAAGACAGAACCTCAGACATTGAAGACAAAATATTTAACCTGGAAAACAAAGTTGAACAAACAGAGAAGATGGTAAGAAATCATGAACAGAATCTACAAGAACTATGGGATATCATGAAAAGGCCAAATTTAAGAATTATTGGGATTGAGGAAGGCCTAGAGAAACAAGCCAAAGGAATGAACAACCTATTCAATGAAATAATATCAGAAAATTTCCCAAATCTGAAGAATGAAATGGAAAATCAAGTTCAAGAGGCTTACAGGACTCCAAATACACAAAATTACAACAGACCCACACCAAGGCACATTATAATGAAAATACCTAACATACAAAATAAAGACAGAATTTTAAAGGCTGTGAGAGAAAAGAACCAAATTACATTCAGGGGGAAACCAATACGGATATCAGCAGACTTTTCAATCCAGACCCTAAAAGCTAGAAGGGCCTGGAACAACATTTTTCAAGCCCTGAAAGAAAATGGATGCCAACCAAGAATCTTATACCCAGCAAAACTTACCTTCAAATTTGACGATGAAATAAAATCCTTCCATGATAAACAAAAGCTAAAAGAATTTACAAAAAGAAAGCCAGCATTACAGAACATTCTCAGCAAAATATTCCATGAGGAAGAGATGAAAAACAAAGAAGCAAATCAGCAAAGGGAGGAATTATCCTAAAGGAATTGTCAAATAAAGGAGGAAACAACTTGTGTCAAACAAATAAATAAATAAAATTTAAAAAATGAACCAAATGACCGGGAAACCAAATCATATCTCTATAATAACCCTGAATGTTAATGGCCTGAATTCATCAATCAAAAGACATAGACTGGTAGATTGGATTAAAAAGAAAGATCCAACAATATGTTGCCTGCAAGAGACTCACCTCATAGAAAAAGATACCCATAGACTAAAGGTGAAAGGATGGGGAAAAACATACCATGCGCATGGACTCAGCAAAAAAGCTGGAGTATCCATCCTCATTTCCGATAATGTAGACTTCAAGCCAAAGTTAGTCAGAAGGGATAAAGAAGGTCATTTCATACTGCTTAAGGGACGCATAAATCAGCAAGATATAACAATCATAAACATCTATGCCCCAAACAGTGGCTCATCCATGTTTGTCAAACAAATCCTTCTCAATTTCAGAAACCAAATAGACCATAACACAATAATACTAGGTGATTTTAACACGCCTCTCTCACCACTGGACAGATCTTCCAGACAAAAACTGAACAAAGAAACCATAGATCTCAATAACACAATCAATAATTTAGACTTAACGAACATTTATAGAATATACCATCCAACCAAGAGCGAATACACTTTCTTCTCAGCAGCACATGGATCCTTCTCGAAAATAGACCATATATTATGCCACAAAGCTAATGTTAGCAAATACAAGAAGATAGAGACACTACCATGTATTCTATCAGTTCATAATGGATTGAAGTTAGAAATAAATGAAAGAGTAAAACACAGAAACTATTCCAACATATGGAGATTAAACAATATGGTATTATATGATGAATGGATAACAGAAGATATTAGGAAGGAAATTAAAAAATTCTTAGAGGTAAATGAGAACAAAGAAACATCATACCAAAATCTCTGGGATACTATGAAAGCAGTACTTAAGGGAAATTTATTTCATGGAGCGCATTTAATAAAAGAAGTAAAACTCAACAAATAAACGACCTAACACTACAGCTCAAAGCCCTAGAAAAAGAAGAACAGAACAGCACCAAAAGTAGTAGAAGACAGGAAATAGTTAAACTCAGAGCTGAAATCAATGAAATTGAAACAAAAGAAACAATACAAAAAATTGACAAAATAAATAGTTGGTTCTTCGAAAAAATAAACAAAATTGATAAACCTTTAGCCACACTAACAAAGAGAAGACAAGAGAGAACCCAAATCACTAAAATTCGGAATGAACAAGGAAATATCACAACAGACAGGATTGAAATACAAAACATAATTAGAAGCTATTTTGAAAATCTATACTCCAACAAAATAGAAAATTTCGAAGACGTCAACAGGTTTCTAGAGACATATGAATTGCCTAAACTGAATGAGGAGGACATAAACAATTTAAATAGACCAATTTCAAGTACTGAAATAGAAGAAGTCATCAAAAGCCTACCAACAAAGAAAAGTCCGGGACCAGATGGGTTCTCAGCCGAGTTCTACAAAACCTTTAAAGAAGAGCTCATTCCAATACTTCTCAAAGTATTCCATAAAGTAGAAGAGGAGGGAACCCTCCCAAACTCATTCTATGAAGCCAATATCACACTGATACCTAAACCAGACAGAGACTCATCAAGGAAAGAAAATTTCAGACCAATATCCTTAATGAACATCGACGCAAAAATTCTCAACAAAATTTTAGCAAATCGCATACAAAAACATATTAAAAAGATAGTGCACCATGATCAAGTGGGCTTCATCCCAGGGATGCAAGGTTGGTTCAACATCAGGAAATCAATAAACGTAATTCACCATATTAATAGACTTAAAGTCAAGAATCACATGATTATTTCAATAGATGCAGAAAAAGCATTTGATAAAATACAGCACCCCTTCATGCTCAAAACACTAGAAAAAATAGGGATAGTGGGAACATTCCTTAACATTGTAAAGGCCATTTATGCTAAGCCCATGGCTAATATCATTCTAAATGGTGAAAAACTGAAAGCATTTCCCCTAAAAACTGGAACAAGGCAGGGATGCCCTCTTTCACCACTTCTATTCAACATCGTTCTTGAGACTCTGGCCAGAGCAATTAGACAAACCAAAGAAATTAAAGGGATACGAATTGGAAAAGAAGAACTTAAACTATCCCTGTTCGCTGATGACATGATTATATATTTAGAGGAACCTGGAAATTCCACCAGAAAACTCTTAGAACTCATAAGTGAATTCAGTAAAGGAGCAGGTTACAAGATCAATGCCCATAAATCCAACGCATTTTTATACATAAGTGATGAATCTTCAGAAAGAGAAATTAGGAAAACTACCCCATTCACAATAGCCTCGAAAAAAATAAAATACTTGGGAATCAATCTCACAAAAGAGGTGAAAGACCTCTACAATGAGAACTATACAACACTAAAGAAAGAAATTAAAGAACACCTTAGAAGATGAAAAGATCTTCCATGTTCTTGGATAGGAAGAATTAATATTGTCAAAATGGCCATACTACCTAAAGTGCTATACAAATTCAATGCAATTCCAATTAAAATCCCAATTGTGTACCTTACAGAAATAGAGCAAGCAATTATGAAATTCATCTGGAAGAATAAGAAACCCAGAATAGCTAAAGCAATCCTTAGCAGGAAGAGTGAAACAGGGGGTATCGCAATACCAGATCTTCAACTCTACTACAAAGCAATAGTAACAAAAACGGCATGGTATTGATACCAAAATAGAAAGGTAGATCAATGGTACAGAATAGAGGACACGGACACAAACCCAAATAAATACAATTTTCTCATACTAGACAAAGGGGCCAAAAATATGCAATGGAGAAAAGATAGCCTCTTCAACAAATGGTGCTGGGAGAATTGGAAATCCATATGCAACAGAATGAAACTAAACCCATATCTCTCACCATGCACGAAACTCAACTCAAAATGGATTAAGGACCTCGGAATCAGACCAGAGACCCTGCAGATTATAGAAGAAAAAGTAGGTCCAAATCTTCATCTTGTTGGTCTAGGATCAGACTTCCTTAACAGGATTCCCATAGCACAAGAAATAAAAGCTAGAATCAACCACTGGGATAGATTCAAACTAAAAAGCTTTCTCTCAGCAAAGGAAACTATCAGCAATGAGAAGAAAGAGCCTACAGAGTGGGAGAATATCTTTGCCAATCATACTTCAGATAGAGCACTAATCTCCAGAATCTATAAAGAACTCAAAAAACTCTACTCCAAGAATTCAAATAATCCAGTCGACAAATGGGCTAAGGAAATGAATAGACACTTCACAGAAGAAGATCTACAAGCAATCAACAAACATATGGAAAAATGTTCAACATCTCTAGTAATAAGAGAAATGCAAATCAAAACCACCCTAAGATTCCATCTCACCCCAATTAGAATGGCAGTTATCAAGAATACGAGCAACAACAGGTGTTGGCGAGGATGTGGGGAGACAGGTACACTCATACATTGCTGGTGGGACTGCAAATTAGTGCAGCCACTCTGGAAAGCAGTGTGGAGATTCCTTAGAAAACTTGGAATGGACCCTCCATTTGACCCAACTATCCCACTCCTTGGCCTATACCCAAAGGACTTAAAATCAGCATACTACAGAGATACAGCCACCTCAATGTTCATAGCTGCTCAATTCACAATAGCCAGACTGTGGAACCAACCTAGATGCCCTTCAATTGATGAGTGGATAAAGAAACTGTGGTATATATATACAATGGAATATTACTCAGCCATAAAGAATGATAAAATTATGGCATTTGTAGGCAAATGGATGAAATTGGAGAATATCATGCTAAGTGAGATAAGCCAATCTCAAAAATCCAAAGGACTAATGATATCGCTAATAAGTGGAGGATGACACATAATGGGGGGGAGGGAAGGGTTAGTGTTAGGGTTAGAGTTAGGGTTAGGGAGGGGGGCAAGTATGGAGGAAGGACGGACTGTATAGAGGTTACAGAGGGCTGGGAGGGGTGGGGGGAAGGGAAAAAATAACAGAATGAATCAAACAACATTACTCTATGTAAATTTATGATTACACAAATGGTATGCCTTTACGCCATGTACAAACAGAGAAACAACATGTATCCCATTTGTTTACAATAGAAAAAAAAAAAGAGAGCCAGGTTTAAAAAAAAAAAAACTTTTCCATATCTCCAATACTGTACATAGGAAACTATGTGAAACACAGCACAGGTTAGGAGCCTGATGGCTATGACTGGTTGTGAAGTTTTAAATTTAACATTTTTATGAGATTTAACAATCTCATTTCCAGGGTTCTACACTCTCCAATATGGGAACTAAAGAGGCTCCATCGACTCCATCTTGGAGAGGAAATAGCACCCATTTCAGTACTCTCAATGTTGGCTGCTATGCATTCCACACTGGGTATACATCTGCCAGGCAAATGAAGTTATGACAGATCAATTTCCTGGAACCAACTGAAAGGGAGAGAGCACGTGAACTGTACACAGGCCAAGGGGTAGGGCTGGGGTTTCCGCAGCTGGAGCAAAAACTAGGGCCCTGGAGCCGTGAGAGGAGTGTTCTGCCGTGTGTACTGGAGCTGGGACAGTTTAAACTTTGAGCCTCGATGTCAGCACTCGAATTGGTGTCACTGTCTGAACCTGAACAGGCTACAGGCTATTGCGGGTACGGGGAACCAGGAAAGTGCGGCCGGCATCCCAGGCCTGCCAGTGCCCCTCTCGACCCACTGAGCGTGCAGAGGTCCGGATGAGGGCAGCTGTAGCCGCGCCCGCCTCCCTAGGGGCCCAGTCCTGTCCTGTCCGTCTCAGACCACGCCAGAACTGCTCACCGAAGATCCCTGGTGGCCTCTGTAGCTTTTTAAAAAGCAGAAGTCGTGATCCTCACTACCCAAACCCTTAAGCGTTAACAACCACAATGGCTGTCCCGGAAATACGTCATCACACTGACCGGCCGACCGATACCATCCCTGTTATTCTCTCTAGGAATCTTGGAGGACCCGCATCTTGGTGGTTCCCTCCTTCTAGTTCCCTCAAGGCAAGCCTAGGAAGAGGGGAGCAGTAAAGAGAGAGCTCCCCTATTCCTCCTGGAACCGGATTGAGTCGAGGCACATGGACCCGCACCTGGGTCCTGCTCACTGACCTATAGCACCTCAGAAAGGAGGAAGGCACAAGAAGAGGGGCCATTTATTCCGTTGCACAGCAGGTGAGGGGGTGGGGCCCATCACTAATGTCCCCAAGATGGCCCTAGCCTCTTTTCTGCCCAAACAGGTGCAACCCCTGCACTGATGCTTTCCCTCCTGCTGTGGATATCTCTAGGCAGGGCCTAGACAGAGAATCAGAGGCCTGGCAAATCTGAACAGGGGTGAATTAATGAGGAAGGTATTGATGTCCCCCAGGACATCTTGAGCGCCGGATCTGCTCAAGATAGGGGAACTTTGGAAAGGTTTGCTGAATGAATGAATTAAAGTCGAAATAGACTTAGCGACTTTATTGTGTATCCGGAAGACCCTCTGGGTGTCAAAAAGGCAGTGCTTTTTGTCTTGCACTGTAAGACCAAATTTGAGGGAGGAAGCAACCTTGTATACCGTTTTTTTTTTTTTTTTTTTTTTCTTACCTGATTTAGACTTGCTTCCCAGTGAATGACTCACCCACTTGTCCAGATGTCCTCACTTGTCTTGCTCCTATAGCCACTAGGATATCCCCCATGGAATTCGAAGCTTACAGCTCTCTCTCACTCATGCTCAATTGCTGTTCCCTAAAAACAGTCACTCCACCAAGAGGCAAGAGCCCAAGAGGAGCCAAGCATCACTGAAGCCAACACTTCTCCAGGATCCACTGGGCTTTCATGGGACCTGGGTCAACCCTTTCATGGTAATTTTATCTCAAGTCCTCAGTGTTGGTTCCTTATAGAAACTTCAATGATCACCTCCAAAAGACCTTTAAATATTAGAGAGCAGGAATTAGAATCTCACTCCCTTCTCATCATAGAATACAAGGTTGGGTAGGTAGGCTGAGGAAAAATGAAAAGAATCTATGCCAGAGTGGTTGGCATAATATTTATTATAGACTAGCTATTTAGTTTCAGCAAAACATTGCAGTCTCTAATAGTAAGTTGACTGAGTTTGAATATTGTTGAATCTGAAATTTCCTTTGTGATTGTGTAATAACTTCTAAACATAAGGAATTTATATTAAGCTTTAAGGGTACACATATTTAAGTAGACTTTTTACACATTTGAAAAATTCTTACACGCCCAGTTACTTTAAATATAACCCAAATGAGCATTTGTTTAGCCATTTAGAGGCTCCCTGCTGTGCAAAATCCATGAAAAATGCCCCTAACATCTGCTAGTCATAGATAAGACAAACCTACCCTGTAGCTATAAAGACCTCCCAAGTACTGCTGCCTTTCATAGCTCACTGACCTACAGACCCCCACCTTGCGGCTGAGCAACATTGCCTAGACATGTAAACACCCTCTCTCTTTAACTCCCCTCTCTCTCAGGAGTTCTCTTGCTCTCCCTCCCTTCTGAGTGGTGGCCTCAGAGTCTCTGGAAAGTCTCTTTCAGTAAGGAACTTTCCCTCTTATGCAATCCTGTGTATGCACTGCCTAATAAAACTTGTGCAACACTGCCATCTCATGGTCCTCTCTCTTCCTTGATTGTCCTTGAAATCAAATTCTTCACTGCATTGAAACAACATAGATCTCTTGTGACTCTTGGTTCCCTCATGCCATTTATTTAATGCTGGTTACATTACTCATGACATTGCATCATCATGCCCTCTATGAATACTTGCTTCCAGTGACTTTCTCAAAGTTTATTTCAATGGCTACAAACACAAGGTTTACCAGAACATGCAGGGAAAAATATGTGAATGGTAAATTCCTTGGTCATATTAAATTTATCATGTGGAATGTTATCACATAATCAATGACTCACACCTTGTACAACCTTGATTTCTCTTAAGTTGTGGTAATCACTGCATTCTTAGAATGTGATACCTCTTAATGCTGCTTGAAGGGTTACAGAAAATAATATTCCTACAAGACAGCTCCCCAAGAAAAACAGAGGAACAGTGTGGTTCAGGAGGAGGTGGGTGGGAAATTAGGCAAATATTAAACCTGTCCCAGTATATCCTTTCCCAATAACAATGGGCCCTGCGGGAAAGGGGCAGATACTGAATGCTGGGCTCTGAATTTTGACCTCCCCCCATTGCAAATTAGTACTAAATGGAGGCACAGCTAATATCAAAACTCTGGGAAACAATGGATCCCAGAGAAAGAAAATCAATGAGCAAGATTTGAGTACTCATCCCTCGGGATCTGGACCCCTGTCTCCCCAAATAACAATGAGTTCCAACCTTTTTTCAGCTACCTTCCTAAGTTAAAATTTTATCTTGCACGACTAGGTCCCTGACTGTCCAAACTGCATGTCCACAGTCTACAATGAAACTATAAAACCCAGACTTCTTCTGTAACCTAGGGGCCATCTCCATACCCAGAAATGGGCCATCCCCACTGCCTGATCGATTGACTTTGCTGCAGAATGAAGGAAAGCTTGCTGATCCAAGGTTTGCTTCCTGTCTCCTGCCTCCCTTATTTGTGGGCCATGAGCTTACATATTTTGGTTCCCTGACCAGGAATGGAAGCAAAGTAAAATTGACCCTTCCCTGTCACCCTTCCCCTTTATCTACAGTTAAGTTAAACAACCACTGGGACCTGGGAAGTGACTGTTGAAGTGCCTGGCACCCACAAGGATCTCTGACATCTGTCGAGGCGGGGCAGGGGGGGACCCCCAGCCACATTCATGCAACTATGGCTGCATCCCCAGACTGACTGCTTCTTCCCTCACCTCCCTCCCCACTCTACAGAAAGAGACTCTTCACAGCCTCTGAGTCCACTTTGAACAGCTTCCAGTACACGACCCATAACTGGCCCCAACCCTGGGCTAGGTTTTCAGGGCCTATGCTACGTGGGGTGAGGAAGGATTTGTACTGAATTCTTTATTGGTGCTGGATGCATCCTCTTTCTGACACTCTTCCCACACCCTTGCCATTCACTCCCCAATCCCTCCCTTCCCCTACCCCCTGCAAACCTCCGGATCAGAGACCCCTTTGCCATTTTGTTCCTGGCATCTAACACTGGCCCCTAAATTCTCCAGAGTGGTAAAATCCATCTAGCCATCCGTCCAGTCGGATGGATACCCTGCCCTGAGACCCCACCTTTTGGCCCATTGGGACCCTGGGGGTCTCCCCACAATTGAAATTGGATTGAAGACATTCCCCCATTTTCCGGTGGAACTCTCCAGCTTGGTGTCAGAAAGGATCCAGGTGATGCTTTGGTTTCAATCCGCCTCCCCAATGCTGTTTATGCCTTTTCCTTTGAAGCACAACCCCCAGCAGAGAAGATAAGCAATGGACCCATGGGTGGAGGGAGAAGAGCAGTTGAATTCTCCCATTCCAGTGGAGCTTAAAGAATGACTCAGGACACAGTATCATCACTGCATCAATAAGAGGTAAGAGATGACATCTATCAGTAAATTCTGTTGAAAGCCCCCAGAGGTGATAAGGTGTGGTCACCCCCAGAAAACCTCCTGACATTGATCCAGAGACCATGGAGCAGTTCAAGTGACCATGCTAGATGCCAACAGTTAGCAGTGCAGAAGAGATTTTTGCTATCACAACCGTTGTCCTTGGGTGTTGTAGCCAACAGGCAGCATTAAAGTAGGAACACAAATGAGCAAGAGATGACACAAGGGTGCCCACATGCAGCTTGGACCCAAGGGTTGGCAGTGGAACTTTAGCAATCCAAGCCCCTGAACACACCCTGGACCTGACATGAGTGAAAGTCATCCAAAATCATTGTTGTCACGTTTCTGGTGTCCCTGTTTTATGTAGCTCCTCAGGATTCTTGGTCAACTCCCCAATGGAGAAAATGTCAAAAAGTGTCCCCAGAAGGAAGAAATATGGACAAAGGCCCACATAAGTTACAGTCTGTTTTTGGAAGCCCTCAGCCCCATCTGACAGTACAGTTGGGCTTAGCCACTCCTAGGCAACTATAGGTGACTTAATAATACAGAAGAAGATCTCCAAAGTTCAGGACCCCTTGAGGCACATGCCCTGGGTCAGACTGTTTTCAGCCTAGGTCTAAGGGTGAGAGTGGGCATGCATTTAAGTGCATAGACAGAGATCTGGATGATCCTGACACCTAGAAACACTGTTAGAGTTAAAATAGGGGCAAGACTGGATTCCTAGGGCATAAGAATGGATTCTCCAGGGAGAGGGCTTAAAGTTAAGTTGATCACTAACAGCCAAGGATTTAGTCAATAATGCCTATGCAACAAAGCCCCAGGAAAACTCAAAAGGTCAGGGTCCAGAGAGCTTTTGGAATGCTTGAAAGTATCTGAAGGGTAGCTCACCAGGATAGAGTATGTAATTTTCTCACCCTTTCCCTCATACCTTGGCCTGTGCATCTCTTCCATCCAGCATTTATCCATTTTATGGTTCTGTTTTCTTGGGTTTTAGGGAGTGGAACCCAGGGCCTCATGCATGCTAAGCAAGTGCTCTACCACTGAGCTACATCTCCAGTTTTTATTGTTGTTTTGTATTGACACAGGGTTACCCAGTCTGGCCTCTAACTTGCAATCCTCCTGTCTCAGCCTCCTGAGTAGTTGGCATTACAGATGTACAACACCCAGCTGTTTTTGGTAATAATCTTTAAAATAAAGTAATAAACATGTTTCCTTGAGTTCCAAGCTGTCCTTGCAAATTAATGAAACCTGAGATGGAAGACATGAGAACCCTGATTCATAGCCGCTTGGGCAGAAGTATAGGTGACAATCTATTGCCATTGATGTCTGAAGTAGAAGGCAGTCTTGTGGGACTACACTTAACCTGTGGGATCCAATTCTACCCCAGGTAGCATCCTCTGCATTGTGGTATATTTAGCAGCATCTTCGACCTTTACCCACTGGATGCCAGCAGCAGGCCACCACCAATTGTGACAACAAAAAATGTCTAAAAATTGCCAAATGTCCCCTTGATAGGGAAGCAAAACCATCTCCTGTTGAGAATCACTGGCCTATACAGGAATATTCACTCATTACTTAAAAGAGAAAGACACGGTTGAGAATTTAAAGGAAGAAAAGAATGGTTGAAGTTGAGAGCCAAGGGGGAGAGTGAGGAAAGAGAACCAAACCATAGATTAAAACAAATCAATAATACAGTTTTGAAGATTTACCTAAGGAATTTGGATTCTGCTTTTTAAGTAACAGAAAATCATTAAAGGATTTCCAGAAAGGGCATGATATGATTAGATTGCCCTTTTAAGTAGGTTTTCTTGATCTCTTAATAAAAGTGAATTGAAATAATAGCAACTATCACAAAATTCTGAGATGGTAGCTGTGAAATAAGCAGAGGTGGAAAGGAAGCGGCAGGCCTGCTGCATTTGTGCAATGGAGTCGTCAGCAAAACCTGGTCAGACGACTTAGAAGCAGGATAGAAAGGAGCTGAAGGAGCCCCTGAGTTTCCTGGCCTGGATGAGGAGATGGGTGGTGGGGAAAACAGGAACTAATGAATACCTGCTGGTAAAGGTAATAAATTCACTTTTGTACATGTGAAAACTAGGTGTGTAGCTTTCGTCAAATGGGTGAAAAGCCTTGTCACCTAGAATCATCATTAGAACAGGGACAAGAATGCATTCCTAGGGTACTGGTTATCTTTAAAGCATGAACAGGGGTAGAGGATTCAAAGGCAGCAGAAACTAACAGGTCAGGAACATCAGGAGAAAGCAGCGTCCTGGGAGTCAAGGGAGAACATTTTCAGGGTGTGTAAGTTATCGCCAGAGATAAAGATTATAGAGAGGGTGGAGCCCAGAAGCCAGTTGTGCTAGTAACCTTAGTTTAGGGAGTTTGGTGGGAGAGGAAGTCAATCTTTATGAGTTGAGGAATAAGAGGCAGAAAGGAAATGGAGAGTAAGTATCACTAATGATTAGTCTGAAGGACATCTCTCACTTCGTGGGGCAAGAGGAGCTTGTGGCCCCAAAGTAAGTGGAGTCAGCACAAGGTTCTATGGACGGATGGGTATACTTCACGTTGATTTCCAGTTTCTATTTTTACATCATCACTCCTGCTTCCCTCGGGTATTTCTGTTACTTTTTTCAGAATACTTTTCACTTTATGCATCCTGGCTTCTCTGTTTTTAATCTTCTTGCAATAAATTTCCAGCCTGCATGCTTCCCTCCTTTCCTCATGGCCCATTCACACAGACTGGCATGTTTTCAAAGAAACATCAGGGAATCTGATCTACCACACCTAGGGCAGATACTGCAGGGAGCTCAGCTCTATTTGCATGAAGATTTCTTCAGCCTCCTTGGAAAATAATCATGTATATTTGAGGCCTGGCAGTTAGATCCCATGCATTCAGAATTAATATTTTCTCAAACAGAAGGAGGCAGAGCCCAAAACTACATTAGTCTCCCAGGATATTTCTGATGGGCAGGAAACTCATTCCACAGTAAGAGAAATCTATAGAGGAGGTTACTTTCCAAGACTCCAGTGGATTTCTTATTAAAAAATTTACTTTCTCTGGCTTCTTCTCACACACCAGTTCTTTATAATTTATTTTTATTATCAATAGAATTAAAGCTCATTTGTTTCATATCACCTGAAAACAAATGAAATAACTTTTTACCAAATTTATTGGCTACAATATGGTGGAAATCAGAAGGAACTGGGTCTCAGGCTTCATTTGTGCTAGATACTGTAGACTTGATTAGATAGACTGGGCGTACTGGAATGAGGGTACAGCTGAAAAATACCATTGTTCAACTCTGTTATGTATATTGCTTGAACGAAACACAGAGAGTACTTCTTTGGGGAAAAATGAAGAAAAAATGATCAAAGCCAGTTTTTTTAAATTTCTTCTTTGTTGCTATAATAAGAAAGTAACTTTCACCTCAATCACTGACATGACTTTCAGTCTCACAGGCTCTGACTCTGGGTATGAACTCAGTCCCCCTCGATAATATTGCTCAGTAAAACTAAATATCTAGCAGATCTCAATCTAACACCTCGTTATTCCACAATGATCTGACTTAACATAGAAGTGAATGTGACCAAAAAAAAAAAAAAAAAAGTACAAAAAAAAGAGTACAGAAAGTTTCCTCAGAGATTGGAAGAAATAGATTGGAAGAAATGAAAATGAGGGTGTATGATATGAACTAAAGAATCTGGGAATGAGAGGATATTTTCATCAAGTTTGGAAGGAATGTTATGAAGTGAGTTGAAAGATCAATTAGGTGGTATTTATGAAATTATCTTTAGGGTATGAAGGTCACCTATTAGTCACTTGACCTCTGAGCAACTGAGATAAAAATAAGTAGCTTGTATTACTACCAAAATAAGGGAAAAAATGCAACAGTAAGATGCTCTATGAGAAAACAGCTTTCAAATAAAAGCCTGTATTAGAATGGCTAATTTACAAAAGGCAGAAAACTCAACTCTTAACTAATTTAACAAAATATTCTTATTGGCTCATATAGCTGAAAAGCTGGAAGTATATCTTCTTCAGGTCATGCTTGATCTAGTGGCTCAAATGATGTTGGTAAGGAATTAGTTTCCCTGTTTTGTCACTGTTCTCTTTGGCATTAGCTTCATCTACAGGCTCTACGTGGTATCACCTGGAAGTTCTAGACTGTCTCTCTTTTCATAGAAAAAAAGTAGTTTCTAGAGTCCCAGGTCTCACATTTTCCTACATGCCACACAGAGGACAGAGAATATCTTCTTTGGCAAATCTCAAAGAAGGAAAAGTCTTTCTTCCAGAAGACTCAGTAGATTTTTCAGGTCACACTGGCTTTGTGGCCAAGGGGATGGGACAATCTGACTGACAAGCTAATGAAATGAAATTGTGGATAGATCCAAACCACCTAGCTGAGAAAGGATAACTTCCCAAGGAATATTTGGGTTACTCTTTCCAGAAAGAAGGGGAATCGATGATGGAAAACAAGTCAGAGATGATCATTATAGAGTCCTAACTGAAAGCCTCAAAGACAGATGCTCAGAATTGCAGACACTGGTTTGCAACTGAGGTGCTTCTAACACAGGCAACTTTAACTGGCTACAGTTTGCAACATAACAGGACTTTAACTATTCATTCCCCTATGGAATTCTGGGTAGGCTAGCTACTTTTCAATATACTATTTCCATACACCCTCATTTTCTAATCCTATATTTTTTTAATTTGAAGACAAAATTTTCCCATAGTCAATTTTTTTTTGCCTTTCAATAATTATTGTAACTTATCAGAAAATGTTAATTTCCACTGTCTATATTCTAAAATTTAGGAATTGATATTAACTTTATTCCTCTTCTGACTTTTACATGTTTAGAAAGTGTCATTAAAAATTGGAAGGTCTTTCACATCACAATTCCTAAGCAGTCTGTGATAGGAACTTAGGGCTTCCAAGTGCTCACCTATAGGCCTCCGGTAAGGAAAAAACTCTCCTAGTAGGGGCCACCCATTTCCACATGCAATTTCCTAATCCTCTGGAATGCCTATCTTTTGCTGTATTTTGTAACTTCTTGTTATGTTACCTATGAATCTTGCCACTCAACCACTCTACCTACAAACATTTCCATCTTTGAGCAAGAGCATTCCTAAGGTTGATCACCTTCTCTGATGCTCCTTGGCAGGTCCAAACTGTTCCTTCTCTTTCATGATTCTACTTTCATGGGCTCTTATTTTATTGCGTAAACTCTCTTTCCAGTTTTTAAGACTCTGACCTCATCCAGCACACATTCATCATCCCAACTTTGGGAGCTTATGAATATTTAGGGTTTCAACTATCACTTCCTTGCAGCCCTTGTCCATGTTTCAATCCTATTTAAACTGTTGCCTGCATAACCCCCATTGGTAATGTTGTCAGCACCTCACTGGCTGCTCTTTCTTAGCATTCCTTGCTGGAACCTCCCTCTATCCAGCTCCCTAAATACTGAATTGATATTCCTTAGCTCTCCATTCTGGGTCTTGGTGTCTTGCTACATCTTGAAGGTAGCACTATCTAGGAATTTCTGCAATGACGAAAACCTTATAAATTCATGCTACATGATAAGACGGCTAACTGCCACATATGGTATGCTTGAAAGGTGGCCACTGTGACTAAAAGAACTACATTTAAATTTTAAATAGCCACCAGTGGCTGGTGGCTACTATATTGGACAGTACAGCTCTTGATTTTATTCATTTCTTCCCATCTCTAGGGGATTGTTGTTCATTACTTCCCATGGCTTTGTTTCCTGCTCATTCGGTAACTCCCAAATAAACAGCTTTAGTCATGGCTAACATGGTGTTCTAGCCCATAATACACAATTGCCAATTTGAAATTCCCACTTGCATCTCGCCCATATCTCAAATGTGTTAATCCTCTCAACCTTTAAGATGGTTAGTGCCACTTTCTAATATCCTGCATCTTTCATAGTACCAACAGCTTGCATTCGCCTTCTAAAATGTTCTATAAACTCCCGATTTCAAAAAGAGTTAATTTTTAGGCTTCCTTACTTTCCTGCATAGAATCTATGTATTTCCAGCATTTGTTTTCTCTGATCCTGGGCCTAGGAAGAGTGTGACTCTGATACCAAGATGCTGGGTTATATGGGAATTTTCCAACTGCTAACTAGAGGAGGCTACCTAACAGAGCATTAACCACCACCAGCATAACCACTTCTCCCACCCTTGGTGATGGCCCCGTGGCTTATTTTAGGGTAGGGACTATCGTGGTGATGAGTATGGGACAGGTTGGGAAATTCAGGATAATAGAGCAGTAAAGGGTTTTAACCGTACATATTTTTAATAAAAAAAACTTCACTGGGTTTACATTTTCCCAGTCCCAGAGTGCTGTCTCCTAACTCAGTGCAATGTGGTCTCTCAAGATTGCACAACATAGACCCCTCTCTGCTGCTTTCCCTAAGTTACCCTGATGACCTCCAGGAGAACTACAACTTCAGAGGAAGGGAAGGTCCTGGAGTTTGCAAATGTGACCTATATCAAATGAGGTTTTCTGTGAGGCCGACTCATGAAAAGCAGTATTAATATTTGCATATAAAGAAAATCTCTAAAAAGATATACAACCTGTAAAAGTGATTGCTTCTGGGGAGAACTTGGAGATAGGTATGACAAGAAAATTTACTTTTCACTGAGCACCCTTCAAAACTATTTCATTTTTTTTTTTATCATGAGCATGCTCTATCTAATCAAAATATAAGTAAGTTTAAAACTTGAAGTACAAAAGAAATGCAGTACTCATCTTCAAAGAGTTCTTCAGTTGGGAGTCAAAACTAAGACATGAGACTGAAAAACATGAGACAGCACATAATTAGATACTAACTTGGGTGGTACTGGTTAGAAGTAGAAGAGGAAGAAAGGTCTGTTTAATTGAGTAGGTGCTCAGTCAAGTGGTGCCTCATATAAACACCGTCGCACAGGGGGTCTAGACTTGCTAGAGTAGGTGGTATCTGTTCAGGGGAAGGGGCAAAATAATACTGGCTATTAGGGTTATAGCAAATTGTAGAAGGTCATCTCATTTGTCTCTGGGGCTCCTGTAACCTAGAAATTATAAACAAGAATCACCAGTATGCATCTCTAATGTTCAAGAATGTGAGAGGTCCAACAGTTATAGGGTTTCTCTTTAGCATGGCGCCTTTGGTGCTTAATCAAGACAGAATTCTGACTGAAGGCCTTCTCACAGTCATTACACTTATAGGGTCTTTCCCCAGTATGGATTCTTTGATGTCGGATAAGGTGTGCCTTGCAAATGAAGCTCTTCCCACAGTCAGGACATTCATGAGGCTTCTCCCCAGTGTGAACCCTCTGGTGCTGAGCAAGATCTGAGTTCCACATGAAGCCTTTCCCACAATCTTTGCATTCATAAGGCTTCTCTCCAGTGTGGATTCTCTGATGCCGGAGAAGAGCTGGGTTTCGCGTAAAGCTTTTCCCACACTCCTTACATGTGTATGGTTTCTCCCCAGTATGGATTCGCTGATGTTGTATCAGACTTGTGTTCTGACTAAAGCCCTTCCCACATTCCTTACATTCAAAGGGTTTTTCTCCAGTGTGTATTCTCTGATGCCGAATCAGGTTTGACTTCCAAACGAAGGCTTTAGCACATTCTTGACATTCGTAGGGTTTCACCCCACTGTGAATTCTCTGATGTGCAATGCAATGTGATCTAAAACTGAAAGCCTTCCCACATTCCTTACATCCATAGATCTTGTCTCCATTATGTGTTCTTTGATGGTGTCCAAAGTCTTCATTTTGATCAAAACACTTGCCACATTCTTCACGTATGTAGAATACCTGCTCATTTAGAATTTTCTGATGCATCCTAAGGTACTTACTAACATCAGTATTCTCTGAACCCTCTCCTACTGAGATCATCTCATCCTTGACAATCACTTCTACAATATCGCTTGTGTTGTTTTCCAAATTTCCCCTATTGGGATGGCCAGGCCACCTCCTCAACCTGCTTTTCTCCTCTTCACAGGTTTTTCCAAATAAGAACTGCTGGGAGCCATACCACCAAGATCCACTTGATAGCGCCATGAGGTCCTGTGCCTCCTCAAAAACTTCCTCTTTCAGAATAAAATCTTCTTTCTCACTCTTCAACATGCTCTCTGAAAGAAATCAGAGCTGCAAATATCATTACCTATGATAGTGACAAAGGTCACTAAGTCGTATTAATATATCCATGTCTCTTCACAGTCACCCATGTTTTGATGGCCCTGTCCTATCCCAAAAGGACAAAAACAGGGCTAACACATGGAAGGCAACCAAAAGTAAATGGTAGAAACTAGATAGACTCCTCAGGGATGGTAATTCCCACCATAAGACCAGGCTAAGGCCTAAAACCCCCTGAGCCATGATTATTTAATTAATCACGCTTATCCTATTAAACGTTGGAAACTCGGGGCTTCAGTTTCCTCTTAATAAATTGGTTGATTTGGGAATTTTGGAAGGTCATTTATTTAGAACATGAATGGCAAAATAGGCTTTTAATATTTTAAAAACAAAAGACAGAGAAACTCTATGACTGAAAGAAAAATGTTCATTTCCTTCTCACCAGTGCAAATTAGGCTTGGACCCTCTGCTGGTAGTTTCAAGCTCGAGGGCTCTTCCAGCTGCTCAAGATGCGAGATCCCAGTAGGCTTTAGAAATGGATATCCTGCCAGGGCAAGATACAAACAAGGCTGGCTCAGTTGGAGGAGCAGGGTCCATTAGGAATGGAGTAGGGATGGAAGTGGTAAGGGAGGAATGAAGGTAGGTGGAAAGATAGGCAATACGAATGACCAGAAATGGGAGGCAAGAGCAATATAAAGAACAGAAAACAGTGGCTCAGGGAAGTTGAAATTCCATCATTTCCCAATGACATGAAAGCTTATCACTCATTGTAAAATGTCAAGAAGAAATTGAAAAGAACAAGTCCTCTTCTATAGGCAGGGAAAAGCTCACATACAAAAGAATCAGGATAGGATGCAGTTGCAAAGAGTTGCTCCTAAGGACTTTCTGCCCAGGCAGGCTATTCTGGGAAACCAGAGTCTCTTAGTTTCCTTGCTTCTCCATCTATTACCATTCATTCCACAAATGATGGGTCTTTCTGTGACAGCCATAAGAAATGATCTCACAGCCTCATTTCTAGAAGTCACTTCTAGTATGACAGACATCTCTATTCACAAAAGTCCACTCTAACAACATTACTTCAGGTTTAGCTAACATCTGTCACTGTGTAGCTCCTTCCATAACCTCCTAAGAAACACCTTCAAACAACAAACTTAAATGTGGCTAAAGCCAGAGACTGTGTGTCCCCTGAGATCCTCTTCTCTAAGATGAAAGTGGAATTTTAGTGGAGACAGATATATTCCAAGGAAGTCTGCTGCAGGTCAGGGAGTTAAGAGTTTTGCTCAAGGAATAACTTAGCTGTTGATTTTTTTGACTAAAGCAAAGATGAGAAATTCCAGGAGGTGGAGAGGAAAGGAAGCACAGAGATCCTGAGGACATTGCTACATTCATTCTCCACCTCACCATTGTGGAGGAACCACCACCTTTCTGGGGACAGGCATAGAAAGTGATCCCAACTCCAGCTCCTAGACTAGGCTCTGACTGGCCTAAGCCAAGCAGGTTAATCCCATCCCATTCACTACATGGAAGACTGGTTCAGGGATCAGCAATTTGGCCAAGTCAGTCAGTGTACTGAATTTCCCTGGTCACTGGTCTAAATCACTGGACTGATTTAGAACAGGTATATGATTTAAGAAGATCCATCAGAGAAACACTTGAAACTTTAAATTTTCCCTGGGTGAAGCCTAAGGAAGCTATGCCCTGTTTCTTTCCCTAGGTATGAAGAAGCAGAGTCCTGGTTATGTGTACCAATCACCTTACAACCATGAGAGAAGTCCAGACTGTAGGCAAAACCAAATACATGGAGACAGAGCAGAGACTGAAACTCTCTCTAAACTGTACCTGCAGCTCACTGTACCTATAGCCCTCACAGTTTCATAAAACAATAAATTCCTCCTTGTTATTTAAGCCAGTTTTAATGGGGTTTAATACTTGCAATCAAAAGTATCCTAACATAAAAAAAAAAAAAAAAAAAAGGACTGCCAGAACAAGAATGTGGAGGTTGCAGATGCAGTTCAAGTCTCACTGAGCCACAGAAGAGTTCTGTGGGGGAAAGAGGAAACATTCCAGAAAGGGATTTTCAGAAAGGATTCCACTAGGAAAGCAAGAGAACAAGTTCTTTCTAGGAAAACAAGAAAGCCTTATTTGGGGTAAAAGTAATCCCAGGGCTTTCCCCATCAACAATTCCTTAAGAAGAGGAACTATTCGGCTGAGGGTTATTACGATTGTGTGCTCTTTAATGATAAAGGCCATCGTATCCCAAAATGCAGTCAAAATTTTTTGCTGGAAGTCACTAGTGGGTCAGGAAAGTAGAAAGGCCACCTCCAATCAGAGAAAACAAGAAAGTCAGGGAGTAAATAAATTGTGGTCATGATAACAGCAGAGATGGGGAAGAGGCAGAGGAGTTGAATAAAGATGGCACAGAGGAGCTGGAACGAATAAAATAAGCACTCAAAGGAGACCATGGGAATACAGAGAAAAAAGGAAATCCAACTAGTGTCTATAGCACTAGGTTAAAAGAACACATTCCTATGACATTTTTTTTTTTTAACCCAGGAAGTGTCTTTTATTAGTTGGTATTTTCAATAATTTTTTTAATTTTTATTTTTTACAGACTGCATTTTGATTCATTGTACACAAAACCTATGACATTTTTAAAATCAAGTGATGACTGGCTGTAGGGGTTTCAGCCATGTCCATGGTAGATGAGGGAAGGGTTAACTGCCGGTGGATGGTGTGCCAGCAATAAATTCATTAAATACCAATAAACTTATCTAATCAATAAACACACAGAAATAAATAAGCAAACACACAAGAGCCAATACTCTTCTCAAATGGGAGAGGGCATGTTGGGATTGGGCCATACTAGATCTGGCCTCTAACAAGCTGGAGTAGCCCACCTCTCCTTTATTTTATAGTCGCACAGGTAAAGGAGGCTAAGACCAGAAGGGCCTTCTTCTGTGATGAACAGGATGGGGTGGAGTTAGGGAAGTCATTTTTTTAGGGAATCAGTATATCAATCAGATGGTAAGCCACTCCCACACAGGGCCACCTACTTCCTTGACCAAATCTCATTCTGCTAGATATGAACAGCTTTTCAACTGGCACATGTCCTCACTCACCTGAGGTGATGGCCCTTGGGCCTTCTCCATCCAGAGCTCCCTGAGGAACTGAGCACCAGGGTGCTTCCCCTCGCTCCAGCTGGGAAATCAGAGTCGGTTTGGGAAATGGAAATGCTGCTTGAGGGGAAGGAAATGGGACAGGCAGGTGAGTGGTATGACACAGATAAATCCCAATCTCCTCCCAGGCCTCTCCGTCTTCAGGGGCAGGAGGGGAAAGAAGGAAAATAACCAGGAAGAATAAGATAAGGAAGTCCAGGGAAAAGAGCAGGAGACCCAGGAGAGAGGACCTGGAAGCTTTTTATATACATTTTACTCTTACAAAGATTAAGAAGTTGACAGAGTACCTAAGAGGTGCTCGATAGCAGTTTGAGTCAGGAAATGCCAGATTCCATTGATTAAGGAACTGAACCTTCTTGCCCTCTCCCTCTTAGAGCAATCAAGTTTAGATACCTGCATGAAGATGCTTGTCTTGGGCAGGTTCTCCCTAACGGGGGAACCAAAGGCTCAGTGGGGCACTCAGTGGGGTGAGGCGTTGGGCAGCTCTGACCTCTCAGCAAGGCAATCCTGTGCAAGGCCCAAACTGATTCCAGGATTTCTCATTTCCCAGCAACTGCTCAGGTTGGGCCATTAAGAATCTAGGATCTTGAAGTTATCACTGAACTGGGGACTATCAGACTCCTGAGCCTTTAAGGATTCAGGAAACTCTGAAGGGCAAAGGCAGAGCCAAAAGGAAGAGACCCTTACCCAGGGAAGCCACAGTCCCATAATTCTCCAACATTACATCCCTGTACAGGGCCCTCTGAGCAGGGGCCAGGCCGGTCCATTCATTCTCAGAGAAGTAGATGGCCACATCCTCAAAGGTCACTGACTCCTGAAACAACATGTGTTTAAATGTCTGAGGTCAATCCCAAAACTCAGGCTTGCCATGATGGCAGACAGGACACCAAGAGGCACTGGCAGGGACACTTACTAGGTTTATGGATTCTGAACCTCTAAGGAAACTCTCAGATTTTTGCCCCCTACTTACAAGCATGTAAGGGATCAGCCATCAATTTTCTCACGTCTCTTCATCTTTATTTCAGCAATCCAAACATCCTTTTTTTTTTTTTTCCATGAATCTCTTCCAAAATTTTCTTTCCATCCCTTTACCCAAAACCACCTCTGTGGTCTGGATCCCATCCTTTGGCCACAAGGGGTCCTCCTTCAAAGTTCACCACCCCTTTGTAACAACTATCTTTTACTGAACTGTGACAAGTTCAGTGAATTTACATATATTACTTAATATCTCACTGTCTATGGAGAAGGGTATTAAATCCATTTTACAGAAGAGGACACTGAGGCTCAAAGAGGTTAATTTCCCCCAAAGCTACAGAGCAGAAACAGAATCCAGGCCTGTTTGACTCTGACTCTTACGTTCTATGTCAGACTGCCTTCTAACATCACCTCCTCTGCTGTGTAGGACACTTCCTCTTTCTTCCCTCCTAGTCAGCCAAAGTGCCTCAGACCTACCCAGGTTATCCGGGAGATATGTATGTACAAGAAGAGACAAATCCTAAACTGTGGCTTTATTCCCTGAATCCCCCGCTCCACACACCCTCCAAAACATCCCACCCCACTCTCTTCCCCAAGTGCCTCTCTCTGTGCCTGTATCTCTAGGATCCTCTCCTCCTGCATCCTCTCTTCTTTCTCTTTCAAACTCTTCCTCAGGCAACACCAACAGTGCTAACCTATAACCATCAAGACTTATAACTCCGTCCACAGCCTCATTCAGGATCTGTCTCTGTACTACAGAGGAGCGAATTCTCCATTCTACTGCAGTCCTTGCCCCGCAAAGTTCCCACAGTGATTTATTCAGCACTACGGGGCTCAACGGCTTTGGCTGGCTCATCTCTACCTACCTAATAAATATTCCAATTCCGGGCACTGCAGAGAATTCCACTCACTGTTCCGAGGGCCAGGTTACCTGCAGCCGCCACCTTCATCCCCTACTGTCCCACCATTCTTTGGGAAACCAAACTCTTCTCCCCATGACTGTGCCCTGCACCTGCGACTTCCCCTATCTGAACAAGTTTTCCTCCTGACATGTCAATTCCTGTTCATCCTGAACCCAGTTCAAACATAACCAGCTTTATAAAAAGAGCCTCACTGAAATTCCGGTCCTTCGCGGCCGCCACGCTGAACAGCGCTGCGACACTGGACGCCGCCTTCGCGGTGCGCGCCCGCTTCCCGCGCCGGGGGGTCGGGAGAGGGCCGAGCGCTCTCCGCCCTGCCGGTCCCTAGAGGCCCGCCCTCGGGGCTACACCCCATCTCCACGCGGCCTCCCGCCCCCTCTCCGTCCGGGATCTGGGCCCAGAGCCAGGGCAGGGCGGAGCCTGCTTGGGCACCCGCGCGCACTCACCGGGCGCGGCCGTGTGGGCGCGGGCAGTCCCGCCAACAGCTGGAGGACCCGGCGGAGGCGCACTCCGTTCGCCAGGGCCGCGGCCGCCATGGCCCGGTCGCCCTCCCGGGAGGCGAGCGCAGGCGCCGAAGGGCCAGACGCAACACCCCAGCCCCGCGAGCTGCCGGACGAGCCCCGGGTCCTCGTCCTGCCAGCCGGCTCCGGACAGCCGCGCTCCGTGCCCCGGGCCTCGGCAGCCGGAGGCCGAAGCTGCGCGCCTCGCCGCTGCGGCTGCTCTAGGACGGCGGAGGCGCCGCGTCTCTGTGGTCCTCCTTCCCGCCCTGGGCGGGAGGAGAGGGTGGTGGAGTCTCCCCAGACACCTAGAGCCCCGCGGCGCCGTGGAGCGCTGGGGGGCGGGGGGCAGGCAGTTGGGCAAGAAGGCCCCTCTGGGAACCCTTTCCCGTGTTCCTGATCACGCCTTCCTCTCCGCCTCGTGCACCGTGCGCGGATGGACGGATGCTGCTGCCAGGCAGCACCCTGACTGCATCGGTTCGTATACCTGCCTCGGTTTACTAGTTTCTGCCTTATGCAAGAGCTGATTCTGTCCGAGAGTTTTTCATCGTTGTGCCTCTAACGTCACCCAATGTCTAGTACCTCTGGGAGCCAAATTTCTTTGAGCGCCAAGGAATATCTGTTCACTAAAAAAACGACTAAGTGTCGAACCAGTTTCTTCCGTTGACAAATGTAAGGTCTAAAGAGAGGAAGTGGCTTGCCTAACATCACACAGCATGCCGGGAAGTTAAAATTCTAAACAAGAGTTGTGGCAACAAATAAAGACCACCCAAGTCAGAAGGAGCAAAGACTATTTATTCAGAACTTGCTATAGCAAAGGAGTTCACCACCACCACTTACACTTGGCAGACTGAAATCAGGCAGAGGAGTGGGAGAGTTCTACAGTGGAAAAGAGGAAAAATTTCAGATGGATCCTGATTGGAAGTTGTTGACCTGGGAAGCTTGAGGCCCTCAAAGGAGAAGTCCAGCATCTTAAGTGATTGGTTAGGGGAGCATATTTGACTTTCTCTAATTGGTCCCAAGTTGGAAGCAGGGGCAAAAATTAAGAGAATTTGTCAGTTATTAATCAAATCCTTGCTGTTTGGAGCTGACTGCTACAGGAGTCATTGTTTTTCTTCCTGGACTGGCTGATACAGATAGTTTCATTAGTGTAGCCAGGGTGAACACCGTGGGAAGTCCCTTTCACAGGAATTCAGGTCCACAGGCTGAGATGCTCAGGTGCCTTAATAGTTCCCTAAGTGTGGGGGTTTCTGCCACGTTCTGCCTGGGTGAGAAAAGGTTTAACTGCCGGAAGACGATGTTGGCTATAAACCAATCAATTACCCATAAACTTATCTAATCAATAAACACATAAGAGCCAAGACTCTTTAAATGAGAGTGGACATGACGGGATCAGGCCATACCAGATGTGGCCTTTTAATAACATGGAGTAGCCCAACTCTCTTTTATTTATAGTCACACAGGTCCCAGAGTGGGAGTGGCTTCTTCTGTGATGAACAGGATGAGGTGGAGTTAGGGGAGCCATCTGCCCAGGGAAGCTATCACAGAACCAAACGGGGAGCCACTCCCACACAGCACCATATACTTCCCAGCAATCTGGGACAGTCCTCTGTGGTAGCCAGTTTCTAGAAATCAGACCTCTGTGTCCCATGGCTCAACCTAGTCTGATTCTGCTAGATAAGGATGGCTTCCCACACCCAGGTACCAACACTTACCAGAACATGAAAAAATACACTGCAAAGGAAACCTCAGATGGGTTGCAGGGCTGGTTTGTTCTTAAGAAGATACTGAAGGAGCTCATAAATGGATACTAACTGATAATCTGTGTGCTGAGAAGGAAGTATTGATTCTTACCATGGGGAAAATTACTTGGTAGATTGAATGTGACAAAGGCTTCCGTGGTTTTCTTGAGAACAAGATGGAGAAAACTGGACTTGGTGACAAAACAACTAGGAGGGTTTTAGCTGTGAACAAGAAACTCTTGAGTTGTATGATTATTCAGCCATGGTCCACCAGAAAGGTTTTCTGTGGCTATGAGCAGTGTTTGGTTCAAAACTCTTAGAAAACTAAAGAGAAATAGTCTCTTTTATTTAGTCAAATTTTTACTGTTTCCACTATTCTTTCTGTCAAACACATAGCAGCAGGCAAGGTCAAAACCTGACTGATTTAGTCAGTAAAGATACAATAAGCCATTTTTAGATTCATACAATGTATTAGTAAAATAGACAACAAAAATAGTAGTCAAATGTGCTAGCTCCCCAGGCGTTTGCTCCATGCACCAAAAAGAATGACATAGACTATATTAGTTCATTTTACTATAACAAAATAACAGAGGCAGACTACTTCATAAAGAAAAGAGGTTTATTTAAGCTCACAGTTCTGGAAGTACAATGTCTAAAAGGCTTCGTTTCATGATGCTCTCCTTTCTGGCAAAGTCCTGATACAGCTCAGAACATCACATGGCAAGAGGGAGTGTGTGTGTCTGTGTGTCTGTCTAGTCTCTCTCCCTCTTCTTATAAAACCACCAGCATTCAATGATTAACCACCCTCATGACCTTATCTAAATATAATTACCTTTCAAACTATCACTAAATACTTCTAAACATCATAAATTAAGTTCCGTCCTCTTAATACCTCACAAGGGGGCTTAAATTTCAACGTGAAGCCTGAGGAGAATGGAGCAGAAGACCTGGAGGAGAGTGGGAGAAGACCTTGAAAATCTCCTCTCATCTCTCATGTTCTGGAAGGATCTCAAGATGATCTTTCAAGACTTAGATTAGCTACAGTCCATACTTTGCCAGCATGACTTATCTATGGGATGTATAAGACTGCCAAGGTAGCACAGTGGAAGCATTTCCCTAGAACTCCACTCTCAACATTTACACATACGGTTAATAATTACCAGGCTCATAAGACACCACTTACGTTCATAAGATACTCTAATTAATTTTACTGATGGGACTTTGACCAAATCCATTCCAATTCTCTTAAACAATATTGATCTAGAGTGACTGCAATTATGATTCCCGGTGGTTTAAAGAGGCCCACTGGAGGGCAGACCACAGCCAGGCTTCCCATCTGGAGCCATGCCAGCTAAATGTTATTAATCCAAGTGAAGCAATAGGTGTTGGCAATGGCACATACCACACCTGAAAACTGACTAGTCGGGAATCCAGAGCAGTATAACTGTCTATCAGTTGTGCTAGAGAATGTCAAGCAGTAAGAAATATTTGAAAAAGCATCCAAAGAGACCAACAATATCAGAATGAGGCTAGAGAGAATCATGTCGATCTTCAAAGTTAATCTTGTTCTGTTGTTTCTTGCAGAGAGAGTATTCCTTCCTGGAGTTTGTGCCTATTGAGATGATTCTGAAAATGTGTAAGGTTATTTGTTGGCCAGTGTTTAAGTTGAGAGTGGTGGCAGAAGTCTGGGTTAAATTGATCAAATATCCTTCAGAAAATGGCTCAGTGAAATTAACGGTCTCTCCCTCTGCCCCTGACTCCTCCAGGGCTGAAGATGTTCTTTTCTTACCAATTAGGGTTGTTCCTCACCTTCCACAGCCATCATCAATATAACCAGTCTCTCTTTTAATTGTTTCACCTTCTCCCTAACCCTTCTCATGTCTTACCCACACCACAGACTCAGACTCATCCCTAGTTAGCTCAGTAGTTCTTGTGTGTGTGTGTGTGTGTGTGTGTGTGTGTGTGTGTGTGTTGAGAATTCAACCCAGGGCCTAGTGCATGCTAGGCACACCCTCTACCCCTGTGCGACACCTCTAGCCCCAGTAGTTCCTTTCTTATACAACTTGTAGCATCCTGAAACAGCTCCTTCCCTTCTGACATGTGGCCATGCCAAAACCACATGACCTATCACCTCATATTCATGATCACTATCATCATCTATAACTGCCCACATCCAGTAAGTATATCTGTGTGGTAATAGCAACACAAACACACAGGGTTCTTCTCCCACTCCCTGACTCATGTTTTCTACTTTCAAATTTTAGTAGTCCAGTTTCTCAGGAATAGGCATGAGAAGAAAAATAGGGTGAGAATGGTTAATTATGTAGTTTGGACTCTTGCAGCCAGTTGGGGCCTTCTCCCTCTCCTGAACCTCATCATTAAGCATTATCTTAAGTGGAATCACTTTTGAGGGGGACTTGTCAGATTAAGAGCTCAACTGGTGATCTTGAGTTGTACACTACTGAAGTGAGGGTGGAAGTCCTGCCCTGCCAGGCTCCACTGACGCTGGGGTAGGGCATGGGGGAACAGAGTGGCAGCTAACTGTGCTCCACACTACACCACATCCCAGGTGGGGAGGACGTTCAGGCTTCACTGGGACCTGATGACTCTTCCCCAGCAGAAAAATCGAAGTACCAACTAGCACCGCTTTGTATTGCCTAGTTCTGCTGCTTTGCTGCTAGTGAGCTGGAAGTTCAGTTCCATGTTCATCTCTTCTGACATGCCAGTTGGGGAAACAGGCCCAATTCACCCCATCATGCTACGCCAAGGTTAGAGTGCAGATCCAGTTCCTTATTCAGCCCTGGTGGCACCACAGGTTGGGAGCATAGCCATGGTGGCAGAGCCATTCCCAAGATCTTAGAGCAGAAGAGCCATTCATGTGCAGTTACAGCCCAGGAAGGCCACACATGAGACACCAACCCAAGGAAACTGTTTCGTGGACTGTTTCATGGTGGTAAAGTGACCTGGAACCCTGAGGACCATCCATCACCCCAATGTGTCCAGAAGGTAGAACACAGAGTCAAAGACTATTCTCCAGTCTCAAAATTTAATGTTGTTTTCCCTGTTAAATTTTGGACTTACTGGAAACCTGTTATCCTTTTCACATTTCCTGTTTCTCTTTTTAGGAATGGAAGTGTTTATTCTATGCTTGTCTCACCATTGTGTTTTGGAAGCACATAATTTGTTTGATGTCACAAACTTCTAACTAGAAAGGAATTTGCCTCAGGAGGAACAGTACCTTTAAGTTTCAGCACATCTTTAAGTTTCATTTAGATGAAACTCTGGACTTTAGGTTTTGGAGTAGATACTGGAATTCATTAAGACTTGTGGAGGAATTCAAATGAAATGAATGCATTTTTCATGTGAGATGGGCATGAATTGTAGAGTGTCAAGGACAAAATGCTATGATCTGAATGTGTTCTTTAAAAAGTCATGTTGAGTCTTGTGCAGAGGCACATACGTGCAATTCCAGAAACTGTGAAGGCTGAAGCAAGAGGAGAGAACACTTGAGGCTAGCCTCAGCAACTTAGCGAGACTCTCAGCAATTTAGTGAAACCCTGACTCAAAATAAAAAGGACTGAGGATGTAGGTCAATGGTAAAGTGCCCCTGGGTATAATCCCCAGTACAAAAATAAAATAAAATTCATGCCGAAGCTCAATCTCTACGTGGTGTTAAGAGGTAAGGCCTTTAGGAACTGATTTGTCATGAGGTCTCCATCCTAATGAATGAGATTAGTGCCTTTATAAAAGATATTGAAGGGAGCTCCCTGGCCCCTCTGTCACAGGAGAATTCAGCAAAAAGGTACCTGCATGAGGAACGGGCCCTCACCAGACACCAAATCTGTTGGCACCTTGATCTTAGATTTCTTAGCCTCCAGAACTATGTACAATAAATTTTTGTTTATAAATTATTTTGACATAGTAGCAGGTACAGACTAAGAAAAAGCAGTCCCTTGTGATTCAGTAAGAATTTAAAGATCAGCTTCTCCTTATCTGTGAAAAAGGCTGTTGGAATTTTGGTAGGAATTGCATTGGATCTGCTTAGGGCCTTGCTTTTGCTGAGGCTGGCTTTGAGCTCTGGCTTTGAACTTGATCCTCCTGCCTCAGCCTCTCAAGCCCCTGGGATCACAGGCATGCGGCACCAGGCCTGACAGTATTAACATCTTAATGATGTTAAAAAGTCATCCTATCCATGAACACAGATATCTTTCCATTTATTCAGGTCTTCTGAATTTCTTTCTGCAATGTCTTGTCATCATGGCCTATAAGTCTTTCATCAATTTGATAAGATTTAGTTCTAAGTATTCTTAACAAAATTGATTTCTTGGTTTTCTTTTTGTTCACTGTTGGTATAGAGAAACATAACTTATTTTTGTGTTTTGATTTGGTACCTTGCAATTTTGATAAATTAGTTTATTAGATCTGATACTTCTCTTTTGAATTCTTCATTCTAATTTTTTTTAATTTTATTTGTTCTAATTATTTGTACATGACAGTAGAATGCATTTATACATTTTGATCATACATAGAGTGTAATCTCTCATTTTTCTGATTATACATATTGCAGGATCACTTCAGTCATGCAGTCATACATGTACATGAGGTAAAAACGTCTGTTTCACTCTACTCTTTCCTTCCCCCATACCTCTCCCCCTCCTTTCACTCCCGTCTACCTAATATAAAGTAATTCTATTCTTTCCTATCCTCCTGGCTTATTGTGAATTAGCTTCAGCATATCAGAGAAAACATTTGGCCTTTGGTTTTTTGGGTTTGGCTTTTTTCACTTGGCATGATTTTGAATTCTTTTGAGACATTCTATATATAGGTTCATGTTATCTTTGAATATAGTTTTACCTCTTCCTTTCTAATTTTGATGTCTTTTACTTCTTTTCCTTCTATTATTGGTTTCTAACTTCATCCTGTTATTGTTGAAGAAATACATACGTATAATATATATTATATAATATATATATCTATCTTTCTAAATCTACTAAAACTTGTTTGTGGCCTAATGTTTGGTCTCTCTGGGAGAATGTTCAATGTACTTTTGAAAAGAATATGTCATTGCTGTTGTTGGGTAAAGTGTTCTGTATGCATCTGTTAAGTCTAGTTGGTTTACTGAGATGGTCACATTCTCTATTTTCCTATTTATTCTCTGATTAATCTATCCATTATTAAAAGTAGGGTAAGGAATTCTCTTTTTTGTAAAGATATCTCCCTTCAATTTTGTCAATTTTTGCTTTATGTGTTTTGAGAGTCTTAGTAGGTTGTGGTATTTTGTTACCCTTCTTGCTATATTGAACATTTTAGTTATATATAATGTCATTCTTTGTCTTTTATAACCTGCTTCTTGTAATCTGAAACTGTACCCAACAAACACTTATGCCCCATTCTCCCTACCCTCTGGAAGTCACTATTCTACTTTCTGTCTCTCTTAATTTGATTGTTCTAGGAAATGATCATGAAAGAAATCCTATAGTACTTGTCTTTTTATGATTGGCTTATTTCATATAGCATATCTTCAAGGTTCATCTCTGTTATAGCTAGTATCAAAACAAAATGTCTTTCATTTTTAAGGTCAAATAATATTCTATTGTATGTACAATACTATATATTCTTTATCTATTCATCTGGCAATGGCCACTGGTGTTGCTTCCACCTTTTGGCTATTGTAAATAATGCTGCTATGAATGTAAGTGTACAAATACCTTAAGTCACTCCTTTGGGGTATATACCTAGAAGAGAAATTGCAGGATCATGTGGTAATTATTTTTTGTTTTAACCAGACTATTTCCACACACGCTGCATTTTACATTCTCACCAGCAAAGCACCAACCTTCCAATTTCTCCATATCTTATCACAGGTTATTTTCTGCTTTTAAAAAAAAATAATAGTTTTGAAGGGGTATGTGTCTTTTAAATCATATAGAAAGTTAAAAGTGGTTACAAATCAATATTACCATACTAGGTTTTATTATTGCCTATTGTCCACATACTTACCTTTCACAAAGAATTCTGTCTTCATACAACTTGACTAGTTAACTTTCATTTCAACCTCAAGGACTCCTTTGTAGCATTTCTTGCCAAGACTAGTCTAGTGGTAACAACCGACATCATCTTTCATTTATCTGGGAATGTCTTAACCTCTCCCTTATTTTTCAAGGATAGTTTTGCCAGATAGACTTACCTTCTTTTCTTTTCTTTCCCTCCTTCCTTCCTTTCTGCCCTCTTTTCTTTTCTTCTCTCACCCACCCCACCCCCACCAGGCCCCACTCTGAATATATCAATGCCCTGCCTTCTGGCTTACATGCTTTCTGGAGAAAAATGATCTTACTGAGGACCTCATGTAACAAGGGACTTCTTACTGCTTTCAAACTTCTCTTTGACTTTTGACCATTTAATAATAACGCATTTCAATGTGAATCTGAGTTTATTCTACTTGGAGTTTGCTGAGCAGCTTGGATTTGTATTTATGTATTTCATCAAATTTGAGAAGTTTTCAGACAAAAATTTCTTCAAATATTCCTTCTCCCCTTCCTCCCCTGATTTTCTGCCTCTCTCTCCTCTCTTTCTAGGATTCCCATTATATGTACATGTTGGTGTGCTTGATACAATTCCATAAGTCTCTTAGGTTTTGTTCACTGTTCTTCAATCTTTTTTCTAATTCAATAGTTTCAGTTATCTATCTTTAAATTTGTTAACTTTTTTCTGCTTGCTCAAATCCATTTTTAACTCTCTCCAGTGTTATTTTTTCTTTTCAGTTATGAATTTCCTTTCAGTTCTAGAATTTCTTTTTGGTTATTTTTAAATAATTTCTGTCTCCTTATTGATATTCTGATTTTGTTCATATATCCCTCTCTGTCCATGTTTTTCTTTAGCTCTTTAAATATCTTTAAGAGAGTTGTTTAAAAATCTTTGTCTATTTAGTTCAATTTCTGTTCTTCCTCTATTTTTTGTTGTTGATTTATTTGTTTCTTTGAATGGCCTATATTTCCTGTTTCTTCATATGCTTTTGTAATTTTTTGTTGTTATTGTTGAAACTGGACACTTGAGTCTTATGCTGGAATAATTCTGGAAACCATATCCTCCCTACTTACCTCAGAAATTCCTTTTGAAGTTATTTAGGGTATCTTTCTGCCAGGGAACAGCCTTAGGTAAAAGTTTAAGGTTTTCTCAGGTCTTTTTTGAACCTGAGTCTTTCCCTGTGTAAGCATGGTAACTTTCCAACCAGCCCCATATACCTTATTGGTTTTTAATTAAACACACACACAGGTACAGTTCCCTTAAGTGTTCTGGCAACTGCTTCAGAACAATGGTAGCCAGTTTCTGTGTTTGCATTTCATTGATCAGGAGCAGCTATCAGCAATTACAACACAGAATCCTGATATTTGAAGGACAGGGATCTGGCCCCAGTGTACTCTGACTCCAGCAAGCCACGCAGGGAACATGCCACAATTGCCTCCTACGGGACTTGGCGGTGGGTAGACACTACCATGCAAAAGGCTGAAATCAACTGACATTAACCACAATGTAATACCAGCCAAACTTCCTTCTGGAAGCAGCAAGCATTCAAATAGACTCTAGAATTCAAAAGTAGTCCCCTCCAACAGTTCTGCCAATAAAATTATTGTTTAGGTGAGTAGATTCCTAGTGTTTCCCACTCTGCCAACTTCTCTAATGTAACCCTTGGATCTGCCTTCCAACATGCTCCTAAAATTATCCTTCCCAGACAACCTCTGTTCATCTTTAACTCCACTTAACCATAGTGTTAGTTCATTATGCCTAGACTATTTACATGAACAATATAGTCCATCCTGAACACTTCCTTTCTTCCTGGGAGGCTGGAAATTTGGTATGTGCAACGCAGAGACTCCTTGGGCACTGACTCTCTCATGGACTTCCCTGGCTACAGATGTGACATACATGTTGTTGCATTTTCATTGCTAAAAGTAAGTTCTGTGTGATCCATCATGGGAGGGAGAAAGCATTAGGAAGCCTGCACATGGATTCCTACATACTCCACTTGTGTCTTTTCTCCTTATGATTCAGATATGTGTCCTTATTGTATAGCTGAATAAATAGTAAGTCATGACTACACTAATGCTGAGTCCCATGAATTCTTCTAAGGAATCTTCTTGTGAGGATAGTCTTGGGTACTCCCTGCCACAGGATGATATGAAGATTAAATGGCCTAATATGTGTAAAGCATTTAACATAATACCTAGGTCATGATAAGTTCTCAAAAAAGGAATGGTACTGGGCACTGCGGTGCATGCCTCAGGAGGCTGAGACAGGAGGATTGCAAATTCAAAGCCAGCCTCAGCAATAGCAAGACACTAAGCAACTCATTGAAACCCTGTGGTTCAGTGGTTGAGTGCCCCTGAGTTCAATCACCAATACCAAAAATAAATAAGAATTGTGATGGCTTTGATGGCAGAGGGGATGGTGATCATAGAACTATGAACCAGCTAGGTGCTCAGTGGCATTCATTTCTGCTCCCACCCTATCCTCCATCCTATTCCACTATATGCCCTTGTATCTCTTAGCCTCGTAGTGAATGCACAACCTGACACCTTTTATTGCTGACAAGTACCTCAAATTCAATCTCCTATTTTGCCACATCAGTTTAGCAAGGCCCCCAGAAGATCGAATGAAATGATCCAGGTCATGTCACAAGTCAGGGAGAGCTGAGGCAAGAACCCAAGTTTGTCTTTTATGTCCTACACTGGTGACTCTGCCACCTGGAATATGTGAGGTTATCTACCAGTAAATATACTTAACCTTGAACCAGGCTGTCAAGAACCTAGCTGCCATCAAAGGGTTTTCTTCTCCTTGTTGGGGGGGGGGGGGGGGGGGGGGGGGGAGGAGGAGAGGAACCTGGAAAGATAGAAAAGAAAAGGACTCATAAAAATAAAATGCATATTATCTGATCTAAAGGCAGGATGAAATAATTTCTCCTCTGCACCTAAAATTCAACTGTATTACCTCCGGGGGTGGGGTGCGGGGTAAACCAGTGAGCAGGAGGTGGCACAAACTGGGGGAACAGTCAATCTTCAAGAGGTGGAAAAAGGTACCAAAAAAAAAAAAAAAACTAAAGAGAGCAGAAACCTACAGAGAAGAGTTCCAATATAGGAACCACGCCTGTTAATAGAATGCTTGGTTAGTCCTCAAAATTCTGGACCATAAGTGCAATTCAAAGACAAAAGATCAGACAGGACCAGAGACCCACTTGGGCCCAGTCTAGAGAACTCAGTCTACCCTCCTGCCCACCAAGGACTGAGCGAATGAGGTGAGCAAGACCGGGCACCCAAAACATGCAGCAGGACAACCAAAAAGACGCTCCCGCCGGCCCTGGGTGATGAAAACTCCCAGGGGTGTGGACCGAAGAGATGGCCTGGCTGAGCGCGCACGTGGAGAGCAGAGACCGTGGAGGGAAGGAAACTGTCCCCTCCGCGCGTCCTTCCCCAGCCCGGGACCCATCCATTTTACTGCTGGCTCCGCAGACTGACAGACACACCTCGCCTGGGCGCGAAGACCGCACACCTGCGGCCTAGTCGCCTCTGACACTGACGGGACCCCACAACCTGCCTAGGCCCGCGGTCTCCGAGGGCTGCAGGGCCGGAAGTGCGTCACCCACCGTCCTACCCTCGGCCCGCGTCCCCTCTAGCACACCTAGAGGCCCACTGCGCGTCGGTGGTTCCTCCTGGGCTCCGCCCACCTGCGTAGCTCCGCCCTCAGCCTCCCGCGGAGCTGGAGCTCCCTGGTCCCCATCCCTCCCGAGGCGGATGGGCAGCTCGTGGGCAGACTTCCCAGGAACAGGCCAGCCTCTGCTGGAGGAAGAACCAACATTCACCACCCGCCGCGAAGGTGGCTTGACCCGCCGGCGTTACAGGAATCACTGTCGCGTGATGTGTCGGAGACAGAATCTGAGCCTGCCGGACTTGACCCTGCGAGACTCTTCTGAGCTTTGCAGCCACATTACCCCCAGGGCAGTGCTCCTGCACCGTGGGACAAACCTGCCGGTGTCCCTTCAGCAGCACTTCCCCTCACACCACCACTGCCACTCACAGCACACGTGGTGGACTTGGTCTCCTAGTCCTCCAGGCCTGTGCTTGATCACCACCTGATCCACGTGAACTTCCTGACTCCTCACCTCCCTTCATGCTCTGCCCTTTTTTTTTTTTTGCAGTTAACGCAATTATCTAATTTGGGCAATTATTTAATATCCTCCCTCCATTAGACCATAAACTCCAAAAGTGCAGGGACTGTTTCTCTCTCACTCATGGCTCTATTTCCAACTCTTAGCAAAGTTTCTGCCAGTAAGTGTCCAGTAAATACCTATTGAGTGGATGAACAGGGCTGCTGCAGGAAAGAGGGAATGGATATGGAGGAGTGGATATGGGTAAGGGTGAATGAAAGAAGGTAAGAATGAATGTAAAATGGTGTTCCATCCATTATAAGCCAGGGGATGCATTTCAACTCATTGGATTTGACCCAAAGTTTCTGACTGTGAATTCTAAAGCTGAGAAGTGATGGTGCTAAGTACATGCTGTGGTTGCAGTCAGAGAGCTTCCTGGAGGCAGAGTGTGGATGCTCTCTGCCAAGAACTACACAAGCAAAGTGTAGCTCAGTCAGGAAGGTATAAGGATTGATGTTGATGTCTGAGGAGCCACAGCCCCTGTTTGCAGGTGAGGAAGTTAAAGAATAATTTAGAGGTTATCACAACTGATTGAACTGAGTCTGAACCACATCAATTGCAGCAGCGGGCTAGGCTGCTTGACTCAAGCCTTGTCATTAATGTCATAACTTTCTCTTTAGTTAACGTGCTAGCAGGAACTGGTCTCACACCCCAGGTCAACAGGCCAAGAGCAGCTATTGGAGAAATTCCGCAATGCACTCTGAACCTAGAGCCTTGGGGTAAAATGAAGCTATTGGTTGAGGTCCCTATTAGCTTTGACATCTCTTAATTCTCTGATTCTGAATTTTTCTTAGAGAAGTTCACAGACAAGGCAGCTGGGCCAATGGGAGGGCTCCAGGTAAGAGGCTCAGAGACTAAGGGCTGAGCTTCTGCTTGAAGCGTCCTCAGTCTAGGAAGTTCTGTGAGCTTCAGATAGAATTCACTCACAGTATCTTCCAAATGAAGTCAGCACCCCTTCCACTTGCTCAGCCTTCCTAGGGTCTAAGGCCCAGCACTGCTGGCTTCTTTCCTCTGGGTTAGGATGTCAAAGCCACTATGGAAGGACATACATTGATTCTTCCCTTGCCTTGGACTATGTACACAGCTAGAAGCAAATATCAAACATGACTCCCACAAGTCTCTACCCCCTCAGAAAAGATCTTTGAGGCCAGAATGGAAACAGACTGGGGGAAAGATGAGGCAATAAATACAAAGTGACCATGGGGGCTAGGGAAGGGGGCAGAGGTATGAGAAAAATCATCAGTATATGAACTGACATGTATGGAACACTACCCGAGCCAGGGACTGTTCTGTCTTTTCCATGTGGTATCTCTTTTTCCCTCCTAATAGCACCTCTAAGGTACTACTGTCCCCATTTCATGGATGAAGGAATGGAGGCATAGTGAGGTTAACTAACCTGACTAACTAGGAAGGGGAGCATCAGTCAAGCTGTTAAAGATGAGAAAGGTGTGGATATGAAAATTTGTTGAGTACTTGGTACACATCTACTGAATGAGGAAGCAAAAGGGTGTGTGAATAAAGGTGTGTGTTATGGTTTGGATATGAGGTTTCCCCTGGAAACTCATGTGTGAGATAATGCTGGAATGTTCTGAGTTGAAATGATTAGATTGTGAGAGCTGTAATCTAATCACTGGATTAACTCATTTGATTAATGATTTTGAAAGAATTATTACACCGTGTGGTAACTGTAAGTAGGTAGGATGTGGCTAGAGGAAGTAGGTCATTGGAGGCAGGCCTTTGGAGTTTATGTTTTGTGCCTGGCACTTCATTTTCTTTCTCTGCTTTTGGCTCCCATGAGCTGAGCAGCTTTCCTTCCCCATGCCTTTCCACCAGGGTGTCCGGCCTTACCTCAGTCCCAAAGCAATGAAATGAATTGAACCTCTGAAACCATGAACCCAAAATAAACTTTTTCTTCTCTAAGTTGTTCTTGGCAGTTATTTTGATTACAGTAACAAATAGATGACTAACACAACATGTATGGTCAATAGGTCATGGAGGTAGGCGTGTACTCAAGGCAGCTCACAGTAGAGGGTGCAGCTGGTAAGCAGGCTGTGATCATAACTGGAGGTTTCTCTTTGAGCTTCTTCCTTCTGGGCACCTCCTCCTTCCTCACCTGATCAGGCTCAGTCACGTGCTAAATCAGGGGTACATATATCTCCCAGGTGCTAGCTCACTAGGGTTATTTACCACAATTTTCATCCACAGAGCAAGGTTCAGGTGGATAGACCTTTGCATTCCTGACCTGTGAAAGCTTCACAAAACTCTTCTGGCATCCGGAGAGCACCAGAGCTTAGCCTGCAGGAGCATAGCCATGGTACTCTGGAGTCCAGTGCTGGGAGTCCTGCTGGTGATCCTTGTGGGATACCTGTGTCTTCCAGGGCTGCTCCGACGACGCAGGCCCCAGGAACCTCCTCTGGACAAGGGCTCTATGCCCTGGCTGGGCCATGCCATAGCTTTCCGGAAGAATATGTTTGAATTCTTAAAGGGAATGCGGGCCAAGCATGGGGATGTTTTTACAGTGCAGCTAGGGGGCCAGTTCTTCACCTTTGTAATGGACCCCCTCTCCTTTGGACCCATCATCAAGGACACAGAGAGAAAACTAGATTTTGTGCAGTATGCCAGAGAGCTGGTACTAAAGGTATTTGGATACGAGGCAATGGAGGGGGACCACCATATGTTGCACTCAGCCAGTACCAAGCATCTGATGGGAGATGGCTTGGAAGATCTCAATAAGGTCATGCTGAAAAGCCTGTCCTTGATTATGCTGGGGCCCAAAGGCTGGAGTCTGGATGCCAGTTTCTGGCATGAGGATGGCCTCTTTCAGTTCTGCTACAGGACCTTGTTCAAGGCAGGTTACCTGAGCTTGTTTGGCTACACAAAGAACGTGGCACAGGACCTGTTACAGGCAGAAGAGACATTCATGAAGTTCCGCAGGTTTGACTGTCTTTTTCCACGGTTTGTCTACTCCCTGCTGGGGCCCAGGGAGTGGCTAGAAGTGGGCCGGCTCCAGCGTCTCTTTCACAAGACACTCTCTGTGGAACACATCCTGGAGAAGGATGGCATGAGCAGCTGGTTATGCTACATGCTTCAGTTTCTGAGGGAGCAGGGAATGGACCCAGCTATGCAGGACAAGTTCAATTTCATGATTCTCTGGGCCTCCCAAGGGAACACAGGGCCAACCTCTTTCTGGGCTCTCTTGTTCCTCCTGAAGCATCCAGAAGCCATGCAGGCTGTGAAGAAGGAGGCCACTCAGGTCCTGGGTGAAGCCAGGCTAGAAGCCAACCAGTTCTTCACCTTCGAATTGAGTGTCTTGCAACATACCCCAGTGCTGAACAGCGTGATGGAGGAGACCCTGCGTCTGGCAGCTGCACCCACCCTCCTCAGGGTAGTGCAGAAAGACTATACCTTGAAGATGTCCAATGGACAAGAGTACCTGCTCCGTCACGGAGATAAAGTGGCTCTCTTCCCCTACCTCTCAGTGCAAATGGACCCTGACATCCACCCCAAACCCACTACCTTCAAGTATGATCGATTCCTAAACCCCAACGGCAGCAGAAAAATGGACTTCTACAAGGAGGGCAAGAAGATCCACCACTACAACATGCCCTGGGGCTCAGGCGTCTCCATCTGCCCGGGTAGGTTCTTTGCCCTCAGTGAGATGAAGCTCTTTATTTTGCTCATGGTCACATATTTTGACCTGGAGCTGGTGGACCCTGACACAGCTGTGCCCCCTAGGGACCCACAGCGCTGGGGCTTTGGCACAACACAGCCCAAACACGACGTGCGCTTTCGATACCGCCTGAAGCCTATGGAATGAACTCTGCCAAGACAGCCAAGAGGGGGCCCCCTTGTGGTCTCCCACCTTTCCTCACTCCTCTGCAGCTCCAGGCCCTCTCTGACTACCCCTCCTGCTGGTTCTGCGGACCTCTGCCTCTATCCTATTGTCCTTGCTGTCTGACCTCCTAGCCATCTCAGGCTTACCACTCTTCCTTTAAAACACCACCTTTCCCAACGGGTTCTGCAGAGCCCTCCCCCCACAGGAAGTCCAGTGGAAGGGGAAATATCTGAGAGCAATTCAGTTTGGAGAGATGGTGCCTGCCTTGAGTAGTCCTGTCTACAGAAACTGCTCCTGTGCTGACTAGGCATCTTGCAAACATGGAACTCCCACCCCATTTTGTGCCACAACGCTTATTCCACATCCTGTGGAACTCAGGTTCTTTGGGGATTTTTGTTTTTTTCAGGATAGGGGGTGGGGTGATGGGTTTTGGGGTTTTTTGTTTGGTTTGGTTTTTTCTTTTTTGGAACTGGGGATCTAACCCAGGGCTTCACTGTGGGAGGCAAGCGCTTTGCCATTGAGCTACGTCCCGGCCCTGGAAGTCAGGTTCTAGAACAGTATTGTCATATAGAAATATGAGGCAAGTCACATGTGTAATTTTAAATTTCCTAGTAGACATATTCTTCAAAAATACAAAAGGTAGAATTCATTTCATATGTTTTATGTAGCCCAATGTATCTAAAGAACTCACATTTAAATTTGTGACCAATTTTTAAAAAATTAATGAAATAATTTGCATCCCTTTCTTTGTCCTGGCATCAAAATCTGGTAGTACTTTACCTGGGCAGCACTCCTCAATCCAGAATAGCCACTCGGTAGTCACCCAGTGGCTATCATGCAGTTCTAGAGAAACACTGCATTCGATGTAGGACTTATTCTAGGTCCCTCCTTGCCGCCCTCATCTCCTCTGTACATCCCCACCCTAGGGTGATTTCAGTCCTCCCTTAGTTACCGCAACCATTGCTAAGTTGGAGTTTTCTCTACCCCTTCATCATCCATCTCCCCATGGGGGACCCACAACCTTTGATCCAGCTTGTCCCCACTGGAGCTGAGCATCTCTCCTAAGCACTGTCGGAACCACTCTCTCCTGATTTCCCTGCCTTCTCTGCTCGGGACTTTCCTCCACACCCCATTGCCAAAGGCACGCCCTTATCCTCTCTTGCTCTCCTCCACACATAGTGGGGCCCTTGTCCAGTCAGCTCAGTCCCCTGTAATGGCCCTGAAATGTGTCCTCTCCCCTGGCCCACAGCTAATTCTTAGACCTGTGACTTTATAACAGGGAATTAGAAGCTGCTTTTGCTGAAAGCACTCACTTTTCACTTGGACCTGCAGATGCTCAGTGGGTAACTGAAAGCAGCATAAAAGCTTGGCATTTATGCCTTCATTTTGTGTGTTTCTTTTATTACCTTAAACTTTGGGTCTCGTTCCTGCTCTGCTCTGTATGTAGGCATGTAAATATTTAAGGAGTGTTCATCCAAAGCTAGTAATCCTCCCCTATCAAGGCTGAAGACATCAAAGTAAGGTATACTAGGGTAGTTTCAAGATTTTAAGGGACATTAAAAATCTTGGACTGTTGGGAGATATCCTAGTTCTTGGTCCGCAGCAATTAATGTCTCAAGTGTATAAACTTGCAGAGAGGCGCATTCCACTCTGACCACCTAGGAATGTAAACAACTGCCCCCAAATTTACCTAGTGTTACCAAGGGAACCTGTATAGGGGCCTGGTGGTCTGATCCCCCGTGGCACATTGTGATTGGGTTAAAAGTCTATAAAATGTATGGTTTTTCCTGCAATAAATGAGTTTGCAGTTTGCTCGCCACAAGCCTGCTTTTACCCAACTCCCGGGGCCTGGGTTATGGTTCCGTCAGCTCTTACCTGCGCCTGAGCTAGCCTGGCACATACCCTACACTTGGACAGCTTTTACAATAACCTGTTCCAGATTCCTGGAGTGGAAGCTAGAAGTCTCCCATCACCCTACACCTTCCAGGAACAGCAGAGCCTCAAAGGCAGATCACCCTATGATGAAACTATCCCCAGCAATTAGGAGCAATTGTCTCATAGATAATGAATTTCCCCCTTCCAGGATCATATGTTTGATGGATAAAAATCTTGTGAAGCAGATAGAGATTGCCCCCTCAATTAATAAAGGACTTTTTCAGAGCCACCTCACAGAACCAGAACTGAGATAATAATCAACCAGACCACAGTTTGACCAAGACTGCTTAATTTTGCACACCTCTCAGCCTCTGACCCAGTTCTTCCTGTATTTAAACCAAAAGTTCATGTCAGCACCCCAAATGCTTGGTTTCAGTGGTCTTCCCAATATGGTTGTACTGATGAGAGTTCCTTTTCCCATTTGGGTTTTGGGGTAAGTAAGGCCCAAGCTTAGGACTCTGGTAACACTTCTGCATTTCTCTCTATACCAGGCCTGCCTGTCCTTGGTTCACACAGCCACTAGAGGCCCTTTTCTAAAAAGAGAGGCCTCTGACTGCCACCCTTTTACTTTCCTGGCTCCCCATTACCCCCACACAACGTGCATTTGAGTTTTGCCATACTTGGTCCCCAAATTTCTCTCCATCCAGTGAAATTCAACTTTTTCCAATGGAATCATTTCTAAAGCAGAAGTATTTCTTCTGCTAATCCTAGTGTCAGTTACTTCCAGAAGATTTCCTGTGTTTCACCCACCCCACCCCAGAAATGACCTCTGTCCCCTTGGGCTCCCTAGTACCACTAGTATCACAGCACATATATGATGTGTCATTGCTTTGTGTCTTGATTGCCTTCTCCTGTCCCAGACTGGAGCCACCAGGGCACGGTTTCTCATCCATTCTCCTGATTCCCAAATCTCCAAATGCAGATTAAATGCTAGCATCCTTTCAGTCTCAGCTATTTTACTTTATGTCTTCAAATCACTTCCTGCCCCTCCCTGGCCTCAGCTTTCTGATAAATGAAATGGAGGCAATTCCCATGGGAGGCATGCTTATCATGGCCAGGAGGAGTGGAAGGGTGTTGCCTGTCTAATAGCAGAGCCATCTAGAATTGGGACAGATTGAGGAATAATTGTGGGAGCTGGATAGAGGAACCTGGAGAAGGTGGGCCCAGGCAGCATGGAACCTCACAGCAAGGTCCAGCCAACAGGCTTCCTCCGCCTATCCCACATCTCTCACTGGCTTCTTCCCCAATTAGCTGTGTGACCCTGGGTCAGGGCCTGCATTTCTCTGGGTTTAGCTGCCCCCAAATGATGATGTCTGCCTGGAGGACAGGCTATTTCACAAAGGCCAGGAGCACAAGGAGAGGGGTTGTGTAGGGGATACAGGAGAAGGAGAAGGGAACAGGAAATCAGAAGCCATCTGTGGGTGATTTACCAACAACCTCCCCATGCAACCAGGCCCTGTGTCTGATGAGGGTGGAGAATTGAGGACATGGGAGCTTCCTTGGCCTTGGTCAGATCTCAGTGCCATGTCCCCTCCCTTTCCCCACACCCAGGGGAATACGGAGCAGGAGCTTGGCCTGTGGATAGGCTGGGACACAGTGGAGGGCTTGAATCCACTGACTCAGGATTAAATGGTCTCGACTAGGAGTGACCATACGCAGATCTCAAGGAAATTCATGGACGTTGTGTCCTGTTTGAGAGCCCAGAAGGTATGCTTGGGGCCAAGGGAAAGTTCAGTGGGTTAGGTGTAAGGCGGATGCAAGCGCTCCATCCAACAGTCAGGGGTGTGCAATGTAAACAGTAGGTTTCCCAGGACACAGCACACACCCCACATTGGGGTGTGCAGATGGAGCCCATGTTCACCTGCTGGCAGCTGGAGCAGGCGGCAGGGCTGGAACACCTTTGGTTCTGTGCCCCCTGCATGAGGATTGCTGGAGACTGTCCTGGCAGAGGCCCTGAGGCAGTAGAAACACTAAGACCCCCAAAGATGCATCTAGTCATCACCTGCCCTGACCCAGCAGTTCTGACCTCCAGTTCCTCATTTCTGCACCAAATATTCTCTCCCTTTCATCAGGACCTCAGAGGAAAGCCTGAAAATGTATTCTCTCTGAGGATCGCTTATAACAAAACAAGATCAGATATGATTCTCTAGTGGTGGAATTCCAGGCACCTGGGAGAGAAAAAGAGATGTTTTTTTCCTGAGTGACTGCTGTGGTCATGCACATCACACTTCACGGAATTAAGGGTGGCAGCTGCCCTGCCCACAGCAAAGCCATTCCTGCACTTTCTCCTGAGTGAGCCCTAGAGAAGAATTCAACTTTTCTCAGAGCCCAAGGGTCAAGGAAATTGAGAGCGGTGGGTTTCTGAGACCCCTGGAGGAGGTTTGGAGAGTGAAATAGGAGAGGCAAGCCTTGTCAGACCTTTGGGAAGACAGAAAGCTGGAAGAGGTACCAGTCTGGGAAGTAAAGTCAAGATGGAGAAGGCTCTGTCTTGGCCTGGGTGGTGATAGCTGGTGAGCTTAGGTACACAGCACCTAAGACAGTGAGACGGGGCAAAGGTACAGACAACCAGGCATGTCAACTCAGATACATGCACACAGACTTCAGAGGCTAATGCCCTTACACATCCAAGCTAGTGCTGGTGACAAGCCCTGCCAGTGTCCCTTCTCTGGCATACTTTGTTCCATCTAATCTGTGCATCATGAGCACAAAGGTAGGGACTCTGTGTACCTATACCCTGTTGGTGAAGCTCAAGCTGCATCTCATCCGCACTGCCAGCATGTGAGCAGGTCAGAAGTCCATTGTGGGGCAAGATTTCAGGAGTTCTAAAATAGAATGCCATCCTCCAGGTCCTCAAACAGATTTCCACCTCATTTCCCAGGGGACTAAGCAAGCTCGGAGTCCTTCTGGACAGTGGAGAATCTGGAGCCTTGGAGAGAGAGAGAACTGAAGGCACCAGGGCTGAAAGAGATGGAGCAGGAAAGGCAGTGTGGGAAGGAGTACCAGAGGCAACTCAGGCAGCATCAAACAGCTGCTGGGCTCATGACCCATGCGCCATGAGTAGAACACCCAAAGCTCAGGGGAAGAGAAGAAAGAGTGGGTAGAATCCTCCTCACTGTGGCTCAGTTCATTAGCCACTCATTCAAAATAGTACTTAATAAGAAATTGAAAGACATACACAGATGATAGATGATAGATAGATGACAGATGAGAAAGAAGAGAGGAAAAGAAGAGGAGAAGGAGGAAGAGGAGGAAGAAAACATAAGAGGAAGACAGTACTTAGTGAGCCTTTACTACACCATGAGCGGCACTGGTAGCAGCATGGAGGGTAGATTTTTCACATAGTGAAGTCCCTATTCTCGCAGCACTTACTGTCACCCAGTCACCTAATCACCCAGTCACCTCCCCATATCCTCCTAGATGATTCGTTTCCTGTGTCCCAGGTTCTATGTTTAGTTCTGCAAGACAGAAGTTTCAAGATGTGGGCAGGATGTGGTGGTTTTGAGGTGGGGGAGATGCTGAGCACTTTAGGAGCTCCTGAAAGAAGAGTGTCATTGTGGGCTTGGGGGCTCCCTAGAGACAGGTTTCTCAATGGACCTGTCAGGGGGCAGAAGATGGCAACCATGGGAGATGTGAAGAGAAAAGCATTCGGGTAGGGAATATCCATCAGGAATCTTTCAGTTGCAACAGAACAACATGAGGCTGGCCACGGTGGCGCACACCTGTAATCCTAGTGGCTCGGGAGGCTGAGATAGGAGGATGGCAAGTTCAAAGCCAGAATCAGCAAAAGTGAGGCACTAAGCAACTTGTGAGACCCTGTCTCTAACTAAAATACAAAATGGGGATGGGGATGTGGCTCATTGGTCAAATGCCCCTGAGTTCAATCCCCAGTAAAGTATCCCTCCCCCAAATAAAAAAACCACAAGCCTACACTGGGAAGGGCTTTATTGATTCATGTAACTCTCAAATCCAGGATTGGGATAAGTGTCAGCCTGCCTTGATTCTGAGACACAGATGCTGTTCCCAGGAACTGCTCACTCACTTGTGCTATCCCCTTCACTTTCCAAAGTTTGGGTTATGAGGAGCAGCTCCAGACTTCGTACCCTCCTCATCTTCAGTTTCATACTTTGTTTCTAGAATGTTCTAGCTGCATCATATTTTACTGGCTATTCCTAGATCATATGCCCATCCCTAAATGAAGCACCAAGGCAAGGGAAATGGTAGGTTATAATCAGTCTCTATATTGTCAGCTTGGTGGTACCATAACAAAATGCCTGAGCGAATGAGCTTAAAAATATAAAACATTTATTTTGACTTCCAATTTGGAGATTCCAGTCCAAAATCAGGCAGAACATTACTTTGGACCTCTAGTGAGCCAGAGTTAATAGTGGGGAGTATATGGCAGAGCAACCTGCTCTCCCCATGATCTATGAAGAGAAAAAAAGGAAAGAGAGAAAGAAGACCAGGTTCTCATGATCCCCTTCAAGGGCACATCCCCAGTCACAGAAGTGCCTCCCACTAGGCCCCATCTCTTACAGGCTCCATACCTCTCAATAGCACCACCTTAGGGACCGAGCCTTAAGCACATGGGCCTTTGGGGGATACTCGTCCAAACCAGAGTAGTTTATGCCCCATGTTTTTACCCATCCACCACCCAAAGCACAGGGCAGGATGACCAAGGGGTGGTTTCCCAGAATAAGTGAGATTTATTTACTAGACAGGGGTGAGGGGACATCTCACTGGAAATGATCCTTATTATATGAGGGAGACCAACTGAGTTGGTGTCATCTTCTCTCTCCAGACTGTGGCGTGGCCACTCAGCCTTAACTATCCCCTTCAATCCCCTTGTTAAGGGCTTCTTCAGCCTGCCTCTCCCCAAGTTCATTCATGACAGTAATTTCTTCTTGGTTAGTAAGCCTGCTACTCTCAGAACAGCTGGACAGAGAGGCTTGGGCAGTACCAGGTGCCAGATGCTGTCTAAGCACAGTGGCCAGGAGAGCCTTCAGGTACCTGCGGAAACGGCGACTGGAGAAGGCATAGAGGACAGGGGTAAAACAGCAATGAAGGAAGGCAAGGCTCTCTGTCACCTGAAGTGCATAGTCCAGATGGTGGCTGACCTGGCAGTCCCCAAAGACTTGCAGGTCCAGCAGTGAGTGCAGAAACAAGGTGAGGTTGTATGGGAACCATAGCAAGAAGAAGGCCACCACCAGGGATGTAGCTATTCTTAAAGCTCGACCCTGGCCTGGGGGCTTCAGTCTGACCAGGACACAACCAATGCGGGAGTAGAAGAAGATCATGGCCAAAAGTGGAAGGAGAAACCCCAAGAGATTCTGCTGGAAGCGAAGGAAGAGCTTCCAAATGGTCCCATGCCCCCCAAAATCCGCATAACAGTTCCACACACCCTTAGGGTTTTCATGTATCTGTACGAAGACTATGTCAGGGATGGAGATGGCCAGGGACACAGCCCACACTATGGCAGCAAGCAGCAGACTCTTGGCCCGAGTCCTCAGCCTGTGGAGGGGCTGAGCATGGACAATCTCCAGGTACTTGTCCAGGCTCATGCAGCTGATGAAAAAGATGCCACTGTAAAAGTTAATGGTATACAGGGTGCTCATCATCTTGCACATGAAACTGCCAAAGACCCAATGCCAGGCAACAGAGATTCCCCAGAAGGGCAAAGTCACCACAAACAGGAGGTTGGAGATGGCCAGGTTCAGAAGGTAGACCTCAGTCATCCGCCTGCAAGGCACATAACGGAGCAAGACCACGAGAAGGAGGAGGTTCCCACCAAGGCCCAACACAATGATCAGGCTGTAGAAGACTGGCAGGAAGACTTTGCCAAAGGACAGGACATCATCTTTCCTGCAGAGCAAGAAAACCACGTCATCCAGGTAGTCGTAGTCATAGAAGGAGCTGTTCTCAGAACTGACATCCTCGGTGGTGAGTGGCAGAGGGGAGAAGGTGGTGGCCATGTTGAGAAGACACACTCAGTACTGAAGTTCTTCTGTGTTGGTGTGAGAGAAAAAATATGGTAAGACTTTACATGCCCTGCCTCTCTCCAAACCCACTTCGACTACTGTCCTGGAATGTCCAATAGACTCTTCAAATCTAGGGCACATGCTTGGCAAGCCCAGCCCTACCACTTACCATTGTGTCACCTTGGATAAGTGCCTTAATAATTAAGGTGTTATTAAAGTATTCAGTTCTTTCATTGTGGTCTCACTTCTTTATTTCTCTCCCTCATCATTTAAAATGATTTATAATGTCTTTCAGATTTTCCTTTATTGTTTAGGGATACCAATTCACCAATTTATTGTGTCTCCTGAATCTTCCTCATGCACAGCTTATAATTATCATTCCTTCTTTGGCTTATAATTTTTTATATTGAAAGTTTTCCTTCATTGGGATCTGTTTTATCTGTAAGTATCCAGTTGTCCACTCTGTTTTTGGGTTTTATTTCTGACACATGAGGATTTCCTTTGCTCTTGATAGTTTTTAAAATATTTAATTTATAAATACTTAACTTCATATCAATAGTTTCATTTATAAACAATTAATATTTTTAAAGTGTTTTATCCAATATTTCTATGTATAAGGGAAAGAGTGAACCTCATGTTGAAGGACCCAGAACCAACTAATCCTTACCATCCCTCAGTTTCCTCGCCTTTAAAATGACCAATAACAGTGCCTATCTCTTGAAACTCTTATGATATTTAAAGGTGATAATACATGAAGAACACTTCAACTTCTACAAAGAGTACCTAGAACATAGTAGCACTTCGTAAACACTAACATACAGTATTGCTTTACCCAGAACTGAGTCTATCATCTCCCCATTTCTTCCTCTTTTTCTTCTTAGAAGTTTGATGGTTTACTGTATTGATGAGTTTGATCCTTTCAAAATTTTCATTCTTAACTACGCTTCTAGTGAGATTTATTTTTTCCCATGTTCTCCTGATTGTTTTTAACTTTATTCCTCTGCTGGGTGTAGGATTCATTTAAGTATCTTCTGTAATGCTGGTTTAGTGGTCATGAATTCCCTCAATGTTTTTTGTGGAAGGTCTTTATTTCTTCACTGATTTTGAAGGATAACATTTTTGGGTATAGTACTTTAGGTTGGGAGTTATTTTCTTTTAGGACTTGAAATAATTATTCCCTGGTCTTCTGGCCTGCAGAGTTTCTTCTGAGAAATATGCTGTTATTCTTATGGGTTTTCCTTTAAATGTGACTTGGTGTGTCTCACTTGCAGTTTTCTAATATTTTTTTCTTTGTTCTGTAATTTTGACAGTTTAACTATAATATGTCGTAGGGAGGTACTTTTCTGGACATGTCTATTTGGGGTTCTAAATTCTTCTTGTACTTGGATGTGCATGTATTTCCCAAGGTTTGGGATTTTCTGCTATCACTTCAGTGAATAGGTTTTCTATGCCTTCATAATGCAGCTCTTCTCCTGTACCTTTTCCAATTCTGTGTATGTACGATCTTTTTAAATGGTATTCCATCAATTTTGTATGTCCTGTTCTTTTTTTCCTTGCCCCCCCCCCCATTATTGCTGTCTGAATGTGATAATTTATCAGCCCTGTCTTCAGATCCTGAAGTTCTTTCTTCCACTTGATATAGTATATTGGTAAGACTTTCAATTGAGTTTTTTGCCTACTTACTGAGCTTTTAATTTCCAAGATTTCTGTTTGGTTCTTTTCTAAAATCTATTCTTTATTAAATTTCTTATTCAGATACTGCATTATCTTCCTTGGTTCATTGAGCTGTTTATTTGTATCCTCTTAGAATTCATTAATCATGACTTCTTTAGGCATTGGTTTCTCACAATAATGTTTTTATAATTTCATTTTACAACTGGGCCTGGTTTTGCCATCTCACATACACTCTGCTATCTACACCATATTTGCCTGACCTATCAGAGGGTCTCCACTCCTGTGAGACTTGGAGAGAAAGTGGGTCTGTCAGGTTTCAACATACTATGCATTGTGTCAAACTCCACTAATCACAGCTAAAGAAGCCACAGAGAAAGTAACTACAAAGTCTATATAGAATTAAATTCAAAAACACACAACAAATCCATATCCCAGAACACATCATCAAGAAAAAGGTTTCTTCTTAAAAAGGTCCTGACATAAAAGTTAAAAAGGAATCCATTCCAACAATGGCAGAAATCTCAACATAGAAACACAAGAAATATTTTCAAAAAGCCAACATGACACCTAAAGTTCATAACCCTCAAATAACTGATTCCAAAGATATTGAAGGGGATGAAACGTTGGACAAAGAATTCAAAAGAATGATTTTCTAAATGATTAATGAATTCTAAGAAGATACAGTAATATTAGGAGAAGGTGAGTCCTCCTCCCCTCCTTTCCTCAGGAAACCTAATTAACCATGGGTTCCTACCTTTTGGATTGTAAAAACCTGACTCCAAGAGTCTGACTTTTGAAATGTAAACATTCCTGTGCAGGCTTTCAAGGCTAGAGATTTAAGAGATGCCTGTAAAAAGAGTCCTTTCTTCTTTCTATTTCTGTAAACATGCTTTATGTAGAGACCACACCCCCCCCCCATACCAGGCCTTATAGATCAGGAATATTTTTAAAAGAGGAAAAAGAATTCCAATGATAGGACAGATCTAAGATTATGCCAAACAACTTATAAACATCATGAGAAATTGTGGATCTGGCTCAGAATTTGGAATTTGTTCTCCTCTGGGCCTGCCTGTGTAAATAAATTTTCTCTCCGAGTACCACTTGCCGTTTCTCAGCCATCTGTTTCCTGCAACTTATGGAATGGAGTCTGTGGTCACTCCACCAGACTTTTCAGTGATGAACAGTCTGAGAGGGTGTGGGAGTGACCCACATTGAGGCCTCTCATGGGTGTGCTGTCCACGAGAGTTGTGTTATTCTCTCTGCTATTACTACAGAGGTGACTGCCCAGGAACAGGCCTCCCCCAGCTTTGCCTGTTTGGGGTCAGGCCATTGGTTGGGGTCATTTATCTTGCTCATTCTATAAGTTGAAATATCCACCAAAGTTCAAGTGGAATTCAGTCATGGCCATAATAAGAGATCATTTTTCTCGGTTGAGCTGGGGGGTAGCTCAGCGGCAAAACACCCACCCAATGTGCTCAAGGTGCCCAGAAAGAAGAAAACAATTACAACAGCAAACAAACCAGACTTAAAAATTCAGTAAAATAGGAACAACAAGCACAACACTAATAACAACAGAAAAGGGGCAAAAATAATAATTACCTAAAAAGTTTTTTAAATGCTAAAAGTAAAATTAAAAGTTTTTAAAAGGAGTAAAAAATTAATGGGAAAAAAAAAGAGGGAAGACAGGAGAAAGGTTAAAAAAGAAAATAGGAAAAAAAGGAACGAAGAGAATGAGATAGAAGAAGAGAAAGAGATATTTTAAAAATCCAATTAAAGAATAATAAAAGTCAGGCATGGTGACACATTACTGTAATCCCAGCCACTCAGGAGGTTGAGGCAGGAGGATCAAAGTTCAAGACCAGCCATAGCAACTTAGTAAGACTCAAAATAAAAAAAATAAAAAGGACTGGGAATGTGGCTCAGTGGTTAAGCACCCCTGGGTTCAATACCCAGTATGATTTTGGGGGGTGGTTTATAAAAGGAAAAAATGAGAAATAAGAAAATAGCAGTAATAATAATAAAAGATTCAACTGTCAGAAATTGCTCTTCCATGGGTTCTCAGAGAGGCTTGTCTCTGGGCCTCTGGGACTCTGTTGGGTGTTGGGGGTAGTGGATCTCAGCTGCTGCCTGTTGTGCATCCTCTCATGTCACTCCACACGAACTGAGCAGAATATGCTGTGTCCGGAGCTTCGCGCTGGACGGGTTGAGGGAATGCAGGTTTTTAGCAGGGGGTCCCCAGGGCATGGGGAACCTTGTGTCAGTTTTCATCCAAGTTTCAGCAGTATGCAGGCAAGCCTGAGGTTTCCAGTGTGTGTCCCCAAGGCCTGGCAATCATCCAAGCTGCCAGTGTCCCCAGCAGCCTCTGGGATTTGGAGGAGCCAACCACGGCGTTCTGCGCTGGAAGGCAAAAGTTTCCAGGAACTGGTGATTTGTGAGCCTCTGTCCTGGAGCCTCCGGACTTGGTCCTGGTGCAAAACCACTGCAACTATTGTCACTCTTGTCACGGTGCATGGGATCACTGACCCTGTGCCTTCCACTGCTCTTCCCGTCACAGCCTGTGCTTCCCGGGGTTCCTGTCAGACACCCACCCACACCCTGAGGCCACCACTGTCTCAAGTGCCTTCTCCCACCCAGTAGGGTCCTCTGAATGGTGACCATTCTGGATTTTCTGGCCCCAGAGCAATTTAGTCCAAATAGCTTCTGATTCTAAGCCTTGAGTGTCTACTGAACCACGTAGTGAATCTGTTCTCTAAAGCAAGCTCGTGCAGGAGTTGCATTTAGACCAAAACCCCAAAGGATATTTAAACCGTTTAAGATCATGGATTTATTTCTCTTCCAGTTAAGACCGTGGGCTGATGTTATTACCAGGGCTGCTTGCACTTCACAGTTTACATTATGTTGGTCACCCTTAGCTTCCCTGACCCCACCTGATGAGCGGGGGTGTTGAGGTTGCAAATTGCTTTCCACATATCTCTGAATGGCTTTTAGGATTCTCTGTGCAGTTTAGGTGTCGTCTATGCTGCTTAGGTTTGCTACTTTATGAATTCCCAGAGTTCTTCCTCGCTCTCCATGGAAAATACTCTCTCCTTTGCTGCCCTGAATCTTCTCTCTTATGGAGTCCAGTGAAGGGTACTTCTTCTAATGAGAATCCTTCTTTGAACATTTTTAAAAATACAGACAGCACACTATAATTATCTATATTCACTTTACCATGCAAAAGCATGCAGAACTTCTTGCTCCTAACTTAGTACCCACTGATTGACCTCTCCCCAGCCCCACCCCCTCCTCTCCAGCCTCTGGTAACCACTAGTCTACTCTCAACCCTTATGAGATCACTTTTTCACATTTCACATTTGAGTGCATCATGGTATTTCTATTTCCAGTTTTTCAAAAAACCTCCAAACTGTTTTGATAATGGTTATACTAATTTACATTCCCCAGCTGGGTATAAGAGTTCCCCTTTCTCTGTATCCTCACCAGCATTTGGTATTTTTTTGTCTTTTTTTATATTAACCATCCTTACGGAGGGGGGATATTTCGTTGTGGTTTTGATTTACATTTCCCTGATGATTAGTGATGTCAAAATTTTTTTTCATATACCTTTTGAGAAATGTCTATTCAGATCATTTGCTCATTTTAAAATCAGATTATTTGGGGACTTTTTGCTGTTGGGTTGTTTGAGTTCCTTATAAACTCTCGATATTAATCCCTTATCAGATGGATAGCTTGCAAATTTTTTTTTTATTCTTTTGACTGTCTCTTTTGCTATGCAGAAGATTTTTTAGACTGCTATAAACCCATTTGTCTAGAGTCACTCTTGTTGCTTAGACTTTGGAGATAATATCCTCCAAAAAAATCTTTGCTCAGACCTACGTCCTGAAGAATGAAAGTAATTTTTAAGAAGAAAACCTCATATGATCCAGGGATACAAGTCTGTCATGAACCAAGAATTATGTCCGATCCTGTACTGAGTTCCTGAAGAAGAGAAGGACAGAGACCCACTTCATGTTCAGTATATCAGATTGTCCACTAATGGGGAAGGGTCTCTAGGGAGAAGAGAGGAGGAAGATAAAAAAGTGCATATGACTCAAGCAGACAATTCTGAGAGTCACTAAACAGGGACCCATCAGCTGATGACAATGGGTCACCAAGAAGTACAAATCAACTCTAACCAGTACATCTGCATATTATTTCATATTCTTTTATTTGATTTGCAATTAAATGCAAATTTGACTTGATGTTCAATGCCAATTTGCATTTTTTGTGAATTATTTATGGTTTTAAGGGATGGGGTTCTCATTTTATAAGGGATCTTTTATGGTATGGATTTTTATTTTCTGCATGTACATTGCAAATATTTTCCCTAGTCCTTCCTGGCAGAAATTTTACCCCTTTTTTGGTGGGGAGTGGGGTACCAGGGATTGAACAAAGGGGTACTTAACCACTGAGCCACATCCCCAGATCTTTTTATTTTTTATTTTGAAACAGGGTCTTGCTAAGTTGCTGAAGCTAGCTTTGAACTTGTGATCCTCCTGCCTCAGCCTCCTGAGCTTCCAAGATTATAGAGCCATTCACCCTGCCCTGCTGCCGTTTGTTTGTTTGTTTGTTTGTTTGTTTGTTTGTTTGTTTAGAAATATTAACAGGCAGAATTTTGAAAGAACTGTTGACTTGAGAAGGCTCCTTTCCATTCTTTCGATATTCACGATGCTGTGAGCTCACTTGTGGTGGAAACTTTCAGAGCTGCTTTATCTAAGAAGCAACTCTGCTTCTGACCAGCCTCAGGAATATAGCCCTATGCCTTCCCCCATTCCCCTCCTGGGCATCTGGGGTCTCTGGCCCTGAGCCCCCAGCTCCTCCCCCATGGGAGGGAAAATGTCACCCAGCACAGGGCTGGTGTTGGGAGTCTGTGAGGCATTGGGAGGGCCAGGGAGCAGGGTGCCCTTCTGCCCTCAGGCTTGCACAGGACTTATTAGTCAGGATAACAGTAACTGTACACCACTCTCTTCTGAGCTGCCAGCACTGGCCTTGATCTTCACCCAATTTGTCAAAGTCGCTTTGCTCAGCAGTCTTCTGCTTTAGCAAACAAATGAGTCTGACGAATGTTTAGATCAAAACTCAAGGTCAGAATCAGCAGTACCTGGGCTGGTCCAGGCTACCTTTGAAAATCTTTCTTCACTTGGAACACTCTGACCCCTACCCATCCAAGGCCTTTAACCCTCTGATCTTTGACTCTGGGAATCTTGCCAGGTCCTGCTGCTTGTGGAATGACCCATCACTTTCATCAATAATATCAACAATGGCTCAGCAACCAGCACCCAACACGCATGCTGTAGCTAACTGGCACACCTTCGTGTCAGCTGTGGACATCTTATAACACAAATCAGAGAGGACTGTAGCCTCACTTAACCAGCAGCAAAGCTTGTCCAGGGACTTGTCCAGGGACACATAGGACCCCAAACTCTGGGCACGTGGTGCCTTGTCTCTGGTTCCCTCTCATCCTCAGCCTCTGTCCTACCAAGGCTTTATTGAGCCCCCTTGTAAAACACAGCCCCCCACTGAGAGCCCCCCAAAGATATCCACATTCAAATCCCTGAGCCCTGTGGATACGTTACCTTAGATATCTGTTGGCACTTGGCAGATAAGATTCAATCAAGGACCTTGAGATGAGGAGATTGCCCTAGATTATGCGGGTGGCCCAACAAAATCCCAAGGGTCCCTGTGAGAGGGAGCAGGAAAGTCAGAGCCAGGGAAGGAGGCATGGTGAAGCAAGCGGGGGTGGAGGGCGGTCAGAGCAGCACAGCGGCAGCAAGATAATAAATCCGTGTTGTTTGAAATGAAATGTGTGATCATTTGTTACGGCAGCAGTGGAAATTAGTGCACTTCCAGAGCCCTCCTGTGCTCTGAGAACCTCGGCCTGAGAGAACACGAGTCCATCCCGTCCACCTGCCTCGACTTACAGGTAGATGGAGACCTGAGGAAGTGGAATGACTCGTACAAAGCATACAATAAGCGATTGTCTGAGCCTCTAAGCCCCATACCCCTGACTGCAGTTCAGGTCTAGATCTACCTCTCTCTGAACTGTCCCCCATTTAGCCCCCTTCTGCTTCCTTTTTTGTTTGCTCTTTGGCTTAATCGCTGAATTCATTTGGCTTCTCCAGCAACACCTTGAGAGGAATGAGTGAAGTCATTCGTATCTTAGTATAAAGTAGCAGGTAAGAAGGCAATGGTGGACTGGGGTTGTAGCTCAGTGGTAGAGCGCTTGCCCAGCATGTGTGAGGCACTGGGTTCCATTCTCAGCACCACATCTAAATAAATGAATAAAATAAAGGTCTATCAACATCTAAAACAATATTTAAAAATAAAAAAGAAGGCAATCGTGTGTGAAATTCTGCAGAGTAAGTTTTGAGGAATCCAGATAATTACATAGGGGCTGGAGAGGGAGGCTTTGCAGAATAGGGAGGGTCAAGGTCAAAGAGGCAAGCCACAGCTTATCTCTGGGGCAGTAACAGTGTCCTTTTGGTGGCTTTCTAAGGCTGCTGGTGTAGGCTGGCTGCAGTGTTGGCTTTGCAAGAACCTCTGGATGCAAAGTAATATCTCCAGCTGGGCAACCAGACTTTATCCCCAAGGCCCCTCAGAGAGGTTGCAGTTGAGGCAACGAGAGGGAAGATATTGCTATGTCCATGTAGACAAGAAGGCAGTCATGTTAGCTGAGCTCCTGCTGTGGCTGACTGCTCACATGTAACCTTCTCCTTTGATCCTTACCATGGCCCTGGGAAGCAATATCTTTATGATCCCCATTTTTCAGGTGAGGAACTTGAGGCTTGCTGAGTTGATGTCTAACTGCCCACAGCCTCAGATTAGCAAATGACAGACCAGACCCAGAATTGGATGGAATTAATGAGCCCTTCCCCTGAGGTTCCCCTTTCAAAATGGATCAAACTTGAACTTGAAGGATGAGTCTCAGAGGATGGAACTTCTGGACTTAGCATCTAGTAGTAGAGAAAACTCAAAGTCAGTAGTGTGTGGGGCCAGCTCCTAGAGGCTTATGAGAACCAGCTGTGTGGCATCTCAGAGGCATTCAACAAATGATCATGGAATCTACCAACTCTGCGTTCGGTGACATTAAGTTGGTTGCTTGACATCGGAAATATTGACGCCATGGCAAATACTCTAAATCAGGGCTTCCCCTCTCTCCTTATCTTCCTCTTCCACCTGCCGACCCCTAGTCTGGAGCTGCTGTGAGGTGAGATCTCACCCACGCAGCCCCACCCACACACATCTCCCTCTTCCGTGTCTCCCACCATCTTCCTGTCCCACCTCCCACCTCAGTTCTGCCGCCACCCTCCTGTCCAGCCAAGAGCCCTTAAGGCCACATGTAAGTCCCTCTCAGGTGCTAAGCACGTACCTTTGCTGAGTGTGCTATTTACAGGGCACCTGATAAAACAGACTGATCAAACAATCTCAAGCCTGACCTCAAGAGGTCACACCAGTTTTTGGAATGTAACTCCAAGAACATCACTTAGGATCATTCCTAGAGGACAACTGATGCTGGCTTCTTTAGACTGGAAGTTCTTTAAAATGCACCCCAATTCCTCCCCTCCCAGGAGCCTGCCTGGGCTGCTGGCCTGGGGAACCCCCGCCCCAACCTCCAAGCACTCACCAAAGGCCATTCTTCAGCCTCAGAGCTGCCTTTTGACAATCTCCTGTCTCCCCTGTTAGTCTGGAGATTCCCAGGGTGACCGCTGCGTCCCCACGACACACCAGCGTGGGGCTGGCATCTGAGAGGCACGGTGCAGATGATGGTTGAATCCATCAGCACAGCCTCCTCTCTCCTCCCTTGTCATTTTTTCCTTCCTGCATTTCCGCCTCTCCACCCATCTCCCGGACACAGGGGAGCCGCCGCCCTCCTTCTGAGCTTTTCCCCAGCCTGGGCCAGCTCTGCCCCCACAGCCTCTGGAGCCCGTGACCAGGAGCGTGACCGGCTCAGAGCCCTCGCTTCCCCGTGAACCACGTTTCAGTGCTGCCTCCAGCTGGTGCAGCCTTGACTTGTTGCAGTGAGGCAGCCCTGTGGCTTCCTGACCCCTCCCCCAGGAGATGTCCCCCACCACTCTGCTCTGGGGAGGACTGGGGTAAAATGGAGGAGTCCTGGCTCAACTTGGGCTGGCCCCTCAGGCCCTCTCTGCCGGTGACTCTGGCCTTCCCATCCTACATTCCTGGCCCGACTGTGGCTGGAAAAGTCGAGGCAGGAATTGTGAAATGGTTCACACTCTGACCACAGCTCCTGGCTGCAAAATGCCCTCTGGCTTTGGAACAGGCACAGAGAAATTAAACCCAGGTGGCAGAGAACCTGCCTCCGGGGAAGCTGGCAACGGTTGGATCTCTCTCCTTTCTTTCTCTGGGGCCAGGAAAACCCCAGATGTTAAATTCGATACAACAATGACATGCAGCAATCATATAGCACATGCTACAGACCAGGCTCCATTCTCAGAACTTCACCTGTATTCATTGATCTTTACAATGACGCTAGGAGGTAAGTAGTCGTATTTCTATTTTAAATCTGAGGAGACTGAGACACGGAGAGGCTAAGGAAGTTGCCCAAGGTCACACAGCTAATAAAGAGCCAAGCTGGGATTTGAATTCAGGCCCAAAGCCTAAGCTAGCTCGTGAAAGATAAGGTGAGAGATGAAACTAGAGACAGAACTACTGGGAGACCACACTGCCATTGCTTAGGAGGCCTGAACGGGAGGCTGGCTAGTAGGCTGACGGCCCATGAATGGAAAAGGCAGCACAGACCACATGGAAGAGAGGAAAGCCATCTAATGCCTTCGGAATGGCACACTAGGGACAGGAACTTAGGGATGGCCACCTGGGGAGGCAGACTCGGCTACATTTCCCCAGTCTGTTTGGGGTGCCCTCGGACTTAAACCTTCAGGCCCTGCCACAGCTTTCGCAAGACAAAGCAGGGCTTCTGTCCAGAGCACTGGTCTTCCACTAGTTAACTCTCTCACCCATAGAATAATCCAGACTAACAGTAAAGGATTTTATGAACATTCAATCTGATGTAATCCCTGAACCCTGAAAAAGTACTCTAAATATATTAACTTATTTAATCTCCACATTTTGCTTACAGCTGAGGACACAAAAGCTACAGAGAGGGTAGAGAGTTGGTCCAAGACCACAGAGCCACTGAGAAGTAGAACCAGGGTTTGAAAGCCAGAGTCCATGCACTTAAACACTAAATACACTACCTTTCAAAGAAAATAGCCAGCAAGTTGTGGCTTTCCTCCTCTGAGCTTTATATGTATGAATGAACTGATAACTCATAACAACCTTAGGAGATAGGCCCCATTTTACAGATGATGAACTGAAACTCAGGGAGAGTAACACTCCCAAGGATACACAGCAAGTACAGTCAGCCCTCCATATCCACCGGCTCTCCATCCAGAGATTCAAGTAAGTGCAGATCAAGAATATTTGAAATAAAAAAAATCTGCATCTGTATTAAACATGCACCAACTTTTTTCTTGTCATCATTAACAATACAGTATAACAACTATTTACAGATGTACAATGTACATGTATATTGTAGTAGGTGGTACAAGTCTTCTAGAGGTGACTTAAAATGTGTGGGAGGATTGTGGGGTTATATGTAAGTACTGTGCTAGTTTATGCTATAAGGGACTAGAGCATCAAAGGATTCTGGTTTTCACAGAGTTGGGGCCAGAGGGGTGTCCTGGAACAAATCCCCCTGTGACACAGCCAGAGACCTCCCATGAAAAGCAGGCCCCCCAGGGACCCAGGGATTAAAACCTCTCAGGAGAAAGAACACAGCCAAGCTAGCTCTCCTTCTTACAGGGCTAACAGTCATGTCAAAAAATCAGGACTTAAAAAGTGTACCAGCCTTCAAGGCTCTGGGAGAGAGATAAGATGCTGGGAAGGGGCTGGAAAGTCAGCTCAGCTCAGCCTTCTGGATTATGTCAGCAAAATCACCAGAAGCTGGAACTAGACAGCAAGATCACAAGGTCATTGAGACAGGACGATGGTATGCCCCATTCTGAAAAATAATACTTTCCTAGAGGCTGAGAGGCAAACACATGGGTAGAAGTCACCGAAGGAACCTTACTTAGTTCCCTTTATTTTATCAGCAGAGAAACACTCACATGCCCAGGAGGGGCCTGAAGATGGTGGCGAGACCTGAGTGGCGTGAAGAAGCATGGCAGAGAACAGCAGGGGCAGGTGAAACCCCACCCCCGCCTGGGGCGCCCTGAGAGATGGCACTGCCCCTACCCCGCACACGCCTTGAAAGCTGAGCAACCCTGACCTTTGCCAGAGCCAGCCTGGCACTCTCTGTCAGCACTGTCGCCCTTCTGGTTGAAGCAGAGGTCCTCTGCAAAGAGCCTTGTTCAGGTTACACTGTGGCTCTGCTTGTCTGCCATCCATCCTGGGGAGCAGCACATTCAGATGGAACGTGATTTATAAAATGTGGTGGAAACAGTAGCAGGGGCCAGGGACGTGACTCAGCAGAATGCTTGCCTAGCCTGCCTGAGGCCCTGGTTCAAGTCCCAGCCTCACCAAAAAATGTAAAACAGCAGCCACCCATCCTGACATGGCCCTGGGACTCTGCTTTCCAAGGCTCTTTTCTATCTGGTCCTTGCTTCTTCCTGGCTCCCCATGCCAGGGGACATTACAGCTGGCCTCACGGGAACTCAGGGCCACGCTGCAAGACAGGTAGAGCAGGCTCCAGCGCTCAGGGCTGTAATTCCCAGACCACTGTGCCTGCTCTCTCTTTACTCTTTTAACCTGCATTTTCCTGACAACAAAAATAACATATGTTCAGTACAAAATGTAGAAACACAGAGGGAAAAAATAGAAAAAAAAAAAAAAAAAAAGAGGCTAAAAACACCCCACGATCCCACCCCCACCGAGATAACCTTGTGAACATTTCAGAGTGTCTTGTTTGTCTAGTTTCTTGCCCAGAAACCCTCATGAATTTGTTGCCACACCAACCCTCATGGATTTGTGGAATCACAAAGTCTGGCTGGAAGGGAGTGGCCCTTCCAGTCCCCAGCAGGGCAGGGGTCACTTGCTAACTCCTGAGAGGCTCCCTGCTCCCCACGCTCCCAGGGCCCCACATTCCTCCATGTTTCCTGGCTCTTATCAAGAAATGGGGATGTTGGTGACATTGATTAAAAAAAAAAAAAAAAAAAGTAACTGTTTTCCCAAAGCTTATTCCAGTGAACACAGAAGCAAACACTTCAAAGAACTCAGCACTTTGAGGAATCATTGTGACAGAAGTCACAATTTTCATCTTTTCCCAGTGGTTTTTTAAACTAATTAAATAATTAATTATTTTTGTTTCTCTGCCTCCTTTATTGTTGCCTGAAATGTTATGATGAGAGCTCCCTGCCTCTGTCTTTCAGCACGAGGCTGAGTTCAAAATGAAATACCTCCGCCACCCCCAGGAAGAGTGGTACACGCAGCAGAATATAAATTAATTCATGTCTTAATAGCTGAGTAACCCTGGGCTAATTACTTAACCTCTCTGAGTCATAGTTTTCTCAGCTCCCTTGTGGGTTTTAACAACAGTTAACCGAGTGCCTAGTGCATAACTGTTGGTCCCACCCAGGCCCTGACACAAATAAACTTACTATTAAAGGACAGTTGGCTCTGACTCGATGGAGGGAAGAGAATCCAGGGACTGCTTGGATCCTGGAGCTATCTGGAACAGAAGGAACAGGCTGAGAATTTAGGGGATAATAATAGAGTACAGGGGCCATGGTGGGGGGGACCTGTTTGAAAGAAGACCACAGAGCCGGGGAACCCCAGCCCTAGGAAGACCATCTTCTTGAATCCATTGTCACAGCTGGGGACACAGAGGTTGGAGAAGGAAGGGAGTGCCTGAGATCCCCAGTCAGGTCTGAGAACGAACATTCAGGGATCAAAAAATATTAAAAATCCCCAAGTCAGATTCTCCAAGCCAGGGGGAGGGGGAGAGACCAACTGACCAACCTGCTCCCCAGGTACTGGGGCAAGCACCTCCAAAACGGCCCTAGAGAGGAAGATCCTCAAGGACTCCTCCTAGTGCCTCCTTCTCCCCAGGCCACTGCGTCCATCCCTCCCTGTCGCCTCTGGGCAGGTCCACCCTTCCCTGAGTATGGCCATAACCTACCAGAGCCAGAAAGACAGCCTGGGAGGAGAGCAGCAGTCTCAGCGCCTCTCCCTCAGGGAAGTGCCGTGGGAGTGATCCTCAACTCCGTGAGCTCTTCCTCTCTGAACAGCAGCCTGCACACATCCTGCTTTACGACTGGGGGTAGGGGGAGGACATCCCTTTCCTAGAGCCCCAGCCCTCCCATCAGCTACTCAGCAGCAAGTTGCTTCTCCAGTTGACAAATGTGTCAAGCTTGAATGACCGCCAAACACACACCTCAAGGAGGAGCACCCCCAAGGACATTCTAACTACTCTGCAAAAAGTGCATCCCCAACCAGATCTCTGTGAAATGGCTCCCTAGCAGCTGGGCCAAGGACACTAACACCCGGTCCAGACCTTGAGGTCTGACCATGTCCTCCGACTGGATGATGTTCCAGTCCCACTGCCAGACATCTCACACCCAGTTTCATAAATCCTGGACATGCCCCGCGGCAGGATCCCCTGTCCATCTTCCTCCAACCCTAAACTCCTCCAGGAGTCTCCTCCAGCCATAACTCTCTCCAATTTAGGCTGTGTTTCAACCAGAGTATCAGCAATATTCTGGTCTCCTTGACTTTCTAAACCATCTCTCCTCCTCGTCCTCGTCCTCCCTCCTCCCTGCACACGCCATCACAGCATGGTAGAGCTGGCTGCCTATGTAGTTGTCTGCTTCCTTGCTGGGTAAGAAGTGCATATCTGAACCTGCAGCCCAAGCCCAGGGCTGGGTAAAAGCAGAAGACTGATTGAATGAATGTCTGCTATATGCTCAGAAGTATGAGGTTCCCTCTCCCCTGTGACCCAGGATCAGGTCCCAGCCACTTTCAACTCCAGGACCAGTGTTTGCTACACACACAGCAGAAGCAGTATAGCAGTAACGCCAAGTGGTTACAGGCCCTGGTATTGGGAATCTGACTCTCATTTACCAGCTTTGTGACCCACAGAGGTTGGCCTCAACTTTCTGAGGCTCTGTTTTTACATCTGTGTTAAGGATGGGGTTGGTCCCTCAGACGGGCATCAGAGAACAAATGACCCCAGGGGTGGATATGGACTTAGACATTGCCTTTCTCTGGGGTCCACGGGCCACCCAGAGATCAAGCCTGTGGCAAATGTTCATTCAGAGAGAGGGAGCAGGGGACCCTCCAGTAGGATGGATCTCCAAGTCTTTCCAGGTCAAATGTGAGTTATCAATAGCTCTAGAAAATAAGGCCCAGAGAGTTGCCCAGAAAGAGCCGCAGAACCTGGTTTCCTCTTAAACGACAATAAATTCTAGAACCTGGGCTCCTTCTTCACCACTCCCCCTTTTTAGTTTTTTATTTTAAAATTATTTTAAACTTGCAAAAATCATACACAGGATTCTAGTACACTTGTCAATCAGCTTTCCCCAACATTGACATTTTACATAGTCATAGTGCAATGATCTAGCCAGGAAATGAACATTGATATAGTACTATTAACAAATATGGTTTGAGCATATCCTCCCAAAGATGCACGGTCCCCAGTGTGGTGGTGTTAAGAGGTGGTGGATTTCAAGAGGTGAACCTAGTGAAGGTAGATAGGTCATGGGGGCACTGCCTTCGAAAGAAATTAATGTTGGTTTCTCAGAGTAGCTTAATTCTCCAAAGAATGGATTGTTGTAGAACAAGTTTGGCTATTAGGACTCTCTCTCTCTCTCTCTCTCTCTCTTGCTTCCTGTCTTGCCATGTAACCTCTTCCACACAGACTCCCTCTACTATGATATGACCTGCCTTGAAGTCCTCTCACCAGAACTAAGCAGATGCTGGCACTATGCTCTTGAATCCCCAGAAATGTGAACTAAATAATCCTCTTTTCTTTATAAAGCATCCAGCCTTAGGTATATTGTTATAGCAATATGAGATGGACTCATACACAGATCTTAAATTTCATCCGTTGTCCTACTAATGTCCTGTTTATGCCCAGGATCTAAACCAGAACCCTACATTACATTTGACTGATTCTCTCCATTCTGGAACAACCTCTTGGTCTGGTTTTGCCTTTCAAGGCCTTGGTGGTTTTGAAAAATACTGGTTACCTCCTTGTAGAATGTCTCTTCATGATCATATTGAGGTGATGCATTTTGGGTAGGGTGCCACAGAAGTGGTGGGTGTCCTCAATGCCTTATATCAGAGGTACAGTTTCAGTATGTCTTTTGACTGGTGGTGTCAGCTTTGATCATTTCAGAAAGCTGGTATCTGCCAAGTTTTTACCCTGTAAAATTATTATTTATTCCTTTTAATTAGTATTAAGACTAATTAATTAATTAAACTAACTAATTAATTCCTATTAATTAGTAGGACTCTTGTGAACAGATTCTTGGAGACTGCAAATATCCTGTTTCTCATCATAGTTTTGCCCACTAATTTGAGTACCCATTGATGATACTTTCCAACAATCAATCATTACCATGGTGTTTGCCAATTGGCAGTTTCCTATTTCCTTCATTCTTTCTACATTTGTCAATTTGAATTTTACTAGAAGTATTCCAGTCCTTCTCCTTATTTGTTTATTTTTTATATCAGTAGGGATTCAAGGGCATTTATTTAATTCCATTACTATCATTATTTATCTTGCTGGTCAAGTTTTCTCAACCTTTTTAAAATATCTCAACCCATCTGCTTCCTACTGTGCCAGCTTTCTAATGAGACAAGGCACTTCCCAATCACAGCACATCAAACACTCTCTGGCAGGTGGCTGGGTTTCCCCAGAACTCACGGAGGCACCTTCCCAGCAAGGATGGGAGCGTTTCCTGGAATAGGCAGACTGCAGTCAGGGAACGTGTGTCATAGCTCCATAGGCAGGAAGTTCCAGCAAGGGTTGAACCAGCCAGGTGGCCTCAGGTCCTGCCACTTGCCATCCAGCCATTATTCCTCCCTCCAGCACCACCAACCTCACATCCTGAATTATTCCCGTTTTCATCCCCCTTCTGCCGGGCTGCAGGGGTGAATATAAGAAGCCAAGGCAGCAGATAGCTGGTAGCATTTACCCAAATTATTTTCCAAATTTGCAAAGGAAATGCTCTCCACCCAAGGAATGATTACCAGCTGCTCTCCACCAGCTACAAGGGCAGCCAAAAGAGAAAGAGCAGTACACTGTAGTCAGAGAAGTTCCAGCCCAGGAAAGCAAGCATTTGCCAGGGTTGACGTGGGCCCAAGGGAGAAGGCTGTGGATGCATCTCTCCTGCTTTAAGACACGCAAGGACTCTGTCTGTCCTGGGAGAGGAGTGGACCCAGCCTCGAAGATCAGGAGCTGAGTACACAGGATCCCACCCAGGGTTGCAGTGCTGCTTCATCTTCAGAGTAGACCTTGATACTTCACTATTCTGATGTTCTGATGTACCTCCTAACACACTTCCACTCTTAACCCATGGGCCACATCCACAGATACAGTGAAAAATAGCATCACATTTTCAAAACATCTGCTTCTCTTTTCAGCTGAGCCCAGAGTGTGCACCTGTGAACCACTGGGCTGCAGTGGCAGATCCTTCCTGTCTTGCAACCCACCCCCAGCTCCAGGCCCACCACCCCCTGAGAGCTTCCCCAAGGTTTCCCAGGCCTCCCTGATCCCCTGTTCTCATTCCTGCTGGAATCTGTAGGGTAATTCTCATTCAGGGACAAATCTGTCTCCCTCCCAGACTGCCAGTTCCTTACAGTTAAGGCCTTGTTCATGTGCACAGAATACCTGGCACTGTCCCCACACCCAGCAGGAGCTCAGGAGACGAGCCAGTTGGTTTTCCATCATCGCCCAACTGGCACTTAGCATATTGGCACTTTGATGGGAAAGCCCTGGTTGGCCCTGCCTCATCCTCCGTCTCACTGTCTCTTTCTCTCCATTTCTCTGTCTTCTTGGGACAGAGCTCATGCTGTTCTAGCTGAGCCTATGAGTGCGTCATCTAGTCCTCCTTTAGGATCTTAAAACTCTTGGTTTCCAAAACCACAAACTCACCCTCCAATTTAGAAGCTTGATTAGTGCCCATATTTACTCACTTTGATTAGATGTTGTGCCAGAGTCTCAGACCAACTTCTTCCTATCATGCTCCATTGACGGCACAACAGGAAGCGAATGTCGCTCAGCTCACCTCTCCCATTTCCTCTTTCTGCACAGCCCCCAGGCTGTCTGTCCATTCCAGACTTGTGATATCTCCTCTTTAGTACATCTGCATAGGGACTTGTGCTTGGGGCCTCTGGAGGGGGCTGCTGCCACTAAGCAGGGAGCTTGTGACCCTTGCCCTGCTCCCAATCTCTTGCCTTAATATAAATGTATTTTTTTGAAATCAATATATTTATTCATTTATCAAAATGTCTCCAGTCATGTATTATCTTTTAGAATTAGGGAGTGGCTTTCTAGATATCTTATCTGGGTGTTAGGCCAGGCTATCACATCCATTTTGCGGACAAGGTTGCCAAGGCTCAGAGAGGGAAAGTCACTTGCCCAGAAACACTCAGTTGGTAAGAGCCATGCAGATTTGCTGACTCCCACCCTGGAGCTCTTTTGCCCACTATCTTTGTGACTATTCTGTTTCATTCTTTGTTCTTTCCTTTTCTCTAAACCTTCCAGCTCAGAACTGTTTTACTTCTCTGGGGCAGAAATTATCCCTTGCCCATCTGAAGATCCCTAGCATATCCCAACTTGAACTTAGCATGTGGTAGACACTCAAAAGTTTACTGAGTGAATGCATGCTTTGATGTAGAAAGCCTTCCTGGAATTACCTGCTCTTACCTAAGACCAGTTTCAAGGCTTCTTGTACACAAAGATCCCACACCTGGAGCTCAGTGTCCCTGCCTGTGGAGCAGTCGTAGAGGGTGGGATTCAGCGATGTCCACACGCCCATCAGCTGTGACATTCTGTTTTGACTCTAAGAATTTGCCCTTGGAGACTGCTGTTTGTGCTTCTGCAAGCTCATGACTGGAAACTAGATGCCCAGCCAGTTCAAGGTCAGGGATGGCAAATAGTAGCACCTGGGCCTGAATATGGATGGATGGCTGCCAACTTTGAGTAGCCAGTTCCATTTCCCTGGAGTTATTTTCTTTTAAATACTTTCAGTGTCTCTGGAAATTCAAGGAACTGGCTGCTAATCAACAGTTGAGAACTGGACACCTTTCCCCACCACCCCTTCACCTCTTCACCCCATGCAGGAGGGCCTCCCCAAGCACCTGGCCTGGGCCACACCCCAGACAGGGCAGAAAAACTTGCTCACTCATGCTTGTCTTGCACGTGGCTGAACTGGATCCTGCTTCCCGTGACCTACACATATTAATCTGTCTCATCCTCCTACAACCCCATTTTAGAATGAGAAAAATAAGACACAAAGTGATTAGGTAATTGCAAATTTCAGGACCGGGTGACTATCCTCAGCTCCACCCTCAGCCTCCACCCTATTGGTTTCCTGCATCCTCCCTTTTGAAGCCAGATGTTTTCCCCTCCTCGCCAGATAATTCCTGCCATATTATTAAATAAGTTGTTTATTACAGCAATTTTGACATAATGTCCTCCAAAAGCACCCAACGTATAATGAACTCCCAAGCATCCACCACCCAGCTCGACAATGACCAATCAGCTGCCGATCTCTTTTGCCTACTCCGCCACCCACTTACTACTTCTTGTTTTATTTTGAAGCAAATAGCAGATATCCTATCATGAAATCTTTAAATATTTGAGTAGGTGCCTTTGAAAGATAAGGACTCTGACCTGTGTCACGCCTAAAAAGTCAACACTGAATTCCTTACTATCATCAAATAAGTCAGTCCCATATAAATGTCATAATGTTTCCATTATTCTTGTGTTTGAATCAGAATTCAAGTAAGGCCCACATGCTATGAGTGATTGATGTACATGCATACATATATGTATATCAATAGATGATAGTTACATGTGATGATGAGGATTGTAGTGAAAGAATGGACATTTTTTAAAATTTTGTTTTATTGTAACAAATGGGATACATATTGTTTGTTTGTACATGGAGTAACAGCATACCATTTGCATATTCATAAATTTACATAGAGTAATGATGTTTTATTCATTCCATTGTTTTTCCTTCCCCCCACCCCTCCCACCTCTCTTTTCCCTCTATACAGTCCCTCCTTCCTCCATTCTTGTCCCACTCCCACCCTCATTAAGTGTCATCATCCACTTATCAGTGAGATCATTCCTCTTTTGGATTTTTGAGATTGGCTTATCTCACTTAACATGATATTCTCCAATTTCATCCATTTGCCTGCAAATGCCATAATTTTATCATTCTTTATAGCTGAGTAATATTCCATTGTATATATATATATATATATATATATATATATATATATATATATATCACAGTTTCTTTATCCATTCATCAATTGAAGGACATCTAGCTTGGTTCCATAGTCTGGCTATTGTGAATTGAGTCGCTATGAACATTGATGTGGCTGTATCTCTGTAGTATGCTGATTTTAAGTCCTTTGGGTATAGGCCGAGGAGTGGGATAGCTGGGTCAAATGGTAGGTCCAAGGAATGGACATTTTTTTAAGCTGTCTGTTTTATCTCAACTCCCTAAGGTCTCCTTCCCAGTGATGGGAACAAAGCCCTTAAAGCTGTTCCAGGATATAAGATTACCAGAAACTGTTGACCAGAATCTACGCCCCGTTGTAAAACATTGTGAAACATGTTGTATGTTATCAGCAAACTCAGACCCCCTTTGGAATTTCCCAGCGGCTTTGTTCCTCTTTTCCCCTTCCATGTGCGACCCCTCCCGATGTGTGGTTTCTGCCTTTATAAACTTGTAAGATTTTCTGCTAGGGACTCAACTCCTCGACTCCTGCGTGAGTCACGAGTTGGGTCCCAGTGTGCTGGAATAAAAGCCTCTTGCGGTTTGCATCAAGTGAGGCCTCCTGCGGTTGATTGGGGTTGCCGTCGATCCGTGGGACAGAGTTAGGGTCTCCTTTTTGGGGGTCTTACAGGAGGTAGATTTTTTTCATCTGTAAGTCCTCTCTCCAACTCCATCTTTGTACTTTCCCTATCAACTTATGTACTGAGGAAACTGATTGTTCCTACCATCTATGAATTTTCCCAGGGTCTGGAGATTTTTTAACTGCATCCTCTGGTATTGTCTAGCATGCCTTTCTGTCCTCTGCATTTCCTTTAAAGTGAAAGTTGGAGGTTTGCTCAGATTCCAGTTTGAAGATGTTCAGGAGACACCTTCACAGATGGCATGGCTCATCCACCAAGAAGTACCTACCGTCTGTTTGTGGCTTGTGAAGTGAGCTGTCCCTGATGCTCAATTCCAGGTGCCTTCGTTCTTCTGTGGCTCTGCAGTGGGGATCTGGCTTAGCTTTGATGACATATTCTCCTCTTGTAGGCCCTTTCCTATCTGCTTGAGCATTTTTCTCCTAAAGGGTATCTTCGCTACTGGCATTCCTTAGCACTTGGCTACCAGATCCCTCCCTAAGCCACAGTACCACACGGCGCTGGGCATAACGAAGAGGAGACAGAATACAAGCTACACCTGAAACTGCCCAATTATGGGGCTGTGTGTGGGCAAAGGGAGGACGGGAGGTCATCACTAAGGGAATCCTTACTCCTACAACTAAACTAAGAAAACTCTCAACAGATGAAATCAGTGTCAGCTGGTATCACACTGTCCTTTGACGATGGGCTTGTCCCCTGCCACGGTTCCCAGGAGCTCACGATGCACTGTCACCTTAGCTCTGGGCCCCATGCTTCCTTGAACCCTCCACCCAACCACAGCTCACCTCCCGCAGCTGTTCTCATTTCCCCGTGAGCAAGGGGCTCGGTTTGTCACTGTGCTTTCTCTCCTCAAAGCTCTCATGTTGCTCACTTCTGAGCATGGCAGATTGTCCTGAGGTTGGGAACAGTGGTTAGGTTTCAAGTTGCCCTGAGACTGGGTTCCTGGTCATCCTCTGACTCCTACAGGGACAGGCTCACTCCCCTTCATTATAATGCAGATCGTTTCTGGATGTTCCTGCAGTGACAGGGGCCATCTGCTTCCGATCTCACCCCAAGAGCACAGAAGACCTGGTAAGGCTCTCAGCTTTCTGCCCTTCTCTGCTCCCATTCCCATCTGGTCTCTGTGGGTGGAAGGGAATCATGTGGAGGGAAAGATTCTTCTAACCCATTGTTGTACCAATGGGTCCCTTGGACAATCTAGCAAAGCCTTTGAATTCCTTCTCAGAACAATATTTTTAATTGAAATAAAGTATATTAAATATCAATGATAACCAGGCACGGTGGTGCATACCTGTAATTCCAGCTACTTGAGAGGCTAAGGCAGGAGGATCAGAAGTTTGAGGCCAGCCTTAGCAACTGAGTGAGACCATGTCTCAAAAATAAATAAATATATTAAAAGGGCTGGGAATGTAGCTCAGAGGTAGAGCACTCGATTCAATTCCCAGTATCAAAAAAAAAAAAAAAAAAATTAGAAAAAAAATTTCTAGCTCAAACCTGGAAACAATCCAAAGGTCACTCAACAGGCAAATGGTTAAGCAATCAGTCCATGCCTGCCATGGAACATCACCCAACAAGAAAAAGGGACAAGCTGTTGATCTGCACAAACAAGTTGGATGGATTGGGAGAGGACTGTGCTAGATGGGGAAAAAGCCAATTTCAACAGTTTACGTATTTTTCAGAGTACATAAACCTCCAAAGGTTAGACATTCCATTATAGAACATTTTTAAAATGATCAAAATTATAGAAATAAAAAACATATTTGTGGATGACAGGGCCTAAGGAAGAGAGAAGGGGAGAATTCCAACTTTAAAAGGACCGCCTGAGGGATCGGTGTGGCCACAGGACTGTGCTGTGTCTTCACAGTGGTGGTAGGTGGTCACATGAATCTACACACTTGACAAAATTACATAGAACAAAATACACACAAATGGGTGAGTGTAAAACTGGAAACATCTGAATCAGACCCGTGGATGTGCTCTATGTGGAATCTTGGTTGTGACAGTACACCAGAGTTATGCAAGAGGATACTGCTGGAGGAACTGGGTGAAAAGTACTCTCGATTATTTCTGTGTTATTTCTTACAAACACACAGCTACACATATCTTAAAAAGTTAAACTTTTATTCTGAAATAATTACTAACATTTTTAAACCTTTATGATATAGTAATTGTGTATTATCAAGATTAACATATGGAAAAAAACCTAGTGACGGATCCTACAACTGCCCCAATAGTGATGGTCTTAGTCTCTTGGGGGTGCAGAAACTGTGTATTCTGGAAATGTATTTTTCACAGTTCTGGAGATTGGGTTGTTTAAGGCACCTGCAGATTTGCCAAGGGTCCCTTCCGGTTCACGGATGGTGCCTTCTTACTGTGAGCTCATGTGACAGAGGGAAGAGGGAGCTTGCTGGGGGCAGGTGTCTTTCATAAGGGCACTAATCCCGTTCAGTAGGGCTCCACCCTTGTGACCTGAACACCTCCCAAGGGCTCCACCTTCAAATACCATCCCAGTAGGGATTAGGTTCCAACATACAGAGGGTAGAAGGACAGGCACACTCAGTCCAGGGCAGTGAGGAGTTTGAACGATATTTCAAGATCCTGGGGCAGGTCCTACGGACGTTACTGATTTTGTTGCCTATGGTTGTAATTGAAGTAGACGTTATCCTTATTGGGGGATAATGAAGATAAAAATGTAAATCATTTCCCATCCAAATTCAGAGGTTCCCAGTCAAGAACTTCTTTAAAGAAGGATGACAACCCTCTTTCCTACATCGTATAAGCTGTAAGGGCCAGAAGGCGGAAAGTAGCAGGCGGGGCACCTGTGGAAGGGGTTGCACTGCCTCTTTAAGAGGTCAAGGTGTGTTCCTGGGGCTAAGGCAGGATAACCTTTTTAAAATGATAAGTCATGTTTCCCCCCATTGGCCTTCCTGCCACTTAAATGGCCAGACCTTGGGGAAGGTCTCCAAATTTTCCTTTGGATTTTGAGTACAGGAAATGGAAGAAATTAAGGTCTCTTTTTAGCCCATACAAAACTAAAAAAATGTTCTCTGAACTGGGAAGGACAGAGGCAAGAGGGACATAGGCCAGTCTAGACATCAGAGGGACCCTGTTCCCTACCTCCTGGCCAGAATCCTGGAGCTGGTAGGATCCAGGGGCAGGACCTGGCACATGAGTCTAAGGTGAACAGTGCCACAGGTAGCCCCAGTCCGTGCCCTCAGCTGGCACAGAAGCAACCAAAGGATGCCTTCAAGAAAGAGTCAGGCCTGAAGGTGTTGGGGGACCACCGTGAGGGTGGGTGTGTGAGGCCGGCGATCACCAGGGAAAGTAGGCATAAGGACTCAGTGGAGGCTCATGAGGACAGATGCCACCAAGAACCAGGGCCCTCCACACTCCTCGGTCTGAGCACCGATCAGCTGCCTGGCACTGATGCAATTCTAGGAAAGGGGTAAGCCTGTCAAAGTGTCAAGATTTCATTTCCCTGATTCTGTAGAATGGGGTCCCAAGAGAGAAAATAACTTGTTCTAGAGAAACATGATTGCATTTTCTTGTCAACTGGAGTTTGTGCCCCGAAGTGCACCGTAGGGGACACTTTCAGAATGCACTGGCACAGTTCCTGCAGCACGTGCTGTTGGCAGCCCTCTGGTGCCCTTTCCCTCCCCTACTCAGGACACCATGGCCGACTTCCAACTCACATTGCTTTGTCTGACTTTGCCCTGGTGAACGATACCTGTTGTGCCCCTGCCCACCAGTGCAGCACGCCAGCAGTTCCAAGAACATAATGTCCCTGGCCCCTGCCTCTCAAGACACCCTCTCCAACCAAAGGCTGAGGTTGGTGTGTGTAAATACCCACTTTCCTTGCTCCTCCTGTGCAATAATGAGGTATGTGATGTATGCTATCTCCCTCAATTAATCCAAGAGGGTGAAGCTTCAACTGCCCACAGAGAAAGTGGTTAGAAAATGAATTGTTTTTCTGGCTGCCTTCTCTCTCCTGCCACACTCCTCCACTCTCCTGCTTATATCTCCTTCAACTGACAAAAATATTAGCGGAGTCCAGTGCAGTGGCACAGACCAGTAATCCCAGTGACTTGGGAGGCTGAGGAAGGAGGATTACAAGTCAAGGCCAGCCTCAGGAACTTAGTGAGACCTGCAGCAACTTATAAAGATCCTGTCTCAAAATGAAAAATAAAAAGGGCTGGGGATGTAGCTCACTGGTAGAGCACCCCCTGGGTTCAATCCCCAGTTCTGAAATATAAACAAATATGGAATCATATGATATTACTAGTACATGGACTTTTTTGTCTTTTAAAAATGCCAATTTCAGAGGGATGGGAATAGGAAAGACAATAGAATGAATCAGAGCAGATATAATGTTCCTGTGTTCACTTATGAATACATGACCAGTATAACTCCACATCATGAACAATCACAGGAATGGGAAGGTATGCTCCAAGTATGTATAATAGGTCCAAATACATTCTACTGTCATGCATAGCTAAAAAGTTTTTTTTTTTTTTTTTTTTTTTTTTGCAATGCTGGGGATTGAACCCAGGACCTTGTGCTTATAAGGCAAGAATTCTACCAACTGAGCTATATCCCCAGCCCAAGAACAAAATTTTAAAAAAAGTTAAAGAAAAAAATGTCAATCTCATGGAGCTCAACCTAAAATTTACACTCCAATCATTGTCTCAGAGCCTGTTCCATTACAACAATTGTATACATACTCTATCCAAAAACTGTCCTTCAGGTCGCCACCCAGTCACACATGGAATGAGTCAGTGGGAGGAAACTGCTGAGCGAAGTCCCCAGACTCCCCACCAAACCCTCCAACTCCACAGCACAGTGGGTCCCTGGAGAGGGGGCAATGGAACCCACAGAGACCACTTCAAGAGTGAGCAGCGCTCCGCCGGATCACATATCACAAGGGAAGGGAGGCCACATAAGGAAATCATGAGAGATAAGGAAATGCTGCAATGGGGAAAGTGATGGAATGTTTGGAAGCCGAAGCTCTGGGTGTGGGCTTGAAGTCTGGAAAAGGGAACGGTGGGTGGCTGTAGGAAGCCCAGGAGCCTGACTGTCCTGATCCTAGTCTTACCTCCCAGAGAACACGATCCCACAGAGGTGGCATCTGGGTAGGCTCAGGAACACCTTGGCTAAATCAGAAACCCTGGCTTAAACATGGTTTTTCACCTTCTCACTTAGTCACTCAAGAAAATCCGTCTGCCTCTGTGGCTCAGAGACCTGGGAACCACCCCATGAGACAGCAGTTGGGGAGCAGAAGGAGCAGCCAGATCTGATTCCAACTGAGCAGATGTCTGCCTGCCACCCACCGACAGTAGGCAGTGCATTCTAGCTGGTCATCGGTGGTGCACAAGCACACACCTGAGTGTGTCTCCAAGTACTAATAACCCTAACCCCCGGAAGGCGCTTTGATACTTTTTATCCTAATCTGTTTCACATTTTTAAATACTGCCCATGACTCTAGTTTCATAACCCACTTTTGGGTGGTGACCTGAGGTTTGAAATCCTGCCTGTGAGTGTAACCAGAAATGAAAGGGTGTGGTATTGCTGGGCTTTTTCCACATACTACGTATTTGCCTCAGTCTCTGGGTCCCATTTAGGGTTTGGGGGATTGTTGGGCCGAGCCAGGAGAATCTGGAGAATTCCAGAGGTGAAGGCAGTTTCCATCTTCCAATCCAATGACTCAAAGCACCATCACCACCACCTCCCTGCTTTCTGGCATGTCCCAAGCCACCTATGGGGTGTATTATTGTATGAATGCACTCTCTAATCAAATTATCACTTTTTAAAACCTAAACACTCAGTCTGGCCCTGTCTTTCAGAGTTATATTAGCAAAATCACAGGTTTGGTGTTATTCCCCAATGCAAAATAAAATGAAAGCATGCTTGTTCATGTTCCACCTTAGGTCGTCAGAGCAGCAGCCCCTAATCCCTACCCTGTTTCTTTCATAAGGAAAGGATCCAGCCTCTGCACAGCTGTCCCGGACACCTAGAAAGTCCTCACCCTTCTGTCCACCTCTCCAATGGACTTGGGCCCCATCATCATAATTACCAGAATTTAAACTCATTTAATATTTTTTTTTTTTTTTATATGAGGGATTGAACCCAGGGCACTTAACTACTGGGCCACTTTTAAAATATTTTCAAAATATTTTATTAGAGACAGGGTCTTGCTGAGTTGCTTAGGGCCTTGCTTTTGCTAAGGCTGGCTTTGCACTCATGATCCTCCTGCCTCAGTCTCCCAAGTGGCTAGGATTACAGGTGCATGCCACCATACCCCACTCGTTTAATCTTTACACCAATGCTAGGAGGTGTTAAAGTCACCTCCAATTTACAAATGAGAAACTGAAGCAGAGAGATCACAAAGTTCCACAGCTAGGAAGTGATGGAAGAGGTTTTGAACCCAAGCCATCCAATAGCAGAACCTATGGGCCTGACCCCTAGGCTTCACTGTTCCCACAAAGCTGCCTGTCACTATCTTCAGCCCTCTTGTTGCCTTCTAGAGACTCCACCTGGACTGCCAGGCAACGGGATGACACTTCTGTTCCCAGAGCCTCACACCTTGCCTGTTGATTCATTTGGAGGCTCATCATAAGCACCTCTACCAGGAAGGGACTTCTTAAAGGGAAGGCTGCATCTTATTCCTCTGTGCATCTCTGGGTCCAACAGACCATTGGGACATTGGAGGTCTCAGGAAGTGTCCATGGAGTCCATGTCCTTGTTGTTTAATGAGCACCCAGCTCTATCTGCTAGTTATCAACTCTCAGGCAGGTTTCCAGAGAAGCCTGGGAATAGACAGGGCAAGGGGAAATGAGTCAGAGGCAACAGACTCCAAGAGTCTTAACTTGGGGTCCACAGACCCTGGTGGACCCACACCTAACATGTAAGAGGTCCGCAGGCTCAGATGGGAACAAGATTATACCCTTATTGTCTCTGACCTCTGATGGAAATTTAGCATTTCCTTCCATGGCAAAGTGACCCGTGACTCTGTCGCCCATAAAATTCCTGATAGTTTCATTTCATATTACCATCACACCAGACATCTAAAAATATTTATACTCATCACTTCCTGGAAACTTTATTTTTCCCAGAACCACTGCTAGATCTTGAATTTAAGACCTCAATAAAGATTTTATGTGTAAAACCTTTAAATCTTTTTAAAAGATTTTCAAAATCTTCCAGTGGGACTGGCATTTTGGCAATTTCAATAGAACTGGGTAATCATATGCATTTTTATCTATGTATTTTAAAACATAATTCTGAGGTAGTCAAATAGGTTTCTCCAGACTGATACAGACAGCCATGACACAAAAAAGGTTGACACCCTCTAAGAAGAGAGTCATGGTTTAAAGCTGGAACTCAGAGTCAGAAGAACTAGGTTTGAACCTTAGCTCTGCCATTTACAAACCCAACTACCTGGGCCTCAGTTCCCTCACCTGTAAAATGGGCTTTACTACCCACCTTCCTGGAGTAGCATCTAGCACCTGAGTAAAGGCGATTCCCAAACCCATCCTGGAATGCCTAGTGAGAGGTCAAGCCTGGGGACAGTGGAACCCTCAGCTGGTGTAGGATCCACTTTTCTCTCCTGTGAGAGATGTCATTTGTCTTCTCAGTCTAGTTGAGTCCAGCTCTCTGTAGTAGGACAGAAAGGCTGGTCTCAGTGTTTGGGGATTCTCTATTCCATGGCTGAGCTCAGAATACACACCCCATCCCCAAAATTGGCACCACGGGAAGCCTGCAAGAGAAGCCAGGCAAGGCATTAAGCTTTGATGTGCACTTCCACATTTGTCCACTGGGTGAGGCTAGCTCATACTCTCTTAATCCATCTGCTTAAATGGGAGCAGGGAAGAACTCAGAGCTGGACCATTCCATTCCACCAACTCCTGTCCCTCCCATCTCCCTTTGCTTCCCCCTCCCACCCCATATTGAGCCTGACATACAGAAACTCCTCTTCAGGCATCTACTGTCCAAACCACCCTAATAATAGTGGTAACTTCCCCAATTTCCAACATCACAGATCATTTCTAAAACTGTAGTCATGCAATACAGACATCCTGCCATTCAACTTTGCAATGGTGAGATAGTGTATCCACACAACCATTCTGTTCTTCACTTTTAGTAGAGTATTAACAAATTACACAAAATCCTCAGCACTTCATTATAAAATAGGCTTCGTGTTAAATTATTTTGCTCAACTATGTACTAATAGAAGTTCTGAGCATGGTTAAAGTGGGCTGGACTAAGCTACGATGCTTGGCAAGTTAGATGTATTAAATCATTTTCAACCTAACAATATTTTCAACTTGCAATGAATTTTTCCCCTTCATCCACTCAGCATTTGAGTAGTTTCCAGGTTGAGGTTTGCTTTGAGGCCACTCTGTGGAGGGGAGTTACCAGCCCCCCAATCCAAACAGAGTTGCAGACTCAGGATGCAACATGCTCATCAGGAGGGTTGTAAGGGCAGGCCCACCCTGGAGCCAGGCTGTTTGGTTTGAGCCAAAGAAGGGGCAAGTGGCTCTGGTGTGTGTAGTGTCACAGGCAGAGGGCAGAAAGGTCCAGGCTGAAGTTTGTGTGGGTTGAACTTCCTATGGGAAGCATATCCAGGTGTGGGCAAGAGAGAAAGCAGAGTGATGGGGATTGAAAGTTGTCATGGAAAAATGTCCAAACCAGCATCATTATTACAGTTATTATAGACTCTTTATGACAGGGTTATTATGAGTCATACTGCTGTGTGCGTTCTTGTATGAAATTTTTCTGTTGTGTATATCCCTAGGAATGCAACTCCTAGGTTCAATGTTTGACTTTGGTGAATACTACAGAACCATTTTTCAAAGTAATTGTACCCAGTCACCTTCCCTCCAACGTTTATGGAGGTACTGCATTTTGCTTATCCATTCTGTAGTTGAGGGGCATGTTTAGTTTTTTTGTTTTGTTTTGATTTTGGTTTTTTTTGGCAGAGACAGGAATAAAGATGCTATCAACATTCATGTGCAGGTCTTGGGGAGGGTCCCTGGGTTTTCATTTCAGTTGAGTAAATCCATAGAAATGGAATAGCTACGTTGTAATGGAATAGCTACGTTGTATGTTAAGTGTATGTTTAGCTGTGTACGAAACCAGCCAAACTGCTTTTCACAAGGGGGCGCCACCTTCCTGCATTTCCTCTAGCAAAACAGGAGAGTTCCATTGCTCCACACCCTCATTAGTACTTGATATTATCAGTCTTTTTACTTTTAGCCACTCTTAATAAGTGTGAAGTGGTATCTCTTATGGTTTTCTTTTGCATTCCCTTGCAAACTGTGATGTTGAGCATATTTTCATGTTTGCTTGCCATCCATATATCTTCTTATATTTTGCCCCTTGTTGTATAAAACCAGGTAGTGTTTTACTGTTGTTTTCAGATATGTGATTTGCAAGTGTTTCCTTAGTCTGTGACTTGTGTTTTGTCTTAACAATGTCTTTTGAAGATTAGAAGCTCTTAATTTTGGTGAAGTCAAAATGATTTATTTTTTCATTTATGGATTGTGCTTTTGGTGCCTTATCTGAGAAATCTTTGCTTGCTTTCATGTCATAAAGATTTGTCTTCTGTTTTCTGCTAGAAATTTCATAATTGTTGTTTTTATATTCAGGCCTAAGATACATGAACTTATAATGCCAAACTTCAAGAGGTTATTTGAAAAAGGGTTCTGACAAAATACATTTTGAAAAAGGTTATGGTTTATATCCAGCAAAACACTGAAGGTTTATAAGGATGGTTATAGTTTCTGTACAGAAAGTCAAATGTTAAAGGTTTCTATTCATTCAGACTTTAACTGACAGGAGGTTCTGGGGATGAGTGGGTGCTCTCATTATTTCCCGTCATTTACAGATGTTCTGCTACAGTGTATATTTAGTAGGTTATCAACATCCCCTTTGGGGTTACCAATAATTTCACATCGTCTAGCCCTTCAAAAAGTTAAGGTGGGAAGGAGATTTGTTTCATGAAACATGACAAGCAATCCCTAAGCAGTGAAACAGGTACATCAGGAATGCACCCTGCAACCTAGATAATTAATTTGTAACTAATAACTTTTAATGAGTGCCCACCTATGTCCAGGATCTCCTGATCAACTAAAGGAGGGTTCTTCTCTTATGGAACATAGATCCTGGGATAGCCCTGTAATTTTATGGGTATCCTTTTCTATCTACCTTGACCCACAATTATGAGTTCACGAGTCATTTTATTTCTCCTTTACAGATGCAAGAGACAATTCCTTAATGTGTCAGCCCACAATGGCATCCCTAAATGCACAGAGCTTGTTCAAGAATCCCCATGGGTTTTATAATGGGTCTCTCAAGTTCACAATCTGATTTCCCAGGACAAGAGGTAGAAAAACTCATAAACCCATGTTTTTCTTCCTATTGAGTTTTAGAGAGCTTTTTTTATTTCCTGGATACAAATCTCCTTTATCAGATGAGGAATTCTGTAACCCAAAGTAGTTAACAAAAACAGTCTATGCCAGGGAGGATTCATGTCTTAGGCACTTTGGGGATGGGAGAATGTGTATGGGGCTTTGCACATCATGTCCCAAGAACAGACTATGTAACAATCAGAATTTTAGGGAAGATGCTCAAACCTGTTGCACACCATTTACTGGGTTATCACTGCAAGACATTTGAAAGGAAGAAATGGTGGGAAGCAGTGACAAAGAAGGACCTTACTTGTGGGCACAGTAAATTATGGAGGTAAGCAAGGTGAGAACATAAGAACACTATGGTTGGTATGAGACCAGTCGTCTCCCATTTTACACACCTGAGGCTGCGCCTCTGGAGTATCATCACAGTCCTGTGAAACAACGCTGCAGCTGTCCCTCAGTCCATCTTTAATGCCACACAATAGCCCCCTTTCCTTTCTAGGCTAGGCTGCCACGGGGCTTTGGTGGTCTCTGAATTGTATCCAGGCTCACTTTGTTCTGTTTGTGGCTGTTACACATTTATTTTGAGAACAGTCTAAAGCCCCACATGTCACGGGAGGGTCATGGTCAAGAGAATGTCATAGGGCCCTTTCCACCTGGACTTCCTTTGAATTCCTTTCATAGATCCAGTATCCTGCTAGAATAGTGTGCTGTATGGATTCTAGGGTGACCTGGGCTGCAGAGGTACCCAGGACATAAGTGAACACCTCATAGTAAGAAAGAGGCACAAGTAAGAAAATCCTTGGGGTGGAATGAAACTACTGGAACACCAGCCAGATGAGTAGGTTGACATGGCCTGAATCCCAGGATCTGGATTGTGGAGTTGAAGCTCAAGTTCATTGTGTTCTTTAGAAGGGCTTCAGGCCACTTTAAGCCAGTTTATTGCAGTTTGTATTTTTAATGCTGTGAATTTGCTCTACCTCACTGCAACTTTGGAGCTCTTAAGGCATGTGTCCTTTGTGATTTATATACATGTTGAAATGTTTGTCCCACAAAATGTGAACATTAGTCTGTTTAGATGGCAGGCTATTTTCTGGTTCAGAACGTATACCTGAATTTCTTCTGACTGCAGTAGCATCTGGGGTCCAGTAGGGGTCTCCTGAGACTACCCAGAGAATAAATCAAGGCTACTCAGATCCAGCAGATGGCGCCTAAGACCCCAATACCCTTACATTGTATTTTCCTACACTTCCAGTGACACAAGCAAGGCAGTGCACACATTCAGAAAACCCAGGTGTACACCAAGCATTTCTTATTCCATCATGCTCCTTCACCTAATTTTGTCCTTTAATGAAATGCCCAGGCTTGGATGGGCAGGGGCAGGACCTCAATGGAGGTTATAATTAGATAAAAGGGACAAACAGGTATCCAGCCAGCCCTTTCCATAAGCCACCAGTTATGAGTCATCTCTGGTACAACAATCCAAATATTACAGAATAAGAACAAAAACATTAGAATTAACTGGCTTGGGGGAGGTTAGAGTTTATGTGTAAAAAAGTGACAAGGGGCTGGGGATCAGGAGCTGGGCACTTATGGATGTATTTCCACGGTGGACTGCTTTATCTCAAGGGTTTCTCTTCAGGTACTTCAACAGTTTTAAATTAATAAAATTTTCTTGGCAGTAATTCATATTAATAAATCTAATACACTAAGCTTACAAATAAAAGTAACAGATGTTTCAACAGTAAGAATAATTTAGTAAGACTTCATCTTAAAATAAAAATGTCTAAAATGTTCAAACTTTTCAAATCAGATTGACATTCTGCCCAATTAAATTTGCCCTTCTATGATAAACATATAAAACAGCAAATATAGTCCCTTCTTATCATGCACAAAATATTAATACAAAGAAATCTCTGAAGTGTTTCTACATTTTATTCCAAAGCTTTCTAGGTTAAAAAATGTTCACTCATCTAAGGTGGCCATTCTATACTAGAAGCTATTTACTAGCAGACAGGGTCTAAGAGGCTGAGAATTTTGTTTGATACCCCAATGGGCCACACCAGACTCTCTCTATGTATTAATAATTCCATAACTTCAAGGGGTGAATAACTGGGTGGAATGATGATATCTGAGATTGCTTTGAAGTACTTTAGAAAAGAAAGCTATTATATAAATATGTAAATAAGGGAATGATCATCTAAGCTGCTTCCCTGGATCCGAGTTATATATTATTCATTTTTTCCTCCCTAAAAGTCTGTAGCTCCTACCCAAGTTGATCAATTTGAAATATAAAGATATATAAATGTACCTATATAAAGATACATAAATATATTTATATCTAAAGATAATGATATATAAATAAAGTCCATAGTAAAGTCTGTTTAATTTTTCAGTATGAATGCTGTATAAAACTGTACATTCCTTCATATTCATAGGGCCATATAACTGCTTAGAATCCTTAAAATTAGATCCAACTGGATTTTGGATATCTTACCTGACTTTGACTCAATCAAAATTTAGATTCATTCTACTAAAATTCCACATAAGTCAAAAAGTGTCTCTTAACTGCTATTTTTAAGTTTCTATATTCTCCATGACACTAATAAACAATTTAATATTAACAGGATTGAGCAACAAGTCATCCACTTTCTCTTATACCTTTTTTTTTTTTTTCTTCTTTTTTTAACACAGGGTCTCACTGTATTGCCCAGGCTGACCTCCAACTCCTAGGATCAAGCAGTCCTCCCACTTCAGCCTCCTGAGTACTTGGCTATCGACACAGGTCACTATGCCTGGCTCTTAGGATATTTTTTCACTTTTCTCTTTCCTTATTCTTATGAACTAAGGTCTTTTAAGAGCTTCAATGTATTTCACAGCCATTATTCTCTTTTTGATGCTTCAACTGTCATAATGTATCAGTTTTCAACTGATCTTAAGTCTTTTGGTTGGTTCCTGGGTCATTTTCAGATAATCACATCCATGTTTTAAAACATCCTTGTTTCCTGGCAGATACATAAGAGGACTCCAAGCTCCCAAACGGGAAACCTGCCCTTTTTCTAAGGACTCTTTTAAAAGAATAAAAGCATTTTAAAGTCAAGGTGGAATCATGGAATGATTTTGCTCCTGAGCTACTGCCGCCGACAGAGCTGTAACACATCTGTACATCTGTGTGGATGAGTGTACATACGATACTTAAAACTCAATTCTAACAACAGTGTCCCCACTTAAATTCTGTGTTGTACTTGTTTGTATTGTTTGTACTTTTATTTTTAAAATCTTGATTCCTAAAAGAAAAATACACATGATTGCTAACATGTTTGTTTCTAACAAACCAAAGAAATGGTTTTCAAATACAATATTTTTAGTTGTAGATGGACACAATACCTTTGCTTTATTTATATGTGGTGCTGAGGATCAAACCCAGTACCTCGCACGTGCTAGGCAAGCACTCTACCACTGAGCCACTGCCCCATTAAATATAAATATTAATATGACCAATAAAGTTACAGAATAAAGTCTGATTTTGTAATAGTTTCTTTTAAAATGCTGTCTCCTAGTCTGTCACTCCCATTAAAAATGTACAGTTAAATTGTATTCTAGAGTCACATTTTCCAATATAATAGCCACTAGCAGGCCACTGAGAACTTGAGAAGTGACTTGTCTGAATTTACTACAAGTATAAAGCACTGTGACGGTTTAGATCACTGGGGATATGCCCTTGAAGGGAACAGTGGACCCTGCCCTGCTCTGCTCACTTCAACACACTCCTACCATGATGTGCCACCCTCACTAGAGACCCAAACCAATGGGACCACCTGATCTTGGACTTGAACCTCCAGAACCATCAGTCAAAATAAACCTTTTCTCTTTATAAAATTAATTTCCTAAGGTATTTTATTGTAGTAATACAATGCTGACTAATACAAATACATACCAAACTTCAACAATACAAATAAAAGAATGGAAAAGATCTCAGTATTTTTGTATTGCTTACATCTTGAAATGACATTTTCAATTTTTTGTTAATAAAATGCAATTTTAAAATTCATTTCACTGTTTTTCTTAACTTTTTCGTGTGATGACTAGAGAATTTTAAATGGTAGGTGGCTCACTTCTGTTGGATAGGGCTGGTCTGGAGTCATACCTGGTTGTACATTCAGTACGTAGTGATACAGTTCCTGGATCTAGTAGATGGACTGGTGCTGCTTTTTCCATCTAATTTGATGGATTTCTAACAGCTAATGGTGCCCTAACACCTTAAAATATGGAAGTTTTCTGCTATTTTTTTTTTGGGGGGGTACATATGCTCTTAGAAAAAGGGGCGAATTGGCTCTCTCCAGGAATCGCAGTCTCCAAAGTTTTCTGGGAGTTTTATTTCACTACCATTGAACCATATGATGATTTAAAACCAATCCTAAGTACAAAGTTCATAAACAGGGGTTCTAACTGAATAAACTGGTACTGCATTATTTTGGTCACTTTCTAGTATTATAAAAACCCATGTTTTCTACATGTTGAGATGATTTTGAACTTACCAAAACCTAATAAAAAGGATTTTTTTAAAAAAAAACACTAATAATTGCATTTTGGGCACCATGGACCATGAGAGAAGAGTCAGGAGATAGTACCACAGTAGTTTGAACAGGAAGCCCCCTAACTTATTAACTACTAAAAGAGAAGTAACTACTACACAGGAATAAAAGAATGCTAAATAAATACTGTAGGCTGTCAGAGAATATTTAAGGAAGGCACTATCATGAAAGGGGAGGGGCTCCTTTCAAGGCTAGAATGCAGACCTCTTAGGGAGAGTGTGACTGCTACCACTGGTCGGCAGAGCAGCTTACTGGGTTGCCCCAGCCACAGCCATCCATTCAGCAGCTGAGCTGGCAGGCAGGAAACCTGGGTTATGACTGGACAGTAGGACTCCCTACAACTGGGTCCTGGAAGGCGAAATTTAGAGAGCATTCCCCAGCCAACAGAAGCCCTCCACAATGTCCCCTGCTGATAAATCTTAACATTCTGCTAGCAGGCAAGGGAGAGCTTTTCACTCATCACAATCAGAGTAGTGAAAGGATTTAGAAAAGGCACACCTCCTCTAGAGATGGAGGGTGTGATTTTTTTCATTCTTGGATGTCTTAACAGGTCCATAAAAGGCTTTGCCCTCAGAAGAATTTCCCCAATATCCTTAATGAGGTTTGGGGACTACTCCTGGGTGTGGGTGGCAGTGACGGATTTCATCTTTTACTGTTTAAGTCTTGTCTCCTCATAGATCTCTGAATTCATCTGGTCATGATGAGAGTTTCCTTTTTTGTTTTTGTTTGCCTTAAACATTTCAGGAAATTATAGTCCCAGGATCACTTTCAGAAAGCCACCAGTTATGAGTCATCTCTGGTACACCAATCCAAATATTACAGAATAAGAACAAAAACATTAGAATTAACTGGCTTGGGGGAGGTTAGAGTTCCCTTCTTCACGAAGATGGGTCTGCTCATAGACATCTATTGGGCCTAAAGGAAAACAATGCATCTGATTTTGCAGAGTCCAAAAGAAGAGGGGTACAAGAGAGTTCAGACCGTCCAAGACCAACAGCTCCTGTGTTTGATGTTTGTCTGAAACAGAACCTTTGAGAAAAGAAAAACAGCCAAGGGATAGAACTTAAACACCAGGTCACCAGTAGTGGGAGGCAGGAAGGACACAAAAGAGACCTTACACCACATCTCAGCAGGTGGGTAACTTTTGTCCTGCATTACAGCTCCGCTCCTCTGAGAGGTGCTGTTGCTCCATATTTTGTTGGCTATTCTGAATCTGGAGAAGAGAGGTGGGTGTACATTTTAGAACAAGATTTGGCCATCTTTAAGGAAGCTTTGCAGAAAGGAGATTACACTTTAGTCAGAGGTTGGAGAGCAGCACCCAATTCTTTACACACTGCAGTCTTACTTTTTCTTTTTAATCACAATTTAAGATCTTTAAGATTGCTACATCGTCACTGGAGGAGTAGAAGTGTTGGGACATTCAGGCAGGAAAAATAAGAACTCAACATACTCAGCAGGGAGAGATATATGGGCCTGTTATAACTAAAAAAAAAAAAAAAAAAAAGGCATATGAAAGTGGATACTAAAATAAAATAAAGATCTAAAAGGAAGTTCCAGTTCTAAAAGGAAGTTCCAGTACTTTTTCAGTACAATATTAGAGATCTACACAAGAGTCACAGTGTTTGTTGGTTCAGAGCTTAAGTTTTAGGACATGTGACCCAAACCTGGATGGTGGAGGCTCATCTTCTCTTGGAGAAATAGATGACCCACAGCCTCAAACTCCTCCCACTTCTACACGTTCCCTGGAACATTTTGCAAAGAACAGTCCCTTTAAGTTTCCCCATGTTTTAATCTGTGTCTCTTTTGCCTCTCAAATGTCATGAGAAAACTCAAAAAATAAAGTCACAGGGCAGAAGACACAGTGTAGATGCAAGGGTGCTGGTTGTCAACAGGCCCTTCTAGGTTCGATCCTGAAACCTTCATTCTTAGGAAAAAGCTGTCCCCTGTCCTCTTGGGTCACAGTCTCTGTAAAATGAGTTTCTCCAAAGCCCCATCTGGGAGTCAAAGCATGGGAGAGGTGACAACTGGGTCGGGGGGTCGGTGAGGAGAATGAGAAGCAGAAGCAAGAGTCCTGGGACTGGCCTCCTCGTATCAGCGCTGGAGAAGGTGACTCACCTGGGCCCACCCAGAATTGCCCATTATTCCTGGCCCACCTCTCCCCTTTACTCCCCTGACCTCCTTAGGAAGAGAATTTGAAAAGTCATAGGTTGATTGCCTTAGTCATCAGCTCACAAGGGGCCATTGCCTGGAGCACAGTTATATGGATCATTTGTACTAAGTGAGCTAATCTTGTTTGGAAGTTGACACGCCTATGTGAACATGTGCCTTACCTCTACCAAAGTCCAAGTTTGCCACCTTCTGTGTACTTTGCATCCAATGTGCATCTTACTCATGCCAAACTCTGTGGCCCTCCCACTGACCCCTGTGTTCTCCCTTTCTCTCCATGCAAAGTTCACCCATTCTTCCAACCTGCTCAAATCCATCCTGTACCAGGAGACCCACTCTGTGCCTCTTCTAGTGCTCTAATTCCTTCCAATATCAGTCTGCTTGATGTTCCCCTCTCCCAGCAGTGTTCTGCCCTCAACTAGCTGTCAATAAATGTGACCATGACCATTTAGTCCACTGTTCTAAATAACTGTGAGTCACTGCTTGTATTGTTTTCCTGCTTTATTAAATGGGTACCACTAAAAGTGGAGGTATTGTTCTTTATAATATGATTCTATTTTCAGAGGTTATTAAAGGAAAGAGTTTAAATCTAGCTTGATCACCTTCTTCCTCACACTGTTCTGGTAAGAAACCACCAGGGATCCCCCAATTAGTCCAGAAATCATCAGTCTGTGTCCCAAATTAGAAATAAGGTATCTAGCAGGCATGTTAGATGAACCACCCCTCTAGATCTTGCCCTCAGACCTGACAGAACTCACATACAGGTGGGCTCTAGAAAAACAGGCTTTGAAAATAATTCCTTTGGCTTCCCCCACATACACACACACAACCATCTCAGGTGAGCCCAATCTGACTTTCCTCATCTGGAACTGAAATGTAATATAAGCATCCTTTGACCTATCTCAGCAGGGTTAGAGCTTATGACCAGAACTTTCCTTTCCCTACTGACTCTACACATATTCTTTCGGGTTTATAGCTTCTTTTATGGAGAATATTGAAGGGCATATTACAACTCAAAGGCAATCTGCCTTTCCCTCATTGCCCAAAGTTGGCAAACAACCATCATCAAGTCCTGGCGAGGAGTGCTGGGGCCTCTCCCTCTGGGTCAGAGTGTCCAAGTGGAGGCTGATCAACAGATACCAGAGGATCCTACACAACTGATGGCTCCACATCAGGAGTCCTGAAGGTCATTCCTACCTCACAAGTCTCTTTCAAATGCAAAGGGAGAAAGATAAAGTAGACAAGCCAAACTCCTAGGGCCCCCATCTGGCACTCTGTCAAATCCTTTCTTAAGGTTTTCTGTGTAGATATCTTGCCTTCAGGACTGACTGTAGGTCTCCCAGAGGTGGAAAGCCCTGCCTTTCTTCTGCTCCTGTCTCCACAGTATGGGGATCGACGTTTAAGAGGTCCCCCATGACCACTAGATTCTTCATGCATCCAGCAGCATGCTTCAAAGCTGCCAACAGACACGAGGCTTCAGACAGCGTTCAGAAATGGCCCCTGCACAAAGAAACCCTAATATCAGAGTTTAGAAAGACTGACTTGTAAAAAAGGTTATGACACAGTTATGAGTACAGGCAAGTGATGAAGTTCAACTGAGGAAACTGTACATTACTTTCTTAATCCATGGTAAGATGGATTAAGAAAGACCTAACAAAAGAAATTCTTTGGACCTGGGTCTCCAAGGATGAATAGTGTTTACCAAGTGAAAAGTGAACACCTAAAAACTCATATAAGTAAAAAGAGTCAAATCCAACAACAGCAGAATATATGTTTTGCTCAAGGGCATATGGAACATTTTATAGGAGAGACCACATAACAAGTCTCATACATTTAAAAGAACTAAAATAATGTAAAGTAAATTCATAGGGAAATACAAATCAAAATCACAATGAGATACTACTTCATACACACTGAAATGGCTATCATTAAAAAAGAAAGAATTACAAGTGTTGGTGAGGACAGAGAAACTGAAACCTCCTTACAAAGTGCTACTGAAAATGTAAAATGTTGTAACCACTTTGGAAAACAATTTGGCAGTTCCTGAAAATTTCAAATGTCATCCACCTAGGTATATGCCCAAGAAAAGTGAAATCAATGTCCCTAGAAAAAAGTGTATGTGAATGCTCCTAACATTATTCATAATAGTCAAAAGTGGATCAACTGATGAAGAGAAATAAAATGTGGCATATCCCTGCAATAGAATATGATTAAGACAGTTAAAAGCAATAATACATGCTACAGCACAGATGAATCTTGAAAACATCATGCAAAGTAAAAGAAGCCAGATATAAAGGCCCAGATATATTATGTTAACACTCTTATATGAAATGTCCAGAATAGGCAAATACAGAGAAATAAAACAGTGCTTGCCAGGGGCAAGCATGAGGACAGCAATGAGGAGTGACAGCTAATGGGTATCACTTGTGTTTGGTATATTAAAAAATGTTCCAGAAATAGATAGTGGTGGTGATTGCACAATTCTGTCAATATATTAAAAACCACTGAATTTTACACTTTAGATGGGTGAATTTTTATATATAATTATTTCAGTGTTTTAAAACTCAGACCCAAGTCATGGGATCAGAATCACAGTATTAAATACTTAACGTAGAACAAAGTGGTACTAATAACATTTTGTTGCTCACTGTAATCATGTTAAGAAAGAAAAAGAGTATAAAGTCAATAGATTTTTAGTAATTCATTTTGCAAGTTTATGGGGCCTGGGCACAGTGGGTCACATCTGTAACCCAGCTACTCGAGAGGATGCAGCAGGATGATGAGTTCAAGCCCAACCTGGGCAACATATGGAGACACCCATCTCAAAAAAAAAAAAAAAAGTAAGTTTGGGGGTGGGGGGGTCATTGCCAACTATGTACCTGTGCTAACTGCTTCAGAGTATACAAAGCTGAATAGAGCTCAGCTCCTCTTCTAGGGTTTCGAAGCTAATGGGCAACTTAGGGCTGAGAGCCAAAAGTGGGTTGGTTCTGTTTGCCAACCTAAGTATTGGGTGTGTTGGGGCAAACCACCAGACTTCCAGTTCTGGGAGTCCCATACAGGCCTCCCTGGGGAGAGAATGACTGGAGAGATTATAAAATGAAAGTCACACCTTGATTTACCAGACAGAAGAGTCAACACTCATAAACCCTTTCTGGGGCCCCAAATGAGGAGGAGAGATTGCACCAGATTACTCTGAATCCTGACCTAACTTAGGACTGTTAAACAAAAATTATGGAAGGGTATTGTTTTGGACTGAGCTCTTACACTCGGCCCCAAAAGACCAAACCAAACCAAAATGGAGTCACTCATGCCAAATGCCACATCATCACACTGAAACATTTAAAGAAATAGACTCCAAAACAGACCAGTAATTTTTTTCCCTGAAAATGGTAGATTCCAGCCTACCTGAGAGAACAAGTCCCCTCTGCTTCAACCTTTACAACAACAACAACAACAACAAAACCTAAAATTAACCAATCAGGGTTTTTTTTGCTTTCAGGTTACAAAACCCATTATTCTGCCATTGTTTGGTGGGAGCTCTTTCATTTTATTTTGTAGAAAAGAAGTTTCTCTGATTCATAAATCACAAATAAAAGCTAATCTGACCTACAATTAAACAAGTTGTTATTTTGCTTTTTTTGCTTTGCCTTTGCTTTTAGTTCTTCTTTAAACTCTGTGACCACTGTTAACCCTTTCTTATCCATTTTGTAACCTATAGATCATTTGTATAAAGTGGGATGTGTGACTTAAGCATCATTGATGTTAGTAATTAAGACAGGAACAGAACAAAAGAACTTGTGATCGCCCTGTTCAGGGCTATCAAAGTGAGCCATAAGTATTTGGGGAATCAAAGCTGATGAAACTGATAAGAGCTTGTGAATTTACTGTTATTCAATAAATTCTGATATGTTAATGGCCAAGTTCACTCATGACACTCAAAGGGCAAGAGATAACTTTTAAAAAAGTACAACCTGGGTAGGAAAAGATAGTCCTCCCTCTTTACAAAAGTGAAAAAGGACAGAGACAAGGTGGGATGTGGTGGGCCTGGTGGAATAACAAGACCTAGCCCAGCCCAAGTGATGGGAGAGGGACAACATCATGCAAAGACAAACACCAAGTGGGCATGTTTGACTCTTGTCACAGGATCAGCTCCGTGGAGGGCAAAACTTTCAAGCCATGGGAAGAAACACAAGTTTGGGGTGCAAAGGACACAGTGGGAAAGTCCCAGATAAGACTATATGAAAGTACATGTGCATAAATATATTCCTAAACAAATATGATTGATCAGTGTTCTGACAGGGGAAATTGAACCTTAGAAAAAATCATAAGGTAAAAAAGAACATAAAGATAGGCAAGGAAAGGATACAGAGACAAGAGTGTTCCAGAAAAAGCATGAGCTAAAAAGAACATGCTATCATAATGCGGGAGGCTGAGTATGACTAGAGAAAGAACTTTTTTTTTGGTGCTGGAACTTGAACCCAGGCTTCATGCATGCTAGACAAGTACTCTACCACTGAGCTACACCCTAGCCCCTCAAAGTAACTATTCTGCCAGCATTTTTATTGTTTGCTATGCCTTGGACTCTTCCCTTGATGGGCCTAGAATAATTGAAGTTACACAGAATACAAAGCAAAACACTAAAAATGACCCAGAAAAATACTAAGTGCTAGGAAAAGGCATGTGTTTCATACAAGGAAAAGAAAGGATTAGCTTGGAGATCAGGAAAAGGTTACATTCAGGCAGCAGTATACGAAGTTAAAAACATGAAAAGTTTTAAAAATTGTTTTCTGATCTCAGTAACAAACTTAATAAATATAAAAAAAAAAGAGCAAAATGAGAATTACAAGTATTCTACTCAGATTAAACTACTATTACCACTTGGGGGGTTTATTTCATTTATAAATATAAAATATATAAACATACCAATATGAAAGTATTTGTATATAAATATATTCCTAAACAAAAATGACTTATCAGTGTTCTGACAGGGGAAATTGAACATTAAAAAAAGATTCATAAGAAAGGAAAGAACAACAGAGGTTTCAAGATGGCGGCCTAGAGGGTGGCTGCATTTCATGTTGCTCCAGGACTCAGGATTCAAAAGAGGAGATATTGAGACACTTGGGACCAACTCAAAGCAGCCGGGCGACTCTCACCCGTTGGGAAGGCGTACCGGATGGGACGGTGGTCCCGAATCGTAGGGAACTTTGCGAAGTAAAGCTGCCGGCGAGACGCCCCTCCCCCCGCTGGAGCAGTGAACGCGGACAACTGGGAGCGCCGTAGAGGAGGCCGCTCGGCACAGCGCTGGGACTCGGAGCAGCCACTGGGGCTCCGGCGGCTGCCCATGGGAGGAGTGGCGAGGAGAGCTGTGTGGACTCAGGACACCGGGGCCTGCCCTGAGGAGGAGGAGGAGCAGCGTGGCCGCTTGGATTTGGAGTGACTGCACCAGAGCTACAGGCGGTTGCCAGAGGAGAAGCCGCGCGGCGAGCTGTTTGGACTCAGAACGACGCTTCTGAACACCGGGGCCTGCCCTGAGGACGACGAGGAAGAGGAGCGGACTACGTGGATTCGGAGTGACTACACCAGAGCTACAGGCGGTTGCCAGAGGAGGGGCTGCGTGGCGAGCTGTTTGGACTCAGACCACTTCTGAACACCGGGGCCTGCCCGGAGGAGGAGGAGGAGGAGGAGGAGCGCGGCGGGTCGTGTGGACTCGCAGTGACTGCATTAGCGCTCCAGGCGGCTGCTCAGAGGAGAAGGCGAGTGGTGAGTTGTTTGGACTTAAAGTGACAGCTCCTGAAAACACAGGGGGGCTGCCTGGAGGAGAAGCGTGGTAGGTCGCTTGGTCTTGAGTGGCCGCACCAGAGCTCCGGGCGGTTGCCCAGAGGACCCGTGCAGCGGGTCACGTGGATTCAGAGCCACTCAGAGCGACTGTTCCTGAACACCCGGGGGGTTATCTGGAGAAGGAGGAGGAACGGGGAGGGTCACTTCAACTCGGAGTGATTGATTGCCCAGGGCTACGGGTGGTTGGTGGGAGGTGGAGGCACGCAGTGAGTTTCTTGGACTCCTAGTGACCGCACCGGAATACTGGGCGGCTGTCTGGAGGAAGAGGCGTGTGGCGGGTCTCTGGAACTCAGAGCGATTGTACGGGGCCCCAGGTGGCTGCTCAGAGGAGGGGCCGCATAGCCAGGCGATTAGGTGCAGAGCAGGGTCCCAGGATCTAGGAGGCTTCTGGGTGGAAGAGCCGCACAGAGACAGGCTTAGGGCGGAGCAAAGGTTCCAGGCCTGCGGGCAGATTCTCTGAGGAGGGGCAGCCTAAGGAGATTCATCTGCGAAGGGTGAGGCTCCCAGGCCCAGGAGGTAGGGCCGGGCCCCTGGGAACTTTGCAGAGGAAGGCAGCCCAGCCCAGGCGGTAGCTGTAAATTGAGGGGAACCTCTAGGAGGGTACTGACCAGCGACACCTCACCACCGGGTGAGTCTTCCCTGCCGGGTAAGGTTTCACCACAAGGGCAGTAAAACCAGAGACTCAGGCCCAAACAGGCCTTGCCTCAGTCCGCAGCCTAGTTCCCCTTTGGATGACCATTGGTCAACAAGTGGAGGCACCTCTGCCCACTAGCAGGGATTATACCCCACCTGAAGGCCACCACTCCTAGAGAGGCATCTTCCTCGTGGAGCACCGCATTATCAACTTCCTCCAAGACTTCAGCCTACTGAAGGCTAAGGGGGGATATATATAGAAATCTTCAGGGACATTGTAAGTCAATAGAGGAAATCTGCAATATCTCAGCGGTCCACTGATACCTGAAAAATATGAGAAAACAAGGAAAGAAAATGCTGCAAACAAATCTAGATGTTACATCAATAAAACCCAATGACAGCATGGCAGAAGAAATGACAGAAAAGGAGTTCAGAATGTACATAATTAAAATGATCAGAGAAGCAAACGATGAGATGAAAGAGCAAATGCATGCACTGAATGATGAGATGAAAGAGCAAATGCAAGCATTGAATGATCGCACCAATCGACAGTTAAAAGAGCAAATACAGGAAGCAAAAGATCATTTCAATAAAGAGTTAGAGATATTGAAAAAAAAACAAACAGAAATCCTTGACATGAAGGAAACAATAAACCAAATTAAGAACTCCATAGAAAGCATATCCAGTAGGATAGAACACCTGGAAGACAGAACCTCAGACATTGAAGACAAAATATTTAACCTGGAAAACAAAGTTGAACAAACAGAGAAGATGGTAAGAAATCATGAACAGAATCTACAAGAACTATGGGATATCATGAAAAGGCCAAATTTAAGAATTATTGGGATTGAGGAAGGCCTAGAGAAACAAGCCAAAGGAATGAACAATTTATTCAATGAAATAATATCAGAAAATTTCCCAAATCTGAAGAATGAAATGGAAAATCAAGTTCAAGAGGCTTATAGGACTCCAAATACACAAAATTACAACAGACCCACACCAAGGCACATTATAATGAAAATACCGAACATACAAAATAAAGACAGAATTTTAAAGGCTGTGAGAGAAAAGAACCAAATTACATTCAGGGGGAAACCAATACGGATATCAGCAGACTTTTCAATCCAGACCCTAAAAGCTAGAAGGGCCTGGAACAACATTTTTCAAGCCCTGAAAGAAAATGGATGCCAACCAAGAATCTTATACCCAGCAAAACTTACCTTCAAATTTGACGATGAAATAAAATCCTTCCATGATAAACAAAAGCTAAAAGAATTTACAAAAAGAAAGCCAGCATTACAGAACATTCTCAGCAAAATATTCCATGAGGAAGAGATGAAAAACAAAGAAGCAAATCAGCAAAGGGAGGAATTATCCTAAAGGAATTGTCAAATAAAGGAGGAAACAACTTGTGTCAAACAAAGAAATAAATAAAATTTAAAAAATGAACCAAATGACCGGGAAACCAAATCATATCTCTATAATAACCCTGAATGTTAATGGCCTGAATTCATCAATCAAAAGACATAGACTGGCAGACTGGATTAAAAAGAAAGATCCAACAATATGTTGCCTGCAAGAGACTCACCTCATAGAAAAAGATACCCATAGACTAAAGGTGAAAGGATGGGGAAAAACATACCATGCACATGGACTCAGCAAAAAAGCTGGAGTATCCATCCTCATTTCCGATAATGTGGACTTCAAGCCAAAGTTAGTCAGAAGGGATAAAGAAGGTCATTTCATACTGCTTAAGGGACGCATAAATCAGCAAGATATAACAATCATAAACATCTATGCCCCAAACAGTGGCTCATCCATGTTTGTCAAACAAATCCTTCTCAATTTCAGAAACCAAACAGACCATAACACAATAATACTAGGTGATTTTAACACGCCTCTCTCACCACTGGACAGATCTTCCAGACAAAAATTGAACAAAGAAACCATAGATCTCAGTAACACAATCAATAATTTAGACTTAACCGACATTTATAGAATATACCATCCAACCAAGAGCGAATACACTTTCTTCTCAGCAGCACATGGATCCTTCTCGAAAATAGACCATATATTATGCCACAAAGCTAATGTTAGCAAATACAAGAAGATAGAGACACTACCATGTATTCTATCAGATCATAATGGATTGAAGTTAGAAATAAATGAAAGAGTAAAACACAGAAACTATTCCAACATCTGGAGATTAAACAATATGCTATTATATGATGAATGGATAACAGAAGATATTAGGAAGGAAATTAAAAAATTCTTAGAGGTAAATGAGAACAAAGAAACATCATATCAAAATCTCTGGGACACTATGAAAGCAGTACTTAGAGGGAAATTTATTTCATGGAGCACATTTAATAAAAGAAGTAAAACTCAACAAATAAACGACCTAACACTTCAGCTCAAAGCCCTAGAAAAAGAAGAACAGAACAGCACCAAAAGTAGTAGAAGACAGGAAATAGTTAAACTCAGAGCTGAAATCAATGAAATTGAAACAAAAGAAACAATACAAAAAATTGACAAAATAAATAGTTGGTTCCCGAAAAAATAAACAAAATTGATAAACCTTTAGCCACACTAACAAAGAGAAAACCCAAATCACTAAAATTCGGAATGAACAAGGAAATATCACAACAGACACGATTGAAATACAAAACATAATTAGAAGCTATTTTGAAAATCTATACTCCAACAAAATAGAGAATTTTGAAGGCATCAACAGGTTTCTAGAGACATATGAATTGCCTAAACTGAATGAGGAGGACATACACAATTTAAATAGACCAATTTCAAGTACTGAAATAGAAGAAGTCATCAAAAGCCTACCAACAAAGAAAAGTCCGGGACCAGATGGGTTCCCAGCCGAGTTCTACAAAACCTTTAAAGAAGAGCTCATTCCAATACTTCTCAAAGTATTCCATAAAATAGAAGAGGAGGGAACCCTCCCAAACTCATTCTATGAAGCCAATATCACACTGATACCTAAACCAGACAGAGACTCATCAAGGAAAGAAAATTTCAGACCAATATCCTTAATGAACATCGACGCAAAAATTCTCAACAAAATTTTAGCAAATCGCATACAAAAACATATTAAAAAGATAGTGCACCATGATCAAGTGGGTTTCATCCCAGGGATGCAAGGTTGGTTCAACATCAGGAAATCAATAAACGTAATTCACCATATTAATAGACTTAAAGTCAAGAATCACATGATTATTTCAATAGATGCAGAAAAAGCATTTGATAAAATACAGCACCCCTTCATGCTCAAAACACTAGAAAAAATAGGGATAGTGGGAACATTCCTTAACATTGTAAAGGCCATTTATGCTAAGCCCATGGCTAATATCATTCTAAATGGTGAAAAACTGAAAGCATTCCCCCTAAAAACTGGAACAAGGCAGGGATGCCCTCTTTCACCACTTCTATTCAACATCGTTCTTGAGACTCTGGCCAGAGCAATTAGACAAACCAAAGAAATTAAAGGAATACGAATTGGAAAAGAAGAACTCAAACTATCCCTGTTCGCTGATGACATGATTATATATTTAGAGGAACCTGGAAATTCCACCAGAAAACTCTTAGAACTCATAAGTGAATTCAGTAAAGGAGCAGGTTACAAGATCAATGCCCATAAATCCAACGCATTTTTATACATAAGTGATGAATCTTCAGAAAGAGAAATTAGGAAAACTACCCCATTCACAATAGCCTCGAAAAAAATAAAATACTTGGGAATCAATCTCACAAAAGAGGTGAAAGACCTCTACAATGAGAACTACAGTACACTAAAGAAAGAAATTAAAGAACACCTTAGAAGATGGAAAGATCTTCCATGTTCTTGGATAGGAAGAATTAGTATTGTCAAAATGGCCATACTACCTAAAGTGCTATACAAATTCAATGCAATTCCAATTAAAATCCCAATGATGTACCTTACAGAAATAGAGCAAGCAATTATGAAATTCATCTGGAAGAATAAGAAACCCAGAATAGCTAAAGCAATCCTTAGCAGGAAGAGTGAAACAGGAGGTATCGCAATACCAGATCTTCAACTCTACTACAAAGCAATAGTAACAAAAAAGGCATGGTATTGGTACCAAAATAGAAAGGTAGATCAATGGTACAGAATAGAGGACACGGACACAAACCCAAATAAATACAATTTTCTCATACTAGACAAAGGTGCCAAAAATATGCAATGGAGAAAAGATAGCCTCTTCAACAAATGGTGCTGGGAGAATTGGAAATCAATATGCAACAGAATGAAACTAAACCCATATCTCTCACCATGCACGAAACTCAACTCAAAATGGATTAAGGACCTCGGAATCAGAACAGAGACCCTGCAGATTATAGAAGAAAAAGTAGGTCCAAATCTTCACCTTGTTGGTCTAGGATCAGACTTCCTTAACAGGACTCCCATAGCACAAGAAATAAAAGCTAGAATCAACCACTGGGATAGATTCAAACTAAAAAGCTTTCTCTCAGCAAAGGAAACTATCAGCAATGAGAAGAAAGAGCCTACAGAGTGGGAGAATATCTTTGTCAATCACACTTCAGATAGAGCACTAATCTCCAGAATCTATAAAGAACTCAAAAAACTCTACTCCAAGAATTCAAATAATCCAGTCGACAAATGGGCTAAGGAAATGAATAGACACTTCACAGAAGAAGATCTACAAGCAATCAACAAACATATGGAAAAATGTTCAACATCTCTAGTAATAAGAGAAATGCAAAGCAAAATCACCCTAAGATTCCATCTCACCCCAATTAGAATGGTGATTATCAAGAATACGAGCAACAACAGGTGTTGGTGAGGATGTGGGGAGAAAGGTACACTCATACATTGCTGGTGGAGCTGCAAATTAGTGCAGCCACTCTGGAAAGCAGTGTGGAGATTCCTTAGAAAACTTGGAATGGACCCTCCATTTGACCCAGCTATCCCACTCCTTGGCCTATACCCAAAGGACTTAAAATCAGCATACTACAGAGATACAGCCACATCAATGTTCATAGCTGCTCAATTCACAATAGCCAGACTGTGGAACCAACCTAGATGCCCTTCAATTGATGAGTGGATAAAGAAACTGTGGTATATATATACAATGGAATATTACTCAGCCATAAAGAATGATAAAATTATGGCATTTGCAGGCAAATGGATGAAATTGGAGAATATCATGCTAAGTGAGATAAGCCAATCTCAAAAAGCCAAAGGACGAATGATATCGCTAATAAGTGGAGGATGACACATAATGGGGGGGAGGGAAGGGTTAGTGTTAGGGTTAGAGTTAGGGTTAGGGAGGGGGGCAAGTATGGAGGAAGGAAGGACTGTATAGAGGGTAAAGAGGGGTGGGAGGGGTGGGAGGAAGGGAAAAAATAACAGAATGAATCAAACAACATTACTCTATGTAAATTTATGATTACACAAATGGTATGCCTTTATGCCATGTACAGAGAAACAACATGTATCCCATTTGTTTACAATAAAAAATAAAAATAAAAAAATAAAAAATAATAAAAAAAAAAGAAAGGAAAGAACAACATAAGGATAGTCAGGGAAAAGAAAGGACAGAGACAAGAGTGTTCCAGAAAGAGCATGAGCTAAAAAGGACTGGGTTTGAATCCTCCCTCTGCCTCCATGGAACCCCAGAAAGTTTCTTAACCAAGCTGAACTTGTTTCCTCCTGTGTTAAGTAGGAGTAGTTGTACTTACTTGGTAAGTAGTTTTAATGACCAGACGTACCTCGTCTATGTGTATCAAGTGCCTACTAACATACCTAAAGAAGGCTCAGTTCTGAGCAAGAGCCGTTGTACAGCAGGTATTTGCACAGCTGTGTGTGCTTCTGTGAGCAAAAGGGCAGCCTGACAAAACAGGATGAGGCTTCTCACCACCAGCAGCCTAAGAAAAACAAGATGTAGCTTGGGAAGGCAGCATGCAGACTGTCTCCCATTCCATTCCCTGTGCTCTAAAATAGTTTTTCTAAAAAATCTCCTAAAAGATGTTTTTCAGATATTCCGTAAGCTACCCTAAGGAGCATGCGCCAATGACCAGGAGGCAAACTTTACTTCATTATAATACCAAAAATCTGCACCCGGTAAAGAGCTGAAGTCTTGTTTTCATGGAAAATATAAATGACCATGCTGTCAAACTGAGCTGCACAGGATCATCCTGCCCATGTGATGCCTTTCCTCCTTGGGAATATACATTCCCATCCAAATAAAATAAGTTTGTTCTAGCTTTGAGGAGTCACAGCTTTGGAAATGATTCCTTGTCTTTTCCTTACTTGCTGCACACAAATTTCACTTTAGGTGACAAGTATTCTTGGTGTTTTGGTTTGATTCAATTCTCACCAAGAGGTCTGGTGATAATTCTGCTTGCTTCTGGTGAATATTATACCAAAATAAGATGCAGGACAGGAACAACTCGCTCAGCCCATGGATCACAAGGATTCCAGGTCCTGGTTAGCCATAAGAGGACAATAGCCAGAAATGGTAATGACCTTTTGAAACTACTAGTAAACTGTACTTATGCAACAGCCCACACAATTTCTAGAGAAATCATAAGCTACACAGTACACTCAGTCCATTCTCATTATGCCTAATGATTTCCCTCTGGTCAGCAATATTGTATTCAACAACAGACCAAAGATATTGACTCATTTTACTAGACCATTATTTTAATACTCATAATCCCTAAAAATCTCTGACCATCATAAAGCAGGGTTACTGAAGGACATCAGTGGTTAGTACCTGACTATTGATTTGCTTAGGTCAGGCAGAGAGAATCTTTTTCTGATTTTCCCTGAAACAGGGCAGGTAGTTTCCTGTTCCTAGCAAAAGCATTAGCATAGGGAGAGTCACTGAGGGCTACCAATTTGGGTGAAGTATCTGTTTGCATAATTCATTTTTCTCCTAGAGCTATAAAAGTAATTGCTCATTCATCTCTGGAAAAGGAGACCATTACTCTGTCCTTACTGTGATTTGGATCTAATTTAGATGTCAGCTACATTTATGAGCCCTCAATTCATTAAGCTGTCAAGACAAACAGATGGTGCCTCGTAATCAGCATGAGGGCAGAAAGGCTTGGAGAGCTTGGAGATCAGTCAATAAAAACTTATTTGCAGTATCACTGAGTATGGCAGCGCCTCCCGGAAAAGTAGCTCATTTGGAGGATTAGCAGACCATAAAAAGCATGCTGTCATTGTTGGCATACAGAAATCAGTATTCAAGAGGGGTCTGGACGGAAGACTGTAGGTGGTGAGGGATCAGGAGGTTTAAAGACCACTGCAGGGTGAAGATGTGAATGCAGCCAGTGTCACTGTCACTGCACTCAGTCGCTTGCCTCTGCAAAGAGGCAGCCTACAGCATTCAACCAGTGTTGCATGGAGGCCTTCTGTGTGCAGGATGCCAGCAGGCTCTGTGGGAGATACAGCAGGGATTCTGCCGCCAAGGTGCTTGTAACCCAAAGCCCATGCATAACCACAGTGCTCAACGTAAGGCCAAGTGACAGCAACAAGCCAGGGAGCCCAGGTAGCAAATCATATTTATCCTTTCCACTGTATAGAGCTCTTTGTCTGTGGTTGATAGACAGCTTTTGCTTCCAGCAATCAATGTTTTTTTGCATAATCTACTCTCATGAACCTGTACAAATACAGATTACAAATAAAGCAATCTTATTATTTAGATTACATAAAGTTATAAACTTTCTAATTTTTAAAAATCAGGATATGTCCCATACAAAACTGAATACTAAAAAGATCAAATTCTGTCTTGGTGTCTACTGAAAACATATAACTAATATGACAGAAAATTAAGTAGATTTAAGACATGGTTGTGTTTTTTGTCCTGAATCAAAATGTAAAAGAAGCAGGAGAGCTTCAGTTTAGTCAGGAAAAGTCAGAACCCCACCTGTCCATCCTCCCTACAGGAATTTGAGGAGCTGGAATGTATCCAAGATCCATTTTGAAGTGACAACCTCACAGCTTGTTGTTTGAAAATACTGCCATCAAAACCATCTGTGTCAATCCTAAAATAATGCAAATGTCTTCCTTAGGCAGTGTCTATATAAGTGCTTTCCTATTCAAATGACCCTCTCAGTATCAATGCTTATGAAAATTGCAAATCTGGCCCAGTCTGGTAAGAACGTACTATGAAAGTGAAGGCAGTATCATCACAGCCATAAATCTGCCCCTAAATTTTATAGGGTTGCCCCCTCATCGTTTGGTTCTCTGCACAGGTGTCACTGGTTAGATGCGGAGAAAGGAGGGTGTGGCATCAGGGATCTACACAGGTTTTGTATTTGATGAATGGGGTTGATAGCAGTTTCACCAACCAAGTCAGGGAATTTAGGAAAAAGTGCAGGCTTTGGGAAAAGGGTTATCCCAATCAGAGGGAAGGAGAGAGATGATTAATTTGGTTTGTTATGGACTTATCTTGGAATTCCAAGATGGAGATGTCCAACACACAATTAAATAGCTTTGGAACTCACTCAAGAAGTAGAGCAAAAAGAATATCAGCATACAGATGAAAATAAAACCCCATAAAGGTACATGAGATCACTCCAAGAGGAAAGTGGGTAAGAAGGAAAGAGAGTGAGCAGAATCCTGGAACACACCAAAGGAAATTAATTCAGTAACAAAGACTAAGAATGGCCAGATTGGAAGAATGAGAACTTAGGTGCCAAATAAGATTCCTAATGCCAATATGACAGAGGTCACGTAGGATATGAACAGAGAAACTGAAATATGACATAGTTGAATGATGTCTTTCACTATCATAGGCTTGGAAGTGATAGGAACAAGAACCACTGGGTTTGGTTAATGGAGGGTGTAGGGGGAGAGGTTGAGATAATACGTACTACTTTTTTTCTCCAAAGCCGGGAATATATGATGTGCAGAGGGAAGAGGATACCTAAGACCACAAGAAATGACTGAAGAGGGCACAATAGAGGCAAAAGGGGAGGAAGTTGAGATAATTTCTCAATGGACTGAGAGAAGAGGAATGGTGGTGAAATCAGGGGAAGGGAAGAACAGGTTGAACAGAGACTAATTTTAAGCAGGGGTAAGGAAACTTGAAGCAGGGGTAAGGAAACTTTAAGCAGGGGTAAGGAAACTTGAAGGTCTAGAGAAAAGTGGTTTTCCTGAGGTTGCATTGCTGGTTACTGCTTAGAGACACAGCAGCAAGAGGAAGGAGGCTGCCTGGAGAGGGAACTAACATACTGTTACACCACCCTGGTGTAACAGGTATAATAAAAAGGGCCTTTAGAGCTCTCAACCCAATCCTATAAGGTATTTATTTATTAATATCCAGATTTTGCTGAGAAAAAAATTTGAGGTTCCAAGAAGCTACATAACCTGTGCAAGTCATAATGCTAATCGGCACTCAAACTAGTATTCAAATTCATGTCTTTTGACCTCATGTATGCTGGCAATCCTGAGGTCCCAAGCCAGGACCCTTTCTACTCCTTATTTTTTCTCAATGGTACTTGGTAAGTCTACTGCCCTGAACAATGACAAATCATACTAAGTGCATCAGTGGAAAAATCAATACAAGACTAAAATAAAGCATGTTTTTGTTCACTATTACATGAACACATAAATCCTACTGTTACTCTGGTTACTAATGGAAAAAATATTTTACATGGTTGACTGAAACCAGTGATAAAAATAGGAGACTATGTAGAGGTAAAAGTGCCTACTCTTTGCTTCTTTTTTTGCTAAAGTATACCACATTAGTTGTGAGCATCTTACATTTATGATTTTTATGGAAATCCTCAGTCACCAAGACATTTTCAAATGTAAAGCTCACGTGCAATGTATACACACATACACACTCACACACAAAATGAAACTACTGAATCTTTATGGGTTAATTAAAGGAATGTACAAATCACCCCTGCCAAATATAATGATTAATACATAAGGCACTTTTTTTTGGGGGGGAGATACAACTTTTCATTTCTTTGGTTGTACATGAAGTAGAGTCACAGTTTGTGTAATCATAAATGTACATATACATAGGGTAATGATATTTGTCTCATTCCATTATCTTTCCTTCCCCCCACCTCATTTCCCTCTAGATAATCTATCCTTCCTCCATTCATTCCTTACCCCCCACCCCCCATTATGTATCATCATCCATTTATCAGAGAAAACATTCAGCCTTTGGTTTCTTTGGATTGGTTTATCTCACCTAACATGATATTCTCCAACTCCATCCATTTACCTGAAAATGCCATAATTTTATTCTTCTTTATGGCTGAATAACATTCCATTGTGTATATATACCACAATTTCTTTATCCATTCATCTACTGAAGGGCATATAAGACACTTAATATGCCAGGCAATGTTAGGGTTTTAGATATCATTTAACACTCCCAAGAGTTTTATCAGGTAGGTCCTACTAATATATATATGAAGAAACTGAGACAAGAATGATTAAATAACTTGCTTGGGATCACACAAAAGCAAAGCAAGCTTTAGAGTCTATGGGTCTTAAGAAATGTCAAACTGCCTCTCATGAGAACTGACAGATCTAATTCATTTTACTCCACCACCAAGAACCTCAAATGTACTCTTCTTGTCAACATCCTGGCTCCAGAACCTTCAAGGGACACCTGATAGAATACTGTCCAAGTTCTTTAGCATTTAAGGTTCCCCCAAATGTTACTCAAGTCTATTTTCCATTATTCTGACTCTGGCCACAAAGATTTTCCTTTTCCTACTCACTGTCAATAGAGTTACAGTTTCATAGTCTACCTCCATTCTGCCCAGTTTGCTCCTTCAGAAATTCCCTCCCAATTTAATTGCATTCTAGTTATTCTTCAGAGCCCTTTAAAGTTCAAGTCCCAAGAAGCCTTTGAAACTGCTACACTTTCTGTGATATCTAACTGAAATTCCATCAAAGCACTTACAGAATCTCTTTGCTGGATCTATATATCCATCCCTTTAAACTACTCATAAATTATTTCAAAGCAGGTGAGTCCAATACAGATACCCAGCACAATACGTGTTCAATAATTGCTGATGGTGACTCCTAACTCTGGTTTAAAAATACCTGTAGCTATTACCAATCATCTCAAAAGATCTAACATTTGTTTTAAACATAGGTCAACAAAGACAGCATAGTATTTTAAAAGGATGTCAAGAACAGGGCAAGGTACCTTAGGTTGGGCCTTAGTCTAAATAGGTATCTGACTATTAGAAGCCTATTTCTCTTACAGTTGATATGATGGTGTTTAGATAGCTACTTGGAGCATGAGCAATTACAGAAATTCTCTGAAGAGAGGACAAGAGCAAGGCTGGCAAGATACTTCCTGCACTGCCTTTCTTTCTATAAACTATGGGTGAGTTGATCTGATACTTAAGAACTCAAATCATTTTTAAAGTCTTCTGCATCAATGAGATTTCAAAATGAAACACAGTAAAGATAATGAAATAATATCTCACATATTTGTTAATAATTATACTGTCTATATTATAAAAAAATTAATATTTGTCATTGTTTTCTTTTTTTTTTTTTTTGTCATTGTTTTCTTATAACATGATATGGAATAAAGTGTAGCGGAACAATTTCCTTTTTAAGTTTCCTGGTCTGGGGATGTAGTTCAGTGGGAAAATGCTTGCCAGCACACTCTCCCCATGACTCAACTGTTTCAGATATTTATCAACATTTACCAAGATTCTGGGTATCTACATACTAATCAGAAAAAGAATTTCACACACAAATAGGCAATGAAACCATGAATAAAATGGCATTAACAGAAGTCCCTGGTTATTACATTAAGCTTGTAATGTGTTCTAATTTGCAAAAATTAAAGTTGCTCAGAATGAGACTGAGGTCATTGATGTGAATTTTAAAAACATCTCACTATGGAACAAATTCCACATTCTGTTCCTTGCCAGAGCCCGCAAAACATATAACTTCCTAACAAATAAGGGAGTTTTGAGTTTTTAAACTCTGAAACAGTCAAGTATTTAAGCAGTGCATAAAAGAATAAAGGCATAGTGTGTGCATAAAAGAATAAAGGGAAAGTGTACTAGAGTTACAGATTCTTGAATTTGTATATAGATGATACAGGACAAACTGAAACAGTTTAATATTATCCACTGTAACAGACTTACTTAAAAATAGATCAAAATCGCCAGGAGCAGTGGTACAAGCCTGTAATCCCAGTGACTCGGGACGCTGCAGCAGGAGGATCACTAGTTCAAGACCAGCCTCAGAAATTTAGCAAGGCCCTAAGCAACTCAGTGAGACCCTGTCTCTAAATAAAATACAAAACTGGGCTAGGGATGTGACTCAGTGGTTAAGTGCCCCTGGGTTCAATCCCCAGTACAAAAAAAATAAATTAATAAAAATAAAAAATAAGGCCATACTATAGCTCTTGTGACAAATTTTTATTTGCAAATTACCTTGTTTTCATTTTTCTTATGGCCCTGATGCTAAAATAGAGCTTATTTCAATAAAGTCCAACATTAATAGCACTGTTCACATTACATAACTGCTTATATCAGTTGATTCATATCAGGATATGAATCAAAAGGCTGAAAAATTTTATTAAAGGTTTCTCATTTTAAGTTGCACTGCAATACTAACTGATCTGACCCCATGACCTGGAGCTGGTTCTCAGGAAGGTTCCATTATTTAGGTTCTGCCTGAGGCATTTAAATCATTCACTTAAATTCTCAAAATCTCTATCTGCACGAAAAGTGAACTAGATGATTTTTAAGGTCCCTTTAATAACTGTCTAAATCTTTCAAAAAAATTTTAGAATATGTTGTTTTAAATCTTTCCTAAACATTTACACTTTATCTCTCTTATAAAGCAATAATCTGAAGGTATGATTACCTGGGGAAAAACTGTATCCATTCCATTAATTTCATTAAAGGCCTGCCACACCAAATGCAGTCCTATTCTAACACTCCAAGCCAGGCAAGGGCTGTTAGGCACTACATAAACCTGAGGGATAGAAAAGAGCAAGAATTCTGTGCTTTGTTTCAAAAAAATGAGGAAGTAAGGCCTGTTTATGAACTCACCCAACTTTTTAAACAATTTCAACAAAAAACTGATTACATTTGAACCTGATTCATAGTTCACCATTTCAATCAAATACTAATAGACTTGTCTGAAAGTTATACCATTTATATAACCAATGCCAATAAAAATGTTATTTTTAAAAATGATGCATTATTTTGGAATTGAGAAAATAACTGTCAGTGCTGTTGTTTAATTTCTATGACATCCGCTCTTGGCTCTGCTTACACTTTCTCCTTTAACCCAAACTAAAAGGTCTGTTATTCTTTTGTCAAAAGATGAAACTTTTATTCTCCTTCAAATTTAAGGTCACTTCAAATTGGGTCAGACCAATGACAATTATATCGAATAATGCATAATAGTCTCAAGAGAAAGCAAGCAGCATGTATAGAAGGCAAGCATGTACCTTCCACATAGTCGTAGCTGCAGAGGAAGTGCATTACCTAACTTACCTTAAATTACCTATGTAGCTCAGTCATCCCAGAATTTACTTAAACTCTAAATAATATTATATATAATATTAAGAGCAATGAGTTCAGTAGATATAAAAATACAATTCCATTTCTACTTCTAAAATTTACCTGCTGTGGAAACAAAATTCCTATTTTACCATCTTGGAACTCTGATCCTTATTAGCTATATGACTTTATACCCATCACCATGTCTAACAGTAATTGGTTTAATAGGTGCATATACTTACCACATAAGCTCCTAGAGGGCAAAGTTTGCTTTTCACACAATAGCTAACACTCTACACATTTCCTCATTAACCATCAGAACTGTCACCCGTTTTAAAAGTGAAAAAATGACATTTTGAGAAGTTAAACTCAAGTTCATAGCTAACATGTTGTCAATCTAGGACTTCCACTCAGATTTGCCTGACCCTTTTTCTCATTCTCTGGTAATAAGCAAGTTAGCTAGCATTTAAGTGTATGAATCCCCTTTAGGAATGACTAATCTTTGGCCTTCGCAGTTGTTGGATTTTGGATTTACACAATCGAAGGTCTTAATGACTTTTGGTTTACTTTCATATTAGTCAGTAGGGCTCTTTAATTTTAATAATCCTAAATGAGTTCCTGAGCTTATCTTTGAAGCTCTCCAGTTATTGCAGCAGTTTCGTCTTTCTTCATTTACCATTATTGGGTTCCTACTGAGCACAAGAGCACAAATAAGTGTTCAAGGAAATGCCAGGATCAACACAATATGCACCTTCAGGTAGCAAAAGCTACCAAAAATATCAAGATATGGAATTTCTAATTCATCATCTGGAACTGTTTCCAACAAGGCTTAACTCAAATGATTTTCAAAATCCTCAGCCTATGGCATTTTAGTACCTACCTGTATGCTACAGTACTTATTAGCAGTTTGCCTTGTTAAACTCCGATCTAGTCACAGATACCTCCACAATGCAATCGTCAACGTTTTCCATCAGTTCGCCAGTATTTACTGATTATCTGCCCCATGAACAAACCAGGAGCCCTGTCCCCAGAAACTGGCTGCCACAGGCCTCTGATCTTCCTTAAAACTCCCTGACTGTATGACGTCGCATCTCTAGAGACCACTGTTCCCACTGGAGTGTAAACTTCAGAAAGGAACTCAAAGGAGACCAAACTGCACACGTTCGTGAGCGCTAATCGCCACGGCAGCGGAATAGATGGTAAGCTTAGCAGCTCCGCCGCCCGGGCGTGTGTTCCCACCGCACTCGCCGCCTCCCGAGGACGAGCCACGACGCACGCGCTCACCTCCCGCCCCTCCATGCCCGCGGCGTTTCACTGGCGACAAAGCTCAGAACCAGGCCTACGCGAAGTTCGCTCCCGCTCCCCGAAGGGAAAGGGAGAGGCAATCTGAGGGGCCCCAGGACCGGTTCCAGCAGCCAGGGAGCAAGCCTGTGCAAACCCGGGACTCTGAGCCCTCACGTCCGACACGCACTTGGCGCAAGAGCCAGAGACGTGAGTCGCCCGCCCGCGACGCCCCAGCCAATCCAGGATCCGCTTCGGTAGCCCCACCCGCTGCGCACACGCACGCAACGCGGTGACTCGTCGTTTCTCGCGGCCGGTGATCGACTTCTGATTGGCTGTGGCGGTCTGTGGGCTGGAGTTGAGTAGCCGGGCCGACGGGGCGCGCGGACCAGGTCCAGAAGCCGGTCCGGTGGTAAAGGGTTTTGTCGCTTTCGGTAAGAGGGTCGTGAAGCCGACATTTATGAGTCGGGGCACGACGGCGGGACCGGAAGGAGCGGGCAGGGCTCGGTTGGGTCTAAAGGATCTTGGGAGGGTTGGGGCCGGTGGCTGGAGGGCAGCGATGCCCTGGGTAAAGGGAGGAGCGTGTGGTTGGCGGCCTCGGAGCTCGCGGATCGTGGAAGAAGGGTTGGTAGACAAGGCCGGGTCCTGTTGTGCGAGCGGACGCGGGGCCAGAGATGAGTGAAGGAAAGGGGTGAACCGTGACCTTAAGAGGAGGACTCGCTGAGGGGCAGCAGTGAGACCCTGAGGAGGGGATGCTATCGGGGCCGGCTGCAGGGAGGAGGAGCCGGAGCATGCCCAGAACTCGGAAGCGTCTTGGGATCCGGGGCTGAGTAGGGATAGTGAGCGTGAGCGCTCCAGCCTTGGAGGCATGGCAAGGTCACAGGAAGAGAGAGGAGAGGAAGGTGAAAGGTTGAGAGAGGACGTGAAACCAGAGGACCTTCCAACCCAGATCTTTTCCTGAGCCCCAGTCCGGTGTTTCCTTCTACCCTTGGCGACCCTGTCTACCCAGTGAAGGTGAGAAGGCCTAGGGCCTGGCATAAACCATCTGTAGCAGAATTAAAACTTCTTTCTGACGTGTTAACCTGCCACTTAGAGGCTACAGAAACAAAGCGTGAGTTCAGAACTGCGAAGAGTCAAAATGATTAGCAGTATTATTCTCCTTTCGCTGGGTGGGAAGCAGCTCTTTCCCTCTTCTGTGTAATACCCACCAAAGGAAGTACTTCCGGAAGTATCAAGGCACTTTCCAGTGTGACCTGTTTGATTGCAAAGGTCTGAAAATTGAAGTGGTTCAGTATGTCACGTATTCCGAGTCCTGTATAACAGATACTCTCTTACTTCTTTGTGCACCAGAATCACTTGAGGGAGCCTCTTCAAATACAGATTTCTTGGGTGCTGCCCCAGACCATCTGAATCAGAATCTCCAGGCTGGGGCATTGGCAACCATTTGAAACAAGCTGACAGGTGACTGACGCAGAATCAAAATTTGACACATTGTACTAGATCTTAGTTCCTTTAACCAGAATGACAAGATCCTTTACATCACCTGATGCTTGTTAACTCATTTTCCCTTTTACCTCTTCTCCTAGTTGTAAGCTTACAGAATAATTGGTGTTCTACACACAATATCTTATCATTTCCTCTTTTTACATCTGTTCAACTTTCTGGCAAATCTGGGGCAATCACTGTGGGTGAATGAGATAATAAAGGGAAATTTAGTGAAAGAGATAATTGAAAATCAGAGAAATGAAAATTGTTGGTTAGTTAAATCACTGAGGGAAGAAGACTACTTAACTTTAGGCATGACTTACACATTTTTTACAATTCAAACAGTGTTGTGGGCTTCCATTAAGGAATGTATTTTTATATTTTCAGATTAAATTTGTACCAGCATCTTTTTAGAATGATGGTTTAGGAATAATCTCTTGTCAATCTAAAAGAACCCTGGAGTCTATCAGGAGAGCTGGATTCTAATCCTACTAGTTCTGCTCCTACTCTGCCTGAGGTGTATTCTTATCTTTAAGCAATTCATATAATCCTTCAGAGCCCTTTTCCCACCTATCAAATAAGAATATTGATAATCATCTGGTGCATGCTACTTTCAAATTATGTGATTTGAGAATATTGACTTTGAAACTTTAAAAGAATAACATTTTCAATTTTAGTAGCTGTAAATCATGAAAACTTGGGAAGCTGTGACAAGACAATTATCAAAAATTTATATTCAGAAAGGACTTCAGGTATATATACTACATTAGAATTATATCATTTATAATGATGTAGAGCTATAATTTGAACTTAGAACAACTGTGATATGTTAGATTTTTAATATTCATCATTACTGATTTTTATCCTGATTTTGTACATGATGTGATCTGGATCAGAGACAGGAAGTCATTAGTTCTTTAAAGCAAATAATGACCACAGGGTTTTCCACACCCTGATTCCCTTCCTTCCCGCCACCCCCCACCCCAGTACTAGGGATTGAACACAGAAGGGATCTACCACTGAGCTACATCCCCAATTCTTTTTAATTTTTTTATTTTGAGAAAAGGTCGTACTAAATTGTTGAGGATGGTCTCAAATGTGCAATCCTCCTTAGCTCTCCTCCAGAGTTACTGAGGTTACAGGTGTGTACCACTGTGCCCACCCTACACCCTGATTAGCTACAGAGGCTTCTCTTAGAAAACCAAATCAAGTGTCCTACTCATACAAATTTCAGAGTCTGTATCATGGATGAGGAATGAAAAATGACAGATTTTCTTCTGTTCTTCTTTGTATATATAGTAAAGAGAGTCATCTCCCTCCCTCCTGAAAGGAGAAAAAACCTTTTGCTTCATGGACCTGTGGATGATGATAGTCATCCACATGTGAAACAATTAGTGAAAAAACCACCAACTTTCTAATTTTTAAAGACAATTGTCAAGTGATATTTTAGATTAGGAATAATTAAGGCAAAGGAGGAAAACATATCTGCCAGAGTTTTTTGTTTTAATAAGTATATTATGGTCTGTAATAGTTTTGTTTCTTGAGGTTGTAGGAAACCAAGGCCTCAGCTTATCATTTCTTTTTTCATAGACATAAGAATAATAAAAGAAATTAGCACTTAAGTATATACATTTTGGTTTTTTCACTGACTAATTAAACTCTACAAATACATATAACTTATTTTTTCACTGTTTCTGAACAACCAACTTGAGAATAATTTTAATTGTTGAGAAACATAAGACTTAAGGAATCAGAGGACTTTGAAGAGACGGCCAGTTAAGATGCAAACCTGAAACTAGGTGCAGGGGCCCACGCCTGTAATCCCAGCCACCTGGGAGGCTGAGGCAAGAGGATCAAGAATTCAGAACCAACCTCAGCAAAAAATGAGGCACTAAGCAATTCAGTGAGACTCTGTCTTTAAATAAAATACAAGGTAGGGTTGGAGATATGGCTCAGTGGTCGAGTGCCCCCGAGTTCAATCCCCAGTACAGGGGTGGGGGTGGGGGTGCAAACCTGAAAAAATAGATGTGAGCCAAGAAAGTTTCTGAAGGAGAAGAAAGTGGGGAGAGGGAGAAAAACTGTCACAGGAAAAGGAATCAGCTTTTGCAAAAGGCAAAAGTATGGAGAAAATCTAAGAGATTTAATGTCATTAAAATGTGGTGTTGAGAAAAAAGGTGGAAGAAGGATTTGTGATACAGTTATTTCTTTGAGAAGTTTGTGACAAGAGATGAAGGCAGGTAATAAACATCCCAGCCTAAAATAAACTCAATGTTAAATTCCTTCATCTAGTTAATTTAAACAATTTGTTCAAATCAAATCTCAAGTCTTTGCTCTGTGAAACTTCTCAAGCCTTCTTTAGCTAAAAAGACATCACTCCTTTGAAATTCAAGTTTTGCCTCTTATGTTATTGGCAATTAATCACTTTGTCATTTCTCTTTTTAAAAAGTACCTAGTTTTTGAGCCATTATTTCTTTAAATATAGCAAGCATTCTGAATCTGGAACTTATTAAACCTTACGTATAATAAAAACTTAATAAAACTTACATAGTAATGGAATACAAAAAAAAAAAAATCTAATCTGAATTTTCCCCTGTAAAGTTCTCCTTTGTTAGATGACAGGATTGACTCTTCTCAATGGTGGTGGGGCTTGGAGGGATGAATTCATTTCTCAAAGTAAACACGTCACCCTTTTAGAATTACATTTTCTTGAGGGCCCTTCCTGCCACTTACCTTCTTGAATAGCAAACTGTTGAATGAGAGCTTCTCTTATTGAAAGGAGTGTGGTGCACATGAGAAACTCAGAAGTGAAGACAGGATTTTATGTGGATAACGGGATGTTCAATTTTCGTTTGAGTTTATTGTAACTGACACTTATCAGAGACTTGTGCACTTATGTATTGTGTTTGACTCCTTTATTTTATCTATAGGGTAAAGTTTACAGGCAGTTCAGATAAAAGGCTAGTATTTTGCTTTTTTGGGGTACCATTTAAAGGAATACTATAAGAAGAAAGTATGTTTACAGAAACCACTTTTAGCAACATTATTTAAAATGTCTTTTTCTCTAAAAGGAATAAATAATAAACTAGGTAGAAAATTTGGCTATTCAAAATAATCTTAAAAAAAAAATCCATCAGTATAATAGAGATTAGTGTAATACAGTGGAAACTATTCAGAGTTGACATGTTGAAGTTACCAGATCAGTAGTTGAGAGCAGTTAAGACTGTGTTTAACTATACTTTAAAGTGCTTAGTAGAATTTCCAACATGATATTGAAGACGCAGTAGGAATTATCACTTTGGTTTGTGTAACTGAAAAATGTCAAGTTGACTGAAGATGAAGATAACCAAAAAAATTCATGACTGATATTGTAATGGACAAAAGTAATTTCAATTTTTAATAATTTTTACTGTTTTTAACAATTTTGATGATGTTTAAAAGGAATCGATTGGGAGAAAAAGCAAAATTATCAAGTAACAAATATACAACTCTCTAAAGATGGCTATCGATTTTAACTAGTTAGTTTCTAAAAATATTTTTCAAAGTTCATGAATAACGTATACCAGATTATTCATGGAAACTGGAAATATTTACATTCATTCAGTTATTGAATAATGTTCTAGATGCCTTTACAGAACTTCATAGAAACTCTCTTTCAGGAAGTTTCTTCAAGCAACCACTATGTCAACCAACACAGATGTTTCTCTTTCTTCGTATGATGAAGATCAGGGATCTAAACTTATCCGAAAAGCTAAAGAGGCACCATTTGTACCTGTTGGTAAGTTGGACTTTGATATTCTAATACTCAATCTGCTATAAGCTTGAAACAATAAAAGCATGGTAAGCTCGTTCATTGAGCACATCCTGAATTTATTTTCAAATATTTTTTATTATGTTATTGAAGTATGCTGAGAATGGCATATAAATATCACAAAACTCTTGTGTGTGCATTCAGACATTTTGTTTTATTGACTCTTATTTCAATAAATAATATTGTGTTGAGGGATCCCAAATCTACCTTTAGGCTCAATGAATTGGCAGGACTCTTAAGACTCAAAAAAGCTATGAGAGTCATGGTTATGGTTTATTATAGCAAAAGGATATAGGTTAAAGTAAACAAAGGCATATGAAATAAAGTCCAGGAGAAACCAAGCTTCCAGGCATCCCCTCCCAGTGAAGTCACACAGTGACATACTTAATTCTTCATCAATAACATGTGGCAATATATGCAGAGTACTACCATCCAGGGAAATTCACAAAGCCATAGTCTTCAGGTTTTATTAGGGGTCAGTCACACAGGCATTCAGTGCCTTGGAACATATATAAAAAAACAAAATTATGTGTTCATCTCAATTGGAATCTTAAAATCAGTATATTAGAATCAAGTTGATTCCAGAAATTAAAAGCAAGTACAAATTAGAGTTGAAACATTAGAAACATTCCCTTTAAAGTCAGAAATAAGACAGGAATACATGTGAACACTATTATTGTTGCTTGAAGTTGTATAAAGACATGAAAAAAGCTATACATACTTTAGAAAGGGGGGAAAATATATATATATATGTGTGTATATATACACACATATGTATATGTATATATACATAATATTTTTCTTATATAGATATAGAAAAATAAATGAAAAACAACTGAAATCAATTTCATAAGTACCTCCCTCACAAAACATCCAGGAATATCTAAGACTTATCTAGAGAAATTAAGACTACAAAATTATATTTAAGAGCACAAAAGATTTGAATGGAAATTGATAGGTGTACCACACTTTAAGATTTCCATTCTCCTCAAATCCTTTCTCATTCCTAATGATGTCTTCTGATTTTCTTTATTTTTGGTTAGCCTTCCTAGAGGTTGTATTCCTGTTCTGTTTCTATACTAATATAATTGCTCAAATTTCCTAATCTCTCAGGTTTTATTTTAACCTCCAAACCCAATTAGAAGTGCTTAACTTCTCAGAGTATATATGGCTATTTTGTATTTTGATTGCTAAATTTTGACTTTGTGGATATAGTCTAGGAATATAGCCTTTCTGGAATTTGAAAATTTCCTTGTAGCCTAATACATGTTTGCATTTTGCCAAAGTTTCATACATTTTTGAAGGATAAGTGATCCTTTTACTGAAATACTAAATTTCAGTAAAGTTATATAATAGTACCATTCAATTTGGTTATTTTATAAAAGAAACATGTTATATTATCCCATTTTTATTATCTTCAAGTATGGTATGCCTTATGTTGCTAACAATATTTTACTTCATTTATTTTACTGCTGTGTTGATTAGATTATTTAAAATATATGACTTTTTATGGATTAATCTTTTATTATAAAATTTCTGCGTGTATGACACAGTGCTTTTTACCTAGAATTCTACTTGTATATTAATTAGCAGAGACACTCCTGCTTCCTTTTTGTTTGCATTGCCTAGTCTTATCTGTGCAAATTATTTTCTTTTATTTCTTTTATAAAGTTTTTTTTTGGTTGTCAGTGGACCTTTATTTAATTAATTTACTTATATGCGGTGCTGAGGATCGAACCCAGAGTCTCACACATGCCAGGCAAGTGCTCTACCACTGAGCCACAACTCCAGCCAGCAATTTCTTTTATTTTTAACTCTTTAGTGTCAATTAGTTATATCTCCTGTAAACATATGTCCAGATTTTGTTTTTTTAACCAAGAAGAGGACATTAACCTACATTGATATTATTGTAATAAGTTCTCTTACTTTTATTTCTACTATATACTTTGTCTACTGTTTATTGCACTTCTTATTGTTTCCTTTGTTTTTTTTATTTTTCTTCTAATGATTTGGAAGTTCTACAGCTATTCCTGTACTGTTGGTAGTTATTTTTACATTTTCAATTGGGGTGTATTTTTTTTGTTTATTTCAAATGTTAAAATGAATATAAATTAATTCCCTAACTCAAGACTTTCAGCACACATATTTTTTGTTATAATAATCATAACCTTAATTTCATATTAATTTTTATTATTATTAATTTCTTCCATTACACCCATGGATTTTTCAAGGAACCAGTATAGGATTTACTAACTCTATTGCATACAACCATATCTTACATACTATCTATTTCTTTCTCATTTATTTATTTCTTGAACTATCTGTTTTCATTCTTTTTTATTTCATTTGACTGGATTATTTCCTCTAGGTTTTATGTAAGTATGTGGGTGGTACACTTTGAAAACATAAGGTCATGTTGTTCCTGAATGCTTTTTGTCCTCTAAAGGATTGAGAGAGCTTGGCCTTGTATAGAATTTTAGAGTCATAATCCATTTAATTCAAACTCTTAATATTGCTCTATCGCTTTGTCTGTGCAGTGCTATACTTTCTAGTATAGTATCTCAGACTTTGGAGTATACAGGCAAGATCTCTCAGTGCTGGTAATGTGTAGGATTGTCTCTGTGATATTAAGTGACTGCCTTCTGCAGTAGGACAGGAAGGAAGAGTTATATACTCATTCCATAACGTAATATATTACGCATACTTGTTGTGTTGTAATAATCATTAGCTTAATTCCTCTTATTCTCTGATATTCCTTTAAAAGACTTTATTTAGTGGCTCCACAAACCACATTTTAAAAAATAATCCTGACTTTCTGGATTTGCTAATGTTTGCTATACATTATAGATTTGGGGTTCTAGAAGGAAATTTTTTTAAATTGTTATTTGTATGTTAGCTAATGAGTGATCTGATAAAGTATCCTTATAAAAATAATAGAAAGGACATTGATTAATGTTAAAATCCTCCTGGTCCCCTCCCCCTATGCATCTAATATATTTGTAACTGTTTGTTTTACAGGAATGGCAGGTTTTGCAGCAATTGTTGCGTATGGATTATACAAATTAAAGAACAGGGGAAATACTAAAATGTCCATTCACCTGATTCACATGCGTGTGGCAGCCCAAGGCTTTGTTGTAGGAGCAATGACTTTGGGTAGGTTCATACAGAAAATTTTCATATTTGTGATTCCCCATTTATGTATTTCTTTACAAACAAAACAAGAGAGGTACTTTTAGCTGACCTTGAAGCAGTTTGAAAATATCAGTTATTTTCACCTAAAAATTGATTACTAAAAATAACTCAAGTGTGATAGAGTTTACTGTCTATGTCTATTAAGGTTTTAAAGAAAAGAAACCTGTCCATCACTGAATTTATAATTTCATTGAAGAGTCTAGACATGCAAATAGGGTTATTAGTAACATCAGTTTTCTGAGAAAGACCTGTTGCTATTTTGTTGAGTTTTTCAAGATGGAAAAGATTTTTTAAATACTTTTATATTTATACTTTGATTGTCATAATTTATTGACTATCTGGTGTCATATCACAACAATGTGACTCATTTTAAAGTTTCCAGTTAAATACTCATTGATCTTCAAAACGAATATTATAACATTATAATATATTCACACTAACCTTGAAAAATTATATGTAAAAAGAGTTTTAGAAATTGAAATTGTTTGGAAAATAGGATCTTATTCTTCTTGTAAATATTCTGTATGTAGCTGTTCTGAATTGTTTTGTATTTTCTTATTATTGAAGAGACTATTTTAATACTTAACTAGCATTGTTTTTCTCTAGGTATGGGCTATTCCATGTATAAGGAATTCTGGGCAAAACCTAAACCTTAGAAGAAGAGATGCTTTCTTGGTCTTGTTGGAAGTGCTTGTTTTTGTTATGTCGAGGTTATATGTTTATGTCAAAAAATAAATAACTTGAGTGGGTTCAGGCTGTAACACAGTATTTTGAATAATGGCTTCTTTCCTTGCAGTCTTGATTTGCCTGGTGATCAAATTATTAATGACAAATTCACTGACTAGGTCATTGAGGGAAGTCAAGTTAACACAAAAGAAACATGTCACCTACATACATTGGATAGCGTTACAACATCCACCTTAAACACTTACGACAGAAATTACTTCTGAGAAGAGAGCAGGCCAGTTCTGAAGTACTCCCAGTTTACTACAGAATATCACACACATGCTTTGGATTTTGGGTAGGAATCCTATTTAACCCAGTTAATTCAATTTTTTTCTGCCTGCCTTGTGAATTGGTTTAAGAACTTCAGTTTTTTAGTGTTGGTTGACTCTTAAAGAACTACTTCACAAAAGTGCATGAACTATAACTTATAAATCTTCCCACAAGAGAGAGAGAGAGAGAGTGTATGTGTGTGTGTGTGTGTGTGTGTGTGTTTAAACCATACCTGGAAAGCTTACAACAGAACTGCATAGAAGTAGTATTTATTTCAGAATCACACTTGTAAACATGAGAACAACTTAATTATGGATTCCACTTTAGCTCTTTTTAATTGCAGAATTATATTTTTTGCTGTTGTTATATTAGAATAATTTTTAAATGTCATCTTGAAATAGAAATGTATTTTAAGTGCTAATACAAAGGTAAATGAAGAGCACTTTTTAAATGTGTGCAGTATGTTTATTTTCTCTGTAAGACTTATAAATTAAACAAATTTAACTACAGAATGCTTTAGTACACTTGTAAAATTCACTTGTCTAACGTGACTTACATTCCATGGCATTGACATGGTTATATGTATTGTTATTAAAATAGTGAACATATCAAATGTCTTATATCTGTTTGGAAAAATAAATCATTCCTCAGACTAGCCAAAAAATTAGTTCGAAGAAAAAAAAAAATTTTGTGCCTTTTGTAGGAACTACCATTAAAGAATACCTATGAAGTAGAAACAATGACTAACATATATTGAGTATTCACTGTGTCACACACTGCTCTAAGAACTTTTTATGTATGTCATTAAAGCTTCCTAACAATCCTAAGAGGTAGGAACTATTCTTTTTGTTTCACTGTGAGAAGACTAAGGCAAGGACAGCCGAAGCTACTTGCCCAAGGTCATGTAGCTAGAGAAGGTTGTTGGTGTGGGACTAGAACCTGGGCAGTCTAGCTCAACAGCCAGTATTCCATTACACTGTGCTGCCTTTAGAACTGATCAAATGGTTATGGGTTATGTTTGTTTGTTTTTGTCTGTTTTGATTGTATGTTTTTCTGTAAAAACAGTAACAATCTACTGTTTTGGAACTTTTTTTAGAAACTCCCAGACTGATAAGTAATATGGTAGATACCAACTGATATTAGGTACTTGAAATGTTGGCTGATGTAAAATTAATGCTGGAGTCACCTGTACTAAATCAGAGTTTTCTCAGTCTTTTCCTATCCATGAAATGAGAGCTAAGACTAGAGAACTTCAGTGGTCCTGTCTAGCTGATAGGTCACTGAGCTCTATGTGAAAGTGTTTTAAAAGCGTTATTATTAGGAACTATTTTTTCCAGCTTTGACTAGATAACAAGGTGCTTGCAGGCAATCTTGGCAGTTGTTTTGTGGAAGATAAGCTTTAGTAAATGTAGTAAATTTAGGAATAAGTTTCAAAAATTTGTCCCCCCCCTTTTTTTCACTTTGTTCTTTAATTATATTCTGTTTAGATGAATTTTTAAAGTATTTTAATATATGACATGTTTCTTTTTGTGGGTAATTTTTGTTCTGGCAGTTTTTAACACACTTTGCATCCACCAATAATTCCATATGAGCAATTTCTTTTTAATTTTTTTGTTACTATGGATTGAACCCAGGGGTGCTTTACCACTGAGCTACATCTCCAGTCCTTTTTATTTTATTTTTTGTTTTGAGACAGGGTCTCACTAAATTGCCCAGGCTGGCTGAACTCAAACTTGCAGTCCTGCCTCAGCCTCCTGAGTCACTGGATATATGTGCACAACTATGTGACCATATGAACGATATTTAAAACTAGCATATTCTCCCCTCCACCTCCAATACTAGTCATATTATCTTTCCTAAGAGTTTTGTCTTGTACTGTTTTAAATGTGCTTATACTTCTATTTGATGTGTCACTTTAGCTTTTAACTGATAGGCTTTGACTCCCTCCCAACCATGTATCCCATGCCTTCTTTCTCCTTACCTTCAATTTTTGTTAATTGTTTCATTTCTACATTGTGGGAATATATAATGTTAACTTTCTGTTCTGCCATATGCACACTTCTTTCTCTTTTGGTTCTATAATTTATTCAAAATTGACAGACAGTAATCTCGGTTGGCAGAAATTAATGATTTAATAGTTTCCTCAAGAAAGACATGGAAAAAACCTAAATTTTTGCATGTTTAAACATGTTTATCTATAGCCTTTACACAGTAAAAACAATTTAGATATAAAAATTCTTAGTTTACATTTTTTCTTGGGAATGTGGAAAATATTGACATAGAGAGGCCTAAATCTTATAACATTTCCCTAAAGAGATTTTCTTTTTTGCTTAGCTGCTCAAGAAATTCTTTAGTCAGTCCAAAAGCTTCAATAATACTAGTCTTGGTGTTGATGTTTCTGGGTTAATGTTCTCCATGTTTGCAGAAAATTGTCATTTTACTAGATAAGTACACTGTCGATTTTGTTTAAATATTAATTTGAGAATCATTTTTCTAGACAAATGGCAGAGGATCATGAGAGAATAAAGGTGAAGTGTTGGGATGATAATGAGCATTATATGGTCAAGAAAATAAATGGGAGTGCTTGCCTGAAGGAGGGAATGGTGAATAAGTTGGATGGATAGGGTGGAAGTTCTTGAAAGTAGCTCAGGTGGCTATGAGGAAGTGTTTTATTGAATGCGATCTGGGTTCCCAGTCTGCCACTTCTAACCTAACAGCCATGGTTTTCTCATCTGTGAAATGGGGATAAGATCAGTGGCTTAAGAGTGTTGGGATTAAATAAAAGTAGTAAGTGTAAAGGGCTTAACACAGCATGTGATACAGTCTCAGTTGATGGTTGCTGTTACCATTGTTACTGGGTTAGAAGGAATGCAGCAGCATAGGAGAAATGGGCCTGTCCTCTCAGCATTTAAAGTGCAAGAGGGAAGTCAGATGTTAAATAAGTGATTACAATAAATCATATTGACTACTAGGTACCAGATGCAATGGGAACATCTGATTAAGGGACTTATACCAGGGTTGGGGTTGGAAGAGGTCTCCCCAAGAAAGCAGTGTTCTACTTTAAGGAGATGGTATGTTGATTTTCAATGAGAATTAGATTTCTTGGCTTAATGTTGGATGTCAGAGCATTGGTGGATTCAGTATGTTTTTGTTGAATTATTTAGAGTAAGTTTTGGGTATTTTACATTCACAGTCCTATTAACCCTAGAAAAAAATTAGACTTGACCCTCCACATCTGCAAGCTCCATTCGTGGATTCAACTAACTGTAGATTGAAAATGTTCAGAAAGAAAAATTGTGTTGTACCGAACATGTACAGATTCTGTTTTCTTTTCACTAAATAATGCAATGTAACAACTATTTATATAGTGTTTACACTGTTAGTATTATAATTAATCTAGAGACAACTTATAGGAGTATTCCCATAGGTTATATGCAAATGCTATGTGAGTTTATATAAGGGACTCAACAATCTAAGAATATGGGTATTCACAGGGGATCCTGGAACCTCTCTGCTGAGGTTACCCAGAGATGACTATACCCATTTCTAGTTCCTAGTTTCTGAGCAACAGTGACATCTGGTGATGATATTTGGAATTTGCGTCCCTAAGTATATGGTTTTCTTTATCAAAGAGCCAGAATTTTGGGGTGGCCCAGACCCACCATGAGAGGACTGATCCACATAGGCCACGCCTTTTATCTCACAGATGAACCTGCTCAGATAGTTCAAGGAAGTTCAAAATTAGGCTCTATCCCATGTAAATCTATATAGCTCTAGCTACCTAATAGCTACGAGGCCAAAACAAAGCTGAATGAACGTAAAAGTATTTTGAAGTTATCAAATAGCAGGACTGTCAATAACTTTATGTGCTTGTTCTGTTTGAGAGCTCTTCAAATTTAAAAGAGGAAACCTAACATGTGCTAGCCTTGACTGGATTGCTATTTTCCCAGTGAATGCTTTAACGTGGGATCAGTGCAGGGAAGAACCAGCCCTGCTCATGCAGCAGTTTCCTTCTTAAAGAGACTGCATAAATTATGGATTCAGTTTCTGAAATTAATTTTTTATTTGAAATTTTACAGAGGGAGAGAAACTCCCCCCACCTTAAACACTAAGAAGAGGTGAAAGAATTTGTTCTTAGCAAGACCAAAGTGAGACAAATTTCTCCTAAATTCAGCAGTGATAAATGGATCTAGAATAGAGATCAGCATCTAACTTGTCCTTGGAGGAACCCAGGATCAAGTCCTCTCTATAGTATTCTGAGCTTTTATAACATTGTTTTTTTTTTTTTTTTTTCCTATCCCCAGTGCAACTGAGTGAATTTATGTCAATGATGTTTAATCTCACCTCATCTCCTACCATATTTACTTTCTTCCCTGCTGGTGACCCTTCCTAGATCACTCATTCTGTCAGCAATCCCTCCCTCTTTCACTGTTATCTGCTGGGCATCTTTCCTTCCAACCATTCTTTTATCATTAAGCCAATCACCAAGTCCTATCAATTTTTCAATAGCAGAGTCTCTCTCATCAATGAGATTTGTCCCTTTTCCTCTCCCTGATGCCATCACTTTAAAACCTAGGCCCTTCACCTGTTTCTGCCACCTACTGCTAGTCAATATTTCTAAGAAGGAAGCTGAGGAGGTCTCACATACATACGCTCTTTACTGTGAAAATGGTAAACACAAGTAAGTGCATGAAAGCTTGGGGACCTCATCAACAGGAGAGAAACTGCTAATTACTGAGATCAGGCGACTCATCCAAATGTTTTGAAAGACTGGCATGAGCCAAGAACGAAACTGAGAAACTAGGGAGGAAAATTATATTACTAACCCATTGTGCTGAAGCCTTGGTGGAAAGCCAGGGTGGATCTCGTCCATCAGGGAGTCCTTTGGAACTAAGGATTGTTGACTCTTGGCAGAACATTGAGTGTTTTAATAAAAGTCAACATGATGACTGAGATCACCATATATATAAACCATCTTAGAAGAGCTTCATGAGTAAAATAAGACTTGTGGCCAAAATGATGTTAGGCTAAAACACAAAATGTGCTGGGGAGTCTGTTGGAGGCTAGTGGCCAACAAAGCCCAAATCTATTGCAGGATGTCCATCAAGAAGGGCCTTGAGGGACTGGGGTTGTGGCTCAGTGGTAGAGCACTTGCCTACCATGTGTGAGGCACTGGGTTCGATTCTCAGCACCACATATAAATAAATGGAGTAAAATGAAGGTCTATCAACATGTAAAAACAAAACAGAACAAAACATATATATATATATATATATATATATATATATATATATATATATATGAATGACTTGAGCCTGGAATAAATAAGCATTTTTAATCTATGTGGGTTCATAAGTGTTCAGTGGAATAAGTTAATCAGGCTTAACCCTGGGCCAAAAATAAGGCTGTCTTAATTTCAGCTCATATTACCTTTATGATGACTCTGGGCTTCATGAGTGTCTGATTATGAGAAGGGAGAAGCTCTGGATATGGGTCACAAAAACTGAATATGGACTAGTGGCTTAGTGTTCCTGGTTTACCTGTCATCGCTTAATGTCATGACTAAAGTATAGCCCAAAAAGACACTCATAGTGTAAAGACCAAATTGTATTTTGGACCTGCAAAGCTGAGATTCAGAATGGAGAACTCTGAAACCAGGTCAAATGGGACCTTGGTTTTAAGCTGCAGCACTTCCAATATGAGCAAAACAGTTAAATCTGTAGTAATACAGATAAAATGTCTTACTACTAAAATAATATAGATAACTGATGAGCAGTTCAGTTTGCAAAACACTTTCATGACCTATTTGATTGGGATAATAATGAGAATATTGCTATTTATGAAGGAAATTGAAGTTTGTGATTTGACTGAAAGTTAAAATCCAACTATTCCTTCTGACTTTGTTCAATTCAGTTTTATTTCTGATAGTAAGTAGATTATATTATATTAGATTATATTGTTTATTTGTAGGAAAGAATATAATTTCAGTGAGGGGAACTCTATTCGGTGACCCTATTATCTTTAAGATGATAAATAAGCATGGATAAAGGTGTTATGGGGAACTGAGAAGAATCTGTTTTAGGAATTAGAAAAAGTAGACCTATGCAAAAAGAGGCTCAGTTTATTAACAAAAAATATTGCAGTAAATATACACAACATAAAATTTGCCATTTTGACCATTTTTAAGCATCTAATTCATCAAAACTAAGGATACTTATAACACGGTACAGCTATCACCATTAGCCACCCTTAGAATTTTTCATCATCCCAAATTGCCTGGGCTTCACACTAACTCTCCAATTTCTCCTCCCCGACTCCCCATGACCTCTTTTCTGCTTTTTCTCTATGAATTTGTCCATTCTAGATAGATATGTAGGTGAATAATAAAATATTTGTCCATTTGTGCCTGGCTCATTTCACCTAACATAAGATTTCAAGGTTCATGTTTTAGCATATATCAGAATTTCATTCATTTTTAAGGCTGAATAATATTCCAGTGTGTGTGTATATCACATTTTGTGTATCCATTCATCTACTGGAACACTTGGGTTGCTTCCACCTTTTGGCTATTGTGAATACTGCTGCTATGAACACTAGTATACAAATACAGTCATGGGTCACTTAATGACAGGGATAAATTCTGAGAACTGTATTGTTAGTTGATTTTGTCATTGTGTCTAGTCCCTCCAAAAAACAATTTAGCAATTTCTTATAAAACTAAATATGTGCCAGGTGTGAGGACACATGCCTTTTATCCCAGCTACTCAAGGCTGAAGCAGGAGGATCCAGTTTGAGGCCAGCCTGGACAACATAGCAAGATAACCCATCTCAAAAGAAAAGAAAAACTAATTATGCATTTGTGATATAGTCAGCAACCGCTCTTTTAGGCATTTATTCCACAACAGTGAAAACATGTTCACACAAAAACCTGAACATGTATAATCATAACAGCTTAATTTTAACTGTCGCAAACTGAAAAGAGTCCAATGTGCCTCAATGGACATAGTTATGAGCGCACAATAGAGCAATTCTTGTGCTATTTATTAAGTGTTCAGTTTATTTACTGATGGTGGATATGTGACCATATGCATGACAAAACTATAGAACTAAACACAAAAATGAATACAGTAAAATTATGGAAATATAAATAAGATCAGTGGATTTTATCAATGTCAGTATCCTGGTTGTGATATTGTACAATAGTTTTGCAAAATGACACCATTGGTTAAACTTGTAAAGTGTACAAGAGATCTCTATGCTGTTTTTTATAGCTGCATGTGAATCTATAATAATCTCAATAAACATTTCAGATTTAAAAGCAAACAAGAGCAGTGTCCTACAAGTATTTCTGATAAGAGAAACAGAAAGTAGGCTGGGATTAACAAACATCTGGACAGTCTACCAGAGGAAGTTCATGGTGACCTAAAATCCCTTGGCTTCCTGGATGATAAAACATAAGTTTATAAACTAAAGAAAATTCTCAAGAGACTAAAAATTGGCAGAAAAATATTGGTGGGAAAGCCTCAGTACTAGCTGTGGGAAGATAACATAAAGAAAAGTCACCCCTGATTTCATAAGAATGGGTTACTGGAATATCCTTGTCAAAAGGAATTCTTGACAGGCCACTGTGGCACATACCTGTAATCTGAGCAAATCGGGAGGCTGAGGCAGGAGGATTAAGTTCTAGGCCATCCTGAGCAATTCAGTGAGAACCTATCTCAAAATTTAAAAAAAATTTTTTAGGTGTCAACGGATCTTTTATTTTATTTATTATATGTGGTGCTGAGTATTGAACCCAGGGCCCCACAGATGCCAGGCAAGCACTCTACCACTGAGCCACAACTCCAGTCCTCAAAAAATTTTTTAAAAGCTGGAGGAACTGGGAATGTAGCTCAGTGGTAAAGTGTCCTGCAGGCAGGGGGATCCTTTGATTGTTGGAGCAAATGTTACCAATTCCCTGCTTTGCAGACTTTATAATATGCATTCTAGAATGCCTATTCTGAAATTCTACAGCCTTAATTTTGTCATAGCACAATTAATGGAAACCTGGCTTTCAGCTGGCATGGTGTTTCCTCAGAAGCCCTTTAATGAAGATGCAGTACCAGACCACTACCAGCACTGCAGGTATAAACTCAAAAGTTTTCTGATAAAGGATGAACTATTGTACAATATCACAACTAGGATATTGACATTGATAAAATCCACTGATCTTATTTGTATTTCCATAATTTTACTGTATTCATTTTTGTGTTTAGTTCTATACAGTTTTGTCAGGCATATGGTCATTATCCCATGTGTTCATTATCCCATGCCACATAATACCCTTGTGGTCATGAGGTGAAGGAATGGTGCCCCATATAAAAGACCCTACCCCTTGATGCTCATATATATACCTAAATCCCACTCTCCATCTTGAGTCTTTGCTATTCTCACAGAAACCAAGGCAGTGCAAAGATCCACCCTTCAAACCCCAAATCTTGCAACCAAGTCAGGAAGATTTCAGACATGGCTTTCAGAGTAACAGAACATGAGTTTATTAAAGGGATACGAAAAGGGAAAGGGGACACTCTCAAGGGAGAGGGTAGGTCCTCTCAGAGGAAAGAGACAATGTGCCTCTCCTGCACTCCAATTTTATTGGGGATCCCAGAGAAGTTCTCAGAAAGTCCTGCCCAGGTCTACCTCTTGACTTTTGACTGACAGCAAGGTGACACTTTCAAGTACCCACTGCCATGGCAACTCTAGGTCACTTTGGCCCATGCTGACCAGTTCTAATTGGATTCTAAACCATATGTTCTTACAGATTTTAAATTAGGAGGAATTATCCTTATCTGTCAGTTTCAGTATCTGGTCACAAAAGTCTCCCCCTTTAGGGTAACTGGGTTCCTCTTATCAACATTATTTTGGGTCTGCATTTCTCCTCCAGTGAATGGATAGTTTGCTGAGGAATGTGACATTTCCTATTCACTTAGGCCACGCAGGGTTGCAGGTAAGTTGCTTCTTGAAAAAGAAAACGTGGGAGTCAGCACAGTGGGCCCATTTTATAGAATTGTGTTCCCACCATCCTCCTCTCTGTCCCTTAATACTCACATGTAAATTGCAGGTCTCTCACCCTCAGCTTAGTAGGCAAGCAACTGGAGATCAATCAGAAAGACCTGTTCATCCTTTATCAGAAAATCTTGAGTTTATACCTGCAGTGCTGGTAGTGGTCTGGTACTGCATCTTCATATGGAGAAAAAAAGAAAAATGGTTTTGAGAAATATGAAAATTTTCAAATTATAGAGGCCTGGGTAAATATTTGGAAATTCCCCTTGAATCATCTTTCCTAGAAATTTGCCTCTGAGCCCTGTAGGTTCCTGAAATATAGGAGTTTTTTTTTTTTTTTTTTTTTTTTTTTTATTGGAAAGTGCCTTTTCAGAAACTACAAGTCTTTACCTCTATGAAAATAAACCAAGTTTGTTATTTTCAAATCATCTAGAGTGCAAAAAATAAAAACAGCACTGCAATTCCACTACAGAAATAAAACCACTTTAAATCATTATGTTTCAGTCTTGGTTTTGTGCCTAGTTTGAAAAAAAAAATTATTTATTTAGCATACTATTTTGTTACTTATTTTTGTTTTTTTCTTTTCACTCTCCATCATAATATAACCTTAGAAGGATATGGAAAACAACCCCCAGGGAGAAAAGGGTCCATGAGAAAGAAGGAAAAGAATGGGCTCTGGATTTCACCATTTCCCAGCAACCATGGGCTTTTTTTGAGCCCAACAGGCACATTCTGCTGATTCAAGTCTAACTGAACCCCATAAAACTCAGACCCCTATTGTAACCAGTTGCCATTTTCTCTCTTGAAAATGCCCTTCAGGTGCTTAATAAAGCATCACTGATCCATCGAGGACTGTCCCCTTTTCGTTTTCTTTTGCTTTCGACCTTTCACCACCTTGTTTTACACTTTTCAAAAATATTCTGAATGGCTACATAAATTTCATGGTGAAATCGTCCACTTTCCAACTTCCTTGCAGGACAGCAGGATGTGCACCTCTGAGCAGAAGGTCACAAAATCTTTCTAAAAAGCACACTTGAGGCCCTGAGCTGTGAGGCAGGCATGTAATCCCAACTACTCTGGGAGGTTGAGGCAGGAGGATTCCAAGTTGGAGACCAGCCTGGACAACTTAGCCAGACCTTTTCTCAAAGGAGTGGGGACATATTGAGCTAGGTCCCCTGGGTTCAAACACAAGTACAACAACAACTAAACAAACAAAAAACAAAAAAAGTAAATCCACTTAAGAAAATTTAAAGTCTCAAAGACCCGACGACCTCTTACATCCAGTTTACCGCGCCTATTTCCATACCACCTCAACCTGGGGCCGCAGCGCCTCTGCCACTTTCAGGACTTTAAGGGCTCTCTCGGGGACCGTAGAGACGTGATAACGTCATAAGTGCGACGTCGCTGGTTTCCTTGGTGACGGTTGCCAGGGCAGCGCGTGCAGGCGTCCGGACGAGGTGACGAAGCGGCGGCGACCCTAGAAGGGAGAGGCAGAGACCGCTGTGAGTGCGGGGGAGGGCGGCAGGACCGGGGCCGAGCCCGGAGAGCTCGCAGCCGCCGGGGGCAGGACCCAAGCCCGAGCGCACACGCTGGCCCGACCCGCCGGCGCGGAGCGGAGTGTCTTCCCTCCGTCCTGTGAATCTTCACCTACGCCCCGTCCCCGCCCCCGGCAGACAGATTTTCCGCGCGGTACAAGGGTTAGTGAGGCGCAAAGGGGTCGCCTACCCAGAGTCACATAGTGGGTGGTATAGGAAGAACTCAAACTCAGGTCCGCCCGACCAGCGGTCTCTTCCGCTCACTGCCAGGAGCAGTCTCCCTCGCACCGAGGGGCGGAGCGGGAACTGCAGGTCGCGTTGGCATCCAAGCCCCGCCTCTCTCGGTCCTCCCTCCAGAGTTAGCCCTGACAGGCCGGGAAGAGGGACTCCGCGGGACTGCAGCCCGGCGAACTGGACATCTCCACCCGACTCCTGTAGGCCTTGTCCGGCAGCGCGTAAACGAGGCATCTTGAGGCGTCACCCTGTCACCCCTGGGAATATCAAAGAGAACATAGTTTTAAAAAAAACAAGACAGGGAGGGAAAAGAGAAAAGAAAAGTAAACGGCAGGCTGGAGGGGCAAGGAAAGTGGGTACCTGCAAGGTACTCAGTCCTTTGCTGGTCCCTGTCCCTTATGCACTGAACAGCCTCAAGAGCTTGTGTCTCCATAGGACTCCTAAGTGGATATCACTCTCCCCACCCCAAGGCTCTAAGACCTTTCTGAGCGGAGAGTTCTTTCTCTGCAGCTTTGGCTTTAACTTTAAAGAAAGAAATTAACTATTTCTTAAAGCAATTTTAGATTTACAAAATTATTGAACAGAAAATATTTTGCATATATATTCTCCACCCCCATTTCCTTCCTTGTTAACAACCTCTTGCACAGGTGCGGTGCATTTGTTGACCATTGATAAACTTACATTGATAACATTATTAACTAAATATCCACAGTTTATATTAGTGTTCTTTTTTATTTTGCATAGGTCTATGGGTTTGGATAAATGTCCAATGCCATGTATCTATCATGAAAGTATCACACAGAAGAGTTTCACTGCCCTAAAATCCCTTATGCTCCACAGTTCATTCTTTCACCCCAACCCCAACCTCTGGCAACCACTGATCTTTTATTTCTCTATAATTTTACCTTTTCCAGGTGTCATATAGCTGCAATCAAACAGTATGTTCTGATTAAATTCCTTTTGTGTCTTTTCATGACCTGATAACTCAGTTTTCACCACTGAACAATATTCCTTTGTGTTTACCTATTCACCTATGGGAGTACTTCTTGGTAATTTCAGATTTGGGATAATGCTGAATAAAACTGCTGTGAATGTCTCATGTGAAGATTTTTCTATGGAGTAGTATTCAACTCATTTGGGTAAATATGGTCATATGAGAAGTCTTTAGCTATGAAAACAACTGTCATACTGTCTTCCAAAGTGGCTATTTTGCATTCCCACCAGGAATAAACAAGAGCTCTACTGTTACTTCATATCCTTGTCAGCATTTGATGGTATCAGTGTTCTAGATTTTGACCAGACCAAAAGATACGTAGCAGTATCTCGTTGTCGTTTTAATTTGCATTTCCTAATAAACTGTGATATGGAGCATCTTTTCATGTGCTCATTTGTCATGAACATATCTTCTTTGAGGTGTTTGTTCGGAACTTCTGACTTTTTAACAATTTGTTTTCTTATTAAATTTCAAGAGGGTTTTTTGTGTATTTTGGATACAGTTCTTCATTAGATATGTGTTTTGCAGATTTTCTTACATTCTGTGACTTTTCTTAACAGTATTTCATTTTCTTAACAGTGTCTTTTGCAGAGAAGTATTTTTTAACATTAATGAAGTCCATCTTATCAATTTTTTCATGGATCATGCTTTTGGTTTTGTGTTTGCGTTGCCAAATCCAAGGTGACCTAGATTTGCTCCTATATTATCTTCTAGAAGTTTCATAGTTTTGCACATTTAGGTATATGATATATTTGGAGTTCATTTGGGGGTGGGTTGGTAATGGATATTGCACCCAGGGACACTTCACTGCTGAGCTACATCCTTAGCCCTTCTTATTTTTTTTAGACAGGGTCTCAGTCTCACTAAGTTGCTTAGGGCCTCTCTTAGTTGCTGAAGCTGGCTTAAAATTAGATCCTCTTGCCTCACCCTTGTAAATCGCTAGGATTACAGTAGTGTGCCATTGTGCCCAGCTTGAGTTAATTTTTGAGATAGGTCTATGTCTAGATGCATTTTTTTTTTGCATGTGAATGTCCATTTGTTTCAGTACCATTTGTTGAAAAGTCTCTGTTTTCTCCATTGGACTGCCTTTTCTTCTTTGTCAAAGACCTGTTGTCTATGCTTATGAGGGTCTACTTCTGGGCTCTATTTGGTTCCATAGATTTATATGTCTGTTTTCTCACTGATGGTACATTGTCTTAATTAATATAGGTTAAGAGTAATTCTTGAAGTCTGCTCTTCTTCAATATTATGTTTGCTATTCTGGGTCTTTTGCTTTTCCATATATACTTCAGTATCAGTTTATTGCCATCCAAAAAGTAACTTGCTGGGATTTTGATTGCAGTTACATTGAATCTGTAGATCAAGTTGGGAAGAAAAGACATCTGGACAATCATGATTCTTCCTTTCCATGAATATGAGAGACCTATATGTTTAGTTTTTTTATTTCTTTTCTAGATTTTCATATTTTCCTTCATATAGATCTTGTACATATTTTATTAAATTTATACCTATTTAAATCTTTTTATGCTAATATAAATAATGAGTTTTCATTTCAATTTCTAATTGCTTATTGCTAGTACATAGAAAGGCATTTGACTTTTGTACATCTGAAACCTTGATATATTTGCTTAACTTTATGAGTTTGCTTATTGGCTCTTCAGAATTTTCTACATAATCATGTCATTTGTGGATAAGCGAGTTTTATTTCTTCTTTCTCAATTTATATATCTTTTATTTCCTTTTCTTGTTTTATTCTATTAGCTAAAACTGCTAACATGATGTTGAATAAGAATGAATAGAAGGGACATCTTTGCCCTGTTTTAAGTCTTAGGGGGAGGCATCTAGTTTCTCACCATTAAGTATAATAGTATAGTAGCAGCTATAGGGTTTTGTTTTTGTTGTTTTGTCGTTGTTTTTTTTTTTTTTTTGTTTTGTTTTGTTTTTTTGTTTGTTTGTACTGAGGATTGAACTCCAGGGCAGTTTACTACTGAAATCCATCCCCACCCTTTTTTTTTTTTTTTTTTTTTTTTTTTGAGTCATAGTCTTGCTACGTTGTTCAACTTGTGACTCTCTTGTCTCAGCCTCCCAAGTCACTGGGAATACAGGTGTATACCACTGGGTCCAGCTGCAGATGTTCTTTATCAAATTGAGAAAGTTCCCCTCTTTCCCTATTTTGCTTAGGGTTTTTGTCATGAATGGTATTGGATTTTGTCAAATTCTTTTATTGTATCTATTAATACAATCCTGATTTTTCTTCTTAGCCTGTTGAAGTAATGGATTACATTAATTGATTTTCTAATGTTGAACAAACTTTGAATACCTAGAATAACCCCTACTTGGTTATGGTGTATAAGTCTTCTTATATCTTCTTGGAGTCAATTTGGTAACATTTTTAAAGGACTTTTCCATCTATGTTCATGAGAGCTATTGGTCTATAATTCTTTTCTTATAATATCTTTGTTTTGATATTAAGTTAATGTGGCCTCATAGAATGAGTTAGAAAATATTCTGTTTCTATTTTCTGGATCAGATTGTAGAAAATTGTAGAAAATTGATATTTTCCTGAAATGCTTGGTAGATTCACTTATGAAACATCTAGGTCTGATGTCTTCTGTTTTAGAAGGTTGTTATTAATTTTATTTGCTTCTTAGATATAAATCTATTTAGATAATCTGTTTCCTTGTATAAATTTTGGTAGATTATATCCATTTCACCTAGGTTATATAGGCATCAAGTTGTTCTTTCACTATTATTTTAATGTTCATGGAATCAGTAGTGATGGTCCATCTTCCATTTCTGATAGTAATTTGTGCTGTTTTTCTGTTTGTTTGTTTGTTTGTTTGTTTGTTTGTTTTTGTCTTAGTTTTGAAGGATTGGAGGGGTAACTTGGCTATGGGTTTATCAATTTTATTGATCCTTTCAAAGAACCAACTTTTGGGTTTTTTTTCACTTTATTGTTTTCCTGTTTCCTATTTCACTGATTTTTGGCTCTGACTTTTTAAAAATATTTCTTAGATGTTGATCGACCTTTATTTTATTTATTTATTTATATGTGGTGCTGAGAATCGAATCCATTGCCTCACACATACCAGGCAGTTGCTCTACCACTGAGCCACAACCCCAGCCTTGGATCTGATTTTACAGTTTCTTTTTTTCTGCTTATTTTGGATTTCATTTGCTCTTCTTTTTCTGGTTTCCTATGGTGGAATCTTAAATGACCAATTTCAACCTTTCACCCCTTCTAATATGTATATTCAATGCTATAAATTTCCTTCTAAAGCACTGTTTTCATGGCATTACACAAATTGATAGGTTGTTATTTTCATTTAGTACAGGATGTTTTAAAACTACTCTTGACACATCTTCTTTGACTTATGTGTTATTTAGAAATGTGTTATTTAATCTTCAAATACTTGGGAATTCCCAGCCTTTTTTCTGTTATTAATTTCTAGTTAATTCCATTCTGGTCAGTGAGCATACTTTGTATGATATCTTTATTTGTTAAGATTTGTTTTACGTACAGAATATGGTCATCTTGTGAATGTTCCATGTGAGCTTGAGAAGAATATGTGTTCCGCTGTCATTGAACGAAGTGTTTTATAAATGTCCATTGGTTCCAGTTGTTTGATGGTGTTCTTTTATTCAAGTATCTTTACTCTTTTCTGCCTGCTGCAAATGTTACACTTTTGATATTGTTCCACCATTCTTGGATATTTTCTTCTGGGTTTTGTCTATCCTTGTTTTTCATTGTTTTTCCTCATTGCATTTCAGTTCTGGAAGTTTCTTTTGACCCATCTTCAAGCTCACTTATTCTTCTTCACCATTGCAAGTCCAGTGATGAGCTCATCAAAGGCATTCTTCATTTCCTTTAGAGTTTATTTGATTTCTAGAATTTCCCTTGTATTCTCAGTTTTTGTTGCACTTTTTATATTACCCATCTGTGTCTGCATGTTGGTCACCTTCTCCATTAAAGCCTTTAGTCTATTAATCATAGTTATTTCAAATTTCTGATGTGATAAGTCCCATAATTTCCTTCATATATTCCGGTTCTGATGCTCTCTTTGTCTCTTCAGACTGCTGTTTGTTTGTTTTGCCTTTTAGCATACTATATAATTTTTTAGTGAGATCCAGACATGATCTATGAGGTAAATTGAACTGTGGTAGACAGGTCTTTAGTGTGAGGTTTTATGTTTATCTGGCTAGGAGTTGCTATAGCTGTGGTGTCAGAGACTAAAATTTCCTCTTGTGTTCTTGTTTCTGTCTCCCCTCTTGTGTGGATTTTCTAGGAACTCCTTAAATGGAATCCAAGGCCTATGGCTCTTTAAAGGCAGCCCTGTTACACAGGAATCCTATTGATGTGGTGATAAAGTGTGGAGGAAGTGGGAGCATTCTGTTGTCCTATGAGGAGATCCTCGGTCCTAGTGAGCCTGAGTTGGGTGCGTTCCCTTCTCAGATCTGTTAGGTTTTGGAAAGCCCCAGTCAACTGGACTCTGATAAAATAGTATCCCTTAAAGGTAGGCCTTCTTAAGGAGAACAGAGAGCTCTAGGCACGTTTCAAAATGGTTACTTTACCCTTCTCCCTGCAGAAGTGTGATGGAGTTTTCCTCTACATTCACAATGAGAAACTGGTAAGATTCATGAAAGTATGAGAACCTCCTAAGACTAGACCCCTCCAAGTTTTGAACTCAAGGTCGTCTGCACTGAGCCTCAAGCAAGTCATCAACTACAATTCAAGTGCCCTAGATACTGGCTCTAGCTGTGAGCTTCTGTTCCTTATAAGTTGTGATTCTCTGCATGCACTTGTCTCCAGTTTTCAGCTCAGATTGCCCTATACCTCAGTTCTCTGATGAATCCAAGTTCTATTGATTTTCCCTTTTTTCAGCTTTTTTCTTGTTTTGAGGATGGGAGTGACAACTTCTAAACTCTTTACATGCCATACCAGAGACCAGAAATTCTAGTAGCCTTAACTTTTGCACTTCTCTGAATCTCAGCTTATACTACTTAGGTCTAAAGCAAGTAACAAGACTGGACCATGCCCCAGAGCACCACAAGTAGAAGGCACAAATATTATGAAGATTGGTTTTAAGGAATTTTGCTTATCTAAGCATTTATGACAATTACTTAAAGATAGTCTCTTTATAGACATGATTACTTACCGATCGCCTTAGTCAACTACTAAGGATGGTGATCTAAAGAAAACCAAATTTATTACTTGCTCTGAAAATATTTACTGAACACCTATTGTGTGCCAATTATTGTCACAGGTGCTGAATACAGCCATGAATAAAATAGATAAAAATGTGTGTCCTCAGATAGCTTACTTGCTTGTGGGGAAAACAATGAATGGGTAAACTGTGTTATAAGTCAGGTGCAGAAAAGTACTATGAAGAAAACTAAGCCTGGGCATGGGAGAGAGAATGGGGAGGGGAGGGGAGGGGAGGGGAGGGGAGGGGAGGAGAGGGGAGGAGAGGGGAGGGGAGGAGAGGGGAGGCAGCATTAACTAGGATGATCAGGGAAGATGTCCCTGAGAAGAACCCTTTGAGTGGAGACCTATCAAGGTCAAGGAAGGAACATGTGACTAGCTGGAGATGAGTATAGAGGGAGCAGTCTGTGCAGAAGGCTGTGAGTTTGATGCATCCCTGATAATGAACTGGGATTTGGAAGGAGAGTCTGGTTACACTTAGCCCTGGTTTTGTGCTGAGATGGGCATGGTCTCACCCAGGAATTAGCAGGGTCACCTTGGCTAATGTGTTGAGACTAGACTGTGGGGTGGGGGCAAGAGTAGATACAGAGTCATGATTTAGGAAGCTGTGGTAATGGTCCAAGTAGACAGTGCTTCTTGGTCTAGGATGGTTGAGATGGAGAAGTGTCCAGCATCTAGGTATGTTTTGAAGGAAAAACCAAGAGAATTTGCTGATGGTTTGGATGGGCAAAAAATTAGTCTCTGCCATTGTTCATTTTTTGCCACAGGGCTTTTCACATGCTACCTCTCTCTGCCCGAAGTTCTTCTAGTTAGCTCCTGCTTGTGCATCAGGTCTCTGCTCATTTCACTGGGAAGTTCTCCTGGATTCCAGACTACGTCAGACCCCTGACAAAGAGTCTCAGCACCATATACCTTTCCTTCAGAACATCACCTTTCACTTTATACTTACTTTCATGGTAGTTTGATCAATGTCTGTCTCCCCTGCCAAACCGTAAGCTTCATAAAGACAGAGTTCTGTGTGTACTCTGTGTTGTACCAATAAATATTTGCAGAGTGATTCTTTGACCCACATTCTACGTGAGCTAATGGATCCAAGTTGAGTGCTTTTAGGGCTCTAAGATAAAAATTGCTGCTGTGGTTTCTTTATTCATTCATGACACAGATGCTAATTTAGTACCCAATGTGCACATATGCTGACTTGTCCTAAATGAGATTCAAAGATGAACACAGCCCTGTCTAGCTTCAGGCTGAGTAGAACGTGACCAAAAGTCTTCCAGTCACTTGTCTGGATTCCCCCAAATACAAATGACAAGTGCATCTTTGAACCTATTTTTGATGTGTGCTGCATTGTCATGAAATTATCAGGAACCAGGCAGGGCAAAGGCACACTTTGAAAAATTTAGCTTCAGTATTGTTATGTGCTTTTAAAAGGCAAACATTTTCCTTTCTGTATTCTGGAAATCTGTAGCCCCCACTGAGATCCTGTTGTCATTGACTTATAATTAAGATGCTTAGGTCGGGAGGCTGAGTGAGGCAGGAAGATCACAAGTTCAAAGCCAGCCTTAGCAAAAAGTGAGGCGCTAAGCAACTCAATGAGACCCATTCTCTAAATCAAATACAGAATAGACCTGGGGATGTGGCTCAATGGTGGAGTGCCCCTGAGTTCAATCCCCGGTACCCCCACAAAAAAAAAAAAAAAGAAAAAAGAAAAAAAAAGACGCTCAGAAAGAAGGGGGAAAATGTGGTTTGGGGTCCATTTCTGAAGAGTCCTTGGCCTCCATCCTCCCACTGCTCCTAACCACAGCTTCCTGTCTCCACAGTCTCTGCCCTGATCAGCTCCTTTGTTCAGACTCACACATCTGTCCTCATCTCTACCAGGTGACATCTATTCACCTCTATCTGCTCCCAGCTGTCTCTTCTTTCTTCATCTTCCCCTTCCTTCTTTCCCATACCCTTCTCATTCTACACCCTCTCTTCACACTTTTTCCACACCCTCGGTCTCAGCCACCTGAGGCTCCAATCCAGGCTTCCCTTTTGAGCTCAAACCCACCCAGGTAACGCTACACAACCTCCCCATGTGGAAGACCCAGGGTCTGAAGCCCAACAGTCTACCACCTTCCTTGCCTGCAGCCAGGAAACTGCTTCTCTACTAGAGTCCACCATATCCCCAGACACTCAAACCCAGGCCCCAGCCCTCTAGACTTCCCCTTCTCCTTTACATACCACTTCTGGTCCTTTCCATAGGGTGGCAGTTCCTGCTCCCTCGTCTTCATTTCCACTTCCACAGCTCCGAGTTTGGCCCACATTCATTCCCAGAAATCCCCTCCCAGGTAGACCTCCAGCTTCATGGAAGGCAAGTGTGATCTTGTGCTCTTGTGTGCACCCTCTGAACATCCCCAGCACCTCAGGAGGAAGTCCAGAGCTCCTCAAATCTCCGCCCCGCCCTCTGCCATCCTGAAACTTTCTCACACCACATTCTGTCTGCCAGTGCTCGTCTCCCAGCAGAAAAGCCCCTGCACCCACTCAGGTGCTCTTCCTCCTCCCTCTCTGCCAGGCTGAACTATCTGACAGGTGCTTGCCTCTCCTGTGGCATCCCTGCCCAGCCAGCCTCTCAGTGCACTTACCACCATTATTCTCACTCCCACTGGATATTTGACTCACCTGGGGAGCTTTAAAAACAGACAGATGCCCTTGCCACAACCAAGACCACTTAAATCCAAATCTCTAATGACTTCCTGCATAGCACAGAGCAGATGCCAATGCCCTGAGTGCTGGTCTGGTCCACAGGTGCCCTATCAGTGCAAGCACAACTGTCCATCTTCCAGAGGTTGGATTGGGCCAAGGACATCATTTTTCATAAGGTGATAAACACAGTAGTTTCCATGCATTCTCTCAATCCTTACAAACCTCTCCAGAAAGTTCATGATTATCATCCCACTTTACAGATGAGGAAACTGAAGCAAAGATACTAAGTAATTTTCCCACAGCACAGTAGACATCAAAGAAGTATTTGAAGGTTCTCCAGTGTCTTCAAGAGCAAATTGGAAATAGAAAAGGAAAAAAACTACAAGTTACTGTGTTGTTCATTCACTCGTTTACTTCTTCGTACCTTTTTTCCCCTCTCATTCTTGAGCACTGGCTACATTCATTCAGTGATAGTTCTGTAGACACTAATTAAGGGTCTATTCTGAACAAGATGCTCAGAATTAGTAAGCGAATAAAACATAAGGCCCTGCCTTTAAGAGGTCTCTTTGTAAAGGGAACATAAATAAAATTATAGGTAATTATAATAATAGAGGTGTAGTGATCAAGATATGTCCAAGAGATTCTGGGAGTCCACAGAGTGCCCCTAGGGGAATCCTAAAAGCTACGTGGGAGTTAGGGGAAAGGTAAATGACTGAGCCAAGAAGTGGGAGGAAGGCATCCTAGGCAGGGAGGTTGCAGAAGCAAGTCTGAGATGCCTCTGAGCATGGTCCTTAGCAAGAACCACCAACCCATGCATCTGCAATAGGAAATGAGGAAAGTGGGTGAATTCAGAAGGTATAAGAGAGAGAATCTTTATGTGCAATGATAATGGGAAGCTGATGTGCCAGATAAAGCATCCCAAAGTGACCAGGACAATGATTGAGTGGGAAGAACATACCCTGTTTAGCGGGAATTCCCTCTGCCTAGTGCCTACTGCCCATGTGAAACTATGGGCCAAGCAATGTCATATCTGGAAACTTTTATAAAAGAAGCTGCAAATATGGATTTAATTAAAATTTGTATATCTTTGAATGTCGGCAACAAAATCAAATCCTAACATAGAGCTCTGTGAGAGTTGAACAGAAATGTCTGTGGGATACATACAGCCTTCAGGCCAGCCAGAGTTTCCCCTGTGAATCCTGGCAGGGTCTCACAGAGGCAGAAGCCACTTAGATCTTGTTTTACAAAGGTCCCAGATGGTCGTGTACAGAATGGATTAAGGGGGTAAATGCATGACTCAGGTTGCTAGGGAGGAATCAAGTAGCCAGAGAGAAAGGACAGTCAGTCCTTGGACTATGCAGCTGGAGCAGACAGAAGAGGTGCAGGGGAGGTGACCCCGTGTCATGAGGCCATGTGAACAGAGGCTCCAGACAGTGGTGTTGTGGGGTTTGGTCGTTGTGGGCCCAGCAGCCAGGGAAGACTTTCTACTAGTGGGTCACAAGTGTCACTGTGAGAATCTGGATGTTGGGCAAAGAAGAGGAGGAAGGGAGTCCTCAAAAGAGACCAACAGAAAGGGAGAAATACCATTTGTATCAGTCCATAGTTGACAAAATGTTTTCACACTGCCCTTTGCATTTGCCCCTCACAGCAAGCACATCTGTGACCTCTATGCCATCATCTCCTGCTTACTGAAAAAGGACTCAGTCCTGGAGAGTTCTAGAAATCTTTTAGACACATAAAACTGGTTGAGAGCCAAGACCACCTTGAACTCCAGGTGCTGTCAGCTCAGGCCAACAGCATCCTATGCCCAGGCTTTACCCTCCAATGACTTCAGAATCCCTGGCATGGCACCCAGACCTCAGCACCTTCAGACTCCCTGGATGTCCCAGTACACAGCAGGAGTGGGAACCACTACTTTACACTCTAATTTGTTTTCCTGGCCTGCTTTGATTAAGAGTGATTATTAATAATAGTGCATCCCTTCACTTTCCAGTAATCCAGGAAGGTAACCCAGTTTGGAAACTGAAGGATAGGTTCTTTCCCTGTAATCTACAAAAAGGAGGGGAATCCCAAGATACATTTCTTTTTAAACTATATTAATTATATTTTCAAATAGAAGACTGAATAGGGTTTCTTCAATCTCTGGAAACATTTTCAGGTGAAATTCCTCTAAATCGAGTTGTGAACTAAGGGTTTATGATTCAAATCCAGCTCATTGCCTCTTTTTGTAAGACTGTTTTATTGGAACACAGCCATAACCATTTATTTACACATTGAATCCAGCTCCTTTCTGCTACAAGGGCAGAGTGTTAGTTGTGACAAAAAAAAAGATAGCCTACAAAACCTAAAATATTTACTGTCTGGCCCTTAACAGAAAAAGTTTGCTGATCCCTGCTAAAATTTACAACATGGAGTTCAATTTGCCTTAAATTTAAAACATGGAGTCCAGTTGTTGTGTTTACATTATATTCTTGGGTATCTCATCTTTTTGGACACACTGAGATGGCTGTGGCTATAACACTTTCAATAGAAACATTCCAGGGTTCCTCAAGTTCAAGGGTCTCCAAGACCACCTTTAGTTTCAGTGATTTTCTAGAACTCACAGAACTTAGACAAGCCCATTATATTATACTCAGTTATGCTTTATTACGGTGAAAGACTACAGATCAAAATCAGCAAAGGAAGAGAGCCAGAGTCCAAGAGATACCAGACACAACCTTCCAGTTGTCCTATCCCAGTAGAGTCATGCAGACAATGCTTATTCCTCCTAAAACCAATGCGTGACAACATGCAACAAATATTGCCAGCCAGGGATACTCATCTGAACACTGGTGGTCAGGGTTTTTATTGAGAGCTGGTCACAGAGGATTGACTGACCACTGGCATGGCTGACTGTGGTCAGTCATGGACTGTGGCCAATCAATGACAGTCAATCAATCTCCCGCCCCTCCAGCAAATACCATGCACTCAACCACATTCTTAGCATAGACTAACTGGAGTGTCCTAAGGACCCCAAGCAAAGAAAGATACTCTTAACCAGGCAGGATATTCCAAGGGCTAAGAGGTTATTTCTTAGCAGCAAGTCAAGGACCAAACCTTTCTTTGCAACATTCTCTAGGGATAGGGCCTGGGCATCAGTTTTTTAGATTGTGTCCTTGCAAATTCATTATGGAAGCAAGTTTAAGAACCACTGGGTATAGGCCGTGGGACCACGAGATAAGAGACAAGTATAGCAGGAAGGTATGGTTATAGCAGTTGAGGGCATGCTCTTTCTGGAGGGTCAGGAAAGGACATGGTATTAGTGCTGGAACAGGGAGACCCATCAAGATTTAAGCCTTAGGAAAGGGGGCTTGTGTAGGACAAAGGAGCAAGTGGGCACAATTAATTAGAACTTAGCATTAATGGAAGGGAAAAAAAGCTAGAAGGAGAGACTGAGGCTAAATCCTCCAAAGTTTTTAATGCTTTTGGACTTGGTTTTGTGGCTAATAAGCATCTATTACTTTTTTTGTTTTTGTTTGTTTTTTGCACAGAGGCATGTCAAGCTCAGAGCTGCAAGTAGGGTGAGGAGGAGGGGTCAGTGAGGACATAGGAGCTAGTTCAGGCTGAGGACAGAATCATCGATGTGGGCTCACTAAATATTCATTCCATGCATGCCATATACCAGATCCTGATAGAGGCACAGAGGATATGGCAGTGAGCAAGGCACAGTGCTGGCCAGGATGAAGCTGGTGGGTTGGGAGAGAGGCAGTCAACAAACAAATATATTTATATAAATATATAATGCATCAGGTGAAACTGAAGTGCTGTGGGGGAAGATAAAACAGGAAGGGGTATGCAGAATGAGGGCAGGGTTGCTTTCTCCAGTAGGATGTCAGATGGGCCTCCGACAAGGTGACATCTGAGAGGAAGTAGTGAGCTGGATGTCTGAGAGAGGAGCATTCCAGGGACAGGAGGGCCCTGAGGTGGTTGTAGGCCACCTAATGAGAATGGGGAGGGGGTGGAGATATGGGGACAGATCTGGTGATATTTATGGAGAATTAAGATCTATGACTATTGGATGACGCATGCTTTTTTGTCCATTTTCTGTTGCTAATAACACAATGCTACAGACTGGATGAATTATAAAGAAAAGAAATTGGCTTTGGCTTACAATGCTGGAAGTCTAAGGTTGAGGGACTGCATTTAGTGATGACCTTCTTCTCTTTCTCCTTCTCTGGTGGGGTCTTGGTCTATTGCCCAGGCTGCCCTCAGACTCACTAATCTTCCCACCTCAGCCTCCTGAGTAGCTGGGGTATTAGAATAGCAGGTGCACTCCATTGTACCTGGCTCTGCTGATAACTTTCTCACTGTCAGAATCTGAGTTGGTGTGGGCATCACATGGCAAGAGACAGGGAGTATGTGTGTACATGTGTCTCTTTGGTCTCTCTCCCTCTTCTTATAAAGCCACCAGAATTCAGTCAGGGGGGCTCTACCCTAATGGCCTCATCAAATCCTAATCAATTCCTAGAGGTCCCACCTGTAAACACCACAGTCAGATTTTAAGTTTCTACGCTCTTAGTACCTCACAATGAAGATTACATTTCAGCATGAATTTCAGGGTGACAAACTATATTCAAACCATAGCAGGTTGTGTGATGTGTCTTGAGGTTGTTTTAAGACAGGGATGCTTAATACTCTCTATGCATTTAAATCGTGTGACAGCCGGTTATGGTGATACACATCTGTAATCCCAGCGACTAGGGAGGCTAAGGCAAGAGGATTGAAAGTTTAAGGCCAGCCTCAGCAATTTAGTGAGACTCTGTCTCAAAATAAATATATCAAAAGAGCTGGGGTTGTAGCTCAGTGGTAGAGCACTCTTGGGTCCAATTTCTCACACTAGAAAAAAAATCATGTGACAATATTAAGAGTTCTCGGGTTTGTACTCTATTATTCCTTGTGAAGTTCAAACAGACAAAACATCAAGAATGTATAAGGAACTCTGACTACTCAGTTATAAAACAACATAATTTTAAAATGAGCAAAAATGAATAAACAATCACAAAAGTAAACACATGAAAAGATGTTCAACATAACTAGTCAGCAAAGAAATGCAAATTAAAACCACATTGAGATACCATTACATACCAACTAGGAACAGAGAACCTGACCACACAAAGTGTTGACAAGAATGTGGAACAACTGGGGCTCTCCTACTCTGCTGGTGGGAATGTAAAAGGGCACAATCACTCTGGAAAACAGGTTAGCAGTTTTTCAGAAAGTTAAAAATATAACTGGCATTTTCACTTTTAGGTATTTACCCAAGGGAAATAGAAACATATGTTCACACGAATACTTTCTTCTTTGGAATGTTCATAATATCTCAATCTGGAAATAACTCGGGTGTCCAAGGACAGTTGAAAGAATGAGCAAACTGTGGTTTATCTGTACAGTGTAATACTAATCAGCAATAAAGATGAACAAACTAATGATACACACAGCAATGTGGATAAATTTCAAAAAGGTAGTGTTGGGTGCACACATATACAAAGACACAAAAAACTGCTATATGACAACAGTTATGTGAAATTTTCGAAGAGGCAAAACTGTAGTACACAAAAACAGACCAGGATTTGCTTGGGATTGGAACTGGCAGGAACACTGGCTGCAAAGGGGCACAAAGGAACCTTTAGGGGGAATGAGAATATTCTTTCATTGTGGGGGTGGTGGTTTACACAGTATATATATTTTTCAAAACTCATTTGTACACACAAAGGTATGTTTTATGTTTTATTGTTTGTAAATTATACTTCAGTAGAGCTGATTTAAAAAAAAAAACAGACAAAATTGATCTTTAGTAGCAAAGCTGAGAGTAGTAGTTGTATCAGGAGATGATTGACGGGAGGAGGGACTGGAAATGCCCTATGCCTAGATTTGAGTGGCAAAGGGTTGAAGGGGGAGCATTTCCTTTGTCCTCTGAAGGTTTACTGAAATAAACTGACAAGAGAAAGATTAAACAGGAGAAAAAGGTATGCAGATTTATTCAACATACACAGGAAATTCCAGGAGAGTGACTGCTTGCTAACCTAGTCAGGTTTACCTGCATAGACCTTTCTTCCTAGGGCAGAAGGAATGGAGGAATGTAGGATTTTTAGGGAAGATGAATGGACCCAGAAGACAAATTATGTTGTAGATGATTCTCTTTGGAATTGAAATGAGTCTGAGACAGACAATATCTTGCAACAAAGTCGTACTTTGAGATAATGACATTTCAGGAAGGGATGGAAGGCAGTTATAGTCTCTTTGGTAGACTGTGTCTCAAGGTGAATAAGGTCTCATGTCAGCAAAAGCCCTTTCCTGTGCCTGTGGGGGAGAAGGAGGACCAAGAGATGGTGGGGCGGGGGATGGAACAGGCCTGAAAGATCTTGATTCTGAAACATTTTCTTCAACTCATCATGTTCAAAACACCACAGGTGGGGGTTTCATTTTCTAAGCCCCAGCAGTGGGTCACCACAGAAGTATATACCTGGGGAAAGATTCGCTGGACCATGTACTCAGGCTTTATGCACTTTACTGTATGTGAATTATACCTCAATTTTAAAAGAAAAAGAGTAATGATGCCAAGCCTCATTCCTAGACATTGGGATTTAGTTGACCTGGGTAAGGTTCCAAGCATTCTTCTATTTTAGAAGCTCTTAGGAGATTCTAATGTTCAGCCAGAGTTGAGAGCCACCAACTTAAGGGACAGACATCTTATCTACATAATGGGGAGCATCCTGATGCCATGTGCAATCTGGTGGCATCTCCAGGGCTGGGGGAGGAGGCTCAGCTTATCGTTGACTTTCAGGTGATTTGAAGTGAGAATGGGGCTCCTGAGTATTTGCATGGACACACATGCAAGCTCAACAGTGAACTCCAGGGTTGGGGCTGCAGACAGAGGTGACTATGTGCTGTGTACTCAGTGGAGTTTGTTTTAGGCTTCTTTTCTGACTCCTAGGCAAGATGGCAGCCGACGAAGCCTCACAGGACACTTTGAGGCTCCAGTTCAAGGCGATGCAGGAGCTGCAGCACAGAAGGTTACAGCAGCAGATGGAGAAAAAGAGGGAAAAGGAAAAGGAAAAGGAAAGCAGAGATGATGATCAAAAAGAGTCTGTGGAGATCTCTGGTGGCCTCAGCTTTCTCCACACAGAGGAGCAAAACTTGAAAAACATCTTTGAGCAGAGGTAAATGCAAGTTTGACCTCTCCAGGAACATTGCATAAGGTAGGGATGATGGGGGAGAAACAGATGCAGATGTAGTTACACCATCAGCTCAGCCTGACCCAGTGTGGCCTCATAGAAAAGTGGTTTTGGCACAGAGGTTTTTATTGAAGACTGTTGCATCTGATAAAGCTGTGCTCCTGTGAACATAAAGTAGATATGAAGTATATTTAAAAATCATTTTACAGTCAAAGCGAACATGTTTAAACTCTTTAAAGGTATGGTTTATATGTTGGATTTTCCTTTGCAGTCTTTCATGAAAACCATGTGTGTCTGTAAGAACCAGTTGGCTGACTGATGGTTTTAGATGATTGTTGCTCCAAATCCCATCTGGGACCATTCTGCTCTTCAGTTCATTCTGCTCTTCCAGTTTTCCTTTCCTCCCATATAGCAATGCATAAACACACCCTGTTCTAAAGACATTTTTGGTGGATTCCTGGCTTTTTTTATAGTTGGTAGAAGAGTTGAAAGCAGTCCAGAATCTCCTCAGTATGTTTTACATTCCACAGTGTTACACAGATGCATGTGGATCTATATGGCTATTAGAAGCAGGAGACTGCACTGATACAAAATCTTCTGCTAGTATTTTACCATGAAAAGCACAAGCATTGCTGAGCTGTCTCTGCTTCTGATTTTGCCTGGAGTCTATTTTCTCCATCTTCAAATTCTACTTTTTTATGATTTCTCATTTTTTAAAGAATTACCTACTTAAAAATGCCAATTGGAAAAAAACGAATTGTCAATAATTGGGAAAAAATATAGCTCCTAAATATAAGCTCTAAGTTAACCCCAGACCTATTTCCAAATGATCTATCCCCATATCAGAAGAACTGGAATTACTGGAGACTAGAACGCTTTGTAAAATAATAATGGCAGCAGGAATAATAACAACAACTGCCACCTAATAATTACTGTAACCTACAAATATTTAAGTTGTCAAAAACTGTCTCTAGGGAGTCTGTTCTCTGCCTAGCAGATGAGATCACAGATTTCTTAGTGGTTTAGAATTCTGAAAGGAACCTCCTTGGACAACCTGGAATATACAGAATCAACTACCTGTTTTAATTTTCTGTCAAATTTGCCTGAAATATGGAAACCTAGCCTCAATCTAAGATTAGAAAATTCTTATTTGGTCTTCGTTTGTGTGTGTGTGTGTGTGTGTGTGTGTGTGTGTGTGTGTTGCAAAAGCAATATCAAAACTTGTGCAACACAGCTAAAGAAATGGAAAGAAAATTATAGCCTTAATTATGCCTGCATTTGACAAGTTTTAATATAGCTTCTGTGGTCCATTCAAAATTCAATAAATAATTTTTTAAAGTTTCAAATATATGATGGTGTTTGCTAATTTTTAAAATATTGATTTCTAATTTTAGTCAACTGCCATTAGGGAAAATGATGTCTATGATGTCTTTATTTGGAATTTATTAAGATTGCCTTACAGCCTACAATCCATTTTTATGCACGTCCCATGGATGCTTAAAAGGTGGGTAAATTTCCTGACTCAGATTTTATATCGCTGTCTTGAAGCCAACTAATAAACAACATTTTTCAAACCTTCCTTCTCCTTTCACCCATGTGGGAAATACCTGCTTAATGACTCAAACCTGAGAACAGTGGGTTAAAATCTGCTCAATTCTTCCATTAATTTATTTCCTATTTTGTGCAAACCAGTTCTTATCACCACCTAGTACACAAGTACCACAAGCCTGGGCAGGAAAAACCTGGTCCCTGCCCACCGGTCCCTAGGGAGGAGCAGTAATTCCTCCTTTGTTCACAGGGTGCTTGAAGATGAGATCCAACAACTTCGGGAGGAGCTCAGAGAAACGGTGGATGAGAATGGGCGATTGTATAAATTGCTGAAGGAAAGGGACTTTGAAATCAAGCACCTCAAAAAGAAAATGGAAGAGGACAGATTTGCCTTCACAGGTAGCTCCACCACTGTGGCAACAGTCCTGCCCTGAAGTCCTGGGGAGTTAGCCCACCTGCCATATTGGTTCCAGAGGGCAGGTGCCCAAGAGATAGTGCCAGGGATCAGTTGTGGTCACATTTGAAGAGATGCATTCTGGAAGGGAGGGAGAGGGTAGAGGAAGAGAGCAGCCAGGAAGGCCTGAATGCCAAGGAACAGTGGTGACAGCAAAGGCAGCAGGCAAGCATCCAGGCAGTGTTGATGACCTGCCAGGGTCTCTATCATGTTCACAACATGTTTGGGATCTGTTTCTCTTTGGTGCTCTAACTCAGAGATCATGTCAAAGATGTTAAAAAAAAAAAAAGGCCCAGTAGAGGCAGGCCTTAACTCTACAGCTTCTGCCTTGCTCCCAGGAAGGACATTCATCATTCTAGGAGAAGTTCCTGGGACCCAGCCACTCTCAGCAGAGTCTAGGCTGGACCTTGGCTCAGTTGGTGGAGACATTGGCCCTATAGGTCTGGTGAGAGCCTTGTAGGGCTAGGGATGACCTTGACCCTGTGAGTGTGAGCAGGACATTGGGCCTATGGTTATAAATTTGACCTTAGCCCTGCAGATTGGGTGGGGGCCCTGGCCTTCTTTGTGTTCTGTCATGTGTATACCCACTGAACATTTCCCACCAGGCTAATAAGCCAGAAAGTAGGTATTAGTAACCATAAAGAGCAACAGGGCTGACCCAGCACCTGCCAATGTCACATCCTGCTTTTGAAAATAAATGTTCAGAACAAAGATCCAATCAGTCAGTGCAGAATTAAAAAGCAAGAGGAATTTGCTGTCCTAAAAGCCCTGGTACTCTAATGCACCTCCCATTCTTTGGCCTCTTTTGTCTAAAACAAAAACCCCCGAAGACAAAGCTTTGGGTTGTAAGGATATACACAACCTGGCTTCAGACTCAACTGCTCCAGGGGCAGCTTATACTTTAACAAGGCTGTAGAGAAACTGACGGGCTCCAGGGGGCGCAGGAGATCCATCTTCACCCCAGCAGACCCTGGAGGCAGACCTGGGCTGCTCCCTCCTCCTGGCTTTGTCCATTGTTCTTCGCCACAAAGCCGCCTTGGCCAACTTACAGACTCCTTTATGACCTGGTCAGGATAACAGGGACTGCTTAAATCTAGAGAGAGGTCTGACTAGTTCAGTTCATGTTTTGAAACCGAGCCACAAGTGACAGGCTATGGACCGCTCATGGACTGTTTTCCTTTGACTGCATTTTCAGTGATTGCTTTAGTATTACAAAATACGTTCTTACTTTTTTAGAGTCTACATAGAATTAGTATTTTACCACGTCAGGTGGAATGTGGAAGTGTCACCACATAGGTCCCTCTACCCTCCCGCTTACAGATTGCAGCCTTTATATGTATTACACCTACAAGTATCGGTAATTCCGTCACTGTTATAACTTTGGTTTGCAAACATTATAAGTTTTAAAAACGTACAGAGACAAAATTAGTCTATTGTAGTTACCCAGCTACTAGCATTTCTGTTTGTCCACTCCCCGCCACCCCCATTTATCAGCAAAGGTACAGCTCCAGGAGTGGGACTGGCCTGGAGATAGGATTGGGAGACAATAGGGAAAAAAAGATGATTTCATTCACTCTGGGCTCTCCTTCCTGCTCTTTGGACTAAAGAGGGCTTCCCTTGAATCTTTCTGGTGGCTAGTTCTGGAATTTGTGCTGCCTGAGTCCTGGGAAAGAAATCATAATCCAAGAAACTCCCTGATAGATCATTTGTGCTTCTAGATCTGGTTTCCTTCCCCAGTATACTTTGCTGCCTTTTACTTACAGAGCCCTTAGATAGCTGCTTCACACATTCTATCCAGGGTTTTTAGTTGTATTCAATGAGAAAAGCAGAGTGTGCTGACTCCATCTCCACCAAAACCAGAAACCACGTTACAATGGTGTTTCTTAAACTGCTAGTGTTGATGATTTTCCCAGTGACCCTTGAATATCCCACCCTGTCCATAACCTGTTAAAGGAGCCAGGAAGCCAGTGTGCCCTCTTGATGCTCAACAGTTCCTGTCTCCCTCCAAATACTCCAGGGCTCCAGGTCTGTTCTGAGCCCTTTCTCCTGGTGTGTGCTTCTTTCCAGCAGATATGAGGTTCTGAGGGCAGCTGTTCCTACCTACCCACAGCAGGCCTGGACTGCAGTGATTTGAAAACACCAAGTGCTACTATTTGCTTTCCATTGGTTGTTACCTTCTATCTTGTTCTGCAGCACATCATGGTCTTGTTAAAAAGCAGAATGAAGAAGGCATCTGCCAGGCACCCATTGCTGCAGTTTCAAAAGCATTCAGGGACCTGCCATTGCACAGGTAGAGGAACTGTACTCCAGAGAAGGCAAGGGCTGCCAAGGCTACCCAGGCAGTCAGTAGCCAATCTAGGCTAGCTCTCACTGCTTGCCTTCTGAGTAGCTCCCACAACATGCACCTCCAACCACTTCCCTTGCCCACTGCAAGAGGCCCTCCAGCTGCCACGGCCTACTTTATGTTCCTCAGAGTCTCCATGCACACCCCCATCTCCAAGCCTGTGCACTTGACGTTTTCTTTGCTTAGAACACTCTTCCTAGTTGAGAACCTGCTTCCTCTTGGCTTGATTCCTTACTTCATCCATTCAGGTCTCTTCACGTCTTACCTTATCCTGGCTGCTCCATATAAAATAGCACCACCCCATCATTAACATTCCTTGCTCAGCCTCTCTCTATTTCATAACACTTATTCCTCCCAGATCTTCTAATACTTATTTGTTTGATGTTTTATTATCTGTCTTCTCTACAGATAATTCACTATAATGTAAATCCCATGGGTCTCTTTTATTCACCACTGAATCCCTGAAAGGTTCATGTACTTGGTAGAAACTACTAAATATTTGCTGAGTAAATGTATGAATTTGTATTGATTAGATGGTGCCAGAAATTTCTGCATAAGAAACAACTGCATAATCTCAGCATCACTTGGCAATAATAATTTATTTAGCTCAAACATCTGGGAGTTAATTGGAGATCAAGCTTGGCTACAGTGGCTCAGCTTTGTTCCATGTGAGCTAGACCAAGCTTGGCTACAAAGGCTCAGCTTTGTTCCACGTGTCCCTCTTCCTCCTGGGACTGACCAGTTGGCCTGGATCTGTTCTTGTGGAGATGGCATACGTGAACAGAGCAAGCTTAGCTACAAGCGAGCTCTCCAAGCCTTTGCCCACACCTCAGCTGCTGGCATCCCATTGGCCACAGCCCAGAACCAGGCAGACATAGGAGGGTCGAGGACACAGAAAAATTGCATAACATAGAGGGTGGATTACAACCAGGGATGGTGTAAAGAACTGGAGCAATAAAACTGTCTCCCACAGAACTAAAACTTTCTTTTTTTAATGTTTTGTTTAATTTGTTCTAATTAGTTACACATGACAGTAGAATGTATTTTAACACATTATACATAAATGGAGTATAACTTCTCATTCTTCTGGTTGTACATGATGTAGAGTTACACAGGTTGTGTAGCAATCACATATGCACATGGGGTGATAATCTCTAATTCATTCTGCTATCATTCCTACCACCACACTCCCTCCCCTCCTTTCACTCACCTCTGTCTTATCCAAAGTATCTCAATTCTCCCCGACTCCCTTATTGTGAATTAGCATCCACATATCAGAGAAAAACTTTTGGCCTTTTATTCTTTGGGATTGGCTTACTTCACTTAACGTAATATTCTCCAGTTCCATCCATTTACCTGCAAATGCCATATTTTCACTCTTCTTTAAGGCTGAGTGATATTCTATTATGTATATAAACCACAATTTCTTTATCCATTCATCTGTGGAAGGGCACCTAGGTTGGTTCCATAGTTTAGCTATTGTGACTTGAGCTGCTATAAACATTGATATGACTGTGTCACTGTAGTATACTGATTTTAGGTCCTTTGGGTATAAATCTAGGAGTGGGATTACTGGGTCAAATGGTAGTTCCATTCCAAGTTTTCTGAGGACTCTCCATACTGCTTTCCATAGTGGTTGCACCAATTTGCAGTCCCACCAGCAAAGTATGAGTGAACCTTTTTCCCCACGTCCTTGCCAACTTTTATTGTTGCTTGTATTCTTGATCTTTGCCATTCTGACTAGCATAAGATGGAATCTCAGTGTAGTAAAACTCTCTTTCTGATCTTATAATTTTCCTAGAACAATAAACCTGTGTCCCACAGAGGAAAGACTGTGGACTGAGAAAGACTGAATATCTAAATGACTGCATTTCCTAGGGCTCTTTGGCACGTGGTAATTCTCCAAGGCCTCTGCCCTTTGTGACCATTCATTCCTAGCACTTTGGTTTTTAAAATCCTGGTGCTATTGGTAGTGTGGCATGAGCTTGATATGCAGACCTGTGTTTTTAATTGACCTCACCATTTCTTTCATTTTAGGGAGTGTCGGTGTAGCTGGAGATGTAGTCGCCACCAAAATTGTGGAACTGTCCAAAAAGAATCGGGCACTGATGGCAGAGTCAGAGGGTGGGAAGATGAAAATGAAGCAGCTGGCCAATCGGATCCAGGAGCTGGAGCAGGAAGTGAGGGACCTCAGTCATTCTTCCTTTGGGGGGTGGGTACTCCTAGCACCCTGGTCTATTGCTCTAGAGATAGAACTAGTTAGATGCTTTGGGTTCTTCTGAGGGGCTTGTAATTGCAGTGAGTTCCTCAGTAATTGTCACATCCAGAGAGGGAAAAATGTGTCAGAAAGCAAGGGGACACAGACCATTGAGAGGAAGCCTGGCAGAGTGGCAAAGGGCATAGGCCTGGAGCCTGACTGGGTGTAGATCTCAACTCCAGCACTGATAGATTTATGACTGCAAGCAAGTCATAAACTTTCAGTGTCTCAGTGTTCTCCATCTGTCACATGGCAGCATTAATTGTACCCACTCTAAGGCTTTATGAGAATTAAATGATTTAACATTATAAAATACTTAGAACACTGCCTGGCACCTAGTAAGCACTAGATAAACATTTGCTAAATAAATTCACAGATACCCTTGCTCATCAGAAGCCAGAGCCAGAGACCTTCCATCAGTAGATCTTGCTGATGTCCCTCTTCCTCTTTGTAGCCTCCTGCCCTCCCACAGATGATCACAAACCCCTTTGGTCAATCAAGGGCACAGCCCAAATGGCCCATGGTCCCTTAGGATTTAAGATGGATCCAGAGGCTAGAGAAATACTTCACAACTTCTCCCAGTGTAGCTGGGAAAGCTGAGGCTGCCAGAGGTTGAGAGGCCTTCTCAGGCCATACCACACATGGTAGTATTAGGCTGTATGCAGTTCTGGGGCCCTCCAGAATCTATGTCAATCATGACACTTGGCCTTGAATAAGAGCTCCTTTTTTCTATGATGTATTTTTTAAGAACCATGTAAGATTCTCTGCTAGGCCCTAGAAGAGACTGTAGGGAAGGATGGTTCCTGGCCTCCTAGAAAACAGATCAACACAGATTTGTGCATAATTGTAAATACACCATGGCAGAGGTAAAGGAGAGCAACAAGTTGACAGGGAGTAATGGCCATGGCAAGGAGACGGTGATGGCCTGGACCGTAGCTACTTAGAGAAATCACGGAGTCTACATGAGAAGGTACCAGACTCAGAGTGGTGGGGAGGAGTCTCCAGGTAGGGCTCAGCAGGCACAAAGGCCCTGAGCAAAAAGAAGACCTGAAAGGAGACCAGTATGCTCAAGAGCAGGCCCAAGATGAGGTCAGAGAGGTAGGAGGGAGGGTCATGCCTCTCAGTGTCAGATAGGGTATGGTCTTTGTGCAAAGAACAATCAAGTAATAATTAAAGAGTCAGTTGCTTGGATGTCTGCAGCAGTCTCGCCATGAGGCCATGAGCCAGTGTGGCAGGCATCTCTGTATCTCTGCTTCTGTTATCTCATCTGAAACCTGAAGTCCATAATTCCTTTGTTCTCCACTCCTTGGCTCTAGATAGAACTCCAGGAGACAGATTATGACTACAGCATTATTATTTATTAAGTTATTAGTGAATCCTTAAACTATTCTTACAGTTCATCTGGGGAGTGGGGCAGGCAATCTTAAACCCTCTCCCATCGCAGAGCAGTTAGTAAAGGAGAATTCTTCCATTAATGATCCTAAAGTGAACTGAAAGAACAAACCACTAAGATAGGTAACCACACACCCAATAGCACCAGAGCACTTCAGCACTCAGAGCAATTGCACTGAGCTATGCAATTGTGGAGCAGAATTAAATATTAGGTTTGCTTTTTCAGCTGCAGACAGCCCTGTCCAGGCTGCCAGCCAAGGGGTCCACCGATGCAGGAGCCAAGCCACTGAGGGCCCAGCTGGGAGACAAAACTTTGGTATGAATTCTCTTCTGTACAGGGAAGTGCATGAGATGGCCATCACCCGGGGCCTCCCCTCCTCCACCAGAGCAGAGTCTAGGTGCTTCTGCCAGGGCCCACCCACACCTGTTGCTGAGGCAGGGGCTCATTGTCTACTACTGCAGCCTCAGAGCTGCTGTCGGGAGCCATAGGCAGTGGATGGCCTGAGGTCAGGATACCCTAGCTGCTCACCCAAGGGCAGATCCAGCTCTGATTCACTCCTCAGAGAGGATGGGTGGGAGAGGACTCAGGCCCCTGGACCCCTAGAACCTCAGCACCAGGAAGGAAGGCCTGGACTAACTGGCCTCTGCTCTCAGTCCAGTCATCACCTTTATAGCCTTCTCACTAGTGAGATCCAACTCTACCTTGCCCCAGGGACATGGAATTCACCACTGCCCAGTGGGCTCCTTTTCTTTATGGGGCAATTCATATTGTGAGGAGTATTGCTTTGGCAGAGCTCCAAATCTACAGGGTAAGAGTGACTTTGGGGAGTGGGGACTTGTTCCCCAGATCCTATTTTTACTAAACCAGCACACAGTCCATGAAAGCCAGGAGGCGGGGATTGTAGCTACATAAAAGGAAGCCAATCCAGTGGGTTGCCAGGGGCGGGTAGCCCAAGCCAGACTATAAACAGCATCAGTCTCAAGAACATCCCAGGAGGAGCTGGCTGTGGTGGTACATGCCTGTAATCCCAGCTACTCAGGAGGCTGAAGCAGGCGAACATAAGTATAAGACTAGCCTCTACAACTTAGTGAAACCCTCAGCCACTTAGCAAGACCCTCCCTCAAAATATAAAATATAAAGAACTGGGGGTGTAGTTCAGTGCTAAAATGCCCTGGATTCAATCATCTGTACCAAAAACAAAAACATAATATCCCAGGAACACTTGCCAGGGTTTTCTTGGGAATCCAGGTCAATTGGTGACAGGGAGCTGAGTCCAGAACTCCCTGTTCGGTGCTCCCTTTCCTGCCCCATCTGCCCTGTTGCAGGATCAGTTTACCTCAGTCCTGTCTTGAGGACTCAGTCCCCCTATGTGAAGTGGGGTGCATGTCCCCTTGAGGCTAGCCTTGTATAAACCTGTCTCATTGCTGGGGAGGCAGAAGTGAGGCTCTGCCCTTGGCAGGGACTGGACTGAGTGTTCTTCCAGTTCTTTCCTGACTCTAAGGGACACTGCTAATCTGCCCCTGGTTTATCCAGAACATTGAGCACCTCCATGTTCCCAGGAGAGCAGCCCTGGATGAGAAACTATTCAGTCACCTGTTGAGCCTGGTGGGATTTTCTGAGCCCTGCAGCACAGGAATCAAAACAGGGCCTCTGTCCCCAGAGGCGTCCAAGAGGGGAGAGAAGTATCCATGTGAAAGAAGGACATAGACAGGGCCCTCAGAGACAGTCCCAGGGCTCTGTGTTCACAAGGGGAGTGCACCCTTCATGAGAAGTAGCTAGAAGAGAGATGAGAAGGGCCTTCTTGAACTTGATTTTTGTGGTGAATGGGAAGGGCCTTCCAGGAGCACAGTACAAGCCAGAGCCCAGGCTGGGAAGCACTCAGCCTTCCCATTCCATTTGCTTACCTGGGTGTCAGCTGGATAGCCTTTGGGCTGCAGCCCAGAGCCCACAGCAGGGAAAAGGAACATGAGCCAAAAAGAAGCTGGGGTGGAGTCACAGATGGAGGGGGTCCTCGGAAGGTAGCTGGAGCAGGAATTTCTACTCAGTTCTGTGGCCTTGGGCAGGTGGGGAAGTTTCTGACAGAAGAGTGTGTGGGGGGATGCAAGCCTCAGTGAATCCACACTATGTGTTTTCCCTGTCGTCTTATGATCAGAGTGAGAAAGAAAGCTTTGGTCCCCTTCATTAAACTGTTGGAGTGGCCCAGGCTGTCACATTCTGGCCCCGCCTCTAAAGTACATTCCTGAGTGGAGTTGACCGCCCTCTGCTCTGCGTGGGGCTGCATGAGGCTGAGGCATGAGCAGCCTTGGCATTGTTTGTTCTCCCAGATTGCATTTCAGTTATTCCCTTAAAGGAAATAGCCCAGGATGACTGCAGATGTGCAGGTCCCCTCCCCCAAAGCCTATAGAATTTCACTCTAGGCAGAAAGAGATCCAAAATGACTTTGAGGCAGGGTGGGCCCAGTTGCCCAAAGGGACTGGGCCCTGGCCTCAGTCCACTTTGACAGTTGTCCATAAGAGCTGAGAAAGCCCCCCCTTGCATTGCCCTCTGTCAGAATCTGACGTTGATAGTACCCTTTACTCGAGTTATCCCATCAACCCTTGCAGGTATCCAGAAATGAATATCATATGCCCCTACTTTACAGGTGAGCACACGAGGCTGAGAGAGCATCATTAACCAGGATCCAGATCCATCTCCAACTAAGTGCTAGTTCCATGCTCTAAGAAGACCAGAGGCTGCAGAGTCATAGCAGCCCCAGGAGAAGCCCCTGTATTCCCTCAGCTCTCAGCATCAGGGCTGCCAGGACCACTGGGGCTCATGGCATGAAGATCTGACAGGCAGAAGCAAGTGTTGCTTCCCAGCCCAGGACAGATTCAAAGCCACACATTTAATAGGCGAGGAGACAGGCACCCAATAGCAATGAGAGGGAATGGCAGGCAGCCAGACATGCAAAGGACACAGAAAAAATGTGTTTTTTTACAAAAGGATATACTTGTATTTCATGTTTCCCATTCGCAAATTTTGTTCACACTGGTTATTCATTTTAGCCAGATGGTGGTGCTGTGAGAAAGCAGGACACCCATCCATAGATGGTAAACAGTACCATCAGGGTTTCTGGACCACGTGTCCATGTAATTTCTTTGACTGCTGGTTTTCAGTCAAACTGTTCAGAGCCTCTAGGGTCCACGCAACTTCCCATACTGTCTTTCATAATGGCACTCACAGGAGATTTTGTTTGTACCTGCCGAAGAAAGATTAGAAAGCTGCTGTACCCTCACCCTGCTTCCCAGAAGTTCAGCCCCCTGAGTTTGTTGGCGCAGGAACAGAGGGGCCCAGCACCATTGCCTGGTGATACTCAGGCAACCAACCAATGTAACTGCTGCCATGCTGGCCAGCGGAACAGCAGCAGCTGTGTAAATTGGGAAGATCGTCTAGGGCAGGGGCAGGACCAGGGTTCTAGTCCTACTTATTTCACCCCCTAGCCAGCTGTGTGCCCAAGGGCAAGTTACTTTCCCTTCTCTGGATTTGATTTTCATCATTTATGGAAGGAGTTTGAATGGGCTGATTTTGGAGGCCTCAGCAACGTCTATATAAGACAGAAAGGTGGCCAGCACATTTGAGAAAAATTTGTAGCCAAATATTGCAACATTTGCATCAAGCATTATTTTTTAGAAAAGGAAAAAGACATCACTAAGCGACCCAACAGTCAGTTTCCATGGTTGCTGCAGCTTTTTAAGTCTCAGAGATGGAGTGTTTAGGGGTGAAACCTGGTCCTTTCTTCTGTTCAGTGAGCACACTGCCAGAAGAGGGAGCCCAAACCCTCAGCTGTTAGAGACAAGGCCCAGACTGATCAGTCTGATTCTGGGAGAGGAACACCCTGAGTTAGGAAGGTCATGGCCCTCCTGCCAAGTTGGAGTGGCTTCTGTGAATGAACAAGTTCCCTCCCTCTTCAAAGTGCAGATGGACTAGCTGTGATGCCGTCTCTGAGCACAGCAGAGTCCATGCCAGGAAGTACCAAGAAGTAGCCCGGTGCCTGGGGCAGCCTTGGGTAAATAGGGGCTGTTTGCTATCACAACCCAGGGAACAAGTGACTATTTTCTTCCTCTTCTTGCCAACCAGCCAGAGACCCCAGAGGTGAAGGCCCTGAAGGACAGGCTGGCGACCATGAGCCTGAAGATGAGTGATCTGCGCAACCAGGTCCAGTCTGTGAAGCAGGAGCTCCGGATAACCCAGAAGGTCTTTCAGAGCCTGGGTTCAGCTTGGGACTTACTGAGGACTGGGGCTGGCCTTGGGAAGGTCATAGCTGGCACATGCATCCTTGGTTCTGGAGCAGGGAGTGCCCTGCCAGTGAACATCCTGCTTGCTCTGGGTCAGCTTCCAGATCTGGTACCTTCTTTCCAGGGTTCCTTGGTACAGTCCCATCTGGTGGACAAGGCCACCAGCTGCCTGAGGGTCATTCCTTTGTGGTGCCTGCCCAGCTCTGGTCTAAGGAGGATAACTCTGTCCACCCAGGGGGACTCCTTTAAGCCTTCCCTACATTCCCCACACCCTAATGGATCCTAGGTGTCTACTTAATAAGCCACCATTTACTCAAAATTCTGCCAAGACCTTTTTCCTGCTCTCTTCTATCTGTAATATTAGAAAATGAATAGGTGGTTTGTGTATTAAAGGCCCCTTTCAAATGAAAACACTCAGACTTGGGGCACAGGTCCTAAGGGCCCAGCTGGTTCATTGTTTATTTTTATTTATATAGTGAATTCTCTGGCATTTGTCTTCCCTGCTGGAACCTCTTAGACCAGCCAAGATTTCCAAAACAGCATTCTATTGTGGAAACAAGTGCCAAGGACTTGGTAAAGTGGTGCACAGAATGGGATTTCCTGATGGGCTTCAGAGGGCTCAGGTCGCAAGCTGGAGTGTGTGCCTGGACACTGCACTTCAGTAGCCACAGAGTTGGGCCCCTCTTAAAGCACAGCATCCTCAAGTGCCACTCCAGCACTCCTCCTTGCTGCACTCAGATGGCTGCTGGTCAGTGGCTTTTCATGGAGGCCAAGACCCTGTGGCAATGTACTTCCTGTAGCCATCCAGACTTCTTTCAGTTCTAGTTGACAGGTGAATGGGTTAAGGAAGCAGGTGTTGGTCAGCTTTGTGGTCCTCTCATCACAGAATGTGTCACAAGCAAGGGGACTGACTGGCCATTGATAGCAGCTCCTGACGATGGCTCCTCTAAGCATCATGAAGAAACTCTGGCAATGATGGATCTGCCTCTTTCTTGGGAGAGTTGACTGAGGAATGTGGCAAACCAGCCTTTAGGGCTGTGCCCTGAGGTGGTGGGGGAGGTGTGTGGTGAGGGTCTCCTGGGAGCTTTTGAAGATGAAGCCGTGTCTGGGGGGACCCTCTTGGCCACTCTGAACTTGCTTCCTCATTACAGGTTTTGGCCAGTGAGGTTGGGGAAGATGTGAACATCCAGCAGCTCCTGTCCTCTCCTGGGACCTGGAGGGGAAGGGCTCAACAAATTCTTGTTCTGCAGAGCAAGGTGAGCATGTCATCACCCCAATCCTGGCCCTGAACAGAGGGTTTAAAATGCCCAGAGATCTGTGCTAGAGACGCGAGCACTCAGAGCCCCGAAGGCCCTCCCGTCCTGCAGAGCACACTCTCGGGCCAGTGTCTTACATCCTCCACTCAGCCTGATTTTAATTTGTTATTTAATGAACAAGCACTTACATAACACCACATGCCAGGCACTGGCGCTTAGTGAATGCCGATGCCTTTGGTTTGACTTCTTTTTCTCCAGGCATATTTTTTCCTGGTTCACATAAGTTTGCGTGACTGTTGTAATTGTAGGCTTTTTCCAGTTTCGTCCAGATGCTTGTTGTCTTTTGAAAGTTTTCATTACCCAATAAAAACTTTGCCTTGTCTCCTTCTTTGTTTTCTAAATATTTTGGAGCAGACTGAAGGAGGCTGAGAGCAGGGACTCCAGACCTGAACGGCTTGGATTCCAGCCCCGCTCTCCACTCACCAGCTGGGTGACCTCATGCAAATCCTTCCTTCGTGTGCCTCAGTTCCTCATCTGTGCATTGAGGATAATAACTGCACCTACCTGAGTTGCTGGGATGAGTGAATGAGTCCATGATACCAGAGTACTAGGCATAGTGCCTGGCCCAGAGAAAGCCCTGGACAAAGATGAGCAGTACTGATTTTCCCTTTTTACCCTTAAACTGAGAAACACATGAGAAGGTGTGTGATTTCCACTGTTTGCCAAGCACATCACTTTCATTCCCAGCAACATCAGGTTCATGACTGTTGGCTTTTATTCTCGGGGTCTACTGTGGGATCCTTGAAGTCAACATGAAGGTGAAAAAAAAAAAAAAATGAAGAAGAAGAAAAGAGAAAAGAACAAAACTCTAGTGCTGATCAGTGCAAGGCCTTGGGATTCAAGAGTCTGAGTTTGAATCTGGCCTCTGTCACTGCTCTACTAGTCTGTGACCTCAGGCAAATCACTTCTTTTCTGTGTCTTAATTATCCCACTTGCAAAATGAAGTTAATAATACTGTCCTTGTAGGGTGTCATGGAGTTAAATGAAATGATATTTGTAAAGCACTGGGCACAGTGCCTGCCCACCATCAGCACTCAACAAATTAGTTATTATTGTTATCAGTAGTATATTAAATAAGCTAACTGGAGCTACCATATAGTGCCACATGAGGGCACTAATTTGTGCTCTAAAAGCAACGCTCCTGCCCTTCACCAGTGATCCTAGTGACTCTTGCTTCCTTTCCTGGCTTGTGGTTTACCAACTTCCTTCCATCATTTGGTTGCACTGACATGGAAACCAGTACAAGGGTACTAGGAGTTCTTTGCTTAAACCCCATTGTGATAAAGTTGTCATTCTGTGAGATGACATCTACCTGCTACCTGTGAGAGCCCGTGTGTGCTGAGCTCGGTGTTGAGGGCTTCACCTAGGCCATCTTGGGGTTTCTCCAAGTTGTCTAATCAATCACCCATAGCCTATGTTTAAGTTGAAGATTCCCAGACCCTTGCCCTGGAACTCTGATTCGTGGGTCTGGAGTGGTCCCCAAGATTTGTCCTTCCAAGAAGAATCTTGGAGAATTCCCAGATTCAGGCAAGTTTGAGATACTGAATCCTCACAATGACATTATGCAGGGTGTACCCTTAGGCCTGTTCTACAGACAAGGGCACTGGGATGCAGAGAAGTTAAGTAACCTGTACTTAAGGAACACCCCAGTAAGGATCTGAGCCAGGCTCTTCACTTCCAAACCCTGCCGCCCTCTGCTGTTGCTCCTGCCAGCGGTCTACCCTCTCCTGGGGAGCACATCCACTCCATCTTCAGTGGGCTGTCTGTCAGGCTTCTTCCTTGTACTGAGGCTTGCCTTGTCCCTCCAGATCGTTGGGGTCATACATCTGCTTCTTTCCCTCAAACAGCCCCTCAGAAGTGGGGTGATTTTCTCACCTTGAAGTATGTCTTTTCTAAGCTAAACCTCTTGAGTGTCTTCCTGTTTCGCCCAAGATAACAACTCAGATCTTTCTACTCAGGATCATCTGGGGCTCCCACAGGCATCTGGAATGGTGCTTCCACCTTCAGGACCCATTGTACCTCATAGTGCTAGTCTGACTGCAGACACATGATAGAACAAGTTTTCCCACCCTCAGGTTCGAGAGCTTGAGAAGCAGTTGGGACAGGCCGGGAGTAGGTCTGCTGGAACAGCCAGTGATGAGCTATCTATCTACCCAAACCCAAAGAAACTGTCGGCACAGGAGAAAAACCTTCTGAGGATCCGCAACCTGGAAAGGGAAAAACAGGAAGGCTGGGAGGTAACACATGCCCAGTAAGGAGGTGGGGTGGACTTGTGAAAGATCATCAGAGTCCTGTGAGGGCCTGGGCATTCCCCATAGGCCGGAGATGTCTGAGGCCTTGGGTCACCTCTCTGTATGTTCCTCACTTCCTATACACCCAGATTTAGCTGCTGATTGGGGCTTCACCCAGGGCCTATTCAATGAACTTTGGGCAACCCTGATTGTAAAAGGGAGTGGGGAGGAGGGTCATAGCTCCAAAAGTGAGATAAGGTTAGATGGGTCTTAAAGGAGGAGAGAGAGTTCCAGGCTAATAAAAGAGATGGGCAAATTGGAATCAGCAGCAGAGGCTGCAGCTCACTGGTCAGACTGGGGATGTTGAAAATCTAACTCTATCAGGTTTAAGCAACAAAGGAAAATTATTGGCCCATGTAAATGACTAATCTAGAATTGGCCTAGCTTCAGATATGGATGGATCCAGGGATTTTGGATCTTGTCTTAGTATACTCTCTCCTGGGTTGACCTCACTTGCTCCCATGGGAATCCCTGGTAGTCCAGGCATCTCTACTCCAACCCAGCCCACACAGACAAAGGGCCTATCTTTCCCAACCTAACACCTGCCTCCCCAGTGAGTGGGAGCCAGGGACCAGATGTGCCAAGGACCCACCCAGACTTGCTGCCCTGTCTTTGCTTTCTAATTACAGAAACTTGCTGGGGAGCGGGATACCCTCCAAAAGGAGCTGGAAGAGCTGAGAAAGAAGTCTGAGGGTGTGAAGTCTCGAAACAAGGTGCTATCGAGTGAAGTGAAGACCCTCAGAAGCCAGATGGGGACCCTGGTGGAGAAGGGCAGACATGATGATGAGCTCATTGATGCCCTCATGGTATGGCCCAGTCACTCCGCAGTGCAAGAGCCAGGGCCTGGCTCCCAAAGGATGAGCCACCAGCCTCCCAGACACCCGAGACCCAGCCCCAGCAGCCTGAGTGAGCCTCCCTCCCTCAAAGGGCCACCTGCAGTTCCTAGAGGCATCGTGCCCAGATGGGCCGCAGCACCAAGGCCTTGCCCGGGACAGGAGCAGCTCAGAGGAGCTGCCTGAGGCATGAAGAGGGCTGGGATGGCAGTACGCAGCTCAGACCCTTGGCTCTACAGACCCTAAAGGATAAAGAAATGGATGGGGGGCAGAAGGAAGAGATGGGCTCATACCCTGGGTTATTTTCCATCAAGGAATTAAGCTGAGGGGCCCATGCAGATCCTCACCTGTGTGATGCCATGGAACCCTCCCCTCTGGGCACTTGATAATGGGTAATCCTAGAGTCGTGTAGTGTAATCCCCTTCCACGGATGGGGAAACCAAGACTCAGCGAGGTCATATCACTCATCCAAGAATGCACAGTTCAGCTCAAACCAGGTTTATCTGACTACAGAACTGTCCTTGATTAGCAAGGCTACACTGCTTTCCTGATCCTACAACCTGGGCTTTTCTCTCTGGGACCTGAAGGACCCTTAGAGTTTGATGTCTGAATTCTAAATGATGCCCACTCACCTCAGGGGTGTTATGCCTGGCTTACCTGGGGAGCTGATGCTGACTCAGGGGCCATCATACAAGGGACTGTTGAACAGAAAGATAGGCCCGCCTCTGTCCGTACCTTGCTGTGTGTCCTGAGGCCCAGGGCATCCCCTTTCTGAGTCTCAGCAACCAGTTTTTAAAATAAGGTACAGGGCTGGATGTCCACTGAAGTCCATGCATGCCACCATCCTTTGTCACTGAAGATGACATAACAAGAGCTATAAATCACTTTTCTCCACTCACTGGCATTGTGTCCTTGGGGACAACAGCCCCCGATCTCTTCCAAATCATTGACATTGTCCTTCCTGTTGGCTCACAGGCAGGAGGCTTCTGCCCCCATCCCAGTTTCCTTGGGGGCATTTTAAGGGTGGGGCTTCAGCTAGGTGCTAAGAATCCCTGAGAGAGTCTAGGTCCTACCTCCAAAGGTGCTTTCCCAACCCAGTGGGATCAGGCTTTCTTTTACCCAAATATTTTCCCTACTAGCTGAGGAGCCACCATCTGAATGACTTTCAGTTGTTCTCAAGAGCTCTTTTGATGTCTTTCTCATCTTAGGGAGAAGGAATTTAAGGACAGAGAAGGGCACCTGTCTGTTTTGAGCCCCACTGAGGGAAGGCAAGGAATGTGTTCCTGCTTCTCAGTGGGACAGTTAGTGTCCTACCATTAGGTTCCCAGTGGCTAGGAGAAGGGGTGGGTTGCTCCGGGCAGGGAAACAATCTCCCCTTATCCTTCCCTGCCCAGAGTAGCCTCCACTGACCCCCATCTGCCCTCCTGCTTACCCACCGGCCAGGACCAACTGAAGCAGCTACAGGAGATTTTGGGCAGTCTGAATCTACAGGAGGAAAAGATGCGCACATCCCAGCACCAACTGGACCAGAAGCTCAACAGCGAGGCCCAACAGAGCAGCAGCCTTGTGGCCCAGCTGCAGGCCATGGTGGCCGAGCGTGAGGCCAAGGTGCGGCAGCTGGAATTGGAGATCGGGCAACTTGGTGTGCAGGTGAGTAGGGTGCTGGCATCACCCCAGCATCCACTTCCCAGCCCTGGTAAGTCCACCCAGAATCTGGAGGAATCTCGGCTCCTTCCATTTCTTTCCACTTGCCTTAGCCAAGCCACACCACATCCCTCCTGGTGCTACTTTGGCCACCTACTTCCATCTGGTTCCCTGTCTCATTCCACGCAGAAACCTGGTTGTGTGCTTGTTCTGCCATGGCTTCCCATCCGCCTCAGCTTTACCCTGTCCTAAAGGATCCAGGCTCCCAGCGGCTTATCCACCACCTAACTCCTCTCATGGCCCTGCTTTCTCCTCACTCCAGGACTGTGCCCGGCTGGAAGCACACTCCTACTTCCTCAGCTGCCTCTGTCTGGCCAGCTGCCCCTCAGCTATCAGGTCTTGCCTAGTCATGAGCTCCTCCAGGAAGTGCCAGCCCCCCAGACTGTTGCGTGGCCCTCCCAGGCACTCTCCTAACTGCCAGCCCTAAGCTAAACCTTTTCCCTCTGAACTCCCCTCGAGGGGGCACAGCCCAGGGTACCGTGGTGCCTACCCCTGGACCAAGCACACCATGCGTGCTCCTAAGGGCACAGCTGGGCTGCTAGGAGTCTGGCACCCCCAGCTTGAGGGCTTCTTCCTTTGGTGCTAATGCTGTGGGGAGGGAAATCGGTGGCCTCTGGGGAGAAAGATTTCTGTGACAGGCACGCAGATCCCCCAGTGACAAAGGAGCCTTACAGCTTCTGGCCCACTAAAAGGTTGACTGGCATAGCCAAAGGTATGTCGCAGAGCAGCCCTGTCTTTATTTCCAGGGACCCATGGTCCAGTCAGAGGTATGAGAGCTCCAGAGGCCCTTGGCCCAGCCTCAGGCTGCTGCCTGCTGACCAGCCTGGTTTGTCCTATAGCAGTCCATCCCCACTGCCACAATAGCCTGAGACTACAGGACTGGCCGTGGTAGAGAATGCTGAGGCCCTCAGGCCTGAGAGAGAGCCTGGAGCAAGAGAAAGGCTGGGAACAAAGTTTGTGGCAGGGAGGGGGCCCATTGCCTTGTAGTCCTCACCCCATTTTCCATCCCCAGCTTACTAGGGAGGGACGTCTGAGGGGCATGTGGAAACGATCCAGAATCCTCACCTCACTGCTCTCCTTGCTTCAGCATACAAGAGAGGACAGATCCTACCTCAGATGTCACCAGCCAGTTGGGGACCAAGCATTACCCACAGACAAGATGGCACATGTTGCAATTTTCTCACGACTGGGAGTGGGGTCATGCCAGGTTGTTAGGAGCTCACACCACCTGTCCGCTCCTTAATGGCGACCTGACCTCCTGTGGAGGGGCCTCTAATGTTCTTTCTTCAGCTTGGCCCTTCCAGGTATCCAGGAAAGGAAGGGGTGGTGTGAGGGGAGGGAACCTAGAAACCCAGTCTCCACCCAAGGCTTCTAGTCCTTGCTGAGGCCCTGCCAAACTTTCTGGCTCCAGGTGTCTGGAAGGTCCAAGTGTTCTGTCAAAGGGGGCTGGCCTCAAGTCATACCTGGCATTTATGTGTAGCTGCCCTGAGAAGGGGGCCTGCTTGCAGACATCAATCTTCAACCTGCCCCAAGTACAAGGTTGCACACCTCCCTTTGGTACAGCTTCCTGGCCTAGCTACCATGCTAATACCATGTAGCTCCCTTTCTGAAGAGAGGCATTATTAGACATCATTATCATGCAAGTAGTGTCTTCACCACACAGGCCTAGCTTTTCACTTTTGAAAAGAAGCCTCTTTCACTTCCCCTGAAAGCCCCGAAATGGAGCCAAGAACCCCTCATGCCTTTTCCAGGCCACTGTGCCAAAGCCCTGGGCATTGAACTCACATCTGTCCTCTACAGTATCTTCAGAATAAAGGAGTGGGTGAGGAGTCCAGCGGGCCTGAGGTCCACCCAGTCCACAACAGGCTCCTAGAGGACCAAGGTCTGGCCAAGTCTCCAGCCTCAGCAAGCAATCACGTCAGCAGGCTGGGATCTTCTCGGTAAGAAAAAAATATAAGAGAGGGGTTGGAGAGCAAATTATTAATTATTCAGAGGAAAGGTTGCTTCCTGCTGCCCCTGATGGGAACCACAGGAATGATTTCAAGATGATCAGGCTGTTGTTCTTCTAATACGTGGGCCTCTCCAAGAACATATGCTCTGCATCTGCAGGAACAAGCCAATTAGGTCCAGGTTTATTACCCTAAGAGCATGCTGGTTAGTGGTTGCAGCTCTCTGTAATGGCCTCTCTGATCTGGCCTCAGAATGCATCTGCTTCTAGGACCCACAAACAGACTTGCAATGGATTGCTCAAGGCTCTGATATCACCAGGTTCTGTTTCATTTTGAGCAAGCAAGAATTCTGGAAAGAAGAGCAGCATATCTACAGGGCCACCCTGCCAGGGCTGCTGCAAGGCCCACACTGGTCACCTCCACAGGCTTCCTGGATCCCTGCTAGCCTTCATTCTACCTCACACACAGAGGTGAGGCCCAGCCATGCCCAGCCTGCCTTTCCCTGCTGATAGGTCCCTTCTGCCTTTGCACAGCTCTGTGAGCAGCCTGGGCCACACGCTGGTGGAATCTGCTCTCACCAGGCCTTCCCTGTCCAGTCCCCACAGGACCTTATCCAGGTATGAGCCCATTAAAAGGAGGGGAAACTAAGGCCAGGCAAAATCTAGGGGGTCTTCCTAGATTAAGTAAGGATGTGGAGGATCAAGGAAGTTTATACCAGTCCCAGTTGGTAGAGAGTGCAGCTTCAGAACTGGAACCTTGGCCTCTGGTTGCCGGGCTGTGTTCCTTACTGCAGGAGCAATCTCTCTGGGCCTGGTTTCCAGTACCTTCCCTGGCCTTCTCTTCCTCATGGAGAATCAGTCCCTAGAGGGAGAATTTCACCTCACATGGGTTCCCACTTTAAGTCACTGATATCCCCTTAGCTCTGGGCCTCTCTTTGTTGATAGAATCAAGCCTTGGGGCTTAAATGGGTCTTTTGTTCTTACTGCCAGCTTATAGACAAAGAATGGTTTTGTCCTGCTTCTGAGTCCTGTCCCGAGCCCTGCCCACTGTCCACTGGAGCCATGCTCCTGCTTGTCAGTACACCCGGCCCCTCAGGCAGGTCAGCTCAGGTTCCAGGCGAGGTCTCCAAGTGGGCTCGGTCCCACTTCTGACTCACTGTGTGGCTGTCAGCATGTCAGTCCTCTCTCTGGGTTATGATCTCCCAAGAAGTACCTGAGACACTTCTGGCCTGACATCTGGACCAAGGTCAGCCCTGCAGTTGCCCCACCCATCAGGCTGTGGTCACAAGAGCACTTGGGGGCAAGTAGACTGACACTGAGCCACAGGGCACATGCCACTCCTGAGAGTGGGGAGGTCTCATCACAGCAAAAAGAGGATGGGCAGACTCTGTCTGAGGTTTCAGTCACAGTAATGAAAGCAGGGATATGGACAAAATGACCACTTAAATGTCCTTCCAAACTTATGTGGCTATGACCTCTGAACTCCACAGGGACACAGGATTGTTTGACCAGACTGCTGGTTCTCTAGCCTGTTTCTTCTACAACACTGAACCCAACCACACATGGGCCCCGCCTTCATGAGCTTACAGTCCTTTCCCATCCATGATGGGACATGAGTTCCTGGGGCAGGAGTGATCCCAGACAGTACTTCTGAAAGGGCTGCCATGGCTTGACCCACTCTTCAGGTGACTCTGATAGGATGGCTGGGAGTAGCACAGAGCCAAGGGTCAGCCCCATCTTCCTGCATCTCCTCTGCTCACACTTGAGAATCATGGAGGGACTAGATAGGGCCTTCCTCACAAGTTGCACAAAGATGACTAGGATCTGCCAGGTTGAATGTAGATTCTGATGCTGCAGGTCTGGGCTGGAGACTCGCATTTCTAACAAGCTTCTAGGCCATGCTAAAGCCTCTGATCTAGAGTAGCTTGAGCCACTGATTTGAGTAGCAATACCTTAAAACATTCTAGGCCTCAGAACACAAAGGAGTCTATAGTCCTTAGAGCCCATCTCAACCAGCCCCCTCAATGTTCAGAGGGAAACTGGGGCCAAGAGAGGGTAAGAGACCATCCCAACACTCCAGAGAGAGTCAGCCTCCAGGCTCACTTGCCAGACCAGTCTCAAGATGCTGCCCACCTCTTGTAACCTTCCCTGTATCCAGCATTGCTGGAAGAGCAAGACCAGGGTGACCCAGTGTCACACTAGGAAATGTGAGGGCACATGCAGAGAACAACAGGGAACTCACCTGTAGGCTCTGAGGGCTTGGAGCGGAAAGTTCACCTTCTGTCCTGGCCCCAGCCAACAGGTAAGGGGCCAGTTGGCAGGACCATTGGTAAGGAGGAAAGAAGTGATAGGCTAGAGGACATTGGCCAAGACACAAAGCCCAATGTCCAGGAGAGTGGGCTGTGTTCAAACCAGGAGATGCAGAAGGTCTGGGACAAGCTGGCAGAGCCACAGATTTGGGCCTCCTGATATTGGGCACAGCAGCCAAACCCCAGAGACCACACAGGTATAGGTACTCTGGGCTGCTTCCATAGCAGCCAGACTAATCCCAGCCCCACACCAGGATTGGATGGACAGAGGTACCAGTGCAACTCTAGCAGCTAAGTAAGGCTAGGAATGATGGACCAGGAGGGGTTGGGTTGGGTTCCTTCTCTTTGGCTGTCTCTGAGAACCTCTGACTGTCCTTCCACTCCCTCCCACCATCACAGGGGTAAGTGTGTGTCTTCAGGCTTCAGATAACCTCTGCCCTCTGCCCTCCTCCCTAGTCCCAGGTGCTTGGACTCCCCAGAACAAAAAGGCTGGCAAGCGCAAGTGACAGAGATCAAGGCCCTCTGGCAGGCCACTGAGGTGGAGCGAGACCGGCTCACTGAGTTTGTCACTGTCCTACAGAAACGGTAATACGGTAATACCTAGCACCTAGGGATTCTTTCTTAGACCCACCTGTGGTGGGAACTGGATCTACCTCACGTGAGAGCTTGGCTCCTGTGGTGTTGGTCCAGGCTAATCCCAGCCACAACTCATGTGTCCACCAAAATGCCCCATGACTTTGGGGCCCTGTCATCATGTTGTGGTTTGCCCACAATCCTATGTGCACCCAGTGAGACTTGAGGTGGGATTCTCAGGGGAGGGACACTTTGGAGTAGTTAAGTCAGTCAAATCAACCCAACAGTCGTTCAAATCCACAACAGGACTGGCATTGTACATGGTAGTGTTGAGAGGTTTGGTGGGAAGAAGACACAGGCTGGACTGCGGTCTAGAATTACAAAGAGCAAGATAGGGAGCTGAGACTTCTTTGGGGAGGCAGTAGACCAGGAGATACAGTTGCCTCCAAAGAATTGTTGACAGACTTCCACTCAAATAAATCAGTGCTTCTTGCTCAAGTGACCCTTTTGGCAAGAACTGCAGAATGCCCAGGCCAACACTTGGTCAGCCAAGTGACGTCCACACTGAAAAATATAAAGGACACTATTGAGTTTCTGTCCTAACAGGCCATATCATGTATCAGTCAAGTCTCTTTGATGACAGATAATAGAAAACCAATTCTGGCTGAATTAAATTTTCAGAAGGTACTGGAAAACTCCAAGTTGCAGAGCACAAAGATGCAGAGATCTTGGTAGCAATAACTTTTGGGCCGTCTTTTCTGGGCCATCAAAATGACTTTTGGTTCTTGTGCCAGTGGTTTCTGGGGAAGAATGTCCAGCTGGCCTGTGCAGCCCCCATGTCTGCCCCTCATGAGAGGGCATGCTGACTGAAAGCATCTCCAGGTGCAGAGACATACTCAACTCCAGCTTTCTTTCCCACTTCCTCTAAGTTACACCTATATTGGGAGGTGACTCAGTTATCTGTTGCTGCTTAACAAGACATCCATAATTTACTGGCATAAAATACGATGTTTTGTTCTTTTTTGTGATTCTGTGGGTTCACTGCAAATTCTGCTGTGTCTCTCAGATGACCTCATTCCTCTGGAAGCTCAGCAGGGCTGCCTTGATTCTCCTACATGCAGTCTTTGCCTATGAGAGCTCATCTTCTGGGGCCTCTCCATGCGGTGCTGGGATTAGAGTACACACAACCAAGACACTCATGACACAGATCTAAGGAGAATGTCACTATAAGAGACTGTCAGCTCAGATGTTTGGGAGTCCTCAGATTCATTCTGCTGCTCTGTGTCATTGGAGGGAACTCTGTGAGACTGACCCAGGCCTGTCAACCAAGACACATAACCTTTCTACTCTGGAGTATTGCCATCTCCCTGGGCTTTGAGCAAGAAAATGGAGCCCAGGATCCCTCCACATTCTGAATTCCCTAACCTATTTGGAATTCTGATCCCAAAGCACAGGACCTTCCTTTCTCAGAGATCCTCAATGTTCTCTCCTTTCTTTATCCTCAGAGTTTGTCCCAACCTTGCACAGAAGTGGTCTTTCTCTGTGTAGCTTCCCCTCTCCTGTACTCTGCCCTGCAAATTCCAGGGGCCTCATTCCCTTCCTCTGCCTGGTTCACCAGTCTCCTGTCCTTATCTCAGTAAGACTTCTTATCTCAGTAAGGGTCTCTGCTGGGATCCTCCTCTCCTCCATGCTGAGAAAAGTCCTCAGGCAAAATTCAGGGCAGTAGAGAACTCAAGTCATTTGTTTCCCTTCTCTCAAGTCTTGAGTCCAGAGCCTGTTGTCCTATTACCTATTGTCTGAAAAGAAGTTATTTCTTAGATTGCATCCATTTCTCAGTTGTTTACAATAGGAGGACTGGAATGGTTAGTCTGCCATGGCAAAAGTTGCTAAATATGTCTCTTCCTTTTTTAAAAAATTTTAAATTATTTTATATTTTTTCTAATTTGTTATACATGACAGTAGAATGCATTTATACATTTTGATAGCTCATTCATAAATGGAGTGTAATCTCTCATTTTTCTGAGTATACATATTATGGGATCACATTGGTCATGCGGTCATGTATGTACATGAAGCAATGATGTTAAAAAAGCATGTGGTTGACTTTGTTTTTAAATTCAACCTGAAAACTTCTGTTTTTAAGTAAAGTCTAATCTATTTTCATTTTTATAGTATTTGATCACCTTAAATAATATTTTCTATTTCCATGATTTTTCTTTACTCCTTTTTTTTCCCTTTCTTTTCCCTGATACTAGATTGACCAAGTTTTGTTTCCCTTTCTTCTATATACAAGTTTGGATATACATTATATCTGTATTCTTTGAGTATTATCCTTATCTTTTAACATAAAACTCAGTTCATCAAGTCTAAAAAGCAATGGGTTTCTTTACTATCACTGTGAGCAATAGAATAAATTAAGAATGCTTTAGCTGGGTGCAGTGACACATGTGTATAATCCCTGGAATGCAGGAGCCTGGGGCAGGAGGATTAAAAGTTCAAAGCCTGCCTCAGCAGTTTAGCAAGACCCTGCCTCAAAATAAAAAAAGGAAAAAGGGCTAGGGATGTGGCTCAGTAGTTAAGCACCCCTGGATATTCAATCCCTGGTACTAAAAAAAAAGTTTTAACTCTGATTTTTTCCTCTTGTGTCTTTCATGTGACTTGTTTTCTAACATGTCTTAATCCATATTCTTTCTTTAAACACCCTGAAAATATTAAATAGATTGCATTTCTTTCCTTTTTTTTTTTTTTTTTTTTTTTTTTTTTTTTGTGGTACTGGGGGTTAAACCCAGTGGCTTTCTACCACTCAACTCTGTGCCCAGCCCCTTTTCTGTATTTTTAAATTTTTGAGACAGGGTCTTGCTAGGTTGTCCAAACCTGAGATCCTCCTGCCTCAGCCTCCCAGATTGCTGGGATCACAGGGTGCACCATTGCACCCAGCTGCCATTCCTTTCCCTTTGCCAGCACGCTTACAGATGTCTTTCTTTCTGGTTGCTTCTTGTACCTCAGTGTTCCTTCTGGGTTCAATTTCCCTACTGAGGTACATCCTTTAGTTCATTGGGGTCATGAAAATGGTCCTTTCTCTTAAATGAGATTTTCAGAGAAACTCGGGCAGCTTGGGTAAATAGATGGGTATTTTTTGTCAGCCTTTTGAGGTCATTTTCATCTTTTATCATCCACTGCTACTAAAAAGGAATCTGCTATGAGTTTGTCATTCCTGTGTAGATACTTTCTTTTTAGATGAATTTTCAGATATTCTCTTTGTCTTTGATATTATAAGGTTTCACTGTGATGTGTCCAAGTATATGTGTATATATATATATTCCTGTATATTTTTTCATATATGTATTTTCTTACATTTATTTTCCCATTTCTATATATACATATATTTTCCTATATATTTTCTATATATTACTTTATATTATTTTCCTATGTGTATTTTGTGTATTTCCTATGCATTTTCCTATATCCTATATATATATATATATCTATATATATATATATTTTTTTTTTTTTTTGCTATTTTTTCTGTTCAGGAATTAGTGTCCTTTTTAAATTCAAGGACTTTGATCTATATATTGCCAAGGACTTTTCTTCATATATAGTTTCTTGATTCTCCCTGTTCTTTTTACTAAAAGTCCACCATACATTAGAATCCCTTGCTTTCTCATATAATGCAACTTAATATTTTGGGCTGAATTCTAAGTGATTTCTCCAAATCTGTTTTCCAGCTCACTAAATCTCTTGAGTCGCATCTCATCTACCCTGAAACCTATTTTAATAACGTATTTTTGTATATAAAACCTCCTGTTCTCTTGCTTATAGCATTTGTCCTTACATTAGATTTCTTGCCTTTCTGGAGTGGGCATGTAGTTCAGTGGCAGAGCGCTTGCCTCTCACGTGCAAGGCCCTGGGTTTGATCCCCAACACTACAACCAACCAACCAAAGATTTCTTGTCTTTCTCTTTTCAATAATTTTAAACTTACTTAGTCCCTTTAAAACAGTTGTATCACCTTCACTCCCTAGGGATGCTAAATAGCGTCTGTTGGTTGACTCTTCACTCATGATGAATGTTCTCCCCAGGAGACTTCTATTTCTGTTGGTGTGAGCTCATCTTCAGTGGGGATTTTCTTGTGGCGGTTCTTGGGTCATGAAAGTGCTCCTACAGCGCGGTGCTATGATTGTTTCTATGGAGCACTTGGGGTTTCAGTGGTTTCTGATCAGTGCTTTATGCTAATTTATTGGCTTAGTGTTTCCTGCCCTTGGTTTTGGTTTCTCACCGACTGATGTGCCCCCATCCTGCCCTGCCCCAGGCCCTGGGGGACTACAGGCTTCCTCACCACTTCCCTGGATTTGTTGAGGGATATTGTCTTAACTCTATAACAAGCAAGGTGTTCTGTTGAGGCTTCTAGAATTACATTGGGAACTCATTTGTAACTTGCTGCCTTATAGAAGTACAAGTTTATATCTGCTGCCCTCATGTTGGTATTAAAACCCCTGCCTTACACTATTAGAAGTTTTGCTAGTGTTCCCACTATAAATGTATATTAACTTATTGCAAAAAGTCTCTATTTCTCCAACACCCAATTCCACATTCTTCATAGATAAGAACTATTAAAACTACTAATTTTTTTCTTTCAACATCCAATAATATATACATGCATGTATATATACATATATGTAAGTGTGTATATATATATGTGTGTAAAAGCCATATAGACAACACATGTATTATATACATTATCAAAAAGTGGACTCATACTAAATATATCTTTACACTGTGAAAGTAAATCTCACTTTATATCATGAGACTATATCTGTATCACACCCTGTTGTGTCTGGATCTTGTTCTTGAACTTCCTACAAGTAGAATGACTGAATTGAAGAATATACACATTTAAAATGTTTACAAATGATGGCAAATTACCCTTTTAAAATGAGTTAAATTTACGTTCCTACCAATAATGTGAACTCTTGGTCCTTTTCCATAACCTCACCTATGGTAAGTTTTATCAACCATTAACATTTTTGCCAAACTCATAAAGGAACACTAATATCTCATTATTGTCTTTATCTGTTTTGCTGTGATCACAAATGAAGGTGAGGAGTCAGGCATGGTGGCACACGCTTGTGGTCCCAGCAGCTTAGGAGGCTGAGGCAGGAGGATTACAAGTTCAAAGCCAGCCTCAGCAGTTTAGCTAGGCCCTAAGCAACTTAACAATGCCCTGTCTCAAAAATAAAAAAATAAAAAGGTCTGGGATGTGGCTTAGTGGTAAAGCACCCCGGGGTTCAATCCCCAGTACCAAAAAAACAAAACAAACAAAAAACCCAAAAAACAAAAACAGGGAAGATGAGCATGTTTTTTCACACAGCCTTGTATGTGTTCCTTTCCTTCAACTACTTATTTATGCCACTGCACATTTTTTGGAAGTGCTTATATTTTTCTTGATTTATAAAAGATCAATTTACATATTACATGTATGGTATTACATAATATCAATGTAATATAATACAATGTTATGCATGTTTACCTTCATAAAGATCTTGTATCATTTGTTGAATTAATTGTTGGGTTAGGGAACCTCCTGAGTATTGTTTATCAACATCCTCACATTTACAGCTCCCATGAAAACAAAATTTTTAATATCAAAACATTCACTATTAATCTGACCACTTAATATTCACTTTACATTGACATTGTATCAATCTGGTCAGATTCTTGAAATATAATGACAATTGATTTTGAAGTAACAAGTCTTCCAAAATATTTGGAATCTCATGAAGTTGACACACATGATGTTGGAGGACCGTTAGAATCACATTCCAAGCTGTTGACAAATGAGGATCTAGCTGACTTAGACCAGTTTCAAATGAGGAAGAGAACATTGGTGAGGACAAAGACTGGCCAAAGAGAATATTTGGAAATTCGAAGGGTCTGAGGGTCCTGAGGGCAAAGACTGTGGATCCAAGCCTGAGGAACAGCCTCAGACTGGGCCAGGGGTGGAGGAATGAGAGGGAGCTGGCTCTGGTGTGTCTTTGTGGGGAAAGCTGTAGTGCTTACTGATAGAGTGGAAGCTGAAGGCAAGGAAGAAAGCAAGTGTGACTCCCAGCTTTGGGGACTGAGCAATGGCATGAGTGATGGTGATGTGTATCAAGATGGCGAAGGCACAATTTGGGGAAGAAATCCAGAGTTTGGTTGTTACTGAATTTTGTGGAAACTCATAATGTGCTTTTACCTTTTTAGGGGGTGAAAAAGGGTACCAGGGATTGAACTCAGGTACACTCGACCACTCAGCCACATCCCCAACCCTATTCTGTGTTTTATTTAGAGACAGGGTCTCACTGAGTGCTTAGCACCTCACTTTTGCTGAGGCTGACTTTGAACTCTGTATCCTCCTGCCTCAGCCTCCTGAGTCACTGGGATTACAGGTGTGCACCACTGTGCGTGGCTGCTTTTACAATTTTAATTTGATGTTTGCTGTTATTTTATTATTTTGCCTAGTATAAATGGAATACAAACTTAAACAAAAGGAAACCATTGCTGAAACCCATAACAGAAAAACGAAAGCCCCCTGCCACAGTGCTTCAATAGTTTCTGCTTGTTCCTCTTTGTTTTCAGTTCTTCCGCTGAATTATATGTCTTATATTTATTTGTTTTTAAATTTTTAATTTGTTATAAATGTTTAAATTGGATCATATATTATGCATAATCTTCAGCTACTTACTTCATTTAGTAATATATTGCAGACCTTCTCTTCATGTCAGTACATATTCTTTTTATGGTTACAGAGTATTTTATTGTGTGAATCCACCGATTTATTTACCATTCCTTTATTGATGGATTTTTGGTTTCTAATTTTAAAATGCTTTACTGTGTTAAGATGTTTCCTTCCATTCTTCTACTTTAAGCATTTTATTTGATTTGGTTTGTTTTGTGTTTGATTTGGTTTGTTTTTGCCGTGCTGGGAATCAAACCCGTGGCCTTGTATGTGCTGGGCAAGCACTCTACCACTTAGCTACATCTCCAGTCACTTTGAGTTATTAAAATCAAAGAATCAAGGAATGATCTACTAGTGAGTCTTCAATATCTTTTGAAAGGACCGTGCGATTTTCTCCTTTAACCCTAATTCCGATGGTGAATCATAAAATTCTAGTGTGCCTAGAACAATGTTGTGTTTTTCTCTTACAATACCACTGGGCTTTACTTTCTTTCTTAAAAAAGAAAACTTGTGTTTTTACTGTGGAAGGCAGAATTCTAGCGTTGTCCTCCAAATTCCTGCCCCCTTGTATGTAGGCCTTATAAACTTCTGTCCCCATGTGTATGGGCAGGAATTGTGAATATGATAGGATATTGTCACCATGATTATGTTAACTTACATGGCAAAGGGGAGTTTTCCGACATAATTAAGGTTACTAGTCAGGTGACTGAGTTAATCAAAATGAGAGAGCGGGCAGACTTCATTGCATGAGTCTAGAGGTCAGAGACAGAGGAAGCCAGAGAGTTGAAGCAGCAGAGTTAGTCTCCTGCTGACCTTGAAGACATTCTCCTGAAGAATGCCCTGGAGAGGATCACGTGGCAGGGAACCCTGGGTGCACTCTAGGAGGCAACATCCACCCCCAGTCAATAACCAGCAAGAAATCAAACAACATTGCTCTATGTAAATTTATGATTACACAAATGGTATGCCTTTACGCCATGTACAAACAGAGAAACAACATGTATCCCATTTGTTTAAAAAAAAAAAAAAAAAGAATAAAAAAAAAAAAAATAACCAGCAAGATAATGAGGTTCTAAGAACTCACTTCCGCTAACAAACTGAATGAGCTTGGGAGAAGACCCCAAGCCTCAGATGAGATTGCAGCCTTCTGACACCTTTATTTCAGACTGACCCTTGGGGCCCAGGACATCAGCCCCAAGGGCCATTGCTGCTCAGTTACCTTGAATGACTGCAGCCACTTTCCCTCAAGAAGCCCAGGCAGGTAGGAGAAGCAGACCCACCTCTTACCACTCACTGGTCTCCAGTTGACCACTCACAGGGAAAGGCATTTCACTTGCCTTAAAAACCCCTGTTAACATAGACATAGGACCAGAGTCTCCTTGCTACCACTATAGACAACAGGCCAGATTCATTTGTATGTCGCTTCAAAGTCTCGTTCTTCATTTCATCCCACCCCACCCTATTGTCTCTGGACCTTGTTCTTGAACTTGCAGACCTGAATAGGTAGCCTTGGACATGTCATTATTTAGTGAGCTTTTTAATGTAAATGGCATTATATGTATTCTTGTGGCACTTGCTTTTTATCACCAATCCTACAACCTGGAGATTAGCCAGGTTTGTATGTATATATAGCTCTACCTCATTCTTTGTCATTGTTAGACCAGTGCTGTCCAGTAGAAAGTTTCCGAGATGATGGATTTGTTCTAGATCTGCACTGACCAATGTAATAGCCACTAGCCACATGTGGCTTTTGAGAGATTGAAATGTGCCTAGTGTAACTGAGGAACTGAATTTTAAATTTTATTTAATTGTAAACTTTAATTTTAATAACTACATGTGGATGTGAGGCCACTGTGTTGGGTGGCATAATGGCTCTGTCATATTCTATCATGTTCCATAGTATGACTATGTCACCATTTATCTTTTCCCCTATAGTGGGACTTGAAGATTAAATAAACCTTTCAAGTGAAATAAATCACACAAGGTCTTCAAGGCCTGTGGATTTATGACAGGCATATAGAAAGCAAAACAATAAACATAAGGCAAACAGTAACTCCAGTAAAGGAAACAAATGAGAAAGGAAATGTAATCATTAGTGTGCTACATGTCTCAGTTCTGAATAATTGACCAAAGGTACCCCCTGTGGTAGACAGGATTTTGATGCCTGTGTCCTTTGCTGTTATGCCTGTGAAGGGTTTTGAGGATGTGATTATCATGATGGCTCCTACAATAGGAAGATTATCCTGGATTATCAGGTGGGCCTAATCTAATCACTTGAGCCCATAAAAGCAGAGACATTTTTCCATCTGGGTTCATTCTGTAGAGATGCTGCAGGAGGCATCGGACATGTCAGAAAGATTCAGAGCTAACTCTGAAGATGGAGCAGGTGATGTGCCCCTTAGAAGCTGGAAATGACCCCTAGCCAACCACCAGCAGGAGACAGTCCTTCAGCTACCTAGAACTGGATTCTCTTCCAACTCCCTGAATGGATTTCGAAACAGATTCTTCTCCAGAACCTCCACATAACAGCCCAGATTAGCTGATGCCTTGATTTTGGCTTGTGATACCTGGAGCAGAGAACTCAAAAGAACCTGCTGGCTTCCTGATGTACAGAACTGTGAGGCAATGCATTTGTGTGATTCAAGCTGCTAATTTTGTGGTAATTTGTTACAGTAGTAACAGAAAACAAACACATCACCTAATATCAATTCAGTCAAAAAGAGGAAAGGCGATTCTCTTGGGTAGGGGGAGAGTGCTAAAATAAAACCAAATTCTCATTCAACATGACAGGAAGTCAAAAGATTATATTTAAATCTTTTTTTAAAAAGCAGCACAAGCATCTGTAGAAATGTGGCAGTAAACACTCAAAGAAGCAGCTTAAAATGCTAAAAGTGGTTGCTTCTGGGGAGCAAGAATCCGGAGTGAAGGGTGTAGGGATGGGCTGCCAATTTTTTCATTTTAAGCCTTGGAGAGAACTGTGTGATTTTTCAGTGCACATTTCTGTACTGCAATTAAAATCCAGAACAATTTCCACCACCCAGTGTAAGATATGCCACCCCTCTGGGAGCCTCAGTAGATGGGACAGGGGCTGCCCCTGCCTGCCAGGGAGTGTGCAGCCCCTCTGTAATGACCAGGTTGGAGGAGAGCAACAGCAAGCTCCTGGAGGCGGAGAGGAGGCTGCAGGAGGAACGGCACCACACAGTAATGCTGGAGCAACAAATGGAGAAGATGCGCCTTGAGCCTGGCAGGGCATCGACCTCGCAGAAAGCAGCCCCCAAAAATAAACCAGGTAGGGGCCAGGGAAGGGGTCCTGGTGTGGGGAGCAGGGGCAGCCTCACTGCTAAGGTAGGAGGCAGTCAGCTGTGCTCTTTGGCCCCATCAGTGAGTGTGGGAGGTGGAGTTTGCATCAGGGCCGAGCTCTGCCTGCCCCTGCTGCTGAGCAGCCTCTCCCAGCTCCCAGCCAGAACCAGGAACCCCAGAGACCCATGGGCCCACTTGGACCTGGCCCAGCCTCTTGTTAGCCCTTAGCATGAGGGGGCAGTACCTCTGCTGAATGCTCTTAGCTACTACCTCCTGCCTCCCCAGCCTGTCCCTCAACCTTCTGTCCTGAGCAAACTGTGTTCAGAGTTGGTCTGCTGGGCCAGCCAAAGCAGTCATGGCTGAAACAGGAGAGGAGACCTTTTTTGCCTCCATGTAGTCAAACTTGTGCAAGGGCTCACATGGCCTCTCCACAGGCTGGGAGACTCAAGCTCTTCTGCCTCGTGGCTCCACCATCCTCAACACATAGCTCCAACTCCTAGTCCAAGGTGGCCACTTGAGCTTCCTTGCCAGCAGCAGGAAGGGGAGGAAGGAAGGGGACAACCTGCTTCTCACCTTGTAAGATGGCATCTGTCACTTGTGCTGGGGTCACACTGCCAGACCCTAGTCACAGGAGCACACACCAGTCTTGTGCTGAAGCTGGGGGATGTTGTCTTTAACTGAAAGGCCAATATCTATAATGTCCCATGGGGTGGGCTGGGGTGAGCTGGGGGTCAGGATGCCAGTCAGAAGACTGCCCCGCAGGTCTGCCTGCCTCTAACACTAGGCACAACCCAACAGGAAGTGAGAAAAAGGACCCGTCTTCTGCCCAGCTCTCCAGTGTACCCATGGAATCCCAGATGGAGGAGCTGACCACCAGGTGCTTCCTGCCCCCTCTTCCTGAAAGGGTAGTAGTCTAGGTGGAGGTGCTACCAAGGGCAGAAGGACTATGTCCCTCCCTGCTTGCATCTTTGACTTCTGTTGGTGCAGGAGGCTGGTCCTGCTGTTCTAGGCCTATAGTTCAGGAACTGCCCTGCAGAGGCAAAGGGGACCAGCCGTGCCCTGATGATCCCAGCGTTCCAAGGGAAGTTTCCTTAGGTGGGCCTTGCTGGACCCGCTTTCTCCCTCATTGAATCTTATAAGGTTCAACAATGCAAGAGGAGAGAGAAAGCAGCTCTATAAGCCAGGGCTCGTTCTTGGGGTGGCTGATGCTGCTGGGGACAAATGGGTGCCAGACCCAAAGCTGTGGATGGGCCCAAAGAGGAATCCAGCATGGTATTCCTCCTGTGGAGGAGGGTAGGTGGGAGGATGGGGTGGGTCAGAGAAAACTCTGAGCCCAAGCAGCAGCCATGCTCCAGCCCTATCCCAGGGCCCCCCGGACACCACACATGCCTGTGTGCTGCTCAGGCCACACTCAGCCCTGTCTCCATGTGGTCCAGGCTAGCCATCCAGATGGAGGAGAACGAAATGCTGAAAGCCGCCCTGGGCAATGCCCTGCGGGGAAAGGAGGAGGACTTCCGTATATACCACGAGACCCTGGGCCAGGTGAAAGGGGTCTTTCTGCAGGCCCTGCGGCAGCAGAAAGCTGACAAGCACTAGGACGCCACCCTGTATCAGCCAGGCCAGTCGAGCAGCGCAGGTCTTGAGAGGATGGGGCTGTCTGAGGACTGTGTCTGCTCCAGGAAGCCAGCGGGGCAACAGCTCAGCTCTTCTCCCAGAAGCAGCTCCTTCAAAATGACCAGAGCCCACACCACAAGCCAGGAGGGCAGCGAAGCCATGGCAGAACCATTCAGGAACACCAGGCAGACGTGGCTGTGACAGGGGAGGAGGCCCAGTAGTCCAACGAATCAGCCAGAGCTCTGGGACCAGCCAACTGAACAGACAGAGGCGGTCCCCTGAGCAGGTGCTCATGGGCCTTGTCCTAGGGCCTGACCTGGGGCCTGCATGCCCACAGGCTCCATATACACAGGAGAGCCCTGGTGCCCTGGGCTGGGCACATCGCCAGGCCCCCTGACCCTACCAGCCCTCCTCACTAGGCATCCCCCTGCCCTGCCGCAGCTTCGTCTGTGGCCCTCTCCCTCCACAGAGGAGGGCAGCACACTCCCAGCCTCTTTGTCAGCCTGCTGCCCAGATGCCGAGCTTGGACTTAGAATAACAATTGTTATTTTCATAACTGCAGCAGCTCCCAGTGAGCGGGCATCTCCCATGGAAACCTGACCCCGCCCCATCCTCTAATCACACAGGGGATTGCCACCCTGTTTCACAGATGGGGAAAATGGGGCTCATGGGACTGAAGTTATTATTTCACTGCGGTCAACCTGACTCCAAAACCAGAGTCCGCAGTTGAGCAGCTCCCCAGGGCAGGGGTGCCCATCCCACTGCTGGGCAGCTCTGCCCCTCACTGGTTGCTCCCGAGGGCACGTCCTGCTGCTCCCAGAGGGCTGCATGGGTGGGCACTGGTGGCAGAGCAGGGGTGGGGCTGGGCTGGAGCTTTGGGCAGAAGGGTTTTGAGGAGGTGGGTGAAGACATGGGTGCAGTGCATCTCCCTCACCATGGTGAGCTGGGAGGGCTGCTACGGGGGGACCCGGGAGCCCCCCATCTTCTCTGTGACTGTCACAGTGTCATCCTCTTGGTTACAGTTACAGTCAGAGGGCGGGCTGGCTCCAGGGAGGGTGAGTAGCCTATAGCTACACACACCACCCCAGGCACACTGGCCACACAGGTGTACGCGCACACTGACACCCAGGCGCAGGAGCCCGTAGCTGTGTGCACACATAGACCTGCCTGCAAGCACAGGTGAGCACAGTGGGTGTGGATGCAGACAGTCCCCACATGAGACACAGTCGTGTGTAGCTTGTGCAGTGACACAAACGTGGGAGCACATACTACGACCATTCCTCTCCCTCCTCCCCCTGGAAGTCCTGAGACCCCGTCTGCTCAGGCCCTCCCTTGCAGATGGGGCTGGAGGGATTCAGTGCTGGTCCCACTGAGGGAGCCCCCAACCCTCCAAGGGCAGCAAGGTCCAGAGCTCCTACAGCAGGGTGGCACAAAGCCCATGGGAATGAAGTGGCAATTCTGATGGGTCCTAAAGGCTTCTGGAAAGGAAGACTTTCTCTCTGCTTCCTTGTGAAGGGTAATGGCCAGGCAGAGAGCCAGAGAGGAGCAAGAGGGCTTGTGCTGGGAGGGGACAGTGAGTGACAGTGAGGAGTGGACCAAATGCAGAGTGTGAACACCAGGTCAAGCAACTGGCACTTTCCTCAGGTCCTGGGGAGGCCCTGGGGGTGACCTGAGCATGTGGGGACACAGGCTGCAGTCCTCAGAAGAGTTTCTGGGAGAAAAGGAGACATAGGACCATCCATCCTCCCTCAGGGTCCTGTCAGAGAAGGGCAGGCATGGTGTGACCTCCTTGAGCCTCCATGTTATCTATAAAATGGGGACGGTCATAGAAACCTCCCTTAAGAGCTGTTAAGAGGTGTCAAAGAATAACCCGAACAGCTAATTATTACATTGCTGTTGTTTACCGCTATACAAGGAACATGTATCTATAGGTTGATTTCATCCCACTGCAATAAAAATAGAAAAGCTGCTGCCAGGCGGACACAGCAATCTGGTTACACATTTTCAGGTAAACTGATTAGTTGGCATCTTTCAGGGTCAGTCTGGGCATAGTTCAGTCCCTACCTAGGTCAACTATGGATATAAAATCTCCTTTATACAATTTTCAAATTCTATAGGCAACCTTGAGAATTTTTTGTTTTTATACTGAGGATTGACCCCAGGGGTGTTCTACCAACGAGCCACATCCCCAGCCCTTTTTATTTTTTTTATTTTGAGAGTCTTGCTCAGTTGCTGAAGCTGGCCTTGAACTTGGAATCCTCCTGCCTCAGCTTCCTGGGCCACTGAGCTTACAGTTGTGCACCACCTCTTCTGGCTCAGCCTTGGGAGTTTTACCATGGGGCTGTGTACCAGGGCTTTGTCACTTCCACTGGGGCCTGCACCCGGCGCCTTCAGCGTAGTTAGACCAGATTCGCTGCATTCCATCATCACAACCCTCTTTAGGAATTAAAAAGCATCAAGTGCTTGGAGCAGCTGCTGGCATACAGTAAGCACTCCATACGCTTTAGCTCTTAATATCCCTCCGTTAGTTTAGTAAATATCTATTGCACAGTTCCTCTGCCCCAGGTATGAAGGTGCTCAGATAAGTCAGACATGGCCCCCAACTCCAGGAACTCTCAGGCCCATGGGGAGACAGACTCTTTTCAGGTCACCATCCATTCAGCTGACCCATCACCAGGCAGGGAGTGCCAACTGCATTCAGCCCCACCAGGCCAGGGGGCGGGGGACTTGCTTGCTTCTTTCTGGGAGCTCCCTGTCCCATCAGAGAGGTATGGGAAATGGGGCCATGAGGAGGCTGGGGAGGGGAAGGATGCAGAGACAGGCTGTGGCACCAGAGAGCACCCTACCCCTAATCCCTGCTGCAGCTCCCAGGTAGGGGTGTAGGGAAGGAGAGGGGAGGCCCAGGACAGTTTGTCAAGAGGTCAAGGACTGGACCCTGAGGGATCTAACCCAGGTGGCAGTGGAGAGGAGGGAGGCCTGGTGTATCCAGGTTAGTGCCCTCAGCCCCTCCTGGGCAGCACCACCTGTCCTCAGAACCCGAGGGGGGCTTCCCCATCCCTCAGGTATGTGGGCTGAATGAGAGAACTCCCGAGGCCCTGCCCAGGGCCACAGGCATGGAGAAGGCAGGTTCCCCAGAGGAATAAGGGACAGGGCAAGAAAAAAGGCAGGCAGTGGAGTGACCTCACATGATGATCCCCGGCCACATCTTAGGCAGGTGCTGTGATTCTGGGTGCTCAGTTTCCAGCACTGACAGGGGAGACCTGGTTGAGGCGTGGATGTGGTTTGGCCACTGTCCCCTGGGTGCCTCTGGGGCACCAGAGCTCAGCAGCACAATGTTGCAGACTGGCTATGGCTAACTGAAACACATTCCATGGCCACTGGGTTCCTTCCCTGCTCCCAGGTGGCCTCCAGCCAGCGTGCTCCTTTAAGCCCCCCACATCCAGAGGTCAGAACCAGCCTCTTCCCCCTGCCCAGAATGAGCCCTCATGCAGCCCTTAGCACAAGGAAGTCTCCACCTGCCCACCCCCTTTCCACATATTTACCTTCACACTTGCTGAGTCACCTACAGTCCCCAAGCCTTGTATATACATGCATATACACCCATATAGCACACATCAACTTAGATACCACATAGCACATGCACATACCCACAACACACAGGCACACACAACACACAAAAAACAAGCACGTCATACACAACATACTGCAAAGTGTATACACACAGACCCTATGCAGAGCCAATATAATACAATTGCATACACACACACACACACACACACACACACACGAGTCTTGCTCACATTTTACTTTGAGCACAAACAACAAAAAATTGAGAGGTGAAAAGGACTCAGATTTGAGAGAATTGGCCTCCCGCTGCACATCTTTCCCAGTGCACCTTGTGGAGTTTGGGAAACTGGTCCTTGTGTTGATCTCAGCCCAATCAGCTTCCTGCCCCTTGTTTTGTGGGCAGACCAAGCCAAGGACCCCCCATCCTACACTGTACCCACAGGGTGGAGCTGGCCTCAGGCTGGTCTATGGGACCTCCCTAAGCCTCTACCCTTCTTGCCATCCCCACAGGCCAACTCCCAGCAGGTGTTGTAATGTGGGGTCCCTGGGGAAAATCTCTGCTGAGCGGGCCCTGCCTCTTGGGCCTCTGGAGTCAGGGGGCTGTGGCTCCTTCATAGTCTCTCTTTATGAGCAGTGAGTCAAGCCCTTGTCATGGGGTGAGTCACTGAATTCCCCCAAGAACCCAGCGAGGCCAACCCAGCTGTGCACCCATTTTACATATGAGGACATGAGACCCAGAGGGCACAGCAGCAGGCTGGAGCTCTGGCTCCCGTCAGCCGGCTGAGCTGGTGTTCTCCACCCAGGGCAAACCACCCTGTCTGCTTCCCTGAGCCATTCTCTTGGAGCCTCCTGAGGCCGCCAGGTGGAGAACTGACCCAGGCTGGTCCTGCCCAGCAGCAGGTGTGGGTGAGCTTGGTTCTCAACCTGAAGGACAGTCAGCTCCAGAAGCTTATGGGGTTGACTCAGCCTCCTCTGCCCGTGCCTCAGTCACTTAACCACCTTGTGCCTCAGTTTCCTCTTCTGCCAGCTGGATAATGATAACCCTTTCCCTACAGATTGCGGTGGCATTAAAAAGTTAATTTACATATGTTAACCCTGGCTCTGATTATTACTCCTAACTGTTGACTCCACCTCAAGACTGCTCAGGTGCTCCCCCACCCAGGAAGCCTTCCTTCCCTGACACTGGCCTCCTCTAGTGCCCATGATCCCAGCTACAGCCCTAACCCAGACCCCACACTGCACAGAAGTTGTAACTCATGCTTCCCAGGGTCAGAGACCAGTGACATGGGCCTCTGTGTCATCTCTGTGGGGAGTGTGTGTTGGGGTCTCCTGGTGGCTTCCTCTGGGAGAGGCCGTTGACTAGTGCAGCCTCTCTCTTCTTCCCAGGACTTGCTCAGGTCCCCACAGGGCCCTACTTCCCATCCTTACCTGAACCTATGGGTGGGGTGGGAGCAGGAGATTGACTGATCCAGGTCCAATGGGGCCTCCCTGACTCCCTTCTCTGGAGCATATGCGTGAACAGGACCCCCATAGACATAGACCCCAGACTATGGGGTCCTCATCCCAAAGGGGAACTATCAGAAGATCCCGACCTCTCAATGGGGTCATCAGCATACCCCTCCTCATCAGGTTCCAGGGTTGAGGCATTGGCTGTCCCTCCCCAGGAGCTATGGTTGGTTAGGGACATTCCTGTCTTCCTATCTGTCCCATTCTGCCATCAAGATGATGCCAGTCATTGCACGTACCCAGTCAAGGCTTGCCAAGTGACCCTTCTAGCACCCCTCCATCCAGACAACTCCCTATGGGACAGGGCTTGGATATGGGAGCCCCTTTCAAACACATACCCAATGCCAGTTCCAAGTTGGTCCTCCCCCAAGTGCCTGTCCAGCCAGGATTTGGCTTGATAAAAAAGAATGAGAATTCTTCCCTGGACAGCCCTCAGGAAGTCACACATAAAGTGGGAGCTACAGTCCATGGAGCAGAGATGAGAAAGCGTTTTCACGTGTGTGAATGTGATACTATGGCGGGGGCGGGGCTCACAAGGCTGGTGGGGCCACCTGGAAGGCTTCTTGAAAGAACGGGGGTCCTGGCTAGCAGCAAGAAGGAGACACAGGGTCTCTAGGGGTGATGGGCACAAACTGAAGTGAGGCCCAGGTGTCCCCAACTGAGCCTGTGCTCCTGGCCACCCCTTCCTTCCCTGCCCCCGATGAGCCTCCCTGCGGCTCCCTGCGGCCAGCAGCTCTGCAGCACTCGGCTCTGCTCCGCTCCACTCCGCTCAGCTCCGCTCCAGGAAGGCCACCTCCTCCCTGCCCTCCTCCTCCCCTTCCTCCTCCTGCTGTCACCACTCACCGCTCATAGCCTCAAGGGGGTGGGGACCCCAGGGCTGGACACACCCCACCGTGGCCCCAGAGCTCAGCTGGCCGGACAGACGCACGGTTGGACGCACCGACCCCGGAGCCCCGAGGTGGGCGGTGTGCCAGGGTCCCTCGCAGGCTCCTCAAGGTCAGTGCCAGCTGGGGATGCAGCCATTCTGGGGCCTTGGAGACCTGTGGGGCCCACCCCAGTCTCCTCGTTCCAGATCACAGGCCCCAAGGTGGGCTTTACTCCAGGTGCACCTGAGGCAGGTGGGACCAGGGCAAAGGGACCGCCCCTGCCTCCACAGGCCTGTCCAGGTCCGGGGGTCTAACAGGAAAGGCCGCAGCCGGGGGGCCAGCTCCTCACTGAGGCCTCACTGGGGACACTTCTGCACCGGCCATGGGGAGCTAAAATTGGAAAGTGGCGAGTGGGAGGCAGCTGACAAAGCTATTCCGCGGCTCCTCACCATGCTCCGGTTTCAAGCTTCTGCTCCATTAACCTGATCCCTGGGGCCTCCCTCCCCCCACCCTGCTGATGAGGAGGCCTGCCGGCCCTCGGGCTCCAAGGACAGCCCCCTGGCAGCCCCCTGACATGAACAGGGCAGCAATGGTCTCAACTTATCTGAGATTCCAGAGGGGTTCACGGAGAATACCTGGTCTTGAGGGGAGACCCTGTGCTTTAATGAGTCCCTTCCCAGTTCTGTCCTGTGACCCCTCCATCTGTAAAATGGGGATGTTAGCTGTGGGGGTCCAGAAGAGCTGGTGCAGGATTGGGAAGACTGGCCTGTGATTTAGGGGAGGATCTGAGGGTGGGAGTTAGGGCCCAACTCATCCCAAGAGGTCACCTACATATGTTCCTCTCTCTTAATTTAGGCCCTGAGTCTGAACCTATGACTCCCTTAGGAAGACACTGGGCCAGCCTGAAGCAGGGTGGAAAGAGCATAGGTGCTAGCTGAGTTCCCAGGGATGGCCCAGCAGGACTCCTGGGGACAAACTGGGTGCTGGCAGGAGGGAGTGGCTAGACTCACCCTGGCCCTTAAACTGGTCAGCACCTTGGACAGCAGCCAGCAGGCTCCCTGTGCCCTCCTGGCCCCACACCCACTTCTCCAGGGCACCTTCTCAAATAGCACAGTCTCCAGACGGCGGCCAGGACCTGGGTACACACAGCTCTGACAGTGGGACAGAATACAGACACAGGGAGGGACCATGGATGAGGCAGACTAGAGCACAGGGGTTGTTGGGGGTGTGGGAGTCTTCAGAAGACCAAAGGCTGAGTGAAGGCTTGGTGCTGGGGGCAAGAGCTGGGAGGTTACAGGGTCTCAGGGAAGGAAAGGCAACTCAGGGTGGGAGTGGGAGTCAGAGAAGGGCTCTTGGAGAGGGTTGGGCTTTGTGGGGAGCTGAAGGAGCCTCGCTGAGCTAGGGAGACCCTGGAGGCCAGAAGCCTTATTGAGGTGCTAGAGATAGGATTCCTTCACATGAAAGTTCAAGAGAGCCTTGGCAGGAGCCATTTTGGCAAAGGGTAGAGACCAATCCATCTGAAAGGTATGAAGGAGTAAACGAAGGTAACGAAGGTAGACTTGAGTGGAGACTAGACTTTCAGGAACCTTCAGTGGGAGGGGTTGGCACTGGAGCAGCAGCTGGGAGGGGAGGAGTGAGGGGCACACAGAGATGGGGAGTGCCACATCACAAGTCCCCAAGGGGTGAATGAAGTGGTCTCTGCTCAGAAGCGAGGCCTAGCACCCCAGTAGGGGTCTTGATGTGGGGCTGGGCAGGGCTGGAAGCTGGGCCCTCACCTGTCTGTCTCCCCAGCCCTGTACAGGCTATGGGCCTCAAGACAGCACTGCCTGCAGCTGAGCTGGGTCTCTACTTCCTGGTGCTGAGTGGGTCCCTGGCCTATGCTGGCCGTGGCCTCCTTGAAGCATCGCAAGGTAACAGCTGGGCCCTGGGGCAAGTGTGGGACCTATCTTCCCCGGGGGCCCTTAGGGTTCTGATCAGCAGGGCAAGAAACATATAGGTTCCAGACCCAGAGACATGGACACAGAGCCTGTCCCCACACACACATAGACACTCAGGGACACAGAGACCTGGACCCAGATAGGTACACACCAAGACCCAGGGAGAGGCAGAGGCCGAACAAGAGACCCACATTCCCTTAGCTTTTGCCCTGTGCCTGGGAGCTATACACCTGGCAGACCTGTTCCCCTCTCCCCCGGTGGGGGCAGCCTTGTCCTTGGGGGCAGACCCGGGAGGGAATGTGAAAGGCCCCCTCCACTGAGGCCACACTCTGTTCTCAGATGGGGCCCACAGGAAGGCCTTCCGGGAGTCTGTGCGACCCGGCTGGGAGTACATTGGCCGGAAGATGGTAGGTGGCCCATGCCCCGGGATCCTTACCTAGGGTCCCGACCCCTGGCACATCCCCCCATCCCTAAGCTTTCCCCACTCTCCACTATCCCAGATGTTCTGGCATCTCTCAGCAAGGGGGTCTCTAGATTGAGCTTCAGCACCTCAGCTCTTCCACAGCCCCTCCCCAGCCCCACTCATTTAGGAATCGGGTCCATAAGTCAGGATGCTTCAGCACCCCCCTTCCCAGGAACAAGGCAGCAGTGGTGGAGTGTCAGGCAATGTGCTGAGCAGAGAGGGAGGGGGATTTGAGGGACAGTGTTGTCCACGTGGTGCCCTCAGTCCTCTCTTCTTTCTTTTCTGTCGGGGGATACTGGGGATTGAACTCAGGGACACTCGACCACTGAGCCACGTTCCCAGCCCTATTTTGTATTTTATTTAGAGACAGGTTCTCACTGAGTTGCTTAGCCCCTCGCTGTTGCTGAGGCTGATTTTGAACTCGTGATCCTCCTGTCTCAGCCTCCTGAGCTGCTGGGATTATAGGTGTGCACCATGGTGCCCAGCTCCTCTCTTCTTTTCTACTTCAGTACTTCCTTCAGAGGGGACTGTAGGGACCTGCAGCCACTGCTTTCTTCTAATGCATGAGAAGAACAAGGGACCTGGGAAGGGCTAGGGCTCTGACCAGCTAGGGTGCCAGTCTGCCCTGCTCCCTCACCCACCCTAACCTTCCTCACCTTCTCCTGTGCCTGGCTGTCCCAGGATGTAGCTGACTTCGAGTGGGTGATGTGGTTCACTTCCTTCCGAAATGTCATCATCTTCGCCCTCTCTGGACACGTGCTGTTTGCTAAACTCTGCACAATGGTTGCCCCCCAGGTGAGCTGAACCTGGGCCACCCAGTGCCCCGCCTGGCCCACCAGCTCCTCCTTAGCTGCAAGGATTGTGGGAAATCCATTCCAGGGTCCACCCACGTGAGTACAGGTAAACTAGGACCTCTGTCATCTCTGCAGCTACGCTCCTGGATGTATGCTGTCTACGGAGTCCTGGCCGTGGTGGGTACCATGGGCCCTTGGTACCTGCTACTGCTACTCAGCCACTGTGTGGGTCTCTATGTGGCCTCGCTCTTGGGTCAACCCTGGCTCTGTCTGGGCCTTGGCCTGGCCAGCCTGGCCTCCTTCAAGATGGACCCCCTCATCTCTTGGCAGGTATGTTCTGGGGCGTTAGAGGGGTGGAGAGTACAGGGATAGGACCCCAAACCTCTCACTACTTTCAAAGCCTCTGCCTCCCTAGTGTCCCCAAGCATTTCCCTCACTTTTCCACCCATCTTCAAGCTTTTGAGTGTACCCTGACAATAAGGTGGTCACCTGCACTGCAGTACAGGTGTGCCCAGCTTGTCGCCTGTCCTATCACATTGCTGGGATAGAACGACTACCAATGTTAACTGTGGCTCTGGAGGAGGGGAAGGGGCAGGGCCAGGCTGGGCCCCCGCTGGGAAGCTGGAAAGGGGCTGCTTTCCCCCAGAGGGGTGAGGCCCCCTGGTGAGCTGGCGGCCTGTTCTCTCCCTCCAGAGCGGGTTTGTAACAGGCACTTTTGATCTTCAAGAGGTGCTGTTTCATGGGGGCTGCGGCTTTACTGTGCTGCGTTGCACCAGCTTCGCGCTGGAGAGCTGTGCCCACCCTGACCGCCGCTACTCCCTGGCAGACCTGCTCAAGTACAACTTCTACCTGCCCTTCTTCTTCTTTGGGCCCATCATGACCTTTGATCGCTTCCACGCTCAGGTGAGGGGACATCTGTGGCCTCCCAGAAGAAGGCTGGGTCTCCCTTACAAGGCAGGGGCTCCTATCTCAGATTGAACTCCCCAGGGGGTCTGTACCCCTTCTTCAGGTATGACTCCAGGATGAAGCCATGTCTCCCCCAGCCTCACACCCCAGGATGGAGCCACGTTTCCACCTCAGACAAGGATCATGGGGTTGGAGACATGCTTCCTCCCTCAGACAGGACTCCTAGGCCATGACCGTTCCCCTTCTGCTCAAATGGGGCTTCCAAGACAGGACTGGCCTCCCCTGGTTGGAGAGAACCCTCCCCAGACTCCAGGGTGGCCTATGTCTCCACCCTTGGGCAGAATCCTGGATGCAGCCTGCCTCCCCCGCCCAGGGTGACCCCACTCGGGCAGTGCTCCTCGCAGCAGTCCCTTGGCATCCCTCCAGGTGAGCGAGGTGGAACCGGTGAGGCCCGAGGGCGAGCTGTGGCGTATCCGGGCCCAGGCGGGCCTCAGCGTGGTGGCCATCATGGCGGTGGACATCTTCTTTCACTTCTTCTACATCCTCACCATCCCCAGCGACCTCAAGTTTGCCAACCGCCTCCCAGACAGTGCCCTCGGTGGGTCTCCACATCAGGGAGAGAGGCAAAGCCTCCGCCCCCAGAAGATGCTCTGCTCTCCCTGACATCACAAGGCACCTAGGGGCACAGGAACTGGGACTTATTCCTTGAAATGCCTGGGACTCCACCTTAACTTTGTCCTGTGAGGCTGGAGCAGTATCTCAAACAGCCTGCCCCACTTCACCAGGGCTGTGACTGATTTTCACGAGTGGGAATGGAGGTCCCCATGGGGTAGATGGGGCCTGGTGCTCCCCGCAGGGAAGAGGTGAAGTCTCCTTGTGGGCCGCAGGTGGCAAGGACTTCCCCTCTCCCCCAACCTTTGGATAGAAAGTATCCAGCAGGGAGGGCAGGGCTCAGCACCTCCCCTGGGACTTGGGGGTCATCAGGGGAGGCCGAGTTGACGATGGGCCCCGGGTAGTGACAGCACCTTGTCCCCAGCTGGCCTAGCCTATTCCAACCTGGTGTACGACTGGGTGAAGGCAGCCGTCCTCTTTGGTGTTGTCAACACGGTGGCACGCCTGGACCACCTGGACCCGCCTCAGCCTCCCAAGTGCATCACTGCGCTCTACGTCTTTGGGGAAACGTGAGTTCCGGCAGGGGCAGGGGTCTCAACCCTGGATCCCCACGTGAGCCTCGTCCCTTCCCACCAAGTCCCCTCCCGCTGTACCTTGGGAGCTCCGTGCCTGGTGGATTCACACCCTTTTGCTCTTCCCTCACAGGCACTTCGACCGGGGCATCAATGACTGGCTTTGCAAGTGAGTTGGGATGAGAGGGTGGCCACAGTACATTGCCACATGTCTGAGCAGCGCCAAGATTTGTCCATAGTTTTAGAGATCACCCCTAAGCTAGAGGAAGCAAAGGAGGTATGGAGTCTGTCTTAGAAGAGGGCCAGGTGAAAGACAGAAGTTTGGACTTGACTGAGGGCCCTAGAGGTGAAGAGTAGGGGGGTGGGGGAGACAGAGACACCAGGAGCCTGCTGGCAGCTGCCCTACAGAATGGGCATCCAGGAGACGGAGATGGCTCCGCAGTCCCAACAGTCCTCCCGACTTCTCTGAGTCCCTGACCCTCAGATCCAAGCATCTCCGTAATGGTGCCCCACAGATTCCACCTAGATGTTTCTCAAACAGAACCTCTCTCCGGAAGCCGCCCCCAGCCTCCCAGGCTGAAGACAGGGATCCCCTATGGACCATCCAGGCAAGGACGGGATGCTGGGCCAGGTGCTGCTGAGGACCCAGGGAGCTGAAGGCTGGGGATTAGCATTGGTGACATGGAGGTTTTCAGTCTTCCACTGCGGAGACAGGAACAGTGAAAGGGTATCAAGGAACGGTGGCGGGTGGGGTGTAGACAACTCCTGGGAGAAGCCTGGGATGGAAGGGGTAAGACAGAGGGGTGACCAGAGAGAGCTATGGGGTGTTCTAAAGGTAGGAGGTCTGGTGCTGAGCGGAATTATTCAACAGAGGAGCTGATGATGCAGGATAGAGGGCGATTGTTGGACTGAGGTCCCAAGGAAGGAGGAGGTGACAGTGTCCACTCTCAGGCAGAGGCCTGTCTTTAAGGCGAGGAGGAGGAGGAGGAGGAATAGAAGCCAATGTAGGCTGAGGGAGGCAGCATACATGCCCTCCCACGTGCCCCCTCACACCCACTCATACTTGCAGGAGAGAGAGGGGTGCAGTAACCATTGCAGTGTGGGAGAAGTAGCACCCCACAGAGCTCAGCCCCGAGAGCCCAGGTGGGGTTGGAGGTGGTGGATTTCAATGTGTGAAGATGTGAGGCTTTCCCATCAGGGCTTAGCTGCTGGGGTGCAGGTCAAGAGAAAGCTGGTAATCGGCTCTCCCAGATGGTCAAGATGGAAGAATGGAGAGATAAGGGGCTTAAGGCTATTTATAATGATGACTCTTTTGAGTATAAGCCTGTTAAAGAGGGTGATAAAGATGGGAGGGTCACGAGATCAGTGGGATTGAAGAACTGGAACTGAGGAGCCAGGGTATCAGATGGGGCTGGGCAAAGAGTGAGAATTACTAGCGAGGAGTGAGATTTCAAGTGGTGACAGAGTTGGGATCTGATTTTGGGAGTGGGTGGCTGAAGTGAGGTGGAAAAGAAACTAATGAAAAGGAGGAGGTTAAGAAACGGAGAGGCTGGTTAGTCAATGGGTTTTCCACTGAATTTATTTAACAAGTATTTATTGAGCACCTACTATGTGCCAGGCACTGGAGATACAAACAGTGAACATAGCAAAGACCCTAAAATCATGCAGCTTATAGTCTAGTGGGAGAGAAAACAGGTAAACAAGAAACAGGTAAACAAACATAAATAAGATAATTTTAGAGAGCAGTAAGTGTAAAGGGATAGAATCTGGTAGAAGCTTCTTTAGCTGGGGACTAGGTGGCCTTCTCGGAGGAGATATTTGAACTGAGACTTGAGTGATAAGGAGATGTGTGGAGTGCAGGGGGTGATGGAATTCCAGGTAGAGAAAACTGTAGGTGCAAAGACTTTGAGACATGAACCAACTGTATGTGTCTGAAGACCAGAAAGGCCAACGAGGCAGACAGAGCAAGGGAGGAAGAAAATGGTGGATCAGGAGGTCGGGGAGGGAGGCAAAAAACCAGCGACAGAAGATCCACTAACCATGGTAAAGTTAATTTATTCTAATTGCAATAGGAAGCCGTGGGGGTGTGGCTTAACCACGGAAGTGATGTGATCTGAGCTAAGCCTCTGGCTGCTGTGTGAAGGGGCTGCAAAGGCCGAAATAGGAAGGCCATTAAGTGGCCTAGCTCACTTGGACTCAGGTGGGAGGAGGGTAGAAGTTCTGAGCAATGGTCAGGACTGAATGGAGCCAACAGAATTTGCTGGTTTGGATGTGGACGAAGAGGGAAATTGAAAATCGGAGGCTTATTAGCAACTAAAGGGATGATGGTGCCATTAACTGAGATGGGGATGGAGCTGGTTCAGGCAGAGAGGGGGAAATCAGTCACTCAAGTGAGAGGTCTAGAAGCAACTGGATACGCAAATTAAGAGACAGACTGGGCTAAACATGCAGATTTGGGGGTCTTCAGCATAGGGACAGTATTCAAAGTCTTGAGTCTGAATGAGCTCTCTGGAGGAGACATATAGCCAAGGCTAACCCTCTGCCATCTGGAGTTGGGTATAGGAAAAGCAGTCACCGAAGTCCAGAACATTGTCCCCAGGGCAACAGCAGGAGGGCTGCCCTGTTGGGCATCCTCTTCCAGTCTCACACCTGCCCTTTCCCACACTGCTACCGGCCTCTTCTTCCATTTTTCCTGCAGATATGTGTATGACCACCTTGGTGGGGAGCACTCTGCAGTGATCCCAGAGCTGGGGGCCTCAGTGGCCACATTTGCTGTCACCACACTGTGGCTTGGGCCTTGTGACATTGTCTACCTGTGGTCATTCCTTAATTGCTTTGGCCTCAATTTTGAGCTCTGGGTACAGAAGCTGGCAGAGCATGGGCCTCTAGCACAAGTTGAGGTAAGGCAGGGGAGGTATGGGTCTGGGATGGGCTGGGCTCGGGGGGTCGCGGGACAGGGTGGCACTGCTGCTTTCTGGAGGTGTCCAGCCACACCTGATCTCCAGTCTAGAACCTTCTCACCACCCCCTTCCTGGTTGTCAGGGCAATGGCTTGTCCCCCGGGGATCTGGCCCTCCCTGCTTTCTGTGGATCAGGCCCAACATACCTGGGCCTGCTGTGTTTGTCAGTTCTTACCCACTCTCCAGGACTCAGTTTCCCCATGTTTCACAATGAGGGAGAGCTGGACTGAGACTCCCAGAGACCCAGGAATATCCCCAGAATGAGTGGCCCTGGAGGCCAGGCCATTGACCAACCATGTTCTCTTTCCTTTGGGCCTCTTGCCTTGCTGCGAATTCTGCCCTGGATGGGGCAGGCCCGTCTGTCAGAGCAGATGTCCCGTAGGGTGCGGGCTCTCTGTGGGGCCATAAACTTCTGGGCCATCATCATGTACAACCTTGTGAGCCTGAACAGCCTCGAGTTCACAGAACTGGTTGCCCGACGTCTGCTACTCACAGGTGAGGGACAGGGGGGTGGGATATACAATATGCCAGGCATCAACCTCAAGAACTGTGACCTTTTGAAATGTTCCCTTCATACCCCAGTGCCCCAGGGAATCAGCAAGGAGGGCCATCCAATGGGGAGAGGGATGGGAAGATATGAGTCACTGGGGACGGGCTGCTGGGGGGATCGATGACTCCTTCCCCAACAGGGTTCCCCCAGACCACACTGGCCATCCTGTTCGTCACCTACTGTGGTGTCCAGCTGGTGAAGGAACGCGAACGAACCCTGGCACTGGAGGAGGAGCAGAGGCAGGACAAAGAGAAGCTGGAGTAGGTGGAAGGGGGGCTCCTGGGTCCCAGGCCCAGGCTGGGCCAGACAGGGCCTCACTGACAGAATAAAAGACTTTTCTACCATAGTTTGGGCTGTTCCCTGCCCCTTCCCCCCAGCAATCTCCTAGCTCCTTGTCCTTACTGGCTGAGGAGCTGGAGGTTCCAGGCCTCAGGGACAGCATCACACACAGTGTGGAAGGGACAGCACATGAAGGGAAGACCTCCCACTTTGACAACCCAACAGCAGAATATTAAGGCCAGAAACTTCAAACCACCTGATTATTGACTCTTGGAGAACCTGATTTCAGACCCTGAACTACTTGCTTAGAAGGTATTTTATTCTTTCTTCTTGAAGAAGGAGACTTACCCACACTGCAGGTGTGCTTGATGGGAACACTCACCCACCTGAAGAATGAGGAGCCTGAGTCCTGTGGGGGACTTTACTGGCACACATGGCCACACTGGGGCATGGCCAGGACACAGCCATGGATACCCACCTGTGCTTCTGGCTTATGAACCAAGAGGACCCATGGGAAATATGGCGGGGCCCTGAGTTTCTCATCCCTGCCTGAAAGGCTAGCGCTGAGCAGTGACAGCCCTTCTCTGGCTGAAGCAGCCTCTCAGGCACCACAATGGGAGCTAGGTGGGCTCTCGCTCCCCCAGCCTCCTCCCTGGAACCCCAGTGTCAGGCGTGTGAGGGCTGTGGGATGGGAGGGGTTCTCAGTTAGGTCCCTCTGGGCTGGTCACATCTTAGTCAGGCGCAGCACGTTGAGCCGCACAGGTAGGAAGGTGGCGCCCGCTGCATAGGCGATCTCCCGCAGGACGCCCTCCCATTTCTTCTCCTCCTCGTTATATCTGGGGCGGGGGAAGAGCGGGGGAAGAGCGGGGACAAGGGTGAAGAGCTTCCTCAGCTGAGTCCAAAGTGGGACCCAGCAGGGAGGTTGGCTGGGTGCACTACAACCCACCCAGGAAGTGCCCCCCAGCCCCAGGCCTATCTCCCCGCCCCCATGCACGCACCCATCCTGTTCTCTTGATAGATTCCATATTTGACATCCCAGAAGTCCCTCACACCCCACACCCTCAGTGGCACTACTCCCCAGAGGCCACCTGCAACACCAGGGTGACTGAAGTTTCAGGTATGGCCCAGGTGGCTGAGGCTGCTTCCACCTGCCGCCATGAAAGACCAGCCATGGGAAGCAATGGCTGAGAAGCTGGGGTCCAGCTACTTCCCAGTCCTGGCCTCACTCTCCTCCAGGTCAAGCACCCGGAAGACAGGGAGGTGGGAAGCCTGGCTGCTGCCTGGGCCCTGTGTCTGTGGGTCTGTACCCTAAGGCTGGGGTCAGCTCCCATCTGCAACACAGCTGAAGCTCCTCAGTGGGGTGTGGTGCCCACGTGTGCAAACCCAAACTGGGGAGGAATGGGGCCGAGTGGGGGTGTTGTTATTCCTTCCCCCAAGACTCCCTAGAACAGGGATCAGCTTTGCCCACAGATGAGCTTGCCAGGCTGTGGGAGATCAGCCTTGCTCAGACTTTCCCCTTGCCTCCTTGGGGCCGGGCTCACCTCCAAATGTCGTTGAGCTCTGTGGGGACCAACTCTCCAGATTCCGTCTCCAGCGTGGCAAAACCACCAATGGCATAGAGGGTGCCCACCAGGCTGACCAGGCTGAGTGAGCTGCGCTCCTGTGGGAAGGCCTCAAAGGGTGCCCACCTGTGGCCGTGGGATGAGAAGGTACATCACCTAGGGGGCCCGTCCCTGCCATCCCAGTGCCCCCAGCTCCAGCTGCACCCTTTGAAATCTGAACCCTAGGCTCCCACATTCCCGGGGCAGCTTCCTGTTTCCCAACTTTCTTGGGTGCCTGCCGGGTGCCCCTGCCTGGGCCTCCAGCCTGGGCCTCCAGCATCCTGACCCCATTCTCCTCCCTTCCCCCTCTGGCCTTCACTTCCTTCCCCATTCTCTTGCTCCTCCCCTTTCCCTTCCTTGCCTTGTCATTCCATCCAGCTTGCCCAGTGAAGTCTCCCATGGATCTCCACAAAGTCTCTCTTCCTTTCTTTTTCTTCTTTCTTTTTTTTTTTTTTTTAATATTTTTTTTAGTTGTCAATGGACCTTTATTTTATTTATTTGAACCCAGGGCTTCACACATGCTAGGCAAGTTCTCCACCATGGAGCCACAACCCCAGCCCCCTCTTTCTTTCTTGAACTCACTCCCGCCTGCTAACTCAGGCCCCAGCCCCCAGCAGGCCCCCAGCACTGCCCTGGACACAGTCTCCTGGCTCCTCAGTGGCCATTTCAGCCTCTGTTCCCTTGCACTCCAGATGCCCTCCTCTCTCCTCACAGCCTAACTGTGCTCACTCCCCTGGCTCCAGCATCTGGGCCTTCATCCCCCACCCTCCTCCCAAACTGTTCTCAGTGAAGCCCCATCACCCCAGGGCTGTAAACTCCTAGGGCCGTGTCCTGCCACTACAGAAGTGACTGTCCTCACCTCCTGCCTCTCAGCCTCAGCTTCTCATGACTCCTAGATAATGCATCCCCCTGCATCCCCTGGGGCTTGGACCTCAGTCCTGCTATGACACCCTCTTCCTTATGGAGCTTGGCCCCCCACTCTCTCCCTCTACCTCAGCCCTCTCTCTGCCCTGCAGGCTCCCCTGGACACCCTCAGGCAGGCAATCTCAAATTCAACATGTCCTGAATGCACCTTCACTCTTGCTATTTATCCATTGGTTCCCTCAACAAATGGCCTCCCACTCTCACGCAAAAGCATCCACTTCTTTTCTCACCCCAACATCCAATTCATCATTATGACCTCTTTCTTCAGCTCCTAAACTCTGGCTACTCAAAGTGTGGTCCCTGGGACCAGCAGCATCACATTACCCAGAGTGCCTTAGAAATTACAGGCCCCTCCCCATACCTGAAATTCAGAATCTGCATATTAATATGTCACCTGGGAGATTTCTGTGCACATTACAGCCTGAGAGGCCCTGGTCTAAATTCTCTTCCAGGGGCCCCTCCCCACTTCATCCCCAGTTCCAGGCTTTGGCTTCCATTACCTCTGGCTGCAGTTGCATTCCTGACCTCCTGCCTCCTACAAAATCCCTGCTCTGCTCTCTACCTCAGCTGCCATGAGGGATTTGAGAAAACACAGATGGAGTTTAAAACCCATCAGAGGCATTTGATTACTCTCGGAATGAAGTGTCTCAGCCCTTCTGGTCACCTATCCAGCTCCAGAACTCGCTTCTCCCCCCTATTGCTGCCTGAGTCCAGCAGGGAGGTCAGCTCCATTTTCTCTTTCTTGGCATCCTAGCAGGCAGCTCGTGTCTCCCTAGCACCAGGTCATTGCCTGAGTGAGGAATCCGGTGTCCCTTGTCCCACGACCTGGGAGCTCCCTCCTGCATACCAGGCTGCCCATAACCCTACCCCTTAGGAAGCTCTCCCCCACATACACCGAGCCACCTCTCTGCTGATCAGAGAGGGACTACTGTGTTGATGTTCCAAAATCAACAGCAGGGACTCCAGACTGGGGCTATGACTCCTGATAGGGCAGACACAGGGAGGACTGCCAGTGACCCAAAGCCACACAACCGTGGGCGGGGAAGGGCAAGCCGCCTACTTGTCGTCCGCGATACTGTACACCTCCGCCGAACTGGTCAGTCCTGCATCGGTGACCCCCGCTGCCACAAAAATGCGGCCATCGTGGACCGTGGCCCCAAAGAGCGAGCGGGCGGTCTGCATGGGTGCCAGCTCCTTCCACTCGAACTTCTTGGGGTCATAAACGCACATCTTGTTCAGGCACTTCCTGTGGGGTGGACAGATGAGTGCGTGGAGGGAGCCCAAACAGAGCCGCCCTGCCCTCGGCCGCCTTCCAGGGCAGCCGGGACACAGCTCCAGCCTCAGGGAGTCCGGCTTTCGCTGGAACCTACAACTCTGCTGAAGCAGACACGCTCCGGGCCCAGCCTCACCTGTCGCTGCCTTTGCCGCCAATGACGTAGACGAGGTCCATATGGGAGAGAACAGCGTGGCCATACACCGCGTAAGGCAGAGGGTCCGATTCGCCCCATTTGAAGGACCTAGGCGGGACGCGAGGGGCGGGTGCCCGGCTCAGGGATGCGCCCAGCACCGACTTTGCGTCCACCCTCCTACCCAACACGTGCTCCGGGTGCACCCGATGCATTCCTGGAACTCCCAGGCCTCCGGGTCCCACCCCCCTGCCCCGCCCCGCAGTCCGTGACTGTGCTGGGACTCCCGCCATCCACAGCCCCTCCCCGGTACCCGGGCCTCCCCAGCCCGCGCTCACAGCCGGTCGTAGCACAGGACCGAGTCCAGGCTGCTCTCCCCGTCCTTGAGCTCTCGGCCGCCGACCACGTAGATGGAGTTCAGAGCCTCTCCCAGACCAAAGAGGCAGCGGGGAGAAGGCAGCGGCGGCATCCCCAGCCACTCCGAGTCCAGGTGGTCAAACTGTGGGCGGGGCGTCCAGTCAGCCGCCGCCCTCCCGCCCCGCCCCCAGCCCCAGCCCAGCCACCCCTGGTCAGAGGGGAGTGAGCCACTCCCGCTCGGCCAACGCAGCCGGGAGACCGTCCCTGAGTCAGTGCCCCTCTGCCATCCCATCAACGGGCAGAGGGCAGCTGAGAAGCAGCACCATGATGAGGCTCCAGGGCGCAGAACTGAGCAGGGAGGTCGGACAGTGGCCTTGGCCCTTCCCTAGTGCCACTTCCTCAGTGAGGCCTACCTGTCTCCTGCTCTGGAAACTTCCAAGTAAGCCCGACCCTCTTAAAATCACCCTTGAAATCTACAGTCTTCAGCCCTGTCCACCTCCAGAGCCTTATAATAAAGATTCTAGTGGTTCATCTTACTGGAAAATTTTCTGAGAGCTGAGCACTGTGCTGATGAGCACTTTGAACATCGTTTAACCTCCAAACAACCTTATCAAGCAGGAAGAATAATTCCTATTGACAAACAGAGGCCCAGTGAAAATAAACAGTGACATCACTGTTGGCCTGGCTGGTGGCACTGCCCCTCACACCCATGACTAGGCCCAGGCTAAAGCCAGCCAGCTTAACCTTGGCACCAAGCTGCCCCTCACCCCCTCACCTTTCTATTGCTGTCCTGTCTCTGTCCCTTCCATCTTTAGGAATACTGCTACCTTCCACTTTCCATCTCCAAATTCCACCCAACTAGAAAAGCTGAAACCTATACTGCTAGTCTCCAGGAACTTCTTTCTGCCCTCTGAGATCCCACAGTCACACCCCCAACTTGAACTGAACACTCCACTCTCCTGGTCCTTCCTGAGCCTCAGTTCCCTCATTTGTACAATGAGAGGATTAGGCAGGATGGTCTCTATCTAGGACACTATGTGTTTCAGACTCCAAGTCCTGTCCCTCATGCAAATACCCTACCCAGGATCCCTACACTGGCCTTGCTCCTCCTACTCACCATGCCTGACCCCAAACCCTGTGCAGAGTCAGAACACCCAACATACTCTAACCTGAACCTAACACCCACCTGGAACCGAGACACCAGAGTTGTGTAGCTGCCTATAACTGTCTTCAATCTTTAGGCAAGTGGCTGTCAGTAAACATCCCTGGTCTACTATCTCACCCTGGACCCAGTAAAATTCCCCAAGTAGACGCACCTCTCCTTGGCCCCCAAACTGCCCCTTAGTGCCCAGAACCCAGCACTAGCTGGTCCCTCCCAAGATTGGCCAGGCACCTGCAAGAAGTAAGCACTCATGGGGTCCTCTTTGTTGTCCTCGTTGTAGAAGAGGCCACCAGCCACAAAGACCTGGTTCTCCTTGGTGACTAGGCTAACGTGGTTCTTGGGGATCTGGGTGGAGAGGGAGGCACAGTAGCACTCATTGGCTGCTGGGTCATAGGCCACGGCACCCTCCTCACTGATCATGAAGATTAGGTCCTGCAGGAACATGCCAAAGCGTAGTGTGTCATTGAGGATCCCAGGCAGGACACGTTCATCCTCTTCATCCTCCTCTGTCTTGGCTTCATTTGTGCCTTTGTTCGCCTCCTTGGCCCCAGCAGCCTCCTTCCCCTTGTCCTTCTTCTTCTTGCGCAGCATGGTGATACGGCCTTCGTGTGCATCCTTCACCATCTGCACCTTGCGAAGCAACTCAGGCTGGGCACGCACGAGAGGGTGGCGCTCCACGCGGCTCTCCAGGAAGGCCCGCGGCAGCAGGCGGCAGCGCACACTCTCAAAGACGGTGGGCAGCGCGCGCTGGCGCTCTGCCTGTGCCTCAGCGTCACCGCTGCCAGCCCACCGCATCACCGCCTCGAACACAGCCTCCTCCTTCTCCACATTAAGGCCGTCGCTGGAAATGATGGCTATAAGCTCATCTGCGGAAAGCCCAAGGAAGTCAGCATCGCGCGACACCAGCGTGAAGCGCGAGCAGATGAAGTCGCGGGCCGCCACCGCCAGGCGCGCGCAGTCCAGCAGCAGGCCGAGGCGGAAGACCGCCAGGCAGTTGGCGAGGCACAGGCGCTTCTGCAGGAAGGACACACAGATGGTGAAGATGGACGGGATCTGGAAGCGGTGTGCTGCGGCAAACAAATCCTGCACGCTTGCCTCATCCAGCGAGATCTCCGACGTGTACAGGTAGTTTAGCACCTGGGCCACCACGTCTGGGGACACATCCTCCAGGCGCAGCTCGCCGGCGGTCTCTGGTTCAGCCAGGAAGCGCGCCCGGAAGTAAGGGCTGCAGGCGGCCAGCACCAGGCGGTGGCACGGGAATTCTCGCTCGCCCGCCCGCACCACACAGTCGAGGAACTTGCCGTGGTCTAGCATGTCCTTGAGCCCATCCTGCAGGAGCGTCTGCTGGTACAGTCGCTGTTCCTCCGCTTGCTCCAAGCCCAGCGTCATGGCGGGTGCCCTAGTGCCAAGGGTTCTCTCTGCACCCCTGATTTTCTGCTGGGCAGCCCTCAAACTGCGCAGCTGTCTTCACAGGGCTATATATAGAGGTGGCCCTGGCCTGTAAGATGAGCCGGTTGGACTCCTGCACATGATGCGCAGGGGACAGCTGGGCAGAGGCCCCCTCCTGGAGCAGCCTTGACTCAGCCCTGGGGGCTCATGGGGCAAAGGAGAAGAGTTTGGGCTCTCCTGGAAAGATGGAGGCCTTTCTGCCTCATTTCCAGAAAGTACACAGTCAGACCTTGACTCTGGATTCCTTGGTCAGGAGATTCCCCTAGGGGAGAGGGTGGCTCAAGCTCTGACTCAGGGGGAGAAGGCGGCATCATGGGAACCCCTCTTCCAGGGTCTCCCTTTCTTCTTGCCTTTGGGTCTGTGTACACTCTGTGCTTCCACCTCCCTCTCTGGGGCGTATCTCACTCTGGCAAACCCTGGAACCAGTGTGTTTCCTGCTCCATGAACCTGGGTGTGGCATTTCACCTATAAAATGGGCAGACCATTTCCTTTTTCTGCCCCAACTCTGAAATCCTCCTTTTGAAAGACAGCCCTCGGGTGAAGAAGGTCACCATTTTTCTGTGGGGCCAGGGACAGGACGGATCTTCCTGTTGAGCATTTGTTTTCCCTCCCATACAATGAGAAGGTAAAGAGCTAGACTCCAAGGGACTCAGCCCAGCCTGCTGAGGGTGGGAAGCACTGAGGTCCTGTGTTTCTGGGAGTACAGAATTAGAAGGTTTTAACATTCTAAGGTGTCAGACATGCTAGAATATTTTTTCCCCTAGAATTCTACTCTTCTAGGTGTTTGGACCTATGGGGCTTTGACCTTCTAGGGAAATTCTGGTGTCAAAAGAGTAACACCTAAGTCTTTAATATTCAGGACCTTGGCTGTTGGACTCATTTTCCTTGGTCCACACTAGGCTTGGCCTGTTCCTGCCCAGCCTCAGGACCCCTATAGCCCTACCTATGCTCGAAGGTATCAGTGTTGAACCCCAGGACAGTCAGTCTCAATGCCCACCCTACTCCTGAACACCCCACCACACACCGCCCTGCAACACACACACACACACACACACCAGCCACCAAGATTAACTTGTTCCCAAAGTGCCGCAGTCTGCAGCTGTAGGTTAAATTTAGCCTCAGGACGCTGGTATGAACTGTTATGGGGCACTCCCCCATCATTCCTCTGAGTCACTTGTTTATAACCTCGGCTTGTGGGGGGGGTGGGTAGGAAAGAGGACCTCAGGCTGGGCCAGGACTGAGTCACCTCCCCTTTTGTGATCCTAGCAATGTCATGGCCTGTCCGTTCTGAGCAGTGCATTTGACCATCACTCACTCACTCACCAGCAGGTCCTAGAGGTGATCCTCTTTACCTTGTTCAGAGTTCCAGGGTTCACTCAGGGGGTGCCTGCGGTGAGCCCCCAACGCAGCCTTGGACTGCAAGGCCTTTCTAGCAAGCACTGCCAACGAGGAGACTAGGTCCTAAGAGGCTCAGCATTTTAGCCAAGTCACACAATGACCACATGGCTGACCCAAGATCTGAAGCAGATTGGCCCACCTCTCTGAAGACTGTGGGAATCCCTTTCTACCTTGCTGTTTCCCAAGATTAACAAAAATCCCCAGTAATCACACTCTTATTTTCCTCTTACATACCCAGGATAGAAGGTACTGACTAAACAATTAATTTATACTTATCAAATGACTTAATGAGCTATTTTTAGATAATGATGAATCCCATAGGGCTAACTCCCTACCAGGCATTCCACTAGAATATTTATATACGACTTGCTCATTCATTCATCGAGAACCTACTGTGCCCTGTTCTCAAGGCTGAGGATTCAGCAGTGAATGGATTGGGCAGGAATTTCTGTCTTTGTGGAACTTGCTTTTTGGGGGGATGGGTCTTAAGCGGGGACAGCAATGCATAAAAAAAATGACATAGGACTTTGGGTGATGAAGACAGTTGTGGAGAAAAGTGATGCAGAGGAGGGAGCATGAGAAGCAACAGATTGAGGTCACAAAAATTTACATGGAGGACTCAGGATGGACTCCCTGAAAGGACTCCATTCAATTAGGTTCAAACCATAAAGGCTTCCAGGCCGGGGAAGGAAGGTCCTGAGGCAGGAGAGCAGCTGGTGTTTTCCAGGAATATCACGGAAACCAGAGGGGCTGCAGCAGAGGAGGGAGGGAAGAGGAGGTAAGGGAAGAGGTTAGGGTGGGGACATCGTGTAGGTCTGTTATGGTTTGGATGTGAGATGTCCCCCAAAAGCTCACGCATGAGACAATGAAAGATAGTTTAGAGGAGAAATGATTGGGTCATAGCCTTAACCTCATCAGTGAATTAATCTCTGATGGGATTAACTGAGTGGTAACTGGAGGCAGGTGGGGTGTGGCTGGAGGGAGTGGTTCATTGAGGGTTTGGCTTTGGGGTATATATTTTGTATCTGGAGAGTGGAGTCTCTGCTTCCTGATCATCATGCGAACCATTTCCCTCGACCACACTCTTCCTCCATGATGTTCTGCCTCACCTCGAGCCCCGAGGAAGGGAGCCAGCCTTCCCCTCTGAAACCGTGAGCCCTCAAATAAACTTTTCCTCCTCCAAAATTGTTCTGGTCCGATCAGGCGCAGTAGCACGTGTCTGTAATCCCAGCAGCTTAGGAGGCTGAGGCGGGAGGATCAGGAGTCCAAAGCCAGCCTCAGCAAAAGCGAGGTGCTAAGCAACTCAGTGAGATCCTGTCTCTAAATAAAATACAAAATAGGGATGGGGATGTGGCTCATTGGTCGAGTGTGCCTGAGTTCAATCCCTGGTACCACCCCCCCCCCAAAAAAAAAAAAAAAAAAAAAAGAAAAGAAAATTGTTCTGGTAGGGTCTTTTAGTCACAGAAGGGAAAAATCTGACTAAAACAAGGGCTATAGGGCTGGGGTTGTGGCTCAGTGGTAGAGCAGTTACCTAGCATGTGTGAGGCACTGGGTTCAATTCTCAGAACTGCATATAAATTAGTTAGTTAAAGGATCCATCAACAACTAAAAAAAAAATTCAACAACTTAAAAAATATTAAAAAAAAAAAAAAAACCAAGGGCCTTGTGGACCACTGTAAAGACTTTGGTTTTTCCATGAATGAAATGGGGAGCCACTGTTACTTTAGATCATAACTATAGAAATGCAGAAACATATAAAAGTAGAGAATGATATTCTGACCTCTTGTATACCTGTCACCCTGCTTCAGTAGCTATCAAGTCGTTGCTATGGTTTGGATGTTATATGTCCTCCTAAAGGCTGTTAGAGGCTTGCTCCTGAGTGTAGTGGTGGACCTTTAAGAGGTGGAGCCTAGTTGGAGATTCTTAGGCCATCAGGGGCACTGCCCTGGGGAGGGATTCAGATCGTTCTCAGGGGACCGCCCCACACACAGACACACTGTTCTCAGGAAAGGGTTGTCATAAAAGCCTGCGCCTGACCCCACCCAGCTCTCTGGCTTCCTGCTTGTGATCACTTACTCCTACACTCATTCCCACTATTACCATCCACCATGATGAGATACAGCTGAGAGGGCCCTCACCAGAACTGAGCCTATGCTGGGACCATGCCCTTGGACCTCTGAGACTGTGAGCTAAGTAAACCTATCTTCTTCCTAAGTAGGCTGTCTCTGGTATTTCATTATAGTAAGTAAATACTGTTAAGTATGCACTTGAGTAGTCAGGCTGTATGGCGCATGCAGCAGACATTTGTCACACGAGGTGGCCTCCTTGGTCTTCTGAACAGTCTTCCCCTGTTTTAGGCAGTTCCTGCACCAGCAGTCCTTCTTACCGAGGTAGAAGCCATAACTTGTTTTCCCAGCTTCCCTAGGAACACCAATATGCGCCAACTCTCAAATGAACCCCCACTTCAATTCAGAATCCACATTTTGGCAAAGATGGTTGAGGCATAGCACCATTAGAACTGCTAGAGTTCACTCTGCACTGTCCATGGCACAACCCGTGGGGTCTTTCCCCACTGGATGAGATCTGGCTAGGTGGCTTACCTGCCTGACTCTTGGACTGTCTTGAAGATTCTATCATCTGGGTAAACCCGAACCAGCCAGTGAGGATTGTATGGTCTGCTGCTGAGAAGGCTGTAAGATCTAGAAATTCACTTCAGGAGTCTTCCAAGCAACAGGCACTGGAGGGTGAAGTTGAGCAGCTGAGAGTGTTCCTAATGGCTTGCTTGCAACTCTGCTGACATCTGGACTAGAGATGTGCTGCAAGAAATGCTTTCATGTCACATGGACAAAGGGATCTGAAGACCCAGGGAGATAGGAATGTCAATGAGGATTTATCATGTGCCTCACCCTCATTCATCATGCATTGTTGGAGGGCTCAGAGCACACTTTTGCCCGACTTTGAGGAATGTGTTGATAAGAAATGTTGACAACTTTGACATGTGCTATGATGGCCAAGGGTATGGGTGGAAGCCTCTGCCTTTGAAATGCCTCCCTGTACTCAGGGATCAGGGTGAGATCTTAGAGGTGGCAGAGGCCAACCGGTAATTCATAGTGCCAAAGGCAAGATGGGTATGGCTACTGCAAGAGGCAGCAGGGCTGGAATGGGTGGTAATCAGACCTACCTTAGAGATGCTTGGAGGTTGCTAATAAATCCTTGACTTTTCTTGTCTTGTCTCTTCTCGTCTCTTCTTTTCTTAAGTGAGGGTTGAACCCAGGACCTCGCACATGTAGGTGAGTGCTCTACCACAGAGCTACAACCCCAGCCCTTTGGTTTTTTTTTTTTTTTTTTTTTTTAATTTTATTTTTATTTTCAGGGTCTCACTAAGTTTCCCAAACTTGCCATCCTCCATTCATGGCTGTAATGCCTTACTCTTTTTCATGGAACCTATTCAACACTGCTTCTGACCTAAGCTCTCATCTGATAGCAGAAGTGAAGCAAGTCTAGTTAATGATGGTGGATTAAATACACACATTTCTTTTGCTTCCTCCTGAAACCTTACTACAATTCATGTAGAGGAATCAAAAGAAAAATTATCTAATATGAACTACCAGGACTTACTAACTAACAACATACTGTGGACTTTGGAAAGCAAGTGATTTGTGAAGAGCAGCTGAGCACCCGAGAAAGCAACCCTCAGCAGCAACAGAAACCCAGGTGCAGCCCTTGCATTGCTGAGAACCCCCAGAACAGATCCAGAGTCAGCAGCACCAGACTCTGAAAATGCAGAAGGCTGAAAACAGGAGGACTGGTTTTAAGCTACCTTAAGAAGCAGTTAGACACAACAAACACCGGTACCACCTGGGCAGAAGCGAAAGATTTAGATTCTGGAGAAGACAAAGTAGAGAGCTCTTGACTGAGGGACACTCAGCAGGGCTGATGGTGAGGATACCATGTGAAAGCTGGGTGATCACAAGCAACTCCAGGTCCTAAGTGGAGAGCTCCCGTTCCCACCCTGTTCCCAGAAGGCTGGCAGCCCAGCTACATCCTCCAGACAGGGAAGTGAAATCAACTGATCTGACAGCCCAAGAGGAAAAACAAAGATAGCAATAACTGAGGGACCTTTAAAAGACAACCTGGCCAGATCATCCTACAGTGAAGCTGTCCATTTAAGGAGTCCCTTCACACATGTTGAGTTTTCAATGAATTTTTTGGTCCTCCACTATTAAAAATAATTGAAAAGACAACTTAGACAAGGTAATGTACAAATATCAACCATAAAATTTTGTAGTCAAAGCATAACTCTCAAAGGTGACAAGAGAATGATGAATTGGTTTGGGACCCTGAGAAGGAAGGAGCTACTCAGTAGCAGTGTGTCTTACATGCTCCCCAAGAGAAGATGTCCCTGACCCCCAGCCTAGCAACAGAGGCAGCCCAGATAGGCTCATTTCTCCTGCAAGTCGAACAGGAATATGTCCATCAACTCCAGGTCAGCACCACCAGCAAGGGGGATTAGTCAGAAGCTCCCAACAATAAGTAGCCAGGAGAAGTGCTCTCCTTTCACACTGGACTGGAGACTTAGTTCTCCTACCGTGAGACAGCGGGCAGGCTTGCCCAAGGAAGCCTCTCTTGGCATCAGGCAGAACCAGCAGGAGCCATTGTGAGCCACAGTACCATTAGATAAACCAAGTGATGGAAGTAACATTACACAGGTTCTGATAGTTAAATTTTCTTCTGAGTCTTAGCCCACAAGAATAGACCAGGACCTGCATTCTAAACTTAAACAAGATGACTACCTCTTACAACAACCAAACCAAAACCAAAACAACGTAAGAACCAGAATTTCCTAACATGATGACTGAAATGTCCAGGATGCAACTGAAAACCACCCATTATTCCAAGGACTAGGAACACTGCAATTTGAACATGGAAGAATCAACTAATGCCAGCGCCAAGATGAATCATATGTTGGAATTATCTGGAAAGGATTTTAAAGCAGAGGTCATAAAAGACTTCAATAATTTAAAAATTCTCCAAAAATAAAAATTTAAAAATAGAAAATCTTGGCAAATAGAAGTTATATAGAAGAGTCCAATGGAAATTATAGAACTGAAAAATACAACAGAAATAAAAATGGCCTGGATGGCCTCAGAAGAAGAGGGGTGGTGACACAGGACAGAACAATAGATTTCCCAACCTGAAAGAAAGAAAATTTCACTAGAAAGAAAATGCAGTGAAAATATATAGATGTGAATAGAGTCTCAGGGATCCATGAGACAGTAGTAAAATCCGATATTTGTATCATTGTAATCCAAGAAAGAGGAGAGAGTGTGGCTAAAAGATTAATTGAAGTAGAAATGCCTGAAAACCTCCAAGATTTAAGACACAATTCAGTAGATTGAGGAAGTTGAGCAAACCTCTAAACTCAAATTCATAATAAAACATACTATAATTAAACTTCTAAAAGCTAAAGACAAATTTAAAAATCTGTATTTTTTTGTACCAAGGATCGAATCCAGGGACTCTTTTTCAATGAGTCACATTCCCAGTCCTTTTTTATATTTTGTTTAGAGAAAGGCAATTGCTGAGTTGCTTAGGGCCTCACTAAGTTGCTGAGGCTGGCTTTGAACTTGCAATCCTTCTGCCTCAGCCTTCTGAACTGCTGGGATTATAGGCATGCACCACCATACCTGGCAACAAATAGAAATCTTGAAAGCAAGTTAAGCAATACCTTAACCATGGGGTGGGAGAGGAGTTAGAATTTGCCAAATCAAATGAAAACAGATTTCTCATCTGCAATTATGGAAGGCAGAAGAAAGTGGCACAGCATTTTTCAAAGACTGAAAGAATTTTCAGTCATGGATTCTATATCCAATAAAACTATCTTTCAGAAATAAAGATGAAATAATTCAAGGGAATTAACAAGAAAACTCCAGGAACTGATAAATGAGTTCATCAAGGTCAGATGATGGATGTAAGACCAAAACAAAAATCAATTACATTTCTTATTAACAGTGTGTAGAAACTGAAATTTAAAACAATATCATTTATTGTCACTACAAAGAAAATTTAAAATCAGGCATAAAAGTGACAAAACACAGGATCTATATGCCAAAAATTTAAAAATGTTGATAAAAGAAATCATAGAAGGTCTAAATAAATAGAAAGGTACACAATATTTATTGGAAGACTCAACAGAGTAAAGAAATAAAATTTTCCCAAACTGAAGTACAAATTTAATTCAACACCTATTACAATTATCAGCAAATTTTGTTATTGTTTTTATGATCTTGTATATATCAAACCAGGGCCTTGTGCATGCTAGGCAAATGCTCTGCTGCTGAGCTACATCCCCAGTCCTTGTTTTTTTTTGTTTTTTTTTTTTTGTTTTTTGTTTTGTTTTGTTTTTGAGATGGAGTCTTGCTAAGTTTCCCAGCTGGACTCAAACTTAAGATATCCCTGCCTCTGCCTCCCAAGTAACTGAGATTATAGGCATGCACCACCACACCTGGCCAGCAAAGTTCTTAATCAGTATAGGTAAGCTTATTCTATATATGGAAGGGCACAGGACCTGTAATAGTTAAAATAATCCTAACAAAGAAGAATAAAGTAGGAGGAATCACTCTACCTTATATCAATTCTTCCTATATAACTATAGTGATTAAGATTGCACGATTTTAGCATAGGTTAGACACAGATCAATGGGACCCAGAAGTAGATTTAAATATGCTCAACTAAACTTGACAAAGGTGCAGAAGCAGTTTAATGGAGGAAAGACAGCCTTTTCAACAAATGGTGCTAGAGAAACTATAGACCCAAACAAACAGACTTTAATACTAGATCTCACACTGCATACAAAAATGCACTCAAGTTGGGACATAAACTTGAGATGTAAAATATCTAAAAACAATCTTGAGAAAGGAGAACAAAGTTGGGGCTCTCACACTTTCTCATTTCAAGACTTCCTACAAAGTTACAGTAATCAAAACAGTGTGGTACTAGTATGCAGACAGACACATGGACCAATGAAATGAAATGGAATAGACTGAAAAGGAATGGAATCGAATAGAAAGCCCCTAAATAAGGCCTCACATGTATGATCAAATGATTTTCAAGAAGGACGCCAAAACCATCCAAATATTCATCCATGGATGAATACATAAAATGCAGTATATACAAACACTGGAATATTATTCAGCCTTCAAAAGGAAAAAGATACTGACACATGTTACAACCTAGGTGAAACTTGAGTGCAGTAGGCTCAGTGAAATAATCCAGTCATAAAAGGACAAATATTATACGATACAATATTATATGAGGTGAATTCACAGAGACAGAAAGTAGAACTGTGGTTGGCAGGGCCTGGGATGGGAATGGGATGAGAAATTAGTGTTTAACAAGCATGAAATTTCAGTTTGGAATGACAAAAACATTCGGGAGCTGGATGGTGGTGAAGGCTGCAGAACAGTGTCTGTGCACCTACAGCCACGGAACGGAACACTCAGTCACGGTTAAAAGGATAAGGCATGTGTGTTTTAACGACAGCTACACACACACACACAGCAGTCTGGACAAGGTCTGACACAGAGGATGAAATAAATGAGCATATTTTTTTAAAAGTGCAAAACTTGATACTATAAAGCTTTTAGGAAAAAAAGCCCCACAGAATCCAACTACTATGTTTAACTATAATGCTCCAATTTAAAAAAAGAAAGTTAATACATGATAATAAACAACACAGGAGAGTATCTTTTTAAAATTTTACTTGTTCTTTTTTTAGTTATACATGACAGTAGAGTGTATTTTGACATATCATACTTACATGGAGTCTAACTTCCTGTTCTTGTGGTTGTACATGGTGTGGAGTTACACTGGTCATGTAGTCATATATGAACATGGGAAAGTGATGTCCCATTCATTCCACTGTCTTTCCTATTCCCATCCCCCGTCTCTTCCCCTTTGTCTAATCCAAGGAACTTCTATATTCTTCTGCCATCCCTGTTGTGTGTTAGCATCTGCAATTAACCTTCAGTTTGTTTGGGGGGATTGACTTATTTCACTTAGGGTGATAATCTCCAGATTCACCCATTTACCAGCAAAAGACATAAAGTCATTCTTTCTTTTTTGGGGCGGGGAGTACCAGGATTGAACTCAGGGGCACTTGACCACTGAACCACATCCCCAGCCCTATTTTGAATTTTATTTAGAGACAGGATCTCAGTGAATTGCTTAGCACCTCACTTTTGCTGAGGCTGGCTTTGAACTCTTGATCCTCCTGCCTCAACCTCCCAAGTCACTGGGATTATAGGTGTGCATCAACTGTGCCCGGTTAAGGCATTCTTTTTTCTTTGGCTGAATAATATTCCATTGTGTATACATACCACATTTTCTTTATCCATTCATTTGTTGAAGGGCATCGAGGTTGGTTCCATAGTTTAGTTATTGTGAATTGAGCTGCTATAAACATTGATGTGGCTGAGTCACTATAGTATGCTGTTTTTAAGTCCTTTGGGTATAAACCTAGGAGTGGGATAATTGGGTCAAATGGTGGTTCCATTCCAAGTTTTCTGAGGAATCTCACAGGAGAGTATCTTCAACATTTAGGGATAAGGACAGAATACTCAGACTCAACACCCAAAGTGTGACATATGAAAGGGAAGTTTGATAAAACCTCACCCATATTTTAGCTATTAGAAATAATGCTACAGTAAACTTGGGAAAAGAGGTATCTCTTTGGCATAATGATTTCATCTCCTTTGGATGTTTACCCAAAACTGGAAATGCGATCTTATGGTAGTTCTATTTTCAGTTTTTGAGGAATCTCCATGCTGGTTTCCATAGCAACTGTGCTCATTTACAACCCCACCAACAATGTAGGAGAGTTCCCTTTTCCCCACATCCTTGCCAGCATTTGTTGTTTTGGATTTTTTGATGATAGCTATTCTAACTGGGGTGAGGTGATAGCGCATGAGGATTATGATTTGCATTTGCCTGATGATTAGTGAAATTGAGTATTTTTTCACATACCTCTTGGCCATTTGCACATCTCTTTTGATAAGTGTCTGTTTAGTTCTTTGGCCCATTTTTAAATCAGGGTTTTTGTGTGTGTGTGTGTGTGTGTGTGTGTGTGTGTGTGTGTGTGTTCAGCTTTTTTAGTTTTTTATATATTCTGGATGTCGATCCCTTGTCAGATGTACCATTTGCAAAAATTCCCCTCATTCTGTAGGTTGTCTTTTAACTCTGTTGATTTTTCTCTTTGCTGTGCAGAAGTTCCTGGTTTTATATAATCCCATTTATCTATTTTTACTTTTGTTGCCTGTGTTTTGGGGGTCCTATCTAAAAAAAAAAAATCATTGCCTTCAAGATCATGTCTTAAAGTGTGGAAAGGAACTGCTTAAAGCCAGGATTCAAGAATGTTTCTCAGATTGAAAGAGCTCACCAAGTATCTAGCTTAATGGATGAGGAAAAAAAAATCCATACCAAATTCAGCATTATGAAGGTTCACAGTAAACCTGGAGACTAAGCAAAGACTGAAAATTTCCAAGGGGGAAAAATAGGTCAAAACTCAGGATAGGGACAGGCCAACATATAGGATCCAGACCCAAAGTGACATCAGAGCTTCTCAACAGAAACACTGGCATCTACAATGCAAAGGGAAAATAATTTCCAGCCTAGAATTCTATACCCAGGAAAACTCATTCCAGTGTCAGCCCAAGAGTAAAGGCCTAAGAACCAGGAACTGGTTCCTCCTCCACCAGGAGGAGATGGATGTTCCAGCTGTGGCAGAGATTGAACTTGTGCTTTTGCTACCTTTTTGTTCTATCTGGGTCTGCAGTGAATTAGATGATGCCCACCCATGTTGGTGAGAATGGATTTTCTTTCTTCAGTCCACCACCTCAATTCTTCTGGAAACACCCTCACAGACACCAGAAGTCATGATTCACCAGCAATCAGGGCATCCCTTAGCTCAGTCAAGATGGCAACTAAAATTAACATCTGGATAAGAGTTAAGTATTTATCTTTTTATTTGTTCTTTTTCAGATATTCATGACAGTAGAATGTATTTTGACATATTATACATACATGGAGTATAACTTCCCATTCTTTTGATTGTACATGATATGGAATTACACTTCATGCATTCGTATATGAACATAGGAATATTATGTCCAATTTGTTTCACTGTTTTCTTATTCCTATCCCCCCTCTCTTCCTTTCATTCCCCTTTGTCTAATCCACTGAACTTCTATTCTTCCCTCCCCGCACACCCTTATTGTGAATTAGCATCCACATATCAGAGGAAATATTTGACCTTTGGTGTTTTGGGATTGGTTTATTTCACTTAGTATGATATTCTCCAATTCCATCCATTTATCGGCAAATGCCATAATTTCGTTCTTCTTTATGACTGAATAATATTCCATTGTGTATATATAACATGTGGGAAACCATCCTTATCTAGCAAAATCAGATGGTTCCCTTTCTAGTTTCCCTAAGAAAATGGCTCCCCCAACTCCACCCTATCCTGTCCATCACAGAAGAAGCTCCTCCCAATCTTGCCCTTTTACCTGTCTGTCTATAAATAAAAGAGAGTTGGGCTACTCAGGTTATTAGAGGCCAGAGCTGGTATGGCCAGACCCATCATGCCCCCTCTCATTTAAATAGTATTGGCTCTTGTGTGTTTATCGAGTAGACAAGTTTTTGGGTAATTGGGTGATATACAGCCAACACCATCCTCTGGCAGTTAATCCTTTTTTCATCCACATGGGATGTGGCTGAGAGGCCCCCCACATTTGGTACCTGAACAATGACTGTTCAACAGGATTTTAGAAGAAAGATTAAAGGTAAGGTATTGGCCCATTTCCAGTGGGAAGTGCGCACATGTGAATAAGTTTAGTAGTAAGAAAGGAAAGGGAATTTTATTGTGTGACATTAAGCCTGGGGAATTCATTCTCTACAGAGAGAGAAATAAAAATAAATTTATTCAGCTATATTCAATACATAGCCAGAGTGAAAATTCAGTAGAAAGAATGCAACTCTTACAGTTCTTGAAATGTGAATGGAGACCTGGTCGCTTTAAATACTGCAGACTCCATCAGGCAGGTCTGCCTTCGTCCCTGTGACCATATGAGACTGAGACCTAACTTGGCTTAGAGAGGTGCAAAAGTTTAGAATCCTGAGAAGAAACCATCCTAATCAGGAATTCAGCGGGAATCTCTAACTTAAGAAGGGGAAATTACTCAGCAAGTTTGCTAGTTTAAATATGTGTGTTTCCCACCTCAGCTTCCAGTCCTCCAGAAACAGCATGGATTCTGCTCCCTGGCAGGAAGGACAGAAGCCTACAGAGCATGGCTGCTCCCTGCTCAGGCAGAGTCCCTCGGGGCCACCCCTCTTGATGAGAGGAGAAATAACACGCGGATTGGAAGCACAATGGCAGGCTATGGGAATTTAGTTTGGGCTGTGATAGAAACTTGCTTTTATTTATTGCTCAATTTATGGACTTTGGGAGATTTAATCTCCAGACTTAGAAATGCCATTGAGAACTTTAAGAGTCAGAAATAAGGGCTGGGGAGATAGCTCAGCTGGTAGAGTGCTTGGCTCACAATCACAAGGCCCTGAATTCAATCCCCAGTACCGCAAAAAAAAAAAAAAAAAAGAGTCAGAAATATTCATGCTGTAGGACCTCTTTGTCTTCTGGACACATATTTAAAAAGTTTTTAGTAGTTAACCTTAAGTAGTTTCCCATGGACAAAGAGATAGTGAAGGGTGGGGGCAAAGTTTCTATTCAGCGGACCAGAAGGCATTCAGATGTGGAGGAAGATGCACTAGCACGGAATCTCTGTGATTTACCTTTGAATCTCCTGCTCCAGTGCCCCATCTGGCTCCTAGGGAAGAACTTAAAGTCACAAGGTCGAGAATTCCTACCACGGTTAATATGACAGAGAAGGAATTATACCCCATTTTTGAGCAAAATAGTTCTCAAAAATCTGAGGGAACAAAAAGAACTCATGTGTCTATTCCTTTTACAACATTAAGGGTATTAAAATCTGCATGCTCTACGTATGGAGCAAACGCCGCCGTTCGTACTAAGCCTCTTACAGTCAATATGTAATGAGGCCCTACCACCTAAGGACTGACTCCTGCTAGCTAGCCCCTGCCTTTCCAAAGGTGAGTATTTAACATGGAAATCTAATTGGATAGAGCATTGGTCAGATCAGGCAGAAATTAATAAACTGAATGGAATTAAGATTACCTTGGATATGCTAACCGGCTCAGGACAATTTGCTGATTTGGGACAATTGATTTATGATTTGCAAACTTATGCTCAAATAAGTGCATGTGCACAAAGAGCATGGAGAGAATTACCTGCCCAGGGAGAGAAAACTCTAGACCCTTGACAAATTTGGCAGAAGCCAGAGGAAAATTTTTCAGACTTTGTGGCTTGAGCAGCAATCCATGTACTCTGTTATCTGAAATTCCAGCTGCTTCTTGGTTTACTATGTTAGATTTAAAAGATGCCTTTTTCTGTGTACCCTAGACTCTCAATCACAATATCTGTTTGCCTGTGAGGAGCCAGATAGTGGATTTCAACTAACCTGGACAGTGTTGCCTCAAGGATTTGGAGATAGTCCTCACCTGTTTGGACAAACCCTAGCCAAGGACTTAACAAAATTCAGAGATAAAACATTTATAATTGTTCTACAATATGTAGATGGCATCCTTTATGTGCTACCACACTGGAGAAATGTCAAGGCCATTACAGAGGCTTCCTAGGGATAACTGGATACTCTAGGCCTTGGGTTCCTGGGTATAGGGAATTAGCTAAGCCTCTTTACAGTAGCCTCTTTGAAAAACTCTATACCAAGGAGCAACTGCCCTGATGTGAGAACCAAAACATACTAAAGGCTTTTAAAATATCAAAAAGGGGCCTTACAAGTCCCTGTTCTCAGCTTACCTAAGGAACAAGATTTGACCTGTTTGTCACTGAGAGGAAAATAACCCTAAAAATATTCACCCCAAACTGCTAGCTAGGCAGCCATGGACAAATCAGGTCAATAGCCATTGGCATATCTCAGTAAGGAGCTTAGCATAGTAGCTTCATTCTCAAAAGTAATGGAAAATAAAGTCTCATAATTTTCTCTGACATTCAAACCTGTCCTGAAAATAAGAAATGGTCAAAATGCCCTTGGCATCAAGTTTTTGCTGGAACCACTAACCTCTCTCTCTTAGCTCCTTACAGATCTCTGTGAGGGCTTACATTGAAATGTAAACGGAGACGTTCGCAGGCTCAGTAGGAGACAAGTCTCAACCCAAGAGGGGGTGGGGAAAAGGAAAAAGTATCTTATACCTGAACTCCAACTAATCTAAACTAAAAAGTAAATTGTATGGTGCTTTACTAAATTAATTAACAGCTGTGTCATTTTTCCAGGACTCTTCTTTTTGTTTCCTTAAATTCTATATTTTTTGAACTCATGACTTTTTTGATCAGTCCTATTTTTTATTCAACTAGAGTTTCTGAACATCTGTTACATTGCAATGGAGATTCACCTATAAAAAGCTGTAAGGCCTTTGCTTTTGTGTTATGTGTAGATCAGGTTGTCTGTCTATGTACGTGCATTTAAATATCATGTACATAATATTAAAATTGATAAATAATGAGTGCTTATGAATTAAAATTTAAAAATGTATCCAAATGCCTTTAATGCATGTGATTTTAAATTGGATAAACAAATGAAAGTAAAATGTCTTTAAAATTACTTAACACAAAAGTCTCTAGGTGGTCAAACTAATAAAATGTTGCTGTCTATAAAAGGTCTAATATTAATTGTTTCTAGAACTTTTCATCAACAGGAAAGAGATGACAAATACTGTTCAAATACATATCTTGGTTTTTACAGTAAATTAGATTTGATATATATGGGATTACTCAAATGTGTTTGTTAGAGACATCTGATTAATTTACAGAAGTTAAAATGCTAACTGTTAAATGATATCAAGTACTCTTAACTCCTTAAATTTCAACAGGTAACATACTTAAACATTATTGGTGTTTTCTTTTTTTTTTTTGGGGGGGGGGTTTTAATTTTTTTATTTTGAATTTTTTTTTCAGCATTTTTTTTTATTGTAAACAAATGGGATACATGTTGTTTCTCTGTTTGTACATGGCATAAAGGCATACCATTTGTGTAATCATAAATTTACATAGAGTAATGTTGTTTGATTCATTCTGTTATTTTTTCCCTTCCCCCCACCCATCCTACCCCTCTTTACCCTCTATACAGTCCTTCCTTCCTCCATACTTGCCCCCCTCCCTAACCCTAACTCTAACCCTAACACTAACCCTTCCCTCCCCCCCATTATGTGTCATCCTCCACTTATTAGCGATATCATTCGTCCTTTCGTTTTTCGAGATTGACATATCTCACTTAGCATGATATTCTCCAATTTCATCCATTTGCCTGCAAATGCCATAATTTTATCATTCTTTATGGCTGAGTAATATTCCATTGTATATATATACCACAGTTTCTTTATCCACTCATAAATTGAAGGGCATCTAGGTTGGTTCCACAGTCTGGCTATTGTGAATTGAGCAGCTATGTACATTGATGTGGCTGTATCTCTGTAGTATGCTGATTTTAAGTCCTTTGGGTATAGGCCAAGGAGTGGGATAGCTGGGTCAAATGGAGGGTTCATTCCAAGTTTTCTAAGGAATCTCCACACTGCTTTCCAGAGTGGCTGCACTAATTTGCAGCCCCACCAGCAATGTATAAGTGTACCTTTCTCCCCACATCCTCGCCAACACCTGTTGTTGCTCGTATTCTTGATAATCGCCATTCTAATTGGGGTGAGATGGAATCTTAGTGTGGTTTTGATTTGCATTTCTCTTATTACTAGAGATGTTGAACATTTTTCCATATGTTTGTTGATTGCTTATAGATCTTCTTCTGTGAAGTGTCCATTCATTTCCTTAGCCCATTTATCGACTGGATTATTTGAATTCTTGGAGTAGAGTTTTTTGAGTTCTTTATAGATTCTGGAGATTAGTGCTCTATCTGAAGTATGATTGGAAAAGATATTCTCCCACTCTGTAGGCTCTTTCTTTGCATTGCTGATAGTTTCCTTTGCTGAGAGAAAGCTTTTTAGTTTGAATCTATCCCAGTGGTTGATTCTAGCTTTTATTTCTTGTGCTATGGGAGTCCTGTTAAGGAAGTCTGATCCTAGACCAACAAGGTGAAGATTTGGACCTACTTTTTCTTCTATAATCTGCAGGGTCTCTGTTCTGATTCCGAGGTCCTTAATCCATTTTGAGTTTAGTTTCGTGAATGGTGAGAGATATGGGTTTAGTTTCATTCTGTTGCATACGGATTTCCAATTCTCCCAGCACCATTTGTTGAAGAGGCTATCTTTTCTCCATTGCATATTTTTGGCCCCTTTGTCTAGTATGAGAAAATTGTATTTATTTGGGTTTGTGTCTGTGTCCTCTATTCTGTACCATTGATCTACCTTTCTATTTTGGTACCAATACCATGCCGTTTTGGTTACTATTGCTTTGTAGTAGAGTTCAAGATCTGGTATTGCAATACCCCCTGTTTCACTCTTCCTGCTAAGGATTGCTTTAGCTATTCTGGTTTTTTATTCTTCCAGATGAATTTCATAATTGCTTGCTCTATTTCTGTAAGGTACGTCATTGGGATTTTAATTGGAATTGCATTGAATTTGTATAGCACTTTAGGTAGTATGGCCATTTTGACAATATTAATTCTTCCTATCCAAGAACATGGAAGATCTTTCCATCTTCTAAGGTGTTCTTTAATTTCTTTCTTTAGTGTTGTATAGTTCTCATTGTAGAGTTCTTTCACCTCTTTTGTGAGATTGATTCCCAAGTATTTTATTTTTTTCGAGGCTATTGTGAATGGGGTAGTTTTCCTAATTTCTCTTTCTGAAGATTCATCACTTATGTATAAAAATGCGTTGGATTTATGGGCATTGATCTTGTAACCTGCTCCTTTACTGAATTCATTATGAGTTCTAAGAGTTTTCTGGTGGAATTTCCAGGTTCCTCTAAATATATAATCATGTCATCAGCGAACAGGGATAGTTTAAGGTCTTCTTTTCCAATTCGTATCCCTTTAATTTCTTTGGTTTGTCTAATTGCTCTGGCCAGAGTCTCAAGAACGATGTTGAATAGAAGTGGTGAAAGAGGGCATCCCTGCCTTGTTCCAGTTTTTAGGGGAAATGCTTTCAGTTTTTCACCATTTAGAATGATATTAGCCATGGGCTTAGCATAAATGGCCTTTACAATGTTAAGGAATGTTCCCACTATCCCTATTTTTTCTAGTGTTTTGAGCATGAAGGGGTGCTGTATTTTATCAAATGCTTTTTCTGCATCTATTGAAATAATCATGTGATTCTTGACTTTAAGTCTATTAATATGGTGAATTACGTTTATTGATTTCCTGATGTTGAACCAACCTTGCATCCCTAGGATGAAACCCACTTGATCATGGTGCACTATCTTTTTAATATGCTTTTCTATGCGATTTGCTAAAATTTTGTTGAGAATTTTTGTGTCGATGTTCATTAAGGATATTGGTCTGAAATTTTCTTTCCTTGATGAGTCTCTGTCTGGTTTAGGTATCAGTGTGATATTGGCTTCATAGAATGAGTTTGGGAGGGTTCCCTCCTCTTCTATTTTATGGAATACTTTGAGAAGTATTGGAATGAGCTCTTCTTTAAAGGTTTTGTAGAACTCGGCTGAGAACCCATCTGGTCCCGGACTTTTCTTTGTTGGTAGGCTTTTGATGACTTCTTCTATTTCAGTCCTTGAAATTGGTCTATTTAAATTGTGTCTGTCCTCCTCATTCAGTTTAGGCAATTCATATGTCTCTAGAAACCTGTTGATGTCTTCGAAATTTTCTATTTTATTGGAGTATAGATTTTCAAAATAGCTTCTAATTATGTTTTGTATTTCAATCGTGTCTGTTGTGATATTTCCTTGTTCATTCCGAATTTTAGTGATTTGGGTTTTCTCTCGTCTTCTCTTTGTTAGTGTGGCTAAAGGTTTATCAATTTTGTTTATTTTTTCAAAGAACCAACTATTTATTTTGTCAATTTTTTGTATTGTTTCTTTTGTTTCAATTTCATTGATTTCAGCTCTGAGTTTAACTATTTCCTGTCTTCTACTACTTTTGGTGCTGTTCTGTTTTTCTTTTTCTAGGGCTTTGAGCTGTAGTGTTAGGTCGTTTATTTGTTGAGTTTTACTTCTTTTATTAAATGCGCTCCATGAAATAAATTTCCCTCTAAGTACTGCTTTCATAGTGTCCCAGAGATTTTGATATGATGTTTCTTTGTTCTCATTTACCTCTAAGAATTTTTTAATTTCCTTCCTAATATCTTCTGTTATCCATTCATCATATAATAGCATATTGTTTAATCTCCAGATGTTGGAATAGTTTCTGTGTTTTACTCTTTCATTTATTTCTAACTTCAATCCATTATGATCTGATAGAATACATGGTAGTGTCTCTATCTTCTTGTATTTGCTAACATTAGCTTTGTGGCATAATATATGGTCTATTTTAGAGAAGGATCCATGTGCTGCTGAGAAGAAAGTGTATTCGCTCTTGGTTGGATGGTATATTCTGTAAATGTCCGTTAAGTCTAAATTATTGATTGTGTTATTGAGATCTATGGTTTCTTTGTTCAATTTTTGTCTGGAAGATCTGTCCAGTGGTGAGAGAGGCGTGTTAAAATCACCTAGTATTATTGTGTTATGGTCTATTTGGTTTCTGAAATTGAGAAGGATTTGTTTGACATACATGGATGAGCCACTATTTGGGGCATAGATGTTTATGATTGTTATATCTTGCTGATTTATGCTTCCCTTAAGCAGTATGAAATGACCTTCTTTATCCCTGCTGACTAACTTTGGCTTGAAGTCCACATTATCAGAAATGAGGATGGATACCCCAGCTTTTTTGCTGAGTCCATGTGCATGGTATGTTTTTCCCCATCCTTTCACCTTTAGTCTATGGGTATCTTTCTATAAGGTGAGTCTCTTGCAGGCAACATATTATTGGATCTTTCTTTTTAATCCAATGTGCCAGTCTATGTCTTTTGATTGATGAATTCAGGCCATTAACATTCAGGGTCATTATAGAGATATGATTTGGTTTCCCGGTCATTTGGTTCATTTTTTAAATTTTATTTATTTCTTTGTTTGACACAACTTGTTTCCTCCTTTATTTGACAATTCCTTTAGGATAATTCCTCCCTTTGCTGATTTGCTTCTTTGTTTTTCATCTCTTCCTCATGGAATATTTTGCTGAGAATGTTCTGTAATGCTGGCTTTCTTTTTGTAAATTCTTTTAGCTTTTGTTTATCATGGAAGGATTTTATTTCATCGTCAAATTTGAAGGTAAGTTTTGCTGGGTATAAGATTCTTGGTTGGCATCCATTTTCTTTCAGAGCTTGAAAAATGTTGTTCCAGGCCCTTCTAGCTTTTAGGGTCTGGATTGAAAAATCTGCTGATATCCGTATTGGTTTCCCCCTGAATGTAATTTGGTTCTTTTCTCTCACAGCCTTTAAAATTCTGTCTTTATTTTGTATGTTCGGTATTTTCATTATAATGTGCCTTGGTGTGGGTCTGTTGTAATTTTGTGTATTTGGAGTCCTATAAGCCTCTTGAACTTGATTTTCCATTTCATTCTTCAGATTTGGGAAATTTTCTGATATTATTTCATTGAATAGGTTGTTCATTCCTTTGGCTTGTTTCTCTAGGCCTTCCTCAATCCCAATAATTCTTAAATTTGGCCTTTTCATGATATCCCATAGTTCTTGTAGATTCTGTTCGTGATTTCTTACCATCTTCTCTGTTTGTTCAACTTTGTTTTCCAGGTTAAATATTTTGTCTTCAATGTCTGAGGTTCTGTCTTCCAGGTGTTCTATCCTATTGGATATGCTTTCTATGGAGTTCTTAATTTGGTTTATTGTTTCCTTCATATCTAGGATTTCTGTTTGTTTTTTTTCCAATATCTCTAACTCTTTATTGAAATGATCTTTTGCTTCCTGTATTTGCTCTTTTAACTGTCGACTGGTGCGATCATTCAATGCTTGCATTTGCTCTTTCATCTCATCGTTTGCTTCTCTGATCATTTTAATTATGTACATTCTGAACTCCTTTTCTGTCATTTCTTCTGCCATGCTGTCATTGGGTTTTATTGATGTAACATCTAGATTGCTTGCAGCATTTTCTTTCCTTGTTTTCTCATATTGTTCAGGTATCAGTGGACCGCTGAGATATTGCAGATTTCCTCTATTGACTTACAATGTCCCTGAAGATTTCTATATATATCCTCCCTTAGCCTTCAGTAGGCTGAAGTCTTGGAGGAAGTTGATAATGCGGTGCTCCACAAGGAAGCTGCCTCTCTAGGAGTGGTGGCCTTCAGGTGGGGTATAATCCCTGCTAGTGGGCAGAGGTGCCTCCACTTGTTGACCAATGGTCATCCAAAGGGGACCTAGGCTGCGGGCTGAGGCAAGGCCTGTTTGGGCCTGAGTCTCTGGTTTTATTGTCCTTGTGGGGAAACCTCACCCAGCAGGGAAGACTCACCCGGTGGGGAGGTCTCACTGGTCAGTTCCCTCCTAGAGGTTCCCCTCAATTTACAGCTACCGCCTGGGCTGGGCTGCCTTCCTCTGCAAAGTTCCCAGGGGCCCGGCCCTACCTCCTGGGCCTGGGAGCCTCACCCTTCGCAGATGAATCTCCTTAGGCTGCCCCTCCTCAGAGAATCTGCCCGCAGGCCTGGAACCTTCGCTCCACCCTAAGCCTGTCTCTGTGCGGCTCTTCCACCAAGAAGCCTCCTAGATCCTGGGACCCTGCTCTGCACCTAATCGCCTGGCTATGCGGCCCCTCCTCTGAGCAGCCACCTGGGGCCCCGTACAATCGCTCTGAGTCCCAGAGACCCGCCACACGCCTCTTCCTCCAGACAGCCGCCCAGTATTCCGGTGCGGTCACTAGGAGTCCAAGAAACTCACTGCGTGCCTCCACCTCCCACCAACCACCCGTAGCCCTGGGCAATCAATCACTCCGAGTCGAAGTGACCCTCCCCGTTCCTCCTCCTTCTCCAGATAACCCCCCGGGTGTTCAGGAGCAGTCGCTCTGAGTGGCTCTGAATCCACGTGACCCGCTGCACGGGTCCTCTGGGCAACCACCCGGAGCTCTGGTGCGGCCACTCAAGACCAAGCTTCCCACCACGCTTCTCCTCCAGGCAGCCCCCCGTGTTCAGGAGCTGTCACTTTAAGTCCAAACAACTCACCACTCGCCTTCTCCTCTGAGCAGCCGCCTAGAGCACTAATGCAGTCACTGCGAGTCCAAACGACCCGCCGCGCTCCTCCTCCTCCTCCTCCTAGTCCTCCAGGCAGGCCCCAGTGTTCAGAAGTGGTCTGAGTCCAAACAGCTCGCCACGAAGCCCCTCCTCTGGCAACCGCCTGTAGCTCTGGTGTAGTCACTCTGAATCCAAGCGGCCGCACTCCTCTTCCTCCTCCTCATCCTGAGGGCAGGCCCCGGTGTTCAGAAGCGGTCACTTAGAGTCCAAACAGCTCGCCGCGCGGCTTCTTCTCTGGCAACCGCCTGTATCTCTGGTGCAGTCACTCCGAATCCAAGCGGCCACGTTCCTCCTCCTCCTCCTCAGGGCAGGCCCTGGTGTTCTGAGTCCACACAGCTCTCCTCGCCACTCCTCCCCTGGGCAGCCGCCGGAGCCCCAGTGGTTGCTCCGAGTCCCAGCGCTGTGCTGAGCGGCCTCCTTTACGACGCTCCCAATTGTCCAAGCTCACTGCTCCAGCGGGGGGAGGGGCATCTCGCCGGCAGCTCTACTTCACAAAGTTCCCTGCGTTCCGGGACCACCGTCCCATCCGGGACGCCTTCCCAACAGGTGAGAGTCACCCGGCTGCTTTGAGTTGGTCCCAAGTGTCTCAATATCTCCTCTTTGGAATCCTGAGTCCTGGAGCAACATGAAATGCAGCCACCCTCTAGGCCGCCATCTTGAAACCTCATTATTGGTGTTTTCATAAATTGGTATATAAAAAGGGTTTAAAATTACTTTGTGTCATCACTAAAAAACAATATTACTAAGAATTAAGTTCTAACAGGTACAATTCTATATACAAAGGGATTCAAAATTTCAACTGTTTTTTCAGTTAGAGTACTATAAATAACATAAAATATTTTATCTTATTAAAACGGAGTAATTTCTCTAAATTCAAAATTTTCATAAGAGTTGTTTCAGAATGTCAACAAAAACAGGGTCAAGAGATAGGAAAGAGAAAAATAAAAGTTTCTAGGTATGGAAATATATTTAGTAGGAAGGAAAAAAATGCTTCTGGGTAGGAAAGTCTGTGTGTGATGAAATACATGAGGGTCTAAGAAAGTACTAAGAAAGTCTGTGTGTTAATAAAGGGCAATATCAACAAGTTTGTGTGTAAATAAGTTGGTTATATGTATGTGAGACAATCAATTAAAGTTATTTAAGGTTTTTCCTAAGTTCAAATACTAATGTACCAACATAAACCAAAGTTTAATCCAAATGACAAGGATTTCTTTAAAACACTAATTTACTCTTAACATTGTGTCTGTTAAGTTTTATTCCTTAGGAAAATTAGTCCTAAAAATTAGGGTTTGTACAATTATGATTAAATAACAACTGTTAAAAGTATTGTACTATGTTACAAAGTCTAAATTTTTCTTTAAAAAACTAAACTTAGTTAATATAAAAACATCAAGATAATTGTGCCATTACTCTTCTTTGTATATTAAATATGTTCATATCTTCCAGGTATAAAAGTCTTTAAAGCAGAAAATTTATCAAGCTGCTGTTCTCCAAACTAAACTTGTCTGTAATGGTAACTATAAACTTATAAGAATGGTAAATTTTATTGGGGATTTATCTGTAACATTTAATGCTCTATAACAGGACCTGTTATCAATAAGCTATATGTAAAATTTTATGTTATGGGATAAAAATGTAAATGCATTTCTAAAAGTTAGTGAGAGCCTGATTTGTTTGAAGGTTAATATCATGAAACATGAAAACATTGTGCCATTTTGCTATATGAAAGGAAAGTTAAAAGCTCTCTCAGCCTCTCCTTGATTCATGTTTAGATGTAATGTCATATTGTGTTGACTGATGGTCATGTAGACTCAGGAAACAATGTATATAAACTTTGTGAAATGTAAAGTTATATTCAAAAGATTTTTTTTTTTGTTGTAAAATTACTGTGATATCAAACAGGGGATATAATGTATAGCTCAGTAAAAATTCAAGATAGCTATTACACAAACTAAATATGTTTTTACTATTGTTAATTCCACTTTGTATTGTGAACATTACATTTTCCTTGTAAACTCTATAACAGTTGCCTGATTAATGTTTTGCAGAAGTACTGCTTCAAGAACAACCTAAATTAATTTGAGATAATAAGACATCACCTATAGGACAGATAGGATAATATAAACCCAATTAAATAAAAGGTGGTAAGTAACTATAAAGTTATAGACATTGAAGTTAAAGCCCAGTACTCTTACTTTATGACTGGTGAGACGACTTGCTGGATGTTTAAGATCAAACTTAGAGATCGAGACTAACATAAAGGGGCCAAGAAAACAAGTATTTAGCTCTTGCCCTCAGAATCAGCCTGAATCCAGGGAACAAGAGAACTTCTCTAAGAAGCTTTGCAACTCTCGTCCACATGACCTCCCGGTCAGTGAAATTAATGAGACCACTGGAGGATGAAAAGCCAATCAGTGCACCTGCTGCGGAGGAGGGTCATTGGAAAAGAGAGACATCCCTGATGCTTCCAAGGGAAGCCACCTCATCAAGGACACCCTACCTAGCAAATGGCACTAAAGGAGCTAAGAAGTTGCTCTCAAGTTCCCCATGAGCACCCCTGTGGGAACTCAGCTGATTCTTAACAGACAGTAACAGGTCAATTCAACCAGCTTGATCTTAAATACCTAGCAAAACAGTTAAAAGCAAAACATAGCCATTCTTGGGTTTAAAAAAGAAACAATAGTTAAATATAACTTAAGATGTGCGCTTGTGTTAGCCCTCTAGAATAAGTAGACTGGAGGCTATGAAAGAGAGAATACTCAACATGTTATTTCTCTTGGTCTAGTTGCTTTTGCAGTATTAGGCTGTCCATTACAGATCAAAACTGATAATACTCCAGCTTATACTAGTTCTTCTTTTTAATAGTTTTGCCACCAATTTCGTATTGAACACAAAAGAGGTATTCCTCATAATCCTCAAGGTCAAGTTATTGTAGAACGAGCACATTTATCTATTAAACTACAATTACAAAAACAAAAGGGGGAGATAAGACCCTGCAAAATAACCTTAATCATGCCTTGTTTGTTTTAAACTTTTTAAATTGTGATTCTGAAGGTCACATGGTAGCCAAGAGACATGTGTCTTCTGCTGTGATAGGTCCATGGGGTCTAGTTTGTTAGAAAGATTTACAAATGGGACCGTGGAAAGGACCAGATGCAGTAATAGTGGGGGGAGAGGCCATGCTTCTCTCTTTTCAGAGGGAGCATTCTGCCCTATTTGAGTACCTGAACATGCCATCAAGCATGAAGGACCTGGAGCCAAGGTTCAAACAGTTGAAGACTGATCCAGAGACATCTGCCCTGACCTTCATGGAGAACAGGAAGTCAATGAGGAGAAGGAAGAGGAAGAACCAAGTGAACCAAACACTCCAAATGCCATCATGGGGACAAACAAGGAATCTGATTTAACAGGCTGAAAGGATGATTGAACAACAAAGAGAAGTTAGATCACAGTGTTTGTAGCTATGTTAGCTCTATTGAACTGTAAGTTTGCCATATCCTCAGAACCAAGAGCCAGGTCCTCAGAGCAGCTCTCAGAACCAAGATCCGGAGTCTTAAAATAACTGCCCATCATTTGCATTTTTAAATAATGTTAAAAAGGGGGAGATGTGGGAAACCATCCTTATCTAGCAAAATCAGATGGTTCCCTGTCTAGTTTCCCTAAGAAAATGGCTCCCCCAACTCCACCCTATCCTGTCCACCACAGAAGAAGCTCCTCCCAATCTTGCCCCCTTTACCTGTCTGTCTATAAATAAAAGAGAGTTGGGCTACTCCAGGTTATTAGAGGCCAGAGCTGGTATGGCCAGACCCATCATGCCCCCTCTCATTTAAATAATATTGGCTCTTGCGTGTTTATCGAGTAGACAAGTTTTTGGGTACTTGAGCGATATACAGCCAACACCATCCTCTGGCAGTTAACACTTTTCTCATCCACTCAGGACATGGCTGAGAGGCCCCCCCCCACAATAACACATTTCTTTTATCCATTCATCTGTTGAAGGGCATCTAGGTTGGTTCCATAGCTTAGCTATTTTAAGTATTTATCTTAATGAGGTTTTTTTTTTCCTCCACCCTTTTCCCTTTTGATTTATAAAGGGTCTGGTTGGTGGTGCTCACATTTAAATAGAGTCCATGTGTTTCAAAACACAAAAACAGGATCACAGTTGAGCTAGAATAGGAGCAGCTATTGCCAGCAGATTCTGGGTTTGGAGATAGATGCAGTCAGCAATGAGAAATTACACTGTCCCCTTTTGGGGAGAAGATGCATTTCTATGAGGAAGAATATTCATCAAGAGCATGTGTGTGTGTGTGTGTTGTTCCTGTTGTATGGAAGAGGATTTTGTTGCTGCTGGGCAGTAAAAGGCTAGAGGGTGGTTTCATGTTTGTGACATGGCACCCAACAGGTTGGGACAGCCTTGTTCTTATTGGGAATGAACTGCACTGTGAGTTCCACCCGTCCAAAGAGGAAGTCATCACTTGCTTTCCCAGCCTGCCTTGCAGCTAGGGTATAAACATGTGAGCCAGATCTGCCGATTGACACTCCCATGTGGGACTTGGATTCAGATGGGAGGAAATGAAAGCAGCAGCACTAGTCAGACCCCAGCTCTGTGGGGAGCAGAGGGTGTTAGTTTGGGGCACGTTAAGACAGCCTCCTGTGTGCAACCTACAGTGCCATTAGTTCCCAGCAGGTGTGGCAGCTGCACCTCCCTGGGGCAAGTCCTGCAGGGTAGTTTGGATTTGTTCTTGGCCATGGAACCCCAGAGACTAAGTCTCTGGTTCTCCTAAGATTTAATTAATGCCTTCCATCAAGTTGTTTTCTGCTTAAATCAGCTAAGGGGCTCTATGATTTGAAAACAATACCCCTGGTTCTCCTGAACCAGGTGAGCTACGGTGAGCCCAGCTCTGTTCTGAATGGAGGGGAAGTGGCATTGTGCAGTGCTTAGAGAATGTGGCCTTGGTGCCTGACGAATATGAGTTCAAGTCCTGGCTCCATTGCTTTTAGTGGCTTTTAGAAAGCATAGTGGTCTATGCTTTCTGAGGTCCTCAGACACCTCAGGAGGTTGTGGGATAAGGGGTGACTGTAAAGTGTTCCCACTCTGTGACAGCTGTGGTCTTTGTCAGAGGCCCCCAGGGTACATGAAGATTGGTTTGGCCACAGGATTTTCCAGAGACTTTGTCTCAGCTGGACTCAGGCAAGGGCAAGAAGACAGGCTCCAGAAGTGGTCCAGCCCAGCTGCTTTTCCCTCGCTGGAGATAAGGGAGAGGATGGGTGGACCCCCCCTTCCCTGCTCTGCATAGGCCCCAAGTCTGTCATCTGTGATGAACCGAATGGGTCCATCCCACCTCCAGTCGGCCAGATCTCTGGGAGATGCTGTTCTTCCATTTTGTCGCTGACCCTCCAGAGACTTTAGAAATCTGCTCCACAGGCTGGTTCCCCAGCAGCCTGGCCACTAGAGAGCATGTTGCTGCCCGTGTTTCCAGGGCTCTTTTCTTTCTGGCCACTCCGTAGGGGTGCATCTCCACGTCCCCTTGAAGCAAGGCGTGGTCATGGAACTTCAGATATGATAGACAAGCAGAAGTGTCATTATGTCACCTCTGGATGGCAGCCCTGAAAGGCCAAGGCATCATTCCCCATTCTGTCTCCCCTGCGGCTCTTGTCACTCTGTCAACATGGCGAAGCCCCAGGATCGGAGGGGTCTGGAATTCTGAGCAGCTCTTGGAGAACGTCTGCCCTAGAGCTGCCCCGTGAGCCAGGGGTTGAGCCACTGAGGTGTGGACGTGGTTTGTCCCTGCAGCAGAACCCAGCCTGATCTCTTCTTTACCAGCCATTGCTCTGAAAAACCACATAATTGGGGTGTAGGCCCAAGGACCCCACTAAGCCAGGGATGTGCACTTCCTTTCTCACTGATGCCTATCATACTCTAGAAGGACAAAAAGTTCAACTTCCCCCAGTGGCTATTGCTGTTCTCAACCAGGGCCAGAGGGGTCCCAAAGGGCAAAACCAGGTGAAGGTGAGCCCTCCGGATATGCCAACTACCATGACCACCACCTGCAAGGCACTGTCACCAGCAGCCTCTGCTGTGGCCCAAGGCTGTGTGAAGTTGGAAATATCGTGAAAATGCAGCATCTAGAGGGGTGGGGGTGGGGGTCAAGGATAGAGGGTAGGTAACAGAAGGAAAAAGGATGCATGGAGAGGCGAGAGAAGAGTGGAAACATGCAGAATCCTCACAGGAAGTACCCAGGCCTCTCACCAAGTCTTGTTTTGAGGGTGTGGCTTTCAAAGAAGTGGGACTGTGCAAAGGTAACATCAACCTCTTGGGAACCTGTGCCTTCTCTCTGGCTGGTCAATGGACTTGCCCACAAGGACTTCTCTCCTGGCCCCCTCCCAGTCCCAGGAGGTCCTGTCTGACCCTGCTGAAGGTATCCAGGGGTAGGTGTCTCAAAAGCAGGAGCCTCATTTACTGTATGTCTCCAGGGCCTAGAATTCCACCCAGCACAGAAAGCAAGATACATATATTAGCTGTGCCATGAAATAATCCTCAGAGGTCCCCAGGGACTGACGGGGCTAGAGGTAGGGATAGGTCCATATTGCTTCTCAGAGCATTCCTGGGGCTGAGCACAGGAATGGGAGAGACTAGTCCCTACCATCCTGGGGCTCCATGCCTGGTACTTGTGGGAAACCACACCTGCAGGGGCCCTGGCTTCCTGGGGACATTGCCAGTGGGGCTAGGATCTCAGTAACCCCAGGACCTCTCCTTTCAGGTCCCTCCTTGTCTGACCCAGTCCTTGCCTCAGCTCTGGTGCTCTGTGAAGCTGAGCCCACCCTCACAGGATGGAGAAGAGGCCCGCGATACTCCAGGGTGCAGATGCTAGTGGGGCCTGGGAGCCGAGCTGCTGATCATGTGCAGCAAGGTGTAAAGAAGAGGCCATGGGACAGGAGTTGTACTGACTTTATTCCCCTTCGCTCTTCTCACTTGCACCCTGCTGTCCCCCACACTCTGGGGCTGCAGGGCACCCACACAGGACCAGACATCCAGGGGCTACACACCTGGGCACGTCCTTTCTGCCACCACCAAGCCTCTGTGAAGGGCATGGTGGAGTTTGTGGCAGCACGAGCCAGGGTCAGAGGCTCAGGTTCTGACCTCAGTCCTGGCTCCTGGAACTGTGGTTAAGGGGCTGGAGGCCCACCTCACACTTTCACCATCCCCCACAGCTGGCCCCAGACCAGTGCCCAGGGGAGCTGAGGGCCAAGGCAGCCCAGGCTCTAGACCTGAGATGTGTTCCGACAGACCAAAAGGACCAGCTGCACAGTGATCCCAGCAGGTCTCCACTGCAGGCGATGATGCCAGCCTCCCTTTCCCCAACCCTGGGAAGTAGCTATGATGCCCTGGTCCCCTCACTCCAACATCTGGGTACTCAGCAATTTGTCTTAAAAATAAAAAGAAAATGTAAAGGCTGGTAAAACAAGAACCCCTATCCACACCAGCACTGCTGAGGTTCCATTATTGCTTCTGGCCTTGTGGTCTGGCTGGAAAGGTGTTCCCCTCAACACGGGCCCAAGATGAAGACAGCATTTAGCACCAGGGACACAGGGCCTCCCAGGAGAGGGGCTGGCCATGCCCACCTACAGCTACAGTGACCATTCTGACAAGTGCCCCGCCCGTTGTCTGGACCCCCTTGCCCACCTCTACAGAGGACATGTACAAGCAGGGAATCCAACTCCTGGCACAGGGTTTCCCTGCTAGTTCCCTACACCTGTCTTTGACCTCTGCTTGTTGAAGTATGGCCTGACAGGTCAGGGCCCAGCCTGGCCACCAGGTCCACTCAGGCTGCAGGGGGCCATGGAAGACCCCGGTGCCAGTGAAGAGTTGGAGAAGCCACGGGGTACCTGCCTACAGCCCATACAGGGAGATCAACTTTTGGGGGGAAATGTGAGCCAGCTCTAAAGAGGTGCCAGGCACTGGGGCCAGAGGTTAGAAATAGCAAGTGGGAGGGAAGGGGACCCTGAGGACATCATGGAAGCCCAGAGATCAAGGGGGACAGGGGAGGAAAAAAAGCTATGTAAAGCAGGAGCCTGCAAGGCCCAGCCCTGACCCTGCAAGATGCTGAACCCCAGCCTTGGGAAGGGGGAGCCAGGCAGGAAGTCTTCCCTTCGCAGGGAGGGCCCCCACCTTCTCTCCCAGAGGACACAGGGGTGCCTGAGGGTACATCTCATTTGTAAACTCTGTTGGTATTGCTCCAGCAGCAGTCTCAGACTCAACCAGGCCAGGGAAGGGCCCCAGCACAGGGAAGCTGCTGGCACTGCCCCTCCGAGCCCACAAAACCACCAGCATGGTGTGGCTTGGATTATAGATCCTCAAATCATTCGGGCACCTTGGGCCTGCCCACATCTGTACAGAATAAAGTGCTTCGTTTATTGATGATTAAAATGTCCCCAGCCCTCTGCCCCAGCGCCGTGGGCCTCCAAGAAGGTCAGAAGGGTTTGGTTCCTCTACCAGTCCCCTTGGGCCCAGGCCTCTTCCCACTCCAGCCATACTGGGAAGGTGGTGGTGTGGGGGGAGAAGGGGGGTGTAAGGTGCAAAGAGTATAACAAACAAAAATCTTATAAACACAACAGGAAAGAGCTTAACTAGGAAACATGTAGCTTATGGAAACTTCCTCCCCCTTTTAAAGGTAGGAATAAAGACGTTAAATGACAACAACAACAACAAAAAGGTATCCTATTAGTAGTGCCTGCCTCCTGGGGCAAGCATTGGGCACAGGCTGGGCTCCCCCAGGACCTGAACATGCCGGCTCCTCTCACAGGCAGGTCTGTGGGTGCCCACCCACCAGTGCAGAGACCCAGGAGGGGCAAGGAGCCAGCTGGGCAGGTGGTAGCCGGGGCTAGGGAGGGGCTGAGGCCTGGAGCTGGCCTTGGGGGAGCTGACAGACTCAGACATATGCGCACATCTCCTGGTGTAGGCAATATAGCCAGGGTAGCTGGGAAGGGACTGGGATGCTCTGTGAATAGCAGCCCTGCCCCCTCCCCACTGATAGCACCTTGAAACCCTAAAACATTTGCCAAGCCTCCTGGGGCCCTGCCCCTGGGGTCTCACCCATTTGCAGGGACACCGTGACTGTGGCCTCAGTGAGATGGTGCTGCAGGAGTCAGCCTGTCTGCCTACCCAGGGCCTGGCCCACACAACTGAGGTCCTGCAGCTTATGGGACATCTCCAGACTTGGGGCCCCTGGCGCAGTGTGGTGCAGGTTGGGGATCTCTGTGCCTCACAGCAAGGGTATAAATGAGAAAAGCAAATCCCTGGGGGCCAGCCCCCACCTGGCCTACTGACAGGGTGTGGAGCTGGGTCTGCACCCAACATGCTCACAGATGTCCAGTCTCAAGGTCCTGCCTCCAGGTCCACAGCCCTCAGGCTGGGTGCCACAACTCCTCCAAGGGGGCCTGGCACTCTAACTTCTCCCCAAACCCTCCAAGGTGAGGGGGCAAGTTAGGGACCCAGAGGAGGCGAGGAAGAGCTACTGAGGCTAACCTAGGCCCAGCCTGGCTCAGGACTCAGAGGGATGACTGGCCATACCTGCTGCTCAGGCCCCTCCCTCCCACTGTACCTGCTGCCTCCAGCACCCCCCTCACCTGGAGGGGGTGCTGCAAACTATCTTTTTTCCTTCACTTCCAAAAAAAAAAAAAAAAAAAAAAAAAAAAAAGAATAAAGGCTTCAAAAAGTTGCAGAAAGGGGGGCACTTCGGAGTGAGGTGTCCTCCACCAGTTCTGGGGGGCTGCCAGCCTGCACACCCCTTGGGGTCAGGGCCTCCGGGGCAGCAAGACGGTGGCCCCAGGAAAGAGGGGAGGGCAGCGGGGTCCCTCCTGGAGCAGGCCTGGGCTCCAGGTCCCCCAGGCGCGCTGGGTCAGTTGTTGGCCTCCACCCTGCCGCCGCCGCCGCCGCCACCGCCGCCGTGGGCTGTGGTGGGGAAGAGCGGCGGCGGAGGTGGCAGGTGCGGTGGTCCCGGGAGCAGGGCCAGCGCGTGCGTGGGCGGAGCACTGGGCAGGCCAGAGGCCGGGGACCCGTCGGCGGCCAGCGGGTGGCTGACGCGGAAGCACTTCTCCTTGTGGGCCTTGAGCATGTTGGAGAAGCGGAAACGCTGGCCGCAGACGTCGCACGGGTACGGCTTCTCGCCGGTGTGCGTGCGCCGGTGCCGCTTCATATTGGGTCGGCTGGTGAAGCTCTTGCCGCAGATCTCGCAGATGTAAGGCTTCTCCCCTGGGGTTAGGGTGGGCAGCAGGGCGTCACCAGGGGTCGCCATACCCAGGCCTGGGTCAGCCTCTCTGCCCAGGGAACCACTGGGTCCTCCCCACCTAGGATGATTTTTGTGCCAAGCCTGGGCTGAAGGAAGGATGCCACTGAGTCTCATACAGAAAGGTAAACCGAGACCCAGAAGAGCACGGCCAAGGCCATCTCAGGTGTCCTACAGCCCCCACCCCTGGGGGCAGCCGCACCTGTGTGGGTCTTCATGTGCTCATCAAAGTACTGCTTCATGTTGAAGTCCTTGCCACACCACTGGCACATGAACTGCTTGTGGCCGATGTGGATGCTCATGTGTGACCGCAGCTGGTACTTGTACTGGAAGCGCTCGTTGCAGTTCTGGGGGTAGGGGTGGGTGAGGCCCAGGGCAGAGAAGAGCAGCCTTCAGGGAGGGCCCAGCCACCCCTGGCCCCAGGGCCAAAGACGGACACGGGGCAAGGAGGCGAGGCTGTGAGGGCAAGCCCAGGAGGCACTAGGGGAGGCCAAAGCATGCAGGGGTCAGGCTGGGATCGGGTCAGAAGCAGCAAAGGGCCCCTGGCAGAAAGATCTCAAGCTTAAGGCCCAAAGCCCCTCATCCTTCCTCTCCCAAGGGCCCGCACCCCTACCTACAGCCCTCCTGCAGCCCATCCCTATCTCCATGCCCGGGAAGCTCCTCTCTCCACCTGTCCTGCCCGACTAGCCACGTCCCCACCCCACCCCCGCAGACTCCCCACCCGATTGTGGGCGGGGACAGGGTGGGGAAGAGGCAGGTGTGGGTGGAGCAGAGGAGGAGCCTTGTGGCCAGAGGGTGGGCCTCTCTGGGCCATTTCCCGCCCGGTATTTAAGCGGGCTGCCAGGATCCCTGCCCTCCTGGATGGCCCTTGGGCAGGCCAGGCAGGGGGTGTGAGCTCACCTCACATCTGAAGGGCTTCTCCCCTGAGTGCTGCAGTGAGTGCACCTTGAGGGACATGCTGCGCTTGAAGGACTTCCCGCAGGTCTCACAGGTGAAGGGCATGTCCTTGGTGTGGGCTGGAGGTGGGCACCGTGGCCGTCACATCTCAGGGCCTGCCTGAGCACCCCTGCATTGGGCCACTCCCCACCTCCTGTGGCACCCCGTGCCACCACCCTTTCCTGACACTGGCATTGGGCTCCGAGGACCGCAGGCTTTTTGGGGGATCGCATGTATCAAGGCCCTGGCCTCTGGACCTCAATAGCAGTTCCTGGCCCCCCCATACCTGTGGATGGATGAGGTCCAAAAGACCCTTCAGGGAAGATCTGGGAGGAGGCAACAGGTGACTGCTAGTTACCCAGCATGCTCCTGGCCAAGGCCTAGACCCCAGGGATAGGGGGCAGCTCCTTCAGTTCACAATGGAAGGCCCCCAGTACTCTCCAGTGGAGAAAAGGAGCAGGGCCTGGCCAGGGACCTGCCCTCCACCTTGACCACTCCTTCCTTAAACCCTGGGCCCAGATTGGGCAAGGCAGGGAGGGCCACATGGACAGTAGACACCCAGCCAGGCCCCCTAGAGGGTGAGGGTAGCCTTGCCCAAGGCAATGCGGTGGCCAACACACCTGAGGGGCCTCCTTACTGTGTCCAGGTGTGAGCCCCGGGGGAGGTTGCATTCAGAGAAGACTGAAGCCCTGTGAGGGCCAGAAGTTGAGGAAAAACCAGAGGCACAGCTGCCGTGAAACCGAGACAGGATCTGTGCCAGTCCATGTGGCACTTTGTATAATTTAGAAAAAGGTATTCCCTCCCTTAGAGGGACATAAACCCACATCATGACACTCAGCCTGGTTAGCAGCATGCCACCTGGATTCCAGTTCCTACCTGCCAGTTAATCCAGGCATCCTTATGTAGTATGCCACCTGGCCAACTCTACATAGCACTCCTGGCTCCAGAGCCTAAGTCATACCAGCCTCCCCAGGCCTCCAGCTGAAAAGGGCCTTCTTACCCCTTCACATTACCCTCAGATTTGAAATCCTCCCATCCACCGGGATAGAAGTCCTGCCCAGCACACCCAGCAGCTGGGCCTCCTCTCTCCACAGCCTGTGCCCCGCCAACCCAGACTTACCCACCATGTGCTTGCGCACGTGGGCCATGGTGTAGAACTTCTTCTCGCAGATCTCGCATGAGAACTTCTTCTCCGCATAGCCATGCACGATCTTGTTGTGCTCATGAAGGGACCAGAGCTTTTTGAAAGCTTTGCCACACGTCACACACTGCAGAGTGAGAGGACTTTAGGCCCCCGGTTCCCAGTCAGGACCCTGTGACTGTGGACAAGTTGCCCCTCTCTGCCCTGCTTCCCGTTTCTACCGAATGTCTCCAGAGAGGGCCTTGGATGTCTGAGGCCCACCAGAGCTGGGAAGGCAACCCTCGGCCACCTGCCCGCTCACACACCCAGGGCCGCGCAGGGCCCTCCTCCCCTCAGTCGCCTCTTCCAGGAGGAGCCCCTCTGTGCTCAGTGGACAAAGCCTCCCAAGTCTTGCCCTGCTACTCGGCAGAGGGGACACACCACTGGCTGAAGGGACCGCCTCGGGTGGACAGCTCCACACAGCTCTTGGGGAAGCCCCTCATCGTGCGCTGGGGCACGATCACTGCTGGCCCTGCCTCTGACACCATGGAGCTCCATTTCCCAGGGGATGGGTCCTAAGGGGCTGGCTAGGGAGGCCTGCAGGAGGCACCAGGTCCCATCAGGCCACAAAGGGGGGTGGGGAAGTGAGGGCCACACTCCCTTTCCCCCTCTCCTGGACCCTGTCCTGCCCACCCCTGCAAAGCACCTCGAGGGGCTTGTGGTTGGGCCAGGGTGCTGGCTGTCCGGAGCCCAGGTGGAAAGGGGCTCAGGTGTGTGGCAGGTAGAAGCAAAGAGCAGCCCAGGAGCAGGCAAGTAGGAACAGGTGCATGGGAGAAGGGCGGGTCCTGGGGTAACTCTCAAACAATGCTTTCTCCTGGGGCACTGCAATTAGCAATTAGCACAGGTAATTAGCACCTACTGCTGCCTCTCCCCCTTCTGGGCCAGAAAAGGTAAAAGCCAAGTGGAGGGACTGGGCTGGCCCATGCCACACCCACCCTGAGGAACTGGACTGGCACAGACTCAGGCTGGCCCAAGGCCTGGCAGCCAGCCCAGCTCTCCAGCTTGGCCCCAGCAGCCCTCACTCTTCCCAAATTTCTTATCCAATCCCTTTTCTCCCAGCTCAGGTCAACTGGCATCTCCAAAGAGCTGAATACAGGTGTTTCCCACTGCTGGCCTGTCCCCTGATCTGGACAGTGCTCTGTGGGAAGTGGAAAACAGCACCCTCCCCTGGGCAAACCACTCCTTCCTCCTGTGAAACTATACACGATGGCCCTGGTGACCTTTCTGCAGGCCTTGGGATGTATTAAAACACTGCCTGACTCAGTGCTCCTCAGAGTTGGCTAGCCCGTGGCCTCATGTGCTCAGACGATGCTCTGCTCTCAGCCTCCCAAGTCTGCATCCTGGTTAGTTCTTCTGGCCAAGGGTACTGTCTGTCCTCATCCTCTCCACATGCCACTGCCCAGCCCTGCCTGCCCCTCGCATATAGCTGTCCTCGGTGTTACCCCCGAGAACCTGGGCTCTGCCTTCCTTGCCTGTCCTGGGTCTGGGCTGTCCGGCTGCCTAGGTCTAACTCTGGTCTCTGGGCAGTGCCCTCAGCAGGGCAGAGTGTGGGAGCCGCCCTGAGGCCCACCTGGATGTTGCGCTCACAGTCCGTCTGCCGGTGCAGCAGCAGCTCACTCTCCAGCAGGAAGCGCTTGCCACACTGGTCGCAGATCTGCATGCGGCTGTGGGTCACGTTCATGTGCTTCTCCAGGTACCAGCGGTTGTTGAAGACCCGTGGGCACTTTTGGCATGGGTGGTGCTGCTTCTCCTCCAGCTTCACCTTGGCCCCCAGCCCGTCGGTGGCTGGAGACCCACGGGTGGGCGCAGGGGCCACTCCAGCAGGCTTCGGCCGCTTCCCACCCCGCCGCCCAGCCTCTTCCGGCTCAGAGGTGCCCCGGCGCCGGGCATTCTCCCGGGACCTTGTGGCCATGCGACTGTGGGCAGGGGGGTCTGCCCGGCTGCCCTGGCGCCCCCCGGCCCCCACAGGCCCCTGCCCACCTTCAGCCTCCCCTTCCTCCTCTTCCTCTTCCTCCTCCTCCTCTGAGCTCTCTGGATCCTGCTCGCTGTGCCCTTCCTCTTCCTCCTCCTCTTCCTCCTCCGGCTCACTGTGCGCCTCCTCCTCCTCCTCCTCCTCCCCCTGGCTGCCACCCTCCTCCTCCTCTTCCTCCTCCTCCTCCTCCTCCTCCCCCCCTCCACTGCCACCTCCCTCCTCCTCCTCCTCCTCTTCCTCCTCCTCCTCCTCCGCCTCCTCCTCCTCAGAGTGTCTCTGCAGCCCATCCTCCCGGCCCAGCACCATGGTGGCTGGGTTCACCCCGGTGCCCGGCTTCCCCTCGGGCCCCGTGGACACGTGCAGCGTCTGGTTGTTGAGGTTCACCTCCACGATGATCTGGGACTGCTCCTGGCGACTGTAGCTGCCAGGCCCCCCGAGCTCCTCCTCCAGCTCCTCGCCGCCCTCCAGCTTGCACAGGCTGGCCGGGGGCCCTCTGGCCTCCTCAACACCTCCCTCTTTCTCCTCCTTGAAGAAGGGCTGGGCTGGCCCGATGGTGGCCGGCACTGTGCCAGCAGCTGTCCCTGCCCCGTCCTCAACACGCACCGAGTAGGGGTCAGGGCCCTCACGGGCATAGATCTTGGGCAGGCCCGGGGCATCAGCCTCCTGCTTGATGTCACAGTAGTAGGGTGGCGTAGCTGGGGTGCAGCTGGCGGTCGGCTGGGCCAGAGCCACAGTGCCAGGGCCCGGGGGTCCGAGGGAGCGGGCGTCCAGCAGCTCCTGGCAGGACGCAGCGATGTCGGCCATCTGCAGCAAGGAGGCGGCACTGAGCACCTCGTGGACGTTGGCCGCGTTGACCAGCAGCTTGGACGTGTAGATGAAGTTGAGGATCTGCTGCAGGCCGCCCGGCGCCAGCGCCTCCAGGGACAGCTCCACGCGCTGCAGCTGCTTGTTCTGCGTGAAGAGCGAGTGGAAGAACTGGCTGTAGGCGGCCAGAACACCCTTGTGTGCTGGGAAGACGCTGCGCTGGGGCACCAGCACTAGGTCCACGTCGCAGAGGTCAGGCTGGAAGAGCCGCTGCTCATTCAGACGGCCCATCAAGCAGGCGAAGTGCAGCGCCACGTCCTCCACCAGCGAGAACTCGGCCGCTGGTGAGTCGGTCGTCTTCTCAACCAGCAACTGTGGGGGCGGAGGGGGCAGAGGTCAAGGGCAGTGGGCCGCTGCCCACCCACCCGCCCGCCTGCCACATCGCTCCTGGCTCCACCCTAGGAGGAAGCAGCCCAAGCTGAGCAAGGAGGTGCAGTGGGGGTGCCAGCCCAGGCCGGCTGCCTGCAGAGCTCGGACGCCAACTTGACTCTCCCAGGCTGAAGACTGGCTCCCGGGCCAGCCAGGAACTTTCCTGGGCCTCCCGGGCTCTTCCTTTGTGAATGGGAAAAGTCCGTTTCGGGATGGGAAGGAACCGAAGGCAAGGGTATTATGGTGACACCCATTCAGGTTTGCAGGGGAGCTGGGGTTTCCTGGGATGCCGGAGAGTCCCAGGCAAACCAGGACAGGCGTCCCCAGCAGGATCCTGCTCACTGCGCCCTTCTCTTCCTCCACCCCATCCCTTCAGTATTTCCTGAGCCCTGTGGAATCTTGCCCAACCCCAAGCACCTCAAGAACAGGAGACAGGCCAGCTCACACACTCCCTGCCCGGCTTCTGCTGCGGCACCAGGCAGTGCCGAGGGCCCCTTACCTTGCCAGCAGTGGGCCCAGGCCTGAGGGCTGCAGAAGAGGAAACTTGGTACAGTTTCCTTCCCTCACCCTGGTCCTGCGGCCCTCCCAAGGAGGCTGGAGCCACTCTTCACTCTGCCAGAGCTGGGGTCAGGCTGCTCCCCTGCTTTCCTCTAGGCTCACACACCCAGTCAGGTATGGTCCAGGCTCAGAGGGCTCCAGGATGGCCCTGCCTTGGAGGCCACACCACCTGGGGAGGCCCTCAAAGTCTGATAGGTCAGACTCTCAGGCCCGTGAGCCATATCCAGCACACACAAATTGCCCACAATAGAAGCCAAGTCCATCATCCGTGGCTCCAACACAGCAGACTCCCCAGAAGATGGGGGCACAGATGGGCAGCCTGCCCCGTCCCAGTGCACAGCAGATGTTCAATTAGTATCTGCCGACTCCTTGCCCAGATAGACCAAACCCACAGGTTCTAGGTTCTGACTGGCCTTGGGCCCTGCCCAGCTGGGTCAGAGCCTCCCACATTTGAGGTATACCTTGCCCCAAAACCACAAACCCAGCACCTCCTTGGGGGCCCCCGGGATGAACCCTGCCTCCTGCCATCCCTCCTTCTCTGGGGCAGCAGTGGGTGGGCCCAGTCCAACTCCACAGTCATCCAAATGAGTACAGCCTCAGGATGAAACCCAACGAGCCAGCAGGGCCCCACTGCCTCTAGCCCTACCCTGGACCTTGGACCCCCACAGCCAGAGTCCAGGGCAGCACCCACCCTGTGCTCTCTCAGATCCCAGTTTGTCCAGGCCCCTGGCCATGGACACCATCTTCTTTGAGTTCTTCCACCATACCCTTCCCTCCAGTCAAGAAGCCACCATCTGCCCCTCTGTCCCAGAGCTGCTGGCCTGTCCAGGCCTGTCCAATCTAACTGGGACGTGGCACCAAGCCCCTCCCAGCTCCGTCCTCTGACTCATTCTGATTCATCTTCTGGTATCAACCCCTACCGCATAGATGGGGAAACCAAGGCTCAAAATGTTAGCCTGTGCTGAGCCCTGGCTTCCCAGCTCGGCTAAGCCATGCCTGCCTTGCTGGACTGGACACTACTCCATGTGGTCATATGACTGGCTAAGCAGGAGGAGGCATCTCCCAGGCAGGGACCCTCCGTGCTTCCCCAAACCGCACTTCCACCCTCCACCTCCAGCCTCTTCCCCAGAGCCACGCATCCACATGTCAGTGAAGAGTCAGGGTACACCTCAGGTTGGGGCAGGGTCTCCTTAGGGCCTCCAGGGAAGCAGAATAAATAAGGGCTCCCCAAAGCCAGGCCATTTGGGGATAGCCCACTTCAGAGCAGAAGGCTCTATCCCTTCTCTGCCTTTATGAAACACCCTTCCATGTGCCCCAGGCCCCTGGCCTCAGCAGGGAGAGGGCAGTGCTGCCCTGAAGACTCCATCCTGAGGCAGGACGCCCAGTCACGATAGTCACATCCTGGGCACAGAGATGCTGCCGGAATCCCTAAGTGGCAGTCCCTTAGCAGGGCACAGCTGCTTCCTTTATGGCCCCTCCTATGCAGTGCCTACCAGCTGTGCTGGCCTCCCCCGCCAGATGTGCCAGGTCTCTGAAGCTGGGGATGCCCCACCCCATCTGGTGGTGCCAGCTGCAGCCACACATCCCATCCCAAACCCATGTCACTCTCCTAGCTAAGATGTAGGACCAGGAGGGTGGCCAGGGGGTCTCATGCCCTCAAGTCCTTCCCAAGTCAGAAGACACCTGCTGAAGCTGCAGAGCTACACCGGAGGAGTACCTGCCTCGCTTTCAGGAAGGCCCGGTGATGACACCTGGGACATCCATGTGCGCCCCACTAAGCTGTGTCAACCCTTTCATCCCTGGGCAGCAGTGGGTGAGCCCAGTCTAAGCAGGGGGGCACAAACTCATGAGCTCTAGACTCCTGCTTTTGGGGGTGGAGTGTCTCTGCCAGCCTCCTTTGCCCTTGCCTCTCCTCCTCCCCTGGCAAAGAGACCCAGAGAGGGCGGGGGACCGGCCCAAGGTCACACAGGAGTTTGGACCGGAGCTATGGGAGCCCCCAGCCCTTGGCCCGAGCCACCCTGAATGCCCAGGCTGGGAGGCTCCAGCGCCCACGTGGCCCAAGGCCCGGGCGGGAATCCGAGTCCCCTTCCCCCCATCACCCAGCCGGAGGGCGGCGCCGTCCCGGGCGCAGGGAAGCGCCCCCTCCGCCCGTGCCTCGCAAGACCTCAGCCTCTCGCGCCGTCGCCCCCACCCCAGGAATTTAACCCCCTCCCCGCCTGGAGCCGCGCCGTAGCGCTGCATTCCGGCCCGCGGGGACCTGCAGATGTGGTCGGGGAGACCGGGGGAGGGGCAAGATCGCTCCAGCCCTCCACGCGAGCCCGCGGGCCGTGCGCTGAGGAAGGCAGAGCTGGCAGGTGGGCGGATAAGCGGGGGGACAGGCAGGGCCCTGCGTACCATGGTGCCGTGGCGCTGGGGGCTCACAGGGCCCCGCGGGATCGCGCTGCCCCCGGCGGCCGGGCCGGGGCCGCTCCATGAAGCGCCGCGCTGGGGGCCGCCCCCGCGCAGGGCCCCGCGACCATGGCCCCGGGGGCGCGGCCGGGCGGGCGGAGGCGCAGGGCCGCGGCGAGTCGGGCGCCGAGCAGCTGCGGCCCGGAGCCTCGGGCGCGGCGGGCGGGGGGCGCGGGGCGCCGATTGGAGCCCGCGCGTCAGCTGGGGCCGCCGTCTGGACGCTTAAAGGGCCAGGCCGTCCTGCGCGCCGGTGGGGGGCGCGGACACGCGTAGTGGGTGCGTCCCGTGCGGCCCCCTCTGCCTCGGCTGCTGGCCCCCAGCCAGACCCCTCCGCTCCTGTTCGAGCAGCTTGACCCCTGCTCACCCTGCTGAGCCGAGCACCCCTTCTGCCGGGAAGTTCGTCCCGGAATCTAACCTCGGTGCCCTCCAGCTGCACCATGGAGGCGGGGCCAGGGTACGACGCTGCCTAGAAATCTGGAAGCAGGGCGCGCCTGGCCCCCAACTCGCCGCAAAAAAGACTTCCACCTGCTCCCCTGAGCGATCCTCCGCAGAGGGGACTGAGCCCCCGCACCCCAGCCTCGCTCGCCGCCCCCATCCTGTGGCCTGGGCTGCTGACTTGGGGGTGAGTCTGGGGTCCCTAGGGCAACCCAGGGCGCATTTTGGCCTGTGCCTCCAGGACTTGGCTCCCACATACCTACCTGGTGGCCTACTCTGGCAGCACAGGGCCTCTCAGAGCAGATGTAAGACACCCCCCCCCCTTCCCCAAACCAAGCACAGTTGCAGTGATTAAATCCTTTAAAGTGGCCCAGGAGGGGGGGGGGGGGGGGCCGCAAAGGCCCAGGCCCCACTGTGTTCCCCAGCCGTGTGACCTGACCACTGCTAAGTGGCCTCCCTGCCCAGCCTCTGCTGGGGAGAAGCAGCCAGGCTTGCGGAATGCTGCTCTGGCACGGACACCCGTGGGGGCAGGGGGCTGGCTGTTCTGCCAGAGGCTGCAAAGGAACCTTGCCAGATTGAGCAGGCAGCTGGGTGGGGACCATGGGGTCTGGCCTGGCAGGGTCCAGGTGGTGACTGAGGCTACCATTGCAGAGAGGAGGCCTCTGTGGGCTTCTTGTTTGCCCCATGTCATCATGCTGATGATGCCTTTCTGCATTTCCCACCCCTACCCGAGCTGACTGCTGCCCCATCCTGGGTCACCCCAGCCCTCGCAAGCAAGTGCACTTGATTCCCAGACAGGTCCCTGCCCAGCTGCAGCAGTATCCCCAGAGTTTGCCACCTTACTCATGGGTGAGCAGGGACTCTAGGGCCTGCTCAGGATTTGTTCTGGGTGTCAGGAGAGGGAATGAAGCAGAGGCAGAAACGGCCTGATGGTCTGTCCTGTAAGACAGCAAGGGCCAGAATGGGGAGGCCCTCAAGATAGAGCTAGCCCAGAGCTAGGGCGAAAATGTCTCGGGACAGAGATGGGGGTCAACAAAATGCCCACGGCCAGATGGAGGTGCGGAGACACTGGTACAGAGAGATGGGGTCAGAGAGGAAAAGGCCCAAACTGGGTCGTACCCCTGGAGCTTGGGCATGTAGGAGGCCCCTAGCAGCTGCTGTGCATCCTGCACCTGCATGGGTGTAGAAACAGCTGGACCAGCTCCCAGAGTCCCCTGGCCTACATGCTTCTGACCAGCCAGCCAGAAACCTCTGGCTGCCTTGTCTCTTCTTCCCTCCCAGCCTGCTTCCTCATCCGATTCAAGGTGGAGTCTTGCATTGACCTGTGAGATGGCAAGGAAGGGGCTGTGAACCCATTGGTCGGATAAAGACACTGAGGCACAGAGTGAAATAAATCAAGTACACAGGCATCGGGGTTGGAAGCTAAAGAATAGGGAGGCTGGGGAGCTGGGTGTGGTGGCGCATGCCTGTAACCCAAGACTCAGGAGGCTGAGGCAGGAGGATCTCAAGTTCAAAGCCAGCCTCAGCAACTCAGTGAGACCCTGTCTAAATAAAACACACAAAAAAGGCTGGGGATGTGGCTCAGTGACTAAGTGCCCCTGGGTTCAATCCCTGGTACCAAAAACAAAAACAAAAAAAGCTGGGAGAGCGCCACCTCCGGTGGTTTGGAAGGAGCCTGTCTGGGCTGCATGAGACACTCCTAGACCCATATCCAGCCAAAGCTTGGCAGAGTGGCCAGTGTGACCAAGGGAGGGATGCTGGTCCTTTTGGGAATGGCATTGACTATGGCGGTCAAGCTGGAGGAGGGACTGGGGTTGATGAGAAGGGAGGAGATGGGGGCACTCAGTGTCCCCAAAGACCCAGTGGCTCCTCTCTTGATTTCTGGCCATAAGCTCATGGGCTGGGAAGCCCCAGGCAGAACCTGGGCACACTGGACTATCAAGAAGCTGTGAGAGTTGAGTTTGGTGGGTCCACAGGGGGTATCTCCCCTCTGCTGCACTACTGGGAGCCTGAGGGGAGACAGGGTAGCACTGCAGGGCACTGGGGAGGTGCGTGCAGTGGAGTCCACACGCTTATTGAGTGGGAGTACATGGCTGACCAGGGGAGGTGGCTGGCAGACAGGCAGCATTGTTCTGGGCCTGGTGCGGGACACACAGGGAGCTTCACCACCTGGAAGGCTGAGTGAGACAGAGTTGTGGGAGGGTCCTAGACCAGAAGTGATGTCCCAGGGAGTCAGGAGTCTGCAGAGACATGCCTGGCAAGGGCAGAGCTCAGTGAGCCATCTGGGGCTGGATGCTGGCAGGCAGTAAAGCCATGCTCTGCCTCCGGAGTGCAGCTCCTGGGATTTCTCGCAACTTCCCTAAGTACCTTGCCCCCAGCTTCTCATAATAGGAAGACGACTTGGTGTCCTGAATTGTGCTTGGGGTGTCCCTGTAGTGGGCTATATTCACCCCCACAGAACCTGGAAAGAACCCAGGCTCTGCTTGGGGTAAGGAAGGCAGAGTGCAGGGCTCAGCCTCCCTTGGGATAAGGGACTGTGTGTAGCCGACCTGAGGGAGGAAGGAATATAGCATGGGGCTGGTAGGGATAGCGGGAAGTTCAAAGCACCCTCTGGGAGCTGACCTAGGGCCTTGCTGGGTGGGGGAGCATGAATCTGCTGGGTGTGGGGTTGTGCCTGTGTTCTGCCTCAGCTGGGCCCAGCACTAATAGGCCACAGCTGCCCAGGGGTGGGGCCTAATGCAAACCAGCAGCCTGCCTGGTTCCCTTTCCTAGCATCAACATCATGGCCTTGGCATTCCAGGCCTTCCTGGCAGCTTCCAGAATCCTCTCCTACACAGGAAGAGACCCCAGACTCTCATTAGGGATTCAGCCTGACCCAACCACCATGAATGTGGTGGAACTCCATTCTTCCTAGAGGTGGTAACCCCCAGGCCACATTGTTAGATGCCTGGTTCGAAGCATTTATCCACCACAGATCTCGGAAGGAGGTGTCTCTTACAGTCCAGTTTTCCGAGCGAGTTGAATTGGAGGTCAATCAAGTTTTCCTCCTCCCAGTTATCTAATGGGAAGTGGCAGAGCAGAACTTGAACCCAGCCAGGCGCAGTGGCACATGCCTGTACTCCCAGCTGCTTGGGAGGCTGAGACAGGAGGATCACAAGTAGCGAGACCTGTCTCTAAAGTATAAAAAGGGCTAGGGATGTGGCTCAGGGGTTAAGCATCCCTGGGTTTGACAACAAAAAGAACCTACAACCCAGGCAGTCTGGCTCCAGCCCAGCCTCCTCAGGCACAGGCAGAGGCAGAGTTCAGTACTATGGTCCCTCTCCAGCTTTCTGGCCTGGTGGTAGACTTTAGTTGCTGCAGGACCTGGAGCTGGTGAAGTGCTCTGTGGGCCTGGCCCACTGGGAGGCATTCTCCTTCAGGCTGTTCTGGATACGCACCCTTAGTTATCTGTCACATCTGGTTGTACCAGTCACACACAACCTTTTAGGGCTTATGAGTTAAAAGAGGACCAGTGACCTCTTATCAAACACTCAGAGGCCCAGGGTCAGGGCCCAAGATGGAGTGCAGTTTGTCACTGAGACCTCAGGTCACTCCTTTCTTAAATGTCTTCATGGATTTGCCTGGTTGAAGGGCTCCCCCCTCACCAGCCTGGGTTCTTCCTACATGCTATGGCTAAGTGGAGCCTGAGGGGCCACAGATGATGAGTAGTGGGTCTGGGTGTCCAAGAGGCAGAAGTGCTTGTCCCTGGCCCCTAACTTGGCCGCAAACTAGCATGGCCAAGTGCGTCATGGAAGCCACACCTCACAAGGTGGCAAGGACTGGCTTTGGATTTCCAAAAAGCATTTTTTTTTTTTGTACTTGGGATTGAACTCAGGGCACTTGGTCACTGAGCCACATCCCCACCCCTATTCTGTATTTTATTTAGAGACAGAGTCTGAGTTGCTTAGCACTTTGCTTTTGCTGAGGCTGGCTTTGAATTTGCGATCCTCCTGCCTTGGCCTCCCAAGCCACTAGGATTTTAGGTGTATGCCGCTGCACCTGGCAATACACTGGCTTTTAGCAGGTGGAACCGACTGCTGCTGCCCATAGCGAGAAATGAGAGCCCACAGGGAGCCTCTGACCCACAGGGAGAGGAGGCTGCAGCAGGGTGGCACTGCGCCGTCAGAACGCTGAAAGAAAATAGACCCTGAAAACCCCAGTCCCCATACCCATCAGGCACTGACCAAAGTACCGAGGGGATCAGGTGTCTTCAAGGTATCCACCTCCCTCCCAACACCTCAACTCCTAAGGGCCTGCAGCCTTCACAGTGTCAAAGAACTTTTCCTGCCTAGCCAAGTTCCCCTCCTGGCCCTCTTGCCAGCTCACTCGTGCCTTACATTCCTCCTGGCAATGGGTGCAGAGCTGCCTTTCTTTCAGTAATGCCCAAGAGGGGCATTTTCCTTGAATTCTTTACTCCAATTCATGCCTAGCTAATTCAGAAGTTGAGACTAAAGCCCTGGACACATTTCTCAATACTGTCCAACTGATCAAGCTTATCACTATCTCAGAATGTATGTAAATATCCTAGAACTCACTGCAAAATAAGACCATGAGGAACTTCCTGAGGGGATTTCCCCACAGTACACACTCTCTAGCATTTTCTTTAAAATTTAAAGCAAAGGATCCAGATTTGGCAATTTTTGGTTGTCCAACTTGGGAGTCCACTGTTAATTGAGAAAACTCAGTATCTCCAAGTGAAAAATTATGTTGTATTCACTAAGAAAACATACATTCCTTTGAGCTCTGAGGAGAAAGTTAATTGTACTTGCCTGGGAAATTCTCTCTGTGTTAAAAATATCACCATGAATGCTGTCTCTGGAGGTGAGTGATAATGTGCCATGCACTGCCTGGTAAACTGCTACTGGGGGGCGGGGGGGAATGGAGAGTTTGCAGATACACAAACTGTCCCTAGGCAGCAACTCACTGATGGGTTAGGCATCTTCCTTCAGCAGACATCTGTATGCAGGTCACTTCAGCTGGATGACAAAGCCTGGAGGAAATCTGGAATTTCCAGGGGGAGGGAGAGCAAGCACCATTGATGCCTATCTCTGCAGGGCAACAGCTCTGCTGAACGTTCTCCCTGGTTCCATCTCTTGCCCCACCTAACACACAGCTAGAAGATGGTGAGCTGCAAACAAGCGGTCTCTCTACTGGCTAGGTCAGCCAAGACACTCAATGGTTTGTTTTTCCCATTTCAGAAAGACTAGTTGAAATCTGGGTGAGTAAAGAAAGATGAAACATGCGCAGACATAGATTTAGACTAAGTATATATTTTAATTTCTACAAGGCCCCCCTTTCAAGTTTTAGGGAAACTGAAGTGTATACAAATTAGACATTGCTAGTATGTACAAAAGTATTTTCTATATTTTTTTGAACAATACCAGCTATTTCATTTGCAGTAAACAGGACATTACAAAACCAGTCCAATAATGCATTTTCTATTAAGAAGCACATTATACAACATAATTCAGTTTTATTAAAAAATAACTTCAAAATACAGAACAATCCCCTTTAGGAAGAAAAGCTATTTCTGTAGCTCACTTCAGTAAACACACAAGTTGAATGCTGCAGCAGAGGGCCATCCTTGTCTGGAGAAAACACACGAGGCTTCTTCCCTTTTAGGATAAAATCCCACCCACAACTAAGGCAGGCAAAGCCACTGCCTCTCTGCCTTCTATGCACTAGCAACCGCCAGAACCTGTGAATATGATATCACTTCTGTGATTATATCATTTCTATGGCACAACTGACTTGTGGCTTGATCTCATCACCTGGACCTTAAAACAAGAGAAAGGTAGATTTGTAGCATGAGGAGGAGGACGACTGGAGGGGCCCACACCAGCAGGAATGTGGGCAGCCTTAAAGGAGCCAAGAGGCCCCTGGCTGAGAACCAGCAAGGAACGTATTCTGCCAACAACCTGAACTAGCCTGAAGCAGAGTCTTCCTCAGAGCCTTCATCAAGGAATGTTGCCCTGCCAACCCCTGACGTCAACCCGTGAGACTTAAAAATCCAGCCATACCACGCCGAACCCACAAGCTCCAGAATTATGAACCAAAAAATGGGTGTTGTTTTAAACTGCTAAATTTGGAAGAATTTGTCATACAGTAATAACAACTCATACACTGCCCAAGAGTAACTTTTATAAACCTAATTGGATTTGGCAATTTCTGTTTGGGTTCTGAACACATTTTTTCCCACAACTAGTGTATTAAAACAATATTCTCCTTTGCAGGTAACATCTGAAAACCCTTAATTTGGATCACGTTTTGTACGTATGATCAAGTTCTGATTTTTTATTTAGTTCTGGTTCCTAAAGTACTTTTATCTTCTGACTTGATAAACAATGGACCACCTAACCTGGTTTATCTACCTCCCAAAGTTGACAGCGATATATATATATTTTGGTGCTGGGAACTGAATCCTGGGACTCAGGCACATGATGCACCCCTAAGCTATACTCCCCAGGTCCTAGATGAGAGTTATAACACATCCAATATGAGCCTTTCCATCCATCCAGAGTGGTTGTATCCCTCCAGCTGAGGACTCTTTTCCACTTCCCAAATACACCAGGCAAGGCCTGGGGCAGAATGGCACAGACTTCTACACTGACACCCAAAATGAATTTGTTCTGCATAACTGGATTCAATTGGCACTAAGGTGATTAAGTACACTTGGGGGGAGAACTCAAACTTCGGATTAAAAAAAAAAAAAAAAAAAATCAACACTAGTTTTCATAGCTCCAATTATTTTTGAAGGAACACCCAAAGCCTTGGAAATATGTAATTTATACCGTACTCTACAGCCCTCTTTTCTGGTTCACTCAGGTCAGGCAAGGCTTTACTGAACTACTGGGGTTGCAACCAAAATGAGAAAAACACGCTGTTAGGGCTGTTCTGCTGCTGCTGCTGCTATGGTACCTTCTTTAGCTGAAAGACTTCAAAGTCTATAGAATGTCTCCAGGATGGTGGCAGCTAAGATTCCAGTGTTATTCTCGAAATTCACTTTCCAATCCACTCTTCCACAAGCACACACACGTATAGACCTAAGTGGCCGCCCCCCAACTGCCAATCCTGCCTGCTCCAGGGGAGCCCTAACCCACGTTATATTTCAGAGAAGCAACCCCAATATTGAAAGTGAAGACAGCTCAGAATAAACCGTTTTCAGTGCCAGTGATTTAAAAAGAAATTCCTTATTCTCTCTCATGGTATTGTAATGTGGAATATACAAGAATAATGCTTAGAGAGGCACCACAAGGTACCAAGCACCAAAGCATGAACTGGAATAGAATTGTTATAATTGAAACTTCTGATAGTCTTTATTAAAAAGCACATAAAATACTAATTCCTTAGAGACAGTGCAGGTATTTATAGTTAAGGCTGATTTTCTCTTCCTAACCCTGTCCACCAGCCTGAAGTAATACAGACTGTGGGCAGTATGATGACTGCCTTCCTGATTGAGCCAGCAGAAACAAAGTATGAATTAAGAACCCCAGAGCCACACTGCCTTATGCTCCTGGTTACCACTGGTATGGATTCTGGGTGGTTTGTTTTTACAAGACTGTACAACTGGTATATAAACATTTGGCTGCCTTAACAGTTCTCCTTCACAGTTCTATGCTTGGCAGCATGTATGCTAAAACCTGAAAAATGGGCAAAAAGAATCTGTATTCTTAGGAATACACGAGATGAAAAGAAGTAGTCTACCTAAAATAATATTGCAAATTATACTTACATCAATTTCACAATTTCTTGATTCAAGAAAATGAAAATTCCAAAGTCAGCTACTGTAAAATGTGGCATAAAAATATTTCTAGGAGACATCTGTATTTTAAATTATTCTACACATGTAAATGAATAACAATTAAGTGTCTTTGAAATTCATCTCTAATACTGAAATAGAACAACAGACTGCCATTAAGTTTCTTAAACTTTTAAGTTATCAGGTATTTACATATAAGATATAATCTGTATCAAAAAAGGACGTTTTCAACTATATCTGCTGCTTTCACTGGGGCTGCGGTGATGAGAGTAACTTCGGTCACTTTCACTGTCGGAGCCATAAGATCTACAACTCCTGTGTAACAAAACAAAATATACAAAAACCCTTTAACTATCCACTCTTTTCAATGCCTCTTGGAGCTTCCTTTCTGATGTGCGTGACTTCAAAACACTATTACTATAGCAAGTACAGGGGATAGACAAGTACAGTTCTGACTATGGCATACAATGGACTTTTCAGGATGTTTAAAATAATAAATGGTAGCAACATCAAGAGTAAGATAAAATAAAGAGACAGGCACAACGGCGCATGCCTGTAATCCCAGCAACATGGGAGGCTGAGGCAGGTGGACTGCAAGTTCAATGTCAGCCTCACAACTTAGCATGAACAACTAAAGAGGCCTAAGGATGTGGTTCAATGGTAAAGCACACCTTGGTTCAATCCCAGTACCAAAAAACAAAACAATACAAAAAACCCTCTCACATCTTGTGAAATTTACTTGAAATCTACTCATGCAAAGAAGCAGAATAATTTTCTGTGTTACCCAAAATGATCAATATTTGATTCTAATCTAAGGAAGTAAGTAGAGGGAAGGTGAATAAATAGCTTTACTGGAGGCACGGACACCAAAATCTGGGCCCAATGAGGTGTGGAAATGGATGTGTACATGAATGAGGCCACTGAGATATTGACTCAAGAAAATCTGGTCACAGTCACCTTTCAGTTAGTTAAAAAAAATGAGTCAGTCATGGTAGGCACCAAAGAGGAGGTGGGGCAGGTAGACTACAGTGGGGCAAGGATAATACAGAATAGTGTGCAAAGCAATTAAGTTAGAGGCAATGAGAGAACCCCAGGGGAGCAGAGTCTGCTTCAGAGGCACATTGACGGGGCTATATTTCATGACTCCCAGGGGTAGTGAGTTGCAGTGGAGACCTGAAGGGTAGGTGGGAATTAGTAATTTTAAGAGGCAAAACGGGAGATGGTGGAGAGGGCCCTTGTGTCTGTAGGCAGAAGGAAAGTTTCCAGTACATCAAAGGAGATAGAGAAGTCAGAGTCAAGAGTCAGAGATGGCGTTAGGAAGTGGAGGAGCCTTGCATGCAATGACAAGAAGCCTGGACCTAACTGAAGACAGCAGGAAGTCCCTGAATCATCTTAAGCAAGAGTGGCCAGATCACATTGATACTACTGGTGTAAGGATCACTGCAAGGGAACATTACAAAAGTCACTATAAAGACTTTTGCTGTAGAAAAAACACATTATATACAACATAATACACAAATATATTGTATGTATGTGTGTGTGTGTGTGTGTGTGTGTGTATGTATATGCATACATGAAAAATATATTTTACTAAATAGTTGACTGTAAATCTCCATTCTGCCACTGAAGCAAATGATTGATATTTCTTTTTCTTTTTGTTCCTTTGTACTAGAGATTGAACACAGAGGTGCTTTACCACTGAGCTACATCCCTAGCCTTTTTATTGTTTGTTTGATTGACTGATTGAGACAAGGTCTAAGTTACTTAGGACCTTGCTAAGTTGTGGACGCTGGCCATGAACTTGCAATCCTCCTGCCTCAGCCTCCCAAGTTGCTGGGATTACAGGCATTGGTCACTATGCTTGGCTTGATTATAACACTTCTTGTATTTCTTTGCTTTAAAAAATGACAAATTGGTGACTTCTAGCAAGTAATCCAACTTAAGGAAGTAGAACATGTTTTGGTGGCTTTCTTCCTTCTAAAAGAAGTGTTTGTTCAATGACATGTGAATCCTTAAAGACGATTCAAACGTGAACAACCACCAATAGATATCATCTGACAACTCATAATAACAAAGCCACCTCTACTAGCTGCCTGTGGATTGTGGAAATTTGAGAAAGGAAGTATTTCTGTTCTCAGAAGGCTATGCTTTCCCTTTCATCACCTTGCACACCAACTGCCCACAGTAATTTGATGTGCTGTAACAGAGGGACCCACCTGGACCTCCTGTTGTAACTTCTGCCTCGGTGGTAACTGTCACTCCTCTGGCTCCGACTCCGACTCCGACTCCTGCTGTAGTAGCTATCATAAGTGTAGGACCTGCTTCAACAGCAACGACACACACTAAATTTTTCCATTCAAATATTCAGAGATTTCCATTTCCTTTTAGGACCCCTAAGAGTGTTTTAGCTTAGAACATGGGCATTCAATGACAGCGTTGAAGACACAGTTGCATAACAAGTACTAGAAACATTTAGTAATTGCCCTAAATCAGACTTACCATATTAAAGAGAAAAATGTTTCTTTTCTGCATTGAAAAATATCACAAAATTAACACTGAGTTAGTTTAACTGAATCTGATAGATCTTATAAGGCAATTATATTCAACAAATACCTGCTATTACCATTTTACATTAGTTTTAATTTTGACACCGGAGTATAATGAGCCAACATATAAAAATTGTCAAAAAGACCTCATTTACAAATGGTTTGATCACAGAATACACATATATATTTAAGTTCTTCAATAAAAAATACAATGTGAACTAGGCATGGTGATACATGCCTGTAATCCCAGTGACTTGGAGGCTGAGGTGAGAGGATCGCAAAGTTGAAGTCCAGCCTCAGCACCTTAACAAAACCCTATCTCAAAATAAAAAATAAAAAGGGCTGGGGACTTAACTCAGTGGTTAAGTGCCTGGGTTTAGTTCCCAGTATAACAACAACAATGAAAAAATAAGAAAATGCTAGGCCTGGGGTATAGTTCAGTGGTAAAGCGTGTGTGAGGCATTGGGTTCGATCCCCTGCACCAAAAACAAAACCAAAAAAAGTCCACAACACTTTGAACTGAGTTTATAAAAGGAAGCCTCTTCAGTCTGCCCCTGTGGGTGAGTACCCAATCCCTGTCCCTACCTGGACCGACTGTGGGGATCATACGAGCTGCTCCTGGATCTGCTCCTGCTGGATGTCCTAGTATGAATCATATGAAAGACCATCACCTTGTGGATCAGGGCAGGACAGGCTTCAAAAATCTAGACTTTTTGTCCATCAAAGTGAAAATACAGTGACATCTTGTAACTATATTTACTTTCTTTTTATATCAAAGTACATTAGAATTTTTTTTTTTCCCTTAAGAAAGATTTAAGTTTTATGCAGTTCTTTTATGAGATATACATGAAGTCACTGGGGAGGGACTCTGAACTAGCAGGGAAGGGGAAAGGTCCACACAGATAGGATACTCATAAATGAAGCTATAGCAGTGGAAAATACCTCAGAGTCCGGGAAAGCTGGGGAATTAGAGATGAGGCTAGCACAAACTTCTTCCTCTTGGTCCCCTCGCTAAATCCTATCACAATTCTAACCTGAGGCAGGAGGTGATTTCAGTGGAGTTAAGGAAGATGCACTTGGGGGAGGCAGAGGTAGTGGTTAGGGCTGCCTTTGTTTCTCATGCTTCACTCTGATAAGATCCCATCCAAAGAATATCCAGAATAATTCCAAAACTCTTTGAAATAAAGAGCTAGATTAGACAATAGGCCAATCTGGTTTCAGCAATGATAGGTTCCTCTCAATGGCTACACCACTTTGCCTATGGAAGAGACATGATGGAGACCAGAGTGTGGGGCGAGACCACAAGCTCACCTGTGACTTTTGTAACTACGGTAGGAACTGCTCCGGCTTCGGCTTCGGCCTCTGCTGTACCATCCTCTGCTCCGACTTCTAGAATAGCTTCTTGATCTATAATTAAAACAAGTGAGAAAACACACAATTATATTAACTCATAATGTTCAAATTAATTATAGGTGGGGGAGGACAGGGTGACAACAACATACTCTACTCTGAACAGTGGACATGACAGTGACACTGCTAATGAGGCAATTCAGAAATGAACCACAAAAGGCTGGTACAGATGTGTTCACAGGAGCCCCAGTTGTAACAGTCCAGACCGCCATTACAGTTACATGTATCAACAGAGATGCAAGTCAGGAACACAACCTGAGTGAAAAAGGCAAGTGTAGAACATCCGCATACATAAAAGGCTTTTATTTACAAAAAATTCTAAAACACAAAAATAACATTGTATGAGAACAGAAACCTTTGTGATAAAACTATAAAGAGAAACAATAAGTTTTAGAATCATGGTTAACTCTAGGAGAGAGGGAAAAAAAGGGTGGCACTGGCATACGAGAGACCTATTTTTCAAGATGACAAGGTATGAGGGTGTCCGTTATATTACTTTTATACTTTAATCATGTCTTATTTTTAATATTAAATATTTAATAAAATAAAATATTTAAGTGCCACAGTTCTTTCCCTCTGAATTCACTTGGTTCTTTTTCTCCCTCTACTTTAAACCCGACATTCGGGAGTAGTACAATAATTCTGTGTATAGGCTATTTATGCAATATCCCCACAGATTTTATTCATTATGCACATATGTTTTGGAATATATGACCTGTTTCCAGTTTATCTGCAAGAGAATGAATACAGTATGTTTTAATGAGATTCTAGTCAATGTATTCAAACAAAAATTACAGAGACAAATTCTGAGGTGACTGAAAGATGACTAAGACACAGTCTTCAAATTCAAGCAGTTCACAGCACAGTGGGAGAGTCAGGCCCAGGTGGGTAACCAGAAAGGAAGGGAGGGCAGTGCCCAGGCTTAGCCATCTCAGTCTACTACACACTGACTGCACACCCTAGAGCAAATACCTTAGCATTTTTATGCCTTACTGTCTCCATTTATAAAATGAAATACCACCTACTCTAAAGGCAAGGAAGGGTAAGAAGGCAAGTGTAGAACAGTGGCTGGCATCACTAACAGATCATAGCTGTCTCAGTGAAAATGGCAAGGCTGATCATGAGCAGACAGGAAGCTGAAGCAACTCACAGGTAGCCACCATCTAGTGATAAGAATGCAGAGAGAAAAGACCAGGATTCACCACCTCTCTGGGCCTGGTGGGGGTCAGGACAGGAGGAGGGAGAGCCCGTAACACAAGACGAAATGGTCTGACAGGAATGAGGAGAGCTGGCCTACGGTTTCCAGTAAGTGGGGAAATAGTGAGTTCAGTGAGCAGCATGGAGGGAAGGCACAGAAGACAGTAAGCAAGTAATGGAGGAGTGAAATGGAGAGAGTCACTATAGATGGCAAGTGGTGGCTCCTTTTTTAAGAGTTACTATACATGGCAAATGGTGGGTGAGTTAAAAAAAAAAAGGCTGATGAATAAGGAAAGAAAAGGAAAAAATGGTCAAAGATTCAATCAGTACAAATGATGGACAGCAATCACAATATAATAGGGGATATGAGTATAATAGGTAAATCAATGAAATATTTCTACGGAAAAGAAAATAATGAAATACAACTACTCATTACTTCCTATCACCTCTCACTATCACCAATTTTTTTTTCATTTTTAACTCTTTCTCTGCACTATCCTGTCTATACTGATGACAAAAAGTTAGAAGCAACCTAGAAAATGAAGAAAATCTAAAGATGATTTTGACATGTCCCTCCCTGCTGCTACAAATAATGTTCATGTCTTGGTCAGATAACGGACTCTCCAGCACTAACCTTCCATGTAAAATAGAAGTTAGATTAAGAATCTCTAAATCTTATAGATTCTGTAAATTCAGGAGTCCCTTCAAAGTCATCACTGATGGGCAAGAAGGCAGCCTCTCTCACCTTTCAAGATGGAGAATTTGCTTGCTACCATGGCAACTCATTTTCACTTTAGAGAGCTTTCTATAACAATGGTGTTTTAAACTAAGCCCGAATTTCTTCTGAAATGTCCCCAGTCCCAGACTCTCCAGGTCTCACACAATAAGACTTCTTATTCCTTTTCAGATATTTGGAAATAGTGATCTCATCTCCTAACTCTGATGTTTTTCCCAGCTAAACAACAGACTCTCCTCGGGAGAAAAAAAAGGAAAGCGAATACTGCTTACCGATAAGATGATGTAGAACTTCTTGATCGACTTCTGGAGTGACTATAGGAGACAGACCTTGTTCTGTGTCGTGATTTGGTTTCAGATTTACTTCGAGATCTACTTGGACTCCTGGACTGACTATCACCATCCCGACTAGGCGTCTGTTCATCACTTGAGCTCTCCTGATTTCTTGGCCTTCGGTTTAGGCGAGCCGTTTTTCTTACTTCGTCAAACAGAGACCCAGGCCGAACTTTATTTTTGCTTTTAATTTCTATTCTCAAGCCCTGAGGTTTCATTTCAGGTACAGCAGTCAATGCCTTCACTTCCACAGCACTAGACGTGGTAGGTGTAGGTGCTGCCAGGTTCCCCACACCTTGCAGGGGCTTCCATTTATTATCTGTGAGGTGGATCTGGCTCTTCTCAGCCACCTCCTTCTTCCCAGTACTTTCTACAGCACTGGCCAAGCTGGCAGAGCTGCTATCCTGTTTCCCTACTTCACCGATGGTTTTGCTCTCAGACACACTGCCTTCTTGTTTTGCTTCCTCTGTTCCAGGATGTTCTATATGTATGTTCTGCTTCAGTACCACATTTATCTCTGGAGTGTCAAGCCTTGAATTTGCTACAGGGGAAGCCCCCTCTACCTTTGCTGGTGAATTCCTATCAGGAGTGCAGATCTCCATGTTATCATCTGTTTGAAGCACATCCTCTGTTCCACTTGGAACACTTTCTTCAATCTGCTGGGTGTTTGGGGAAGAACGAGCAGCATTTTCCTCAGTATTTAAAGCAGTGGGACAAGTGCTGGGCTTACTATCACCTTTAGTAAGCTGATCAAGATCTGATGACACAGTCATTGTATTATGGTTACCTGAAAGGCTGACCTCATCACAGAATTTCTCAGTTTTTGAAGTATTATCTTTTATGGTTTCACTGTTTTCAGGAATCTGGGTTTTTTCTTTTGATTCCTGAATAACTTGCTTTTCATTAATCTCCTCCTCCTCTTCTTCACCAAATTCCAGTGGAGGCTGCCAGTGAAATGCCTGTTTTCGTTTTGGAGCCTTGTGCTTTTTTTCTTTTTTCCCTTTCAGTTTCTCTTTTGCTTTTCTGGTGTGTTCTCTTCTAAGATTTTCCTTTGACCCATGTTTGTGCTTCTGTGGCTTTCCTTTACTGTTTTCTGAGTTGGAACAGGACCCCTCAGAATCAGAAGTTGACGGCCGTCGTTTATTTGATTTCCAAGCACTATTATCATCAGGCAGTGAAGTATTTGCTGAAGATTTTGTCTTGGGTTTTGCTCTGATGTGAATTTCACTAATCTCTGATTCAGAATCTGATGTGGCCTCACCTTCCTCCTTATCAGAAGACTGCCGGGAATCATTTTTACTGTTTTTAGTTCTCTCTCGTTCTGAATTTGACTCAGAGTCCCATTTACTCCCAGCATAATTCTTCCGTTTGGACTTACTGCCATTTCTAAAGCGGTCAGAAAGATTCTCTTTCAAAGTTCTTTTTTTGGTACGAGGGCATTCCCGTTGAGGCTTGGGTTTCTCTTCATCTTTGCTTTTTTCCTGCTTGTCATTCATTATTTCCATTTTGCCCTGCTTCTCTTTTTCTTGGGCTGACTGTGTTACCTGAACGCTTGACTGTTCACTGTCTGAAGAATAATCTAAAGATGACCTGCTTTCACTATACTTTCTCTGACGTGAAGACTTCTCTCTACCTTTGACATATTTACTGCGAAATGTCTTTTCAGAGCTGCTGCTGTGCCTTTTATTTGAAGTATTGTTTTTTTTCCCACTGGATCTAAATTTCCTCTTGGCTCGTCTTTCATCATTACTACTAACAGAAGTGTATGAAGATGATCTACTGAATGGTGAACGATCACTGTACTTACTTCGTGAATGGGACCGAGATGATGGGGACCTAGACCTTGAACGCGAACTAGCTAGACTACGTGACCTTGTATATGATCTAGAATAAGATCTACTCCTAGACGATCTGCTACCTGACCTCGGTGAACTTTCAGAACTTCTATCACTGTATTTTGAATAAGCGCTCCGATCACTTTCTGAATTTTTTTCTCTTTTACGGTAGGATGATGAACTACCAGTCTCTTTAATGTTTGCCGAACTGTAAGTGCTTTGAATGGGCAACAAATGGGTTGCTTTTGCTTTCATTTCCTGAATTCGCTCATAAGAGGGTTTCCAGGGTTTCTGTCCAGGTTTCCACCTTGAAGGAGGGGGGCTGTCACTCAATGGTATTACAGGAATATTTTCTGCTACTACTGGCTGTACTACTACATTTTCATTTTGTGGCACTGTTGCCCTTAAAGGTTCTGTTTTAACTGGTTTATTTTCACTTAATTGAGAAGCTGTCCTTCTGGGTGATTTTGATGCTGTCCTTTGGCGTCCTGACTTGGAACTCGACCTGGACTTTGATCTACTTTGAGAATGTGATGAAGATTTTGATGCAGTCCTTGATCTTGAGCTTCCTCTAGAATATGACCGTGAACGAGACTTGGATCTATAGGAGTCTCTACTGGAATGGGTTGAAGTGCTCTGGTCATCCTTGTCAGATTTAGACCAATCCCTCTTAGATGAGTGATGAGATGAAAAGGAGGAAGATCGAGATCTCCTTTCTCTATCACAAGAGGACTTTATTTGTCGAGTGGAAGATTTTGAGGATTCAATGTCAGAGGGTACAATAACTCTTCTCTTTTTAGTCTGTTTGTGTCTTCTGCAATGTTTTTGCTTTTTTGCTTTCTTTTTATGTTTGACCTTTTTTTCCTTTCTGCGTTTTTTATGGCGACCATCAGAGTGTCTTGCTGTACTGATATCTGAATAATATCCATTATAAGACCATGATCTAGATCTCTGAGACAAGCTTCTTTCATCCCATCGACTTGAACAGGGATCACTTAACCTAAAGACAAGGCACAATATGCATGTCATTATGTATAGGCATGTTTCTATGCTTTAAAACACATTTCCTGTTGACATCAAAGTACTTGACTCCATCAAAACTTTAAACACATGTAAAAGCATGGATCAAAGAGTTATAGGCCTTGTCTTGACTTTATACTTTCAGAGAAAAATAATGACAACTACTAAAAGGTTCACTTACAACATTTTTTTTTTTTTTTTTTTTTTTTTAAAGTTAAGGAAGGAATTTCCTATTTGGTAGGAAATGTTTGTGAAAATCAAACCAATCAACCATAAGAGTAGAGGTAATATGCCAAGCTCCTGGTTATGATCTGCTCATAACCCTCTTCCTCTAGAAGGAATTTATTTTATTTTTATTTATTTTTCGCATTAGGAATTGAACCCAGGGGTATTTAACTATTGAGTTATATCCTCAGCCCTTTTTATTTTGAGACAGGGTCTTGCTAAGTTGCTGAGGTTAGCATTGAACTTGAACTTGTAATCTTCCTGCCTCTGTCTCCTGAATCAGCAGGATTATAGGAGTGCACCATCGCATGGGCACCAGGAACAATTGTTGAGGGAGAGGCAAACTAAATTCCCAACAATTTTGTTGAGTCTCTGAAGATACCAGGTAGATAACTAACTTTTTGTGTGTATGGTGCTGGGGATGGACCCCTGGGCCTCACAGTTTGATAAGCAAGAGCTCCACCACCAAGTCACATACCCAGCCCTTACCGGATTTTTTTTTCCTTAAGCAGCTAGCATGACTTGTTTTTTCTCTATCTCACAAAGGTAATTAAGACTACCCCCTAAGACTATAATTAAACTACCTAAGACAAAAACGAAGGAAAAATCACATAAAAACCGACAGAGGCTTTACAATCTTAGTTGTAATGTCAGGACTTAAAACTGAGGGCCCTCAGCACCAGTGGGTTGCTCCAACATAGCAGGTGTTTGCCTTTTTCTACTTCTCCTAATTAAGACACTCTATCAGAGTGACTGCAGAGAAAAATGAGAATTTTCCCACAAAGAACTGCACAGGTCCTCTTGGTATATTTTTTCATTAGCTATTACGGGACCAGCCCCATTTCTAACATAGATATTCCACTGTGGTGTTATCACTGAGGTTAAGGATAGGTACTCCTGAAGATGCAACCGTCCCTGGGGACAGAAATTAATGCACACATCTGGTATAAGTTTTCCCATCTATCTACCAATTAATTTGTCAGTGACTAAAACACATGGCTAGGAAAGAACATGCTAATTTTTTTTTTTTTTTTTTTTTTTTTTGCTGAGGGCCTTGCTAAGTTGTGGAGACTAGCTTTGAACTTGCCTGCCTCAGCCTTCTGTCAGCTGGGATTACAAGCATGTGCATCACACCCAAAGTTAATAAAATTTTCAGTTCTGATTACTTCTAAAATTGGGTAAGGATTCTTTAAACATTCAGTAGAGAGAAGACAGAATTTTAATTTAAAAGCCCCTAAAGCCATTCATCTAACCTAGTTAACAGCACTACTTTCACCAAGTTTCTTCTTTTGGTCAAAGTCTAATTTTGACTATAAGTCTTTACTGAAAAATCCAGGATTATGCCTATATTGCCTTCACACTTTAAATAAAGTAGACACTGGATTGTGCTTATACTCAAAGCTCTTACTTATCTCCTTTACTCCATTTTTCTCCACTAGGTGGTCTGTATGCTCTTAATCTCTGCATTTCCTCTTTCCAATGAGGAGGAGTTTCACTGCTGTCATCATTATCTGACTCGGAACAGGATCTTGATCTTGGAGGTGTGTGATAGCGCTTTAAACACAAAAAAGGGAGTAACTGTTTTAAAAATGTCTCTCAATTACAGTCTGCTATAGGACATTGACGTGTAAAAGATCCAATTTCAGATTCCTTCAAAGATAATCATTTAAGTACCAAAACAATGATCTGAAGTTATTTCAGACATAAGGCATTGAGATGGCAAGGCAGATGTTTACCCATAATCCCATATGAAATTTTCCTCTTCAAAGTCCTAACAATTACATTCATTACCTGAGATTACTCAATATACTAAGAGTCCTCAACATACTCACTGATTGTTTCACATGTTAATTTCCTCCTTAATTAAATCCATCCAAACATAGCCATAAATTTTAACCCAATAATAGCAGTACTTTCTCCTAACTATTGAAACTACAACCAATTCCCTGAACAGATTTTATATTACACCTAAAATCAGAGCTAGGATTTTACTGGCAGGTTAAAAAAAGTTACTGTTTAGATAAGTAATTTGAAAAAAGAAAAGTCGTATTAACACACATACAATTGTACCCCTTCCTTTAATCTTCCGTCCAGACTTTGATACTGATGGTTTCTGATCACTTACAATGGGTGCAACATCTGGAATCTTCCTAGAAAAGAAGTTATAAAAATTAAAAATTAGCAAATGCTAAGCACCACCCCCACTGTTTAAATGAAGAATGTATGCTCCTATACAGTTTTCTACTATTTTCTGACATGAAAATCATTTGATATTCTGATTTTAATATCCACAAATAAAGCTTTATGGAAACACAGCCACTTCCATGTGTTCACCGATTTCCTCAGGTTGTTTGTATATGGTACTCTCACTGCTTTACACTGCTGTGAGGAGGGCGAGGAGTTATGTCAAGCCAGGTGCAGTGGTGCACACCAGTAAGCCCAGCCACTAGGGAGGCTGACACAGCAGGATCACAAGTTTGAGGCCAGCTGGGCAATTTACAAGACCCTGTCTCAAAATAAAATAATAAAAAGGGCTAAAGTGTATCACAGCGATACAGTGCTTACACACACACACACACACACACACACACACACACACATCATGGTATTTCAAATGCTATGCCTATCACCCATCTGTATGAAAAATATTTTCAAAAATGTATACAATCTCACTGCAAATCAGCATCACCAGATTAATAGTATGATCTACTTTAATAGGGAACACTAACTTTGGACCTTAATTAAGTGAAGTTACTCCCCTGGCAAAAGAATTCTATTCTTCTCATTAGTAGGACTGCCTTTAAAAAAAAAAAGAAGAAAAAAAGATACTCGGGCCAGGCATGGTGGTACACTCTTGTGATCTCAGCTACTTAGAAGGCTGAGACAGAAGGATCACATGTTTAAGGCCAGCCTGAGCAACTTATCAAGACCCTATCTCAAAACAAAGTTAAAAAGGGCTGGGGATATAGCTCAGTGGCAGAATACTTGCCTAATATGTGCTAGGCCCTTGGTTCAATCTCTACTGGGCGGGGGTGGGGAATGTTAAGTTTTTTATTATTATTATATTTTGGCATTTTGTTGATACAACAATTGTGGAGTGTGGGAAGTATAGCTCAGTGGTAGAGTGCTTGCATATCATGTGTGAGTCCCCGAGTTCAATCTCTAGCATCCCCTCCTGCCCCAATTTTTTTTTTTTGCAGTGCTGGAGATTGAACCCAGGGCCTGAGCAATATCCCCAGCCCCCCAATTTTTTAAATGAAAGAAACAATAACCTTATGTGGAGACCTAATTACAAACAGGGTCACTTGCATATATTCTTGGCTCTCAAAATAACTTTTCATATGAAACTTACCAATTACACTAGTCATGTATTTATTTATTTATTTATTTTTGAGGTGCTGGAGATTGAACCCAGGGCTGTGTGTATTCCTGTTCATGCAATGAATTCTTTAAATATGTGTAAATTCAAGCCTAATATACATTAGTATTCTTAGACCAATTCTAAAGTTTTTAGATTAGCTTTTTATAATGCAGAGAAGTTATCAATGAGCAAGTTAATAACAGTAACATTGGATACTAAATTTATCTCTAATCACCATGCTATTACTTTTGCAGTATTAAAATTAAAATATATTTCATTACTCAGTTGGACCCAGAGTTCAACTAGCCCTCCATTCTGATAACCAAAACCTCATCCTTTTAAATGAAAGGTCAAGGTAGCTAGATAAGTAAAATCTTTCCAGACCTCCAATAAAATCTCTTCATCAATTTACCCAACCTCCTGCCCCTTCTACTGTAGTCAAATGTGAATTCTGAAAGGTGAGGTACATGTCGTTTATTAATCTAGTATCTCCCATAGTATCTTTCAAAGTGTTCTGAACATGGATCACGTTCAATGAATGAGTGTGAAACCGCAATAAGCCGATGGAATTGTCTATCAGAGAAATAAAAACACAAAGGTTAGTCATCCTACTTACGGTTCGGGCTCCACAGTAACAACAGGCATATCTCTTCTCAGTAAAAATCTGTTCTCAGGCACTGGAGGAATTTCTTCAGGGCGGACTACAGGCTTTTCCCGTTTAGCATTTGAATCGGCTGATCTTTTCTCATTGGTATCACTTCTCTCAGAGTGACTTTGAAAGAACAAAACAAGTCACCAATTAAGATGTGTCATGCTTGCATTTCATAATACAAAAGCACTGAAAACTAGACATTAATAGCAAAACTACTGACAGCTTAAAGTCTCAACGGGTCATATAATTTAACATATAAAACATCAACCCAGAGAAAATCTAATTTTGACAATAAAATTACTAAATGATCGTAACATTTTTTTCTTTTTCTAACTTTCAGTAATTTCACCTAGAAAAACACAAATCTTGGACATAAAACATACATGCTTCTCCAAGATTTATCAGATTTCAATTTAGTTGCAATAAAAAATGCTATCCTTGCTCTCTTGCTTTTCTCTCCCGGACTCACTCTCTTTCTCCTCCTCCCTTTCCTCTCTCTAGCATGCGCCCTTTCTCTTTCCTTTCTCTTTTCCTCTCATTTTCTCTCTTACCCTGCAGGGAGACACTGTGTTTGCTTAATAAACTCCCTTATGTGAGGGGGGGGGGGGGGGAACTATCCTTGTCAACCATAAGTAATAAATTGGATTTACAAAGTTGCCTGTACTTTTCCCACTCCGGGGTATGTGTGTTTTAGTTAAGAATGACTTGGCATTTCACATTTACCCTTTTGGGCTCATTATGTGTTTGCTCCTTGGTTCTTCTGAGCTGCTTGCTTCCTTTCTTCTCCTTTTAGAATGTTTAACTTTTGGCCTCCTCTTATGTTTCCTTCTTCTGCTTCTCCCGTGTTCAATTTCACTTTCTGAAGATGATTCGGAAGAGGAAGAGGAACTGGAAGAGGAATCTGAGTCTTCTGAATGTGTTGGTTTCTTCCTTTTTTTCTCAAAAACTTTTAATAAATATTAACAAAAATATTAGTACTGGATTCCAGTGTCTACCTTTAAGAGTAAAAAAAATGTCATTACCTAAAATCATATGTATAGTTTATGATAAACTACACAATGATTCTAGTTGCTTTGTGTATAGTAAACTAAAAAGAAAATTTAAATAAACTTTTTAACAAGTTGACAATACAGTTGGTTGCAAGACTGTAAAGTAATGAAGCCCTCATCCTTATGAAGTCTATATTGGGATTGGAGAGATAAAGTAGGGGTAGTTTAAGACAACATCTGAACAGACCTGAAGGAAGGGAGGGAGTTATATCTTAACCAAGAGTCTTCGAGCCAGACAGAACAGCCAGCACAAAGTCCCTAAGTGATCAGCACATCTGAGTAAAGGTCAATGTAGCTAAAGGGCAATGAATGAGGAGGTCAGAAAGAGCAGAGAAGCAGACTGTCTATGGCCTTACAGAGCACTGCAAAGACTTCAGCTTTGTTAACTGAGAAGGCAAGCTTTGGAGGGTTCTGAGTGGGAGTGGCATGGATGTGAAATATGGTTTAAAGGGATCACTTTAGTTGCTGTTACAAACAAACCACAGAAGACAAGGACATAATCAAGGCAACCAGTTAGGATACTGCTACTGAGAAGATTATAGGAGAACAAGGAGACAGAGGCAAGGTGAAAGGTTAGGAAGCTATTGCTATAAACAAGGCATGAGACACAGGGTTTGGATCAGGCAACAAAGAGAGTAAGAGGAGGTAAGATTTGATAGGATTTGCTAATGGACTAGAGATAGGATATGATATAGATGCCTTAAGGGTTATTGTTATACCACTCATATTTTGTCCACTACATCAATCCAGGAGGTATCTTTAAATAAATTAGTCTTCAACAATTCTTCACCTGCATCCTAGCTGCTTCTACTGCCCAAAGCTCTTACCATCTTTTGCTGATTTTGTGGCGAGCACCCCACAGTCAATAACTCGCACATCTGCATAAGGTCTGCTTGCAGCATCAGTTTTCAGATTTTCAATTTGTTCTATGACTTCAAAACCAGAAATAACCAGTCCAAAGACAACATGTACCCTGTTACAATATAAATTCAAGAAATAATTGGTTTGGTGATAACTAACCTATGAATAGTCATCAAGACAACTGTTATAAATGACACGGCCACAGACCTGAAAATAAAATCAAAGTGTTTGATGCATGAAGTCACTAGAAGGAAAAAGAACTTGAAATTTGTTTCATAAAAGGAAACAACAATAAAACAACAAAATTTGGTCTCAAACTGAGTCTGGGTTTTTCTCCCTTTCTGACAATGGCTCTTAATCATTTTAGGGTAAAGAGTCTGATAACAGACTGAATTTAGTACTGAGAAACTGTCTTTACAGGGATATTCAATACTGCACGGCTGAGAAGCCCATCTATGGGTACAGGTTAAAGACCCCTTCAGTGACATAAAAGACATGGGGCTTCAAAACCACTGCACCTTGTGATCCTTGAATAGCATGGTTGTGAGATGGCACAGACACTGGAGTGACCCAGAAGATATATCTGGAATCTAATCTGTCCTTATGACTGGCTGCCCTAACCACCATCAAGAGCATAAGAATGTAACTCTTACCCATCCAGGTGTGGAGCAGGTTTTGTAGTTCTATGTAACAAACATCAACACAAAGATGATGTCAAAAACGACGTGTTCAGGTGAAGAGAGCAGAAGGGTTTAAACACAGCATGTAGAGAACAAAGAAGTAAAGATAAAAAGATGGGGGAAAAGTTAAACATAATAAATATCTAACCTTAAAAACCCCAAACCAGCAATAATAGCCACTTTACTGACCCAAAAAAAAAAAAAAAAAAAAAAAAAATCAAATCAAGATTATACTATAAAGAATCACAAAATCATCTCTATTAGACAATATGCATATATAGAACATATGAAATAGGTTTCATCTGAATTATATCCATAAATATGTAACATAAATACACATTAAAATTAAAGATAATCTCAAATCCAAAACAACAAAAAACAAACAAAAAAACCTCAAAACTTTTAATTAAACAAGGAAAAGCACCTATCATGTCCCCCATGGATTGCAGAATATGATCAACACTTTCCCACACACTTAAATGAGTTCTTCTATTTATTATTTCTCATACTTAGTCATCAGCTTTTAGGCAGGCAGATAGAGGAAGGCCTCAGGAGTCCTGTTTTCAGAACTTCCTGCCCCTCTTTCCTCACACAAGGTGAGGCTCTGCCACTTACGTCAACTCTGAAAATACAATAGGGAGAAAAACCTTCAGTCTGCTAACACTTCTGACAGCAAGGTCATGATGGACTTATAGACCTTAAATTTCTATTGCCCAGAAAATACCCAACCAGCTTCTTCTATAATCACAAACTTCTCAGACAGTCTATTGGGTATATTTGGTTAAGGAACTTTAAACCCAAGCTGATTTCTCATAGCATTTTCACAAATCTTCATACTATGTGAATTGCAGTGCAAAAATTCAAAAGCAGGTAATTAGAATTATACACTACAAGTATCTTAGTTTATAAGAATGAAAAGTGGGTATCTGAGAGATAGGTCACTGGATATCAGGCTGCATTAAAGCAATGAATTGCAATAAAGCAATGAAGTGCCCATATAAACTTTTATGCTCATTTTAAGGAAGTTTAAGACATCTAAGTACATTAAAACACAATTTTTGCCTTCAAAACAATGCCAAAAATCTTTACAGTACAAGAAATTGTAATGCTTATACTTACATTAACACATTGTTCTGTAAGATGACTACAGTAATTTTAAAAAAATGAAAATGTCAAACTTAAATTTCAGAATTTTAAAGGAAATCTTGAGTTTTAAAACTGTAAGTCTCAAATATTCCTTAGAAGAATGAGAAGTAGAAATTCAAGCCCGTGTAATTATAAAAATGAAAACAGGCAGCAAAAAAAAGAAAAGAAAATCTGATGAACTGATGAACCACTAATGCCTAAATCACTAAACTAATCTCAAAAAAACCAACGGACAAATAACTTTAAAATAGAAATGTACTTTCCATAATTATAAAACTCTACCAAGCACACTAAAAATAAGAGACTGGCACATAAGCTAGACAGATTCTAACAGAAAAGATGTAAAGAGTGCTTCTAAAAATGTAAAAATTTCCCAAGTAAGGGATCAGTCTCAAATACATAAAAGTGAAAACAACGAATGGCTTATTGATTAGATACATTTCTCTTCCTTGACCCTTTATCATAGTTCTCAGATATTCTAGTACTGGGGAAAGCCTACAGATTTTTCTAAAACACACAAAGCCCTATTCCTCTTGCCATCTTGGCTAATAAAAAAAAATCACCTTATGATAAACATCTGATGATATAAAACAACTTATCAACTGCTGTGATGCAGTTACATGCTACTTGAGAATGGAATAGCTATCTTTATAGTATTTAAGTTTGGTTTGTTTATTTGTATTTTGGGGCTGGAGACTGCACCCAGGTCCTCCACACACTCTTCCACTAAGTCACACTCCCAATCCCAAGTCTTGTTTTCAATTCAAATGAAAACTGAAGGATAAACAAACTTGGTACTTTATTACAGTAGTGAAGAAAACAAAGACAGGATTGTCTCTTTTTTGTGAGGACAACTTTTAATCCACCCATGGTGCCTAAACTGATATAAATAATTTAATTTACTCACATCTGCAATTTGGGATCCAAAAATGTAAATGTATAATTTAACTGGGCAAGATTACATATTAAGAATTTAACAAAAAGAAGCCTAAGCCTTCTGGGGTTCTAAGCCTACATCCCAGGAACAATCCCAAGATAAAGCAGGCTGACTGGCACTGGGCTGAAAGTCTATAAGAACAAACAGAGAACATTAACTAAATTACAAAAGAGGGGTATAAGAAGGAAGGGGAAATGATTTTGTACAGAGTAGACTACTAAAACAGGCAAAGAGATCTCATCCCACTAACTTTTTTTTTTTTTTGGCTTGTGTGTGGTGCTGGGGATTGAACCCAGGGCCCTATACATGCTAAGCAAGTGTACTACCACTGGGTCACATCATCAGTCCCCATCCCACTAATTCTTAATATATTCATCTTTCAAAACTATGCAGCTCTTTAAAGAACCATGCAGTAGTGACAAACACTCAGTAAGCTAAGACTTTAGGAAGGTCAGAGACTATAATAAATGTAAGTTTATACAAGCTTATTAAAACATATCTAAGGGGAAAACAAGCACAAGTAACATTTCAGTTACAAAACCTTTCAACATATATACATCTCCATTTTCTCCTGTCACTTAGAGTCAGTGATTTTCTAGTTTCCCCATTCCCCATGAATCTACTTAAAAACGTATGTGGCAAGGGTTCATTTGTAAATCCTAGAAATCAAAAAATATCAGTTACTCCAAAGAACAATCTACATTTTTACATCATTAGAGAATCTTTTAACCTTATGTAGAAATCACTAGTTCTGTACTGAAATGAGACTGAAAACCATAATATAAAATATAATCCCTCTACTCTCCCACCAGAAGATGTTGTAGAAACAGAGTAGACAAGCCACGGACATTAAAATATACTCCCCCCATGGAAATTAAAATACACTTCCCAGGATTAACCATGAGCAATAAAATATACTTCTTGTACATGTAATGCTGCTGTACAGAACAAGCAGAAAGCTTTTTATTTTTTCTTAAAATGTTTCAAAGCACATAACAACAGGCTTAAAGAGATAAAGGCAAAGAAAGAAAAAGAGAGAGCCTTAGAGTAATGAGACATTACCTTTGGAGCGCACGGTGTAACACTCTTTCTGTAAATTTTACACAAAAATGGCAAGAAATAAATTGTAATACACTTTTAAGACAAGACTGAATCTATGTTTTAATATCAATATAACTTTGAAATTAAATATTTTAGAGTTTTATGCAAAGCAAGAAAGCTTTTTAAAATGGAGGGCTCTAAATTTTCTTTCACAAAGGATATTTATGTAGAGATGAATTATGCTTAAAAAAAGCACTGTGATTAAAGTAGGAATCTGCTCAGATCCTTAATATTCTAACATGAGTGCCGATTAATAGCAATTAACAAAACATTACATTTCCTTTCACAAGTCCCCCAAACTAGATAAGGCAACTAATACCTTCCTCAAATGAGAATAATGTTATTGAGTATAAGCATAAATGTAAAAATCTGAATGCCCAGGAGCAAATAACACTAGTTGAAGTTAAAAAAAAAAAAAAAAAAAAAAAAAAAATCACTAGAAAAAAACTGAGTTACAATAATTCAAAACAAAGTTTCAAGGAACTTTTTACCAATTCACTTCTAATAGTTAAAGAAACTTGTTTGTACATTTGAAACCTTTGTTTCCGTCAGACATCACAACAGACCCCTTTTGAGAGTTGTTGAGTAAATGTACCATAGTTACTGTTCACTCCTATTATATACACTTTCAAGTTAAGTCACTGAATATAATAAAAAATAATAAAGCAGCATAACTAGAATTTTAGGAATTTTTCTAGAGGATAAAAATGCAAGAAAGATGAACGTATAAGAGTATACTGTCAAATTCTGGCTATAGTAATTTACTTTCCAATCTAATCTCTGATTTTCTGCATTATAGAGATTCTGTTTTTCAAAGAATACACACTGATCAATTTTAACTGTAAATGTATCTACTACTACTACTCAGATCAAAAACCCTATTATACCATGGACAAAAAGTTTGATGGGGGCTCTAGACGTATTAACTCCTAAAATATTTAAAAACAAGTTTTAATTTCTTGTAAATGATACATGGATTAGTGGCAAAAAGAATATGTTTGAAACAATGTGGGGTTTTCATGAATGTTGTAAAAAATTAGTATTCCAGGTACAAAATAGTACAAAAAAGGGAAATAAGGACAATCTACTTCTAATTTAGCCTTTGACATGCTTCAACTCCTGAAACTATGACACTGTCACAGAAGAGGCACCAATTGTATATAATGAGGAAGCTTGTGTTAGGGCAGTGGAAACTAACACAGCCGCCGCACAATGTTCTATCTATACATCCCAAAAGTCACCACAATACAAGAGCTTTCTAAAATTCAGTACTAATATTAAGGTAATCCAAACCACAAAATTTCTTCCATGTTGCTAATACATGTCACATAAGCCCTAAATAATATGAAGCCTGAATTTTAGGGATGACATTTGATAATCCAAGAAGCTGAATTACAGGTTAAGATTCATACACATCTAACAAATAAAAAAGAAAAGAAAAAAAGATTCATACACATCTTAGCTCATGAAAAATTTCACAATTAACATGCAAAGGTTTAATCCCCACCCACTCCAAAAGGAAGGTTTAAAAAGCTAGAATTTCTCACATTATTAACATTTACTAGCGTTTTTTCCTCACATAAATTAAGGAATATGTGAGTGGAATACCATTTCTATCCTTAATCTACCCCAAATGTTAACATAGCTTTAAAAACCCCTTAAAACCAACTGCCCTTTTCTCCCCACTTTCAGTATAGCTCTGCTATACTGAAATAAGGAGCACTTCTCTCTCATTCAGGTGAATAGCCTCTTGCAAGTCTGTTTTTTAAATGATGTAAAACAATTCTAGAGTGTCAAATCCCCCCCCCGCAACATACACACACACACACTCCCCCCCCCAACCCCCCACCCGTCTCTGTGACTGTTAAAATATAACAATCAGGGCAGGGGTGTAGCTTAGTAATAGAACACATGCCTAGCATGCACAAGGCCCTGGGTTCAATCCCCAATATCACCTGCCTCCCAGACTTTTTTATATTATCTTGTTTTCTTATATTTTTATAATTATCATGACTATTAACAGTGGCCAGCAACAGGGTCTGTTCTCTAAAGTTCTGCACGTCTCTCTACTCCAAACCTGTGACATAAGGCCTACACAGACTAATATTCTTAAAGTGACTCATGGACTGCTATTCCTAATTTAGATAAGATGAGCCTTAAGCTTCTTTGAGGCATCTTTCAGACTGATGAAACAAGCAAATACAAGCATTTCCTTCAGGCAAGACAGTGTCTGCATATAAACATTCCTCATATTCAGAGACTTGGGATCACATAACAAAGCATTTATTCCTTTTATGACAACTTCCACCCCAAAATGTTTCATTTTTAAAAGCAGGGACAGATACTTAACAAAAAAGGAAAGACAAAAAATGAACTCAAGGTACACAGGAAACAAAGCCATAACCAAGGTTTTTGACAGCTAGTTTAGTGTCCTATCCCAGAATGGTCATTTAATGACAAAATATTTACCTAACCTTAATCATTATCTTATGCCACATCTTTACATTTTCAAATAATGCATATAAAGAAAAATTAGATCCAGAATTAGATCCAGAAAATAAGTTTTCCCAAATGTCATTTTGTTTCTCAGCAAAATGCTTGCTGTCTCTAATACTTAACTAAATTCAAAGCAAAGAGGTTAATAAAATTATGTAGCTTATACTATGCAGCATTCTTTTCCTAACAATTTCTTTCATAATATGAATAAAGTTTCTATAACCGGGACTCTTTGTGGTTTTTCTTCCTTATTTAGCATTATCTATAGAATGAAAGGTTGTTCTAAATGATTTCTTTTATGGGCCACCATATCCATTATTTCTACTCTAAGAATATAATTCTATGGCTTTCATTTATTTATTTATATTTACAATGCTGAGGATTGAACCCAGGGCCCTACTCACGCTAGTTAAGCACTCTATCACTGAGCGATATCCCCAATCCTTTGTTTCATTTTGAGACAGGATTTCACTAAGTTGTCCACGCTGGCCTTTAACTCGAAATCCTCTTGCCTCAGCTCCCCAAACAGCTGGGATGATAGGCACGTGCCACCATACCTGGCTCCAAGTCTTTGAATTCCTTAAAAAATACTTCAAGTGAACAAATCATTGTTTCCTTCGTGATTTATGGGGATAGTGGTATATATCACTTATTTCATGTTTGAGTAGTATTATTCCAAAAAGAATCAATTTTCTTCTATGTAAGCCCCCAAAAGCAAAAATCATTAAGACTAACACAGCAGCAGATATAAGCAGTTATTATAAAACGTACAAATAGCTTTATAGAAGAAAATCTGACTTTTATCACATATACAGCTGTTCCAGCCAAAGGAAGCAACACATGCAAAATTATATTGAATAAAAATGATGTATGCCTTAGAAGAGGAGTTGTTAACTGTGTAAGACAACAGTTCACTCACAAAGCACAGGAATCCTTGAGCAATGTTTTGCCAAGAATCACCCTAAAAGCACTAAATTTAGTCCTTAGGAATTAAAGAATAACAGATTTACAACACAAACTACACTTAGCAGAAATATAGGAGAAGTCCTTATTAAGCCTATAAAACATGAACTACAAAACATCCTTTTAAACATCCCTTCTTAAGCTATCCTTTCTTTTTCAGATTTCAAAACTACTGCTAAATGTGCCACTAGGAGGGCAGAGCTATCCCTGGGAAGCCATCACTTAGCTTTATGACCATCACAGCTATCATCTGTGATAACATACATAATTTGAAGCCTGTACAATATACTTTTTTACTACTTCCAAATCAAAAAGGATTTGGGCTTGTAAACCATAAAGTTTCAAAGATTTGTCTTTTATGGACCACCATATCCATATTACCTATTCTTTCTACAAATGCAAAGATATGTTTTATTCAGAAATGTGAATGTTAGTTTGGTTTTGTCCTACAACTCATGATATTTGGTATTTTCAGCCACAGGCATAAATTTCTTTAAATAAAAAAAAAAAGAGAGAGAAAAGAAAAAAAAGGGAGATGAGGATTTTGTGTATATGTACAAAATTAAAACTGTAAACTTCTTTCCAGAAATAAACTTCAAACTAAATTTTCATGAGACAATAAGCAGGAAATTTTCTTTCTTCCTTTCTTCTTTTAATTTTTTTTTTAATTGTAGTGGGGGACACTCTACCACTGAGCTCCATCCCCAGCATTTTATTTATTTATTTATTTATTTATTTATTTATTTATTTATTTATTTATTTATTTATTTATTTATTTTAATTTTTAAGACAAGGCTAAGTTGCCTGGACTGGCATTTAACTTGAGATCCTCCTTCTTCAGCCTCCCAAGATGCTGGGATTACAGGCTTACACCACTGCACCAACAAAAATATTCTTTTGACCACAAGTTCATAGTGATCTCAGTGGCATCTATAGTTAATTATGAAAATGAGCTTAAAAATTTTAATCCTAATTTATTGATGTTAGAAATCTCACTTGACATTGCTCTTCAAAAAATAGCACTCTAATGTAAAAGCAGGTCATGTTGAAAATAGTAATGGCCTTTACTAAACATTCCTAGAAAAGACTTATGTACTAAATAACATAAAAACAGGATACTGTGTTTTTTGAAGAAAGAATCTCACAGATTACTTCTTAAGTATCATGTGAAGTACAGCAGCTTTAATTCACACTTTGTAGACAAAATGATCTATATGTGATAATGGCAAGAAGCTGCTGCTACCTGATAAATCAAATTCTAAATGTAAGGATATAAAAAAGGAAATCTAAAAGAAACTTTAGAGCCCTCAGATGGTAGTTTTTTGACCAATGAATAGTTTTTCATGTTCAGAGTTCAGATAAGCTTAAAAATGGAAATGGGAAACCTCAAAATAAACAAGTTTTTACATCAAATCACTACAAAAAGGTTTTAAAAATATTTCTACTTTTTATTGACCCTTAAGAAGGTTAAGAATAAAAAACTACTCTAATAAACACATAACTAATAAGCTATGGGACCAAAACAAGATACAGGAACAACTGTCCTAGGATTTTTTCCTGTACAACTCCAAGCATAACCATGTTTTATCAGCTTTCCATTTTTAGGACATTCTTAGAAATAGAATGCCCCTTATCTGAACATTATCAGATCATGTTGGAAATCTATTTTTCAGACAAATTTAAAATATGAGTTTTATGAATAATTTGCTCCTTTAAAGACAGGGAAGCGCCCTTCATACTCGTACATTCAGAAAGATGTCAAAGAAAACTTTTTGTGATAAACCATGAATAAAATATTTCTCCAACATATACAGGATAAGTGAGATTTACTTTTAATCAAAAATATTAAACCTTGTGCTGCACACAACTATCTTTATACTTTATATGATGGGATTATAATAAAACTAGGTTGTAGAGATTTAGACAAAAATTTAAATTTTTAAAAATGCTGGCTCAACAGCAAATCACCTATTTCCATATGACATCAGAAAATAATGGTACCTTTCTGAAAATTAGCTCAAAGAGCAATAGTAGAGACAAAAACAACCATACAATGCTGAGGGTACATCTATCTGGTCCTATACTATGAAGAATTTTTAAATGTGCACCAATAGTTTATATTCCAATCCAGTTTTCATAAACCAAGTCCTCAAATTTGGTAAGGGCCAAACCAAATTATTTTCTCACGACGACAGCATAAATAATATATATCTTCAAGTTACATTTTTTAAGTCCCATTCTTCAAATCCAGGATATATGCTGAATACTGAGGTGGTTGTTAGAGATTATCAGTTACTACATAACATTAGAAGTTAATAATAAAACCCAAGTTGACAGAACTTTAGCATTAAAGTTGTTTTAACTATACCATCTTTCTCATGAACAGCGCTTCTCTGTTTAGGAAAAGCTCATCTCTAAATTATGCCTACTCACATGAAAAACTGGGAACCATTGGTATGTTTCCCTCGATTTGCCATTGACAAAAGGAACGCTCTGTCATGTTTGAGAATAAAGTTTTCATCTGTTTGAAGAAAACACAAATACGTCAGTCTCCAATTATAAGCCACTTTTAAAGTCATGTTCAAGTAATAAATAGAAAGCAAAGGATGAAATTCCTCTTCTGGTCAGTACAGATACTTGACAATATTTAGGAAAAAAAATTTTAACTAATCAAAAAAGAGCATAAAAAGGCCAAAAGATACTAATGAAAGCCTTAAAGAAAAGAGCATATATTTAATATTTTATACAAACAGCCTTAGAATAGTCACTTTTTGTAGTAACATACTTGGCTAAGCAGTACATAAGCTATTAACTTGCAGGGAAAACTAACAAGGAAACTTTTAGAAAAATCTTTGTAGTAAAACTCATTAAAACTCATTTCTTCCAAATTTTCAATTAGCCTGCCAAACATACTATACATGGATGTTTAATAAAACTTTTTACTTGCTTAATTTTCATATGGTAAATTTATTATTCAACTGAATTGAAGCTACATTATAAGAGCAAAACAAATTAGATATTTTGAGTTTTAAGGACATGTCTGAAGTAAGTATGTGGATAATCACTCAGATCACAAAATTATCTATGGAAGCAAGTTTTGTAAAAATAAAGGTTGAAATGGCAAAATACAATTTAACATACAAAAGTATCTGCCACAGGAGACAACCTTAAGTTGTTATATGCTGATAGAACCAGCTTAAGAGCTGTTTCCTACCAGTTCAAAAGGAAAAAAATCCATCTTAAAGATCAGAGGTTATATTAATTCCAGCAGAAACATCCTTAAAATTAACTTTAAAAGTTTCTTTTAACATTCATACAAACAAATCTTTCTTTAGAACAAACAAAAACATAGAAAACTTTAAAACATGATTACCTTGGGAACAGGCTTCTGAAAAAGAGTAGTAATCCATTTTCTCCCAAAGGAAATATAAAAGACTATTATAACACTGAAGCTTTTATAGCATTAAAATCTAGTAAGATTGGATCCCATTATAAATCTCTGCAACTGACTTTTCTAAGGCTTTTTGGGGCAAGTGCAATAGTTAGATTTATGCAAATGCTACTACTGTAGGAATAAAACATCATCATATATTTCTAGTGTACAAAAGAAAACATACAAACCTTTGAGAAAGAAGAAAACACCAACTTTTATTCAAAGAAATTGCTTGGTTTAGGAGGAAAAAAAACCACAGCTAGATTCTTTTCCCTGATATAGAACTAATAATTCATTGGGAAAGGAAAAAAAGATACAGATGCACTTATGAAATAACAAATTATTTTCCAAGTCTTCAAGCAATACAGAAATCCAGCCACAACCTGACCCAGACTGTCCATAAATTTATTAGGAAGGGTGCAAGGGAACAGAATTGGAGTTTGTGTTACTGAGCTTTGTTCTCTTACCTTTTCATTTTGCAAAAGACCACATTCTCTATAAACAAAAGAATATGTTGACAGTTTTAGGCAGGAAGATAGGAGTTTTCATGAATATAGTTGCCTAACCTCCATGCTGAAAGTCATGTTTAACCATAAGTTAGCCTTAATTAATCTTGTCAATTAAAAGTTATATTACAATATAATTTATCCCCAAATTCATGCAAATAAAGTATTTTCATGCAGCATTAGTTTCATGCAAAAAGTGAACTATAAGTAAACCTCTTCTCATTAAAAGTATATGACCAAACTTGCTTTAATATCAGAACTGAAACAAAAGACCATAAAATATTAGGCCTTACCTTTAAAATATCCACCATAAATTGATTCTCCACCTTTTCCATTACCTGTAAATAAAAGGTACATTAAGACATAAGGAAAATTAAAAATATACTAATACATATAGTTATTTTGGATGGTTTTAATTTGCTGAAGGAAACCTTGAACCTTATAACTGCTGCAAATAACCATAACTTAAGAGTCCTCAATTAACTTCATCTTTAAAATATTACAATAATGTTTAAAAAAAAAAAAAAAAAAAGACTTCTAGGTCCCGCTTATTTCAAGCATTAATCACATCAACAAAATTCTAGAATAAATTCAGCTGGATAGTACTCTGGCATTCATTTTAAGGGAATTCATCATGTAATTGTAATATTACTAAAATACATACTACATGAAAGCAAAATAAAATGTCGTAGTATCTTACGTTTTCATACATTTTGGATCCACAACATGTGTCCATCCCACAACTATCCACTGACCACATAACATTTCAATTATTCTGTGACATGATATTTGCAATTAAAAAGAAATGAGAGACTTTAAAAACTGACAGATGGAGTTAAGAACATAACTTTTAGCTCTACCTTCACTGAAATCCCCACCCTGAATCATGAAGTTTTTAACCACACGGTGGAATGTAGAACCTTTATAACATAACTTCTTCCCAGTTGTTTTCCCAAGGCCTTTCTCCCCTGGGGAGAAAACAGAAAGAAATGGAAGTTTAGCTACAAACCCATCCTTCCATGGAAAGAACCAACCAATTATTCTGTTGCCAAATCCCTTCTGTGTGGTTGATATTTTAAGAGATAAAAGAAATAGATGATATGACAATTTAAAAACATGCATACACACAAACCAAAGTAAATAATACAAAGCAGTACATAAGTGTTAAATTGGTTCACATTCTACATGCTATAAGAAAGAAAACTGGAGATGTTTATTTCTCTAAAGAATGGGATCAAGGAAGTTGGTGCAAAGATTTGTGTGTGTGTGTGTGTGTGTGTGTGTGTGTGTGTGTGTGTGTGTGTGCGTGTGTGTTTTCCAGGGATTGAATTCAGAGCACGCTACCACTAAGCTATATCCCCAGTCCTTTTTACTTTTTTTTTTTTTTTTGTGGGGGGGACAGGAGCGTTAACCAGGGATTGAACTCAGGGGCACTCAACCACTGAGTCACATCCCCAGCCCTATTTTTTTCTATTTTATTTAGAAACAGGATCTCACAGAGAAGCTTAGCACCTCACCATTGCTGAGGCTGGTTTTGAACTCAAGATCCTCCTGCTTCAGTCTCCTGAGCCACTGGGATTACAGGCGTGCACCACTGCACCCAGTCTTTTTACTTTTTATTTAAAACAGGATTTTACTAAGTTGCAAGGCTGGTCTCAAACTTGCTTTACTCCTGCCTCAGTCTCCCAAGTAGTCAGAATTACAGGTGTGTGCCACTGTGTCTGGCTAGCCCTAAATTGCTTCTGAAATCTGAGATGCTAAATTTATTCAAAGTACTAAAATTTGTTATGTTCTACCAAAACAAATCAATTTTGAATGTTTATTATTTCATAAACTATAATATATAGATGATTCTATCACATGAAGTAGATTCTTATCATTTTTAAGACCATTTCTTTCTTTTCCTCTTAATGCTTCCTTAATTTCACACAGGTTAGTATAAGTAATATTTTTTAGTTGTAAAACCCATTTCCACAGATCTTTATTTTTTCAGGAAAATATCTATTCCATTAAAGCAAGATAAAACTACATGCCATGACTTTTCATTAGCACTAATTTAAAAATTCACTTACCTGAGCATAGGCAAAGGAAGTTTTTGCATGTTTTTGGACATATGTCTGAGAAGAGCTGAAACATAATTCGACCAACTGAAATAAAATACATGGGGAAGAAAAACCAATAAGCAAATTGATTAGTTATACCACACTGCATTGAAGACCCATTTTTATAAATCTTTTTACTTTTAAAGATTTAATGGGGAAGAATTCAACTGGGAAATACCAAGTAACAAGAGTTTCATTCTGTTTTTGTTTGTGGTGCTAGAGATCAAATCTATTCACTCTTTTTGTTAGTATGAAGCCAAAATGGTTCCAGCCCTAATATTATAGGATTTTTCTTTTATAGGGGCCTTGAATATCATATCCCTTTTAGTACACAGTCCCTTACCTGAACTATTAACCATCTTTTAAGATTTGTTTTGTTTTGTTTTTGGTGGTAGTGCCAGGGACTGAACCTAGGGCAACATGCATGCTGCGCAAGCATTCTATCTACAGACTTACTGCCCCTATCCTGAGAATATTCTTTCTCCCTCTCTCTCTCTCTCTTTTTTTTTTTTTTTTTTTTTTTTTTTTTTTTGTACTAGGAATTGAACCCAGGGGAGCTTAACCACTGAGCCAAAACCTCAGTCCTTCTTTTATTTTGAGACAGGGTCTCACTAGTTGCTGAGGCTGGTCTCAAACAGGTGATCCTCCTGCTTCAGTCTCCCCAGTTGCTGGGATTACAGGCATGTGCCACTGCAACCAGAAGAATATTCTTAATTAACAGTTGCATAGTCTGTAATTCTAGTGGTTCAGGAGAACTTCAAGTTCAAAGCCAGCCTTACCAACGTGGCAAGGTCCTGTCTCAAAAATAAAAAATAAAAAAAGGGCTAGGGATGTGGCTCAATGGTGCCCCTGGATTCAATCCCCCATACCACAAAGAAACAAGAAAACAGTTGTGTGATCTATGTTGGACACCTCCGAGCCCCCAGTTGACAAGAGCACCTCACAGCATACAACAGTCTGTTCTGGTCAGCACTGTTAAAAAGTGCAAGCAAGTACTGTCCTTTAAGCAAGAACTGTTTGGAACCAACTTCCTGAACTGCGCCACTCACATTTAATATTCTATTCCCCAAGAGAGCAGGAAAAAAACAAGATTATGGTTCCCCAAAAGAACCAATACTTCCTACAATAGCCAGGAAATGAGAAGTCTGCAACTTTGATTTAACTGTCTCACAGAGAAATAGGTCACAAATTTGATCTCAGAACTCCCTTATACTTGATCTTAGCCTAAAGGCTGAGAAGTAATAATGACTCCTTTAAACTCTTCAAAGCTGTTGAGATTTTGAGTATACAGACTATGTCCATCACTATTTATCATATTATAAATCAAAACTCAATTATAAAACATAGTATATAAGCATACATTCCATTCACTGTAAGAGCAGGGATGTCACAAGTTATGTGATCACTGGAAAACGGAAGACAATGAGAACTAATTCTATCTTAATACTATGTAAAGTTTTACTTTAAAAACTTACTTGAAAGGGTCTTAATAAAATAAGGAGTTTTAATTTATAATTACTCTTCAGAGTCCCTTTCCCCCTTATTTAACAAAACCTTTTTCATTATGAATAGTTAAGAGAGTAAGTCAGAATGAACTGTGGGTCAAATATAAGTCATATTTGGCACAGACACGAAATCACTTGATTTTTCTCTATGCATCATTACAGTTTTAATTCTCTTGACCATCTCAGTTACTTTAAGGCCAAAACAAAAATACTGCATTACAGATATCTCTAATGGACATCATATGACAAATTTTCCTCTGTCAACATGCTGAGCCTATAGTTTTAATAAAACCAAATTTTGAAGCAATTTTAAAAATTTGAATCTAATCTTGAAGAAAAAGGGGGGGAAGGGAAGACTGTTAAGAAAATGTATGTAGTCATGTCAGAATCTTGAAAAATCTACATACTGATAATATTAAATATCACTTTTATGTATAGTTTATATCAATATAATGAAAGTATTTTCATCAATCCTCATAATCTCTGGGAAATGGCTTAGGTGGGTGTCAAGTTCACAATTACCTAGTTTCACACACCAGAACATACTTAGATCACTGGAATCCCTAGAAGATGGTCATTTTTCAGAATTAAAAGATATAATCAAAACAATAAAAATTTAGGGCTTTTCTTGAGACCACAGTAACTTAAACATCTAGTGTTTCTTTTCAAACCCACAATATCTTAAAAAGAATGCTGATGAAAAGTTTCTAACGTTTTTAGTTTCTCCCTAATGATTGCAAGTTATGTACCATCTAGTGTACAATACATTTGAATGTGATTACATTCCAGGTCTGACATTCAGAGAGGGATACCTAATTATAGTGGTTAAAATTTTTTAAATTTAATTTTAATTATCACCCCCTACTGTTTCACCCTTAACTTTGGGCCAAGAAACTTCCAATGGACTCAATTTCATGGGGCAAGGCTTAGAGGCTTTGTCTCCTCTATGGCATTTTAAGACAACAAAAAGGGGAGGGGAGTATGAACAAAACTAAACTGGTTTTGTCTCAATTTCATGATGCAAGGTTAAAAACACTGCCACATTCAGAAAAATAATTTTTAACAATCCTGTAAAGAAAAACTTAGCTCATTTAGGCTTAGAAAGTGTGACAAGTGCTAAACTATGGATATTCAGACACAGACTGAGACTGCTTCCTTAATCTTTCTTTTTCTGGGGGGAAAGGATTGGTACTGAGATTTGAACGTGGGTCTCATGTGAAGCACCCTTTTCCAATCAAAGACATATTCAGCCCTGCTTTCTAATATGTGTATGTGTGCAATGTGAAGGGCTTTAAACGAAATGCAAGGCCAAAAGTCACAGAAAAGGAGAGAGAGAGAAACATGATTTCTACCTATAGATGGGAAACCTAGCACTAATTTCCCCTAAAGTAAATCAAACACCAAGACACTATAGGATACAGACTCGCAAATATTAACTTGAACTAAGCTCATTAGAAAAAAAAAAAAAGCTGGTTTTCAACAAATGTTTTAAATTGCATTACATTACAGAAAATACACAAATATTTAATGATATCTTTTTCTTTGAATTCCAAATAGGAGATATTCTGAAAGTATAGTCTTTAGAAGAAACAACTCAGTGTGGTTCAGTAGTCTGGTTATTTTTAATGATGGAAGCATACACTCTGATTATGAAAATATTGAAAAGAAAAACATTAAGCTGTAGTTACAGTAAGGAGAAGACTGGGAGTAAATCTGAAGATAAGATTACCTGGCTGCTAAACTGATGAGAAAATTGACTGCAATGACAGTGACCCCACTGTCCAACAATAAATGTTAGCAATTTACTGTCTTCTATACTGAGGTAAGTAGTCCTGCTGATATCTCTTTGGAAACTAATAGCTGCTTTTGAATGAATAAGATCTAAGGAAAATTTGTTACTCGGTAAATATTACTTATAACAGTTGAATTTAGTAATCTTTTATAATCAGTCAACATTATTAATAATATTTTTATATATAATCATTTCTTCCACAGAATTATTGCTAACCTAAAACATGTACAGCTCTACATGGTAAAACTAAAACCTAAACCAGCTAGTGTAAGTATTAATATGATGTTTGCAGGGAAAGAATATCGAAGAACAAAAATGACACAAAGCACACTGGTTTCGAACCCTTGCCCCAAAATATCAACATGCAAGCAGTACATGGGGCTCCACAGAGACAGTGCCAGGGCAAGTGAGAACTGGACAGGCACAAGATGACTCTATGCATCACTGAGAAAAAACAATTAATGGGCAAAGGAGATTCTAAGAAAGTTGAGAGGCAAAATGTCATCAAGTGTTCTTTGCGCAAACTTGTCAGGAGGAGCACAAGAAGCAGCACCCAGATGCTCCAGTCAACTTTTCAGAGATTTCTAAGTGCTCAGAGAGGTGGAAGACCACATCTGCTAAGGAGAAATAAAAATCTGAAGACATGGTAAAGGTCCCTTCATAATGGGAGAAATGAAAACCTATCTCCCTGCTTTAGGGGAAATAAAAAAGTTCAAGGATGCCAATACACTCAAGAAGCCTCTATCAGTGTTCTTGTTCTAAGTATCACCTAAAAATCAAAGGAGAACATCCAGGCCTATCTGTTGATGTCGCATGGCAACTAGGAAAGGTGTGGTATAAGACCACTGCAAATGACAAGCAGCCCTATGAAAAGAAGGCTGCTAAACTGAGGGGTAAATATGAAAAGGCTATTTTTGCCTACCAAGTTAAAGGAGAACCTGATAGGGCAAAAGGAGTGTTCCAGGCTGAAAAAGCAAGAAAAGAAGGAAGAGAAATAAGACAAGGAAGATGAAGAGCATGGGGAGGAAGATGAGTAAGTTGGTTCTAGTGCAGTTTTTTCCTTGTCTATAAAGCATTTAACCCCTATATACAACTCACTGGTTTTAAAGAAAAAAATTAAAATGGAGGGCTATGTAAGATTTGTTTTAAAACTGTATAGTGTCCTTTTATATATACACACTGCAGAGCATGTCTTTAAACAGTCCTGTCCTGGTGGTATTTTTTCTTTTGTTTCTGGGGATTGAACCCGGGGATGTTCTACCACTGAGGTACATCCCCGGCCCTTTTTATTTTTCATTTTGAAACAGGGTCATGCTAAGTTGCTGAGGCTGGTCTTGAATTTGTAATCCTCCTGCATTAGACTCCCTGGTCACTAGGATTATAGGCGTGCGCCACCATACCCAGCTTCCCAGTAGTATTTTCAGTAGGCACTAACCTTATCTGACACAATATGGGGGTTAAGAATTGGCATGGAAATTTAAAGCAGGTTGTTGTTGGTGCTTAGAACAAATTGTATATGGGAAGCTTTTTGCTTTTTTTCTTTTTAATTTTTTGTTTTAATTAGTTATAGATGACAGTAGAATGCACTTTGATACATCATACATAATGGAGTGTAATTTCTCATTCTTACAGTTATACATGATGTAGAATCCCACAGGTCATATAGTTATATATGTACAGGGGTAATAATGTCTGATTCACTCTACTATCCTTCCTACCCCCAAGCCCCCTCCCCTCCCTTCATTCCCCTCTACCTAAAGTAACTCTATTCTTCTCCAGTACCCCCCACCGCATTGTGAATTAGCACCCACATATCAGAGAAAACATTTGGCTTTTGGTTTTTAGGGATTGGCTTATTTTGCTTAGCATGATATTCTCCAGTTTCATTCAAAGGGAAGCCTTTTCATCTTCAGGGGTCTTTGATACAGCTTATAGTGTTGTTTTGTTAAATGAATACCATTCTATAATTGAAAAAAAAAGTTTTCACTGTTTTGTTGACATTCTGAATGCTTTGAACACAATTTTTAAATTTAAAAACAAACAAACAACAACAACAATACACTGCCAAAATGCAGATCCTTAAAGCAACACAGGAAAAACCAAGATCTATGTCAGGTTGTAAATCCTGATTCAGCCACTAGGTGTCAGGAATAAAATCAGCAAGTACACAGACCAAGTAAAACCAAACATCACCTTTCATTATTCTTTTCTAGTCAATCAACACTAGAAAAGCAAGCATTGTTTAGAAAACATATTGTAGTAGTTACATCATTTGGCTTAGTGATAAAGCCAAGGCTCATATGCAGCTTTACAAACTGAGCCTATACTGCTCTTACTCTATGTTAACAGATGTTGCTCGCTTTTCTACAATCTGAGGTACATCTCTCATATTTTTATCAGAGAATTATGTAATAAATATTTTGATGGGCTGAAGATATGCAAGACTATTTCAAATTATTAAATAAATTGATATCCCCCCCCCCAAAAAAAAGAAAACATATTGTAGGACATTACACACTATATAAGGCAAGAAAAGCACATTGACCAACTACAAACAAGGGATGATAAGAGCAAAAGTAGGAAAAGATCATACTGACTAGGCAAAGAGCAAAATACAGGAAGAATTTAAGAAACAGGAGCAGTATTTCAATAAAATCGAGTCAGTTAATCAAATAATTCTGCAAATCTCACGAAGTCCAGTTGCCAAATTCCAAGGAGCTCACATTTTAGCTAGGAATGACGAACAGAAATAGTTGCTACAAAACACGGCAAGCCATCAGTGGGATGAACAAAATTTCCTTACAGTAAGTCCTCCTTCTGCATCCACAGATTCAACCATGGATGGAAAATACATTTTTAAAAATGCATCTGGTACTGCACATGTATAGACTTTTTTCCCCTTATCATTAAGGGACTTGAGGGATTTTGTTATTTGGTGGGGGTCCTTGAACCAAGATAGCAAGAGACACCTGTATATATAACTTATGCCTGACTGATGTGTGTAATGATAAAACTATTTGTTTTACTCCCACTGAATCCCCAATGGTTTAAAGTGCCTAGTACAGAATTAGTGCCATTTGAAAAATAACACTTGAAACAGAATTATCCAAGGGCAGAGATTGATAAAATAAACTTTCACAAATGAAGGAATACTTAAATATACAGATCAAAAAGATTTGTATATTTCCTGTCTACCAGGAAAAAGTTATTACAAGTGGAGCAACAACAAGACAAAGCTTAATAAAGCTATTTATTTACAGAGATATAAAGGAAAGAATCCTAGCATCCAGACAGTAGAATCATGTTGTTTTGCAAAGAAAAAGATGTAAGGCCAGTTTCAGATGCTTCACATTAGAAGCTGGAGACAACAGAGCACTATTGGCCATCTTTGAAGGAATAATATGCTATGAACCAATAATTTAATACATAGGAAAGGAAATAAAATAATTAGATTTTATCTCTAAGAGTATATTTGAATATGTAACTTTGAGATGAGTCAAAGAATTAATGAATAAGAAAGAGTAGGACAAGTGTAGCACTGGGCACTCAATTTACTGTAATACCAAATTAAACCTAAATAACTGAAAATTGTTATAAAATAAAGGAGATATTATAGGTATTAGGAAACAAACATACAGTGTTTAAAATTAGCTATTTTTATTCTTTCTAAAAATATTCTTTCCTCCTTTTGAACAGATAATATTCTTATAATTCAAAAATCAAACAGGTTAGCTGGGCGCTGAGGTGCACACCTGTAATTCCAGAGGCTTGGGAGGCTGAGGCAGGAGGATCCCAAGTTCAAAGTCAGTTTCATCAACTTAACAAGGCCCTAAGCAACTTAGCGAAACCCCACCTCAAAAAAATTTTTAAAAGGGGCCAATGAGGGGCTGGGGTTGAAGCTCAGTGGTAGAGTGCTTGCCTATCAAGTGCGAAGCCCTAGATTCAATCCTCAGCACCACATAAAAATAAATAAATAAAATAGAGGCATATTGTCCATCTACAACTACAAAAAACCCCTCAACCTTTAAAGAAAATGGGGGGGGGCAAGAATGTGACTCAGTGGGTTTAATCCCCAGTGCAATCAATCAATATCGAACAGTCCAAACGGATATAGAATGAGAAGTGTTGTTGCCATTCCCATAAACAAGTATTTGCTTTCACTAATTTCATGTGTATTTCTCCTGTATCTTTTCATACAACTGAAAGTATTATTTTTATTTTTCTTATTTTTTAAAAAAAGTTGATTTAGTGGTGCATATGTGATGAACCCTATTTTTTTACTTAACAATATATCATGAAAAATCTGTTATGTCTGTAATATAAAAATAAGTTAAATTGGAAAGAGGCAGTAAGGAATCACTGTATCAATACAAAACAAGGGGGGGTAGTTGAGAAAATCCATCTTATACTTCATAGTGGGAGTTCAAAAGGCAGCAAAGGCTGAAGATGACAGAGGAAACAGAGATTACAATACTTAGACAAGTAATTACCTGTAGAACTAAAAATGTATTATACATTTTTCCAACTTCTATGACAGAAGGGGCACCAACCTATAGTAAAATATATAAAATGAAGGAAATAAGAGAACAAGAAATAAGGTAGGTAAGAGAAGACCAAAATAGCTCTGTAATTATTTAACTACAGTAAACCTTTTTCATGACATGCCAATCAACACCAACTTTAAAGTATTTTGCAGACAGTACAAAAACTCAAAAGTTACTGGTTCATGTAGTTAGCTAACAAGGATACTGGTGCAGATGAGAGAATAAAAGATCCAGGATGTCAGGGAATAAGAATAGATGTTAGAGCTGCCAGATTTCAGGAGAAAGTAAATACCACTGCTTTGTCCCAGTCAGTGCGAGAAGCCCAAAATATCCTCATTGGCAAGTGAGACTAAAGATAAATTTAATCACCCAAGAAGATAAGAAGATAAATACCAAAATTTTGATAAAGAATTATAAGAAAGCACAGATTATAACTCCATACCAATACAGACTATAAAACAGACCTGAAAAAGAAATTAGAATGCTATAAGTAGTTATTCAAAGGAGTGCTGTTAAATAAGTTCAGGTATCAGTGAACTATTTTTAATCTCCAAGAAACACTAAAGTTTCAGAGCACAGAAAAAGGTAGAAGGTTTAACAAATTTTATGAAACAAAATAAGAACTAAAACCAAAGACAATACAAAACAAATTAAGACTTGGGTGGCTAAGGCAGGAGGATCACAAGTTCAATGCCAGCCTTAGCAACTTAGTGAGGCTCTAAACACCATAGCAAGACCATCTCAAAATAAAAAAAATAAAAAGCTCAGTGGTAAGAGTCCCTGGGATCAATCCCCAGTACCAAAATAAAGTATAAAACCCTCTAAATATTAATCTCATTTTAAGAGATACCATCCAGTATTAGGAAATCTATTAACTGAAGTGAAGGAAAAATCTTATAAAATCTTATGATAAAAACAAAAAGAGAATTTGATGAAATTCAGCATTCATTCCTTGACACATTCTCAGATACTCTTCAAATCAACAACCAACATTATATTTATTGGTGAAATATTAGTTTAGCATTAATTCTACTGAAATTAAGAACACATGCTTGGAGGCTGGAGTCATTGCTCAGTGGTTGAGCACTTCCCTAGCATGTGTGAGGCAATGGGTTCCATCCTCAGCACCACATAAAATAAATAAAATAAAGGTATCGTGTCCACTTACAACTAAAAAAAAATTTAAAAATAGAACACTGTTAGCATGTTATTATTTAATGTTCTAGAAATCCTAGCCAACATAAACAAACGAGAGAACAATCTGAGAGACACACAAATTAAAAAGCATTGTGTCATTATTTGAAGAACATTAACGTAAACTTGGAAAACTCAAAAGAACCATTTGAAATATTAACAGAGACAATGAAATTGTTATTTATCCTATGACCAACAAGAACTAATTGAAAAACTAATAGACTAAAAAATCACATTCTCTATAGCCACAAAAAACATTATAACTAGTTACATAAGAATGCAGGACAAAATTACACAACTGAGAAGCATTAAAGGCAATGTGAATAAAAAAAGAGAAATACATTGGGACTGGGATTGTGGCTCAGTGGTAGATCATTTGCCTGGCATATGTGAGGCACTGGGTTCGATCCTCAGCATCACATAAAAAGAAATAAATAAAGGTCCATCGACAACTTTAAAAAAAATTTTTTAAAGAGAAAGGAAAAAAAAAAGAGAGAGAGAAGTACCTTGTTTTTGGACAAGAAAACTCAAAATTGCAAATGTGGCAAAATCTCCCTAAAGTAATTCATTTTAATTTAATCACAACCTACAAAAATACTAATGAAATTTCTGGAGGAATTTGACAAAATGATTCTGAAGGTTTCTGAAAAAAATTAACATGCAATTTCCTTCCTTTTCAACCTTTTTTTTGGGGGGGGGGTACTGGGGATGAACTCAGAGCTTCTCCACTAAGCCACACCCTAACACTATTTTGTATTTTATTTAGAGATAGGTCTCACTGAATTTCTTAGCACCTTGATGTTTCTGAGGCTGGCTTTGAACTTTCGATCCTCCTGCCTCAGTCTCCCAAGCTCAAGATTAATTAATAACTGACTGATCATACTTATATAATGAAACCTCCATTAAAACACCTAAATAAGAGTTTGCAGAGTTTTCTGTTTGGTAAGCACAGTGAGGTCAAAGAGAAGGCATAAAAGGTCGACACACTCCCTACCCCTAGGCTTCACCTTAGGTATCTTCTCCTATTTGATTGTTTTGAGTCATGCAAGTAACAAATATATTTGGTTGTTTGAGTGAGCTGAGTAGTGACCTGCTCAGGCAAATTATCAAATAGAGGGTTATTAAGGATACTCAATTTACAGTTAGTTGGCTACAAAATGTGTGTGGCCCAGAACTTGTGACTGTCATCTGAAGTCTTGCGGGACTGAGTCTTTTTAACTCTAGGTAGAGAGTTGTCAGAATTAAATTGAACTGTTGGTGTTAGAGGACTAGAGAATTCATTGCTATGGGAAAAAACTCACTGTAGTCCACATTCAGATCTACCCAACTACCTCTACAATGGCCTTTATATCTTTTTTGTTTTCTTTTTGCTTTAACTTTCTCACTCTTTTTTTAATGGCTGAATGAAATGAATTTTATTGCTTGGCTGTACTGAATTCTCAACCAATCCTCACTTGATTAGCTTCTGAGTTCCTTCTAAGGTTTTTTTTATTTTTATATATAAAAATATATAAAAGAGGAAATAATAAATATAAAATAATAAAAATAAACATGTGTGATATATATATATAAATATATATATATATATATATTTTTTTTTTTTTAAAGGTGCTAGGGATCAAACCAAGGGCTTTATTTATACTGGCAAGCACTCTACCACCAGTCACCACCTCAACCCTGCTTTTTTCAATGATAAATATACATCTACTTTTAAAATCCAGGAATCTAATCAAGTATTACATTTTAATTTGATTTATTTGCTGTGGATTCTTTTAATCTAAAATAGTCCCCATCTCCATCTATTTTTTGTACCCTATCAGGAAAGTACAAATCAGTCTGATCCGTTACATGATGTTAAAATATTAGCCAAGTTGGGCTGGGGAAATAGCTCATTTGGTAGAGTGCTTGCCTCGGATGCACAAGGCCCTGGGTTCAATCCCCAGCACCAAAAAAAAAAAAAGCCAAATAGTAGTTGTAAAGGTACTTTCACCCTTTTTAAACCCCTTTTTACTCTGAGGGATAATACTTTCAACCTATGTGCATGTTACATTCCAAACAACTTTTCACCAAATGGCATGGTCACTGATGATCCTTTTCTGAACTAATGATTACACTTGGGTTTGCAAAATGATTCTTCTGATTCCATCATTTCTTTTGTATTTATCCATCTTGAAATCTTCTACTAAGAACACCACCTATCTATTTCATTTCAAGATTGATGGATAAACAAGACAAAAAAAGAGTCTGGGTCTGTGACATCAACAACCCTGATCTGCTGAGTGACTGCCACATGAGAAAAAAGTAAATCTTTCATCTTAAGTCATTGTTATTTAGTCTTCATGTTAGCAACCAACCGTATTCTGCAGGTACCTTCCTATGACAGTAGTCTACACAGCCAGTAAAAGTGATTATATGAAGCCTAATTTACTTATGTTTGATTATAAACACTACTTAATTATGAATCAGGTTTCAGTTCTGCACGTGTACGTAGTTAAGGGGTGGAAGTAGAATTTGAGATTTCATTCTATAGCAATGAATCTTGAACTTTAAGATACGATCTTAAAGTTACAGTCTCTATATATAGCGAGGCTTACACAGGAAGGCATTCATAGGTAGGGGTTTTGAAAGCAATTTTTGACATTATTTTGAAAGCATTCCTCAGATCTAGATAACTGTCAGTAATAAGTCTTGCCCCCTCTAGCCTGATCTCCTTCTGCCTATTTAAAGAAATCTTTTTAGCTCCAATCTGCTTTTATTAGGTAAGTATTTGCTAAACACTTGACCATCCACATTAAGTACTGCAACCTACCAAGAATTCAGGCTGAACTATACACACTCTGGAATGCTTTAAGACTCTCCAGAACCAAGACTAACCCTGGTTTTCATTCTCCTCAAACTCAAAATGATGTACAGATCCTATAAGAACCATATTTGAAAGTTTTTGTCACTAAAGCCATAATTCCCTTTGCAACAACCCTGTCAGATGAACACCAATCTTTGTCAAAAAATAAAAGCACAGGGAGTCAAATAAGGAAAAGTCAGTAATTTATAAAAATATTTTTAGTTGTAGATAGACATAACAACTTTATTTTTAAGGTGGTGCTGAGGATCGAACCCAGGGCCTCACAAATGCTAGGCAAGCACTCTACCACTGAGCCACAACCCCAGCCCAAAGCCAGTCATTTTATATTAAAGGTAGAAATGGAGAGAAATCTTTGACTATACATTTCACCTGGAGTCTTGAAAGAGGGGAAAGAAAAAGGAAGGCATTAAGAAGTAAACTTTCCCATTTCAAAATTCCAATAAAAACCTAATGTGTTTGCCTTCAGGACCCATCTCATCAAATCTGGTGTCATTACTAGGATTCTACAATCAAATTCTTAAAAAAATAAAAAATTTAAAAATTCTCTCTTGCTTGCAGAAACCTAAAAGATGCCTCTTCTCAATGTGAAGAAATAGCTTAATCAACAAGGGTCTGTCTGCATAATACCGTAATACAAAAGTCCCTTACTGACTCAGTACATATGAAATAATTAAAACAACTTTGGGGAAAAAAAAGTCAGATACTGTGCTTAGGTACTTTACAAATGTAGTTGCTCTGTAAGAACATGAAATCAGAATTTTAAGAAATAGTGCATCATCAAAAATCATATGTAAAATTAATTGTATCCATGGGAAAATGGGAGTTGGGGAAGACAAGGGAATTTCAAGTAACAGGAAGAATTATTTCTCATTAGGAATATCAGTAAAAAAGGCGGCACGTTTTTAGTTATAAGAGTATGTTATAAAATCTGAACACCTCTACAATTGACTGCATCTCACTTGTGTCTGCCTTCTTTCCCAGCACTGTCATTTAGCATAGTGGCCTTCAAATCACTGTCAGGGCAAGAATGAATCACAGTAGCAGTTCCGTCCAACTGCCCTTCTCCTCTCATGCCATTAGTTTCCCATATGGTTATCTGACTGTGTTACAGCAAACAGTAATCCATCTAATTAAATTGTGCTCCCTAGTTAATCCATCCCATTAAATTCATGTTACAAAAAAACCTCAATATATAAGATAGTAGCTATTATTTAAGAACTTCTCAACAACCTAATTATATAAGCACTACTATTACACAGAAATCCTATTTAACTCATGAGCATATAGAACAGTGGGAGATCATTTAAATTTAATAGTGCAGGCCATGACATCAAGTCACTATTCACAAACTTATAACCCAGGGTAAGTTTGAGCTGGGAAATGCATTTCTCTTGTTCCCTTGGTACAAATCAAATCCTATATGCCTCTTTCAAAGTCTGAACTATTTTGAATGTGAATCTAAAGACTGGAGGATAATTGTAAACTACCCCACTGCTATCTTTAGAATCACATGAAGATAAAAGTCTAATACTTCCATTTTACAAGGAGGTTAACTGGCTTGACCAAGGTCAAACACAAGTAGTTAATACTAAAACATTTCTGACTACTGCATTACCTCTTAAAACCAATTTCTTGGCATCATTTCCAAATACTTCACAATGTTTACTAAGGGCACAGTTTGAGTCTGTGAATCTTAGTTAAGTAAAAACTGTATTCAACTGTATTCCCATTTTTATCTATTTTAATAGACTGCCAGGGAATTATGAAATTACTCTCAGACCTATATAAAGAAAATAATTCCAAAGTCAAAGTCCTTTAAAGAAATGACCCTTGCTGGGCATTATGGTAGACACCTATAATCTCAGTGACTTGGGAAGCTGAGGCACCACAAGTTTAAGGCTGGCCTGAGCAACTTAGTAAGATGATGTCTAAATTAAATACAAGCTGGGGAGGTAGCTAGGTGGTAGAGCACCCCTGGGTTTAATCTCCAGTACCAAAACAGAAAAAAAAAAGAAAAGAAAAGAAATTCAAAGGCTTCTTTATAATTCATAGATCAAAGACAAAGTCTCAAAGAGAATTAGAAATATTTTAAACTGAAAGTGAGGAGCATTATCAAAATTTGTGGGATGCATCTAAATTTTCCTCTATAATTATATAATCAAAAGTTTACATTAAAAATACAAGGTATCAAGTCAATGATCTAAGTTTTCACTTAAACTAGAAAAAAGCAAAATAAATCAAAGCAAGAATTAGAAAGGAAATTATAAAAACAGAAATTGATGAAATCAAAAACAAAATAGACAAAAAATTTAAGACCAAAATCTGAAAATAAAACTGATAAGCTTCTACACAAACTAACAAGGAAAAAAATACAACAGACACAAATTATCAATATCAAGAATGAAAAAGGAGATATCAGTAGAGCTATGGTGAACCACTCTATGGACATAAATTCAACAACTTAGATAAAATGCACCAATTTCTTAAAAGCCACTAACTACTAAAACTCACTCAAGAAGAATACTCCTATAAAGAAATCAGAATCATAGTTAAAACACTAAAGCTGGGTGTGGTAGGGAACACCTGTAATTCCAGAAGCTCTGGAGGATGAGACAGGAGCAAAAAGTTCAAAGCCAGCCTCAGCAATTTAGTGAGGCCCAGTGCAACTTAGACCCTGTTTCAAAATAAAAAAATTTAAAAGGGGGCGGGGGAATGTGACTCAGTGGTTAAGCACCCCTGGGGTCAACCTCTGGTACCAGGGAAGAGAGGGAAAAAAAAAAAAAAAAAAAAAACTAAGGAAAAAATTTGTAAATGAACAGTACTGTAATTATTTGAAACAGGAACCACCTGACTGGATTCACAGAGGAAAAACTCTTATAGAATTTAGATTTTCCTCAGTGGCTTTATAATCCAAAAGTTAACTTGTGGCTTGTTATTTATGTACTGATGGTAAAAGAAAAAGAAGACACTGCTATATTCAACGCATTTTATCAATATTCTTGATCTCTCTTTAATGCAACAGTATAACATCTTAAATGATCTTTGCCTGTCAAACTAAATTAAAGATATTACTTTGTATTTACATACATACAACTGAAGTGATCCTTAAAAGCTGTGTAAAAATTAGCCAGACACAGTGGTGCACACCTGTAATCTCAGTAACCGGAGACTCTGAGGCAGGATTGCAAATATGAGGCCAGCCTGGACAATTTAGTGAGACCTTATCTTAAAACTAAAATAAATAGCCCAGACTGATGGCTCATGCCTGTAATCCCAAGGCCTCCAGAGGATGAAGCAGGAGGGTCACAAGTTCAAAGCCAGCCTCAGCAACTTAAGTTAGGCCCTTGGTTTAATCTCTGGTTCAAACAAATAAATAAAATAAAATACATAAATAAAAAGGGCTGAGGATATAACTCAAAGTGTCCTGGGTTTAATCCCCAGAACCTGTGTAAAATCAAGTATCTACTACTTAAGACAGTATACTACATAGTGTTAGAGAAATATAGTATATAAAAGATTGAACCATATGAAACTGCCAATTTTCAACTGATTCAACCTGGAAAAATGTAAGCAGGTCCTTCTTTTATATATGATTCAGCATTCTGCTAGTTACTTTTATCAGAATTATTTTGGATGTCAAGGGCTAAGGTTCACTCAACATCTACCAAGTCTATTCTGGAAACTTTTCAGTTATTTGCAAATTGAGAATGTGAATATATACTAAGAAATACTTAGCATGGGTACAGGCTCTGTTTTTCTTCTACTATTCAGAGTTCTGCGCTTTTTAATTCTTTAAAAAAAAAAAAAAAAAAAAAGAACACTATTACCTGGAGCATGGATTCACTATAAATAAGGATTAAGATCCTGCTGGGCTCAATATATTAAAAAGAGAAAGAGAAGATTGGGCTGCAGGTGTAGGTCAGTGGTAGAGCTCTTGCCTAGCATGCAGGCGGCCCTGGATTCCATCCCTAGCAGGGGTAGGGCAACAAATTTCCAAGATTATTCCTTGGCTCCTACAGGTCTTTTTCTACTAACTCTTCCCTCCTATACACCAGTCACACTAAGCTCCTTGCTATTCCTTTAAAAGGCCAAGTACACTCCTCAGGGCCTGTTCACTGTTTCCCTCTACCAAGGAATGCTCTTCTTAAAGATATCCAGATGGCTTGCTTCCTCATCCGTTTAAATGTTATCTTCCCAAAATGGCCTTATCTTACCAACTTATTAAAATAGTACCCCTATTACAAGTCACTTATTTTTACCCTAATTTACTGTCTCTGTCCCTAACGGAATACAAATTACAAAAGAAAAAGCCTCTTTTATTCACTGCTATTATCTCTATGGAGCCAGGAACAGGGTCTCATAAGAATGTGCAGAACAAGATGTTGCACAACGATGGTATACATGCCTCCAATCGAAACCTGACAGATACCAAAAAGAGCTAAGAAAACGGTTTAGAACCCTGCACGCTCTGCTACTTAGAATAAAACGACTACCTTTTAGACGAAAATACTTTAAAATAGAAAAACCTAATGAATGGGTGCATCCCTGGAGACAAAAAATATTAATGCTAAGTGTATACATGCTGCAATTCCGCTGGTTTATCACAGAAAATGATCCCTAAGTCATCTTCCCAGGAACCAAGAAACTCTAGCTTATGATTTTTAAGGGGAAATAGGAGTTAACGAATTAATGATATATAGTGATTAGGAAATACAGAATAAAAAGAGTCTAAACTTCCGAGTATAAAGCAAACTACCCAAAATCGGAATCGGTAATGCTTGCCCCCAGGAGTCACTTGGAAGCGGAAATTTTCTATTTTTGGCGGCAGGCTGGGTAGGACTCGGTCCGGAGGAGCAGGGGGCGTGGGGTTTGGGAGAAAGAGACCTGAACTTCGAGCAGGGGGCCGGTGCTGCGCCCGCGCTAGGCTCCTCTCTTTTGATTTTTCTCGCAGGAGAAAAGGGAAAGTTGATTGCGCCTCCCCGCTCCCCAAAAGGCCTGGGCGAGGGCTGGGGAGGCAGACCCTCCCCTTTCGCAAGCCAGCCAGGCCGCGGCGGCGCTCTCCCGTCTCCGGCTCACCCGGCTCACGGTTGATCTCGATGTCGAAGTGGCACTGCGGCCGGTCCTGCGCCCCCATCGCGACGGCGGCGGCGAGAGCTGGAGAGAGGGGAGGAGAGCAGTCAGGGCGGGCTCCGGGGCGGGGTAGGGCGGAGCCGCGCCACGGTCGCCTCGCGCCGGCCGGTCGCGACCGCGCGGGAGACCAGATCGGCCCTCCCGCCCCGGCCTCCCAGTTCCCAGGAGCGCGCCCATAGGCTCGTCACCTGGCCGGCTCCAGGCTGAACCGCTCCGCGTCAGCAAAGGAGAAAGTACTGCCGCCGCCGCCAGACCCTAACGCCACTAACGGAACGCCGCCTCCTCCCCGGGGCCAGCCTCCCAGTGCCACGCTAAACCCCGCGAGAATCGGAACAAATACCGCGAGATCACAGTCTTCGAAGTGGGTGGATAACCGTACGCGGCGACCGAGGCGGCTCTGTACATGGGCGTGGCAGGAGCGCTTCGTGAAGCTCTAGCGGGCTCTGCTCTCCTGTGTCTGCGTGGATCCTTTCTGCCCCACCCTTTGGAGCCAATCGCCCAATCTGGGAGGCTTGGACGCGCCTGCGCCCTCTACTGCTTCTCGCTCTTTTCTGGCAAGCTGCTGCGTTTTCCCTAATATCGCGAGACTTACTCGTGGTCGAGTTCTGTGGATGTGCGAAGAAAGTCGATGAAGTTTAATGAAGCAGGTGACGCTGTGACCTGTTCTCTATTTTCGCGAGTGGTGGTTATGATTATATGGTACTGTTAGACCGACCATCCCACTTTAAAGACCTTTCGACTGTGGAATGCATTCTCTTCTGCCCTCTAGTTTCTGGCTTGTGTACTCACCATTCTGCATCGTTTGTGACCAATCTCCAGTCTTTTGCCCATTTTAAAATCTATTTCTTCTTCTTACTTTTGGGTGTAAGTATTCTGAACACAAATGTTTTATCAGGTAGACGTGTGTATATTCCAGATATAAATCTTTTGTTAGAGATATGGTTGCGAACACTTTCTCCCAGTCTGGGTCTTGACCTTCCATTATTTTGACTTTTTAAAACTTTGCTGAAATCAGCTAGTAAGTTCCTTCCCCGCCCCCCTTAGTTTGCTCTTTCTGTGCTCAGAAATCTCTGCCTAGCCCAAGTTCGCGAAGATTTTCTCCTTTTTTCATCTGGAAATTTCAGTTTTACTTTTTGTTTAAGTCTGGTGCCTCCACCACCACCCACCGCCCCCAACCCCCAGTTACTGGAACCTGAACCCAGGGACGCTTAATCCCCAACCCTTTTCATTTAATTTTAAAACAGGGCGACACTAAATTGCTTAGTGCCTCGCCAAGTTGCTAAGGCTGGCCTGTTACTTGCGATCCTCCTGCCTTATCCTTCCCAGTGGTTGGAATTACCGCTGTGCGCTGCTCGAATTTTTTTGCTTGGGTGCTGGGGATCAAACTCAGTACCACACGCATGCTAGGCAAGCACTCTTCCACTGAGTCACGTCCCCAGCCTTTAGAATTAACCTTCGTTTATGGTGTCGGGTAGGAATTGGAGTTCACATTTTCCTGTAGGGATATACATTTGTTGAAAAAGTTATCTTTTGTAATCCCTGTTACTCGGGATATACATTTGTTGAAAAAGTTATCTTTTGTAATCCCTGTTACTCGGGAAGCTGGGGCAGGAGGATTGCAAGTTCGAGGCCAGCCTCAGCAATTTCATGAGACCCTGCCTAACAATAAAAAAGCTCTGGGCAATGGCATAGCGTCCCTGCATCCAATCCCCAGCACCGCGAGAAAAGAAAACTCTTTTATTTATACACTGAATTACCTTGACCTGTGGTGTATCTATTTCTGGACTCTTCATTGATCCATGTGTGTATAGTGCCACTTTATTTTTGTAAAATTATTTTTTTTAATTGTAAAATAGGCATTATAGAAAGTTTACCAATTTAACCATTTTTAAGTGTATAGTTCAGTGGCGTTAAGTACCTTCACTTGTGTGCAACCATCCCCACAGTTTTGCAGAATTGAAGCTCTGTACCCATTAAACACCTCCCCCTCTCCCAGCTCCTTGCAACCACCCTTCTATTTTTTGTCTGTATAAATTTCACTACTGTAATTACCTCAAATGAGTAGAATCATACAGAACTTAACTTTTGTGATTGGCTGATTTCACTTAGCATAATGTGTTCATCTATGTTGCTGCATGTAAAAACTCCGGGTTTTGAGGTTATTGTATGTATATACCACATTTTTGTTTATCTGCATTGATCAATACTTGGGTTACTTCTATTTGTTCGGCTGTTGTGAGCAGTGCTCCTATGGACGTGAGCGTAGAAATATCTCTTCAAGCCCTTACTTTCAAATATTTTAGGTATGTGCCAGAATTGGAATAGCTGGATCCTATGCTCATTCTATTTTTATTCATTTATTTATTTTTTGGCACCAGGGATTGAACCCAGGAGCACTTAACCACTGAGCCACATCTTCAGCCCTTTTTATATATTGTATTTAGAGACAGGGTCTCTCTAAGTTGCTTTAGGGCCTTCCTAAGTTGCTGAGGCTAGCTTTGAACTGGTGATCCTCCTGTCACAGCACGTGCTAGATCTATTTTTAATTTTTTTGAGAACCTGACATAGTTTTCCATAGCAGCTACACTGTTTCACAATCCATCAACACTGCATAGGGTTCCAGTTTCTCCACATCCTCACCAGTACTTCTTATTTGGGGGAGTTTTGATCATCACCATCCTAATAAAGTGGCACACTGTTTTTGATTACTGTAGTTTTATAGTAAATTTCAAAATAAATTCCCTTAAATAATTTTTAAGATATCTCTGCCCTCATTCTATATGTCAGTTAGACCTTTGGCCCTTCTACACCATCACAGAAGTGCTATCCTTAGAGCCTGCCAGTTTTAAGCCCAGTATCTTACTAGGGGAACAGTCTCTTGGATTTAACATTTGTAATTCAGGCTTAAGAAGTTGGTGGTTGTTATGATTTGGATCTTAAATGTCCCCATAGGTCCTGTGTTGAAGGCTTGATTGTCAGCCTGTGGTGCTATTGCAAGGTGGTGGAGCCTTTCTAATGGAAGGGACTTAGGTCATTGGGAGCATATCCTTAAAGGGGATATTGGAACCCTGAACCTTCTTTCTCTCACTCTCTCTCTTAACCCTTTCCAACCCCTCTGCTTTTTTTAAGACAGGGTCTCGCTAAATTGATGAAAATTTTGCCAAATTGCAGAACCTGACCTTGAACTTGCGATCCTCCTACATCAGCCTCCTGAGTTGCATGCACCACCATCCCCAGCTTCTTGCAATTAATTCTTTTCTGAGCACTCCAGTAAGGTCTTCTTCCTACTATTGATAATATTGATTATTTGACTTGGGTCAAATGACTTTGATCTCTCTAGAGTTCAGTTTCTTCATTTGCAAAATAAATAGATGAAATCTCATCTAAGGTTCTGCCTTGCTCAGATTTTTTAAATTCTGCCCTGTGAGTAAAAACAAGATTTTAGATGATTTGAAGGTAAAGTATGTTATTTGGTGTGAGGTTAAGATGAAGAAACTGGTGGGAAAGACAGGCCTGGACTGGAATCCACCAAAAGTACCGACACCTCTCTCATCCCTAAAGTGGTAGAAATTGATATCCAAAGAATTTACAAACTCAGTCTTTATTTGCCCACAATTACCATGGAGGAGAACTCCTGGTAGTGGAAATTTTCAGGTAAGAAATCACATCAACAGTTGGAATTTAAGGGGAATAATTACAAATTCATTATTCATTAATTATGAATTCACAATTCAGGAAAATTAATCTGGAATGCTAATGGTGAAACATAGATGAAATAAATAATTTTCTAAAGGTAGAAATGACTAAAATTGACTCAGGAGAAAGAAAAGACCTGAACAAATTATTAATCATTGAAGAAATTGAACTAGTAATCTCAGATTTTCCTCCAAACAACTGTAGGAGACATTTTGAGATAAGCAAATGGGAAATTTAATTGTGTTCTAGAAATAAGACCAAGGAAATATGTTTAATGTGTTAGATGTCATAATAAAATTTTGGTTGTATAAGAAAATGTCCTTGTTTTTTTTAGAGATGCATAATGAAGTATGTAGGGGTGAAAACATGATGTCTGGGATTTGCTTTAAAATACTTCATAAAAAAAAAAAAAAAATAGCCAGGCATGGTAGTGCAAGCCTGTAATCCTAGCGACTTGGGAGACTGAGGAAGGAAGATTGCAAGTTCAAAGCCAACCTCAGCAAATTATTGAGTCCTATAAAGACAGTTGTTCCTCAGCAACTTAGTGAGACCCTGTCTCAAAGTAAAAAATAAAAAGGTTTGGAGATGTAGCTCAGTGGTTAAGCACCCCTGGATTCAATTCTAGTGCCAAAAAATAGAAAATAAAAAATAAAATAAAATTTAAAATGGACATTGAGTGAAATAAATGTGTCAAAAATTTAATTGTTGCCTCCAGGTGATAAGAAAGGGGATTTATTTAACGTAACTCTCTATTTTTGTATATCTTTGAAATTACCCATAATAAAAACAATAAGGATAGATATAGCCTCCTCAACAAAAGACAGGCCCAGATTATTTTGTAGATAAGTTTTATCAGACCTTCAAGGAATAATATTAATCCTTTTCTCCTTCAAAGTATTTCAGAAGATAGGAAGAGAGCTGCGAAACTTATTTTGTGATTTCAAGACCAAAGTCAACACAAGAAAGTTACAGACCAATCTCATTATAAACATGAATTTAAAATTCAAGTAAAATAGTAGGAAGTCAAGTTTGGTCATATTTAAAGCCTAAAAATGTTCATGACCTAATTGGTCTTAGCTCAGAAATATGACTCAAAATACATCAAAAATATATTCCTATAATTCCAGATTAGCATTTAAAAAGTTATAGTTAACCCAATATATGGTGTATCGGTTATCAGTTTTGGGTTTTGTTTTTTTTCCCTCTTAACACTGAATGCACCCTTCATTATATCCTCTGTAATACATTATTCAGCCTCAATCAGGAATCCCTGCTCCAATCTCTCTCCCCCAAAAGTAACTTTTACTTGTTTATAACCTGGGAGAGGGAGAAAGGAGAAGAATAAAAGGAGAGAATAGGAATAAAATGAGAACATACCTGTATAATATCTTTTTTCTTATAGCAGTTTAGAATTAAAAAAAACTATCCTAGGCCTTAAAAAGGATTGCACAGAAAAACTCTATTAATGTACATAATTGACCTGAGATTAGAATCTTCTGAAAGGCCTAATCCCAAGGTTAGCCTTTGACTGGAGTCTGAGAACTTGAATGGTAAATACTCCACTCATATAAAACTCTCCCTATGCATAAATTATTTGTGCAAACGATATGGTTTAGGCTGAATACCTGCTTTCCTTCTGGGAGTCTGGAATTTTGGTATGTGCTAAGTAGAGAATGCATACACAGCCTGCCCCCAATAAAAACATTGGCACTGTGTCTTTAATGAACTTCCTGGTAGACAACATTTCACATATGTTATCACAATGCATTACTGCAGGAATTACACATCTTATATTCCTCCACTGGGAGAGGACTCTTAGAAGCTTGCACCTGATTTCCTCTGACCTTGCCCCATGCCTTTTCCCTTTGTTTTACGTTGTGTCCTCTTTTTGTAATCTATTATAGCTAAGACCATATACTGAGTTCTGTGAATCCCTCTAGTGAACCATCAATCCTCGAGGTGACCTTAGGGACCCATGGCATAAAAACAGTACCAGAATTTAATTAAAAAATATGGGTATATTGGGCTGTGTTTGTGGCTCAGTGATAGAGCACTTGGTTAGCATACGTGAGGCACTGGGTTCTATCCTCAGCATCACATAAAAATGAGTAAAATAAAGGTATCATGTTCATCTCCAACTAAAAAACAATTTTTAAATATATATGTATAGGGAGGCATGGTGGCACGTGCCTGTAATCCCAGTGGCTCCAGAGGCTGAGGCAGAATGGCAAGTACAAAGCTAACCTCAGCAATTTAGCAAGGTCCTAAGCAACTCTGTGAGACCCTGTCTCTAAATAAAATACAAAAAAGGCCTAGGCTTAGTAGCTAAATGCCCCTGGGTTCAATCCCTGATACAAAAGAATGATAATATAGAAATTATATATATATATAATATATAGAGAAATTATATATATATAAATATATATATATTGAAATTTTGAAAATATAAGTCCTTGAATTTTTTTCCTGTTGATATTATTTCATGGGGTACAGGAAAGTGTGCACTTTGATAGGATAATATCCTTGTGGTGTTGATCAAAGTCAGATGTTCTTTCTGCATGGATAGCAGGGAATATTGGCATGTCATCTTCAGGGATATAGCTTTATAACCTAGCAATCTCAGGGGAAAGCATTTTTTCTGCCAGATGCAATGAGAAAAATCCTAGCGAAAGCTTCTGATTGACTTGATAAGGTCCATATGCCCATCTCTTTATCAGTCTTGGTGGCCAAGGGAATGAGCAGATGTGGGAATGAGCAAATACCTACAGCTTAGGGTGGAGCCAGTAACAAGGAGAAGGCATGGAGGTGTGGCAGAATGAGATGGTCTCTGAGGCAATGGCTGTGAACTAAAAAGCTACTTCAATTAAGAATACTACACTCATCCTTTGGACTTTTAGGTTAGTGACCTTTTTGCCATTAACTTGTTTTAAGACATAGTTGATTTTTACAATAATGTGCTGCTTCATCCTTTTTAGGAGGGAGCAGGGATCCCATAAAATTAAAATAAAAAGCCTACTGCAACATATTCCTCTTGTCAAATGGGACCCTAACTCATTTTATTTTGACCCTACTTGTTTTCTGATTTCATTTCCCCTCAGTTCCTCTTTGAATCCTTTACTCGGACACTTTTCCTGGACACAAGCCTTTGCAAGTAGATTGGGTTTGGGTAAAAATTGTTCAAGTGCTCCAATGACATTGGAAGCCATGTCGGCTGTGCCAGTCCATCTTTGTCTACCCACCAGGAATGTGGCATTAGACAACTAGATCTTGGTTTTGTTTCACTCTAGAAGCAGACTCTTGAGACAGTGATTTGTGTGCTAATTGTTTATTTAGGAAGTGCTGAATGTTTGTGTCCTCCAAAATTCATACATATGTTGAAATTCTAACCTCCAAAGTGATGTTTTTAGGAGACAGGGCCTTTGGGAGGTGATTAGATCATGAGATTGGAGACCTCATGGATGGGATTAGAATCCTTAATAAAAGAAGACTGAAAGAGACCCCTTTCCCATGTGAGGTTACAGTGAAAAGAGGGCCGTCTTGACCCAGGAAATAGGCTCTCACCAGACATCAAATTTTCTGGGATCTTGATCTTGAACTTCCTACCCTCCAGATCTGTGAGAAATAGATTTTGGTTATTTATAAACTATCCAGTCTATGACATTTTGTAATAGCAGCCCAAGGGGACTAGGACAGGAAGTGATCCTACAAAAGTACGTTCAGGGAGCAGGGAAGTAAAACAAAGAAGATAACCAATAGTGTATGATGTTAAGCCAGCTAGCACAGTGGGAGATTGGACCTTCATCTTGCTGAGGCATTCAGGCAACCAGTACAAAGGAATTATCCCACCAGAGAGGCAAGGGATACACTATCTCCTGAGAGTTGTTCCTGGAGAGCAGCTCCAAGGAGTGATAATCCCCTGGTTGTTCAAAGGCAGGCTTCCAATTTCAGGAAATAACCCTCAGGAATAGAGACACAGAAGCAGACAGTTGGGAATCAGCTGGAGCACAGGTGAAGGAATGTTCAATGAAGTTGGAAGAAAGTTCAAGGAATGAGAGTGAGATGATTGCTTCCGCTACATCTGACAAGTCAGTTTTTTGTTTGCAAATAAGGAAGTGCTCAGGAATTGAAGATCATAGGTTTTTCTGACATACAAAAAGCACTTGGTAATTTCCACATGGAATTCCTTGCAATTTCAACATCTAGGCAATTTCTCTAACCCTGCCAGGGTGTGGGTCTTTTCTATCTTGCCAGGTCTAGGGGTTCACCAAGGCAGTGCCCAGTGTCCCTCCACCTCTATTTTCCTCACTGTAGAGCCCTACACAGTGCCTTGTCAAATGAGGACTTGCCTTATACTGGAATCAATGAACACATAGATTACTGCTCTATAAATAGACTTTACATGGCAAGAAAAAAAAATGAAGGATCTTTGTTTAGCTCTTGACTCTGCTGTTTCCTTTGAAGATCATGTGTCAGTTTCCATGTTTATATCTCAGCTGCAGTTTTAACCTCTTCAGGTCATCTGTGTTTCATAATCTAAAGTAGCCAGCAAACAGTCCTTAGCACATTACCCTGTTGTAATTCTCTACATAATAAAGCTGTTCTTATTTATCCTTCATTGTCTGCATTCCCACAGGAAGCATAAAGGTTCCATGAGTGCAGGGACACTATCTGGCTTCCTCACTGCAGTAATCTCAGCATATTCTAATCGATCAATAAATTTTTTTTAATTTAACAGCACAGAGATGAAAACAACCTTCCCTTGGGTTTAGAAAGGAAAAAGATCCTGTAACTCAAGAGAATATTTAGATTTTGGAGGAATCTTTGGGACTTTGAAAACATAGATGACAGATTAACTTCTGAAAATTGTTTTTATTAAACTAGATTTGCCAGGCACAGTAGTGCATACCTATAATCCTATCAACTCAGGAGGCTGAGGCAGGAGGATTGCAAGTTCAAAGCCAGTCTCAGCAACTTAGTGAGGCCCTAAGCAATTTAGAGAGACTGTCTCAAAATAAAATTTAAAAAAGGGCTGGGGATGTGGGTTAGTGGGTAAGCGCCCTGGGTTCAATCTCCAGTACAAAGACGAAGAAGAGAAAAAAAAGGGGAATAGATTTTAAAACATTATGAGGTGGCACATGTCTGTAATTCCAGTGATTTGGGAGACTGAGGCAGAAAGATCTCAAGTTGAAGGCCAGCCTGTGCAGCTTAGTGAGACTGTCTCAAAATATAAAAAGGGGTGGGGAGTCAGTTGTAGAGCACCCCTGGGTTCAGTTCTATTTAAGTTGTAGAGTAACAATAAGATGAAGATACTATGTATTCAACTTAATACACTCTGATCATCTCCACTAATGGAGGTTTATTGCAAAGTTTCAAGAGCACATGAGATAGCACTTAACATCATTTCCTTGCTAGTCATATCATTACTAAGAGTCTCCAGAGGTCAAACTGGGATGTCAAGAGACCTCATGAAGTGGAAAACTAGCCTAACATTCTGTGGAACATAACCCAACCTCAAATTATCTGCTTTAACTGATATCTTTGTCCTAGGAGTATGATAATGACAAGTCACTGCTGTTGCAAATCTTACAAGACAGATTTGGGATGGAATCCCTAGAGAACAGACTCACTTCTGGACTATTGAGAGATCAATCAGCTTAAAAATGTGAGTTAGAGAGAAGGGTTCAGATAGGTTGAGTGGAGGCTCTAGTCTTGAAGTAGTTTCTCTGAGAAGGGAGAGTGATTAATATAGTCTGATTAATATAGATCATTGTTTGTTTTAAAAATTTTCTACAGCCATTTTGGTTCCTAGGCCCTTTTAGTGGGATGGTGGCTGCTTTGAGGGATAGCTGAATTTTGTCTTCAAGACTGTTTCCCTTCCCATGTCAGAAGCTGCAGTTAACTGCTGTAGGCCACACTGACTTGCTGAAAGCTCAATCTCCTGCAGAGGAGCCTCTGGTGCTTTGTCACAGACCTTGGCCCATCCCATGGGCTGCAGCCAGTATCAGATAATTCCTACAAAATCAGACTCACTTTTTGAAGAAGTAGCCCAACTCGGACCTGGCCTGCATCTATTTTCTTCTGTCTCCTTTAACATCTAGAGACCCAGTTAAAGCCTACTTGTTATGAATGGCGGTTAATACAGGTGGCCTCTCTTTCCAGTAGTCAGTTCTGGGACATTCTGCATGCTTCTTAAAGGTTCCCACAAGTTCTATTGCTTATCACAGCAATGTAGTGGCTCTTCTTTCCTTTCATACTCTCCTTTACTCTTGCTTCCTGAAATCATCTCCTAAATAATCTACTTGCTCCCAAGGTCTTGTTTCAGGCTTTGCTTTAGAGAAGGCTCAAGTTGAACAGTCAGCCTGTGCCCACATCCCAGATGGAACTAGTCTGATGGCCCTATGGGTGCCAGGTTCTATATAAACAAGTCAAGCTGCCTAATAAAGAGGGACAGCTGCCATCCCATTTCAGCTGATGGTTACCACATATTTCTGCAAGCCTAGAATTGCTAGAAACCCAAGCTTTAATGGGAAATTTTATTTTAAATGTTAGCATCAAATTCAAAACTCAAAAACATTGCACAGTCCCAACCCATCTGCTGACCAGATCAGGCCCATGAGCAGACCACTTGTGCCATATTCTATGTATGGGCAACAACCTCATGAACAGTGGAGGAAGACTATAAATGGGTGAAACCATTAGGATAGCCAATCGAGAGGGAGAGCCAAGGATCAGGCTCTCTCTCAGATTTGAGAAGGCTTAGGGAGGATCAGAGCCCTTAGCTGATACATCAGAGGTAACAAACATTGAGTATTTAACTATGACCCAACACATAGCTACCTTATTGCAATCTCAATCTGGGGAGGCAGGTAGTGTTTTTATTATCCCTATTTGAGAGGGGAGGAAACAGAGATCTCAGAGGTTAAGGGATAAAGCTGGGATTCAAAATCCTCTTCACCATTTATGTATTACAGCCACTCTGGATTGTCCCCCAACACCTACTGTTTTCTTTTCAAGGTCCCAGCAAAAGGAATAGGGACCTGGGCTTATAATTTGGAGTTCACTTACAAGAATGTCTTTGCCTCATTTAAAGTCTAAATAGGGAGTTTCTTTCTTTTTTTTTTTAAATAGAACTCAGCTAATACAGGCAGAAGAAATGACCAAGTTAGAAATCACCACTATGCAATCCTTAATGAATTAAAAGATCAGGGCTGGGTAGATCATAATTTAAGCCAAAGGCTGTTGGGAACTTGAAAATAAATCGGGTCAAGTACTTATTAATTCCTATGATTTATTCTTGCCCCAAATATCAGAACCTAAGTCTGAATGAGCCTCTAAACCAACTTACAGGAAAAGTGGGTGACAGTGGCATATATTTAATGATGCTACCAGGATATAACTGGATGAATCTAAACATGAGAAATTCTAGGCAATTGACCTAGATTTTTTAAGAAGTGGCAAAGAAAAAAAGAGAGAGAACTATTAAGTATTTTTACAGTGACATCAACAAAGTGCAATGTGTGACTCTTACTGGATTCCAGTTCAGACAAATGAATGTAAAGACATTTTGTGATAATTGAAGAAAATTATACATCATTTATTATCAGATGATATTTGATAATACTAAAGAATCACTATGAATTTTGTTGCAATGATAATAGTATTATTGTTACATAAAAGTCCTTACAGATTTTGAGGGAACCAAATATAACACTTGTTACATGGAAACATCTATATCTTCATATTGTTCTTTTGTGGAAAAGCAAGCTTTATTTCAAAGTAACCTGAGAAGAGCAGTCAAGGGGAACACATTTACAAACTGGATGGGAGCACACAGATACTGTATCCACTTGGTAAGGGCTCAGCCAGAAGTCTCAGCAATTCCTGCTGATCCTCTAACACCTATTCAGTTTCCTCTTCAGGCTGAAACTAAACAGTAGTCTTGAAGATGCCTATGATGTCTTTGTTATCCAAACACACTCCCTTTTAGGAAAGAGAACACCTGGGGTCTACTTTTTGGCGATCTGATTAATTCTTAATAAATATTTACAATGAGAATATAGTTAAGCTAGTAGCTTTCTTCACATTTTCACATTTTTCAAAGAACCACAGAGGTTTCATGTTTTAAGCAGTTGAGCTGGTAAAGATCCTGTTTCCATTTTATAGGAAATGGATTACATTCAATTACTTCTTACAACTGAAAGATCATTCCATTGCTTTTGAAGTACTGGATGGGCTGGCATCTGCGATGGTAGCTAAATAAATGAGATTTCTATGTAACACATGCTGGTACCTAGGAGTAAAAAATAAGCAAAAATTAGAGGCTTATTTTTACTGACTATGAGCAAAAAAACTGGAAGAGAATTTACCCTCTGTAATAGAATGGCTTATCCACTGACTGGATGATTCAGTATTATCAACCTTCTTGCTTAACATATTCAAGGAAAACATTCATACTCACCCATTCTCCCTTATCACTTCTACAGCTATCTCTGTAGACCAAGCCAACATAATTTCTTGCTTAGACTCTGGGAATAGTCTCCTTTATGACCCCATTTTATTCTTCAGCAGTCTGAGTGATCATTGTACAATTTAAGTCAAGATCATGTCATAACTGTTTAAAACCCTTCGGTGACTCCCAATCAGAGTAAAGCTGAATCCTTCTTGTGCCCCACAAGGCCCTATGTGAGGGGGGCCTTCAGTTACCTCTCTGATCACATCTATGGCTTTTCCTTTGTAGAGCTCTGGTCACAGTGGCCTTCTTGTGATAGGACAGTATCCAGGATACTCATATCAGGGGGCTTTTCTACTTGGTGCTCTCTCTGCCTTACTTACATGCATAGCCAGTTCCCTCACACAGGTATACGAGATATTCTGTATAAAAGAGTACTCCCCTCCCCACATTCCCTACTTATTTATTTTGCAAGTTGGGGATCAAATCTGGGCCTCATGCATGCTAGGCAAGTGTGCTACCACTGAGTTACATCTCCAGCCTTCTGTTTTATTCCCACTCAAAGCACTTAATATTATATGCCTAATTATTTATTGCTTCCCTGTAGATTCTGGAGTCTAGAATGTTAGCTCCCTGAGAGCAGACTGGTATCCTTATATAATTTTATTATTTTTTTCTATTTTTTTAAGTTTTTTTTTTATTTTTTACAGACTGCAGTTGATTCATTATACACAAATGGGTTATATCATTTCATTTCTGTACATGGTGTAGATTCACACCATTCATGCAGTCATACATGTACATAGGGTAATGATATTTGTCTCATTCCACCATCTTTCCAGAATGGTATCTTTTTTGATAATTCTCCACTACCTCAAGCACTGCCCAGCACTCTACAGTACTGTTGAACAAACTTCCAGAATGGACAAGACACTTCCAAATTTAATGTGAGCTTACTACAACAACAATTTTTCAAATCAGTTGGTCAAGCTCCCCATTCAGGAAGACAAATCAGACCAGAGGTCAGTAAGCAGGATCTTGTGAGAAAAAGTCCACTAGGAGATTCTGATAACTTTCTTACCCCTGCATTAATGATTCACAGTACCAAAAAGAATGTTTTGCAAACATTTTTCTTATAGAAAAATGAGTGTGTTTACTACAATCTGCCAAAAAGAAAAGTACCAAATGTCAGAGTGAAACAAAGATTTACCTTTAATGGATCTCTCTACTATTCTATTGAGGTATTCAGTGAGGGAGGTAGGTGACTTTTTGTTGTTGTTGTTGCTGTTGTTGTTATCAGGGATTGAACCCGGGGTGCTTAACCCTGAGCCACATCCCCAACCCTTTTTATTTTTTTTATTTTGAGACAGGGTCTTACTAAGTTACTGAGATGGCTTGAACTTGTGATCCCCCTGCCTCAGCGTCTCTAGTTGCTGGGATCACAAGCATGTGCCACCACACAAAGCTTGTAGGCAACTTTTTTACTGGGTAGGGAAAGCATGGCATCCTTGAATGTTTCTTCAGTAACAATAAACTATCTTCTATAAGAAATGGGACATAATTCCTGGACTAGATTTGGAAAAGCGGCTCAGACTCTTATTTTCTCTCATTTTGGTATATGGCTAGAGAACACATTAAATTACTATGCAGGAGTTACCTGGTTTGGAAATCCTTTCTTGTTCTTCATGTTTGTCACTCACAGATTAACTACGAGTCAGAAATGGGAGGGAGTGGGCTGAAGATGTGGCTCAGTGGTAGAGTGCCTGCCTAGCATGTATGGGACCCTGGATTCTGGGTTTGATATATAGTACCACAAAGAGAGAAAGAAATGAGAGAGAGCTTAGCAGCCAAATGGTCTGACTTTCTTTACAGAGGGATGAAGCAATGATTCATGATGATAAAGGGGTTACCCACATCAGCTATCATGGCTTCAAGTAAAGATGGCTTTGCAATGAGAATAATCAAGTTTTGAAGAGACATTTAATTCCCGGTTCTATAATGTACTAGTGTATGGGCTTGGGCAAGGAAGTAACCTCTGCACCTCCCTTTCCTCAGCTGTAAAATGTGGCTCTTGGGCGATCCATCACCAAAACTCCTAGTGAAGGACAGCTTCTGCACCATCATACCGGCTCCCGCCCCACTCAAAGGTCAGTAGGAAGGAGATACTTACTGGACACACTCGTTCGCTCGACCCTTGTTCTGATACTCCACGATACAGCGGATCAGCTGGTCATTCTCCTCCAGCAGCTGAAAGACCAGGGGAAAGGTCAGGGTAGTGTGACGTCAGGGCGGCGGGGAGGCCTGCGCCGCCCCCGACCCTCGGTGCTAGGCGGCCTGGCGGCAGCGCCTTCACCGACTTAGTTCCCATCCTAGTCCACACCCCGGCAGGTCTCAACCAGGATCGGAGAACTCCAGGAGGTTCCACCCAACCCCTCGGGACCTCCACTCCCCTCTGCCCACGTAGGCACTCACCTGCTGGATAGTCTCTTGATTAACTTCTGCCTTGCCCCTCATCCAGTCAGGTACAAAGGCCACCGACATGGCTGGGGGCCTCGGTCGGCACCCCACCTCAGAAAGAGACGCCGCCGAGCTTCTAGACAGACGCTATCTCCACGCCACAGGGCCCACGGCGGGCGGGGCTACCCTCTCTACCTTGACTGGGTCCTCCAGCCTGCGGGGCGGGGCCGGGAGGGACGTCATTTGTGATTGGACGTAGGGTCCACGACGGGCGGGGCTATAAGGTTGACGTTGATTGGGTCCGCCTGCCTGGGCCGGAAGGGACGTCACTTGTGATTGGATGCGCAAGACTGATGCCTCCTCTACGGTCCCCGCCTTTAGGGGTTTGGGGAGGTTTGTGCTTGCTAGGTTTGTGGTGACCTTCCTCTTGGTCGGCTATTGTGTATAGTCTGCGTGAGCAGATTTCTTTAGTTCACCCAAGATTCGTGGCTTAAACCCATATAAATGGCTCCAAGTCTCTAATATGGCCCCTTCGATATTGGCTTGATGCCTCTGGAGCGTGAACCGGGGGGCAGGAAGATACTGGTGTTGCTTTTTACTCTTTGCTGAGGAGAAACTCTTGCATGTGACTAGATTTCCTCCGGACACTAAAATAATGTTTATTACGTTTACAACCCTAAAAAGCACCAGTGTTTTTTCCATTTTACAGATTAGAAAACAGGTTAAGTAACTTGCTCAAAGTTCTTGGCTATAAGGGCAAATAAGTATCTGAACACAGGCAATCTGGCTTTAGAATCCTCGTTTTTAACTACTACCTTGTACTGCCCATGCACCATACTGCAATGGTGTTTTGCTGCCAATTCAAGGAATCTGGGCCTACCCTCCTGGGCCACGAAATTGCTACAAGTGACCACTAAAACTTTGAACTGGTTGTATTTAGCCCATCCTTGGTGGACATGCTAACAAAGTTGGTTTTCCCTGAAGCACACAGAGCTCTGGGTCACTGCATTTAGGAGGGAGATCTTAGGAACCTGTACTCTGCCAAGGGGGAACTTTCTAGAGCTTCATTTCTCTGAGTGGCTTTGCTGGGCTTTCCCTGCACAATCCTTGTATTCAATCTGTTGAAGAGTCAGCTTTCATCTCATTTCATGGTGAGGTAAATCAATGAGAAAAGTAGGATAACATACTTGAGCTGGGGCAAAATTCAGGGCTTCCTGGTTCCCAACCCTGCACGATTAGCCCTATGTCAGGATATCTCCCCAGGAAATTTCCCTGAAGATTGTACAGAACAGAGTGGGCAGGGGAGGACCCATTAGAGCAGGATGCATACCTTGCATAATCCTGCTCAGCCTTATTCCTGTTTTGATGAGTAAGGAATGATAATAACATGAGGTAGTTTAGAGGTGCGACAGGTGCAGGGAATCAACTTGATCTAGCATACAGGGAAAACCCTCCAAGAGAAGAGATGTCTCAATATGAAGAAATGGAAATTATGCAGGTGGCAGGTGTCTAGCATCTGGACTTTCTCCTAGGACCAACTGGAGCCATAGGTGGTTTTAGGCAGAAGAGTGATGAAGTCAAAGATGTGGCTCAGAATTTTCCTGGCTATCATATGGTAAAAGGTAGGTCAGGAAATCAGAGGAGAAACAAAAAAGGCAGTGAGAAGTGGTGTGCAGGCCAGAAATAGTGGGAGAGGGGAAAACAGGCAAGTATTTAAAGGCATTAGGAGCAGACTTGACAGACTTAGTGATGGAATGGGAAAGGAAATTAGGGATGGCTCCTGGAGTTTTGGCTTGGGCAACTGAAAGACTAGTGATGCCATTTGTGGAGAAGTTGAACTGGAAGTGAGGGTGATACATTCAATAGAGTAGAACTGTATTGTTTGGAGTGACGTCATGCAGAGATGTTGAAGTTCATAGTTGGCTATTTGGGTCTGGAACTCAGGGACTAGGGATGGGATGGAGATATAGCTTTGAGAAACAGCAACTGTGAGGATTGTTTGGAACCATGTAGTGGATAAGACTGCCCAAGGAGAGAGTGCTGGTTTCCCTCATGGCAAAGGAAAATAAACTGCAAAAGATACTGAGTGTAGAAAGAGATTAAAACCAGAGGAACGTAGGGCCATAGAATTTAAGGATAAAAGAGTGACAGAGAGGGATAGATAATCAATGATAAATATTGAAAGATCAAGCAAGGTAAAGACTAGATCTTTGATGTCCTTGATAAGAGCAGTGTTAGTAAAGAGATGGTGTAGTAATCAGAGCTGAAGGGAACTGAGAACTGATGGGAAAGATAAAGCAACAAAGTGTTCAAACATAGGCCACTTTTCTAAGAGATGTGGTTACAAAGGAAAAAGGAAAGATGGTAGCTGAAAGGAAGCAGTCCTTGGGAACTGACAGACATCACTTTGATGTTTGCTTTTTTTTTTTTCAGTGCAGGATAACTTAAGAGAACAAAAAGGGGTGAGGAGTGGGAGATCTGGGGGCATGCAGGAGATTTGGAATTTGGTATTGGGAAGAACTGAGAAAGCGCAGACTTGTCAAGCCTAGGACTGCTGGTTGGCACTGAGGATCTGGTTGAGTTTGGCAGTTTATTCAACACTGATCTGTGTGGTTTTAAGATTTTGTCCAATAGCATTGACAGCCAGGAGAAAGGTCAGAAAAGACAGAAGGTTGTATTCTTCCATAGATGGAGAACTGCCAGGCAGGTGTGACTGTGTAAGGGATGTAAGTATATGGAGAAGAATATTATGGAATGATGGACCCTGGACTCTCAGCTGATGGGGAAGGAAGTGAAAGCTAAAAGGAGTTGATAAATAGAACAAAATAGAGAGACAACTGAACTGGAAGTTTCCACAGACCAGAGAATAAGTGGGAGAAACTTAGAGATTAGCTGCTGGACAGGTCAGAGATCAGTGTCTGGTTATAAATAGCTTCAGGTGGAGATTTTTTTTTTTTTTTGGTAGTAAACCCAGGGCCTGTACATGCTAGGTAAACTTACACTCTACCACTGAGCTGTTTTATTTTATGTTGAGACAGGGTCTTACTAAGTTGCCCAGACTGACCTCAAGCTTGTGATTCTCCTGCCTCAGCTTACTTTAGCCAGGATTACAGGTGTGCGCCACTGCGCCCCACAAGATGGAGTTCTTCTGTGGTGATGTGGAGGTCCTGGGAATAGAGGGCTGAAGAGACTTGGAAAGCCTCTAGAGATGACAATGACCTGGAGCCAAAGTAATCAATGATTGGAGATAAGGGCTAGAATGAGAGGTAGTACATCTTACTGCTCTTGCCCAATTCACTGGTGCCTGAGCCACACCAGTTGCACTAGTCAAAAATATAAAGTGCTATTCTAGAACACTCACATCACAGGTTCTGAGAGTCCAAGGTTCCACATTTGAAAGTTCCAGAATTTTATAGGTCTAGCACCAATTTTTCTCTCCCTATCTAGTCCTGGCATATATAATTTAATCTTTCCCCAACTCTGAATCTCTTGTTTTTTCTCCTTTGTGCCTGTTATAACTTAGCCCCATTATCACATGGTCCATCTCTGACTCATTATGGGAAGGGACTACACAGTAGCCTGAATACCAAAAGGCAAAGATATCTGGAGCCCATCTTAGACTCTTAACACAAATCTCTTGTTTCCATTTTGTAATTTGTCTTCGGTTATGTAAACCCTGTTTCCATTTCCACCCATGTGATGATGACTTTCAGAAGTCTATGTTCAGCTCAGACCTTTATGCCGAACCTGTCTGTCCAAATGCTATGTTGACACCTCTATTAGGGTTCTCCCCAGGAACAGCATTAGTGAGATATCTATAGCTATAGGAGAGGATTTATTAGGGGAATTTTTACACATGATTATGGAGATGGAGAAATCCCATAAGTCATCTACAAGCTGTAGAACCAGGGAAGCCAGTAGTGTGGTTCAGTCAAGTCCATCCTGACTTGGATTTGGCCTTGAGTCAGGGAAGCTGTTATTGTGTAACACTTAGTCTGAGGCTGAAGTCCCAAGAAACTGAGGACTCACTAGTGCAAATACCAGAGTCAAAAGGTTGGAGAACCTGGAGTTTTGATGCCATAGGCAAGAGAAGAACAATGTCTCAGTTTCAAGGAGAGAGAGTGTATTTCTCTTTCCTTTGTCTTTTTGCTTTATCCAGGCCCTTAGCTGATTCGATGGTGCCCATCCACACTGGATGAGGGCAGATCTTCTTTACTCTGTCTACTGATTCAAATGTCAATCTCTTATGGAAACACCCTCACAGACATATCCATAAATAATGTTTTACCACCTATATTTGGGTATGACTTAATTCAGTCAAGGTGACATCAAAAACCAGCATCACAATATTCTACAAAGAAGTCTCAAAGGTGCCTGAAGTTCATCTCCTCTAAGATGGAACTTGTGATCAGTCTTCTTTTCCAAACCAGACTTCCTTCCACCATTCTCCATATCTCTCCACTATCCATCCCTCCCTGCAAGACTGAGCGGTGGCATCATTCCTGAATCTATCTCTTCCATCCTTCACATTAACTTGATCACCAACGCCTGTTGATTTTGCTCCTCATTTCTCTGCAGTCTGCCCAGTTCTCTTCCTCTTCACCATCACCCCAGTTCACAATCCAACTCCATCCTCTCTTGCACAGATGACTGAGGTCAATTCCACCACAACATCTTTGAGCCTTCTCCATTTTGATTTTAACTTTAGCAGCCAAAAGTGATTTGTATGAAAGGCAAATTTGGCTTTCTGCTGTTCTAAACTTTCCACTAAGGCCTGTGAAAAGGGCCCCATGGTCCAGCTCCTTCTATTCTCTCTAATGGCTCTCATTCCACTCCTTTACTCTCTATACTTTGGATGTCTTTTTTTTGGGGGGGGGGCGGGGCGGGGAGAAGGGCGGAAGGGGATGCTAAATATACATAACATACATTTTGCCACTTAGTCATTTAAGTGTACAGTTCTATGGCATTTAATACATTTACATTGTGGTGCAACCATCACCACTATCCATTTTCAAAACTTTTTCATTTTTCCCAATGAAAATTCTGCACCATTAAACACTAAATCCCCATGCCTGCCTCTCCAGGTTTCTTTCCATCTATCAAATTTGGGGAGTCCTGTTGCCTTCTACATAGAGTTCTTTATACATGCTGATCCCTCGTTTTGAAACACACTTCCTCTCTGCCCAGTGACTACTACTATTTCCGCTCTCCTTTGCCGAGTTACTGCTTGCTACTCAGGGGATCCTCTGAGTCTAGGTTAGAAGTGCTTGCAAATCCCTCACCCCACCCCAAACCCTGCACCGGACGGATGAGTAGTTTGTATTTATGCAGGATTTAATTATTTTGTGTTCTCATCCATCTAGCCAACTGTGGGTGTCACCGCCCCCAGCTGGGGTGTGCCGCTCAGCGGACGGACTTTGGCACCTCCTCCAGGCTGGCAGTGGGCAGTGTTCTTCGGTTTGCCTATTTCGGTCCTCCCGCCCAGCCGCGCAGACCACAGAACACACGCCCGGGAGAGTCGCTCAGTCAGGCGGAGTCTTCCAGCCTCCAGACGTCAGCCTTGTCCGTTACCCGGCAGTACTCGAACTTAGACTACCAAGCCTCCTCGCACCTCCAGACGCGAGAATTACAGATTTGGACCTCAAACCTGCGCGGTGAGAGTCAGGAGATGGGAAGGAGATGGGAAACGCGCGCTCCAGTCACGCCCCCTCAGCATTTGGGTCGCGGCCCTTTAAGAACGATTCAATTCCCGACTCCGCAGGGACTGGGCTGTAAAGGGGGCGCCCGGATTGGTCGGTTTGGGTGCGGGTGTCGCCTAGCACTAGCGAATGGGGACTCGAGGATGGCGCGTGCGCACCACCGCCTACCTGCGCCCGGGACACCGATGTCCTGCGCCGGGTCCGCCCGATGGGCTAAGGTTGCCGAGGAGGCGGGGGTCGGCGCGGCGACACGGCAGTGGGCGCCGACTTCTGAAGGCCGCCGTCGGGGCGAGGTGAGGGCCGGCGGCGGAGACGGGCGCGAAGTCCGTTAGCCGAAAACAGGCGGGGTCGGGTGTGGCCCAGGGCGGGCCTGGAGGTGGAGGCGGCCCGGGCTCGCCCCGCCCTCCCTCTGGCAGGGGCTCCGTGGGGTTTCCCCGAGTCCTTCGTCCGCTTTCTCCCGCCAGCGGATTTCTGGACCTGTGGACAAGTGCTGGCGCTCGCCTGAGGTGTCTTCGACTGACAGATGCGCGCCGAGCGCTGCCCTCAGTGGGAGGAGTGTCCTGGGGGAGGAAGAAGACGATCGTTGCCTTAAGTATCTGCGAAGCTCGGGCCAGAGTATTGGCTACTTCAGTAGCAAACTTCCCCTTAGCCACTGGCACTACCAAATGCTGGAGAGCCTGGACCAACTTTTTGGAACATCAGATGTAGGGATGTTTCATTACAGGTTTTGTGTCCATTACAAAGACCTCCAGAGTCAGAAAAATAAAGCTTTCCCGAGAATTATTCGCAGAAATCAAAGCCATGAAAGAATATTTCCGATGGTGAAAGTAATGGGTGAAGTATGTGATATTATCAGGAAAAAAAAAAAAAATCACAACTGAAAACAAATGGATAGGGTAAATCTTAAGTTTTTTTATTGGTGCATTATAGTTGTGCATACTGATGGGATTTGTTTACATTTTCGTACATGCACACTATAGAATCTTAAGTTTTGCAAAGGATTGATTTTGGTAGAGAAACTTTTAGTAAAATGAAAATGGAAACAGTTGGAAGTGGTTTAACATCGCTAGATAAAATTAAGTTGGCTAGATAGAATTAAATTGGCATAGTGGTTTCCTCAGGAAAATATTTGTGAACAATGTTGTTATAGATCTAATTTATTTGGATTTACAACATGGAGGACATCTTGAGGCCCCAATGTTTTTTATTCCTATAAGGAATTTAGAGATCAGCTGTATCCAAAAGGTGACTAATGGTCAGAGAGGAATACTAAGGAAATCTAGTGGGTAAGGGACAAGTGTAACCTTAGGTTCCTTCCTCTGCCAACAGGTCTCTGATTTTTTTTGTTTGTTTGCATTAATGCTCTAGGAGAAAGAATTATTTAGAGAAATGGAGTAGCTGTAATCTGAAGGTTGGTTTTAGAGAATCAGGATGTGGTGGAAAGATCATAGACTTTTGAATATGAGGAAGGTTTGAGTTTGAATCCTAGTTCTGCCTCTTAAGCCTGAGAGCTGAGTTTTTCTACCTGTCCAGTGTAGTTTATGCCTATATTATAGATAGTTATGAGCAGTTAATAATATTATCAATATTAAAACGTTCCTAGCACATTGCCTAGCATATACAGTTGTCCCTCAGTATCCTTGGAGGATTGGGCTCAAGTCCCTAATATAAAATGGCATAGTATTCACATATAACCCATGCACATTCTCCTGTATACTTTAAATCATCTCTAGATTACTTATAATATGTAATATAGTAAAATACTATGTAGATAGTTATTACACAGTACTATTTAGGGAATAAAGACAGAAAGAAAAGTCTGTATATGTTTGGTATAGATGCAGTTTTAAAAAATATTTTGCATCTGAGGTTGGTCGATCTACTGATATTGTACCCATGATACAGAAGGATGACTACAATATTAATTCCTATCAAGTTCAGCTTCATATTCATCTAAGTTCCTAACAAATATCATAATTGACTGCTGTTTTCTTCTCCATCCGTTCTCCAAGTTACTCAGGGGATCTACAGATTAGGTGACCACTATTCCAGTCCTGTGACGAAAGGAGAATACAGTTTGGGTGACACAATTCAAGTTTTGTCTTCTGTATGATATATTTGAAGAGAGATAGATACACCTTATGGTAAACAATTTTAACAAATTTCTGTGCCAAATTGAACTTTTTTTTCTAGTTTAAATTCCCATTTTGCAATGCCCAGTCATCTCCCACAGTTCCTCTTCCTGTATGTGGTAGGGATTTGGGAGTAGGGGTAGAGTAAAAAGAGTTGTAGAAACAACAGGAACAAGAGTGGCATGAAGTCTTTACTAGTAGAACAGGGATAACTATTACATAGTTTACAGATAATAGGAAGTGGTAGAGGAAATGGTAGGGGCGGGTCAAAATATATTTTACAAAGCTTAGTAATAGGGCTGGATTTGTGGCTCAGTGGTAAAGTGCTTACCCAGCATGCATGAGGCACTGGGTTCAATCCTCAGCACCACATAAAAATGAATAAATAAAGGTGCTATGTTCATCTACAACTAAAAAAAATTTAAAAACAGTAATATGGAAAAATACTTAGTAATATGGATATATTTAATTACTATGTCACATTTCTACCTAAACCAAACTCCATCTGTATAAACCTTTCTTGTTTTCTAAGTAGAGATTTATTGTGGGAAAGTGTTCAAAATATAGTTCAGAATTATGGCAAGGAACCTGAAGAGCTACATTTCTTTTATCAGTGAGCAAAATCAAGAAAGCCTTCTCATTCACTCATTTACTTAGTTGTTTTGTCCTTACAGAACTTATACTGATTTTTCTATAATTGTGACTTGATTTTCCAGACTCATACCATTGCTTTCCTGTTTTAAATTCAATACTAAGTATCTTCAAGCAGCTTTATTTTATGTCAGCTGCCGATATTACAGTGTCTTCCAATTTGAAAATGTCATATAGTCATGGAGCTGTTCATTATAAAGTGCACCCTTCAATGTCCATTCACAATCAGAACTACAGTTAATTAGCAAAGAAGACTACTGTGATATTGGTGGAGATATTTAAAAATGATATTTAAAAATAAAAAGAAGTATGAGCATAATTTAAGTGGCACCTGAGGACCTTAAGTACATTCTGTTTTTCAACTTTTATTTTATTTATTTATTTATTTATTTTTTGTGGTGCTTGGGATTGAACCCAAGGCTTCATGCATGTCAGGCAGGAGCTCTACCACAAAGATCATCCTTTTGCCATCCCACAATAATCACACCCATTCCCATCCTCCTCACCATCTTTAATCTCCCTCAACCATTTATCAGTTCTCCATCCATGATTCTGTCATTTTGAGAATGTTACATAAAAGGATTTATGTACTATGTTACGGGTGTGTACCACCACAACTGGCTCCAAGATTCCATACTTTTATCATTTCCTTTAGTCATTCTTTTATAGCAGGCAGGTTAGTGACAAACTCTTTCAGTTTTTCTTCATCTAAGTATGCTGATTTTGCCTTCATTCTTAAAGGATATTTTTGCTAAGTACAGTGGGTTGGCAGTACTTTTGCCTTTAGCACTTGAAAAATGTTTCTTCCCTTTGTCTTCCTTGGTTTCATTGAGAAATTATCTGTCCTTTGATTTGTTTTCCTCCATACGTGTGGTGGTGTTTTTCTTTCAAGACTTTGGTTTTCTTAAGTTTGACCATTGTGTGTGCCAACATGACTTTCTTTGAAGGTACTGTTTTTGAGATTTGTTCAGGTTCTTCATTCTGTAGGCTTATTATGTTTACTGTATTTGGAAGGTATTTCAATATGGTTTCTTTGAATACTTTTTCAGCCCTTCCTCTTTCTCCTGTACTCCAGGACTCCATTGACATCTTAGATCACTTGTTATAGATCAACAGGTTCCTAAGGCTCTGTGAAACAGTTTTCAATCTAGTTCTTTGCAAATTGCTCAGATTTGGTAATTTCTGTGTTTTGCCTTCATGTTTTCTGATTCATTTTTCTCCCACCTTCATTTAGCTGTTAAGTCCATCCATTGAGTTTTTAAAAATTTCAGTTATTTTTTAATTCTAAAAATGTTTAATGCTAAAATTTCCATTTGTTTGTATATTTTCTATTTCCTTGCTAAGATAAATTTTTTTTTTCATTTCTCTTAAGTGTGTTCATAGCTTCTCATTGAAGCATATCTATGGTAGCTACTTTAAAGTGTTTGTCAGATAATTCCAACATCTCTATCAACTTTGGAGTTGGCATCATTTGATGTCTGTCCCTTCTCATTCAAGTTGAGATTTTACTAGTTTTTAGAATGTAAAAACTATTGAAAGACCTCCCATGTTCATGGATTGGGAGAATTAATATTATTAAAATGCCCATGCTACTCAAAGTAATCTACAGACTCATTATAACTTCCATCAAAATACCAGTGACATTCTTCACAGAACTATAATAAACAACCCTAAAATTCATATGGAAGCACAAAAAGATCCTGAAACAATCCTAAACAAAAAGAACAATGGTGGCGCTTCCGCCATCTTTCCAGCCTCGGTTGGGCGTGGAGTTGCTTCTGGAAGGATCGCACAATGGCAGTGCAGGGGGAGCAGCAGGTACAGCGCAAGCTCGTGCTGGAGGGCGACAGTAGCTCCAGGAAGACAATGTTTGTGAAGTGCCTCTAGCCTGGCGAGTTTGAAGTACACAACCACCCTGGGCCTAGAGGTCCACGTGCTCATGTTCCACACCAGCAGAGGGTCCATCAAGTTCAATGTCTGGGACACGGAGGGCCAGAAGTTCGGTGGCCAGCGGGAAGGCTACTACATCCAAGCCCAGTGTGCCACTATAATGTTTGATGTGACTTCAGAATTATTTACAAAAATTTGCCTAACTGGCACAGAGATCTGGTATGATGTGTGACAACATCTCCATCTTGCTATGTGGCAACAAAATGGACATTAAGGACAGGAAAGTGAAGGCAAAATCTGTTGTCCTCCACCAAAAGAAGAATACTAAGCACTATGACATCACGGCCAAAAGTAACTACAACTTTGAGAAGCCCTTCCTCTGACTGGAGGGAAAGCTCACTGGAGACCCTAACTTGGAATTTGTTGCCGTGCCTGCTCTTGCCTCACCAGAGGTTGTCAGGGGCCCTGCTTTGGCAGCCCAGTATGAGCATGATTTAGAGGTTGCTCAGACAAGGGCTCTAGCAGATGAGGACGATCACCTGTGAGAAGATGAAGCTGGAGCCCGTCATCAGAAGTCTAGTTTTATAGGCAACTGTCCTGTGTCCGGTGCCCTGTGTGTGCCACTTTACTAAAATCCAGCTAAGCAGGCCTGTGCTTCATTTGTAGAATACTGAAGGAGAAATGGGCTTTGGAGCATATGTGGCAGTTAAAAAAAATACCATCATTCTTTAAACCTGCATATTTATCTGTTTGGAGCACAGTTGTTTCTTTCTTGAGTTTTAAATATGACTGCTACAGTCACATCACAGTATTCAATGATGAATCTTGTTATTCCCATTCCTTTTTGTTTAGCATCAGAATAAACTTGTATTAAAAAAAAAAAAAAAAGATGCTGGATGCACCACAATACCTGATTTTCAAGACATAGTAGAGAGTCATAGTAACAAAAACAGCATCATATTGGCATAAAGACAGAGACCAGTGGAACAGAATAGAGGATCCAGAAATAAATTTATGCATTTTCAGCCAACTGATTTTTGACAAAGGTGACAAAAATATATATAAAAAATATATATTTTAAAATATGTATTCTAAAATATATATTAAAATTTTAAAATATATATTTTAAAATATATATAAAAATATATATATATTGGAGAAAGGACAGCCTCTTTAAAAATGGTGCTGGGAAAATTGGATATTCACATGTGGAAGATTGAAATTAGGCCCCAGCTCACCCAGAACAAAAATTAACTAAAATTGGATCAAAGACCTTATTGTAAGATCTGAAGCTCTGAGGCTACTAGAGGAAAACACTTCAAGATATTGGCACAGGCAACAATATCCTGGATAGGACTCCAAAAGCAAGGAAACAAACGTGTAAGACAAATGGGCTTATAGCAAACTAAAAAGCTTCTGCACACAAAGGTACAACACAGTGAAGAAACAACTTAGAGATTGGAAGAAAATCTTTGCCAGCTAATTTATCTGACAGAGAACTAATATCCAGAATATCTAAAGAACTCAGAGAATAGCAAACAAATAAGGTTGCTATTTTAAGGTGATCCAATAAAAAATGGGAAAAGGATTTGAACACCTCTCAAAAGAAGAAATGCAGATGGCCAATAAATATAAAAATGCTTAATATCTTAATACATCAGGGAAATGCAAATCAAAACTATAATTAGAGTCCATCTCACCCTAGTTAGGATGGCTATTATTAAAAAAATGCTAGTGAGGTTGAAGTTGTAGAGAAAGAGGAACTAATGTACTGTTGGTGGGAATGTAAATTAGTACAGCTACTATGGAAAACAGTATGGAGTTGCTTAGGGCTTCAATGGGTTGCTGAGGCTGGCTTTGAACTCATGGTCCTCCTCCCTCAGCCTCCTGAGCCACTGGGATTACAGGCATGCGCCACTGCACCTAGCAGAGTGCAGTTTCCCCGCCTGTGGTGTTTGACTAGAATAGAGTGGTGTTTGTCTTAAAATTTTCTGATTTACTAAGCTGTACCTTTTTGAGTTCTTTGACTAGAGAATGCAGGTTTGTTGTTGTGGTGACTTTTTTTTGAGGGGTGGGTATTTCTGCCCATTGTTGTTTCTGTTTGCTAGTTTCTCTAACACCAAGTTAGAGAATGTGTGATGCAAAAAGAAAACCCACATTCCTCAAGGCCTACGGTCCCAACCAGGCTGTCATGTTCTCTCCATCTTTCAGAATCTCCATATGTTTACTTCTTATATAATACCCAGGGTTTGTAAACTGTATCTCCTGGGAGGAGTAGGAAAATTCTTCTACCCCTCTTTCCAAAAGCAGAACTTCACTCTTCTTTTCATAATCATCACATCTCTTATTTGAGTATAGGCTATCTCATGATAATTCGTAACTTGAATTCACATCAATCATCATATCCCCATGAAATCATCAAACGCTCCCTTTTTGTATTAAAAATTTCCCATCTTTATTTTCATAAAGGAAAAAAAAATATTAAGGGTGTTGTCTCCACCCAGATTCTCCCACAGCAGTGTGTAAAGTCCCTCAGCCACTCAGGCAGCTGTAGTCCTGTAAATTCACACACACACACAAGCACACAAACACAGATAACAATATCACACTATCACCTTTATTTAAGCTTCAGAAATATTTTCAGTTTTAAAAAATGGACATGGGTTTCAGTAGTTTGCGGTCCTAGTAGCTTGATAAAACTGAAAAACGGAGTTCTATCTTAAATGTTAGTAATTGAAGAAAAGCAAGTGTAGTCATCAAAGTGTAAGATGGATGAAACAGAGCAGCTGAAAGGGACTTGGGTCCTTTAGAGAGGGGTAGAATTGGTTCTTATGGTTGCCAGCACTTGGAAATGCCACCCTTTTCCTTATTGGTTTAACACAATGTTTGGCATGTGGTAGATGCTCTATAAAAGACAGCACTACAGAGCTTGTTTTGGGGTTGACAGGTGGAACAAACACACACTTACAAGAGTACACGGTTTACTCTGTCTCCCAAAGGACCTTTTTTATTTTGCTGTAGGGTATTTCTGTCCTGTTTTGACTTTTGGCATCTCGTTAATTATCTTTTTTTTTTTCTTCTCAGTTTCTTTATATCATGGTTTAAGGCTCTTGTTGGAGATATAAACCCTAGGTTTAAATTGATCTTGTAATCTCCCCCTAACTCTCTCAGGACTTCATGCCATGTATTTCTTTTAAAAGTGTTAAATTAATATTTTAAACATTCGTGAAAGTACAGCAGATAACCTCCCTACTCCTGTGCCCTGCTTCTCTCTCTGGTGCTAGAGGTCTCAGCATTGGTCAAGCAAGGGTTAAAGCCCACAGAACCTTCTGGCAGTTGGCCTGGCCCTGCCAGTGCTGCTGGAAACTCAGTAGCTTTTGTAAAGGGATGTATTTTTTCCTGGGGCTTTTCACAATTTTACTCCCCAAGGAGAGGTTTGCAGAAAGGGGACAAATGGACAGTGTATCACTGTAGCTTCTCATGTGTATAATGGAATAATCATTCATTCATTCCTCCATTGCAGACGTGGTCTTTGTTCTTAGAACTCACTCTTGGGTGGTGGAAAGGCTAAATGAGTGCGATAGAGAACAGAGAAGTAGTGTCTTAGTTACTTACAAGAGGGAGAGAGTGCTTCCAGTTGGGCATGTCTGACAAGGTTTCATGTAGTGGGTGGATTGAGATAGTTCTTGATTTGGATTTGGATTTGAATACGAGGAGATGAAAGGAGTGACATTGCAGACCCAGGTGTAGACTGTCAAGAGGAGCAGAGGTGAGGGGTGGTGTGCATTCTTGGGGCTCCTGTATTTGAGAGGAGGAAGAATTGAGATGCCAAGTCAGGTTGCATCACTTGAGTTCTTGGGAAGACAAGTTCCCCAGTATACCTGTTAACGTCCTGTCAAGTAGAAGACCTGACAAACAGGATCTGTGCAACAGGATATGTACACACTGGACAGATACATTAGAGCTATACTGGCAGCTTCACTAGTCCCTAGCTGCAGGGCTACCACACACAGATGTGTAGGTTATATCTTGTAGGAGCATCCAATAGAGTTGGCAGGTGGGGCTACAACCCAGCCAGGCTCTGCTAGCTGAGCTGGTGTGGGCCTGTTTCCACCCTAAGAGGCACCTTTTTCTAATTTGCCAAAGGCACTATGAGGACTTAGATCTGTTTTCTTTTGTTTCTTAATGTGCTCCCATATCAGAGCCAAATATTTAGTGTTTTACTGTACTATAATTTGCTAAATGACTTCTTTCAGCCATCTGTAGGGACTCAGTCATCATTTTGAAGACTGGCTCTGTATCAGACATTTGCAGAAATTCAGGAGGACATGCTCGCTCAGTTCCATTTTTGCCTTCTGCTCTCTTTGCCACCAGCATTGGTTAGATGCTCAGAATCCCTCCTCTTTGCTTTATCGCCTTTAGATGGATATGGCAACTACACAGCTTAGCACCTACTACCCTGGGTGACCTGAGTTGCACAAATCTATCCCTGCCGCTTCAGTGTTAGGCACTTCCCATCCCTGCAGGTCTGTCTGGCACTGTGTCCTGCCATTAACTACTGTCACTACATGTTTACTCCCCAAGGAGAGGTATATGGAAATGGGACAAATGGACAATTTATCACTGGCTCCTTGCTTCTCTATCCCTTTGTACCTCATGCTAGTTGGTTTAATGCTGGAAAGGGAGGGATTCATTAGTTGGAAGTAAAAGAAGGATTACAAGTGAAGAAGTGACAGGAAAATTGGGAGCCACATAACTGTAGAGGGCAGAGAAATAATAATGGAAGCAACATTTGCAATTATAGTGGGGGTGAAGGAAGTGACCTGGAGTGAATATTTTGAGGGTGGGGGCATCTCTGGCCCTGTCTTCTGGCCTCACTAACAAAATGACCTTGCTTTCCTCAGGTGTCCTCATGACTTCTCTTGTGGACCATGTCCATGATCTTTTTTGCCAGTGTGGTACGGGTGAGGGATGGACTGCCCCTCTCAGCCTCTACTGATTTTTACCACACCCAAGATTTTCTGGAATGCAGGAGACGGCTCAAGACTTTAGCCTTGCAACTGGCCCAGTATCCAGGTCGAGGCTCTGCAGAAAGCTGTGACTTTAGTATACAGTAAGTGAACATATTCACTTATTCAGAACAACAGCAGAATATGGATTACTTTTATCCACCTGTTGAGGTCACAGTATACTGATCACCATGTGTGTTAAAAGTAGATAAAGCATCAGACAGTGGTCTTAGGTTGTGTGTTCACAACAATGGAATCGAATGATGTGGGTGGGCCGGGGTTGTGGCTTAGTGGTAGACCACTTATCTAGCATGTGTGAGGCACTGGGTTTGAGTCTCAGCACCACATATAAATAAATAAATAATAATGTAAAGGTCCATTGACAACTTTAAAAAAAAATGATGTGGATGTTCTCAGAGCCTCAAAAGTTGCTGTTCCAACTGCTGACTTCTGTCAGTGGAGTGCCCCCAAGTATTAGAAGACCTGGGTTCAGCCAGTTTTTATGACTTTAGTTTGAAAGTTGTTTTTTTTTTTTTTTTTTTTTTTTTTCCCTGCACTTAGATGCAGGGAAGGAAAAGGATTAAGGAGGGAGAGGAGATGCTAGATTAAAATGTTAGAGAGAAAGAGAAAGTCTTCAAGAGCTATTTTTTCTTTTTAATATTTTTACCTTACAAATTTTCACATTTAAATTTTTACCACGTGACAGGATCTGAGGATTGAAAAATGAGCCAATAGGTCTCTGTTTTTCAAACAATGTAAAGTCTAATGAAGGAACAAGAGAAATATCTAACTGAACAGAATACAGTGGGAAAAACTCCAGTGGAAGTAGAACCCAGGTGGTCATAATAATCCTAGTAATAACAGGTAATTGTGTGGAGTGCTTTCCATATGCCAGGCATTGTTCCTGTGCTTCTTGTGGCTTATGAGGCAAGCAGCAGTATTACACATGCTTTGCAGAGGAGGAAATTGAGGTTAAGCCACTTAACCAAAGCTGTGCTGTTAGCAAGCAGTGAAGCCAAGATTTGAATGCAAACAGTCAGGCACTGAGGTCAGATTCTCACATTTTATTGCAGTACTTAGAGCAAGAAGCTAGTCATTTTGTGGAGGAATCAAGGGCAAGACAGGTTTTAAAATATTAAAATAGCTTGTTCTAGGCACTACATCTATATTTTTTAGTATTTAGGCTTTCATTTACCAAGTCCCTTTTGCTTTCCTCGAATCATGGATTTTTAGTTGACCTGATAAGGTAGAGAGTCCTTTAAGGGCAATTCAGGTTTAGAATCATAAAAACAGAAGGGATAGTCCAGGCCTAACAGCAGGCTTAAGTGGTGGTATCAGGTAAGAAGGGCTGTGTCCTAAGTGATGTTGGGTGGCTAGCACCTACAGCTGTCACTTTGGGTGCTCAGGCACAAAAGCTGAGCTGCATCTGCCCACATTTGCAGTTCCTTTCTCTGCTCGCCTGAAAGCACCTTCCTTGATGCCCCTTCTGCATGAGGTTGTGATGAACTAATGTGTGCTGTGCCTCAGATAGGACAGCTTCTCTCTGTGGAAGGCTACTTTTCTCAGTTAAAAAGAAGTCTACAATTTCAGAATGAAATCTTGGATACCTTTTGGAAAAGGAATATAAAACGTTCTACTCATTTGTATTTTGAATTGTATATTCACCTTTATATTCACAGACAAAACTAAGACTTTCTTGTCTTATGGGTGAGCACTATCATAGCTTTTTATGTTGAAGGGTCATATTTCTTAGAGTTACCACAACAAATTAGCACACACTGGTGTCAAATAGCAGAAACATAATCTCTCACAGTTCTGAAGGCCAAAAGTCTGAAACCTGAGTGTTGCAGGGCCTGCTTCCTCTGAAGCTTTAAGACTCCTTCCTGTAGCTCTGCTCCTTTTTGATGGTTGCTGGCAATCCTAGGTTTTCCTTGGCTGATAGACACATGATTTATTCCAATGTTTGCATGGTCACATGGCCTTTCCTTTGTTTCTGTGTCTACATTTCCTTCTATAAGGGTTCCAATCATTAGATGAGGGCCTACCCTAATCTAGTATAAACTCATTTTATCTTGATTACACCTGCAAAGATGCTGTTTCCAAATAAAATTACATTCATTGGGAGTTAGAACTTCAGCATGTCTTTTTGAGGACACATTCAGCCCACAACAGGGATCCTTTTTCATATAGAAACACCTCTGTCCTAAAGAGGCGAGGCCCCTTCTTGAGGATTCCTTCTGTCAAGAGGACAGTCATCCTTTTCTTTCTTTCTTTTTTCTTTTTCTTTTTTGGTTGTGTTGGGGATTGAACCCAGGGCCTTGTGCATGCCAGGCAAGCACTCTACCAACTGAGCCATACCCCCAGCTCCAGTCATCCTTTTCTTTAAGTTGAAAAAGGTTTTATGTGGAGAGTTGCAGTTATAAAAAGATGGTACAACAATAAAACCTAAAGCCCTCCTGTAGGAAATATCCAAAAGTATGGGTAAATATATATAAAAAATTACTTTAAATGTATAGTTGAGAATGAAACAAACCCTAAGTTGCCAGAAATGAAGGGGAGCCAAATATCTCGGTGGTATGTGTGTGAACTGAAGCTGAGGTTCCTGATGATCAGTCATAGTCTACTTGGAGCTGGAGCTTTGCCACCCATGAAGGAAAGAGGTCTTTGGACTCACATAGGATGGTATGTCAGAATGAGACCTTTGCATAAAAGAAAAATACCTCATCGGGCTACAATCTAGTGAAATGATGAGAAATAGTGTGCCCTCTGATACAGGGGTAACTCATCTCTCCTGAGCTTTGGATGGGAAGGAAAAAATAAAATCTCAACTAATTGAAACCTTGTTCTTGTACCTCATGGGAAGTTGAAGTTTATATTCCCCAAGGTCTAGGGATTCCAAAGCTAAGGTTCAAACATCCATATTGGTCCCAGGTTGATGACACTTGTAAGGTAGCTGACCAAAACAAATGCAGAACCACCTTGGAAAAAGTATGCCACAACTCAGGCCTCAGGGTTCTACAGAAAATGACAAGTCCCATGGTGGAGAACTTTCAGCAAAAATGGTAACACATGAGGAGATATTCCACCATGAGTGGCAGTTAATAGACACTACAGATAGTTGAACTAGACTCCACTTGCCCCAAACTTGAAATGATAGCAGGACAGTCTGAAAAGGAGTATAAAAAGAAGAAATAACCTGTATTTGTTTTTTGAGGGCAGAATAACCTTAGTAGTACAACCAGATGAAGACAGCATAGGAAGGAAAATTATAAATCAGTCTAATTTTACATAGACACAAAAATCCTAAATAAAACATAATCAGACTAAACCTAGCAGGTGTGTGTGTGTGTGTGTGTGTGTGTGTGTGTGTGTATATACATATATATATAATATATATGTGTGTATATATATAAAATATATATATGTGTATATATATATATATATATATATATATATAATATGTAGAAACATACAACAAAGATTTATTTCAGGGGGCCAGGATGATTGAACATTAGAACATCTATTGGTGTAAATTAAAGCAGAAAAACATTATTCTCAGTGCAGAGGAGTCTGAAGCTGATCCTCCCTAATACAAAGTGCACCTCTCATGCATACATAAGTAAGTGATCACACCCTGTGGGTGACTAATACTGTTAGACATTTTAAAGGAAGTCTTAAGAAAAATAGTCTTAGAAACTGATCTAGCCGAAGAGGTAATATACATGCCACAGACGGCTACGAGAGTGTTGGAGGCCAAGAAAGTGCAGAGGTGAGCTGAGGTTGTATCTGGGTGTGGGGTGGGAACACATGAGTGTGTTTCCTGGTCATTCAGATGTTGCTCTTTTGTTTCAGTTTTTCTTCTTCTGGGGACGTGGCCTGCATGGCTATCTGCTCCCGCCAGTGTCCAGCAGCCATGGCCTTCTGCTTCCTGGAGACCCTGTGGTGGGAATTCACAGCTTCCTATGACACCACCTGCATTGGCCTCGCCTCCAGGCCCTATGCTTTTCTCGAGTTTGGTTTGTAACCCTCTTTCATGTGTACTGATCTCTCCTATGGCATTGGATGTATAGAACTTAGAGTTGAGGTTTCACTTTGATCATTGAGAAAAGCCATGAGAGGTACAAGCACCTGGCACTGAAGAAGAGCCTCACACCATGAGATTTCACAGCTATTAAATTGGCCTGGAAGCCTTGACGTTTAATACTCTGGCTTTTCATGTCTCCAGAGCCTGGGGGAAGTGAGGAAGGGTGAAATCTGAGTAGGTTATTCACCACAGGCTTCTGAAGCTGGGGTCAGTAAACTGCGGCCCATAAGCCAATTGCCTATTTTTGCAAGTAATGTGGGACACAGTCACGCTCATTCTGTTATGAGTTATCTATGGCTGCTTTTGCCCCAGAGAGCAGAATTGAGTTGTCACAACAGAGACCATAGAGCCCCCCCACACTAAAATACTGTTGAGTGATTTAAGAAAGTTTTGCTGACCCTTGCTCTAGAGCAGTACTACTCAAAGAGTGTTCTTGCATGATGTAAGCACAGAAAATGAGAAAAAGTGTTCAGAAATTTACTGTAATTCGACATTCCTGTGATTTTAAAAATGGTACTTATCAACAAGTATCAATCTATAACATTTTGAAGTAAGAAAAATATGGTCCTTCACTCTTAACTTCGGGAAGCCCTTTTCTGGACAGGGTTATTCTTTTTTAGACTGTACCAGAAAGGCCCTATGGAGGCTCAGGGACTTTGGACTATAGCATGATAATCATAGAGGGTGCTTGGTTTTTGTCAGTGTGGCTCATTTTGAGCTCTTGGGGTTGGGGGACATTCTGGGTCTTTGTGATGCTCTTGAACAAGGAATTGGCAGCTTCTGATACACATGGTCAGGTATGGGACAGCACCTGAAAATGTTGCACTTGGGCTTTCTGGCTGCAACTGCCTTAGTCCTCGCATTCCCTCTTATGGCCTACTTTCATTAGAAATGGAACCAGCGCCCTCTGTTGGTCTCACTTGAAGGAGCTGGGGAGCTTCCTAGTAGGCAGGACCCACTCTGGTAGACCCATGATAGAGAGCTCTGGCTCTTGCTCTCTCTCAAGAATTTTAGCCCTACTTTTTCCTTTGAAAAGGACATACTATCCCAAAGCAGACCACAACTGCAGCAAGACTTTGGCTCTCAGTTGATTTGGAGTGCAAGTGCCCTTCTTCCAAAACAGTGTGCTTGATCTGACAGGAGACCCTTCATTGGTACCACATTTGCTCACTATTGAATGGGAGTGGAATGTGTCCAAGCACATTGATATTAGAATTTTTGCTAAAATACATGATTTTGCTTTGTCAATACATAGCAAGTTTCACTTTAAAAGCTTGTTAAGATTTGGTAATAGATGAACCTAAAAGAATTAAAACCAATTGCTTTCAAATATGTAATCCTAGTTTGCACAACATAGTCATATTCATTTGTACTTTCAAACAAGCTTTTCTTGAGATGCTCAAGTCAGGAATAACTGTCCCCATTTTCAAGTGTAGAAATGTTGTGTGAATCACCTAGGATTGTATTGTCATAAGTGGCCAAGACTCCAGCCCCTTTCCACTTGACTCCCTTGTCACTGTGGTCCTGTGATACACTATTGCCATCTCTGTAATCACCTTTTAATCATTCCACTTTGAAGAGATTGATCAGACTAATGTTGTTACATAGTAATCATTTGATCTTGATGGATAACTTGGCTCTTCAAAATCTGGCTGATTTACTAGCTTGCTTAGAAATGTGAACTTCATTTTGCACATATTGTCATATGTGCAAATGTTATAAAACATCTATTCTGATGAGAATGCTCAACTTGGGTTGCTCTCTTTTTGCAGACAGTGTCATTCAGAAAATGAAGTGGCATTTTAACTATGTGAGTTCCTCTCAGATGAAGAGCAGCTTGGAGAAAATTCAGGAGGAGCTTGAGTTCCAGCCTCCAGTGGTTCTTACTGTGGAGGACACAGATATGGCAAATGGCATGATGAATGGTCACATACCAATGCACTCAGAGCCTGGTAAGTGGCCTGCTTTTCTCTGATACTAATGGAAGATGAAGTGACACTATGTATTTCAAATAGACTTTTTTAAGTACTAGAAATGTTTATTTGAGAGGGGAACATAGAAAATATGTTAGGAAAAATATGGACTGATTCTGTTTCCAGATTGTCATATAAACCTTAGCTGCTCTGAAAGTGGGTTGATTTGAGAGGATCTATTCTTTTGATGAAATCCAAGAGTTGAGAAGAGTGGACTTGGGAGGTTGTTTTCTTAATCAGGGTGAAATCTACAAGTTTAAATTTTGTAAATAAAATTCCTTCTCTTTTGCTAGAAGCTACTCATTGAACCATATAGATTATGTATATCCTTACTGTATCACTTGGTAAATGTTGCAAATCTCCCCTGAGAACCCCTGTACACCTTGTTGGAGAGAGGGCTGTGGTGATGAGTGTTTGGACAGGGCCCAGAGCCAGGCTCCTAGTGCCATTGCTGTCTGGCTGTCCATGAGACCTGGAGACCTCCCTCTGTCCGGGTAGGTTCCAGAGTCCTCATCTAAAGAATACAGTGTTAATGACATGCTCACAGTACACCAGCACCCTGTCACTTTGGAATTAACACCATTAGCTACTTAGCACATAACGGAGAATGATTTTTTGGCATTTCTAGTTTTATAATTACATAAAGTTAAACTGATATTTAATTAAGGTAGATATTTACAGTCTAAGAATTTTATAATGGTGTAGGAACTGAATCCCCTGAGAGAGAGAGCTGTCTGTACTGTAACAGTCTAATTATTTTGTTTTTTTTTTTTAACTGTTTTGTACTAAACTCATTGCTTGAATTTAAAAATGGTGTAATAAAAAATTCATGTTTTTGGCTTAACATTGTGTTTTGGTTTAATCTGTTTCAACCAGTAGGTTCCTAGATTGGCTCTCATGCCAATCAATAAGTTGTTCTAATTTGTATTGGGAGAACATTTAACTTTTGTAGAAAGAAGACTGGGTAATTGAATCCCAAGTTTTTCCCTGAACACAGGGATAACTTTGTAATATATGTTTTGTTTTTTAAACACTTAGATAAGTGGAGCAAATCCAGAAAGTGTCAGCTTGCCTTCTTTCTAGGACATTTTTACTGTGGTTTGACTCATCTTATTGTCCTGAGACTAGAATCTTAACAGGTAGCATGTTCTGTTCTAACAGGAACTTTGAATTACTCAGTGGAAACTCTAACACACTAACAGTAGGCATAAATTGTGTTGTGGCCAGGGGTGTGAGAGTGAGGGTGTGGGTGTGGGTGTGTGTGTGCTTGCGCACATGCACACATGTGCACGAGCATGAGAAATGTAAGGACAAGAAAGGATGATTTTAAAAGAGAATGGGTGGGATACCATTTATTATGTGAACCAGAGTTCATTTCAAGGGTTATCTTTAATGAGAGAATGGAACATTTGTTCTAATTATAATTCCAGAAACAGCTTATAGCCTAAATAATCAATTTTCCCCTCCTCTTCCCAATCATTTTAGAATTAAAAACATTTATTTGCTACCAGTTTTAGATGCACACATGACCCTGAACATTGTCCTTATCATGAAAAAGAGTGGAACATTTTACAAGCTGGGGGTTGAAGCATCTAATAAAAATGCTATCAGAATTTGACACCCAATTTACAAATAAAGCTTTGGTCCTCTCTTATGGCAGAAGTAGTTGTTTAAAATCATAATTTCTCAATCTGTAATCTCTTGATATATTTGCACCACTCCATTCTTTACTGTGGGTGGCTAAGCTGTGCGTTATAAAGTGTTTAGGAGCATTCTTGACCTCTGCCCACTGGATGCTAATCAAAAATGTCTCCAGACATTATCAGATATCCTTTGGGCAGCAAATCACCCTGGTTGAGAACCATTGCTCTAAATGGAAAGGAAATTAAGCACTTGAAAACCTGCACTTACCTAGAAAAGGACTTATTCTGGAAGATACCTCAGATTCTCAGGTCCATTCTGTCCTTCATTTCTTGCCTATTTTCTTCTAACTTCTGTTGCTTTTAAAATTAGCATGTTTGCAATTTTGTGTTTAACATCATAAGCCTATCATTAGTGGAGGTCTAGTTAATGGCTTTGCTTATCTTTCTTTCATATAGATGTTATTTTCCTCTAGACACTTATTTTTTTCTTTTCATTGTGAAGCTCCTAATTTCCGAATGGAGCCAGTGACGGCCCTGGGGATTCTCTCCCTTGTCCTCAACATTATGTGTGCTGCTCTGAACCTTATTCGTGGTGTTCACCTTGCAGAACATTCTTTACAGGTAACTTTTTTTTTTTAACAGTTTAAATTAAATGACACATTCTAGAAGAAACTAGAGTATATTTTATTTATAAAGTTGGTATGCACTGAGGTTAAAAAATTTTTAAATTAAAATGAAAAAGATTTAAAAATTTTTGTACTTTGTAGTAAGTTGAACGAACATGAAAGTTGCTCTTTTGCATATATTGTTCTAAGAAACCAGAACAGCCTGCTGGGATATTGGTATAAAATGGACAACTTGCTGTAAGGACATTGGACCACCTTTTTCCCCTTGGGAATGCAGGTGTCTCTCCAGGGCTAGATTATTCACCTGTGGCAAACTTCAATTCTCAGACTTTAAGGTTAAGTCTCTTTTTGCCCTGGGAAAAGTTTGTCCCATAGTCTGATTTGTAAAGACCTGTATCACTAGGGTAGTGATAGAGTTTTCTTTGTTGGCCTGCTCATCTCAAAGCAACTTTTTGTTTCATTGCTATTTGTTTTGGCACTGGGGATTGAACCCGGGGCCTTGTGCATGCTAGGCAAGTGCCCAGCCACTGAGCTACATCTCCAGCCTTTTTTATTTTATTTTGAAATAGGGTCTAACTGAGTTGCCCAGACTGGCTTCAGACTTGTGATCCTCCTGCCTCAGTAGCTGGGATTACAGGTGTGCACCACCATGCCCAGCTCAATGCTTTTTAAAATAGGCTTTTGAATTTTGAAGTATTTCACATACTTTTTAAAGGAACGGAATCACTATTAGTATAAGCAAATAGATAATGTTTTAAAAGATAGAACTGTAATGCTGGTACCTACATATGTAGAAGCCATAGTCTAAAGTGCAGTGGATACTGGACCTCAGAGGCTGGTGTAGATTCATGGAGAATGGCAGCTGGCTGTTACCAGGGTGGTATCTGCCTGATAACACATCTCGTCTTTGACCAGTGTTTGGTATGGTTTCAATTCTTATTATTTATGATTATTAACAACCAGATACTTGCCAACTGTCTGTACAGCTAGGATAGATGCCAACAGGATGGTTAGGACCTTGTCCCTGAGGACGCTTGTGGTACAAAGCATAGTGTGGTGACAGCACTGAGGACATGGCAGTGGCTGAGGCTGAGAAGAATTAGAGAAACCTTGGTATTGACAGATGAGTAGGATTTTGAGAGGTGGAGTGATCATGGGCTCATTAGGTTGAGGACTTAGATCTGTGGGGACAGGAGGGCACATGGTTTGTCTAGTTCATTGAGAATGGTTGCATGCCAGCCCCTGATCTGGTAGATAAATAGGGACTTGGGTCTCATTTGTGCTGTCAGCCCTACAACACTGAATGAGGGTTAAAATGCTCCAGGTTACAGTGTTTCATCTAAATATTCTTTCCTTCTGTTTCTTGTACTTATTTTAGGTTGCCCGTGAGGAAATTGGAAACATTCTGGCTTTTCTTATTCCTTTCGTAGCCTGTATTTTCCAGGTGGGTGAAGTGTTGATGGGCTTATTTTGTTCTTCTGCTGGAACTATCAGCAACTATCAAGTTGTAGATCCTGCTTTTATTCTACCAAGGTCTTGGTTTAAATCCTGGACCATACTAAGCAGAAGGACCTATGGCTCATCCTGTCTAATCCTCTCATTTTAGAGGAATTTTGGGCCAGAAAGGGGAAGGCACTAGTCCAAGGCCACAGGGCCACTGAAAACAGTATAATAGGAACTGGGTGCTTGGGTTTGATTCTCTAGAAGGGAAGGACGATGTTGCAGGGTGAGGCAGGATATTGCCCTGTATTTATTCTTGCAACAGTTCAAGTGCAGAAATACCCTTCTGTACGAGAAACACAAAGATGTGCTTTTTAAAAATACTTTTTTTAGTTGTTGATAGACTATTTATTTATTTATTTATTTATTTATTTATTTATTTATTTATGTGTGGTGCTGAGAACTGAACCCAGTGTCTCACACATGCTAGGCAAGTGCTCTACCACTGAACCACAACCATAACGCCAAAGATGTGATTTTTTTAAACGTATAACTAGGTAAAAAATAAATTTGCAGGTTTTTTTAATAGTAATACCTTCTGACTCAAGTCTGTCCCTAGGACATGAAACAAAAATTAGGTCATTAACAAGAGGGCTTGGATTATTATTTAGTTATTTCAAATAAGCTGAGTACTTAAAAGGGGTAGCATGAGAAGGAGCTTTTGTGTTCCTTGTAGGCAGAGTTCATTCTAACAAAAACCTGACTTGAATTCTCCTTCCTTGCTAAAATTTTAGTACTTTGATTGCGTTCTTAAGCTTTTTCCTTGTTTTTTTTTTTTTTTTTTTTTTTTTTTTTTTTTTTTTTTTTTTTGCGATACTGGGGATTGAACTCAAGGCCTTATACAAGCACTCTACCAGCTGAGCTATCTCCCCAGCCCAGTTTTGTTTTTTTTTTTTTAATGAAAATTTCTGACCAGGCATGGTAGCACATGCCTGTAATCCCAGTGACTCAGCGGGGTGAGGCAGGAGAATCATGAGTTCAAAGCCAACCTCAGCAACAGAGAAGTGCTAAGCAACTCAGTGAGACTCAGTTTCTAAATAAAATACAAAAAAGGGCTGGGGATGACTTAGTGTTTGAGTGCCCCTGAGTTCAATCCCCAGTACCACCCCCGCAAAAAAAATTGTTCTCAGGACACATCTGCGTACATCTTAGAATGGTTTATTTTCAAGAATTATGCGGTTGTGCAAAAAGAAGTTTTCAACCCTACATTAAAAATGCACTCATTTTTTAGGAAACTGTTCTGTAAAACCGTGGGCATAGCCCACAAGTTTTTTTAGAGCTGGCATTTCAGGGCTGCAGGGACCTCACAGTTCCACCTTTACTCCTTCAACTGTGTTTGTATCTGGATATCTTCTTCAGTGAGAGACCCTCTCTCCTGCTGTAGCTTAAGCCTTTGTTGAATTGTTCCATGTTCTGAGAATGTGCTTTTTATTTCTTTTTTAAAAAATTAAAAACTGTCTCCAGCTTTTGCAGAACAAGAATAGTCCCTTTTCTGTGAGGTCACTCTACATGAAATACATTACTCTCCCTTTTGGGAGACCTTTCTCTGACTCAGAGATGCTTTTGAAGATGTGATTAAAAAAATGTGCCCAAGGGAACTGAGCTGTGACTCAGGAGGGAACCAAAATAGTAAAATCATGACTGTCACCAGCTTGCTTGCCTGTCATGGCTCCTTGAAGGAAAACTTCCCTTGGAGACCAGTCAATCCTACTGAGAGACCTGGCTATCTGCCCACTCCTCACAACCCTCTTCCTCTCCTCTACAGCCCACAGCCTGGACATTTCTGTCTCTTATGTTTTCAACTTCTTTCCACCATCATCTGTCTCACTCTCCTTCTCTCTTTCAAATCCTGTCTTTTATCCAAAGATCAGCAGCATCCTAACCAGGAAGTCCAAGCTTCACTATAGTGAATGCAGTTTAATTAGTAAGTATATATGAAGTGATGCTGTTGGTGGCACCTGTAGGAGGTGAATCTTGCACCTAATCTTATGGCTGTTTGATTATCTCTGATTGGTTGCATTGTTTGGTCTCGTTTCAGTGTTATTTGTACCTGTTCTACAGTCCAGCCAGGACTATGAAGGTGGTGCTGATGCTGTTCTTTATTTGCCTGGGCAATGTGTACCTGCACGGGCTGAGGAACCTCTGGCAGATCCTTTTCCACATAGGAGTGGCTTTTCTGTCTTCATACCAGATACTGACAAGGCAGCTTCAGGAGAAGCAGTCTGACTGTGGAGTGTGAGGACACCATGTGATGATGGATGGATCCTTTGATTTTCTTTTGAAGGTCAATCTGTGTTTCCCTTCCTGCTTCTCCACTTCACCTCAAGTTTCCATGCTTGACGATCCTTTCAACTAAACTGGACTGAAAAACTGAGATTGGGGATTTCTAACAGGTGCAGTGGAAGTCATGAGATCACTGAATACCCACCTGGTCTTGGTCGTGTGCCAAGCATCATTGTAGAACCTCCAGTTGATCACGTTTACTTAGGACAGCAGGATCTGAGGGTTCACTCAGAAGGAGAATTATTGGAAGATCAGAATGGAAACATTTTGGTCTTTTAAACTGAATATTACCCAAACCACTAGATTCAATAATATTAGTTTTAGAAATTGGCAGTTGTCTCCAGGGAACTACTTTAAAATCTAAATCAGCATAAATGGGCCTTGGTTAGTTTTTTATAGAGGGTCAGTACAGGGTGAATTAAAAACTTAAACATATAGTTCATGGATATAAGCTAGGTAAATTTTGTTTACATTTTTGATAACTTAGGTTTGATATACCATTGAAATATTTAAATGTATTTTGGATATAAATTGAACTTAATTTAGGGTGAAGACAAAAGTAAGCTGAGAAAATCGTTAGGAAATCTGACTTTACTTAATTTATTGATAACCTTTGTGGTGGGATTGTGGGGACAGAAATGTATATTTATCTGTAGGGTATATCAGAATATTTAAAAAATTAATTGCTTAATCAATACTGTTGAATCATAAGCTTATAAACATGAGCGGACCTGAGAATTTCTGGATGCCTGACAATTGAGCACAAAGTGGAGTAGGCAAATGATGTTTGGATTCAGACACCGATCAGGCCCAGTTGGCAGAAGTTGCTGCCATCGGCCTTTGAAATAGCAGCTGAGTGCCTGTCATTTTAATGGTGATCCTGTGTGCCTCTTCCCAAAGGCACCCAAATTAATTACTTCTCTACACCTTTCCTGATGATCTTACTTGGATCAAAAGAGTCTCATTTTTTTTTTATTAGTAGGAATTAAATAGATGTTAACTTTTCAAACTTTATTAAGATACAGTTGATACATGCTCTAGAAAGTTTATTTCATTGTCAAAAAATTGGTCATCGTTTTCCTAAGTATGGCTCTGAATAAGATCCCTCAGGTCTCCAGAAATTTCAGTCTCGGTTGTCAGGCTCAAATGGCCCAGGAGGTCATTTGGGGAGTTTGCTCTTTGGTTGTTTTGGTAGTAGTCTGGAATCTGAATAGCTTGACCACAATTGCTTGGAATACTTTGGGTTGAATTATGTAACTTGATAAGGTAAAATTCTATTTTAATAGTTTTTTAAAGTAGCAAACCATTGTGAGAGTGATTGAATTGGTGGGGAAGCAAGAATGTAGTTTTAGAGAATTCAGTTGCATTTGGTTATTATTGTATTGTTATTGAGCTACCTTGGTATCATTTTAAGAAACACAAGTTTATATGATGCTTAACTGGATTGGGAAAATGTTGCCATAGAAACTTTATTTTCTTACAATAGAATTTTCTATTTTTAACCAAATACAAAATATCTGGATATGAAAAGTATATGGGCAGCATCCTCAGACAAGAACTTCAAAGTTGTCTCTCCATTGACTGCATCTTCAAAATTTCTGCATACCTGACAAATGAATTTTCAGTTTTCCTGGGAGAAAATTTTGAAGAAGCAATAAGATAGAATTGGAGGTTCTTTTAAATTAAAATTAAAACATACACAGAGCTTTAAAAGTTGATAAAACAGCTTTAAAATATATTGTTTTTGAGCCATTTTGATGTTGGTGTTGCTGTGTAGCCTGCACCCCACGTGTTTTGGGGTCAGCCTGTGACCTACATTTAGCAAGCAATAAAGAAGCAGTCCCTGAAGGTGAGCCCTTGCTGGTGAAGCTCCCTGCCCTCCCACCAGGGGAGACATTATGTACACTTGGTTGAATGTGATCTTAATCAGGTAAGGTCTAGACAGGGTTTGAGATTTATTTTTGTAAACAGAAGGAAAAAGATGTACTAGAAGAACAGTATAAATAATGACCACGAAAACATTGTTTAACCGAAATCCAGCTAAAATATACCTGCTGGAAGAAGAGACTAATGATAGAAAAGAAGTTTGCTGATTTCCTCCAAGGGAGATCGCAGGATTGGGGTTGACTTGGTTCAGAATTAGAGCTTGGTTCAGATTTAGCGCCTTGTGTGATGCTGATGACAAAACACTGGTTCCATGTCCCAGAAGTTACCTTAGCATGGACCCACTGCTGTTCTGGCACCTTTGTTGTCCCAGTGCTTGATGCTACCTGCCTAACCAACTCATGGGGCCAGATATGGGGACAGAGGAAGCAGTGCTGAAAGCAAAACCTTAATGGTGCCTTCTGGGACCAGGTGCTGTGAGAGCTTGAGCTTCAGAGAGTGTTACCTCCCTCTGCTGCGTCAGGGCAGGAGTGTGGCTCAGTGCTCGTAGGCAGGAAACAGAAGATTCTGGTTTACTCTTCCCATGGTTAGCTGAGAACTTTACCTGGCTTTCCTTTTCTAGGGTGGAGACAACTGGGGCTCATTTGGGGTGGCATTCTCTCTCAGTATTAGAGGCCCCACTGCTTGTAGTGGGAGCAGTGTGACCAGGGACTCCTGACTTTGCCTCTTGGGAGTGCACCCCTGTTATTTGTGAACTCTGTTGACATGCACTTGGGAACATAGCCCAACATTTTCAAGTTATTTAAGGGATGGGGGAAAGGGTTTCTGGAGGAATGCTGAAATGAAAGCAGTTAGTCATTTCAGTAGGCCTTACCCTTGAACTTCTCTGTTCTTTCTTAGGTGCCCTGATTCTCCAACTCCCCTGCCTTCTCCATCTCTGCCTGCTAACTCCAGACTTGGAGATAGAGGCAGAAACTGGAGTCTCTGAAGGGATAGGAAAGCCACTGAATTGTAATTGAGAGGGTAGTCAGAGGGGCTTCATAGTGGGAACAGACTGCACTGAGGCCCAGCCCTCAGCCTGCCTGGGAGTCAGGCCTCAGGGAGGGTTAGCACTTTGGTGGTTAGCGCTGCTCAGAGTCAAAGATGACCACCAGCACACCACAAACGACTGGCTGTTTGGGTCAGAGGAAGCAGAGAAAGAGGTAGGAGAGCGGAACCAAGGACTCTCTTGTCTGCTGGAAGATAACAGCAACCCCTTGGCATGCAGTGGGTGCATGTTACACCTTCATCCAGGGATGCCATTTTCTGCTCCCTGACTAGGAGTTGACTGCTTATAACAGGACAGTGCAGGACAGTGCCTCTCAGAAAATCTGCTATATGCACAATGCAGCGCAAGTGAGGACAGGGACGGGAGTGATTACTGCAATCAGATGTGCCCAGCAACCCTGCTCATCCATTGCTCATATTCCAGAATCCCAGGCAGAATCCTGCCCAGGTCTGGGGAGCTCTGCCTGTGACCCTGAGTGCTAATATTAATGGTGAAGGAGGAGTGAGTGGACATGCCCTCCGGGGGTGAAGTATTGGAAGGTATGCACTGATCAGCTGACCAGATGGTCTAGAGATTGGCTTGGCTATTCCACTCAGTCCTGCATCAGAGTGGAAGTCCCTGCTTGTCTGGCCTCAGTTTTCTCTTCTAGGAAATGATGAAAACGTCCATCTGCAATTCTTCATGCTGCTGTGAGGATGGGCAGTGGTAGTGGAAGGTAATACTGGGTGATCCATTGTTCATGTGCAGGAGGAGGTCTGCGAGTTCAGCTGGTCCTGCAGGCTCTGCATGCATCAGGCGACTTGGCACACCCATGTCTTCTGACCTTTGCAAAAAGGCCTTTTATGAGACTGCAGTGCAAAGGGCCTCATTCTTTCATTCCAGAAAAGTAGTAGCCTCTCCTTCCATGGACCCACCTCCTGCTTCCCAGGCACAGAGCTCCTGGTGGCATTGGCATTGGGTTTACTCCATGCCCATTCTGTTGGTTAGACCAAACCTCAGCGTCTGTCACCAACTCAAATGAGCAGAGCTCTGATTCTCTTGTCTAGGAACAGTGATGTCAAGCTTCTGTTGCTGGGGAAACCTCATCAGCAGGGAACGTGTAGAAAGGAACTTGTTAAAATCTGGGAATGGCTAGATATGGAAACATCTGCCCATGTGTACTGACGGCAGAGCTGTGCCTTTTATTTTAGGGTAAAATTATCAAACCCATTCTGTTCCTCTAACTTGTGTGTGGTATATATGACCTTTAGCACTTATATTTGTGTAATTCTGGGATTGCTTCAGAAGTATTAGCTAAAGAATTATTAATATGACTTAACCCCCAGAATTCGATTTTATTTAATGGACTCGTCTACTAAGAGCATAAAAAAATTAAGGCTGATTTAGCCAGGGGAAAACCATTTACCCCACTACTCATTTCCAGTGCTTGCTGTCCTTGTCATACAAGCTTCTTACTGTTTTCATGTTACAGCAAAGATCTATTTTGAGTACATGATGGGTACATTTTAACAAACTTTCACATAGTGGTAAAACCTAAACTTGTGTTGATGTACATACAGAATGTTGTATAGCCATTTATATACTATGTATATATAAATTAAATGAGGTGGCTTCAGAAGTGGGACAATAAATCTGAGGTGTTTATTAATGTGTGTGTTTGTGTTTGTACTTGTATGAACAATTCTGAGATATAGGTCTGTTTTCCTGTGGTATAAGGTGAGCCTGATATAATAGGAAGGGAGTATTGAGAGAAGTGACATTCTGATCTTCTTGTCCAGTGACATCAGGACAGGTGCAAGGGCTCAGATAGTCCTTTGCAGGAGTTTCTGAGACAGTAGTCACAGTGCTGTCCTGGGAGCTGGGTGGCCTGCCTTCTTTGCAGCCTTTGCCCCCATCACCTGCTGTTTGCCCATAGGTAGGCATGTCCCCTGCTGTGGGTTCTAGGCTTCTGCCTGTACTGAGGATGATGAAGTTTTCATCTCCCCGAAACCAACCTGGTCACAAAATGACCACCAGGAGGCGCAGCTGCTGGCTGCCTCATTGTTCCCGCCCAGAGATGGTGCCCTTTTCCAGAGTCTACTCCTGTAGCAGCTGATAGAATTCCCAGAAAGGAGGCAGGTGCGCCATCCTCTCCTGACCATCATCCAAACATTGGGACTGCAAGCTCCAAGTGTCCTTACTCCATCTATCCTGAGCCCAAATCTTTTGGAGAAAGACGAAGCTTCTAAAATAAGCATCAAATAATTAGATTCTGGGATTTGAAGGTTAGTAAAACCTTGTTGCTCAGAGAAGCAGAGGACTGTCCCCTGGGCTGGAAGAAGGGATTGCCCACTGATCAGCAGCACTCTCAAAGAATAAAAGGGGATCTTGGCCTTTCTGTGCTAGGAGGACTGGGTGAGAAGGTCAGGCTGTCAGGTTGCCTTCTTTATTTGTGGGTGCCACCCCTTAAAGGGGCAGAAGTGCTGGTGAAGAGAGGCTCATAAAGGAAGGGGCCCACCTGAGTGTACCCAGCAGGGAGGTCCTGCCTGGCTCTGCTGAGTCAGCTGTAAGACATCAGATCAAATGTGCAAGGCCAGATCTGTATAGTTCATTAAAGAACAGAAAAAATATCCTTGTGGCCTGGGGTAGAAATACACTCTTTAAACAAAAACAGGTACAACCCTTAAAGCAAAATGATTGATGAGAATTTGTAAATCTTATTTGTATGATTTCATGGACAAACAATGGGAGAAGATATTTACAATGCTTAAAACCAATAAAGGTTAATTTCGAACCAGTTTTTGTAAATCCTCAAGAAAGAAATCCCAAAAATATGAACAATTTACAGAAAAACCCAAAATGTTAATAAGCATATGAAGATATTTGAGATAATTCGATCCAGATTAGATAATTAGATTTAAGATAATTTTAAATACAGAGAAATGCACATTAAAACCATCATAAGATATCACCTTATGCTTGTGAGTTTGGCACCAAGTGCTGGAGGGAATGTGGAGATGGAGGCCCTCGTGGGCTGCTGGCAGTGAGAAGATAGGCACAGGTCACCTTCAGTGCCATGCTGCTTTGTGTCTCCCCAAAACTCATGTTTAAATCTTAGACCCAGACCTTAGGATGTGCTTTTCAAAGATATAATTAAGGTAAGATAGAGTCATATGGTTGGGTCCAAATTCAGTAGGACTGGTGTCCTTATAAGAAGAGATTAGGACTGGGAAAAAGCATGTGAAGGACAAGGGAAAAACAACCATTGGACACCTTGATCTCAGATTTCCAGCCTCCAGAATTATGAGAAAATACATTTCTGTCATTGAAGCCACACTGACTGTGATATTTTATTATGGCAGCTCAGGCAGACTGATACGGCTTACCGACCAAATTAAGTGTGCACATGCCTTATGACGTGGAAACTTCACTTCTGGTTTTATGTCCTAGGAGAACTCTTACACAGATCCTTCAGGGAGCAGGTATAGAGATAAATGTTCATGGAAGTTTTATTTGTGATGGTGGAATGCAACCTGTATAGCATCATGGACAGAGAAGTGCAGCTACCCATGGAGTACTGCAAACCAGGCAGAAGTACTGGGTTTAAATGGAATGTCATAGTATGGATGGATCTTTAGAACTTAGAGCTGAGTGAATAATAACTTTTATATGATTCGTAATATATGCACAAAACAATAAAATGTTTTGTAAGAATATATACAGAAAGACCAAAAACATTCGAATGGTTGTGTATAGGGCCAGCATCACGGGAATTAGGTATCTTGATAATAGAGAATTTTAAAAAAATTGCAAGAGTCAGCAGTGAGGTCTGAGAGTCCTGGGAGAGCAAGGTGGGCCTGTATTTGCCCTGGTGCACCCAACCCTGAAGTGGACATAACAAGATTGAGAAGGCTAGCCTTTGGGACTTCCAAAGCCCTGCATGCTACTGGAGTATTCTAGCTTCTGGGGTTGCTCCCATGAGCAAGGGGAGGAACTAAAGCAGAGGCCAGGGACTTGTACTCATCAGGACTGGCTTTCAGAGGCCATAAGAGATGGGGAAGGGGGAGAGGAGGGGACTCCAGAAGGGAGAGTGGGTGAGTGGGAGCCAGTCTGGCCACCAGGGACTCTCTCCTCCTCGGACTCAGGCCGCCTGACCAGTAGTTTCCTGGCCAAGATTCTTTCCCACAGGAGGCACTCAACTGAAGGGCTCTCATGAGGACAAGGAACACAGCTGCAGGGGACAGAGGTGCCTCCAAGGCTAGTCCTTCCTTCCATCCCAGAAATAGCCTGTCCTGACCATGGAGCTCAGATTGTGAAAGTGGGGAAGCGAAGCCTGAGATGGCTGGGAATGGAAAGGGAGAAGGTGACCAGGACCACCGTAGCTCTGGTAGAGGGGTTGTTCCAGGCACATTTTCTGAGGCCCCAGGGATCAGAGCAAGGGCCAGAGGCAAGGAACACAGGGCCAACATTAGAATGAATTTTCTCACAGAGCGGTCCAACAGGGCTGGGAAAGCAGTGAGCTCTCTGCTGTGGAGGTGTGCAACTGGAGGTGAAACGGGACCTTGGAACATGCTGTCCTCATCTAGCAGACGCTGTCTTGTCCTAAATGCTGGTGTCTGAGGGGACGTTTGCCTATCTCCCAGAGCGTCTCCTGTTGTGTCCATCCCACGGGTGAGCCAAATGCCGGCTACAGGAAACAGCCCGTGCCAGCTCCCATTTGAAGAGTAAATATTAGTCTTTTCAAGAGCTGCCTGTTCTCTGTCACTTGGCATGGAGGACACTGAGCCGAGCGGTTGGGGGGAGTGGAACATCTTGGTCCGCATGCCCAGATGGAGTCTGTGGTCTCTGGTCACTGCTGCCGTAGATGGCTCGAGAAACACGCCTCACCCCTGCTCCCAATTGCTCGACATAAATTTCATTCCTTCATTTCTGAAAGTGTATTCCTATTCCTCCGAAGCCACTCGACGTTTATGACCTGGGGAAAGCCAGGGGAAGGGGATGCCATTTCTGCAAAGGAAGGCAGATGAGGGTGGGTGGGGAAGAAAGCTGGTGAAGAGGGGCAAGGAGAAGAGGAAGAATCTGACATCGGTATCCTGGTCTCATTGTCCAGGACAACATCTTGAGGGAAAAAAATGAAAGCTGAAAATAAAAGGTGTGTGTGTCCCACTCTGCACTTGGAAGACAGAGCCCCAGACAGCCTGTGCTCCACCTTCTGGGTAAAATTGGTGGAGATACAGATTTAATAGCAAGATAATCTGTGTGAGCAACACAGAGCCACCCTTAGCTCCCAGAAGCCTAGAAGGGATCCAGAAGCTCCTGCATGCCACAGGACATGAGGAAGGTGGAATTGGTGGGCCTATCATGGCACTGCCATGGTGAATGGTGGGGTGAATCTGCCATAGAGGTCCTGGTGAGGGCAGCTCATACCCAGGACTGGGTTGAGGCATGGCCGAGACCAGAGGGGCCTGAGGAGCCAGAGTGAGCCACAGTGGGGCTGAGTCACCTAGGGTAAACCCTGCCAAGAGAACAAGCTATGGATGTCAGTCACCAGCTTCAGCAGCAGGGCCAGTGAGTGTCCATGAAGACCCTTGTGTGCAGGGAACTTGGTGGGAGGCCCCTCTTCTCTATCCTAGGAGGTCACCTATATTGGACCCTCCGCCTCATATCTTCTTGGCCTACCTTTGCTGGTTTTCTCCCGGGTAACGTGATAGCTCTTCACCTCAACTGTACCTCATAGCTAGAACTTTCTGCTCAGAGTTCCTCTGATGCTGTTTTAATCAGCTATTTCCCTGCTGTGACTGAAAGATCTGACCAGAACAATTGTAGAGGAGGAAAGGTTTATTTGAGAGCTCACGGTTTCAGAGGTCTTAGTCCGTAGAAGGCTGGCTCCATTCCTTGGGGTTTGAGGTGAGACAGAACATCATGGCAGGAGAGGGTGGCAGAGGGAAGCAGCTCACATCATAGTGATCAGGAAGCAGAGAGACTGCACTCACCAGGTACAAATATATACCCCAAACCACGCCCCAATTCCCACCTCCTCCAGCCACACCTACCACTTCAGTTACTACTCAGTTAATCCCTATCAGGGGATTAGATCCCTGATTGGGTTAAGACTCTCACAACCCAATCACTTCTCTGAATCTTCTTACCTTATCTGACACATGAGCTTTTGGGGTACACCTCACATCCAGACCATAACAGATACCATGATGTGGGATACTTACAGGAGCCTGGATACTCACACATACCTAGCCCGGAAGTGTGAGGGGCCATGAGATCCAGGGATTAAGCTCTCCTTTTCTATCCCTCAGTAGGACAATTATAATTCATGTTCCGCTAGGTCCTCAGAGGGTCCCAGTGGCAATGAGTCCCCATTGTCCCAGCAGTGACCAGTTCAATAATTTACCTTTATATTGTCTTTTTTCACTTCCCTGTTTTACTCTTCTCTGTTTCCTGCTTTTGGGGAACTCGAACTGCAAGACCATTTGAACCCCTGAGCTAGACATTATCTATTGTCACTCAATCTCTTCTTTAGTCCTTTCCATGTTCCCCTGTGTTGCACGGGCTGGCAGCCTCGAGACTATATTTCCTGGATTGTGCAGTTTAGGTTCTGCCAGAGGGAGAAGTGTAGCCAAGAGAGTAGGCACAGAGAGGTGGAGGCAGTTCTTTCTGCAGGATGTGGCTACTGGGTAGAACTGGCAGACATGAGGTGGGTTTTTTGTTGTTGTTATTGTTTTTCAGTAGGACACTACGTTCTGTACTTTTTTGTGTCATTAGTTTAATGGATGTACAATTGGGACATTGGCAGTGATGTTCTGCAAGGTGGCAGCTGTGAAGAGTGACCATGAGTATAGAAGTGCCTTAACTCCATTCCTGCAAGTCTTCCTATATCAAATTTCCTGCATTGCGTGTCTCTGCGCCAAACCTCTAGACTTTTCTGTTTCCCCAAATGGAATCATGACCATTTTGGCTGCCTCACCTCTGTCACATACTTCTGCAGTAGAATTAGGTGGAGGGACTCCAAAGATCACACACTTATCCAGAGATATCCAAAAAGAAATTGAGAGCCAAATTCTGCTTCCTATTCAACCACCATTGCCCCAGCTTCCCTTATAGAAGCCTGCTGCCTCTTACAGCTGGGGTTTAGGTATATTCCTAATCTGGGTGTAGGAGAGCATTCAGAAGGTGGGTCCTGGATAGGTTATCTTCCCTGATAAAAGGAGAAATTGCTCTTCTTGTGGTGGATGGGGTTCTATGAGAACACAATGCTTGGGGCAGTGACAGCCATCTTGCATTCACGAGGGAATGCATCTGAGGAGGAAAGCCAACATACTGAGGATGGTAGAGTGGAGAGAGAGAAACACTAGGTCTATGACAACATTATTGAGCTGCTGAATTAGCCTTGGAACTGTCTCCTTCTCAATGGCATCACCCTGGCGGGATCCTTTCCCCGTGAGTCACTAGAGGCAGGCCCAGAGCTCTTTGAAGTTTCTTTCATGCCGACATCCTGCAACTCGGGGATGCCGGGACCCCTGGGAACAGAACTGGGACTAAGGTGAGACAAGTGAGGCACTTGCCTCAGGTGCAGAATTTAAGAGGGTGGATAAAAACAGCAATAACAACAATAATTTGGTAATCAAGGTAAATAATGTTTTAATGCAATATTTTAAAAAATCAAAATTAATGCAAAAATACATGATGAACAATATATCAAGATTTTAAGTACAGACAGAATCAGTATTGCTAACTAGGTCTGCCCCTTTTACGTTTACACACAGGGCATGCCCAAGGATCTCCCCGCTCTCAATTCATACGATAGAAGAGTTAGGGCTCTGGCATGTGGAGAACTGGGTTCAAGGTCAGGCTCTACTAATACCTTTACTGGTGATCCCAAGCAAATCCCTTCCCTTCTCTGAACTTCATCTGTTATGCATGGAGGCTGGGGCATTGCCAAGATGGCCTCTTCGTCCCCATGGCCTGTTAAAGTTACTGTCCCTCTCCCTGAGAGGCTATGTCTCCAGGGCCATTGACTCCTGGCTATTAATATCTCAATCATCCCTGGCTTGAGCAGGGTGTTTAATGACTGCCAGCTGTGGCTCCGGCCCCCCCTCCCCCAGGAGAGATAAGGGCAGTTCCTGTTCCCACATAGGGGGAGAAGGGGGAGGTTGGGACATTGCTCATTAAAACAGGCCCTGGGCAAGCTGTGGAAATGGCAGGGGTGATTCTGACTCCTCACTCCACCCCTGCCCAGCACACTGGATTGGACACCTAGGGGTGCACACCCCTGCACATGCTCCCCCACCAGGGCCATCTAGGTCTCCTTCCCAGGCCCTGCCTCCTCAGGTCCTGATTTCAAAAGCTTTGGGGTTTCTCCCCAGATGCCCCACAGACATTATACTCAGCATGCCCCAAATCAGGTCATCATCTCCCCAACCCTCTTCCTCTTCCCTTGCCTGGTTGATGAAATGGAAACCTTTCCCAGGTCTGCCCTTTGGTCCCTTTTCAGAAACCAGAGTGGCCTACCCAAGTCCCTTGTCATCCCCTCAACCTCATTTATAAACCCTCCCCTATTGTTTCACTAGAAAGCGCCCCAGCACCTACTCACCTGGATTCAGGTGTCCCTGGCACCCAATATGCCTATGGATTCAGAGATCCTGACCTAGTTCTTAGAGACCACCTAAGTGTTACCTCAACTGAGACGCTGTCCTCCATCAATTCTGCCGGCAGACCAGCCACCCTCATTGAGCAGCCTGTGCCATGGAGCCGTGAGAATTGTTCACATGGTGGCCTCTCCTACAGCTGGGCTGGGGTGGTGGGGGCACCTTGACTAACCTGAGCTAATTGGGCTTTGCCTTCAGAGCCTGGAGTCAGGCCTCAGTTAGGAACCAGAGTCTCACCTGTGACCAATCAGAGGCTGGGGCTCTTACTTAGCGTTACAGTTGGGTTGGAGGCAGGGTTCATATATGGTAGAAGTTAGGGGCTTGGTCTGAGGGCCAGGCCCTGCGTCTCCTTAATCCCAGACTGAACCTGAGGACCAGTCCTGTGGCTATACCGCTTCTTCCTTTTTGTTTCCCAATCTGAATAGAGCTCAGGAGAAAGGTCTGCCTTTTGGGTCACTTGGCCTCCTGAAGAGGGACCTGCATGAGGATATCCAGCCCTAAGGCCTCCCTTGGTGAAGTCCTTGAAGCACCCACCAGGTGGCAGTAGAGATGAGTTGGCCTAGCTTGACAGTTGCCTGACCAGGCAGAAGAGGGACTTAGGAACTAGGGAAGGGTGAGGGGACAGGGAGAAGTTCTGCTCATGCCCCCCCACACACACACACACTTCATGGCTGTTTTCAACCTGGGATGTCTGTCTGTGTTTTCTAGGCCTCTCACCTGAGACTTGTTTTGGCTTCTCCCCAGCCTGAATGCCCATCATTGTGCTTCTCCCCTCCTGTCATCTCTCTGAGCAGGACCCTATCTTACTCCTCACTTTTGTTGTCCACATTTTGGATCTCTCTTCTTAGTTCACGCTCTACCATCTTGGATAATAACTGCTCCCTTCCCTAGGCCTCCCTGTGTTGCCCTGAAGCCATGAGAGGATTTCAGGCACTGTGGTAAATGGGCCAGGTCCAGCACTGCATGGGGCTTCTCCTGGCCTTCACACAACTCAATCAATTCTTTATTTGTCATTTGGTGGGATGCATCTTGGGATGTTACTGAATAGGACAGACTTTAAAGGAAGCTTATAGGCAGATCTGAGCCTTTGGCAGTCCTTTCTGACCTCTTTTTTTTTTTTTTTTTTTTTTTTTTTACCAGCTTGGCATCTGTCACCGGCTCTTCCAGCAAGACAACCTCTTTGAAAGTTTGCAGAGGTGGAATCCAATGAGGCCACCTTGGGCAACAGCTTTGAAGATATCTCTTGCTGGCGGATGTCATACTGTCTCTGTGTCTAAGGTTTTCTGTTAGTCATACTGTCTCTGTTCCCTGTCTCATGTTGGTGACTTTTATTCTGTCCTCTATCTGCTCCTCTTGGCTGAACCCTAGGTATTGGTTATATGGTCATTGTATTCCATATTTGCTCCTTGTTTTCAGGAATGACTGTGGCCTGTGAAATTCAGCCATTTCTAGGACTATGGGCAGCTCCGTCAGCTGTATTGTATTGGTCCAATATTAGAATGGTCTCCCCTAAGCTGGATTTAGGGGTTGAGGGTCACCATGTTGACCTGTTCTAACTTTATCACACTCAGAAGAAGAGGGAGACTACAACTCAAAAAGAGATTTGAAGTCCCTGAATATGTGTGCTCCTCATACAGAAACGTGAGATTCCTATCCAAAGCCAGAGGGATGGAGATATCTCACTTCATCGATATTTTGGACCACCCCTCTTAGCAGTAGGGGAACATGCTGCAAACAAGAAGCTAGGTCTCATGGGAAAACTTCCAGGGGAACCAAGTAAATCCAAAAGTCAACATTTATTGTTGCACAAGCCTGTTGCAGTCCTGAGGGAATCTTCTGGCACAGGCTTGGATTGGAAGCTGCATGACAACAAGGGTAAATGATAGACATGGTATACTCTGACCACCAGACTCTTGTGTAGAGACACTTGGGCTGGAGGACTCATCCACACTCCACGGAGTGGGGGGGTAGTGATGGGGATCAAGAGTAATGGCACTAACAATATCAGTGGCGATACAAAAAAAAAAAAAAAAAAAAAAAAAAGAAAAAAAGCTTTAACTGGTTACAATACATTAAAAAAGGTAGTAAAGGAAGAGTTTGTGTTTTCACTTCCCCGTCAGCCAGTTCTGAGCCCAATTCCTGCCTGTAAGACAGGGTGAGATTCCTGCTCTCTCTGAGACTCATTCTCGGATCTGTGAAATTGGGAGAGTAATTCCTGCCTTGCTGGGTTGATGTGAGGATTTAGGGGCCCATGAGTGCACATCTCTGAGCCTAGTTACAATAGTTGGCACATAGGTGAGCAGCCAAGGAGGGAAGATCTTGAATGCTTTGGTTGTGTGTAAGGCTGGTGTGACTGATCCTACTTGATAGATGAAGCCAGGGACACTTGGAGAGCAGGTGGGCTTAGTGTGAGGTCCCAGCATTCGCTGGTGAAGTCTCCTTACTTCCCAAGGCCCCAGAGTTCCTCAGTCCTTGGGTTGCATTGCCCCTCCTGATAGACGCTGGAACCCATTCCGCTTCGGTGGGGATTACAAAGATCGCTGTGCTCCCCAAACCCAAACTCCAAACCACAATCTTATTTGCCGGAGGTAGAGAAACTCACTCACCTGGAGGAGCTGGCAGGTAAGAGGACACAGGGGAGTGCGGGGGGATTGCATCTTCAGGGAGATGCCGGAATGGCAATGCTTAACTTAAAGAAACTTGATTGCAGCGGTGGAATTGAGGCACCGTAAGGGTTGTGGTGGTCTTCGGGGGCAGGATCTCTTCGCCCTCAGATAACAAAAACTTCGAGGATGGGCAGTTGCTTTCCTCCGATTGGTCAGAAAAGACTACGGGGTCTCAATTGGGAGGAGAGTATACAGATTTCTTGCCCTTGATTGGCTGGGAACCCTTTGGAGGAGGAGTCTGATGATAGTTCCACCCGCATCCTCCAGGGGAGTAGCTCCCAGCTCTCCAGCTCGCATAGAAGTGCTCGCGTAGGTGTATAGGTTCTCCAGGAGGGTCTGGACAGAGGGCCAGGGCAGCCTTCCAGTCCCAGCCTGTGGCTGCCCACGTTCGGGCAGGCCCCTGTCCCGGGTGCCGGCGAGGGTGGATACAAAGAAGAAGTGGTCGCCTTGCGTTTCTGGGCCCGGGGTGATCAGACTAGGGAGACTTCGGCCTGGAAGCTGGAGGAGCGGCGCGCGCTGGGGCTGACGCGCGTCAGCATAGAGACCTGCGTGCTGCACGTGGCGCCGCTACTGCCTCCCCACGGGTGCTGGTGTTTGGGGTTCCAGCCCAGAACGCCCTGCAGGTGCCAGCGCCGCCACTTCCGCCGCAGCTCAGCCTGCACCTAGGAGAGGGGAGGATGGTCAGGCCCGCCGCTTTGGAGCTTTCTCCAAGGCCAATTCTGCTACTCTGTATTTAGGGTGCTGAGCCAGCCAGTCATATCCTCTTTGAAAGTCTAAATTGAGACACCCAGATGCTGTTTCTCGGGCTGTGCAGAGTTGGGAGCATGTTGGGGCCAGGATCAAATCAGGACCTTGGCGTGGGGGGAGTTGAGAGGCAAACAGGATCACAGAATGCAGGCTAGGGAGGAAAAGGGATGCTGCGTGGGGGTGGCTGTACCTCGGCTCTTCCCATCCCGACACTCCAACTCACTGGAGCTCATCTATGAGGATGTTGGTGCTCTGTGGCCAGGGTTCCACAGCGACTCCACCTTCCCCGGCTGCCCTACACCCATTCACTCTGCACACAGCTGCTAAACTCGATGCCTCTCCAGCTCTGCTGAGCACAGCAATCAGTCCCCCACCCAGGGGGTCACCCAGATTCTAGGTCAGCAGGACTGGGGTGGTCTCAGAGATTTGCATTTTTTAATGAGGTTCTAAGTTGACACCGTTGCTACTAGTCTGAGGAGTGAGCACACTTGGAATAGTCAGGTTTAACCTGTCCTTGTGTTAATGGACCCTGGGCCTGGGAGCTCTACTCCCTGGCTCTCAAAGTCTAGGAGGGACTTACCTCACCATTGAGAAAGCAGTAGAGGATGGCCACCACAAAACCCTGGAGAGGAAGGGGACAGCAGAAGTGAGGTGGACAGATACCAGGAACTCCCAGTCCTGCCCCACACTTGGCCTCATGCAGCCTCGTGTTCCCCTGCTTAAGGAAAGGACAAAGCAACAAAGTAGATGCTCAACCAACGCTTATTACATTGAGAAGACTGGAGTCCAGTGGGAAGAGCCCAAGGGCCCAGCTTGAAATCCCTTAAAGTACAGAGAAGAATGCAACCTGAAGTCAATGGTTCATACCTGGAAAGACCCCACGACGAGCTCAAAGACCATTTTCACTTCAGCCTTAAAGTTGTCTGGGAAGAAGGCAAACATGATGTAGTGCACTCCAAACAGGGGGATCAGCAGGAGCGTGGACTTGGCCAGCCTCCTGAGGACAGGGAGAGCCAGCTGTGGGTATGTGTGTCTACTCATGTGGACACCATAGGGCCTGGTGTGGGGTTGCTGAGGCATGACATATGCAAAAGAGGTGAGAAGGGATTGCTGGCTCCCCTATATGTCATACCCACATCTGTTCCTGTCCTAGATCTGCATTGTCACTGCCTGCATGCCCTTGGCCTCCTAGCATGGAGGGAAGCATGAGAGAAAAGAAATTCCCTCTCTTCTCACCTTACAGCAGAGAGTATTATGGAGAGCCCAGTGCGGATGATGTGGAATAGTGGGATTTCAGCTAATAGGGGGATGTGCTTGGGCAACAAGAGACCCTGGTTCTCCCTCTCCTGGTCTTGGTTTCCCCAATCTGTACAGTTAGGTAAATGTATGCTCAATATAGTCAAGTTACAGAGTTGGGGGCCCACTGTAAACTCAGAACTGCTTTGGTGCTATAAAATAGAGAGCATCCATGAGAAACCACTTCCTTATAGGGAATGAGGATTTCTGGGAAGAAAGTCTTTCCAGCTGGAGTGCTATAGGTCCAAGGTCACTTGGGAGGATGGTGAGTGCCTGTTTATGCCTGGTTACTAGGGCTAATCAGTACAGCTCTCTGTCTTTGGTTTTCTGCCGTGTCCACCTCTCCAGGAGTTGCTGCCTTCCCTGGGATTGCATCCCTCTCCCCGGCTCCCCACCTCTGCACCCCAGTGTACACATCCCCAGCATTCTTCCAGCTTGATACTAAGGACCAACTCCTTCTTCACCAGCCAGTGCTCAGCAGGGTCAGCATTAACTCTGACCCGGCACAGGGCTCATTCTGTACCAGCTGACTTCATAGCTGGTCCAGGCAGTATGAGCCCATGGTTCCCTGGATGAGGACAGTCTGGGAAGATGTTGATGGGGGATGTCTCTGTCCCTATTTTTCCTGCCCCAGCAATCAGTCCAGGGGGTCCTAGCCTGGGCCTGAGGTCCCCCAGCAACCTCAGGGCAGAGGAGCTGGTCTTGCCTCTCCCACTCCTTCCTGGGCCTGGCTCTCAGCCATGCTAGGATCCTGAGTACTGCCCACCCTTCCTTGGCCGCAAACCTGTCCCTCACTGAGGCTGACAGATGGAGGCTTTCTTTAAATTGAAAGCTTATGGGGAGGTGGAGAGTGGGAGCTGACAGCCCCTTCCCAGGGAGCGCCATCTCCAACTCCCGCCACCCCTTCTGCCTGCTGACAGCTGTTCCTTTCCCATCTATCTCACCCACACGGACCTGGCCAGGACCAGCTTGGATTCTTTCCCTCAGATTCAAGCCCATTTATATGTTGGGGGAAATGAGGCTCCACTGGCAGAGGAGAGGATAAGCGTGCACAACCGGATGTGCTGCTCCTCAGCAGATTGCAGACCCTCACTGGGCCTTCCCTTCTCCAACAGGAGGGGACACTCCACCTACACGCCTGGCAGGCAGGAGAGGATGCGGTCACACCAGGGACGTGAGTCTTAGTCTCATCAGAGAGAATCACACGATTCCAGAATAGAATCCTAAATCCAGCAGCTCGTGACATTATAGCTGGAAATCTGGAGCCACAGCACACAATCCCGAAAGAAAAAGCCAGGCCAAGAACATTCTAGGATCCCAGGATCGGAAGACCCCTGTGGGACTGCCAGCTTCATCTGGTCTGCACAGCACTGATGCTCAATCTCCTGTTCCCGTCTCTGGGCATGCAGACCCTATTCACCTTCCCAAAGCCCTTTCTATATTTTCATGTTTCTTTACTTCTGCCTTTAAATCCTGTTGCTCTAATAAAAACCTGCCTCTGTCTGTAGTCCTCCCAAGCACAGGGAACAGCCCTCATGCCTTTCCAAGCAAGGAACATATTCACTATCCCATGGACACCTCGCCCATGATCATGTGCTCCCAAACCCTAGAGATGTGTATGTCAATGTCCTCTCTATAAAATGGGGGCAATTTTACAGGGGACTGTGTGGATATGATGAGATGATGTATGGAGATCCCTTAGCACATGTCTGGCATGTAAACTGCAGATGTCCTTGCTATAATTGGAGAATACTGAGTCTGAACATGGCTGTCACATTGGTAGATTAGGGGGTCCCCCAGGGCCTTCATCTGCTATGCATTTATTGCACCCCTTTTCTGTACCATGCACGTGCCAGGGACTGGGTGCACAGTGTGAGCAAGACACAGGTTATCTCTGTCCCCTCGAGCTTTGTGGCTTGGCAGTGGATGTGTACTTGGGAAGGATGCCAGGTTAAGCGAGTGGAGAAGAAGCAGACAAGGGATTCTGAGGGCAGCCTGGTGAGTTGGGCAGGGGCAGGGAACACTGGTAGGTTGAGCCAGGCCATGGGATGGAGGTGAACAAGAGCAATGTGGCTTTTTTGGGGACTCTGGAGGTTCGGGACAGGGGTTCTTCCAGGGGATGTGAGGTGATGTGAGGGCTGGGGTTGGAGGAGTTGGGGGACAAGGGCACTGGGCCCACACTCACGAGTATGGACTGCTGTCATTCTTCCCGATATCAGGGGGCCGCAGTTTCTGAACCAGGATTCGGATGATGCAAATGAACAGGACAAAGTTCACCTGGTGGGTGGGGACCCGGAAGTTGGTCACTCAGAGGCGGAGTGTTTAGTCCTGCAGGCTGATGGCCTTCTTCCTTCCTGGGGTTACGCTGGCCTCCATATTACCTCTCGCTAGCTCTTTCCCTTTGGGAAGGTCATCTAGGACCTCTATTTCACATCTCTAATGACCGTGCCTCCCAACCCATTTACTCTGGAGGAAGACCTGGTGGCATGGAGATAGAGATGACCCCCTATCAAGCAGTGGGAAGCCTACAGTTAAGATTGACCTAGACACTATATTTCCTGTGTGACCTGAGGTTGCCTACCCAATCTAGGTCTGAGTTTCCCCACCTCTGTGGGGTGGGAGGAAGCCTTACCAAGATGGAGGTGAGGATGGGGGCTTTTATGATCCACCATAATGAGGAGTTGATGGTGTCCCAGCACCTGAGCAGAGTATGTTGGGGAAAAAGAGATTGTCCTCAGTCAGAGAGAGTCAGCAGTCACCCCCACTGTCCCTGGCTCTGCTCCCAAGCCTTTAGAGACAATGGGCCCAGAGTCTGTTCCTCCCCAAATATCCCTCCAACCTCCCCTCTGGGGGACATTGTCTACCTGCCATCCCACCCAGGGGATCTCACCCAAGTGATAGAAGCCGAGGGGTGGGGGCAGGGTGACAGCTCACCCATAATCCTCAAACTGGATCCTGATGATGGTCCACACCATGGTGAATGTGCTGGGCACCCCTGTCAGGGCCAAAGGAGAGAGAACGAGAGGAGAGGGCACAGGAAGCAAGGGTGGAAGAAATGAGGGAGAGATTTAGGGAAAGAATCAGAGAGAAGAGGGAGAGAAAAAAGGGTGGGTTTTCAGGGCTGTTGTCTGTGGTCACAAGGGTTTTTCATTGTGCAAAGGTGCTCTACTGAGGTGGCGGGTTGTGTGCTGTAGGACTGTATCCACTGTGAGGGACAGTCTTTTTCTAATTTTGACAGGCATCTTACAGATTAGCAGTGGCCCTGCATATGACAGTAACTAAAGGGGAAATGGAAGAATGTTTACAGGATCTGTCTCTCAGAGTGACCCTAGTTGTATCTGCAGCCTGAGGGCTCCTGTCCCAGGGTAAGACATTCCAGGAACTTTTATTGCCCTTGGTCAAGATCCTTGTAGGCAGGAACTAAGACTATGGGCTGGCCTGGCACCCTCCCCCAGTGAACTTCTCAGACCTTGTCCCCTCTGTTCCCAGCCTGACAGCCCTCCCTGGTACCATACCCCAGCCGATGAGTATGTACCCCCAGAAGTACTTCCGTTCGGAGAAGAAGGAGACGGCAAGCAGGGTGTGCAGGTAGAGGCCCTCCACCAGCAGCCAGAAGAAGTTGGCCATGACACAGTACTGGAAAAAGACCATGGCTGCCTTACAGCCCACCTGCAGGGAGGAGAAAAAGGGGGTTCATTTGGACTAGCAGGGATTCCTTATTACCCATAACTCTGATTAGGGACAGGGACAAACACAGCTGTGGCCCAACCAACTTAATCTCTTTGTTGCTTTAGAATGTACGCAGTGGTTTCCCTCTGTTCCTGATTTTAGACCATCTGATGCTTTGGGATAAGTCAGTAATTTTAATTGTCCATCCATTTACCCACCCATTAGATGTTCGTTACCAAGTCTTCTGTTCATCTACTGTTCATGCATTCATCTGTCATCTATTCATCGTCCCCACCATCACTCCATCCACTTACTCACTTATTTATCTCTCCATTCATCTATCAATCCACCCACTTAACCAGCTAGCCATCCCTTCATCTATCCACCTACCCAATCAGTCCCTTCATGGATCCATTCCCCTACCTGCCTGCCTTCCTACCCCTTAACCATCATCTCTTTAATCTTCCTTACTTAATCCACCTCTCTTTCTGCCTACCCAGGCAACCATGGACCCATTTACCATTTACCCATCCACCAACTTTCCCATCCACTTCCCATCCACTTCCCATTCATGTCTCCATGAATTCATCTTATTCCAATTAGGACTATAGGTAGCTGGAAGAAGTATGAGGGCAAAGTCTTGCTTGAGTTTTCAAGAGACCACTGGCTCCTTGGGGGTACAGGCTGTGGACTATGGAGTGGGATCAAGTGGAAGTATGGAGGAGAGACTGAGAAGAAGGTAGAAGAGAAAGAAGTGGAAGCGAAGGGAAGGAGAAGAAGGAATGGGTGGCCATTTCTCCAGGGGCCAATAGAGCTACTGGAAGAACAGGTTCCTCAGGGAGGTAAGGACAATGGAGGAGTCAGAGGAACCCCTGAGTTGGGCAATCAATGGACTCTGGGTGGCCCACCTGGCATGACTGGAAAGTCTTCTGGGCACTTTGTCCCCTCCCAGAAACATTCTCCCATTTCAGATGAAACTAAGATGCCTGAGCCAGGGATTAAAGCTACCCTCCTCTTCTACTTCTACTTCCCCCTGTACCCAGAATATTGGTTCCCACCCTTCTTTCCCATTCCCTTGGTTTTGAGATATCCTCAGAGAGCAGCCTCATTTTCCCTCCCCAGGGATGGGAAGTCCTTCTGTAGGCCACATTTCTGTCCCTCCAGCTGTGGGTGTGCTTGCTTCCCTACCTTTTTCCCTCATTAGCTTTACAACAAGAATACTCAGCTCTTTAACAGGACAATTTTCTGTGCTTTCTCTTTGTCTTAGAAAAGCTTCACAGGGCTGCTAATAAAACCAGTTGGAAAGACAGTCTTCAAGATTATTCTTAGCAAGTGTGCTGGAGGCTGCAGGCCGCTTCCCAGGCTCTGTGGTTCTCACTGCACTTGGTCGCCACCTCATGAAATGAACACTGGGTTTTCTTCCCTTCTTCTTGAGATGCATGAGATTCCACCAGCATAGGTCCACTCTCTGAGGGGAAGGTACTGCTGTCCCTTGATAGTATGTACTTTCTCTTGGATCACTCATGACACATTGAGTTCTTGACCACAAGGGATGGAAAAGAACCAGGACCACTTTCAAGCTCTCTGTCCCAGCGCAGGGACACCCAGAGAAAGATCTTCAGCTCAGAGTCACTTGGAGGTGGACCTCTTAGTGACTGGCAATGAATTCCCTAGAGGCTCCCTTAACTCCCTTCCTTAGGAAGGCCCAGGACTGGACTGAGGGCAGGGGAAGAACAGAAGAGGAAGGCTGCAGAACTGTGTTTGGGCTGACTCCAGATGGCACGAGGAGGGGTGGGGAGAAGGAAGGGTGGTGTGGAGAGCAGAGCCCTGGTTGCAGATACAGAGGGCAGAGTTGGAAGAGTCTTGGAAGTCTTTGTGCAAATGGGGAAACTAAGGAAGGGAATTTTCAAGGCCAAACAGAAAGTTAGCAACAGAGGTAGGCAGTAGGGCCTAGGCTGTGGCTGTGAAGGGTCCCATTTTCCATCTGTTCTCAGTGGCAGGAAAGGTCTGTAAGGTCCCAGGTGCTGGGAGAGGAGTGAGATTTGAGGAACCTTCATGGAGTTGAATAGGGGAGTTGGCCATTCCTGGAGAAAGAGAGAGAGAAAGAAAGAAGAGGGAAGGAGGACAGGGTAGGAGGATGGAGGGAGAGGGAAGGAGAGTGGAGAGAAGTAGGGAGGAAAAGGAGATTCAGATGATTAAAGATGAAGGCAAGGCAGAGGGAGGGGGCCAGGGCAGGGTCCTCACCGAGCCCTCAGAACAGTGGTCTGAGTCTCCGCTGTCGAAGAGGGCCAAGTCTTTGATGAAGACGGCAGCAGCCCGCAGGATGAAGGAGATGAAGAGGTGTGTGTGGATGTAGTTCCTCGTGCAGTGTAGCTTCCTGCGTGGGGCAGGCAGATATGAGAGACTGGACACCCATCCCAACCAACATGGACCTGTGCTCTGAGCATGGGGTGGGGCTGAGGAGCATGCAGGCTCCAGAGTTCAGGCCCTGCCTCCAAGGGAGACCCATCCCAAATTGCAGGCCCAAATTCAGGTACCCCACTCTCTTGTGCAGTCCAAGAACCTCAGCCAGGGTGTAGGCTGGCCATACCCTCTGGTGCTGTATGCTCAGCTACAGGCCATCCTGGGGGTAACTGGGCTTCCAGGAGGCTGACCTCTCAGGAGGGCTGGGGCAGGAACTGTGAACTACCCGGGGGTGTGACAGTGCAAAGGGTGGGGCATTCCTGGGCCAGGCTGGGCTCAACCATGGGATAATAATAGTTGGGACTGCTTTGAGGCCTATTGCCCAGGTGGGGCCTTACCTGAACAGGCTCAAGATAGCCGTGGCAACCAGAAGCGTGGCAAGGGACAGGCTATAGCCGATAGTGTAGCCAGTCTTCACGGAATTGTAGAATATAGTCTGCTGCTGCTGGAGGGAGGTGGGCAAGGATCTTGGGTGGGGGGCAAGGTGGGCTCGCCACCTAGGGGCTCTACACCCTGCCTGCTCGACCCTGGCAGATGAGGAGGCTGTGGCCTGGGCTCCCAAAAAGAGCTGAGCAGTGCCCTTTGTGCCACCAACCTCTAACACACCAGTTTCCAGGACAGAACTGTGTCCCAGGGTGTGGTGAGGGTTGAAGTCACTCCCTCTCCTCCTTTGAGAGGGATATGCCAGCAAGGGAAAGAATGGAGACCTCACACATTCCACGTGTTGATTTGTTCATTCTTTAGTCATGTGTCTGAACCTCCTGTGCCAACTCTGGGCTCAGGTCCCCAGGACACCAAGGCTGCTGTCCTTTCAAACCTGCACATGAAGCCCTCTTTCTACGTAACCCAGGGAGGTAGACAGGGAGTACAGAATGTTAAAGAAGACACGGGACATAATTTCCCACTTGGGGTTCCCAGTGGCTGGGGGCAGCAAGGTGCAAGAAATCTATCCTTTCTGGAGGAGATAGGACAGTACTGGGTCCCAAACCTTCTCACTTGGCTCCCTCCCTAGGTGCCCTCCCCATGCATACACATGCAGAGTGACAGTCTCTTGGTGAGCCCCACTTTCCCCTCCCATGTCCCACATTGTGCCTAAGGAGAGAAAAGGGATTAAGAGGGATTCTGGGGAGTTAGGGTCTAAGGTTCTGGTGGGCCTTAAAAGTCTTTCAAGAAATTGTTCCTCCCTTCAGGGGAGGGAAAGCCCTGTCTGAGAGGGTGTCTGGGGATGGCAGATGTCATCACAGACCTACATGAATGCTTGCACCCCAGAGCAGTGAGGGACTTCTAACTAAGGACTACAATTATCACCCAGCCTTCTCATCAATATTCCTAAGTGGTTCCTTAAATCCCTAGAGACCACCTAGGCTCTACCTGCTTCTGGGACAGATCCTTGTCCTCAGACTGAGGATAATGGGCCCTTTTCCTGTCCTGTCCCTGAATTGATGTTGGGTATCTGAGGCTGGCGTTGTTTGCACCTCAGTTTCCATCTGAACCCAATAGGGGATGGTATCTGCTTGCCCTGCCACCTCCAGGCTGGCTCCCACAAGGCAGTGGGGTGGCCCGGCCTGTGGTCACTGCTTCAGCTTCTGCTGCTCTGGGGACAACCTCCTATGTGTTGTCCTCATGAAATACCCTCCACCTGCACCCTATCAGGGGGATTCGGGGACCGAGCCTCCAGAAACATGGGCTTGGAGAGGATGCTTGAGGAGGGCAGCTCCCAGGAGTCCGGGTCCCGCACACATGGCAACCTCATGGGAGTCTGGAAGAAGCATGGCCGGCTGAGGTGCACTGGGGGTGGGGCCAGGGTGCGCTGAGGCCCACCTCATCCAAACTCGATGCCTTGTCATCCAAGCCACAGGCAATAGGGTAGGGGCCGGGCTCCAGTTGTGTCCAGCCCTCATCCGTGCAGCTGCGGCTCACATTGCGGCCTGGAGGCGGGAGAGGAGCAGGGAGGAGAGAGCTGAGATCAGGAAGAGGGTGAGTCCCTGGAGGAGGTCACGGGGGCCTGGCTGCCTCTTTACTGGGCACAAGGCAGCAGCCCTCCTCCCATGGACTCCTGGTGTTGTCAGGCTCCAGCTGCCCTCATCCAGACCCTCAGGGCACCTGAGGCAGGAAGGAGCCCCTTCAGAGTGCCATAGAGCAGAATCAGCTCATTCATTCCTGGGCTTAGCCCTGTCATGACTAACCCTGACTCCAGGGGCAAGGTAAAAACTCTGATCCTCATCATTGGCTCAACCTGGATCATCATCACAGAATGACCCCTGACCTTTGCCATGAGCTGAATGCTGACCTTTGTCACTGGGCCACAGCTGAGGCAGGGGACTATACCTGCCTAACCCTCCTTGGGCAGCCTATGTGGCCTGTGAGGCTGTGTTTCCTCCCATGCTTGGTGGGGCTGAGATGTGCTTCTGGAGAGGGACCAAAGGGTGGGGTGGATGGGATGGGGCTTGGAGGACACCTGATAAGGGTGTAGATCTGAAATCCTCATAAAGGAGAAGTAAGGGGTTCCTGGCAGGGGAAAGTGCCAGGAGAAGTATGAGAGAGGGGAATCAAGCAGGGGCAGAACTGCAGGATCTTGAGGCTAAAACAAGTTACGACTGGCACCAGAGTGCTGTCCATCAACCCTGGAGACTCAAGGCTGCAGAAAAGGGCAGGACTTCTAAGGGGGCAGGTGAGGCGAGGGGTCCACCAAGGCTCCCCACTCTTCAGCCCTATGGAGGCATCAGGTCCCCTCAGAGGGAGGGGAGGGGCCCAATAGACAATGGGTGGGACAGAAGACTAGCCCTCCCCCCCAGGACCACCATCGCCACCTCCGTCACCGCCTCCATCACCATCACCATCATGGTCACCAGCAGCAGCAGCAGCTGTCTCATCTTAATAGCCAGTTTTGACCTTTTCATGCGTCAGTGCTGTACAGAGCGCTGTAATCCTGCAACCGCCCAATGAGGAAGGTAACTCCATTTCCCACTTGGAAGGAGAGGTTCCACGAGGTTGGTGCCTTGCCCAAGGCCACGCACAGGGCAGGGAGGAGCTGAGCTGGGCTGTTCTCCCAAGTCCTCTCAGGTGAGCTTGTCCCTCACCTACACAGAGGGGACCTGAGGACTTGTTTCCATGTCCAGGTGTAGAGCCACAGGAGGGGCTGAGCTGTCCTGTGAGCTCAGGGAGGGTCTCTGTACAAGTGTTTAATAGTTCCAAACTTTGCCACATTCCTGGAATATACCAGGTGATTCCATAGTCACTTTTCCTGTAAATCCTCCTGGCGATGCTTTGGCAGCAATTCTTATCTTCCTACTTTATGAGTTGGGTACTTGGGCAGCGGGGGCTCGGGGAGGAGAGTCAGTAAGGAGCAGTCCTGGACTAGGTGGCCTGGGGGAGGGGCATTGAACTGGGTTTCCTGCCACAGAGGCTCCCAAGACTGAGCAATCTCCAGTAGCCCCCACTCAACCCTCTCCACTTCCTGCCATTGTGGCCGGAGGTGGGCCTGGCCTGGAGCCCTCAGCAGAGTCTCTCATCAAAGTGTGGCCCTGCCTCACCCCAGTTCTAAGGAGTATATCCAAGGCCCTGAGGATACGCCTTCCATTCATGATCCAATTCTTCTGGGGACTCTACCCACCAGGGATAGAAGAGAGGGACAAGGAAAAATCAGTCTTGAAGCAGGGGCATTAAAATTTTGGGCTCTCTTCTCACCAGATGGATCAGGGCTCAACAAGGTCAGGCTCAATGACAGAGTAGGCACCTGATATCATCACACTTAGGCTTAGCAAGACTGGATGACTCATGACTGTCTACACAGTAGCTTCACATGCTGTGTGTGTGTGTGTGCGTGCATGTGTGCATGCGTGCATGCATGTGTGTGTGTGTGTGTGTTTTGGGGCAAACATTAACATGTTAAGGCTAAGGATCATAAGTTATCATTAGTCCTGCTAGAAGATGGGGATCCAAAGGCAAAGAGAGGAAGTAACTTGCTTAGTCACAGCAAGGAAGCTGCAGTCCCGAGCCAGCCTGACTGCAGATCTATCTGGGCTCCTGGCAGTGGCCAAAGGAATACCTTGTCTTCTGGAGCCCTGGTCACTCTAGGTAATAGGGGAAGGGAGAGCGGGCGGCCTCTTTGAGGAGCCTGGGAGTGTGACCTAGGCCACAAAGAGAGCTGCTCTTGAAGGAATTTCAAAGGCAGTCACCATGGGACCCAAGGAGCAGCCAATTTTCTGCCATTTGGCTCCATGTCTGCAGGGGGGATACAGAGGGTGGGAGGGAATGGGAAAGGGACTTTATTCTGAGCTGACAGGAATGCCCCACATTCTTTGTTTCCTCCCACTCACCAATGGCTCAAAAAGCAGTCACACCCCTCTCCTCTCCAGGGTTGTCTGTCTTCTAAAAGTTGCTGCTCAGTGACTTGAGACAGAAACGAGGGAAGTTTCCTTCCTCCTCTCTTCTCCTCCAGCAGCCAGCAGTCCTGTCCCAGATTCTCTTTCTTCAATACTACTACCGTCTCATCTTCCCTGGCTTAGGTCAGAAGCCTCCTGATGGGTCTCTCTGCTTTCCTGACCCTTCCAAGCAACTTGCCATCCTGAGATGGCTAGAGGGATAGTTCTAGCACCTAGACCTGACCCTAGTTCTCTCCTGGTGAGATCTTCCCAGGGTTCCTCATCCAGTTAGCAAGTGCAAACTTCTTAGATTGGAATCAAGAACTGAGTGGGAGAGGGGTCGTGCCCACAGACTCTGCAGACATGGCTAACATATACTGTGCATTTGTTTTTCAAACCAAAATTGCTATCTTATTTTTTATTCTAAAAACAAATAATCCCTTCAAATATTTAAAGGTAAAAACCCCTGTAATCCCTGCTACTCTGGAGGCTGAGGCAGGAGGGTTGCAATTTCAAGGTTAGCCTCAGCAACTTAACAAGGCCCTATCTCAAAAGGTCTGGAGATGTAGCTCAGTGATAGGATGCTTGCCTAGCCTGCTTGAGGACCTGGGTTCAATCTCTTGTACCACAAAAACCAAAAGCCACCAAAACCACAAATGTACATATGCATACTATAAACTAAAGAAATAAGCCACCATGAACATTTTGGTACCTTAATGAGCAATTACTTACCTAGCCAGCCCTTCTTTCCCAGGTATTATATCCAGCCTAAATAGATGACTTCTAACCCTCCAGGAGTTTTATCTCCTATAAGCTTCCCTTGACTTTTACTGTAGAACCAGGTCCATTCCTAGGGGAGTTATCCAAAGGGGCAGGAGTTGGGCTTCATTCCGTCCCTATCCCACTCTTGTAAACATCCCCCTTTGGAATTTAAGGTCAGTTCCTTATACTTTCTTCATCTCATTGTCCAGATACACTTTCAGCCCAGACACAGTCTCCATGATTTTTGAACTAGGTCCTCTGAGTTAGCTGTGCAGGTTGTTCACTGCACGTGGCATCTGGCTGACAAATGACAGACTAAAATTGACTTCACGTTCAGCTTGCCACTAGGTGAGCTCTGGTGAGAGGTTGATTCCACCAGAAGAAGACCTGCTTTTTTTTCTCATTTGCACAAAGGCACTGAATTGGTCCTATTGAGGCCAGCACCCTCAAGGTCAGCTAGATGGTAAACTGGAGACTGAGTTCTTAAGCAAAGGAACTGCCTAGATACATTCCAGCAGGGATAGAAGGAAGAAAGGCATTTAGTTGATGCTTGGAGAAGGTTGGTTGCCAGACTCCACTCTTGGGACTCAATGTGAGATCTGCCAGAAGAGCTCATCTCCTACCAGCCCAGGCCTTAGGTCCTCACTGGAGGAGGGCTGGATAAGGGGGATGCTGGCCTGGAATAAGGCACACCTGACTGTTTCCAGACTCTGTGGGGGCACATCAAGGTCTGTCCTTCACAGCAGAGGTCACAACTCTTAGCATGGAGGGCAAACATGGCACAGGTCAAAGAGACCATTTGGTCTACCTCCCAGTCCCCACTTTACAAAGAGGGGAACTAAGGTCCAGGGAGGAAAAAGCCACCTGGAGTGAGGGACACCTGATGAAACCTTATCAAGGTCCTTGTCTTCCCTCCCTGCCTCTGCCTCATCTACCATGCTCCACCATGGTCTTCCCCAGTCACCCTGTTCTTCTCTCAGCCCTCTCCATCCATCCAGCTCCTCCATCATTCCTCGTATGCCCAGATTCTCCCTCAGTCCTCTCAATTCACCTTGCTGCACCCTCATGCCTCCTCAGCGACCCTACTTCTCCCTAAGTCTCTCACATCTATCCTGCACTTCTTCTCCTTCAGTTCTCCTCATCGACCCTGATTCTCCCTTACTGCTCCTCATCCACAATCATCTGGCACCAAACTCCATCCTCCCCATCCATTCTGCTCATTCCTTAGTCCTCTTCACACACACAGTTCCTCCCTGAGTTCCACCCTCCTTCCTCACACCTCTCCATTAACCACACTCTGGCTTCAATCCTCCCTGTGACCTCTGAACCTCTTCATCAGAGGAGGAGGAACCTCACTCCTCTTCATCCACAACAAACCTAGTCTTCCCTCAGTACTCACAATCTAGCCTGCTCTTCCCTCACTCCTCCTTATCAAACCTGCTCCTCCCTCAGCCCTCTCCCTCTACCCTGATCCTCCCTAAGTCCTCTTTGTCCATCTTCTTCCTTCTTCAGTCCTCAACATCCACCCTGTGCCTGCCTCTATCCTCTGGATCCCTCCTGCTCTTCCCTCAATCCTACCATCCATTCGCTGCCTCCCTCACTCTTCCTTATCAGCCTGGCAACTCCTTGGGTCTTCCCCACCCACGCTGCTCCTGCCTCAGTCCTCTTCATCTACTGTCCTTCATCCTACTTGCCCTTCCCTCATCAACACTGCTCTTCAATCAGTCCTCCACATCCAGCCTGCTCCTCTCTCGGTATTGTCCATCCGGTCCTGCTCCTCCCTCATTCCTCCTAATCCATGCTGCTCACCTCTCGGTCCTCTCCATTTTTCATGTTCCTACCTCAAATCTCTCCATATGTCCTGCAACTCCCTAAGTCCTCACTCATCCTCATTGAAAAGGAAGGTGTCCTCACCATCCACACAGCTCCTCACTCCATTCCCTTCATTTACCCTGCTATTTGCACATTCCTCTCAGTCCAGCTGGTTCCTCCTTCAGCTCTCTGCATTTGCACTGCTCTGTGCTCACTACTCTTGATACCTTCTTCAGTCCTCTTTGTAGATGGATACTCCCCTGGTCCTCTCCATCAACCCTTCCCTGCCCTCACTCATGCTTATCCACCTGGCCCATCCCTCAATCCACCCTGCTCTACTCTCAGTCCTCTCCAGTCTTCCTCCTCCTTCATTCCTCCTCATACACCTCCATTCACCCTCATCATCCTCTTGCTCCTCCATCAGTCATCATCCAGCCCAGCTGCTCATTCACTCCTTCATATCCAACCTGCTCCTACTGTGGTCCTCTCCATCCAGCCCCATTTTCCCCTCCCTTCTGCTTTCCTTCCTGGCTTCTCCCTCCCTCCTCTCCATCTATCCTCTTTCACCTCCACACTACTCATCTAAAACCAACTCTGTTCCTCCCTCAGCCCTCTCTATTCAGACTGTTTTCCCTCATTCTGTCCCATAAAACCTGTTCCTCCTTTAGTCCACTACACCCACCTCCTTCTCCTCTATAATTCCTCCTCACCCACAGAAATTCTCATTGTACATTTCTCTTGCTCTTCATTCACAGTGATCCTCCCTTAGTCCTTTCTATCAGCTCTTCCCTCATGCCGACTCATAAAATGTGCTCATCCCTCAGTCTTCTCCATTTGTTTTCCTCCTTGCTCAGTTTTCTCCATTCAGATCATTCACCCTTGCCTAGTACCTTTAATTCCCTGTTGCTCACTCAGTCCTCTGCATCCACCTGGTTTATTCCTCTAATTCAATCCTGTGCTCCCTGCAGTTGCCTCCAGGCATCCTGCTCCTCTTTTGGTCCTCCTCATTGACTCTGCTCCTCCCCCAGTTCATTCCCTCAAACCTGCTCAACCTTCAGTTCCTGTGGCTCCTCTGCACCCACTCTTTTCCTCCCTCAGTCCTCTCCACTCACACTGCTCTTCCCCCACCTCCCTTTATCCATTCTTCTCCTCTCAGTTTTCACCATTCATGTTGCTGTACCCTTACTCCAATTCATCCACCTAGCTCCTCACATGGTCCTCTCCAAACACTCTGATCAGGGATGTGGAGTCAGGAAAAAGTGGAGGAGAAGGACTGAGGGAGGACTAGGATGGTTGGAAAGAACTGCCTAAGAAAAGATTGAAGTGGATGAGGAGCAACAAGGGAGGAGCAGTGTAAGAAGGAAAGAGCTGGGGGAGCAATGTGGATGGGGAAGAGTGATGGAGGGACATGGTGGATGGAAAGGACAGAGAGAGTGAGGAAGGAGCAACAATAATGGAGAGGACTGAGGGAGGGTCAGGATAGATGGAGATGACTGAGGCAAAAACAGTGAATGCAGAGGTCTGAGGAAGGAGGAGGAGGCCATCATGAGGAGTGATGGAGGAGCAGGATGAATGCCAAGGACTGAGCAGGACTGCCAATCCATCCTTCTCCTCCTTGGTTCATCAACATCCTTCCTCAGTTCTCTCCATCCAACCTGCTCCTCCTTCAGTCCTCTGGGTTCATTCTACTTCTTTGTTGCTCCTTCTAATGCTTTTCTTCTCCTTAAATCCTATCCGTCGACACTGCTCCTCCCTCAGTGCTCTCCATACAGGCCTGCTTATCTCTCAGCCCTCCTCATCCACTGTGTTCCTCCCTCAGATCTGTCCATCTCCAACCACACTGATACACAATGTGGAAAAGTTAGGAGGAAGCATGATGAATAGAGAGGATCGAGGGAAATAGTATGGTTGGAGATGTCTAAATGGAAAGAAGATTTATTGTGGATGAGAGGAAGTGAGAAAGGAGCAGTGTGTAAAGGAAAAGAGATGGAGGAGAAATGCAATGAGGAAGAGTGAAGGCAGGGCATGGTGGATGGAGGGGACTGAGAGATGAGCAGAGCTGTATGGAGGGCAGTGAGGGAGAAGGCGAGCTATGATGAGGAGGAGAGTTGAAGGATCAGGATGGATAGAGAGGACTGAGGTGAATTGTCCACCCATCAGTCCTTTCCATCCCTCCTGCTCGCCCTCAGACCTCTTCAACCATCAGCCTCCTCCCTCAGACCTCTCCATCCATCCTGCTCTTCCCTCAGTTTTCTCCATCCTTCCTCTTCCCTCGGTTCTCTCCTAGCATACCCCTCCTACCTCAATCCCTTTGTTACAATCTGTTTCTCTCCCAGTCCTCTCCATCCATCTATATCCTCCCTTATTCCTCTCCTTCCATCCGGTTCTTCCTTTAGTCCTTTCTTCCCAATGTATTCCCTCACCCAGTCTCCTTCATCCATCCTGATCCTCTCTAATTCTCCTCTATTCCTCCTGCTTCTCCCTGAATCCTCTCCACCAGAACTTCTCCCACAATCCTCCTCACCCCAAATTTCTATTTCTCCATCACTCCTCTACATCCATCCAATGCTCCCTCACACATCTTCCAGTCTGAACTTTCCCCAAGTCCTCTCCACTCATTTTGTTCCCCCATTGGTCTTCTCCCAATCTGCTCTCACTTCCAGTTCTCTACAGTCATCCTGTTTCTCCCTGTGTTCTCTACATCCTGCTTCCCCATCAGTCCTCTTCATCCATCCTGCTCTTCCCTCAGTTCTCTGTAACAATCCTGGTACTCCCTTAGTTCTCTTCATCCATAATGCTCCTCCCTCAGTAATCTTCTCTCAATCTCATCCTCCCCCAGTCCTCTCCCCCACTTCATCCTCTCTCATGCCCCCTCATCCCTCTCCATCCTTCTCCTCCCTCAGTCCTCTCTATTCATGGTACTAAAGTCTCACACCCATACCCCTCTATTTTCTTTTTACATGATTCTTTCCAATCACTCTGAAACAGAATGTGGAAGATTTAGGAAGAAGCATGATGGATGAGAAGACTGAGGTATGAGTAGGATGGTTAGGGAGGACTGAGTGGAAAGAGTGTTCTTTTATTTGAGGGGCAGTGAGGGAGGAGCAGTATGGAAAGGAAAAGGAATGGAGGAGCAATGTGATGAGGAGGTGTGATGGAGGGTCATGGTCCATACAGAGGAGAGAGGAAGGAGTTAGGATGGAGCATTAAGGATGGAGAGGACTGAGGGAGAAGCAGAGGAATGAAAAAGGAGGGGTAGGGCTATGATGACAATGAACGATGGAGAAACAAGATGGATAGAGAGAACAGAGAGGATCAGGGACGAGTGGAGCGGACTGAAGAAGGAGGGCTATGACGGTGAGGAGCGATGGAGGAGCAGGATGGATGGAGAGGACTGAGGTGATCATCCCATCCATCCAACTTCTGACTGAGTCCTCCTCATCCATTCTTCTCCTCCCTCAGTCATCTCCATCCGTCCTTCTCTGCCCTCAGTCCTTTCCACCCATCCTGCTCCTCAATCACTCTTCACCATCCATCTTGCTTTTCCTTGTCTCTCCTCCGACTCTACTCCTCACCTGTGCTTACTATCCATCCTGCTTCTTCCTGCTTCTCCTTCAATTTGTTCCACCTCTCCATACTGTTATTTAGCCTACTCCTCCCTCGTTAATATCTATCCGTCTTGCTCCTCCCTCAGTTCTGACTATCCATCCAGCTTATCCCTCATTCATCTACTCCCAATCTACACTCCCCCAGTCCTCTCCATCCATCCTGCTCCCTCAATCTTCTTGCATCTGTTCCTCCCCCACTTCGGCCATCCATCCTGCTCATTTCTGACATCCTGTCCCTCCAACTAACCTGCTCTTCCACCTATCCTGCTTACACAAAATATTTCTATTTCTCTTACACTCCTCTCCATCCATCCTCCTCCTCCCTCAATTCTCTCCTCCCAATCTGTTCCTCACCTCTCCTTCTCTATCCATCCTGACCCTCTCATTCTTCTCCATCCACCATTCTCTCTCAGTCTTCTCCATCCAAGATGCTGCATTCTCATGGCCACTCCTCTCCACTTCTCCTCATATGATCCTCTTCAACCTCGCTGAACCAGGATGTGGAAGAGTTAGGAAGAAGCATTTTGAATTGAGAGGATGGGGGTGGGGTGCAATGGTTAGAGAGCATTGAGTGGAAAGAGGGGAAAGAGGTTTGTTGTGGGTGAGGATCAGGGAGGGAGGAACAGTATGGAACAAAAAAAGGATGCAGGAGAAATGTGGATGAGGAGGTGAGGTGGAGGATCATGTTGGATGCAGAGAAGAGAGAGAAAGGAGGGAGGATGGAGCAGGATGACTGGAGAAGATTGAGGGAGGAGCAGGATGGATGGAGAGGAATGAAGAGGGAAGTGGAGGGCTATGATGATGAGAAATGATGGAGGAGCAGGATGGAATATGAAGCCTGAGGGAGGAGCATGATGGATGGAACTGAGAGGGCTGAATGGAGAAAATTCAAAAAGGAGGGCTTATAATGAGGAGGACTAACAGAGGAGAACGGATGAGAGGACTGAGGTAAGAGCAGAAATGATGGAGAGATCTGTAAGACAAGAAGGGCTGTGATGGTAAGGGTTGTTGGGGGAGCCAAATGAATGGAGAGGACAGAGGTGACCTGTCTATCCATCCAGCTCCTAGCTCAGTTCTCTCCATGCATCCTACTCCTCCATCAATTCTCCTTACACAAAAATTTTCCATGTCTTCTGTACTTAGACACCCATCCAGGTCTTCCTTCAGTTTTCTCTTCCCAATCTGTTCCTCCCTGCAGTCCTCTTCATTCATTTTGCTCCTCCCTCAGTACATCCCATCCTGTTTGTTCCTCCCTCAGGCCTCATCTTCCATCCTGATGTTCTCTCCTCCCACCCAGCTTCTCCCTCAGTTCTCTCTTTCAATCTGTTCCTCCCCCTATACTGACATTCATTCTCTTCCTTCCTCACTACTCTCCTTTCATCCTTCTCTCCATCCATCCTGTTCCTATCTCAGTTCTCTTCCAATCTTTCCTCGTCCCAGTCCTTTTCATTCTTATTGATCCTCTCCTATTTCTCTTCTTCCATCCTGCTCCTCCCTCAGTTCTGTCCGTTCATTCTGTTCCTCACGGAGTCCTCTCATTTCAATGTGTTCCTCCCCTAGTCCTCTCCTCCCATCCTGCTCCTCTTTAACACTCCTCCATCCATCCTGCTCTTCCCTTAGACCTCTCTTTCCAGTCTGCTACTTCCTACAGTCCTCTTCATTCATCCTGCTCCTCACTCAGTCTTTTCTTCCTGATCTGCTCCTCCTCTGGTCCTCTCCATCCATCCCGATATTCCTTCATTCTTCTTTATCACTTCTACTCCTCCCTTAGTTCTCTCCTTCCAGTCTGCTCCTCTCCTAGTTCTCTTCATCTGTCCTGCTCCTCTCTCAATATTCTTCTCCCAACACATTTCTCACCTTAGTCTTCTCTACCCATCCTGATTCTCCTGCTCTACTGTACATCCATCCTGCTCTTCTCTCAGTTCTCTCCTCCCAATATGTTCCTATCCCCAATTCTCTACACCCATCCTGAACCTTCTTCATTCCTCACCATCCATCATCCTGGCCCTTCCACACTTCTGTCCTTCCATCTTGCTCCTCCCTCAGTTCTCTCCACCCAACCAGCTCCTCCCTAACTCCTCCTCAGCCCACACATTTCTGTTTATTCCTCACGCCTGACTAACTATTCATCTTGTGCTTCCCTCATTCTTCTCCTCCAAATCTATTTCTTACCCCGGTTCTCTTCATCCATCCTGATTCTTCTCCACTCCTCTCCTTCCACTCTATTCTGCCCTCCCTCAGTACTTTCAATCCATCCTGCAGCTCCATCAGTCCTCTACATCTCCCCTGCTCTTCCCTCAGTTCTTCTTCTTCTTTTTTTTTTAAATTTGAGGGTACTCTAGAGATTGTTTAATTCCACATTCTCAATTTACTCATGGAGTTAAGCAATCTAAACATGGGCTCTGCTTTTTGACTGATGGTGTTTCAGTGCCTGATGACTTTGAATACATCACTCAATTTTGTCATCTGTGAATGGAAGATAGTAATCCCTATATTTTAGAATATTTGTGAGGATTAATTTCTTAATTTTTATCTTTTAAAAAATTTTTTGTGGTATTGGAGATTGAGTCCAGGGGTTCTCTACCACTGAGCTACACTCCCCAGTTTTTTAAATTTTTAAAAAAATTTTGAGGCAGTCTAATTTGCCCAGGCTGACCTTAAGCTTGTGATTTTTTTGCCTCAGCCTCCAGAGTTGCTGAGATTAAAGTCATGCACCACCACAAAAGGGAAGATCAATTTCTTTAGTACATAAAAAGTTCTTAGAATAGTGTCTGGGTTGTATCTTATGTACCTGGCACTAACTACACTAAAACCACAGTTAGTGAGAAAGTCAGAACTAGAACTCTGCTCTATTACCTACTAGCTTAATCATTTATATTTTGGTATTAGTCTGAATGCATAGCTAAGTTCTACCTTCAAATATAGTTTTAAAAAATGTGATCTATTCAATGCATCTGAAGCTCTTTCAATCCACGAAGCTATTCGATACTGTAGCCCTTGAGGCTGCTCCCTCCTCCTGGTACTGTTCAAGGAGAGATCCCCATAGAAGTTATTATGAACACTCAAAAGTTCCTCCAATATGAATTCCTACTACTTAGACAATGATTTCACTGTTGACTCTAATAACTTCTCTAATGTGCTCCCTGCCTGAATCTGTAATGGACAATCAGACACTTGCACCCAGATGGTTAATCTTAGTAAAGAAGGACTAAGTTAAACCCATCAGCTTCCTTCCTAGCTCCTCCTCCTCCTTATTCAGTAGTAAGTGCTGGTGCCCGTTCCAACATATCCAAACTCAGAGTTATTTTTGGCTCTTCTTTCTTCTTTATCTCCACGTCTGAGAGTCTTGGTCATTCATACTCATTCTTTCTTTTACTTTACTGCTACCTCCCTTTGGTTACTGACCCAAGTGGGGCTGAATCCAGCAGCCTCCTAACTTGTACGCTTAACTACAATCTCATTCTGCTGAAAGTCACCTTGCAGTTTACTGATCGACTACATCTTGCTACCAATCCACTTTCTTACCTCCCAGAGCTTTGTACAGTTTGAGATCCTTTATCTGACATGCTTGGGACTAGAAGTGTTTTGAGTTTAGGATTTTTTTTTGGAATGTTTGCATATATAATGAGATATCAGTTCTTTATATCCATCCTGCTCCTCATTCAGTCCTCTGCATCTATCCTGTTACTCCCTCAGATGTCTACTTTCAATAGTACCTCCCCTGGACCTCTTAATCCACTCTGACCCTCCCTTATTCTTCTCTAGTCACCCTTCTCCTTCAATCCACTCCATCCATGTTGCTCCATGCTTACACTTACTCTTCTACACAAGTCCTCACATGGTTCTCTCCACCCACCCTGAACTAAGATGTGGAAGAGTTAGAAAGAAGTATGGTGGATGGAGAGTACTGAGGGGGAAGTAGGATGGTTGGAGGGAACTGAGTGGATAGAGGGTTGTTGTGGATGAGGAACAGTGACGAAGGAGCAGTATGGAAAGGAAAATGGATAGAGGAGCAAAGTGGATGATGAGAAGGGATGAAGGATTATGGTCGACATAGAAGAGAGAGGAAGAAGTAAGGATGAAGCAGTAAAAGTGGATAGGACTGAGGTAGGTACAGGATGGATGGAGAGGACTGAGAGTAGAACAAGGCTGTACTGAGAGGACTGAAGAAGGGGGAAGGGATCTGATGAGGAATGATGGAGGAACAGGATGGATGGAGAGAACTGAGGGAGGAGCAGAATAGATGGAGAAGACTGAGAAAGGAGCAGGGCTGAATGCAAAGGACTGAAGTAGGAGGGCTATGATGAGGAGTGATGGAGGAGCAGGAAGGATGGATTGGACTGCAGAAATACACAACTGGATGGAGAGGGCTAGAAGACAAGAAAGAGGGCTGTGATGATGAGGGATGTTGGAGGAACAGGATGAATGGAGTGGACTGAGCTGACCTGTTCATCTGTTTGGCTCTGGACTCAGTTCTCTGCATCCATTCTGCTCCTTCCTCTGTCCTCTCTATCCATCCTGCTCCTCCTTCAGTCCTCTCCAGTCATTCTACTCCCCCCTTAGTCCTCTCATTAAAATCTGTTCCTCCACTCACCCTCTCTATCCATCCTGACCCTCATTCCTTCCTCCTTCTCCCTCAGTTCTCTCAATTCAAACTGATCTCTCTCACAGAACCCCACCAAAAAGTTGTTTCTCCTTCATTCTCTCCATCATCCATCCTGCTCCTCCTTCAGTCCTCTCTTCCCAATCTGTTCCTCTCCCTTTCCATCCTTAGTGATCCTCCCCATTCCTTTTCATCCATCCTGGTCTTCACTCAGTCTTCTCCCAATTTGTTCTCACCCCAGTCCTCTCTATTCATCCTGTTTATTCTTCAGTTATCTCCATCTAAACTTCTCCTCCTCTAGTCCTTTCAAACAATCCATTCTTTCCTCAGTTCTCTCCTCCAAATCTGTTCCTCACCCCAGTCATCTATGTAGTCCTGATTCTCCTTCATTTATTTACATTCATCCTTGTCCTCTCAGTTCTCTGCATTCATCCTACTTCTCCCTCCACCCAACTTGCTCCTCTCTAACTCCTCTTTACCCCCAAATTTGTTTCTCTCACTCTCAGTCTTTTCATCCCAATCTTTTCCATAACTTAGTCCTCTCCATCCATCCTGATTTTTCCCCTTCCTCTCCTTCCATCCTGTTTGGCCCTTTGTCCTGGCAAATCCATCAGTCCTCTCCATTTCTCAACTCATCTATCAATCCTCTCCATTCATCCTGATCCTCACTCGGTCCTCTCCATCCACCCCACCTTTCCTTCAGTACTCTGCATTCATCCTGCTGTTCCTTTCACCCTCTCTATCCCTCCAGATCCTTCCTCAGATGCCTACTCCTAATAGGCACTACCCCTTGTTCTTCCCACCCATCTTGCTCACCCCCTACTCCTCTCCCTGTATCCTGATCCTCCCTCATTCCTCTCAATCCTTCCTGCTCCTCTCTTGATTTCCTCCATCCTTCTCCTCCTTCAGTCGTCTCCAACTATCCTACTCCTCCCTATGTCCTATCCTACTCCTTCCCAGTCCTTTTCATCCTTCATGATTCTCCCCCATCCCTCTCCATTTATCCTCCTTCTCCCTCAGACCTCTCCACCCATCCCTCAGTCCTCTAATCTCATTGTGTTTCTCCCACAGTCCTCTCCTTCCATCTTGCTCTTTCCTCAGTCATATCTTCCCAATCTACTCCTTCTCCCAGGTAATTCCCATACAACCTGCTCCTTCTACAGTCATCTTCTCAATACTTTTCAACCTGAGTCCTCTCCTCCATCCTGGTGCTCCCTTAATCCTCTCCATACATCATTATCCCTCAATTCTCTCCATCCATGATGCTGCATTCTCATGTCCACTCCTCTATGCCTCATATGATCTTCTCCAACCACCCTGAAGTAGGATGTGGAAGAGTTAGGAAGAAGTATGGTGGATGAAGATGACTGAGGAGGGAGTACGATGGTTAGAGAGGACTGAGGAAAGAGAGTTGATGAGGAGAAATGAGGTGGAGCAGTATGGAAAGGAAAAGAGATGGAGAAGCAATGTGGATGAGGAGGGGTGATGGAGAGTCATGATGGATGCAGAGGAGAGAGGAAGGAGTGAGGACAGAGCAGTAAGGTGGAGAGGACTGAGGGAGGAGCAGGGTGAATGGAGAGGACTGAGAGAGGAATAGGGCTAGACAGGACTGAAGAAGGAAGCAGAGGGCTATGATTAAGAGGAGTAATGGAGTAGCAAGATGGAAGATGAGGCCCGAGGGAGGAGCAGGATGGATAGAGAGGACTGAGATGGCAATGGCAACAGGATGGATGAAGAGGATTGAGGTAAGAGCATGACTGGACAGAGAGGGCTGTAAGACAAGGAGGTCTGAGATTAGGAGGGTTGTGGGGGGAGCAGGATGATGAAGTGTACTGAAGTGCCCTGTCCTTCCATCCAGCTCCTGGCTCAGTCCTCTTCATCCATCCTGCTCCTCTCTCAGTCCTCTCCACCCAACCTGATCCTCCCTCACTACCCCTTTGCCACAAATATCCTACCTCTCCTTCCAACCTCTCCATCCATCTTGGTTCTCCCTCAGTATTTTCCATTCACATTGATCCTACCTCACTACTCATAAACCCTGATCATCTCTCCATCCTCCCCCTCTGGCCCTACCCCTCCATCATCCTTCCATATCTGTCCTGAACTCCTTCAGTCCTCTCCTCATTCCAAACTCCCCCCATTAATCCATTTCATCAATATCCTCACCCATCCTTCTCCTCCATCACATCTCCTGCTCCAAATCCATTATGTTCCTCCCTTTGTCCTGTACACCCAGACACCATCTCCCTCATACCCTCCATCCATGGTACTCCTCCCTCAGTCCTCTATACCCTCCCTTCTCATAATCAGTCATCCTTTCTCAGTCTTCTACCAACATCCTCCTTCTTCTTCAGTTTTTCTCATCCACATGAACCTCCCTCACACCTCTTCCTCAATCTTGCTTGCCCCTCCAACTTTCACCCACCTGCTTTATTCGTCTGTCCTCCTCACCTCATCAACTCCTCATCCCTCTTCATCACTTCTCCATTTTTCTCTCTCAGTACTCTTCTTCCATTCTACTATGTCACCAGTCCTCATCAACTGATCTTTCTTTGGTCCTCTCCATCAACCTTCCCTTTCCTTTCTTCTGCTCATCTAAATGGCTCATATTTCAGTCTTCTCCATCCACCCTGCTCCACACTCAGTCCTCTCCGTCTTTCTCCTTCCTCATTCTTCCTCATCCATCTTGATAATCCCTCACATTTCTATCCACCACCCTTATTCCACCTCCTTCCTCATCCACATCCCTCTTGCTCCTCCATCAGGCCTCACCATCCAGCCCTGCTGCTCACTCATTCCTTCATACCCAACCTGCAGTTACTTCAGTCCTCCCCATTGAGCCCTGTTACTCCCTCACTCCTGCTCTCCTGCCCAGCTCTTCCTTCACTCCTCCCTACTTATCTGCCTTCACCTTCACACTACTCATCTAAAGCCATCCTGTGCCTACCTCAGTCCTGTCATTTCAGGGTGATTATCCCTCATTCTACCCCATTCAACCTGCTTCTCCTGCACTGCACATCCCTTACTGCTTGTCATTCACAGTGAACCTCCCTAGGTCTTCTCCATAAACTGTGCTCTCCCCTTGCACCACCTCATAAGCAGTGTTCCTTCCTCAGTCCTCTCCATCCATTTTCCTCTGTGCTTAGTTTCAACATTCACATCATTTTCTGTCATTTATCCTCATCAATCATGCCCTTCCCTAGGACCTTATCATCCCCCTTTCCTCCCTCAGTCCTCTTCATCCACTTGGTTTATCCCTTCAGTATTCTCCATGCATCCAACTCCTCCCTCAGTTATCTCCCTCCAACCTGCTCCTACTTCAGCCCTCTGGGTTCAGTCTGCTCCTTTGATGCTCCTGCTCATTCTCCCTTCTCCTCCCTTAATTCTCTCTATTCACATAGTGCTCCCTCAATCCTCTCCTTCCAGTGCTGCAAATCTCTCATTCCTCCTTATATGCTGGGTTCCCCTTTCAGTCTTGTCTGTCCATACTTGTTTTTCTTAAGTCCTCTCCATTCATCTGTCTCCTCTCTATCCATGATGCTTCTCCCTTAGTCTTCTAGGTCAAGCTGGTTAATTCATCAGTCCTCTTCTTTAACCCTGCTCCTCCCCTACTCCTCTTCATTTATTCTGCTCCTCAACTCAATCCTCTCCATCCATGCTGCTCCATCCTCTCATAGACTCTTCCACACTGCTCCTCATGTGGTTGTCTCCAATCATCCTGATCCAGGATGGATAGGAGTAAGGAAGAAGCATGGTGAATTGAGAGGATTGAGGGAGGAGCAGAATGGTTGGAAAGGACTGCAGTAGAAGAGAATTACTGTGGATATGGAGCAGTGGGGCAGGATCGGTATTGTAGAATAGAAATGGAGGAAATATGTGATGCAGCAGAGTGAGGGAGGCACGTGGTGGACGGAGAGGACATAGTGAGGAGGGAGGAAGGAGCAGCGTGGATGGAGAGGACTGAGGGAGGAGAAGGATGGATGGAGAGGACCCAGAGAAGAACAGGGTGGATACACTGAGGGAGGACCAGGGCTGGATGAAGAGGCCTGAGGAGGCCTGAGGAAAGAGAAACAGTGCTGTTTTCAGTAGGAGCTGTGGAGAATGGATAGAAAGGACTGAGAGATGAGAGAGATGGATGGAGAGAACTGAGGAGACCTGTTCATCCATCCTGTTCCTCTCTCAGTCATCTCCATGTGACTATGCTCCTCCCATACACCTCTTCATCTACCCTGCTCCTCTGTCTTCTCAATACACTCCTTTCCTCCTTCACTTCCCTACATCCACCCTGATCCTTCCTAGCTCCTTATCCACACCACCCTTCTCCTTACTCAGTCCTCTCTGTCCATCATGCTCCTCCCTCTCTTCTCTCATCCTAATCCTCTACTGATCCTTCTTACCACACTGCTACTCTATCAGCCTTTTCCATAGTCTCTCCTCCTCCCTCAGTTTTCTCCATCCATCCTGCTGTTCTCTGGATCCTTCTTGCCCCTTTTAAAGCTCCCTGCACACTTTTCATGCAACTTGGACTTGTGGAGTGCATACAGATTCTCTTCTTGTCTCTCTCACCTCCATACCTTCATTACACAAGTCTCTCAATTTTCTCCTTCACTGTGGTTTCTAACTGAATTCAAGCCACCATCAAATATTGCGTGATTTTTCATTGAGTCTTCCCATTTGCCTTCTGAAATAGTTCCCTCTCACAAAAACCAGAGTTTCCAGCAAGAACCAGAATTGAACTGTGCCTGTCCCCTGCTCAAAATCCCCTATGGCTTCTTACTGGACTTGGGACAAAATTCACCTAGGTCATCAATGCCCTGCAGAGTCTGGTCTCCACTCTGCAGAGTCTGTATCTACCCTCACCTTCCTCCTCTAAGCTCCAACCACACCATCAGGTTTCCTTAAATGCTTATGCTACAGTTAGTGATTTTCTCTTTCACTTATCCCCTGACTCAGGATCTCTGCTTAGTGACTCTTTCTCACCACCAGGTGTTCACACTGTAGAAGCATCACCTCCTCAGAAATGCTGTTGGTAAACACCTGACTTACAGTGTTCTCACTCTCCTCTTTCTCCTTCCAAGAACTTCTTACCCCTTATGATGTATTTGTTTGTTGCCTCACTAAATGCCTCTCCAGCTAGGGATCCTTGTTCCCAGAAGGCAGGCAGAGGGTGGTTTTTTCCAGTGTCCCCCTCCCTACTGGTGTCTAACCCTGTTCCTCGTGTACTAGGAGGTGCTTCATCTACTGAAAGGAAGGATGTTGGAGGCCTCCAATGACTCAAGAGCAAGAAAACCCACTTCCTGAAGGGTTCCCTTTTTTTCTTTCTATCTCACATGTGAACATTCACTTAAGCAGAACAAGACAATGTAGGCAAGCAAAGCTGTATGGCAGTTTCATGGAGCCCAAAAGGTCATTGGCTCCAGGCAGCTAAGACTGAATCACAACCAACCCAAGACAACAGGAACATGGAAGCCATAATTTAACTAGGCACCTGTCAGTCAATCAGTTATCAATTGTTAAGCAAATATTTAGTGAGCCCTTCCCACATTCTTATCTTTATGTGAAGAGTTAATCAAATCCCCTGAGTCTTTCAAAGACCCAGTGGTAGCTTCCCCTGGATAGCTCCAGCCTCTTTGTCTACTTTCCTTTGCCTTTCCCCTTTCTTGAGAAGGGAGTTCCTATTCCAGCAGGCCCACACACACCACCAGAGCTCCTGCCCTTCAGACCAGGACTCTTACCTTGAATGGGGGAGAAGAGCTTGAAGATGAGGGGACAGGCCAAGACAACCACTTGGCCCCGAGGGGTGGCTGGCCAGCAGGTAAGATTGTCCCACATCTTGCTGCAGCCTGTGTGGTAAAGGCAGAGGACACATGTGTCACCAAAGAAAACCTGGGGCCTGAGCTCACAGGTACCACTCTATTCCTCCTCCTGACAGCCTCTTACCTTGAGGAGTTCCAGTCTGAGAGGGGAGGCACAGCCTTGCCCTGTCCTGGCAGGAAGAGGGGAGAAGAAGGCATGACTACCACTCCATGGTGCTCAGTGAGGGATGGAGTACCCCCTTTGGGCGTTTTGAACACTTGGAGGTTTTGTTTGTTGCAGTGATGGAAGGCTTCATCTGGCATTTGATGGGCAGCCACCAGGGATGCCACGTAGGTGACAAGGATGGTCCTACACAGTGGTAAATCCTCTTACATTCTGCATGACTTTCAGATGTGCCACTGAACATTTGTGTAGATGAAAACCTTTTGCAATGACCAGAGCTTAGACTCTTGCTCCATTTTACATATAAACCCAAGGTGCTTATTGCACAAGTTTAACATTCATGAAGTTTTCCAGGAATGTAACCATTGAGTAATGGGAGAGAAGAATATACTTTGTTTTGTTCTGAACTTTAAAGTCATTTGATGTTTTGGAAATCATGTTACCCACAGTAATACTGTTTGTGATAGTTGAGTCACTGGTATAACCACATGCATATATCAATCTGCATTTATAGCCCTCACATTCTCAGAATTTCTATTTATAGGTACAACCTTCAGACCATATCTTCTTATCTTTCAGTGCAATCATACCTGAACATGTACACAGCATTGTATTATAGGTTACTTTCCTTTTTGTTTGTCTTTTATATTATAGCTAGAACATCTTTTTTTGGTAGTGCAATGACCTTTCTTTTTATGATTTTTGAGAAAACTGACATTTAGATTTAAAATATGTATCACAAAATTATCAGCAGCAGTTTTAAGAATTTCAACAATGCTGATAGATCCTACTTTGCTGACACAAACAAGGCTTTTATGCCTCATTCAAAAAGCAAAACTTGTCCCAGGAGGACCTATTATAAGCCATAACTTTTTTAAAAGAATAAATATGAGCATATTCTGAATTACACTTCATCATAGTAAAAGTGCCTTGGAGAAATGTTTGTTATAAAAAGGAGGTGTGGGGTATGATGGGGCAACAGGCATATTGGGTTTCATCTAGGTTTTGAGTCTGCCTGAAGCTCACATGTCAGAACAGATGTCCCCATCTCAGTTGGGTTAGCAATGGTGATGGGGACATCAGAGAAAATCCAGCAGCACAGGCTGTGGGCTTCACTGTGTAGCTAAGTGATGAGTTTTGCAGGACCTGGCTAGTTAGGGGGGGTCTTCAGGGATCTGCTCTACTAGGCAGATGCAAATGCCATTTTGCCTCTTCAGGAGCAGGCTGCCCTTGAGGGACTATGACTACGCTGGACCCCCTCCCCTAAGGGAGGCTTAATTGTCTCTTTGCAATACTGCCAGTCCCATGGATTTGCTCAGGAAACCCAACCCCTGAGCCAAAGTCAACGCCAGCTGGGCCAAGCCCAGCCCAGCCCAGGTCCGAAGGTTCACAAGTTCCCAAGAAGGGGGCCTGGGAAGAGGAGGTGGATGGATGTCCCCACTTAGGGGAAGAGACTCTGAGTGCTCGAGTGGGGATGCAGTGGGGGTGGGGACTAGAGGCGGGAACTTTGGGTTTGCAGTCGTCAGGGGTCACCTGTAGTTAAGCTGAAGGAGATACTTGGAACCCTGGGGTCTGGTCAGACTAGTCTCCCTTCCTTGTGCACCCCAACCACTTCCACCCCAACCTACCCTAGGGGCACCTACAGTCTTAGTCTGGCTGCCAGATCTCCTCCTTTCCTGTGCCAGCCTCTCTGGAGGCCACGTAGAGGCCTGTCAGGCCAGTCAAATTAGGATTATGGTTTAAGAACCTGTTAATATCATCAAACACACGTAGGCTTGGTATGTGCCTGGCACTGTTCTGCCCTCTTTAAAGAAACAGCTTATTTAACCCTTCCATTTCACATCTGAGGAAACTAAGGCATCATGATAGATGAAGGTTACCTTGCTGGTGGGAGGTGCAGCCTATTGGCATGTTCCCGCTGCTGGTCTGAAGGGTTCCATGGCATATCTCTGGGGATTTTGTTGCTGCTGGACTTTGTTTACCCCTCTCTGACAGTGCTGGCCACACCCTGTTTTGTAGGCCAGCTATTGTGTCTGGGTCTCTGCCAGAATTCAGACTCTCTGAAGCTCCAGCTGCCAGCACAGGCTGGGGGGCAGATTCAGAATCGGGCTTCTGCCCCTGAACTTGGTTTCACCAGAGGTGGGACAGAAGAGAGGGACCCTAGGTCCTGCCCTTGGGTAGGTCATACTGGCCCTCAAGGAACCTCATCACAACCAAGGCTGGGCTGTGAACTGGTCCTGGGGTGCAGGTCGTCAAGTAGGGCAGGAAGCCAGGAAACAGGACAATATGGGGTGTGTGTGTGTGTTCAGGGAAGCCTCTTATAGAAGGCAGGACAGGATTGGTTGCTGAGGTAGAGGGGTCAGGGAAGCCGTGGAGGGGCCATAGCCATGAAAATGCTTGGTACTTCAACTGTTGGCCTAGGAATATTTTTCTGTATCCACTGGGAGGGGTCATTACCCCAATAGGAAAGCCCAACCTGAAGCATGAAGTAAGGAATGACAAAGCAGGGTGGCATGGGGCCTCTGTTGTGTCATTTTCTAGAAATTCATGCACACAGAGACAAACTTACACAGAACCCCAGGCACACAAGCAAACCATATATATATATATATATACATGGACATGAATAGACCAGACACAAGCAAACAGGTACAGAGGGACACAACTCACAGAGATGCATGCATCCGGACAGACCTATCTGGGCATACCATGGACATTCACACTGATAGAAACACAAATTGACACACAGGGACACAGAGTACCAGGCAGACACATCTAGGCATGTCCAGGCTTAAACAGACACACACCTACGACTCCTGGGGATACTCAGAGTCAAAGCAACAGACCCCAGAGGGACAGATGCAGCCCCAGATAGATATGGGCCAGGAGTGCGCATTCGCATGTATAGGAACACACACACACAGCCCCACACAAGGTCATGGGCAGACCCACAGCCCAAAGACCCACGCCTGCCCTCCTCTGGATCTCAGACTGGCTGCCGAACGACAGGGTGTTGGCACTCGACAGGCAACCAGTGCCAGCAGTGATCTCATCAAGATCACGAGGTGGCCTGCCTCAGGCCTGGGAAGGCTCTGGAGTGGGGCCTGGAGTCTGGGGTCTGGGTCTCTCAGACCAGCCCGTGATCCTGAGGCCTGCTGGGGCCTGTCTATAGCCTGATCCTCTGTCCTACCCTGGCAGGGTGGTGGGGGGCAGGCACATAAGCAGCAGGCAGGTTCTGCTACCCCTTGACCCAGGCCTCAGTCTCGGGACTCAGGAGACGGGGCAAACTGCCCTGTGAGGGCAAGGCCCATCTGTGAGGTCCCGTACACTCATTCATGTGTGCAGGAGACAGAGAGCCTGGGCTTCAGGGCCAAGGAGGAGGGGCTCAGGAGGGGTTCCATAACTGTCAGCCTCAGGGCTGTGGCTAGGGATCAGGAGAACCCAGGAGGACACAGAAGTGCTCCTGAATCTTCAGTGAGGTTGTCCCATTCCTGCAAGCCCAGCCTTGTAGAGATGACCTGGGACAGAGGCCCAGAGCAGGTGCAGTTACCTCACTCTCTCTTCCCTGAGGTATCAACTCCCACCCCCAGGGAGACTTGAACCTGACCCCCCTTAACCCGCAACAGGATGTGCCTTGGTACCCCCACATTCTCAGCCTCTCTGCTTCTCCAGACCTGCCCACCCTTCCAAATGTGGCTCAACTTCTTGCTGCCGAGTTGAGGGGAGGGTACTGTCATCTGTCCTGGTGGCCCTGCTGCTGGGTCTGGGCAACTGGGTACCACTCTTCACCCTGCCAGGCTGGAGTTCTTCCAGATCCCTGAGGAGGAGCAGCAGGGACTCTCATGTGCTCCGCCTCTAGGGCTGACCTCGACTGGTCTACTCAGCAGGATAAGGAGTTGATGGTTCATTGGACCTGCTGAGTGGGTTGGGATGGGGAGGACTAAGGGACTATGTATATGTGCAATGTCAATGTTAGTCCACTGAGTGTTGTGGTGGCAAAGTTTAGGGTTGGAAGAAAGAAAGAATCTCCTATGATTAAGTATTCCAGACCTGTCAAGACTAGCCTAGTACTCCTTGCTCTCCACTTCCAAGATGACTTTGAGCTTCCAGGTGGTACCTGTGGAGGTCATAGGACTGAATGCCCTGCTTTTCCTCTGAGATGCTAACAGTACAATGGTCTAATCCTAGAGGGTGGTGTCCTGGTTCCAGGCCTTCCCACCCCAGCTCTAACAAAGTCAGGGGATAGAAGCTTGATTCCTATTGGGCAGCTACTCTAGCCTCTCTATGGGCTGGGCTGGGCATTCTGGAACTTGCCTGCCTTTTTGTCCATAAGTCTCTATCACCTAGGACCCTGGACCTCCTATCTTGGGTGGGCCAGCAGCCGTAGGTATCATCCCCACTCTTTCTGTACCCCCAAATGCAGAGTTGGATTCACACCATTTTCAGAATCCCAAATTAGTATGGTCTCTGCTGGCAGCTGGGAGATCTCCAGATCTGAGGTGGGGAGATGAGAACAGGAAGACCTGTTAACCCTTCCTTCTCCCAACTTCTCACTGCCTAGCAGCTCTGTGGTGCAATCCCTGTTCCCCATGATCCCCATCAAACGAAGGTGGAGTGTATGTGACTTGGACTTCAGCTCACAACATGCAGAGACATGGGACACTGTGGGGTCCACAACTCCTCTCTTCCCATGGGGCCTCACCTGCTGTCTCATTCTCCAGCTGGGCCTCCTCCAGGCACTGCTTGTGCTGCACCTCAATCATCTGCAGATAATCACATTCCTGCTGCAGTCTGGCTGCCCGGCCACCCTAGGGGACAGAGACAGGGAGGTGCCCATCAGCTTTGTCCACAGTCTGCTTCTCATCCACTGTCTCCAAGAGCATGGGACCAGGTAGGACCCAGTCAGGACTGCCCTGGGGGAGATCCAAGTCCTATACTGAACCGCCATCCCAATCCCAGACAACATGTCCATCCGAGGCCCAGAAGGAACTCTGACCCTGACCTAGACCTGAGCCCAAATTTGTCCATTGTTCCCAAAGCTGGTCTTCCTTGAGGGCACTGTCATGGCTTCTTGGTGTCTCCCCCAATAATGCTGCAGTTGTAATAACTTTGACTTTAAGTGGGTCTTGTAACCCAGGAAAGAGATAAGAGGGTCTCTCCTTAGATTCCTGGGCTGGCCCACTGAACTCTGCCATGCTCCAGCTTGGTTTGGTGTTTTCTACCCTCACCTCAGTCTCTCTAAATGGGTGGGACTCAGATGAGCTACCCTGTTCTGAGGAGTTAGATCCCAGCCTCCAATTTCTGGGGACAAGCCTTGGAGGAATCCAGGAACAGAGGCATTTTCCAGCTTCCGATTCCACTCCAGGAGCCTGTCAGTCCCACGATCACCAGGTTGGGAAGGAGTGTAGCCACCACTTGGATAGACCTCACCTGCTTCCTCCTTAGCTTCTGGATGATTCAAGCTATACCAGATCTAATGAAGGTCATGGAGGTTTAAGGAAATAGAAGAGTCCCCTCTAGGAAGTCTTGAGATCCTACTAGGACTCCTCTGCCTCTGGAAACTGGGGAGAAAGGACGGAAAATTCAATTCTTCTCTCCTTCTCTCCACAGTGCCCTGGCCAGGGAGCAAGGTGTGGGTAGGGCAGATCAGTGTGGCAAGACATATTGGCACTGGGGCAGACATGTGAGTAGGGGTGATGGATATATAGGAGCAACCAGAAAGAAAAAAACAAAAAAACAAAACAGTTTTTGGAAGCTCTTGGGTGGGAGAAGGTGGGTAAAATCTACCGTGGGGGAACAACTGGGCTGGTGGCAGCTCCTATCTGTCTCTTTGACTTTAGAGAAGTAGCAGCCATTCCTGGCAAACCAACAAGTTTTCTTTTTTATGCTCAGGAAGGATAACATCACATTAGCACATTGGAGAGGGTCCAGCAAGACTTCCAGAATCAGAGATTCTCAGTGTCTCCTTTGAGTTGTTTTTCCCATTCTGGGGACAGGGTCCTTACCTCCCTGGATTTCAGTTTCTCTGTAGGCAAAATGGGCCCCAACCACCCCCTCTGCTGATTTGAAGGTTTCTTGAAGTGAATCTCTGGGAAGAGCGTTTCCTTCCTTTAAGGGGGTCCCCGTCTGGCCTGCAGGAACCAAAGCACATAGCAATTTGACCACTGGTCTAAGTAAGTCAACCCTGTGAAGAACATGCATCCCAGGTGGCAGTGACTCTCCATTGTCATCAAGGGAGAAGGGTCCCAGGTGAGGATGGACAATCCAATGCCTACCAGGCTACAAAGCTGAGTCTCTTCTATACCAATAACTCTCTTATTCCTTTTTGAAGGCTTTATGGAACCTTGTCTCACAGTTCACCTATAGTCCAACTTTCCCATATTCAGCTTGTTCCATAGCTGATCTAGTCCAGGTCCAAGGAAAGGTCTCCTTGTCCAAGACACCTTTCAGACTCTTTCAGCATCCAGGACCCACCTGCCCACGTACCACTGGTCTGGAAGCTACACAGTGAACATGGGTCCCATCTTGGACCGTTAACTTTGCCATCCAGTTGGGGTAAACACCTGAACTGGCAACTCATTTAAAACTGGCATATTGAAACAGATCTGTCAGGGAACAAGATACAGTTATTTGCAAAGCAGTTAAAAGATAGAAGATTTAAGGGAAACTGTGCTTGTGGGTTCTTATTGGGGGTCATGTGCTTCCCCTCTTTCTCATTAGAGTTACTCAGGCTGAAATGCTCACAATGCAGTGTCTTAAGCATTGTGCTTAGCTCATACTCAAGTTTGGGGAGAGGGATGATCAAGAGGATCCCAGAGGTAGTCTCTGAAAGAAGAATACAGGGACTGGCCAGCCCAAGGAAGATCATTGTTTATTTTGCTTCTCTTGGAGCACACTTCTCCTTCAGGTCCTTGCCATCCCTGTTGACCACCAGCAACAGGGTTTTTATGCTTTCTGGCCCCTTCCAGCCTCTTCTGATTCTCCTGCCTATTCTCACCTCTCATCACACTGTAACATGAAAGCTGGATGAATGTAGTGGACATTTGTTGTTTCTACCTTCCACCATCCTTTACTTTTCTCTGGTGCCACATCCTATCTGGGAAGCCACTTCCTTCCCTACTCCTAGTTCATGGGGCTATGATGAACCCTCTTCCAGAGGATGGACATATGCCCAAGACTTAAGTTAATCAGTACATTCCCAGCCACACTTTCTGGCATGTGGCCCAAGTCAGGCTGCTGAGAGCCAGAAAGTTCACTCCTGGGACTTTGGATTAAGTTACTAGGCAAGTGAATTTGCTTTCCCCCACTGGATTGGAACCCTAAAGGATGCAGGGACTGGAACTTCCATTACCATCTTGTTGACAAGTGGAACACAGTAATGAAAACCATACAACTGAAGGCAGAATAAAGAGATGGAGAAAAACCAGGTCTTCTTAACATTGTTTAAGTTCTTGGTTGAAGCTATGCCTGAAACCAGAACTATTTCCCACAACATGAGCCAATGTCTTTATTTATGGCCTAAGCCAGTTGAGTTTCTGTCTCTGGAACCAAAAGTGTCAAGTCTTGTGGTCTGAGCACAGGGCAAAGGATACCCTTACTTTATGGGCCCTCTTAAGCTAGGGCTATGATCTTTCAGTTGATCAAGAGATAGTTTTTCCCCACAATCACTGTGGGGACCTAGGATTTCTAGCAGTTTATGCCTGGAATTCTCTGAGGGTAGAAGAGAGTCAGGTCGACTTCACTAATCAACTCTGGATCCCCAGAAGCACAGCCACAAGGCCCTTCCTGAGAGGTAGTTTAGAGAGGTACTTTAGGAGAAAAGTGAGTGTAGGGTAACCCAGGGGCTTGGGATGTCTCTGAATCAAGTCAGGGTGACCTAGAAGATGAATTCTGCTTTTGACAGAATATAATTGAGTGATAGACCCTATCTGGAAAAGAGAGGAAATGGAGACCCAAAGAGGGACCTGAGGTCACCCAGAAAATGTGCATTCCCAAATGGGACCTAAGTCTCTGACACTGGTCTGGACAGTATCAATTCTTTTCCATGGCCCTGCCTTTGACCTTCTGGTCAACCATTGCCCTTTAAGGGCCAGGCCAGGACAGCTCCCTGTAGTCCTTATCACTGAGGAATTCAGGCAGACTTTGGACTTCCTCTCCCACTTATTTCCCTTTTTTAAACATCCTCATTATCTCTCCAGACTCCAGGTACATAGAGAGAGCTGGTAAATTCCCTTGCCCAATGTAGCCAAGTCTCTTCCAGGGCTGTATATAGCTGAAGCATGGACTTCATATGGAACGGGTAGTAGAGCTTGGTCTTGGAGGATGTTATGAGCTGGATGGTTAGAAACAGAGTATGAGCATCCCAGAAAGCAGGAGCAGTGTGTGCACCAGCCTGGAGGCATGATAATACCTAACATATTCAAGGTTGCAAGAACCCTGGTGTGGCAACAGCAAGCAATACTGGGGGTCCATCAGGAAATTAGTTAAGAGAGGTAGGCAGGGGTGGAATTGGAAAGGATCTTGAATACTATTTCAAAAGTGTGAGCTTTGACTTCTAGGCTATGGAGGACCCTCAAAGATTTGAAGGAGGAGAATGAGACTGGGGGATACACATTTTGCAAATATCCCTCAGGTTGCAGCTGGAGGGGTACAGAGGAACACGAGTCCTTGTGAGAAGCAGCTCTTCTCTGAGGTGGGCAGGTATAAAATGCAGCAGGAGGATTAGGGGAGTCAGGAGAAAGCATTTTCTGTCTGCAGATTGGCAGGCACTGGGAGCCACGTTGGATGATTTGGGCTTCTGAGGTTTGTCAAAGTTGGGGGCTCATTTTCCTGCCTGGGACCATCAGAGGAGGCAGAGGAGGCAGAGGGAGTAGAGGGCAAGACGCTCAGGAGTGCTCACTTATCTTCCCTGTTACTACAGTCCTGTACGGAAACCATCATGACCCTGACATTTATTTAAGCCTTCCCAACTTGAAATCTAGAGGTAACAGACACAGAGGGAAACTGAGGACCCAGAGAGAAAAAGCAGTGTGATCAAAGGCACACGTGATTTTGTGTTTGGCATTTCATGTTTGAGATGGAGATCTTTAGTTAGGGAGGCAGGGGGAAGAGGAGAGAAAAGGAGTAAGGGGGAAAGGGCAGGGAGTGGGCTACGGATAGGAAGGTAAAGTAGACCATGGAACCTAGAAGTCACAGAAGAGAGAAGCAACATGCTTCTAGCTTTGCAGAGGGCACTAAAAGAAGTCGACATAAGACCTCAATTTACTGTGAAATGGCATGTTGGAGCCTGCTGGAATGATAGACACAATGGTTTGATCAGGGAAGTAGCCACACCATCATGTACATATATGACAACTCACTGAACTGTCACTTCAGATTTATACATTTTACTGATTAAAATTTTTCTCTAAAGTCTCAGGGTAGCATGTGGCATTCCATAACCCCTCGGGAAAAAGTGGCACCTCTTATTGAAGCAAAGTCCTGTTAAGATCCCAGATTCCAAAATCAGACTTCTTCCAGCTTTGTCTGTAAAATGGGGCAAAAGCACCCCCAACTTCTAGGATTGTGTCCAGGGTTACATGTGGAGGACATCAGCCTGGCAATAGGAAACCACCTATAAGGGTTAGCAGTTATTGTCATGTCCAGTCCCCAAGCCAGGCTGGCCCTGCCCCCACCTTAGTGCTCTGCAGTAAGCCCAGGCAGCCTGAATGGCTCCCCAACTGACAAGCAGCAGCTGTAACCACCACAGTAGAAGATTCCACTCTGTCCGTTCTTCTTGCCCCTATCCCCACCCTGCTGATTCTGTTTTTTCATCCCTCTGCCAATAGCACAAAACCTCTTCTCTTTGCAAATCCAATTTTTGCAAACCACACTTCTTCTTGGGGAAGGCTGGGATCTAGATAGTAGAAGAGTAGAATGAGAACATATTTATGTATGTATATGAGGTGGGTGGGTAAAGTAAAGAAGAAAGGGAAATATAAGGGTATAGATTTGGGCTTGGGAACAAAACAAAACAAAACAAAACAAACTTTCCAGATCTCAGAGAGGAACCAGGACTAGGGCTCTCATAATTAGCAGAATCTAAGCAAAAACATTCAGCCAGTTCCCATCTTAGAGTGATTCTTGGAAGATTTCCTTTGGGACATGAAGCTTTTCAGGCTAAATATTCAGTTTAAGTCTTCCGCCCCTTGAAAACCATCATAGGCACCCCCAGGGAAGTGGGGTCGACAGGACCTAGTTTACAAACATATTCTCAGTGAGTGATGCTGGTGTTGGGGCCATCTGCTGAGGGCTTGGTCCTAGAACAGGGAGTCACCGGGCTGCATGTCCTCAGTACTGGGCAGTTTCCTCTGGTGATTCACTATGCAGGAAGAACTTGTTTGGGAGTTGGATAGGAGGAGGCACTTCCTTAGAGATATGGATCTTCATATCTTGAGCTGCATGAGGGGATGTCTATATGACTGATTCTACCCGGTGGAGCCCCATTAGATGTTACTGCCAAGGCACCCTACTCTCTCTCCATACACCTGCCACCTTGCTGTCCAATCCCATCAGATACAGATATGAAAGCTCCTGAGACAGGAAAATTCCCTGATGGCACCACTCCTTTGTGCTTCATTAAAAGTGGTTGAGGATATTTGAATATTAGACACGAAGGAAACGAACATTGAAGTTTTGTTATGGGTGATGACAATATAGTTCTATAAGAATATGTCCTTTGATTTTAGATGTGCATTTTGCAATAATTTGGGGTACAAGTTCAGGATGTCTACAATTGACTAAACATACTTTAGCAAGAAAAAAAAAGATGCAAATATTGTTATATGCTAATAATTGCAAACCTAGCAAGTATTTGCATGCTCATTATACTATTCTTTCTACTTGTTCATACCTTGGAAAATTTCCACAGTAAAAGTTAAAAAAAAAAAAAAAAAAAAAAAAGCAGCTGGGTGTGGTGGCACACACCTGTAATCCCAGTTGCTTAGGAGAGTGAGCAGGAGGATCAAGGCCAGCCTGAGAAAGTTAGTGAGACCCTGTATCAAAATAAAAAATAAAAAGACTGGTGATGTAGCTTAGTGATAAAACCCAGCATTCTGGAGACCTAGGTTCAATCCCTAATACCAAAAAGCAAACCCATATATGTAGTAGGGAGATTAATATTTTTTCTTCTTCAGAAAAATTTCTAAAGTACTTCTTAGGTACTTAAGGTACAAGAGAGTTTAGACATATTGCAATTTGCCTGGGTACAATGAATACCTTGTACTGGGAAGTAAAACAGGAGGGTAGATTCTGGGAGATCGAGAAGGGGCTTGGAGAAAAGAACAGGGCTTCTTTTAGTCCCTAGCTTTATTCATTCCTCATCCATGGCCAGAGGGGTCACCTTGGGGGGGTCAGCAATGGCAGGCTAGAGGCCCTATGTTGAGTCTGTGGCCCAGGCTGGATTGCCACTGAGGCTGCCCACCATATGCATCACCCCCCATGCAACCCTCTCTGAGAGGACCCATCATCTACCCGGACCTGGATCTTCACACACAGATTGTCTGGCCACCTCATGAGGACACACCCTGCATTCCCAGAGCTCCTGGCTACCTTGGATAAGGGTCCATAGGTCCCCCTAGCTGGGGATCAGCACTGTCCCTGGCATCCCTGTCACACAGACCACACAGCACTTTTGCCACTTTTACCTCTTTGAAGCTCATAAAGGTCCTGATGGATGCCCCGCCGTGTTTCACAGAGAGTCTGGGATTCAGGGAAGATACACCAGTCAGGAGGGGGAGCTGGCCCCATTTCAACCCTGCCTCCCCTTTTCTCCTGCACACTGAGCCAACAGTTTTTGCTTTCTCTTTTGACATAAGGAAACAGAGGCCCTTCTGCAGGGATTAAAAATGTTCCCCAGGTCAACAGGTCATTGCCATGGAGTGCTGTATGGACTAGGTTTCCAGTCCCCAAATGGGACTCCCCATAGAATCCCCAGAAATCTCAGGGAAGGCTGAATCTCAGGACACCAGGGTGGGATGATGAAAACTTCCCAAACAGCCTCCTCTTCCAACATGGTCCCCTGGAAAGGTCTAATCAAGGTGTCACTTCACTACAGGGGGCAGTAGGATCCAGTTGCAGTCTCCATCTTTCTTTCTTTCTTTCTTTCTTTCTTTCTTTCTTTCTTTCTTTCGTTTTTTCTTTCTGTCCTTCTTTCCTTCTTTCGCTTCTCTCTCTGTCTCTGTCTGTCTCTCTCTTTTTGGTGACAGGGATTGAACCCAGGGATGCTTAACCACTGAGCAACATTCCAACCCTTTTTTTGTATATTATTTAGAGACAGGGTGCAGTTATGTTTCCTAAAGTCCACAGGGTGGTCTGCTGGGAACCAAGAGGCCCTGGGCAGCTGTGGATAGCCCTGTAGTGTCTGAAAGCAGGAGGCCAGAGCAGGATGCCTAGGACAAAGTGATGCCTCCAGATCAGGTGGCCAGTCCCCTGCTTCAGCAGTTGGAGGAGTCATGCTTCCGCTAAACCCCTGGCTAGACTGAGGGGAGCTGGGAGATTCCTCTTCCTTCTGGGCTCAGGCCAACAGAGCCTGTTTTATGGTCTGGAGTGGAAGGTTGACTCATTAAGTTAAACTTTGCAGGGCATTATCCTGCCTCCTCCAGAGAACCTTCCCTGACTACCCTCTCAGTGCCCCTGCCCCAGTTCTGAGAGGCAAAACCCCATATCACCCAGACTCTTCCTCTTGGGTCTCCCACCAACCTGAGAACCTTCCCAGGGTAGGGTCTAGGGAAGTCTGGTGCTGGCATTGCCCTGGGAAGCTCTGCTTCTGAGGGAGGAGGCCCTTTGCCTGCTGTCCAGGGGGCAGGAGCAGTGGAAGGCCCAATGGGTGGCCTTGGGGCAGACTTCCTCCTCTGAGACACTGGAGGTTTTCTTTCCTTTTTTTTTTTTTTGCTTCCCTGTTCAGAGATTTCCCTTCCCCAGGCTGAGGTCAGGGCACCATAAACAGGAGTGATAAGGCTTTGGGCTTTCAATCTGAACTTTGCAGCTGCCATTTTATGACTCCGATAACTTCTCTCCTCACCCCCTGCCCCCACCAACTCCTTGGCTTCACTGGAGCAAGATTGCTTAGTGCCCATTCCATGAGGGAGAGGATGGAAGGAGAAGCAGACAGAGAAATGGGAGTCTTTTACTCTAGCCCACTCTCAACCACTTCTGGCTTTCCCTTGCCCTGTGGACCCAGTCCTGGGCTGGGCTATGAGGAACATGGGAGAGTGAGGCACCCCACTCCTGATCCTGTGGGATGGCAGAACAGCCCAGACTGGGAGGTGAGTAAGCCTGAAGGGGAGGCTGAGTGGGTTGGAGCAATTGGGGAGGGTCCTCTGAGGAGGTGCTAGAGTTGGGCACCAAATAAATAGTGGAAAGAGGGAAGGATAAGAATTGGAGGAGCCAGGTTTGGGCTGTCTCAGGATGTAGAGGGCAGATATGGTCTGGTGTGAGAGGCAGGCCCCTCTGAAAACACTCTGCCTCTGGGCACAGAAGCTTCCAAGGATGGAGGAATGTGTTGCCAATGGTAGCCCAAGATCCCTGGCTCATTCAAAAAGATTTTGAGTGGTTGGAACCCAGGGTTGGGAGAACCAGAGGGTTGTTGGAGTGACTTGGAGGCTCTGGGAGCTTGATGAAGTTTGGCTATCAGTGGAGGGTGGGGGTTTAAGGCCAGGTAATGAGCTTCCCATTCCCAAGGTATGCAAGGTACCAGTTAGGTGGAAAAATGGATTCCTGTCCTAGGAGAGGATGGTAAGAGATCATGGGACAGAAGGGATTAGATGATCAAGATCACCCACCCTCCCGCAGCCAACCTGGAGCTGGTTCCAGACCCAGAGTTCCCTTCCATTTTAGGTCCTGCTCCAGTAGCAACTCCAGGCTCCTCAAGGCATGGGGTAAGTGTAGGGGAAAAGAATCAACCTCTGTCCAGATCTGATTGGTGGGGGACAGGTGTGGCTCTGACATCTCTGAGCTTCACTTTGCCCATCTGCAAAATGGGGTTGGGTAGACTCAGTGAGTCCTGAGGCTTTCCCTGTTCCTAGAGAGATAACCCAGCATCTGCCCTGTGACCTTGAAGAGCCATCCACAGCCACACATGAGCACACCGCGAGTGGGGCACAGGGATACACTTGTGTCAGAGACTTACATACAAGCTTGTGGGGAGGAAGCAGAAGTATGAGGAAGAGGGAAATCACTGTTTATTGGCTACTGACTGCCTGATCAGCTTTTCCCATGCACACATTAAACAGTTAAACACTATCCCTACCCCCTCACTGCTCACCACCATCCTCCTTGGACTCCAGTATTTTTCTGCTCTCTTCAGTGGGAAGGTACAGGAAGGGGTCTGCCTGTTCCCACCTGATCCTAAGGGCCCCTTCCCAGGACCTGGGCTCCGATGCTGGATCTGCTGCTGAGACGTCATCTCATACGTAGCCACAGCGTCCCAGGGACACTTCTAGACCCGCACTACAAAGAGAGGACCCTCAGGGTCTCCCTCCCACCCGCAGTCTATCAGATCTTCCATCTCAGTTCACCACGGCATCGACCCTACCACCACTGGTCTGCGTACTCCACGTACACCATGCACTCAGAAGGCAAGTCTGAGGCCCGCTCTTTCCCCCAGTCCCTCTATCAATCCGGGATCACCTCGCTGTGCGGGTTCTGGGCTGCGCTGGGAAGTCTGGGCACAAACGAGACCCCACCCCTCGGGTCTAGATCCGGTCCGGGGCTGAAGGAGGAGACGAGAACCTGGAGTCTTGTGCCCTTATTCCTCACCGGTGTCCCGCATCCGCCTTACACAGACGCGCGCACAGATGGCCCGATTCCCGCTGCCCACTGCACCCCCAAGTGCGGGGAATCTGGGTAGCTTGGCAGACACTCACCGCGGGGCCGAGGGCGCAGGCGAGGGCTCCTGCCAGCACGCAAAGCCAGCGGACGGGCGGCGGGCTCGGCGGGCGCATGGTCCGCCCTGAACCCGCGGCGGGCTGCCGGGCGCGGGTAATGGGTTGGCGGGCGGCGTTGCGCGGAAGATGGCCCGCAGCCTGACAGAGTGGCGCTGGCACAGTGGCCCCAGCACTCGGAGGCGCAGCTCTGGGGCTGGGGGCGGGCCGCGGGGGCTCGTCTGACGGGCGGCGGGTCTAGCCAATGGATCAGTGGAGGCGGGGCCGGCGAGCAGGTATGGGGCGGGGCCTGGACGCCCCCGAAAGTGGGGAGTCCCCGGAGCTTCCTCTGCCAATCCCACGCGTCAGTTTTTCGTCGTGAGGCATTCATAAGCTTTCGCCCCTCCGGGCTTATCTCCCGGGATTCTCAAGACCCCAGCACGCCCCATCCTTCCTTGCTTGGCTCAAGACGTTCCCAAGCGCCTGACTGCGGTGTCCCTGCTCCGCCCGCCCCATCAGCCCTACTCCAGGGCTCTTCTCGTCTGCCTTCGGAGCCACCTTCTCCAGGAGGTCTCCCTGTTTCCCACTTTTGCCCTTCGTTGGTCTCAGGAGTGTGAACCGGATTACAAGACAGGAAGTGCCACTTATTTTCCCAGGCTGAGGGCTGGGGCCCGCGTTGGGTTCAGGGCTGGCAGCGACCCGGGGTAGGTGGGGCGCGTCTTTTGATACATTTTTTCAATGGCCCAGTGTCATCTGTCGCGCTGGAGAGGCTGGACGAGGGGAAGCGAGTGGCAAACGAGGCCCGACTCCGGGATCCTCGGTGCCGATCCTGTTTTGGCGTCAATTGGCGGAGGGTGCTCTGCACAGGCCGAACATCTTGGCCTTTTATACCCCCAGGGGCCCTGCTCCAGGGAGATTGGAGCGTCCGCACCCTCGCGCGTCTCGGCTCCGGCACCTCCCAAGGGAGGCTGGGCCGAAGTTCCAGCGCCCTCGCGCGGGGAGGGAAGGTCTGTTCCCAGTTCGCGGGCCAGGGAACTGCGGTTGACCTAAAAGGAACCAAGAGACCTCGTCCTCATCCCGCCTTCCTTATTTTACAGCTGGAGAGACTGAGATCCAGAGAGGGGCCAAGACCCGGCTGCCTGCCTCTGGCGCTGCGCTTCCAGGCCGGTCGGTCGCTGGGTGACTTCGGGCTAGCGGCTCTCCACAGCCGATGCTCCGGGCTCTGTTTATTCGCCCCTAGAATGGGGCGCCCTCTGAGCGCGTCTTCCTACGAAACAAGCTCAGATGGCTGCCTTGCCTCTTTCCGAGAGCTCGAACTAGCACCATAGCGACTACAGGTGGTGGTGGCAGCGGCGGGGATGAGCGGAGGGGAGTGGATTAACGTGACAGGAGTGCGTGTGTTCAGACCAGAGACCAAGAGGGCTGCGCGACGCGGAGCTTGCAACTGCTTGAAAGAAGTCTGATTCCAGGCGTCTGCTGATCAGCAGGTGCGCCTGAGTTTCCCTCCTTACAGCACAGGAAGCTCTGCTTGAGGAGAGTTAAGGGAAAGCCGGTAAAGGATAAGCACCCTGACCCCCCTGGGTTTTCTCTTACTTGTGGTGTACCTTGCTTTCTACTTTCCCTCCCTTCCCCGCTCCATCATTCCATCACCCCTCACTTCCCCCTCCCCCTCTCCTTCTTTCACCGGTCCTCTATTAACTGCTGTCTATGACCTGGACCCTGTGCTCTGGACTGGTGGCACAGAGTTGGATAAGTCGGAAGCACTCCCTTAACAGAGGAGGACCTGGGTAGCTATTGCCCTCCTTACAGTTTCTCCTCCTTTTAGTTAATCAGGGAGCCTGGACACAAGCTCTTCTCCAGAAGCGGGTACTGGAGGTGCCTCTGCTCTGGTCTTTCAGGGGTTTGGACCCAACCCTTCAGTGGAGGGAGTGTTTGAATGATTGCTGGTATTTCCTCAACTGTCAGTTCTCCTGGGGGCGACTGTTTGCTCAGGACTCAGCCTCTCTTTATGACCCTGTGTACCCCCTCTCAGGCCTTAGTTCCCCAGCAGGGCAGTTGAATCTTGTCTTTATCCTGGGGAGTCACCTCTGCTGGTGTGGCTTCCAGGAGCCCTAGATATGTACAGCAAATCCGTGCATCTTGGCTCTCACTACCACCACCTCCCCTTTAACACACACCTGGCCTAGCCAGCTGCAGGATGCTGGTATCTCACTCCTGATATGATATCCTCCAGGCCTGTTGGAGTTCTCCTGTTATCCTCTGAGATCAGGGTTCTTGGGTACTTGAGAGAGTACTGAGACAGATGAGGATTGGGGAACAGGAGGGAGTCAGAACCCACTTTGCCATATGACCCTCACCAGGTGGTTGGTGGACAGGGTAAGAAGGGAAGGAGAGAGAATCTTAAGGTCAGCCACGCGAATCCCTTCTTCAATTGAGGTCTGGATGGCCAGGCTGGAGCAGTGAGGGAGACCAATAGTGCCTCCTGATGCCCTTGTTGTAGTCCTTCTCCCAAGAAGAGGAAGGTGACCCAGGGAGAATAGTTTTGCAGCAGATTCTTCGCAATGAAAATTACTTCTTTGTTCTTTCAGAAGTGTTCCTCTGGGGGATCCACCCTTCCTTACCTATCTGAGGGCACAAAACATATTTAGAAGTGAAGGGAGCAGAGAAGAGAAAATAGCAGAAATAAACAAAAACCTAAAAAAAAAAAAATTCAACCAAGGCTAAACTTGACCATGGTTCAACTAATTGCTCCAAAATGTCTTGTCCTGTGTTCTCAGACACTGGGGAAATCAAACATGGGTTCACTTCTGGGAGTCCTGGGGAATCTGATGAGGAAGCCATGTTTTGCTTCTCAGGTGACCTGAGAAGGCTTCTAGGAGGGAGGAAGTGGAGGTGGGAGAGACAAGCTACAGAGGGAGTGGAATTAGTTACTTGGGATGTCTGTCTCCCATCGCTCCAATCTGTGCCAAGTCTGAGCAACTCTGGAGGCTGCCTTTGCCTTACAGTACAGACGGGGGCGGAGGGCCACAGACACCTCCTGCTCCCAGTCCCCATGTCCTTCTGCATTTTCTGAGTGTTTTGCTCAGAGTTCTCTCCACCTGAATTCCTGGCACCTGTTCCCAGACTTTGGCTCAAGCCCCCGCCTCTCTCCTGGGTTGTCAGAATCACAGGGGTGCAGAGGATGTAGGAAGTGGGGGGAAAGAGATGGAGACAGAATCACTTGCCATCCCCCGTGACAACAGGCACAGCACAAGGGAATCTGCAGTTACTCATTGGGAGCCTGCCTGGCTTCCTGCCTGCCTCATGCCTGCAGCGTGTGCCACCCTCGCCTCCTCCAGTCCTTCAGTCCCTCTCGGAATCGTGCACTCACTGTCTTAAGGATCCTGCATGGAAACTCAATGGTGGCAAGTCTCTTCAGTGGAGTGAGAAGGGTGGGTGGGGACCTAGAGTGGCCTTGACCTGCACAATGAAGGCCAGAGGAAATGACCTGACCTGGGGAGTCACTGCTCCAGGATTCTCCACGTTGCTGTTGGCATGCAGGCGAGCTTGGCCTTCTCTGGGCTTCTGGACCAACATCTTAAGGTCTATATTCATGGAGTGGGGCTGGTAGCTCCAGGGATATGGGATGCTCACTACCTCCCCAGGCTCTCCCTTCTTTGGGGCCAGTTCTTTCTGTGTGTAGTGTATCTTAACTCCAACCTGTTGTATAGTAGAGGGTATGAGAAGCCTGGGCAGGTATTTAAAGAAAAGATATCCCTTTCATCCATTTGATAAACACACATTCATATCATTCATTCATTCACCTCTCATGTATCACCTACTTGGTCTGGTCTTGCGATGGGGCTAGGGATTTGAGTGTCACTTAGACACGTCCCCTTCAGGAGATCCTAGCATTGCTTGGGCAGGGGCTAGGGGGGAAACTCTTTCTGGATGCTGTATGTGCATTTAGGAAGAAAACAAAGTTCATGGAATGCAAGTGATGAAGAAAGAATTGTCCATACTGAAAAATATGGGAATAAAGCCCAGGGACCAGTTCTGAAATGGCCAATCATTGATCCTGAAGACTGGAGCTTAGAGCTGTGTCAGGGGGAGGCAGTGCCAACTACAGGTGCCTCAGTTCAGGTTGTCCCGGGAGCAAATACTAAAATGGAGTTAGGAGTGTGGAAGTTTATTGGATGGCAGGGGGATCCTGTGAAAGATAGAGGAGAAAGCAGAATTGGGCAGAGAGATCCTTGAATCTGTTGTAGAGATCTGAAAGTAAGTTTCTACCAACCCATTTGTGAGTTCCAGAGCAAAATTGAAAATAGAAGCTTTAGTCACACCCTACTGTGCTTGGTGAATGGCTGGAGTTTTCAGGAAGAACATAGCCTTGGCTCAAATGCTGTGGTGGGGTCCAAAGGCAATGCAGCTGAGGCTGTCTCACTGCACGCCCCACAGCTCTGTGGCACAGGAAATCCCACAGTGGGGAAACTGAGGCATGGGAAATGAAGCAGGTAGGGAAGATTTTGTCCTGCTCTAGGGGATAGAGGAAGAGGAAACCTTGAACTCCTAGTCTAGGCACAGAGAGATGACCTGAGAACTCCTTCCCTCACAAGCCCAGGCTGTCTGGTCCAGGAGTCAGCAATCTATTGTCAAGCAACTTGGCATGAGGATCATGGTGCAGCGAGTCTGGGAGACAGGAGAGGGAGGGACTTTTCCCTCCTATTACTCTTCAGTGGCAGCCACAGACTCTGGTCAAATGCTTATTGCAGCAGGTGTGTGCGTATGTGTGTTTGGGTGTGCACACATGCATACACATGCATGCTTGTCTGTAATATGTCCATGAATGTGAGTATGTGTCCTTGTGTATGAGCATGGGTCTGGTCTGCACAGACACATGTGCTCTCAGCTGGGAGTCAGAGCAGGATTGGTCAGTTTCCAGAAGAGGTAGAACTGGGGGAAGCTAGGGGCAGAGGGGATGAATCTCAAAGATGGTGCCCAGGACCACAGACATCACCAGGTTATTTCTCAGGGGTATGTCCCACCCTAGGGAAAGCTCAGAATGACTTTACAGGGGATCTCAAAGGTCTCATGTTAACTTACCTGCTCCCAACCCTGCCTTCCTGTGAGTTGGTATGTCACTGATCTTGGGCAGAGATTTGGAAGAGGAACATAATGTGAATATGACAAAACATATGTTGAATTTAAATAACATAATTAATGCCCCCAAGATTAGTGTGTGTTAAAAATTTGTAGGTATGAAAAAAAAATAACAATCTCTGTGTAACTCCCAAATAACCAAAGAAAGAAAAAGATGAAACTAAGAAAATGCCAACAATTCAATAAATGGTTGTATGTATGGGAGGATAACCAAGAATACATGATATATAGAGGCATAAAATCAGACATCAAGAATAACTGTAAACATTAATCATCATAGTCAAAGTAAATAAGAATTTAAGGTGGAAAACAAAAAACACATAGAGGGCAATTCATATCATTAGAACATTCAATCTATCAAGAAGGTAGAATAATCCCAAACATCTGTGAATCTAATGAAATAACAAGGCATGTAAGACAGGTACGTAAGAAGGGAGGAACTGTCAAATATACAACCTTTCTCTCAGGAATGCTTACTGCATTCAGACTTCAGAATAAATCAAAATAAATGGACAAGAGCCACATCTCTCAATAGAGGTGTGTGTAACTAAAATAAGCTGATGAATAACCAAAACTGGTTGCAAAATGATATGCATGTTACAGTACTACGTAGGTAGATTTTATTTTATTTTTTAATGTTAAAAATTTTAATATCATTTAGATCATACTTGTAGACTATGGACTATTGAATTAAATACAGACTAACAATGTTAGTTATTCATCCCTTATACACACATTTCTTGTTAGCATGGCTAGAATAACTTTGGATACAGTTTGAGTAGGACATTTGAGTAGGACTTACATAATAAAAGTTTTAAAAAGTATAAGTTATATGGGGTTGATAATTTCCCACATTCTTTTGTCTGAAAACAATACTAAGTAACTTTTATGGACACATAATATAGAGCAAAGGTATATGAAGTAGTTAGGCAAAATAAACACCCAAGCCATGTTAGTGGTTACTTTTGCAGAGAGAAGGAAGGAAAAGGAAGAAAAAAGTATATTCATTTTCAATTGCCGTGTAACAGATTACCACAAACTTAGCAGCTTGAAACAATATTCATTTATCATCTCACATATTCTATAGTCAGATGTCCACATGCGGGTTAGCGGGGTCCTCTGGTGAAACCATGGGTTTTGACCAGAGCTATAGTCCTCCATGGAATTTAGGGCCCCCTTTCAAGTTCATTCAGGTTGCTGGCAGAATTCAGCTCCTCCCAGCGGTAGGACCCCTTTTTTGGTGTTTTTTTGATGGATGTTGGCTGCAGACATTCTTAGCTCTTAGAGGCTGACCTCAGGACCCAGCCCCCACCTCCTCCATAGGTGCTTGGTTTTTACCAGGCCAGCCAGAGAGCACCTGCTGTGCCTTTGAACTTCTCTGATTTCTGTCTCCAGATTCTAGATCTCTTTAAGAAAGTCTTATATGATCAAATCAGGCCTGCCCACACTCAAGGGGAGGGGATTATACAGGGCATATATACCTAGGTACAGGAATCTTGGCTGCCATCTTAAAGTTCTGCCAATCATAGGAAAAGATACACAGTGGGTCTCCAATCACACTGACTTATTTTTTTTTTAAACGTCTACAGCAAATATGGCATTATATTAAGGTTTAATGAGACTAGGTGATGGATACAGTGGGTTTGATTTTCTTGTTCTTTTGTATGTTTGGAAATATTTCACATATCCATAGATTTAAAAACACCCACTCCGGGAAGTAACTTCTGTGTTAAAGGAACTAATTGAAATTATAAATTAGTGTATAATTAATAAATACCAATGAATATTAAAAGCCAAGTGGTATGTATATTATATAATTAGAGAAAAATTTCAGCTTTAATTTTATATATTTTAAAAACTGAAAAAAGTTTACAACTAAGAATAGTAAAAAGAGCCAGGTGGGGTGTCACACATCTGTAATCGCAGGTACTTGGTGGCTGAAGCAGGAGGATCATGAATTCAAAGCCGGCTTCAGTAACTTAGTGAGGCCCTATGTAACTTAGTGAGACCCTGCCTCAAAACAATAAATAAATAAATATAAAGGGCTGGGGATGTTGCTCAGTGATTAAGGGCCCCTGGGTTAAATCTCTGGTACAGAAATCAAAACGAAACAAAACAAAATAAAATCCAAAACAACCAAACAAACAAAAAGCAAAGCAAACAAAACAAAAAAAATTAAAAAAGAAATAACAAATTAAGTCTAAGGAAAGAGGAAGGAATTACTAAAGATAAAGGAATGTAATGAAATAAAAATAAAATATTCAATGAGCGAATGAAATAAAAGCTCTCCTTAAATAGATCTGTAAATAGACAAAGGGTTAGCAAATCTGATCAAGAATAATGTGGAAACACAAGAAAAAGTGACAGTTCCAGGAATTTTAAAACTATAAAATACTCTTTTTATTTGAACATGTAGGTGAAATGGGTGCTTTTCTAGAGAAATATACATTATTAAAATTACCCCTAAAGCTAGACTCAGATAGTTTTATAGGAAAATTCTATAAACCTTTAATGGGTGGATAATTCCTATCAAACTGCTCCAGCACAGTGAAGAAGAGGCTGCATTTACCACCATGTTCTATGAGGTACCTTGTTGCTCGTGATAAAACAAAGGATAGAACAGGAAAAGAAAACTGTAATTCCACTTTATAATTTAATAGATAGCAAAAGATCCATGAATTTAACACATGATTTAATATCTACTTCATGTTTCTATCAATACAGAAACACATAAGTAAAAATGAAACAAGGTCAATGAAATACGAAGTCATTGTCTCACTTGCTGAGCTGAGGCAAGGGAGACAAGCCACGTCTGGCCCTCTGGAGAAGGGTGGGGACAGCTCTGTTGACAGCTGAGCAGCTGAGGGAGGGTGTTGCTGGACACTGCCTATTGAGGCGAGGGCGCCTGAGCGCACGAGGTGTATAAGGCAAGTTTTACTTGCAAGTGGTAAAACCTGGAGAAGAGGACCTGACTGATAGCATGTGGTTGCTCTTGATAAGCCAGATGTTCCCAGAAAGAGAGGGGCCCAGAGTCTGGGCTTCCATCACAGAGAGGGTAGAACCCAGCCCGACCCTGAGAAACGGCAGGCATAGTCTTCATCCTGGTCCTTGCAGGGCAGGAGTGGGGGCTCCATATGACTTCTCTTTTACCTAGCAGTAGGACCTAGGATTTTACCCGGGGCCTTTCAGCAGTCGCTGTGTGATTTGATTCCACAGACTGAAGGGCCGGTTCTAGGACTGAGACCATGCTAATGGCTTGAAGACTGGGAGAGGAAGCAAGAGGCCTGGACTAGGTTGGGAGAGCCTGACTCAGTTCTAACTTTGTCCTCCACCCTGGCCTGCAAAGGGGCCTCGGAGTCCCTTGTGGCCTGAATGTGGCCACAGGCAAACAGTGAAATGCTTCTTCTTGTCCCCTTTATTACTCTGATTGCCATCAGAGTGCCAGCCCCAGTCTTTGCCCTCTCACATCTTTGGGAACATGTGTTCACCCTCCCCATGGAGACAAGGACATTTTAGGATCCCAAGGTCATGGGCATAATTCCCAATGGCCACCCACAAGTGGCAAGGTGGGCTAGTGTGCTGTTACTAAACAGGGACTGTGATCAGCAGTGCGGGGCCTATGCCAGCCAGCCTCAGCCTCTATGAAGTCAGAAGCCCTCAGTCTCTCTCCCAGCCTTTCCTTCATTTGAAAGGGAATCTCAGTCCACAGATTTGAGTTCAAGAAATTGGTTCGTCATTATTTTCTTTTTCTTTCATCATTATTTTCTAGAATTCAAATTAGTTTTGACTATGAAGTCATTACATTAGATGGTAAGAAATACAACTTTGGCCTTCCTTGTATCCTTGAGTGGTTTGTGCTGGGCAGGCATCAGGAAGCCCCTTCTTTCCACCCTCCCCTTGGTTGCTGGACTATGTTTGTTGTTGCCAAGACCCACAGTAGCCCAGCCTGTGCAGTCCTGGCAAGTCCAGGGGCTGAGGCTTGAGAGACCTAGGAATCTTGGTGGAGCCTCATATAGGGTCCCACCTCCTGTGTACCCTCCAATTTCTTCGCAAGGGTGTCAGAGGCCAGGGGAGCAGGTACAGGTGGCAAGACTAGTGCTGCTCAAGGGAGGCGGTCTGGAAGAATCAAGAAATCCTCCCTCCTTCCTGGTTCCCAGGCTTGGCACTTGAAAACAAATGCCTGGGACAGGAAGTGTCTTGAGGCCACTTCTGCTTTCCTCCCAGCCTCATCCCTCCTCTGTGGTGAGAGATCATTTGCCCAAGAGAGGAATTATTTCTCGGAAGAAGAATGGCAGGGACCACACCATACTCTCAGTGCAAATCTGGGCCCTACCAGCCACCCCCACATCCCTAACCCCACCTTCTCCCAAGTGGGGCCAGAACTGCTTTAGGCTGTGGTGATGCTTGCTCTGAGGGGTACCCCAGAGGCACCCTAATTCCTCCTTTTGGGGAAATGTGGAGCGGGTAGCCCTCAGCAAAGAGAGAAGCACCAGGAGCCTGGGGGTACCTAGCTGCAGAGAAAACCCAGATGAGTGGGACCACCTGTGCAAGACTGGGAACCAGGTCAGGGTGACGCTTGCTGAAGAAGAACAGAGGCTTGAGGAAGAGAGATAAGGAGGAGCGATGGGGAAGAGGGGTGGGAGTATGCATGGGGTAGAAGAGTGGGTGAGGAAGGGAGGGTGGGGAAGCAAAGCTGGGAGGAAGAAAGGAATGGGCAGAGGAGGAGGAGGAGGGAGGAAGAAGCTGGAGGAAGGGGTGGGAGGGAGCATCTTCCTTTGCAAGCCCATCCCTGTCCCCCTCCTACTGTTTGCTTCCGGTCTCAGGTCATCTTCATCTCTCTCCTCATCTGCACACTGCAGAAGCTTGCTGATAGCCTCTGGCTTCTCCTTGGGACCCCAAACTCCAAACTCAACATCTGGATTGACTTATTACTATTTTTGGATTCACCCAAAAAAACTTCATAATGTGTGAAGTGAATACCATACTACAATGAACTCCTGTCCACCCCTCGGCTCATTTCTTCTTGTCCCCTCTCCAGCCATGATGGCTTCAAATCAAATTACAGATCTGCAGCTTTTTCCTTATTTCAGTATGGATCTCTAAAGGATAAGGACTCTTAAAAGAGAAACCACAAGCCAGGTGTGGTGGTGCATGCCTGTAATCCCAGCGCCTCAGGAGGCTGAGACGGGAGGATGGTGAGTTCAAAACCAGCCTCAGCAAAAGCGAGGTGCTAAGCAACTCAGTGAGACCGTCTCTAAATAAAATTCAAAATAGGGCCGGAGATGTGATTCAGTGGTCAGGTGCCCCCGAGTTCAATCCCTAGTACTGCCCCCCCGCAAAAGTAACCATAATACCATTATATACAAGATCCTTTTCACTCCCACAAAAGACTAAAATTCCTTAAATAGCATTACATATGCAGTCATTATTTAATTTTCCTTCCTTTACTTAGGGTGGTTTTTTTTTTAAAGCAGTTTGTTTAAGTAAGATCCACACACTAGGGCTGGGGATATAGCTCAGTTGGTAGAGTGCTTGCCTTGCAAGTACAACGCCCTGGGTTCAAGCCCCAGCACCACGAAAAAAAAAAAAAAAAAAAAAAAAAAAAAAAAGATCCACACACTAGAATTTCATATAGAGACTACCTCTATCTCTCTGCCCAAGCCTCTCTTTTTCCTTCCATGTTCTCCTTTGAAGAGAATGGGGCCATTGGTCCCATACACTAGCATCCCACAGCTGGAGTCGGTAGGCTGCATTCCTGCAGTGTTATTTAAGCTATTTCTCTTAGAGCTCATTTTAAAACATCAGTGAGATCTTGTTGCTCTTTGGTTTAGAGCACTTGCCAGACCCTGAGTGATCCTTCTGTCACTCACCTTTCCCTCTGGTCTTTTGTCCTCCTTCTGGTCACACTGGTCTCCTGCTCTTCCAAGAACTTATTCCCGGGTCAACTCTTACTTTCGGGTCTGCACTGTGTTCCTTCTCTGCTTGGAATGCTCTCCCCCACAGGAATCCCTTGGCATCCTACCTCTTTTCTGAAGCTCTGACCTTACCCTACCTAATACTGCAAGCTGCAGACTGCTCCTCCCCCAACTCCTAAACCCTCTCATCCTACTTTTTATTTTTATTTTTTCAGAAGCCCTGATCATCTTCTAAGGCACCATGCCACTTGATTATTTGTGAGTTTACTTTATTACATTCATTTTTTATCTCCCTCCCCTGCTAGAACATAAGCTCTACATGGGTAGGGATTCAGGACTAGCTTTTATTCCCAGCATGTCCCAGGTTCCTGGAGAACTGGCACACAGTAAGTCCTCTCTGAATTACTGAATGAATGAATCTTCCTAAAACCCAGGACTGACCACCCTCTCACTTAGCTCTGAGGGAAAGTCCTCTAGGCTCTTTCTTCCCAGGCCTTGGAGGCTCTTCCCCACCTGGGTCCTGCAGCCCTCTGTCCACTCTAGCCTGGGTTCTATCTTTCAGGCCTCTGCACCTTTGCCTGGCCTGTTGCTTCTGCCAGGAACGCTTTCCTCCACACAGGTCTCAGGGAGCCTTTTCCATGCCTGGACTGGAATCCATGTCCATCACCCCTCTAGGAAAACTTTGGGGGCCTCTGCTAGGGATGACAGGCCCTGAGTGGGTGTCAGTGAAGGTTGGAGAAGCAGGAAATGACTGGGCTAGGAGCCTTTTCTGCTTAAATCTATCTCTGACTCTAGGCCTGGGCTGCGTCTTTCCTGTGACCCTAGGCTAAGGCCTACCCCTGATCCTGGGCCTCCATCCAGAGTTACTCATGACCCTAGGCTGATTCCTGAGCACAGCCTGACCTCTAACCCTGATCTCAGATCTCAGTCTAGACTAGCCCCTGATCCTGATCATAGACCTCAGCCCAGCGTGACCTGTGACCCCAGGATGATACCTGACTCGGATCACAGACCTCAGTCCAGCTGACTTCTGACCCCATGATGACCCCCCCAGCCTTGATGATAGCCCAGTTCACACTGTCTGACCTTGGAGGAGACACAGAGTGGGGTTGGCTCACAAGAGGCAGCCATGGAGTCTGAGGCTGCAGCACCCAGAGAGGAGCCAGGGCCTCAAGGCTGGAGTCCATGGGGGAGGCAATTCTCCTATCTGCCTTTTCTCTACTCATCACTCTTTTTTGGCTCCTGACCCAGTGGGCACTGCCTACCTGGGAAGGGACTTCGAGGCCAGGTGCCAGGAGAGGGAGGAACTGACCAGCCCAGCCCATGCCTCTGTTTGCACAGGTCTGGGTAAAAATAGCCTCAGCTACTTACGCCTCTCTCATTTCCTCTCTGCCCTGGGTCCTGCCCCTGCCCAGGTCACTTGCCAGCTGTTTCTGCCCCTAGGCTTCTTCTTGCCTGTGATGGGACAGGGCCCAGAACTATAGGGTATGGGCCCCTCACAGCCCTCGAAAGAATCACCTCTACCATCTCATATGTCAAGCCTTTAGAACTGTGAGAAAATACATTTCCATTGTTTAATCCCCCTAGTCTGTGGTTCTGTGTCATGGCCATCCTAGCAAAATCTAAGGCAGCCAGACAGGAGGATGCTGGGTCCTCAACACCACAGGGAAAGCCCCACACCAGCTCAGGTTTCTCTGTGATCAAGAAGCAAACGTCTATCTTAAGCCATTGTTCTTTGCTCTTTTGGTCTCAGTCACATGTGGCTAAAGCTGCATCCTCACCAACACAGCTTCTAAAACTTCTTCCCTGTGTGTGTGCCCTCCTGACCGATTTCACCGGAAATGAGTTCCCCCAAATGAATAAGTAAACGGAGGCCCAAGCTGTGGTGGATACACTGAAGAACGCCTTCCTCTCACTCGCAGAGACCTAGCATTTCTTGTTCCACACTTCTCATTAGCTTTTGGTGGCTTGCTGGCAACCGTTTTGTCCCTTGACTTGTAAAGGCATCGCTTTCATCTCTTCTTCCATCATCACTTGACATTCTTGTGTGCATGTCTGTCTCTTATTGTTCTCTTTTCATAAGGACACCAGTCATCTCCTTTTATCTTAGTTACCTCTATGAAGACCCTATCTCCGAATGGCATCGCATTCTGAGGTACGGGTTGGGGGAAGGGTTAGAATTCACCATGTGAATTTTGGGGGAACACAATTTAACTCAGGGTTACCTAAGATAACAAACTACCCTGAAACTTTTTTTTTTTTTTGCGGTGCTGGGGATCGAACCCAGTGTCTTGTGCTTGCAAGGCAAGCACTCTACCGACTAAGCTATCTCCCCAGCCCTTCCCTGAAACTTAATGGTTTAAATAAATTATTTTTTTGCCTCTATGGTTTCGATGGGTTGGGAATTTGGAAGCAATTCAGCTGGACAGTTTTGGTTTGAGACCTCTCTTGAGTTGGCAGTTAGATGGCCAAGTTAGCAGTCTTCTGAAAGCTTGACTGGGTTGAGGATCCATTTTCAAGGTGTACACTCACATGTATGAGTAAATTTTGTTCCTGTGAACAAAATACCCAACAAGAGTAACTTAAAGGAGGACAGATTTATTTTGGCTCACAGTTTCAGAGGTTTTAGTCCATGGTTGGCTGGTTCCATTGCTTTGAACCTGAGGTGAGGCAGAAAACATCATGGGGGAAAGGTGTGATAGAGGAAGGCTGCTCAGGTCATGGCAGCCAGGAAGTGGGGAAGGAGAGAAGGAGAGAGAGAGAGAGAGAGAGAGAGAGAGAGAGAGAGAGAGAGAGAGAGAGAGAGAGAGAGAAAGAGACTGAGACTATCCACCTTCTATAATTCCCCACTTCCAAATAATCCATTCAAATTATTAATCTACCAATGAGGCCAGAAGCCTTGTGATTCAATCAATGGTCAAAATCCCCACTTTTGAGGACACTTCATACCCAAACCACATCCTATGGCAGGAGGCCAATGCAGGAGGCCTAAGTTCCTCCCCACCTAGAGTTCTCCACAGGGATGCTTGAGTGTCCTTCTGCCATGGCTGCTGTCTTCCCCTACAGCAAGGGACCCAAAGGATCAAGATGGTTAGAGTGCCTTTTCTGATTAGCCTTGGGAATCACACACTCTCACTTTTGCTATATCCTATTGGTCACAGAAACCATTCTTGATTCAGTATAGGAGGCTCCTGGGAATACCAGGAGGTGAAGATTCTTGTCCCCATGGCCAGGATCGGCTCACTCCTACTTCTGCTTTCCAGTTAGTGGGAAGTTGTAGAGGGGAAGAAGAGGGCATGCCCCTTCCTATTAATTGGATGACTTGGAAGTTGCATAGTCACCTCTTTCATATCCCACTTGCCAAAACTTAGTTCCATGATCTCACGTGGCTAAAATACACAGCTGAAAAATGTAAGCTTTGTCAGGGGTAGCCACGTGCTCAGATTAGAAATTCCAATACTACTTGTCTTAGTTTGGGTTTCCTTGAAAGAAGAAGCTGAGACAAAGGACCGAGGTCTGGGTCATTTATTTATGAGAGAACTTAGGGGGCTGGAGGAAAGGGAAAGGGCTCTTGAGGTCTCTGCTTCAGGGGTGGGGGTTCAACTCAGCAAGGACCTCAGAAACTTCTCTGAGTGGACATTCATCCACGGGCCCACGCTGGGAAATTAACATCCCTGCATTTTCTGACTGAAGCCCCCTTCCAATACTCTCATGACTCTGCAGCTTAAAAATAACCCTGTTGATATTGTTGAAAAGTAAAGGGAAAAAATTATATGCTCTTGAAGTGGAACTTTGAGATCTTGCTGTGGCTATAATTGGAAGAGGTCCACTCCCTGGGGCGGGGGACATCACTGACTACCTGGTGGAAGAAGCAGAAGTCAGACTGGGTAACCACCCTGCATCCCTGACATAGGGAGTTTGCTAGTTTTGCTTATCCTTCCTCCTGGACAGGGGTCCAGGCTGTGAAGTTTAAAGGCCCCCTGTCAGGCACTAATCTCCCAGGGAAGGTAGTGAGGGTTCACTGTAGTTTGTGCCCAGGAGCACAAACCTTGTCTGACCAGTCTTGAATGACAGCTAATATGGCTGCTGTCCAGGAAAATCTTGGGACTTGGACTGTATCATTCCTGGAACTACAACGGGGAAACTGAGGGTTGTTCTGAAAGTCCCTGACCACCACCTAAAACCTCAGCCCATTATGGGCACAGACTGGTGTTCATCAAACTCTGTTTTTCTATTCTATTCTGCTGGGAACCCTCTCCTGCCAAGTTGCATGCTGGGCCCAGTGGAAAAGTTCAGAAGTTGAAACCATAAATATGAGTTAAAATAAGATAGAAAGAAGACAAAATGGAATAAAGTCCCTTTCTGGGCAGTCTGCCCAGCACCTGCCCCAGAACAATGGTTTCTAAGGTTCCTGACCCATTTCTGCAAAGATTGAAGAGGACTCTTCTTAACTAGAGGCCACCCCTTCCCTGCTTCCTCGGGGGAGGTGTGTCTCTCCATGGCAGGGGTTTGGACTTTTTTAGAGCCATGGATCTTCTGAAGTCTTTGGACTCTTCTTAAAATAATATTTTTGTTATTTATTTATCTTTTGCAGTGCTGGGGATCGCACCCTCCATTTCAACATTGGAGACCCAGGAATGATCAAGCCCAGGTCCCAGGGTTTTCCTGGACAGCAATCTCATGCACACTAGGCAAGTGTTCTCATCACTGAGCTTAGCCTGAGATAATATTTTAAAATATATTTTAAAAAACATAATGGGTGAAAAAGGAAGTCCACTGAAACACATCTGTCAAAATACTGAAAACAAATCTGGGTCACAGTGATACTTGTGCTTCTTCATTCACGTATCAAATCTCCATAAGATTTAGTGTCAGGCTGAGTAACCACGATGATGTTAAAATACAGATGTTTCTTCTCCCTGGTTTCTCTTTGTGGTTTCGGTGACCTGTGGTCTGCTGGTAACTGGCTCAATGATTGCTCTTTTGACTTATCATCTGGTCAGTAGTGGCCTACTGCTAAACCACAGTGCCTACGCCATTCACTTCTCTTCTCAAAAAATAGGCGCTGTCAACTCACACCATCCCCAAAAGAAGGGTGAGTGGAGTGCAATGAGATATTTTGAGGTGGAGTACATTCCCATCACTTTTTAATCACAGCATCTTGTTACAATTGTTGCATTTTATTAATTATTGCTATTAATCTCTGAGATGCCTAATTTGTAAGTTAGACATTATCACTAGTATGTATGAATAGGAAAAGAAAAACACAAAGTATATAGGGTTCAGGGCCATCCAGTTTCAAGCATCCACTAGGGGCCTTGAACTGTATTCCTTGCTGATACAGAGGGACAGTGATGACAGTAAGTGACATTTGGAGGCATCTTCATCAGTGGTAGTGAGATGAAAACATCTGAGTTTTCCATTGGTGATGTGGCCCCAGATCTTGCGGATACCACTGTGCTTCAAATGGAATAAAGTAGTCATGTTCTCACCTAAATATATGAATTCCCTAAATTTCTATTCATGGATTCCTTGGGGGCTAGTGGATTCAGGGCTCAATCCTCTGACTTATGAGGAGTGTTAACTAGATCAGCAGTTGCCTTCTCAATCCACACAGCTCCACTTGGAGATGCTCTCTCTGCCTGGGCTGGTTTCTGTTGACCCATCAAGGTTGGGAGACCTCCCCACTCCTCAGTTTATACCCAAAGGACTTAGAATTAGCATACTACAGTGATGCAGCCACATCAATGTTTATAGCAGCTCAATTAACAATAGTTAGATTGTGGAACCAACCTAGATGTCCTTCAACAGATGAATGGATAAAGAAACTGGGATATATATACACATTGGAATATTATTCAGCCGTAAAGAAGGATGATATTATGGCATTTGCAAATAAATGGAGGGAATTGGAGAATATCACTAAGAGAAATAAGCCAATCCCCAAAAACCAAAGGCTGAATGTTTTCCCTGATAAGTGGATGATGATATATAATGGGGGTGGGGGGCGGGGAGTGAAAGAAGAATGGAGGAACTTTAGATTATGTAGAAGGAAATGAGGGGGGTGGTAGGAAAAATTGTGGAATGAGAAAGACATCATTGCCCTATGTACATGTATGATTACACAAATGGTATGGATCTATATCGTGTACAACCATAGAAGCAAAATGATGTACCCCATTTGTGTACAATGAATCAAAATGTAGTCTGGAAAAAATAAATAAATAATAATAAAAAAAAAAAAGATTGGGAGACCTGATAGTATGTGTGGCCTGCTCAGATGTTCTGCATCCAGATCCCACGGAACTGCAGAAGACTCCAGCCTTAAGACATGACCACCCTGGCTCCAAGGTGAGGGCAGAGTGGAAGGGATTAGCTGTTTCCTGAGTAGGTACTAGGGAATACCCTGACTCTGCCTTCAAAAAAGGCTTTGCTCCTGATGGATGGAGAGGGTTGGTCCCTGATTGCTTCCCTGCAGGGTCTGCCCCTGGAAGGCTTGGGCATGTGCTTGGGAAGCTCTGGGCCTCAGGAGATCCCAGAGCAAGCAGGGGCAGTGTAGGGGGCGGAAGCTGCCTCTCTGCTCTCCAGAACTCTCACTATGGACTAGGGGTGGGGTTTTCAGGAAGGAGATCTTGGCTTCATTTCTAATGCACATCGTGTGCATCCTGAGTGGTCCTAGACAGACTGGTAAAGATCCAGAAGAGAAAAAGAAGGGATGCTACTTCAGCAGCTCTCCTGGGTTCTTAATCTCCAGGGTGTAAGAAGCTATTTCATTTTATAATTGAAATTATTTCTAATTTTGCACTCTGCCCTGTGGCCGTATTAGAAAACAAGACCCCAAATAATTTCGTAGCCTATTACCGTTGAGGGATGGTGAGTCATAACTCGGGGCTGACATAGATTCAGGCAATGTGGGTTCCCATGGTGGGCCAGTTCTGGGGGTTCCATGCTGCCTCCAGACTGTGTCTGTGATCAGAACTTGCTTGGGGTTTCTGGCTAGGCTTGGGAAAAGGGATCTGCGGGGGACAGGCAGGTTCTTCAGCAGGGCCAGCCCATATCCATGCCCTCCTTGGGCTCCTTCCACTCTCTGGGGCACTGCCTGGGTAGTGGCCCAGGTCACTAGGTTCTGGAGTTTGATGAACATGTTCTACTGTCACTACTTCCTCATCAGTCTTGGTGTCTCTTCCTTGGAGACATCTGACATCATCTATAAGCTAGGGGGGCTCAGGCGTTTTTCGGCTTTCATTCCATAGGCTCCTGTTTGATCCCTTTTGACGTGGACCCTGAGACCAGACTGAGCACGGGCAATTTATTGGAAGCGGTCCTAGAAAGCACTAGTGGCGGGGGAGTGGGGAAGCGAGACGGGTGGAAGGTGGCTCACGGGCTGCTCGATGAGCAGGTTAGCATTGTGGGTCACCAGCCCGCACTCCACTGGGCCCTCTGGGAGACTGTAAAATCCAGCTCAGAGCTGTCTCATCTGTAAGTCAAGGAATGCGGGGTTTCTCTCATTGACTCCCATCTGTCATGAGTCAAAGGCTGATCTCAGGAAGGAAATTCCCCAGCCCATCTCACCTGCCCCAGGCATTGTTCAGACAGGTGCTGCTGCCAAAAAAGCCCTCTGGCAGGGAAGTGCAGGTGCTTGCAGTAAATTTGCAGGTGTGTTTTGCTAGGATCAGTGAGTGCAGAGGGGATCTGGGCAGGGTGCCCTCTTGTCCTCTTCCTTGGGCGATAGATCCCAGGTCCACAGGCTGTTTGAGAGGAAAGAGAGACAATGTCTGCTCAGGTGTTAAAAACATCCCCCTGGGTGCAGGCCCCCTATAGGCTGCTTCTCCCCAGGAGTAGGGCTCTTCTGCCTGTACTTTTGAGTCCCTGAATGGAGTTCTGTAGGCGGAATGAGGGACAGTGCAAAGATAATCCGACTTAGCTCTGACTGTAGGCATCTCAGTCAAGGAAGAAAGGAAACAGAAAGCACTATTATGTGAGACTAAATGGACAAGAGGGCTGGGGACCTTAGAGAAGGGAGCCATCATCTGTTAGGAGTTGGGAGGTGTAATGGAGATGCTGGCCTGTGAGAGCTCAGTGGGGTTTACAGGGTGGTGGAGGAGAGTGAGCGAGGACAAACCAACAGGTGGCACAGAAAGAGAAAACGTGCTATGCTGGAGTTCAGGTAGGACAGGACTGGGAGGCGGTGGGCACGGCCATCTGAGAGACAAGAAGCAGAGTAGGCAGGCAGGCTGGGTCCCAGCTTCGCTCTGCTGAGCCCTCAGGCGTTTCCTTCTGTGGTGGCCACTGGGAGAGCCGGTCCAGCTACCAGTCTTGGCTTTGGGGCAGCTTGCAGAAGTGCCAGCTGCCAGTCACTCCAGTTAGAAGCCACCACTCTCATTAGCTCTCATGGGATCAGCTGCTTTGAGACTCAGAGCCCTAAATGTCTAAGAGGTTTGAAATCACCAGATTAAAAAAATAATAATAATTGCAGCATTTGCCCAAAATCTGGCTCATCTTTGTCAAGGCCCAGCTTTGTTTAATTTCTGGTGGGGCTGTGGAAGTTGCAGAGATGGACTCAGTGGGAGCCTGGGCAAAACTAAGCCCAAAGCACAGTGGATGCTGTACCTGGGGAGTGCAAGGTTCCTCCCTCTGTGGTGTCTTTGGCTATACCCACCTGGCCTTGTGTACCAGGGAACCACATTTACCCTGAGTCCACTGCCCAGGAACCTTTGGAAGAGGAGAGAAGAGCATTCAAGGGCACTGGTCAATTGCCCCTGGACCACCTGCAGTCCAGTGAACTGGGAGGCTCAGACCCTGTTGGCCCCACTGCACCCTGGGAGGAGGATGACCAGATCACAGGCTTGCAGAGCAGAAGAGCACAAGGAAGACTCGGGGCCATGGGCTCACTTTAATCCAGTCCTAGCCCCAGAGAGGTTGCTGACTTTAGGTGGCTTTTCATCATCATCTCAGGGCTGATCCTTGGTCCTCCACTACCTCCTGCCTATCCCAGGTGCCTGGCTCTGATTCCCCTATCCTCTAAGTACCACAGCTGTCAAGCCTCCCTACAGCCTGCTCCCCCATCTCCTTGTTGCTTTCCCAAACCCACAGTGGACAGTGCCACTCTCCTGTGCCCCACCTGCAAGTGCTCTCATTGCCTGAAGAATATAGTTCTTCGGACTGACATCCCTGCATCCACCACTCCTAAAGGGGCATGGCCAAGGCCTTTAAAATGGGGGCCATGAATCTGGGCTTCTCGGTTTGAGTTTCAGTGCTACCACTTATCAGCTGTGTGACCTTGGGCAAGGGGCTTAACTTTTCTGCACCTATTTTCTTGTTTGTAAATTGGGGATAATAATTCCTAAATCCTTGCATTTGTGAGTATGAATGAACTAGTACATGAGAAGCTTCCCTGGAAGGGTTGAGTGGCAAACCCAACAGTAGGTGCTCAGTAAAAGGTAGTCATTATCATCTGCTTCGCACCATACCCTGCCCCCACTGCTGCCCTATAGTCTGACACCCGACAGCCACCTTCAACTATTTCCAATGACCTATATTAGTTATTATCTATTGTTGTGTAACAGATGACCACAAACTTATCAACTTGAAACAACCATCTATTCTCTGGCAGTTTCTGTGGATTAAGAGCCTGAGCAGGGGTCAAGCAGGCCCTCCACTGCGGGGTCTCATGAGGCTGCAGTCAAGTTGCCATCAAGACTGGGATCTCATCTGAGGCTCAGCTGGGGAAAGATCTGCTTTCAAGCCTGTGTAGTTACTGATGGAATTAAGTTCTGGGTGACGGTAGGACTACTTGCTGCTGGAGGGTGTGGCAGGCTGATAGCTGGAGGTTGCTGGGTTCCTAGCCTTGTGGACTTCCCCAACATGATTGCTTGCTTCCTCGATTCTAGTAATGGAAGGGAAAACTAGCAGGATGGGCACTATAGTTTTATGCAATATAACCATAAGATCATGCATAGTCCCCTATACATACCTTGTCCCCTTTCCTGTATTCCATTGGTTAGAAGCAAGTCACATGCACTGCCTGAAGGATATGAAAAATAACAACCCCAAAGACAGTGCAATCTGGGAGGAGGGAGGGAGGAAGGCAAAACATCGATCCTTCTCCAATAAATCCTTTCCCAGTGATGTGACAATCCCTGGGAAGGAGACACACATCAATCCTAAAATGGCAGTCCCTGGGAAGAGGATAAACATTGATCCTTTCCCAGTAAATTATTTCCTAATGACAGTAAAGCTACACATCAATTCTGTCCCAGTGACGATAAAATGACCTCCAGAGGACAAGATAAGCACTGGTTACTGAGCTCTGAACCCTTCATCCTTGCCCAGTAAAAACAAGTCTCAAATTTTTGCAACTTCTTTCCTGAATGCCCAGATTAACAAGTCACCTCTCAGTGTAACTTATAAAACCCCAAACCCCTCTTATGACTGGTGGCCATTTTCTACCCAGAAAGTGAGCCCCTCTGTCGCCTGACTCCACAGCTGAATAAAAGACAGCTGATCCATGAAGTCTGCTCCCATCCTGGTTATTTGTACTTTCACTATGGTGCCAAAACTGTTTTGGTTACTTTTGCTTACACTGCCTATATTCAAGGGAAGAAGAAGACACAAGATGTCAACACCAGAAAGCAGGGTGAGGCCACCCCAGACCTCAACTCTATTTCTTCTCATTTCTCTTTCTGTCTCAAGGTCTCTTTCTAAATTTCAAGACACATCTTGCTCTCTCTGCCCTTCGCTTCCTGAGCATCTGATTCATGCCAGCCCCTGTAGCAGGTTCTAGGACACCAAATAAATAAGACAGTCCAGTCTGTTGAGTTTTCCCTTCCAAAAAGCTCCCTGTCACTGCTCATAATTCTCAGTTCATCTGTATAGTGTGACAATCATTCCATCGTTTGTGTAACAGCATTATTTGTGTAACACACTCTGCCTCACTGGGTTCAGATTTCTTTTGGGATCCCAGCCTCTACAATGTTAGGTCTGAGTCTAGATCAAGGTCAGGGCTTGCTCTCAGTCCAGGCATGAGAATAGAGCTCTGAGGACATGCAAGAAAAGGGCTGGCATTTTAAAAAGTTTATCAATGAGAAATGATGAATTTGGTTTTCAGACACTGTCTTTTCAGAAGCTGTAGTGAGTCCGAAGTTAAAGGACCCTGGGTTTTCTCCATGAAGTGAAGGGGCTGCAGTAGGAGCAAAAGGAAACAGCTGACAGCAGGTGTTTATTTCTCATTCTCGGCAAACCTGAGATAAAGGCAGGAATTTCTGGCTATTTAGGTGCTCCTCAACCCCACTCCCTCTTTTGGATCAAAAAGGGGAGTGCACAATTTCTTCTGGGTCAGACCTTCATAGATGAGGCTGTGTCTGGGCCTGGTCATTGTTCCTTAATGATAGGGTTGTAGGACTTCCTGAGAGAAGGTCTGGTTTTCCCTGTGGCATGAGACTAAGCACAGTGTGTGCAGAGGAGTGACCAGGACACATCTACAAAACCCTGATTCCCCTAGGCAGGTTCTCTCTGCTGGCTGCTTGAGACAGAGCAGGGCATGTGCCGAGTAATCTGACGGTCAGCCTAACAGAGAACTCTTAGACTTATAGCCCCACCAAACCCTGCTGCTTTTTTGAAAGGCTGAACCTTGTGGAGGTGGCAAGAGCCCCTTCTGCACCAGGAATATCAGTCTTTGCCCTGATGTGGTGACATTGGAGACTAACCAGATTCTGTCCTCCTTTCAGGGCTGTGGGCCAAGGGCTGCCCTGGACAATGGCACACACACTCTGCCCTGAAGGGCAGGTGTGTTGACCTCCACCCAGTTCACATGCTCACAATGCCGGAAGTCGTGAAATGGCTTTTTCTTTGGTGCCCAAGAGAACTGACTGGAAGCAGCAGAAGCGATTTAGGTGTGTCACAGGATGAAGTGTTTCTAGCTGCTGAAGACCTATCCGGAAGGAGTGAGAGGCAAACCCACCATCCCAGGAGCCTTGTTCCAAGGTCTGTGCACTCCTCCCTGCCAGGGAAGAGTCAACAACCTCTTTGTATTCCAGAGTGGGAGAGAGGAGGCTGGCTGCCTGGGATGGCTGCCTCTGAGACACCTGTAATCTGGCTCTTGGAGCAAACAGGACAAAGCTAGATTGTACAGGAACAGGGAAGGTGAAGACTTTGCTTTGAGCATAGGGTGGGGGTTGGTGGACCAGATCCCAGAGAAGTGTTGGTTTCCTTGGGGTCTGAGAAGCGTTGGGGTGCTTCTAAGAGGTGTTGGTATCTGAACCTAAGGCATTGGCTGGGCTCCAAGGGAGCAAAGCCAGTGGGTCTATGTGAAGTCCAGAAGTGAATGCCTTCAGGCTTAAATATTTTCCTGCATCCATGGGGCCAGGTGATCCCAGGTGCTTGATGATCCAAGAGGTAGAAACTTGGACAGCAGTGGCTGGTGTGTTGTCACACTCAGATTCCATTTGCCAGGTGGGCCACTCAACTCAGTTGCTGCAGTTGTGGTGCTAACAGCTCTCAGCTTCTGCCTACGTTGAAGAATTGCCCACAGCCTGTGGGAACCACATTACCTGGCAGGGGCGGGGGAAGGGGAGGGGGAGGGTTGTGTCAATCTGCCTCTACCATCTCCCCATAGCTCAGAACTGAAGTCCAATTGACACAGGGATAAAAAATGTCTGACTCCTTGATTCCAAGTGGGAACGGCTGTGGGATCAGTATGAAATCGTCTGGTGGAAAACATCCTTGCTCATCTCCTTTCTGTATCCCATCTTGCTTGCCCCTAGTCCTTTTTTCCTGAGTTCCTCCTTCAATAAAAGCTGTCATAGGCTCTGCTTCTGGGGATCCTGACTCAAGACATTGATCAATATAAAATTTCTCACCCATCTTAGTGGGTAGGCTTGCGTCAGTATAATAGTGAGTTCGAATTTTAAAAAACAAAGAAATATGAAATTCTACTTGGCGTGTTGTGGAGCAATGTCTGTCTTTATCAGACCACAGACAGAATGATAGAAAGGACTTCCCAATATAGGTAGTCTGTTTGGTCATGGAGGTGGTGAATTTGTATCTGGGTAGGGGAGTTGAGGTCATTAAAAAAGAGGTTTCCTTTGTTGGAGAATGCTTCACCCCTGGGTACACAGTGGTGCCCTGCAGGGTGCAGGGGCCAGGGGAGAACGTGCCATGGCCCATGGCCCATATCCCTCCCTGGGGCCAGGTCTGAGGGTGCATTGCCTTGGACCTGATGGCCACAGTGACTCTCTCTAAGCTGGAGTGAGCAGCCTGTTGAAAACCAGGGCTGGTGAATCCCAGTGTGGTGCTCTTACTCCAGAGCAAGGCTCTTTTGAGGGTTGTATTGAGTGCTGGCTCTGTGGCAATTTTGACAGTGCTATTGGTTCAGTCTCTGCTCTTTCTGAACCTTAATGTCCTCACCTATGAAATGATAGCATTTAAGGGAAGAAGAAAGGGAGGAGAGGAGGAACAGAGAAGAGGGAGTGTAAAGGATCTGCTCAGATGAACCTCAATTATGCCAGCTGTAGATTGGTTCGGGTCTTTGATCCATTGGCAGTGTGGGGTGGGAGGGCATACCCTTGCTTGTTAATAGGCCATATATGATTGGGGAATCAGGACTCTGACTTTGAGCATGTGGACGAAGGGGTGGTGGCTGCAGGGTGATTGAGGGCGAGGCTGAAGGCTGCTCCAGAGCCATTCCTACTAATCAGCTTTCTGTCACTATAATTATATACTTGAGATAATTGACTTATGAAGAGAAAAGTTTTATTTTACCTCATAGTTTTGGAGGTTCTGGTTCAAGACTGGGCAGAACCATTGCTTTGGGCCTCTAGTGAGTGAGCTAAATGACAACGATGGATAGTGCTTGGTGGAACAAAGTGCTTACCTTATGGCCAGGAAGCGAGAGAGAGAGAGAGAGAGAGAGAGAGAGAGAGAAGAGACTGGGGTCCCACAATCCCTTTGAGGGCACACTGCAATGACCTAACGACTCCTACTAGGGCCGGCCACCTTAGGGTTCTACCATATCCCAGTAGCACCATCCTGGGGACTAAACCTTTAACACATGGGACATTCAAGATCCAAACTGCAGCACTTACCATCTTTGCCTGAATGTCAAACTTCAACTACTTCGAAGACAGTTTGAATTCTCTGGCGCATGGGATAAAGCATTTCTAAATTGGGACAGATTAAGAAGTAACAGGAAATGCTTTAAATTATGTTATTATGCATATTAATAAACAAATATTTTATTGGTGGATTTATAAAACATTTTTCATTCAAAAATTAATTTCAAATGTAAATTTTTTTCTAAAATGATAAAGTGTATATACACACGTAGATATGTTTATGTATATATATTGAACCTGGATCTTGGCTGCAAACTTCATCTGAAGTAGGACCTAGATCTTGGAACTATAATTTGAATCTTAGACATTGATTTTTTTTCTCTTTTCACATTTTTTTTTATTGGTGCTTTACAGTTATACATAATGATGGGATTTGTTGTTACATATTTGTACATGCACACAATATAACAATATAATTTGGCTGATATCACTAGACCTTGACTTTTAATTGGAACTTTCAACCATAAACATGGATCTCAGATCTAAACATGACTTTGGATGTTGACTTTGGATCTGGGCCTATGATACAGATAAGCATATTGGATCTGATATCTGAATCCTAGTCTTTCTAGTTACTTGAATGTAACCTTAGATCTGGAACTTGAATGTGAACTTGTCCTTTGAACTTGGATCTTGGGCCTGGACTTCTTATTTTTATTTTTTGGGGGTACCACGGAGATTAAACTCAGGGGCACTCAACCACTGAGCCACATCCCCAGCCCTATTTTATATTTTATTTAGAGACAGGGTCTCCCTGAGTTGCTTAGCACCTTGCTTTTGCTGAGGGTGGCTTTGAAATTGTGATCCTCCTGCCTCAGCCTCCTGAGCTACTGGGATTACAGACGTGCACCATCACACCTGGCTTGGACATGGACTCCTAACCTAAGATTTGAACTTTAAGCTTTTACCTCTACCATTGAGCTGTACATGATTATATATATGGACGTAAGATGCGGACTATGATCTTGACATGGACATTGGACATGGTGTTTGCACCTTAGTTGTCTAATTTCTTGGGTCTGACCTTAGACCTGGAACTTGGTCTAGGAACTGGACCTTGGTTTAGACCTTGTCCCTGTATCTGTCTGTTGACCTTGGACCTGGAACATAGAGCTCTGCCCTGGACCTGGACCTTGATTTTGGACATTGGATCAGGAACTCTAACCTGGACCTGCACTTTAGACATGATCTTTGAATCTTATACCTACATTGTACACCCGGATCTTGGATTTTGTTTTGTCTTGGACATTGTGAAGACCTTAGATATAAAAACTAGATACAAACTTAGATCTTTTACTTTGACCTTGTATCTGGACTTTGATGTTGGAATCAAAATTTGGACTTTTGATTCTGATTCTGAACTTGTTTTCTTTCTTGTTTTACAAGTACAGCTGATTTCATTTAACTTGCAGGAAGAACATACTTTTGAGAACAATGTATGAGGCTGATCTTGTTAATACATTTTGGAAAACTGTTTTTCCAAACACTTATCTGACTCATCTTTATTGACTCTAACTTGCAATAAGATTTACTTCCTTTAACAATGTGCAAATATGGACTCTTACACAAGTATCATTTTGATTCACTTTCATTCTTACTTGCAGCGAGAACTTTTGAGAACTCTGAGTCTTAGCTCTTTTTCACAAATCCTGCCAGGATTCATCAATGTAATTGAGAAGAATGAGTAATTTTTAGACTTTTCTTAGATAATGTTTGTGTTTATTATGGTTTTTTTTACCTAGAAATAGGGCGGTTCATATTTGAGGTCTAGGTTCTAGTCTGAATTCCATTGTTAAATTTATAAACCTAGGTCCAAGTCTATGTTCAAGGTTCCAGTTCAAGTTCCAGGCCTGAGGTCAGGTCTAATGTGAGTTCAAAGCAAGGTCCAATATCCAGGTCCAAAATTCATATCCAAGTTCATGTTCCATGTCTAAGGTCTAGATGCAATATCTGGTCCAATGATAAAGTCTAAGTGAAGGTCTAAAACTAAGTTTCATGCTACAATTCCAGAGCTAAGTTACATTCGTGAGGCCAGGTCCCACATGCAGTTCAGAGCCAGGTCCAAGTTCCAGGTCTGAGGTTCATATACAGAGCTGAGATCAAGTTTTAATATGCAGTTTTCAAAGTCTAAGTCTATGTTTACGTTCAATGAGTCAAATCCCATGGACATCTAAAGTCTATGGACATCTAAAGTCTAGAATAATGTGTGCGATTAAGGTCAAAGTCCATGGTCCAGGTTTAAAGTTAAAATCCATCTTCCAGGTCCAATGCTAAGTTAGACTTTAGATCCTGAATAAATCCAGGTGAAATATGATGCCCAAGGTCCCACAATGAAGAAAATATTGGTGGTTTCCATTTCTGCAATAACCATAGTGGTCATTTATGCTTCGCTCTCCCAGGACCGATCCCATATTTCCAGCCTTGTAGGTGAGTTTTGACTTTGGGTGGCCCAGCTTCATTCCTGAGGTGTCTGAGTCTTTCTTTCTCTGCTGGATGTCGATGATGTTGTCTTACTATGAACATGGCAGCCCTGAGAGGCCCATGAGGGTCACCTGGGTTCTACTCAGAGCCTCTGCTTCCCTTGTGCAGTACAAACACTATTCATCAAAAAACATTACTTACCACATTTCCATCAATTTTGTTAAATGACTGCTTCACAATTTGTTGTAAGCACTTCAGTCAATCTTCAGAGACTTTGAACGGTTATCTTTGATCATTTTAATCTGTATAATAGGTGTTTCTTGGTGGGATGATTTCTGAAGCTCCTCACACTGCCATTCTGTCGTAAGATTCTATTTTATGTGTTAAGTGGTGTACCAGAAGGCATCCTATGATAAATTAAAGAAATAATCTAAATCCCAAAGCAAATGTAAAAATAACAAAACAATGAGCTAACAAAGGAGATAAATGTTAAATCATAAAAATATTTAATACCAAAAAAGGTGGAAAAAAGAACAAGGCACAGATGCAACAAATGGAAGCTCAACTATGTCTACAATCACATTATATGTTAATTGTCTAAGCACCCCAGTTAAAAGGTGGAAATTGTCAAACTTCATAAAAAGAAAAAGTAGGTTTAATGTTAAGAGGTAGGAAAAGCTGTTAATAATAACCCAAAGAAATTTCAGACAAAGTGAATTTCATAGCAAAGACTACTAGCAGGGAAGAAGAATCATTTTATGATGATAGAGTCAAATGATACTAGTTCTTATACTCCTAATGATAGAGTTTCAAAATATCTGAAGAGAAAACTGAGAGAACTTCAAGGAGAAGGAGACAAATCCACGATTTTCAGAGGGTTTAACATCTGTATTAGTTTTCTATTGCTGCTGAAACAAATTACCTCAAACTTAGTGGCTTAAAACAACACCCACTTAATATTTTGCAGTTCTTGAGTCAGAAGGCTAATAAAGATATCCTGGGTAAAAAGTAAGGTTTTTCCAGGCCTCATTTCTTTTTGGAAGCTCTAGAGGCCACCAGTATGCTTTGGCTTATTGCTCCCTTCTTCCATCTTCACAGCCAGCAGTATTGTATCTCTCCATCCTGTTTCTCTAACCATATCTGGGAAAGGCTCCCCCTTTTTAGGGACTTATGCTATTAATTGAACCCACCTGATAATATAGGATAATCTCCCTGCCTCGAGGTCTGTAAACTTATATCTGCAAAGTCATTTTTTGCCATGTAAAGTTATATATTTACAAGTTCTGGGACCTCGAGCATGTGTTTGGGGCTATAATTATAACACCATAGTATTCTTCTCTCAACATGAATAGAACAAGCAGGAAGGAAACTAAGGGGAATAGAGAAGACATGAAAACCACTATAAATCATCTGGATTTCCTCAACATTTATAGAACATTCCAATACCAACAGCAGAGGTGCATATTCTTTACAAGTGTTAAGGAATATTTACCAGGCTACACCACCCTCTGGGTCACAAAACAAGTCTTATATTTTCTCTAACCACACTGGAGTTAAATATGAAATCATTAACAGAAAGATATCTGGAAACTCCTCAAGTATTAGGACCTTAACATATTTCTAAGAAGCCCATGAAAAAAAGGAGAAACAATAAAGCAAACTATAAAATAATTTAAATTAAAATGGAAACAAAGTGTATCAAAATATGTTAGAAATAGCTAATGCACTAATCAGAGAGAAATTTATAGAACTAAAATACTTTATTCACTAGTTAGAAGGCCTCAAATTAATGACTACAGATTCTACACTAATAATTGGAAAAAAGAAGATAATTAAATTAAGTTGCAAGGAAAAAATAAAAATCAGAGAAGAAATAAAGAAAAAGGAAATCAGGAAATCAATAATTAAAATGAATAAGCCTAAAAGATGGTTCTTTGAGAAGATCAATAAAATTGATAATCATCCAACCAGACTGATCAGGAAAAAAGATAGCAGATAACAGATTATCAATATGTTCTTTTATTACTTTTATTCAACGTTGTCAATGAGAGTGTAGCTAGTGCAATAAGACAAGAAAAATTAAAAAAGAGTACTTAGATTGGAAAGGAAAAATCAAGTTGTCTTTGCCTACAAAGAAAATGTTATGAAATCTCCCTAAGTAGTTATAAGAACTAATAACAAGTCCAACAATGTTCTTAAGTAGAAATAATTATATAAGCCAGGTGTGGTAGCACACCCCTGTAATCACAGCAACCCAGGAGACTGAGGCAAGAGAATCACAAGTTTGAGGCCAAACTTGGCAACTTAATTAAGACCCCATGTCAAAAGAAAGAGATAAAAGAAAAAGAAAGAATTATAAAAAGAATTATTTCTATGTACTAGCATATTCCATTTCTGTGTACTAGGAATGAACATATGGAAATTATAATATGAAAACAAAAAGTCAAAATAACTTTGCAAAAGAAAAACAAAGTTGGAGGACTAACATTATCTACTTTCAAGACGTCTTATACATTATAGTACTCAACACAGGGTAGTACAGAAACACAGTCAAGTATATCAATGGAATGGTAACATATATATATACACACATGTATATATATATAGAGAGAGAGAGAGTCAGTTTTTGACAAAGAAACAAAAATACTTCAATGGAGTTAGGATAGTCTTTTCAACAAATGTTGCTGCTGCAATTGGACATCCACATGCAGAACAAAAAAACAGAACATAAAACTTCAGTGTATTTTCCCCAACATATTAATAGGTCAAAATAGATCATAGACCTAAATGTTAAATATGAAGCTATAACATTTCTAGATGAAAACAAAGGAGAAAATTTTCATGGCCATGAGCAAAGGTTACCAAAAGTTTTCTTTTACAAAGAAAAATTTAATAAATCGGACTTCAGCAAAATTAAGAACTTATGCTCTTCTAAAGACACTTTTAACAGAATGAAAATCAAGCCAAAGACTTGGAGAAACTATTTGCAAATCCCATTTCTGTTAAAGAGTCTGTGTCTAGGACTCATGTAGAACTCTCTTTAAACTTAATAAGTAAACAAACAACACAATAAAAATGGCAAAATATTTGAACAGAGAGTTTATCAAACAAAAATATACAGGTGGCAAATAATCACATGAGGAAATGCTAAACATTTACTAGTCCAAGGTCCAAGGCTATGATTCTTGTCCAAGTCTAAGGTCATGTACTAAGTCCTAGACAAATCCAGGTTCAAGAACAAGGTTTAAGGAGTAGGTTCAAGGTTCAAATTCACATCCAAGGCTTAGTTGGAAGTCCAGTTTCAGTTTGAAGGTCATGTCAAACAAACCATATATATCCAGAGCCTATGTCTAATATCTATGTTCAAAGGAAGATCTAGGCCCAGGTCTGAGGTCTCGGTCCCATTTCTATTATTAGTTTTTAGAGGTCCAAGTCCAAGGTTTAGGACTAAGCTCCAAAGTACCACCCCCAGGCCCAAGATCTGAGCTTAATGTCAGATTTGGGGTTCAGAAAGATACAAGGTATAAAGGTTGATTTCTAGTTCTAATGTCTAGGTACATGTTCAAGGTATAAATTATGATCCAAGGTTAGGATCCAGTTCAAGTCCAGGCCCAGGATGTAGGTATAAGGTCTAAAAATTAAAAATAAATGTCAAGACTTTAGAGAAAAGTCCTAAAGTTCAGTTCTAATATCCAGGTCCATTCATGGATAAGGTCTCTGTTTATCTGAGTTCCATGTCTAATATTCATGTCCAAGATTTGAGTCTCAGGTCCAAAGTTTAGAGTTGGAGGATCAGAGCCAAAGTCCGTATTCATGACAAAGTTCCCCCACACAAGTCCCAGATTCAGTTCTAGATCCATGTTCCATATATAAGGTAAGTTGCAAGGACCTTGAAAATCCAGGCCGAAGTCCATGTTCAGACCCAAGGGTCATGTCCAGGTAGGTCCAGGTCTGAAGTCCAGGTTCTGGTTTCATGTTCAAAGTTACAGGTTCAGATTCAATGTTCTATTTTGACATCTAATCAAATAGAATTTTGAATGTGAATGTGTAACATGTACTTAGACCTTAAAGTGAAACCTTGAAAACTAGCTCAGGCTCTGATCCTGTATAATGACCTGATCTGGGACCTAGAAATTGGAAACAAACCCTGAAGAACACTGCTTAAGGTAATTTGTGGACCTTTCACCTGAATCTTAGAGTAACCTTCTACTATCTAGCCTATCAGTTCCTTAACCTCCTCTCTTCCAAAAAAAACTTGTTCTCAACCCAACCTTTGTGATTCACGATTTTGTCATTACACAAAACTGCCACTCCCACATGATCTTAAAGTCAACATCCCACTTTCTCACCACACCATCTGCTAACTTTCATGCTCACACCTTTCAATATCCCAAGGCCAACATTGTTTTTAATCTCATCAAGATATTCAATCCATTGATCTGGCCATCTTTGTTGTCTTTCACTTACCCTCTTTGTCTTCACTTCCATCCTTACCCAACTTAATTTTCACAATCAGTCTTTATATAATCATTCACTCCCTTGACACTCCCTCTCTTTAGTTTATGCACAAAGCTAAACCACAACCCTGGTCACATCCACCTGACCACTTACCACGTGTCTGTGCCCACATTGCCCACATAGCTACATGTGGCTGGTGAAATATGCACAATCATGGGCTACTATGTTGCCTAGTCCATTCCTCTCCCAACTGCATTTGTCATCTCTCCTCAAATCTCAAACATCTTCCCATCTTCACTCTCAGTTAGTGACCTCACTTCATATTTCACTGAAAGTTGGAGTAATCAGAAAACCTCCAGATTCCAATCCCATTTCCACAAACATATGTTTGCATCAAAGTCCATGTAGCATCTTTCTTGTTATTAACAATGAACCGTCCATGTTCTTACCATGTGCCGACTCCTCACATAGATACTAGATTTCATTGTGCCTTGCCTTAAAAAAAAAACGCTGCATCAGTAGTTCTTCCTTTTCCTTCATGTATCATCTATTTCCTCTTTCTCATTGATCTTTTTCATCAGCATCCAAACTTCTGCTATTTATCTTGTCTTAAATATCATATTTAAAATTTTTTAATTTGCTCTTTTTAGATATATATGACAGTAGACTGTATTTTGACATGGAGTTAAAGATCATCTTTTGATATTAATTTCCTTTCTATTTATTAAAACATCTCTATTCTCTTTGCAGAAATACTTACAGTCATCTCTGCTAATACTTTCCAAATTACTTCTTTTGAATCGCTCTTGCACAACTTCATTCAGGATTTTATCTCCGTCACTGTCTCCAAACTGTTGGAGTCGAGGTCTCTATTGACCCCCATGTTGCTATATCCAATGGTTATATTGCAGGCTATGTTCTACTTGATCTGTTTTCTTTTTTTTTTAATTTATTTTTATTGTAAACAAATGGGATACATGTTGTTTCTGTTTGTACATGAAGTAAAGGCATACCATTTGTGTAATCATACATTTACATAGGGCAATGGTGTTTGATTCATTCTGTCCCCCCCCCCCAACCCCCCAATCTACTTTCAAAATCTGATATAAGCAGACACTTTTTTCATTTGAAATTTTTGGGAAGTGGTGCCAAGTTGGCCAATCTTAAATGGAGGTAACAACAAAGGGACACCTGATTCCATCTCTCAGAGTTCTCACTACAAATTCCTAGGACAGATCCCAACTGACCCCAGTGAGGTCATTGATATTTGATTGGTGGATGGGCCTATGGGAATCAAAGGGGGCAAGTGTCACTTTTTGAGAAGTGAGTGGGTGTGGGTGGGGAGGTGATGTTAGATCTACTTACTGTGGTGAACTTATTCATGTAAATACTGGAAACAAGGGAAATCTGCTAAAAATATTTAGAGTAGACTATTGACTCATCCTCTGTTCTCCAGTGGCCCTTAGAACAAACCTTTATATTAACACCAAAAATACTATGATAAAAATTTGTGTTCATGTGGCTATTTCCTTCACCAGAATTTAAATCCTAAAATAAGAGTGAAGACTTTAGTCACATTTATCATTGCAATTCCAGAAAATAGCATAAGCATTGGGCACATGTAAGCTCTAATGAACTTCTATTGATATGAGAGAGGGAGAGAGAGAGAGGGGGAGAGAGAGAGAATGGGAATTTCTCTCGTGTTCTTGAGAGCTAAGTGACTGAAGATCTACATTTTAGAGGGAGAGAGAGGATTTACAACCGTGATCTTTCTAATGTTACTGGTCCAAGAGAGCAGTGTGTTCAGGGCTTGTCTATTACCAGGCTTTGCCTGAAACAAAGAGTAAATTCTCCCGGCAGCATTCAGCTTCCTTGTGTGTGCACTCAGAGGGGACTAGGGTCATCCTAGAGATGACCTCAAGCTGTTAGAAACAACTATGTTAGTATTCAAGTCTTTTAGTGTGGAGGTGGACAAAATCGTTTATGCTGAGAGTCTAATTTTTAATAGGCTGAAGTTGAAGCCTTCTTGAAAAGAGAAAAACCTGTCTAAAGTTTGGTCAGGTAGGAAGTCATTGTCACTTTCTCCCCACAGACTGACTCCAGGTGGACTAACATGACAGCCTTAAGCAGGTCCTCCAGAGGAAGGCCCTGAGACTTCCTGGATTGGGGCCATCTGTCGGGGTGGTGATTCAGGAGAAGCCTGTGATGGACAGAAGCATGATAGGGAAGAAGCAAGTTTGAGCAAGTTAAGGGGCCAGATCCAGCATTGGTGGAGGGGGCTTTGAGCTGTAAAGCTACCCAGAGTTGTTGTGCCTCCAGGATTGGCCTGTTGTCCCTCTGCAGCTGTTGGCAGGGTGTACGTGTGGGGGCGTATGTTGGCAGGGTGGGGCTGGTGACCTCTGTGCAGCTGGAGATTTTCAGCAGAAGGGGTGCCTTTGGCATGTTAGCAACCAACGCATCGTGTGGGGAGGGGTGGGTGCACCTGCCCTGCTGGAGGGTAGCTGGCCTGGGTCTCCACCAGATACAGATTAGGGATCTGAGATCCTGGACAATCTGGCTGGAGGTCTCTCAAATAGATTTCACCTTTTAAGGGTAGGAGCTCTCTGATTAATCCCACTTGATTTTGGAGCCTACATTAAAACTGACCAACCATGGTCTGGAGGCCAGGTCCACTCACCCGCTTGTGGGGATGGGAGTGGAAATGGCAAGGGCCTTTGCTCACGCCCCCAAAGGCATCACTCATGTGACAATCTATGGGGTTGTGCTCCAGGGACGCCCGTCACAAAGGGCACAATGTGTAAAGCCCTCTGAGAGTAGATACCCCAGGCTCTGATAACAAGTGGAGGACATTTCTCAGAAATGGGTCTGCGATAAGAGTCAAGTGATAACTGTCCACCCAAAGTCTGAAGCTGTCCTTGGATGTGAGGTAGGCAGAGGCGACATGAGGCTAGACAGGTCAACAGCATCCAGAGCACAGAGGACTTTGTAGTCCTCCTTAAAGATTCCCAGTGAAACAGACATTACTACCTCATGTACATATATATGACTGCATGACCAATGTGGTCTTGCAATATGTACAATCAAAAAAATGAGAGATTACATTCCATTTGTGTATGAGCTATCCAAATGTATAAATGCATTTGACTGTCATGTACAACAAATTGGAACAAATAAAAAAATTATAAACATTTTCCCACCTAAGCTGGGGAGTTGGTAAAAAAAAATAATAAAAAATAAAAAAGGTCAAATGGAGAAAATTATAATGGTGCTCTCACTTCAGCACCTGGCCCAAAGCTAACCCCCCGGGTGAGGTCCTATACTTCAAATCCTATTATATCTTCTTCAAAACCTGACTGTCCTGGGTCCCATTTCCTTTGCCTTTCTCTTTTTGGTGCAAGAACTGGCTCATCTTTTTTTTTTTTTTTTTTTTTTTTTCTTATTTTTCACCCAGGGCTTTGTGAATGTGAGGCCAATGCTTTGCCACTGAGCTACGTCCCAGCCCAAGAGCTGGTTTCGTCTGGTAAACAGCTAACACACTGATGGGTTGGTGACACATGCAAACCTTTTTTTGAAGGAGTGACTCCAGTCAAGCCCAAGCCCTCTGGGGACAAGGTTTCCAGAGAGGCTTTGGGAGCTGTGGTGTTCCATTGTTCAGGCCACCCTGTGATGCTCCTTTGTGCTGAGATGTCCCCAACTGCTGCGGTTGTCACCAGGAGCCCCATCACAGGCCATGTGCAGCATCACCACCAGGTGGCAGTGGCACCATGTTCCTGATGCCCAGCTAGTCAGTTTCCCTGAGGTGCAGAAAGGAGGAGGTCTGAGAAATGGAGCCCAGGTTCTGGAGTCACCCAGTAGAGCGGAACTTACTGTTTTGTCACTTAGTGACACCAGGCCTTGGGCAAGAGGCTGGATTTATATTTATACCTGCATTGCCTTCCCTATTGTCATTGCAGCAGAGTTCAAGCTAAGCCTCAACCTTCCAGGATCATAATTTATTGAGTGTTTATTATCATTCGAGTTTTCTCTGAGATCTTACATGTATTCATTCATTCATTCCCCAGAAACCTGTGAAGCATATTCCATTATCATCCTTATTTTTCAGATGGAGAAACTGATATACAGAGAGGTCCAGTAACTTGTCCAATGTTGCCCAGCTAATATGAGGCAGAGCTGGGATTAGAACGTAGGTAGGCTGACTTCAGAACCCTCTGGCCTAGCTATCTGGCCACCATACCACTTCTAACTCCAATAGAGTTACACAGTGTTCCCATGTTGCAGTCTCTTTTCTGAGGTAAAGGGTAGACAGTAAAATCAGAAGAAATGCAAAGAGAGATGCTTTATCATCAACTCACTCCAAAGCCTTGTCAACTTTCCAGAGTTCATGACCTGTGGTCCTAAGATCGTTGAAGAGTCTTCTACAAGTCATTCATGTCTTTTCATCTGTGAAACGGTTCCCAGCACCCCTGCAATTTCCTTCTTCTCTAGTGGACAGGGTCCCTGTGGCCTGGCTTCTTAGGAGGATGGGGACACTTGCAAGGGAGGCACTGCTAGCTTGCTTCTGGGGCCATCGCTCCTCTTTGGGGCCCGTCTTGAGGCTCTACAACTCATCTACGAATTGCCCATCACGTATCCTAGAGAGTCCCTGAGTTCCTCTCAGTCTAGTGGTGGCTGAGGCTCCTCTTGGACCACAAGACTGAAAGTCACCCAGGGAATTCTGGAAGGAACTTTGTAGAGTTGTCACGCTGGTCCTGGCTTGCCCTCCTTTGGAATGTTTTTTAACACAATGGAATAAATATCTCTGTGTTTTAGCCACTGATAATTAGGGTTTTCTATTACTTGCAGTCACACCTGACCCCAAGGGCCATGTAGGGGCCATAGATCATGGAGGCTAACAGCACAGACTTTTTAATATATATATATTTTAGTTGTAAATGGACCTTTATTTTATTTATATGTTGTGCTGAGAATCAAACCCAGTGCCTCACACATGCTAGGCAAGTGCTCTACCACTGAGTCACAACCCCAGCCCAAGAGCACAAATTCGTTAGGTAACCAGACAGCTGGGCTCACACACCCTGCCTCTGCTGCCTGCCAGCGACACTCACTAACTTCTTTGTCTCTGTTTCCTCATCAGGAAAATAGAAATAAAAACACTGACCTTCTAGGGTTGTTGCTGGGATTTGAGGACAAAGGGAAATATAATAATGCGTTGAGAAACCTTAAGCATAAGATTGTGGGAAGAGTCCTTGGTATACAGCAAGTGCTCCGTAAGAGTGGCCTCTTATGGCTTTTGTGCAGACAGAGGCACATTTTGTGTGTCTGTATGTGCACTCATGTGCTGGTGTACACAATCTGATCTGCATGATACTACTGTCCACACTGGTGCTGTCTGATGAGACTGTCACTCTCCTGACCCCGGGGGGTGTTTTCCCTTTGTGTGGCCTCTGTCTCTCCTCATCTGACTTCTGAGACCTTGTCCAGAAACCATCAGTCGCTTTCTGAGGCGCACCACGGTTTCCTTCTCCTGGCAGCGGCCATGGGGTGGCGATGCTCCCCGAGAATGTTCTAGTCTCCTTGTCCTACAGCCCTTCCTAGAATGTTCTAGTCTCCGTGTCCTACAGCCCTTCCTCGTCTTTCCTATGCTCAGGGTGGGGAGGCGTTCAGTTTCCCCCAGGGAGTGAGGTGTAAGTAGGGCTGCCAGATTTACCGAATAAAAATACAGGTTATCCAGTTAAATTTGAATTTTAGGTAAACGATGAATGCTGTTTCAGTAGGCCCATGTCCCAGATGTTGAATTTCATCTGCCAACTCTAAGTGTGGAGCCTCCCACCACATCTGTTTGGGACATCTGACATATCCTTCATCCCCTGCAGTTTCCCTTGGTGGGTGAGTCAGGGAGTAGGGCTGTTTTAGGCCACTCCCAGTGACTGTCTTTCTTATGGTCCCTTGACTTTTTAGGGACTCTCCTCATCTCTGCTCTGTGAGACTTTTCCACCACTGGACTGGGGAGAACTGGTACTGACCTAGATTTCAGGTCTTCAAAGTTTCTAGATATCATGCCCTGAGTCCTTTGGATACTTACAACTCAAAAATGACTTTAAAATAATAAAAAAGTAAATTTCCAGGTATATTGGTGCACACCTATAATTCCAGTGGCTCAAGAGGCTGAGGCAGGAGGACTAAAAGTTCATAACAGCCTTTGCAACTTAGTGAGGCCCTAAGCAAGTTGGTAAGATCCTGTCTCAAAATAAAAAAAAGAAAAAGGGCTGGGGAGTTGGCTCAGTGGGTAAGCACCCCTGGGTTCAATCCTGGTATAAAAACAAAAAATTTAATTGACAGATAATAATCGTACATCTTTATGGGGTGCAGTGTGATGTTTCAGTCCAATTATAGATTTTGTACTAATCAACTCGGGGTGTTTAGGGTATCTGTCTCGTCACATTTCTTTGTGACGAGAAAATTCAAAATCTTCTCTTCTAGTAATTTTGTAGTGTACAATACAATATGCAAAGTTGGCTTTTGAAATTTAAAAGCTGAGCCAAATTTTGACTCCCTTCTTCTTCCATTCCTTAGGTCTCAGCGGCTGGGGCAGAGGAAGAATCAGGACGCATGAGCAAATGCAGCAATCGTTTCCAAGTGTTCCCCAGAGACACACAGAGGGGCTCGTTTAAATCTCCAGCCTTCTTGCCTTATTCCTGTCCTGACCCTTTGCTTCCATGGCCACTAGGGTGATCCTTGTTGCAGTTGTCTGACTATTAAAGGGCAGGTTACCTGGCCCATTCACATCTTCCTCCCCAGAGATCTGAAAATTTAGCAATCAGCAATTTATGCTGCTTCCCAGAGGGGGACTGTCATTGTGCCTGTTTTGTAAATTGGTGCCAAATAGATGGCATCTGAGAGAATCCCAGCCCATCCATCTGCCATGTGATCAGGACTGAGTTGAGCAGAGACAGGAGGCCATGGAGATTTTGGAAACTCAGTACTTCCCCGTGGCCAAGCACACCTTCCAGCAGATGTTGCTGCAGTGTCCCTGCATCTTCCTGCCTGAGCAGCTGCTGAATGAGCTTGGGACCCACCGCTGGGCCTCTGCAGACGTGTTCGGGGGACTGAAGAGACCTGGGCATGACATTACGTACATGGCACAGTGAACCTGTGAGACAAAAGGAAATGGGGGTTTAATTCTGGCAATTGGTTTTCTTTTCAGCCATCAGGCTAAAAATGTACCCATTTGTGTTAGTCACCGAATAAAGTGAATGTGTGACGAAGAGAGGCGTCCTACACTTGGCAGACTAGCTACGAATTCACACTTCCTGATTCAAAGTTGCTGACGTTTTTGGAAGATCCAAATTTAATCAAGGCATTCTCAAAAGATCCAAACTGAATCAGAAAGACGTGAGGCCCTTTTAGCAGCATGAATCTTGATGGGTTGGGATTGCATTTGCTAGGAAGCAGAATTTCCACTAGAAGTGATTGGAAATGTGATTTCACAGGACTTGGGAGAGGGGCCTGTGTTAAGTCACCCTAAACTTGGAAGGAACATGTTTGTGCCCTAGCTGTTCCGTTTATCCCAACATGGAGCTTGGAATGTCTTAGAAATAGAGTGGGTTTTGAAACATGGTATTGGAGCCTTGAGAATTGTAGATTCCAACAAAATCTTATTTATTTCTTCTTCTACCTATTGTAAATACCAATTTTTATTTTTCTGCTCCAGAAATGAAATCTTATTTAAATGCTAAATATGCAAAATATGAAAGTGGTCTGCCTTACCCCTGTCTGTCCTGATCTGGTGTCTACCAAGTCTGTCTGCTTATTATTTCTTGCCCCTCTGAAGTGTAAGCTCCATGAGGGCAGGGCTGGTCCCCACGCTAACTGCTGCATCCTCAGCACTTTGACACTGTCAAATACAGAGTGACTTTGGTAAGTGCCTGTTGAATCAAAGAGGATGAAAAGATCTCTGAGGCTGTGCAAGGCACACATTTACCATGACTCACATTACTGCCCACATCCACTTAGGTAGCTATCTTGTGCTCTAATACATTTATTAAGCAGTTCCTTCTTATGATCTTATTCCTTATGTTCCAGGGTTGGGGCCTTCTGGGAAACTGAGGCAGCATGAAGACACCCCCTTCTTCAAGCCCTGATTCTTGTGATCAAGTCAGAAAGGTTTCAGACAAGTTGCTCAGAGTAACAGGCATGAGTTTATTGAAGAGATAAGAAAAGGGAAAGAGGACACTCTTAAGGGAGAGAGTGGGTCCTCTCAGAGAGGAGAAGGGACAGCATGTGTCTTCTGCACTCCAATTTATTGGGGATCTCAGAGAAGTTTCCAGAGAGTCCTGCCCAGGTCCACCTCTTGACTTTTGACTGACAGCAGCATGACATCAAACTTTCAAGTCCCCTCTGCCATGACAATTCTAGGTCACCTTGGCCCATGCTGACCAGCTGTAGTTGGACTCTTAACCATACATTCTTACAGATTTTATGGTAAGGAGGAATTATCCTTATCTCCCTGAGTTCCAGGATCTGGTCTGTGAAAAGGGTCGCAAAAATCTCTCCCTTCAGGGTAACTTGGGTTCTTCTTATCTCTGTAATAACCTTTTCTCCTGAAGATCACAGGTAGTTGGCTGAGGAATGTGACATATCCTGTCCACTTGGGCCAGACAGGGCTGCAGGTAAACTGCTTCTTGGAAAAGAAAGAATGTGGGGTTCAGCACAGTGGGCTCGTTTTATAAAATCATTCTCTTAACCTCACGCTCTTCCCACCTCTCACATCTGTCTTTCCGCTATCACAACAAGCATATGCTTTAGGCTTGTATATCCCCATTTTATAGATGAGGACACTGAGCCTTCCAGAGGTTAAACAACTGCCCAAAGCCTCATGGCTGCTTGGTGTTGGAGTGTGTGTCCAACCATGGCTCAAACTCTGTGAAGTACCTTGCTTCTCTCTCTCTCTCTCTCTCTCTCAATTACAGGTTAACTGAAGTATAATTCATAGATCAAATAATTCACTTATTTAAAATGTGCAGCTTAGTAGTTTTTAATATAGCCACACAGTTGTACAATTCTCACCACAATTAATTTTAGGACATTTTCTGCATCCCTAAAAGAAATTCACCCATTCGTAGTCACTCCCTATTTCCTTCCCAAGGAGACAGGGTTAAACAGGTTTAGGATTGACTAGTCTAAATAATTTCTTCAGGCTCTGAAGTACAGGGGCTGTCCCCAGTTGCCTGGTGATCAGAGTGGGTGGACAATGGCCCCAAGAAGGAGAACTCAATGGGCTATGGATTGGTTGGTTTGCATATGAAAGGCATGCTCCAAGTCAGGTTGATTTTTGAAAAACCACCTTTAGGAGTTGGCTAGTCTTGAGACAGTGGTCCCTCCAGGTGAGCAAGCCTGCAAGACGTCGAAGCACCCAAAGTAAGGACTAGAAGGACATGATGACCAGAGAGTTCTCTCCCTGCTAAGGCTCGTGATTGTCAGCTGCGTCTCCCAGGGGAAGGAGGGGTGACTTCTACTCTCCTGCCTGCTCCCACATTTCTTCCACTCAAGCTACTGCTTGGGATTCCACTAAGTCAAAGCTGACGGAGGCGGGATATAGGCCTTGACTTGCGGTGGCACCATCAATATGCCCATGGTCCTGGGCTCCCCCCAGAGGCCTGTTTTTTGGTTTTTTTTTTGCGGTGCTGGGGATCAAACCCAGGGCTTTGTGTTTGCAAGGTAAGCACTCTGCCGACTGAGCTATCTCCCCAGTCCCCAGAGGCCTGTTTTTTATGGCCCTCACCCACATAGGTCCACAGGACAACAGACACACACACCCCACAAATCTTGATTTCCTAAGTGAGAGTGAGACCAGGCCACAGTGGTGCTGTTACTCAGAGAACCTGAAGACATTCTCTGCATGTTCTCTGTCTAGTCCAGGTCAATACAGGAACCTAACTTGTCAAGGCCCCAGTTCAGCTTCCTCCAAGGAATCCCTTCTCAAATCCTGTCTCTTTCCCTACTGATCTGGTGGAAAGATCCAGGTGAGGGCGCCCACTTTCTTGGTAAGTCTGCCTGTGGGGGGCTGTGCCTCAAACTCCCTTGCCTACCTAACAGTGATGGTGAGGAGTCCTCAGGACTGAGGCCTGAAGGGCTCCATTTTAACAACCTACTATACTACATAGGCACCAAGATCATGCACCTGCTTGGGATTTCCCCTGTTCCTACTGCCTGAGTATTGGGAGCTTCATGATTCATAGAGTTGAGTTCTGCTTTTTATAGTAGAATAGAATCACAAGCTAGCAAGATCCTGTTCTCCAAGGATTTGTGGAAAGATGTTAACGCAGGTCCTGTTGACACCTTTGCCCATTCAGAGCTGCCTGGGGAGGTGCCAGAGCTGCTCAGATAGTGGCTGCCTCCACGGGCTGCCTTCTGCTTCCCTCATCTTATTTACCACACGCACGTCTACTTTCAAGGAGAGCCCTGGAGTACTGGAGGCGGGGCATGCAGGAAGGCAGATGGATTGGAAAGACCTCTGGGGACGTGAATTCTGAGTGGAGTCAGGGCTTTTACCTGAGATTTTATTTGTTTAGCCCAAAAAAATCACAAATGCTCTCCTGATGTCCACAAATCAGGTCTTGCTGGATCTTTCTAACATACCTAGAGGTTGCAGGGAGGAAAAATAAGTGGGGCTTAAAAGAGAAGTTTCATTGACTCACAGTCCTGAGAAGACATAGTTATAAACTGTCAGTTGTCCATTTTTACAAAGATTTTATAATCTTGTGTAAACACACACCACACACACACACATACACAGGGAGGCATTTAACGTTTCTGAAATCCAGAACCTTAAGTGCATCTCAAATTGTGATCCCCAGAAACAATAAGCTCCCTCTGGGGCTGAGCTTCTGTAGGACATTTCATGATAAATTTATTAAAGCCACAGGAACCAAATCTTGACAAATAATTCTGGCACCTTCATTACTCATGACTTGCCATCAGCCCATTGGGGGCAATGGTTTCCACAGAAAGGAGAGGCTTCCCATTCACATACTTATGCTCATAGCACTTTTATTTTTGTGGACATTTTATTTCCTCAAACTCTAGATTCATTTTGCAATGATGGATTTTTTTTTTTTTTGTAATGAAAACACTATAAAACAGTCGTGCTGCATTTGAATCTAAGGATTTACATATCCGTTTGGTGTCCTCTCCTAACAAGCTGAGCCCCCACTGCTTGTTGGGCACTGTGTTAGGAAGGGGATGCAGGCACGTGTGGGCTGGAGATAGTCATACAGGTGAAAATGAAGGAGCACAAGTGGAGGTTTTTAGTTGACTTTTACATCACTGTAACCATAATACCCAACAAGAACCACTTAGAAAAGAGGAAGTTTATTTGAGGCTCATGGCTTCAGAGACCTCAGTCCACAGACAGCTAACTTCATGGTTCTAGGCTCAAGGTGAGGCAGCACATCATGGCAGAAGGGTCCAGAGGAGAAAAGTTGCTCAGCCATGGTGGGGTCAGGAAGCAGAGAAGGTAGGTGGAGAGAAGAAGCCTCAAGGAAGTTAAAGCTTTCCAGGACAAGCCCCCAGTGACCCATCTCCTCCAGTCACACCCCACCTACATACAGTTACCACCCAGTCAGGCCAATCAAACTAGAATGGACTATACATTACAGTTCTTGTAATCTAATCATCTCCCCTCAATATTCTTGCATTAGCAGGAGCTTTTGGGGGACATCTCACATCCAAACTATAACAGGGAGAATAGTGAAAAGGACTACTGGGTTTTGAAAGAAGGTTCCTCCAGGCCTAGGGAACAGGATGTGTGAAATCTTAGAGGTCTGAGAGCAGAAAGGACCTTTCCCACTCCTGCTGGATCCTGGGGAGGCAGCTGGACCTTGGAGGGAGAGTATAGTGTTCCTAGGCAGAAAGGGCTCTTGCCCACTGGTGCTTCTGAGAGGAGAAATAGTCTCACTAAGTCCACTATTTAGAAAATACAAAAAGCTTAAAAAACACATTTCTTTTTTGCAAATAATAGGTTCATATTAATAAAATCAAAGTTGGAAAACAATAAAAGAGACTGGTTTGAGGAAAACAGCCCAAAGAATAATTTCTCAAGTTAGATTTGGAAACAGTAATATATATGCAAGATAGAATATATATTTTTTGTGATATACATGCATACATGCATATATAATGTATGTAATATAATGTATACATATGCAGTGTGTATATGTATGAGTGGCTATGGTGTATTTATAATATAAAGATGCATATTTATTTTTAAAATTGAAGTCTATTATATATGGTACTATTTTAAAATCTTAAGCTGTTTGAATTCTCACATATGCATACACCAAGAAAGAGAACGCTTCTGTTGTTTAAGAATGTGCTCTCTTGACTCAGCTATCCCACTCCTCGGCCTATACCCAAAGGACTTAAGATCAGCACACTACAGAGATACAGCCACATCAATGTTCATAGTGACTCAATTCACAATAGCCCAGACTATGGAACCAACCTAGATGCCCTTCAATTGATGAATGGATAAAGAAACTGTGGTATATATATACAATGGAATATTACTCAGCTATAAAGAATAATAAAATTATGGCATTTGCAGGCAAATGGATGAAATTGGAGAATATCATGTTAAGTGAGATAAGCCAATCTCAAAAATCCAAAAGAGGAATGATCTCACAGATAAGCAGTTGATGACACTTAATGGGGGGTGGGAGTGGGACAAGAATGGAGGAAGGAGGGACTGTATAGAGGGAAAAGAGAAGTGGGAGGGGTGGGGGGGAAGGAAAAAAATAATGGAATGAATCAAACATCATTACTCTATGTAAATTTATGAATATGCAAATGGTATGCTGTTACTCCATGTACAAACAGAAACAACATGTATCCCATTTGTTTACAATAAAAATAAATTAAAAAAAAAAAAAAAGAATGTGCTCTCATGCCTGTTTCCAGTCAATCCTTCCAGTCCAGTGGGTACCACTTCCTGATCTTCTCTCCCCATAGATTACTTCTGCCTGTCCCTGAGCTTCCTATCAATGGTATTATATAGTTTGTGCTCGTGTGTGTGTGTCTATGTGTGTGTGTATGTATGTTGGTATATGTTTACTCAAGCTTGAGATTCATTCATTTCATTGCAAGCCTAATCACTGTTTTTTTTTTTTTCCATTGCGGAATTGTCCTCCTGGTACTAGTCTGTTTATCCGTTCTTCTGCTAATGGACATTTGTGTTGTTTCTGGTTTTTAATCTATTGTGAATAAAGTAGTTATGAACATTTTTGCACATCTTTTTTTGGTTGGGGGACATGAACTGAATTCTCTTAGTTTAGGCATGAGACCAGTTTATGCTTTCAATAAGAGTGAATTGTATTTTTAAGGTGAATAATTTAGCATCAAGTTACCATGCCTGGACACTCACATTTCTGGAAGACTTGTCAAAGGAGCATGGGGCTGGAAGTTAGAATCTCTGGGTCTGAAGTTCAAGCCCTGCCACTCCGCTCTGTAGGTTGTGCTGACTACCTTGTTCCCTCATCCTTATTTATTTATTTTGGATATGTATCACTAAAGTCAGTAAAATACTATGGGTGACAGTATGATAATTGTGGTCTCATGTTTCCTTTCAAAATCTCCAATCCCACTCCAAGTTTGGCCAGGAAGTCCCTATTTCATTCCTGGCCTCTGCGAAAGATACAGTAGAAATGTGCCTGGAGTTTGAGTTTCAAAAGCCAAACCAGGAAATAGGGAACTCATGCCTGAGTAATTCCAAGAACTATGTGATGAGTAAAAGATCCCAGTTCCCTTCTCCATACTGCCTTGCCCCTTATCCAAGAAAGGTTCATTGAGTGGGGAATGGGTAAGAAAAAAGAAGACAATGATGTCACTGGGAAAGGTCAACAGCTTAAAACAACCACCATTTTATTATATCTCGCAATTTTGTGGACTGGGAATTTAGGTAGGGCTCAGCTGGGTGATTCTTCTGCTCCATGTGGCATGAACAGGGCTTGCTCAGGAGTATTTAGCTGGCGAATGGCTGGCCTGGAGGGTCCCATAATAGCTTCACTCACAACACAGTGTGGCTGGAAGTATGAGCTTAGCTGAGATTGATGATTGGTGCCCCTACGCATGGTTTCTCCGTGAGGATGGATTCAGGGTGTCTGGTCTTCTCCTGTGGTGGCTCAGGTCTTACAGAAGGAGGAGGACACTGCTGGATTATTAGACTCAGGTCTAGCAATAGATGCAAGATTACAGTGTTACTTCTCCATTTTCTGTTCAAAGCAGTCACAAAGTCCACCAACATTCAAGAGAAGGGGACATAAAACTTAAGGAGAGGAAGGTCAAAGAATTTATAACCCTGATAATTTGCCACAGGGGACCCTGTCCCCCAAGCCCCAGAGAGAAGAAAGAACACAAGAGTCCCTAAATAGGTTTCTGGAGTATAACAGCAGATTGGCACCACTTATGGTGGTGGTCTGGTGGAAACAGCAAGACTCTGAGAAGAGATAGCTGTGTGGTGTGCATTAGATAGAGTTCTCTGAGCCCCAATATGGTATGGGAACAGAGGAATTACTGCCATGCACCAGGCTCATGGAAGACACACATAAGCAGTTGACTTCAAAAGACAGGCAGAGGGCATCAGAGGATGCTTAGCAGTGACTAGTGTGGAAAGACCTCTAAGGACCAGAGGGGATGCTGGGTATCTCAGTGACACAAGAGTAACGAAAAACTACATCATCATTCCTCCCAGATTCCACCATTATATCCTAACCTGATGCCTTGGATTTTGTAGGCTCCTGGCATTAGGCACAGCCTGGGATAATGGAATGGGACCTTTGGCAGGTTGGGTTCCTGAGCATCAGATTCTGAGATAAAGATTAGTTTGCTCCAGGACTGGAGAGATGAACAACTTGAGGGGCAATGCAGTGTTGGTTTCATTTTTTTTTTCCTTTCTGGTTCTGGGGATTGAACCTAGGGCCTCATGCATGCTAGGCAAGCACTCTACCACTGAGCTACATCCCCAGCCCAGCAATGTAGTCTTAACAGAGACATTGGTCAACCCTGTAGGCAGCTCTGGAGCTGAGATGGACCTGCAGAGCTGTTCTGACTTGAGGCAAGGTTGGTAAATGCTTCTGCACTGATCAGACTTTGGAAGCAGCACCAGGGCACAGAAACATTACCTTGGGTAAGAAGGTTCCTTTCACCTAAGCCAGTCGCCAAAGGCTCAGACAGCTGAGGGCTCTCTGATAGCAGCACTCTCAGCAGCTGGGACAAAAATTAGTTTACTCCAAAAGGGAGATCTGTAAGCACATCTCAGTATCTACCACAGATCTTATTAGAAAAAAAATTTTAAGGACTCATAAAATAATGAAAATAGTTACATTTCCTCACCACCTAAATTCATGCACTGTGATTCATGCCTCCAATACATGAATTCCATGATTTTAAGAACAAAGACCATATGAGCCATTACTATGGTACTAGACTGATGATCTTTGATGTGCCTTTTAGAAAGAGGTAAGGCTACTTACTTATCTTTCTCTCCACAGATCTGGACATAAAAGTATGACCCATTACTTATAGCCATTTGCCAAATGCTACAGGGGAGGGATTGTTGCTATTTTATTTTCTCCATTGAAAGGATAGAGAGACCCATAAAACAAGAACTCCTTATTTCTTTCTTTTTTTTTTTTTTGGTAGATTCATGGATCAAATAGTGTAGGAGTCAGGAGCTTTGGGTAATAACTATTTAGCAATAAGTGAGCATTTTTGCCAGGTTGTCACTGAGATTGTGAGATGTCATCTTATGCTAATAGTTACTTAGAATGAACTAATATGCTGTGACTGAGACCCCTTATATTGCCAAAATGGAAATGACTCGTTGTGAGCAAAACCACAAAACGAACTGGGCATGGAGATAGAACCAACTGAGCCCAGCCGGCAACATATTGTGGAAGTGAAAAATCCAGGATCCCTCAGGCAGGAACTCTTAGAACTTAATCCAACAAGGAAGAGCGAGGATTTCTTCTTGAGAGATTGTCTTAGTTTGACTTGCTATAACAAAGCACTTAGACCTGGTTTAGAAACAGCAGAAATTTATTTCTCATGGTTCTGGAGGCTGGAAGTATAGGATCAGGGTGCCAGTGTGGTCAATTTTGATGAGCACCCTCTTTCAGGTTGCAGTCTGGCAACTTACTGTATCCTCATGTGGCGAAAGGAGGGCTAGAGAGCTCTCTGGGTCTGTTTTATGAAGGTACTAATTCCGTTCATGAGGATGAAACCCCTCAACAGCACCATCTCCTAATACTATTATGTTGGGGGTTAAGATTCAACATATGAATTTTAGGGGGACATGAATATTCACTGTCGTAGGGGATCATTGACCCATCTGTGCTGCTTAATAGAATGTTTTGTAATGAAGAAAAATGTTCGATATCATTTTGCCCAATATGGTGGCCATTGGGTACTTGAAATGTGACTGGTGTGATGCAGAGCCTAAATTTTAAACTTTGTTTAACTGGTTTGTCTGCCATATCAGACAGCTAGGTCTAGAGTCTTGCTCTCTAAGCATGACCTTAGGAGCATCAGCCTCAACATCACCTGGGCATTTGAGACAAAATATATATTCCCAGGTCCCACTCTGGACCTGTGACTCAGAACCTGCATTTTAGCAGGAATTCCGGGATTTGCATGTCTAACTGAAGATGGCTTTGTGAGGACCAGCCCCCACCCAAATCCTCACATTCTATTATCCTATGATTGAATGTGGAGAAGGGTGAACAGAGGATGGGAAAGGAGTGGCAGGATCCTAGGTTTCAGAATGAACGAACTGTTAGAACCAGGCAGAGTTTCCGAGCAGGGGGTTGTGGGTGGAGGCAGGTCCTGCGAAGAGGCAGGCAGGGGGAGAGTCTCCCATGGAGAGTTTGCTGCCAGTACCCAGGAGAACAGCCTCGCTGGGAATCCACTCAGATGTCCCGATTGCTCTGCAGGACAGCAGGCTCAGATCCGAATATTCCTGGTGGTCCTGCAGGCCTTTTAGATGGCTGGTGCCTGCCTGAAAACCAGCCTCCTCTATTCACCCTTCATTTTGCAAAAATTCAGAATCCTCTGAACTGACTGAAAAATGTCTTTTGTGCTCTTCTTTTGGGTCAAATACATTTTACTTCATCTTTTGTGTCTCAGATGGCTTCTTTTCTTGTCTCATCTCTCCCCGCCCCACGTCAGTTCTGCTTTAGTTTGAGCTGTCAAGGTTGTTCCTTCAACCCATTCTTACTTGTCTTAATTGCTACATCATGTTTTCCAGAAAGCCTAGAGTTCCTGTGATTTCTGTCCTCCCTCCCCCGCATCCCCCCACCAGGCTTGATGTCTGTCTTTTTTAAACAAGCTCTTCTCACTTTTGCTCTTTCCCTTGGGGCTTTGGGTTGTTCCTTTCCACATGGCAGTCAATTTTACTTCCCTGTGTTTCCTGTTATTTATGTGTAAGAGCTATTAAATCTGAGACAGTAACGATTGCCTGCCGTGGAAGAAATGCTCAGCTTCACTGCACTCTTCTGTTCTTTTTGGGTTTGCTTTGAAGAGGAGCTCAGGAGCATGAATCCTTTACCATCTCTCTATTAGTAAAACAGCAAGGCGTTTGCTGCTCAAGCTGGGAGGTAGGAGCAGGGGAAGTTGATGGCTTCAGAAGTACACAGTGAAGGGCCACTCACCGTGGGCTGTGGAGAAGATATTAAACACTTTTCCATCTGTTCAGTACAGAGCTGTTCATTGATTCAACATGCAAACCTTGAGTTCCTACTGGAAGCCACGCAGAGAACTGAACCACAGCCTGGGCCCCAGAAGCTCACAAGTTATTGCAGTGCCTAGAGGTTACCAAACACGGAAGGGAGGCTAATGGAAGGAAGTTCGTTGCTAATGTTTCCATGACAAGAGAAGAGTGTAGGAGTGAAGCTTGCCCCTGCTCCCGAATCTGGACACAGGGGAGAAGCCATGTGGCTAGAGCACTCTCCTTTTTGGAGTTGACCTTTGTGGTGTGGGGCTCACTGCTGCAGGAGGGACCGTGAGAACCAAATGCTTCCTTAGGAAGATGTGGTAGAAGGGAACAGGACAGGGAAGGAGTCAGGAAGGGAGTAAAGGAGACAGGTGGGAGGAGGGTGTGGAGGAAAGAGGCAGGTTACTCAGCAAGAGAGGCCCACGTGGGACACCAAGACCGTGGGGGAGGAATCTATATGGGAAACCCAGGAGGCAGAGACAGTGAGGGCCTCCACCCGTGTGGTGAGAGTGGACAAACCTCTGAGGACCAAGTTGGCTTTGAAACAAGCCTCTTGAGTCCTTCCAGCAGAGAACTCTTCTAACCTTAGTTAGAAGCAGGGGTGTTTTCAGAGAAAATGGGTGAATTGGGATTGAAAATAGTCAAAGTCTCTGGAAGGAGACTTTGGAAGCCAATTGGTCACAACAATATGAATAACAGTAAATCTTTATTGAATTGTTCTCTGGTGCCAGAAGCTTTTCTAAGTATCCATGTTAGCTGTTTGAGCCTCATAGCAACCCAAGCTGACCTGTACTTCACATCATTGCTGAGTCTCTATCCTGTATCAGGAACTGTTCCAGGTATGGGGATGTGACTGTGAGCAACACAAAAGAGCCATCGCCTCCTGGAGATCACACCCCAGTGGGAGGTCTGCAGGGGATGGTAATAAAGCATAAATAAGCCACATAATATATTAGTGGTAAGAGATATGGGTCAAGGTCAAGGTGGGGATAATGACAGGGTTGAGGCAAGGGAGTCAGAGAGGCCTGAGGAAGCAAGTAAAACTATAATCACCATTTTACTGATTAAAAAAAATGAAAACCTAAGAATCCATGAATGCTCAAAAAAACGTCCACTAAAGGCTTTAAATTAAATATAGGCAATTTGGGGGAGCTGCTTTGCCACAGAATCTGGGATAGGTTCTGTTCTTTATTTTAAATGAATTA